>NC_064844.1:27855000-30355000 GCF_024166365.1 Elephas maximus indicus | reverse complement strand
CAGTGATAGGATAATATCCATATGCCAACAAGGAAGAACAGTTAATAGAGTATAATTCAAATTTATGCACCAACCACTAATGCCAAAGATGAAGAAAATGAAGATTTTTACTAACTTCTGCAGCCTGAAATTGATGAAACATGCAATCAAAGTGCATTGATAATTATTGATAATTGAAATGTAAAAGTTAGAAACAAAGAGGAAGGATCAGTAGTTTGAAAATATGACCTTGGTGATATAAACAACCCTGGAGATTGCAGGATAGGAAATTTTGCAAAACCAATGACTCTGCAAATACATTTTTCAACAACATAAACAGCAACTATACACATAGAGGAAATCTGGTGGCATAGTAGTTAAGTGCTATGGCTGCTAACCAAAGGGTCGGCAGTTTGAATCTGTCAGGTGCTCCTTGGAAACTCTATGAGACAGTTCTACTCTGTCCTATAGGGTCACTATGAGTTGGAATCAACTCAATGGCACTGGGTTTGTTTTTTTTTTATACACGTAGACCTCACCAGATGGAAATCACAGGAATAAAATTGACTACATCTGTGGAAAAAAGATGAATGAGAAGTTCAATATCATCAGTGAGAACAAGGCCTGGGGCTGACTGCGGGACAGACCATCAATTGCCCATATGCAAATTCAAGTTAAAGCTGAAGAAAATTAAAACAAGTTCATGAGAGCCAACTGCATTTAGAGACCATCTGGAGAATAGATTAGGAGCATTGAACACTAATGACGAAAGACCAGACAAGTTATGGAATGACATCAAGGACATCATACATGAAGAAAGCAAAAGCCCATTAAAAAGACAAGACAGAAAGAAAAGGCCAATGGATGTCACAAGAGACTGAAAATTGTTCTTGAAAGTAGAGCAGCTAAAAGGAATGGAAGAAATGATGAAGTAAAAGACCTGAATAGAAGATTTAAATGGTGGCTCAAGAAGACAAAGTAAAATATTATAATGAAATGTTTAAGACCTGGAGTTGAAAAACCAAAATGGAAGAACATTCTCAGTATTTCTCAAGTTGAAAGAACTGAAGAAAAAAATTCAAGCCTCACGTTGCAATAGTGAAAGATTCTATGAGCAAAATAATGACCAGTGCAGGAAGCAACCAAAAAAGATGGTGAGAACATACCAAGTTACTGTACCAAAAAAAATTTGGTCTATGTTCAACCATTTCTAGAAGTAGCATAGGATGAAGAACAGAGGTTATGGAAGGAAGAAGTCCAAGCTGCACTGAAGGCATTGGAGAAAACAAGGCTCCAGGATTGATGGAATATCTATTGAGATGTTTCAACAACTGGATGCAATGCTGGAGGTGCTCACTTCTCTATGCCAAGAAATTGGAAAGACAGCTACCTCACCAACCAATGAGAAAAGATCCATATCTGTGCTCATTCCAAAGAAAAGTGATCCAACATTACGTGGAAATTATAGAACAATATCATTAATATCACATACAAGTAAAATTCCGTGGCAGATAATTAAAAAACAATCGAAGCAGTATATCAAAATAGAACTAACAGAAATTCATGCTGGATTCAGAAAAGGATGTGGAACATGGGATACCACTGATGATGTTAGATGGATCTTGGCTGAAAGCAGAGAATGTGAGAAAGATTTTTACCTGTGCTTTATTGACTACGCGAAGGCATTTGATTATGTAGATAATGACAAATGATGGTTAACATTGCAAAGAATGGGAATTACAGAACACTTCATTGTGCTAATTGGGAATCTGTACATGGACCAAGAGGCAATCATTCCAACAGAACAAGAGGATATTGCGTGGTTTAAACTCAAGAGGCATCAGGTTTGAATCCTTTCACCACACTTATTCAATCTGTATGCTAAGCAAATAATCCAAGAAGAACACAGCATCAGGATTGGTGGAAGACTCATTAACAACCTGCGATATACAGATGACACACCTTGCTTGCTGAAAGTGGAGAGGACTTGAAGCACTTACTTATGAAGATCAATGACTACAGCCTTCAGTATGGATTACAACTCAACATAAAGAAAGCAAAAATCCTCAGAACTGGACCAATGAGCAATATCATGATAAATGGAGAAAAGATTGAGGTCATCAAGGATTTCATTTTACTTGGATCCACAATTAACACCCATGGAAGCAACAGTTAGTAAATCAAACAACACATTGCATTGGGCAAATCTGCTGCAAGAAACCTCTTTAAAGTGTTAAAAAGCAAAGATGTCACTTTAAAAACTAAGATATGCATGACCCCAGCCATGGTATATACAATTGCTTCATATGCATGCAAAATCTGGACAATGAATGAGGAAGACTGAAGAAGAATTAATGCCTTTCAAATATGGAGTTGATGAAAATATTGAATATAGCATGGACTGCCAGAAGAACAAATAAGTCTGTCCTAGGAGTACAGCCAGAATGCTCTTTGGAAGGGAGGGTGGTGAGACTTCATCTCCCATACTTTGAACATGTTATCAGGAAGGACCGGCCCTTGGAGAAGGACATCATGCTTGGTAGAGGGTCAGTGAAAAAGAGGAAGACCCTCAATGAGATGAATTGACACAGTGGCTGCAAAGATATGCTCAAGCATAGCAACATTTTTGACAATGGTGCAGTGTTTTGTTCTGTTGCACATAGGGTCACTATGAGTGGGAACCAACTGAACATCACCTAGCATATGTAAAAAAAAAAAAAACCATATGTAGCACACTCAAAAATATATATACTTAAGCCTAAAAGTATGCCTTCATATGCAAGTGCATATACTCACATATGATTCCGACTCATAGCAACCCTGTAGGACAGAGTAGAACTGCCCCATAGAGTTTACAAGGAGTGCCTGGTGGATTCAAACTGCCGACATTTTGGTTAGCAGACGTAGCTCTTAACCACTATGCCACCAGGTTTTCCTAATAGTTTACAGTACAGTGTAAACAAAACTTTTATATGCACTGGGAAACAAACAAAAAAAATTGTGTTACTCTATAGCAGTAGTCTGGAGCCCAACACCCAATATCTCTGAGTTATGCCTGCTTTTTTTACTGTTATAAAAATGGGACTCTACAACATTTGGATTTGGTAATTGAATTATTTCGCTAAATGTAATGCCCTCCAGATTCATCGAAGTTATATTCTCTGGACTCATCGTTATTCTTTACAACTGTATAATGTTATGGATTGAATTATGTCACCCCAAAATATGTCCTGTACTATGTTGGCATCTCCTGCCTGGAGGGGAGATGAGAGGGTGGAGGGGGTTAGAAGCTGGTGAAATGGGCACAAAAAGAGAGAGTGGAGGGAGGGAGCGGGCTGTCTCATTGGGGGGGAGTAATTGGGAGTGTGTAGCAAGGTGTGTATGGGTTTTTGTGTGAGAGACTGACTTGATTTGTAAACTTTCACTTAAAGCACAATAAAAATTATGTAAAAAAAAGTCTTGTAAATCCTGGCCTGCATGCCTGTTGTTATAATCCTATTTGGGAATGGGCTGTCTTTGTTATGTTAATGAGGCAGGATTAGTGTAGGCTATATCTGAGTCAATTTCTTTTGAGATATGAAAGGGATTAAACAAGCTAGCAGAGCAGAGATGGAGGAAGATTGTCACCAAGCCACATAGAGATCTCCAAGAAGTTCAAGCTGCACTGAAGGCATTGGTGAAAACAAGGCTCCAGTAAATGATAGAATAACGATTCAGATGTTTCAACAAAGGGATGCAATGCTGGAAGAGACCATTCATCTATGCCAAAAATTTAGAAGACAGCTACCTGGTCAACTGACTGGAAAAGATCCATATGCTTGCCCATTCCAAAGAAAGGTGTCAAATAGAATGTGGAAATTATAGAACAATATCATTAATATCACACAGAAGCAAAATTTTCCTGAAGATAATTCAAAAATGGTTGCAGCAGTACATCAACAAGGAACCACCAGAAATTCAACCTGGATTCAGAAGACAACATGGAACATAGGATATTGTTGCTGATGTCAGATGAATCTTGGCTGAAAGTAGAGAATACCAGAAAGATGTTTATCTGTGTTTTTTGACTATGCAGAGGAATTTGACTGTGTAGGTCATAACAAATTATAGATAATATTGCCAAGAATGGGATTTTCAAAACAATTGTGCACAGGGGGAAACTGTGCATAACTCAAGAGGTAGTCCTTCTAACGTAACAAGGGGTTACTCTGTGGTTTAAAATCAGGAAAGGTGTGCTTCAGGGTTGTACTCTTTCATCTTATGTAATCAGCCTGTATGCTGAGCAAATAATCTGAGAACCTGGACTATATGAAAAAGAATGCAGCATCGGGACTGGTGGAAAACTCATTAAGAACCTGTAATATGCAGATGACACAACTCTGCTTGCTGAAAGCAAAGAAGAATTGAAGCATTTAGAGATGAAAATTAAAGATTAGAGGCTTCTATATGGATTACACTTCAACATCAAGAAAACAAAAACCCTCACAGCTGTACCAATAAACAACATCATGATAAATGGAGAAAATATTAAAGTTGTAAAGGATTTCATTTTACTTGGAACCACAATCAAAGCTCATGGAAGCAGCAGTCAAGAAGTCAAACAACATATTATTGGGCAAATCTGCTGCAAAAGACTTCTTTAAAGTGTTAAAAAGAAGTCACTTTGAGGACTAAGGTGCTCCTGACCCAAGCCATAGTAATTTCAATTGCTTCACATGTATGCGAATGGTGGAGAATGAATAAGGAAGCCCTAAGAAATTTTTTTTTTTTTTAAGAAGAATTGATGCCTCTGATTTACAGTGTCGGTGAGCAATACTGAATACACCATGGACTGCCAGAAGAATGAATAGGTCTGTCTTGGAAGAAGTACAGCCAGCATGCTCCTTGGAAGCAAGAATGGAGAGACTTCATCTCACGTACTTTGGACGTTTTCAGGAGGAACCAGTACCCTAGAGAAGGACATAGTGCTTAGGAAAGAAAAGGGTCAGCAAAAAAAAAAAAAAAAATGGGAAGACCCTCTATGAGATGGATTGACACAGTGGCTGCAACAATGGGCTCAAACAAATATGAGTCAGAATGGACTTCATGCCAGCTACCAACAAGCCTCATAGACTGTGAGAAAATAAATTTCTGTTTGTGAAAGCCAACCCACCGTGTGTCTGTCAGTTTGTCATACTGTGGTGACTTGGGTGTTTTGTTGCGATATTGAAAGCTTTGCCACTGGTATTTCAAATACCAGCAAGGTCACCTTGGTGGACTTCAGCAGAGCTTCCAGTCTAAGACAGATAAGGAAGGAGGACCTGACAGTCTACTTCAGAAAAAATTGACCAGTGAAAACCTTATGAATGTCAGCGGAACATTCTCTGATATAGTGCTGGGAGATGAGCTCTTCAGGTTAGAATGCACTCAAGCCACAACTGGAAAATACCTGCTTCCTCAAAATACCACCGCCGCACCCACTGCCAATGAGTTGATTCTGACTCATAGCGACCCTATAGAACAGAGTAGAACTGCCCCATAGAGTTTCCAATGAGCGCCTGGTGATCCGAACTGCCAACCACCTGATTAGCAGCTGTCGTACTTAAGAGCTATGCTAAGCATTCAGGACCATCATCTGTTGATGTGGCATGACTCAAAATGAGATGAAGCAGCTCCATTAATAATCAGAATGTGGAATGTATGAATTATGATTCTAGGAAAATTGAAAATAGTCAAAAATGAAATTAAACACATAAACATTGATAAAATTAAACACATAAACTTCAGTGACCTGAAATGGACTGGTATTGGCCATTTTGAATAAGACAATCTTATGGTCTACTATGCTGGGAATGACAAATCAAAGAGGAATGGTCTAGCATTCATCATCAAAAAAGACATTTCAAGATCTATTCTGAAGTACAGCACTGTCAATGATATGATAATACCCATATGCCTACAAGGAAGAAGAGTTAATATTATTCAAATTTATGTACCAACTGCCAAGGCCAAAAATGAAGAAATTGAACAATTTTACCAACTTCTACAGTCTGAAATTCATCAAACATGCAATCAAAGTACATTGATAATTACTGGCGATTGGAATGCAAAAGTTGAAAAGAAGAAGAATTGGTAGTTGGAAAATAAGGCCTTGGTGATAGAAATGACAGCAGAGATCACATGGTATAATTTTACAAGACCAATGACATCTTCATTGCAAATAGTTTTTTTCAATGATATAAATGACAACTATACACAAGGACCACGCCAGAACATGCAGGAATCAAATTGATTACATCTGTGGCCAGAGATGATGGAAAAGCTCCATATCATCAGTCAGAACAAGTCCAGGAACCAACTGTGGAACAGACAATTAATTGCTCGTAAGAAAGTTCAAGTTGAAGCTGAAGAAAATTAGAACAAGTCCACGAGAGCCAAAGTATGAACTTGAATATTTCCCACCTGAATTTAGAGACCACCTCAAGAATAGATTTGACACATTAAAAACTAATGACTGAAGACCAGGGAGTTGTGTAAGGGCATCAAGGACATCATACATGAAGAAAGCAAGAGGTCATTGAAAAGGCAAGAAAGAAAGAAAAGACCAAAATGTATGTCAAGAGAGACCCTGAAACTTGCTTTTGAAGGTCCAGTAGCTAAAATGAACAGAAGAAATGATGAATTAGAAGAGCTGAATGGAAGATTTCAAAGGGCAGCTTGAGAAGACAAAGTAAAGTATTATGATGACATGTGGAAATATCTGGAGATAGAAACTCAAAAGGGAAGAACACACTCAGTGTTTTCCAAGCTGAATGAATTGAAGAAAGGATTCTACTGGGAAAATATTAAAAAAATGCAGGAAGCAGCACAAGCAGCTGCAGGAGTATATTGATAGGGAACTACCAGCAATTCAGGCTGGATTCAGAAGAAGACGTGGAACCAGGGATATCATTGTGGATGTAAGATGGATCCTAGCTGAAATTAGAGAATACCATAAAGATGTTTACTTGTGTTTTATTGACTATGCAAAGCATTCAACTGTGTGGATCATAACAAATTATGGATAAAATAATAATAATAATTAACACTGCAAAAAATAGGAATTCCAGAACACTTAATTGTGCTCATGAGGAATCTGTACATCGATCAAGAAGCAGTCGTTCCAACAGAACAAGGGGATACTGCATAGTTTAAAGTCAGGAAAGGTGTGTGTCAGGGTTGTATTCTTTCACCATACCTATTCAATCTGTATGATGAGCAAAGCTGGACTATATGAAGAAGAATGGGGCATCAGGATTGGAGGAAGGCCCATTAACAACCTGCGTTATGCAGATGACACAACCTTGCTTGCTGAAAGTGAAGAGGACTTGAAGCACTTACTGGTGACGATCAAAGACCACAGCCTTCAGTATGGATTACACCTCAACATAAAGAAAACAAAAATCCTTACAGCTAGACTGATAAGCAATATCATGATAAATGGAGAAAACAGATATTGTCAAGGATTTAATTTTACATGGATCCAAAATCAACACCCATGGAAGCAGGAGTCAAGAAATCAAATGAGGCATTGCATTGGGCAAAGCTGCTACAAAAGACCTCTTTAAAGCATTAAAAAGCAAAGATGTCACATCGAGGACTAAAGTGAGCCTGACTCAAGCCAACGTGTTTTCAGTCACCTTATATGCATGGCAATGTGAACAATGAATGAGGAGGACTGAAGAAGAAATGATGCCTTCAAATTATGGTGTTGCTGAAAAATACTGAATATACTGTTTACTGCCAGAAGAACAAACAAATCTGACTTGGAAGAAGTTCAGCCAGAATGCTCCTTAAAAGCAAAGAATGCAAGACTTTGTCTCACATACTTTGGATACGTGATCAGGAGGGGCCAGACCCTAGAGAAAGACATCATGCTTGGTAAATTAGAAAAACCCAAAAACCCAGTGCCGTCGAGTCGATTCAGACTCATAGCAACCCTATGGGACAGAGTAGAACCGCCCCATAGAGTTTCCAAAGAGTGCCTGGCAGATTTGAACTGCTGACCCTTTGGTGAGCAGCCGTAGCACTTAACCACTATGCCACCAGGGTTTCCTGGTAAAGTAGAGGGTCATCAAAAAAGAGGAAGAGCCTCAAGGAGATGGGCTGACACTGTGCCTGCAACAATGGGTTCAAGCATAACAAGGATTGGGAGGATGGCACAGGACCAAGCAGTGTTTCATTCTGTTGTACAGAGGGTCACGGTGAGTCAGAATTGACTTGATGGCACCTAACAACAGCACAACAAATTCATCCAATTCTGGTATTTCTGTTATATCAGCACTTGATAATCAAGACAGAATTTGGAACAAGAAGTGTGGGATGCTGCTCTAACAGATGTCTATGATATGCAAGTAGTTTTGGAATTGGTGAAATAGTAAAAGCCTAGACTGCATTGAAGAGACTGTTGGTAGAATTATGGATGTCAAAGGCAATTCTGGGGAGGGCTCAGAAGAAAATGGAGAGAAATATAAAGTTTCTATAGTCTTCTAAGCATCAAAAAACTCTTTCTAAAAATTTTGATGTTAAGTGTGCTCCTGCTGATGCTTTAAATGAAAATAATGTGGTTGGACACTGAAGAAAAGGTGATGCTTTTTAAGTAGTGGCAAAGAACTTGTCTAAATTATGTTCCAATGTTTCTTGGAAAGCAGCACCTATAAGTGATAACTTGGATATCTGTCTGATGAGATTTCTAAGCAATCCTGATGCCACATCCTTCTTCATATAGTTCAGCTTCTCAGATTATCTGTTCAGCATACATATTGAATAAGTAAGGTAAAAGGAAATAACCTATCACACACATTTTCCAGTTTTAAACCATACAGCCAAAGTATGACCTTGAATATATTCTGCCTGAATTTAGAGATTGTATCAACAATAGATTTATACACTTAACACTAAAGACTAAAAACCAGAAGAGTTGTAGGAAGACACCAAGGATAACACACATGAAGAAAATGAAAGGTCATTAAAAAGATAGGAAAGAGGGGGCGGGGCCAAGATGACAGAATAGACAGACGCTTCCAGCCAGCCCTCTTACAACAAAGACCCAAAAAAACAAGTGAAATGAGTACATTTATGACAAGCTAGGAGCCATGAACATCAAAGGCAAGCTTAAAAAACAAACTGAGGGGCAGGGGGAAGAAGAGACAGTTCAGAAGTGGAGAGGAGTCACCGGACCTGAATCATCAAGAGCCCTCAAGCACCATTCCTGGGAGCAGCAGCTGCAGGCTGGTACTAGCGTTTGGCCACAGTTTTCTCAGGGAGAAGCAGCCAGCCACACAGCCTACTCACACCTCTGGAACCAGAAGAGAATGGTGCTCTTGGCAAAAGCTAAGTACTTGAGTATATTTTACCACACCCCCCCACCCCCCACTGCCAAGCTCTGTTCAGTGGCTGATTTCCCTGGGCCTGAGATAGGCCCTGTTGAATGCCTAGAGCCTCCCTCCCAGGATTGAAGAAGGAATAAATTTCCCATTGGTGGAAAAGATAATTTGCCAGCTCCACTAACTGGGGGAGCTCAGGATGGAGGCGGCTCCTGTCCAGGCATAAAGAGTCTGTAGGCTTTGAGTAACTTTCCCCTCTGCATGGACATGTGTGGGCCTATTTCAGGAGAATAAGCCCTTGTTGGCAGACTACAACTCTTTCAACAGCGGGATGGAGAGGTGGGTGTTTGATGTGTGACATTGCTTTGCCTACTAGACGGGGTCCTCACCTACCCACATCAGGGGCCTAAGGACTGGTGGCTCTACTCAGGTCACCCAGCCACCGGTGACAGGGGTCCAAGGAGAACTGGTGCTTCCTAGTCCTTACAACCAAAAATATTGGGTGCCCATGGTCCATCTGCAGAACACACCCACCTGTACGCTCTAGGGAACAGGGACACACTTTCCTCAGAGACACTTGGGGGATGATTCTCAGCCCTCTGCCTTGTTCAGAGCATAACCCCCTGCTGCAACCAGATACCAGTACCTACACCAATCACCCCTGTCCCTCTAAGACTGCAGGACAAAGCCTGTACCACACACTTGATGATCAGGTACCTGGACATATGTGCTGAATTGATAGAAGAAAACTGAATGGACTCCTAGACTGATATAGCTAATAACATCTCTAGCCATCTGGGGACAGGACGTCAAAGCTCTGAAGGTGAAAATAATCAAGCTAGCACACACAAGCAACCCATTTGGGCATATCAAAACAAAACAAAGCAAAAAGCTATGACACAATAACCAAACATAAAATAAACTAAGACTTATTTATGGCTTGGAGACAACAGTCGATAACAAGTCACATAAAGAAACAACCGTGATTGCTTCAACAAGCTCTCAAAACAAAGAATCCAGGGATCTTCTGGGTGAAAGTGCCTTCCTAGAATTTCCAGAGGGAGAATAAGAAAGATTAATATACAGAACCCTTCAAGATATCAGGAAGGAAATGAGGCAATAAGCAGAACAAGCCAAGGAACACACAGATAAAGAGGTTGAAGAAATTTAAAAGATTATTCAGGAACATAACGAAAAATTTAATAAGCTGGAAAAATCCATAGACAGCAATCAGAAATTCAGAAGATTAACAATAAAGTTATGGAAGTAGACACCACAATAGAAGGTCAGAAGAGCAGAAGTGAGCAAGTGGAAGGCAGAATTTGTGAACTTGTAGATAGAGCACTTGGCACCAATATACTTGAAGAAAAATCAGGTAAAAGAATTTAAAAAGATGAAGAAACCTTAAGAATCATGTGGGACTCTATCAAAATAAATAACCTATCAGTGATTGGAGTACCAAAACAGGGAGGGATAAAAGAAAATACAGAGAGAATTGTTGAAGATTTGTTGGCAGAAACATCCCTGATAATGTGAAAGATGAGAAGATATCTATCTAAGATGTTCATCGAACTCCACATAAGGTAGATGTTAAAAGAAAGTCACCAAGACATATTACAATCAAACTTGCCAAAACCAAAGATAAGGAGAAAATTTTAATAGCAGCTGGGGTAAATGAAAAGTCACCTATAAAGGAGACTTGATAAGAATATACTTGGACTACTGGGCAGAAACCATGAAGGCAAGAAGGCAATGGGATGACTCATATAAAAAATTGAAGGAAAAAAATTGCCTGCCAAGAATCATATACCCATCAAAACTGTCTCTAAGATATGAAGGTGAAATTAGGCCATTTCCAGACAAACACAAGTTTAGGGAATTCGTAAAAACCACACCAAAACTACAAGAAATACTAAAGGGAGTTCTTTGCTTAGAAAATCAATAATATCAGGTATCAATCTAAGACTAGAACACTGGGCAGAGCAATCAGAAGTCAACCCAGACAGGGAAATCACAAAAATAAATCAAGATAAAAAAATACTCAAAACAGGGAAACAGTGATGTTATTATGTAAAGGAAGACACATTAAAACTACAAAGAGGGACTAGAGAAATGTAGTCATAGATTTTCCATATAGAGAGGAAAACAGGGCTATACAAAGAAAAAATTAGGTCTAAATTTAGAAAAATAGGGGTAAATATTAGGGTAACACAAAGGAGACAAACTACCCTACTCATCAAAATAAAATACAGGAAAAAATAGAGATTCAGCAGAAACAAAATCAACAACAACAAACATGAGGAAAGGACAATATATAAAGATAATCTACTCTCAGCATATAAAGCTAAGTGGGAAAAAGAAACTGTCAACCACATCCAAAAAAAAGACATCAAAATGATAGCACTAAATTCATACATATCCATAACTACGCTGAATGTAAATGGACTAAATGCATCAATAGAGAGAAAGGCAGTGGCAGAATGGATTAAAAAATATGATCCGGAGGGCGGAGCCAAGATGGCGGACTAAGCAGACGCTACCTCGGATCCCTCTTACAACAAAGACACGGAAAAACAAGTGAATCGATCACATACATAACAATCTACGAACCCTGAACAACAAACACAGATTTAGAGATGGAGAACGAACTAATACGGGGAAGCAGCGATTGTTTCCAGAGCCTGGAGCCAGCGTACCAGTCAGGTACGGCACAAGCACAGAGAGCTGCTCCACCCCCCTGAACTAACCCCAGGAGGGGGACCAGCCGGTTCCACGAGCGGCGTGGGACGCAGCCGGTAGGAGAAGTCCCCGGGAGGCAGTGACTGGTCTTGGAGCAGAAAGAGCAGCGTCCGAGCCGGGGAACCGTCCCGCAGGGATTTGGACTGGACGCAGGTACGGCATAAACACGGAGAGTTGCTCCACCCCCCTGAACTAACCCCGGGAAGGGGACCAGCCGGGTCGCGTGGGCGGCGTGGGACGCAGCCGGTAGGAGAAGTCCCCGGGAGGCAGCGACTGGTATTGGAGCGGGGAGAACAGCATCCCAGCCAGGACACTCGGTCACGGCACAAGCATGGGGAGCTGCTCCACCCATCTGAACTAACCCCGGGAGGAGGCCCAACTGGCTCTCGGATGCGGCACGGCCACGCAGCTGGAGGGACGAGAAGTCCCCGGGAGGCAGCGCCTGATTTTGGAGTCGAGAGTGCACCGTCCCAGTAGGGGAGCCTTGACGCTGGGCGTGGGGCTGGAAGCAGAGGATCTGACCGTGACTCCAGCGGACCAGACCCCCGGGGGCAATCTCCACACAGCCAGCACACATAGGCGACGAGCCCCGCGGAAATCTCAGATATAATAGTCATTCCAAGCAAGACAAACAACTCTGGCTATATTCTGAGGTGCTACTCTCCTATCTCTCTGTTCCCTCCCCCACCCTCCCCAGGCAGCTTCATTAACATCTGAATAGCCTGAGCCAGAGGGAGAACTCTGATAGGGATCTGACTGCATTTTTTTTAGCGGATTTTCTGGAAAAACTAGTTTCCCAGTGATGGCGCGGAGACAACAATCCATATCAAACCACTTAAAGAAGCAGACCATGACAGCTTCTCCAACCCCCCAAACAAAAGAATCAAAATCTTTCCCAAATGAAGATACAATCTTGGAATTATCAGATACAGAATATAAAAAACTAATTTACAGAATGCTTAATGATATCACAAATGAAATTAGGATAACTGCAGAAAAAGCCAAGGAACACACTGATAAAACTGTTGAAGAACTCAAAAAGATTATTCAAGAACATACTGGAAAAATTAATAAGTTGCAAGAATCCATAGAGAGACAACATGTAGAAATCCAAAAGATTAACAATAAAATAACAGAATTAGACAACGCACTAGGAAGTCAGAGAAGCACACTTGAGCAATTACAATGCAGACTGGGACATCTGGAGAACCACGGAATCAACACCAACATAGCTGAAAAAAAATCAGATAAAAGAATTAAAAAAAATGAAGAAACCCTAAGAATTATGTGGGACTCTATCAAGAAGGATAACCTGTGGGTGATTGGAGTCCCAGAACAGGGAGGGGGGACAGAAAACACAGAGAAAATAGTTGAAGAAGTCCTGACAGAAAACTTCCCTGACATCATGAAAGACGAAAGGATATCTATCCAAGATGCTCATCGAACCCCATTTAAGATTGATCCAAAAAGAAAATCACCAAGACATATTATCATCAAACTCACCAAAACCAAAGATAAACAGAAAATTTTAAAAGCAGCCAGGGAGAAAAGAAAGGTTTCCTTCAAGGGAGAATCAATAAGAATAAGTTCTGACTACTCAGCAGAAACCATGCAGGCAAGAAGGGAATGGGACGACATATACAGAACACTGAAGGAGAAAAACTGCCAGCCAAGGATCATATATCCAGCAAAACTCTCTGAAATATGAAGGCGAAATTAAGATATTTACAGACAAACACAAGTTTAGAGAATTTGCAAAAACCAAACCAAAGCTACAAGAAATACTAAAGGATATTGTTTGGTCAGAGAACCAATAATATCAGATATCAGCACAACACAAGGTCACAAAACAGAACGTCCTGATATCAACTCAAATAGGGAAATCACAAAAACAAATTAAGATTAATTAAAAAAAAAATACACATAACAGGGAATCATGGAAGTCAATAGGTAAAAGATCACAATAATCAAAAAGAGGGACTAAATATAGGAGGCATTGAACTGCCATATGGAGAGTGATACAAGACGATATAGAACAATACAAGTTAGGTTTTTTCTTAGAAAAATAGGGGTAAATAATAAGGTAACCACAAAAAGGTATAAAAACTCTATAACTCAAGATAAAAAAAAACCAAGAAAAACGTAACGACTCAACTAACATAAAGTCAAGCACTATGAAAATGAGGATCTCACAATTTACTAAGGAAAACACCTCAGCACAAAAAAGTATGTGGAAAAATGAAAATGTCAACAACACACATAAAAAGGCATCAAAATGACAGCACTAAAAACTTATTTATCTATAATTACCCTGAATGTAAATGGACGAAATGCACCAATAAAGAGACAGAGAGTCACAGACTGGATAAAAAAACACGATCCATCTATATGCTGCCGACAAGAGACACATCTTAGCCTTAGAGACACAAACAAACTAAAACTCAAAGGATGGAAAAAAGTATATCAAGCAAACAATAAGCAAAAAAGAAGAGGAGTAGCAATATTAATTTCTGACAAAATAGACTTTAGAATTAAATCCACCACAAAGGATAAAGAAGGACACTATATAATGATAAAAGGGACAATTGATCAGGAAGACATAACCATATTAAATATTTATGCACCCAATGACAGGGCTGCAAGATACATAAATCAAACTTTAACAGAATTGAAAAGCGAGATAGATACCTCCACAATTATAGTAGGAGACTTCAACACACCACTTTCGGAGAAGGACAGGACATCCAGTAAGAAGCTCAACAGAGACACGGAAGATCTAATTACAACAATCAACCAACTTGACCTCATTGACTTATACAGAACTCTCCACCCAACTGCTGCAAAATATACTTTTTTTTCTAGCGCACATGGAACATTCTCTAGAATAGATCACATATTAGGTCGTAAAACAAAGCTTTGCAGAGTCCAAAACATCGAAATATTACAAAGCATCTTCTCAGACCACAAGGCATTAAAACTAGAGATCAATAACAGAAAAACTAGGGAAAAGAAATCAAATACTTGGAAAATGAACAATACCCTCCTGAAAAAAGACTGGGTTATAGAAGACATCAAGGAGGAAATAAGGAAATTCTTAGAAAGCAACGAGAATGAAAATTATTCCTATCAAAACCTCTGGGACACAGCAAAAGCAGTGCTCAGAGGCCAATTTATATCAATAGATGCACACATACAAAAAGAAGAAAGAGCCAAAATCAGAGAACTGTCCCGACAACTTGAACAAATAGAAAGTGAGCAACAAAAGAATCCATCAGGCACCAGAAGAAAACAAATAATCAAAATTAGAGCTGAACTAAATGAATTAGAGAACAGAAAAACAATTGAAAGAATTGACAAAGCCAAAAGCTGGTTCTTTGAAAAAATTAACAAAATTGAAAAACCATTGGCTAGACTGACTAAAGAAATACAGGAAAGGAAACAAATAACCCGAATAAGAAATGAGAAGGACCACATCACAACAGAACCAAATGAAATTAAAAGAATCATTTCAGATTATTATGAAAAATTGTACTCTAACAAATTTGAAAACCTAGAAGAAATGGATAAATTCTTAGAACAATACTACCTACCTAAACTAACACATTCAGAAGTAGAACAACTAAATAGACCCATAACAAAAAAAGAGATTGAAACGGTAATCAAAAAACTCCCAACAAAAAAAAGCCCTGGCCCGGACGGCTTCACTGCAGAGTTCTACCAAACTTTCAGAGAAGACTTAACACCACTACTACTAAAGGTATTCTAAAGCATAGAAAATGACGGAATACTACCCAACTCATTCTATGAAGCCACCATCTCCCTGATACCAAAACCAGGTAAAGACATTACAAAAAAAGAAAATTATAGACCTATATCCCTCATGAACATTGATGCAAAAATCCTCAACAAAATTCTAGCCAATAGAATCCAACAACACATCAAAAAAATAATTCACCCTGATCAAGTGGGATTTATACCAGGTATGCAAGGCTGGTTTAATATCAGAAAAAACATTAATGTAATCCATCACATAAATAAAACAAAAGATAAAAACCACATGATCTTATCAATTGATGCAGAAAAGGCATTTGACAAAGTCCAACACCCATTCATGATAAAAACTCTTACCAAAATAGGAATTGAAGGAAAATTCCTCAACATAATAAAGGGCATCGATGCAAAGCCAACAGCCAATATCACTCTAAATGGAGAGAACCTGAAAGCATTTCCCTTGAGAACGGGAACCAGACAAGGATGCCCTTTATCACCACTCTTATTCAACATTGTGTTGGAAGTCTTAGCCAGGGCAATTAGGCTAGACAAAGAAATAAAAGGTATCCGGATTGTCAAGGAAGAAGTAAAGTTATCACTATTTGCAGATGACATGATTATATACACAGAAAACCCTAAGGAATCCTCCAGAAAACTACTGAAACTAATAGAAGAGTTTGGCAGAGTCTCAGGTTATAAAATAAACATACAAAAATCACTTGGATTCCTCTACATCAACAAAAAGAACACCGAAGAGGAAATAACCAAATCAATAGCATTCACAGTAGCCCCCAAGAAGATAAGATACTTAGGAATAAATCTTACCAAGGATGTAAAAGACCTATACAAAGAAAACTACAAAGCTCTACTACAAGAAATTCAAAAGGACATACTTAAGTGGAAAAACATACCTTGCTCATGGACAGGAAGACTTAACATAGTAAAAATGTCTATTCTACCAAAAGCCATCTATACATATAACGCACTTCCGATCCAAATTCCAATGTCATATTTTAAGGGGATAGAGAAACAAATCACCAATTTCATATGGAAGGGAAAGAAGCCCCGGATAAGCAAAGCATTACTGAAAAAGAAGAAGAAAGTGGGAGGCCTCACCTTACCTGACTTCAGAACCTATTATACAGCCACAGTAGTCAAAACAGCCTGGTATTGGTACAACAACAGACACATAGACCAATGGAACAGAATTGAGAACCCAGACATAGATCCATCCACGTATGAGCAGCTATTTGACAAAGGACCAGTGTCAATTAACTGGGGAAAAGATAGCCTTTTTAACAAATGGTGCTGGCATAACTGGATATCCATTTGCAAAAAAATGAAACAGGACCCATACCTCACACCATGCACAAAAACTAACTCCAAGTGGATCAAAGACCTAAACATAAAGACTAAAACGATAAAGATCATGGAAGAAAAAATTGGGACAACCCTAGGAGCCCTAATACAAGGTATAAACAGAATACAAAACATTACCAAAAATGATGAAGAGAAACCCGGTAACTGGGAGCTCCTAAAAATCAAACACCTATGCTCATCTATAGACTTCTCCAAAAGAGTAAGAAGACCACCTACAGATTGGGAAAGAATTTTCAGCTATGACATCTCCGACCAGCGCCTGATCTCTAAAATCTACATGATTCTGTCAAAACTCAACCACAAAAAGACAAACAACCCAATCAAGAAGTGGGCAAAGGATATGAACACACATTTCACTAAAGAAGATATTCAGGCAGCCAACAGATACATGAGAAAATGCTCTCGATCATTAGCCATTAGAGAAATGCAAATTAAAACTAAGATGAGATTCCATCTCACACCAGCAAGGCTGGCATTAATCCAAAAAACACAAAAGAATAAATGTTGGAGAGGCTGCGGAGAGATTGGAACTCTCATACACTGCTGGTGGGAATGTAAAATGGTACAACCACTTTGGAAATCTATCTGGCGTCATCTTAAACAGTTAGAAATAGAACTACCATACAACCCAGAAATCCCACTCCTCGGTATATACCCTAGAGATACAAGAGCCTTCATACAAACAGATATATGCACACCCATGTTTATTGCAGCTCTGTTTACAATAGCAAAAAGCTGGAAGCAACCAAGGTGTCCATCAACGGATGAATGGGTAAATAAATTGTGGTATATTCACACAATGGAATACTACGCATCGATAAAGAACAGTGACGAATCTCTGAAACATTTCATAACATGGAGGAACCTGGAAGACATTATGCTGAGCGAAATGAGTCAGAGGCAAAAGGACAAATATTGTATAAGACCACTATTATAAGATCTTGAGAAATAGTAAACCTGAGAAGAACATATACTTTTGTGGTTACGAGGCGGGGAGGGAGGGTGGGAGAGGGTTTTTTATTGATTAATCAGTAGATAAGAACTGCTTTAGGTGAAGGGAAAGACAACACTCAATACATGGAAGGTCAGCTCAATTGGACTGGACCAAAAGCAAAGAAGTTTCCGGGATAAAATGAATGCTACAAAGGTCAGCGGAGCAGGGGCGGGTGTCTGGGGAACATGGTTTGAGGGGACTTCTAAGTCAATTGGCAAAATAATTCTATTATGAAAACATTCTGCATCCCACTTTGAAATGTGGCGTCTGGGGTCTTAAATGCTAACAAGCAGCCATCTAAGATGCATCAATAGGTCTCAACCCACCTGGAGCAAAGGAGAATGAAGAACACCAAGGTCACACGACAACTAAGAGCCCAAGAGACAGAAAGGGCCACATGAACCAGGGACCTACATCATTCTGAGACCAGAAGAACTAGTGGTGCCCGGCCACAATCGATGACTGCCCTGACAGGGATCACAGCAGAGGACCCCTGAGGGAGCAGGAGTTCAGTGGGATACAGACCCCAAATTCTCATAAAAAGACCAAACTTAATGGTCTGACTGAGACTGGAGGAATCCCGGCGGCCATGGTCCCCAGACCTTCTCTTGACACAGGACAGGAACCATCCCTGAAGACAACTCATCAGAAATGAAAGGGACTTGTCAGCGGGTGGGAGAGAGACGCTGATGAAGAGTGAGCTAATTATATCAGGTGGACACTTGAGATTGTGTTGGCAGCTCTTGTCTGGAGGGGGGATGGGAGGATAGAGAGAGAGGGAAGCCGGCAAAATTGTCAAGAAAGGAGATACTGAAAGGGCTGACTCAAGAGGGGGAGAGCAAGTGGGAGTAGGGAGTGAGATGTATGTAAACTTATATGTGACAGACTGATTGGATTTGTAAACGTTCACTTGAAGCTTAATAAAAGTTATTAAAAAAAAAGAAAAAAATATGATCCGTCTATATGTTGCCTACAAGAGACACACTTAAGACTTAGAAACACAAACTGAAACTCAAGAAATGGAAAATATATATCAAGAAAAGAACAATCAAAAAAGAGCAGAAGTGGCAATATTAATTTCTGACAAAATAGACTTTAAAGTTAAATCCATCAGAAAGGGTAAGGAAGGACACTATATAATGATTAAAATTACAGGGTCAATATATCAAGAAGACATAACCATATTAAATATTTATGCACCCAATGACAGGGCTGCAAGACACATAAAACAAACTCTATCAGCATTGAAAAATGAGAAAGACAGCTCCACAATAATAGTAGGAGACTTCAACACACCACTTTCGATGAAGGACAGGACATCCACAAAGAAGCTCCATAAAGACACGGAAGATCTAAATGCCATAATCAACCAACTTGACCTCATAGACTTATACAGAACACTCCACCCAACAGCAGCCAAGTATATTTTCTTTTCACAGTGCACATGGAATATTCTCTAGAATAGACCACATATTAGGTCATAAAGCAAGCCTTAGCAGAATCCAAAACACTGAAATATTACAAAGCATGTTCTCTGACCATAAGGCCATAAAAGTGGAAATCAATAACAGGAAAAGCAGGGAAAAGAAATTAAACACTTGGAAACTGAATAATACTGTGCTCAAAAAAGACTGGATTATAGAAGACATGAAGGATGGAATAAAGAAATTCACAGAATCCAATTAGAATGAAAAAACTTCTTATCAGAACCTTTGGGACACAGGAAAAGCAGTGCCCAGAGTCAATTTATATCAATAAATGCACACATCCAAAAAGAAGGGCCCAAATCAAAGAATTATCCCTACAACTTGAATAAATGGAAAGAGAGCAACAAAGGAAACCCTCAGGCACCAGAAGAAAGCAAATAATAAAAGTTAGAGCAGAACTAAATGAAATAGAAAACAGAAAAGCAATTGAAAGAATTAACAAGACCAAAGCCTGGATCTTTGAAAAACTCAACAAAATTGATAAACCATTGGCAAAACTGACAAAAGAAAAAAAGGAGAGGAAGCAAATAACTCGAATAAGAAATGAGATGGGTGATATTACAACAGACCTGACTGAAATTAAAAGAATCATATCAGATTACTATGAAAGATTGTACTCTAACAAATTTGGATGAATTCCTAGAAACACACTACCTACCTAAACTAACACAAACAGAGGTAGAACAACTAAATAGACCCATAAGGAAACAAGAGATTGAAAAGGTAATCAAAAAACTTTCAACAAAAAAAAAGTCATGGCCTGGACGGCTTCACTGCAGGGCTTTACCAAACTTTCAGAGAAGAGGTAACACCACTACTACTAAAGATATTTCACAGCATAGAAAAGGATGGAATACTCTCGAACTCATTCTATGAAGTCAACATACCCCTGATATCATACCAGGTAAAGACAATTACAGACCTATATCCCTCATGAACTTAGTTGCAAAAATCCTCAACAAAAATTCTAACAAATAGAATTCAACAACATATCAAAAAAATAATTCACCATGACCAAGTGGAATTCATACCAGGTATTCAGGGATGATTCAACATTAGAAAAACAATTAATGTAATACACCATAAAAATAAAACTAAAGACAAGCATCACGTGATTTTATCAGTTGATATAGAAAAGGCATTTGACAATGTTCAACACTCATTCATGATAAAAACTCTCAGCAAAATAGGAATAGAAGGAAAATTCCTCAACATAATAAAGGGCATTTATATATATATTTTTTCAAAGCCAACAGCATACATCATCCTGATGGAGAGAGCCTGAAAGCATTTCTCTCAAGATCGGGAACCAGACAAGCATGTCCTTTATCACCACTCTTATTCAACATTGTGCTGGAGGTCCTAGCTGGAGCAATTAGGCTAGAGAAAATAATAAAGGTCATCCAGATTGGCAAGGAAGAAGTAAAAGTATCTCTATTTGCAGATGACATGATCTTATAGACAGAAAACACTAAGGAATCCTCAAGAAAACTATTGAAACTAATAGAACAGTTCAGCAGAGTATCAGGATACAAGATAAACATACAAAAATCAGTTGAATTCCTCTACACCAACAAAAAGAACTTCGAAGAGGAAATCACCAAATCAATACCATTTACAGTAGCCCCAAAGAAGATAAAATACTTAAGAATAAATCTTACCAGAGATGTAAAAGACTTATACAAAGAAAACTACAAAACACTTCTGCAAGAAACCAAAGGGACCTACATAAGTGGAAAAACATACCTTGAACATGGATAGGAAGACTTAACATTGTGGAAATGTCTATTCTACCAAAAGTGATCTATACATTTAATACAATTCCGATCCAAATTCCAGGGACATTTTTTAATGAGATGTATAAACAAATCACCAACTTCATATGGAAGAGAAAGAGGCCCCAGATAAGTGAAGCATTACTGAAAAAGAACAAAGTGGGAGGGTCACTCTACCTGTTTTTAGAACTGCCACAGTCATCAAAACAGCCTGGTACTGGTTCAACAAAAGATACATAGACCAATGGAATAGAATTGAGAATCCAGACATAAATGCATCCACGTACGAGCAGTTGATATTTGACAAAGGCTCCAAAGCAGTTAAATGGAGAAAAGACAGTCTTTTTAACATATGGTGCTGGCATAACTGGATATCCATCTGTAAAAAAGTGAAACAAGACCCATACCTCACACCATGCACAAAAACAAATTCAAAATGGATATAGTCCTAAATATAAAATCTAAAATGATAAAGATCATGGAAGAAAAAAGAGGGACACTGTTAAGAGCCCTAATACATGGCGTAATCAGTACACAAAACATTAACTAACAATGCAGGAGCAAAACTAGATAACTTGGAGCTCCTAAAAATCAAACACCTATGCTCATCCAAAGACTTCACCAAGAAAGTAAAAAGATTACTTACAGACTGGGAAAAAGTTGTTAGCTATGACATTTCCTATCAGCCCCTGATCTCTAAAATCTACATGATACTGCAAAACCTCAACTACAAAAAGACAAATAACCCAATTAAAAAATGGGCAAAATATGTGAACAGGCACTTCACTAAAGGAGACGTTCAGGTAGCTAACAGATACATGAGGAAACGTTCAGGATTATCAGCCATTAGAGAAATGCAAATCAAAACTACAATGAGATTCCATCTCACTTCAACAAGGCTGGCATTAATCCAAAAAACACAAAAATAATAAATGTTGGGTAAGTTGTGAAGAAACTGGAACACTTCTACACTGTTGTAAAATTGTACAACCGCTTTGGAAATCGATTTGGCGCTTCCTTAAAAAGCTAGAAATAGAACTACCATACAATCCAGCAATCCCACTCCTTGCAACATATGCTAGAGAAATAAGAGCATTTACATGAACAGATATATGCACACCCATGTTCATTGCAGCACTGTTTACAATAGCAAAAAGATGGAAGCAACCAAGGTGCCCATCGATGGATGAATGGATAAATAAACTATGGTATATTCACATAATGGAATACTACGCATTGATAAAGAACAGTGATGAATCTGTGAAACATTTCCTAACATGGAGGAATCTGGAAGGCATTATGCTGAGTGAAATTAGTCAGTTGCAAAAGGACAAATATTGTATAAGATCACTATTGTAAGAACTCCAGAAATAATTTAAACAGAGAAGAAAATATTCCTTGATGGTTACAAGACGGGGGAGGGAGGGTGAGAGAGGGATATTCACTAATTAGATAGTAGATAAGAACTACTTTCCCAAACCCAGTACCGTCGAGTCGATTCTGACTCATAGCTAAGAACTGCGTTAGGTGAAGGGAAAGACAACACACAAGTGAGGTCATCACAACTATACAAACCAAAATCAGTTTCCTGAATAAACGGAATGCATCAATGGCCCGATTTGCAGGACTGGGCATTTTGGGACCATGGTTTCAGGGGACATCTGAGTCAATTGGCGTAATAAAATCTATTCAGGAAACATTCTGCATCTGACTTTGGAGAGTGGCGTCTCAGGTCTTAAACGCTAGCAACTGCCCATCTAAGTTGCATCAATTGGTCTCAACCCACCTGGATCAAAGGAGAATGAAGAAAACCAAGGTCACTAGGTAATTACGAGACCAAGAGACAGAAAGGGCCACATAAAGCAAAGACTATATCAGCCTGAGACCAGAAGAACTAGTTGCTACAACTGATGACTCCCCTGACAGGGAACACAACAGAAAACCCCTGAGGGAGCAGGAGAGCAGTGGGATGCAGATCCCAAATTCTCATAAAAGACCAGAGATTAGAAGGACCCCAGTGGTCATGGCCCCCAGACCTTCTATTGGCCCAGGACAGGAACCATTCTCAAAGCCAACTCTTCAGACAGGGATTGGGCTGGACAATGGGAATGAGAGGGATGAGTTGAGGAGTGAGCTTCTTGGATCAGGTGGACACTTGTGACTATGTTGGCATCTCCTATCTGGAGGGGAGATGAGAGGGTAGAAGGGGTTAGAAGCTGGCAGAATGGGCACAAAAAGAGAGAGTGGAGAGAGGGAGAGGGTTGTCTCATTAGGGGGAGAGCAGTTAGGAGTAAGTAGCAAGGTATACATAAGTTTTTGTGTGAGAGACTGACTTGATTTGTAAGCTTTCACTTAAAGCATAATAGAAGTTAAAAAAAAAAAAAAACAAGAAAGAAAAACTTGCCCGAAATCGATATCAGAAGCCGTTTTGCAGAGTAGCTAGCAGAAATGGAAGAAATGATATAGAGTTGGACAGAAGATTTAAAAGATGACTCAAGAAAAGAAGATAAAGAATTATAATAAAATGTGAAAACATTGTGGAGTTAGAAAACCAAATGATAAAACACTATTGGCCTTTTACAAGCTGAAAGAACTGAAGAGAAAATTCAACCAGTTGAATGACACAGGAAACATCAAAAGAAGATGGAAGGAATACACAGAATATATACTGTACCAAAAAAAGAATTGGTTAATGTTCAGCCATTTCAGGAAGTAGCATATGATCAAGAACTGCTGGTACTGAAGGAAGAAATTCAAGCTGCACTGAAGGCATTGGTGAAAATCAAGGCTCCAGGAATTGATGGAATATCAATTGAGATGCTTCAACAGATGCAAGTTGGAAGGAATTTGTAATACGGCTTCCTGGCCATCCAGCTGGAAGAGACCCATATCAATGTCTACTCCAAAGAAAGACAATCAAGCAGTATGAGAAAATTATTGAACAACATAACATTGATATTAACTAGTAATTAATATTGTTAACGATTTAGTATCTCATGGAGCAAAATTTTGCTGAAGATAATTAAAAAGCAACAGTAGCCACACAACAACAAGGAACTGCCAGATGTCCAAGGGTTATTCAGAAGAGGATGTAGAATGAAGATATCATTGCTGTTGTCAGGTGGATTTTGGTTAAAACAAAGAATACCAGCAGGATGTTTACCCTTGTTTTATTGACTAGGCAAAGGCGTTAGACTGTGTGGATGATAATGGATTATGAATAACATTAGGAAGAATGTAAATTCCAGAACACTTAGTTGTGCTCATCTGGAACCTGTACGTGGATCAAAAGGAAGTGTTCGATCAGAGCACAGGCACAGTATGTGGTTGTATACAATAGATGCTCAGGAAATAAATACATCGAAAACAAATCCTTGTCAGAAAACCAACACACACATGCACCTAACACAAATATTTCTTTAAATTAAAAAGGAAAGATTAATTGAATTTAACTTTCATTTCAATAAATCTGGCATGTGTAAAATGAATAAAGGGAGTGTAAAGATCATTATGATTATGCTGGGAAGATGAAAATAAGTTTGTACAAATTTTTTGTAAATATCTTATTCAAAATTTGCTACTTTTACAAGGAATACTAAGCAAATTGAATTATGCCCATTTAAATGGTTGAATCATTTGACATTGGAAATATACTATTAAGTTCTTGAATTGGTCCAATTATTTTACTAATTGTTACTTTATGTACATCTTACACAGTAATTTCATTAGAAATTTCCTGTTATTATTCCTTTAAAAATATGTTCAGTAGACACGTACTATACTCCATATACTATTCTGGAGGGTGAGATTCAGCAATAAACAAAAGCAATAAAATGATTTTTCCTATGAAGCCCAAATAAGTAACACAAGCCTAATTATAAACAATTGGGATTTTAGAAAATACAAATGGGATTCCAATATTTATGTTGTAGTGGTGGTTGTATTGTATATGTGTGTGTTTGTGTCTTTTAAGTGTCAATGTTTCTTTTTCTGCTGATATTTAAAAAAATGCATAAATAACTATGAAGTGCAATTGGCTAAAAAGATATACCCTTTGGGTAGCCATTTAAGGCACTTAATAAAATAATATTAAAGGTAAAAAAGAATCTTTTAGTTAATTATATTATCTCAAGTTATTTATTAAAATCTAGGCAATACAGAATAGCAATGAAGAATAAACTTTTAACAGCTTTCCTACAAGACTTCTAATAAAATTACAAATGGAGCTATTTTTATCAGTTCTAAGAATTATACATCATAGAAACTTCAAAATGGATGGTATAGACAGAGATATAGGATAAATATCACAGATAGAGACACAAATATATACAATAGTTGGTATTACAGTTTTGAATCCTGTATTTTCAATTATCATGCTAAGCACAAATTTCATATTTAAAAGGCGTATTACTGTGACCATTTTCCTATTATTTATACACGCTTTGTAATTATGGAATTCAATGACAGCATAATACTCTATCATACCACCATATATCTAACATATCTTTTTTTTTATTAACTTTTATTAAGCTTCAAGTGAACGTTTACAAATCCAGTCTGTCACATATAAGTTTACATACATCTTACTCCGTACTCCCACTTGCTCTCCCCCTAGTCAGCCCTTTCAGTCTCTCCTTTCATGACAATTTTGCCAGCTTCCCTCTCTCTCTATCCTCCCATCCCCCCTCCAGACAAGAGCTGCCAACACACTCTCAAGTGTCCACCTGATATAATTAGCTCACTCTTCATCAGCATCTCTCTCCCACCCGCTGACCAGTCCCTTTCATGTCTGATGAGCTGTCTTCAGGGATGGTTCCTGTCCTGGGCCAACAGAAGGTCTGGGCAGCATGGCCGCCAGGATTCCTCTAGTCTCAGGCAAACCATTAAGTATGGTCTTTTTATGAGAATTTGGGGTCTGCATCCCACTGATCTCCTGCTCCCTCAGGGGTTCTCTGTTGTGCTCCCTGTCAGGGCAGTCATCGATTGTGGCCGGGCACCAACTAGTTCTTCTGGTCTCAGGATGATGTAGGTCCCTGGTTCATGTGGCCCTTTCTGTCTCTTGGGCTCTTAGTTGTCGTGTGACCTTGGTGTTCTTCATTCTCCTTTGCTCCAGGTGGGTTGAGACCTATTGATGCATCTTAGATGGCTGCTTGTTAGCATTTAAGACCCCAGACGCCACATTTCAAAGTGGGATGCAGAATGTTTTCATAATAGAATTATTTTGCCAATTGACTTAGAAGTCCCCTCAAACCATGTTCCCCAGACACCCGCCCCTGCTCCGCTGACCTTTGTAGCATTCATTTTATCCCGGAAACTTCTTTGCTTTTGGTCCAGTCCAATTGAGCTGACCTTCCATGTATTGAGTGTTGGCTTTCCCTTCACCTAAAGCAGTTCTTATCTACTGATTAATCAATAAAAAACCATCTCCCTCCCTCCCTCCCTCCCCCCCTCGTAACCACAAAAGTATGTGTTCTTCTCAGTTTTTACTATTTCTCAAGATCTTATAATAGTGGTCTTATACAATATTTGTCCTTTTGCCTCTGACTAATTTCGCTCAGCATAATGCCTTCCAGGTTCCTCCATGTTATGAAATGTTTCAGAGATTCGTCACTGTTCTTTATCGATGCATAGTATTCCATTGTGTGAATATACCACAATTTATTTACCCATTCATCCATTGATGGACACCTTGGTTGCTTCCAGCTTTTTGCTATTGTAAACAGAGCTGCAATAAACATGGGTGTGCATATATCTGTTTGTATGAAGGCTCTTGTATCTCTAGGGTATATTCCGAGGAGTGGGTTTTCTGGGTTGTATGGTAGTTCTATTTCTAACTGTTTAAGATAATGCCAGATAGATTTCCAAAGTGGTTGTACCATTTTACATTCCCACCAGCAGTGTATGAGAGTTCCAATCTCTCCGCAGCCTCTCCAACATTTATTCTTTTGTGTTTTTTGGATTAATGCCAGCCTTGTTGGTGTGAGGTGGAATCTCATCGTAGTTTTAATTTGCATTTCTCTAATGGCTAATGATCAAGAGCATTTTCTCATGTATCTGTTGGCTGCCTGAATATCTTCTTTAGTGAAATGTGTGTTCATATCCTTTGCCCACTTCTTGATTGGGTTGTTTGTCTTTTTGTGGTTGAGTTTTGACAGAATCATGTAGATTTTAGAGATCAGGTGCTGGTCGGAGATGTCATAGCTGAAAATTCTTTCCCAGTCTGTAGGTGGTCTTTTTACTCTTTTGGTGAAGTCTTTAGATGAGCATAGGTGTTTGATTTTTAGGAGCTCCCAGTTATCTGGTTTCTCTTCATCATTTCTGGTAATGTTTTGTATTCTGTTTATGCCTTGTATTAGGGCTGCTAGGGTTGTGCCTATTTTTTCTTCCATGATCTTTATTGTTTTAGTCTTTATGTTTAGGTCTTCGAGCCACTTGGAGTTAGATTTTGTGCATGGTGTGAGGTATGTGTCCTGTTTCATTCTTTTGCAAATGGATATCCAGTTATGCCAGCACCATTTGTTAAAAAGACTATCTTTTCCCCAATTAACTGACACTGGGCCTTTGTCAAATATCAGCTGCTCATACGTGGATGGATTTATATCTGGGTTCTCAATTCTGTTCCATTGGTCTATGTGCCTGTTGTTGTACCAGTACCAGGCTGTTTTGACTACTGTAGCTGTATAATAGCTTCTGAAATCAGGTAGAGTGAGGCCTCCCACTTTCTTCTTCTTTTTCAGTAATGCTTTGCTTATCCGGGGCTTCTTTCCCTTCCATATGAAACTGGTGATTTGTTTCTCTATCCCCTTAAAATATGACATTGGAATTTGGATCGGAAGTGCGTTATATGTATAGATGGCTTTTGGTAGAATAGACATTTTTACTATGTTAAGTCTTCCTGTCCATGAGCAAGGTATGTTTTTCCACTTAATTATGTCCTTTTGAATTTCTTGTAGTAGAGCTTTGTAGTTTTCTTTGTATAGGTCTTTTACATCCTTGGTAAGATTTATTCCTAAGTATTTTATCTTCTTGGGGGCTACTGTGAATAGTATTGATTTGGTTACTTCCTCTTCGGTGTTCTTTTTGTTGATGTAGAGGAATCCAAGTGATTTTTGTATGTTTATTTTATATCCTGAGACTCTTCCAAACTCTTCTATTAGTTTCAGTAGTTTTCTGGAGGATTCCTTAGGGTTTTCTGTGTATAAGATCATGTCATCTGCAAATAGTGATAACTTTACTTCCTCCTTGCCAATCCGGATACCCTTTATTTCTTTGTCTAGCCTAATTGCCCTGGCTAGGACTCAAGTATGATGTTGAATAAGAGCAGTGATAAAGGGCATCCTTGTCTGGTTCCCGTTCTCAAGGGAAATGCTTTCAGGTTCTCTCCATTTAGAGTGATGTTGGCTGTTGGCTTTGCATCGATGCCCTTTATTATGTTGAGGAATTTTCCTTCAATTCCTATTTTGGTAAGAGTTTTTATCATAAATGGCTGTTGGACTTTGTCAAATGCCTTTTCTGCATCAATTGATAAGATCATGTGGTTTTTATCTTTTGTTTTATTTATGTGATGGATTACATTAATGGTTTTTCTGATATTAAACCAGCCTTACATACCTGGTATAAATCCCACTTGATCAGGGTGAATTATTTTTTTGATATGTTGTTGGATTCTATCGGCTAGAATTTGGTTGAGGATTTTTGCATCAATGTTCATGAGGGATATAGGTCTATAATTTTCTTTTTTTGTAATGTCTTTACCTGGTTTTGGTATCAGGGAGATGGTAGCTTCATACAACGAGTTGGGTAGTATTCCTTCTTTTTCGATGGTTTGAAATACCTTCAGTAGTAGTGGTGTTAACTCTTCTCTGAAAGTTTGGTAGAACTCTGCAGTGAAGCCGTCCGGGCCAGGGCTTTTTTTTGTTGGGAGTTTTTTGATTACCGTTTCAATCTCTTTTTTTTGTTATGGGTCTATTTAGTTGTTCTACTTCTGAATGTGTTAATTTAGGTAGGTAGTGTTTTTCCAGGAATTCATCGTTGCATTCTATGAATTTCCTTATTCCCTCCTTGATGTCTTCTATAACCCAGTCTTTTTCAGGAGGGTATTGTTCAGTTTCCAAGTATTTGATTTCTTTTCCCTAGGTTTTCTGTTCTTGATTTCTAGTTTCATTGCCTTGTGGTCTGAGAAGATGCTTTGTAATATTTCGCTGTTTTGGACTCTGCAAAGGTTTGTTTTATGACCTAATATGTGGTCTATTCTAGAGAATGTTCCAGGTGCACTGGAAAAAAAAGTATACTTTGCAGCAGTTGGGTGGAGAGTTCTGTATAAGTCAATGAGGTTAAGTTGGTTGATTGTTGTAATTAGGTCTTCCGTGTCTCTATTGAGCTTCTTACTGGATGTCTTGTCCTTCTCCGAAAGTGGTGTGTTGAAGTCTCCTACTATAAATGTGGAGGTGTCTATCTCACTTTTCAATTCTGTTAAAATTTGGTTTATGTATCTTGCAGCCCTGTCATTGGGTGCGTAAATATTTAATATGGTTATGTCTTCCTGATCAATTGTCCCTTTTATCATTATATAGTGTCCTTCTTTATCCTTTGTGGCGGATTTAAGTCTAAAGTCTATTTTGTCAGAAATTAATATTGCTACTCCTCTTCTTTTTTGCTTATTGTTTGCTTGATGTATTTTTTTCCATCCTTTGAGTTTTAGTTTGTTTGTGTCTCTAAGTCTAAGCTGTGTCTCTTGTAAGCAGCATATAGATGGATCGTGTTTCTTTATCCAGTCCGTGACTCTCTGTCTCTTTATTGGTGCATTTAGTCCTTTTACATTCAGCGTAATTATGGATAAATAAGTTTTTAGTGCTGTCATTTTGATGCCTTTTCATGTGTGTTGTTGGCCATTTCCTTTTTCCACATACTTTTTTGTGCTGAGACGTTTTTCTTAGTAAATTGTGAGATCCTCATTTTCATAGTGTTTGACTTTATGTTAGTTGAGTCGTTACATTTTTCTTGGCTTTTATCTTGAGTTATGGAGTTGATATTCCTTTTTGTGGTTACCTTATTATTTACCCCTATTTTTCTAAGTAAAAACCTAACTTGTATTGTTCTATATCACCTTGTATCACTCTCCATCTGGCAGTTCAATACCTCCTGTATTTAGTCCCTCTTTTTGATTATTGTGATCTTTTACCTATTGACTTCCATGATTCTCTGTTATGTGTATTATTATTTTTTTTTTTTAGTTAATCTTAATTTGTTTGTTTTTTTGATTTCCCTATTTGAGTTGATATCAGGATGTTCTGTTTTGTGACCTTGTGTTGTGCTGGTGTCTGATATTATTGGTTTTCTGACCAAACAATATCCTTTAGTATTTCTTGTAGCTTTGGTTTGGTTTTTGCAAATTCTCTAAACTTGTGTTTATCTGTAAATATCTTAATTTCGCCTTCATATTTCAGAGAGAGTTTTGCTGGATATATGATCCTTGGTTGGCAGTTTTTCTCCTTCAGTACTCTGTATATGTCGTCCCATTCCCTTCTTGCCTGCATCGTTTCTGCTGAGTAGTCAGAACTTATTCTTATTGATTCTCCCTTGAAGGAAACCTTTCTTTTCTCCCTGGCTGCTTTTAAAATATTCTGTTTATCTTTGGTTTTGGCGAGTTTGATGATAATATGTCTTGGTGTTTTTCTTTTTGGATCAATCTTAAATGGGGTTTGATGAGCATCTTGGATAGATATCCTTTCGTCTTTCATGATGTCAGGGAAGTTTTCTGTCAGGACTTCTTCAACTATTTTCTCTGTGTTTTCTGTCCCCCCTCCCTGTTCTGGGACTCCAGTCACCTGCAGGTTATCCTTCTTGATAGAGTCCCACATAATTCTTAGGGTTTCTTCATTTTTTTTAATTCTTTTATCTGATTTTTTTTCAGCTATGTTGGTGTTGATTCCGTGCTCCTCCAGATGTCCCAGTCTGCATTCTAATTGCTCGAGTCTGCTTCTCTGACTTCCTATTGCGTTGTCTAATTCTGTAATTTTATTGTTAATCTTTTGGATTTCTACATGCTGTCTCTCTACGGATTCTTGCAACTTATTAATTTTTCCACTATGTTCTTGAATAATCTTTTTGAGTTCTTCAACAGTTTTATCAGTGTGTTCCTTGGCTTTTTCTGCAGTTTGCCTTATTTCATTTGTGATGTCTTGAAGCATTCTGTAAATTAGTTTTTTATATTCTGTATCTGATAATTCCAGGATTGTATCTTCATTTGGGAAAGATTTTGATTCTTTTGTTTGGGGGGTTGGAGAAGCTGTCATGGTCTGCTTCTTTATGTGGTTTGATATCGACTGCTGTCTCCGAGCCATCACTGGGAAACTAGTTTTTCCAGAAAATCCGCTAAAAAAAAAATGCAGTCAGATCCCTATCAGAGTTATCCCTCTGGCTCAGACTATTCGGATGTTAATGAAGCCACCTGGGGAGGGTGGGGGAGGGATCAGAGAGATAGGAGAGTAGCACCTCAGAATATAGCCAGAGTTGCTTGTCTTGCTTGGAATGACTATTATATCTGAGATTTCCGTGGGGCGCGTTGCCTATGTGTGCTGGCTGTGTGGAGATTGCCCCCGGGGGGTCTGGCCGGCTGGAGTCACGGTCAGATCCTCCGCTTCCAGCCCCATGCCCAACCTCAAGGTTCCCCTACTGGGACGGTGCACTCCTGACTCCAAAAGCAGTCGCTGACTCCTGGGGACTCCCCGTCCCGCTAGCCGCGTCGTCACGCCGCCCCCGAGAACTGGTTGGGCCCCCCCCAGGTCAGCTCAGGGTAGCAGAGCGGCTCCCCGTGCCTACGCCGCGACCACGCATCCCGGCTAGGACGCCGCTCTCCCTGCTCTAAGACCAGTCGCTGCCCCCCAGTGACCTCCCCCACCGGCCGCATCGCCACGCCGCCAGAGCGAACCAGCTGGGCCCCCCAGGGTCAGTTTAGGGGTGTGGAGCTGCTCCCCGCGCTTATGCGTGCCGGCGCCCCGCCAGAATCCTGGCGGGACAGTTCCCCGGCTGGGACACTGCTCTCCCCACTCCAAGACCAGTCACTGCCTCCCGGGGACTTCTCCCACCGGCTGCGCCGCCACGCTGCCCTAGTGAACCGGCTGGGCCCCCTCCCGGAATGAGTTCGGGGGCCAGGGCTGGGCCCCTTGTTTGTGCCGTCTGCCCCCCTGGGTTCTGCCCCAAATCGGGCGCCGAAGGTCACCTGAGTGGTACGCTGGCTCCAGGCTCTGGAAACAATCGCTGCTTCCCCGTATTAGTTCGTTCTCCGTCTCTAAATCTGTGTTTGTTGTTCAGGGTTCGTAGATTGTTATGTATGTGATCGATTCACTTGTTTTTCCGAGTCTTTGTTGCAAGAGGGATCCGCGGTAGCGTCCACCTAGTCCGCCGTCTTGGCCCCGCCGTCCTAACATATCATATTTTAATCATTTCCCTATTGTTAGACATTTTGGTTGCTTTGAAATTTTTTAGCATTATATTTATCAAAGCAATAAACCTCAATAAACATTAATCAAAATGATAAAATAAGAGTAGGTTCTCATTTTTCATTTATCAAGCAGTCAAAGTTTTAAAAGATTTGTAATACATAATGCTAGGGAAGATAGTGAAACAAGAACACTCAACATAGATCCATCGAATGCAAATTGAAAACAATTTGACTCGAGAAGAATTAGAAACCAGAATTGCCAATAACTATGAAAGCAATTGCAAACAGTTATTAAACCACTCAAAGGTGCTCCCACTCAGCCAGATGATTTTTTGAAATTTATTCTAAATTTTGAGTATTTTCATTACATGAAAAAATATATTATAAAATAAAATAAAAAATAAGATTTAGTTCTTCATAGTATAAATCTAAATAAATATCAAATATTCTGGAGATAAATGTTATTAAGTACCATGAAATATAGATTATATTTACTGGCTCTCTGAAAGAACATTATTTAAACAGAAAATTAAAGCAAAATTTTACTACTTAAAGTATGAAATCACTTTACGCCAAAAAGAATCATAAATTTTAAGAAATGCAAAAAGTAGTTATCGCTTACTAGACAGTGATTTCATTAGTGAGTGATTAAGTCTTAGACAAATGATTTTTAACTAAATGTTTCTTTCCTCACACTCACAAGCACCCTTGCTCGTATCATTTCATTTGTAGTTTTAACTTTGCCACTATGTCAATTAAGTATCAAACCCTGTATTATCAGTTGCAAACAGTTGAAGCTACTCTGGTCAGTATAAGTTATGAATGAATTTATTAATGCTTATTAGGTAGCTCACCAAATTGTTGAGACAGAGAAACAAGGCTAAACTGCCAGAGGTGTCTAATAAAACAACCTCATAGCCAACGCCACCCATGAGTCAGAAACTTGACTACATCGTTACTCTCCTACAGAGATGGATGTCTCTGCACAAAAGCCAGTAAAAGAGAAGGTCTCATCAGTCTCCTTTATGTACCTGTTCTAGTTGGAGCCTCTAATATTGTGCATCTGATTGGAAGAACCTAGCAGCAAGGGAGCCTGGGAATTTGAGTTCCCATAAATGTTAAGAGGACAAGACTCTTAATGGAAATTTCCTTAAATGGTTGTATGTTGTTGTTGTTAGTTGCCATTCAGTTAATTTGGACTCATGACGACCCAATGTGTGCAGTAGAACTGTGCTCCATAGCATTTCAAAGCTGTGACCTCTTAAAAAAGCAGATCACCAAGCCTGTCTTTTGAGGCACCTCTGGATAGGTTCGAACCAACATCCTTTCAGCTAGTAGTCAAGTACTTAACCATTTGTGCCACCCAGGATTTCTATTAGAAAAAATGATGGGCAGTCATGGATAAGGCCAATGTTCATGATAAGGCCTTAATTTTCTAATCTGCAAAATAAGAATAATGGTATCTGCCCCACAGAGTTGTTAAAAATGTCATACTAAGTAATTGATGCAACACTACTTTGACCAGGTTAATGTTGCACAAAATTGAAATAGTAGGTTACTTCTTACAGACAAAATCTGTTAAAAGAAACAAATCTGTTAAGAGAGAGGGAAATTTTCTGTTAAGAGTGAGGGAATAATAGTAATTTTTGGTTCCATTTATGACTTCCACCAACTTTTAGTGACAGTGATTATGCAATATTGTTTAAAATACAATTTCCATAAACCTGGAGACTTATTTATGTTTAATCTTAACTAATGCTGTCAACTTAAAATTGCTACTTTAATTTTCTGAACTTTAATAGATTTGTTTATAAAATAGTGTGTTATATATTTAAAAGAACTTTTAGCACTATAATAATATAAGACTAGGTTACCCAACAGAACAATCTATCTAAACCTTTCTCTTTTATAATTAACTGAACAAGCCACTCCTAGATAAAAGGATTTAGGTACCCTGCAAACAGTGTCATTTGGCAAGATTTTGGGGCTTAGGTCAACTGCAGCTCACATTTTCATCCCCTTTAGATCAATGACTTCCTTAGTTCAGCACAAAAATTGCTGCAGCTTCCAAGACCACCTCCTTTTTCTTTAGTGCCATATTAAAGTAACAATGAAAATTTCTTTTTCATATATCTTAATAAGAAAGGAATTATTTAAAAATATATATATAAATTAAAGATAATAATCTTTTGATAATACTCTATAACTGAGGGAGAGGTACAACTCCTACTAAGCTTATGGAACATGCACATGAATACAAAAAATTACTATAACATTTTCTTTTTCCATGTACAGTGCAAAAAGAACTGTCTAGAAGGGGAAAAAATCTGAAAAAAATAAATTTGAACTATATGCCAGTAGTATACAGGAAAAATTTAAAAAAATCCACAAGTAAGAAAATGTGTATCATTTCTTTTAAAAGTGTTTTCTAGCTTTACTAAAATGAAAATATATAATGAAATTATTTGAAGTTGTATAAACACATTGGCTATGACTTTTCAATGCATCATTATTCATATTTTAAATCAAAGGGAACAAAGCATATTTTAAATTTACTGAGCTATTTGAAGTCATACTATTTTCTTCTTTCTTGCTCTCTCATCCCTTTTAAAAATTAATGCTCATAAATGTCCTTCATAATCAGTAAAATACAAACTTCTCTATTATATGTCGCCAAATAATGCATGATAACACATTAAAATGTTGTAACACATATAATAATGTTACTTAAAGACAATAGAAAAGAATGACAGAATGTAATTTACAGGAAAGATTATCAAATTACACCCAGCTTTTTTTTCTTGAACCAATACTGCGATTTATTTGAGAAAAGGGCAGTTGTTTAAATGTCCATTCAGATGTAAGTACTGAAATTCTCATGGGAAATTTATAAAGCAACACAAAGCAAGCTTACACTTACTCATTATCTTGAAGTAATTGGTACCAAAAGAGCTCTTCCACCATAACCAATTAGAAAACTGGACAAAACATCTGAAACAAATGTTTTTAGATATTGGACAACAAGTACAGAACTTTCTGAGATAAAGAAGAAAAAACATGAGGTGAGTCCTGTGATCCTTATAGCTTTCTACTTGAAGAAATATCCTGGCATAGTAGATTGTTTAACTAAGATGGCAAGTAAGAGATTGGCATTCAGAGAAAGTAAGGCAGAAGGGATTTCCTGGAGGAGCAGGAGCAGTGCAGTGGAAAAACTCCTAAGTTTTGCACGAGGGCTTTATTGAGTCTTGACTAAAAACTGTACATGCACAGAATGATATTCCATGAAGCTGGACAAAGAATTCATACTGGGGAAATTACAGCTATCAAGAACTCACACAGGATTGAGAGATATTCTAGATTCTGTTCAAGGAAGTGGAATAGCTTTGTAAATCATCTGTGTCATTCAAAACAAACATCAGAAACCCCCTCCCCACCACCCATCCCACCCACTCACCCCCCAAAAGGTAAAAACTACCCTAAACTTAACCTAGCAAAGCTTAAAACAAGCTTCACAGATAATTATTAGCAGACCTGGGCAAGGAACTCAGGCCTCTTGGATTTGAGTCTAAGGCTTTCTTCATGATACCTGTCTTTTTCTTGGGTTATTGGATATTCCCAGCAGTGAAACCTGCTTATAAAAACTGCTTATGCCTGACATTTTCATATAAACTTCACATTTCTGGTTTCCTATTACTTAACGTTACTTTTGATTTACATTATCCTCTTGCTGCAAACTCAATGGTGGCATAGTGGTTAAGTGCTACAGCTGCTAACCAAAGGGTCGTCATTTTAAATCTGCCAGGAGCTCTTGGAAACTCTGTGGGGCAGTTCTACTCTGTCCTACAGGGTCACTATGAGTCAGAATTGACGGCACTGGGTGTTGCGAACTCAGGTGAAACTTTTTCTTACAATCATCTATTATACATGCGCAAAACTTATCCTGCCATTCAAATTTTTCCAGTGCATTCAGACAACTGTGTCAATTATGATTACAGAGTGAAACAGGCCACCTAATTTTCTTATCCAGCATAAAGTATTATTTATCAAAGACTATTAGTGGGACCAAGATGGCTCACTAGGCTGAAGCTTCCGCTGAACCCTCTTGCTACAAAGACACGAAAAAACAAGTGACTCAATTACATACATGACAATCTACGAACCCTGACCATCAAACACAGAACTAAGGAATTGACCTGAGTGACAGGTGAGCAAGAGAGCACGCTGAAGCAGTGACTAGTTCTGAAGCCTGGCGCTCAGCACCCCAGCCCTGAGCCCTTGGTGGGGTGCTTTGGTGCCAGTGTGCTGGGGCTGATTGTGGCTTCCAGAGACAAGGCAAGCACGAAACACAGCCTTAACCCCCTGGGGCAATCTCAGGAGGGACACAGCCAGCACACGCAGACTACACACTGACCTGGCTTACAAGGAAACAAGAGACAGCACGGATGCAGTGACTCGTTCCAGAGCCCAGTGCACAGCGCCCCAGCCCTGATCCCTTGGTACTGGGCTTTGGAGTTAGTGTGGAAGGGCTGATGGTGGCTTCCTAAGACGAGACAAGCACGGGACACAGCCCTAACCCCCTGGGGCAATCTCCGCTGGGACCCAGCCTGCGCACACAGGCTACACACCCCTCTGGAATCTCAGATAAAACAGCCCTCAACACACAAGATAAGTGATTTTGCCTATGCTACTGCACTACTCTCTCCTATCTGATTCGTCCCCTCCCTGCCCTAGCTGGCTTTATTAACATTCAAATTCCCTGGGCCAGAGAGAGAAGTGCTCTGCTTTTTTTTTTTTTTTTCCCTCTAATTCATTCTTCTGGCCTGGAAAAAGCAACAATTAATAATCAGGGGAAAAGTCCTTTCCTGACTTCCCTTAACTGGAAGAACAGAACAGAAGCAGCTCCATGCAGGCATAAGAGATACACAGTCTTTAGCTTTCACCCCTGCATGGAACCAGGTGGCTATTGTAATGCAAAGGCAATTCTGTTAGAGGTCTGACTGTAATGGTTTCACCTGAGCAGTGGAGAGGCAGGTTTTGGAGGTCTGATACAGCTCTACCTATTAAACAGAGCCCTTACTGACCCACAGCAGGGAACTGAGGGCTGAGGCTCCATCCATACCACCTAGCCACCTGCTAAAAGGGTCTGAGAATAGTGGTGCCTACCAGTCTTTAGAGGTACAAGCACTGGGTGCCTAAGGTACAACTGCAGAGCCCACCCACCAGAGCACTCTAGAGAACAGAGATGCTTCTTCCTCACTGGCACTTGGGGGAAGGCTGTCAGCTCCCTGCCTTCCTTGGAGTGTGACTCCCTGCAGCTACTAGAAACTGGTACATACAACCGTCATGATTACTCCTCTAAGATAGTAGGTGAGAGCCTACGCCACACACTACATGACCCAAAATCAGAACACCTAAGCTGATTCTATTCAAGAATAGTGAATGAACTCATAGGCTCATATACCTGGTAACAGCTCTAACCAGCTGGTAACAGGACATAAGAGGTTCAAAGATTCCAACAATCAAGTTAGTGCACTCTAGTAGCCCATCTGGATATACTGAAACAAAAACAAAACAAGAAGATAAGACTCAGCGAGCAAATATAAAATAAATAACTACAATAACTTATAGATTCCTCAGACAGCAGTCGATATCAAATCACATAAAGAAGCAGACCATGATTGCTTCTACAAACCCCCAAATCACAGAATCAAGACCTTTCCAAGGTGAAGATATATTCCTGGAATTGCCAGATGCAGAATATAAAAGACTAATATATAGAACACTTCAAGACATCAGGGATAACATCAGAAATGAAATAAGGCAATGTGCAGAAAAAGCCAAGGAACACACAGATAAAACAGTTGAAGAAGTCAAAAAGATTATTCAAGAACATAGTGAAAAATTTAATAAGCTGCAAGAATCCATAGAAAGACAACGTTCAGAAACTCAAAAGATTTAGAATAAAATTACAGAATTAGACAACTTAATCAGAAATCAGAGGAGCAGAATTGTGGAATTGAAATGCAGAATTGGAGAGATGGAGGATAAGGCAATTGGCACCAATACATTTGAAGAAAAATCAGATAAAAGAATTAAAAAAAAATGAAGAAACCCTAAGAATCATGTGGGACTCTATCAAGAAGAATAACTTGCATGTGATTAGAGTTCCAGGACAAGGAGGGAAAACAGAAAATACAGAAAGGATAGTAGAAGATCTGTTGGCAGAAAACTTCCCTGGCATCATGAAAGATGAAAGGATATCTATCCAAGATGCTCATTTAACCCCATACGAGATAGATCCCAAAAGAAAATCACCAAGGCATATTATCATCAAAGTCACCAAAACCAAAGATAAAGAGAAAAATTTAAAAGCAGCCAGGGATAAACAAAAAGTCACCTACAAAGGAGAATCAATAAGAATAAATTTGGACTACTTGGCAGAAACCATGCAGGCAAAAAGGCAATGGGATGACATATATAGAGCACTGAAGGAGAAAAACTGCCAGCCAAGGATCATATACCCAGCAAAACTCTCTCTCAAATATGAAGGTGAAATTAAGTCATTTACAGATAAATGCAACCTTAGAGAATTTGCAAAAACCATACCAAAGCTACAAGAAATACTAAAGGAAATTGGTCAGAAAATCAATAATATCAGATACCAACACAACACAAGGTCACAGAACAGAACATCCTGATATCAACTCAGTTAGGGAAATCATAAAAAAAAAAAGATTAATAAAGAAAAAAGCTCAAAACAGGGAATCATTGATGTCATTATGTAAAAGATGACAATAATCAAAAAAGAGGGACTAAATACAGCAGGCATAGATCTTCCATATGAAGAGGAAATGAAGGTGATATAGGGTGATACAAGTTAGATTTTTACCTAGAAAAATAGGGGTAAACATTAAGGGTAACCACAAAGAGGTCTAACAATTCCATACTTCAAAAAAAAAACAAGATAATCATAAGGACTCAGCAAAAATAAATTCAACTACAATGAAAAACAGGAACATACAATTTACAAAGAAAAACTCAGCACAAAAAAGTAAGTGGAAAAATGAAATTGTCAACAACACACAAAAAAGGCATCAAAGTGAAAGCATCGAACCCATGTTGTTGTTGTTGTTAGGTGCCGTCGAGTCAGTTTCAACCTTTAGCGACCCTATGCACAGCAGAACCAAACACTGCCCAGTACTGCTCCATCCTTACAATCATTGTTATGCTTGAGCTCATTGTTGTAGCCACTATGTCAATTCACCTTGCTGAGGATCTTCCTCTTTTCCGCTGACCCTGTACTCTGCCAAGCATGATGTCCTTCTCCAGGGACTAATCCCTCCTGACAACATGCCCAAAGTATGTGAGTCGCAGTCTTGCCACCCTTGCCTCTAAGGAGCATTCTGGCCACACTTCATCTGAGACAGATTTGTTCGTTCTTTTGGCAGTCTATAGTATGTTCAATATTCTTCACCAACACCACAATTCAAAGGCACAACTCTTCTTCGGTCTTCCTTATTCATTGTCCAGCTTTCACATGTAACTGAACCCATAAAAAATAGCTATCTATAATTGCGCTGAATGTAAATGGACTAAATGCACCAATAAAGAGATAGAGAGTTGCAGATTGGATAAAAAAACATAATCCAGCTATATTCTGCCTACAAAAGACACACCTTAGAATTAGAGGCACAAACAAAGTAAAACTCATAGGATGGAAAAAATACATCAAGCAAAGAACAATCAAAAAAGAGCAGGAGTGGCAATATTAATTTCTGACAAAATAGACTTTAAAGTGAAATCTACCACAAAAGATAATGAAGGACACTACATAATGATTAAAGGGGCAATTTATCTGGAAGATATAACCATATTAAATATCTATGCACCCAATGACAGGCTGCAACATACGTAAAACAAACTCTAACAGCATTGAAAAGTGAGATAGACATTTCCACAATTATAGTAGCAGACTTCAACACACCACTTTCAGTGAAGGACAGGACATCCAGTAAGAAGCTCGATAAAAACACGGAAGATCTAAATGCCACAATCAACCAACTTGACCTCATAGGCATATACAGAACACTCTACCCAACAGGTGCAAAGTATACTTTCTTTTTCTGGTGTAAAAGAAACATTCTCTAAAATAGACCACATATTACTTCATAAAGCAAGCCTTTGCAGAATCCAAAACATCGAAATATTACAAAGCATCTTTTCAAATCATAAGGCCATAAAAGTAGAAATCAGTAACAGAAAAATCAGGGAAAAGAAATCAGATACTTGGAAACTGAAAAATACCCTGCTCAAAAAAGTCTGGGTTATAGGAAACATCAAGGATGGAAAAAAGAAATTCATAAAATCCAATGAGAATGAAAACACTTCGTATCAGAACCTTTGGGACACAACAAAAGTAGTGCTCAGAGCTCAATATATATCAATAAATGCACACATACAAAAAGAAGAAAGAGCCAAAATCAAAGAACTGTCCCTAAACTGAACAAAATAGAAAGAGAGCAACAAAAGGAACCCTCAGGCATCAGAGGAAAACAAATAATAATTACAATTAAATTTAGAGCAGTATTAAATGAATTAGAGAACAGAAAAACAATTGAATGAGTTAACAAGACCAAAAGCTGGTTCTTTGAAAAAATTAACAAAACTGATAAACCATTGTCCAGACTGACTAAAGAAATACAGGAAAGGAAACAAATAACCCAAATAAGAAATGAGATGGGCGATATAACAAAAGGCCCAACTGAAATTAAAAAGAATCATATCAGATTACTGCAAAAAATTATACTCTAACAAATTTGAAAACCTAGAAGAAATGGGTGAATTCCTAGAAACACACTACCTACCTAAACTAACACAAAAAGAAGTAGAACAACTAAATAGACCCATAACAAAAAAAGACATTGAAAAGATAATCAAAAAACTCCCAGCAAAAATAAGCCCTGGCCCTGATGGCTTCACTGCAGACTTCTACCAAACTTTCAGAGATGAGGTAACACCACTATTACTAAAGGTATTTCAAAGCATAGAAAGGGATGGAATACTCCCTAACTTATTCTTTGAAGCCAGCATGTCCCTGATGCCAAAACCAGGTAAAGATGCCACAAAAAAAGAAAATTACAGACCTATATCCCTGAAGAACTTAGATGCAAAAAACCTCAACAAATTCCAGCCAATACAATTCAACAACATATCAAAAAAAAAAAAAAAATTCACCATGACCAAGTGGGATTTATACCAGGTACGCAGGGATGGTTCATCATTAGAAAAACAATTAATGTAATCTACCATAAAGAACCACATAATTTTATCAATTGATGCAGAAAAAGCATTTGACAAAGTTCAACACCTATTCATGATAAAAGCTCTCAGCAAAATAGGAATAGAAAGAAAATTCCTCAACAAAATAAAGGGCATTTATACAAAGGCAACAGCCAACATCATCCTAAATGGAGGGATTCTGAAAGCATTCCCCTTGAGAAAGTGAACCAGACAAGGATTCCTCTTATCACCACTCTTATTCAACATTGTGCTGGAAGTCCTAACAGAGCAATTAGGCTAGATAAAGAAACAAAGCGTATCCAGACTGTTAAGGAAGAAGTAAAAGTAACTCTATTTGCAGATGACATGATCTTACACACAGAAAACACTAAGGAATCCTCAAAAAAAAAAAAAACTACTGGAACTAATAGAAGAGTTCAGCAGAGTATCAGGATGCAAGATAAACATACAAAAATCAGCTGGATTCCTCTACAGCAACAAAAAGAACATCAAAGAGGAAATCACGAAATCAATACCATTTACAGTAGCCCCTGAGAAGATAAAATATTTAGGAATAAATCTAACCAGAGGCTTAAAAGACATATACGAAGAGAACTACAAGGCACTACTGCAAGAAACCTAAAGAGACCTACATAAGTGGAAAAACATACCTTGCCATGGACAGGAAGACTTAACATTGTGAAAATGTCTATTCTACCAAAAGCGATCTATAGATACAATGCAATTCCGATACAAATTCCAACAACATTTTTTCTGATGAGATGGAGAAACAAATCACCGACTTCTTACGGAAGGGAAAGAGGCCCTGGATAAGTAAAGCGTTATTGAAAAAGAAGAACAAAGTGGGAGACCTCACTCTACCTGATTTTAGAAGGTATTATACTGCAACGGTATTCAAAACAGCCTGATACTGGTACAACAACAGACATAGAACAATGGAATAGAATTGAGAATGCAGACATAAATCCATCCATATATGAGCAGCTGATATTTGAGAAAGGCCCAATGTCAGTTAATTGGGGAAAAGGTAGTCTTTTTAACAAATGGTGCTGGCATAACTGGATATCCATCTGCAAAAAAATGAAACAAGACCAATATCTCACACCATGCACAAAAACTAACTCAAAATGGACCAAAGACATAAATATAAAGTCTAAAACGATAAAGATCATGAAAGAAAAAATAGGGACAATGTTATGAGCCCTAATACATGGCATAAACAGAATAGAAAACATTACTAACAACGCTGAAGAGAAACCAGATAACTGGGAGCTCCTAGAAATCAAACACCTATGCTCATCCAAAGACTTCACCAAAAGTGTAAAAAAGATTACTTACAGACTGGAAAAATGTTTTCAGCTATGACATTTCCAGCCAGCGCCTGATCTCTAAAATCTACATGATTCTGCTAAAACTCAACCACAAAAAGGCAACCCAATTAAAAAATGGGCAAAGTATATGAACAGGCACTTCACTAAAGAAGACTTTCAGGCAGCTAACAGATACATGAGGAAATGCTCACCATCATTAGCCATTAGACAAATGCAAATCAAAACTACAATGAGATTCCATCTCACTTCAATAAGGCTGGCATTATTCCAAAAAACACAAAATAATAAATGTTGGAGAGGTTGCACAGAAACTGGAACACATATACACTGCTGGTGGGATTGTAGAATGGTACAACCACTTTGGAAATCAATTTGGCCCTTCCTTAAAAAGCTAGAAAAAGAACTACCACATGATCCAGCAATCTCACTGCTCAGAATATATCCTAGAGAAAGAAGAGCCTTTGCATGAACAGATATTTGCATACCCATGTTCATTGCAGCATTGTTTATAATAGCAAAAAGTTGGAAGCAACCAAGGTGCCCATCAACAGATGAATGGATAAATAAACTATTTTATATTCACACAATGGAATACTATGCACCAATAAGGAGTAGTGTTGAATCCATGAAACATTTCATAACATGGACAAATCTGGAAGACATTATGCTGAGTGAAATCAGTCAATTGCAAAAGGACAAATATTGTATAAGAACAGTATTATAAGAACTGGAGAAACGGCTCGAGCAGAGAAGAAAATATTCTTTGATGGTTACAAGAGGGGGCTGGGAGGGAGGGAGGGAGAGGGGTATTCACTAATTAGATATTAGATAAGTTTCATTTTAGGTGAGGGGAAAGACAAAACACAATACAGGAGAGGTCAACACAAATGGACTAAACCAAAAACAAAGAAGTTTCCTTAATAAACTGAACACTTCAAAGACCACCATAGCAGGGATGGGTGTGTGAGGACCATGGTTTCAGGGGACATCTAAGTCAATTGGCATAATAAAATCTATTTATTAAGAAAACATTCTGCATCCTACATTGGAAAGTGGCGTCTGGAGACTTAAACGCTAGCAAGCAGCCATTTAAGATGCATCAATTGGTCTCAACCTACCTGGAACAAGGAAGAATGAAGAACGCCAAAGACACAAAGAAATTATGAGCCTAAGAGACAGAAAGGACCACATAAACCAGAGACTACCTCAGCCAGAGAACAGAAGAGCTAGATGGTGCCCTGCCACAACCACGACTGCCCTGATAGGGAACTCAACAGAGAAATCCTGAGGGAGAGGAAGAACAGTGGGATGCAGACTCCAATTTCTTGTAAAAAAACCAGACTGGGACTGGAGGGACCCTGGAGGCCATGGACCCTAGACCTTTTTTTAGCTGAGGGCAGGAACCATTCCCAAAGCCAACTCTTCAGACAGGGATTGGACTGGAACAGGGAATGGAAAATGATACTGATGAACAAGCTTCTTGGATCAAGTATACACATGAGACTATGGTGGCATCTCCTGTCTGGAGGGGAGATGAGAGGGCATAGGGTGCCAGAAGCTTCCCAAATGGACACGAGGAGAGAGAGTGGAGGGAAGTACTGTGCTATCTCATTAGAGGGAGAGCAATTAGGCGTATATAGCAAGGTGTATGTAAATTTTTATATGACAGACTGACCTGATTTGTAAACTTTCACCTAAAGCACAATAAAAATTAATTAAAAAAAAAAGAATATTTGACATAGCACTATTTCCAAGACTGGCCTAAGATGCTCAGTTGCCTGTCTTACAAAGTATGTTCTTCAAAACATTAATTTTTAAAAATATTCTAAAATGGAATGTTCCTTGTTGCAATATTCAGGGAACATGGCTTATTCTACATACCTTCTTGACGTTTAGCATAAATGGTCTAAGCCCTGCAGTAAAAGAATCTCACTGCTTCACTCATGGTTTCCCAAACTTAATTGATGACAGAATCTATTTTTCATGTGCCGCTTATTAATACCTATGTAAATAGTGTTCTGTGGAGGAGAATTGTGATATATCTTTCTAAATTTGCTGCAGAAATCTAGCAGTTATCAAGGTTATAAAATACCATTCAACCAGAATTCCTCTGTGAGAAAATAAGTTTCTCTTTGTTAAAGCCATCCACTTGCCATACCTGTGTTATAGCAGAACTAGATGACTAAGACATGGGGTTGGCAACCAATGTCACAAAACAGTATGTATATTGTTTAACGAGAAACTAATTTGCTCTGTAAACCTTCATCTAAAGTACAATTTAAAAAAATATATTTAAAGGAAGAGCAAGGCAAAAATGTATTCTATCCTTAGCTGGACTGTAAAATAACTCCCATGCAACTTATTTCAAAAGATATTGTTATATAAAAAACCCAATATATTATGCAATTTCTGTAATGCTCTCAAATCAATATATACAAGGCAATGTGATGTGATTTTGTAATATTTATAAAGCATTGCTGAGCCCTGGTGGCACAGTGGTTACGAGATATGGCTGCTAACCAAAAGGGGGCAGTTTGAATCCATCAGCTGTTCCTTACAAACATATGCTGCAGTTCTACTCCATCCTATAGGGTTGCTATGAGTCGGAATCCACTCGATGGCAATGATTTGGTTTTTGGTTTCTTAGGCATTGTTACGTAAATGTTCTTAAGCCACAGATGCACAAGTCACTTATGTGACTCAAAAGTAGAAAATTTCAGCACTTAAAAATAGAAAAATAGATGCCTGTGAAGATTGTGGTAAACAACCTTTAAGTTGACTTTGCCCCTGCATACTGTGATAAACAAAAATGTAACATGTAGTTAATGTTTGTAAGTTAGCCTTGAGACATCATTGTAAACAACCTCCCTAACCTCAAACATTGAAGAAAAGATGCAACATTTGCCTCATCTGTAACCTTAGAGAGAAGACATAACATATTAGTCTTTGACATCACATTGGACCTAATAGTGTGAGGCCAAGGTTAGCAAATAATATATAAACCCGAAGACTTTGGTTCATTTAGGGAGAGAAGTCAGAGGCAAAGAGATCTTTCTCTAACCTTTTACTCTCTCTGAAGATGACAGCCTACTGAGACTCTGTCTGCTGCTGCCCACTTCAGATTCTAAGTACGAGGGACCTTCACCGAGTACAAGCGGTGGTCAAGTCTTCTCCTGGTACCACTCTTTAAAGTTAAACACCTAAAGTCTAATGATTTGGACCCTAACCATTAAACTAACATTGTAATTGTCAATTCTGATTATCTGGTTCTAAATGCATGTTGTGAGCTCTTACTTGTGTGCCTTGCCTTGACTACCTTACAATAAACAAGTGTATACATTAAAAAAATAAAGTTTATATTTTCATCTCTACAATAATCTTGAACAATGTAAGGAACTAAGAATGATGCAGTGTAGATCACCGGTACACCCTATCCTACAAATTGTTTTTATAGTAAATTAATTTTACCTCATTTTTACTCATCCATTACATTTAGTCACCATTTTTACGATCTCTAAAGTAAACGTAAATCTACCCACTGCCATCCAGTCAATTCTGACTCATAAAAAAAATAGTCATCTTAATTATTGTGGTAATTTTTTTTTCTCTGATTCCTTTTAAGATAATTCTTTCTTTGATGTTCTTCACTTTCATTAAAATATTCAGGTGTGTGGTTTGCCATTTTTTCAACGCTTTGAATTTATCCAACTTTATCTCTTTGAGTATTGCCTCATCAAATGTTTTTTATCATATTCTGTTACTCCTATTAGTTTATACTGAAATGTCTTATCCTATTCTCCAGGTCTCTTAATCAAATTTCCACAGGACTCTGGTCACATCTTGGATAATTCCTTCAGATCTATTTTCCATATCATTAGTTATCTCTCAGCTATATATAATCCAATGTTCAACTCATCTACTGTATTTTAATTTCACTGATTTTTTTTTTTATTTCTAGAAGTTCATTTTAGTTATTTATTTAATACTCTAGTTCTGTTTTGCATCCTGTGATTCCTCATATAGGTTATACTTTTTAAATTGTAAATTCTCCACCCATAGAATTCTTTTGTGCTCCAGCTTGTGGAAGTTTTTTCAGAGTAGATTGACATTAGCTTCTGATTACCACTCCAGAATTTTCACTAGTGTAGGATTACTGTTCAATTTCCCAACTTGGGATGACTTAGTCACCAAAAAAAAAATTTTTTTTTTTTTTTTTTGTCGTCACAAAGGTAGAGTAAATATGGATGCCACATGCATAAGAAGCAAGGGTTTGGAGTTCTCAGGAGGCACTTTTCTCCCATTTATAAAATCTTGAGACGAGACAATCTTCATTGCTGTATTCATTATCCGCTGGAGACAGAGCTTTTCTAGACATTTACATGCACAGCACAACTCTTTCAGAGCCTTATTCTTATAAGGAGTTGTCCATTCCAATACTCTGGACAAATTGCTTAATGTAAACTTGCACTGTTCAACTAAGTATAAGAAATAATGATGATGGGAATAATAACAATTATAATCATTTATTTTTCGGTGTTAATTGACCCTTATTTTATAAGGCTAATTCCTTCTAATATGGAAAGCATGTTATAATCTATAAAAAAAATATAGAGCACTATATTTATTAGTTATTTAGGTAACCCTCATAACACAAAACATTTAAGCATACTTGAATGATGTCCTTTCTCCTTCACTGAAATACTTGAATATTCAAATAATTGCATTATTAGAATCTTAATGTTAATATTGATTATATAAGCAGTATTAGAAAAACATGTTTGCAAACAAACATTTTTATAAAACAATCTATACAAAAAGCATGTATAATAGGTAACCAAGTCTTAATATCTCCATCATACAATGGAAGAGATTTAAAAAAAAAAAAAAACTATAGTTTTCTTCTAATATTTTGATTCTAATTTTTCCATTCTAATGCAATGGTTACTCAGTCAGTGAACTCTTATTTAGATGTATCTTATAGTCTGCTTCATATAAGGAACCATTATTCAATGAAATATTGAGAGTAGTTCATAGTAAGGAGTTAGGGAAGTATCATACAGGTAGACGACATGGAATGTGATATCAAAAACCTGACTTTAGATTCCTAGTAACTAACTACAAGTTTTGACCTTGGGGTAAATCACAGAAGTACCTTCATTTCCCTTATCTACAGAAGGCAAGGAGATCTAATTATTACTGCATACTAAGAAGTGACAGGCTACGTGATAAGTGCTTTTAATGCAGGGACTTAAATGCCACAATGTCACTGTTGTGTTTTATTCATATTGTGGCAGAATTGAGATTTGAAATTCAGTTGATTTTATGTCAAACTCTTACGTTCATTGCTCAACACCATCCTGATGCAAACTTAGTATTAATAATTCCAATATTCCAAAAATTTGACTTGGATGTAGAATCACCATAGTTTTCAAAGCTTCAATTTTCAAGGTTGAAAATAAACAAAAGAAAATGAAGTTCTATTTTTGACAAGATACATAAAATATTACTTTTAAGAAGAACTTTGTCTGAAATTCAATAGCAGAACTGATATACATTGGGACTAGATTACATACACTATTAAATTAGGTTTTTTAGGTAAAGTTTATTAAGGCCTAATTTACATAAAGCAAAATTCACATGTTTTGTATGCAGGTAAATGACCTATGAAAAATGTATAAAGTTGTTTAAGCACTATCACAATCAAGCTAAAGAATAGTTATATCATCCCCCAAAATTTCCTCTTATCTTTCTATAGTTTTTCCCTTCTCCCAATCTCAACTGCTTGGCAACCACTTATCTGCCCTGTTCCTAAAGTTTTGCATTTTCTAGGATGTGGAAAATGAAGAGATGGCTATGCAAAGAAGGCTATGGAGTTTTTTTCTTGGTCTATATATGGAATGCGCGATTAGCTATACACAAAGAATTTGGTCTTAGTCATTGGTTCCTAGTAGGTAATCTCTAAACCCTTGGGATTTTCTTGGTGATTGGAGTCTTTGTTATTCATGGAAGGGCTCCAGGCTACATCCCATAGGTTATGCTAATGGAATGACCCTTGAGTGAGGAATAAGAAAAACCAAACCTGTTACCATGGAGTCGATTCCAACTCATAGGGACCCTATAGGACAGAGTAGAACTTCTCCATAGGGTTTCCAAGGTGCAGCTGGTGGATTCAAACTGCCAACTTTTTGGTTAGCAGCCTAGCTCTTAACCACTGCGCAAGGACTAGCTATGCCAAAATAGCCAGCAAGTGATATTAGCCAGGCCTTAGGGTAAAGGTACTAGAGGCTAGTTCAACTACATGGACAAGAATTCAATAAATCATGCCTATGTAGTGAGGCCCCAATAATCATTGTAATCTAATCATTATAATCAATAATGATTAGATTTAAAGCTATTTGGTATGTGTCAGAGAAGGCATACACAGAAAGAGAGATCCTCTATACCCTCAAATTTTGGCAAATGGTAGCCTGAGTAGTACAAAAAAAATTTGATATGAAATTATAGAAAATTATATATTAATTTGAATTTGCTAGACCTATCCCCTAACTGGAAACCCTGGTGGTGTAGTGGTTAACAGCTATGGCTTCTAACCAAAAGGTCAGAAGTTTGAATCTACCAGGCATTCCTTGGAAACCCTATGGGTCAGTTCTACTCTGTCGTATAGGGCTGCTATGAGTTGGAATCAACTCAACAGCAGTGAGTTTTGGGAATACCCTCATCAGAATATTGTGATTTAGTTTAGAGCTTTAATTCATTAAACAAATATTTCATAACCATCTGTAACACTTTTTTAAGTTTATTCTTGAAAGTAATATAATTATTATTTTATAGACATCTGATTTACTCATGTAATGCACCTAGCATAGAGCCTACAATATAGTAAGTATTCAATATACATTATTCTCTTTTCTGCCCTTAATAATTTTTAAATAATTTTCATACACTAAACCTCAATCCTTACATCAATTTATGGTGTAGAGAATAAATACAGATATTATAATTTTCAAATGATAAAATACGAATAGAGAGGGATACATATTTGGCCAACTTTCATGATTAATAATTGATATTACAATTACAAAATCATTCAGTTATCTATTACAACATGTATTTTTTAATCCCAAGCCAAGACTAAGATATAAGCAAATTAGTCAATTAGGTTACTGGGTGAAAAAAAAAAAAAAATTATAGAAAGTAACAGCATTTTAAAATAGTGAACTTCTAAATGTATTATGTGAACCCCAGAGGGTGAAGAGTATATAACCCATTGGAATAAAATGATAAGAGTAGTTAGCATCTTTTGAATGCTTAATATTCTAAGCACTAGACGTACATTGGTTAATATAATCCTCCCAGCAAAACCGTGGCATATGCACTCTTTTTCTATCTCTAGAAGTAGAAATTGGAAACCCTGCCTGCATAGTGGTTAAGAGCTGTGGCTGCTAATCAAAAAGTTGGCAGTTCGAATCCACCAGGTGCCCCTTGGAAACCCTATGGGGTAGTTCTACTCTGTCCTATAGGATCGTTATGAGTCATGGAATCAACTTGACAGCAATGGATTAGGTTTAGGGTTAGAAGTAGATAGAAATTAAAGCATGGTAGGTAAAGCCAAGAAATATTAGAATTCCTGTGTATACTTATCAATAAAAAGACAACACTGGGTTTTAATTATATTTAATTTTGTATTGGAAACCTTGGTGGCATAGTGGTTAAGAGCCACAGCTGCTAACCAAAAGGTCGACAGTTCAAACCCACCAGGTGCTCCTTGGAAACTCTATGGGAGAGTTCTACTCTATCCTAGATGGTCTCTATGAGTAGGAATCAGCTTGACTGCAATGGGTTTGGTTTTTGGTTTTTTAATTTTGTATTTAAAGCACAACATGTAATTTGTAAATAATAATACATTTATAAGGGATGTTACTTGTTGTTAGTTGCCGTTGAGTTGGTTCCAATTCATAGTGACTCAGTGTGCAACAGAACAAAACACTGCCCAGTCCTTTGCCATCTTCGCAATCATTATTATGCTTGAGCCCATCATTGCAGCTACTGTGTCAATCCATCTTGTTGAGGGTCTTCCTCTCTTTCACTGACCGTCTACTTTACCAAGCATGATGTCCTTCTTCAGGGACTGGTCTCACCTGGTAACATGTCCAAAGTATATCAGACGAAGTTTCACCATTCTTGCTTCTAAGGAGTTTCCGGTGGTACTTCTTCAAAGACAGATTTGTTCATTATTCTGGCAGGCCATGGCATATTCAATATTCTTCACCAACACCATAATTCAAAGGTTTGAATTCTTCTTCAGTCTTCCTTATTCGTTGTCTAGCTTTCACATGCATATGAGGCAATCTAAAAAGCCATGGCTTGGGTCAGGCACCCCTTAATCCTTATAAGGGATACAGTCACAAAAATTGTTTTCCTAAAATATATGATCAAATGCTTTGGAGACTCACGATGGATTCGTTTGGAGATGCGAGTTCCATTTAGCCTGAGGGAAAGTAACTTAACCTGTCTTCCTCACATCTAAAATTGCTATGACTGTTCTAATCAAAAACTAAACGAGTTTAAAAGTTCTCATGAATACAATGTTTACAAGGTTCAATGATTGTACACAAAAGCTGAATTAATCAATAAACTATAATATGGGGGACACAGTTTTACAGGCTTGGGGTCATCAAACTATTCTGAATCTCAGTTCGGTTGTATCACTTTTTTTCCTGAAGCTATTATCAGATTAGGTCTCATTCACTACAGCTTTTCAAAGTTGATCTAAAAATATAATTCCACATTCAAAAAGAAAAGGTGTTGGGAGCGGTAGACTATTTTCTCTTCCCAAGAACATTTTAGTGTGCTGTATTCAAAGTGGGATTGCCTCCTTCCCTTTGAGTAGTCAACTGCACATATGTCCATATGTATGATTTACTGCTCCCACTGTGGGGTTCTTGGTGATGCAAATGATTAACATTCTGGGCTGCCAACTGAAAGACTGGAGGTTCAAGTCCACCCAGAGATGCCTCCAAACAAAGGCCCTTTTGAGAATGAAAGAAGCAGTAATAGTAATTACTCTAGGCAACAGTTGTAAACTGGAAATATGCTGGCAAATCAGAGTATATAGCTACCCCGACCATAAGGAAATGAGGAAAGAGAAATTCAAACAACACATATTACACTCAAGCCTAAAACCAGTCCTACCCTTCTTATCCTTTCTTGAGTCAAAGACGTATTTAAAAATCAGATGAAGTTTCTACCAGAAAATGAACATGTGCATATGTATTTGCAAATATGCATACATAAAGTTTCTGGGTTCCCAGAATTCCTGAAGGCCAGTCCCATATCCTCAGAGGGACCAATAACTTCACACACAGATTATGAATCTCTGCTTTAGACAGAGTTGTTATGTGCCATGAAGTCATTACCAACTTATAACGACCACATGTGTGCCAAGTAGAACCGCTCTAGGGTTTTCCATAATGTGACCTTTTGGAAGCAGATCACAGGGTCTGTCTTCAGAGATGCATCTGGGTAGGTTTGAATTCCAGCCTCTCAGCTAGTAGTCAAATTCTTATCCATTTGCACCACCAAGGGAATCTTTTTAGACAAAGAATGTAACATAAATTTAACAAGTTTATCTGTTAGTTCATTGCATCATTTTTCAGTAAAGTTGTTAAATTATGACCGAGAATATTTGACTTGTAGTTTGCCAAAACTACATTAATATATTGAAGTGAAGATTTTTGTGAAGAAGTATAGTCAGTGAAAATATGCAATAATGTTTCTTCCTTCAAAGATTCTTGTTATTATGAAAGTATAAAATGTCTGTACATAGAATAACAAGAACATGCACTTAAAGAGGAGTACAAGCTCCTACAATCATAACCCCAATATTCTTTCTCAAAAGCAACTCCTTTCAAATCAAAATAATTATCTTTATTTTCTAGTTGTAAAATTTTCCATATTAACATGTTACAAAAGAGCCATAATACTTCAAAAATAGTAAATTAGTATTCCTAGGAAAAATAACTGCCTATAAAACCCATTAATTGATTTGAAATGGATTACCAATTCGAGATAAGCTGTTACATTTTATTGGCATACATACATACCATTTCTACTTTATACAGTCACAGACTTTATCTTAAAGTAATAAAATATGTGCATTGATTGATGTCAATTTAAAGGCCTAAAGAGTTATCAGGATTATCAGGATTTTTACCAGGGTTGTTAATATTAAAATTAAAGATGATCTTCCCAATTTGATAGAAAATATCAAATGTCTATATGGGAAATATGAATTAGGATCATTGGACCAAGCTCAGAATCAGAGCTACTGAAATAATATCAGGGAGCTATGAACTTTTTTTTTTTATGAACTATGATACAATGGGGTTTCCAAGAATCTGCAAATCAGAAAACAATTATATTGTTCAGGACTGTCAAGACTTCCTTAATCCCTTTGAATAAGGATGTGGCTTTGCTGAGGCCAAAGCTGGCTAAAGAGGGTCATGGATGCCCCAAAACATTTCCTTTTAAGGATAGGTGCTTTGTGTCAATTCATCATAAAGATGAATCCAGCTCCACCTTTCAAAGAACACAGCAGAGTTAAGCTTATTGAATCTAACATAGCCATATCTTGCATTTACACTGTTACTGTCAGCTGTATTTCCTCCTTATGATCTTTGGAAGCTGCTCCTTTGAGAGTTGATTCCTCTGCTCCTGCTCTTAAAAGAGGCATATATTTAACTTTAAAAGAGAACTTATTATAATTTTACGTAGCAGGTTGCATACGGTCTCTTCCTATTAGTTTTATATTCCAACTGAATTGAGGGCAGAGTGTTATATAAAAAATATTCAGGCAAATTCATAGGCCAATCTTATTTATACAGATTAGAAAAATCCTAAAAAATATTAGAAATTAAAAAAACTAAAAATAAAATTCATAAGATGCTACCACAAACAAAAATATCAAACATCTATCAAGTAAAAGAAAAAAATTCACCAAAAAACTTAAAAATTTATTATTTTTAGTCTTATTGGATAAAATGCAATAGCTCTTAATATAGCAAATAATTCAAAAAGCAAACATATTTCTTTTAAAAGTTTGCTGCTAAAATCATCTTAAAATACATAAATCCTTTAAGACTCTTTTCTGTCAAGTTGATTCCAACTTATAGCGACCCTATAGGACAGAGTAGAACTGCCCCATGGAGTTTCCAAGGAGCTCCTGGTGGATATGAACTGTCAACCATTTGGTTAGCAGCCATAGCACTTAACTACTACACCACCAGGGTTTCTATATTACTTTTCAAATTATTAAACAATTTCTTTCATGTATACTAAACATTTTTTTGTTTTGTTTAAACATGTATCTTGAAATCTTGTATGTTCCAGTGCATGTTAGAGCTTTTATTCTAAAAAAAAAAAAAAAAGTACAAAAGTAAACATAAACTTAATCTAGATTGTATTTCAGCAATTCCAATTTAGGAAGATTGAATTGCTAACTTTTAAGATACAAACTGTTTCCACCATTAACAGAAATGTTTGAGAGGAATTATAATTTATATTTTTTCATTAATAGCATTGGTTGTCACTACAAAATAATGAAACTAATTTAAAAATATATGAGAATTTAAACATTTCTCAAAGCACTCGTCTATCTCAGATACTTTAGAACCAGGCTATCATCATACAAAACAGTTTCATAACAACTCTTGGGGATTGTTGCTTCCTTTTTATGTCTGTAATGATAGTACACCCACCCAAATAAGTACTTGCAATCTAAGAATGACTAGAATTTTGGAAATAACCAAAAATCATATAGGGATAATTCTGCTTAATGAAGAGTGTAATCAAGCAAAGTAAAATTGTGGTGCAGTATTGTTCAAAGCACAGTTTTAAAGACAGTACTTGATGATTCAGAGCAATTTTATGGTGAAAAGATCAATCAACTAGATCCCAAGTAAAATCAGAGCAAAAAGCACAAAATAGGAAAACTAGCAAATCTCAACTCTGCACTGAAGAATTAGCTGGGTGGTATTTAAAATATAGAGCTACTAGGCCCATCACTTTTATTTATTTTTAAAATTTTAAGTATCAGTAATCAAAAATAAATAAATAAACTTCCTATTATTCTGAATAATTGAGGTTGATGCATAGTGGCTACATTTGGAAAAAAATTTGTTTAAGTGTCTTAGTTATCTAGTACTGCTGTAATGAAAGTTCCACAAGTGAGTGGCTTTCTTTCTTAGATGACAATAAAATATTCCCCTTTATTCCATTCCTGTAATCTCTGTCAAATATATATAGAAATTATCTTATGTCTACTTGGAATCACTAGAATATAATAACTCAATACTACTTTTACTTCTATTCATAACCTTGCCTTCCCACCATAAATAATTAGATATCTGTTAAATGAGAAATCTGGAAAATTGATGAGGCAAGTGTTCTCAGTCATAGGATAATAGATAGCACAGACTATGATCCTTGAGAAACGGCAGACACATGTGCTGTACCCTGTGTCTTTCAACTATCACTTAAAAGATAAAAGCACTGGGACCCTAGTAGAGCATGACAATATTGCTCAGATGAGGAGGCAGAGTTCTGAGTTTAGGGCTGCTTAATCGAGTGCAGTGTGTGGGGCAGGGTACCAGAGAGGAAGAAAACTCACAGAGGCGAGGTCACAGAATTCTGCACGCAGGTTTTCTTTGGAGCCAGTGCTGAGGACTTGGCTGTTCATGGGCAAGATGAGATTCCATTAAGCCTTGTAGTAAACAAAACTTAAGGGAATGCAAGCTGAACAATGAGAAACATGTCATGCAATACTGGGAAAATTTTGAAATCCAGCTAAGTCAGAATGGCTAAACCTGAGAATTTGGACATTCAACTGAGATTCCAATAGGGCAACACTTTATGATTAAGTAGCATGGCCTAGAGCAAGGGCTCTCAACTTCAGTACTATTGACATTTTGGGCCATAAAATTGTTGTTGTTGTCTTTTTCACTGAAGAATGTTCAGCATCCCTGGCCTCTAGCCACTAAATGACAGTAGCACAATACCCAAAAATACAAGGACTAAAGCTGTCCCGGGGAGCAAAATTGCCTCCAGTTGAAAGCCACTGCCCTAGAGCAGGAATTTGCAGACTTTTTTTTTTTTTTTTTATCAAAGGAGAGACAGTAAATATTTCAGGCTTTGAGGGCTATGGCCTCTGTTCATATTGCTTTGTTGTTTTTTGGTTATTATTTGTTTGTTTCTGGATTTTGTTTCAACAAAACTTTAAATGTAAAAAGAAAAAAACATACTTAGATCACGGGTCTATAGAAGAATACGCTGCTGATGGCATATGGTCTACACAGTGTAATGTGCTGAACCCTACTCTAGAGGAAGGACGATGCCTTAGTACTAAGGACAGGTCTGCAGTAGACCTGTCTGAACAGAAAAAGAAATAAAAGCATACCTGATATGATAAAAAATAATCTACCAGTTACAAAGAAACCCCATCATCTTTTAAAGGAGGATAATCCAGCCTCCCTACAATACATCATTTACATTATCAGGAATAGTACACATATGAATGACTAAATTTAAAAGAAAATATAGATATAAAAAGGAATACAACAACACGAAATCAGTAAACATAAACTTCTAAGGAACATTGTGGCTGTATGCCCTCCAAGGCAGATTTGCTTGTTTTTCTTGCAGTCCGTGGTATATTCAATATTCTTCACCAACACCACAATTCGAATGTGTCCATTATTCTTCAGTCTTCTTATTTCGTTGTTGAGCTTTTGCATGCATATGAGGTGATTCAAAATACTATGGCTTGGGTCAGATGCACCTTAGTTATCAAAGTGACATTTTTGCTTTTTAACACTTTAAAGAGGTCTTTGGCCACAGATTTGCCCAATGCAATATGTCGTTTGCTTTCTTGATTGCTGCTTCCATGGACCTTGATTGTTGATCCAAAAAGAATGAAATCCTTGACTTTTTTTGAGCACCTTCTAACCTGAGGGACTCATCTTCTGGCATTTAAATCAGACAATGTTCTGCTGCTATCTGTAAAGTTTTCACTGGCCATTTTTTTCAGAAGTTGACAACCGGACTCTACTTCTTAGACTGCCTTAGTCTGAAAGCTCCTCTGAAACCTGTCCACCCTGGGTGACCCTGCTGGTATTTGAAATACCAGTGGCATAGCTTCCAGTATCACAGCCACACGGAAGCCACCAAAATACGACAAACCAACAGAGTGGTGGCACCACAAATTAGATGATCTAAATCAATAAAAATGTATTCTTTACAGTGCTGGAGGCCAGAGCTCCAAAATCAAAGTGTTGGCAGGCTTGGTGCCTTCTGGAAGCTCTAAGAGAAAATCATTTCCATAGCTTTTTGTGGTTGATGGCAATCCTTAGTGATCCTTGACTTGTAGATGCATCACTCTAATCTCTGCCTCCATCTTAATTTGTCTTTCCCCTCTGGATATTCTCTGTGTCTGTGTGTCTCAAATCTCTCTGTTCTTTCCCTTATAATGACATTGGATCTAGGGCTCACCCTAAATCTGGATGATTTCATCTTAAGAATCTCAACTTATTATAACTGCAAAGATCCTATTCCTAAATAAGATTGCAATCACAGGTACTGGGGGTTAGGACTTTGACATAGTTGGGTGGGGGGTGGAATTATTCCTGCTACACCATCTCTGCAATTTTCCAAAACAAATTTATAAAATTGATGATAATTCATCTTTAAACATTTTATAGATTTCTCTAGTAAAACTAGTTGAGCCTCAGAATTTTTTCAGAGAATTTTAAATTATAAATTTAATAGTGTAATATCTATTCAAATTATCTGTATCCTATTAGATGAGATGTGGTAGTTTGTACTTTTTAAGAAATTGGTCTATTTCATATAAATTGTCAAATTTATGAGTGCAGAGTTGTTTTTTGTATTTCCTTATTACTGTTTTGATAACTCCAGGGTCTGTAGTGATATTCCTTGTTTGTCTGCTCCCCACCTTTCATTGGTAATTTGTTTTCTGTCTCTCTCTCTGCCTCCCTCTCTTTCTCTTGCATTGCTAAAGGTTTGACAACTATATTGGTTTTTCCAAATAAATAGCTCTTTTATTCACTGATTGTCACTATTGTTTTTATGTTTTCAATTTCATTGGTTTGTATATTTATGGTTTAGTGTCTTCTTGCTTCGAGTTTATTTTGCTCTTCTTTTTCTAGTGCTTGAGTTGGGAGCTCAGCTTATAGATATGAAGCTATTCCCTTTATCCAATATATGCATTTGTTGTTATTGTTAGGTACAGTTGAATCTATTCTGACTCCTAGCAGCCCAACCTGACAGAGTAGAATTGTACCATAGGGTTTTGTAGGCTGTAAAAAAACCCCAAAACCATTGCTTTCGAGTCAATTCTGACTCATAGCGACCCTATAGGACAGAGTAGAACTGCCCCATACAGTTTCCAAGGAGCGCCTGGTGGACTCAAACTGCCAACCTTTCAGTTAGCAGCTGTAGCTCTTATCCACTATGCCACCAGGGTTTCCTAGAATAACACATCCTGCAAAACTCTTGTTCAAATATGATGGTGAAACTAGGACATTTCCAAGCAAAAAGAAATTAAGGGAATATGTAAAAACCAAACCAAATATTCAAGAATTATTAAAGAGAGTCCTTCGGTCTGACAACAAACATCATCAGATCACAGCCTGAACCTAGGACATGAGATTGCACCAGCCAGATACAAACCAAGGAAATGAACTATCAAGGACTATCCAAAACCAAAAGAATTACAAAAGGGAACCAGAGAGGTTAATCTGTAAATGACAGCAGCATCAGAACAACAAAAGAGGGAATAAACAATGTAGGTATAGAACTTTTTAATGGAGAGGAAAGCAAGGCAATACCAAATAATAATAGACTGGTTTAAACCTAGGAAGATAAGGGTAAATTTCAAGGTAACCATAAAAAAAGTTAACAAACCTACTCATCTAAATAAAGAAGAAAAACATAAAGTTTCAGTAAAAACAAGAAATCCACAAATAAAAGGAATTCAGCAAAAAAGAGTAAGAGGAATAAAGAAAATGTCAGCACAAAAAAAAAGGACTAAAAGATGACAGCAAAAAACTCACAACTATCAATCTATCAATAATTACACTGAATGCAAATGGCCTAAATGCACTGATAAAGAAACAGAGAGTGACAGAATGGATAAAAAGAAAAAAAAAAAAAAAAAAAAGGACCCGTCAATATGCTGTCTACAGAGACATGCCTTAGAAATAAAGACATAAATTTATTAAAAATCAAAGGGTGGAAAAAAATACATCAAGAAAATAACTACCAAAAAACAACAGGAGTAGGAATACTAATCACGGATAAAATAGACTTTAAAACAAATTCCACCATAAAAGACAAAGAAGGGATATAACCTACATATCATGAAGACATAACCATAATAAACGTCTACACACCCAATGACAGGGCTACAAATTACATAAAACAAACTCTAATAGCACTAAAAAGAGAAATTGATAGTTCCACAATAATAGTAGGAGACTTCGACACACCACTCTCAGTAAAGGACATAACGTCTAGAAAGAAACTCAACAAAAATGCAGAAGTGCTAAAGGGAACAACCAGACATATATGTCTTGACCTCATAGACATATATAGAACATTCCATCCAATAGCTGCAAAGTACACATTCTTTTCCAACAAGCATGAAACGTACTGCAGAAAAGACCACACCTTAGGCCATAGAGCAACCCTTAACCAAATCCAAAACACTGAGATAATACAAAGGATATCCTCTGACCACAACTCCATCAAGATAGAAATTAACAACAAGAAGAGCAAAGAAAAAAAAAAATCACTTACATGGAAACTGAATAATACCCTGCTTAAAAACCACTTGGTAAGAAGAAATCAGTGAAGGAATTTAAAAAATTTCCTAGAATCAAACAATAATGAAAACACATCATTCCAAAACTTTTGGGACACAGTAAAGGCAGTTCTCAGAGGTCAGTTTATAGCAATAGATGCACATATCAAAAAAGAAGAAAGGGACAAATTCAAAACATTAGTTACACAACTAGAACAAATAGAAGGAGAACAGCAAAGAAAGCCCACAGCCAGCAGAAAGAAATAATAAAGATCAGAGCAGAAATAAATGAAATAGAGAATAAAAAAAACAGTAGAATCAACAAAACCAAAAGTTGGTTCTTTGATCCCACCCAATAGACTCAACAAAATCAACAAACCACTGGCCAAACTGACAAAAGAAAAACAGGACACGATGCAAATAACCCAAATAAGAAATGAAACGGGGGACATTACAACAGACCCAACTGAAATAAAAAGGATCATAACAGAGTTTTAGGATGAACTATACTCCAACAAATTTGAAAACCTAGAGGAAATGGACAAATTTTTAGAAACACACTACCTACCCAAACTAACACAAAATGATGTTGAAAATCTTAACAGACCCTTAACAAGAGAAGAGATTGAAAAGGTATTAAAAACAAAACAAACAAACAAAAAAACTCCCAACAAAAAAAAACCCGGGCCCAGATGGCTTCACTGGAGAATTTTGCCAAACATTCAGAGACTAGATTACACCAATACTACTCAAAATATTTCAAAACATAGAAAAAGAAGTGATACTTCTGAACTCATTCTATGAAACCAGCAAAACCCTGATACCAAAACCAGGCAAAGACACCACAAAAAAAAAAAAAAAAAAAAATTACAGACCAATATCTCTCATGAATGTAGATGCAAAAATTCTCAACAAAATTCTAGCCAATAGAAATCAGCATCATATCAAAAAAATAATACACCACAATCAAGTAGGATTCATACCAGGTTTGAGAGAATGGTTCAACATTAGAAAATCAATCAATGTAATCTACCATACAAATAAAAGGAAAGAAAAGAATGACATTACCATCTCATTCGATGCAGAAAAGTCATTCAGCAAAGTTCAACAACCATTCCTGATAAAAACTCACAATAAAATAGGTATAGAAGGAAAATTTTTGAACATAATAGAGGGCATGTATGCAAAACAAATGGGCAACATCATTCTTAATGGAGAGAGGGTGAAAACATTCTCTGTGAGAACAGGGACAAGACTAGGATGCCCTTTATCACCATTTCTATTTAACATTGTGTTGGAAGTCCTAGCTAGAGCAATAAGGTAAAAAACAGAAATAAAGGGCATCGAAATTGGTACTGAAGAACTTAAACTGTCCCTATTTATGGGTAATATGATACTATACATAGAAAACCCAAAAGACTCCACAAGAAAACTACTGAAAATAAGAGAAAAATTCAGTAGATTAGAAGGATATAAGATAGACATACAAAAATCAGTTGGATTCCTATACATCAATAAAGAGAAAGATAAAAAGGAAATCAGGAAACAATACCATTTATAATGGTCCTTAAAAAAATAAAAAATTTAGGAATAAATCTAATCAGGGATGTAAAAGATCTGTACAAAGAAAACTACAAAACACTACTGCAAGAAACCAAAAGAGAGCTACATAAATGGAAAAACATATCATGCTCATGGATAATAGACTCAACATTGTGAAAATGACAATTCTAACCAAAGTGATTTACAAATACAATGCAATCCTCATCCAGATACCAACAGCATTCTTTAAAGAGATGGAAAAACTGATCATTAACTTTATACGGAAAAGGAAGAAGCCCCGGATAACTAAAGCACTACTGAAGAAGAAGAATAAAGTAGGAGGCCTCAGAATCGTGGGGTTATTCTTTGGTCGCACTACCTGACCTCAGAACGTATTATACAGCTATTGTAGTCAAAATAGCCTGGTACTGGTAAAATGACATGTACATTGACCAGTGGAACAGAATTGAGAACCCAGATGTAAATCCATCCCCTTATGGTTACCTGATCTTAGAGAAGGGCCCAAAGCCCATTAAATGCAGAAGACCGTCTTTTTAATAAATGGTGCTGGCAAAACTGAATGTCCATCTGCAAAAGAAAAAAAATGAAACTTGGCCGATACCTCACACCACATACAAAAACTAAGTCTAACTGGATCCAAAGACCTAAATATAAGGCCAGAAAATATAAAGTTCATAGAAGAAAAAATAGGATCAATGATAGAGGTCCTGATACACTACATTGTCAGGATAGAAACAATAACCAACAATACTCAAACTCCAGAAGATAAGCTAGATAACAGGAATCTTCTAAAAATTAAACACTTACACTCATCAAAAGACTTCACCAAAAGAGTGAAAAGAGAACCTACAGACTGTGAAAAAAAATTTGGCTATTACAGATCAGACAAAGGTCTAATCTCTAAAAGCTACAAGAAAAAGACAAATAATCCAATTAAAAAATGCATAATGGAAATGAACAGACATTTCACCAAAGAAGACACTCAAGCAGCCAACAGACATGAGGAAATGCTCACGATCTCTAGCCATTAAAAAAAAAGAAGAGAAATGCAAATCAAAACCACAATGAGATGCCATCTCACCCTGGTATTACTGGCATAAATCAATAAAACAGGAAATAACAAATGTTAGAAAGGCTGTGGGGAGATTGGAACTCTTATGCACTGCTGGTGGGAATGCAAAATGATACAACCATTTTGTAAAATGACATGGTGCTTCCTGAAAAAGCTAGAAATAGAAATACCATATGATCCAGCAATTCCACTCCTAGGAATATATCCTAGAGAAATTAGAGTTGCCATATGAGTAGACATATGCACACTCATGTTCATTGCAACATTGTTCACAATAGCAAAAATATGGTAACTGCCTAGATGCCCATCAACAGATGAATGGGTAAACAAACTATGGTACATACACACAATGGAGTATTACAAAACAAAAAAGAATGATGAATCTGTAAAGCATCTTATAACAGAGATGAATCTGGAGGGCATTATGCCAAATGAAATAAGTCAATCACAAAAGGACAAATATTGTATGAGACCACTACTATAAAAACTCATGAAAAGGTTGACACACAAAAAGAAACAATCTTTGATGGTTGTGAGGGGGGAGAGGGGTGGGAATGGAAAAACACTAAATAGACAATAGATAAATGGTAACTTTGGTGAGGGGTAAAACAGTACACAATACTGGGGAAGCCAGCACAACTCATACAAGGCAAGGTCATAGACGCTGCATAGACACATCCAAACTCCCTGAGGGACTGAATTTCTGGGCTGAGGGCTATGGGGATCATGGTCCTGGGGAACATCTAGCTCAACTGGCATAACATAGTTTATAAAGAAAATGTTACTTTGGTAAGTAGCATCTGGGGTCTTAAAAGCCTGTGAGTGGCCATCTAAGATACTCCACTGGTCTCACCATGTCTGAAGCAAGGGAGAATGAAGGGAACTAAAGACACAAGGGAAAGATTAGTCCAAAGGATTAATGGACCACCTGTACCATGGCTTCCACCAGACTGAGTCCAGTACTGGATGGTGCACTGCTGGTGGGAATGGAAAATGATACAACCATTTCCGAAAACGATATGGTGCCACCACTGACTGCCCTGACAGGGGTCACAATCGAGGGTCCTGTACAGAGCTGGAGAAAAATGTAGAACAAAATTCCAACTAACAAAAGATCAGACTTACTGGCCTGACAGAGACTGGAGAAACCCCGAGAGTACAGTCCCCAGACACTGTTTTAGCTCAGTAATGAATTCACTTCTGAAGTTCACCCTTCAGCCAAAGATTAGACAGGCCCATAAAACAATAGGAGATTAAAGGAGCACAACAGTCTGGGGCAAGGACTAGAAGGCAGGAGGGGACAGGAAAGCCAGTAACAGGAAATTCAATGTCGAGAATGGAGAGTGTTGACATGTCATGGGGTTGTCAACCAATGTCATAAAACAGTACGTGTACTAACTGTTTATTGAGAAACTAGTTTGCTCTGTAAAGCTTCATCTAAAGTACAATTTTTTAAAAAGGAAAAAAAAAGTTCCTTGTTTATCAACTTTAAAGAATAATTATGTTTATATTATTCTGTAAGTTCACTATCTTAGTTATATTTGCAAATTTTGTACATATTGATTCTTTCTTAAAGCTGTGATTAATTATCTTTTATCGCTGTCTAGTATATCATTGCATTAATATACTACCTTATCAATTCAATTGCTTATTAATTTACTTAGCAACTCAGCTACTGAAGGACAGTATAAAAAAATTCCAGGTTGAGGCTAATAGAATAAATTTACTCTCACTATCCTCGTACATTTATTCTGATACTATATATATATATATATATATGTAAACTTATTGTTGTTGTTAGGTTCCATCAAGTCAGTTCCAACTAATAATAACACTACATACAAGAGAGGGAAGCACTGCCTGATTCTGTGCCATTCTCACAACTGTTGTTATGCTTGAGCCTATTTTTGTAACCACTGTGTTACATCTCATTGAGGGTCTTCCTCTTTTTCACTGATTCTACTTTACCAAGCATTATGTCCTTCTCCAACGCCTGGTCCCTCCTGATGCCATGTCCAAAGTACATGAGATGAAATCTCGCCATCCTTGCTTCTAAAGACTATTCTGGCTATATTTCTTCAGAGACAGATTTGTGTGTTTTTCTGGCAATTCATGGTATACTCAATATTCTTATCAATACCGTAATTCCAATGTATCAGTTCTTCTTTTGTCCTCCTTATTCATTGTTCGGCTTTCACATGCATCTGAGGTGATTGAAAATACCATGGTTTGGGTATATCTTCCCCCCACCCCCCCCAAAAAGAAAAACAAACAAAACCAAGCGCATTGCGGTCAAGTTGATTCTGACTCATAGGGACCATACAGGACAGAGTAAAACTGTCTCATACGGTTTCCAGAAGCAGCTGGTAGATTTGAACTACCAATGTTTTGGTTAGCAGTCCAGCTCTTAACCACTCTGTCACCAGGGCTCCTGGGTATAACTTACAGTATCAATAATAATAATAATAATAATAAAATAAAGTAAAATAAAACTTTGCTGTTGAGTTGCTTCTGACTCATATTGACCCTGTAAGACGGAAGTGAAATACTCCATATGCTTTCCAAGGCTGTAATATTTACGGAAGCAGACTGCCACATCTTCCTCCTAGAAAGTGGCTGGTCGGTTAGCAGCTGAGCTGCTTAAGCACTGTGCCATTGGGGCTCCTTTACTGAATCATAGGGTAAATGAAACTTCACCCTACATTTTTGGTGTTTTTATATATATGTGTGGGTCTTTTTCTGGACTATTTTATTAGAATGATCTATTTGTCTATTATTGTGCAACGCTGTCCTCTTGTAAACAGTATCTATAGGAAGTACTGACAACTGAAAGTGTGAATTCTTTGACCTTGTTCTTAAATATAGTTCAGCTATTCCTTAACTTTGCATTTTCATATACATTTTAAGCAACATGGTGATAAGCAGAGAAAATTATCGAAGTTGTCAAGAATTTCATTTTAATTGCATGAACAATCAACACCCATGGAAGCAGCAATCAAGAAATAAAACAACATATTGCATTGGGAAAATCTGCTGAAAAATATTTTGTTTAAAAAAGATGATTAAAAAAAAACAAGGATGTCATTTTAATGACTAAAATGTGCCTGACTCAAGCCATGATATTTTCAATCACCTCATATGTATGCAAAAGCAGAACAATGAAAATGGAAGACCAAAGAAGAATTGACACTTCTGAATTATGGTGTTGGCAAAGAATATTGAATACACCAAGGGATGCAAGAAGAATGAACAAATATGTCTTGGAAGAAGTATAGCCAGAATGCTCTTAGAAGTAAAGATGGCAAGACTTTGTCTCACTTACTTTAGACAGGTTATCAGGAGGGACAAATTCCTGGAGAAGGTAAAGCAGAGAGTCAGTAAAAAAAAGAGGGAGAAGCTCAATGAGATGGATAAACACAATGACTGCAACAATGAGCTTAAATATGTCCATTATTGTGAGAATGGTGCAGAACCTGGTGACTTTTCTTTCTGTTATACATAAGGTTGTCATGAGTCAGAATCTACTTGATGACAACAGATTTTTGGTTATAGGCTATGCTGAGCATCTGCCTTAGAAGTGCTGTATAATATACAATTCTACCCCCACTGATAATATCTGATGTCAACTGGAAGTGGCAACCTCTTCCCTGGTCAATTCTATTATTGGTATTCTACTTGCCTGCACAGCCGCAAATCCAGTTCTCTATTACTCAAGCAATACCTTGGGCTACCTGATATAATTTTTCAATTGCTCTTACCTTAAATTGGGTAGTGTTGTTTTTTGTGATTTGTGCAAAGTACCTTGACTGATACATCTTATCACTGACAAACACTTCAAACTATGTGCATTTGTACCCTTATCCTGCTACATTTACTTCTATTCCTCCTCTAACTCTTCTTTTTCCTGAATTTATACTATCTAGGGACTTCACCCTCACTAATATCTTCTTTGCTGTGATTATCAGTACCCTTCCTTATTGCATTAGTAGTGTCACATCAGATCAAAAACATGCTACTTTCCTATTTCCAATTGCCCTCATAGCAAAGCTCTTCAAAATATTTTCTGTACTTGCTGTCTATACTTACTCATCTCCCAGTTGTTTTTTAACCGACTTGAATCAAACTTACATTCCCACCACTTTATTGAAACACATCTTTTCAAGGTCACCAATGATTACCCTATGGAAAAGTCAATTAAAAATTCCCTGATCTCTTCTGAGGGAATGTATCAGCAGTATTTTATATGATTCACCACTCCCTTCTTGCAATATTTTTTCAATTGGTGTCAGTGATAATAAATTTTGCTACATCTGTGGTCATTTTATCTCTCTCTTTTTTTTTTTTTACTTACCTTCCTCTACCAGACTTCAAATTTTGTAGTTTCTTTGCCTGGTACAGTCTTCCCCTGTATTTCTGCATGACTGCCTTCTTTTCATCATTCACTTCTGAGGTCATGTTCCATGTTTTTTTGTTGTTGTTTTTATTTTTAACCCCCATTTCAGCACATATAAGACAAAAAAATAAAAACCCAGCTATTATGTTTTTTGTAGAACTGAATATTCCATAGAACAAATTTTGCTTCTGCATAAGAAGCACTGATATCTATATCAGAAGTATATTCCCTTGAACATTTTGTTCGCATCATCAAGTGATTTTGGAAATGCTGTGTCTTAGATTCTTAGTGCTGTCGTAACAGAAATACCACATGTGGATAGTTTTGAAGAACAGAAATTTATTTTCTCATACTTTAGGAAGCTAGAAGTCAGAATTCAGGGTAGCAGCTCTATGGGAATGCTCTTTATGGTCTCTAGGGAAAAATCTCTTTCCCTCTATGTAGACCCAGCATCCCTTAATTCCTTGGTGAACTCCAAGTAGCACGTATCTCCCCCTTCATTTATGCTTTCTTCTTTTGCCTAATCTGCTCTTTTTATATCTTCAAAAGTTAGTAGGTTTAATATATGCCCTAGATCATATGACCTCATTAACTAACAAATAAATCCCTATTCCCAAATGGTATTACATCCACAGGTATAGGGGTTAGGGTTCCATTACATATACTTGGGGGACATAATTCAATACATAACATGCTATACACTGTCTTAAAGAGCTCCTGTTCAAATATATGTATTAAACTATCTGAACATTTCTGAATAAAAAAAAAAAATCTCGTCTTTTGAGTTGTTTTTATGTTTTTTGTTTGTATTCTATTTTATTTCATTTCCTTTTTTTGGTTGTAACTCATTGTATTATTTTTTAAGTAGTTTTAGGAATCACAAAATATATACTTAAACTTTCACAGACTACTTAAGAGTTAATATTATATCACTTCAAGTAAAAAGGAAGGAGTTTTAAAACTATATATTTCCCTTTACCTTCCCCCCTTTTTGTTACACTTGTCATATATATATTACATCCACATTCATTGAGGAAACCCTGGTGGCGTAGTGGTTAAGTGCTACGGCTGCTAACCAAGAGGTCGGCAGTTCAAATCCACTAGGTGCTCCTTGGAAACTCTATTGGGCAGTTCTACTCTGTCCTATAGGGTCTCTATGAGCTGGAATCGACTCAACGGCAGTGGGTTTTTGGTTTTGGTACATTCATTGAATTCCATCTCACAGTACTATATATTGTGTTTTCAACCGTCATGCACATTTTAGGAAAAGAAAACTATTAAACCTACCCAGATAAGTTTATCACTTCTTCTGCTTCTTTACCACCTCTTATGCTTCTCCTTCATTCCTAAAGTTCCAAACTTCCTTCTGGTATCATTTCACTTTAGCCTGAAAAAAATTGTACTAGCATTTATTTTAGAACAGGTTTACTGTTGACAAATTTTCTTAGCTTTCCTTTATCTAAGTATGTATTTTGTCTTCATTTCAAAAGGCACACACATACACATATACACACACACACTTGTGTATTTATTGTAAATTTTCAACCTATAAAAATACATACAAAAATGAAGTGATCATTTGGGGAACATCTAGCTCAGTTGACATAACATAGTTTATAAAGAAAACGTGCTACATTCTACTTTGGTGAGTAGCGTCTGGGCTCTTAAAAGCCTGTGAGTGGCCATCTAGGATACTTCTCTGGTCTCACCTCTTTGGGAGCAATGAAAAATGAATAAAACTAAGGATACGAGGGAAAGATTAGTCCAAAGGACTAATGGACCACATCTAACATGGCCTCCAACAGACTGAGTCCAGTACAACTAGATGGTCCCCGGCTACCACTGCTGACTGCTCTGACAATGATCACAATAGAGGGTCCTGGACAGAGGTGGAGAAAAATGTAGAGCAAAGTTCTAACTTAAAAAGGAAGACCAGACTTGCTGGTCTGACAGAGACTGGAGAAACCCTGAGCGTATTGCCCCTGGACACCCTTTCAGCTCAGTAATGAAGTCACTTCTGAGGTTCACGCTTCAGCCAAAGATTGGACAGGCCCATAAAACAAAACAAGACTAAAGGGGCACAGCCCTGGGGCAAGGACTAGAAGGCAGGAGGGAACAGGAAAGCTGGAGTAGGGAACCCAAGGTTGACAAGAGAGAATGTTGACATGTCATGGGTTTGTTAACCAATGTCATAAAACAACATATATACTAACTGTTTAATGAGAGACTAGTTTGTTCTGTAAACCTTCATCCAAAGTACAATAAAAAAAAAAAGTGATCAACGAAGATCATATGGGAGTGGTTGAGAAACCCCACTATTCTCTCTTTTTAAAATTTTAGCTTCAGAAAAACAAGCTGTCTAATATATGCAATGAGTATTAAATGATTTTGTCTTCATCATGAATAAATTTAATTAAATCTTGAATATGCATAATTTTTTCACTGAAATTGATGAAACAAGTCAGTTCATACACTAAATGCTTTCACTTCCATTGCTTTGAAATAACAAACCACTTCTACATTCATTGTACGTGGGCAACTGCAATTAGGTGAGTTGCTTCCATTATTACAATTAAAGGCAGAGTTGGGTTGAAATCCCCAATACTTTGTTTTATTTGATCAATATTCAAATGAAACAACCATTCTTTATAGAATACTTCGTTTTGAAGGGTATATAACAGCTGGTCCCATGTATAACAAGTACGTAATAAGTAACCATAGGGTATGAGTTGAGCAATATTGTCTTAGGCTGGGTTCTCTAGAGAAGCAAAATCAGCAAAGCATATAATTATATATATATATAGAGAGAGATTATATCAAGGAAACAGCTTTAATGTCCCAAGTCCATGGGTCAGGATAGAGGCGTCTCCTGATTCACGTAGCCACAAGGGCAGGCAAACACAAGGTCGCCAGGTTGGGTAGCAGGGTTCTTTCTCACAGGCTGTAAAGATCGACGAATCCCAAGATCAGCAGTCAAGACTGAAGGTAAGCTGCTGGTTCAAGTCCCAAGAACCAGAGATCAGATGAACAGGAGCCAGCTGCAGGATCCCGGACAAGGAAAAGCCCCTGAGCCCTGCCAGAATGAGAATGTCCTCCCAAACTCGATGCATGCCACACACTCAAGGAAACTCCCCTTCAACCAACTGACTACTTGTAGCAGATCTTGTCATGGGGGTGATCACATATCACATCTCAACAGGGAAGTGATCACAGCATTATATGACTGCCAAAACACTGAGATCATGTCCCAGCCAAGTTGACACACAATCTGAACTATCACAAGCATAAATCTTCTCATTTGTCAAAAGAAATAGTTTATCCACAGTCCTTTCATAAAGGACTTTAAGTTTTATTTATTTGTTAATTCAATAATTTTTTTCATTTAAAAAAGCAACAGTGAATTGCCTACGAAAATGCCCATTTTCATAATACATCTTCATATTGCACATGGAGGGGAAAGAAAGTCTGGTTGTTAGCATAGATTAGCAGAGAGGGAGGTTATGAAAACAAAAATGGAAACAAGCAAAGACGCATTGATTGGAGGATGAGAGATAAGGGATGAAAGCTAAAATTCAATAGCTAATGACCTAAGTGCTGAGAGATGTTCTGGCCTTAGGTCTTAAACTGGGGAGGGCCAGGTTGAGAGGATACCTTTGGCTCTTAGCAACAACCAATAGATCCTAGAGACCATGTTGATTTGGAAGTCAGTGGCAAAGAAGTCTTTCTTCAGAGCGATTCTTTTGTGGTTCTACTAAAAATAGAAGAGCCCTGGTAGCACAGTGGTTAAGCACTCAGGTGCTAACCGAAAGTTTGGCAGTTCAAACCTACCAGCTGCTCCGTAAGAGAAAGATATGGCAGCCTGCTTCCATAACGATTACAGCCTTGAAGACCCTATGGGGCAGCCTACCCTGTCCTCTAGGATCCCTATGAGTCAGAATTGACTCGACGGCACACAACAACACAACATTAAATACAGAGAAAATAAAACTACCAACTCAGGGATGGGTGGCTGGGTAGCACAAAGGTTAACCACTTGACTACTAGCTGAAAGGTAGGGGCTGGAATCCACCCAGTGATGCCACAGAAAACAAGACTTTTGATGTGTTTCCAAAAGGTTACAGGCTTGAAAACCCTATGAAGCAGTTTTATTCTGCACACACAGAGTTGTCATGAGTCAGAATCGACTTACTGGCAACTAACACCACCACTCAGGCTTGTTTTGGAGATTAGGTGGTTTATAAATTTAATGAGGCTAAAGAGTTACTAACATATAGTAAGTTCTCAGTGACGTAACGTAGAATATTGGTTCTTAATTCTTTTGCAAGAACATTTAGTTCCACAGAAATATGGACTGGAAAGCAGGTTTATAGCTGTGCAACGAACATCTGTGAGCCCACAAATGTCAAAATGCAGATTATAAACCTCAAGGGCTTCCAATTTATTTTTCCTAGGACTAAATTGTGGTACTAATTTAAGATAAGGCTTAAAGTAATATAGGCAAAGAGAAGATCCCTATAAATTTTTTTTTTCCGAGTAAGTATAAATTTATGTTTATTTTTTTTTCTTGGTGACACTGAGACTATAATCACAAATGGCAACCTGCACACTAGATCTGTGATGGTTGTTACACAAAATGTTTTCCTGGATGGCTATTTGTGTGTGCTTTAATAAAAGTTAATTATATTTTAATGCTTAAAACAGGATAATTTTGTAGGAATATTATCTATCTCCCTATCTTGAGTGGGGATGGACTCAACAGCAATGGGTTTGGTTGTATCTTGAAAAATCAGAATATCTGGCAACTTTGCATTCTTAGAGGGTCGCAATTTGAGGGGGCTTAGTAATAGTGGCATCTCGAGATGAAGTCTTCAATACTCAATTAGATCCAGCCCTTCTACTCTCTGTTTTTTCCACTACACTGAACAAAAACATCAGTTTCTTTTTATTATGAAGTTGCCAGATTTATTTATTTTGTCCACACACTATATTTGAGAGAATAATTAATACATATACATGGAGCCCTGGTGGCACAGTGGTTAAAGTTCAGCTCCTAACCAAAGGGTTGGCAGTTTGAATTCACCAGCCACTCCTTGGGAACCCTGAGGAGCAGTTCTACTCTGCCCTATAGGGTCTCTATAAGTTGGAGTGGACTCAGTGACACTGGGTTTTGGGTCCTACACATAGATGTACATGCATGTACACTCACACACACACATATTTATGCACATACACATACATATCCCTATACATTTGCATATAAAAATTTGGAAAATAAAAGTCTGGTCTTGAGGGCAATGGGTTTCAACAGACCTACTTGATTCTTTTCTGGAACGTAGTTCATTCATGCATACCTGTCTGGCATTCATTGGCATTTGAATTTGGGAGCCAAGAATTTAAAAAATAGTGATAATGTTACAGAAAAACTATCAGTTTGAGGAAGCATATTTGAGCATGGGATAAGACTGCTAAAGCTGCAATACATAGATTTTTAAAGTCATGTGGCTAATTTTCAGTACAGTGCAGTGCAACGTAATAATTCATCACGTAATACTAACTCTGTAGGAATTATAACAGCAAAATTAATGAGGTGATTTAGATCATGGTTCCACAGTGTTTTTCTTAATTTCCTTAAACGTGGATTGGAGAAAATAATATTACCTCAGATTTGCTTCAACAGTTGAGTTTATAAGGATTAAAAAAAAAAAAAAAAAAAAAGAAGAAAGCATATAGTAAATTCTCAATAAGTAGTATGGATTAGTGATTTCAAAACCCTTTTGTATATTTAAGACATAAATGGCTCTTGCTTAAAAGTGCAGATTCTTGGATCCCACCCTAAGAAATTTTAATGAGTAGGTGTATGTGGATGGGATTCTGTGATCTGCATGCTTAACTAGAAATTTAAACAATACAAATTATTAACATTGCACGAAAAAAATAGATATTATGAATAGTAACAGCTGTAGCCTTTAGGGAGTTTTTATATACCCCTCTCAAAGAAAATTGCTGTTGAATCAATTCCATTTCACAATGACCCTATAGGGCAGAGTAGAACTGCCCCATAGTGTTTCCAAGGAGTGGCTGGTGAATTCGAACTGCCAGACTTTTGGTTTTTGGCTGTAGCTCTTAACCACTGCACCGTCAGGGCTCCATATAGGTTATCAAAAAAAATTATGTCACAAATATAATTTGTTTGAAATGAACATAATTGGTTTTGGAAGGGAATAGTTTTTCTCTATTCTTGTTCTGTCACTGCAATGATTCTGAGGAGTCTAGTCAGTTAGACTAGACTGAAGTCAGCTTAAGGTTACAGTATTGCTTCTAGACAATAAATAGGAGTGGTAGTAGATTTTACCCAATAGCCCACACATACAAACTATTGTTCTCAATGTTCTATCTGTGGTTTTAATGATGATGTTTGAAGGAGAAAAAAGGGTAATTAGCTTCACTAAATAGTTTAGCAGAAATAGGAATAGTTGTGGAAATTTACAGTTATATATAGAGCATTTAAGGTTGACACATTAATTTCTTCAGAGTAAAGAGGGATAGTGTTATGGATCTGGAGACTTACTTTAAGTTGCTATGTGCCACACATAATATAATCTTCCATTTTTCCAATGAAATGTCTAAAGAAACAAGTGTTAAGTCAATTGTGATATACAAATGGTAGGGCATATACATACAATTGCAAATGTCTGCTTATTTTTATTTAAATTAGGTACACACACATACTTGAAGTATCATTCTACAAAAAATACTTTAATTTTGGAATAGGGCCCTTTTCCACTTTCATTTCAAGAAACAATGTTTTCCATACTCTCCATACATATCTTCCACATTGGTATCTTTATGAAACTAACATTTTGTGTCATCTAACAAAATTTTCTAGAGCAAACAGCTGTATTTCCATTATATACGATTGAGATCTACCATTTTCCCAATCTGCATGTGGTGGCCTCATTAATGTCATACCAAGCTGAAAGGATTTATATGTATTTTGTGATTACCCCTAGGAAAGTTCATATGCAATTATTTTTTTAATATAATCTGAAAAAAATTGTTTTACAATGACAACAATGATTTGAATTGTGAATTCATATCCTTTTGCCCATATATTAATTGGGCTGTTTGTCTTTTTGTACTTAAGCTTTTGAAGTTCTTTATGTATTTCCAATGTTAAAACCTTACCAGATACATGGTTTCCAATTTTTCTTTGTATTTTATAGGTTGTGTCTTCACGTTGTTGATAAAGTCCTTTCATGAAAATAAGTTTTAAATTTGGTTAAATCCCATCTCTCTATCTTTTTTTATTCATGTTTTTGGAGTCATACCTGAGAATTTATTGTTAAATAATAAGTCATGAATCATTATACCTATGTTTTCTTCTAAGAATTTTATGGTTAAAAAATAAGTCTTGTATTTAAGTTCTTGATCCATTTTGAGTACAGAAGGAATATAAATGGCCAAGATGCAAATAAAAAGATGCTCAACATCATTAAGAATTAGGGAAATGCAAATGTGATGTTACTTCACCTCCACTACCATGGTTATGATGAAAAAAAAAATAAAACAAAAGGAAAAAAACAGGTTTTGACAAAGACATGGAGTAATTAGAACTGTCATCTGCTGGTGAGACAGTAAAATGGTGCAGCTGCTGTAGAAAACAGTTTGGAGGTTCTGAAAAAGTTGAACATAGAATTACCATACAATCCTGTATTTCTACTCTTGGACATATACCCAAACTAATTGAAAGCAGGGTCACAGATACAAGCACAAATATGTTCATTACATCACTATTCACAATAGCAAAAATGTAGAAACAACCTACCTCTCTATCAATAGATTAATGGATGAACAAAATGTGGCATACACATACAATGGAGTACTATCCTGCCATAAAAAGAAATGAAGTCCTGATACATGCTACAACATGGATGAGTCTTGAATACGTTATGCCAAGTGAAATAAGTCAGTCACAAAAGGACAAATATTGTATAAGCCAACTTACACAAAATACCCAGAATAGACAGATGTGTAGAGACCAAAGACTGGTGGTGGTTACTAGGGGTAGAAGGAGGGGGAAAGAGGTGGTCATTGCTTAAGGGGCACTGATCTTCTATAACAGTGATGAAAAATGTTGGAAACAGTTATTGGTAATGGTTGCACAACATGATGTAAGTAATATCAATGATTTTTACATGTGAAGATGTTGAAATGGCAAAATTTTTGTTGCACATATATTTGCCATAATAAAAATAAATACATTAATTTTAAAAAATTATAACACTGAGAATAACATAACTAAGTTTTTAATTTTTTTTCTTTTTTGCTTCCTATTTGATTTAGTCAGGAGACTTGTGTAAACATGCAAGCTTAATTTTGAGTAATGGGCTAGTGCTTCTCAAAGTTTAATGTGTATATGTATCACCTGCTGATCTATTAAAATGCACACATTCTCATTTTGTAGCTCTGGAGTGGGTCCTAAGTCTCTGCATTTCCAATCAGTTCCCAGATGATGCCGATACTGGCCTCCAAGGAACACACTTGGAGCAGCAAGGTTTTAGTCTTTAGGGTATTACTCAAACAGTAGTGTGTTGATCAAAATAAACCAATTGAGAAAGCTCCCTATCATATAAGAAACTTTATGTAAACTTAAATATAAGGTAATTTCCTTTTTTTCTGAAGATAATTTTGGATTTAGGCTTCCTTTTGGAAAGGAAAAACCCTTTCTTAATTATGTTCACAAATATAGTTAATTTCTAGCCAATCCTGATGGATGCACATTGATCAACAGCTACACAGACCCAGAAAATAAGCAAATTAGATATTAGTGACTAATAAAGAATCCAAAAGCTTTAATAAGGAAGACAGAAGAAGAATCGATACCTTTGAATTGAGGTGTTGGTGAAGAATATTGAATATACCATGGACTGCCAAAAGAATGAACATATCTGCCTTGGAAGAAGTACAACCAGAATGCTCCTTAGAAGCAAGGATGGCGAGACTGCATCTTACATTCTTTGGACACATTGTCAGGAGGGATCAGTGCCTAGAGAAGGACATCATGCTTGGTAAAGTACAGGGTCAGCAGAAAAGAGGAAGACCGTCAATGAGATGAATTGACACAGTGGCTGCAACAATGGGCTCAAGAATAACGATTGTAAGGATGGCGCAGGACAGGGCAGTGTTTCGTTCTGTGGTACGTGGGTCGCTATGAGTCAGAACTGACTCGACGGCACCTAACAACAACATGAACAATACAGGATTGGATATGTCTGTGCATAATCCACCAACTAGCTCATCTGTTGCAACTGATGTCTTCTATTCCTTCTACTGACCAAAACAGAGAATATGTTAGGAAACTCTGCCCCACAAACCAGTGGATTCCAAAGCTTATCTTGCTCCCTTCAGCCACTAAGCCTAATTTCCAAATCACACTGTGTCTGGGTGAGTACAAACCATGAGTACATGCATCAGTGTTCAGCCTTTGTTATAACACTTCATATATGTGTCTGGCCTACATGGCTCAGTTTTTCTTGCTTTTTTAATTTTCTTGTCATTTGTTTACTTCATCACTTATTCATTCAACCATATTAACAGAGACTGCTATGTTCGAGGTGCTAAAGATACGAAGAAGAGTAAGACACAATACTTATCCACTGACACCTAATAGCCTGGGTTTCAGGTACACATTGAGTTCTGTTAGCCCTCTGCCTGGAGGTGGAAAGTTTGCCTTGACTTCACCACTGCCTTTTACCAGGAGCCTAGTTCTTTTTTTTTTTTAATAATTTTTATTGTGCTTTAAGTGAAAGTTTACAAATCAAGTCAGTCTCTCACATATAAACTTATACACACCTTGCTACATACTCCCAATTATTCCCCCCCCATTGAGACAGCCCACTCCATCCCTCCAGTCTCTCTTTTTGTGGCCATTTTGCCAGCTTCTAACCCCCTCTACCCTCTCATCTCCACTCCAGACAGGAGATGCCAACATAGTCTCAAGTGTCCACCTAATGCAGGTAGCTCATTCCTCATCAGCATTTCTCTCCAACCCGTTGTCCAGTCCAATCCATGTCTGAAGAGTTGGCTTCAGGGATGGAACCTGTCCTGGGCCAACAGAAGGTTTGGGGACCATGACCACTGGTGTCCTTCTAGTCTCAGTCAGACCATTAAGTCTAGTCTTCTTATGAGAATTTGGGGTCTGCGTCCCACTGTTCTCCTGCTCCCTCATGGGTTTTCTGTTGCACTCCCCATCAGAGAAGTCATCAGTTGTGACCAGCCACCATCTAGTTCTTCTGGTATCAGGGTGATGTAGTCTCTGGTTCATGTAGTCCTTTCTGTCTCTTGGGCTTGCCATTACCTTGTGTCCTCTGTGTTCTTCAATCTCCTTTGATCCAGGTGGGTTGAGACAAATTGATGCATCTTAGACGGCCGCTTGCTGGCATTTAAGACCCCAGATGCCACTCCTCAAAGTGGGATGCAGAATGTTTTCTTAATAGATTTTATTTTGCCTATTGACTTAGACGTCCCCTGAAACCATGGTCCCAAACCCCCTGCTCCTGCTTTGCTGACCTTCGAAGCATTAAGTTTATTCAGGAAAAGTCTTTCCTTTTGGTTTAGTCCAGTTGTGCTGACCTCCCCTGTATTGAGTGTTGTCCTTCCCTTCACCTAAAGTAGTTTTTATTTGCTATCTAATCAGTAAATACTTCTCTCCCGCCCTCCCTCCCTCACCCCTCTCGTAACCACAAAAGAATGTGTTCTTCTCAGTTTAAACTGTTTCTCAAGTTCTTATAATAATAGTCTTACACAATATTTGTCCTATTGCAACTGACTAATTTCACTCAGCATAATGCCTTCCAGGTTTCTCCATGTTACAAAATGTTTAACAGATTCATCACTGTTCTTTATCGATGTGTAGTATTCCATTGTGTGACTATACCATAATTTATTCATCAATTCATCCATTTATGGGCACCTTGGTTGCTTCCACCTTTTTCCTATTGTAAACAGTGCTGCAATAAACATGAGTGTGCATATATCTGTTCCTGTAAAGGCTCTTATTTCTCTAGGATATATTCTGAGGAGTGGGATTGCTGGGTCGTATGGTAGTTCATGTCAGTGATAGGATAACATCCATACGCCTACAAGGAAGACCAGTTAATACGACAATTATTCAAATTTATGGACCAACCACTAGGGCCAAAGATGAAGAAATAGAAGATTTTTATCAGTTACTGCACTCTGAAATTGGTCAAACATGCAATCAAGGTGCATTGATATTTTCTGGAGATTGGAATGCAAAAGTTGGAAACAAAGAAGAAGGATCAAAAGTAGTTGGAAAATATGGCCTTGGTGATAGACACAATGCCAGAGATTGAATGATAGAATTTTACAAGACCAGCGACTTCTTCATTGCAAATACCTTCTTTCACCAGCATAAACGGAGACTATACACATGGACCTCACCAGATGGAACGTACAGAAATCAAATTGACTACATCTGTGGAAAGAGACAATGGAAAAGCTCAATATCATCAGTCAGAACAAGGCCAGGGGCCGACTGTGGAACACACCATCAATTACTCATATGCAAGTTCAAGCTGAAACTGAAGAAAATCAGAGCAAGTCCACCAGACCCAAAATATGACCTTGAGTATATCCCACCTGAATTTAGAGAATATCTGAAGAATAGATTTGATGCACTGAACACTAGTGACCGAAGACCAGACGAGTTGTAGAATGACATCAAGGACGTCATCCATGAAGAAAGCAAGAGATCACTGAAAAGACAGGAAAGAAAGAAAAGACCAAGATGGATGTCAGAGGAGACTCTGAAACTTGCTCTTGAGCGTCAAACAGCTAAAGCAAAAGGAAGAATTGATGAAGTAAAAGAACTGAACAGAAGATTTCAAAGGGCCTCTTGAGAAGACAAAATATTGTAATGACATGTGCAAAGAGCTGGAGATGGAAAGCCAAAATGGAAGAACATGCTCGGCGTTTCTCAAACTGAAAGAACTGAAGAAAAAATTCAAGCCTTGAGTTGCAATAGTGAAGGATTCCATGGGGAAAATATTAAATGATGCAGGAAGCATCATAAGAAGATGGAAGGAATACACAGAGTCATTATACCAAAAAGAATTAGTCAACATTCAACCATTTCAAGAGACGGCGTATGATCAGGAATCGATGGTACTGAAGGAAGAAGTCCAAGCTGCTCTGAAGGCATTGACGAAAAACAAGGCTCCAGGAATTGATGGAATATCAATTGAGATGTTTCAACAAACAGATGCAGCCCTGGAGGTGCTCACTCATCTATGCCAAGAAATATGAAGACAGCTTCCTGGCCAACTGACTGGAAGAGATCCATATTTATGCCTATTCCCAGGAAAGATGATCTAACCGAATGTGGAAATTATAGAACAATATCATTAATATCACACGCAAGCAAAATTCTGCTGAAGGTCATTCAAAAACGGCTGCAGCAGTATACCGACAGGGAACTGCCAGAAATTCAGACTGGATTCAGAAGAGGACGTGGAACCAGGGATATCATTGTGGATGTCATATGGATCCTGGCTGAAAGCAGAGAATACCAGAAGGATGTTTACCTGTGTTTTATTGATTATGCAAAGGCATTTGGCTGTGTGCATCACAACAAAGTATTGATAACACTGCGAAGACTGGGAATTCCAGAACACTTAATTGTGCTCATGAGGAACCTTTACATAGATCAAGAGGCAGTTGTTCGGACAGAAGAAGGGGATACTGATTGGTTTCAAGTCAGAAAAGGTGTGCGTCAGGGTTGTATTCTTTCACCATACCTATTTAATCTGTATGTTGAACAAATAATATGAGAAGCTGGAGTATATGGAGAAGAACGGGGCATCAAGATTGGAGGAAGACTCATTAACAACCTGTGTTATGTAGATGACATAACCTTGCTTGCTGAAAGTGAAGAGGACTTGAAGCACTTACTAATGAAGATCAAAGACCACAGCCTTCAGTATGGATTACACCTCAACATAAAGAAAACAAAAATCCTCACAACTGAACCAATGAGCAACATCATTATAAATGGAGAAAAGATTGAAGTTGTCAAGGGTTTCATTTTACTTGGATCCACAATCAACAGCCATGAAAGCAGCAGTCAAGAAATCAAAAGACACGTGGCATTGGGCAAATCTGCTGCAAAGGACCTCTTCAAAGTGTCGAAGAGCAAAGATATCACCCTGAAGACTAAGGTGCGCCTGACCCAAGCCATGGTATTTTCAATCACATCATATGCATGTGAAAGCTGCACAATGAATAAGGAAGGCTGAAGAAGGGTTCATGCGTTTGAATTGTGGTGCTGGCGAAGAATATTGAATATACCATGGACTGCCAAAAGAATGAACAAACTGTCTCAGAAGAAGTATAATCAGAATGTCCTTAGAGCCAAGGATGGCGAGACTGCATCTTACATACTTTGGACATGTTGTCAGGAGGGATCAGTCCCTGGAGAAGGACATCATGCTTGGCAGAGTACAGGGTCAGTGGAAAAGAGGAAGACTCTCAACGAGTTGGATTGACACAGTGGCTGCAACAATGAGCTCAAGCATAACAACGATTGTAAGGATGGCGCAGGGCCAGGCAGTGTTTCGTTCTGTTGTGCATAGGGTCACTATGAGTCAGAACCGACTCGACGGCACCTAAGAACAACAACAATGTGGTAGCTCTATTTCTAGCCTTTTAAGAGAGTGTCAAATCAATTTCTAAAGTGGTAATACCATTTTACTTTCCCACCAGCAGTGTATGTTTTCCAATCTCTCCACAGGTTCTCCAATATTTATTATTTTGTGTTTTTTGGATTAATGCCAGCCTTGTTGGAGTGAGATGGAATCTCATTGTAATTTTGATTTGCATTTCTCTAATGGCTAATGATCATGAGCATTTCCTCATGTATCTGTTAGCAGCCTGAATGTCTTCTTCAGTGAAGTGCCTGTTCATATCCTTTGCCCATTTTTTAATTGGGTTGTTTGTCTTTTTGTGGTTGAGTTTTAACAGAATCATGTAGATTTTAGAGGTCAGGCACTGGTGGGAGAGGTAGCTACAAAATTTTTTCCCAATCTGTAAGTGGTCTTTTTACTCTTTTGATGAAGTCTTTAGATGAGCATAGGTGTTTGATTTTTAGGAGCTCCCAGTTATCTGGTTTCTCTTCGTCATTTTGGTAATGTTTTGTATTCTATTTATGCCTTGTATTAGGGCTCCTAACGTTGTCCCTATTTTTTCTTCCATGATCTTTATCGTTTTAGACTTTATGTTTAGGTCTTTGACCCATTTGAAGTTTTTGTGGATGGTGTGATGTATGGGTCCTGTTTCATTTTTTGCAAATGGATATCCAGTTATGCCAGCACCATTTGTTAAAAAGACTATCTTCTCTCCAATTAACTGACCCTGGGCCTTTGTCAAATATCAGCTCCTCATATCTGGATAGATTTATTTCTGGATTCTCAATTCTGTTCCATTGGCCTATGTGTCTGTTGTTGTACCACTACCATGCTGTTTTGACTATTGTGGCTGTATAATATGTTCTAAAATCAGGTAGTGAGGCCTCCCACTTTGATCTCCTTTTTCAGTAATCCTTTACTTATCTGGGGTTTCTTTCCCTTCCATATGAAGTTAGTGATTTCTTTCTCCATCACATTCAAAAATGTCATTGGAATTTGGATAGGAAGTGCATTGTATGTATAGGTGGCTTTTGGTAGAGTAGATATTTTTACAATGTTAAGTCTTCCTATCCATGAGCAAGTATGTTTTTCCAATTATGTAGGTCCCTTTCGTTTCTTGCACTAGCACTTTGTATTTTTCTTTGTATAGGTCTTTTACATCTTTGGTAAGATTTATTCCTAAGTATTTTATCTTCTTGGGGACTACTGTGAATGGTATTGATTTGGTTATTTCCTCTTCAATGTTCTTTTTCTTGAGGTAGAGGAATCCAAGTGATTTTCATTATGTTTGTCTTGTAACCTGATACTCTGCTAAACTCTTCTATTAGTTTCAGTAGTTTTCTGGAGGATTCCTTAGGGTTTTCTCTTATATAAGATCATGTCCTCTGTAATTACACATAATTTTACTTCTTCCTTGCCAATCCGGATGCCCTTTATTTCTCTGTCTAGCCTAATTTCTCTGGTTAGGACCTCCAACATAATGTGAAATAAGAGTGGTGATAAAGGGCATCCTTGGCTAGTTCCCGTTCTCAAGGGAAATGCTTGCAGGCTCTCTCCATTTAGGATGATGTTAGCTGTTGGCTTTGAATAAATGCCCTTGATTATGTTGAGGAATTTTCCTTCTATTCCTATTTTGCTGAGAGTTTTTATCATGAATGGTTGTCGGACTTTGTCAAATACCTTTTCCGCATCAATTGATAAGATCATGTGGTTTTTGTCTTTTGTTTTTATACAGTGGATTACATTAATTCTTTTTCTAATATTGAACCAACATTGCAACGCTTAGGTTAGCAGCTGTAGCACTTACCCACTACACCACCAAGTTTTCCCTGGTATAAATCCCACTTGGTCATGGTGGAATATTTTTTTTGTATTTTGTTGAATTCTATTGACTAGGATTTTGTTGAGGATTTTTACATCTAAGTTCATGAGGAATATAGGTCTGTAATTTTCTTTTTTTGTGGTGTCTTTACCTGATTTTGGTATTATGGATATGGTGGCTTCATAGAATGAGTTAGGGAGTATTTCATCCTTTTCTATACTCTGAAATACCTTTAGTAGTAGTGGTGTTAACTTTTCTCTGAAAGTTGGTAGAACTCTGAAGTGAAGCCGTCTGGGCCGGTGCTCTTTTTTGTTGGGAGTTTTTCGATTACCTTTTCAATCTCTTTTTTTGTTGTGGGTCTATTTAGTTGTTCTACTTCTGTTTGTATTGGTTTAAGTAGGTAGTATGTTTCTAGGAATTCATCCGTTTCTTCTAGGTTTTCAAATTTGTTACAGTACAATTTTTCATGGTAATCCGATATGATTCTTTTAATTTTAGTTGGGTCTGTTGTGATATGGCCCATCTCATTTCTTATTTGGGTTATTTCCTTCCTTTCCTGTATTTCTTTAGTCAGTCTGGCCAATGGTATATCAATTTTGTTATTTTTTTGAAAAAAAAAAACAGCTTTTGTCTTTGTTAATTCTTTCAATTGTTTTTCTGTTCTCTAATTCATTTAATTCTCCTCTAATTTTTATTATTTGCTTTACTCTGGTGTCTGATGGATTCTTTTGTTGCTCTCTTTCTATTTGTACAAGTTGTAGGGACAGTTCTCTGATTTTGGCCCTTTCTTCTTCTTTATGTATGTGTGCATTTATTGATATAAATTGAGCTCTGATCACTGCTTTTGTTGTGTCCCAAAGGTTTGATAGGAAGTGTTTTTAGTCTCATTGCATTCTATGAATTTCTTTATTCCCTTGTTAATGTCTTCTATAACCTAGTCTTTTTTGAGCAGGGTATTGTTCATTTTCCAAGTGTTTGATTTCTTTTTCCTGGTTTTTCTGTTTTGATTTCTACTTTTATGGCCTCATGGTCTGAGAAGATGCTTTGAAATATTTCGATGTTTTGGATTCTGCAAAGGTTTGTTTTATGACCTAATATGTGATCTAGGGGATGTTCTATGTTCACTAGAAAAAAAAGTATACTTTGCAGCTGTTGGGTGGAGGGTTATATATAATTCTTTGAGGTCAAGTTGGTTGATTGTAGCAATTAGATCTTCTGTGTCTCTATTGAGCTTCTTACTGGATGTCCTATCCTACACTGAAAGTGGTGTGTTGGTCTCCTAGTATAATTGTGGAGGTGTCTATCTCACTTTTCAATTCTGTTAAGTTTGTTTTATGTATCTTGCAGCCCTGTCATTGGGTGCATAGATATTTAATATGTTTATATCTTCCGGATAAATTGTCCCTTTAATGTAGTGTCCTTCATTATCCTTTGTGGTAGATTTCACTTTAAAGTCTATTTTGTCAGAAATTAATATTGCCACTCCTGCTCTTTTTTGATTGTTGTTTGATATATTTTTTTCCATCCTTTGAGTTTTAGTTTGTTTGTGTCTCTAAGTCTAAGGTGTGTCTCTTGTAGGCAGCATATAGACGGATAGTGTTTTTTTATCCAGTCTGAGACTCTCTGTCTCCTTATTGGTGCATTTAGCCCATTTACATTCAGTGTAATTACAGATAAGCAGGAATTTAGTGCTGTCGTTTTGATGCCTGTTTTTATGTGTTGGTGATAATTTCATTTTCCACTTACTTTTTTGTGCTGAGAAGTTTTTCTTTGTAATTTGTGTATTCCTCATGTTCATAGTAGTTCAATTTACTTTTGCTCTGTCATTATGTTTATCTTGGTTTTTATTTTGAAGTATAGAATTGTTAGACCTCTTTGTGGTTACCTTAATATTTATCCCTATTTTCCTAAGTAAAAACCTAACTTGTATCATCCTATATTGCCTTGGTTTCCTCTCCATATGTAAGATCTATGCCTCCTGTATTTAGTCCTTCTTTTTCGATTATTGTAGTCTTTTACATAATGACATCAATGATTCCCTCTTTTGAGCATTTTTTTAAAATTAATCTTATTTTCTTTTTGTGATTTCCCTATCTGAGTTGATATCAGGCTTTTCTATTCTGTGACCTTGTGTTGTGTTGGTATCTGATATTATTGAATTTTGACCAAAGAATTTCCCTTAGTAATTCTTGTAACTTTGGTTTGGTTTTTGCAAATTCTTCTAAGCTTGCGTTTATCTGTAAATGTCTTAATCTCACCTTCATGTTTGAGAGAGAGTTTTGCTGGATATATGATTCTTGGCTGGCAGTTTTTCTTCTTCAGTGCTCTGTATATGTCACCCCACTGCCTTCTTACCTGCATGGTTTCTGCCGAGTAGTCTGAACTTATTGATACTCGTTTGTAGACGACTTTTCATTTGTCCCTGGCTGCTTTTAAAATTTTCTCCTTATCTTTGGTTTTGGCAAGTTTGATGATAATATGTTTTGGTGATTTTCTTTTAGGATCTATCTTGTATTGGGTTCGACGAGCATCTTGGATAGATATCCTTTCATCTTTCACGATGCCAGGGAAGTTTTCTGCCAACAGATCTTCAACTATTCTTTCTGTATTTTCTGTTATCCCTCCTTGTTCAGGAGCTCCAATCACACACAAGTTATTCTTCTTGATAGAGTCCCACATGATTTTTAGGGTTTCTTCATTTTTTTTAAATTCTTTTATCTGATTTTTCTTCAACTCTATTTTTTTTTTTTATATTGGTGTCAATTGCCTTATCCTCCATCTCCCCCACTCTGCATTCCAATTCCTTGATTCTGCTCCTCAGACTTCCTAATGAGTTGTCTAATTCTGTAATTTTATTGTTAATCTTTTGGATTTCTAAATGCTGTCTCTGTATGGATTCTTGAATCTTATTAAATTTTTCACTATATTCTTGAAGTCTTTTTGATTTCTTCAACCGCATTATCAGTGTGTTCCTTGGCTTTTTCTGTAGATTGCCTTATTTCATTTCTGAGGTCACCCTGATGTCTAGAAGCATTCTGTATATTAGTTTTTTATATTCTACATCTGACAATTCCAGGATTGTATCTTCATTTGGGAAAGATTTTGATTCCTTGATTTGGGGGTTTGTAGAAGAAATCATGGCCTTCTTCTTTATGTGATTTGATATTGACTGCTGTCTCTGAGCCATCTATAAGATGTTGTAATGATTTTTTTTTATATTTGCTCACTGAATCTTATCTTCTTGTTTTGTTTTGCTTCAATACACCCAGATGGGCTACTAGATTGAGCTGTCTTGATTGTTGTAGGCTTTGAATCACTTATGTCCTGTTATCAGTTGGTTTGAGCTGTTACCGGTATATGAGCCTATGATTTCATTCACTATTATTGAATATGATCAGCTCAGGTGTCCTGATAGTGAATTACCTAGTGTGTGGTGTAGGCTGTCACGTATTAACTTAGAGGAGTAGTGGTGATGGTTGTATGCACCAGATTCTAGCAGCAGCAGGAGGTCACACTCCAAGGAGGGCAAGATGTTGACAGCATTTCCCCAAGTGCCAGTGAGGTAGGAGTGTCTCTATCCTCTAGAGCACTATGGTGGGTGGGCTCTGCATATGTACTTTAGATACCCAATGCTTGTACCTCTCAAGATTGGTAGGCATCACTATCCTCACATCCCTTTAGCAGGTAGCTAGGTGGTGTGGGTAAAGCTTCAGTCCTGAGTTCCCTGCTTTGGATCAGTGAGGGCTCTGTTTAGTAGGTAGAGAACTATCAGACCTCCAAAACTTGCCTTTCCACTGGTCAGCTAAAACAATTACATTCAGAACTCTATCAGAATTGCCATTGTATTATAAAAAGCCACCTGGTTCCCTGTAGGGATAAAAGCCAAAGACCGTGAATCTCTTACGCTTGGCTAGAGCTGGCTGTATATTATTATTCCAGTTTAGGGAAGCCAGGGAAGGATTTTTCCCCGCTGATTGTTAATTGCTGCTTCTCTCAGGCCAGGAGAATGGGTTAGAAAAAAAAACAAAACCCCCGCAGAGCACTTTGCTCCCTTGCCCAGGGAATTCCAATGTTAATGAAGCCATCTGGGGCAGGGAGGGGAGGGAGCAGATAGATAGGAGATGGTAGTGAGGCAAGATAGACAAAATTACATATCGTGCTTGGTGAGGACTGTTTTATCTGAGATTCCAGAGAGGTGTGTAGCCTGTGTGCACTGGCTGGGTTGAGATTGCCCCCAAAGGTTAGGGCTACATCCTGTGCTTGCACCATCTCAGGAAGCCATGAACAACTCCTCTGTGCTTAGCCCAAAGCCCAGTGCCAAGGTTTTCTGGCTTGGTTGCTATGCTCCAGGCTCTGAAACTAGTCCCTTCTTCCCCGTGGTTTCTCATTCTCCTCTCGACCATATGAGTGTGCAGCCTGCCTGTGCTTGCTGGGCCCACGCCGAGGTTACTCCAGGGTTTTAGGTCTGTGTCGCATCTCAGTAAGCCTCGATCAGCCCCACCACTCTGGCTGCAGGGAACCACGAGGGCTCAAGGCTGTGGCATGGCACGCCAGCTCCAGAAGTGGTTGCTGTTTCAGCATGTGGCTTTTTGCTCCCTGTTATTCAACTCCTTAGTTCTGTTTTTGATGGTCAGGGTTTATAGATTGTCATGTATGTAATCAATTTACTTGTTTTTTTGAGTCTTTGTTGCAAGAGGGATCAGTGGAAGCTTCTTCCTAGTTAGCCATCTGGGTCCCGCCATGAGGTTAGTTCTTGTATCTCAACTGTATGGGATTCAGTTCCACTGAATATGCACCAGCTTGAACATTAAAAGAGACTTTCTCGCAAATTACTATATCCAGGTTGAATATCTTGAGTTAGAAATCCTGACCTCAATTAGATGTATATAAATATATATGAATTTAATTTTATTGTGGTAAAATAGACATAAGAAAACATTTGCCATTTTAACCAGTTTTAAAAGTACAATTCAGTGATATTAATTACATTCACCAATTCATTACAACCACCACAACCATGCATTTCCAAATATTTTTAATCATCCTAAACAGAAACTCAGTATCCCTTAAGGAATAACTCCCTATGCTTTCTTCCTCCCACCCCATAACCACTAATGTACTTTCTGTCTCTATGCATTTGCTATTCTAGATATTTCATATAAATGGAATTATACAGCATTTACCCTGCTTATTTCAATTGGCATAATATTTTCAAGGTTCATCCATGTTACAGCATGTATTAGAATCATTTTTTTCTTGTGGTGGATTAATATTCTATTGTATGTATAGGTCTCATTTTGTTTATCCATTCATTTGTAATACAAAAGCATAAGGTGGCAGTGAGAAACTAACCCTACTTAATGTTTTCTTATTGTCTGGATACTTTGTCATTGTAGTCAATAATGTGTCCTTGCAATCCTCTTTTTTTTTTTTGTTTCATTTTTCTGATAAACTAGTGTTTCCTACTTCCTCCACTGTACTCAGAATCCTGAAACTAACCACAGTGTGCTGACAGTGATAACTTTACCTAGATTGCAAAATCTCTATGTATATGAAGCAGGGGCTGTTGGGAGGAAGGGAAGAGACTGAAGAATGTTGATCCCAACTTGGTGGAACTTTTCCTACATATTTTTTGTTATTGTTAGTTGTCATCAAGTCAATTCTAACTCATGGCAATCCCATGTGTTCAGAGTAAAACCGCTCCAGAGGGTTTTCTGTGACCTTTCAGAAGTAAATTCTCTCTTCGTTATCTAGTGCTGCTATAACCAAAATACCACAAGTGGATGGATTTAACAAAAATAAATTAATTCTCTCACAGTCTAGGAGGCTAGAAGTCTGAATTCAGGGAGCCAGCTCCAGGGATAGGCTTTTTCTCTCTGTTGGCTCTGGGGGAAGACCCTAGTTATCAATGTTCCCCCGTCTAGGAGCTTCTCAGAGGAGCGACCCTGTGTCCAAAGGTCCTACTATTCTCCAGGCTGTTATTTGGTGGCAGGAGGTCCCTCTGTCTCTCTGCTTGCTTCTCTCTTTTATATCTCAAAAGAGATTGACTTAAGACACAACTTAATCTTGTAGATTGAGTTTTGCCTCATTAACATAACTGCCACTAATGCCACCTCCTTAACGTCATAGAGGTAGGATTTACAACACATAGGAAAATCATGTCGTATGACAAAATGGTGGACAAACACACAATACAGGGAGTCATGGAATAGCCAAGTTGACAGATATTCTGGGGACACACAATTCAATCCATGACATTCCATCCTTTGGCCCCCAAAAATTCCTGTCCTTGCCACACATTCACCCCAAGGCTTGTCTTCAAAGGTGTCTCTGAGTTCAAACAACCAACCCTTCAGGGAGTAATCAAACACTTAACCAGTCGTGCCAGGCAGGAGTACCTTCAACACTCTTACATGTGCACCATTTTCTCCCTCATGGTCACGTACATTTTACCTTATGTAATAGTTATAGGAATATATTGTATGCTTGGTTGAATTTCAATTCTTTGAATCAAATGTTATGGGGTGAAATAGAAGCACTTAGGAAGGACTAGGATAGGACCAGTTCGGTGTTTATTCAGCATATTGAGAGAGACTTTCCTAGAATGCCAAAAAAAAAAAAAAGTGTTCGGACAGCAAATTAAAGATCTTAAAGTTTGTAAGAAGAACTGATGATATCTAAGTTTTTCACACAGAACTTATACATATTTGCTTTTGGGTTTCGAGGAAAAGAATTTTTATATACAATGTTTCCTTACCCAGAGTTTGCTATTTCCCTTGAGTTAAAAATGAGAAATTGAAGGATAAAAAGATTCTTCATTATTTTCTTTTTTCTATCAACCTTTAAATTATTTTATAATATTGTTCTGGGCTTTCGACTGATAATCAAGATTTTGAAGTGAATAGGCCACTTTAATGTCAGTTAGTTACTCACTAAACAATTATTACAAATTTTTTTTCCCACCCTGTCTTTTCCCTTGACCAAACCTGACATGAAGCATTTCCACAAAAGCCTGTTCCCAGAAAAATTAAGGTCAGTGAAAGGCCAAATCAAGTGGTAGCAGATTCAAAAGGAAGGAGGAATGATGCATTTCTCAGCAGCTCCAGGGAAAACAAGTTTTATTATAGTATTTTTTTCTTATCGTTACAGACTATTAGAAAAATATAGTGCTTTATACAACAGTATGCAAATTATTCTTAAATACAACACTCCAATTTGTTTTATGTAACATATGAGTTAAGCAACAGATGTAAATTTGGTAGTTTATTTTTCCTGTTCTAAGAAACATAAATGGCATTTAGGGAATTTGAAATAATCAGACATGAGTAAATGAATGATTAATTTATTCAAAAATAAAGTGGAAATGGAAAAGAATTTTTAAAAAATTGAATACTTTAAAAAAGAGATGACCACTTAAACTAGGAACCTCATCATCATCTCCTTAGAATGGCCCTCCCTTCACCTATGCATGATCTCCATATAGTCCCCCACATGGGGAAACTAAAGTCTCCTATGACTCACTTAACTTCTTCTCCACAGTCTAGTGGTTAAAAAAAAATATATATATATATATGTATATATATTACAACCAATAAAATGCTTTTTCTCCCTCTATATCCCTTGGGTAGCTATGAGTCCGAATCAAATAGATGGTAATGGATTACGGGCTATGGTTATCCCTTGGCATTGACATTGACACAACGCAAACCCAGGCCTGACCGTAATATATCACTAACTGGTTTTCTTTCCACAGATGTAGTCAGAATGAAAACCAGCTAGTGATATAATGCACCCTGGCTGAAAGCACAGAGTACCAGAAAGGTGTTTACCTCTGTTTTATTGACTATGCAAACGCATTTGACTGTGTGGATCATAACGAATTATGGATAACATTGCAAAGAATGGGAATTCTAGAACACTTAATTGTGCTCATAAGGAACCTGTACATAGATCAAGAGGCAGTTGTTTGGACAGAACAAGGGAATACTGAGTGGTTTAAAATCAGGAAAGGTGTGCATCAGGGCTGTATACTTTCACCATCCTATTCAATCTGTATGCTGAGCAAATAATCTGAGAACCTGGACTATATGAAGAAGGATGGGCATCAGGATTGGAAGAAGACTCATTAACAACCTGCTTTATGCAGATGACATAACCTTGCTTGCTGAAAGTGAAAAGGACTTGAAGCGCTTACTAATGAAGACCAAGGACCACAGCGTTCAGTATGCATTACACTTCAAAATAAAGAAAACAAAAATCCTCACAAGTGGACCAATAAACAACATCATGATAAATGGAGAAAAGATTGAAGTTGTCAAGGATTTCATTTTACTTGGATCCACAATCAATACCCATGGAAGATCAGTCAAGAAATCAAAAGATGCATTGCATTGGGAAAATCTGCTGCAAAGGACCTCTTCAAAGTGTTGAAAAGCACAGATGTTACCTTGAAAACTAAGGTGAGTCTGACCCAAGCCATGGTATTTTCAATTGCATGATATGCATGTGAAAGATAGACAATGAAAAAGGAAGACCAAAGAAAAACTGATGCCCACTGTGGTGTTGTGGTGTTGGTGAAGAATACTGAATATACCATGGATTGCCAAAAGAATGAACATATCTGTTATGGAAGAAGTACAACCAAAATGCTCCTTAGAAACAAGGATGGTGACACTGTGTTTTACTTACTTTGGTCATGTTTTCAGGAGGGATCAGTCCCTGGAGAAGGACATCATGCTTGGTAAAGCACAGGGTCAACAGAAAAGACAAAGACCTTCTATGAGGTGGATTGACACATTGACTGCAACAATGGGCTCAAGCATAACAACGATTGTAAGGATGGTGCAGGACTGGACAGTGTTTTGTTCTTTTGTGCAAAGGATCGCCATGAATTGGAACTGACTCAACAGCACCTAACAACAACGACAACTGGTTTTCTTATATTCCAGTCTGTTAATCATCCATTTATCCTATAGCAAAATATATTTTCCCAAAATATCTGTCATAAGTGTTCTTTCTTGCTTAGAAAACTTTAACATTTCCAAACATCTGCAACAGAGTTGTTGTACTATTTATACTGTACAAACATCTACCTTTACATTATACAAATATCACCTTAGTACTTGATTTAAATGCTGATACCAGATACCTGGACACAATCCCCAGACATTCTAATTGATAAAGTTTGGTATGGGGGTCAAGAATTAGTTTTAAGATAAGAAATGAACAGAAAACAGAACAAGCAGAGCTATGGAGCGGAGGTCCCCTACAAGCAAACATAGCATGGACTCACCATTTTGGATCTCAGTGACCAAGAAAGGCAGACAGGGAGTTTGTGGATGCAACTTCACAAAGCTCCCAACAGAAGAACACCTGGTAACTGGAGATACACCTTTCCCACCCCTACTTTTCTTCCCTCTATGTGGCCTCTGTTGCTTTCCAACAGGCTTCGGTCACTCAGCCAGAAAGACCACAGATCCCTGTTGCCTGGGTTCACCCCGACCCCACCAGCTGGCTCCTTCGGTGCCATTTGTTGTTGTTGTTGTTCTGGCTTTTTGTTTGTTTCTTCTCTTTCTCTGTGTGCCACGACACAGCTAGAGAGCCACCAGCACATGGCTTCCCAGTCCATGTCAGTCCACTAGCAGACTCCATCAGCACCATTTTGTTTTGTTTTGTTTTTTTGTCTCTCTCTCCCTTTCTTCCTCTCCTTTCTCTCACCTACCTAGCTGCGTGTGCTGTCTCCGCACCTTCAGTACAGGCTGTGCCATACCACTTGGCTAGACAGCCACCAGCATACAGTTCCCCAGGCCAAGTCACTCCATCAGCAGGCTACCTCAGTGCCAATTTTCATTTTATCTATTTTTTCCCTTTGGTTTCTTATCTCTCCCTTCCTTCCTTTCCTTTCTCCCATCCAGCAAGCCCTGTGTGCTGTCCTCACCCCTTCTTGACAGGCTGTGCCATACCACTAAGCCAGAGAGTCACTGACACACAACCTCCCTGGGTCCATGACACCCCAGTTGCTGGCTCCTTCCATGCCATTTTTTCTTCTTTCTCAGTTTTTTTTCTCTTTCCTTTCTTTCTTTTCCTCTTTTCTGCCCATATAGCCACATGTGTGACTCTAATCCCTTCTTGAGAGGCTGTACCACAAGGTTCAGCTAAGGAGCCCCACTGGTAGGCTCCTTCAGCATATTTATTTTTTCTTTTTTTGTTTCTGTTTCTTTTCTCTCTCTCCCTTCCTTCCTTTCCTTTCTCATACCCACCTAGCCCCTTCTTGACTGGCTGTGCTGCAACACTCAGCTAGAGAACCTCTGGCTTATGGCCTCCCAGGTCTGTGTTGCCCCCACAAGCCAGCTACCTAGCACAATATTTTTTATTTTACTTTATCTTTCTCCTTCTCCCTTTTCCTTCTACTTCCCATCTATGCCCTGCACATCCTCTGTCCCTTTTTGATGGGTTGTATTGTACTGGGTGGAAAAAGGCAGCAGCTCACCCACAACATCTGGCTCCCCTAGCACTATATTTATTTTCCTTTGTATTTGTTTTTGTTTTCTTTCTTCTCTCCCTTTTTCTTCTTTTCTTTCCTTTCTCTAATCCAGCTAGCCCTGTGTGTCACACACACCCCTTCTCAAGAGGCTGAACCACACTGATCAGCTAGAGAGACACCAGCATATGGCTTTGCTGTATCAGCCCTACCCCCACCCACCAAATTCTACCATGCAAATCATTTTATACAAAGAAAACTGGAAAGCACTACTGCAAGAAACCAAAGAGCCCTACATAAATGGGAAAACATTCCATGTTCATGGATACATAGCCTGAACATTGTGAAAATGTCAATTCTACTCAAAGCAATCTACAAACACTATGCAGCAACTATCCAAATAGCAACAGCATCCTTTAGCAAGATGAAAAAACTAATCATTAACTTTATGTGGAAAGGGAAGAGACCCTGGATAAGAAAACAGTATTGAAGAAGAAGAATAAAGTAGGAGGACTCACACTACCTGACTTCAAAACCTACTTTACAGTTGGGATAGTCAAAACAGTGTGGTACTAGTACAACAAAAAACACATTGACCAATGGAAAAGAATTGAAAACCCAGATATAAATCTATCCAGCTACTGTCACCTGATCCTTGACAAGGGCCCAAAGTCCATTAAATGGGGAAAAGGCAGTCTTTTTAACAAATGGTGCTGGCAAAAATGGATGTCATCTTCAAAAAAAATGAGACAGGACCCATATATCACACCTTACACAAAAACTAACTGAAAATGGATCAAAGACCGAAATATAAAACCAAATGCAATAAAGTTCATAGAAGAAAAAAATAGGCCAACGCTAGAGGCCCTAATACATGGCATAAATAGAATACAAACCATAACTAACAATACACAAACATCAGAAGACAAGCTAGGTTACTGGAATCTTCTAAAAATTAAACGCTTATGCTCATTAAGAGACTTCACCAAAAGGGGAAAAAGAGAACCTACAGACTGGGGAAAAAAATTTGGCTGTGACAGATCCGACAGAGGTCTAATCTCTAAAATCTGCAGGAAAATCCAACATGTCTACAACAAAAAGACAAATAATCTATTTAAAAAGATGGTCAAATACCAAAGAAGACATACAGGTGGTTAACAGACCATGAGAAAATGCTAGAGAAATGCAAATCAAAACTACAATGAGATACACTTTCACCCCAACATTACTGGCTCAAATCAAAAAAACAGAAAATAATAAATATTGGAGAGACTGCTGGTAGGAATGTAAAATAGTACAACTATTTTGGAAAACAATACAGAAATATCATATGATCTAGCTATCCCGCTCCTAGGAATATACCCTAGAGATATAAGAGCCATCACATGAACAGACATATGCAGACTTATGTTTATAGCAGCATTATTCACAATAGCAAAAAGGTGGAAACAACCTAAGTGCTCACCAACAGACGAATGGATAACAAACTATGGTACAAACACACAATGTTATACCATGCAAGGATAAAAAAAAAATGATGAATCTGCGAAACATCTCAGAACATGGATGAATCTGGAGGGCTTTATGCTGAGTCGATCACAAAAGGACAAATATTGCATTAGACCACTATTATAAAAACTCATGAAAACGTTTACACACAAAGAAACAATCTTTGATGGTTACAAGGGAGGGGAGGGGTGGGGATGGAAAAATACTAACTAGACAATAGATAAGTAGTAACTTTGGTGAAGGGTAAGACAGTATACAATGCTGAAGAACACAGCACAATGTGACCAAGGCAAGGTCAAGGGAGCTTCATAGGCACATACAAACTCCTTGAATGACCAGATTACTGGGCTGGGGGCTGGGGACCATGGTCTCAGGGGACATGCAGCTCAAATGACATAACATAGTTTATAAATAAAACACTCTATGTCCTACTTTGGTGAGTAGTGTCTGGGGTCTTAAAAAGCTTGTGAGCGGCCATCTAAGATACTCCACTGGTCCCACCCCATCTTGAGCAGAGAGAATGAAGAAACCAAAGACATAAGGGAAAGATTAGTCCAAAGAACTAATGGACCACAACTACCACAGCCTCTGCTAGACTGAGTCCAGCACAACTAGATGGTCCCCACTACCACCACTGACTGCTCTGACAGGGATAACAATAGAGGGTCCCAGATGGAGCTAGAGATAAATGTAGAACAAAATTCTAACTTATGAAAAATGATCAGACTTACTGGTCTAACAGAGACTGGAGAAGCTCCAAGAGTATGGCCCCTGCATATTCTTTACACTCAGTACTGAAGTCATTCCTGAGGTTCACCCTTCAGCCAAAGATTAGACAGATCCATAAAACAAAAGAAGACTAAATGGGCACACCACCCTAGGAACAATGACGAGAAGGCAGGAGGGGACAGGAAAGTTGGTAATGGGTAACACAAGGTTAAGAAGTGGAGACTGTTGACAAGTTGTGGGGTTGGCAATCAGTGTCACAAAAGAGTATGTGTATTAATTGTTTAATGAGAAACTAATTTGCTCTGTAAACCTTCATCTAAAGCACAATTAAAAAAATAAAAGAATATGTGACAGAACCTGAATTGAAATTGAAAAAAAAAAAGTGTGTCTGCAGCATAGAATATGCAGAATCTTCTGATAGGCTACAGTTGGTTGGGGGGAGGACTGTAAAGTGCACTTAAGACAGTGACATGTATGGAGGCATCAAGACCTGTATCCAAAGCTTGCCTTTTCTGTAACTCAGAGATGGCTTTCAATCCTCATCTAGTATTCCAGAGGGTTTCCTGTTCTCTTTGCTTAGGTAACTAGGAGTAATTTGGGGGTTTTGTAATTAATAAATTAAACAACCTGGATTATACAGAATTTTTATTTGTTTGATTGTTTATATTGATTTGTTTTTGGTTTGATCGATCCAAAATTAGGGGTTATTCTATTGGCTATAGCTGATCTTTTTTTTCTGTCAAGCTAGAAGAAGAAAAAAGTAATAATAATAAAATTTTTTCTTGCTGGAGAAAACCAAAGACAAAAGGGAATGGTTAGTCCAAAAGACTAATGTAATGGATCATAACTACCACAGACTTCAGACTGAGTCCAGCACAACTAGATGGTACCTCACTAGCACCAACTGCTCTGACAAATTTCACAATAGAGGGTCTCAGACAGAGCTGGGGAAAAATGTAGAACAAAATTCAAACTCACAAAAAAAGATAGACTTACTGGTCTGACAGAGACTGGAGGAATCTCGAGACTATAGTCCCTGGACACCATTTTAACTCAGTACTGAAGTCACTCCTGAGGTTCACCCTTCAGCCAAGAATTAGACAGGCCCATAAAATAAACAATAATATGCCTGGCTGAACCATGTATAAGAAATGAAATGGGCACACCAGCCCAGGGGCAAGGATGAGAAGGTAGGAGGGGACAGGAAAGCTGGACAAATGGAAATGTGGGATCCAAGGTCAAGAAGAAAAGAGTGTAGACACATCAGTCACGAGGCTGGCAATCAATGTCACAAAAGAACATGTGTATAATTTTTTAATGAGAAGTGATTTGCTCTGTAAGCCTTCATCTAAAGTACAATAAAAAAACTTGCTTTTTTTTTTTTAAGAGGAATGATTAAACAAGATATGATATATACATACAATGGAATATTACACAACCATAAAGAGAAATGAAGTCTTGATGCATATCAGAACAATGGATGAACCTTGAAAACATTAAGCTGAGTGAAATAAGTCAGTCACAAAGGGACAAATACTGTATGATCCCACTTATGTGAAATATCTAGAAAAGGTAAATGTATTGAGACCAAAGTTCATTAGTGGTTACCAGGAATGGGTCAGAGGGAGAAATGAGGGGATCCTGCTTAAAGGATAGAGTTTCTGTGAAGGGTGATGAAAAAATCTGGAATCACAGAGTAGTGATTATTGCACAACATGGTGAATGTAATTAATGTCACTGACTTGTACACATAAAAATGGTTGAAATGGCAAATGTTTTGTTATATGTATTTGACCACAATAAAAATTAAAACAAAACAAAAAAAAGAAGAAATGTATTTGATTAAAAAAAAAAAATTAGTTTTAAACACCACATCCAGGCCAGATAATTTTAAAGCAGGTGGCCTAACTTTTAAACTTTGAAAAGTAATTTCCTACAAAATAAACTTTACGTTCAGCCTGATTTAAAGGCCCTCCAAAAGTGCAACACAAAGAACTTTTCCAACTGTATCTCTCGCCTAACTGACCAAGTTTCTATCTTTGCTTTCCCCTAAACAACCCTTACCTTGTGATTCTTAAAAACTGCTGGTATTTAGCTTTAGTTGGGATACCATGCTCTCACCTATTTGTCATCTCCTTTTCATCTTTATGGGTCCAGAGCAAGTCCCACATCACCCATAGGAGAATTTGTCAACATCAGATACTACACTGGTTTATCCCTCTAGCATTTGGTTGCTTTACGTCAACAGCCTTCATACTGGTATGTGTGTCCACCTCGGATAAATAAAAACTTTCTGAGGAATCCGCAAGGATGGAGAAAATTTATAGAACTTTATTGTATAATATGCATGCACTCCTTGCTAAAATTGATCAACTGAAGATTCATGTTGGTTCTTTTCCAACCTCCCTTTTCATAATTGTTTTCTTCCACTTAATGGAGAAAAATATAACTCATCATGAATCTTGCTATTGTGCATTGAGGGGCAAGTAAAATTAATTTTTTAAGCCTTGTCTGAGAGCTTCCTTTAAGGAAGGCATCATCCCTCTGGGAGGGATTTATGACTTTCCTTGGCTCGTGTGCATATATGTTTAGAACAAGCCATGGCCCACAGAATGGAGTGTTTGAAATGCAGTTACAGTGCTTTGAACTCAGCATCAGATATTCAATAATGTAGAGTCGGGTAATGGGAACATCCTCCAAATTGTGGGAGAATGAATCATTTCATAGGGAGATTTTAAAAATTACTAGAAGCCTTATCCCCCTTTTTTCTTTTTCTTTTTTTTTTAATTAAAACCTTCTTATTTTTTTTAGCATTTCCAAAATAAGGTAATTTGTATTCCTAGAAGCAGAATATTCAACCAAGTTACTCAGAACACTTCTAAAACACTTCCAATTTTATAGGACTGTTTTCAGTACCAATTTTGGCTAATTTCAATTTCATAGAAAAAGTAACTCAAAGAGTATGAATAACTGATATAATTAATAGATAGCCAAATAAGTCTCAGTAAATTATTTTAAAGTGTGTAGTTTCCAGAAATAGGGAAAGTGATTCATTATAATGGCACGGTAAACGTTTCTACAATTTAGGTAGTGTATGATTCATTAATTTAAAGAAAATTGAAGAAAAATATACATGTATTTTCAGAAGAACTATCATCTAGAAATTTATTGATTATAAAGCTAACATGATTTCATCATATAACTCAGAAAAGTTGCAAATAATTGAGTGATATTGCCATATCAAAAGTCTCACCATTTTTATCTAGTTTATAAGGCTTTTCAGTACTTCAAACATAAAAGCAAAAAAAGAGAGGGAAAGAAAATGAGTCAATGCTGACCTATTCTTATTTTAACAGCAAATCATATTTGTTCACTCATATAAAACACTAAAAACAGATCACCAATCTTATTAAGGGAGGTATCTCTAATATTGTATGTTTAATGTTTAATAATTAAATTTGTAATAGTTATTCTTTATTCACTTGTATTTTAAAGCAATTGTAACAATAGCACAATCTAAAAATTTTAACTTCAACTTATTGTCATAGCAATACAAAGTTAAATTTTAATTCATGTACCCACAAACTTGATAGTTTTAAATCTTATATACTGATGAAAAAAAATAGTTATCAGTTGAAAAATGTGTAAGAAAATGTACCATTTTCAAAGGTTCATTTTTGAAAAAAAAATGACAATTTTTTTTAAACATTTAATCATATATTTGTCGGTACATTATTTTACTAAACACTTACTCATATCCATTTTCTCTTATTATACTTGGTTGCCCACAGTGAAATCATAAGTTATTGCTGGGAGTGGGCTTTTTTCGTATTTTGGTTTCCTCCTCTAATAATGAAAAATGTATATTAAAAAATTATTGCTGCTGTTGCTGCTGTTAGGTGTTGTTGAGTCAGTTCCAACTTGTAGCAACCCTATGTACAACAGAATGGAACACTGCCTGGGTCTGCAACATCCTCACAATCATTGTTATGCTTGCAGCCACAGTGTCAATCCATCTCATTGAGTATCTTCCCCTTTTTTGCTGACCCTCTAAGCATGATGTTCTTCGTTCTCCAGGGGTGGGTCCCTCCTGATAAAAATGTCCAAAGTATGTGAGACAAGGTCTTGCCTTCCTTCCTTCTAAGGAGTATTCTGGTTGCAGTTCTTCCAAGGCAGATTTCTTCCTCCTCTGATAGTCCATGGTATGTTCAATGTTCTTCACCAATAACATAATTCAAAGGCATCAATTCTTCTTCGGTCTTCCTTATTGTTAAATTATAATAAATATTTATTTTTCCTAGGGAAAAATTATGACAAATCATCTTTGTTCACATTGAAGACATAAAATGCAGCAAATAGACTCAATCTAAAAAAAAAAAAGACTCAGAATAAAGGCATTATTTACTACCACTACACCCAGTACCGGAGCTCAACTTTGAAATACAGTTCAGGTCAAGCAAGTATTTACTGTTTTCAAGCACATTTTACCTTTAAAATTTTAGAAATACTCTCATAATCAAAAGTACTATTAAGTAGGAAATAAGAGTTCAAGACCTGCTTCTACCAATTATTTGTTGTGAGCTAAAACAGAAATTCACAGTTCATCTTCTGTTTCCTAAATTCGTTAAACCTAATTCATCAGATAGCCAAGAGGTTAAAAACAGGAGATGCTTTCACATTAAGGATGTCTTCTTATTGTTGTGTGTACCAGAGCACACAGAAGCTTCCTAAAAGTGAGTCAATTTTTTGGTTATTTTTTGAAATATCCTTTTTAATTAGGAAGGAACAATGGGAGTTGAAAATGCATCCACCAAACAGAGAGTTGGGAGAGGAATCTTATACATTTCTTCTAATTGTTAAGATATGAATGCATTAGAGTTTCAACTCTATGCAGTGAAAAGTAATATAATTATGGATGTCTACACACTTGATATGTGGCACACCTGATATGACCAAGGCATTTGGCATTGAGCCTGAAGATTGGTAAATGAGCAGATATGCCAAGCTTCTAACTATTAAAGTTTGTAATCAACACAGGACAAACTTTTCATGACTCTATGTCAAGTTGTAGTCAAAAACATGTCAACTCTAACGTGTCATCATTTGGACATTTGTAATCATCCTGGTTAATTGCTTTTGAAACTGACATCCCATTTTCATTTCCCTTACTGCCACATTACCAAGCAAGCTCAATCAGCCTCAAATTCATCACAACATGGCAGCAGGAAAATTTACTCTGACATGTTTGTCATTTCCTAACTTCTCAGGGAGAAATTAATATCTTTGGCTATAAATTTTGGGCAATATTCTATACATTTATCACTATTCCAGTACCAGGCTGTTTTGAGTACTGTAGCTTTGCAGTATGTTTTGAAACTAGGAAGTGTGAGTCCTTGTACTTAGCTCTTCCTTTTCAACATTTCTTTGACTATTCAGGGACCCTGGTGGTTTTTTTTTTTTTTTTTTGTGGTTCCATATAAATTTGATAATTGGCTTTTCCATCTCTGTAAAGAAGGCTTTTGGAATTTTGATAGGGATTACATAGATTGAATCTATAGATTGCTTTGGGTAGTATTAACATCTTAAAAATATTAAGTCTTCTAAACCATGATCATGCCTTTCCACTTATTTAGGTATTCTTTAATTTCTTCCAACAATGTTTTATAATTTTCAGTGCACAAGTCTTTCATTTTCATGGTTAAATTTATTCCTATTTTATTCTAAGCATTGCTTTTGGTGTTATTAATAATTTTTTAAATTTTATTTTCTATTATTTCATTTCTGGACATTGCAATAAAATTGAGTTTTAATACTGACCTTGCTTCCTAAATCCCTACTACATTCACATATTAGGTCTAATAGATTTTTTAACATCCCTTAGACTTTTCTAAACAAACAATATGTCACCTGCAAATAAAATTGCTTTACTTCTTTTGACCCAATTCGAATGCCTTATTTATTGATTGATTATTTACATTGCCTTATTGCACTGGCTAAAACCTACCATCAAATGGTGCACTGGCTAAAACCTACCATCAAATGGTGAATACAGGTGGACAGATAAAACATCCTTGCATTTTCTTCTGACTTTAAGCATCCAGCCTTTAGGTATAATTATATACTTATTTATTTATTTTGTTTATTCGTTGAATAAGTTCTCTTTAATTCATAGTTTGCTGAGAGACTTTTGTCGTAAATGGGTTTTGTATTATGCGGCATGCTTTTTTGGTTTATCAGATGAGTATTTTGTTAGTTTATTTGCTCATTAATGAAGCTAAATGTGCTGATAATGTTTTGAATGTTAACCCATCCTTTAAAACTGAGATAACACACACTTGGTTATAGTGCTTTATTCTTCTTATATAATTACCGGGGTTTACTTGTTAGCTTTTTTTTTTTTTTTTCTCTTTTTTTATTGTGCTTTAAGTGAAAGTTTACAATTCAGGTCAGTTTCTCATACAAAATCTTATACACACATTGTTATGAGGCCCTAGTTGCTCTCCCTACAATGTGACAGCACACTCTTACTCTCCACCCTGTATTTCTCGTATCTCCTCAGACAGCTACTGTTCCCCTCTGCATTTTCATCTAGCCTCCATTCAGGAGCTGGCCACAGTCTCATGTGTCTACTTAAGCTAAGAAGCACACTCCTTGCCTGTATCATTTTATGTCTCATAGACCAGTCTAATCCTTGTCTGAAGAGTTGTCTTTGGGAATGGTTTTAGTTCTGGTCTAACAGAGAGTCCGAGGGCTGTGTCCCCTGGGGCTCCTCCAGTCTCAATGAGACCATTAAATCTGGTCTGTTTATGAGCATCTGAGTTCTACATCCTACTTTTCTCCTGCTCTATTAGGGATTCTCTGCTGTGTTCCCCGTCAGGGCAGTCATTGGTAGCCAGACAACATCTAGTTCTTCTGGTCTCAGGCTGATGGAGTCTCCGGTGTATGCGGCTCTTTCTGCCTCTTGGGTTCATATTTTCTCTTGTGTCTTTTGGTGTTCTTCATTCTCCTTTGCTCCAGGTGGGTTAAGATCAATGGTTGCATCTTAGATTGCCGCTTGCTAGCTTTTAAGATCCCAGATGCTGCTCACCAAAGTGGGATGCAGAATGTTTTCTTAATACACTTTGTTATGCTGATTGCCCTAGGTGTCCCCTGAAACCACGGTCCCAGACCCCTGCCCTTACTACTCTGTCCCTCAAAGGGTTTGGTTGTTTTCAAGAAACTTCTTAGTTTTTGGCTTAATCTAGTCACGCGGACTTTACCTGCACTGTGTGCTGTGCTTCCCTTCACCTAAAACAATTCTTGTCTTATCTAACTAGTGGATACCCCATCCCTCCCTCCTCACCCTCATAACCATCAAATAACAATTTCTTCTGTGTTTGAACATTTTCTTGAGTTCTTATATTAGTGGTCTCATACCTTTTGCGACTGACTAATTTCATTCAGCTTAATGCCTTCCAGATTCATTCATGTTGTGAGATGTTTCCCGGGTTCATCATTGTTCTTTAGCATTAAGCAGTATTCCACTGTGTTTTTATATCATAATTTGTTTATCCATTAGTCTGTTGATGGGCATCTAGGTTGTTTCCATCTTTTTGCTATTTTGAATGGCGCTGCAATGAACATGGGTGGACATATATCTATTCCCATGGCAGCTCTTATTTCTCTAGGGTATATTCCAAGGAGTGGAATTGCTGAATCGTATGGTACCTTTATTTCTAGCTTTTTAAGAAAGTGAAAAATTGATTTCCAAAGTGGTTGTACCATTTTACTTTCCCACCAGCAATGTATAAGTGTTGAAATGGGTCCAGTCAGATCTATGCAGGGGTGGAAGGCATTACAAGTCCATGGACCCCTCATGACTGTGCCTAGGCATAGGAGCTGATTCTGTCCTGAGTTCCTGGCTTAGGGGAGCCAGCAGATTATTTTTTTCCCTGTTTGTTAATTTGTTCCTTCTCCAAGGCCAGGAGAATGGCTCAGAATGCAGAAGAGGTCCTACTTCCAGCCCAGGGAGAGAGACCTGGTGCAGAGTAGGGAGAGGTCAGGTAAATAATAATAAAAATGGGAGATAGTTTTTTCCCAAATGAGTATTTTTTGACCCGCGTGGTAGATTAGACAAACATACTTATTTTTTGTCCATTGAGCACCACCTTTTGCTGACTCTGGAGGCGTGAGCGGACTCTCCGCTGCTCAGTCTCTCCTGATGAAAACATATCTCAAACACAACTGCTCACTTCACTGTGCTCTCGCAACAGTGGATACAGCCTGCAGGGCACTGATTTCTACCATGTCAGGTCTGGCAATTCCTTATTGCTTCTGAACCGTCTCGCCCTCCCCCTGCCACTCAGTCTGACTCCTCAACTTTGCCCTTGATGTTCAGGGGTCCCAGACTGTCATATATAATCAATTCACTTGTTTTTTCTGTCTTTGTTGTAAGTGGGACCGCAGAAAGCATCTGATTACTCCACCATCTTGGCCCCGCCTCCTCTATTTCTTAGCGTTTTGTTAAGGAGTTTTGTATCTATGCTCCTGAGAAATATTAGTCTTTAGTTTTCTTTTCTTTCTTTTTTTTTTTTTTTTTTTTTTACTACTTTTGATTCTGGTATCACAGTAATGCTGGCCTAACACAATAAATTCAGAAATATTCTCTTCACGTCTACTTTCTAAAGAGTTTTTGAGACCCATATTGTTTTGTCCTTAACTGTTCAATAGAATTCACTAGTAAATCCACCTAGACTCAGAGGTTTATTAGGTTTTTTTGTTTGTTTTGTTTTATAAGAATTTTAGTTACAAATTTAATTTCTTCAAATGATGTGGTCTACTCAGACATCATATTTTGTATCTCAGAATCAGTTTTGATTATACATGCCTCTCAATAATTTATTTCATGTAGGCTATCAAATTAGTCAACATAAATAATAATAATATTCCCATATATCTTTCAATGTCTGTAGAATTTGTTATGATCCTATCCTTCAGTATCTATTCGGTAGTGTTTGTCACAATGTTCCCTCTGTCATTACTGATATTGGTAATCTGTATCTTAGTTATTATTTTTAATTAGTCTACGTCATTGTTGTTAGGTGCTGTTGAGTCAATTTTTATTAACAGTGACACCATTTGACAGAGTAGAGGTGCCCCATAAGGTTTTCTAGGCTGTAATCTTTATGAAAGCAGATTGTCAGGTCTTTTTCCCTCAAAGTGGCTGAGTGTGTTCATATGGCCAACCTATCAGTTAGCAGCTAATTGGTTAACCATTTTGCTACCAGGACTCCTCAATCTAGCTAAAAAAAAAAAAGGCTACTTTATTTTGCTGATCTTTTCAAAGACCTGCCTTCTGATTTCACTGATTTTCTCTATTCTTTTCCAATTTGTATTCTATATATTACTACTCTATTTTTTCCTTCTTTCAACTTACTTGGTGTTTAGTTTGTTCTTTTCACTTATTTCTTTATTATTAAATATTCCTTATTTCTAATAGTAGTATGTTTATTACTTTTCAGTATTTATTTCTGAATGTACATATATAACACTGTAAATTTCATTCTTATCATTGATTTAATGCATCTTGCTAATCTTGATTTTTTTAATTTTAATTTTTATTGTGCTTTAAGTGAAAGCTTACAAATCAAGTCAGACTTTCATACAAAAATTTATAAACACCTTGCTATATACTCCTAATTTCTCTCCTCCTAATGAGATAGCACACTCTTTCCCTCCTCTATTTATTTTCCTGTCCATTCAGCCAGCTTCTGACCCTCTCTACCCTCTCATCTCTCCTTCAGACAGGAGATGCCAACATAATCTCACATGTCCACTTGATGCTAGAAGCTCATTCGTCACCAGTATCATTGTCTATCCCATAGTCTAGTCCAATCCCTGTCTGAAGAGTTAGCTTTAGGAATGGCTCTTGTCTTGGGCTAACAGAAGGTCTGGGGACCATGACCTCCCGGATCATTCTAGTCTCAGTCAGACCATTAAGTCTGGTATTTTTACGAGAATTTGGAGTCTGCATCCCACCGCTCTCCCGCTCCCTCAGTTGTCTGTTGTGTTCCCAGTCAGGGCAGTCATCCCTTGTAGCCAGGCACCATCTTGTTCTTCTGGTCTCAGGCTGATGTAGTCTCTGGTTTACGTGGCCCTTTCTGTCTCTTGGGCTCATAATTACCCTGTGTCTTTAGTGTTCTTCATTCTCCTTTGATCCAGGTGGGTTGAGAACAATTGACGAATCTTAGATGGGTGCTTGCTGATGTTTAAGACCCCAGATGACACTCTCCAAAGTGAGATGCAGAATGTTTTCTTAATGGATTTTATTATGCCAATTGACTTAGATATCCCCTGAAACCATGGTCCCCAAACCCCCACCCCTGCTACCCTGGCCTTTGAAGCATTAAGTTTATTCACGAAACTTCTTTGCTTTTGGTTTAGTCCAGTTGTGCTGACCTCTCCTGTATTGCGTGTTGTCTTTCCCATCACCTAAAGTAGTTCTTATGGTTTTTATCTAATTAGTGAAAACCCCTCTCCCTCCCTCCCTCCCTCCCTCCCTCCCTCCCTCCCTCCCTCCCTCCCTCCCTCCCACCTCATGTAATCATCAAAGAATATTCTCTTCTCTGTTTAAACTATTTCTTGAATTCTTATAATAATGGTTTTATACAGTATTTGTCCTTTTGCATCTGACTAATTTCACTCAGCGTAATGCCTTCCAGATTTCTCCATGTTATCAACTGTTTCACGGATTCATCATTGTTCTTTATCAATGCATAATACACCATTGGGTGAATATACCATAATTTATTTGTCCATTCATCCGTTGATGGGCACTTGGTTGCTTCCAACTTTTTGCTATTGTAAACAGTGCTGCAATGAATATGGGTATGCATATACCTGTTTCTGTAAAGGCTCTTATTTCTCTAGGATATATTCCAAGGAGTGGGATGGCTGGATCACATGGTAGTTCTATTTCTAGCTTTTTAAGGAAGTGCCAAATCGGTTACCAAAGTGGTTTTACCATTTTACATTCCCACCAGCAGTTTATAAGTGTTCCATTCTCTCCAAAACCTCGCCAATATTTATTATTTTGTGTTTTTTGGATTAATACCAGCCTTGTTGGAGTGAGATGGAATCTCATTGTACTTTTGATTTGCATTTCTCTAATGGCTAGTAATCATGGGCATTTCCCCATGTGTCTGTTAGCCACCTGAATCTCTTCTTTACTGAATTGCCTGTTCATATCCTTTGCCCATTTTTTAATTAGGTTATTTTCTTTTTGTAGTTGAGTTTTTGCAGTATCATGTAGATTTTAGATCAGACGCTGGTAGGAAATGTCATAGCTAAAAACTTTTCCTAGTCTGTAGGTAATCTTTTTATTCTTTTGGTGAAGCCTTTGGATGAGCATAACCCAAACCCGGTGCCATTGAGTCGATTCCAACTCATAGGTGTTTGATATTTAAAAGTTCCCAGTTATCTACCTTGGCTTCTGCATCGTTAGTAATGTTTTGTATACTCTTTATGTCATGTATTAGGGATCCTAACGTTGTCCCCATTTTTTCTTCCATGATATTTATCATTTTAGATTTTATGTTTAAGTCTTTGATCCATTTTGAGTTAGTTTTTGTGCATGGTGTGAGGTATGGGTCTTGTTTCATTTTTTTGTAGATAGATATCCAGTTATGCCAGCACCATTTGTTAAAAGGACTGTCTTTTCCCCCATTTAACTGACTTTTGGCCTTTGTCAAATATCAGCTGCTCTTATTGGATGGAATTATGTCTGGATTCTCAATTCTGTTCCGTTGGTCTATGTATCTGTTGTTCTATCAGTACCAGGCTGTTTTGGGTAGAGTGAGTCCTCCCATTTTGTTCTTTTTCTGTAATGCTTTACATATCTGAGGCCTCTTTCCCTTCCATATGAAGTTGGTGGTTTGTTTCTACATCTCATTAAAAAATGTTTTTGGAATTTGGATGGGAATTGCATTGTATCTATAGATGGCTTTTGGTAGAATAGACATTTTTACAACGTTAAGCCTTCCTATCCATGAGCAAGGTATGTTTTTCCACTTACGTAGGTCCTTTTTAGTTTCTTGCACTAGTACTTTGTAGTTTTCTTTGTATAGGTCTTTTACATCTTTGGTAAGATTTATTCCTAAGTATTTTATCTTCTTGGGGGCTACTGTGAATGGTATTGATTTGGTGATTTCCTCTTCGATGTTCTTTTTGTTGGAGTAGAGGAATTCAATTAATTTTTTTATGTTTATCTTGCATCCTGATCCTCTGCTGAACTCTTCTATTAGCTTCAGTAGTTTTCATGAGGATTCTTTTGGGATTTCTGTGTATAAGATCATGTCACCTGCAAACAGAGATACTTTTACTTCTTCCTTGCCAATCTGGATGCCCTTTATTTCTTTATCTAGTCTAATTGCTCTGGTTAGGAACCCCAGCAAAATGTTGAATAAGAGTGGTGATAAAGTGCATCCTCGTCTGGTTCCGGATCTAAAGGGGAATGCTTTCAGATTCTCTCCATTTAGGATAATGTTGGCTGTTGGCTTTGGCTTTGTATAGATGCCCTTTATTATGGTGAGGAATTTTCCTTCTATTCCTATTTTGCTGAGAGTTTTTATCAGGAATGGGTGTTCAACTTTGTCAAATGTCTTTTCTGCACCAATTGAAAAAATCATGTGGTTCTTGTCTTCTTTTATTTATATGATGGATTACATTGTTTTTCTGATGTTGAACCATCCCTGCATACCTGGTATGAATCTCACTTAGTCGTAGTGAATTATTTTTTTTAGTTGTTGAATTCTATTGTCTAGAATTTTGTTGAGGATTTTTGCATCTAAGTTCATGAGGGATATAGGTCTGTAATTTTCTTTTTTTAGTGTCTTTACCTGGTTTTGGTATCAGGGATATGCTGGCTTCATAAAATGAGTTTGGGAGTATTCTGTCATTTTCTATGCTCTGAAATACCCTTAGCAGGAGTTGTGTTAATTCTTCCCTGAATGTTTGGTAGAACTCTGCAGTGAAGCAGTCCGGGCCAGGGCTTTATTTTTGTTGGGAGTTGTTTTGATTGCCTTTTCTTTTGTTATGGGTCTATTTAGTTGTTCTACCTCTGTTTGTGTTAGCTTAAGTAGGTAGCGTGTTTTTAGGAATTCATCCATTTCTTCTAGGTTTTCAAATTTGGTAGAGTACAATTTTTCATAGTAATCTAATACGATTCTTTTAATTTCAGTTGGGTCTGTTGTAATATCACCCATCTTATTTATTTTTACGGTTATTTGCTTCCTCTCCTTTTTTTTGTCAGTTTGGCCAATTATTTAGCAATTTTGCTAATTTTTTCAAAGAACCAGCTTTTGGTCTTGTTAATTCTTTCAATTGTTTTTCTGTTCTTTATTTCATTTAGTTCTGCTCTAATTCTAATTATTCCCTTTCTTCTAGTGCCTGAGGGTTTCTGTTTTTTCTCTCTATTTTTTCAAGTTGTAGGAATAATTCTTTGATTTTGGCCCTTTCTTCTTTTTGGATGTGTGTATTTACTGATATAAATTTACCTCTGAGCACCGCTTTTTCTGTGTCCCAAAGGTTCTGATAGGAAGTGTTTTCATTTTCATTGGATTCTATGAATTTCTTTATTTCATCCTTAATGTCTTCTATAGCCCAGTCTTTTATGCGCAGAGTATTGTTCAGCTTCCAAGCTTTTGATTTTTTCCCTGCTTTTTCTGTTGCTGATTTCTGCCTTTATGGCCTTATGGTCTGAGAAGATGCTTTGTAATATTTTGATGTTTTGGATTCTGCTAAGGTTTGCCTTATGACCTAACACGTGGTCTATTCTAGAGAATGTTCCATGTACACTAGAAAAGAAAGTATATTTGGCTGCTGCTGGGTGGAGTGTTCAGTATATGTCTATAAGGCCGAGTTGGTTGATTGTGTCATTTAGATCTTCCATGTCTTTATTTAGCTTCTTTCGGGATGTCCTGTTTCACCGAAAGTGGCATGTTGAAGTCTCCAACTATAATTGTGGAACTGTCTACCTCACTTTTCAATGCCATTAGAGTTTATTTCACGTATCTTGCAGCCCTGTCATTGGGTGCATAAATATTCAATATGGTTATATCCTCCTGGTATATTGTCGTTTTAATCAATATGTAGTGTCCTTCCTTATCCTTTGTGGTGGATTTAACTTTGAAGTCTATTTTGTCAGAAATTAATATTGCCACTTCTGCTTTTTCTTGATTGTTGTTTGATCGATATGTTTTTTTCCATCCTTTGAGTTTTAGTTTATTTGTATCTCTAAGCCCAAGGTGTATTTCTTATAGGCTGTATATAGAAGGATCATTTTTTTTTTTTACCCATTCTGCAACTCTCTGTCTCTTTAGCAGCTCATTTAGTCCTTTAACATTCAGCATAATTATGGATAAGTACGAGTTTAATGCTGTCATTTTGATGTCTTTTTTGTGCGTTGTTGACAGTTTCTTTTTCCCACTCAATTTTTTTGTGTTGAGTAGTTTATTTTTATATATTGCCTTTTCTTCTTATTCGTTGTTGCTGTTTTTCTGCTGAGTCTCTATTTTTTTCTTGTATACTATTTCGATGAGTAAGATAATTAGTCTCATTTGTGGTTACTTTAATATTTAATCCTCTTTTTCTAAGTTTAAACTTAACTTTTTTTCCTTTATATCCCCTTCTCTTCTGCTCCATATGAAAGATCTATGATTACATTCCTTAATCCCTCTTTATTATCTTAATGTGGTCTTCTTTTACATAATGAAATTATTGCTTCCCTGCTTTGAGCGTTTTTATCTTTATTTATTTTTGTGATTTCCCTGTCTGGGTTAACATCTGATTGCTCTGTCCAGTGTTCTACTCTTGGGTTGATACCTGATATTACTGATTTTCTAACCAAAGAACTCCCTTTAGTATTTCTTGTAGTTTTGGGTTGGTTTTTACAAATTCCCTAAACTCCTGTTTATCTGGAAATGTCCTAATTTCACCTTCATATTTGAGGGACAATTTTGCTGGATATATGGTTCTTGGTTGGCAATTTTTTCCTTCAATGCTTTACATGTCATCCCATTTCCTGCTTGCCTGTATGGTTTCTGCCGAGTAGCCCGAGCTTATTTTTATTGACACTGCTTTGTAGGTGACTTTTCATTTATCCCTGGCTGCTCTTAAAATTCTCTCTTTATCTTTGGTTTTGGCAAGTTTGATTATAATATGTCTTGGTGACTTTGGGGTTTTTTTGGTGGTGACTTTCTTTTAAAATCTACTTTATGTGGAGTTTGATGAGCATCTTGGATAGATATCTTCTCAACTTTCACCATAACAGGGAAGTTTTCTGCCATCAAATCTTCAACAACTCTCTCTGTATTTTCTGTTATCCCTCCCTGTTCTGGTACTCCAATCACTCGTAAGTTATTTCTCTTGATAGAGTCCTACATGATTCTTAAGTTTTCTTCATTTTTAAAATTCTTTTATCTGATTATTCTTCAGATATATTAGTGCCAAGTGCTTTATCTTCAAGTTCAGAAGTTCTGCCTTCCCCTTCCTCAATTCTGCTCCTCTGACTTTCTATTGAGTTTTCTAATTTTGTAATTTTATTGTTAATCTTCTAAATTTCTGATTGCTGTCTCTCTATGGATTCTTGCAGCTTATTAAATTTTTCATTTTGTTCTTGAAGAACCTTTTGTTATTTCTTCAACTGTTTTTTCTGTGTGTTCCTTGGCTTGTTCTGCATATTGCCTGATCGCCTTCCTTATGTCTTGAAGAGTTCTGTACATTAATCTTTTGAATTCTGCATCTGGTAATTCCAGGAAGGCACCTTCACCCAGAAGATCCTTTTATTCTGTGTTCTGAGAGCTTGTTGAAGCTATCATGTTCTGTTTCTTTATGTGGTTTGATATTGACCTTTGTCTCTGATCCATTTCTAAGTTTTCATATTGGCTTATGTTATGTTTGCTTGCTGTATCCTAGTTTCTCACTTTGTTTTGTTTTAATATTTCCAAATGGGTTGATGAATTGAGCTAGTTTGATTATTTTTGCCTTTGTGGCTCTGACGTCCTGTCTCCAGGTGGCTAAAGCTGTTATCAAGTATATGAGCTTATGAGTCCATTCACTTTTCTTTGGATTCAGCTCAGGTGTCCAGGTAGCTGGTCATCAAGAGTGTGGTACAGACTGTCCTACAGTCTTAGAGGGGCAGGGGTGTTTGGTGTAGGTACCAGTATCTGATTGCTGCAGGGGGTCACACTCTGAACAAGGCAGGGGGCTGAGAACCATCCCCTGAGTATCTCTAAGAAAAGCTCGTCCCTGTTCCCTAGAGTGTGCAGGTGGGTGGGTTCTGCAGATGGACCTTGGGCACCTAATGCTTTTTGTTGTAATGACTGGGAGGTACCAGTTATCCTCAGACCCTTGTCACAGTGGCTGGGTGACCTGACGTGATCCACCAGTCCTTAGGCCCCTAATATGGATAGGTGAGGATCCTCTTTAATAGGCAAAGCGGTGTCAAACATCAAACACCCACCTCTCCACCACACAGCTTAAACAGTTGCAGTCTGCCAGCAAGGTCCTATTCTCCTGGAGTAGGCCCACACATGTCCATGCAGGGTGGAAAGGTATCCAAAGTCTATGGACTCTTTATGCCTGGACAGGAGCCGCTTCTGTCCTGAGCTCCCTGGGTTAGTGGAGATGGCAAATTGTCTTTTCCCCTGTAGTGAATTTTTTCCAAGTCTGGGAGTTTGGATCAGGGCACTTAAATGGGCCTATCCCAGGCCCAAAGAAATCAACAGCAACTGAAGCTGGCTTGGGGCAGGGGGAGGTGGAAAACATATGCAACTACTTAGCTTTTGCCGAGAGCACCGTTCTTTGGTTCTGGAGGTGTCAGTAGGCTGCGCAGCTGGCTGCTTCTCTCTGAGAAAACTGTGGTTGAATGCTACCACCAGCTCACTGCAGCCACTTCCAGGAATGGTGCCTGAGTGATTCATGTCTGGCAACTCCGCTCTGTTTCTGAACAGTCTCACTCTCCCCCTGCCACTTAGTCTGTTCTAACTTTGCCTGTGATGTTCAGTGCTCCTAGCTTGTCAGAAATATAATTGTTTCACTTGATTTTTTGGATCTTTGTTGTAAGAGGGATAGCCAGAAGCGTCTGGCTACTCTGTCATTTTGGCCCTGCAACCTATTTTTTGAATTTTTATTGCCATACAAAATGTGTTCTAATTTTCCTTGTGACTTCCTTTTGATCCTGGATTTTCAAAAGCTAGGGTCTTCCTAGTTGTCTTATTGTTATTTATTTCTAATTCAGTTCTATATCATATTCAGAGAGCATGCTTTACATGATTTTGTTCTTTTTATGTTTACTTTTTTTCTTTTCTTTTTATGGGCCACAATCTAGTCTATCCTGGTAAACATCCCAGATGCACTTGAAAAGAACATGAACCCTGCAAGTTTTGGATGTGCCTATAAATAGATCTACTATGCCTTTGCTGATTTCCTTCTCTAGTTGGTCTATCATTTGATAAGAGAAGGATATTGTATTTTTTTCTTTGCTGCCTTGAGAAGTTATCATAAATTTATTAGCTTAAAACAACATTTATTTATTATCTTACCATTCTGTGTGTCACCAGCCAGGCATAGCATAGATCAACAGGCTCTCTTTGTATTTTACAAGACCAAAATTAAGATGTCTGTAGGGCTAGGATCCTTTCTGCAAACTCTGAGAATGAATCATTCAGGTAGTTGAAATAATTTAGTTCCATGCTGTTTTGGGACTAGGGTGCTGACTATCAATAGGGAGTCAGTCTTAGCTTCTAGAGGCCACCAGGATTCCTTGGTCTTTGGTCCCCTTCCTCCATTTCCAAAGCCATCAATGAAAGTTCAAGTCTTTCTCATGTTTCAAATTTCTCTGACCTCCCCTTCTGCTTTATCTCTCTTCTGCATTCCTTTTCTGAAGCACCTCAGTGACTATTTTGTCTTCTGCTTCTATCTTTCTCTTCTGCTTTTAAAGTATCATGTGATTACATTGGACACCCTCAGATAATCTAGAATAATCTCCCTATTTTAAGGTCAGCTGATCGGTAGCCTTAATTCTATCTGAAAAGTCTCTTTATAGCAGTGCTTAGTTTGATTGATTAATCAGGAAACAGGGTTCTTTAGGTAAAATTTTTAGAATTCTGCTTACCACAAGTAATAATATCTCCACCCATTATTGTGGGTTTGTCTATTTCTCCTTTAAATTTTGTTGGTTTTTGCTGCATGTATCTTGAAGCTCCTTTATTAGCCCAGACTTGCTTATTTCTTCCTTGTGAATTGACATTTTTATTCAAATAAAATTACTGCTTTATCTGTAGAACACTTTTTGTCTTAAAATCTACTTTATGTGATGTTAATACTTTCCCTCCAGCCTTCTTATTTCTTATTCTTAGTATGTTTGCATTGTATATCTTTTTCTACCCTTTTAATTTCAGAATTTCTTTGTATGTAAAATATTTCTTTTGTACAGAGTATATAGTAGGATATTAAATTTTCTAAAATTGAATCTCATAAAACAGTGAGTTTGGGGTGGGGGTTGGCAAGTGGTGATCTTAAGGTTTCAAAAACCAATGTATCAGCCTGCACTTGGCCTTTAAACATTTGTACAAATTCCTTTTTTCTTAAATCTCCGTCTATAACAGCTCCCATCTTCTCCCACAGCCCATCCAAGGAGAGAAACAACCGTGGATCTCTTTTCTCACTAAAAGAGGGGTGGTCCCTTGTTTAAACTTTTGTTGATTTTTATGCATTCTCAGCTTTGTGATGGATTTTTTTTAAAAGCATTATGATATGACTTACATTTCTAGCAAAGATGGAGAAAAAGATACTCACCCTCCCACCTCAGTGGTCTTCAAGATATTGGACACCTGGCATGAAAGACAGTGATCCCTGAGTGACAGGAAAAAAAGAGGTGAGCACTCCAGTTTCTCCAGTTATCTTCCTGGAGACAGTGTTCAGACAGCAGTGCAGAGAGGGGATCCAGGTGAAGCTCTGTGATCTCCCTGAGTCAAGGAATAAATCACAGTGAAAACTGAAATATAGCAAAAGAGTTAAGAAAGTGCTGTATATCAAAACTGTGGAATGTAGAAAATGTAGTATTAAGCCTATAAATATTTATAGTCTTAAGTACTTATTAAAGAAAAGAAGGCGGGCTGATAATAACCCATATTTCCATCTTTATAACTTAGAAAAATAGCAACAGAATAAATCTAAAGAAGATAGAAGGTTAAAGGGTGAGATGATAAGAATAAACATTAATAAATAGAACATGAGTGTAATAGAAAGGTTTAATAAAACCATAATTCAGTTTATGAAATAATCTAATAGAAAGGAACCTCTGAAAAAATCAGTTCATGAAAAAGACTCCTCAAATAATCAATATTAATTAAAAATAGCACATTTAATAAAAATTCACACACATACATCTAAAAAAAGAAAGAAAGAAACAGCCAACAAGTAATAGATTTATGTGCTCTTCTTGTATGTAACCTGGTAAAGGGTATCTACTAAAACCTTAAAGAATATTGTTCCCATGATAAATCATTAGAAGCATTTTCTTAAAAAAAAAAAAGGAACTCAGCAAGAATTCCCACTATCACATCTTCTATTAAATATTACAAGAATCTTTGTCAAAAAGGATTTTTAACACAAAAATGTAATGAAAAGTATAAAATAATGTAAATGTAAAATTATTCAGAGCAATGTTGTAAAAGTATTCAAAGGCAGACAATCAGAATTTTGCTAGCGATCTCCCAGGTGTCTGTTTCTATGATTAACATAAAAATAAATTATTATTAAATAAATGTTAATCATAGAAAACATGTAACAGTTTTTAAGAAGATACCATTTACTACAGTAAAATGATTAAATATTAGATAATTTTAATCAGAGATGTGCAAGATCATAATAGAAAAAAATAAAACTTTATTTAAAAAAGGCAAAAATTCCTGAATAAGTAGGGATATATATCTGTTCATAGACAGGAAGGCTTATTAAAGTTGTCAGTACTTCAAAACTAACCATTAGATTCCATGTAATGCCAGTCAAAACCCCAAGAAGATAATTCAAGGAAATTGACCAGATTATTCTAAAATGTATATGGAAAAATAAAAAGTAAAAATCCAAGAAAAGTTTATTATATAGTACTGAGAAACGATAGACTCCATAATAAACAGTCCTGAGACAAGTGATTATGAATGTAAAAATTGGAGAGAAAGAAGGGATAACAGGCCCACTGGAATGGTAACTCTGCAGCCCCATCCTCTTAGTCCATCTGAGTGGTAACTGTACCCTTAGAAGCTCCAGATGCAGTGATTCCATCCTTTGAGATGCCAGAGATCATGGCTCTACCTTTTGTGACTGAGGCAGCCCAGCTTCCTGTGTTCCTTGTCTCTTGATTTTCTGAATCATGGTTCCTTGGCATCTCAGCTCCTTGGGCCTCATACCTACATCTGCAATACTGGGCAAGTGTTCCAAAGCTCTGTAGCTTCACCCATAAGTGCCTGGAGACACCCTACTCTACCAAAGGCAAAAGCACTCAGCTCTCTTGCTACGTGGGTTGGCTCCAGTGCTTTGTCATGCCAGTCTCCTTGTTCTGCTGCTGCTGATTCTCTGCTGCTGCTGGTTCTTGCCATTTGTGCTGTCTCCAGTGTTAACAGTTCTCCTTGCTTCCTTCTGAGTCCTAGCCAGAGTTGTTTTTGATGGCCATAATTCTACCAACTACTATTAATAAAAAAAAAAAAAAAAGTTTTTTTTTTTTTTTTTTTTTTTTTTACTATTAAGCACTTTAAAATTCTCCCAGGGTGTATCCATTCACAGTTTCAAAACTGCTTCCACATTTTAGGTACCTGTTAGAGCAGCACCCCACTCCTGGTGCCAAATGTCTTAAGCTGGGTTCTCTAGAGAAGCAAAACCAGTAAACGTATAAATAGAGAGAGAGAGAGGGAGAGAGATTTATATCAAGGAAATGGCTCATGCAGCTGTAGAGGCTGGAAAATCCCAAGTCCGTGGGTCAGCATAGAGGCTTCTCCTGATTCGCATAGCTGCAAGGGCTGACCAACCCAAGATCAGTAGGCTGGAGAGCAGCAACGTTGCTACAGATTGTGAAAATCAACGAATTCCAAGATAGGCAGGCAAGACCACAGGTAAGCGCTAGCTAAAGTCCCAAGAACCAGAAGTCAGACAAACAGGAGCTGGCTGCAGAATCCAGGACCAGAAAAAGCCCCTGAGCCTTGCCAGAACGTTCGCTTATATTTGATGCAGGCCACACCCCCAAGGAAACTCCCTTTCAACTGATTGGCTACTCACAGTACATCCCATCATGGGAGTGATCGCATATTTAATCTCAATGAAGAAGGGATCACAACATTATAGGACTGCCAAAACACTGAGAATCATGGCTCAGCCAAGTTAACACACAAATATTAACCATCACACTATGCCACAGGTATTCAAATACCAGCAGGATCACTAGTGGAGGACAGGTTTCAAATGAAATTCCATGCTAAGACAGACTAGGAAGAAAGAATGGTGGTCTACTGCTGGAAAAAATTAGCTAGTGAAAACCTTATGAACAGCAGTGGAACATTGTCTGATATGGTGCCAGAAGATGAGCCGATCAGTTGGAAGGTACTCAAAAAATTACAGGGGAAGAGCTGCCTCCTCAAAGAAGGGTGGGCCTTAATAACATGGATGGAGTCAAGCTTTTGGGATTTTCATTTGCTGATGTGGCATGACTCAAAATGAGAAGCAACAGCTGCAAATATTCATTAATTATCAGGACCTAGAATGTACAAAATATGAACCTAGAAAAATTAGAAATTGTCAGAAACGAAATGGAATGCATAAACATCAATATCCTAGGCATTAGTGAGGTGAAATGGACTGGTATGGGCCATTTTGAATCCAACAATCATATGGTCTACTACGCTGGAAATGACAATTTGAAAAGGAATAACATTGCACTCATTGTAAAAAAAGAACATTTCAAGATCTATCCTGAAGTACAAGGCTGTTGGTGGTAGGATAATATCCAAAGCCTACAAGGAACACCAGTTAATATGAATAGTATTCAAATTTAGGTACCAACCACTAAGGCCTAAATTGAAATTTTTTACCCACTTCTGAAGTCTGAAATTGATTGAACATACAATAGTATGCATTGGTAATTACTGATGATTGGAATAGGAAAGCTGGAAACAAACAAGAAGAATGGGTAGTTGAAAAATATGTTCTTGGTGATAGAAATGACTCCAGGAATGGCATGATAGAATTTTGCAAGACCAACAACTTCATTGCAAATACCTTTCTTCACCAACATAAACAGCAACTTTAACCGCGGACCTCACCAGATGGAATATACAGGAATCAAATCAACTACATCCATGGGAATAGACAATAGAGAAGCTCAATATCATCAGTGAGAACAAGGCCAGGAGCTGGCTCTGGACAGACCGTCAATCGCTTGTATGCAATTTCAAGTTGAAACTGAAGAAAATTAGAACAAGTCCACAAGGGACGATTACTGTGGATAGTTTTTGTAATAATAAAGAGCAACTGTAACTGTTTTGGGTCTGGTAGGTGGAAAAAAAAAAGATGACATAAATATTTTGAGCATAAGGCAAAAATCTAAGAACAAGCCCAATTGGAGAGGAAATATTCTAATATGACTTGTGAAGAAAGGAAAGACCTCTTTAAGGGTATGCATCTACAGAAGTTGTGTTGTTGTTGTTAGGTGCCGTGGAGTCAGTTCCGCCTCATAGCGACCCTATGTACAACAGAAGGAAACACTGCCCGGCCCTGAGCCATCCTCACAATTGTTCTTATGCTTGAGCTCCTTGTTGCAACCAATGCGTCAAACCATCTTGTCAATGGTCTTCTTCTTTTTCACTGACCCTCTACTTTATCAAGGATGATGTCCTTCTCCAGGGACTGATCCATCCAGATAACATTTCCAAAGTATATGAGATGAAGTCTCACCATTCTTGCTTCCAAGGAGCAGACTGGCAATACTTATTTCCAATCAGACGTGTTTGTTCTTCTGGCAGTCCATGGTATATTCAGTTTTCTTTGCCAACACCCTAATTCAAAGACATCAATTTTTCTTGTCTTCTTTAATCATTGTCCAGCTTTTGGATCCATATGGTGATTGAAAATATCATGGCTTGGGTCAGGTGCACCTAAACCTTCAAAGTGACATCTTTGCTTTTCAACACTTTGAAGAAGTCTTTTGCAGCAGATCTGCTCAATTTACAGAAGTTGTAGGCCTTATAAGTTGTCAAACGAAAAGAGAATAGTTGAAATGTACATGGTTATTTGTGCCAGGAAGGGTTGGTAAAGAGATTAAGATATGAGAATGCAATTTTTACAAAGATATTAAAAGCAAAGAAAGAAGCTCTTGCCCCTCCCAAAACTGAATCCAGAGCAAAGACATTGAAGGCCAAAAAGGCAGTGCTGAATGGTGTCTACAGTCACAAAAAAATGAAGATCCACACTTCTGTCAACCACTTTCCTGTGGCCGAAGACAACGCGGCTCTGAAGACAGTCCAAATATCCTCAGAGGATAGCCCTCAGGAGAAAGTTTCTTGACCACTAGGCCACTGAGTCGGCAATAAAAAAATCGAAGATAACAACACTATCACGTTCACTGTAGATGTCAAGGCCAACTACACCAGATCAAACAGGCTATGAAGAAGCTCTATGACATTGACGTTGCCAAGGGGGCCTGAAGGAGAGAAGGCATATATTCAACTCACCCCTGATTAAGATGCTTTGGATGTTGCCAAGAAAATTGGGATCATCTAAAAACCGAGTCCAGCTGGTTAATTCTAAATATAAACAGTTTTAACCAACCCACACACCCACACACGCAGACACACGTTCTAATATAAACCCGAAACCAAACCCACTGCTGTTGAGTCATTTCCGACTCATGGCGACCATGTAGGACAGAGTAGAACTGCCCCCATAGAGTTTCCAAGGAGTGCCTGGTAGATTTGAACTACCAACTTCTTGGTTAACAGCTGAAGCGCTTAACCACTACGCCACCAGTACACACATACATATATGCATATATATATTAGAACATGACTCTGAGACCATTTTCAAGCTTACAGACATGGAATGGCCTTTTGTGTGGATCCAGGCTTGTATGGGATCATTTTTGTTCTGTAATGGAATCCCTTTGGATGACAGTAGTTTTGACTCATAAGTGACACTTTGTTACTATGAGTAAGATTATAGGGATATCCCATATTAAATTCCTGTAGTGTTGACCTTTTCACTCATGAGTCTCTTATCCTGACAATCCATCCATTTTCTACTACTTGAAAAGCAATTAAATATTCTTGCATTTTTTTCCCCCCAAAAGTCATTTACAAATGACACTATTTTGGAGTTTATTTTACAGAGATTGGCAGTAGAGTGTCTTTTATTAAAAAAACATAAATTCTCTGAAAGACCCAATATAACCTTAGGAAAAAAACCAGTGCTGAAACACTTAAAAATTCCCTGAAGTTGAATAGAAATGACACTTAAACTAAAGGCCCAGAGAGATTTGACAGTGCTCTCTTGAAAGCATTATGACAGGAACTCCTTTAGTTCTATGAATTTTATATGAACAACATTTTTTTTTTCTCAAGACTGACAGTTGGAGATAGATTCTGTTATTACTGAAAAGTACAGGCTTGTCCTTTAAGCTCAAAATGAAAACATCCATTAGTGATAGATAGATGTTTCTGTTCCCTTTTACCTCATCTGTTCCAAGTTACTAACACTCAGCTAAATATGCCTAAAATGTAAGCAAATTTTTTTTCTATAGCAAATGTTACTTATAATAGAATGGTATGTCAGAAATTCACCTAATTCATTGCCAAATACCTAACTTATTCTGCAAATCCGCTATCACAGTGCCACCCTAGTTTATGATGAAATGAAAGTAGAACTGTCCTGAACTCATATTTTTTGTGCACTTCCCAGTTAATAAACTTTCATATGCCTCACAGTTTAGGAAGATGTAATTGATCAAGCATGGGAATAATAACAATAATAAAAAAAGACAAAGAAAATACATTGTACTTAGAATATCTAAAATGAGGATCTAAATGTCCAGAAGAAATAATTTTTAGTAATACGAGTTTTTCCCATTCAAAATGACTGGGACAATTTTCTGTTAAATAATGACAGCAGGCAAAGTTGCATCTTTTGTCTGAAAATGTATGGGAATACATTCCATAGTTATTTTTCATCATACAAATAACTAGAACAAAAAATGAACATCCCTGATAATGAAATGTTAGAAACTATCCCTACTTTGAGAATTGTTTGTCCAATGTTTGAGCTCTCCCCACCTCCTGATGTAAATTTTTTATGGTTCACACTGGTACCTTTTTTTCTATTTGAGGGTTGATAAGCTCAAATCAATCAGATTGGTAGCTACCGCTTTTACAAATGAAAGCAATTGTTTTCTTTTGTGTTTGCATTTTAGTCTTTGAGCTGAGTCTGCATTTTTGCTTATGAATTGTATGAAGCCAATTTTTCTTTCTTGTTTGTAAAACTGTTTAGGCTATGATGAATTTAATATCAATTCTAGATATTATCTTCAAGAGAATATATGAACAGAGAAGTAGTTTGAAGAATTTTCCCATCACTGTATCTAAAACTTTATTTTAAAGGGTCCGAATAGAGATAGAGGTAACCGATTTGTCAATAATATTGAGAAACAGCTTTTGATGACTTTAAAATGAGCTTTACTATGTCCATAGCCCAGATATTGAAAATAACAATATGAAATATTTAAAATAGCATATTCCTTAAAACACTCAAATGATTTTATATCAGCTTTCAATGAAAAAAGAACCTAAAATTCCCTAACAGTACTCTATTTTCAATGGATTTGAAACAAATGGAAATAACTGGCAATCCAATGAAGTCTTTATATATATATTAGGGAAGAAAAGTAGAACAGAAATGGAAGAGGGGTGAAAAACCAAAGTGTAGGCTCTAGCCTGGTGGTTTATACTCTGTTGCTTTGATCCAAATTCTGTAGAATGTTGCTAAGATTTAAAAAAAAAAAAAAATTGCTGTCCAGTCAGCTCCGACTTATGGAGACCCCATGTGTATGAGCAGGACTGTGCTCCATGGGTTTTCAATGACTCATTTTTCAGAAGTAGATCACTAGGATTTTCTTCTAAGTCACCTCTGGTGGACTGAAACCTCCAACCTGTCAGTTAGTATCTGAGAACATTAACCATTTGTACCACCCAGGGCACAATTTCTAAAATAGATACATGTTAAATTGCTCCACTGAATTGTCTAACAAGTAACTAGCACCATGTGTCTACAGAAGGGGAAAATTTTTATTAAGAGCATTTTTATTCAATTTGGAAACCAGTAAAATAAAAATAAGGCCTAAGGCCAAAATAAAATTAGCCACAGCACTATATCTTTCACTGTTCACTTTAATTCTTGATATTTCTCTTCTACTATACGCTTTTTAAATACATTTAAGAATTCTGAATTTCTCTAATTCTTCAGTAATTAACTTCTGAGTTCTCATTTTTTGGGATCATAATTTGACTAAGAAAATACATGAAGGAAAAAGAAAAAGGAAATTTGCTCATCAATGATGTTTTATGAAATTCTAATGAAGCATAACCCAGTAGCGTTAGATGCACTGCTTAGTATGTACCAAGAAATAGCAAACTTGCTTAGATCATCATCTGTGAGCTGGGTAAAATCTGTTTGGGTCAGTAAGCCTTGGAAAAGAGAAATAAAATTAAAGACTTTGTAGGGTTGCACTTTCTGAACTCCTGGATAAATAACCATTCCCACTACAAAAGATCTTCTTTCCCTTTATTTCCTGTCTTCTTCTTTCCCCACACAAATATATCTTCAGGCCTCCCCTTCCTAAAGAAGAATTTTTTTTTTTTTTTTTTAATAGCTGCCATTGGCCCAGGGAGCATATTCTGGAAACGATTCTGGAACAGGCCTCTGTTGCTCCTGTAATTAGTGCTGAGTGCTGGAAAAGTGAATGTGAACTTAGAAGGCCTTTTATATGTTCTCCAAAATGGGAAACACAATCAGACATCAGGTGAGAGTGAGGTGACAAAATAAAACCATGGTGATAAGGAAGAGTTTGACTAGGAATGAGATGAATAGGGAAGCGAGTACAAGAGAGTAGGCATGGCATCAGGCCTCTCTCTTCTTGACTACTTGAGGACAGATGTTACGGAATTTCTCTCCGTCCTCCTCTACATCAATAATATTTTCCCCACAATTCTGCTATTGCTTTACTATCTGTGGTTTTCTGCTTTGGTCTGATTGTTCCAAACAAAATTTAATAGAAGGGGAATCACCTTTCTCAGATTCCCAACTGGGTGGGAGACTATATTGCAATGAGAAAAGCTTTAGACAGACAATCTTTGTGTTTTGATTCTGATTAAAAACTACTTGGATTGGTAACTAAGGAGTTCTGGAAAACAAGGGAATGAGAAAACTCTCAGAAGTCAGTGTCATGTAATGAACTGATGCCCAAGGGGAGGAAATGAACTTAAATAAGACTGACATGTTTACATATTAGAATACTTTATAATCCTCCAAGAAGCCCACACTCTCACACTCTTCCTTTCTTGACAGAGCTTGACAAACTTTATAAGTTTATTATGAAAATTACATAAGATAATTTTATAAAACACTTAACTCTGTGCCTAGGGCACAGAAAATACTCAGTAAATAGCTATTACTGCTGCTACTACTACTACTGCTACTACATTTATATATATACAAAGTTATTAAATCAGCACTTCCAAATATTCACTTAAAAATTCTTTTCCTAAAGCTTCTCAGACAACTCTAAAGATGCTTTCCTTAACACAATCTCTGCTTTCCCTTCTCTACTAATCTACCTCAAAAACCTAATAAGTTGTGGAATATCAGAATTGGAGTTAGAATATTACAAGGCTAAGGAAAGCTAAGGTGTAAAGCAAAGGAATGTGGTGTCTACTTCCTGAAAGAAAGCAGTTAGAAAGTCAACAACAAATAATGTAGTTGTCAAGTACGATAGAAGGTATTTTATCACAATTAAATGATTAGCCATAGAAGGACCACCTTGAAAAAACCTATGACAGGGTAGAGGAAGAGAATGTTTGTGGAAACACTAGCAATCAGCCTCGCACAATTATTGGATTCACAGATTTTTTTTAAGGATACCTCTCCTTGCCTTATCATCCCCTTGTGGAAATGTTTTGCCTAGGCTAATTTAATGGGATGCTGAAAAATTACTAAAACATTTTGAAGTTGATTTGTTGTAAAATCTGTTCCTATGCACCAGTACATAAAGTTCAGAGATAGCCATGGTGTTATCAAAATGAAGTAACTTCTATAAAACCTTTCCTAGGATGGCTGGTGTAGGTCACAGTGGAAGATAGAATCTAAGTAAAAGCAGCAGGGAACAAAGACAAATTGTTAACTTCCCACAGAAAGGTGTGAATAGCATCAGACAGAGCCAGGGTTGACCGCCTCTGTTATTTTGAAATTGTTCAATTATAGGCTGACTGGCGTCAGACAGAACCCCATCATGTGCACAAAGTGGAAGAAGAGCCAAACGGTGCTTCAAATTAGATGATTGCCATGGGACCCAATGCTAGTCAGTATAATTTTTTACACCTACCAGCGAGCATATTCTGGAAATGGTTCTAGAACTGTTCTCTTTTGCTCCTGTAATGAATACTGAAGTGATGGACACGTGAATGCAAACTTGGAAAGTCTTTAATATGGCCTCTAAACTGGGAACCATAGTCAGACATCAGGTGAGAGTAAGGTAACAGAATAAAACCATGGTGATGAGGAAGAGTTTGACCATAGCTGGGATGAATAGGGAAGCTAGTACAGGGGAGTAAGCATCATACCCCTCTCTTCTTGACTACTTGAAGAGAGATGTTGCAGCATTTCTCTCTAACCTCTTCTACGTTACTAATTTTTCCCTCTACTCAGGTCGTTTCCATTAAGATACAAACATGCTCTTCTTTCTGTCCCCTAAAATAAACACATAAATGTTGTAAATAACCTCTTGAGAATATTTTTTCTCCAGATCCCACATCATTAATTGTACCCCGTATATTGATTATTCCCATCAAGACACAGCATGTCACTATTTCTCTCACCTAAAATAAATCAGGATAAGGAAGATCAAAGAATAATTGATGGCTGTGAATTATGGTGTTGGTGAAGCATATTGAATATACCATGAACTGCCTCAAGAACAAATAAATGTCTTGGAAGAAGTACAGCCAAAATGCTCCTTAGAAGCGAGGATGGAGAGATTTTGTCTCATGTACTTTGGACATGTTATCAGGAAGGACCAGTCCCTGGAGAAGGAAATCATGCGTGATGAACTAGAGGGTCAAGGAAAAACAGGAACGCCCTCAAGGAGATTGATATAGTGTCTACAACAATGGGCTCAAGTATAGCAAAGATTGTGAGCATGGAGCAGGCCTGGACAGTGTTTCCCTATGTTGTACATCGGGTCACTGTGAGTCAGAACTGATTTGATGTCAGCTAACAGAACAAAATAAATCCTGTAAATAATCTGCCTTGAGATTATTTCTTCCACAGCTTCTTAAATCTCTCTTCCCCTTACAGAAAAAAAAAATAGTTGCCTATATTTATTGTATATTGTCTAATATTTTTTATTCTATTCTCTTTTAAATCTATTCCTTTCTGACATTCTTCCCTTTCACTGGACTGTATTATTCAAGGACACCAATACCTCCATATTAGTAACGACGTTAAGTAGATGGTTCCAGAGACAGGTGAGGAAACAGAAATTGACCGAGGGGGGCAGGCAGAGGTTCAGCAAAGAAGCAAAAGATGAGGTGAAGGACAAAGAGGACAGAGGCAGGTTGAAGGGTCAAAGACAGAGCAATGAAGAGACAGCCGTTCTCAAATGCCTTTGAAAGAAAACTTTTCTTCCCACAACTTTTCCCGTTACACCCTACAGGCTGGCCTGACACCATTCCCAGTAGTTCTGTCTAAAGCTCCCACAATTCTCCTCTCAACCTCTTCTGGACAGCCCCTCCATTACTAAAACCATTGTTAAATTTTTTAAAACAATTTTTGTTGTGCTTTAAGTGAAAGTTTAAAAATCACGTCAGTCTCTCACACAAAAACCCATATACACCTTGCTACACACTCCCAATTTTTTAATGAGACAGCCCGCTCTCTCCCTCCACTCTCTGTTTTCGTGCCTATTTCGCCAGCTTCTAACCCCCTCCACCCTCTCATCTCTCCTCCAGGCAGGAGATGCCAACATAGCCTCAAGTGTCCACCTGATCCAAGAAACTCAGTCCTCACCAGCATCCCTCCCCAACCCACTGAAGAGTTGGCTTTGGGAATGGTTCCTGTCCTGGGCCAACAGAAGGTCTGGGGCCATGACCACCGGGGTCTTCTAGTCTCAGTCAGACCATTAAGTCTGGTCTTATGAGAATTTGGGGTCTGCATTCCACTGCTTTCCTGCTCCCTCAGGGGTTCTCTGTTGTGTTCCCTGTCAGGGCAGTCATCGGTTGTAGCTGGGCACCATCTAGTTCTTCTGGTCTCAGGATGATGTAGTGTCTGGTTCATGTGGCCCTTTCTGTCTCTTGGGCTCGTAATTGCCTTGTGTCCTTGGTGTTCTTCATTCTCCTTTGCTCCAGGTGGGTTGAGATCAATTGATACATCTTAGATGGCTGCTTCCTAGCGTTTAAGACCCCAGAAGCCACTCTTCAAAGTGGGATGCAGAATGTTTTGTTGATAGATTTTATTATGCCAATTGACTTAGATGTCCCCTGAAACCATGGTCCCCAGACCTCTGCACCTGGTACTCTTGCCTTTGAAGCATTCAGTTTATTCAGGAAACTTCTTTCCTTTTGGTTTAGTGCAATTGTGCTGACCTCCCCTCTATTGTATGCTGTCCTTCCCTTCACCTAAAGTAGTTCTTATCTACTAATTAGTGAATGCCCCTCTCCCACCCTCCCTTCCCCCTCTTGTAACCACGAAAGAATGTTTTCTTCCCAGTTTAAACTATTTCTCAAGTTCTTATAATAGTGGTCTTATACAATATTAGTCCTTTTGCAACTGACTAATTTCACTTAGCATAATGCCTTCCAGGTTCCTCCATGTTATGAAATGTTTCACAGATTCATCACTGTTCTTTATCGATGCATAGTTTTCCGTTGTGTGAATATACCATAATTTATTTATCCATTCATCTGTTGATGGGCACCTTGGTTGCTTCCATCTTTTTGCTATTGTAAATAGTGCTGCAATAAACATAGGTGTGCATATATCTGTTTGAGTAAAGGCTGTTATTTCTCTAGGATATATTCCAAGGAGTGGGATTACTGGATTCTATGGTAGTTCTATTTTTAGCTTTTTAAGGAAGCACCAAATTGTTTTCCAAAGTGGTTGTACCATTTGACATTCCCACCAGCAGTGTATAAGTGTTCCAATCTCTCCACAGCCTCTGCAACATTCATTCTTTTGTTTTTTGGATTAATGCCAGCCCTGTTGGAGTGAGGTGAAATCTCATTGCAGTTTTGATCTGCATTTCTCTAATGGCTAATGATTGTGAATGTTTCCTCATATATCTGTTAGCTACCTTAATGTCTTCTTTAGTGAAGTGTCTATTCATATCTTTTGCCCATTTTTTAATTGGGTTATTCGTATTTTTGTGGTTGAGTTTTCGCAGTATCATGTAGATTTTAGAGATCAGGTGCTGATCAGAAATGTCATAGCTAAAAACTTTTTCCCAGTCTATAGGTAGTCTTTTTACTCTTTTGGTGAAGTCTTTGGATGAGCATAGGTGTTTGATTTTTAGGAGCTCCCACTTATCTAGTTTCTCTTCTACATTCTTTATAATGTTTTGTGTACTGTTTATGCCATGTATTAGGGCTCCTAACGTTATCTCTATTTTCTCTTCCATGATCTTTATCTTTTTAGATTTTATATTTAGGTCATTGATTCATTTTGAGCTGGTTTTTGTGCATGGAGTAAGGTGTGGGTCTTGTTTCATTTTTTTGCAGATGGATATCCAGTTATGGCACCACCATTTGTTAAAAGGACCGTCTTTTCCCCATTTAACTGATTTGGGGCCTTTGTCAAATATTAACTGCTCATATGTGGATGGCTTTATGTCTGGATTCTCAATTCTATTCCATTGGTCCATGTCTCTGTTTTTGTACCAGTACGAGGCTGTTTTGACTACTGTGGCAGTATTATAGGTTCTAAAGTCAGGTAAAGTAAGGCCTCCCACTTTGTTCTTCTTTATCAGTAATGCCTTATTTATCCGGGGCCTCTTTCCCTGCCATATGAAGTTGGTGATTTGTTTCTCCATGTCATTAAAGAATGTCGTTGGGATTTGGATCGGAATTGCATTAAATGTATAGATCGCTTTTGGTAGAATAGACATTTTTATAATGTTAAGTCTTCCTATCCACGAGCAAGGTATGTTCTTCCACTTACATAAGTCTCTTTTGGTTTCTTGCAGAAGTGTACTGTAGTTTTCTTTGTATAAGTATTTTACATCTCTGGTAAGATTTATTCCTAAGTATTTTATCTTCTTGGGGACTACTGTAAATGGCATTGATTTGGTGATTTCCTCTTCCATGTTCTTTTTGTTGGTGTAGAAGAATCCAACTGATTTTTGTATGTTTTTTTATCTTGTATCCCGTTACTCTGCTGAACTCTTCTATTAGTTTCAGTAGTTTTGTGAAGGATTTCTTAGCGTTTTCTGTGTATAAGATCATGTCATCTGCAAATAGAGATACTTTGACTTCTTCCTTGCCAATGTGGATGCCTTTTATTTCTTTATCTAGCCTAATTGCTCTGGCTAGGATTTCCAGCACAATGTTGAATAAGAGTGGTGATAAAGGGCATCCTTGTCTGGTTCCCAATCTCAGTGGGAATGTTTTCAGGCTCTCTCCATTTAGGGTGGTGTTGACTGTTGACTTTGTATAAATGTCCTTTATTATGTTGAGAAATTTTCCTTCTATTCCTATTTTGCTGAGAGTTTTTATCATGAATAGGTGTTGAACTTTGTCAAATGCCTTTTCTGCATCAATTGATAAAATCCTGTGATTCTTATTTTTTGTTTTATTTATGTGGAGGATTACATTAATTGTTTTTCAAATGTTGAACCATCCCTGTATACCTGGTATGAATCCCACTAGGTCATGATGAATTATTTTTTTGATATGTTGTTGAATTCTATTGGCTAGAATTTTGTTGAGGATTTTTGCCTCTACATTCATGAGGGATATAGGACTATAATTTTCTTTTCTTGTGGAGTCTTTACCTGGTTTTGGTATCATGGATATGGTGGCTTCATAGACTGAGTTTGGTAGTATTCCATCCTTTTCTATGCTCTGAAATACCTTTAGTAGTAGTGGTGTTAACTCTTCTCTGAAAGTTTGGTAGAACTTTGAAGTGAAGCTGTGCGGGCCAGGGCTTTATTTTTGTTGGAAGTTTTTTGATTACCTTTTCAATCTCTTGTTGTGGGTCTATTTAGTTGTTCTACCTCTGTTTGTGTTAGCTTAAGTAGGTAGTGTGTTTTTAGGAATTCATCCATTTCTTCTAGGTTTTCAAATTTGGTAGAGTACAATTTTTCATAGTAATCTGATATGATTCTTTTCATTTCAGTTGGGTCTGTTGTAATAGCACTCATTTTATTTATTGTTACGGTTATTTGAGTCCTCTCCTTTTTTTTTCAGTTTGGCCAATTATTTAGCAATTTTGCTAATTTTTTCAAAGAACCAGCTTTTGGTCTTGTTAATACTTTGAATTGTTTTTCTGTTTTCTATTTCATTTAGTTCAGCTCTAGTTTTTATTATTTGTTTTCTTCTGCTGCCTGTGGGTTTCTTTTCTTGCTCTGTATTTGTTCAAGTTGTAGGGGTAATTCTTTGATTTTGGCCCTTTCTTCTTTTTGGATGTATGCATTTATTGATATAAATTGGCCTCTGAGCACCGCTTTTGCTGTGTCCCAAAGGTTCTGATAGAAGTGTTTTCATTCTCATTGGATTCTCTGAATTTCTTTATTCCATCCTTAATGTCTTCTATAATCCAGTCTTTTTTGAGCAGGGTATTGTTCAGTTTCCAAGTGTTTAATTTCTTTTCTCTGCTTTTCCTGTTATTGATTTCCACTTTTATGGCCTTATGGTCAGAGAAGATGCTTTGTAATATTTCAGTGTTTTGGATTCTGCTAAGGCTTGCTTTATGACCTGATATATGGTCTATTCTAGAGAACGTTGCATGTGCAATACAAAAGAAAGTATACTTGGTTGCTGTTGGGTGGAGTGTTCTCTATATGTCTATGAGGTCAAGTTGGTTGATTGTGGCATTTAGATCTTCCGTGTCTTTATTGAGTTTCTTTCTGGATGTCCTGTCCTTCACCGAAAGTGGTGTGTTGAAATCTCCTACTACTATTGTGGAGCTGTCTACCTCACTTTTCAATGCTGATAGAGTTTGTTTTATGTGTCTTGCAGCCCTGATATTGGTGCATAAATATTTAATATGGTTATATCTTCTTGGTATATTGCCCCTTTACTCATTATATAGTGTTCTTCCTTATCCTTTCTGATTGATTTAACTTTAAAGTCTATTTTGTCAGAAATTAATATTGCCACTCCTGGTGTTTTTTGATTGTTGTTTACTTGATATATTTTTTCCATCCTTTGAGTTTTAGTTTGTTTTTGTCTCTAAGTAGGCACTATATAGACGGATCTTGTTTTTTAATCTATTCTGCCACTCTCTGTCTCTTTATTGGTACATTTAGCCCATTTACATTTAGGGTAATTATGGATAGGTATGAATTTAGTGCTATCATTTTGATGTCTTTTTTTGTGTGTTGACAGTTTCTTTTTCCCACTTGATTTTATGTGCTGAGTAGATGTTCGTTATATATTGTCCTTCCCTCATATTTGTTGTTGATTTTGTTTCTGCTGAGTCTGTATTTTTCCCTTGTACTTTATTTTGATGAGTAGGAAAGTTTGTCTCCTTTGTGGTTACCTTATTATTTACCCCTTTTTTTCTAAATGGAAAACTAACTTTTATTTCTTTGTATCCCCGTGTCTTCCTCTCCATATGGAAGGTGTATGATTACAGTTCTTAGTCCCTGTTTATTATTTTAATGTTGTCTTCTTTTATATAATAACATTGCCATTACCCTGTGTTGGGCTTTTTTTTATATATATATATAACCTTACTTTTTTTTTTATTTCCCTGTCTGTGTTGACTTCTGGTTGCTCTGCCCAGTGTTCTAGCCTTGGGCTGATACCTGATATTATTTATTTTCTAACCAAAAACTCCCTTTAGTATTTCTTGTAGTTTTGTTTTGTTTTTATGAATTCCCTCAACTTGTGCTTATCTGGAAATGTCTTAATTTCACCTTCATATTTAGGAGACAGTTTTGATGGATATATGATTCTCGGCAGGCAATTTTTTTTCCTTCAATTTTTAAAAAATGTCATCCCATTGCCTTCTAACCTGCATGGTTTCTGCCCAGTAGTCCGAGCTTATTCTTACTGGCTCTCCTTTGTAGGTGACTTTTCTTTTATCCCTCATTGCTCTTATAATTGTCTCTTTATCTTTGGTTCTGGCAAGCTTGATTATGATATGTCTTGGTGACATTCTTTTAAGATCTACCTTATGTGGAGTTCGATGAGCATCTTGGATAGATATCTTCTCATCTTTCACAATATCAGGGAAGTTTTCTGCCAACAAATCTTCAACAATTTTCTCTGTATTTTCTGTTACCCCTCCCTGTTCTGGTACTCCAATCACTCGCAGATTATTTCTCTTGAGAGAGTCCCACATGATTCTTAAGGTTTCTTCATTTTTTTAAATTCTTTTATCTGGCTTTTTTTCAAATATATTAGTGCCAAGTGATTTATCCTCGAGTTCAGAAATTCTAGCTTCTGCTTGCTCAATTCTGCTCCTCCGACTTTCTATTGCGCTACCTAATTCTGTAATTTTGTTGTTAATCTTCTGAATTTCTTATTGCTGTCTGTCCAAGGATTTTTCCAGCTTATTACACTTTTCGTTACGTTCCTCAATAATCTTTCTAATTTCTGCAGTTGCTTTATCTGTGTGTTCCTTGACTTGTTCCGGGTATTGGCTCATTTTCATCCTTATGTCTTGAAGGGTTCTGTATATTAAACTTTTGTATTCTGCATCTGGTAATTCCAGGAGTGCACTTTTATCTAGAAGATCCCTGGATTCTTTGTTTTGAGAGCCTGTTGAGGTGACCATGGTCTGTTTCTTTATGTGACTTGATATTGACTGTTGTCTCTGAGCCATCTATAAGTTATTGTATTAGTTTATGCTTGCTTACTGTGTCATAGCTCTTTGCTTTGTTTTGTTTTGGTATACTCCTATGGGTTGCTTGAGTGAGCTAGCTTGATTATTTTCACCTTTGGAGCTCTGGTGTCCTGTTCCCAGCTGGCTAGAGCTGTTATCAGTTATCTCAGTCTAGGAATCCATTCAGTTTTCTTGTATGAATTCAGTTCATGTTTCCAGGTAGCTAATCATCAAGTGTGTAGTACAGACTCTGTCCTACAGTCTTAGAGGGGCAGGGGTGATTGGCATACATACCGGTATCCGATTGCAACAGGGGGTCGCTCTGAACAAGGCAGGGGGCTGAGAACCAACGCCCAAGTGTCCCTGAGGAAAGTGAGTCTCTGTTCCCTAGAGTGTGCAGGTGGGTGGGTTCTGCAGAGGGACCATGGGCACCCAAAGTTTTTGGTTGTAAGGACTGGGAGGTACCAGTTGTCTTTGGACCCCTGTCACAGGTGGCTGGGTGGCCTGAGTGGAGCTACCTGTCCTTAGGTCCCTGTTGTGGGTAGGTGAGGACCTTGTTGAATAGGCAAAGCACTGTCAGACATCAAACACCCACCTCTCCACTGCACAGCTGAAATGGTTAGAGTTTGCCAACAAGGGTCTATTCTCTCAAAATAGGCCCACACAGGTCCATGCAGAAGGGAAAGTTGCTCAAGGTCCATGTACGGTTATGCCTGGACAGGAGCCACCTCTGTCCTGAGCTTCCCTGGATAATGGAGCTAGCAAGTTATCTCTTCCCCCCAGTTGCAAATTTTTTCCTTCCCCAAGGCTGGGAGGACGGCTCTAGGTGCTCACCAGGGTCTATCTCAGGCCTAGGGATTCAGCCTCTGAAGCTGGCTTGGGGGTTGGGGGGTGCAGTCAAACTTAGCTTTTGCAGAGGGCACTTTTCTCCTCAGGTTCTGGAGGTGTGAGTAGGCTGTGTGGCTGGCTGCCTCTCCCGAGGAAGCTGCGGCCAAACACTAGGACCAGCCCACCGCCGCCGCCACTGCCACTCCAGGAATGGTGCCTGAGGGTTCCCGTGATTCAGGTCTGGTAACTCCTTTCTACTTCTGAACAGTCCCTTCCTTCCTCTACCCCTCAGTTTGTTGTCTAAGCTTTCCTTTGGTGCTCAGGGCTCCCAGCTTCTCACAAATAGACTCGTTTCACTTGTTTTTTTGTGTCTTTGTTGTAAAGAGGGCTCAACGGAAGCGTCTGTCTATTCCGCCATCTTGGCTCCACCTCCCACCATTGTTAAATTTTTAATCCCACTTTTAGTTTATTTAACAACAGAGTTTACCAAGGCTTATCTTTTTTGGCTGCTAGGACAAATTTAAAAAAACCTAAATCCTTTGCCATCGTGTCAATTCCGACTCATAGGGACCCTATAGGACAGAGAAGAACTGCTCTACACAGTTCCCAAGAAGCACCTGGTGGATTCGAACTTCCAACCTTTTGGTTAGTAGCCATAGCTCTTAACCACTACACCACCAGGGTTTCCTCTAGTTTTTCTCATGTTTCTTTGAGGCTCCTTAGACTCATTTTCTTATTCCTCCTATTTTCATAGAGCTTCTAAGTTTAGGGTGCCCATAGGCTTGGCCTCTGGAACTCTTCTCATTCATTTGGTAATCTCATTCATTTTTATGATTTTAAATATCATCCATATGCTTAGGATTCCCAAATTCATATCTCCTGAATGGACCACTCACCAAAACTCCAGACTTACAGATCCAGCTTCCACTTCATCATCACCCCTTCATTACCTAATCTGCATCTCAAACTAAACATTCTCCAATCTGATGCACTCCTCAAACAAGTTTCAGCCACAACCTTGTACACTTCAATGAATGGCAATTATCTTCTTGAATTAACTTAAGCAAAAAACATGGAGTAATCTTTGACCCTTCTTTTCTTCTCACTTCCTTTGCCCATTCCATCAGGAAATAGTTTGGATTTATTTCTAAAATAAAACTAGGCTTTATCACTTCCAATGCCAGTAAGTAAATCTCTCCTGGATTGTTGAAATGATCTCATTTCCAACCCCTTTCTTTCATTCTTGTCTCCTGAAATATATTTGTCTTCAGATGAATCTATTAAAATATGTTAGACCATATCACTCTTCTGCTCAAAATCAGATATTGACTATCATTTATCTCAGAATAAAAAACACAGGTCTTATAATGGCATAAAACATTCTTGCAATCTAATCCCACTTTGTGTCTCTAAATTCATTTTTTTCTCCATCTGTTACACTTACTAATCTAGCCTCAGGCTTTTTCTTCTACTGGAACATTCTTTCCTGAGATATCTGTGGAGCTAACTTCCTTTTTTCCTCCACATCTTTGAAAAGTTGCATCTTTCTTGAGAGGCCGATATGACTACTTCATTTAAAATTACAGCACATTCTTCCGATTCTCAATATTCTTGCCTTGATATTTTTCATAATTCTATCACTTTCCAATATTCAAGGTAATTAATTTGCTTGTTTATTATGATTATTATTTATTGTCTTTCTTCACCTTCTAACTTTCTCCACTACATTTTAAAGCACAACAGTGAAAGTTTGTTAGTTTTGAGCCCTTGACATCTAGAGCAATGCTTGCAAACAATGCTCAATAAATATTTGTAAAATAAATGAATAAACACATTGTGAAACATATTATACTTATCATGGAAATATTATGTATAGATAAGTGTAAATAGATAAAAAATCAAATCCAAGATAACTAAAATGGCTTGAAAAAATTAGCAGTATAATCATTAAAACCATTAAAGCAAAAAAAAAAAAAAAAGAAGGAAGGAAGGGAGGAAGGACAGAAAGAAAGAAAGGAAGGAAGGAAGGAAGGAAGGAAGGAAGGAAGGAAGGAAGGAAGGAAGGAAGGAAGGAAGGAAGGAAGGAAGGAAGGAAGGAAGGAAGGAAGGAAGGAAGGAAGGAAGGAAGGAAGGAAGGAAGGAAGGAAGGAAGGAAGGAAGGAAGGAAGGAAGGAAGGAAGGAAGAAAAGAAGGAAAGCATTCCACAGTCAAATAAAGTATATTAGGACATTGTCCCAAGATCCACAATTCCTAGACAGGCAAACGCTATTCATCAACAACTAGGAATAAACTTAAACCATATAAAGCACAGAAGATATAAAGAATTATGTGTATTTATAAAGCCATCTTCCTTGGCCACCTGTCAGAATACTAGCAACATTAAAGTATTTAAGATATCTGATTTTAAATGATGCTGGCAGACTGAGTGGTAATTAGAAGGCATGGGTAATGGTCACAGATGGGAATCACATTGAATTTGAAGTTGTTCTCCTGCTGTCTTACCTTTCTTGGCTGCTAACCAAAAATTTGGCAGTTAGAAGCCACCAGCTGCTCCTTGGAAACCCTATGGGCAGTTCTACTCTGTCCTTCGGGGTTGCTATGAGTCAGGATCAACTCAAGGACAATGGATTGGATTGGTTTTTGGTTTCACGTTCTTTATGAAAGTCACTGAAGCCATCACAGCGGAAATGTAAGCTTTGTGAAATTGTCTACCAGAGTATGATGTTTAATTTTATGTGTCAAGTTGGCTAGGCTATGGTCCACAGTGGTTTGGCAAAATACTAGGCTAGTTGCTGTTCCCTAACGTAACGTAACTTAACGTAAGGTAACGTAACGTAACGTAACCTAAAGTAATCATGTTCCATAATGTAATGTAATGTGATGTGATCAATCACTTAAAAGGGGATCTTCCTTAGGGTGTGTTCTACTTTCAAACTATAAAAGATAATTTGGCAGAACTTGATCAATGTCTCCACTCTGCATGCTTTTTCATCTCCTGATCTTGGGTCACATGACTGCAGAAGTCTCCAGCCTGACATACAGAATTTGAGACTTGCCAGCTCCCACAATCGTGTGAGATAATCCAGTGAAGTAAATCTCTCTCTCTCTTTCTATATACATATGTAAAAATCCACTGCCGTGGAGTCTATTTCAACTCATAAAGACCCTATAGGATTTTCAAGGCTGTAAATCTCTGTGGAAGCAGACTGCCACATCTTTCTCCCACGGAGCTGATGCAGTTTTGAACCATCAATCTTTCAGTTAGCAGTCGGTTGCTTTAACCACTGCGCCACTAAGGATCCATTATATGGAGCCCCGGTAGTGCAGTGGTTAAGCATTCAGCTGCTAACAAAAAGGTTGACAGTTTGAATCTACCAGCCTCTCCTTGGAAACCCTATGAGGCAGTTCTACTCTGTCCTATAGGGTCGCTATGAGTCCAAATCAACCCGATGCCAACAGATTTTTACATACACATATATATACACACACACTTACATATACACATATACATACGTATGTGTATTTCCTATGAGTTGTTTCTCTATAGAACCCTAAAAAACATAGTACATTTCATTTGTTCTTTAATGGTATTTTCTTTGGAATTATGAAGTTCAGCCACTTCCTGCAACTGTGGATTCAGATGGACATGCCAAATTCATATTACAGAGGTAATGATTGAAAGGGGCCATTAAGCAGGCTTGACTTAGGCGGTGGTCACATAGATATGTTCAATTTATGATAATGCCTAGGATTTACACCTATGATTTATTTGAAACAAATTTATGATATAAGAAGTTCAAATAGTGTTTACATTTTAGAATTTAATATAATTGGAATCATGTAACCTGCACTGTTATGTCCCTGTCTTCTGTCACTGAACATCATAAAATGCATAATGCGAATATCAACAGTTCACTTATTTTCATTATTGTACAGTATTTTATTGAATGAATATATCAAAATTTATTCTACTCTCCATAGATATTACTTTTTTTTTTTTTTCAATTTAAAACAATGCTGCTCTCTATATATGGTTATATATTTTGGAGCATATGTATACACATTTATCTACAGTATATGCCTGTAAATAGAGAGATCAAATTTGAAGCCACTGCTTCAAAAAATTTTTTTTCTTTCCCTGAAATTATAAGTGGAGCAATAGGGAAGTAGCAGAAGAGCTAAAGCAACTAAAATTTTTATGATTGCTTATTAATTGTTTGATTTGTTGAATAATTGATTGATGGATGGAAGGTTGATCGATTTGCTTGCTAGACACCAAAATTAGTCAGCAAATAAGAAGAATTCAGGATAAAGAGGGAAATTGATGATATAAGCAAAATGGGATACGTGGAAGATTGAAGTCCTTGGGAAGGTGAGGGATGTGGAACTGGGACCCTTTGCCCAAATACAAGGTGTTTCTTGCATTGTAGAAGAGTGAAAAAGGAGAATATTTGTGTGGACCTAGTGGAAAGAAAAGAAATCGTTTGTATAAGTACATCTATTTGCTCAATAAAGTATGATACAGTGTCATCTGCTGAGAGGGCTTGGTAAGGGTGGGACTTTAATCAAGGAAAAATTAAATAAATAAGTAAATAGAGAGAGAGGGTTCTGGTGGTGTAGTGGTTAAGTGCTTGGCTGCTAACCAAATGGTTGGCAGTTCAAACCCACCAGCCACGCCGGAGGAGAAAAAAGTGGCATTCAGCTTCCATAAAGATTATGGCCTTGAATGCAAAAACTCAGAGACTTGTACATCAGTGTTCACTGCAGCATTATTCACAATAGCCAAAAAGTGGAACAATGGAAATACCCATCAACAGATGAATGGATGAACAAAATGTGGTACATACATACAATGAATACTAGTCAGCCAGTAGGAGAAATTAAGTCTTGATACATGCTGCAGTATGGGTGGAACTTGAGGACATTATGCTGAGTAAAATAAGTCAATCACAAAAGGGCAAATATTGTATGACCTTACTTATATAACAAGACACGAAAAAGCAAATCATGTATAGAGACCAAAGTTTATTAGTTGTTACCGGGGCAGAAGGGAAACGGAATGGGGAGAGGGTTACTAGTTAATCACATTGGTTAAGGACAGGGTTGCCCAATTATTGTGATTGCTGTCAACATGTTGTACACCTGTAAAAAACTGAATTGGCAAAAGTTGTGTGATAGTTATACTTCCAACAAGGAGAAAAAAAAAAGTAGCTGCTATGACTGCTGAGGCTGCTGATGCACAATCAAACACCTCATAGGGTTTGTTTCCTTGGTTTGGAGAGGTTTAGGGTCATGGTTTCACGGGGGATACTAGTTAATTGGCCTAATAATGTGATTAGTGCTTTTGTTCTACCTCCTAGTTCCTTGCATAGTGCCTGGGGTCTTAAAACTTTCAAACAGCTATTCAAGAACAATGGCTGGTCTTTATTTGCCTAGAGCAACAGAGGAAGAAGGAGAGTCAAGAATAGGAGGAGGATATGAAATGTGTGGCTAATTGCCTCCACGAACAACTGCCTCCTTTGCCATGAGGCCAGAAGATCTGGATGGTGCCTGACTACCATTACTGAATATTTTGATCAAAGGTTCTATTGGAGAATCTTGATCAAAAGGAAGAAAATGTGGAAGGGAAATTCAAATTCTCATTAACTCCAGACTTTTTGGAGCCATGAAGTCTGGACAAACCCATGAAACTATTGCATTGAGATAATCTTTAAACTTTAAACCAGAAATATTTCCTGAAGTCTTCTTAAAATCAAATAATAGCTTAACTAGTAAAGAATGCCTACCTTGAGCATTGTGATCTTTCAAGATCTGTCTATATGGGATCAAACTGACAATGGCAACTAGAAAGATTAGATAGAAAACTTAGGGGGCAATGAATTTATTTTAATGGGGAAGGAACAACTCAGGAAAGGAAGGTGAGAATACCTGCACAACTTGAAGAATGTAATCAATGTTATTAAATTGTATGTGTACAAACATGAATTGGTGTTTTACTGTGTGTATTCTCAACAAAAACAAAAACAAACAAATAAACAAAAACACAGATTACAGCCTTGGAAACCATATGGGACAGTTCTATGCCTTATAGAATCTCTATACATTAGCATCAACTCTACAACACATAACAACAACAACAATATTGTATGTCTGTGTGTGTATATATATATATATACAAATAACAGAGAGTAAAACCCACTGGTGTCTAGTTGATTCTGACTCATAATGACCCTGCAGGACAGAGTAGAACTGCAGCATAAAGTTTCCAAGGCTATAATCGTTATGGGAGCAGGCTGCCGTATTTTTCTCCTACAGAGCAGCTGGTGGGTTCAAATGACAGATCTTTTGGTTAGCAGCCAAGTATTTAACCACTGCACCACCAGGGCTCCTTATTCCAGAGACTAGAGATATAAATTATTGCCCTCACCTGCTTTTAGTTAAGTATTTTCTTCATAGGTCTTTAAGTTTATAGTTCCTTATATTTTGAGTTTTCCTCTGAGTGTGTTTTCTATGTGTTTGTGTGTAGACTAAATGGTCTAAACTTGAAAGTATTTAGCTTTGTTATATGAGTGATTTATTAGCCACTTTCTATAGCCCCACACATATATTTCCAGGACAAATAGCACTTTCTATTTTCAAGAGAATATTTATCAATGTAAAAGTGATGGGTCAAAACATGCCTCAACTTGAAGTCAAGGGTAATAGTGCTTTTGACCCAGAACCATGCTGAAATGCAATGAGAACTGGCTATGAATTACCATTATGTTACAAGTCCTCAAACCATGACCTGTTGGCCTACCAAGTACTATCAGTGGACCATGGTGACAAGGTAATTTTGTACCAGGGTGTAGGTCATATATTAAAAAGGTCATGGACGTTCACTGTACAATTGTACAGTAGCAACTTGAAAGCTCTGCAGCAGATGGAAAGCATTAAGAAATATAAAAAGTTTCTTAAAAATTTTTTCTCAAGGCAATCTTACGCAAAAAATTTGTAAATTTCAACTCAAATGTTTTCAGGAGTTTTAAAATTCTACTTATTCTTTGAATAGGTCATAGAATATTGCTTCAGAATTTCAACTTATTTTTCTTCTTTAGCATTACTAAATATTGGGCTTATAAAATTATTTTAAATCATACAAGAGAAGAGAATTTTAAAAGCATGATAAACTTTAAACAAGGGAAGGAGAGAAAAATACTTTGAGATGAAACTGAGTTCAATCTTTTTTTCTTTTTTTTGCTTATATGTTAGAAGTTTTCGTGTTTTCTTATTCTTTTGTTTACTTCCTCCTCTTTTACTTGAATTCTTACTGACTGATTTGAATGTAAATCTATGTTAAACTTCCAATTACACATTGAGCCTTGGGAACTGAAAAATCAATTGCTTTCTCCCTCTTTCTTCCCTTTCACTATTTTCTGTTTCATATTCTTGATCTTTCTTTTGAATAATTAATTTGGACAAAATTTTCCCTATATTTATCTATCAGATCACAAGTTTAAAGAGTAAAAGTGACAGATATGTTACTATAAACAAGTACCCTAACATCCAGACAGTCCTTTACTGACTACTCAATGCATTATTTGTTATGTGAAATAATTACTGAGGGACAACTTAGTGACTGGAATAACAATAACAATGATTTGCCCAGAGTCACAGCTGAGGGTTATTTGGTGGCTTTAGATAGTGAAAACACTGATGATGATCATGGGCTTTTGAAGCTCGATGCCTGGGTTTGAATTCTGGCTTCTGCATTTACTATTTATATGATAGTGGACAAGTTACTGAGACTCCCTGAGACTCAATTTCCTTATCTCTAAAATGGAGATAATCCTAGTACTTACCTTATAGAACTGTTGTGATTCAGATAATACATGAAAGGGCTGACACTGATATCAGATACAGAATAAAGATTGAATTATTTTTGTTTAGTTGCTCTTGAGTGGATTCCAACCCATGTCCACCCCATGTGTAAATGTTACCTAATGTTATTAATTTGAAAGCATCTTTAGTTACTTCTTTTCCTAGACATTTCAACAAATTAATGGCACTAGTCGCCTGCCCTCTTTTTTTTAAAATTTTTGATTGGCAATGTGGTAACTAATAACAGCATTTTACTATTTATTAATAATAAAAGTGTATATATATATACACACATATTTGTGCTTCCCATAAGATTATATACCTTGAAGTATCAATAGTGATGGAACATTACTCAGTCTGTGAAAGAGGTATAAAATCATAAGAATTTCTAAAGTAATAAATATAAAAAAATAAATAAATATAGTAGACAATTTATCAAACTAAGCTATTATTCTTAAGTATAAAAAATGAGAAAAACCTTGGAATAAAATATACTAAATGTTTATACTTATCATTTCTGATTTGTGAAAATATAGGTTTGTTTTTCATCTTTTTTTCGTGTAAGTTGCAATATGGTTGCATTTGTTTAAGTACATCTTCATAGGTTTTCATGTTTATAGTTTGCTACTTTGAAGTGTTTTCATTTTAAATTTGTAAGGATTATTTCATCTATATAGGTTAAAAAAGTTTTCATATGGCCCTAAGACGCCTTTCTGACTTGGAAAGGAAATCATTCCCAGAGATCACTCCCCAGCCAAACAATAGTCAAGCACATAAGATAAACAATAACGTCTGAGAGGAACATACTCCTTAGAACGATCAATTAAATGAAGGGCATTATCTGCTCAAAAGCAAAGATGAAAAGGCAGGAAAGTGTAGAAGATCAGGACTAAAGAAAATGGGGAAACCAGGGCAAAAATGGGGAGAGAGCTGCCACATTGTGGGGAATGAAATCAAGGCCATGAAACACTTTATGTATGTATGAATGGGAAACTAATTTGCTCTGTAAACTTTCATCTAAAGCACACACACACACACACACAAAATCACCTTTGAAGAATAAAGGATAATACAAGTTCTCAAGCGTAAAGGTGGTTCAAAGAATCTTCATGGTGTCACACTTGTAAGGATCTCATCAAAAAAAAAAAAAAAAAACCTGTAAAAAGGAATTGGAACTCAGCAAAACACCTTTTATAGACTGTCCAAAGCGAACAAGCAAATTGATTAAAATCAATTACAGAGAAGATATACCAGGGAAGAACGAATGAGTTTTGAAGTAAAGAATCAATTGGGATTTGAGAGAATTCTAACTATTCAAATTTGTAAAGCAAAAGCATATTGTGCCCATACTTGACATTTAATTTCTGTAGTGAAAAAGGATGGTATCAAACAAAATCTATTTTAGAGAGTAACATCAAGAATGGGAAGTACAAGACATGTAACCAGAAGAAAAAATTACATAAACCAAAGTGACCAAACTTAAGAATTTAAAGTTGTTGAAGAAGAGTCAAATACATGTGAATTAAACGGGACACTGAATTGTGAAAGAAAGCCAAGAAAATCAAGCAAAGAAAAAAAAAATCAAAGAAATGGTTTGGCATCTAGACTATCCCTAACTAAACAACTTAGAACTTATTAGCATATAATTATTTCTGGGTAGAATACTAAATCCTGCACAAAATATGCAGTAAATAGTTTAATTTACTATAGTATTTACATCCATGAGGATCCAAAGAAATGCTTTGTTGTTTTCTGTTTCTTTGCTTGTTTTAGTGACGGGTACGTTGACAGCAAATAACAACATGTTGCATGCATTTATGCTTTCGTTTTCTTTTGAGACAGGAGAAGTATAGAGGAAGAAAGAATATTCTCCTTCACGACAAGTTTGAATTCTTCCTAAATACCTCAAAGAAGATATAGAATAAGTCACTTAAGTTTTTCAAGAATAAGAGAGAGCTCGTTGCATGAGAGTTTTACACAATATGTGAAAATGGGGTTAAAGGTGAGAATTCGGAGCAAAATATATTAACAAGCTGTACTTGGGAGAAGAAAAGAAATTGATGACTTTAGAAATGTAAAGTTTTGAAAAAGAAGAGTTATTTTCATGTGGTTTTAATTTCCTAGACTCCTTATCATCATCAAATATTTTTTGCAACTTACAAAATGACCAATGACTGAGAATTAAATAATTATTCCAATTTAGAGCATACTTAAGGATACCTAGTGGCACAAATGTCAAGCACTCAGGATCAATCACACCAGCCAATATGGTAACGCCCTTCTCTACCTATTGATCCAGAGTCATGAGGAGCCCAAAGTGGCTGGGCGGCATTCTTAAATTCCAGTTCAATGGAATCAGTGTTGTGTCATCTGGTGGAAGCATTCCTCCCTTTGCAAATAAGACCCCTAGACCAACAGAGCATAGGGTCTCAGGGACATAAAGCACAAATTTTACGAGTGGGTTGCTAAGGGTAATAGTGAGTACTGTCACTCTCATTTACACCCCTTGACTCCCGGAACACTGAATCCTAAATATGGGAGAAACAGCACCATATATTGGACACTGATTCAGAGCATATACAGCCTCCTGAAGAACATTTTCACATAGCTGGCATCATAATTGAATCTTTAGAAGGCCATTCCATCATTCTATCAAGCCAGCTGCTTCAGGGTGATGGGGAAAGTGGTATCCATTACTCATTGTCGTCATGTCAATTCTAACTCATAGAGACCTGTAGCACAGAGTAGAACTGCCCCATAGGGTTTCTAAGGCTGTAATCTTTACGGAAGCAGAATGCCACATCTTTCTCCTATGGAACTCAGTAAGACCAGTGAATTCCATGAGCATGAAACCTTTAAATTAAACTATCCTAGTCAGCCACTGGATGAAATTGGTGTCAATCTTCATGACATTAGGGACAGCTGTCCTTAAAATCTATAATGCTAACACAATTGTGGGGTTTGGCATGGCCAAAATCTGTGGGTCAGGTGGAAGGCTGGAGACCTCTGTTGGATCAAGGAAATTCAGGGGCTTGTGAATTCGAAATCTGCAGCTCAGGTGAGAGGCTAAAGTACAGTTTACCTGTGGTTTCATGAGAAGCACAAAGTATATAGGTTGTTGTTGTTAGGTGCCATTGAGGCAGATCCAACTCATAGCAACCTAGGAGAAAAGCCACAACCTACAGGAGAGAAGGCTTCAGGACATACAGTGTGTGGACATTGGAAGCCACTTTGCTTCAGTCATGGAAGAGATTAAAGGATGGTAAAAACCTCTAGCCCTGGAGGAGGGACACTTACTAAAGTCACCACTCTAAGACACAGACCACCAGCTCACTCCAAAGACTTAAATTTAGTTGAAAGACTAAGACCTAAAACAAAACAAACAAACCAATTGCTGTGGAGTTGATTCTAATTTATGAAGACCCAGAGGTGCCTTGGAATAAAGACTTAGAGATCTACTTCTAAATGGTCACAGCCTTGAAAACCATATGTAGTGCAGCTCTACTCTGCACAATATGAGATTGCCCTTACAACCTATTATGCTCGTAAGTCTGCAGTTATAATAACAGTGAACTTCAGTTTGAAGAGCTGCAAGAAACAGAGTCTCTCTGAGGAACTAAAAAAAACACACAGGAAGTTTCAAACTAATAGATGAGATGCAATAAGGTCACTAGAATAATTTGTAACTTCTATATCTTTTTTTTATACTATATAGCTGGAAACCCTGGTGGCATAGTGGTTAAGTGCTATGGCTGTTAACCAAGACGTCAGCAGTTCGAATCTGCCAGGTGCTCCTTGGAAACTCTACGGGGCAGTTCTACTCTGTCCTATAGGGTCGCTATGAGTTGGAATCGACTCAACAGCAGTGGGTTATACTATATAGCTACAAGAAACATCAAACTTGCCCACTCTTGGCCAGATTAACATAATTGCTCACACTCAATGCCTATTTTCTTCAATACTGATTATCCTATACAACACATCTGGATTTCAACAGCAATTTTACAAGGCAATGTCAGATATAAAAAAGCAAATATGTTAAAAGTAAAAAGATCCTATAAATATTCCATAACAGCATTCAAAAAAAAAAAGTTGGAGTAGCTATACTAATTTAGACAAAGCTAACTTCTGACTGAGGGAGATTATCAGAGACAGAAGAGACGTTATACAATGATAAAGGGATCAGGTTGCTAAAAAAAAGATACAATTCTAAACATGTATTTACGTAATAATAGCGTGTCAAATACATGAGATAAAAACTGATAGGAAAAGGAGAAATAAACAAATCCAGAACTGTAGTAAGAAATTTTAACAGTCCTGTCTCAGTAATCGAGAGATCAAGAAGACAGAAAATCAGTATTTAGATAATCTGGACAGCACTATCTATGAACTTGACCTAATTGACATCAGCCAAATACACCTTCTTCTGAAGTACCCAGGGACATTCACCAGGGACATTCACCTAGATAAGCCATGTTCTGGTCCATGAAACATACCTTAACAAATGAGAGAAATAGAGTTTATTCAAAATATGGTTAATGCTGTAACAGAAATATTGACATTGACAATTCAGACTCACCTAAATCAGAGCTCTTACCATGTATCACACATTACTAATAATTTTAAGGACACAAACAATAAAATAGGAAACACAAGCAAGCAGGGAGAGAAAAAGACATCCCACATGGCCATGGCCCTCTGAGTCCTACCTTTCCTCAATGGATATACTCTCTTGACCAGAATAATGAATGAAGATCAGTTGCCACTTTGGGGAGATTTTTGGTAATAAAGTCTTTATTTTAGACCTCAAGTGATTGTTTGGCTTATGTATAATTTTCAAGGAAGCCATATATCATAAATCTGTACGTTCTAGAATTGTTTACCACAATTAATCCTAAACCAGGGATATCTTGCTAAGAATGCTCCATAGATAAGAATTCTCTTTCTGGCAAACACCTTTACTCATCAGTAGATAAATATCAACATGCTTGCAAGGAGATTAAACAAGTTTATCTGCCTGTCTCCCTCTCCTCCTCCCCACCAGAGGATCACCAATAAATCAGGAGAAAAGTATATAACAGGCCAGGAGACTTACCTCTTTTTTCCCTGAAGTAGCCTTCAGCCAATTCCCTTCCTCTCTTGCTTAGAGGCTGCTCACCATGGGCAAAAGTCAAGGATGTGTCTATGAGCAATAGGGGCTTTTGTTTACCCTCTGTCCCTTAGTGCTGCTGTCCTGGTCAGTTGCTGATGTAGAAACTACTACTACTGCTTCAGCTCTGTTTTATCCCATTCGTTGCCTGTGTGGTCACCACTTCAGGTCCACTCCCCAGATCTGGTTATCTTTTAGCTCAGGTATCTGAGTTACGACCCTTCCTTTATTTCTGTGAGTTTTATCTATGTCTCTTCATGAGGTGAGGGAGTGTTCTGAGTAACAGTGCAGAATTACTACACAGAATTCCTCACAACCTGCTTAGTGTGCAAATTAGAACTCAATTCTGATTATCCTCCACAAACCAGCTTTCTGTATTCTTTATTGTGCTGTCCCAGCACTTTTCCATGGAATGGGAGAGAGCAAATAAATAAAACTGATGGTAATGACTATAAAGACATATTTATGTGTAAGAGACATTCGCTTGGAGATATTGAGGAGTATTTTCAGTGAAAAGAAGTTTACCATATTTGATTTTTCAGTTTTCTTGAAAGTCTGCTCTGTAGCAGAATCAGATATCATACACTGGCCAGGCATTCTATGCCTCTGAGACAATTTTATAATGTCACAATGTAACAAGAATTTTGAGTGGGTGGAAGACATCAGAAAAATCAATGCATTAGCCTGACTACTCACAATTCTGATAGAAAGCAAACAAATTTATCAAGGAGGTCATTAGTTTTCAAGAAAGAGATGTGATTGCCTTAAGTAAGAGGAAAGAGTCAAATTCTGAACACAAGCCATGTATCCAGCAGTCAGGAATGCTGGTGGAATGGAATAGTGGTGGAGTGGCTCTATCTGAGGGAAGATAGTAGTTTCCAGCACCAAAGAATTACCAGGAGAGAAAAATCTGGTAGAAGATATCAAAGAAGAAAATTTTTTCTTTTTTTTCAATATTAAGGTGGCTAGCAAATATTACCAGCTTCATTATGTGGCATAAATTATTTGTGGTTCTTATCAAAGCAAGAAAAAATACAGGCATACCTCATTTTATTGTGCTTCATACATATTTCATTTCTTATGAATAGATTGTGGCAATACTGTGCCTAGCAAGCCTATTGGAGCCATTTTTTCAATAGCACGTACTCACTTCATGTCTCTGTGTCACATTTTGGTAATTCTCACAGTATTTGAAAGTATTTTATTATTATTATATTATCTGTCCTGGTGATCTGTAATCAGTGATCTCTGATGTTACTATTTTAATTGTTTTGAGGCACCAGAAACCATACCCATATAAGACAGAAAACTTAATCAATTAATGTGTGTGTTCTGACTGCTTCACTGACTGGCTTTCCCCATCTCTCTCCCTCTCCTCTTGCCTCCCTATTCCCTGAAATGCAACAATATTAAAGTTAGGCCAATTAATACTTCTACAATTACCTCTAAGCTTTCAAGTGAAAGGAAGGGTGGCATGTCTCTCATTTAAAGCTAGAAGTGATTAAGCTTAGTGAGGAAGGCATGTTGAAAACCAACAGGCTGAAAGATAGGCATTTTTCACCAAACAGCCAAGTTGTGAAAGCAAAGGAAAAGTTCTTGAAGGAAATTAAAAGTGCTAGTCCTGTGAACACATGAATGATAAGAAAGCAAAACAGCCTTACTGCTGATATGGAGAAAATTTTAGTGGTCTGGATGAAAGACCAAAGCAGCCACAACAGTTCCTTAAGCCAAAGCCTGATCCAGAGAAGGACCTAACTGTCTTCAATTTTATGAAGGCTGAGAGAGGTGAGGAAGCTGCAGAACAAAATTTGAAGCTACCAAAGGTGGATTCCTGAGGTTTAAGGAAAGAAGCCATCTCCAGAACATAAAAGTGCAAGGTGAAGTAGCCAGTGCTGATGTAGAAACTACAGCAAGTTATCCAGAAGATGTAGCTAAGATAATTAATGCAGGTGGCTACACTAAACAACAGATTCTCAGTGTAGACAAAATAGCCTTATATTGGAAGAAGAGGCCATCTAACACTTTCATAGCTAGAGTGGAGAGGTCAATGCCTGGCTTCAAAGCCTCAAAGAACAGGCTGACTCTTTTGTTAGGGGATACTCCAGCTAGTGACTTTAAGTTGAAACCAGTGCTTATGCTAAATCTGTGCCTGTGCTCTAAAAATTTAACCACAAAGCCTGCCTGTCAACACGTCTGTTTACGACATTGTTTACTGAATATTTTAATCCCACTATTGACATCTTCTTGTTGTTGTTAGGTGCCATTGAGTTGGTTTTGACTCATAGCAACCTTATGTACAACAGAACAAAACACTGCCTGGTCCTGCACCAAGCCCACAATCTTTGTTATGCTTGAGCCCATTGTTGCAGCTGCTGTGTCAATCCAGTCTGTTGAAGGTCTTCCTCTTTTTCGTTGACCCTGCATGTTACCAAGCGTGATGTGCTTCTCCAGGGACTGATCTCTCCTGAGAACTTGTCCAAAGTATATAAGGCAGCCTTGCCATCCTCGCTTCTAAGGAGCATTCTTTTTGTACTTCTAAGACAGATTTGTTCATTATTTTGGCAATCCATGGTATATTGAGTATTCTTCACCAACACCACAATTCGAAGGCGTCAATTCTTCTTTGGTCTTTCTTATTCATTGTCCAGCTTTCACATGCATATGATGAGATTGAAAATACCATGGTTTGGGTCAGACGCACCTTAGTTTTCAAGGTGACATCTTTGCTTTTCAACATTTTAAAGGGGTCCTTTGCACCAGATTTGCCCAATGCCCTGCATCTTTTGATTTCTTGACTGCTGCTTCCATGGGTGTTGATTGTGGATCCAAGTAAGAGGAAATCTTTGACAACTTCAATATTTTCTCCATTTATCACAATGTTCCTTATTGGTCCAGTTGTGTGGATTTTAGTTTTCTCCATGTTGATGTGAAATCCATACTGAAGGCAGTGGCCTTTGATCTTCATCAGTAAGTGCTTCAAGTTCTCTTCACTTTCAGCAAGAAGAGTTGTGTCATCTGCATAATGTGGGTTGTTAACGAGTCTTCCTCTAATCCTGATACCCTGTTCATCCTATAATCTGCTTCTCGGATTATTTGCTCAGCATATAGTTTGAATAGGTATTGTGAAAGGATAGAACCCTGACACACATCTTGCCTAACTTTAAACCAGGTAGTATCCCCTTGTTCTGTCCAAACAACTCTCTCTTGATCTACGTACAGGTTCCTCATGAGTACAATTAACTGTTCTGGAATTCCCATTCTTCTTAATGTTATCCACAATTTCTTATGATCTACACAGTTTTATGCCTTTGCATAGTCAATAAAACACAGGTAAACATCTTTCTGGTATCCTCTGCTTTCAGCCAGGATCCATCTGACATCAGCAGTGATATTCCTGGTTCCATGTCCTCTTCTGAATCCTGCCTGAATTTCTGGGAGTACCCTGCGAATCTGCTGCTGCAGCAGCTTTTGAAGATTTTCAGGAAAATTTTAATTGCATGTGATATTAATGATATTGTTTGATAATTTCCACGTTCTGTTGGATCACCTTTCTTGGGAGCAAGTATAAATATGGATCTCTCCTAGAAGGTTGACCAGGTAGCTGTCTTCCAAATTTCTTCGCATAGATGAGTGAGTACTTCCAGCACTGCATTGGTTTGTTGAAACAGCTCAATTGGTGTTTCATAAATTCCGGAGCCTTGTTTTTCACCAATGCCTTCAGTGCAGCTTGGACTTCTTTCTTCAGTACCATGGTTCCTGATCATATGTTACCTCCTGAAATGGTTGAACTTTGACCAATTCTTTTTGGTATATGAATCTGTGTATTCCTTCCATCTTTTTGGTATGCTTCTGTGTTGTTTTAATTTTTTCCCCATAGAATCCTTCACTATCGCAATTTGAATTTTTTTTTTCCAGTTCCTTCAGCTTGAGAAATGCGGAGTGTGTTCGTCCCTTTTCATTTTCTATTTTCAGTTTCCTGTACATATCATTACAATACTTTACTTTGTCTTCTCCAGACCTCCATTGAAATATTCTGTTCAGTTATTTTACTTCATCATTTCTTCCTTTTCCTTTAGCTACTTGACGTTCAAGAGCAAGTTTCAGAGTCTTTTCTGACATCCTTTTTGGTATTTTCTTTCCTTCCTGTGTTTCTAATGACCTCTTGTTTTCTTGATGGATGATGTCCTTTTTGCCATTCCACAACTCATCTGGTCTTCAGTCACGCATCAAATGTTCTCTTGATATGGTCTCTAAATTCAGGTGGGGTATTCTCCGGGTCATACTTTGGCTCTCATGGACTTGTTCTAATTTTCTTCACTTTCAACTTGAACTTGCATATGAGCAATTGATGGTAGATTCAGCTTTCCAACCCTGGCCTTGTTCTGACTGATGATATTGAGCTGTTCCATCTTCTCTTTCCACAGATGTAGTCAATTTGATTTCTCTATGCTCCATCTGGTGAGGTCCATGTGTATAGTTGCCATTTATGTTGGTGAAAGAAGGTATCTGCAATGAAGAAGTTGTTGATCTTGCAAAATTCTATCATGCGATCTCCAGCATCATTCTATCACCAAAGCCATATTTTGCAACTACCAATCCTTCTTTGTTTCCAACTTTCTCATTCCAATCACCAGTAATTCCCAATACATTCTGATTGCACATTTGATCAGTTTCAGACCGCAGAAGTTGGTAAAAATTTTCAATTTCTTCATCTTTGTCCTTAGTGGTTGGTTCATAAATTTGAATAATAGTCATATAACTGGTCTTCCTTGTAGGCGTATGGATATTATCCCATCACTGACAAGGTTGTACTTCAGGATAGATCTTGAATTTTTTTTTTTTTTTTTTTTGATGATGAATGCAATGCCATTCCTCTTCAAGTTTTCATTCCCGGCATAGTAGACCAAGTGATTTTTCCAGTTCAAAATGATTTTAAAAAGTCCATAATATCAATCTTATGTGTTCCATTTCATTTCTGACAATCTCAAATTTTCCTACATTTGTACTCTGTACGTTCCAGGTTCTAATTATTAATGGATGTTTGTGGCTCTTTCTTCTCATTTTGAGTCACACCACAACAGCAAATGAAGGTCCCAAAATTTTGACTCCATCCACGTCAGTAAAGTTGACTCTGCTTTCAGGAGGCAGCTCATTCCCAGTCATCTTTTGAGTGACTTCCAACCTGGGTAACTCATCTTCTGGCACTATATCAGTCATTGTCCTGCTGCTATTCATAAAGTTTTCACTGGCTAATTCTTTTCAGAAGTAGGCTACTGGGTCCTTCCTCCTAGTCTGTCTTAGACTGGAAACTCAGTTGAAACCTGTCCACCATGGGTGACCCTGCTGGTACCTGAATACCAGTGACATAGCTTCCAGCATCACAGCAACAGGCAAGCCCCCACAGTAAGACAAATTGACAGACACATTCAGACGTACTGCTGAGAAAAAGATTCTTTTCAAAATAGTACTCCTCATTGACAATGCACCTAGTCATTTAAGAACTCTGAGGGAGACGTACAAGGAGAACAATGTTGTTTTCATGCCTGCTATTAAGACATTCATTCTGCAGTCCATGAATCCAAGAGTAATTTTGACTTTCAAGTTTTATCATTTAAGAAATACATTTTGTAAGGCTATAGCTGCCATAGATAGTGATTCTTCTGATGGATAAGTTCAAAACAAATGGAAAGCCTTTTGGAAAGGATTAATCATTCTAGATGCCATTAAGGACATATGTGAGGAGATGGGGCCAAGTGGTAGAGTAGTCAGATGCTTCTGGTAACCCTCCTACAACGAAGACCTGAAAAAACGAGTGAAACAACAATATTTATGACAAGCTAGGAGCCCCGAACACCAAAGGCAAAGCTAGAAAACAGATGGAGCGGCAGGGCGGTGGAGAGATGGTTCACAAGTGGAGAGAAGTTGCCGGATTTGAATCATCAGGAACCCTCAGGCACCATTCCCGGGAGCGACCTCATCGGGCTGGTGGTAGCATTCAACCGCAGTATCCTCAGGGAGAAATAGCCAGCCGCACAGCCTACTCATACCTCTGGAACCAGAGAAGAACGGCATTGCTGGCAAAATCTAAGTACTTGTACATATTTTACTGTTCCCCCAGCTCCAAAGCCAGCTTCAGTGGCTGTTGATTTCCCTGGGCCTGCAATAGGTCCTGCTGGGCACCCTGAGCCATTCTTCCAGCCTCGGAGAAGGAATAAATTCACAATCAGGGGAACAGATAATCTGCCAGCTCCACTAACCTGGGGAGCTCAGGACAGAAGTGGATCCTGTCCAGGAATAAATGGTCCGTGGACTTTGAATACTTTTCCCCACTGCATGGACCTGTATGGGCCTATTTCAGGAGAATAGGTTCTTGTTGGCAGACTGCAACTCTTTCTGCCTGTGAGGTGGAGAGTGGGTGTTTGAAGTTTCACACCACTTTGACTATTAAACAAGGTCCTCACCTACCCACATCAGGAGCCTAAGGACTGGTGGCTCCCCTCAGGTCACCCAGCCACTAAATGCAACAATAAGAAGACAAAGGGTGGCAGAATGGATTTAAAAAAAAAAAATCCATTTATATGCTGCATAGAGACACACCTTAGACTTAGAGACACAAACTAAAACTCAAAGGATGAAAAAATATATATCAAGCAAACAACCTTCAAAAAAAGAGCAGATGTGGCAATATTCATTTCTGACAAAATAGACTTTAAAATGAAATCCACCACAAAGGATAAGGAAGGACACTATATAATGATTAAAGGGACAATATACCAGGAGGACATAACCATATTAAATATTTATGCACCCAATGACAGGGCAGCAAGATATATAAAACAAACTCTAACAACACTGAAAAGTGAGAGAGACAACTCCAAAATTATAGTAGAAGACGTCAACACACCACTTTCAGTGAAGAGCAGAACATTCAGAGAGAATCTCAATAAAGACACAGAAGAGCTAAAGACCACAATCAACCAACTTGACCTCACAGACATATATAGAACACTTCACCTAACAGTGGTCAAATATACTTTCTTTTCTAGTGCACATGGAATGTTCTCAAGAATAGACCACATATTAGGTCATAAAGCAAGCCTTAGCAGAATCCAAAAACATCAAAATATTACAAAGCATCCTCTCAAACCATAAGGCCATAAAAGTGGAAATCAATAACACAAAAACCAGGGAAAAGAAATCAAATACTTGGAACCTAAACAATAAAAAAAAAAAAAAAAAAAAAAAAAAAAAAAAATTTTTTAAACAATATTCTGCTCAAAAAAGACTGGTTTATAGAAGACATTAAGGATGGAATAAAGAAATTCATAGAATCCAATGAGAATGAAAACACTTCCTACCAGAATGTTTGGGACACAGCAAAAGCACTGTTCAGAGGTCAATTTATGTCAATAAATGCACACATCCAAAAAGAAGAAAGGGCCAAAATCAAAGAACAGTCCCTACACCTTGAACAAATAGAAAGAGGGCAGGAAAAGAAACCCAAGCACCAGAAGAAATCTAATAAAAATAAGAGCAGAATTAAATGAATTAGGGAACAGAAAAACAATAGAAAGAGTTAACAAGACCAAAAGCTGATTCTTTGAAAAAAATAACAAAATTGATAAACCATTGGCCAAACTGACAAAAGAAAAACAGGAGAGGAAGCAAATAACCATAATAAGAAATGAGATGGGTGATATTACAACAGAACCAACTGAAATTAAAAGAATCATATCAGATTACTATGAAAAATTATACTCTAACAAATTTGAAAACCTAGAAGAAATGGATGAATTCCTAGAAACACAGTACCTAACTAAACTAACACAAAGAGAGGTAGAACAACTAAATAAACACATAACAAAAGAACAAATTGAAGCGGTAATTTAAAAACTCCAAACAAAAAAAAAAAACCCTGGCCCAGATGGCTTCACTGCAGAGTTCTACCAAACTTTCAGAGAAGAGTTAACACCACTACTGCTAAATGTATTTCAGAGCATAGAAAAAGGATGGAATACACCCAAATTCATTCTATGAAGCCACCATATCCCTGATACCAAAACCAGGTAAAGACACCGCAAAAAAAAGGAAATTACAGACCTATATTCCTCACGAACTTAGATGCAAAAATCCTCAACAAAATTCTAGCTAATAGAATTCAACAACATATCAAAAAAATCATTCACCATGACCAAGTGAGATTCATACCAGGTATGCAGGGATGGTTCAGTATTAGAAAAACAATTAATGTAATCCATATTGTAAATAAAACAAAGAACCACATGGTCTTATCCATTGATGCAGAAAAGGCATTTTGACAAAATTCAACACCTGTTCATGATAAAAACTCTCAGCAAAATAGGAATAGAAGGAAAATTCCAAAACATAATTAAGGGCACTTAAAAAAAAAAGAATTATTTATTTTTTTTTATACAAAGCCAACAGTCCACATCATCCTAAATGGAGAGAGCCTAAAAGCATTCCCTTTGAGATAGGGAACCAGACAAGGCTGCCCTTTATCACCACTCTTATTCAACATTGTGTTGGATGTCCTAGCTAGAGCAATTAGGCTAGGAAATAAAGGACAACCAGATTGGTAAGGAAGAAGTAAAAATATCTCTATTTGCAGATGACATGATCTTATACACAGAAAACCCTAAAGAATCCTGAGGAAAACTGCTGAGACTAATAGAAGAGTTAAGCAGAGTATCAGGATACAAGATACATACAAAAATCAGTTGTATTCCTCCACACCAATAAAAAGAACACTGAAGAGGAAATCACCAAATCAATACCATTTACAGTAGCCCCCAAAAGATAAAATACTCGGGAATAAATCTTACCAGAGATATACAAGACCTATACAAAGAAAGCTACAAGACACTACTATAAGAAACCAAAAGAGACCTACATAAGTAGAAAAACATACCTTGCTCATGCATAGGAAGACTTAACATTATAAAAATGTCTATTCTACCAAAAGCAATCTATAGATACAATGCAATTCCGATCCAAATTCCAAGGACTTTTTTTTAATGAGATGGAGAAACAAATCACCAACGTCATATGGAAGGGAAAGAGGTCCTGAATAAGAAAAAGAAGAACAAAATGGGAGGTCTAACTCTACCTGATTTTAGAACCTATTATACCGTCACAGTTGTAAAAACAGCCTGGTGGTGGTACAACAACAGATACATAGACTAATGGAATAGAACTGAGAATCCAGACATAAATCCACCCACATATGACCAGCTGATATTTGACAAAGGCCCGAAGTCAGTTATATGGGGAAAAAACAGTCTGTAACAAATGGTGCTGGCATAACTGGATATCCATCTGCAAAAAAAATGAAACAAGACCCATACCTCACACCATGCAGAAAAGCTAACTCAAAATGGATCAAAGACCTAAATATAAAATCTAAAATGATAAAGATCATGGAAGAAAAAATAGGGACAATGCTAGAATCCTTAATACATAGCATAAACAGTATACAAAACATTACTAACCATGCAGAAGAGAAACTAGATATCTGGGAGCTCCTAAACATCAAACACTTATGCTCATCCAAAGACTTCACCAAAAGAGTAAAAAGATTACCTACAGACTGGGAATAATTTTTTTGCTATGACATTTCCAATCAGTGCCTGATCTCTAACATCTACATAATACTGCAAAAACTCAACTACAAAAAGACAAATAACCCAATGAAAAAATAGCCAAAGTATATGAACAGGCATTTCACTAAAGAAGACATTCAGATAGCTAACAGATACGTGAGAAAATGTTCACCATCATTAGCCATTAGAGAAATGCAAATCAAAACTACAATGAGATTCCATCTCACTTCACCAAGGCTGGCATCCAAAAAACAGAAAATAAGAAATGTTGGAGAGGTTGTGGAAAGACTGGAACACTTCTACACTGCTGATGGGAATGTAAAATGGTACAACCACTTCAGAAATCGACATGGTACTTCCTTAAAAAGCTAGAAGTAGAACTACCATACTATCCAGCAATCCAATCCTTGGAATATACCCTAGAGAAATAAGTGCCTTTACACAGATATATGCACACCAATGTTCAGTGCAGCACTGTTTACAATAGCAAAAAGATGGAAACAACCAAGGTGCCCATCACGGGTGAATGGATAAATAAATTATGGTATATTCACACAATGAAATTTTACACTTCGATAAAGAACAATGATGAATCCGTGAAGCATTTCATAACATGGAGGAATCTGGAAGGCATTATGCTGAGTGAAATTAGTCAGTTGCAGAAGGACAAATATTGTCTGAGACCACTATTAAAAGAAATCTAAAAATAGTTTAAACAGAGAAGGAGATATTCTTTGATGGTTGAGAGCAGGTAGGGAGGGAGGGAGAGGGGTTTCCACTAACTGGACTAAACCAAATGCAAAGAAGTTTCCTGAATATACTGAATGCTTCAATGGCCAGCGGAGCAGGTGTGGGGGTTTGGGGGCCATGGTTGCAGGAGACATCTAGGTCAATGGGCATAATAAAATCTATTAAGAGAGCATTCTGCATCCCACTTTGGAGAGTGATGTTTGGGGTCTTAAACACTAGCAAGTGGCCATCTGAGTTGCATTAATTGGTCTCAATCCACCTAGAGCAAAGGAGAATGAAGAACACAAAAGACAAAGGTAATTATGAGCCCAAGAGACAGAAAGGGCCACATAAACCAGAAATTACATTAGCTTTAGACCAGAAGAACTATATGGTGCCTGGCTACAACTGATGACTGCCCTGACAGGGAACACAAGAGAGAACCCCTGATGGAGCAAGAGAGCAGTGGAATGCGGCGGACCTCAAATTCCTGTAAAAAGACCAGACTTAATGGTGTGACTGAGACTAGAAGGACCCCAGAGGTCATTGTCCCCAGACCTTCTGTCAGCCCAAGGCTGGAACCATTCCCAAAGCCAACTGTTCAGACAGGAAATGGACTGGACCATGGGATAAAAAATAATACTGGTGAACAGTGATCTTCCTGGATAAAGTAGACACATAGAGGCTATGTGGGTAGCTCTTGTATGGAGAGGAGATGAGAGGGCAGAGGGGGTCATAAGCTGGCAGAATGGACACAAAAATAGAGAGTGAAGACTAGGAGTGTGCTGTCTCATTACAGGGAGAGCAACTAGGAGTATACAGCAAGGTGTATATAAATTGTCATATGAGAGACTGACTTGATTTGTAAACTTTCACTTAAAGCACAATAAAAATTATTAAAAAAGAACATCTGTGATTCATTGGAGGAGGTCAAAATATCAACATTAACAGGAGTTTGGAGGAAGTTGATTCCAAACTTCACGAATAATTTTGAGGGGTTCAAGACTTCAGTGGAGGAAGTAGCTTCTGATATGGTGGAAATAGCAAGAGAAGTAGAATTTAAAGTGGAACTTGAAGATGTGACTGAATTGCTGTAATCTCATAATAAAACTTTAAGAGATGAGGAATCGCTTCTTATGAATGACCAAAGAAAGTGGTTTCTTGAGATGGAACCTACTACTGGTGATGATACTGTGAACATTGTTTAAATGACAACAAGGGATTTAGAATATTACACAAACTTTTTTGATAAAACAGTGGCAGGGTTTAAGAGTATTGACTCCAATTTTGAAAGAAGTTCTAGTGTGGGTAAATGCTGTCAAACAGTACTCATGCTATAGATAAATCTTCCATTAAATAAGAGTCAACTGAGAGGACAAACTTCATTGTTGTCTTATTTTAAGAAGTTGCCACAGCCACCCCAACCTTCAGCAACCACCACCCTGATCAGACAGCAGCCATCAACATCAAGGGGAGACCCTCCACCAGCAAAAGATTAGGATTCACTGAAGGCTCAGATGATGGTTAACATCTTTTTAGCAATAAAGTATTTTTTAATTAAGGTATTTACATTTTTTTTTTTTAGACATAGTGCTATTGCACACTTAATAGACTATAACTATAAAAAAAATGTAAACCTAACTTTTAGATGTGCTGGGAAACGAAAAAAATTATTGTGACTTACTTTATTACGATATTAGCTTTATTATGGTGGTCTGGAACTGAACCTGCAATATCTCTAAGGTATGCCTGTATGTTTCACTTACCTTGTATGTGGAACATATATAGAGAAATGTGAGTGGTGTGAAGTAACAGATATTGCAAGGTGTTTGTTTTTTCCCCATCACAAAGGGCAGCATCCTCAATGCCTAGCATGGTGCCTGGCATCTAGCATCTGCTCCATGTTCTATGACTTAATGGGAACTTCTACCAACCCTAAAAAATATATATATATATTTTTTATCCAACCCTAGCACTCAGTTAATCTACACACATAACACAAATCTAAGGTAACATTCTGTTGATTTATTTACCCTTGCTTTGCCATTTTAAATTAAACCCAGTGTGTTCACAGAGAAACCGCACTGACCAAAGCTATCTGGTATGTGATTTGGATTAATTGCTGCTGCAGTTGTTCCTGAGTTTTGGCACTGTTTGTGTTTTGGTAAGCAAAACTAGGGGTATTTATTTTTGGCCATCTACATCAATCTTTATTTAGACAACTAAATTAATCATTATAAAACCCCATTTTCAAAATGGCCACTGTAATTGGGTAACACACAGAGTCAGTGATTTCTTGGCCTTACATTTCCTCTGGGTTTTCTGCTTTTGAAACTATCACCTGCATCTTTTGATTACAAGCATTTGGGGCATTGAGCCAGTTTCCATTTCACTACATAAAGCTTATCTGAGCATGCAGAAACCATACCAGCCAGCACTTTTTAGAAAATGAAACAATTTGCAAGGCCTTAAATGATAGATGGCAATGAGGAAATGCATTGTACTGTGCTTTCAAAGTAAAATTTCAACAGTAGCTTTGCTTATAAGCAGGATTGCCATATATACCTGTCTGTGTGGGAGAGTAGTGGTTTACACTGAAATCCTTACTGAATTATTAATAGCACCCTTTTTTACTCCCCAAATTTTACATATTTATTGCAAATTATATGGCCAACACACTTACATGTAACACCTTTTTTGGGGTTCTATAGGCAGATAGTTTCTAGCTGCCAGAAAGGAATTAGATTTAATTATTTAGAACCTCCTGGAATTGACAAGGCAGAAGAGCTGTGGCATACATAGCACAGATTTATACAAGGGAGCTGTGAGTCGAAGACAGTGGGTGTGTTGGTGGAGGAAAAACAAATACATATAATATATCCAGGCAGAAAGCAAGAATGAGAGGTTATGACTTGGGAAAGGGTAAAAAAAAAAAAAAAAAAAGAGTATCATGGTACCAGAAGGGCTAGCAGAGTCTTAAAATGGAAAGCCAGAAAAAGCTGGAAGCAGCAATTATATAATCTATTGTTTATTGCACATGTACTGTGTGCCACAACCTGGGCTTAGTGATTTACCTGCAAAAACTTATTTAATCCCCATATCAACCCTGGTGAATTTTGTCAATGTTTTATAGATTAAAAATGGTTGCTCAGCTAATTTAAGCAGTGGTGATGGGGTTAGGTAATTTAAGTAATCTACTGAATGAGTTATATCACTTAACTGTTTATGAAACGAGGCCCATCTGGCTTTCCAAACACTGTACTGTTAATCAAGGTGCCTTACTTACGACCTTTCTCCAGGTTCTCAGATTGATGGCTTCTGATTTAAAGGCCTTATCCTTTCTGTTACATGAAGACGGGCAAAATCTCATAGGATTTTGTGTACATGTCCAGAGAGAAAAAGTGAGAAATTGCAGGTAAATAATTTTCCTAAGGCCTCAGTGGGACAAAACTAGAATCAGGAACATGAGGTTTTAATTTAGTAATTTTCCTTCCTAGTGATAGCTCAGCAATAAAAGATTAAGGAAATTAATATTTTTAAACATGTATATTGTTAAATGGTAGTTTCAGAACAGCACTGAATTTTACATATAGCAGTAGAGTATTCTCACCAACTTATTCTTGAAGATTCTACTGGAGAAAAGTCTATTTACTCATCAGATTTATATCTAACTTTTAAATATAGCTTTAAAGGACTTTTAGAATTATGTTTGTGATGAATATTTGTTGACAATAAAAATATAAATACCATATTTATGCAAATAAAACTCACCTTCTACATTTGTTTGCCAACCTTTTCCTCCCTGCACAAGATATTTTCAGAAGAGGTGCTATGCTATTGGGTACCCATAGTCCAGCTGCAAAACCCACCCACCGAGGCACCCTAGGGAACAGGGACATGCTTTCTTCACAAACACTTAGGGGTGGTTGTCAGACCCCTGCCTTGTTCAGCATATGAATCCATACAGCAGCCAGATGCGTGTGCCTACACCAAACACACTTGCTCATCTAAGACTGTGGTTGAGAGCCTGCACCACACACTTGGTGACCAACTACATGGACACATGGACACCTGAGCTGAATCCATACAAGAAAAGTAAATGGACTCCTTGGCTCATATACTTAGTAACAGCTATAAACACCTGGTGACAGGATGTTAGAGCTTCAAAGGCACCAGTAATCCAAACAGCACACTGGAGCAGCCTATTTGGACATATCAAAACAAAACAAAGCAAGAAGCTAGGGCATAGTAAGCAAACATAAAATAAATAAATGCAATAACCTATTGATGGCTTGGAGACAATTCGATATCAAATCATATAAACAGGCAGACCGTGATGGCTTCAGCAAGCTTCCAAAATAAAGAATCAAGAAATCTTACAGATGAGGAGAACTTTCTGGAACTACCAGAGGTAGAATACAAAAGATTAGTACACAGAAATCTTCAGGAGATCGGGCAAAACACAGAACAAGCTAAGAAAAGTGCAGATATAGCATTAGAGGGACTTAAGAACATTGGAGAATAACAAAACGACATATTTAATAGCCTGCAAGAATCTATAGAGAGGGATCAATCAGAAATTTGGAAGATTAACAATGAAATTCAGAATTAGACAACTCAATAGAAAGTCGTAAGACCAGAATTGAGGAAATGGAAATCTGAATTAGTGAGATGGAAGATAAAGACTTGACACCAACTTATCTGAGGAAAAATCAGATAAAAGAATTTTAAAAAATGAAGAAACCTTAAGAATTATGTGGGACTCTATCAAGTTTTTTTTTTTTTTTTCTATCAAGAGGAATAACCTACAAGTGATTGGAGTACCAAAATGGGGAGGGGGAGATAACAGAAAATACAGAGAGAATTGTTGAAGATCTGTTGGCAGAAAACTTCCCTGATATCTTGAAAGAGGAGAAGATGTCCATCAAAGATGCTCATCAAACTCCACACAAGATATATCCCAAAGGAAAGTCACCAAGACATAAAAAAAAAAAGAATTTTTTTTAAGACATGTAATAATCAAATTTGCCAAAACCAAAGATAAAGAATTTTAAGAGCTGCTAGGAATAAACTAAAAGTCACCTACACGAGAAAGTTAAAAATACTAAGTTCAGACTACTCAGCAAAAACCACTCGGGCAAGAAGGCATTGGGATAACATATATAAAGCCTTGAAGGAGAAAAAAAAAATGCCAACCAAAACTTACATATCCAGCAAAATTCTCTGTCAAATTAGGACAACTCCAGACAAGCAGAAGTTTAGCAAATTTTCAAAAACCAAATCAAAATTACAAGAAATGCTAAAGGGGGTCCTTCGATTAGAAAATCAGTAACATCAGATAAAAATCCAAGACTAAAACACAGGACAGAGCAACCAGATATCAACCTAGACAGGAAAATCACAAAAATAAATCAAAGTTAAAATGCTCAAAGCACAGAAACAGAGACATCATTATGTAAAAGATGACAATGCTAAATCAAAAAAGTGGGACTAAAAAATGTAGTTATATATCTTTCATATGGAGAGGAAGTCAAGGCAATATAAAGAAATAAAAGTTTGGTTTAAACTTAGAAAAATAGAGGTAAATATTAAGGTACTCACAAAGGAAACAGACTATCTTGAACAACAAAATAAAAAACAAGAAAAACATAAACACTTAGCAAATGTAAAGGCAACAACAATGAAAAAGAGGAAAAGAAAACATGTAAAGAAAAATGACTCAGCACAGAAAACTAATGAGAACAAAGAAAATGTCAACAACACACACAAAAAAAACATCAAAATGACAGCATCAAACTCATACCTATCAATAAATGTGCTGAATGTAAATGGACTAAATGCACCAGTAAAGAGAAAGAGAGTGGCAGAATGGATAAAAATACATGATCCATCTATATGCTGCCTACGAGAGACAAAACTTAGACTTAAAGACACAAATAAACTGAAACTCAAAGGATGGAAAAAATATATACATATATATCAAGCAAACAACAATTAAAAAACAGCAGGAGTGGCAATATGAATTTCTGACAAAAAAAAAAGACTTTAAGGTTAAATCCACCATAAGATAAGGAAGGGCACTATATAATGATTAAAGGGTCAATATACCAGGAGGATATAACCATAATAGATATTTACACAACCAATGACAGGGCTCCCAAATACATAAAACAAATTCTAACAGCATTGAAAAGAGAGATAGGCAGCTCCACAATAATAGTAGGAGACTTCAACACGCCACTTTCAATGAAGGACAGAACATCCAGAAAAAAGCTCAGTAATGACACGGAAGATCTAAATACCACAATCAACCAACTTGACCCCATAGACATATGCAGAACAATCCAGCAAACAGTAGCCAAGTATAGTTTCTTTTCCAACACACATGGAATATTCTCCAGAATAGATTACATGTTAGGTCATAAAGCAAACCTTAGCAGGATCCAAAACATCAAAATATTACAAAGCATCTTTTCTGACCATAAAGCCTTAAAAGGAAAAATTGGTAACAGAAAACTCAAGGAAAAAAAAAATCAAACACATGGAAACTGAAAAACACCTTGCTCAAAAACTACTGGGTTATACAAGAAATTAAGGACAGAATAAAGAAATTTGTAGAAGCAAATGAGAATGAAAACACCCCCTACCAGAACCTTTGGAAAACAGTGCTTAAGAATTCAATTTATACCAATAAATGCATACATCCAAAAAGGAGGAAGGGCCAAAATAATAATAAAAAAAAATTATCTCTAAAACTTGAAAAAATAGAGAGCAGCAAAAGAAGCACTAGGGCACCGGAAGAAAGCAAATAATAAAAATTAGAGGAGGATTAAATGAAATAAAGGACAGAAAAACAATCAAAAGAGTCAGCAAGACCAAAAGCTGGTTTTGGAAAAGATCAACAAAATCAATAAACCACTGGCCAAACTTACAAAAGAAAAAACAGAAGAGGAAGCAAATAACCTGAATAAGAAATGAAATGGGTGATATAACAACAAATCCAACTGAAATTAAAATAATTAACAGAATGAAAAATTGTACTCTAACAAATCTGAAACCTAGAGGAAATGGACAAATTTCTAGAAACATACTACTTACCTAAACTAACACAAACAGAGGTAGAGCAACTAAATAAACCATAAAAAAGAAGAGAATGAAAACGTAATTAGAAAACTCCCAACAAAAAATCCCTGGCCCTGATGGCTTCACAGGAGAATTCTACCAAACTTTCAGAGATGAGTTAACACCACTACTACTAAAAGTATTGCAGAGCATAGAAAATAATGGAATACTTCCAAACTCATTCTACGATGTCAGCATAACTGTGATACCACAACCAAGTAAAGACGCCACAAAAAAAAAAAAAAAATTACACACCAATACCCCTCATGAACTTAGATGCAAAAATCCTCATCAAAATTCTAGCCAATAGACTTCAACAACATATCAAAAAAATTATTCACCATTACCAAGTGGGATTCATACAAGGTATACAGGGATTGTTCAGTGTTAGAAAAACAATCAGTGTAATCAATCACATAAATAAAACAAAAGATAAGAACCACATGATCTTATCAATTGACCAAGAAAAGGCATTTGACAAAGTCCAACACCCATTCATGATAAAAACTCTCAGCAAAATAGGAACAGAAGGAAAATTTCTCAACATAATAAAGAACATTTATACAAAGCCAACAGCCAACATCATCCTAAATGGAGAGAGTCTGAAAGCATTCCTCTTGAGAACAGGAACCAGACAAGGCTGCCCTTTATTACCAGTCTTATTCAACATTGTGCTGGAGATCCTAGCCAGAGCAATTAGGCTAGATGAAGAAATAAAGGGCAACCAAACTGGTAAAAAAGAAGTAAAAATGTCTCATCTGCAGATGATATGATCTTATACACAGAAAACTAATAGAAGATATCAGCAAATTATCAGGATACAGGATAAACACAAAAATCATTTGGATTCTACACCAACAAAGAGAATGTCGAAGATAAAATAACCAAATCAATACCATTTACAGTAGCCCCCAAGAAGATAAAATACTTAGGAATAAATCTAACCAGAGATATAAAAGGCCTATACAATGAAAAGTACAAGACCCCACTGTAAGAATCAAAAAAAAAAAAAAACCTACATAAGTGGAAAAACATATCTTGCTCATGGATAGGAAGACTCACATTGTGATAAAGGTCTGTTCTACCCAATGGGATCTATAGATAAACTGTAAAGCCGATCCAAATTCCAATGGCATTTTTTAAAGAGATAGAGAAAAAAATTACCAACTTCATATGGAAAGGGAAAAGGCCCCAGAAAAGTAAAGCTTTACTGAAAAAGAAGAACAAAGTGGGAGGCCTCACTACCTGATTTTAGAACCTATTGTACCTCCTTTTTTTTTATACCTCCACAGTAGTCAAAACAGCCTGGTAATGGTACAACAACAGATATGTAGACCAATGGAACAGAATTGAGCATCCAGATATAAATTCATCTACCTATGAGAAGCTGATATTTGACAAAGACCAAAATCCATTAAATGGGAAGAAGACAGTCTATTTAACAAATGGTGCTGGCATAATTGGATATCCATGTGCAAAAAAAAAAAAAAAAAAATGAAATAAGATCCACACCTCACACCATTCACAAAAACTAACTCAAAATGAATCAAAGATCTAAATATAAAATCTAAAATGATAAAGATGATGGAAGAAAAAATAGGAGTCCTAATACATGGCATAAACCATACACAAAACATTACTAATAATACACAAACACCAGAAGAGAAACTAGATAACTGGGAGCACCAAAAAATCAAACACTTATACTCATGATCATTAGCCATTAGAGAAATGCAAATCAAAACTACAATGAAATTCCATCTCACCCCAACAAGGCTGGCATTAATCCAAAAAACACAAAATAATAAATGTTGGAAAGGTTGTGGAGAGACTGGAACACTTATACACTGCAGGTGGGAATGCAAAATGGTACAACCACTTTGTAAATCAATTTGTTGCTTCCTTAAGAAGCTAGAAATAGAAGTACCATATGATGCAGCAATCCCTCTCCTTGGAATATATCCTAGAGAAATAAGAGCCTCCACACGAATAGATATTTGCACACCCATGTTCACTGTAGCACTGTTTATAATAGCAAAAAGATGGAAGAAACCAAGGTGCCCATCAACAGATGAACGGATAAACAAATTATGGTATATTTACACAATGGAATACTAAGCAATGATAAAGAACAATGATGAATCCATGAAGCATCTCATAACATGGAGGAAACTGGGAGATATTATGTTGAGTGAAATTAGTCAGAAAAGGACAAATATTGTATGAGACCACTATTATAAGAACTCAAGGAAAGGTTTAAACATAGAAGAAAACATTATTTGATGGTTATGAGGTTGGGAGAGGGGTATTCACTAATTATATAGTAGGCAAGACTTATTTTAGATGAAGGGAAGGACAACACACCATACACAGGAAATCAGTGCAGCTGGACTAATCCAAAAGCTGAGAAGTTTCCTGAATACAACCAAACACTTCGAGGGACAGAGTAGCAAGTGTGGGGGTCGGGGGACCACGGTTTCAAGGAACATCTAGGTCAACTGGCATAACAAAATGTATTAAGAAAACGTTTTGCATTCCACTTTGGTGAGTGGACTGTGGGGTCTTAAAAGCTAGCAAGTGGCCATCTAAGTTGTATCAATTGGTCTCAACCCACCTGGATCAAAGGAAAATGAATAACATGAAAGGCACAAGGAAAATATAAGCCCAAGAGACAGAAGGGGCCACTTAAACCAGAGACTGCTTCAGCTAGAGACCAGAAGAACTAGATGGTTCCAGCTACCACCAATGACTGCCCTGACGGAAAACACAACAGATAATTCCTGATGGAGCAGGGAAAATTGGGGTGCAGACCTCAAATTCTAGTGGAAAAAAAAAAACAGACTTAATGGTCTTACTGAGACTGGAGGGACTCCAGAGGTCATGGCCCCCAAACTCTTTGTTAACCCAAACTAAAGCCATTCCTGATGTCAACTCTTCAGACAAAGATTAGGCTGCAGTATAAGATGTAAAATGATACTGGTGAGGAGTGTGCTTCTTCTCTCAAGTAGACACTTGAAACTGTGTGCAGCTCCTGTCTGGAGGAAAGGTGAGAAGTCAGAGGGGGATAGAAGCTGGTTGAACAGACACGGAAAATACAGGGTGGAGACAAGGTGTGTGCTGTCAAATTGTAGGAGAGCAGCTAGGGTCATATAACAATGTAGATATAAGTTTTCGTATGAGAAACTGACTTGAATTGTAAACTTTCACTTAAAAAAAAAGAGCTGCTATGCTAATTTTTTTTACAGGTTGTTGATGTGTGTTATCACAAACTGACTTGAGGTGTTCTCCAGTTTTCCCAGGACTCATTCCGGGATCTGTCTTCACTTAGTTCCCAGTTCATTTAGTGAACCGCTCATGCTCTGTTAAATCCATAGGCAGAAATCACCTGTCATGAGTATCCCTACTTTAATATTCCCTCTAAATAAAAGACAGGATTTTGTCAGGGAAGGAAAGATTGTGGAAGAAATACTTGACTCCAGAACACATTAACACTTTGAGGATGAAAGTAATTCTCACTGCAGAAATGACACCTCTGGTTAGCAGGAAAGAGTATTTATTGTATTTCTACCATTTTTGTAGGGCAGGTACAAATTATCACAAAATTTAGTAGGAAGGAATGGCATTTCCTCTGGGAATTTAGAACACAGTATTATCTAAAATTCTAAGTCATTAGACGGTACCACTGACAACTGCTGTAAAGCCTCTAGTCTCCCTCAGTGTTTCAGAACTCTATTTTTTTCTTTTTTGAATTGCTACAACTGATTATTCAATAAATCTTGTTAAGTCTATCTCACTCAATTCATACCATCCTTGCTGAAACTATTAACAGTTTCCTCTTTGGTCTGATTATCACTATTTTCTCTTCTCTTAAGTTGGCAAACATATTTTCTAAAAGGCTGGATACTAAATAAATTCAGTTTTGTGGGTAAGATGGCCTCTATCACAACTACTCATATTTGCAGAAGCAATCATAGCTAATACGTAAAAGAATGGATAAGACTGTGTTCCAATAAAATTTTATTTACAAAAAACGGAGAGATGCTCAGCAGCCATAATTTGATGGTGTGTGTTTTGCTATGCCAAGTCTTTTCTTAAAATTAAAAACAAAACATTAATAGACAATATTTGATGGCTCAGAACAATGTCCACACTCTTAGTATGACATACATTTCTCTGTGCAGTCCTTTACAATTTTTTCGTAACGTATCTTTTCTGCTCCTGATACTTCCAAGCAGTTAAACTATATAGTTTTTTAGCAAATCAGGAAATTGTCTTCTTTGGCATCACAGCATTAGGGGAATATTTGATATGCAATAAGTAGTCTGTAAAATAATTAAATATTGAGCTCATACAAGTTAAAAGCACTTCTGTGAATACAGCACTGAACAAAACCAATAAAATTCTTGTTCTCATTGGGTTTAGTTTCTAGTAGGACAGAGACAATTAACAAGCAAAGAAATAAATACAGGTAGTCTACAACTTATGACGCATATAAGTTTCAAGGAACCACACTTAGGACAATCATTTTTTTATTTTTTTGACTTATGTAAGTATGTATAAGTGGAGAAGCAGGAAGCGCTAATGTTGAAGTCCCAAAAAATCCAAGGATGAGCTGCACAAGATAATACCAGATGAAAAGTATCTATCAGAGCAGAAATTCAACTGATAATCAAAACTAATAATAATGAAAAAATTTTAAAAAATAGGTATTCAACCTATGTCAGAACAAACTTACGACAGAGTTATCAGAATGAGACCCCTTTGTAAGTCAGGGACAGTCTGTAAATAGTAGCTCAGGTATTGCTAATAATAAAACAAGGTGAGGTAATATAGAGTGAAGAACAATGTTCTTTTGTATTGGAAGATGAAAACATTTTCATGTATGAGTTGACTTATACATACTTGAATAAAGTTAGAAATTATTTTAACATCATTATAATAGGTAGTAAATAAATGGATGAATTACAAGGATAAATGCCTTGAACTGTTCTAGTTTTCTGTATGTGTATGATCCTTTTTCTCCCCAGATTTCTGCTTCCCCCATATTATGATAATAAGTCAGTTATAATTATTTATGCAAGGATCTTCACAGGCCTGAGTTACATAACATACTCCTATCAGCTACAGAATATTTTAGGTGATAAATTAAATTTTATATTTTGTTATATTTATAACTCCCAATAATCTCATACTTTTCTTGTGGAGTGGGGAAGGGAGGCTGTGCATCCCCTATTAGTGAGAAAAATTTATCATTGCCACATTGCTTTTCTGTAACTGATAGGATTACGTTATATAACTCAGGCCTTTGAAGACCCTCACAAATATAATTTCCCCACAAGTCTGTTCTATTTGTTGTACTGTGGTGCTTGCATGTTGCTGTGATTCTATAAGCTATGCCACCAATATTTCAAATACCAGCAGTATCGCTGATGGTGGACTTGTTTTAGATGAGCTTCCAGACTAAGACAGACTAGGAGGAAGGGCCTGAGAGTCTACTTCTGAAAAAATCGGCCAGTGAAAATCTTATGAATAGCAGTGGAACATTGTCTGATATAGTGCCTGAAGATGAGCCCCTCAGGTTGGAAGGCACTGAAAATATTACTGGAGAAGAGCTGCCTCCTCAAAGTAGAGGTGACCTTAAGGGCGTTGATGGAGACAAACTTTCAGGGCCTTCATCTGCTGATGTGTCACAAATCAAAATGAGAAGAAACAGCTGCAAACATCCATTAATAATGGGAATGTGGAAAGTATGAAGTATCCCAAAACCTACTGCCATTGAGCTGATTCTGAGTCATAGTAACCCTCTAGGATAGAGTGTAACTGCCCCACAGAGTTTCAAAGGAGCACCTGGTGGATTCAAACTGCTGACCTTCTGGTCAGCGGCTGTAGCTCTTAACCACCACGTGCCCAGGATTTCCTCATGAAGTATGAATCTAGGAAAATTGAAAGTTGTCAAAAATGGAATGAAATACATAAACATCAATATCCTAGGCATTAGCGAGCTGACATGGACTGGTACTGTCCTTTTTTAATCCAACAATCATACGGTATATTATGCCGGGAATGACAAGTTGAAGAGGCATGGTGTTGCATTCATTGTCAAAAAGAACATCTCAAGATCTATCCTGAAGTACAATGCTGTCAGTGATAGGATAATATCCATATGCCTACAAGGAAGATCAGGTAATACGACTGTTATTCAAATTTATGCACCAACCATTAATGCCAAAGATGAGGAAATTGAAGATTTTTGCCAATTTCTGTGGTCTGAAATTGATCAAACATGAAATCAAGATACACTGATAATTACTGGTGATTGGAAAGTGAAAATTGGGAACAAAGAAGAAGGAACAGTAGTTCGAAAATACTAGTTGGTGTTAGAAACGAAGCCGGAGATTCCATGATAGAGTTTTGCAAGACTAATGACTTCTTCATTGCAAATACCTTTTTTCGTCAATAGGGATATTGACTATAACATGTGGACATTACTAGATGGAATACACTGGAATCAACTGACTACATCAGTGGAAAGAGACAATGGAAAACCCAATATCATCAGTCAGAACAAGGCCAAGGGCTGACTGCAGAACAGACAACCAATTGCTCATATTCAAGTTCAAGTTGATGCAAATTAGAACAAATCCACAAGAGCCAAATTATGACCCTGAGTATATTCCACCAAAATTTACAGACCATCCCAATAATAAATTTCACTCAAACACTAATGACCAAAGGCCAGATGAAATGTGGAATGGAATCAAGACATACTTGAAGAAAGCAAGAGGTCATTAAAAAGACAGGAAAGAAAGAAAAGATCAAAATGGATGTCAGAAGGGACTCTGAAAGTTGCTCTTGAACATACAGTAGCTAACGTGAAAGGAAGAAATGAAGAAGTAAAAGAGCCAAACAGAAGATTTCAAAGGGCAGCTCGAGAAAACAAAGTGTTATAATGAAATGTGCAAAGATCTGGAGATAGAAAACCAAAAGGGAATAACTGTGTGGTTTAAAGTCAGGAAAGTGTGTGTCAGGGTTGTATTCCTTCACCATGCTTATTCAATCTGTATGCTGAGCAAATAACCAGAGAAGCTGGACTGTTTGAAGAAGAATGAAGGAAGACTCATTAACAATCTGTGATATGCAGACAACAGAACCTTGCTTGCTGAAGGAGAAGAGGACCTGAAGCACTTATTGATGAAGATCAAAGACTACAACCTTCATAATGGATTACACCTTAACATAAAGAAAACAAAAATCCTCACAACTGAACCAATAAACAACATCATGATAAATGGAGAAAATATTGACATTGTCAAGAATTTCATTTCACTTAGATCCACAATCAACTGCTGATGGAAACCGCAGCCAAGAAATCAAATGGTACATTGCGTCAGGTAAATCTTCAGCAAGAGGCCTCTTTAAAGTGTTAAAAAGCAAAAATGTCACCTTGAAGATTAAGGTGAGCCTGACCCAAACCATGCATATAGTGCTTCCAATTGCACATTTTGCATTTGAAAACTGGACAATGAATAATGAAGATCAAAACAGAATTAATGCTTTTGAATTATGGTGTTGCCAGGAGAAAAAACAAATCTGCCTTGGAAGTAATACAGCCAGGATGCTCCTTATAAGCAAGGAAGGCAAGACTTTGTCTCATGTATTTTGGGCATGTTATCAGGAGGGATCAGTCCCTGGAGAAGTATGTCATTCTTGGTAAAATAGAGGATCAGTGAAAAAGAAGAAGGCCTTTAACAAAATGGATTGACACAGTGACTACAATAATAGGCTCAAGAATAGTAACAGTTGTGTAGATGGTGCAGGACCAGGCAGTGTTCCCTTCTGTTGTTACATAGGGTTGTTATGAGTGGGAACCAACTCCATGGCAGCTAACAAGTATAATTTAACCTCTCCCTCCTCAAAAGATTCTGACATGCTTTACTGATTAAACCTTGATTTCCCTGAAACAGATCTAATTCATTCTGTTCCATTCTAATACCATTTTTATAATCTGCTATTATAACACTTACATTGTTTTAAAGCTGATTGCTTATACATATATCTCATCTTTTTATAAGTGTGGGAGCTCCTCCAAAGCTTAGATTCCATCTTATTCATTTAGAAAACTTTTTCAGGATGTCTGGCACAGAGTTCCCATTAGATAAGTGTTTGTCATATTAAATTGATGATTTGCCAATTTCTAATTTTATCTACACCTGCCGTAACATTGAACAAGGAAATAAATTTAGTGTAGAAAGATGTTAGTTTTAATCCAAGGATCTCTTAGAGTACTTGAGAAATGTTTTTCAATTATCCTTTTTGTATTCCTCTAAATGAAGAGTCTGAACAACAAAAAGCTATGTCTTGAATTTAAGTGGTACAAAATAATTTACAGGTTTGTTTTGAGACTTGGAAGCTTGAAACTTTATAATATCACCAGACTTTCTCCACTGCAGAAACCTATCAATATTCAGAGATTATTTCAAAGGTGATACATTGTCCTGTCATCTCTTCCTGATCTGTAAAGAAGATTATTAATCAAAGGGACCAATTGAGAGTTCCCTTATTCTATTTAATTATACATGTAATATATTTGGCAGGTTATTATATTAGCTGTGATAATAAAGAAAGAGCATTAAGAGAAAATATTTGGCTGAATTTTCTTTTTTTTTCTTTGCCATTATACAACTTCTGGAAATATTTTTCAGAATGTCTAAGGCACAGATTCAGGCTGACGTAATTAAACTGCGTTTACTCAATAGGAAAACTCAAAGTATTTCATATAAATAAACATTCTGTTTTACTAAAAGCCAACCATTTTGTGCATACGTTTCTGAGGAAACCCTGGTGGCATAGTGGTTAAGAGCTACGGCTGCTAACCAAAAGGTCAGCAGTTTGAATCCACCAGGTGCTCCTTGGAAACCATATTGGGCAGTTCTACTCTGTCCTATAGGGTCAGTATGACTCAAAATCTACTCAAAGACAACGGGTTTGGTTTTTTTGTTTTTCTTTGGGTAAGGCAGTCAGCCTACCTGATTCCAGATTACCCAAGCCAATGGAGAACAAAATGAATTTTGAAGACTATAGTCATATCTCCATGAAATAATAAAATCATGAGCAATTGTGCTGTATTTTCACATGCTCAGATTGCATTGAATCCTGCTTAGAATTGAAAGGCAAAGAAAGAAAGATTAAATTACTGTCTTAAAATCAAATATATTTTTAGAATGACATCAGCAGGATGGAGGATTAAGAAGCTCCAGGCTCTTTCCTCTAACAGAAACATCAAAATCAAATAGAAACTGTCAGAATCAACTTTTTAAGAACTCTGGTAAAGAGTAAAAAGTTTACAGCAACCAAATGCAAGAAAAAGAGTAACTTCAAAAAGGTGGAAAAACATTGTGGCTTTTATTTTATTCATTTATTTATTTTCCTTACCTGTGCCCCACCTACTCCCTGGATCAGCAGCCAGCTTGAAATGGAAGCCTGCATTTGTGGTGTAGAGCCCTGGTCCCTGTTTCAGGAGGGAGCAGAGCAGACATTATTCACATATTATTAGGTTTGTATGTTCCAAGCTATTAGATGGCTACCTAAAGGACCAAAACAAGGTAATTGTCTCTGCTACATCCATCTTGAGATTCTTTGGAAAATTAGGGCATTCAAATGGGCCTGTGTATATTGGAAAATAGAAAAAGCTACAAACATGTTCAGGGAAAAATGCATGCTCAGAAAAGTTCTGAAAAAATTATAAAATATTACTTCAGGCTGATCTCTAGTCTCACTGTATGGATGATTAGGTGTGGAAGGAGCACTCCAGCAAGAGTCAATCTACAAAGGCTAGGAGACATTTTTTTTCTTGTTGTTTATTTCTTCTTTTGTTTTGTTTCATTTTCTTCACCTTTCTCTTAATTTTTTAAACTCCTTGTAGTCAAGGAAATCTCTCAGAAAACAAGTTGAACACAAGCTAAGGTTCAGAATCTTAGTGACTACACACAGCAAGCAATACAAAAAATAACTTGGAAAGATCATTAACCGATAAAATGTTACTGCTTTCAACAATCAAAAAAAAAAAAGAAAAGAAAACCACCCAGAAAATTCAGTGGAATGTGGAAAACATGATCTCTAGTGTTACCATGTTATAATATCCAAAACCTCATTTCCAACAAAAAATCACAAAGCATACAGAACAGAAATGGATAGTTCATTAAAAACAACAAAATAAAGTGATAGGAATAGTCACTGTTGAAGCCCAGACATTGGACTTACTAGACAAAGACATTAAGACATCTGCCTTAAAAGCACTCAAAGAGCTAAGGGAAAATGTGAAGAAATATCTAAAGGAAGTCAGGAAATCTATGTATGAACAAAATGAGAATATCAGTAAGAAGGTAAGTTTTATAAAGAGGAGCCAAATAGAAATATTAGACATGACATGAAGAATTCACTAGAGGGGTCTAACAACATATTTGTGCAGGCAGAGGAAAGAATCAACGTATATGAAACAAGACACTTGGAATTATTGAATCTGAGGAGCAGAAAAAAGAGTGAAGAAAAGTGAACAAAAGTCTATGCAGCTTGCGGAACAATGTCGAATAAACAAACATATTGTGTTATGGGAGTCCCAGAAGGAAAGAGAGAGAGATAAAGGGATGGAAAAAGAAATGAAGGCATAATGGCCAAAGACTTCCAAAATTTGATGAAAGACTTGAAGGCACACATTCAAGAATCTCAATGGACTTCAAGTAGGGTAAACTCAAAGAAATCTGCACCGTAACACATTATAATCAAACTATTGAAAAACAAAGGCAAAGAGATAATCTTGAAAGCAGCAAAAGCGAAGAAAATCATCATGCATAAGTGATCTTCAATACAATTAACAGCTAGTTTTTCATCAGAAACTGTGAAGGTCAGAAGGCTGTGGAATGACATATTTAAAATGTTGAAAGGAAAAACAAAACAAAACTATCAAGCAAGAATTTGATATCTGGAAAAACTGACCTTTAAAAATGAGGAAGAGATTAAGGTTTTCCAGATAAACAGAAGCTTAGGGACTTCATTATCAGTAGACATGCTCTACAAAGAGAGTCCTTCAGGCTGAAATGGAAGGCCATTAGACAGTAATTTGAAGCCCTATGAAGAAGTAAAGGTCTTTGGGAAATGCAATCATATGGGCACAATTAAATTCTAGTATTATTGTATTTTTTGTTTAAACTCCAGTTTTTATTACCCATATGATTTAAAAGACATATCCATAAACATAATTATAAGCTACGTTATTGAGCACACATTGTATAAAGATATAATTTTTGACAACAGCATAAAGCAGAGAAGGACAGATCTGTTTAGAGGCAGAGTTTTCATATGCTATTGAAGTTAAAAAAAAAAAAGCGGGTATCAATTCAAACTAGAGAGGTAAAAATGTAAGATGTTAAATGTAACCCACATGGAAACCACTAAGAAAATATCTAAAAATTATACACAAAAGGAAGTAAGAAAGGATTAAAATGCTTAATTAAAAGAAAAAAAATCAACCAAACAGAAAAGAAGGCAACAGTGGAGAAAATGAGGGGCAAATGAGTTATAATTCATGCAGAAAATAAATAGCAAAATGGCAGAAGTAAGTCTTTCTTTATTAATAATTACTTTTAATGTAAATAGATCAAACTATTTAATTAAAAACCAAAGGTTAACAGTATGGATTAAAAAGAACAAATAAGGAGGCAGGGCCAAGATGGCGGTGTAGCCAGATGCTTTTGGTAATCCCTGTTACAATAAAGACCCTAAAAAACAAGTGAAACAATTATATTTATGACAAGCTAGGAGCCCTGAACATCAAAGGCAAAGTTAGAAAAATGACTGAGTGGCAGAGAGAGGGAGAGCTGGTTCAGAAGCAGAGAGGGGTTGCCAGACCTGATTCTCAGGAATCCCACAGGAACCCTTCCTGGAAATGGCTGCAGTGGTTTGGTAGTAGCATTCGGTCGCAGTCTCCTCAGGGAGAAGCAGCCAGCTGCACAGCCTATCCACACCTTGGAACCAGAGAAGAATGGTGCTCTCAGCAAAAGCTAAGGACTTGAGAATATTTTAACGTGCTTCCTGCCCCCAAGCCAGCTTCAGAGGCTGTTGATTTCCCTGGGCCTGACATAGGCTCTGTTGAGTGCCTAGAGTCATTCTCCTAGCCTTGGAGAAGGAATAAATTAGCAACTGGTGGAAAAGATAATTTGTCAACTCCACTAACCTGGGGAGCTCCAGACAGAAGAGGCTTCTGTCCAGGCATAAACAGTCTGTGGACTTTGAATACCTTTCCCCTCTACATGGACCAGTGTGGGTGTATTTCATGAGAATAGACCCTTGTTGGCAAGCAACAACTGTTTCAGCTGTGTGGTAGAAAGATGGGTGTTTGATGATTAACACCACTTTGCCTATTAAACAGGGTCTTCACCTACCCACATCGGGGGCCTAAAGACTGGTGGCTCCACTTAGGTCACCCAGCCACATGCAACAGGGGTCCAAGGGTAACTGGTACTTCCCAGTCCTTACAACCAAAAGCATTGGGTGCCCACAGTCTGTCTGCAGAACACACCCACCAGTACACTCTAGGGAACAGGGACATGCTTTCCTCAGAACACTTGAGGGATGATTCTCAGCACCCTGCGCTGGTCAGAGCGTGATCCCCTGCTGCAATCAGACACCGGTACCTACACCAAACACCCCTGCCCCTCTAAGACTGTAGGAAAGAGCCTGTACCACACACTTGATGACCAGCTACCTGGACACCTGGGCTGAATCCATACAAGAAATGTGAATGGACTCCTAGAATGATATACCTGCTAACAGCTCTAAAGATCTGGTGACAGGAAGTCAGAGCTTCAAAGGTAAAAATAATCAAGCTAGCTCACTCCGACAATGCAGCTGGGCATTTCAAAACAAAACAAAGCAAGAAGCTAGGATAGAGCAAACAAACATAAAGTAAACTAATACGATAACTAATAGATGGCTTGGAGACAACAGTCAATATCAAATCACATAAAGAAACAGAACATGATTGTTTCAACAAGCTCTCAAAAAAAAGAATCAAGGGATCTTCTAGATGAAAGTGCATTCCTGGAATTACGATATGCAGAATACAAAAGATTAATATACAGAAACCTTCAAGACATGAGGAAGGAGATCAGGCAATATGCAGAACAAGCCAAGGAACATAGATAAAACAGCTGAGGAAATTAAAAAAGGTTATTCAAGAACATAATGAAAAATATAATAAGCTGCAAGAATCCATAGAGAGACAGCAATCAGAAATTCAGAAGATTAATGATAAAATTACAGAATTAGACAACTCAATAGAAAGTCAGAGGAGCAGAAGTGAGCAAGTAGAAGCCAGAATTGGTGAACTTGTACATAATGCACTTGGCACCAATATATTTGAAGAAAAATCAGATAAAAGATTTAAAAATGAAGAAACCTTAAGAATCACATGGAAGAATATCAAGGGAAATAACCCATGAGTGATTGGAGTACCAGAACAGGGAGGGATAACAGAAAATACAGAGAGAATTGTTGAAGATTTGTTGGCAGAAAACTTCCCTGATATTATGAAAGATGAGAAGATATCTATCCAAGATGCTCATCGAAATCCCCATGAGGTAGATTTCAAAAGAAAGACACCAAGACATATTATAATCAAACCTGCCAAAACCAAAGATAAAAAGAGAATTTTAAGAGCAGCTAGGGATAAACGAAAAGTCATCTACAAAGGACAGTCAATAAGAATAAGCTCAGACCACTCCGCAGAAACCATGCAGGCAAGCAGACAATGGGATGACTTATATAAAGTTTTGAAGGAAAAAAGTTGCCAGCCAACAATCATATATCTAGCAAAACTGTCTCTCAAATATGAAGGTGAAATTAGGATATTTCCAGATAAACAGAAGTTTAGAGAATTCTTTAAAACCAAACCAGAACTACAAGAAATGCTAAAGGGAGTTCCTTGGTTAGAAAATCAATAATTAAAAAATTATATGTATTTTTTATTTTTATTTTATTTTTTTAATCAATAATATCAGGTGTCAGTCCAAGACTAGAACACTGGACATAGCAATCAGAAGTCAATACAGACAGGAAAATCACAAAAATACATTAAGATTAAAAAAGCTCAAAACAGGGAAACAGTGATGTTATTATGTAAAAGAAGACAACGTTAAAACACAAAACAGCAACTAAAAAATATAGTCATAGATCTTTTAAATGGAGAGGAAGACAAGGTGACATAAAAAAATAAAAGTTAGGTTTAAACTTAGAAAAATAGTGGTAAATATTAAGGTAATCACAAAGGAGACTAATTATCCTACTCATCAAAATAAAATGCGAAAAAAAAGTAGAGACTCAGCAGAAACAAAATCAACAACAATGAATAAGAGTAAAACACAATATCTAAAGATAAACTACTCAGCACAAAAAGCTAAGTAGGAAAAAGAAACTGTTAACAACACACAAAAAAGACATCAAAATGACAGTACTAAACTCATACTTATCAATAATTATGCTGAATGTAAATGGACTAAATCCATCAATAAAGAGACAGAGAATGACTGAATGGATAAAAAAAAAAAACAAGATCTGTCTATACTCTGCCTACAAGTAACACAGCTTAGACTTAGAGACAAAAACAAACAAAAATTCAAAGGACAGAAAAAAATATATCAAGCAAACAACAATCAAAAAAGAGCAGGAGTGGCAATATTAATTTCTTGCAAAATAGATTTTAAAGTTAAATCTACTACAAAGGATAGGGAAGGACAGCATATAATGATTAAAGGGAGTACATACCAGGAGAATACAACCATGTTAAATATTTATGCACCCAATGTCAGGGCTGCAAGATACATAAAACAAACTCTAACAGCACTGAAGATGAGATGGACAACTCCACAATTATACAAGGAGACTTCAAGAAACCTTCGGTGAAGGACAGAACATCCAGAAACAACCTCAGTAAACACAATGAAGATCTAAACACCACATTCGACCACCTTGACCTTATAGACATATACAGAACACTCCACCCAACAGCAGCCAAATTATACTTTCTTTTTTAGTGCACAAGGAACATTCTATAGACCATACATTGGGTCATAAAGGAAGCCTTAGCAGAGTCCAAAACATTGAAATATTACAAAGCACCTTCTCTGACCATAACGCCATAAAAGAAGAAAACAATAACAGAAAAAGCAGGGAAAAGAAATCAAACACTAACAAACTGAACAATACCCTGCTCAAAAACAACTGGGTTATAGAAGACATGAAGGACGGAATAAAGAAATTCATAGAATCTAATTAGAATGAAAACACTTCCTATCAGAACTTTTGGGACACAGCGAAAGCAGAGCTCAGAGGTCAATTCATATCAACAAATGCACACATACAAAAAGAAGGGCCAAAATCAAAGAATTATTCCTACAACTTGAAAAAATAGAAAAAGAGCAACAAAAGAAACCCTCAGGTGCCAGGAGAAAGCAAATATTAGAAATTAGAGCAGAACTAAATGAAATAGAAAACAGAAAAACGACTGAAAGAGTTAACAAGGCCAAAAACTGCTTCTTTGAAAAAATTAAGAAAATTGATAAAGCACTGGCCAAACTGACAAAAGAAAAACAGGAGAGGAAGCAAATAACCTGAATAAGAAATGACATGGGCAATATTACAACAGACCCAACTGAAGGTAAAAGAATCATATCAGATTACTATGAAAAATTGTACTCTAACAAATTTGAAAACCTAGAAGAAATGGATGAATTCCTAAAAACACAGTACCTACCTAAACTAACACAAACAGAGGTAGAACAACTAAATAGACACATAACAAAAGCAGAGATTGAAAAGGCAATGAAAAAACTCCCAACAAAATAACACCTGGCCCAAATGGCTACACTGCAGAATTCTACCATACTTTTAGAGAAGAGTTAACACCACTACTACTAAAGGTATTTCAAAGCATAGAAAAGGACGGAATACTCCCAAACTCATTCTATGAAGCCAGCATATCCATGATACCAGAATCAAGTAAAGATACCACAAAAAAAGAAAATTACAGACCTATATCCCTCATGGACTTAGATGCAAAAATCCTCAACAAAATTCTAGCCAATAGAATTCAACAACATATCAAAAAAAAATAATTCACTATGACCGGACTTAGATGCAAAAATCCTCAACAAAATTCTAGCCAATAGAATTCAACAACATATCAAAAAAAAATAATTCACTATGACCAAGTGGGATTCATACCAGGTATGCAGGAATGATTCAACATTAGAAGAACAATTAGTGCAATCCATCATATAAATAAAACAAAAGATAAGAACCACACGATCTTATCCATTGATGCAGAAAAGGCATTTAACAAAGTTCAACACCCATTCATGATAAAACTCTCAGCAAAATAGGAATAAAAGGAAAATTCTTCAGCACAGTAAAGGGCATTTATACAAAGCCAACAGCCAACATCATCCTAAATGGAGAGAGTCTAACAGCATTCCCCTTGAGATCCGGACCAAGACAAGGACACCCTTTATCACCACTCTTATTCAACATTTTGCTGGAGGTCCTTGCCAGAGCGATTAGGCTAGATAAAGAAATAAAGGGCATCTAGATTTGTAAAAAAGAAGTAAAAGTATCTCTATTTGCAGATGACACGATCTTAAACACAGAAAACCGTAAGAATCCCAAAGAGATCTACTGAATAAACACACAAAAATCGTTTGGATACCTCTACACCAACAAAAAGAACATCGAAGAGGTAATCACCATATCAATACCACTTACAGTAGCCCTCAAGAAGATAAAATGCTTAGGAATAAATCTTACCAGAGAAGTAAAAGATCTGTACAAAGAAAACAACAAGAAACCAAAAGAGACCGACATAAGTGAAAAAACATACGTCACTCATGGGTAGGAAGACTTAACATTGTAAATATGTCTATTTTACCAAAAGCCTTCTATAGATAAATTGCAATTCCAATCCAAATTCCAATGACATTTTTTAATGAGATGGAGAAACAAATCACCAACTTCATATGGAAGGGAAAGAGGTTCTGGATAAGTAAGGCATTACTGAAAAAGAAGAACAAAGTGGAAGGCCTCACTGTACCTGATTTTAGAACCTATTATATGGCCACAGTAGTCAAAACAGGCTTCTACTGGTACAACAACAGATGCATAGACCAATGGAGCAGAGCTGAGAATCCAGACATAAATCCATCCACATATTAGCAACTGATATTTGACAAAGGCCCAAAGTCAGTTAAATGGGGAAAAGACAGTCTCTTTAGCAAATGGTGCTGGCATAACTGGATATCCATCTGCAAAAAAAATGAAACCAGACCCATGCCTCACTCACATGCACAAAAACTAACTCAAAATGGCTCAAAGGCCTAAGTATACAATCTAAAATAAAGATCATGGAAAAAAAAGCAGGGACTGTGCTAGGAGCACTAATACATGGCATAAAGGATATACAAAACACTACTAACCATAGAGGAGAGAAACTAGATAGCTGGGAGCTCCTAAAAATCAAACACCTATGCTCATCCAAAGACTTCACCAAAAGAGTAAAAAGATTACCTACAGACTGGGAAAAAGTTTTTAGCTATGACATTTCTGGTCAGCTCCTGATCTCTGAAATCTACACGATACTACAAAAACTCAACTACAAAAAGAAAATAACCCAATTAAAAAATGGGCAAAATATGTGAACAGGCACTTCACTAAAGAAGACATTCAGGTAGCTAACAGATACATGAGGAAATGCTCACCATCATTAGCCATTAGAGAAATGCAAATCAAAACTACAACGAGATTCCATCTCACCCCAAAGGCTGGCATTATTCCAAAAAACACAAAATAATAAATGTTGGAGAGGTTGTGCAGAGACTGGAGCACTTATACAATGCTGGTGGGAACGTAAAATGGTACAATGACTTTGGAAATCGATTTGGCACTTCCTTTTTTTTAAAAAAAAGGCACTGGGTTTTTTTTGTTTGTTTGTTTTAAAAGCTAGAAATAGAACTACCATATGATCCAGCAATCCTACTCCTTGGAACATATCCTAGAGAAATAAGAGCCTTTTCACGAACAGATATACGCACACCCATGTTCAGAGCAGCACTGTTTATAGTAGCAAAAAGATGGAAGCAACCAAGGTGCCCATCAAAGGATGAATGGATAAGTAAATCATGGTATATTCACACAATGGAATACTACACATCAATGAAGAACAACGATGAATCCATGAAATATTTCATAACTTGGAGGAATCTGGAAGGCATTATGCTGAGTGAAATTAGTCAGCTGCAAGAGGACAAATACTGTATAAGACCACTATTATAAGAGCTGGATAAAAAGTTTAAACAGAGAAGAAAATATTCTTTGATGGTTACAAGTGGGGGGACAGAGGGAATGAGGGAGGAGGCGGGGTTTTCACTAATTAGATAGTAGATAAGAACTATTTTAGGTGAAGGGAAGGACAACACACAATACAGGAGAGGTCAACACAACTGGACTAAATCAAAAGCAAAGAAGTCCTCTCAATAAACTGAACACTTCAAAGGCCAGCATATAGGGGCAAGACTTTGGGGGCCATGGTTTCAGGGGACATCTCAGTCAGTTGGCATAATAAAATCTATTAATATAACATTCTGCATCCCACTTTGGAGTGCAGCATCTCGTTTCTTAAATGCTAGCAATCGGTCATCTGAAATTCATCAATTGGTCTCAACTCACCTGGAGTAAAGGAGAATGAAGAACACCAAGACACAAGCTGATTATAAGCCCAAGAGACAGAAAGGGCCACATAAACCAGAGACTACATCTGCCTGAGACCAGAAGAACTAGATGGTGACCAGCTGTAACCGATGACTGCTCTGACAGGGAACACAAAAGAGAACCCCTGAGGGAGCAGGAGAGCAGTGGAATGCAGACCTCAAATTCTCTTAAAAAGACCATACTTAATGGTCTGACTGAGACTAGTAGGACCCCGGTGGTCATGGTCCACAGACCTTCTGTTAACCTAAGACAGGGATTGGACGGGACAATGGGATGGAAAATGACACTGGTGAAGATTGAGCTTCTTGGATCAAGTAGACACATGAGACTATGTCGGCATCTCCTTTCTGTAGGGGAGATGGGAGGGTGGAGGGGGTCAGAAGCTGGCCAAATGGACTCAAAAATAGAGTGGAGGGAAGGAGTGTGCTGTCTTATTAGAGGGAGAGGAATTGGGAGTATATAGCAAGGTGTGTATAAATTTTTCTTTGAGAGACTGACTTGATTTGTAAACTTTCACTTAAAGCACAATAAAAAAAAAAAATGATTCAACCATATACTGTCACTTTATAGCAGTGATAGTATTTGGGCTAATCAGCCAATTTAGAGAAAGCCTATCAAGAGCACAGCATATATTGAGGTGAAATTGATTGGTAATAAGAAAAATCACTACTGTGGTGTTACACTGTAAAGAAGAAAATAGAAACCAGAGTAGTTTATAATGGTTAAGTGAAGACAAAGACAGTTTTGGTTTGCGACCTTTGTGTATACAGATAAGAAACAAAGAAAACTTGGAATAAGCAAATGATAGTACATAGAAAATAGTTCAGATCTAGAGATACTTAATGTCTACGTGATAGGCTTTATTCACCAGTAAGTGCGGGAAACTGAATGACAATCAATTATAGAGTCTCTGTGAGTCAAAATTAACTGGACTGCAATGGGTTTTAGGTATTTGGTATTTCCACATGCCTTAAACTCTGTCTTATTTCTCCATGTTGCCATGCTTAGCCATGGAAGAGAGCTGTCAATTACTGGGCCCGTTCTACAACTCTCACCAACATGTAGGCAGCAGCTGCAGCTATTGAAATGAGTAAAGGTAAAACTTCTTGAAGGACCTTAAAAGAGAAAATGGAAAGAAGGAATCAGGAAAGGTGATTTAACTTGACGAAAGAGAAAAGGAGGCCTTCTCAGGGAAATTAAATATTAAAGAGTCAGGACTACGGTATCATGGGAAGGAGATATCCAGATGGGATGGCCAGAGATGAGAGTTAGAAAACTGTCATGTCACAGGAACTTATCAAGGGGTAATTCTTTCAAATAAAGGGAAAATTTATTAATAATAAGTACTGAAGGGTTGTTAAGTAAGATAACAGCTAAAAAGTATCTTGTTAGTCGCTGTCGAGTCGGCCCTGGCCTCATAGCAGCCCCATGCACAATGGAATGGAGTGAAATCAGGTCTTTTTTCCTTATTCAACTTATTCTGGAAGCTCTACTGAATCCTGTTCAGCATCATAGCAACACACAAGCCTCCACAAACAGATGGATGGTGGCTGTGCTAGAGGTGTTTTGGCTGGAAATGAACCTGGGTCTCCTGTATGAAAGGTGAGAATTCTACCACTGAACAACCATTGTTCCCAAAAGTATCCTTAAGATTTGGTAATTAAGGTGCAATTGGTGACTTTAGTAGAAATATTTCAGGTGAAAACCAGGTGGAAGGAGGACAGAGGCAGTGGACTGGGCCAGACTGATGTTCTTGCTACTGTAATTGTGTGTGTGTAGACAGATAAGGAAAACCTGGTGGTATAGTGGTCAAGAGCTACAATTGCTAACCAAAGGGGTGGACAGTTCAAATCCACCAGACGCTCCTTGGAAACTCTATGGGGCAGTTCTACTCTGCCCTGAAGGGTCACTGTGAGTCGGAATCGACTCGACAGCATTGGGTTTGGTTTCTTTTTTTTTTTTTTGGTAGACAAACACATGTATGCACATTTTCATATTCTTTGTTATAGTGAATATGTTATGTCAGAGAAAATTCTCCCTAAGAATCTGATTTAAATTCTTTTATTTTTGACTTTATATTTAAATCTGGTTCAGCAGCATAAAATGCATGTGTTCTTTTTTTTTTTCCTATTCCATTGATATAAGTAACCTTAGGCAAATTGCTAATTCAGGGGCACAGACAAAACTTGTGAGACACAGAGTTGATTTTCAACAAACCACAAAAATACAGTTCATAGGCAATTCTATGTTTGAAACATTAGATTGAAAAAACACACTGTGTAATCTTTTATATTTTTAGAGAGCTTTGCTTTGCTCAGGAGTGATAAGTTTTGGAAAATATCTTTATGTGGTTTACTCAGTCTACAAAATTCTGGTCCTATGTATCTGTGAACATCTCTTGATTTTAACCAACCAATGCGAATGACCATAGATAGATCAGCTCTTCAACCTTCTACTCTCCTGTACTGAATACTCCATATGTGTCCTATGCTGTGTCAGGCTCTGCTAACATTTGAAGTACCAACTTCAAAAATAGTAGACCAAACAAAGTCCTATTGTTACTTCTCTGACTTATAGCAAGGTATAGTGAATCTGACTATTTAGCAGAATCAAAAATAAAAAGAAGATAAATAGAGCTGATAGGCTATTCCAAAAAGTGTTGTTTCTGGAGCACTGAGCTCATGCTTTTTCTAGGAACACATGGATAAAAGTGTACGTGATTGGGCTATGGTCTAATTTACGGGCAAGTCTAAAACAATTTTAAGAGCTTAACACTACAATAGCCCTTTTGGGTATTAATTCTGTCAGCTGGCTTGCAAATCAGAAAATTGATAGCTCTATTATGGAGGCATGTGAAATATCAAATACATGGGTTGTGTGGAATGTTTAACTGCTTTATGAGCTGACCAGAAGCTGCTGACTGATTTGTTGGTTTAAATCCTGCTGAATGGGCCCCTTTAATTGCCTTAAGGATATCCTACTAAATAATTCAAAAGAACTGGGCCTAAAAAGGGAGAAATATAAGCATGCAAATGGATTGCACTTAAATTAGAAAGTCTTTTTGAGACAGAGTTTCATATAAAAATGGTGACTATTTCAACACCATTAAAAACTAAGACTTTAAAAGTGAATAGAACAGGAGAAAGTGACAAATGGATTTTTTTGCTCAGATACTTTCTGTTCCTTTTTTCTTTTATTCCTATAACATAGAAGGTGTTATCATGTTTATAGCATATTTTATATTAAATCAAATTATCCTTAGCATAGTGTTATGTACCCCGTAGCATGTCAATAACAAAATTGAGCAAAAATGATACATTTATTGAACATCTACTATGTGTAAAGCATTTGTTAGGTATTCAGTATTCTGTGGTGAATATAACACAGCTAGTGCCTTTTTAGTGCCTTAGATAGCTTACATGTGTTATATAAAATAAATCATATTGTGAGAATTTTTAAAGATATTAAATAATTTTATGACTCTTCAGGTAATCTTTTTAAAAAGGACTTAAAATTTCTTATATAAATATAAATCACACAACAACATAGAAAAATTAAATACAGGTAGGAATATATAAAGGAACCCTGGTGTGAAGCACTCAGCTGTTAACCAAAAAGTTGATAGTTCAAACCCACCCATCTGCTTCATGGGAGAAAGACCTAGCAATCTGCTCCCATAAAAATTACGACCTAGGAAATCCTATGGGGCACTTCTGCCGTGTCACAGAGGATTGCTGTGAGTTGAAATTGACTCAATAGCACCTAACAACAACATGAATATATAATGGAGACAAGTATGAGATTAGAACACCTATAAACTTGCTAGAGGTGGGCCACAGAGTTCTAAGCTTTCTGACAGCATGATTTAATATTATAAACTAGTTAAGATATTATGCTCTGAAACTGATATGTGAAATTGAGAGCTCTAGAATTTGTTCTTTATCACCTTTTAAAATTCTCTTTAAAATTACTCGTAAAAATTCTTGGTTCCACCTACTTGTGACTCTATTCACATTCTTTAGAAGTTGATCAGGTGGGTATTATTTTCATATTCCTCCGTTATACACTGCCTGCTCTGTATGACTGAAATTGCATGGACTCAGTTGAGCATTGTCCTGTCTCAGAGCAGTCATTAGCTTCCAACATTTTAATTCATTCCTCCCTCCAGACTGACTTAAAGAATGTCTGAGTGGGTGGCTAAGACAGATAATAGGATGTTTCCTGGGATAGCCGTAAGTTGTATAAGAAATATCGCACTTAGGAATATTTTGGAATTTTTGAAATAAGACTTGAATAGCTTAAGCTTTCTTTTATATTTTCTTACTTTAAGCCTACTTGTTTTAAGTTAAAGTTACAGAGAACAGATAGGATGGAGCAAAAGAAACATTTGAAAGCAAAATAGACTTGAATTTTCTAAAATAATGAAATATATCTAACCACAGAACCAAGAAATTCCAAGAGCAACAAGGAATACTAAATACACACACACACACACATAGACACATTACATTCAAATTGCTACAAAAAATCAATAGTTGATAAACCTCTAGCTAGACTTATCACGTAAAAAGTGCAAATACTCAAATTAGCATTATCAGAAGTGACAGATGAAGAGCACTAGAAATCCTACAGACAGTAACAGGAAAACAAAAAAATATGAGCACATTTATACCAATAAATTTATCATCTTACATAAAATAACCAACTTGCTTGAAAGAAATACTATCAAAACTCACTGAAAGGGAACACAACAGAGACTCCCTGATGGAGCAGGAGAACAGTGGGATGCAGACCTCAAATTCTCATAAAAAGACCAGACTTAATGGTCTGAGACTAGAAGGACTGGGAGGTTATGGTCCCCGAACCTTCTTTTAGCCCCAAACTGGAAACATTCCCAAAGCCGGCTCTTCAGACGTGGGTTGGACTGGACTATAAGACAGAAAATGATATTGGTGAGGAGTGAGCTTCTTGGCTCAAGCAGACACATGAGACTATGTGGGCAGCTTCTGTCTGGAGGCAAGATGAAAAGGAAGAAGGAAGGAGCTGGTTGAATGGACTTGGGGAATACAGGGTGGAGAGGAAGAGTGTGCTGTCTCATTAGAGGGAGAGCAGCTAGGAGTACATAGCAAGGTGTATATATAACTTTTTGTATGAGAGACTGACTTGATTTGTCAACTTTCACTTAAAACACAATAAATAATAAAATAAAAAACTCACTGAAAAAGAAATTGATCAACGTATAACTTGTAAAAAATCAATTTGTAGATAAAGTCTTCCAAAAAATAAAATTTTAGGCAAAAATTTCTTCACTGGTTAATCAATCAATAAAGGAAGAAATAATACCTATTCTTCAAAAACCATCCCAGAAAAATATTATTGAATGTCTCATACAGCATTTCACGAGGCCAGCATTATCCTGATACCAAAACTTAACAAAGACATTAAAAGAAAAGGAAATTGGGAAGAGGGGTGAAGATGGCGAATCAGTCACAAGCTTCCGCTGAACCCTCTTGCAACAAAGACCTGAAAAAGCAAGTGAATCAATTACAGTTATGACAATCTAGGATCTCTGAGCATCAAATGCACAATTAAGGAATTGGTCTGACCGATGAGGGGTGGAGAGACAGTGCAGAAGCAGCAATGAGTTGCCAAGCCCATGCAGCACCTCAGCTCCTATTCCTTGGTGCCACTCTTTGGCACGATGACAGTGGGGTGGATTGTAGTTTCCTGAGACATGCAGCTTCAGGGAAAGAAGGCAAGCAAGTTGCACACCTCTGATCCTGTGGCATTTCTACAGTGGGGCTGCCTGTGGCATTTAGGGAGTGGCTGCCTCAGTGAAAGAAGGCAAATGAAGTGCCAGCACCCCGACCTCTGGTGTGACGGGTGCATGATGGGCTGTGAAATTTAGGACAAAGCTGCTTCAGTGAAAGAAGGCAAGTGCTGGATGCAGCCCGAAGCCCCTGGGGCAATCTCGGTGGCGACCCAGCCAGCGCACATAGGCTACACTTGCCTCTGGAATCTGAGATAAAACAGCGCTGTCAACACAAGATAAGTGATTTTGTCTAACTTACCACGCAGATCTAATAGCTCCTTCTTCTGAAAGTACTCTCTCCTATCTATCTGATCCCTCCCACCTCTGCCCCAACCAGCTTCATTAACAGTTGAATTCCCTGGGCCTGAGAGAGAACCTGCTCCACTATCTCTGAGCCATTCTCCTGGCCTGGGAGAAAGAACAAATTAACAAATGGGGGAAAAATACTTTTCTGACTCACCTAATCTGGAAGCTCAGAGCAGAAGCAGGTCCACTCCAGGCATAAGCAATCCACAGAGTTCGGCTTTCACTCCTACATGCATCCAGGTGACTACTATTTTACAAGGGCAAATCTGTTACAGGTCTGACTGTAATTGTTTCAGCTGTGTGGTGGAGAGGCAGGTTTTGGAGGTCTGATACCCTCTGCCTATTAACCAGGGCTCTCACCTACCCACAGCAGGGACCTGAGGGCTCAAGGCTGCATCCATACCACCTAGTCACCCACAAAAGGGATCCAAGGATAGTGGTGCCTACCACTCTTTACAGGTATAAGCTTTGGGTGCCTAAGGTACAGCTGCAAAGCCCACCCACCAGAGCACTCTAGAGAACAGAGACACTTCTTCCTCACTGACACCTGGGGGAAGGCTGTCAGCACCCTGCCTTCCTCAGAGTGTGACCCCCTGCTGCTACCAGAAACCAGTGCCTACAATCATCACCACTACTCCTCTAAGATAGTATGTGTGAGCCTAAACCACACACTGGGTGACTATCAGGACACCTGAGTTGAATTTATACAAGAATAGTGAATGGACTCCTAGGCTCATATACCTGGAAACAGCTCTAGCCATCTGGTAACAGGGCATTATTGCTTCCAAGGCTCCAATAATCAAGTAGCCTAAAACTCAAAACAAACAAAACAAGAAGCTAGGACACAGTGAGCAAACATAAAATAAATTATTACGATAAATTATAGTGGCTCAGAGGCAGCAGTCGATATGAAATCACATAAAGAAGCAGACCATGACATTTTTTAATGAGATGAAGAAACAAATCACCAATTTCACGTGGAAGGGAAAGAGGCCCCGGATAAGTAAAGCATTACTGAAAAAGAAGAACAAAGTGGAAGGCCTCACTCTACCTGATTTTAGAACCTATTATACTGCCACAGTAGTCAAAGCAGCCTGGAACTGGTACAACAACAGATACATGGACCAATGGAACAGAATTGAGATTCTAGAAATAAATCCATTCACATATGAGCAGTTGATATTTGACAAAAGTCCAAAGTCAGTTGGATGAAGAAAAGACAGTCTTTTTAACAAATGGTGGTGGCATAACTGGATATCCATCTGCAAAAAAGTGAAACAAGACCCATACCTCACACCACGCACAGAAACCAACTCAAAATGGACCAAAGGCCTAAATATACAATCTAAAAAGATAAAGATCATGAAAGAAAAAATAGGGGTAACATTAAGAGCCCTAATACATGGCATAAACAGTATACAAAACATTACTAACGATGCAGAAGAGAAACTAGATAACTGAGAGCTCCTAAAAATCAAACACTTATGCTCATCCAAAGACTTCACCAAAAGAGTAAAAAGATTACCTACAGACTGGGAAAAAGATTTTAGCTATGACATTTCCGACCATCGCCTGATCTCTAAAATCTATATGACACTAAAAAAACTCAACTACAAAAAGACAACCTAATTAAAAAATGGGCAAAATATATGAACAGGTACTTCACTAAAGAAGACATTCAGGTAGCTAACAGATACATGAGGAAATGCTCACCATCATTAGCCATTAGAGAAATGCAAATCAAAACTACAGTGAGATTCCATCTCACTCCAACAAGGCTGGCATTAATCCAAAAAACACAAAATGATAAATATTGGAGAGGTTGTGGAGAGACTGGAACACTTATACAATGCTGGTGGAAATGTAAAATGGTACAATCATTTTGGACATCAATTTGGAGTTTCCGTAAAAAACTAGAAATAGAACTACCATATCACCCAGCAATCCCACTCCTTGGAATATATCCTAGAGAAGTAAGAGTCTTTACACGAACAGGTATATGCTTACCCATGTTCATTGCAGCACTGTTTACAATAGCAAAAAGATGGAAGCAACCAAGGTGCCCATCACGGATGAATGGATAAATAAATTATGGCATATTCACACAATGGGACACTAGGCATCGATAAAGAACAATGATGAAACTGTGAAACATTTCATAACATGGAGGAATCTGGAAGGCATTATGCTGAGAGAACGTAGTCAGTTGCAAAAGGACAAATATTGTATAAGACCACTTTTATAAGAACTGGAGAAATAGTTTAAACAGAGAAGAAAATATTCTTTGATGGTTACGAGACGGGGGAGGGAGGGAGGGAGAGTGGTTTCCATTAATTAGATGCTAGATAATTATTATTTTAGGTGAAGGGAAAGACAACACACAATACAGGAGTGGTCAGTACAATTGGACTAAGCCCAAAGCTAAGAAGTTTCCTGAATAAACTGAACGCTTTGAAGGCCAGCATAGTAGGGGCAGGGGTTTGGGGACCATGGTTTCAGGGGACATCTAAGTCAATTGGCATAATAAAATCTATTAAGAAAACATTCTACATCCCACTTTGGCGAGTGGTTCCTGGGGTCTTAAATGCTAGCAAGCGGCCATTTAAGATGCATCAATTGGTCTCAACCCACCTGGAGCAATGGAGAATGAAAAACACCAAAGACACTAGCTAATTTTGAGCCCAAGAGGCAGAAAGGACCACATACAACAGAGACTCCTTCAGCCTGAGACCAGAAGAACTAGAGGGTGACCAGCTACAACTGATGACTGCCCTGACAGGGAACAAAACAGAGAATCCCTGAGGGAGCAGGAGAGCAGTGAGATCCAGACCTCAAATTCCTGTAAAAAGACCAGACTTAATGGTCTGACTGAGACTAGAAGGACCCCAGAGGTCATGGTCCCCAGACCTTCTGTTAGCCCAAGACAGGAACCATTCACATAGCCAACTCTTTAGGCATGGATTGGACTGGACAATGGGATAGAAAATGATACTGCTGAAGGATGAGCTTCATTGATCAAGTAGACACATAAGACTATGTTGGCATCTCCAGTCTGGAGGGGAGATGAGAGGCCAGAGGGGGCCAGGAGCTGACCGAATGGACTCAAAAATGGAGAGCGGAGGGAAGGAGTGTGCTGTCTCATTGAGGGGAGAGCAATTAGGAGTATAAAGCAAGGTGTATATAAATTTTTGTATGAGAGACTGATTTGGTTTGTAAACTTCACTTAAAGCACAATAAAAATTAATAAATAAAAAAAGAAAAGGAAATTACTGATGTATACAACAACATGAAACTCAAATACTTTATGCTAAGGGAAAGAAGCAAGTCTCAAAAGGTGGCATAGTATACAATTCCATTTATATTACACTCTGGAGAAAGAAAATCTAAAAACAGAAAACAAATGGTTACTTGACAGGGGCTAAACATGAGTGTACAACAAAGAGCTTGAGATTGAAAGATGAAAATATTACGTATCTTGATTGTGGTGGTGGTTGCATGACTTTATATGTTTGTGAAGTATGTTTGTAAAACTTCATGGAAGTCTACACTTGAAAAGTGGGAGTTTTATTGTATGTAAATTATACCTCAATTAATTAGACATTAAAATAAAAGATTGTCTAAGTGTCAGGGGAAGCCTTGTTATTTAGAAGTCTTAACTTTTAAAGTAAGAGGCAGATACACTTGTTTGGGACTTCCTGATTTACAAAGTAAGAAGGATACACTATATAGATAGAAAGTTTTTATTTTATTTCACTACTGAATAGGTTGACCTCCCTCCCTCCCCCAATACTTAAGGCCAATTATCTTCAGATTCTGTTTTGTCCCTTTAATTTCTGCCCAAACATCCAGAGGGGCAAATCTATCTCTATTTAAAAATAGTTCTTAGGAATCTATCAACACTAATTGGACCATTGTGATCCATAACAGGATTTTCATTGGCTGATTTTTGGAAGTAGATCACCAGGCCTTTGTTCCTAGTTTGTCTTAATCTGTGTGATGGTTAAGGTTGTGTGTTGACTTGGCTGGGCCATGATTCTCAGGGATTTGGCAGTTATGATGTAGTTTGGCAGCTATGCAATGAAGTAATTACCTCCATAATGAGATCTGATATAATGTTATCTCCATGATGAAATCTGCTATGAGCCAATCAGTTATGGGGGAGTATACTTGGGGATGTGGCCTACATCTAATATACGTGAACTTTCTGGAAAAGCTTGCTGACTTTTGCTTCCTTTGGGTCCTACAGCTAACTTCTCACTGACCCCTGGTTCTTGGGACTTGAGCTAACAATTATCTGCCAATCTTGGGATTTAGTGAACACCAGCAGCCTGTTAGCCAGATACCTGCTGTTTTACCTGCCAATCTTGAGTTCACCAGCCTCTGCAGCTTAGTGAGTCAGGAAGAGCCTCCAGCCTGAACCACAGGCTTGGGACTTTTCAGCCTCTATAACCAGGCGAGCCATTTCCTTGATATAAACTCTCTCTATATATATACATATACGCTTCACTGATTTTACTTCTCTAGAGAACACAGCCTAAGACATTTGGTACCAAGAGTGGTTCTAGAGCAACAAAATTGTAAGGATGAGTTTTCTAAATTGGTTATCAAGTCTGGTAAGATTTAAAGATGTTGATGACTCTGCTAAAGAGGGCACTGCTAATCCACGGCATGAGGTGGCAATAGAAATATACAAAATATCACCACCAATAGATCAATTATTGGTGAGAGGCAAGGCTCTGGGTGATCACATATTTGATATCTTTCTACAAATTTGCCAGAATGAGAATTATAAAGAAGTTGGTTGATTGGCCCTACTTCTGCTAGGTAAAGTGGTGAAAGAAAGATGATCTCAAGGCTTCAGAGTCATGGCTAAAGAGCCACATAAATGACCTCAAATAGTCCACCTGTACCTTAAAAAAGAGCCTTATTTCTAGTAGTACCAGAGCTGATGCTGTTGAAAAACAAGCCCAAAATCTTATTGTAAGAGCAACTGAATTACAATGACAATTGAATTCCCAAATTCAAATGGTATCTGAAATTAAAGCAAGGGTATTGATTGGGAAAAAAAAATTGGGACCCTGAAACTTAGGATGGGAACATATGGGCAGATAATCAGGAAGCCAGGGACATTGAGCCCCTAAATTCCACTGAATCACTCCTGCCAACAGAATCAGACCTCTCACTCTCATTTGAAGAGATTACTCTACTCCATCTTTGTCTAATAAGCCACCCTCCTCGGTAAAACCATTAGCCCTTCCACCCCCATCTGATAAGATTAGCCCAGCTATGTTTGAAGAGACTTGGTCTGATTTACCTCCTGGGGAGGCATCTGAGATATTACCTGGGACATCATCTGCGGGAGATGCCTAACAAGACATTGTTGAATGTTCTCAGAACACATCCCCACCACCCCTTTTGGCTTCTAGACATAAAAAAAAAAAAAAAAAAAACTAGTCTTAAATCTGATTGAGCTCCAAAAGGTGAAGTATAAAGCATGACCCAGACGGAAGACCACTACACTCCAAAAGAACTGCTTGAGTTTTCTAATGTGTACAAACAGAAACTTGGGGAATATGTGTGAGAATGGCTATTAAGGATGTGGGATAATGGTGCAAGGAACATAAAGCTGAATTAGTCTGAACTTATTGATATGAGCCCACTAAGCACAAATTTTTCATTCAGTGTTTCCACTTAAAATGTTAGGAAAGGATCTAATTGTATATTTGGTTGGTTTGCTGAAGCAAGGATTACACAGTGGCCCACACTGTATTGAATGGAAGTGCCAGACCTGCCTAAGTATACTGTGGAAGAAGGTATCCAAAGGCTTAGGGAAATTGGCATGCTAGAGTGGATTTATCAGGTTAGACCCACATATGAAGTGTCCAGAAGACACAGCTTTTAACACAACGGTGAGGAACAAATTCTAGAAGGGAACACCAGCATCCTTGAAGACTGCCGTGATTTTTATTTTATGCTTGTCAGATTTGACAGCGGGAACTACTCTCACTGAATTAAGACACCTAACAACAAAGGGGTGGATTGGATCCTGTAGTGGTAGGGACTAAGTGATGGTGCTCAATCAACAAAGACAAGATAGGCATGTTTCTATAATGGGCAGCAGAGTCAAAGGAATAATCAAAATAGTCTGACTCATATGGTCTTATGGCATCAACTACTTGGGCATGGTGTCCCTAGGAGTGAAATAGATGGGAAATCTACTAAATATTTCCTTGATTTGTGAAAGGGGATGAATTCTAGGTCAAGTGAATGGCAGTCTAACTCTATTTACCAGAATAGAGAGTTAAGGACGCTGAAACAATTCCCAGACTAGAACCAGTTTGTTATTGTTGTATGGTACTGTCGAGTTGGTTCCAACTCATAGCAAGCCTATGCACAACAGAATAAAACACTGCACAGTCCTGTGCCATCCTCGTGATCATTGTTACACTTTAGCCAATTGTTCCACCCACTCTGTCTTTCCATCTTATTGAAGGTCTTCATCTTTTTTGCTGACCCTCTACTTTACAAAGCATGGTATCCTCCAGGGACTGATCCCTCCTGATAACATGTCCAAATTATATTAGATGAAGTCTCACTATCCTTGCTTCTAAGGAACATTCTGGTTGTAATTCTTCCAAGACAGATTTGCTTGTTCTTCTGGCAGTCCATGGTATATTCAAATTTCTTTGCCAACACCATAATTCAAAGGCTTCATTTCTTCTTTGATCTTCTTTATTCATTGTCCAGCTTTCACATGCATATGAGGCATTTGAAAACACCATGGCTTGGGTCAGGCTCACCTTAGTCCTTAAAGTGGCGTCTCTCTTTTTAAACACTTTAAATAGGTCTTTTGCAGCATATTTGCCAAATGCAATGTGTTATTTGAGTTCTTGACTACTGCTTCCATGGATGTTGATTGTGAATTCCAGTAAAATGAAGTTTTTCAATCTTTTCTCCATTTATCATGATGTTGTTTATTGGTCCATATGTGAGGATTTTTGTTTTCTCTGTGTTGAGGTGTGATCCATACTGAAGGCTGTGATCTCTGATCTTCATCACTAAGTGCTTCAAGTCCTCTTCACATTCAGTAAGGTTGTGTCATCTGCATATAGCAGGTTGTTAAAGAGTCTTTCCCCAATCCTAATGCCATGTTCTTCTTTATATCATCCAGCTTCTGGGATTATTTGCTCAGCATACAGATTGAATAAGTATGGTGAAAGGATAAAACCCTGACACACACCTTTCCTGACTTTAAATCACACCGTATCTCCTTGTTCTGTTCAAAGGATTGTCTCTTGATCTATGTATAGGTTCCTTATGAGCACAAGTAGGTGTTCTAGAATTCTCATGCTTTTCAGTGTTATCCATAATTTTCTATGACGCACATAGTCAAATGCCTTTGCATAGTCATTAAAACACAGGTAAACATCTTTCTGGTATTCTCTGCTTTCAGCCAGGATTCATCTGACATCTGAATCTGGCTTGAATTTCAGGCAGTTCCCTGTCAATGTACTGCTGCAATGTCATCTGAATGATCTTCAGCAAAATTTGCATGTGATATTTATGATATTGTTCAATAATTTCCACATTTGGATGGATCACCTTTCTTTGGAATAGGCATAAGTATGGATTTCTTCCAGTTGATTGGCCAGCTAGCTGTCTGTCATGGATTGAATTGTGTCCCTCAGAAATATCTATCAACTTGACTAGGTCATGATTCTTAGTAATGTGTGATCGTCTACCATTCTGTCATCTGATGTGATTTTCCTATGTAGATAAATCCTATCTCTGTGATATTAATGAGATGGAACTAGAGGCAGTTATGTAGACTCAACCTACAAGATTAATCTACAATTTAAACTAATCTCTTTTAAGCAGAGAGACAGGGGTACCTCATACCACCAAGAAGGCAGTGCTGAGAGCACAAACCCATCCTTTGGACTCAGGTTTCCTGAGGGGAGAATCTCCTAGATCAAGGGAAGATTGATGACAAGAACCTTCCTCAAGAGACAACAGAGAGAGGAAGCCTTTCCCTGGAGCTGGCATCCTAAATTCAGACTTCTAGCCTATTAGACTGTGATTGAATAGACTTCTGTTTGTTTAAGCCATCAACTTGTGGTATTTTTGTTATAGCAACACTAGATAACTAGGACACTGTCTTCCAAATTTCTTGGCAGAAATTAGTGAGCTGTTTCCATTCATTGAAACATCTCAGTTGGTATTCTGTCAATTCCTGGAGACTTGTTTATTGCCAATGTCTTCACTTCTTGGATTTCTTCTTTCAGTACCATCTGTTCTTGATCATATGCTACCTCCTGAAGTGTTGGAACATTGATGAATTCTTTTTGCTACAGTGACTAAGTATATTCCTTCCACCTTCTTTTGATGCTTCCTGCATCATTCAGTATTTTGCCCGTAGAATCATTCACTATTGCAACTCAAGGCTTGAATTTTTTCTTCAGTTCTTTCAGATTGAGAAATGCAGAGTGTGTTCTTTCCTTTTGGTTTTCTCACTCCAGGTCTTTGCACATGTCATTATAACACTTTACTTTGTCTTCTCCAGCCACCCGTTGAAATCTGTTCAGCTCTTTAACTTTATCATTTCTTCCTTTCACTTTAGCTATTCTACCTTCAAAAACAAGTTTCAGAGTCTCTTCTGACTTCCATTTTGTTCTTTTCTTTCTTTCCTATCTTTTTAATGACACCTTGCTTTCTTCAGGTATTATGTCCTTAATGTCATTCCACAACTCATCTTGTCTTCGGTCATTAGTGTTCAATGCATCAAGTCTATTTTTGAAATGACCTGTAAATTCAGGTGGGATATACTCAAGCTCTTACTTTGGCTCTCGTAGACTTGTTCTAATTTTTTTCAGCTTCAACTTGAATTTGCATATGAGCAATTGATGATTTGTTTCACAGCTGGCCCCTGATCTTGTTCTGACTGATGATATTGAGCTTTTCCATTGTCTCATTCCACAGATGTATTCAATTTCATTCTTGTTATTCCATTTGGCAAGGTTCAGGTGTATAGTTGCCATTTATGTTGTTGAAAAATGATATTTGCGATGAAGTCAGTCTTGCAATATTGTCATGTGATCTCCGGCATAGTTTCTATTGTCAAGGCCATATTTTCCTACTACGCATCCTTCTTTGTTTCTAACTTTTGCATTTCCAATTGCTAGTAATTATGAATGCATCTTGATGGCACGTTTGAGCAATTTCAGACTGCATGAGTTGGTAAAAATAGTCAATTTCTTCATCTTTCTCCTTAATGGTTGGTGTGTAGATTGCAATAATAGTCATATTAACTGGTCTTTCTTGTAGGTGTATGAATATTATTCTATCACTTACATCATTGTGCTTCAGGATAGATTTTGGAACTTTTTTTCTGCCAACCAATGTTACACCATTTCTCTTCAAATTGTCATTCCAAGTATAGTAGACCATATGATTGTCTGATTTGTAATGGCCAATATCAGTCCATTTCAGCTCACTAATGCCCAGGATATTGATGTTTATGCATTCTATTTCATTTTTATCAATTTCCAGTTTTCCTAGATTCATACTTCTTGCATTCCACATTCTGATTATTCATGGCTGTTTACAGCTATTTCTTCTCATTTGAAATGTGACACATCAGCAAATGAAGGTCCCAAAATCTTGTCTCCATTCACATCATTAAGGCCAGATCTACTTTGAGGAGGGAGCTCTTCCTAGTCATATTTTGAGTGTCTTTCAACCTGAGAGGCTCATCTTCTGGCACTATATTAGACAATGTTCACTTGCTATTCTTAAGGTTTTCACTGGCTAATTTTTCAGAAGTAGTTGCCAGGTCCTTCTTCCTAGTCTTAGTCTGGAAGCTCAATTCAAACCTGTCCACCATGGGTCACCCTGCTGGTACTTGAATACTGGTGGTATAGCTTCAAACATCACAGCAACACACAAGCCCCCACAGTACAACAAACTGGCAGACACGTGTAGCTGAGCCAGTTTACAGAATCAGATTCCCTTGAATGATGTGGAGGCCAATTCCCCTTAAGGAAGGACCCAACTACACTGCCAAAAGTTTATACTATTAATGCAGAAATTGTGGAGATGACTGCCACCATCGAGGACTTGAAACGTGCAGGGATGGTGATTCCCACCACATCTCCATTCAACTCTTCTATTTGGCCTGTGCAAAAAAGAGATGGATCTTGGAGAATGACAATGGATTATCAAAAACTTAACCAAGAGGTGACTCCAATTGCAGCTGTTGTTCCAGATGTGGTTTCATTGTTTGAGCAAATTAATTAATCTATTGGTACCTGGTATGCAATTATTGATCTGGCTAATCCTCTTTTCATCATACCTTTTTTGAATGACCTCCAGAAGCAATTTGCCTTCAGCTGGCAAGGCCAGAAATACACTGTTACCGTCCTACTTCAGCAGTATATCAGCTATCTAGCCATATGTCCTAATTTAGTCTGCAGGGAACTTGATCACCTTTCCCTTCCACAAGAGGACACGCTGATACATTACATTGATGACATTATGCTGATCCAACCCTGTACAGAAGTGTCAATGACTCTGGACTTAATTATTAAAACATTTGTGTGCTAGAGGGTGGGAAATTAACCTAACAAAAATCAAGGGACCTCCCACCTCAGTGAAGTTTCTAGGGGTCCAGTTGTGTATGGTACGCCAAGATATTCCTTCTAAAGTCAAGGATAAGTTATTTTATCTGGCCTCTCCCACAACTAAAAAGGAAGGACAATGTTTGGTGGGCTTATTTGGATTTGGGGGGCAACTTAACCCTCATTTGGGTGTGTTACTCTGTCCTATTTATTAATTTACTCAAGAAGCTGCTGGCTTTGAGTGGGGCCCAGAACAAGGCAAGATTCTGCAGTAGGTTTGGGTTGCTGTGTGAAAGTCAGTCTACATCTTAGATCATATGATCCAGCTGATCTGGTGGTGTTGGAGGTGTCACTGGCAGATAGAGGAGCTGTTTGGAGTCTTTGGAAGGCTCTTACTGATGAATCACAGTGCAGACCCTTGGGATTTTGTAGCAAAGCCCTGCTATCCTCTTCAGATAACTACTCTCCTTTTGAGAAACAGCTTTTGGCCTGATACTTGGCCTTAGTAGAGTCTCTATGCTTAACCATGGGCCACCAAGTCACCACGGAGCCTGAGCTGCCCATTATGAACTGAGTGTTATCTGACTCACAGAGTCATAAAGCTGGACATGCACAGGAGCACATTCTATCATTAAATGGAAGTGATATACATGAGACTGGGCCTGAGCAGGACCTGAAGGCACAAGTAAATTGCATGAAGAAGAGACCCAAATGCCCATGGTCTCCATTTCTGTCACATTACCTTCTGTCTCCCAGCCTGCTCCTGTGGCCTTGTGGAGAGTTCCTTACGATCAGTTGACTGAGGAAGAGGAAATTCATGCTTGGTTTATAGATGGTTCTGCACTTACCACTCAAAAGTGGACAGTGGCACCACTACAGCCACTTTCTGGGACCTCCCTGAAGGACGGTGTTGAAGGGAGATCCTTCCAATGGGCAGAACTTCTAGCAGTGCACTTGGTTGTTCACTTTTCTTGGGATAAGAAATGGCCAGATGTGCAATTGTATACTGATTCATGGGCTGTGGCTAATGGTTTGGCTGAATGGTCAGGGACTTGGAAGGAACATGATTAAAAAATTGGTGTCAAGGACGTATGGGGAAGAAGTATGTGGATAGACTTCTCTGAATAAGCTAAAGAAGTGAAGAAATTTGTATCTCATGGGAACCCTCACCAAAGGGTGACCTCAGCAGAAGAGGATTTTAATAATCAAGTGGATAGGATGACACATTCTGTGGAAACCAGTCATCCTCTTTCTCCAGCCGCTCCTGCCATTGCCCATGGGCTCATGAACAAAGTGGCCGTGATGGCAGGGATGGAGGTTATGCATGGGCTCAGCAACATGGACTTCCACTCACCATGGCCATCTTGTCTATAGCCACTGCTGAGTGCCCAATCTGCCAGCAGCAGAAATCAACACTGAGTCCCCCATGTGGCAAGGTTCCTGGAGGTGCTTAACCAATTACCTGGTGGCAGGTTGATTACACTGGACCACTTCTATCATGGAAAAGGCAGTGTTTTGTTCTTACTGAATATGGATTTTTTTCTTACTTTGGGTATGGATTTGCCTTCCCCGCACCCAATGCTTCTGCCAAAACTACCATCCATGTACTATCTTAGGCTGGGTTCTCTACAGAAGTAAAATCAATGAAGTATGTATATATATACTCAAAAAAACCATTGCCGTTGAGTTGATTCTAACTCATTGCAACTCTGTATGTCAGAGTAGAGCTGCCTCATAGGGTTTCCAAAGAGCGACTGGTGGATTCAAACTGCTGAACTTTAGTTGAACAGCCAAATGCTTAACCACTGTGTCACCAAGGCTCTCTCTCTCTCTCTCTCTCTCCATGTATATATGTATACGTAGATGATATATGTACATAGAGAGAGAAAGATTTATAACAAGGAAATGGATCATGCAGTTATAAAGGCTGGAAAGTCCCAAGTCCACGTGTCAGGCTAGAGGCTTCTCCTGACTCATGTAGCTGAAGAGGCTAGTGGTCTCTAGATTAGCAAGTCAGAAGCAGGCCACTGACTCACAGGCTCCACAAGCTGATGAATCCCAAGATCAGCAGGTAAACTGCTAGCTCAAGTCCCAAGAACTAGAAGTCAATGAGAAGCCAGCTGCAGGATCCAGAGTGAGCAAAAGCCAGCAAGTTTTGCCATAAAATCCACATATATTAGATGGGACCACACACCCAGGGAAACTCCCTTTCAACTATTGTCTTCTCATAGCAGATCTCATTATGGAGGTGATTACATTATATCAGATCTCATTATGGAGGTTATTGCGTCATTCTCAGTGGTTTGACAGCTATTTAATAGTGAACAATATCTATGTGTTCATTTTATTTAAATTCAAATTTAGTCACTGTCTTGCTTAGAAATAGTTATTTTTCCTGCTATATTATTATTTATGTTACATCAAATATAATCTCTGTCAAGTTTTTCCAGTCTTGGAAATGTCTTTTGGGGATGCCGTATTCAAAACTTGGTATCCTAGAGAGTTTATGACTGCTTTGATTACTTTCACAAACATGATAAAATATACTTTACAACTTTTTCTGGAAATGTTTTGTTTACATTGAATGGTTATTTTTAATCTAATTTTACACTAAGATCTAAGTATAAAAATCTTACAAATATTATTGAAGTGGGGAAAAACTCATAATAAATACCCGAATACAAATAAATTCAAACCTCAGGCTTTGTAGAAAAGAAACCATAATGGTTGGAAGGAAGAGAGCATTTTTTAGAAGCTCCCAAATAATAATGATATGGACATGCCATTAGTATTTTCTTAATAATTGATCAATTCCAAGACCTTCACAGATAGCAAAAAAAATTAGAATTTCTCAGGGAACTTTAATGTTTTGTTTAATGAGAACTTCCGTATTTGAAATGTAAATCAAATCAAGCTTGGTGAACAGTGGGATACTCAAGTAAATGGCACAGGATCTAAGACTCACTTACTTATGGCCTCATCAGCTTCAAAATAAAATATTTTCAAGGTTATATTTAACTTTTAAAATTTTTACTAGCCTTAATATTGTGAACATCAATATCAGGTGCTGAAAGACTGTTGCTCCAATAATGTGAATTGTATATTTTACTTTAAATTGTGTTGAATATTGTTGATGTATTCTAGCATTAGAATGAGGTTAATTCTGTTTCTGAATGAAGTGTATTATCACTTAAAGTAATAATGATTATATGAAACATTGAATGCAGGAGGTCATTTTTAAATATTTATAATAAATAGTTATTTGAGACAATACTAAACATATAAAATATTTAAAATTACAGTATTATTTTATAGTAGAAATTTTAACACATGTAGTGAAAGTATCCTTTCCGTGGTGATGTATGTATTCTCTAAGATAACAGAATCTTTCTCTGATATTCCCCTCGCTTCTTTCTGAGCTCTTGCCAGATTCTAGGCTTTTTCTATCATGCACCTCAAAATTGTATAGTACATATTTAAAATATCTTTTTTTCCCATTTATAGAATATTCAGATAATAGATATTTTAAAGAGCATAAGAAGCCTGGCTCCCTCAAGTAATCTATCATGCATTACTACAGACAGACCTCTAGGAGGATTCACTACTTCTCAAGGCAGGTGGCTCCTTTGTGGGATAAATGTGACTGTGACCAACATGTTCCTTATGCTGGGCTGACAGCCATGTCTTTCTAAGTCACATGCTAACCCTGATTCTGTCCTCAGCAATGACAAAGAACAATTCTATGTCCTCTCTTTCCCTTGACAACACTTTAAATATTTGAAGACAGATGTCATGTCTCCACTAAGACCTGTTTCCTCTGGAATGAAAAACTCTAGGTTTATTTTTATTTTTGTATTTCTACCAATGTGACTCATACAACATTTCTAATCATCTCAATCTTCTGGTTGCCCTTCATTGTACTCTCTCTTGTTTGTCAATTCCTCTTATAAAATGTGGCGCTCAGAATTTAACACAATATTGGTTTATGTAGTTTGACTCACATTGAACAAAGGTAATAGCTTCATGTGCTGTACTTCTAGTAACACAACCTAAGTGCCCTCAAGTGTTTTTATTATTAGGCTACACTATTGGTGTATTTTAAGGTTCAGTTTAAAAAATCAGTAGGATACTGATAGCCACAGGTTGATAATATTGGACAAGGTAAAGCAAAGATGGAATTGTTACAGATTGGTTCAGTACCAACGTGCAAATTAGACTAAATGGCCTATCACAAAAATCACGGGAGGAGGGAAAATTGTTAGTGTCAGAAGCTAGGCAAAACATAGTAAAAAAAAAAAAAAAATGGCACATGCTACAGAAGGCTAGGATTATTGGAAAACCAATATTTTGGGAGACAGTGAACAGTCACGAAATCTGCATGTACTGAAGAATCAGAATATTTTCAAGATTTGGGAAAAGGACAATAAGAGTAATTAGATAGATGAGTTCAGTATTAATCATTAGAATATTTGCATTTAAATTCTGAATTTACAATGTGAATTTCAGCACCTTACTTGACTCCATTTTATTAACGGGAAAATTTTGGATTGAGTTAATATAATAATAATTGTTATGAAAATTATGATAGCCATAATGTTTAACAACATAATTATGTCAGGTGACCCACTTTATAGATGAAGAAATTGAGATTTATAGAGAATAATTTGCTCAATATCAAAAGAAGACAGATGGTATACCTTGAATTAAAACCAAATCTTTTTTGAAACACTTCATTTTATTAGTTGTATTTCCTTTTTTTAATAATTTTTATTGTGCTTTATGGGGTTTTTAAGTGAAAGTTTACAAATCAAGTCAGTCTCTCACATAAAAACTTATATACACCTTACTTTTTTTTTTACATACTCCCACTTACTCTCCCCCTAATGAGTCAGCCCACTCCCTCCTTCCAATCTCTCCTTTTGTGACCGTTTTGCCAGTTTCTACCCCTTCTACCTTCCCATCTCCCCTCCAGACAGGAGATGCCAACATAGTCTCAAGTGTCCACCTGATGCAAGTAGTTCACTCCTCATCAGCATCTCTCTCCAACCCATTGTCCAGACCAATCCATGTCTGATGAATTGGCTTCAGGAATGGTTCCTGTCCTGGGCCAACAGAAGGTTTGGGGACTATGACCACCAGGGTCCTTCTAGTCTCAGCCAGACCATTAAGCCTGGTCTTTTTATGAGAATTTGGGGTCTGCATCCCACTGATCTCCTGCTCCCTCAGGAGTTCTCTGTTGTGTTCCCTGTCAGGGCAGTCATCGGTTGTGGCCAGGCACCACCTAGTTCTTCTGGTCTCAGGATGATGTAGTCTCTGGTTCATGTGGCCCTTTCTGTCTCTTGGGCTCATGATTACCTTGTGACCTTGGTGTTCTTCATTCTCCTTTGATTCAGGTGGGTTGAGACCAATTGATACATCTCAGATGGCCACTTGTTAGCATTTAAGACCCCGGACACCACACTTCAAAGTGGAATGCAGAATGTTTTCTTAATAGAATTTATTTTGCCAATTCACTTAGATGTCCCCTGAAGCCATAGTCCCCAAACCCTTGCCCTTGCTCTGCTCACCTTCGAAGCATTCAGTTTATCCCGGAAACTTCTTTGCTTTTGGTCCAGTCCAGTTGAGCTGACCTCCCCTGTGTTGCGTGTTATCCTTCCCTTCACCTAAAGTAGTTCTACCTACTATCTAATCAGTAAATAACCATCTGCCACCCTCCCTCCCTCTCCCTCTTATAACCACAAAAGAATGTGTTCTTCTCAGTTTAAACTATTTCTCAAGATCTTATAATAGTGGTCTTATACAATATTTGTCCTTTTGCATCTGACTAATTTCATTCAGCATAATGCCTTCCAGGTTGCTCCACATTATGAAAGATTTCACGGATTCATCATTGTTCTTTATCGATGTGTAGTATTCTGTTGTATGAATATACCATAATTTATTTATCCATTTGTCTGTTAATGGACACCTTGGTTGCTTCCAGCTTTTTGCTATTGTAAACAGTGCTGCAATAAACATGGGTGTGCATATATCTGTCGTGTAAAGACTCTTACTTCTCTAGGATATATTCCCAGGAGTGGAATTTCTGGGTAGTATGGTAGTTCTATTTCTAGCTTTTTAAGGAAATAGCAGATCAATTTCCAAAGTGGTTGTACCATTCTACATTCCCACCAGCAGTGTATAAGTGTTTCAATCTCTCCACAGCCTCTCCAACATTTATTATTTTGTGTTTTTTGGATTAATGCCAGCCTTGTTGGAGTGAGATGGAATCTCATTGTAGTTTTAATTTGCATTTCTCTAATGGTTAATGATCAAGAGCATTTCCTCATGTATCTGTTAGCCATCTGAATATCTTCTTTAGTGAAGTGCGTGGAATTAAAACCCAATTTTAATGAATAATAATAAAATATTTTTTATCTGTTGAGTTATTTTTTCATGCTAGACAATGTTCTGTCTGTGACTTGTATTTAATACTCACAAAGTCTCTATTTAGTAGGAGTCTTATTAACTCTGTTTTACAAATGAGAAAACCAGGGAACATATACCTTAAGTACACTTAAAATTTACTCAGCAATTTATTGACAGCTGGAGGCAAAACCCAAATTCTACATTATATTCTGTAAATTACATGAAATATAATTTTTATTCTTTCAGGTTTGTTTTAGTATTTCCATATAAAGTTTAGAATGGACTAGTTAATTTCTAAATAAAAAAAATTACAGGGTTTTTTTTTTTGATAGAAATTGCCTTGAGTCAAAAAATCATTTTGGGGAGTCTCATATCTTAGTAATATTGAGTCTTCAATTCATGATCATTATGTACCTCTGCATTTATTTATGTTTTTTTCTCAGCAATGTTTTATAGTTTATAATTTATAATTGAGGTAAAATTTATATAACATAAAATTAACCATATTAAAGTGATAAATTCAATGTCATTTAGTACATTTACAGTGTTGTGTGACCACCACCTCTATTTAGTTCCACAGCATCTTCAACACTCCAAAAGGAAACCCTGTACCCAGTAAAGCCCTTGCTCCCTCTTCCCTCTCTCTCTTTGTCTATTTTAGTGTAAAGATCTTGCACTTATTTTGTTAAACTTATTCTTAATTCTTTAATTTTAGGTTTTATTCTTAATTACTTTGCTTATTGTTTCCACCATAAGTATAATTTTAAGAATTGGATTTTTCCTTGTTTGAGGCTAGGATTTGGCAATTAGAGCAGATTGGGCAGTGAAGGAGAAAAACTTAAAGAAAGTCCAATAGAATCTATCCAAACTGACTGCAAGAAACCAAAAGAGACCTACATAAGTGGAAAAACATACCTTGCTCGTGGATGGATAGGAAGACTCAACATTGTAAAAATGCCAATTCTACCCAAAGCAGTCTACAGATACTATGCAATCCTGATCCAAATTTCAGTGGCATTTTTTAATCAGATGGAGAAGCAAATCATGAAATTCATATGGAAAGGGAAAAAGCCCTGGATAAGAAAAGCATTACTGAAGTAAAAGAACAAAGTGGGAGGTCTCACACTACCTGATTTTAGAAACAATTATACCTTCGCAGTAGTCAAAACAGCCTGATACTGGTCATCAACAGATACATAGACCAATGGAACAGAATTGAGAATCCAGAAATAAATTCATTCACCTATGAGCAGTTGATATATGACAAAGGTCCAAAGTCAATTAAATGGGGGAAAAAGACAGTCTCTTTAACAAATAGTGCTGGTGTAACTAGATATCCATCTGCAAAAAAAAAAAAAAAGAAACAAGATCCATACCTCACACCATGTACAAAAACTAACTCAAAATGGATCAGTGACCTAAATATAAACTCTGAAACAATAAAGACCATGGAAGAAAAAATAAGGACAATGCTAGTAGCCCTAATACATGGCATAAACAGAATATAAAACATAACTAACAGTACACAAACATCAGAGGAAAAACTAGATAACAGGGAGCTTCTAAAAATCAAATACTTATGCTCACCAAAAGATTTCACCAAAAGAGTAAAAAGACAACCTATAGACTGGGAAAAAATTTTTGGCTACTACATATCCAATCAGGGTATAATCTCTAAAATCTACAAGATACTGCAAAACCTCAACAACAAAAAGAAAAATAACCCAATTAAAAAATGAGCTAAGTATATGAACAGGCACATCACCAAAGAAGACATTCAGGCAGGTAACAGATACATGAGGAAATTCTCATGAACATTAGCCATTAGAGAAATGCAAATTAAAACTACCATGAGATACCATCTCACCCCAACAAGGCTAGCACTAATCCAAAAAAAAAAAAAAAAAAACACACACAAAATAATAAATCTTGGAGAGAGTGTGAAGACACTGGAACACATACACTGCTGGTAGGAATGAAGAATGGTACAACCACTTTAGAAATCAATTTGGCACTTCCTTAAAAAGCTAGATATAAAAGTACCATATAATCCAGCAATCCCACTCCTTGGAATATATCCTAGAGAAATAAGAGCTGTCACGGGAATAGATATATGCACAGCCATATTCATTGCAGTGCCATTTACAATAGCAAAAAGGTGGAAACAACCTAGATGCCCATCAACAGACGAATAGATACACAAATTATGGTGTAAAAACACAAAGGAATACTATTTAACGATAAAGAACAATGATGAATCCTGGAAACATCTCACAACATGAATGAACTGGGAAGGCACTACGCTGAATGAAATTAGTCGGTCACAAAAGGACAAATATTTTATGAAATCACTGTTATAAGAACTCAAGAAAAGGTTTAAACACAGAAGAAAAAGTTCAGTGATGGTTATGAGGGTGGGGAGGGAGGGAGAGTTGTATTCACTATCAGGTACTAGACAGGAATTATCTTAGGTGAAGGGAAGGACAATACACAAAACAAGAGAAGTAGCACAACTGGACAAAGCTATAAGCTAAGCAAGTTTCCTGAACACAACCAAACACTTCGAGGGACAGAGTAGCAGGGGTGGGTCTGGGGACCATGGTTTCAGGGGACATCTAGGTCAATTGGCATGAAAAATTTTATTAAGAAAATGTTCTACATCCCACTTTGGTGAGTGGTGTCTGAGGTCTTAAAAGCTTGCAAGCAGCCGTCTAAGATGCATCAATTTGTCCCAGCCTACCTGGAGCAACGGATGATGAAGAACACCAAAGACACAAGGAAAATATTAGCCCAAGAGACAAAAAAAAGGCCACATAAACCAGAGACTCCATCCGCCTCAGACCAGAAGAACTAGATAGTGTGCAGCTACCACCAGTAACTGCCCTGACAGGAACACAGTAGAGTCCCTGACAGAGCAGGGGATAAGTGTGGTGAAGAGCTCAAATTCACATAAAAAGACCAGACTTAATGGTCTTATTGAGACTGGAGGAACCCTGAAAAACATCCCCCTGCACTCTCTGTCAACCCAGGACTAAAATATTTCCGAAGCCAACTCTTCAGACAAATATTAGACTGGAATGCAAAAATAAAATAATATTGTGAAGCGTGTGCTTCTTAGTTCAAGCAGATACACAAGACTAAATTGGTGGCTTCCATCAGGAGGCAGGATGAGAAGGCAGGAAGGGACAGGAACTGGTTGTATGGACATGGGAAACTTGGGGTCGAAAGGGAGAGTGTGCTGTCACATTATAGGGATTACAAATAGTGTCACATAACAATATGTGTATGCATTTTTGTATGAGAAATTAACTTGAGCTGTAAACTTTCACCTAAAGCACACACACACACACACACACACACACAAAATCTATCCAAACTGAATCATGTAGATGAAAAAAAAGAAAACTTGAAAAAATTAAAATTCTCACTGGAATGTAGGGAAAATATAAAGAGATCTAATATAAGTGTAACTGGAGTCACGCATGAAGAATGAGAAAATTTGAGGTAGATAAATATTTGTAGCAGGTTCAGTTGTGGCTCTCATAAGGTTTGTCCACCTGAAACATCAGAATGTGATTTTATGTGCAGTAAGGTCACTGCAGATTCATTTAAGAATCTTAAGATAAAATTATTCTGGGTTATGGTTGGTACTAAACCCAATTGCAAGTCATTATAAGAACAGAGAAATGGAAAAGACAAAAAAAAAAAAAAAAATGACATACACACAGAGAGAAGGTCATGTGAAGATGGATGCATATATTGTAGTTATGCAGCCGAAGCTCATGAATGCCAAGGTTTGCCTGCAGTTACCAGAAGTTAGGAGAGAGGTATGGCACAGATTTTATTTCAGGGCCTCCAGAGGAAACCAATCCTACCAATATCTTGGCTTTGTGCTTCTGATCTCCAAAATGGTGAGGAAATGGATTACTGTTTTAAGCTGCCAAGTTTCTGGTACTTTGTTATGGTAGCCCTGGGAAACAAATACGGATTTTGATACTAGGAATCAGGGTGCTGCTGGGAAAAAAAAAAACAAAAAACTAAGAATGTAGAGGTGGTTTAGGAATTAGGTAATGCATAAAGACTGGAAGAATTTTGAAGTGTGTGATAGAAAAAGCCTAGAACCTGGTGAGAGTTTAGAAGGAAGTTAGGAGGATGGCAGAGAGAGATTCTATTGTTTTAGAGAATACATATATCACCATGAAAAGAAGGTTGGTAGAGATTTAAACATGAAGGTATTTCTGGTGAAGTCTCAGAAAGAAATGTGGAATACATTGGAAAAACATTGGAGGAAGTTGACCCTTGTTATAAAGTGGCAGAACTTGATTAAATTGAGTCCTTGTCTTGGGTGGAAAGGAGGACTTGTAAGCAATGAACATGAATATTTAGTTGAGGAGAACCCCAAGAAAAATACTGAAGGTGCAATCTGCTTTCTCCTTGCTGCTTATAGTAAAATGTGAGTGAAAGTGCAAATTGAGGAAGTAAATCCTAAGGAAAAATGAATCAGCACTGAATGATATGGGCGGATCTTGACATATCCAGATTGCAAAGGATGCTAAAATTAAGGAATTTTCTGAAGAGAAAGTATGTTGTGAAGAGAAGCCTAAGAATGCAGCTGTAAAATCTTTTGCTGAAGAGATTAGGTGTGTGATTCCTGGATCCAATAAAAAATTTCAGTAGAATTCAGTAATAGAGACGAGGTTATACTGGAAAGACCTGTGGAGAAATCTCTTGTTTAATGGCATAGATTACCATAAAGAAAATACGAAACCCACAAGATTTTTGAGTACTTTATACTATCAAAGTCACTGCCAGCCTGGGCTGAATGGGGTAGAAAAAAACAAATCTGTTGCCGTGGAGTCAATTTTCACTCATAGTGACCCTATAGGACAGAACAGAACTACCCCAAAGAGTTTCCAAGGCATGTCTGGTGGATTTGAACTGCTGACCTTTTGTTAGCAGCCATGGAACTTAACCACTATGCCACCAGGGTTTCCATGGGGTAGAGGCAGGACAAAATAAAAAAACAGTTGTTGGGCATCTGGATTTTTACAGTCAGGAAATGGGCTTAATAGAGCTATTCACCCACTGATATATGCTACTCTTCAAGAAAAAGGAAGACTGATTCTGGGGGCAGAGTCACAGACACAGAGGCAAAAGCTAAAGAGGCAAGACAAGAGGCAGAGATGGACAGAGGCAGAGAACCCCTGGAGAGGGTTCTAAAAAAGATGCCACAGTCCAGAGAGTGGAACCTTTGCAGACTCAGAGGATAGAGAATCAGGCCACAGAAAACTATTCTCAGACCTGTAAATCTAATGGGATTTTTCTTGCAGAGGTTCAAACTTGCTTGGGAATAGTGGCTCCTGTATTCCTTTCATTTTCTCTCCTTTAGAATATCAATATCTACCCTATGTCTGTCACGCCATGTATTTAGAAAACAAATAACTCATTTTGTAGTTTCCCATGGGCACAAATGAAGAGGAATTTGTCCCCAAGGTGGATCATACACAGAGCATCACCCACAGAATTTAGATGATTTGTATGATTAAATTTGGGACTTTTTGAATGGATAATGTTTGCATGAGATTTTGGTCTTAGAATTAATGTAATACATTGAGACTTTTGGGGATGTTGGGATAGGGTGAATACATTTTGCACATGGAATGGATGTGAACTTTTGGAAGTCACAGGCTGGAAAGTAGTGGGACCAATCCCTCCTGATAACATGTCTGCGGTACGTAAGATGAAGGGTCATCATCCTTCTAAGGAGCATTCTTGGTGTACACTTTCCAAGACAAATTTGTTAGCTCTTCTGGCCGTTTATATTATATTTGACATTCTTTGCCAAGGCCATAATTCAAAGTCATCAATTCTTCCATCTTCCTTATTTATTGCCCAGCTTTCATGTGCATGTAAGGCAACTGAAAATACCATGTCTTGGATCAGGTGCACCTTAGGCCTCAAAGTGACATCTTTGCTTTTTAACATTTTATCAGTGTCCTGAAGAGATAGTAAGGAAGAATGTACAGAGATGCAGAGGGAAAGGTCTTGTGAAGATAGAGACAGAAATTGTAGTTATGCAGCTACAAGCCAAAGAAACACCATGGATTGTAGGTAGCCACTAGAAGTTAGGGAAGACGCATGGAATAGATCCTTTCTCAGAGCCTATAGGAGGAACCAACACTGCCAAAACCTTGCCTAGGTTATTTTGGCCTGTAGAACAGTAAGAAAATAATTTCTGTTGTTTTTAGCCAATTTGTGATCATTTTTAATGGCTTGCCTAAGAAGCTAATAAAAAACTACTTTTACCCCAAAACTACAATAAGACAAGGATGTATACTCTTACTCAGATTAGTCAACATTGTACAAGAAATCCTATCAAGCACAATCAAGTGGCAAAAATATATAAAAAGCATAAATATGAGAAATTAAGATGTAAAACCATCCTTATTTCCTTTCGTTATGATTGCAGAGACAATTAAAAAAAATAAACTACCAGAATTAATAAATACATTTATTACAGTTGTAGGATATAAATAAGATCTATAGACAAAAATTAACTGTAGTATGGCAGAAAACAATTGGAAAATAAAACTAAAATTACTATTTGCAATAGTATCTAACATTATTAGAAATAAATCTATTGAAATATGTTCAAAATCTCCACACTAAAAATTAAAAAATATTGCTAAAGAAAATTTGTTGTTGTTTTTAGATGTCGAGTCAGTTCTGACTCACAGTGACCTTATGTACAGTGGAACAGAACACTGCCTGGTCTTGCCATCCTCACAAGTGATGTTATGTTTGAGCCCATTGTTGCTAAAGAAAAATTAGAGAACACTAAATAAATGTAAAGATACATGCCATGTTCAATGATTAGAAGTTCCATTGTTTTTAGTTATAAATTACTTTATAAGTGAATAGATTTAATCCTGTCCCAGTGAAAAATCCCAAGACTTTTTTGTATGTAAATTAGCAATCCTTTTCTACAATTTATAGGGAAATGCAAAAGACCTACAAGTTGCAAAATTTAAATTAAAATTGAAAGGACAAAGTCAAAGAATACACCATGTGACTTCAGATTAATTATAAAGGTAGAGTAGTCAAGGGAGTGGTATGGATGTAGGGACAGACAAATCAGTGGAACATATTAGAACACCTATAAATAGACCTAAATGTATACCATCAGTTGATTGTTAAAAAAGGAGCCAAATGGCCAACAACAAAAGACAACGATGAATCCGTGAAACATCTCAAAACATGATGAATCTGGAAGGCATTATGGTGAGTGAAATTAGTCGCAAAAGAACAAATATTGTATGAGACCACTATTATAAGAACCCAAGAAAAGGTTTAAACCCAGAAGAAAACATTCTTTGATGGTTACAAGGGTGGGAAGGGAGGGAGAGGGGTATTCAATAATTAGACAGTTGTTGTTGTTAGGTGTCATAGAGTTGGTTCTGACTCATAGCAACCCTATGCGTAACAGAATGAAACACTGCCTGGTCCTGAGCCACCCTTACAATCATTGTTATGCTTGAGCTCAATGTTGCAGCCGCTGTGTCAATCTGCCTCTTTGAGAGTCTTCCTCTTTTCCACTGACCCTGTACTCTGCCAAGCATGATGTCCTTTTCCAGGGACTGATCCCTCCTGACAGCATGTCCAAAGTATGTAAGACATAGTCTCGCCATCCTTGCTTCTAAGAAGCATTCTGGTTGTACATTTTCTAAGACAGATTTGTTTGTTCTTTTGGCAGTCCATGGTATAGTCAATATTCTTCGTCAACACCACAATTCAAAGGCGTCAATTCTCCTTTGGCCTTCCTTATTCATTGTCCAGCTTTCACATGCATATGGTGTGATTGAAAATACCATGGCTTGGGTCAGGCACATCTTAGTCTTCAAGGTGACATCTTTGCTCTTCAACACTTTAAATTAGACAGTAGGTAAGAGTTATTTTAGATGAAGGGAAGGTCAACACACAATACAAGGGAAGTCAATACAACTGGGCTAAACCAAAAGCTATGAGTTCTTGAATACAACCAAAACTTTGAGGGACAGAGTAGCAGGGCCTGGGGTCTAGAGACCATGGTTTCAGGGGACATCTAGGTCAATTGGCATAACAAAGTGTCTTATGAAAACATTCTGCATTCCACTTTGGCGAGTAGTATCTGGGGTCTTAAATGCTAGCAAGTGGCCATGTAAGATGCAGCAATTGGTCTTAACCCACATGGAACAAAGGAGAATGAAGAATACCAAAGACACTAGGAAACTGAGAAACGGCCACATAAACAAGAGACTCTATCAGCCTGAGACCAGGAAAACTAGATGGTGCCCAGCTACCACCAATGACTACCCTGACAGGGAACACAACAGAGAATCCCTGATGGAACAGGAGAAAAGCAGGATGCAGAGCTCAAATTCTAGTAAAAAGACCAGGCTTAATGGTCTTACCGAGACTGGGGGGGACCCCAGAGGTCATGGTCCCCGGACTCTCTGTTAGCCCAACACTAAAAACATTCTCAAAGCCAACTCTTCAGACAAAGATTAGTCTGGAGTATAAGACATAAAATGATACTGGTGAGGAGTGTGCTTCTTAGCTCAAGTAGACACATGAGACTATGTGGGCAGCTCCTGTCCAGAGGTAAGATGAGAAGGCAGAGGTGCTGGTTGAATGGACACAGGAAATACAGAGAGGGGAGGAGGAGTGTGTTGTCACATTATAGGGAGAACAACTAGTCACATAACAATGTGTGTATGAGTTTTTGAATAAGAAACTGACTTGAATTGTACACTTTCACTTTAAGCACAATTAAAAAAAAAGAAAGGAGCCAAATGAAAAGAATGTTGTTTTTTACAAATGATTCTGGAAAATGTCGATCTTTGTGAAAAAATAAATCTTGAATTATATCCCCCAAAACTCTTGAAAAATAATTCGAGAAAGGAATCACAGACCAAAATATAAACCTAAATTTAAATCAAACTTCACAAAAATTCGAAACATTTTATTAAAACTCTCTTCTAAAACGAATTTTAGACTAGCCAAGAAGACAAGAAAATATCCTCAAATATGTATTTGACAAAGTGCTTGTATTCATAATACATAAATAAATTCCAAAAGTTAAAAATAAAAATGCACGGAGGCTAGGCCAAGATGACGGAGTAGTCACACATTTCCTGTGGTGCCTCTTACAACAAAGACTGGAAAAAACAAGTGAAACGATTATATATGACAATCCAGGAACCCTGAACATCAACGACAAAGTTGAGGAATAGAACTGAAAGACGAGAGAGGGAGAGATGGTTCAGAAGCAGCGAGGAGTTGCCATACCTGACCCGGCGGGAACTGGCACCCCGCAGGCTGGATCCGCTGGCACACAAGTGCGGTAAGGCAAAAAGTGGTGCTCAGGAAGTATTTTCCATATCAGGACAGATGGAGTGGCAGAGAGTCAACTCACACCTCCGGAATCAGTGAAAGCAGTGCTCTATCAGAAAACATAAGTACATGCATCTTCCCTCACGTGTCTGTCAGTTTGTCATACTGTGGGGGCTTGTGTGATCCTGTGATGCTGGAAGCTATGCCACCGGTGTTCAGATACCAGCAGGGTCACCCATGGAGGATAGGTTTCAGCTGAGCTTCCAGACTAAGACACACAAGGAGGAAGGATCTGGCAGTCAGTCTACTTCTGAAAAGCATTAGCCAGTGAAAACCTTATGAATAGCAGTGGAACATTGTCTGATATAGTGCTGGAAGATGAGCCCCCCAGGTTGAAAGGCACTCAGAAGATGACTGGGGAAGAGCTGCCTCCTCAAAGTAGAGTCCACCTTAATGATGTGGATGGAGTAAAGCTTTTGGGACCTTCATTTGCTGATGTGGTATGACTCAAAATGAGAAGAAAGAGCTACAAACATCCATGAATAATCAGAACCTGGAATGCACGAAGTATGAATCTAGAAAAATTGGAAATCGTCAAAAATGAAATGGAATGCATAAACATGGATATCCTAGGCATTAGTGAGCTGAAATGGACTGGTATTGGCCATTTTGAATTGGACAATCATATAGTCTACTATGCTGGGAATGACAACTCGAAGAGGAATGGTCTGGCATTCATCATCAAAAAGAACGTTTAAAGATCTATCCTGAAGTACAACGCTGTCAGTGATAGGATAATATCCATACTCCTACAAGGAAGACCAGTTAATATGACTATTATTCAAATTTACCCACCAACCACTAGGGCCAAAGATGAATAGAAGATTTTTATCAGCTGCTGCAGTCTGAAACTGATCGAACATTCATTCAAGATGCATTGATAATTACTGGCAATTGGAATGCAAAAGTTGGAAACAAAGAAGAAGGATCAGTCATTGGAAAATATGGCCTTGGGGATAGAAAAAATGCCGGAGATCGAATGATAGAATTTTGCAAGACCAACGACTTCTTCATTGCAAATACCTTCTTTCACCAACATAAATGGTGACTATACACATGGACCTTGTCAGATGGAACACACAGAAATCAAATTGACTACGTCTGTGGAAAGAGATGTTGGAAAAGCTCAATATCATCAGTCAGAACAAGACCAAGGGCCGACTGTGGAACAGACCATCAATTGCTCATATGCAAATTCAAGCTGAAACTGAAGAAAATCAGAGCAAGTCCAAGAGAGCCAAAATATGACCTTGAGTATATCCCACCTGAATTTAGAGACCATCTCAAGAATAGATTTGACGCATTGAACACGAGTGACCAAAGACCAGACGAGTTGTGGAATGACATCAAGGACATCATCCATGAAGCAAGAGGTCACTGAAAAGACAGGAAAGAAAGAAAAGACCAAGATGGATGTCAGAGGAGACTCTGAAACTTGATTTTGAGTGTCGAGCAGCTAAAGCAAAAGGAAGAATTGATGAAGTAAAAGGACTGAACAGAAGATTTCAAAGGGCCTCTTGAGAAAATAAAGTATTATGGTGACATGTGCAAAGAGCTGGAGATGGAAAGCCAAAAGGGAAGAACACACTCGGCATTTCTCAAGCTGAAAGAACTGAAGAAAAAATTCAAGCCTTGAGTTGCAATAGTGAAGGATTCCATGGGGAAAAGATTAAATGATGCAGGAAGCATCAAAAGAAGGTGGAAGGAATACACAGAGTCATTATACCGAAAAGAATTAGCCGATATTCAACCATTTCAAGAGGTGGCATATTGTCAGGAACCGATGGTACTGAAGAAAGAAGTCCAAGCTGCTCTGAAGGCATTCAAGAAAAACAAGGCTCCAGGAATTGATGGAATATCAATGGAGATGTTTCAACAAACAGATGATGCACTGCAGGTGCTCACTTGTCTATGCAAAGAAATGTGGAAGACAGTTTCCTGGCCAACTGACTGGAAGAGATCCATATTTATGCCTATTCCCAAGAAAGGTGACCAACCAAATGTGGAAATTATAGAACAATATCATTAATATCACATGCAAGCAAAATTTTGCTAAGATCATTCAAAAATGGCTGCAGCAGTATGTCGACAGGGAACTGCCAGAAATTCAGGCCAGTTTCAGAAGAGAACGTGGAACCAGGGATATCATTGCTGATGTCAGATGGATCTTGGCTGAAAGCAGAGAATACCAGAAGAATGTTTACCTGTGTTTCATTGACTATGCAAAGGCATTCGACTGTGTGGATCATAACAAACTATGGCTAACACTGTGAAGAATGGGAATTCCAGAACACTTAATTGTGCTCATGAGGAACCTTTACATAGATCAAGAGGCCGTTGTTCAGACAGAACTAGGGGATACTGCATGGTTTCAAGTCAGGAAAGGTGTGTGTCAGGGTTGTATTCTTTCACCATACCTATTTAATCTGTATGCTGAACAAATAATCCGAGAAGCTGGACTATATGAAGAAGAATGGGGCATCAAGATTGGAGGAAGACTCATTAACAACCTGCGTTATGCAGATGACACAACCTTGCCTGCTGAAAGTGAAGAGGACTTGAAACACTTACTAATGAAGATGAAAGACCACAGCCTTCAGTATGGATTACACCTCAACATAAAGAAAACAAAAATTCTCACAACTGGACCAATGAGCAACATCATGATAAATGGAGAAAAGATTGAAGTTGTCAAGGATTTCATTTTACTTGGATCCCCAATCAACAGCCATGGAAGCAGCAGTCAAGAAATCAAAAGGCGCGTTGCATTGGGCAAATCTGCTGCAAAGGACTTCTTCAAAGTGTTGAAGAACAAAGATGTCACCCTGAAGACTAAGGTGTGCCTGACCCAAGCCATGGTATTTTCAATTGCATCATATGCATGTGAAAGCTGGACAATGAATAAGGAAGACCGAAGAAGAGTTGATGCCTTTGAATTGTGGCGTTGGTGAAGAATATTAAATATACCATGGACTGCCAAAAGAATGAACAAATCTGTCTTGGAAGAAGTGCAGCCAGAATGCTCTTTAGAGGCAAGGATGGCAAGACTGTGTCTTATGTACTTTGGACATGTTGTCAGGAGGAATCAGTCCCTGGAGAAGGACATCATGCTTGGCAGAGTACAGGGTCAGCTGAAAATAGGAAGACCCTCAAAGAGGTAGATTGACACAGTGGCTGCAACAATGAGCCCAAGCATAACAATGATTGTAAGGATGGCTCAGGACTGGGCAGGGTTTGGTTCTGTTCTGCGTAGGGTGGCTATGAGTCGGAACCGACTCGATGGCACCTAACAACAACAACAACATGCATCTTAGCTACTGTGAGAATCAAAAAACAACCCTTTCGGAAAAAAACTCTCTCCCTTTTACCTGCCTTGTTCCCACTCTGCAAGGGGTCCAAGCCCTTAGAGTTGTCACCACCCCTGAACCAAAAGTAGGACCTGTCATGCATCCTGAGTCATTCTCCTGCCCTTGGAGAGGAAATAAATTAACAAAGAGGAAAAATAATCTATCAGCTCCCCAAAGTCAGGAACTCAGGGCAGAAACAGCTATTTACCTAGGCACAAGCATAAGGGGTCCATGGACTTTGAATGGCTTTGTCCCCTGCATAGATCTATTAGGCCCATTACAACAGTGTAGGCCCTCATTAGCACAGTACAACAGGGTATATACCTGAAGTTTAACTTCAACTGTATCAGCTAGATGGTAAAAGGTAGGTTCGTGATATTTGACACTGCTAAGCAGGGTCTTCACCTACTCATATCAGCAGCGTGAGAATTGGTGGCTCCACCCATGCCACCTATCCACCCAAGACAGTGGCCCAAGAATTGGTGGTGCCTCCCAGTCTTACAGAAAACAACATAGGGTACCCATAGTGTAGCTATAAAACCCACCCATCTAGGAGCTGTAGGTAACAGGGACACAGTTTCATCACAGACACTCAGAGGTGGTTCTCAGCCCATTTTCATGCTCAGTACATGACCCCCTACTGCAGACAGATATCTGTGTCTACACCAGTCACCCTTATCCATGTAGGACTGTAGGTGAGAGTCTGCGCCACATACTTCATGACTACCTGGACACCAGAGCTGAATTCATACAAGAAAAGAAATGGACTCCTGGTCTCACATATGTAGTAACAGCTCTAACTACCTTGTGACAGTATGTTGGAGCTTCAAAGGCAGCAATAATTAAACTAGCTCACATGAGCAGCTGATTTGGGCATATCAAAACAAAACAAAAAGCCCTGTCACAGTAAGCAAAGACAAATAAATATGATAACTTAGTGATGCCTCAGAGGCAATAGTCAACATCAAATCCCATAAAGATCATGATGGTCTCAGCAAGCTCCCAAAACAAAGAATGAAGAAGTCTTTTGGATGTACATAAATTCCTGGAATTACTGGAGGTAGAGTACAAAAGAATCCAGAACTCTTCAAGAGATGAGGGAGGAGATCAGGCAAAATGCAGAACAAGCCAAGGAGCACACAGAAAAAGCAATAGAAGAAATTAAGAAGATTAGTGAAGAGCATAATGACAAATTTAACAGGCTGCAAGAATCCATAGAGAAACAGCAAAAAGAAATTCAGAAGATTAACAATAAAATTTCAGAATTAGACAATTCAATAGAAAGTCATAGGAGCAGAATTGAGGAACTAGATGTCAGAATTAGTGAGATTAAAGATAAAGTACTTGACGCCAACATATTTGAGGAAAAATCAGATAAAAGAATTTAAAAAACGAAGAAGCCCTGAGAATGATGTGGGACTCTATCAAGATGAATAACCTACGAGTGATTGTAGTACCAGAATGGGGGGAGGGAGGTAACAGAAAATACAGAGAGAATTGTTGAAGATTTGTTGGCAGAAAATTTCCCTGATATCATGAAAGATGAGAATATATGTACCCAAGATGCTCATTGAACCTTCCCCAAGGTAGATCCCAAAAGCAAGTCACCAAGACATATTATAATCAAAATTGACAAAACCAAAGATAGAGATAATTTTAAGAGCACCTAGTGATAAATGAAAATTCATTGACAAAAGAGAGGCAATAAGACTAAGCTCAGACTACTCAGCAGCAACCATGCAAGCAAGAAGACAATGGGATAACATAAAGTCACGAAGGAGAAAAATTGTCAGCCAAGAATTATATATCCAGCAAAACTCTCTCTCAAATATGATGGCAAAATTAGGACATTTCCAGATAAACAGAAGCTTAGGGAATTTTCAAAAACCAAAGTTTAAAAGAAATAGTAAAAGGAGTCCTGGGTTAGAAAATCAATAACATCAGATAACAACCCAAGACTCGAACACAGGACAGAGCAACCAGATATCAACCAAGATAGGGAAATCAAAATAGTAAACCAAAGCTAAAACATTGAAAATAGGGTAACAGACATCATTATGTAAAAGATGACAACATTCAATTTAAGAAAGGGACTAAAAAATATAGTAGAGATCTTTCAAATGGAAAGAAAGTCAAGGTGATATAAAGAAATAAAAGATTGTTTTAAGCTTAGAACAAAGGGGGTAAATATTAAGGTAACCACAAAGGAATCTAACAATCTTACACAAAGGAAGACATAAAGACTCACCAAATACAAAGACAACAACAATAAAAAAGATGAGAAAATACATAAAGTAAAATGATTCACCACAGAAAATTAAGTGGAACAAAGAAACTGTAAACAACACACACAAGAAGTCATCAAAATGACAGTATTAAACTCATACGTATCAATTATTACATTGAATGTGAATGGACTAAATGCACCAATAAAGAGACAGAGAGTGGCAGAATGGATAAAAAAAAACACAATCTACCTATATGCTGCTTAGCAGAGACACACCTTACACATAAAGGCACAAACAAACTAAAATTCAAAGGATGGAAAAAAATATATCAAGCAAACAACAATTAAAAAAGAGCAGGATTGGCAATACTAATTTCTGACAAAAAGACTTTAAAATCCACCATAAAGGTTATGGAAGGACACTATATAATGACTAAAGGGTCAACATACCAGGAGGACATAATCATATTAAAAGCTTACACACTCAACTACGAGGCCCCATAAAAAAAAAAAAAAAACATAAAACAAACACTAACAGCATTGAAAAGAGAGATAGACAGCTCCACAAGAACAGTAGGAGACGTCAACACACCACTTTCGGTGAAGGACAGAACATCCAGAAAGAAGTTTAACAAAGACATGGAAGATCTAACTGCCACAATCGACCAACTCGACCTCATAGACATACACAGAACACTCCACCCAACAGCGGCCAAGTATACTTTCTTTTCCAGGGCACATGGGACATTCTCCAGAATAGTCCACATATGAAGTCATAAAGCAAGCCTTAACAGAATCCAAAAGAACAAAATATTACAAAGCATCTTTTCTGACCATAAAGCCATAAAAGTAGAAATGAATAACAGAAAAAGCAAGGAAAAAAACCAAACAGGTTAAACTGAATAATATCTTGCTCTAAAACTGCCAGTTTATAGAAGAAATTAAGGACTGAATAAAGAAATTAACAGAATCAAATGAGAATGAAAACACATCCTACCAGAACCTTTAAAAAAAAATAAAAAATTATTAATTTTTTTTTTTAGGACACAGCAAAAGCAGTGCTTAGAGATCAATTTATACCAATAAATCCACACATCCAAAAAGTAGAAAGGGCCAAAATCAAAACATTAACCCTACAACTTGAACAAACAGAAAGCAACAAAAGAAGCCCTCAGACACCTGAAGAAAGCAAATAATAAAAATTAGAGCAGAGTTAAATGAAATAGAGAATTGAAAAACAATTAAAGGAGCTAAAAGGACTGAAATTTGCTTTTTTGTAAAGATCAATAAAATTGATAACCCATTGGCCAAACTGACAAAAGAAAAACAGGAAAGCAAGCAAGTAACCCGAATAATAAATAATATGGATGATATCACAATAGACCCAACTGAAATAAAAAGAATCATTACAGAATACTATGAAAAACTATACTCTAACAAATTTGAAAACCTAGAGGAAATGGACAAATTTCTACAAACACACTACTAACACAAACAGGTAGAACACCTAAATAAACCTATAACAAAAAAGAGATTGAAAAGGTAATTAAAAACTCCAAAAACAACAACAGAAAAGCCCTGACCCTTATGGCTTTACTGGAGAATTCTAATAAACTTTCAGAGAAGAGTTAACACCACTACTACTAAAGGTGTTTCAGGATGGAATACTCTCAAATTCATTCTATGAAGCCAGCATACCCTGATACCAAAAAAAGACATCACAAAAAAAAAAATTACACACAAATATCCCTCGTGAACTTAGACACAAAAGTCTTTAACAAAATCGTGGGCAGTAGAATTCAACGACACATAAAAAAAAAAAAAAAAAAAAAAAAAACCTTGACCAGGTGGGATTCATACCAGGTATGCATAGATGGTAAAACATTAGAAAAACAATCAGTGTAATCAATCACATAAATAAAACAAAAGACAAGAACTACAAGAGCTTATCAATTAATGCAGAAAAGGCATTTGACAAAGTCCAACACCCGTTCATCATTAAAAAAAAAAAACTCTCAGTGAAATAGGAATAGAAGGGAAATTCCTCCCCACAATAAAGGGCACTCATACAGAGTGAACAGCCAACATCATCTTAAATGTAGAGAATCTGAAAGCATTCCCCTTGAGAACAGGAACCAGACAAGGATGCCCTTTATCACCACTCTTATTCAACATTGAGCTGGAGGTCCTAGCCAGAGCAAGTAGGCTAGAAAAAGAAATAAAGGGCATCCGAATTGGTAAGGAAGAAGTAAAAGTATCTCTATTTGCAGGTGATATGACCTTATACACAGAAAACCCCAAAGAATCCACAAGAAAACTACTGGAGGTCATAGAAGATTTCAGCAAATTATCAGAATACAAGACGGACATACAAAAATCAGTTGGATTCCTCTATGCAAATAAATAGAACTTTAAAGAAGAAATTGCTAAATCAATACAATTTTCAATAGCCCCCAAGAAGATACAATACTTAGAAATAAACGTAACCGGAGTTGTAAAAGACCTATATAAAGAAAACTACAAGACACTACTACTAGAAACCAAAAGAGATCTACGTAAATGGAAAAACATACCTTGCTCATGGATAGGAAGACTCAACATTGTGAAAAGTTCTAGTCTACTCAATGTGATGCATAGATACAATGCAATCGCGATCCAAATTCCAATGGCATTTTTTTAATGAGGTGGAGAAACAAATCACCAAGTTCATATGGAAAGGGAAAAGGCCCAGGAGAAATAAAGCATTACTACAAAAGAACAAAGTGGGAAACCTCATGCTACCTGATTTTAGAACCAGTTACACCGCCACAGTAGTCAAAAGAGGCTGATATTGGAACAGTAACAAATACAAAGACCAGTGGAACAGAATTTAGAAAAAAAAAAAAAAAACTTTTTTTTTTTTCCAGGTGTAAAATCACCCACCTATGAGCAGCTGATATTTGACAAAGGCCAAAATTCCATTATATGGGGAAAAGACAGTCTCTTTAACAAAGGGTGCTGGCATAACTGGATATCCATCTCTAAAAAAAAAAAAAAAAATCAAACAAAACCCATACCTTAGACCATGTACAAAAACTAATTCAAAATGCATCAAAAACCTAAATTTAAAATCTAAAACAATAAAAATTATGGAAGAAACAATAGGGACAAAGCTATAAACAGGATAAACAGTGTACAAAACATTACTAATAATTCACAAACACCAGAAGAGAAAGTAGATAATTGGGAGCTCCTAAAAATCAAACACTTGTGCTCATCAAAAAAAAAAAAAATTTTTTTTTTTTTTTTTTTTTTTTTTTTTTTTATCAAAACACTTCACTAAATCTAAGGTATGCCTCTTTTAGGGAGCATGTAGACCCATCTTTTTTTTTTTTAATGCATTCTGCCACTCTTTGTCTCTTTATTGGTGCATTTAGTACATTCACATTCAGTGTAATTATTGATAGGCATCAGTTTAGTGCTGTCATTTTGATGTTTTGTGTGTGTGTGTGTTGTTCACAATTTCTTTGTTGCACTTAATTTTCTGTGCTGAGTCATTTTTCTTTATATATTGTCTTTTCCTCTTTTTCACTGTCTTTGCTTTTGTATTTGCTGAGTGTTTATGTTTTTCTTGTTTTTTTATTTTGATGTGTACGACTGTTAGTTTCCATTGTTGTTACCTTAATATTAACCTCTATTTTTCTATTTTTAAACCAAACTTTTATTTCTTTATATGTCATCCCATTGCCTTCTTGCCTGTGTGGCTTCTGCTGAGTAGTCCAAGCTTAGTCTTATTGACTGTCCTTGTAGGTGTCTTTTTACTTACCTGTAGCTGCTCTTGAAATTCTCTATCTTTGATTTTGTCAAGTTTGCTTATAATATGTCTTGGTGACTTTCTTTTGGGGTCTATCTTGTGTAGGGTTCAATGAGCACCTTGGATAGATATCTTCTCATCTTTCACAACATCAGGGAAATATTCTGCCAACAAACCTTCAACAATTCTCTCTGCATTTTCTGTTATTCCCCTCTGTTCTGGTATTCTAATCACTCTTAGGTTATTTGTCTAGATAGAGTCCCACATCATTCTTAGGATTTCTTCCTTTTTTTAAAATTCTTTAATCTGATTTTTCCTTAGGTTTGCTGGTGTCAAGTGTTTTATCTTCAATCTCACTAATTCTGACTTCCATTGCCTTAATTCTGCTCTTATGACTTTCTATTTAATTGTCTAATTCTGAAATTTTATTCTTAATCTTCTGAATTTCTGTTTTCTGTCTCTCTGTGGGTTCTTGCGGCCTGTTAAATTTGTCATTATGTTCTTCTCTAATCTTCTTAAGTTCCTATAATGTTATATCTGTATGTTCCTTGGCTTGTTTTGCTTTTTGCCTGATCTCCTTCCTTATCTCTTGAAAGTCGTATATATTAATCTTTTGTATTCTACCTCTGCCAGTTCTAGGAAGTTCTCTTCATCCAGAAGATTTCTTGTTTCTTTGTTTTGAGAGCTTGCTGGAGCCATCATGATCTGCCTGTTTAAGTGATTTTATTGTTGTCTCCCAGCCGTCAATAAGTTGTTATATTAATACACTTTGTTTGCTTACTGTGAAGCACCTTCTTGTTTTGTTTTGATATGCCCAAATAGGCTGCTTATGTGAGCGAGTTTGATTATTGGTGCCTTTGAAGCTCTAACATCCTGTCACCAGGTGGTTAGAGTTGCTACTAGGTATATGAGCCCAGGAGTCCATTTACTTTTCTTGTATGGATTCCGCTCAGGTATCCAGGTAGTTGGTCACCGAATGTGTGGTGCAGGGGTGATTGGTGTAGGCACAGGTATCTGGCTGCAGTAGGGGGTCACACACTGAGCAAGGCAGGGGGCTGACAACCACCCTGAGTGTCTGTGAGGAAAGTGTGACCCTGTTCCCTTGAGTGTCTAGGTGGGCGGGTTTTGCAGCTGGACTCTGGGCACCCAAAACTGTTGGGTGTAAGTACTGGGAGGCATAACTTATTCTTTGACCCCTGTCTTGGGTGGCTAGGTGGTGTGGGTGAAGCCACCAGTCCTCAGGCCCCTGAAGTGGGTAGATGAGGGTGCTGCTTTATAGGCAGAGCATTGTCAAGTGTCACAAACATGTCTCACCACCATATAGGTGAAACAGTTGAAGTGAAGCTTCAGGTATATACCCTGTTGTACTGTGCTAAAGAGGGCCTACACTGTTGAAATGGGTCCACACAGGTCTATGCAGGGATGAAAGGCATTCAAAGTCTGTGGACCTCTTATGCTTGCTCCTAGGCAAAGGAGATGTTTCTACTCTGAGTTCTCAGCTTCGGGGAGTCAGCAGATTATTTTTTCCCTGTGTTTGTTGATTTATTCCTTCTCCAAGGTCGGGAGGATGGCTCAGGGCACATGACAGGTCTTACTTTCATCCCACAGAAGGTGACTATCCCTGATGCCAGCTCAGGACCTGGTGCAGAGTAGGGAGGAGTCTTTAAAGGGATGATAATTTTTTCCCAAAGGGGTGCTTTTTGACTGCACCATAGATTAGATGCAAGAACTTATGCTGAGAGCACTGCTCTTTGCTGACCCTGGAGGCATAAGTGAACTCTCCACTGCTCAGTCTTTCCTGATGTGGAAAGTGCATCCCAAATGCCACTGCTCGTCTCACTGAGCTTGAGCCGCACAAATGGATACAGCCTGCAAGGGGCGGTTCCCACTGTGTCAGGTCTGGCAACTCCTCGCTACATCTTAATTGTCTCTCCCTCCCCCCATGCCATTCAGCCTGATTCCTCAATTTTGCCTTTGATGTTCAGGGTCCCTAGACTGTCATATATAATCGGTTCACTTGGTTTTTTGGTTCTTTGTTGTAAGAGGGATCACCAGAAGCATCTGACTACTCCACCATCTTGGCCCTGCTTCTTGTGGTATAATAATTTTATGGAAAACTATGCAGCAATAAAAATAAATCTCATACACACTACAACACAGTTAAAGGTCAATTATTATTATGCTGAGTGAAAGAAGCCTGACACAAAATATTTCATAGTTCCATTTTTGTGAAGTGCGTGTATAAGTATTATTAGTCTGTAGTGTTAAAAATGATAACAGCTGTTGCTTTTGTGGGGTGAGGTTGACTAGGAAAAGGCAAGAGAGAGCTTTTGGGGGACACAGAGCTGTTCTATATTTAGCTAGACATGTGGATTACCTGGGTATTTACATTTATTATAACTCTTCCAACTGTACACTTATGATTTGAATGTATATTATACTTTAATAGTTTATATAAATATCGTTGAGTACAAAGGATGACCAATTTAACTGACAGCAGGCTTTTCCTCAGCATAAACAGCATAATAAAATCAATAATATTTTCCAAAGTAAAGGATAAAATGGTGCCAAGCTTAAATGCTTCAGTTAGCAAATCTATCAGCCAAATGTTAGGTTACAATATATCATTTTAAGGCAAACATTAATCAATAGCACTTGTCACAATATATTTATACAGAAAGTAAAACAAAGCGATATATTTCAGGGAAAATATTAATTCAGAAGTGAAGGGTAGAATAAGAAGAAATATGAATGAAGAAATTAATACATACTGATACCCAACCCAACCAAAAAACCCAGTGCACTGTTAAAGGCTTTAAAAATAATGACTTATACTGGTCATCAAAAAAAGTGGGGATAATACAACAGAAACAGCATCAAAAATAATAGTGCAAATTGTATACGAAGTATTAAAATGTTTAGTCTTTTTCTAGAAAACAGTAGAGGTGTTTAATTTAGTTAAACTTGTTTATATATAGTAAATAAGCTAACACTTTAAAATACCTTCTACAATCATAGATTTAGAGCAAAAATCACTTTAGAACCAAAAAATTATTTATAAACAATCACTTTATGTAGAAAAGAAGTACAAAAAAGGGAGAATGATTAATTTAAAAGCAAAATATATTCCTTTCTTATTCAATAAACAATTATTTTTGATTGCCTACTATGTGTTAATCATTGTTTTAACCTAGCACTGTTAGAAGTACTTCCAAATATATCAAATAACTAAAATAAGTACAGACTACAAAACAACAAAAGCAAAGACAATAACAACAGCCTCTGTCTTAGGCTGGGTTCTCTAGAGAAGCAAAACCAATACATTGTATAAATAAAAAGAGAGAGAGAGATGTATACCAAGGAAATGGCTCATGCAATTGTAGAGGCTGGAACATCCCAAGTCAGTGGTGGGTCAGGATAGAGGCTTCTCCTTACTCATGTAGCTGCAGGGGCTGGTAAAACCAAGATCGGTAGGTCAGAGAGCAGGGCTCTTGGCTCAAGGCTGTGAAGATCAATAAATCCCAAGACTGTAAGGCAAGACAAAAGGTAAGCTGCTAGCTCAAGTCCCAAGAACTGGATGTCTGTTAAGCAGGAGCCAATTGCAGTATCCGGCACCAGAAAAAAGCACCTGAGCCTTGCCAGAATGTCCGCTTATATTCGATGCAGGGCACATGCCCAAGGAAACTCCCTTTCAACTGATTAGCTACTCACAGCAGATCCCATCATAGTGGTAATCACATATCAAATCTCAACAGGGAAGTGATCTCAATATTATACAATTGCCAAAAACACTGAGAGTCATGCTTCAGCCAAATGGACACACAAACTTAACCATCACAGCATCTAAGTGTGTAGTGACATACCTAAAGTATAAAAACTTGAGTTTAAAAGTAAAGGGAAGAAATATACACTAGTAAACAATAGCCAAAAATAAAGTAGCTATCTTAATAATACCAGGAAAATATACTTAAAAAAAAAATAATAATAAGGATGAAAAGGGCCTCCACAAAATGATAAGAAGAAATGTTTGCAAATAAAATATAATATTCTGAATAGCTATTCACATAGCCACTAAATACTTAAAGCAAAAACTGATCAAATTATAAGGAAGAATTAGGAAAATCATAATCATATCGAAAGCATTTTAGTACACCAGTCTCAGCAGTGGAAACATTAAGCAAAAGCTAATAGCAATGATTGATTAAAATAATGACAAAGAAAATTGGTGCAACACTTTTTCTTTTAAATGTGCATATATAGAATCTCTCACTTAGCGACATTTTTCCAAATATTTATTAGAAAAACCAACTGCGTACTGGGCCACAAAGAAAATAATAAACATCAAAGAATCTATAACATACACATAATATTCTTTCAATAAAATTAGAAGCCCATATAAGATTTTAAAATGTCTTATTTTTGGAAATTTAGAGGGAGTGGAGCCAAATAATTAGAGAATTAATGAAGAATTCCTAATACAAATTAGAAAATATTTAGAACTGAACAATCTGCAGAATATATTAGTGTTTTGGGGATACAGAGACTCAATTTCATAAGTTGGTCATTTGTTCACTAATTAATGTTTAACTTCAATATAAATGTCATACATTTTTTCCTAAAACTTTACACATACTTTTTAAAATTCATATAGAAAATAAAAAGTCAAGAATTGCCAACATAATTCTGAAGATATGTAAAGGGTTACATGCCTTACCAGCTATCAAGGCTTATTATAAAGCAAACTAATTAAGAGGATAAAGTATTGGCAAGGAAATAAAAAATGGAACAGAAAAAAAATGCTAAAAAACATTCTGTTATGAAAATTGGAAATTTGCCTTTGATGGAGTAAAACCCAGTGCTGTCGAGTCGATTCAGACTCTGCTTATTAGCCTAGAGAAAGGATGTTTTCTTTAGTCAACTGTGCTGTGACAATTGCCTTTTCATGGGAAAGAAAAAAATCTCTTCTTTGTGTTACTACCCCAAAATAAACTCCAAGTAGCCTAAAATCTTAAATGTGAAAACAGAACTCTACGACTTTCAGAATATTATCTCCGTGTCCTTGCAGTAGGGACAGATATCTAAAACACGATACAAACCATAAAGGGATAGTCTTGTAATTTCTATATTTAAGAAATTAAGACTGTACAAGAGCAGACAACACAAACTAAAATGAAATACACGTCCTAATAGTGACAATTCCATTACCATACAAGAAAGACAGCCCAATAAAAAGTGGCCAAAGGATATAAATACCCAAATTATAGTAAAAGACATCCAAATGACCAATATTCACGTGAAATGTTAATCAAACTTAATTAACATTCAGGGGAAACACAAACTAGAACCGTAGCTATTTACAATGCTGCATAGATCAGATTGGTTAAATAATTAAGTCTGATAACAAGCATATTTGTGGGTGTAGGCAACGGAACTTCATTCACTGTTGGTGGGTTTTTAATTAGTGAAACCATTTTTAGCAGTAGTTTACTGGTTGTTATTGAACTGAAAGATACAAAAATTCAAACCCTGCTGCATTCAGTGTCTATCCAAGATTTCTCTCAAATAGGTGAACAAAGAGGGATGTGCAGTCATGTTCAATATTACCCTATTCTAATGGCCAAAAAAAAAAAAAAAAGGAAGCAATCTCTTTCTTAGTAAGGGAGTAAAGGAATAAACAACAAATTATTAATTGGGATTAAAATAAATACATTTGATCTTTATATATCATCATGATAAATATGGGAAAAATGTTGATCAAAAAATAAATTGCAAGTGAATTCATGCTATATAATTACAATTAAAAGAATTTTTAAGTATACACATTTATTTCTCAGGCATATGACCACTTTAGTAAAATTCAAAAGCATACAAGCAAATGATATACACCTAAATGCAGGTAATAGTTACCTCCAGAAGGCAGGGCAACATTGGAGGGTCATTACCTGTAAAGTTTAATTAATTGATAATGTAATAAGTTGGTATCCCAGATACAGAAATGTTACAGATGGAGACCAAATTAATGGTAAAATTTGTAGGGTTAAACTTTTGTTTAAAATCACCCTTTTATAAGAGAGAACCTGAGTATTTACGAGCCAAATCAGAAGGGAATCAATGTTATTGGTGTAGTTTTCTCAACTTGTCTGAAAAGCAACTACAAAGGGTAAAGCTATATTTTGATGGCCTCTTGGGAATGGGACTAGCCAAGTGCTCCATTCTTGCATATGATTCTATGTCTATAGTGTCAACTCTATGGTAAATTCCAGGCAAGAGTCACACTTCTTCTCTTTTAATAAAAAAATGGATGAACTATCAAGATTAGCCACCACTAGTCTGCAGGTTTGTTCTACTACAGTGGTTTGCTTTTTGATGTGATGCTGGAAGCTACGCGGCTGATATTTCAAATGTCAGATGTATCACCCATGCTGGATAAGTTTCAGGGGAGTTTCCAGACTAAGATAGGCTAGAAAGAAGGACCAGGAGATCCACTTCCAAAAAAGATTAGCCTGTGAAAATCTTATGAATAGCAGTGGAACAACAGCAGACACAGTGCTGAAAGATGAGCCCCTCAGGTAGGAAGGCACCCAAAATATGACTGTGAAAGAGCTGACTCCCCAAAGTAGAGTTGACTTTAATGAAGTGGATGGAGTCAAGCTTTCAGAACCTACAATTGCTGATGTGGTATGACTTGAAAGGAGAAGAAATAGTTGCAAACACCCATTAGTAATCAGAACGTGAAATGTATGAAGTATGAATCAAGGAAAATTGGAAGTCATCAAAAATGAAATGGAGCACTTGAAGATAGATGTCCTAGGCATTAGAGCGCTAAAACGGACTTATATTGGCCATTTTGAATGAGACAATCATATGATCTACTAGGCCAGGAATGACAAATTGAGGAGGAATGACATCGCATTCACCATTAAGAAGAATATTACAAGATCTATCCTGAAGTATAACACTGTCGGTGGTAGTACAATCTCCATACACCTACAAGGAATACCAGTTAATATGGCTGTTATTCAAATTACACACTAAAGATCAATGCCAAAGAATAGGAAATTGAAGATTTTTACGTACTTCTGCAGTTTGAAATTGATCAAACATGAGATCAAGTTCCGTTGATAATTACTGCTGACTGAAGTGTGAAAGGTGGAAACAAAAACGAAAGAAGGATCAATAGTTGGGAGATATGGCTTTGGTGACAGAAACTACACCAGGTACTGCATGATAGCATTTTGCAAACCCAACGACCTATTTATCAGAAAGACCTTTTTACATCAAGATAAATTAGGACTATACACATGGACCTAACCAGACAGGATATGCAGGAATAAAATTGACTACATCTGTGGAAAGAGAAAATGGAGAAACTAAATATCGTCAGACAGAACAAGGCCAAGGGCCAAATGTGGAACAGACAATCAATTGCTCTTATGTAAATCCAATTTGAAGCTGAAGAAAATAAAAAGAAGTCCATAACAGCCAAAGTATGACCTTGAGTGTATCCCACTTGAATTTGAAGACTATCTCAAGAATAGATTTGATAGACTGAACACTAGTGAATGAAGACCAGAGGAGTTGTAGAATGATATCAAGGACATCATATATGAATACAGCAAAAGGTCATTAAAAAGAGAGCAAAGAAAGAAAATACCAAAATGGATGTCAGAAGAGACCCTGAGACTTGCTCTTGAACATAGGGTAGGTAAAGTGCATGGAAGAAATGATGAAGTAAAAGAGCTGAACAGAAGGTTTCAAAGGGCAGCTCAAACAGACAAAGAAAAATATTGTAATGAAATCTGCAAATACGTGGAATTAGTAAACCAAAAGGTAAGAACACACTAGGCATTTCTCAAGCTGAAAGAACTGAAGAAAAAATTCAAGCTTCAAGTTCCAGTACTGAAGGATTATATGATGAAAAACAGTAAAAGAATAACTCAAGAATCATCAAAAGAAGATGGAAAGAAAACACAGTCACTGTACCAAAAATAATTTATCAACATTCAACCATTTCAGGATCAAGAAATTATAGTACTGAAGGAAGAAGCCCAAGCTGCACTGAAGGCATAGGCAAAACAAAAACAAAAACAAAACAGTGCTCCAGGGATTGACTGAATACCAATTGAGATGTTTCAAGAAATGGATGCAACACTGGAAGCCTCACTTGTCTATGCCAAGAAATTTGGAAGACAGCTGCCTGGCCAAGTGACTGGAAGAGGTTCATATTCATGCCTAGTCCAAAAACAGGCAATTTGACAGAATGTGGAAATTATTGAACAATATAATGAATGCCATACAAAAGTAAAATTTTGCTGAAAATCATTCAGCAGCAGTTGCAGCAGTACATTGACAGGGAACTGTCAGAAATTCAAGCCAGATTCAGAAAAGGACTTGGAATGAGGAATATCATTGCTGATGTCAGATGGATCATGGATGAAAGCGGAAACTATCAGAAAGATGTTTACCTGTGTTTTATTGACTATGCAAAGGCATTTGACTGTGTGGATCATAACAAATTATGGATAACACTGCAAAGAATGGGAATTCCAGAATATTTAATTGTGATCATGCAGAACCTGTACATAGACCAAGAGGCAGTCATTGGCATAGAACAAGGGGATTCTGAGTGGTTTAAAATCAGGAAAGGTGCATGTCAGGGTTGTAAGTATACACTGTAATTATTCAATCTGTATGTTTAGCAAATAATCTGAGAAGGTGGACTATATGAAGAAGAACATGGCACTAGGATTGGAGGAAGACTCCTTAACAACCTGTGATATGCAGATGACACAATCTTGCTTGCTGAAGGTGAAGAGTGCTTGAAGCATGTATTGATGAAGATCGAAGACCACAGCCCTCAGTATGGCTTACACCTCAACATAAAGAAAACAAAAATCCTCACAACTGGACCAATAAGTAACATCATGACAAATAGAGAAAATATTGAAGTTATCAAGGATTTCATTTTACATGGATCCATAATCAATGCTCACAGAAGCAACAGTCAAGAAATCAAGAATTGGGCAATACTGCTGCAAAGAACCTTTTTAAAAACAAAGATGTCACTTTGATGACTAAAGTGTGCCTGACTCAAACCGTGGTATTTTTAGTCACCTCTTATGCATGCAAAACCTGGGTAATGAATAAGGAAGTCCAAAGAAAAATTGATATATTTGAGTTATGTGTTGGCAAAGAATATTTAATATACCATGGACTGACGAAAGAATGAACAAATCTGTCTTTGAAGAAGGAAGCCAGAATGCTCCTTAGAAGTGAGAACAGTGAGACTTTGTCTCATGTACTGTGGACATGTTATCAGCAGGATCCAGTCCCTGGTGAAGGACATCATGCTTGGTACAGGGTCAGCGAAAAAGAGAAGGACCTTCATTGAGATGGACTGACACGATGGCTGCATCAATGGCTCAAACATATCAAGGACCGTGAGGAGGGCACAGGGCTGGGCAATGTTTTGTTCTGTTGTACACAGGGTCTCTATGAGCCAGAACTGACTCAGAGGCACCTAACAACAATAACAATAATCAAGATTTTCTGTCTGGCTTGATGCAAATCACAAGGAAATTACCTCAATTTCTAGTTTTCTTCTCTCCAAACAAACTGCTTATGAGCAGTTTGCATTTTTCATTTACACAACACAGAATATGAGGTCTATTATTTTCCTTAGTATCAAAAGCCACAGGGTTATTATATACATGTAAAGTGCCAACTAGCATTTATAAATATACTGGTAAAAGAAATGAAATATTCAAGGCAGTGTATGTTGTTATTGTTAGGTCATTTCCTCCACTCCAGCTACTCTTCGTTCAAAAACAAATTTCAGAGTGTTTTCTGATATGTATTTTTGGCTTTTCCTTCTTACCTTTCTTTTTAATGACCTTTTGCTTTATTCATGGATGATGTACTTGATGTTATCCTACAACTTATCTATATTAGTATTCAACGCTTCATATCTATTATTGAGATGGTCTGTAAATTCAGGTGGGATAAACTCAAGGTTGTACTTTGTGTTGCCTGGACTTGTTTTAATTTTCTTCAACTTCAACTTGAATTTGCATACAAGCATTTGTGGTCTGTTCCAAAGTCAGCCCCTGGCTTTGTTCTGACTGATGATATTGAGCTTCTCCATTGTCTCTTTGCACAGATGTAATCAATTTGATTCTTGTGTATTCCATCTGGAGAGGTCCATGCATATAGCTGCCATTTAAGTTGTTGAAAAAAGGTATTTCCAATGAATAGGTTGTTGGTCTTGCAAAATTCTATCATGTTATTTCTGGTAAGAGTTCTATCACCAAGGCCACATTTTCCAACTACTGATCCTTTTTCTTTGTTTCCAACTTTCACATTTCAATCATTAGTAATTATCAATGCATCTTGATTGCATATTTGATCAATTTCAGATTGTAGAAGTTGGTAAAAGTCTTCAGTTTCTTTATCTTTGGCATTAGTGGTTGGTGCATAAATTTGAATAATATTCATATGAATTGCTGTTCCTTGTAGGCATATGTTTGTTATCCTATCATGGACAATGACGTACTTCAGTATAGATCTTGGAATGTTCTTTTCTTTTTTTTTTAAATAATTTTTATTGTGCTTTAAGTGAAAGTTTACAAATCAAGTCAGTCTCTCACATATAAGCTTATATACACCTTACTACATACTCCCATTTACTCTCCCCCTAATGAGTCATCCCGCTCCCTCCTTCCAGTCTCTCCTTTCCTGACCATTTTGCCAGTTTCTAACCCTCTCTACCCTGCCATCTCCCCTCCAGACAAGAGATGCCAACACAGTCTCAAGTGTCCACCTGATACGAGTAGCTCACTCTTCATCGGCATCTCTCTCAAACACATTGCGCAGTCCCTTCCATGTCTGATGAGTAGTCTTCGGAAATGGTTCCTGTCCAGGGTCAACAGAAGGTTTGGGGACCATGACTGCCGGGATTCTTCTAGTGTCAGTCAGACCATTAAGTCCGGTCTGTTTATGAGAGTTTGGGGTCTGCATTCCACTGTTCTCCTGCTCCCTCAGGGGTTCTCTGTTGTGCTCCCTGTCAGGGCAGTCATCGGTTGTGGCCAGGAACCACCTAGTTCTCCTGGTCTCAGGATGATGTAAGTCTCTAGTTCATGTGGCCCTTTCTGTCTCTTGGGCTCACAGTTATCGTGTGACCTTGGTGTTCTTCATTCTTCTTTGATCCAGGTGGGTTGAGACCAATTGATGCATCTTAGATGGCCGCTTGTTAGCATTTAACACCCCAGAGGCCACACTTCAAAGTGGGATGCAGAATGCTTTTATAATAGAATTTATTTTGCCAATTGACTTAGAAGTCTCCTTAATCCATACTCCCCAAACCCCCACCCTTGCTCAGCTGACCTTCGAAGCATTCAGTTTATTCAGGAAACTTCTTTGCTTTTGGTCCAGTCCAGTTGAGCTGACCTTCCCTGTACTGAGTGTTGTCCTTCCCTTCACCTAAAGTAGTTCTTTTCTACTATCTAATCAGTAAATAACTCTCTCCCACCCTCCCACCCTCCCCCTGCTCATAACCACAAAAAAATATGTTCTTCTCGGTTTATACTATTTCTCAAGAACTTATAATAGTGGTCTTATACAGTATTTGTCCTTTTGCATCTGACTAATTTCACTCAGCATAATGCCTTGCAGGTTCCTCCATGTTATCAAATGTTTCACAGATTCCTCACTGTTCTTTATTAATGTGTAGTATTCCATTGTGTGAATATACCACAATTTATTTAACCATTCATCCATCGATGGACACCTTGGTTGCTTCCAGCTTTTTGCTATCGTAAACAGTGCTGCAATAAACATGGGTGTGCATATATCTGTTTGTGTAAAGACTCTTATTTCTCTGGGGTATATTCCGAGGAGTGGGATTTCTGGGTTGTATGGTAGTTCTATTTCTAACTTTTTAAGAAAATGCCAGATAGATTTCCAAAGTGGTTGTACCATTTTACATTCCCACCAGCAGTGTATAAGAGTTCCAATCTCTCCACAGCCTCTCCAACATTTATTATTTTGTGTTTTTTGGATTAATGCCAGCCTTGTTGGAGTGAGATGGAATCTCACCGTAGTTTTAATTTGCATTTCTCTAATGGCTAATGATCGAGAGCGTTTTCTCATGTGTCTGTTAGCTGCCTGAATATCTTCTTTAGCAAAGTGCATGTTCATATCCTTTGCCCACTTTTAGATCGGGTTGTTTGTCTTTTTGTGATTGAGTTTTAACAGAATCATATAGATTTTAGAGATCAGGTGCTGGTCAAAGGTGTCATAGCTGAAAAATTTTCCCAATCTGTAGGTGGTCTTTTTACTCTTTTGGTGAAGTCTTTAGATGAGCATAGGTGTTTGATTTTTAGGAGCTCCCAGTTATCTGGTTTCTCTTTGTAATTTTTGGTAATGTTTTGTATTCTGTTTATGCCTTGTATTAGGGCTCCTAAGGTTGTCCCAATTTTTTCTTCCATGATCTTTATCATTTTAGTCTTTATGTTTAGGTCTTTGATCCACTTGGAGTTAGTTTTTGTGCATGGTGTGAAGTATGGGTCCTGTTTCATTCTTTTGCAAATGGATATCCAGTTATGCCAGCACCATTTGTTAAAAAGACTATCTTTTCCCCAATTAACTGACACTGGGCCTTTGTCAAATATCAGCTGCTCATATGTGGATGGATTTACATCTGGGTTCTCAATTCTGTTCCATTGGTCTATGTGCCTGTTGTTGTACCATTACCAGGCTATTTTGACTACTGTGGCTGTATAATATGTTCTAAAATCAGGTAGAGTGAGGCCTCCCACTTTCTTCTTCTTTTTCAGTAATGCTTTACTTCTCTAGCACTTCTTTCCCTTGCATTTGAAGATGGTGATTTGTTTCTCCATCACTTTAAAAATGTCATTGGAATTTGGATCGGAAGTGCATTGTACGTATAGATGGCTTTTGGTAGAATAGACATTTTTATTATGTTAAGTCTTCCTAACCATGAGCAAGGTATGTTTTTCCACTTATGTAGGTCCCATTTTGTTTCTTGCACTAGTACTTTGTAGTTTTCTTTGTATAGGTCTTTTACATCTTTGGTAAGATTTATTCCTAAGTATTTTGTCCTTATTTTATCTTCTTGGTGGTTACTGTGAATGGTATTGATTTGGTGATTTCCTCTTCGATGTTCTTTTTGTTGATGTAGAGGAATCCAAGTGATTTTTGTATGGTTATCTTTTAACGTGACACTCTGCTGAACTCTTCTGTTAGTTTCAGTAGTTTTCTGGAGGATTCCTTAGGGTTTTCTGTGTATAAGATCATGTCATCTGCTAATAGAGATAATTTTGCTTCTTCCTTGCCAATCCGGATGCCCATTATTTCTTTGTCTAGCCTAATTGCTCTGGCTAGGACCTCTAACACAATGTTGAATAAGAGCGGTGAGAAAGGGCATCCTTGTCTGGTTCCCATTCTCAAGGGAAATGTTTTCAGGCTCTCTCCATTTAGAATGATGTTGGCTGTTGGCTTTGTATAGATGCCCTTTATTATGTTGAGGAATTTTCCTTCAATTCCTATTTTGCTGAGAGTTTTTATCATGAATGGGTGTTGGACTTTGTCAAATGGCTTTTCTGCATCAATTGATAAGATCATGTGGTTTTTGTCTTTTGTTTTATTTATATGGTGGATTACATTAATGGTTTTTCTAATATTAAACCAACGTTGCATACCTGGTATAAATCCCACTTGGTCATGGTGGATTATTTTTTTGATGTTTTTGAATTCTATTGGCTAGAATTTTGTTGAGGATTTTTGCACTTATGTTCATGAAGGATATAGGTCTGTAATTTTCTTTTTTTGTGGTGTCTTTACCTAGTTTTGGTATCAGGGATATGGTAGCTTCATAGAATGAGTTAGGTAGTATTCCGTCATTTTCTGAGCTTTGAAATACCTTTAGTAGTAGTGGTGTTAACTCTTCCCTGAAAGTTTGGTAGAACTCTGCAGTGAAGCCGTCTGGGCCAGGGCTTTTTTTTCTTGGGAGTTTTTTGATTACTGTTTCAATCTCTTTTTTGTTATGGGTCTATTTAGTTGTTCTACTTCTGATTTTGTTAATTTGGTTAGGTAGTGTTTTTCTAGGAATTCATCCATTTCTTCTAGGTTTGCAAATTTGTTAGAGTACAATATTTTGTAATAATCTGTTATGATCCTTTTAATTTCAGTTGGGTCTGTTGTGATATGGCCCATTTCATTCCTTATTCGGGTTATTTTTTTCCTTTCCTGTATTTCTTTAGTCAGTCTGGCCAATGGTTTATGAATTTTGTTAATTTTTTCAGGGAACCAGCTTTTGGCTTTGTTAATTCTTTCAATTGTTTTTCTGTTTTCTATTTCATTTAGTTCAGCTCTAATTTTTATGATTTGTTTTCTTCTGGTGCCTGATGGATTCTTTTGTTGTTCACTTTCTATTTGTTCAAGTTGTAGGGACAGTTCTCTGATTTTGGCTCTTCCTTCTTTATGTATGTGTGCATTTATCGGTATAAATTGACCTCTGAGCACTGCTTTTGCTGTGTCCCAGAGGTTTTGATAGGAAGTATTTTCATTCTCATTGCATTCTATGAATTTCTTTATTCCCTCCTTAATGTCTTCTATAACCCAGTCTTTTTTGAGCAGGGTATTATTCAGTTTCCAAGTATTTGATCTCTTTTCCCAGATTTTTCTCTTATTGATTTCTACTTTTATGACCTTGTTGTCGAGAAGATGCTTTGTAATATTTCAATGTTTTGGATTCTGCAAAGGTTTGTTTTATAACCTAATATGTGTTCTATTCTAGAGAATGTTCCATGCACCCTAGAAAAAATAGTGTACATTGCAGCTGTTGGGTGGGGTGTTCTGTATAAGTCTATAAGGTCAAGTTGGTTGATTGTAGCAATAAGGTCTTCTGTGTCTCTATTGAGCTTCTTACTGGAAGTCCTATCCTTCTGTGAAAGTGGTGTGTTGAAGTCTCCTACTATAACTGTGGAGGTGTCTATCTCACTTTTCAGTTCTTTTGAAGTTTGTTTTATGTATCTTGCAACACTGTCATTGGATGCATAAATATTTAATATGGTTATATCTTCCTGGTCAACTGTCTTTTAATCATTATGTATTGTCCTTCTTTTTCATTTGTGGTGGATTTAACTTTGAAATATATTTTGAGAGAAATTAATATTGCTACTCCTGCTCTTTTTTTGATTGTTGTTTGGTTGATATATTTTTTTCTATCCTTTGAGTTTTAGTTTGTTTATGTCTCTAAGTCTATGGTGTGTCTCTTGTAGGCAGCATATAGACAGATCGTGTTTTTTTATCCAGTCTGAGACTCTCTGTCTCTTTATTGGTGCATTTAGTCCTTTTACATTCAGTGTAATTATAGATAAGAATGTGTTTAGTGCTGTCATTTTGATGCCTTTTTGTGTGTGTTGTTGACAATTTCATTTTTGCACTTACTTTTTTGTGCTGAGACATTTTTCTTCATAAATTTTGTGTTCCTTCTTTTCATAGTAGTCAAATTTATGTTTGCTGAGTTCTTATGTTTTTCTTGGTTTTTATTTTGAGTTATGGAATTGTTAGACCTCTTTGTGGTTACCTTAATATTTACCCCTATGTTTCTAAGTAAAAACCTAACTTTTATCATCGTATATCACCTTTTTTTCCTGTCCATATGGCAGTTCTATGCCTCCTGTATTTAGTTCCTCTTTTTGATTATTGTCTGTTTTACATATTGACTTATATGATTCCCTATTTTGAGTGTTTTTTTCTTTTTAAAATTAATCTTAATTTGTTTTTGTGGTTTCCCTGTTTGAGTTGATATCAGGATATTCTGTTCTGTGACCTTGTGTTGTGCTGGTATCTGATATTATTGATTTTCTGACCAAAAAATTTCCTTTAGTATTTCTTGTAGCTTTGGTTTGGTTTTTGCAAATTACCTAAGCTTGTGTTTTCTGTAAATGTTTTAATTTCGCCTTCATATTTGAGAGAGAGTTTTGCTGGATATATGATCCTTGGCTGGCAGTTTTTCTCCTTCAGTGCTCTATATATGTCATCCCATTGCCTTCTTGCCTGCATGGTTTCTGCTGAGTAGTCTGAACTTATTGATTCTCCTTTGTAGGAGACCTTTCTTTGCTCCCGGACTGCTTTTAAAATTTTCTCTTTATCTTTAGTTTGGCAAGTTTGATGATAATATGTCTTGGTGATTTTCTTTATGGATCCATCTTATATGAGGTTCGATGAGCATCCTGGATAGATATCTTTCGTCTTTCATGAAATCAGGGAAGTTTTCTGCCAACAGAACTTCAACTATTCTCTCTGTATTTTCTGTTATCCCGCCTTGTTCTGGAACTCCAATCACATGCAAGTTATTCTTCTTAATAGAGTCCCACATGATTCTTAGGGTTTCTTCATTTTTTTAATTTTTTAATCTGATTTTTCTTCATCTACATTGGTAAAAAAAAAAAAATTTTATATTGGTGTCAATTGCCTTACCCTTCATCTCCCCCACTCTGCATTCCAGTTGCTTGATTCTGCTCCTAGACTTCCTATTCAGTTGTCTAATTCTGTAATTTTACTGTTAATCTTTTGCATTTCTGAATGCTGTCTCTCTATGGAATCTTGCAGCTTATTATTTTTTCCACTATGTTCTTGAATAATCTTTTTGATTTCTTCAACTGCTTTATCAGTGGGTTCCTTGGCTTTTTCTGTAGATTGCCTTATTTCATTTTTAAGGTCATCCCTGATGTCTTGAAGCATTCTGTAAATTAGTTTTTTTATATTCTGCATCTGGCAATTCCAGGATTGTATCTTCATTTGGGAAAGATTTTGATTCTTTAATTTGGGGAGTTGTAGAAGCAATCATGGTCTGCTTCTTTGTATGGTTTGATATCGACTGCTGTCTCTGAGCCATCTATAAGATATCGTAATGTTTTATTTTATATTTGCTTACTGAGTTTTTTCTTGTTTTGTTTTCTTTCAATATACGTAGATGGGGTACTGGATTGCACTGTCTTGATTGCTGTATCCTTTGAATCACTTATGTCCTCTTACCAGTTGGTTTGGGCTGTTACCAGATATATAAGCCTAAGAGTCCATTCATATTCTTGAGTAGAATATGATTTTGGGTCACCAAGTATATGGGGTAGACTGTCACCTATTCATTTAGAAGAGTAGTGGTGATAGGTGTGTGGACCAGATTCTAGTAGCAGCAGCGGGGTCACATTCTGGGGGGGGGGGCAGGACACTGACAGGCTTCCCCCAAGTGCCAGTGAGGTGGTGTGTCTCTATTCCTAAAGCACTTTGGTGGGTGGGCTCTGCAGCTGTACCTTAGGCACCCAATGCATGTACCTGTACAGACTGGTAGATGTCTCTATCCTCAGACCCCTATGGCAGGAGGTTAGGTGGTTTGGGTGGAGCTTCAGCCCTCAGTTCCCCACTGTGGGTCAGTGAGGGATCTGTTTAATAGGTAGGGATATCAGACCTGGAAAACTTGTCTTTCCAGTAATCTGCTAAAACAATTACAGTCAGATTAGTATCAGAATTTCCTTTGCATTATAATAGCCACCTTGTTCTCTGTAGGGATGAAAGCCCAAGACTGTGGATCTACTGCTTGGCTGTAGCTGGTTCTGTATTTTTAGTCCAATATCGGGAAGTCAGGGAAGGATTCTTGGTCCCTGGGTTTTTTTAGCTGCTTTTCTCAGGCCAGCAGAATGGGTTAGGAAAAGACAAAAAAAGCAAAACAAAACAAAACAAAAAAACCCACAGAGCACTTCACTCTCTGACCCAGGAAATTCCAATGTTAATGAAGCCACCTGGGAAGGGGAGGGGAGGGATCAGATAGATAGGAGAGAGTAGCACACAGGAATATAGACAAAGTTTCTTATCTTGCTTGGTGAGGACTGTTTTATATGAGATTCCCAAGGGGCGTGTAGCCTGTGTGCGTTGGCTGGGTCGAGATTGTCCCTGAGGGTCAGGCCCACATCCTGTGCATGTGGTGTCTCAGAAGCCGTGGTCAGTTCCTCTGCTCCCAGCCCAAAGCCTAGAGCCAAGGTTACCCGTCTGGGATGCTGCACTCCAGGCTCCAAAACCAGTTGCTTCCTTCCAGTGAGTTCTCCTTCTGTCAGCCGCATTGCTGCGCTGTCTGCGTGCACTGGCTGGGCTTCCCCCAAGGTCACTTGTGGGGGCTAGGGCTGCGTCCCGTGTTTGTGCCATCTCAGGATGCCATGCTCAGCTCCCCTGTGCCTAGTCCAAAGCCCGGCGCCAAGGTTTTCTGACTGGGACGCTGGCTCCAGGCTCCGAAAACAGTCGCTGCTTCCCCGTGGTTGCTCATTCTCTCGTTAGCCACATCAGTGTGCAGCCTGCTTGCACTGGCTGAGTCTCTACAGAGGTTACCCCAGGGGGCTAGGGGTTAGGGCTGTGTCTTGTGCCTGCCCCGCCTCAGCAAGCCGCAATCAGCCCCGCCACTGGGCACCAGGGAACCGCAAGGACTCAAGGCTGTGGAGCAGATTGCGGGTTCCAGAAGCGGTCGCTGGTTCAGGGTGCAGCTTTTCACTCACCTGTTCACTCAGGTCAACTCTTTAGATCTGTGTTTGATGGTCAGGGTTCGTAGATTGTCATGTATGTGATCGATTCACTTGTTTTTCCAAGTCTTTGTTGCAAGAGGGATCCGAGGTAGTGTCTACCTAGTCAGCCCTCTTGGTCCTCTGGAATGTTTTTGACGATGAATGTGATGTCATTCCGCTTCAATTTGTTTTTCTGCCATAGTAGGCCATGTGATTATTCAATTCAAAGTGGCCAAAACCAGTCCATTTTCGTTCACAAATGCCTAGGGTATCTATCTTCAAGCATTCTGTTTCATTTTTGACTTTTTCCAATTTTACTTGGTTCACTCATTGTACATTCTACGTTCTAATTACTAATGGATGTTTGCAGCTGTTTCTTCTCATTTAAAGTCATGCCACATCAGCAAATGAGGGTCCTGAAAGATTTACTCCACTCATATCATTAAGGTCAACTCTGCTTTGAGGAGGCAGCTCTCCCTTAGTTGTATTTTGAGTGTCTGTCAATCTGAGGAGCTCATCTTCTGGCACTATATCAGACAATGTTCCTCTGTTATTCATAAGGTTTTCTGTGGCCAACTTTTTTGGAAGTAGATCCCCAAGTCCTCTTTCCTAGTCTTGCGTAACCTGGAAGCTCTGAGGGAAAAAAATAATGTATATATGTGTATATATATCAATGAAAGCAAGTTAGTTTTTCTTCCAAATTAAGAAATGGTAGTCTAACTTGATGACTTGAAAATAATTACTTAGTTATTCACTCAATAAGACTACTTATCAAGTAGCTGTATAGAGTTGACACTGAGCTTCATACGTGGGAAAAGATATGCATAGAGCTAGTGCCTATCCCTCATGAATCGGTCAGTCTGTCGTACTGTGGTGTTGCTGTGATGCTGGAAGCTACGCTACCAGTATTTCAAATACCAACAGGTTCACCCATGGTGTACAGGTTTCAGCAGAGCTTCCAGACGAAGACAAAGAAAAAGGATCTGGCAATCTACTGAAAAAATTAGCCAGTGAAAACCTTATGAATAGCAATGGAATGGAACATTATCTGCTCTAGTAGCTGGAGGGACCAGTCCCTGGAGAAGGACATCATACTTGGTAAATTGGAGGGTCAGCAAAAAACAGGAATATCCTCAATGAGATGGATTGACACAGTGGCTACAACAATGGCCTCAGGCAGAACAACTTGTGCGAGGATGGTGCTGGGCTGGAAAGTGTTTCATTCTTTTGTACATAAGGTCACTATGAGTCAGAGCTGACTCAATGGCACTTAACAACAACAACAGCAGGGCCTCTCCTCCAGGAGCACAGGATTTTTGTATAATATAAAGCTTCAGATAGAAAGAAAGAAAGCAAAAGAGCTATAAGGACAGGGTCAGACTCTTAAGTAAGTTTGAAGGCTTGATTGTTCTCACCACAAACCAACAAAACACATATAACAATCAACAACACACTTCTTACACATTTCCTGATATCTTTATTTTCATTTTGCTATAATTCCTGAAATTTTGCCTATTAAAATTTTGGTTTTTGACTTATCTTAACTGAAAGAGTATAGAATTTTAAGTCTGACAGAACTGGGTTTGAACGTTGACTCTAATAGTGACTATCTCTGGCTAAGTTGTTGAAATGGCAAAGCCTCAGTTTCCCCATCTAAAAACTAGGTAATAGTACATTAGTAAATTAATGTAAAATACCTAAATGCCTAAGACATAGTAAGAAAAAGAGAAGTTGTCATCCAGTCAATTCCAACTCATAGGAACCGAGTAAGACAAAGTAGAAATTTCTCATAGGGTTTCCAAAGGAGTGTCTGGTGATTAGAACTGCCAACCTTTTGGTTAGCAGCCAAGATCTTAACCACTGTGCAGCCAGAGCCCCAAGACATAGTAGGTGATCAATATAACTTCCCCACCCATATAAAAGTTCTTTAAAAATTAGAAAGCTATATGGCTGAGCAATATAACAAAATGAGAAGCATTCCTGTTTATTCCCCAGCAAATAACCCACTGTTTTAGTCATCTAGTGCTGCTGTAACAGAAATACCATTAGTGGATAACTTTAACAAGCAGAAGTTTATTCTCTTACAGTCTAGCAGTGTAGAAGTCTGAATTCAGCCAGCTCCAGGGGAAGGCTTTCTCTATCAGTTCTGGGGAAAGGTCCTTGTCATCAGTCTTCCCCTGCTCTAGGAGTTTCTCAGTGCAAGGATCCCAGGTCCAAAGGACATGCTCTGCTTCTGGCTCTGCTTTCTCAGTGGTAGGATGTCCCCTTGTGTGTCTGCTCGCTTTTCCCTTTCATATCTCAAAAGAGATTGACTCAAGACACAACCTAATCTTGTAGATTGAGTTCTGTGTCGTTAACATAACTGTCTCTAATCCTGCCTCATTAACATCACAGAGGTAGGATTTACAACACATAGGAAAATTGCATCAGATCACAAAAGAGTGGACAATCACACAGTACTGAGAATCATGACCTAGCCATGTTGCACATTTTTGGGTGACACAATTGAATCTATATCATTCCACCTTTTGGTCCCCTCAAATTCACATCCTTGCCACATGTAAAACACATTCACTCTGCCATATCACAGCATAAGTCTTAAATCAACTCCAAGTTCAAAATCCAAAAAATTCTTCCTCATCTGTGAAATCTAGAGTACAAGTTATTTGCTTCCAAAGTACAATGGTGCAACAGGCATAGGCTAGGCATTTCCATTACAAATGGGAGAAAATGGAGGGAAAGTAGGGATAATAGGCATCAAGCAAGTCAGCAGAACACAGTACGTTAGCTCTCAATCCTTGAAAATAAACCTCTGTTCTCTGAGACAACTTAGGCAATGGCCCTGTTGGCTACACTCTCTGGATTCTGGGTGGAGGCCCCTTGGCCCTGGGTTTCAGCTCTACCTTCCAGGTCCTCTGGAATGGCAACTCTGTTCCCTAGGCTTTGGGCAGCCTCAGTCTCCCAGTCAGTCTGAGTGGTGACCCCCTCAGCCCTGGCAGGTCCCGTTATTCTGCCCCTTCAGTATGGCAGCCCTGCACACTCATCTTTGGGCAGTGTATCTGGCCCCATACAGTTGGCACTCATGAAAGGCAGCCCCGTACTTTGGAAATGAGTTGGTGAAGATCTGACTTTTTGAAACCTAGGAAGCTGTGGCCCCAGTCTTAGAAACTCCAGGGGCCATGGCTCCACCCGTTGAGACCCCAGAGGTCATGGCCCTACCCTTTGAGACTGAGACAGCTCTGCATCCTGTGTCCCTCATCTCTTCAGCTTCTTTTTCCTCGTCCCTCAGCCTTTTGGCCCCTTGGGCCTCACTGCTCACATCTGCCCTGCTGAGGCAATATCCCAAAGCTCTTTAGCTCCACAGATGAGTGCCTCAACTCATCCCACTCTGGCAGGAACCTTCATCAAGAAGACAGTTAGCTCTCTTGCTTCGTGAGTTGGCAGGCATCATTCCTTTTTAATTTGTCATTCCTGGCATAGTTGTTTTTAGATGCTGTCGAGGTGGTCCTGACTCATAGCGACCCTATGTACCACAGAACGAAACACTGCCTTGTCCTGAGCCATCTCACAATAGTTGTTATGCTTGGCCCGTTGTTGTAGCTACTGTGTCAATCCATCTCCTTAAGGGTCTTCCTCTTTTCCACTGACCCTGTACTTTACCAAGCATGACAGCCTTCTATAACTGTCCTATTCAATCCTGTCAGTAATAGGATAATATCCATACACCTGCAAGGAAGACCAGTTAACACAACTATTACTTAAATTTACTCACCAACCACTAAGGCCAAAGATGAAGAAATTGAAGATATTTACCAACTTTTGCAGTCTAAAAAAAGGATAGAGCATCCAATCAGGATACATTGATAATTACTACTGACTGAAATACAGAAGTAGGAAACAAAGAAGAAGGATTGGTACTTGGAAATATGGCCTTGGTGAAGGAAACATGCTGGGATTTTGCAAGACCAATGACTTCCTCAGTCCAAATATCTTTTTTCAACAGCATAAACAATGACTATATACAAGGATCTCACCAGATGGAACACATAGGAATCAATTTGGCACCATCTGTGGAAAGAAAAGATGAAAAAGCTCAAGATCATCAGTCAGAACAATTCAAGGGGCCAAAATCTGAACCTAACATCAATTGCTCATATGCAAGTTCAAATTGAAGCTGAAGAAAATTAGAAAAAGTCCAAGACAGACAAAGTACAACCTTGAGTATATCACACCTCAGTTTAGAAACCATCTCAAGAATAGATTTGATGCATTGAACACTAATGACAGAAAACTAGACAAGTTGTGGAATGGCATCAAGAACATCATACATGAAAAAAGGAAGAGGTCATTAAAAAGAAAAGAAAGAAAGAAAAGACCAAAATGGATATAAGAAAACACTCTGAAACTTGCTCTTGAATGTCGAGTAGCTAAAGCTAATGGAAGAAATGATGAAGTTAAAGAGATGAACAGAAGATTTCAAAGGGTGGTATGAGAAAACAAAGTAAATTATTATAAAGAAATATGCAAAGACCTGCAGTTAGAAAACCAAAAAGGAAAAACACACTCAGCATTTCTCAAGCTGAAAAACCTGAAGAGAAAACTCAAGCCTCAACTTGCAATTTTGAAGGACTCTACAGTGAAAGTATTAAAGAACAAAGGACACATCAAAAGAAGATGGAAGGAATATACATGGTCACTGTACCAAAATAATTTGTTTAACCTTCAACCATTTCAGAAGGTAGCACCTGGTCAAGAACCGTGGGTACTGAAGGAAGAAGTCCAAGCAGCACTGAAGGCAGTCATGAAAAACAAGGCTTCAGAAATTGACAGAACACCAACTGAGATGTTTCAACAAATGGATGTGGTGCTGTAATAGTTCACTTGTCTATGCCAAGAAGTTTGTGAGACAGCTACCTGTCCAACTGACTGGAAGAGATCCATATTTATGCCTAGTCCAAAGAAAGGTGATGCAAATGAATGCAGAAATCATCAAACAATATCATTAATACGACACATGAGTAAAATTTTGCTGAAGATCATTCAAAAGCAGTTGCAGCATCACATCAACAGGTAACTGCCAGAAATTGAAGCCAGACTCAGAAGACAACTTAGAATAAGAGATATCATTGTTGACGTCAGATGGATCCTGGCTGAAAGCAGAGAACAATGGAAAGATATTTACCTGTGTTTTTCTGACTATACAAAGGCATTAGACCATGTGGATCATAGCAAATTACCGATAACATTGCAAAGAATGGATATTCCAGAAAACTTAATTGTGCTCTTGAGGAATCTGTACATATATCAAACAGAACAATGGTTTAAGGTCAAGAATGGTGTGTGTCAGGGTTGTATCTTTTCACCATGCTTATTCAATCTGTGTACTAGCAAATAATACAAGAAGCTGGTCTATATGAAGAAGAACAGGGCATCAGGATTGGAGGAAGACTCATTAACAACCTGCTTATGCAGATGACGCAAACTTGCTTGCTGAAAGTAAAGAGGATTTGAAGTACTTACTGATGGAGATCAAAGACCATAGCCTTCAATATGGATTACACCTCAACATAAGGAGATCAAAAATCCTCATCTGGACAAATAAGCAATATCATGATAAATGGAGAAAAGACTGAAGTTGTCAAGAACATTTTACTTGGATCCACAATCAACAGCCATGGAAGCAGAAGTCAAGAAATCAGATGATACATTACATTGGGCACATTTGCTGCAAAAGACCTCTTTAAAGTTTAAAAAAGCAAAGATATCACTTTAAGGACTAAGGTGCCCCTGATCCAAGCCATAGTGTTTTCAGTTGCCTCATGTGCATGTGAAAACTGGACAATGAATAAGGAAGACAGAATAAGAATTGATGGCTTTGAATGATAGTATTGGAGAAGCATATCGACTATACCATAGACTGCCAGAAGGATGAACAAATCTGTCTTGGAAGACGTACCTCCAGAATACTCCTTGGAAGCCAGGATGGTGAGACTTCATCTCAGATGCTTTGGACATGTTATCAGGAAGGATCGATCCCTAGAGAAGGACATCCATCATGCTTGCTAAAGTAGGGGGTCAGCAAAAAAGAGGAAGACCCTCAATGAGACAGGCTGACACAGCTGCTGCAAAAATGGGCTCAAGCATAACAATGTTCATGAGGATGGTGCAGGACTGGGCAGTACTTCAGTCTGCTGTACATAGGTTTGCAGAGTTGAACTGCATGTAACAATGACAACAGCAATCTTGTCTCATGAACTACAGGCAGAGATTAGGATTTAAAACTTGTAGGACAATCACATCAGATCACAAAATGGTGGACAACAACACAATACTAGGAAACATGGTCCAGCCATGTTGACACAGATTTTGGGATGGCACAATTCAATCCGTAACATTCCACACTTTGCCCCCCCAAATTCATGTCCTTGACGCATGTAAAACATTTTCACCCCATGATATCATCCCTAATGTCTTAAATCAACTCCAAGCCAAATTACACCCTGAGGCAAAATTTTTCTTCATCTTTAAAATCTAGAATACAAGATGTTGCTGCTATCGTTATTAGGTGCCATCAAGTCAGTTTGACTTGTAACAGCCCTATGTACAGCAGAAAGAAACACTGCCCAGTCCTGCACCATCCTCATGATCATTGTTATGCTTAAGAAGTCTCACCATCCTCGCTTCCAAGGAGTATTTTGGCTGTACTTCTTCCAAGACAGATTTGATCATCCTTCTGGCAGTCCAGTATATTCAATATAATTCAAAGGCATCAATTTTACTTCTGTCTTCTCTTTCATTGTCTAGTTTTTGCAGGCATAAGATGTGATTGAAAACACCATGGCTTTGGTCAGGCACATTGTTTTGGACTGAATTGTGTCCCCCCAAAATATCTGTCAACTTGACTTGGTAATGATTTCCAGTATTGTATGATTGTCCACCATTTTGTCATCTAATTGATTTTCAAATGTGTTGTAAATCCTACCACTATGATGTAAAAATAATGTATTATTGACAGTTATGTTGATGAGATCTACAAGATTAGATTGTGTCTTAAGCCAATCTCTTTTGCGATATAAAATAGAAAAGGGAGATGAGAGACATGGGGACCTCATACCATCAAGAAAGCAGTGCCAGGAGCAGAGCACTTCCTTTGGACGTGAGGTTCTTGTGTGGAGAAGCTCTTAGTCCAGCGGAAGACTGATGACAAGGACTTTCCTCCAGGGCCCACATAGAGAAAGCCTTCCCCTAGAACTGATGCCCTGAATTTGGACTTGTAGACTACTAGACATTGAGAGAATAAATTTCTCTTTGTTAAAGCCATCAGCTTGTGGTATATCTGTTATAGCAGCACTAGATGATTTAAGATAAACACCTTAGTCCTTACAGTGACATCTTAGCTTTTTAACACTTTAAAAAGAGATATTTTGCAGCAGATTTGCCCAATGCAATGTGTCATTCGATTTCTTGACTGCTACTTCCATGGATGTTGATTGCAGATCCAAGTAAAGTGAAATCCTTGACAACTTCAGTCTTTTCTCCATTTGTTGTGATGTTGCTTATAGATCCATTTGTGAGGATTTTTGTTTTCTTTTTTTTTTTTTGAGGTGTAATCCATGCTGAAGGCTGTAGTCTTTGATCTTTATCAGTAAGTGTTTCATGTCCTCTTCACTTTCAGCAAGTAAGTTTCTATCATCTGCATAATGCAGTTGTTAATGAGTCTTCCTCCAATCCTGATGCCATGTTCTTCTTCAGATAGTCCAGCTTCTTGAATTATTTGCTCAACATACAGATTGATTAAGTATGGTGAAAGGATGCAACACTGACACAAATCTTCCCTGACTTTCATCCATGCAGTATCCTCTTGTTCTGTTTGAATGACTGTCTCTTGGTCTAAGTATAGGTTCCTCATGAGCACAAATAGGGTTTTGGAATTTCCATCTTCTGCAATGTTATCCATAATTTATTATGATCCACACAGTCTAATGCCTTTGCATAGTCAGTAAAATACAGGTAAACATCTTTCTGGTATTTTCTGCTTTCAGCGAGGATCCATCTGACATCAGCAATGATATCCCTCATTCCACATTCTCTCCCGAATCTGGCTTGAATTTCTGGCAGTTCCCTGTAGATATACTGCTGCAGCCTAATCTGAATAATCTTCAGCCAAATCTTACTTGCACATGGTATTAATGATATTGTTCAATATTTTTCACATTCTGTTGGATCACCTTTCCTTGGAACAGGCGTATATATGTATCTCTTCTAGTCAGTTGGTCAGGTAGTTGTCTTTCAAATTTCTTGGCATAGGCAAGTGAGCACTTCCAGTGTTGCATCCCTTTGTTGAAATATTGTAATTGGTATCCTGTCAATTCCTAGACCCTTATTTTCACCAATGCCTTCAGTGCAGCTTGGACTTCTTCCTTCAGTACCATCAGTTCTTTATATGTTACCTCCTGAAATGGTTAAACTTTGACCAATTTTTTGGGCTACAGTGACCCTTTGTACTCATTTCATCTTCTTTTGATGCTTCCTGTGTCATTTAATATTGTCCCTTTTGAATCCTTTAGTATTGTAACTCGAGGCTTGAGTTTTTTCTTCAGTTATTTCAGTTTAAGGAATGCTGAACTTGTTCTTTCCTCTTAGTTTTCTATCTTCAGGAGGCTTCTCACTATTAGGCAGTTTAAAACTCTTCAATCCTTTATCCATTCACAGTTTTAAAACTGCTCCCACATTTTAGGCATCTGTTAGAGCAGCACTGCACTCCCACTACCAAATTCTGTCTTAGTTATCTAGTGCTGCTGTAACAGATATACCACAAGTCGATGGCTTTCACAAACAAAAATTTATTTTCTCACAGCCTAGGAGGCTAGAAGTCTGAATTCAGGGTGTCAGCTCTATGGGAAAGCTTTCTCTCTTTGTCAGTTCTAGGGAAATTTTCTTGTCATCAATCTTCGCCTAGTCTAGGAGGTTCTCAGGGCAGTGACCCCGGGTCAAAAGGATGTCCTCTGCTCCCGAAGCTTCTTTCTTGATGATGTGAGGTCCCTCTTTCTCTGCTTGCTTCTCTTTCCTTTTATCTCTTGAAAGATAAAGGGTGATACAGGCCACACTTCAGAGAAACTCCTCTTACATTGAATCAGTGCTGGGACCTGAGTAAAGGTATTGCACCCACCTTAATGCTCTTTAACATAACCTAATCTTGTCTCATTATCCACAGGTGGAGATAAATATTTACAAATAACAGAATAATTACATTAGATCACAAAATGGTGGACAACTGCACCATACTGGGAATCATGGCCTAACCAAGTTCACACACATTTTTTGGGGACACAATTCAATCCATAACAACCACTATGGAAAACGGTATGGTGTTGCCTCAAAAAACTAGAAATAGAACTACCCTACAATCCAGCAATCTCACTTCTAGAGATATACCGTAGAGGCATAAAAGTAGTGATACAAATGGATATATGCACTCATATGTTCATTGCAGCTTTATTCACAACAGCAAAAAAAATGAAAGCAACCAAAGTGTCCATCAGCAAATTAATGGATAAGGAAATTGTGGTACATACATATCATGGAATGCTACACAACCACAAAGAAGTATGATGAGCCCATGAAACATACTATGAAATTGATGGACCTGGAGGGCATAATTCTAAATGAAACAAGTCAAGCACATAAGGACAAATGTTGTATGATCCCTCTTTTATAAGAAGACAAGCACAGATGTATATAAACAGGCCAATGTTCAATGGTGGTTACTAGGCATGGGAGGGGAGCGAGGGAGAAGAATGATTTAGATCACAAATATTTTTTTTTGGTGATGGGAAAAATGACACCAAATGTGGGTGCAGACCAAAATAAATGATGCAACTCAAAAGCACTCATGAGAAAAGGATGCCTGCACCAAAGAATTTGATGTATATAAGAAGGCAACAAATCCAACAAGTACAAAAAGCAAGTCTAGGATCACATAAGGATGGGTATAGGCAAGTATGTATGTATATAGGTAAGTACAAGTTTACATATCCATGAGAACAGATACAAGTGTCTACATGTGTAAATACAGACATGTGTAGGCAGACACATAATATTCACTAAAAGCACAATTACAGATACTCCTTAAACATAACCAAACATCTTCTGAGATCAGTTTTCTGAGTTTGAAGGCTTAGGACCAGAGTCGTATGGGAGAACTCTGTCAGTTGGCATAATATAGTTTGCAAAATTCATGTTCTGCATTCTGGTGAAGTGAGTAGTGTATGGGGTCTTAAAAACTTGTGAACAACCATCTAAGGTACAACACTGATCTGTACTCTTCAGGAGAAAAAGAGTAAGAAGGTAACCACAATCCCAGAGAAGAAACAAGCATACAAGTCTGATAGCCTACGCCAGCCATGGCCTCAATACCATGAGATCAGAAGAACTAGATGGTGCCTGGCTACCACCATTAACCAGTTTGACTGGGGGCACAATAGATGATCCTGCTTAGAATGGGAGAAAAATAAAGACTAAACCCCCAATTTTTTAAAAATGGCCAGACTAACTGGATCCCCTGAGACCAGAGGATTCCCTGAGGCTACCGCTCTGAGACACTCTTTAAACCTTGAACCCATCCCTGAGACCACCTTCTAACAGAAAACCAGAGTTACAAAGGAAATAAAGAATGTTTCCTGTTATATTGGTGCTCTACTAAAAAACAGTGGGTACTAAAAAACACATGTATGAGTCTAAAAGGTCAACATTTAATTCACAGCAAAGATGAGACAACAAGGGGGCAGGGAACCTAGAGTATTGGAGATAGAATAACCAGAACACAATTAATGAGAATATTGATACAAGGTGAAAAATGTATCTGAAGACATTGATCAATTTGTGTAGAATATGTCAAAGGGGCACCTAACTTGCTGTGTAAACTTTCACCAAAAATACAATAAAATTGTTATTTAAATAAAAGTCTTAAAAATCAAAAACCACTGTTTAGGGCAAAATCTATAAAAGCATCATTATTAGATGATATAAAATGTTAAATAATAGATATTATATGATATTAATTCATATTATTGAATAAAGAATGAATTAATTGATAGTATTATTATTTTAATTTCATTTATTTTGTTATTTTTGTTGAGTATATACAGAAAACATACACTACTTGAACAGTTTCTACATGTACAATTCAGTGACATTAATTACATTCCTTAAATTGTGCAAACATTCTCACCCTCCTTTTCTGAGTTGTTTCTCTCCTGTCTTAGTTATCTAGTACTGTTATAACAGAAATACCACAAGTGGATGGCTTTAACAAATAGAAATATATTCTCTCATAGTTTAGGAGGCTACAAGTCTGAGTTCAGTGCCCAACTGTAGGAAAGGCTTTCTCTCTTTGTCACTTCTAGGGGAAGGTTCTTCTCATCATTCTTCCCCCGGCCTAGGAGTTTCTTACTGCAGGGATCCCTGGTCCAAAGGACTGGCTCTGCTCCCAGCGGTTCTTTCTTGGTGGTATGAGGTCCCTTTCCTCTCTGCTGGATTCTCTGTTTTATATATCTCAGAAGAGATTTACTCAAAATACAGCCTAATTCTATAGATGGAGTCCTGCCTCATTAACATAGCTGTCTCTAATCCTGCTTCATTAACATCATAGAGGTTAGGATTTACAACACATAGGATAATTACATCAGATTATAAAATGATGTACAACCACACAATGCTGGGAATCTTGGCCTAGCCAAGTTGATACACATTTTGTGGGGACACAATTCAATTCATAACACTACCTGATCTTCTGAGTTGTTGTTGTTAATTTGGTCCCATAAATTCTTTAAAGAGCATACTGTTCTAGGCAGTTTTTTTTTTTTTTTTTTTTTTTTTTACTAATTTAGCTAAACTATAGTTTGGTTTTAAGAAGACTTCAGGGGATATTTTTGGTTTAAAGTTTAAAGATTATATCAGCGCAACAGTTTCAGGGGTCCATTCAGCCTACATGGCTCCAGAAAGCCTGGAGTCCATGAGAATTTACAATTATATTCTGCATTTTCTTCCATTTGATCAGGGTTCCTCCATAGAAGCCTTAATCAAATTGTTCAGTAATAGTTGTCAGGTACCATCCTGTTCTTCTGGTCTCATGGCAAAGAGGCAGTTGTTCATGAAGGCAACTGGCCACACATTCCATCTCCTCCTTCTATTCCTGACTCTCTTTCTTCATATGTTGCTCCAGGAATATAGAGAACAATTGTGCCTTGGCCGCTTGTGAAATTTTAAGACCCCAGGCACTATGCAACACAGCAGGAAGTAGAAGAGAACCATAAAACATGCTGTTAGGCCAGTTAACTGGGATGTTCCATGACATCATAACCCTAAACCTCCAAACCAAGGAACCAAATCCCATGAGGTGTTTGGTTGTACATAAGCAGCCTCATCAGCTTTTTTTTTTTGGCATTGTTGTAATATATCTATCACACAACTTTTGCCAATTCAACTTTTGACAGCTATTACACTAAATGGCTATAAACAACCCTACCCTTAATGGATGTGACAGTATTATTGTTTATTAAAACTTATTGAGTATACACTAAGTATTACTCTAAACAGTAGAGAATAATAAAGAATATGTAAGCATAGTCTCTTCCCAAATGCAGCTAGTATCTATGAGCCCTTCAAAGCCTAAATGGAGTTAATTTGACCACTTTGATCCCTTAGCTGAATTATTCTTCTTGGAAAGACTCTGTGGAGGATGAGAATTTCAAATTGTAGTGCAAAGAATGATTCAGAGGAAGAACTGAGTTAGCGTAGGGTAGGCTTCAGCAGTACAGGGATCCTTTGGGGTCTGGAAAATAGGTTTGAAGAAATGATGGTACAGTCCTTAAATGGACAGGAAAAATTATCCAAATCATAGTTCTCTCTTTCAAAATTCTCTTTAATTGATCCTAGGAAATGTTGACCTCTATTTTTTTCATACTCTTCTTTCTTGTAATGTCTCAGATCTCAGGATATAGAACTTATATTAGCAAAATGTGACTGAGGCAGCAAAATTTGTTATAATGTTTCTGTAGGAAAATTCATTCTAACCTCTAAACAACCAACTTATAAATGAATTTTAGGAACACAACCCATATGTAAATTGGAAATTCGTAAATTGTAAATTTCTATTCAGATGGAAATTTAACCATAAGTGGAAAGAGTCACAAATCAATGACATGCTATCTAACACACACAGACATTTATTATCTCTCACACACACACATACACACAAACACGCACATAGATAAAATTATTGAGAGTTACCTAAACTAACACAATCAGAAGTAGAACAACGAAATAGACCCATGACAAAAAAAGAGATTGAAACGGTAATCAAAAAACTCCCCCCAAAAAAACCCTGGTCCGGACGGCTTCACTGCAGAGATCTACCAAAATTTCAGAGAAGAATTAACACCACTACTACTAAAGGTATTTCAAAGCATAGAAAATGGTGGAAAATTACCTAACTCATTCTACGCAGCTACCATATCCTTGATACCAAAATCAGGTAAAGACACAACAAAAAGGAAAATTACAGAACTATATCCCTCATGAACATAGATGCAAAAATCCTCAACAAAATTCTAGCCAATAGAATTCAACAACATATCAAAAAAATAATACACCGTGACCAAGTGGGATTTATACCAGGTTTTTATGCAAGGTTGGTTCAATATTAGAAAAACCATTAATGTAAACCACCATATAAATAAAAAAAGACAAAAACCACATGATCTTATCAATTGATGCAGAAAAGGCATTTAACAAAGTCCGACACCCTTTCATGCTAAAAACCCTCAGGAAAATAAAAATTGAAGGAAAATTCCTCAACATAATAAAGGGCTTCTATACAAAAAAAAAAAAAATTTAAATTTGTTTTATACAAAGACAACAGCCAACATCATTCTAAATGGAGAGAGCCTGAAAACATTTCCCTTGAGAACGGGAACCAGACAAGGATGCCCTTTATCACTGCTCTTATTCAACATTGTGCTGGAGGTCCTAGCCAGAGCAATTAGGCTAGACAAAGAAATAAAGGGCATCCGGATTGGCAAGGAAGAAGTAAAATTATCTCTATTTGCAGATGGCATGATCTTATACACAGAATACCCTAAGGAATCCTCCAGAAAACTACTGAAACTAATAGAAGAGTTCAGCAGAGTCTCACGTTACAAGATAACCATACAAAAATCACTTGGATTCCTCCACATCGACAAAAAGAACATCGAAGAGAAAATTACCAAATCAATACCATTCACAGTAGCCCCCAAGAAGATAAAATACTTAGGAATAAATCTTACCAAAGATGTAAAAGACTTATCCAAAGAAAACTACAAAGTACTAGTGCAAGAAACTAAATGGGACCTACACAGGTGGAAAAACATACCTTGCTCATGGATAGGAAGACTTAACACAGTAAAAATGTCTATTCTACCAAAAGCCATCTATACATACAATGCACTTCCGATCCAAATTTCAACGACATTTTTTAATGTGATGGAGAAACAAATCATGAACTTCATATGGAAGGGAAAGAAGTGCTGGAGAAGTAAAGCATTACTGAAAAAGAAGAAGAAAGTGGGAGGTCTCACTCTACCTGATTTTAGAACATAAACAGCCACAGTAGTCAAAACAGCCTGGTACTGGTACAACAACAGGCACATAGACCAATGGAACAGAATTGAGAACCCAGATATAAATCCATCCACATATAAGCAGCTGATATTTGACAAAGGACCAGTGTCAGTTAATTGGGGAAAAGATAGTCTTTTTAACAAATGGTGCTGGCATAACTGGATATCCATTTGCAAAAGAATGAAACAGGACCCATACCTCACACCATGCACGAAAACTAACTCCAAGTGGATCAAAGACCTAAACATAAAGACTAAAACAATAAAGATCATGGAAGAAAAAATAGGGACAACCTTAGGAGCCGTAATACAAGGCATAAACAGAATACAAAACATTACTAAAAATGACGAAGAGAAACCAGATGACTGGGAGCTCCTAAAAATCAAACACCTATGCTCATCTAAAGACTTCACCAAAAGAGTAAAAAGACCACCTAAAGAGTGGGAAAAAATTTTCAGCTATGACATCTCTGACCAGCGCCTGATCTCTAAAGTCTATATGATTCTGTTAAAACTCAACCACAAAAAGACAAACAACCCAATCAAGAAGTGGGCAAAGGATATGAACACACACTTCACTAAAGAAGATATTCAGGCGGCTAACAGATACATGTGGAAATGCTCTTGATCATTAGCCATCAGAGAAATGCAAATTAAAACTACGATGAGATTCCATCTCACTCCAACAAGGCTGGCATTCATCCAAAAAACACAAAATAATAAATGTTGGAGAGGCTGCGGAGAGATTGGAACTCTTATACACTGCTGGTGGGAATGTAAAATGGTACAATCACTTTGGAAGTCTATCTGGCATGTCCTTAAAAAGTTAGATATAGAACTACCATACAACCCAGAAATCCCACTCCTCGGAATATATCCTAGAGAAACAAGAGCCTTCACACAAACAGATATATGCACACCCATGTTTATTGCAGCTCTGTTTACAACAGCAAAAAGCTGGAGGCAACCAAGGTGTCCATCAACTGATGAATGGGTAAATAAATTGTGGTATATTCACACAATGGAATACTACACAGCGATAAAGAACAGTGGCGAATCTGTGAAACATTTCATAACATGGAGGAACCTGGAAGGCATTATGCTGAGTGAGATCAGTCAGAGGCAAAAGGACAAATATTGTATAAGACCACTATTATAAGATCTTGAGAAATAGTATAAACTGAGAAGAACACATACTTTTGTGGTTACGAGGCGGGGAGGGAGGGAGGGCGGGAGAGGGTTTTTTACTGATTAATTAGTAGATAAGAACTGCTTTAGGTGAAGGGAAGGACAACACTCAATACATGGAAGGTCAGCTCAAGTGGACTGGACCAAAAGCAAAGAAGTTTCCGGGATAAAATGACTGCTTCAAAGGTCAATGGAGAAAGGGTGGGGGTTTGAGAACCATGGTTTAAGGGGACTTCTAAGTCAATTGGCAAAATAATTCTATTATGAAATCATTCTGCATCCCACTTTGAAATGTGGCATCTGGGGTCTTAAATGCTAACAAGTGGCCATCTAAGATGTATCAATTGGTCTCAACCCACCTGGATCAAAGGAGAATGAAGAACACCAAGGTCACATGACAACTAAGAGCCCAAGAGACAGAAAGGGCCACATGAACCAGAGACCTACATCATCCTGAGACCAGAAGAACTAGTTGGTGCCCGGCCACAATCGATGACTGCCCTGACAGGGAGCACAGTAGAGAACCCCTGAGGGAACAGGAGATCAGTGGGATGCGACCTCAAATTCTCATAAAAAGACCATACTTAATGGTCTGACTGTGACTAGAGGAATCCCGGCGGTCATGGTCCCCAAACCTGTTGGCACAGGACAGGAACCACCCCCGAAGACAACTCATCAGACATGAAAGGAACTGGACAGTGGGTGGGAGAGAGACGCTGATGAAGAGTGAGCTAATTATATCAGGTGGACACTTGAGACTGTGTTGGCATCTCCTGTCTGGAGGAGGGATGGGAGGATTGAGAGAGTTGGAACCTGGCAAAATTGTCACGAAAGGAGAGACTGGAAGGGCTGACTCATTAAGGGGAGAGCAAGTGGGAGTAAGGAGTAAGATGTATATAAACTTATATGTGACAGACTGACTTGATTTGTAAACGTTCACTTGAAGCTCAATAAAAGTTAATTAAAAAAAAAAAAAGTTACATTGAATACTAAGGTGAACCTGACCCAAGCCATGGTGTTTTCAATTGGCTCATAAGCATGTGAAAGCTGGACAATGAATAAGGAAGACCAAAGAAGAATTGTCACCGTTGAATTGAGTTGGCAAAGAATAGTGAATAAAAACAAACAAATCTGTCTTGGAAGAAGTACAGCCAGAATGGTCCTTAGAAGCGAGGTTGATGAGACTATGTCTCACATATTTTGACATGTTTTCAGGAGGAATCAGTCTATGGAGAAGGACGTCATGCTTGATGAAGTAGAAGGTCAGCAAAAAGGAGGAAGATCCTCAATGAGATGAATTGACGTAGTGGCTGCAACAATGGGCTCATGTATGACAATTGTGAGGATGGATCAGGATCAGGCAGTGTTTTGTTCTGTTGTGCATTGGGTTGCTATGAGTTGGAACTGACTGGACAGCACCTAACAACAACACTTAATAAAATACAAATATAGCCTTCATGATAAGAAAAAGAGAAGCCTACCATGCTGAATGTGCCACTTTCAGCCTACACATATTTCTGTCATTGCTTGAGACGTGATCTGCACTGAAAACACATCCATTGCTTTCAATCCTCTTGAGTTGCATAAATATGCATTATATCTTGTACCAGAAGGCCTTTTTGATTGTCATAGGAAGTGTCATCAGAACACGACCTTAACACAGTAGTGACTAGTGACATTACTTCAATCATCAATACCAACTCTTACTGGCAGAATAACAACCTACTCTTATTCACGATCTATCAACTTCCTCTGAAGTCACTTAACTCAGGCTTTTTGTGACAGAACTCAGTATCAAAGGCATTGACTTTTAGCAATTTTGTATGAACATGGTTGACAGGTATAATGGTCATAGGAAATGCAGATAATTGGATCGAAAAATTAGTTTCATTATACAGCAATATACTCCACCTTCTGGTTTCACTGTTGATGGGTTGAACATAAATTTTGTTGGCTTTTAAAGGCATTTTGCCTTCCTGAACTATTATTGAAATACTTATCCAAAATCCCTCAAAGACTGGAGAATGACTGTTTCATGTTTATTATTTTCTTTGAAAAGAAAGCTAACATACATACAGAAGATGGCTGAGGGCAAAAGCATTTTCAATTAACAATAATAAATAAGCAGAGCCTTTTACTCCACAGAGGGGAATGCTCTTGAAACACACAATAGTAAACATTTGTAAATTCATTGTGGTATTTATAAAAAATATTCTAACCAGATGTTGCACTTTTTTTACAATTTTCGGTTATTAGCCACTGAATAATAGAGAAGCAATTATCATCATTACATGATAATAGAGTCCTCACTCCATTTAGACAGTAAGATCATTTCTCTATCTATATATATGCCACTAAAAATATTTCCAGCTGTTTAATTACACATATCCTATGATGTCCGATATGTAACCATATGCTGAGCTCTTGTTAAATATATAAGTGAAAGTATTACTTGGCAGTTAAGAGTGTGGACTTTTTAGTATGACAATGTATATTCAGATGCCAGCTTTGCCACGTACTAGCTGTGTGATCTTAGAAATATTAATTAACAAGTTTAAGCTTGTTTCTTCATCTACAAAATGAGAGTAGTATTAGTTCTGATATTGCAGCATTGCTGTGAGGATTAAATGAGCTCCTGCTTGTAAAAATTAACTACTGTGCTGGTTCCATAGCGTTTTAGTTATCTAATGCTGCTATAATAGAAATACCTCAGTGGATGACTTCAACAAACAGAAGTTTATTCTCTCACCGTTTAGTAGGCTAGAAGTCCGAATGAATTCAGGGCACCAGCTCCAAGGGAAGGCTTTCTCTCTCTGTCAGCTCTGGAGGAAGATCCTTGTCATCAATCTTCTCTTGGTCTTGGAGCATCTCAGTGCAGGAAACTCAGGTCCAACGCATGCACTGTACTCCCGGCATTGCTTTTTTCATGATATGATGTCCCCACTCTCTGCTTGCTTCCCTTTCCTTTTAGCTCTTGTAAGATAAAAGATGATGCAGGCCACACCCCAGGGAAATAACCTTTATATTGGATTAGGGATGTGACCTGAATAAGGATGTAACATCTCACTCTAATCTTCTTTATCATAATCTAATCTTGCTTCTTTAATCACAGGCAGAGATTAGAGTTTTGGACACTTAAGAAAATTACATCAAACTCAAAGGACAACCACACAATACTAGGAATCATGGCCTAACCAAGTTGACACATATTTTTGGGGACGCAGTTCAGTCCATTACACATAGTAACTATCAAATGTGTATTACTCTGCTGCTGCTGATGATGATTATGCAGATGGTATTATATGTTGAATACTAATAACCGAAGACCAGACAAGTTGTATAATGACATCAAGGACATCAGATATGAAGAAAGCCAAAGGTCATTAAAAAGACAGGGAAGAAAGAAAAGACCAAAATGAATGTCAGAAGAGACTGTGAAACTAGCTCTGGAACATCACGTAGCTAAAGCAAAAGGAAAAGTTGATAAAGTAAAAGAGATGAACAGAAGATTCCAAAGGGCTGCTCAGGAAGACAAAGTAAAGTATTATAATGAAATGTGCAAAGACCTGGCATTAGAAACCAAAAGGGTTTTTGTTTTTCCAACTCCACATTTCTCAAGTTGAAAGAACTGAAGAGAAAATTCAACCTTGAGTTGCAATGTTGAAGGTTTCTATGGGGAAAATATTACGTTGCAGGAAGCATCAAAAAGAGATGAAAAGAATACACAGGCTCACTATACCAAAAATAATTGGTTGACGTTCAACCACTTCAGGAGGTAACATATGATCAGGAATTGATGGTACTGAAGGAGGAAGTTCAAGCTGCACTGAAGGATGCATTGATGAAAAAGACGGCTCCAGGAATTGATGGAATATAAATTGAGATGTTTCAACAAACAGATACAGCCCTGGAAGTGCTCACTTGTTTATGCCAAGAAATTTAGAAGACTGGAAGAGATCCATATTTATGCTTATTTCAAAGAAAGGTGATCCAACAGAATGTGGACATTATCAAACAATACCATTAATATCACATGCAAGTAAAATTTTGCTGAAGGTCATTCAAAAGCAGCTGCAGCAGTACATTCACAGGGAACTGACAGTAATTCAAGCCAGATTCAGAAGAGGACATGGAACCAGGGATATTATTGCTGATGTCAGATGGGTCCTGGCTGAAAGTAGAGAATACCAGAAAGATGTTTACCTGAGTTTTATTGACTATGCAAAGGCATTCGACTTTGTGGATCAGAACAAATTATGAATAACGTGGCGAAGAATGTCAATTCGAGAACACTTAATTGTGCTCATGAGGAACCTGTACATAGATCAAAAGATAGTCATTTGAACAGAACAGGAGGATACTGTGTGGTTTAAAATCAGAAAAGTTGTGTGTCAGGGTTGTATCTTTCACCATACCTATTCAATCTGTATGCTAAGCAAATGATCCCAGAAACTGGACTATATGAAGAACGTGGCATCAGGATTGGGGGAAGACTCATTATCAACCTGCACTATGCAGATGACACAACCTTGCATGTTGAAAGTGAAGAAGACTTGAAGCACTTACTGTTGAAGATCAAAGACCACAGCCTTCAGTATAGATTCCACCTCAACATAAAGAAAACAAAAATCCTCACATCTGGACAAATAAGCAACATCACAATAAATGGAGAGAAGATTGAAGTTGTCAAGGATTTCATTTTACTTAGATCCACAATCAATGCCCGTGGGAAGCAGTTGTAAGAAATTAAAAGACACACTGCATTGGGCAAATCTGCTGTAAAAGATCTGTAAAGTTTTCAAAAGCAAAGATGTCATTTTGAAGACAAAAGTGCACCTGACCAAAGCCATGGTGTTTTCAATCACCTCATATGCATTCGAAAGCTGCACAATGAATAAGGAAGACAGAAGGAGGATTGATGCTTTTGAATTATGGTGTTGGCAAATAATATTGAATGTACCTTCGATTGCCAAAACAAGGAACAAATCTGTCTTGAAAGAAGTATAGCCAGAGTTCCCCTTAGAAGCAAGGATAGTGAGAGTTCATCTCCCATACTTTGGACATGTCATCAGGAGGAATAAGTCCCTGCAGAAAGCCATGATGCTTGGTAAAGTAGAGGATCAGAGAGAGAGAGGAAGACGCTCAATAGGATGGACTGACACAGTGATTGCAACAATGGGCTCAAGCATGACAATGATTGTGAGGAAGGTACAGGACTGGGCAGTGTTCCCTTCTGTTGTACATAGGGTGGCTATGAGCTGGAACTAACTCAATGGCAGGTAACTACCTAACATCATTGTATGTTACAGGTTTGTTTTTGTTAGCTGCTCTCTAGTCCATCCAACTCACAGGAGCCACCTGGGATTGGATTGTTATAATCTATAGGTTTTTTATTGACTGATTTTTGAAAGTGGATTGCCAGTCTATTCTTTCTGGTCTGTTTTAATCTGGAAGCACTGTTGAAACCTATTTACATCATAGCAACATGCAAACTTGCACTGACAGACGGGTGTTGGCTGCAGTTGTCACAATGAAAAGGAATCGAATCTCAGTCTCATGCACGGAAGGTGAGAATTCTATCAGTGAACCACCTCTGCCACGTATGTTGTGAGTTTGGTATTTTAACTTCAAGTCCAAGAAATCTAGTAAGTAAACAGGGTGATCAAATCACCCTGATAAATTTGGATTTGGCTTCAGAGTTTTAGGGAATATGAGTTCTCTTCAATCAGAATTGACTTTCTACAAATATATAAAGTCAGTGAGAGCTGTCTTTAAAAATGCAAAATGTGTTTATCTTGTTCCTTTTAGCATTTCAGAGGTCTTCTCCTTTCAGTGGCTTCTGTACTGAAGCTCTCCGGTTCTTATATACCATGATGTTAAGTATTTTGCATGTTAAAATTCCCAAGAGTGGAAGGGCTTGGAATGGAGAATTGTCTAAATTTCAATTTCAGTTTGGTCATTAAGGTTGTGTATCAACTTGGTTAGACCAAGATTTTCAGTGGTTTGGCAGTTATGATGTGGTCTGGAAGTTGTATATGATATAATCACCTCCATGATGAGATCTGATGTGTGATTACCTACAAAATGTGATCTGCTGTGAGTAGCTAATCAGTTGAAAAGGAGTTTCCTTGGGGCTATGGCCTGCATCTAATACAGCTGGACTTTCTGGCAATTCCAGTGCTTTTGTTCAGTCTGGACCCTGTGGCTGGCTCCTGTTCACCTGATTTAAGGTTCTTGGGAATTAAGCTAGCAGATTACCTGCCATCTTATCTGCCAGTCTTGGTATTCACTGGTCTTCACAGCCTGTGAGCCAGGAAAAGCTTCCAGCCTGTCCCAACCCACAAACGTGGGACTTTCCAGGTTCTACAACCATGTGAGCCATTTCCTTGATATAAATCTCTCTATATATGTTTTTATATGCTTTACTGGTTTTGCTTTTCTAGAGAACCCACCATAAGACATAATTCTTCTAAAAAATACCTGTGTTTTCACCCTGTAAGTTATTAAGTCCTGTCACACGTCTATTTCCTTCCTCTATTTCTATTGCATATGTGAATAGTAATCTTTGAAAAATTATGATAAATGGTTAAGTCATCATGTCCTGGGAAGATACACTTGAGTTTAAATTCAAATTCAGCGATTTTTTAATGGTATGATCTTGGGCAAGTTAATTAAGCTCTCTAAGCATCATTTTCCTCTTGCTCTAAATTGTGGTGGGAAACGTAACTACCCCATTATTTTTTTGTTTGTTTATGATTAAATAAAATAACACCTAAAAGAATTTAGAAAATTGTCTCAGAGATGTATACGTTCAATAAACACAATTATTTAAGTGAGTAGCAGATAACTCAGCTGGAAGTAATTGATTTTCTTCTCTCTCTTTTAAAATAAGGCATCTGCTTTGGGAATGTTTAAATTTAGACTGGTCACATCAGATCGTCCAATGCTCAATATATTCCTAGGGGATCCCTCAAATTGGGAACAGAGACTATTGATTCTACTTGTGTGTGAAGACAGGCTAATTAGAAACACTGGACAATATACATATTAAAATTGATTCTTTTTGTGCATCTCACCCTTTCCCTATAAAAAAGATACTTTTTGTAACTATAAATATTCATTTCAAAGAAAATACTAAAGCAGTTACCAATAGGGCTACTGCTTTTTTTTAGTCATTAGTCAGCATATTTATGACAATGAATGGAGATTTTTGCATCTGTTCATGAGGCATTTCAGATGTTGTAGAGTTGACTTTATGCCATTCATGTTAGAAAGTAAACTTAAAGAAAAAACAAACAGGTTTATCCAAAGTGGGTATATTGTTTTCTCTCTGTATATGTAGTCACAGGAATATTTTAATTGCACATACCAATGTTCAATTGTTCAGTTGTGCCATGGAGTTGGTTCTGACTCACAGTGACCCTATGTACAACAGAATGGAACACTGCCCAGGCCTGCACCATGCTCACAATCATTATGCATGAGCCCATTGTTGCAGCCACTGAGTCAATCCATCTCCTTGAGGATCTCCCTCTTTTTCATTGACCCTCTACTTCACCAAGCATGATGTTCTCTCCAGGAACTGATCCCTCCTGATAACATGTCCAAAATATGTAAGATAACGTCTTGCCATCCTTGCTTCTAAGGAGCATTCTGGCTGTACTTCTTCCAAGACAGATTTGTTTATTCTTCTGGCAGTCGGTGGTGTATTCAATATTCTTCAGCAACTCCATAATTCAAAGGCATCAATTCTTCTTTGGTGTTCCTTTCACATTAATATGAAGCAATTGAAAACACCATGGCTTGGGTCAGGTGCACCTTAGTCCTTAAAGTGACATCTTTGTTCAATTAGGGGGAGAAAAACGTGTATCCAAGTTAGCTTAAAGACTGAAAAACAGACTCTAAATCACTCAGCATAGCAGAGTTGCCAATTGCACAAATCATGGACCCTCTCTGAGATAAGGATCCAGAGGTTCCATGCTGCCTGTTAACTGCTAAGAATAGTGAACATATTTTTTCTAGTTGCTTCTGGGTCATCTCTAAAACTTTAAGTAAGACTTTTGGGAGATTACAACAACTTGCTTGCTTGATTTCTTTATACTACTTTCAGAATAATTTCACTTGAGGTTGAGTTATTCAAATTATAAGTTCATATTACTGCAAGAAATCAAACTTATAATGCCAGTTAATTTATCACATAATTTCAAGTGTCTGATTTCAAGATCAATATTGCTTGACATTTCTCACTACCGACAGAAGAAATTAATTGCACAAGAGCATCCAATAGTTCCCTTATTGCATTAAATAAGGGTGAAGTACAATTTAGTGGATGCATGAATAGTTATTTATATAATCTGTCACTAAGGGGTGAGGGCTTGGGCAAACATCACACATGAACTGATGGAGGAAATACATACATCCTTTGATCCTGACATATTTGTATACCGGTAGCTGATCCTAAGTGTTCCTCTCATCACAATACACAGTAGCATTTATCCACAGTGTTCCGGTTGTCTTCTTATTTGCTCCCACCCCGTTCCTGGCCCTTTGTTGCCCTGCTCTATATTGCAGAAAATTATATTTCCCAGAATGCCTTGCCTTCTGGTTTTTAGAAAGTTTCAGCAAATGAGTGACTCTGGCAGAAGACTGGGATCTAGGGGGTGGGGAGAAGTCAATGTATTTCTTCCCCTTTCTTTCTCTGAGAACAGTTAACTCTCCTCCTTGTTTCTATTTTCCACTCCATATTCTTACCCTCTGTAGTCTCAGCTCCTACAACAAAGGACTAATGTCCTTCCAGTTCCCACCAGCTCTACCCTGCTCCTGGGTTATAATAACACAATTTACCCTTTGTCCCTACAGCCCTTTAGGTGAAGATTTATTGCTATTATTAATCTTTTGGTTGCCTAACTGTACCTAACTTGGTTCCTGTGCTTTTCCAATATCAGTGTAAACAATTTTCTATACTAAAGACCCTGTATTTAAAATATCGAGGAGCCCTGGCTGTGCAGTGGTTAAGTGCTTGACTGCTAACCAAAAGGCTGGTGGTTCAAACCTACCAGTGACTCCATAAAAGAAAAGGCTTAGAGATCTACTCCCATAGAAATTGCAGCCTTGAAAACTCTGTAGCTCAAATCTGTTCTGTCCTGTAGGGTCGCTATGAGTCTAAATCTACTCAATAGCACACAGTAGATGTATTTTCTAACTAAATCCTGACTAATACAAATATATTTAAAAGGAACATATCTGGCCTCATGCACAGGAAGCTAGATTCTTTTTATCTAAAATATTCTGGAATTTAAACATTATGAACCAATTCCACTGCACAACTTTGCAGAGCATTTACAGGGAAAAAGAAAGACTTAGGAGAATATGGTATTAACTATCTCACCTGAACCTAAACAATACAAAAATAATAGGTAAGGAATAAGACAGGCCTTGAGATCCTCCTGATTGGACAAAATAATAAGTGTATCATCAGTGGTTTTCAGCAATTTTTAGCCAATCCTTAATTCATTTTATAGCAAATTTTCCACAACTTTTACTAAAATATTTTCTTCATTATTATTTTTAAACATTCCACCCAAGTGCTAACACACACTGTATTGAGTGTTACATTTTTCTTTCTTAAAATGCTAAGTACACTTATCCTGAGTGTACTTTTCCTAAATCTTCTCCTCTTGAATGCAATCACCTTGTTTATTCTTCTTCTCACTTAGCAAAATGTACAAAATATCCTGCTTTTTTTGGAGTTGAATGAGAATGAAAGTACAAAATATCAAAACCTATGGGTTGTATAAAGGCAGTACTCAGAGGGAAATTTACAGCAATAAATGCCGACATTAAAAAAAAAAAGAGTAAAGATCCCAGAACAATAGTTTAACTCTACAACTTGAAGAATTAGAAAAGAAAGAGGAAACCAAGTCCAAAGCTACCAGAACAAAAGAAATAATAAGGATCAAAGCAGAAAACATTAAATACAGAATAAAAAAAAATAGTAAAGTAATTCAATGAAACCAGGAATTGGTCCTTTGAAAAGATCAATAAAATTGACAAACCTTTGGCTAAAATGACAAACAAAAAGAAAGATGTAAATATCTAAAATCAAAAATGAAAGTGGGACATTACAACTGATCCTACAGAAATAAAAGGTAATATAAAGGAATATTATGAATAATTGTATTCCAACAAATTAGATAAGTTAGAAGAAATGAACAAATTCCTTGAACCATTTCCCTACATTGAGTCAAGAAGAAACAGTGGATCTCAACAGACCCACAACAAGTAAAGAGATTTAATCAATTATCAATAGTTCTCCAACAAAGAAATGTCCTGAACCAGATGGCTTCACTGGGGAATTCTATAGAACGTTTATGGAAAGAGTGATGCCAACCCTATTCAAACTTTTCCGAAAAATAGAAGAGGAAGGAACACTCCCTAATTCATTGTATGAAGCGAGCATAACCCTGAGAGCAAAACCAGACAGAAAGACAGCACAAGAAAACTACAGACCAATATCTCTAGGGTATATACAAAATTACTGAATAAAATATTAACAAATTGAATTCAAAAACATGTTAAAAGGATTATGCACCATGAAGTTGGATTTATCATAGGAATGCAAGGGTAATTCAACATTAGAAAAATCAGTCAATTTAATACATTACTTTAATAGAACGTGATCATCTCAGTACATGCTGAAAAGGCATTTGACAAAGTTCAGCATTCTTTCATGCAAAAACATGCAACAAAATAGGGATATAAGGATATAATGGATTGAATTGTGTCCCCCAAGCATATGTACGTGTCAACTTGGTTAGGTCGTGATTCCCAGTATTGTGTGGTTGTCCTCCATTTTGTGATTGTAATTTTATGTTAAGGGGATTAGGGTGGGATTGTAAAACCACCCTTACTCAGGTCACATTGTAAAGGGAGTTTCCCTGTGGTGTGGCCTGTACTTTAATCTCTCGAGAGATAAAAGGGAAGCAGCCAGAGAGTTGGGGACCTCATACCACCATGAAAGCAGCACCAGGAGCAGAGCGTGTCCTTTGGACACAGGGTCTCTGCACCTGAGAAGCTCCTCAACCATGGGAAGATTGAGGACAAGGAACTTCCTCCAGAGCCGACAAAGAGAGAAAGCCTCCCCCTGATGCTGACACTTTGAATTTGGACTTGTAACGTACTAGACTGTGAGAGAATAAATTTCACTTTGTTAAAGCCATCCACTTGTGATATTTCTGTTATAGCAATACTAGATGACTAAGACAAAGGAAATCCCTAAATTTAATAAAGGATATTTATGAAAAATCCACAGCTAACATCACACTCAGTGAAGAAAACCAAAAACTTTCTAATTAAGATCATGAACAAGACAGAAATGCTAACTTTCACTGATTCTATTTAATATTGTTCTGGAAGTTCTAGCCAGGAAAATTAGGCTGGGGGAAAAAATAGTATTCAAATTTTAAAGGAGGAAGTAAAACTATCGTTTTTCAAAGACAACATGATCCTATACATAGAAAACCCAAGGAATTCACGAGATAGAGATTAGAAGTAATAGATGAGTTCAGCAAGGTGGCAGGGTACAAGAAAACACACAAAAATCAGTTGGATTTCTATATATCATCAATGAGCAGGTGGAAAAGGAATTTCTATATATGACTTCTATATATCGTCAATGAGCAGGTGGAAAAGGAAATTAAGGAACATGATTTAAAATAGTATCTAAAAGAATAAAATACCTAGGAATGAATTTAAACAGGAAGGTGAAAAACTTGTGCACAGAAAACTATAAAGCATTACTAAAAGAACACCTAAGTAAATGGAAGGACAGTCTGCATTCATGGATTGGAAGGCTTGGTATAGTTAAGATGTCAGTACCACCCAAAACCCAAAACCAGACCCACTGCCCTCCAGTCGATTCCGATTCATAGCTACCCTAGCGGACAGAGTAGAACTGCTCCGTAGAGTTTCCAAGGAGCACCTGGCGGATTCAAACTGCCTACCTCTTGGTTAGCAGCCATAGCACTTAACCACTATGCTGCCAGGGTTTCCATACTACCCAAAGTAATTTATAAATTCAATGGAATCCCCATCAAGATTTCACTAACCTTCTTTACAGAAATAGAAAAAACAATTCTCAAATTTATATGGAAGGGTAAACCAAAAAAAAAAACAAAAAACAAAAAAACCCAGTGCTGTCCAGTTGATTCCAACTCATAGGGACCCTAGAGGACAGAGTAGAACTGCCCCATATAGTTTCCAAGGAGCGCCTGGCGGATTCAAACTGCCGACCCTTTGGTTAGCAGTTGTAGCACTTAACCACTATGCCACCAGGGTTTCCATGGAAGGGTAAGGGACTCTGAATAGCCAAAAATATTCTTGGAAAATAATAAAGTAAGAGAACTTACACTTTCTGATTTTAAGGTATACCATAAAGATGCAATAAACAAAACAGCCTGATGCTGATATAATAATAGACATATAGACCAATGAAATAGGGTTGAGAGTTCAAAAATAAATTTATGCAGCTATAGACAACTGATTTTCAGTAAGGATGCCAAATCCATTCAATGCAGAAGGAAGAGTCTTCAAAAAATAGTGCTGGAAAAACTGGATTTCCATGTGCATAAGAATGAATCAGGATCCATACCTTATGCCAGACACAAAAATCGATTTAAAAGAAATCACAGATTTTAATGTAAAAATAAAACAATAAAATTCTTAGAAGAAAATATAGGGGCATGGCTACAAGGCTTAGTTTTTAACAATAGATTATCAGACGTGACAATGAAAGCACAAGCAGCAAAAGACAAGATAGATAAATAGGACCTCATAAAAATTAAATGCTTTTGTTCATCAACAGACTTTATCAAAAAGGAAAGAGACAACCTGCCTATTGGGAGAATATTTTTGGAAACCGTATATCCAATAAGGGTATAAGATTCAAACGATATAAAAAACAAAACACTTCCACAACTTAATAAAAAGACAAAGAACCCAATGATAAATGGGAAAAGGACTTGAACAGGCATTTCACCAAAGAGAATATTCAAATGGCCAATGAGCACATGGAAAGAGAGATGTTTAATGTCATTAGCCCATTTCCAAAAGTCAAACCCACTGCTGTGGTGAGTTGGTTCCGACTCATAGCGACCCCATCGGATTTCTAAGGCTGTAAATCTCTGGAAGCAGACTGCCACATCTTTCTCCAGCAGAGCCACTGGTGGTTTCAAATTGCAAACCTTCTGGTTATCAGTTGATAGCTTTAAACACTGTGCTACCAGGGCTCCTTTAGTCATTAGGGAAAAGCAAATCAAAACTACAATAACACCTCATTCCTATTAGAACAGCAGTGATCATAAAAAACAGAAAACAATAGGTGATGGAGGGGCTGTGTAGAAACTGGAACCCTTAGCCATTGCTGGTGGGAAAGTAAAATGGTATAGCTACTATGGAAAACAGTTTAATGGTTACTCGAAAGTTGAACATAGAAATATCATATGACCCACATGTCTTAACCCTACTATATATACCCAGAAGAAGTGAAGGTTGGAACACAAACATAAACCTGTACACCAGTTTTTATTGTAGCACTTTTCATGTTGCCAAAGTGTGGAAACAACAAAAGTATCCATCAACAGATGAATGAATAAATAAAATGCGATGTACCGATATATATACAATGGAATACTACACAGCCCTAAAGAAATATAAAGTCTTGGTGCATGTCACAACATGGATAAACTTTGAATATTAGAAAGAGAATGGGGTTCAAGACATAAGGAAATATGCATTTAATGGTAAAATAATAAAAGCATTCCCACTAGCATCAGAAGAAACAAAAAATGTCCCTGTGTGTTATATAATTTTGAAGTTCTGTTTAATCCATTATGACATGAAACAGAAATAAGAGTTTTAAATGATAAATGGAGAGGAGACTAAATTAGGACCATCTGTAGGTGACATAATTACATGCTTAGCAAATCTGAAAGAACCAACCAAAAATAATTAGAAATAATGAGCTAATTAAAATGAATGCAAATATATATAAAACAATTACTATCTTATATTCTTATAGTAGTAGTCAAAAACATAAAATGGAAATAAAATTAATGTACGATGGCACAAAATATAAACTGTAGAACTATCCCAATAAGAAGAAAGATATGTGCATGTGTTTGTATGTGTAGGTCTAAATGGAAATGTAATATATTACGTATATCTTAATATTTTAATTCTCCCTAAATTTGCCCTACCAAGTATTAACACATAATCTGAAGATACATGTATTGAACAATACTTGAATTGAATTTCAATTAAAAGGCCCTAAATTGTATGGTTTTAGTATCTGTTGAATAATTTTTCCTAAATAATTTGGAAAAATGAGGTCTATTTAACTGTGTCCCCTTCTCTTTCAATAATAAAAATACCTTAAGTTTATACTTTTGTATTTTTTTCTCTCTCTGTGTTTCATTTCCATTTGGATGATGTTTTCAATTTTCAAAGTTTCGTCTATCATTTCTACGAATGTGGCCACCAAATCTGTCTTTCTAGTCTTGTTTTCTCTCTCCTGATAATGAGATGTGTATTTCCAAACGTCCCAAAGAATCTAAAATAAGACATGTCCATAAGTGCTCAGTTTTCCCCCATATCTTCAAATTATTAGCCCATTGGAGACCAGCTGCCTGATCCATTCCTGTCTCTCCTATAGTATCTAATACAGCTGAGAAATCCTAGATGATTTCATTCATTGAAATGGGAAGATGTAAAATATTTTAGAAATATTTCACTCCTCTTCCTCCCAGTCTGATTCCATCCTTTTACATTTCATACACTTGAAGGACAAAAGGATAAGTGGCCCCTGTGTTCTGTTAGGAGGGACAAACCTATTAGTAATAGCACTGTAACTATGGATACTAACCACCTCTTGGTGCTCAGGTGCCAATACTGCAGAATTCTATTCTCTCCGAAAGATTTGTTAATTTATGTCTTAATGGTAACTTAATTGTTTTTTAAAAATACAGATTAAAAAGAAGGCAAACCATATGTTTTCCCCAAAGCCAATGTGAAGGCTGAAATTTTCCTATTCACAGTAATGATAAATCCTTATTTGAAAACACTTATTGAAATAATTATGTGAAGCCAATGTGAAGGCTGAAATTTTCATATTCACAGTAATGATAAATTCTTATTTGAAAACACTTATTGAAATAATTATCTACGCATTGTTAACAAATTGGAGCATATGCATTAATACAAATTAATTTTTCCTTAGATTAATTTCTGTAGAAAATTATGACTTGCTAATAGAATTTATAAAATTAGATAATAGGATCTCTTATAAAGCTTAAGAATTTATTCTTCGTTAAGAAACTACTTTCTTTAGAGATTTACATTATTTTTAGAGTTCTTGCAAAGGCTTTACATATTGAACAACTTAATAATCAAGCAATTCAGGGCTTCTACATCAAGGCAGGATGAGGTAGTGAGCAAAAAACTTGACCATGGCATGAACAATAAGTAAAGCTGTAGGAATGCAGAAATAAAATGAAGACAGTAGAGAACTAATGATGCAAGTGGAACTAAAGGGCTAAGACTGTACAGAAAGGTCAAGAGTAAAATGGTGATTTTACCTTGAGGACATTTGCTAGTAATGGGTGTGCAAAGGAGGGCTCACACCCCTCCCTCCCTTCCTCCCTTGCATGCTCTATTTTTATCCAGAGGTATTAGATAGATAGAGTAACAGATCAATCAATAGATCAACAGATAGAGATACGTATATATATGGGATCCTGGTGATAAAGTGGTTAAGAGCTTGGCTGCTAACGAAAAGGTCCACAGCTGGAATCCACCAGCTACTCCTTTGAAACCCTATGGGGCAGTTCTACTTAGTCCTATAGGCTTGTTATGAGTCGGAATTTATTTGATGGCAACAGGTTTATTTGTTTGGATGTATGTGTGTGTGTATATATGTATATGTATGTATGTGTATATATATAAATACTTATACAGTCCCTTTTTCTTCTAATTATCATATAAACACAAATACAGTGGTTTTCTAAATTTTACTGTGTTTTAGGTGAAAGTTTACATTTAAAATTAGATTCTCATTAAAAATTTCTATACAAATTGTTTTGTGACATTTGCTGCAATCCCTGCAATGTGTCAGAACTCTTCCACTTTCTTTTTACACCCAAGGTTTTCTGTGTACATTTGTATACTTTTCCTGTCCTTCCTGCCTTCTCCTTGGAAACTCTATGGAGCAGTTCTACTCTGTCCTTTAGGGTCACTATGAGTCAGAATAGACTCGATGGCACTGGGTTTGGTTTTGTTTTTTTTGTTCTTGTTGTTGTTTGTTTTCCTGCCTTCTTGTCTTTGCTTTTGGGCAGGTGTTGCCCTTTTGGTCTCATATACTTGATTGAACTAAGAAACACATTCCACGTGTGTGTTATTGTTTGTTTTATATGCCTACCTAATCTTTGGCTGAAAGGTGAACTTCAGGTGTGGCTTCAGTTCTGAGTTAGCAGGGTGTCTGGAGGCCATCATCTCAGGGGTTCCAGTAAGTCTGGTCTTATTTTGTGAATTTGAATTTTGTTCTACGTTTTTCTCCCACTCTGTCTAGGACCCTTTAATGTGATCTCTGTCAGAAAGGTGGTTGTTGCCAGGTAACATCTAGTTCTTCTGGGCTCAGGCTGGTGGAGGCTATGGTTCATGTTTTCCATTAGTTTTTTGGACTAGTATTTTCCTTGTGTCTTTGGTTTCCTTCATTTTTCTTTGCTCTAAATGTGATGGGATCAACAGATGTATCTTAGATGGCCACTTGCAAGCTTTTAAGACCACAGACACTACCCACCAAAGTAGAATGTAGAGGGCAGAGCCAACATGGTTATATAAACAAAAGCACTAAGCCATCCCTCCACAGCAAAGACCCGAAAAACTAAGTAAAACAGACAAACATCAATACTGGAACCCTAAGCATCAAATGAAAGCATAAAGAATTCAGTTAAGCCCCAAATGAAATAAGAAAATGACAGAGAACAGAGAATGAGGAGAGTTATGGCATGGAGGCCCCCTATTAGCTAACACAGCTTACCTTCATCATCTTATATCCCTCAGCCACCAAGAATGGTGGACATAGAGTATGGGAAGGCAGCTTCATGGCTTCTAGCAGGAGAACAAACAGCTGCTAACCAGCGATACATGATTTCCCACCCCACCTCACCCTCATGTTTCTTGCCCCTCTTCAGCCTCTGCTGCTTTCCAGTGGGCTGCGTTCACTCAGCTGGGGAGATATTGGCTCCTTGCCACTTGGATTTGCAGCACCCACACTAGTCATCTCTGTGCCATTTTTTTATGTTTCTGTTGTTGCTTTTTTTTTTTTTTTCTTGGCTTATTTTCTCTCTTTCTCTCACACCTCCTTTCCTTCTTTTCTCTCGAACACCTGGCTCCATTTGTCATCTCCATTTCTTCTTGACAGGCATTGTAGCAAATGCTCAGCAGGGAAGTCACTTCTTCTGTTGCCACTGGAGGGATCCCTGGGGGCATTTTCACATCTTCCTTCTTACCTCCTATCGGCACCATACACTGAGCATTGCATCCTTGAGCAGCACAGGTGTGGTCTATCAGAACCTACCTTGGACTGCTCCCTAGCCCTGCCCTGTCAACCCCCATATATGCTGAAAATGACTCATGCCAGCCCCTTCCCCCTCCATAGGTACTGTCCTGCTGTACTGTAATTGACCAACTGACCCTACCCATTGGGTAAGGTAGTGACAATGCCCACAGACAAGCAAACAACAAAGAATGACCATACCACCTTCTAATATTAACGAAATAAAACAAAAAGGAAGATGAAACAAACAAATCTACCATCAATAGATGAAGAAAATAATTACTGAATGTCTCGAAGACAGCAGATAATATCAAAACATATTAAAAAAAAAAAAAAAAAAACAGGATGGTTTCAATAGGCATCCAACATAAAACAACAGATGACCTGTCAGCAGAAGACAGGCACTGGAACTACATGACAGGAAATTCAAATCTCTAACATTCAGGGCTATCCAAGAGATGAAGGAAAAAGCAGACAAAACTAAGAAAAAATAGACAAAATCATTGAAAATACAGACAAAGTCATAGAAAAGACAGACAAAACAATGGAGGAAATCAGGAAAATAATACAGGAACAAAATTTCAGAATAAACTCACAACTACTAATCACACAAAAACATAAATTAGAAATATGTAAAAAAAAGACAAAAAAAAGAGCATTTTAAAATGATTAAATGGACAATCCCATCCTGAAGACATAACCATAATAAACATTTATGCACCCAATGACAGGACTCCAGAGTCCATAAAACAAACTCTAACAAAACTGAAAAGAGAAATTGACAGTTCCACAATAATAGTAGGAGGTTTCAACACACCACAACACTTTGGTAAAGGACAGAACACCTAGAAAGAAAGTAAACAAATATACAGAATATCTAAAGGCCACAATCAGCCAACTTGACCTCATAGACATATATAGAACACTCATCAGCTGCAAAGTACACATTCTTTTCCAATGCACATGGAACATTTTCCAGAAAAGACCACATCTTAGGCCACAAAGCAACCCTGAACAAAATCCAAAACTTGGAGATAATACAAAGTATCTTCTCTGATCACAATGCCATCAAAGTAGGAATCAAAAACAGGAAAAGCAAGGGAAAAAAAAAATACATGGAAACTGAATAACACCCTGCTTAAAAACCAGTGGGTAATAGAAGGAATCAAAAACGGACTTAAAAAATTCCTGGAATTAAACAAGAACAAAAATACTTCATACCAAAACCTTTGGGACACAGTAAAGGCAAGGCTCAGAGGTCAATTTATAGCAATAGGTGCACATATCAAAAAAGAAAGTGATAAAATAAAAACATTTGCTACACAACTTGAAAAAAATAGAAAAAGAACAGCAAAAGAAGCCCACAGCCACCAGAAGAAAGGAAATAATAAAGATGAGAGCAAAAATAAATGAAATAGAGAATAGAAAAACAATAGAAAGAATCAACAAAAGAAAAGTTGGTCCGTTGAAAGGATCAACAAAATTGACAAATCATTGGCCAAATTGACAAAAGAAAAACAGGAGAAGACACAAATAGCCCAAATAAGAAATGAAATGGGGGACATTACAACAGGGTATAGAAAAGGAAGGAATACTTCTGAATTCATTCTATGAAGCCAGCATAACCCTGATACCAAAAGCAGTCAAAGACACCACACAAAAACAAATATTACAGATGAATATCTCTTGTGAATATAAATACAAAAATTCTCAACAAAATCTTAGCCAATAAAATTCAGCACCATATCAAAAAGAAAAAAATACACAACAACTAAGTGGGATTCATACCAGATATGCAAAGATAATTCAGCATTAGAAAATCAATCAACATAATCCACCATATGATTTTCTCAACTGACACAGAAAAGGCGTTTGACAAAGTCCAACACTCATTCCTGATAAAAACTTTCAATAAAATAGGTATAGAAGGAAAATTCCTCAACATAATAAAGGGTTATCAATATAAAAGAACAGCCAACCTCATTCTTAATGGAGAGAAACCGAAAACATTCCCCTTGAGACAAGAATGCCTTCTATCACCACTCCTATTTAACATTGTGCTTGAAGTCCTAACTAGACCAATAAGGCAAGGAAAGGGAATAAAGGGCATCCAAATTGGTAAAGAAGAAGTGAAACTGTCACTAACTGCAGATGACATGATACTACACGTAGATAATCCAAGACGCTATAAGAAAACTACAGGAACAAATAGAAAAATCCAGCATAGTAGCAGGATATAAGATAAACTTACAAAAATCACTTGGAGTCCTAAACACCAATAAACAAAACGATGAAAAGGAAATCAGGAAAACAATAACATTTATAATAGCCCTCAAAAAAAAAAAAAAAAATCTAGGAATAAATCTAACCAGGGATGTAAAACACCTATACAAAAAAAAAAAAAATACAAAACACTACTTAAAGAGACTTACATATATGGAAAAACATAACATGTTCATGGATAGGTGGACTCAACGTTATGAAAATGTCAATTCTACCCAAAGAAATTTACAAATACAATGCAATCCTGATCCAAATTCCAAAAACATTCTTTAAAGAGGTGAAAAAAACTAATCATTAACTTTATATGCAAAGGGAAGAGGCCCCAGATAAGTAAAGCACTACTGAAGACGAAGAAGAATAAAGTAGGCGGACTCAAACTACCTGACGTCAGAGCCTACTATACAGCTATGGTAGTAAAAACAGACTGGTACTAGTACAACAACAGATACATTGACCAATGGAACAGAATTGGGAATCCAGATGTAAATCTATACACCTGCAGTTACCTGTTCTTCAACAAGGGCCCAAAGTCCATACAATAGGGAAAAGACTTTTTTTTAACAAATGGTGCTGGTAAAACTGAATGCCCATCTGCAAAAAAATAAAACAGGCCCACACCTCACACCATACACAAAAATTAATTCAAAATGAATAAAAAAACCTAAATATAAAACCAAAAGCTGCAAAGATCATTGAAGAAAAAATAAGATCAAAAACTAGAGTCCCTAACACGTGGCATTAACAGGAGACAAACCGTAAGTAACAAGACACAACTTCCAGAAGATAAGCTGGATAACTGGGGTCTTCTAAAAATTAAGCACTTATGCTCATCAAAAGACTTCACAAAGAATAAAAAGAGAACCTGTAGACTGGGAAAAAATTTTTGGCTATGACAAACCCAACAAAGGTCTAATCTTTAAAATCTACAAAAAAATCCAACTCATCTACAAGAAAAAGGTATTTGCAATGGTCATCGTTGCCCTTGCAAAATTCTGTCAATTGATCTCCAGCATAGTTTCTATCACCAAGGCCATATTTTCCAACTACAGACCCTTCTTCTTTGTTTCCAACTTTTGCATTCCAATCACCAGTAATTACCAATGCATCCTGATTGCATGTTCGATCAATTTTAGACTGCAGAAGCTGGTGAAAATCTTCAATTTCTTCCTCTTTGGTTTTAGTGGTTGGTGCATAAATTTGAAAAATAGTCATATTTACTGGTCTTCCTTGTAGGCCTATGGATATTATCCTATCACTGACAGCATTGTACTTCAGGATAGATCTTGAAATGTTCTTTTTGACAATGAATGCAACAGTATTCCTCTCCAAGTTGTCATACCCGACATAGTAGATTATCCAATTCAAAATGGCCAACACAAGTCCACTTCAGCTCACTAATGCCTAGGATATCCACGTTTATGCGTTCCATTTCATTTTTGAAGATTTCCAATTTTCCTAGATTCATATTTTGCACATTCCAGGTTCCGATTATTAATGGATGTTAGCAGCTGTTTCTTCTCATTTTCAGTCACGCCACATCAGCAAATGAAGGTCCCCAAAGCTTTATTCCATCCACGTCATTAAGGTTGACTCTACTTCGAGGAGGCAGCTCTTCCCCAGCTGTGTTTCTAGTGCCTTTCAACCTGGGGGGCTCATCTTCCTGCACTATATCAGACAATGTTCCACTGCTATTCATAAGGTTTTCACTGGCTGATTCTTTTCAGAAGTAGACTGCCAGACCCTTCTTCCTAAACTGCCTTAGTCTGGAAGCTCAGCTAAAACCTGTCCTCCACAGGTGACCCTGCTGGTATCTGAATACTGGTGTCGTAGCTTCCAGCATCATAGCAACACACAAGCCCCCACAGTATGACAAGCTGACAGACACATGGGTATATCCTACCTAAATTAGAGACCATCTCAAGAATAGATTTGACGCATTGAACATTAATGACCGAAGACCAGAAGAGTTGTGGAATGACATCAAGGACATCATACATGAAGAAAGCAAGAGGTCACTGAAAAGACAAGAAAGAAATAAAAGACCAAGATGGATGTCAGAAGAGGTTGTGAAACTTGCTCTTGAATGTCAGTAGCTAAAGCAAAAGGAAGAAATGATGAAGTAAAAGAACTGAACAGAAGATTTCAAAGGGTGGCATGAGAAGACAAAGTAAAATATTATAATTACATGTGCAAAGAACTGGAGATAGAGAACCAAAAGGGAAGAACACACTCAGCATTCCTCAAGCTGAAAAAACTAAAGAAAAAATTCAAGCCTCAAGTTGTAATAATGAAGTATTCTATGGGGGAAAATATTAAATTATGCAGGAAGCATCAAAAGAAGATGGAAGGAATACACAGAGTCATTATACCAAAAAGAATTAGTCGATATTCAATCATTTCAAAGGTAACATATGACCGGGAACTGATGGTATTGAAGGAAGAAATCCAAGTTTCACTGAAGACATTGGCAAAAAACAAGGCTACAGGAATTGACAGAATATCAACTAAGATGTTTCGACAAAAGGATGCAGAGCTGGAAATGCCTCCTATGCCAAGGAATATTGAAGACAGCTTCCTGGTCAACCAGCTAGAAGAGGTCCATATTTATGCCTATTCCTAAGAAAAGTGATCCAAACAAATGCAGAAATTATAGAACGATATTATTAATATCACACCCAAGCAAAATTTTGCTGAAGATCATTCAAAAGTGGCTCCAGCAGTATATTGACAGGGAACTGCCAGAAATTCAGGCTGGTTTCAGAAGAGGATGTGGAACCAGGGATATCATGGCTGATGTCAGATGGATACTGGCTGAAAGCAGAGAATACCAGAAAGATGTTTACCTGTGTTTTATTGACTATGCAAAGGCATTTGACTATGTAGATCACAATAAATTATGGATAACATTGTGAAGAATGGGATTTCCAGAACATTTAATTGTGCTCATGAGGAACCTGTATATAGATCAAGAGGCAGTTGTTTGGACAGAACAAGGGAGTACTGAGTGGTTTAAAGTCAAGAAAGTTGTGCATCAGGGTTGTGTCCTTTCACCATGCCATTCAATCTGTATGGTGAGCAAATAACCTGAGAAGCTGGATTATATGAAGAAGAACAGGGCATGAAGATTGGAGGAAGACTCATTAACAACCTGCATTATGCAGATGACAGAACCTTGCTTGCTGAAAGTGAAGAGGACTTGAAGCACTTAATAATGAAGATCAAAGACCACAGCCTTCAGTATGGATTATACCTCAACATAAAGAAAACAAAATCCTCACAACTGGACCAATAAACAACATCACGATAAATGGACAAAAGTTTGAAGTTGTCAACAATTTCATTTTACTTGTATCCACAATCCACAGCCATGGAAGCAGCAGTCAGGAAATCAAAAGACACGTTACTTTGAGCAAATCTGCTGCAAAGGACCTCTTTAAAGTGTTGAAAAACAAAGATATCACCTTGAAGACTAAGTTGCGCCTGTCCTAGCTATGGTATTTTCAATTGCATCATATACATGTGAAAGCTGGGCAATGAATGAGGAGGACTGAAGAAGAATTGATGCCTTTGAACTGTGGTGTAGTCAAAGAATATTGACTATACCATGGACTGCCAAAAGAACAAACAAACCTGTCTTGGAGGAAGTACAACCAGAATACTTCTTAGGAGCAAGGATGGCAAGACTGTGTTTTACATACTTTGAACGTGTTGTCAAGAGGGATCAGTCCCTGGAGAAGGGCATCATGCTTGGCAAAGTACACAGTCAGCAGAAAAGAGGAAGACCCTCAATGAGGTGGATTGACGCAGTGGCTGCAACAATGAGCTCAAGCAGAACAACAATTTTGAGGATGGTACAGGACCAGGCAGTGTTTAGTTCTGTTGTGAATAAGGCTGTTATGAGTCAGAACCGACTCGATGGCATCTAACAACAACAACAAAAAGAGAAGTAATTCAGTTAAAAAATGGGCAAGGTGTACAAACAGGCACTTCATGAAGGAACACACCCAAGCAGTTAACAGACACATGAGGGAATGTTCACTATCACTAGCCGTTAGAGAAATGCAAATCAAAACCATAATGATATACTATTTCACCCCACCATTATTGGCAAGAAAGAAAATAACAAATTTTGGAGAGGATGCAGGGAGATTACAACTCTTATGCACTGCTGGTGGGAATGCAAAATGGTACAACCATTTTGAAAACAATATGGTGCTTCCTTAAAAAACTAGAAATAGAAATACCATATAATCCATCAGTTCCACTTCTGGGAATATATCCTAGAGAAATAAGAGCTGTCACATGAATAGACATATGCATACCCATGTTCATTGAAGCATTGTTCACAATAACAAAAAGATGGAAACAACCTAGATACCCATCAACAGATGAATGTATAAACAGCTATGGTACATGCACACAATGGATTTCTACACAAAGATAAAGAACAATGATGAATATGTGAAGCATCTAACAATGTGAATAATCTGTAGGGTATTATGCTGAGTGAAATAAGTCAATCACAAAAGCACAAATATTGTGTGAGGCCACTACTATAAAAATTCATGAAAATGTTTACACACAATTCATGAAAATATTTACACACAAAATAAAACAACCTTTGATGGTTATGAGAGGGGAGGGGTGGAATTGGAAAAACACTAAATAGACAATAGATGAGTGGTAACTTTGGTGAAGGGTAAGAGAGTACACAATACTGGGGAAGCCAGCACAACTTGCACAAGACAAGATCATGGAAGCTCCGTAGACACATCCAAGCTCCCTGAGGGACTGGATTACTGGGCTGAGGGCTGTGGGGACCATAGTCTTAGGGAACTTCTAGCTTAATTGGCATAACATAATTCATGAAGAAAATGTTTTTTCATTCTACTTTGGCGAGTAGCATCTGGGGTCTTAAAAGCTTGTGAGCGTCCATCTAAGATACTCCACTGGGGAGGTGGGGCCAAGACTACAGAGTAGTCAGACTCTTCTGCTGATCTGTCTTACAAAAAAGACCAGAAGAGACAAGCGAATTGATTATATATATGAAAAGCTAGGAGCCCTGAATGTCAAAGGCAAAGTTAGGAAATTGTACTGAGTGCAGAGGGAGGGAAAGGTGGATCAGAAGCAGTGAGGACTAGGATTTGCAGGACTTGACTAGGCAGGAACCAGTGCCCGTCAGGCACGATCCCCTGGCATGACATGGCGGGGCTGGTGGTAGCATTCAGAATTATGGTTTCCTCAGGGAGCTCTTTCTCTCTCAGGGAGAGACAGTGAGCTGCACATTCATGCCTCTGGAATCAGAGAAGAACAGTGCTCTCGGCAAAACTAAGTACTTGCATCTAATTTACTGTGCCCCTGGCCCCCAAGCCAGCTTCAGTGGCTGTCAAATTCCCTGGGCCTAAAATAGGTCCTGTTCCATGCACTGAGCCATTCTCCCCGCCTTAGAGAAGGAACAGATTAATAAATGAGGGAAAAAATAATCTCCCAGCTCTCCTAAACTGGGAACCCAGGGCAGAAGTGGCCCCTGTCCAAGTACAACGGTCCATGAACTTTGAATGACTTTCACCATTGCATTAACCCGTGTGGGCTCATTTCAGGAGCTTAGGCCCTTGTTGACAGACTGCAACCCTGTAAGTGCCTGAGATGGGACTTCAGCTGTTTCATCTGTGCAGTAGATAGGCAGGTTTTTGACATTTGACACAACTCTGCCTATAAAGGAGGGTCCTTACCTATCCACATCAAAGTCCTGAGGACTAATGGCTCCACCCATGCCACCAAGGAACCTGCGACAGGGTTCCAAGGATATGTAGTGCCTCCCAGTCCTTTATAGCCAAAGGCATCATATGCCCATGGTCTGGCTACAGAACTGACACACCTGTGCACTCTAGGGAACAGGGACATGCTTTCCTCACAGACACTGGGCAGACAGTTGTCAGTCCCCTGTCTTGTTCAGACCATGACCTCCTGCTGCAGCCAGATACCTGTGCCTACACCAATCATCCCTGCTCCTCTAAGATAGTAGGTGAGATCATGTACCACACACTTGGTGACTGACTACCTTGGACACCTGAGCTGAATCCATACAAAAAAAGTGAATGGACACCTAGGCTCATGTACCTGGTAACAGCTCTAAACATCTGGTGACAGGACTTTAGAGCTTCAAAGGTGAAAATAATGAAGCCAGGTCACTCAAGCAGCCTGTTTGGGCATATCAAAATAAATCAAAGTAAGAAACTAGGATGCAGTAAGCAGACATAAAATAAACTAATACAATTACTTATAGATGGCTTGAAGAAAACAGTCAAAATCAAATTACATAATGAAACAGACCATGATCACTTCAACAAACTCCCAAAACAAAGAATAAAGGAATCTTCCAGATGAAGCCATATTCCTGGAATTACCGAAGGTAAAATACAAAAGATTAAGATACAGAACTCTTCAATAGATCAGGAAGGAGAACAGGCAATGCACGCAACAGGCCAAGGAACACACAGATAAAGCAGTCAAGGAAATTAAGATAGTTATTCGAGAGCATAATGGCAAATGTAATAGGCTGCAAGAATCCACAGAGAGATAGCAATCAGAAATTCAGAATATTACCAATAAAATTTCAGAATTAGAAAAGTCAGAGGAGTAGAATGGAGGAACTGGAAGTCAGAATTAGTGAGACAGAAGATAAAACACTTGGCACCAATATATTAAAAGAAAAATCAGATAAAAGAATTTAAAAAAATGAAGAAACCCTAAGAATCGTGTGGGACTCTATCAAGAGAAATAACATACGAGTGATTGGAGTGCCAGAACGGGAAGGGATAACAGAAAATACAGAGAGAATTGTTGAAGATTTGTTGGCAGAAAACTTCCCTGATATCAAGAAAGATGAGAAGATATCTATCCAAGATGTTCATTTAACCCCACATAAAAGAAAGTCACTAAGAAATATTATAATCAAACTTTCCAAAACCTAAGACAGAGAACATTAAGAGAGGAAATGAAAAGTCACTTATAAAGGAGAGTCAGTAAGAATAAGCTCAGACTACTTCGCAGAAACCATGCAGTCAAGAAGGCAATGGGTGACATATAAATCCTTGAAGGAAAAAAAAATTGCCAGCCAAGAATGATATTTTCAGCAAAACTGTCTCTCAAATATGAAGGTGAAATTAGGACATTTCCAAATAAACAGAGGTTTAGGGGATTTGCAAAACCAAACCAAAACTACTAGAAATATTAAAGGGAGTTCTCTGGTTAGAAAATCAAGAACATCAGATATCAACCCAAGACTAGAACACAGGACAGAGCAACCAAATATCAACCTAGATAGGAAAATCACAAAAATAAATCAAGAGAAAAAAAGCTCAAAACAGGGAAACAGTAACATCACTAAAAGTTGACAACATGAAATAAATAAATAAAGAGGGACTAAAAAATGTAGTCATAGATCTTTCCTGTGGAGAGAAGGTCAAGGCAATATAAAGACATAATTTGGTTTACACTTAGAAAAATAGGGGTAAATATTAAGGTAACCACAAAGAAGACTAATAATCCTACACATCAAAACAAAATAAAAGAAAAACATAAAGACTCAGCAAAACAAAATCAAAACAATGAAAAAGAAGAAAAGACAATATATAAAGAAAAACTACTCAGCACAAAAAAATTATCTGGAAAAAAGAAACTGTCGATGATGCACACAAAAAAAGATACCAAAGTGACAGCACTTAACTCATTCCTGTCGCTAATTATGCTGAACGTAAATGGACTAAATGCAACAATAATGAGACACAGAGTGGATGAATGGATAAAAAAAATCATCCATCTATATGCCATCTACAAAAGACACACATTAGACTTAAAGACACTAATAAAATAAAACTCAAAGGATGGTAAAAAATATATCAAGCAAGCAACAATCAAAAAACAGGATCAGTGGCAATATTAATTTCTGAGAAAATAGATTTTTAAGTTAAATCTACCACAAAGGATAAGGAAGGACACTATATAATGACCTCATAGGCATATACAGAACACTCCACCCAACAGCAGCAAAGTATACTTTCTTTTCCAATGCACATGGAACATTTTCTAGAATAGACCACATTATTAGGTCATAAAGCAAGCCTTAATAGAATCCAAAACATCAAAATATTACAAAGCATCTTCCCTGACCATAAAGCCATAAAAGTAGAAATCAATAACACAAAAAGCAAGGAAAAGAAATCAAACATATGGAAACTGAACAACACCTTGCTCAGAAATGACTAGGTTATAGAAGACGTTAAGGACGGAATAAAGAAATTCATAGAATCAAATGAGAATGAAAACACGTTCTATCAGAATCTTTGAAACACAGCTAAAGCAATCATCAGATGTCAATATATAGCAATAAATGCACACATCCAAAAAGAACAAAGGGCCAAACAGAAAGAATTATCCCTACAACTCACACAAATAGAAAGAGAGTAACAAAAGGAACCCTCAGGCACCAGAAGAAAGCAAATAATAAAAATTAAAGCACAATTAAATGAAATAGAGAAGAGAAAAACAACTGAGAGTTAAAAAGGTCAAAAGATAATTCTATAAAAAATAATTAACAAAATCAATAAACTATTAGCCAAACTGACAGAAGAAAAATAAAAGAGGAAGCAAATAACCCAATAAGAAATGAGATGGGCGATATCACAACAGACCCAACTGAAATTAAAAGAATCATATCAGATTACTATGAAAAATTGTACTCTAACAAATTTGAAAACCTAGAAGAAAAGGATGAATTTCTAGAAACACACTACCTACCTAAACTAACATGAACAGAGGTAGAACAACTAAATAAACCCATAAAAAAGTAAGAGATTTAAAAGGTAATTAGAAAACTCCCAACAACAACAAAAAAAAAGCCCTCGCCCTGACGACTTCACTGCAGAGTTCTACCAAACTTTCAGAGAAGAGTTAACACCACGACTACTAATGGTATTTCAGAGCATAGAAAAGGATTGAATACTCTGAAACTCATTCTATGAAATCCGCATATCCCTGATACCAAAACAACATAAAGACATAACAACAACAAAAAAAAGAAAATTAGAGACCTATATCCCTCATGAATTTAGATGCAAAAAATCGTTACCAAAATTCTGGCCAGTAGAATTCAAAACACATCAAAAAAATAATTCACAATGATAAAATATGATTCATACCAGGTATGCAGGAATGGTTCAACATTAAAGAAAAAATTGATGTAATCCATCGTATAAATGAAAGAGCCACATAATCTTATTAATTGATGCAGAAAAGACATTTGACAAAGCCCAACACCCATTCGTGATAAAAACTCTCAGCAAAATAGGAATAGAAGGGAAATTCCTCAACATAATAAAGGACATTTATACAAAGCCAACAGCCAACATCATCCTAAATGGAGAGAATCTGAAAGCATTCCCCTTGAGAACGGGAACAAGACAAGGATGCCTTTTATCACCACTCTTATTCAACATGATGCTGGAGGTCCTACTCAGAGCAATTAGGCTAGATAAAGGAATAAAGAGCATCAAAATTGGTAAGGAAGAAGTAAAAGTATCTCTATTTGCAGATGACATGATCTTATAAACAGAAAACCCTAAAGAATCCTCAAGAAAACTACTGAAACTACTAGGAGAGTTCAGCAGAATATCAGGATACAAGATAAACATACAAAAATCAGTTGGATTCCACTACACCAACAAAGAGAACATCGAAGAGGAAATCACCAAATCAATACCATTTACAATAGCTCCCAAGAAGATAAAATAAAAAAAAAATACTTAGGAATAAATCTAACCAGAGACATAAAAGACCTAGACAATGAAATCTACAAGACACTACTGCAAGAAACCAAAAGAGACCTACATAAGTGGAAAAATGTAACTTGCTTACGGATAGGAAGACTCAACATTGTAAAAATGTCCATTCTACCCAAAGTGATCTATAGATACAATGCAATCCACTTTGGTGAGAAGTGTCTGGGGTTTTAAACACTAGCAAGGAGCCATCTAAGATGCATAAATTGGTCTCAACACACCTGGAGCAAAGGAGAATAAAGAACACCAAAGGAAAAAAAAAAAAAAGAAAGAAAGGGCCACATAAACCAGAGGCTCCATCATCCTGAGACCAGAAGAACTAGATGGTTCCCAGCCACCAGGGATCACTGCCCTGACAGGGAACACAACAGGGAATCCCTGATGGAGCAGATCAGTGGGATGCAGATCTTAAATTTTCATAAAAAGACCAGACTTAATGGTCTGACTGAGACTGGAGGGACCCTGACTGTCATGGTCCCCAGACCCTTTGATAGCCCAGGACTGGAACCATTCCTGAAACCAACTCTACAGACAGGGATTGGCCTGGACTATAAGATAGACAACGATTCTGGTGATGAGTGAGCTTAGTGGCTCAATTAGAAACTTGAGAATGTGTGAGAGATTGTTGGCTGGTGACGAGATGGGAAGGAAGAGGGGGACAGGAGCTGGTTAAATGGACATAGGGAATACAGGGTGGAGAGGAGAACTATGCTGTCTCATTAAGGGAAGAGCAGCTGAGAGTGCATGGCAGGGGGTGCATGGCTTTTTATATGAGAGACTGACTTGATTTGTAAACTTTCACCTAAAGCACAATAAATAAAATAAAATAAAAGTTTTCTTCTATAATGACCCATATCCCAAAAACCCAAACCAAACTCATTACTGTTGAGTCGATTCCAACTCATAGCCACCATATAGGACAGAATAGAACTGTCCCTTAGGGTTTCAAAGGAGTGACGGATGGATTCCCACTGCTGAACTTTTGGTTAGCAACCATAGTGCTTAACCACTAAGCCATCCGACCTATGTCATGGTATTTTCAATTGCCTCCTATGCATGCAAAAGCTGAACAATGAAAAAAGAAGATCAAAGAATTAATGCCTTTAAATTATGATGTTAATCAAGTTATTGGACTGCCAGAAGAACGAACAAGTCTGTCTCGGAAGTATAGCCATAGTGCTCCTCAGAAAGGAGAATGGCGAGACTTTGTCTCACGTACTTTCAACATGTTATCAGGAGAGACCAGGCCCTGGATGAGGACATCATGCTTCGTACAGTAGAGGGTCATTGAAAAAAAGAAAAAGTGCATCAGTGAGATTTATTGACATGGTGGCTTCACAATGGGCTCAAACATACCAACTGTTGTGAGGATGGCACAGGGCTGGGAAGTGTTTTATTGTGCATAGGGTTACTATCAGAACTGACTAAATGGGCACCCAATAATAACAATAATGATATTTTAAGTATCATCATTCTCCTCTGTAATCTTTCACAAATGGACACAGTGCTCTGCATTATAGATTTGATGTCTGGAAATACAGTAATCATGATGTGGTATGGTCAGGTTGGAGGATGCCTAGAGTTAGCTTTATGCAAAAATCCTTTCAATATTGTTATTGCAGTTACTGTAAATCTCCCCATTTTTCTCCCTAAAGTAAAATTTACATACACTGAAATATTCACACCTTAAAATGTACAATTCAATGCATTGTGATAAATGTATACATTCAGGTAATTACCAAGCTGTTCAGAATAGAACACTTCTCTCACCTCGTAATGTTCCCCTTATCTCCTTCTAGTAGATCCCTGCTTCCCATAGGCAAAGAAAAAAAAAAAAAAGTTTTACATTCTGTTCCATTTATTAGATTAGTCTGGTTTAAAAATTCATATGAACCAAAAAATACAAAAATGACTCCTAGACTTTTGACTGGGGACATTATGTGAACAGTCAATGAGCCTTAACATCTCAAAATATAAGCCTATATACAAATTTAACATCTTATTGATATTATTTTTAAAATGTATCTATGTCTCAAAATTTTAAAGTCACTCTGTATCCATGCTATACCTTAAAAGAGATAGTATCCATGCTATACCTTAAAAGAGATAACATTTAAAAAATGTAGAAAGAATCTTCATGATTCTACCTGTGTATACAAATACAGTTTTGTCTAATTGAGTCAAATACAACTCATGATGACCACATGTGTTTCAGAGTAGGACTGTGCTCCATAACATTTTAATGGCTGTGACCTTTTGGAAGCAGATTGCTAGATCTTTCTTCTGAGTCACCTCTGGGAGGATTTGAACCATCAAACTTTTGGTGAGTAGCCCAGCACTGTTAACCATTTGTACCATCCAGGGATTCCTCTACTCATGTACAGGGCAAGTGAATACATTATTGGAGTATTTCACTTCCAAAAGGTGTACACTTCAGGAGGCATAGGAAAAACCTATCTGTAAAAAGTCAAAAAAGTAACAACAAAAGACAAAGAAAATATCTTACACTTCAGATACTGATTTGAACATCTGCAGAGAGAAAATATTTCTTGTAGTCCACTGTGAGGTAGATCGTGAAAATAGTTATTGCTTTTCTTTTTTTTATTCTTATTTTTATCATGTTTTAAGTGAAAGTTTACAAGTCAAGTTAGTCTCTCATACAAATATTTATACACACCTTGCTATGTACTCCTAGTTGCTCTCCCCCTAATGAGACAACACACTCCTTGTCTCCACCCTGTATTCCCGTGTCCATTCAGCCAGCTTCTATCCCCCTCTGCTTTCTCATCTCCCCTCCAGACAGGAGCTGCCCTCATAGTCTCATGTGCCTACTTGAGCCAAGAAGCTCACTCCTCATTGGTATAATTTTCTGTCTTATAGTCCAGTCCAATACTTGTCTGAAGAATTGGCTTTGGGAATGGTTCCAGTCTTGGGTGAACAGAAGGTCTGGGGACCATGATCTCTGGGGTTCTTCTAGTCTCAGCCAGAACATCAAGTCTGGACTTTTTATGAGAATTTGAGGTCCACATCCCACTGTTCTGCTCCATCAGGGATTCTCTTTTGTGTTCCCTGTCACGGCAGTCATCGGTGGCAGCTGGGCACCATCTGGTTCTTCTTATCTCAGACCGAGGTAGTCTCTGATTTATGCAGCCCTTTCTGTCTCTTGGGCTCATAATTACTTTGTGTCTTTGGTGTTCTTCACTCTCCTTTGCTCTAGGTGGGTTGAGACCAATTTATGCATCTTAGATGGCCCCTCACCAAAGTGGGATGCAGGATGTTTTTTAGTATATTTTGTTATGCCAGTTGACCTAGATATCCCCTGAATATGGTCCCTAGAGCCCCATCCCTGTTACTCTGGTCTTCAAAGTGTTTGGTTGTATTCAGAAAACCACTTTTGGTTTAGTCCAGTTGTATTGACTATCCCTGTGTTATGTGTTGCCCTTCCCTTCACCTAAAAAAAAATTTTATCTATAATATCCCTCTCCCTCCCTCCCTGCCCTCATAACCATTGAAGAATATTTCTTTCTGTGTTTAAACTTAATCTAGAGTTCTTATAATAGTGGTCTTACACAATATTTGTCCTTTTGTAATTGACTAATTTCACTCAGCATAATGCCTTCCAGATTCCTCCAAGTTATGAAATGTTTCACAGATTCATTGTTGTTCTTAATAGTTATTTAGTATTCCATTGTGTGAATATACCATAATTTATCCATTCATCCATTGATGGGCACCTTGGTTGCTTCCATCCTTTTGCTATTGTAAACAGTGCTGCAATGAACATGGGTATGCATATATCAGTTCGTGTGAAGGCTCTTATTTCTTTAGGGTATATTCCAAGGAGTGGAATTGCCAGGTCATACGGTAGTTCTATTTCTAGCTTTTTAAAGAAGTGCCAAATCGATTTCCAAAGTGGTTGTACCCTTTTACATTTCCACAAGCAGTGTATAAATGTTCCAGTCTCTCCACAACCTCACCAATATTTATTATTTTGTGTTTTTTGGATTAATGGCAGCCTTCTTGGGGTGCGATGGAATCTCATTGTTGTTTTGATTTTCATTTCTTTAATAGTTAATGATCGTGAGCATTTCCTCATGTATCTGTTAGCAGCCTGAATGTGCAAGAAAATTAAAAAAAAAACTGCTTACTATGGAAAATAGAACATACTTTGGAAACAGCATAGTAGACGTTTTCAAACAACTGAAAAATAGTCACATGAAAAAGGAATTAGAATACTTAAGTATGACACCAAGAGCAACAAATTGACGGAGGCTAAAGAATGGGTAACCATAAGTCAGAATCAACTGGACAGCCACTAAGAATAACATAACAACAAAGGATGGCAGGTTTTTATTATTTACATGTGCAAGCATTAAATCAACCTGAATATATATATATATGTGTATATATGCTTAAAATAGAATGAACTTCTTTAGAAGGCAGTATGCTGTTTTGTTGCTGATGATATTTAAGAATCAGCTGGTTGGGAAGTTGTAGCTGGAATTTAAACATTATATGAGTGGTATCCATGCTAGTCAATGTTGTTTCCTTTGGATAGGGAGTTTCATTTTTGTTCCTGTATATTAATAGGAGCCCTGGTGGCATAGTGGTTAAGTGCTCAGCTGCTAACCAAAAGCTCAGCAGTTCAAATCCACCATCCACTCTTTGGAAACCCTGGAGGGCAGTTCTACTATGTCTTATAGGGTCACTATGAATAACTGTTTTAGTTTACCTCTGAGGCCAAGAATACATAAAACTAGAAACACAGGGAAACCAAATTGTTATATGCACACACACACACCCCCACAAGCACAATTCTCTCAGGTTCTCAGTAAACTTATTTTTTAAAAGAATAACATCACCTGGCATTGTCTTGTTTCTAAGAGGACTGGCTTGTGCATAGGCTTCAAAACTTAATTAAGAATGTTAGCGGTGCTAGAATTTTTTTGGAATATGGACAAACATCATAAAAAAAGGAAAAAAAATTTTTTTTTTACATCATAGTAGGGACTAATTGGAAAATAATGACTCAGGGACTGGGGCAATGCTCCTAAAAATGCAGTCCAAATTTTGTCTAAAGTTATGGCAGAATTATTACATTTTAAATATTGACTCCTCTAACACACAGATCAATACATGTCTATGTCAGCAGGAGCACATTAGGTATATTTTCTGATTCCTGGAGAGGCTTATCCTTATCTGTGGTTTGACTGCATTTATCAGCAGGCCTGTGGATAGCTGGCAGGAAATGAGGTGAAAATTACCTGTTGTTGCTGTTGGATCAAAGGACACAAGCCATTCTACATCAACTCCAGGATAACTTAGCATAGTTGGGGCATTACAAAATAGATATCAGAACATGGCTTACAGCAATGTCTATAGGTACAAAATCAACTTAAAAGAGATGAGTGGAAATGCAAATACTGGGCAGAAGTCTGGGTTCAGGGAATGGCAAAGATTATAACCAGCACCTAGCATCTCCCCAGGGTAGATATTTTACTGAAAAGTGTCTTCATCACATGGTGATTTCTCTTTCCTAAAATATCATCAATTCCTATGACCTTGCTAAATTCACTTATTATTTTTATTAGATTTTTTCCCCCCAAACATTAGTATTTATTTTTTTGTGTTGTCTTTTTGCACTGGCTAAGATTTCCAAAACAATGTTTTAAAGTGTATAGTAGATTTAAAATGTGTTTTATATTTAAACATAGAGCTAACTTTTCTGTTGTGTTTTATTTCTCTTTTCAGTTATTGGCTTTCTTCTTATACCTCTTCAGCTTGAAAAATTTATTTTGGCATTTCTTGTAATGGAAACCTGCTCCAAATAAATTTTCCCACCAACTGACCTGTCTCATAATATCTTTACTTTTCCTTCATGATTGTTTTTCAGCTGCAAAAATAATGTGTTCAAATATATGTAACAAAATTTGCTCCTTTAACTTTTTTTTTAATTAACAGTTATATTTAGATATAACTTACATACATACCACATATTTTTCTCATTTTAAATGTACAATAATTTTCGATTAGTTTACTAACAGAAAGTTGTAGTGCAACATCACCACAACCCAAATTTAGAATATTCCCATCTTCCTAAAAAGATCCCTCTTCCCCATTTGCAGTCACTTTCAGTTCCCACACCTAGTTCCTAGTTTATTTTGTCTCTATAGATTTACCTTTTCTGAACATTCCACACTGGTGAGATCATACAGCAGCTGATCTTTTGTGGCTGGCTTCTTTCACTGAACATAATGTTTTAAGGTTCACCCATATTGTAGCATGGATCAGCAGTTTGTTTTTGTTGCTGAATATTATTCTGTTTTATGGCTGTACCTCACTATGTTTTCTCATTCTCCAGTTGATAGACATTTGGGTTGTTTCTGCTTTTTGAATACTATAAGTAACACTGCAGTGAACATTTGTGTACAACCTTTTGTGTGCACATATATTGTCATTTCTCTTGGGTGGGTGTCCATTTCAGCGGCCTTAATTACATTCACAATATTTTGCAAACTTTACCACTCTCTACTCCAAAAGTTTGCCTTCATGTCTAAAGGATATTTTTTCCCTCTATATAGAATCATGCGTTGACATACATTTTTTAAGCACTTTCAAGTTCTCATTTTGTAATCTTTAGCCTCCATTGTTTCAGATGAGTCAGCCATCATTCTTATTAACGACACACTGTACATAATGTCCTTTTCTCTAGCTGGTTTCAGGAATTATGTTCCTCTTTGGTTTCAGCACACTGACTATAATACGTCAAGGTGGATATTTTTTATTTTGTTATTACTATTTTAATTCTCTGCATTAATCTCTTCAGCTATTTTTTCCTGTCCCATTCTTTCTCTCTTCTTTTGAGAATCCAGCTGTGCATGCATTAGGGCATTTGATATTATCCAATAGAAATTGGAGGCTCTGTTTTATTTTTTTCACTCCATTCTTCTCTTCCTCTATCATTCTGTCTTCAGGTTTATTCATTTTTTCTCATGCTGGATCTACTACTCTTCTACTAAGCACTTCAAATGAGATCTTCACTTTTCTGTTTTTCTAGAGTTTAAATATAGCTCCATTTTTTTCAAGCCTGTTTCTCTGCTGAATGCTTTCATCAGTACATTTCATATTTTAACCCTTTTCTAGTATTAATTTAAAACCCCTCTTTGATAATCCCAACATCTGTGCCACTTATGGATCCGCCTCCACTATCTGTTTTCTTTCCTGACCATGGGTCATGTTTTCTTGCTTCATTAAATGACTTGTAACTAATTTTCTTATTGAATACCAGACAGTGTGTGAGAAAGAATTATAGACATTGGAGAAAACAATATTTTCCACTACTAAAGGCATTCCCTTTCTGTAAGGCTACAAGTTTGGAAGGTTGAGTCCATTTTATGTGTGGATGAGATGAATCTGGGCTTTGTAGCACATTTAGTCTAGTCACTTCTCTACTAAATTCAAATATTTTGAAGGCAGAATCAGGACTGTTTTTTTAGCAAATCTTGAGATGTACTCAAAAACAAGACTGGAGTTTTTTTGTTTGTTTTTAATTAAGAGCCCAATCCTCAAAATTCTAAGCTATGGGAGATTTCTCTCTGTTTTACAGTTTAATTATCTTTTTCTTTTCTTTCTTTTTGTATTCCTTCAAAGTTTTCTCTGATGCCTCATTCTGTCCATGACTTTCTATGCCTCAAAAAATGACTCTCTGCCAGAGTTGCAGTTCACTAGGTAGTCCCAAGAGGTACGTTATGAAGAAGCATCAGCGTTCCCATTATATACAAAGAATCACAACATTATTTAACACACACAAAAACACTTAACTTTACAATGTGTTTTACAGTTCTATATTTTACACTTTCCTCTAGATTACCAAAATATTAATTCCAAGATTTCCTTGTATCACCCCTATTCCTTAGGGAACCTACCCACTTCATAGGAATACTCATGGGCTGCACTGATGACCCATCGAAATTTGTATCGTATGAATTATAATGATCTAAATGTAACTAATTGTGCATGTTTTCCTCTGGTCTGCCATATAAGGAAAGAAGGCAGATTTAGTATTTACCAAGAGGTGAGGCTTTGATGAATAACACACCTACTATGGCTTTCCGTACATTTACTTAGTTTACTATTCCTAATCAAATTTACAAAATTTTTAGTTATTATTACTTCAGGTATGTTTTTTATGCTATTCTCTTTCTCCTTCAGAGATTTCAATTTCAGTTTTTCTAGCCTCCTTGACAATGTCCCATAGATTACTGAGGTTCTCTTTTTTTTTAACTTAATTAATACATATTATTTAATTCAAGTAACCTGACCCAAGCCATGGTATTTTTCAATCGCATCATATGCATATGAAAGCTGGACAATGAATAAGGAAGACCAAAGAAGAATTAACGCCTTTGAATTGTGGTGTTGGTGAAGAATATTGAATATACCATGGACTGCCAAAAGAATGGACAGATCTGTCTTGGAAAAAGTACAGCCAGAATGCTCCTTATAAACAAGGATGGCGAGACTGCATCTTACATACTTTGGACATGTTGTCAGGAGGGATCAGCCCCTGGAGAAGGACATCATGCTTGGCAGAGCACAGGGTCAGCAGAAAAGAGGAAAACCCTCAACAAGGTGGATTGACACAGTGGCTACAACAATGAGCTCAAGGATAACAATGATTGTAAGGATGGTACAGGACCAGGCAGTGTTTCTTTCTGTTGTGCATAGGGTTGCTATAAGTCAGAAATGACTTGACAGCAGCTCACAACAACAACAACAACATTGAACTCAATGCATCTAAAATATCATATCAACATGAATAATTGTAAAAGTTTAATAAGATAGTTTGCTTATAACATATTTTGGAGATAGAATACATATACAAGAGACAGAGAATGATATAAGACATCTTATAAAATGAAGGAATGGTGGTATTTGATCCTAACTGTATCAAAGATGTTCAATTATCTTAAGTGCTCAGTAACCACATGTGGCTCCAATATTATACAGTACAATTCTAGGCCTTTGTGCTCTCTCATACACACAAACACACATTGAATCTTAATTTTTTCTACTATTTATGGAAGGCCATTAGTAAATGTCAGAATACACTCAGATAGCTATATAGTATCATGGGAGCCCTGGTGGCACAGTGGTTAAGTGTTTGGCTGCTAACCAAAAGGTCAGCATTTCAAATCCACCAGTTGCTCCTTGGAAAACCTATGGGGCAATTCAACTCTGTCCTATAGTGTTGCTTTAAGTCAGAATTTTATTTTAGTAGTATTAAGTAGTACAAACCTGCAAAACTTATTGAACCATTTCCCTATGGATAGATATATTGTTTTGGGTTTTGTTTTGTTTTTTCATTTCAAATTTATGTTCATCTGTATATTTCTAAAGGGTAGGGCTCTAGATATGGAATTGCTATGTCTAAGGGTATGATCCTGTTTCAAGTAATATAAAGACAATATTATTTTAATCAAATATGCCAGTGAGTGTATAGCTAAATGTGGTCTAGGTTTTTAGTTTAAATTGGCTCCAAAATCAATTTTTAATACGTATGTGTGTGTGTCTATATATGTATGAATATTTGTTGTTTTTAGGTGCCATTGAGTTGGTTCCAACTCATTGTGATCCTATGTACCACAGAAAGAAACACTGCCTGGTCCTGCACCATCCTCGCAATCATTGTTTTGTTTGAGACCATGGTTGCACCCACTGTGTCAAGCCATCTCATTGAGTGTCTTCCTATTTTTCGCTAATCCTCTACTTTACCAACAATGATGTCCTCTCCAGGGGCTGATTCCTCATGATAACATGTCCAAAGTATGTTAGATGTAGTCCCATTTTCTTGCTTCTAAGGAGCATTCTGGCTGTGCTTCTTCCAAGGACAGATTTGTTTATTCTTTTGGAGTCCATGGTATATTATATATATATATGTGTGTGTGTGTATATACATATATATATACACGTATATATATACATATAAGAGTTGAGATTGACTTGATGGCAGTGAGTTTTGTGTTATTCCAGTGAGGTTAAAAATATCACAGTATAGCAAATATCTTACATAAGGAATAATGAGGTGATTACACATGAGACTGAAAAAAATAAATGGAGACTTAGCTAAGATGGAATGAATATCCTTCAGAAGCACTTCTCCAGAGTAAAGACTAAGGGAGAAAATTGGTAGACTACTTTGAGTAGTTATGGTGGGCCAGGAAATATGCTTAGTCTTATACATGCTTTTGTTCCTTCAGATTTCATTACTGTTATTCTTTTTCTGCAAATTCAAGACAAATATGGATGTATGTGTGTGTGTATGTGTGCATGTGTGCATGTATGTGCATACACAGAGATATGAATATACATGAATATCATTAAAGCATGTGTTCAATTGCAGCATCATATGAAAGAAAAAAATAGGATAGTTTTGCCTACTTCTCTCACAGTCACTTTGACTTTAAACTTGCCATTGTCAAGGTTGATGTTTTAGAACTAAATAGTTCGTCACTGACGTTTGCCTCTTTAAATCAGCATAGCAGATAGCAACTGACCACATAAAATATTATGTAATCCTTCCCAATTTTACCAGGATCTCAGAAATGCTGTGTCTGACAGTATTGAGCCTCTGTGGACTAATGGAAGTGCTCAAATTGATTGGCAATTCCCATTTTCCATTTGAAGATGTTTTTAACTTGCTAAAAGAAGCTGTACAAAGAGCGATTAGGCAGCAAGACTGTTGATTTCTAATTGGTAGCCTGGACTTTAAATCTACCTTCACACAAGCTGTGATGTCCTAAAGCAACACTTTACTCAAGGGACCATTAAGCAGAAATGCTATTTCCTGATAAGAGATGTCCTGCCCTTTCGATTTGTCTTTCTCAGTGTGGGTCTTATTTAAGTGCACCTTGAAGAAGGAAGAGTGAGAAGGAGAAGTAGGAATGCCTAAAATGTATTTCCTACCATTATCTCATGCCTCATAACCCACTTTTAAATATTTTTTCATGAAAGTAGGTACTTCAAAAGGAATTGCTTTTATCATGAGAAATTTCAGACGAGTGGGTGTCTGTATTCAGTGTGTTATCACATATGCTTCTCTTTTTAAAGGAGAGGAATCAGGATGTCTTTTGCTTACCTCAAAGCTAGTGAAATAGGCTTCATGGAGGTCACCCAGAGAGCTAAATACTTTTTCTCTAAAAAAAAAAAAAAACACTGCTGTCGAAAATACTTTTCCAGGGAAGGATAAATCCAACTCTAGAGTGTACCAGTTAGGTTTGAACCCCGCATCCTCCTTACTTCTCTCTACTCCCACTTCCCCCTCTAGAAATGTGGAGGAAAATGAATAATAATAGGGGCAGTAAAGAGGAAAGGCAACCATGTCCTCATCCCTGAATGCAAGAGGCATACCTGCAGCCAGCCCAAAGATCGAAATTGATAAATGTTTTGGGCAGAACACTTGTGGTTACTGACTTGTGGTGCTGTTTATGACTTAGAAGGATGGCAGCCTTGTAGTATTTGATATTATCTGAGAATGATGGGAAAAACATGGACCTACCTGAGTTTTCATTCAGAGACAAAAAGAAAACTAGCTTAACAGAATACATGCAAAAAGGGCTGGTGAGGGGGATGAGGTTGCATTTTGCATATATTCTAAAAGTTCTGCAGCTTCACCATGACAATTTCATATCAGGGTCAGAAATGTGTTTAATTTCACTTTCTCATCATCCAAATCACTGCTCAATGTTGGAAAGATATTTTTCCCTGATCAGGATAGCTAAGTTGCTACCCCCCTTTACTCTGTATCCCCTTACCTGTAAGATAACACTCCTAGAGTTTCACTTTTATCTTTTATATGCATGTTTGTTGTCCTTCTCCTCACCTCCCTGCCCAATGTTTGTTCCAGTAATTAAAAAAAAAAAAAGTATCTTTCATATCTTATTCATTGTTATACAACAGAGGCAAAAGTGTCTGAATGAATGAATGGGGAGAAGGTTCCAAGACTGAGTGTACAATCATTGGGAGGACTGCCATGATTGGAGCATCTGAACCCCTTGGCAGAGACATGTAACTGCAGAAGCAGTGGGATAAAGACAAAAACCACTAAGGACCAAGAGTCCAGATGTTGCATTTTTTTATTATTATTTTCTGTAAGGCTTGAATTCTTATATGATCCCACTCAGAGGAGAGAGAACATACAAATTTAGATTTTATTTCTGGCCAGCAGGATGGGTAGAGGCATAGAGATGCTTAACATTTTTTTCTAGAAAAATTAAAAAAAAGTTAATTATTATACTTTAAGGTAAACAACTCAACCATGATATATATATATGTATGTGTGTGTGTGTGTGTGTGTATATATATATATATGAGAAAGAGAAATATACAGAAACCCTTCATGCACTATATATATGAACAGGTAGTAGAATTATAGGTATTTTATTTTCTAAATTTTTCAAAAGTAATCAATGTATTCCTTAGGTAATATATATTTGTTTTGTTTAATGAGATCAGTAATAGTACACATCTTTTAGAACTATTAAATTTATGTAAATTATAGTATATGAAGGAAACCTTGGTGGTACAGTGGCTAAGAGTTTGGCTGCCAACCAAAAAAAAAAAATTAAAAGGCTGGTAATTTGAATTCATCAGGCTGTCCTTGAAAACCCTATGGGGCGATTCTACTCTGTCCTATAGGGTCGCTATAGTTGGAATCTACTCGATGGCAACAGGTTTGGTTTTTATAGCATATGAAGATCGTTTTTAAAAAGTTAATTTCATGGTTGACCTTTAGTTATTATTATTATGCATATGAGCAATAATTGAAATATCTATTTATGTGCAGGAATATTTTCATACTAGGGGAGAAAATGTGAAGTATTCATGACCCTTCATCTTGGGTAACTGGGGGAACATCACAGAAAACCATCCAGAGGATCCAGGTTTACAAGAATCTATCTAGTGGTTAGGTCTCTGCAGTATAAATGAAAAAAGAAAATCAGGTAAACGAGACATCTAGAGAAACAAAGAAGGTAAATAGAGAATGTCTGAAAAGAGATGGGAGAGGGATTAAGGACCAAGAAGAATTGGAAAAAAGAAAACACTACAAAACAAAATTTGGTACAATTTAAGATGCTTTCCCAAAATGGACTTTCACGAGTAATTGTTTTCGTTTTTTTCATAAGGGAATAAAGAAGTAGAAAGTAAGACATATTCTGGTTAACAGTTGGACGTAAAGATTAACTTCTCCTGCAGAGACTACATTAGTCTGAGACCAGAAGAACTAGATGGTGCCTGGCTACAACCGATGACTGACCTGACAGGGAACACAACGGCTAACCCCTGAGGGAGCAGGAGAGCAGTGGGATGCAGACCCCAAATTCTCATAAAAATTAATGGTCTGACTGAGACTAGAAGGACCCTGGAGGTCATGGTCCCCAGACCTTCTGTTAGGCCAAGATGGGAACCATTCTCAAAGCCAGCTCTTTAGACAGGGATTGGACTGGCCAATGAGATAGAAAATGATACTGGGGAAGAATGAGCTTCTTGGATCAAGTAGCACATGAGACTATGTTGGCATCTCCTGTCTGAAGGGGAGATGAGAGGGTAGAGGGAGTCAGAAGCTGGCCGAATGGACAAGAAAAGAGAGTGGAGGGAAGGAGTGTGCTGTCTTATTAAGGGAAGAGCAATTAGGAGCATATAGCAAGGTGTTTATAAATTTTTGTATGAGAGTTCGACTGATTTGTAAGCTTTCACTTAAAGCACAATAAAAATTAAAAAAAAAAAATTAACGTCTCCTAATTTGTTTTGTATAAGGCCATCTTTTCAATATAGACATTTTATTATTACCCACTGATAATGGATTTTAGGGAATAAATTATAGATCTCAAAGTCATGTTGATAAGTTGTTCTACAATGTTTTTTTAAAAATATTTCAAAAGGTAGTGGATTTTTTATTATAAGAAATATTACTTTTGTTTAGAAAATAAAGAATGTCATAAGAGGTGCTAAAACTGTGATAATTAAATCAAATAGACATCTTCTCTACTGTCTATATTCAAAGAGGAAAATGTAAATGCATTTCTCTTATATTCTTTCTAGAAAATTGATTTGATTAGTATAAGGCAAAAATACCACGATTTTATTCCAGTTTCTTCAGTTGGAAAAGGAAGCAACCTAAGGACAAACAACACAAGATGGCTGGGAATGGGAACATTCAAATGCAGGCTCATGCCTTTTACAGTCTCTTTTATGATTTAGATTTTCTCTGTCTTTAAGAAGAGGTTATATGAAAAGACCACTAAGAACCTAATACTACTCTACTGAACCTCACAATGGGAACTATTAACAATCAAACCATATTTTCCTGTAGTTGTTTCTCCATAGCAAGGTAACTATTGCAGTCAACGGTAGAGGCAACAATTTAACCTAGAAGCATGTTTTTAAAAATCATTAAACAATAAAAGTAAATAAAACAAACAAACAAAAATCCTGTTGCCATTGAGTCAATTCCAACTCATAGTGACCCTATAGGAAGGAGTAGAACTCCCCCATAGTAAATAAGCTACAAATAAAGTAGTACATCCAACAAAACTCATGCTATTAAAACAATTCTATCTAAACAAATGCCAATGGAAAGCAAATATTCATAAATGAAACCATTTCCTAGCATTTGGGAAACAATAGAACAGTCTAATCACCAGTTAAATCAGTCTTTGCGAAGAGATTGCAGTTTTCATTGGGAAACCAATCCCAGGAAATCTGTTAGTTCAAGGAGTAGTAGATTTGTGTGGTAGACTTAGACTGGCAGAGCCCAAAACAAGGGTATCAGAGAGCTTCACTGGTGATCAGTGTTGATGTACTTGGATCACAGGACAGAACAGTTTCCCTGAGCTCCAGAGGCTAACCATAGAGAAAAGTTTTTTTTATGTCCTGCAACAAATCTCTAATTCTCTTTTAGAAAATATGGAGTGGCTACTGTGTTCTAGGTACTTGGATAAAATAGATCTGAATAACTAGGAGAGCTGAATAATGAGCAATCCTTGAGTCTTTGCACAATCTTAAAACATGGTTAAAACTGTAATGAAGGCATCTATGAAGACCTATGGGATGAACACACATAGAGCAGATAACTGGTTGTAGAACATAAAAAGGGCTGTTACTATCTTTTGGGGTGCATCTTGAAAAATAAAAAAGTGTCCAACTGGAAGAGTAGAGGAAGAAGAAGAATGTTAGGACAATTGCACAAGAGTAAAGACTTGGATGGTAGGGAAAAGTGATTAGGAATGTTTCAAATAATTGATGTGAACATGAAACAGGGCAGAAAATAAGTGGTTTATTTGTAGGACAAAATTAATGAATTAGCTACTAATGGAATGTATATGGAAAAAAAGTCACTTGGAGTGGAAGCTCAGGACTCACTAGAAATTAGTATTTTAATCAGAAATAATCAACTATTTGTGCCCATGATTTATTTCCAAAGCTTCTAATTGTTTGACTTTGCCTAAATGCTCAATGGAAACCCTGGTGGTGTAGTGGTTAAGTGCTACAGCTGCTAACCAAAAGGTTGGCAGTTCAAATCCACCAGTCGTTCCTTGGAAACTCGGTCAGGCAGTTCTATAGGGTCCTATGTCCTATGAGTCAGAATTGACTTGATGGCAATGGGCTTGACTTGAAATGCTTCAGTGGAAACACCGGTGGCATAGTGGTTAAGAGTTTGGCTGCTAACCCAAAGGTTGGTGGTTTGAATCCACCAGGTGCTCCTTGGAAACCCTATGGGGCAGTTCTACCATCCTATAGGGTTGCTAGGAATTGGAATCAACTCTACGACAATGGGTTTGGAAATACTTCAATAATATTTCTCAAAAAGGAATCAAATGGGGGCTTCAAGAATTCTAAAGTAATTGAATAATGTTCTAGACTTTTGTTCTTCATGTGAACATAGTAATGAAAAAAGAAAAGTTTCCTGAATTAAGGTTTTACTCCCCTGTTTTTCTGCTGCATGAAATCATTAGTGTTAACTGTTCAGTTTTACCTGCTCATTTGAAAAGCTAAATATTTTCTTGTAGTGTGTATAATCATTACTCACCTATAAGATAAGTATACCATTTATGGTTCTATATTAATTAATATGGAATAGCATTTCAGTGGCCCTTGCCCGCTGCCCCCGCTGCTCAGTGGCCCTATAGTAAATTTGTTAGTGAATACTAATAAAAATACACAATAATAAAGAGTACAATAAAATCACTTACAGCATTAAGAAAGTAGTAAAGTCTTCCACACTGAAATGCATACTGATTTGTTTCCACGAAATTTTACAAATTTTACTCCATCACTTCAGTACTTGATTATATCATATACTGCATGCATTGTGAACAAGACCTCTAATTTCCACCATAATACTCAAAGAGAAGTTTTAGTTTTATTTTAAAGTTCAGAATTTAAGGTTCATAGCTATATATATTATTCATGTAACACATGCCAGAGTTGAATTTCAAACCAGAGCAGGAAAATCTAAAAGTCTTTTTGTTTGCCACATTACCATGCTCCAAAGAATATGATTACCATTGATTTCTATACAGTCAAATGGAAAACAAAATTAGCAGATAAGTCTATTTATAATAACTCTGGCTCCACTGATATGTCATTTCTAACATGCACTTTTAAAAAAACTATTTAAAAAGCTGTCATGTTCACTATGAGGACCACACAAGTGTGTCTTATAAAGGGCTGTCATGACTTATGATTCTCTTTCAATTTCTGGTTAGGTTTGAAATATTTTGGCTAATTGGTGCTCTTATTTTCAAAGACCACGGTCAAGGAGGGAAAAGATTTTGGCATAAAGAGACACAAAGGGCATGTATATATTCATGGCACCTGTAAATTGTTATGGGGAAGCCTGTTACTGGAAGTTGGAGCAGCTAGTGTTTCTGAAAACTACCAACCTGTCCTACTCTGAAAATAAAAGAGGAGTATCCAGAAGAAAGCAAGAGTGTGGTGAAGGTGACAAGTTACAGTTTGTGAATTCTCTGCACATAACTCATTGTGAAATCTTCTATTTGATTGCTAATTTTTCAAGAGCTGATTATTGTGTTTCTTGTTTTATTATCTTGGTTCTAAAATAATTTGAACATTCATATATATATATATATGCAAATAATGTAATTAATAATCAAGTATCTAAAACCCTTCTTTATGAGGCAGGGCCAAGATGGAGGAGTAGTCAGATGCTTCCAGTGGTTCCTTTTACAACAAAGACCTGAAAAAAAAAAAAAATGAATTGATTATATATGACAATCTAGGAGTGCTGAACATCAAAGGCAAAGTTGAGGAATCAGACTGAGTGGCAGGGGAAGGGAGAGATGGTTCAGAAGCAGCGAGGAGTTGTCAGACCTGATCCAGCAGGAACTGGCACCGTGCAGACCAGGAAGGCTAATGAGCACAGTAAGGCAAGCAGTGGTATTCAGGATGCATTTTACACATCAGGAGAGACTGAGTGGCGAAAGTCTGCTCAGCCCTCCAAAACCAGTGAAAAGCGGCCCTCAACTGGCAAAAGATAAGTACATGCATGTAACCTACTGCGCAGATCAAAAAACACCCCATTTGGGAAGAACCTCTCTCCCTGCTCCCTCCCCTGTCTGCACCAGGTCCTCGGCCAGCTTTAGCAATTGCTAATTGGCACTTTGCTTGGGCCATTCTCCTGGAGAGGGAACAAATTAACAAACAGGAAAAAATAATCTGCCAAGAATCCTAAGCTGGGAACTCAGGGCAGGCACAGCTCCTTTGCCTAGGCATAGGCATAAGGGGTCCATGGACTATGAATGCCTTTCACCCCTGCATAGACTTATGTGGGCCCATTTCAACAGCTTAGGCCCTCATTAGCCTTACAACAGGGTATATACCTGAAGGCTAGCTTCACTGTATTAACTACATGGTGGAGTGGCAGGTTTGTGACATTTGATACTGCTCTGCTGATTAAGCAGAGTCCACACCTACTCACATCAGGGGCCTAAGGACTGGTGGCTCCACACATGCCACATAGCCACTTGCAACAGGGGTCCGAGAATAAATGGGACCTCCTAGTCCTTATAACCAAAAGCATAGGATGCCCACAGTCCAGCTGCAAAACCCACCCACCTATGCACTCTAGGGAACAGGGATATGCTTTCTTCTCAGACATTTAGGGGCAGCTGTCAACTCCCTACCTTGCTCAGCACATGACCCCCTACTGCAGCCAGATATCTGTGTCTACTTCCATCACTGCCTAGGACTGTAGGTAAGAGCCTGTGCCACAAATTTAGTGACCAACTAACTGGACACCTGAGGTGAATCCATACAAGCAGAATAAATGGACTCCTGGGCTCACATACCTAGTAACAAATCTAACCACCTGGTGACAAGATTAGAGCTTGAAAGTCACCAATAATCAAACAGGCTCATACAAAAAGCCTATTTGGGCATATCAAAACAAAACAAAATAAGAAGCTAGGACACAGTAAGCAAACATAAAATAAATAAATACGATAACTTATTGATGGCTTGGAGACAACTGTCAATATCAAATCACATAATGAGGCAGACCACGATGCTTCAGCAAGCTCCCAAAACAAAGAATCAAGAAATCTTCCAGAGGAAGATAACTTCCTGGAAGTACTGGAGGTAGAATAAACTGTTGCTGTCAAGTCAATTCCTACTCATAGTGAACCTGTAGGTCAGAGGAGAACTGCCCTATAGAGTTTCCAAGGAGCGGCTGGTGGGTTTGAACTGCCGACCTTTTGGTTAGCAGCTATAGCACTTAACCACTATACCACCAGGATTTCTGGAGGCAGAACACAAAAGATTAATATACACAACTCTTTAAGAGATCAGGAAGAAAATCAGGCAAAATGCAGAACAAGCCAAGAAACACACAGACAAAGCAATGGAGGAACTTCAGCAGATTAGATAAGAGCACAAAGACAAATTTAAGAGGCTGCAAGAATCCAAAGAGAGACAGCAATCGTAAATTCAGAAGATTAACAATAAAATTTCAAATTAGACAACTCAATAGAAAGTCATAGGAAAAGAATTGAGGGAATGTAAGTTGGAATTAGTGAGATTGAAGATAAAGCACATCACACCAACTTATCTGAGGAAAAATCAGATAAAATAATTAAAAAAATATGAAGAAACCCTAAGAATTATGCGGGACTCTTACAAGAGAAATAACCTCTGAGTGATTGGAGTAGCAGAAATGGGAGGATAACAGAAAATACAGAGAGAATTGTTGAAGATTTCTTGGTGGAATTTTAGGAGCAGCTAGGGATAAACGAAAAGTCATCTACAAAGCAGAGTCAATAAGACAAAGTTTGGGCTCCTCAGCAGAAACAATACAGGCAAGAAGACAATGGGATGACACACATAAAATCTTGAAGGAAAAAAAAAATGCCAGCCAAGAATTACATATCCAGCAAAACTGTCTCTCAAATGTGATTGTGAAATTAGGGCATTTCCAGATAAACAGAAGCTTAGGGAATTTGAAAAACCAAACCAAAATCACAACAAATACTACAGGGAGTTCTTTGGTTAAAAAATCAATAACATCAGATAAAAACTCAAGACTAGAACACAGGACAGAGTAACCAGGTATAAACCCAGATAGGGAAGTCACAAAAATAAATCAAAGCTAAAACACTAAAAATAGGGAAACAGAGACACCAATATATAAAAGATGACAACATTAAAACAAAAAAGAGGGACTAAAAAATGTAGTCATAGATCTTTCATATGGAGTGGAAGTCAAGGCAATATAAGGAAATAAAAGATTGGTTTAAACTTAGAAAAATAGGGATAAAATATTAAGGTAATCACAAAGGAAACTAACAATCCTAAACATCAAAATAAAATAAAAAAAAAACAAGAAAAACATAAAGACTCAGCAAATACAAAATCAGCAACAATGAAAAAGATGAAAAGAAAACACATAAAGAAAAACAACTCAGCACAGAAAATTAAGTGGAATGAAGAAACAGTCAATAACACACAGAAAAAAGACATCAAAATGACAGATACCTATCAATAATTACCCCAAACGTAAATGGGCTAAATGCACCAATAAAGAGACAGAGAGTGGCAGAATGGATTTAAAAAAAAAAAAAAAACAAGATCTGTCTATATGTGGCCTTAGGCTTAAAGACACAAACAAACTAAATCTCAAAGAATTGAAAAAATACATCAAGCAAACAAAAATCAAAAAAGTGGGGAGTGGCAATATTAATCTCTAACAAAATAGACTTTAAAGTAAAATCCACTGCAAAGGATAAGGAAGGACGCTATACGATGATAAAAGAGACAACGCATGAGGTGGACATAATAAATATTTACACACCCAATGAAAGGGCTCCAAAATACATAAAACAGTCTCTAACAGCATTGAAAAGAGACATAGGCAGGTCCACAGTAATAGTAGATTTTAACACACCACTTTTGATGGAAGACAGTACATCCAGAAAGAAGCTCAATGAAGACATGGAAGATATAAATGTCACAATCAACCAACTATACCTCATAGACATATACAGAGCAGTCCACCCAAGAGCAGACAAGTATACTCTCTTTCCAACACACATGGAACATTTTCCAGAATAGACCACATACAAGGCCATAAAGCAAGTCTTAACAGAATCCAAAGCATTGAAATATTACAGAGCATCTTTTATGACCATAAAGGCATAAAAGTAGGAATCAATAACAGAAAAAGCAAGGAAAAAATTCAAACACATGGAAACTGAAAAATGCTTTTTCTCAAAAACTCTTGGGTTATAGAAGATATTAAGAATGGAATAAAGAAATTCAGAGAAACAAATAAGAATGAAAACACATCCTTACCAGAACCTTTTGGACATAGCAAAAGCAGCCTTCAGAGGTCAATTTATAATCATAGATAAGAAGAAAGGGCAAAAATCTAAACATTAACTCTATAGCTCGAACAAATAGAGAGCAGCAAAAGAAGCTCTTGGGCACCAGAAGAAAGCAAATTATAAAATTAGAGCAGAATTAAATGAAATAGATAATAGAAAAATAATTGAAAGAGTTAATCAAGACCAAAAGCTGGTTCTTTGAAAAGATCAACAAAATTGATAAACCACTGGCTGAACTGACAAAAGAAAAACAGGAAGGGAATAACCCAAATAAGCAATGAGATGGGCGATATCACAGCAGACCCAACTGAAATTAAAAGAATCTTAACAGAATACTATAAAAAATTGTACTCTAATAAATTTGAAAACCTGGAGGAAATGGACAAATTTCTAGATACACAAACAGGTAGAACAAGTAAATAAACCTATAACAAAAGAAGACATTGAAAAGGTAATTAAAAAACTCCCAAACCAAAACAGCACTGGCCCTGATGTTTTCACTGTAGAATTCTATCAAATTTTCAGAGAACAGTTAACATCACAACTACTAAAGGTATTTCAGAGCATAGAAAAAATGGAATACTCCCAAACTAATTCTATGAAGCCAGCATAACCCTGATACAAAAACCAGGTAAAGACACCACAAAAGAGAAAATTACAGACCTATATCCCTCATGAACTAAGATGCAAAAATCCTTAACAAAATTCTGTCCTATAGAATTCAACAACATATCAAAAGAATAATTCATCATGACCAAGTGGGACTCATACCAGGTATGCAGGGATGGTTTAACCTTAGAAAAACAATCAGTGTAACCCATCACACAAATAAAAGACAAGAACCACAAGATCTTGCCAATTGATGCAGAAAAGGCATTTGACAAAGTCCATTTCATGATAAAAACTCTCAGTAAAATAGGAATAGAAGGGAAATTCCTCAACATAATAAAAGGCATTTATACAAAGAAAACAGCCAACATCATCCTAAATGGAGAGTCTGAAAACATACCCCTTGAGAAGGGGAACCAGACAAGGATGCCCTTTATCACCACTCTTATTCAACACGGTGCTGGAGGTCCTAGCCAGCGCAATTAAGCTAGAAAAAGAAATAAAGGGCATCCAAATGGGTAAGGAAGAAGTAAAAGTACCTATATTTGCAGGCATGTCTCAAAGAATCCACAAGAAAACTACTGGAGCTAATAGAAGATTTCAGCAAATAATCAGGATACAAGATGAACATACAGATACAGAATTGAGACTACAGAAGTAAATTCATCCACTTATAAGCAGTTGATATTTGACAAAGGCCCAAAGTCCATTGATTGGGGAAAAGGCGGACTCTTTAACAAATGGTCCTGACATAACTGGTTATACACCTACAAAAAAAATGAAACAAGACTCATAGCTCACACCATGCACAAAAACTACTCGGGTAGGATCAAAGACCTAAATATAAAATCTAAAATGATAAAGATCATGGAAGAAAAATAGGGACAATGTAGGAGCCCTTACCCATGGCAAAAATAGAATACAAATCATTACTAACAATGCGCAAACGCCAGAAGAGAAACTGGACAACTGGGAGCTCTTAAAAATCAAACACTTATGCTCATCCAAAGACTTCATCAAAAGAGTAAAAAGATAACCCACAGACTGGGTAAAAATTTTTGGCTATGACATATCCAATTAGCTTCTAATTTCTAAAATCTAGAAGATTCTGCAAACCTCAACAACAAAAAGACAAATAACCCAATGAAAAAACGGGCAAAGGATATGAACAGGCACTTCACCAAAGAAGATATTCAGGTGGTTAACAGATACATGAGGACTTGCTTACAATCATTAGCCATTAGAGAAATGCAAATCAAAACTACAGTGAGATATCATCTCAATCCAACAAGGATAGCATTAATCAAAGAACACAAAATAATAAATGCTGGAGAGGTGTTACAGAGACTGGAACACTTATACACTGCTGGTGGGAATGTAAAATGGTACAACCACTTTGGAAGTCGACTTGGAGCTTCCTTAAAAAGCTAGAAATAAAAGTACCATATGATCCAGAAATCCCACTCCTTGGAGTATATCCTAGAGAAATACCACATAAATAGATATATGCACACCCATGTTCATTGCAGCCCTGTTTACAATAGCAAAAAGATGGAAATGACCCAGGTGTCCATCAATGGAAGAACTGATAAATTATGGTATATTCACACAATGAAATACTACACAACCATAAAGACAATGATGAATTCTTGAAACATCTCATAGCATGTATGAGTCTGGAAGGTTTTATGCTGAGTGAAATCAGTCACAAAGGGACAAATATTGTATGATATCACTATTATAAAAACTCAAGAAAAGGTTTAAACATAGAAGAAAACATTCTTTGATGGTTATGAGGGTGTGGAGGGAGGGAGAGGGGTACTCATTAGCTAGATACTGGACAAGAATTTTCTTGTGTGAAGGGAAGGACAACACACAATATAAGGGAAGTCAGCACAACTTGACTAAACCAAAAGCTAAGAAGTTTCCTGAATACAACCAAACACTTTGAGGGACAGAGTGGCAGGGGCAGGGGTCTGGAGACCATGGTTTCAGTGGACTTCTGAATTGGCATAACGAAGTTTACTAAGAAAATGTTATGCAGCCTACCTTGGTGAGTGGCGCCTGGTGTCTTAAAAGTTAGCAAAAGGCCATCTAAGATGCATCAATTGGTCCCAACCCACCTGGAGCAAAGGGGAATGAAGAACACCAAAGTCACAAGGAAAATATTGGTCCAAGAGACAGAAAGTGCCACATAAATGAGAGGCTCCGTCAGCCTGAGAGTGGAAGAACTAGATGGTGCCCAGCTACCACCAATGACTGCCCTGACAGGGAACACGACAGAGAGTCCCTGTCAGAGCGGGAGAAAGTGAGTTGCAGACCTCATATTCTGTAAAAAGACCAGGCTTAGTGGTCTGACTGAGACTGGAGGGACCCCAGGAAACATGGCCCCCAGAATCCCTGTTAGCCCAGAACTGAAAGCATTCCTGAAGCCAACTCTTCAAAGATTAGACTGGACTATAAGGCAAAAAATGACACTCGTGAAGAGAGTGCTTCTTAGCTCAAGTAGTTAAAAAAAAAAAAAAATACATGGGACTAAATGGGCAGCTCCTGTCAGGAGGTGAGATGAGAAGGCAGAAAGGGACAGGAGCTGATTGAATGGACGTGGGAAGTCTGGGTTGGGAGGGAGGATTGTGCTGTCACATTGTAGGGGGAGCAAGTAGGGTCACATAACAAGGTGCGTACAGTTTTTTGTATGAGAAACTAACTTGAACTCTAAATTTTGACTAAGGCACAAAACAAACAAATGACCAAAAACAAAACAAAACTCATCTCCTTTAAAAAATCTTAATATTCTGCCATATTTTTTGTTTGTTTGTTTTTAGGAAGTGTAACATTACATATAGAGTTCAAAACCTTTGAGTACCCTTCCTTGATCCCGTTTCCTCTCCTTTCTTAGCAAAATGTAGCCACTATTCTCAGGGTAGAGAGTATGACTCCCACAGTTTTTTTTTTTTTTTTTTTACTGCGAATGCATTCAACTGTAACATTGTTTGTGTGGGTTTTTGAACAAAAAAAATACCAAACTTGCTGAACTATCAAGTAGTTGAATTTTATGGGTGGCTTTGTCTTGTTACTTGTAATTCTTTTAAATCTAATTTACTTATCTTATTGCTTAAATTTCAATCTCCAGTACAGTGTTAGAGTAGAGATGATAGCAGACATCTGTCACCTGTTTCTGAGAGTATTGAAACTTCTTCTAAAATTTCCCATCAAGTGTATTTGTCATAGAATTTCAATAGATCATCTTTATCAGGTTTCCTAACAAAGTTCCTATCAATTCCTAGTTCCCTGGAGTCTATCTCTGTTTCACAAATAAGAATTGAACTTAAGTGATTTTTCTGCATATATTGAGATGATTTTAATTTTTTTCCTTTAATATGCTAAATATGATAGCTTATTTAAAATAAATAGCTGGGATAAATCCTATTTGGTTCTGATATATGATTAAATTTTTTATTCACTGATGATATTAATCTCTTTACTTTTAATTTGTGATTTTTCTTTGTGTGATTGTCTCATTTTGATATGTTTAGTATCAAGATTATGCTATCCTTAAAGAACACAGCTTAATAAAGTGAATAGTTTGTATATTTGTATGTATAAATTTGTAGTATATAAAAAAGAAAAAAATTTTTTTATATATACATACATACACACAAACTTTTTGTGTTTCCAATTTTTTTGTGCACCATTATTTCTTTTGTGTTGTGATTTCCCACTTAATGCCCTCTTTGTTGTTTAAGTAAGTCTTTTCTCAGTTTCTTATTATTTTACTATTAGTTTATTCTTTGAGAGTGTATGGATTATAAATTCCCATAATCTGTGTATGTGTAGAAATGTTTGCATTTTATTTTATTTCTTTAAAGATACCTTAAGTGACTATAGAATTTTAAGTTGACGGATACATTGCCTTAGCACTTTAAGATATTTCTCAAATTTTGCTTGCTAGAAGTTCTGTTTTTAATCTATATATATATCATTATAGTCACACTCTCCTTTCTCCCTGTTTTCATATCTTCATTTTATTTTTGATGTTCTATACTTTCACTATTATGAGTCTAAACCCATTGCTGTTGTGTTGATTCTGGCTCATAGCCATCTTATATGTCGGAGTAGAACTGCCCCATAGGGTTTCCAGGGAGCGGCTCATGGATTTGAACTGCTGATCTTTTGATTAGCAACTGAGCTCTTAACCACTGTGCGATCAGGGCACCGTTATGAGTCTACATGTAGATTTATTTCCTTTATCCTGATGGGTATTTGGTAGGCTTTTTAATTTCAAAGGTCTGATCTTCCCTTCTGGAAAATTCTCCTCAGATAATGGTTACCCATTTTTCCCTCTCTTCTATTCTTTTGCAACTCGTATTTGACAAATATTGGATCTTTCAATCTATTATTCATAAATCTAAATAAACCATTCTTTCACATTTTTCATTTAATTTAAACTTTCTGTGCTAGCTTCAGAAACCCTGATGGCGTAGTGGTTAAGTGTTATGGCTGCTAACCTAAAGGTCGGCAGTTCGAATCCACTAGGTGCTCCTTGGAAACTCTATGGGGCAGTTCTACTCTGTCCTATAGGGTCTCTATGAGTTGGAATTGACTCGACAGCCACGGGTTTGTGCTTTTGTTTTTTTTTTTTGGTGGTAGCTTCTGTGTGATTTTCTCAGTAAAATTAATTCTCTAAGTCCTCTTGACTCATCAGTCTAGGATCAACCATATCTAAGGAGTTTTTTTAAATTTAAAATGACAAAATTTTTTTCAATTTGAAATGTTACATGATCTTTATTGTATCATCTTGCTCTTATGATATCAATATCTGATTTTAAGACATTTATTTTTTGTTCTTGATTATTATTTTCAAATGTAATCCCTTTGAATTTTTTTAATTATTAAAAAGTATTTTATCTTCTGTGATATTCTAATTTTGCATCTAATGTCTTCAAGTTATGATTGTTTATTAGCTATATTGGTAGTATTATATTATCATGTAATTTTTTTCAATTTTTATTTGCAACATCATCTTAGGCAAGTTCTTTGTTTGCTTTTTTTCTCTCTCTACTTATCCCACATTTTCTAACAAATTTGTGTTGCCTCTACTAGTGGCCTAGCCTGCATTCCAGTAATAAATTTTACATTGATAACTTTATTGAATCATTATACAGCAAAATTTAAATCATTCATGGAGAATATTATTAGGGTTCAGTTTCAGGTCACTCTCTCTATCTGTGTTATCCCACCATCCTAGCTCTGAGGAAATTTTTTTAACCATGGCTCCTGACAATGGTAAGGTCCAGCTTTTCTTATCTTTTCAGCACACTCCAATCTATAGCCTACAGCAAGGAATTTGCTCCAGCCCTCAGGCACGAGTGATTTTATAGTGTCGAATACCTGGGCAATACTTTTTCTATGGTTCTCAATCTTGGCACAAAATAGAAACATCTGAAGAGTTTTTTTTTTTTTACACTGATGCTGAAATCCCCTCTCCCCCCACCAAGGTGTTATTTAACTGGTCTAGGTTGGGGCCTATCAAGGGTATTTAAAAGTCTCTGTTGATTCTAATGTGAAGCTGGGGTTGAAAAAGCTTGGCCTACTTCAGGCCTGGAGCACAGCAGTGATTAACTTTAGCTCCACATATCACTTTTTATTTTTGTTTCTGTTCCATAGAGATGTTTACAAGCATGAACTTTTCAATACGTTTTCTTTCATCAGTGCTGAAAACACGGTAGGTTTCATTAAATATTTGATTGCTTGGGTTTTAAGAAAGCTGGTCTGTTCTCATATTCCCTTCCAAAAATACTCCTGAGTTTCTCATTAATATGATACCATTTATTGATTGCCAAATATGTGCTAATCACTATATTTGGAGTAAGTGGTAAAATTAAATGAGCTTTAAAATTAGAAAGAGAAGAAAATAGGCAAAAAGTAAACACAACAAACTTGGATAAGTACTTACACCCTGGAAGCTGTAACAGGACAAATGTAAATGCTTTGTGAATCATGACTTATAACTGGATAAGTTACAACTATTGGTCTCTTCCTGTCAGGAGTAAAGGAGTGTGAAGGAAACCAATGACTCAAGGGAGAAATTAGGCCAAAGAACTAATGGACCACATGAACCACAGCCTTACACAACCCAAGACCAGAAGAACTAAACGGTACCTGGCTACCACTACCACTGCTCTGTCTGGAATCACAACAAAAGGTCCTGGGCAGAGCAGTAGAAAAATGTAGGGCAAAAAATAAAATTCACACACACACACACAAAAAGACTTAGTGGTCTGACAGACACTGGAAGAACCCCCAAGACTATGACCCTAAGATACTGTCTGACCTGAAGCAGAAGCCATTCCTGGAGACCACTTTTCAGCCAAACCATAAAAAAGGCCCATAAAATAAACAGTAATACCTGAGAGGAACATGCTCCTTAGAACAATCAATTATGTGAGATCAAAACAGCAGCGTTTGCCCAAAAGCAAAGATGAGAGGGTAGGAAGGGGTAGAAAATTAGGACAAAAGGAAATGGGGAATCGAGAACAGAAATGGAGAGAGTGCTGACACATTGTGAAACCAAGGCCATGAAACTATAGAAAGTGAATCTATTTTGCTCTTTGAACTTTCACCTAATGCTCAATGCAAAAAAAAAGAGAAGAAAAACTGGATAAAAGGTGTAGCCATGGGATAAAGTCAAGGAATAGGAACTGTCCAAGGAAAGAAATTGTTAAAAAAAAAAAAATGGCAGCTTGAGGGAGCACTAGAGAAATATGAGTACACATTAGTTCAGTTTGCTGGGAATATAGAGTGGAGGACATAAGGTCGGTCAAATCTAAGGTGCTCTGCTTTAAACTGGAAAGAATTTCCACTGATTCTTTCCAGGTAGACATCTTTAGCTGATTGTGTATTCAGATTCTAAACACAATTTTTATGTGAATACTTACAAATCCTCATATTATCAGTCAGGAGTATCATATATCTCCACTCCCTCATGACCTAAGATTTGTGATATCTCATGAATGATGTAATTACTGTAAAATATTTTCTAATATTTAGCATAGTATTGACCATGCTACTGATTAAGTACATTATTTAAAATGTGTTGTCTGATTTAGGAGAATAATTAGTCTTTAGTCTATTTATTTTTTAAATATATATTTTTATAGATCACATATGAGTTTGAACAAATTTCTCATAATATTATTCACCAGATTACTGTATCCTTTTTTCTAGACATCTTATTTTTACAAACACTGACTAATTATATATATAATATATATGTATACAAATATATGCAAATACCTTATAATGCTCCACCCCAAAAAAAAATTGCTGTTGAATTGATTCTGACTTATGGCAATTCCATAGGTTACAGAGTAGAACAGCTTCATAGGGTTTCTGTGCTGTCATATTTACGGAAGGAGATCCTCAGGCCTTTCTTTCTCAGCACTCACGGGTAGGATTAAAACACCAACATTTAGGTTAAAAGTCATTGCAAACATTTGCACCACCCATATACATGATATTTTAAAAATCCGTATCTGTGAGTAGATAATGCCAGAGTCACTTTTGAAATTAATTGTGTGTTTGTTTTACATGTACACAATGCTGTGTATCTCTGAAACTTGATCAGTGGAAGGCACTTCATAGAATTGCAGACACAGATGATGAGAAATTATTTCCTATTGCAAAAGAAGAGGGTAAAGAACATAAATACACTTTTAGGAGAATATGTGTATCACTTATGTGTTTGTGAGTGTGAACTGAAAAAGTTCAGTTATTTTCAGAAAATTTGACTAATAACACACGTTTAAAATCACCAAAGGTTATTGGGAAAGTTTACAAAAGTTTTCTCTCAAATCAAGTGAAATATCCTCTCTCTAATGAATTTCAGATATTTGATTCTGAGTAATCTGAACAGTCACCACCTAAACTTCACTAGTCAATACCCAGGAACATACTGATATTTTTTCTTTCCTGTTTAGTTAAAAGTAAACTGAAAAAAGAAGAAGAGGAGGAAGAGAGAGGAAAGAGAAGTGGAAAGGGGAAGAGGAATAGGAAAGTGAGAGGAGGAAACAGAGGGGGAGGAAAAATAAAAAGTATTCAGCTTCTTAAACCAAAAACTACAAAAAAAGTTTTCAATGGTGTTGCTCCAAGTATGTCAAGTGGTTTTAATACATAAACTAAGCAATTAAACTTAAAGTAATAGTGTTAATATTCCTAGAGAAACAAAATCCCAAGCTTAATCTGTCAAAAATAATACAAATAGGACTTTGTCACTCAGTCACCGAAGGCCCTAAAAACCAAAAAAAAAAAAAAAAAAAAACCCATTGCCATGGAGTCAATTCTGACTCATAGACTTAAAGACTCGTAGTGACCCTATAGGACCCTATAGTACAGAGTAGAACTGCCCCGTACAGTTTCCAAGGAGCACCTGGTAGAACAGATGACAGTGTTTCTCTTGGCTGAGAACATTCCTAATAGTACTAATTACCATCTTGAATACATGCTCGCTGGTAAAAGATTGGTAGAAAGTCTGCTAGGCTCTGCAATTCTGTCTGTACAGGTCCCTGGAATCTGATATGTTTTAATGTTCTGTTCCTTCTAATTTACTACAGGCTCTTTACATGACTGTGAAGTCCCAGAGTATAAGTTCTGCCCCTTACTTGTTTATAGGATCACAGAAGACACGATGTTCATCATTGTTTTTCCTTACTTAGAAACTGCACTATGATATAGATTTCTTTTTGACAGTTTTTTTTTGTTTAAATACTTTTCCTTGGAATCTGTGTCTTAATCACATCCCTTGAGAATTTATTTTGGAAAAAAAATCTCTCCAACAACATTAATGCACCTGAGTAAGTGTGTACAAGGTTGTGAAGGAGCTAGTCGTTAAAGTGTAAAGAGGCAAGACAAGGCAAATGGATTGAACTAGTTCTTTATCCTGTGTACATTTATTTGGGTAGGCAAAGAGAGAAGATGTGTGTGTGTGTGTGTGTGTGTGTGTTACCTTTGTGTTTGGACTGTTTCTGTCTACAGAGAAAAAAAATGAACACTTACATTAAAAATAAAATATAGTGTAAAGGGACCTATACTGGAATCAGAAGTCTCAGCCTTCATTCCTTAGTCCATCATTAACCAATTATGCCAATTATGATTTGTCTGACAGTGCTTGAATGATAATGCTTGAACTTGACCCCAGATCTTCTGACTGCAGGCGATAAAGTAGCTTTAACTAATTGCTTGACAAATCTGCTATTGTATGTATATAGCTCCGAAATGAAGGACTGAAAAACGGACTAAACCTTGTGTACCTCTCTCTGGATTAGGAGTGGTTCATATCTAATATCTACTTCTCTATATATATTCCCTCAGTCAAATCATATAGCCCTATTGTGTCTCATTTGCTAATCTATAAAATGAATTTGAAAAAAAATCTTTTAATTGCAGCAGTAGCTAGACAGTGAAAGGCCAATGTAGAAAATACCCACAAGCATTTTGGCCAACATCCTCCCATGTGGGACAGACTTTTAGCTGGAATTTTACAAAAATCTCTTATAAATTCAGCACGGAAAGGTATTTTCTCTCTTTAACCATAAACTTGTCCTCATTCAACTCGTGATGTTAAAGACTAATGAAACAAGGTTAAGTTGAAATTTGCCCATTCATTCTCTGTCAATGAGTAAGAAAACGCTCTAAGAGTTTTATGTGTATTAGCTCATTTAACCCACATGACAACCTACAATATAGCTACTATTATTATCCCCATTTTACAAATGAGTGAACTGTGGTACAAAGAGGTATAACTTGCCCAAAATCCCACAGCTACCAAATAATGGAGTGAGAATTTGAATTCACATAGTCAGGCTCACTTAAAGTCACATTAAAACCTTAGAGTCACATGGAATTCAACTGTATGCATTATTGTTCTTTTTTAACCAGTGTAATACCTCTTATTTGTCAACTTCTTCACACCCCTGATAAAACCCCCTTAACTCAGGGCCGCTCATATGCCTGAGTCATCAACTGTCTACTTGATCTCTCTCCTTACTTGCACTATCCTTCCCGCAATCAGTTTCACACAAAGCAACCAATTTGGTCTTTTAAGAATCAGGTCTCCTCGACTCAAAAACCTTTCAGAGTTCTCTTCGATCTTTCAAGTAAGTCTGAACTTTTTAATCTAGTGCTCAAAGCCTTCCCATATGTAATCAACCTATATTTTTCCCATCTGCAAATCAATGAAAATACAGCTCTGAAATTGAAGTGCTTGGCAGTTCCTGAAAATGTTTTGTCCTCTCACACATTATGTGTTTGATCATGCCATACCATAGAAATATCTCCTTTTCTCAGACTCTAGTTCTGTCACTTGGACTCTACATCTGACTTAGGATGCAAATTAATGTCTTTTTGACCATCAGATTTTCCTCTGATCCCCTTAGCCTGGAGGTTGTTTCAACTTCTCTGAAGAAATTTTGGCATAAAGTGCATGGTTTTCACAGTGTAGTTATATAAAAAATTGGTAAGTTTGTGTATGTGTGTGCGTGTGTGTGTGTGTGTCTGCTTATATTCATGAGTGTTTATTCCAATGAATCATTTCTTGGACTTTAAGATTCATATTCCACACATTTTTGTATCATCCATGATGCATACGAATATACTTGGATAAACTAACTCAATAAATATATGTTGAATGTGCTAATGAATGACTCAGTCAACTGTGCTAGCACTGATAGTTTACTCCCAACATAATTTAATTGTCTATTCATTTTACTGATCTCATAAGAATCTGTTAGCTCTTTGAATAGGGTATTAAACAAGTAAAAAGAGAAAAAAGCAGACCTTGGAAAACAGAGGGAACTAAAGTAGCATTTTTCATTGATAGTTACTGCAGAAGCCATATGTCTACAAAGACATATCCTTATCTCAGTTCTACCAAAACATTTTTGACATATTAAGAGACTTTAATAAAGATGGTAGCCATCAATTAAACAATCAACTCTAACACTGAGAACAAAAATGACAGATAGAATCCATAGTCATTGATCTTTAAATGAAAGCAGTCATTTGACAAACATAACTATTAAGTTTCGGGGGAGTGAAATTGAGAATTTTGTGTCCTCTAAGAGAAAGTCAAGATCTGAGAGTAATCACAGATTTAACAATTCATTTAGGAATGTGTTATATATATCACACTGTCCACTATGAACTATGCATCAATGTGTATATATTTGTGTACGCACAATATTTATAATCAAATTTTATTTGAATATTCAAAAATAAACACACACTCTGTTGCATGCAGACAGGGTAAGAACACCTAAGAAATACACAGGGAGACTCAGGAAGCAGCCATAACTGGCACCAGACACCTTTGTTGCATTGTTCTCAACACTTTGTGACAGACACTTTGTCCAAGGATGACAGCATTTCATAACCATTGTAAGATTAAAGTGCCAACACTGTTCATATATGTCCACAAAGTAGAAAAATTGAATAAAAATCCCTAATAGTGAGATACGAGTTAGGCTTAAAGATGCCAAGTTTTGCTCTTGAGGGTTGCGGCCAATAGGGAAGGCCCCAGGCTGACCCACAGGGCACAGATTCCCAAGCACTCACTTATTCTAGAGCCTTTCAGAATTTTGGGGATTTTTTTTAATATCCTTCTTCTTTCTTAGGGGGTGGAAGGATGGTGTCGGGTTCAGTAGTGATGCATAACTCATCCTGATATATAACCCGAAAATGTTCAGATAACTCATGGCACTGCTTTTATTGAATAATGTGTCAAAACCACAATCAGACTTAGAAAATATAGTTCTGCTTATTTTACTGAGATTTTAAATTGGAACATTCAGAACTGAGACTGTTCATTAAGCTTTATTTGAGAAGCAGTGGGGAAGTTTCAGACTCTCACCACAGCTCATTTTACATATAAATTTATATAATGTGTATGTGTGTATGTATCTTCTCAAATCCTGTAATTTTTAAAATCTTTTATGATTCTCTTATTTCAAAATGTTATATGGGAGAAGTAACTAATTATTACCTATTAGTTAATTATATAATAATAATAGCTATTACCCATTAACTATGTTGTGATCTATCTTAGTAGGTGAGGTAGGCAGCAATCTAGCAGGTATATGATGGAAGAGATATGATGAAACTGATGGAGATCACCTCTCATGGGAAGATGAGAGGAAAATCCCTGTATGAAAGCCAGCTGAAATAGCAACAAAATGCCCTGAAAACCTGGAGGTGTCTTCAGACCAGTAAAATGTATGTATCCATTTGACTGGGCCATGATTCCCGGTATTGTGTGATTTTCCTATATGTTGTAAATCCTGCCTCTATGCTGTTAATGAGGGAGGATGGGTAGCAGTTGTGTTAGTGAGGCAGGACTCAGTCTACAAAATTGGATTGTGTTTTGAGGCAACCTCTTGAGATATAAAAGAAAGAAGCCAGCACAGAGACGGGGGACCTCATATCACCAAAAAAGCAGTGCCGGGAGCAGAGCATGTCCTTTGGACCCAGAGTCCCTGTGCAGAGAAGCTCCTAGTCTGGAGGAAGATTGACAAGAAGGCTGACAGAGAGAGAAATCCTTCCCCTGGAGATGACACCCTGAATTTGGACTTTTAGCCAACTTCACTGTGGGAAAATAAACTTTGTTAAAGCCATCCACTGTGGTGTTTCTGTTATAGCAGCACTAAATAACTAAGACACATAGGGAGAGATAGGTACTGTAATCCCTACTTAATAGATACTGTAGAACATGAAAAAATATCCAAATTTATATCAGAAAACCTAGTGGTGTAGTGGTTGAGAGCTACATCTGCTAACCAAAAAGTCAGTAGTTCAAATCCACCAGGTGTTCTTTGCAAACTCTATGGGGCAATTTTCCTCTGTCCTAAAGGGTCACTGTGAGTCAGAATCAACTCAATGGCAATGGGTTTGGGTTTTTTGGTATATTATATCTAAGACAATGAGACAATGGAATGATAACTTTCTCTCTCTCCCTCTTCTACACACACACACACACACAACTTGTAAAATAGAACAAATATTAAAAGACAGATCATAAGATCAAAATTTAGCTAAATTACATCAGATTAAAACTGTGTGTTCTAAGAATTAAAATGAAGTTTGGCAAAGATCAATGTATTAAATTTCAGCAAACTTCACAAGTGTTGGAATACAAAAGTGTTGTTAGTAGCAGAACATAAAAAAGGACAAAAGAGTTTACATTTCCAGAAGCTCAGTGAGATTCAAGAGTGTAATGTGCCTGTTGAAATTTATTGGAATTTTGGCTGCATTAAGAGCAATACAACATCTGGAGCAAAGGATGAGTCGATCTGCTCTACTTTTAAAAAAAAAAATCAATCATAAGCTATTTTATTGTCTAAAGTTCCATTTGGCATATTTATAAACAGATGTACAAAAACTGGGCACTCTCTGATGAGAGCTGTTGGAACATTAAAAGATCTAAAACTCCATGAGTTGGAGCAGTTGAAGAAACTGGGAATGTTAAGCTTAGAAGAAATAAAACTCAAGATAAATTGGTAATTCTGTATTTCAAAGATTGTCATCTGAATAATTGTTTAAGGAAATGTCTGCTGTCTATAGTAAAAAGAAAAGAGAAAAAAATGTTCATTTCAAATAATATAGGTTAAAATACTGCAGATTGAATAAAGACTTACATGTAAAACAAGCACACAAATAAAATATACATAAATATCTATGATTCTGGAGGAAAATAATTTCTTAAAACACAAAAGGAAAGGGCAATACATAATGGAACAAAGTATGAAATTTGACTACATAAAATTAAATAAATGTACTACAAAATCTAAACAAGTGACAGACAACAAGATGTCATTCACACTGCCTATCACTGAGAAAAGATTAGTATCAAAATACAGAGAGAGCTTCCTTGAATCAATAAGAAGGTACCATACAGTCCAATATGAGCAAGTATATTAAATAGTATTTCACATAAGAGGAATGTCATTAGAAAAATAAATATATGCAGCTTTATGCTTAACCAGGAAACTGAAAACTGAAACAACAGGGAGATAGTATACAACATCCATACAATTGAAAAAACGTTAATAAATTGTCAATTATTCTCAACAATGTAGGGTAACAGGAACTCTCATACACTCCTGGGGGATATAAGATTTACTGGGAATATTGTAGAGATTTTCACAATTTCCAATAAAATTGAAACTACTTCTATTAGCCCAACAATTCCACAGGCATAGCAATATTCATGGCACCATCATTAGTTAGAAGCTTAGTGGAAACCACTTAAGTGCACATCTATAGGGAAATGGATTGATAAGGCATTCTATAATGACACAACCTGCTACTACCTAAAGGTTAAAATGAATAAATGAACTATAACTATATATGTCAGCATTGGTAAATATCAAAACAAGAACAGGCAATACATGAAAAAATATACCTATGGTACAAGAGCATTTGCATTAATAAAGTAAAACTATATTTTTATGGATTCATAAGTATATGTTAAAGTACAAAACCAAACCCACTGCTGTAGAGTTATTTTTCACACATAACGACCTTGTAGGACACAGTAGAACTGCCCCACAGGGCTTCTTTAAGGAAGCAGACTGCCATGTCCTTCTTCAGTGGAATGGCTGGTGGGTTCAAACTATAGACCTTTTGGATAGCAGCAGATTGTTTTAACGACTTAGCCACCAGGGCACCTTAAAGTACAAAAACATAGACTAAAATAATACTCATCAAATCTATCATCATGCTTTTCTCTAGGGAGTGAGTGACAGGAACGGATCTGGGGAGAGCTATACAGAGAATTTCACCTTATTTCTATTCTTTCTTTTATGTTGAAATTAATTTGAAGCAAATATGAAAATTCGCTGATCTTGGCTGATTCTGAGTGATGAATGTAAGAATTTTGCATGTTATTTTCTTGACATGTATATTATTTACATTTATTTTTCTTAAAAAATTAAATGTATAGTTTAAAAGTGATCCATCTGATCTCAAAGAGTGAAATGAGAAGGAATGGTAATATATGATATATATCAGGTCAAAAATTCTCAAAAATGGTAAGGATTGCCAAAAGGAATCGTAAATCCTTATCCTGGAGATTTTCATAAGGACTTTTGGCAAAAACAGTGGAATCAGATAGTAGGTTAGACTAACTGAATTTCAAGATTCCTACAAACCCTAACATATATAATAAAAAATGTGTGCTAGATTCTAAAATATTATTTTATAATTAACTATTTATTGCTTATTTTTCTTTTCCTACATTGCTTCACATAAATATTTTACTTACTATTGTTTTTAAATGAAATTTAAGTTTTTACTCCCAATATAAGGGAAATGGAAGCTTTCAAATCTCAAGGAACTACAAACTAGCTAGGCCTTTTAATTCCCAACCACACCATGACTCTTGGATTCACCGTCATCAGTTGCTTCTGCATTTATGGGTCTCAGGGAGGTAGCTACATAGTGGCATAATTGAGAATTTTGCATCTCAACATTTAAATACGGACAAGCAATCAGACTTTGAATTACTTGTCTGTCACTCTTCACTGATTTTACTTGACTTTTTTTGACTCAGTCCTTTCAATTTCTCTCTGAATGTCTTTGGGAAATACTACTGTGGCATTCAGTCAGCCAGGAGAGCTTAACTAACAAAGAGCTTGTCGGTTTTCTTCACAGAGATGAAAAGCTGCATTGAAGACCATGATGGAAACCAGCTAGCTAGAGGGAGCTACTACCATCGATTCATTTCTTAGATGGCCCAGAGATGGCAGTGAATTTCATAGGGTCAGAGGTGGAAGGTGAAAGTCAATTCAGCTGATGGGTAAAAAAACAGTAAGAGGGAGAAAAGGCCACTCGGGATATTCTTTAAAATCATTGAGTGTCTTTTATCCTTTTCATCCCAGAGGCTTCTTGTTCAAGAGTTGTCTACCTATGCTTATGTGGGCAGAAATGAACAAAGAACAAATAAGAGAATATGCTGCCTCAAGAGCTGCAACCCAGCCCCCGGACAGGAAAGCAGGCCACAGGGGCCACACGCCTGATGCTGCTCAGCAGCTGGCAGGAGAGGAAGCCTAGCAGGGGTTGAGGGGCAGCATCTTCAGTTTTAGGGAGTATTGACACACGTCCTTAGAAAGAATCATGAAGCACCTCCTCAGTGAAGCAGAGGTAGGGCACATGCTACTAAAAAAACTAGCTCATCTTTAATTCACTTAACATGAAAACTGAGTCTGATTGTAAAATGGAAAGTGAATGAAAAAAACTCTAGAATTAACAAAATGAGTACCCTTAGAGAGAAAAAAAAAAGTGAATTCATTTTCTGTTTTTTCATATCCTTGCATTGGTCACCAAATATCAGACTATTTACTCAAATTTTATTATATTGGCATTTTACTCCATGGAAACCTTTCTAGACTTCTGTGACAAGAGGAAGGTATCTATGATTTGAATAGGACATCATTGTCTCGTTTCCAATAACTTAAAGAGATTGGAAAGGCAGGTGTTGTTATTGCGTTTTTACAGAAAAAATAATTGAGACACCAAGGTAAGAAATTTCATTTCCTTGGTCACTGAAAGAATTAGTAATGAGGTCTTATCCTAGAATCCTGACCTCGGTAAAGATGTGAGATTTTATTGTTTTACTTTACTGCAACACTATTGCTAATTTAAATAGGAAACATTTGTCACAAACCGACATTTACAGGGACCAGACAGATAATATAAATGTCTGCAGGGTGAAGTATGTGAAAAACTGGAGTGCAAGCTAAAGACAATTCATTCATATTATGGTTTTAACAATGCACAGGCTGAACAAATTGTGTACACGTATATATATATAAAAAAATATATATAGGTACATATACATAACAATGTAAGGATGGCGCAGTATTTCGTTCTGTTGTGCATAGGGGCACTATGAGTCGGAACCAACTGGACAGCACCTAACAACAACAACAAATTATATATATATATATATATATATATATATATATATATATATATATATATATATATATATATATGGTGCCCTGGTGGTTAAGAACTTGGCTGCTAACCAAAAGATCAGCAGTTTGAATCCACCAAACCAAACCAAAAAAAAAAAAAAAAAACCAAACCCAGTGCCCTCGAGTGGATTCCGACTCATAGTGACCGCGTAGGACAGAGCAGAACTGCCCCATAGAGTTTCCAAGGAGCGAGCGCCTGGGCGGATTCGAACTGCCGATCCTTTGGTTCGCAGCCGTAGGACTTAACCTCTACGCCACCAGGAAACTCTACGGGGCAGTTTTACTCTATCCTATAGGGTCTCTATTAGTCGGAATGTACGCAACAGCAAATTTTTTTTTTTTTTTTTTTTTAATATCTGTGTGTGTATAGGAAACCCTGGTGGCGCAGTGGTTAAGTGCTACGACTGCGAACCAAAGGGTCGGCAGTTGGAATCTGCCAGGTGCTCCTTGGAAACTCTATGGGGCAGTCCTTCTCTGTCCTATAAGGTCGCCACGAGTCGGAATTGACTCGAAGGCACTGGGTTTTGGTTTGTGTGTGTGTATACATATATGTATATATATGCTGTTGTTAGGTCCACTCCTGTCAGTTCTAACTTATAGTGACACTATGAACAGCAGAATGAAACACTGCCTCGTCCTGCCCATCCTCAAAATCATTGCTATATTTGAGCAAATTTTTGTAGCCAGTGTGTCAAGCCATCTCTTTGAGACAATTCCTCTTTTTCGCTGACCATGTGCCTTACCAAGCATGCTATCCTTCCCCAGGGACCTGTCCCTTCTGATACATTGTCTGAATTGTGTGAGACAAGTCTTTCCGTCTTTCCATCTTAGCATCTAAAGAGCATTATAGCTATACTTTTTCCGAGACAAATTTGTTAGTTCTTCTGGCAGTCCATGATGTATTCAATATTCTTTGCCAACACAATAATCCAAAGGAATCAATTCTTCTTAGGTCTTCCTTATTCATAGTGCAGCTTTCACACACCTATGAGGCAGTTGAAAATACAATGTCTTGGTTAGGTACACCTTAGTCCTTAGGGCAAATCTGCTGTGAAAGACTTCTTTGCTTTTGAACACTTTTAAGGAGGTCTTTCACAGCAGATTTACCCAATGCAATGTGTCCTTTGCTTCTCAGACAGCTGCTTCCATGGGCATTGGTTGTGGATCCAGGTAAAATGAAATCCTTGACAACTTCAATCTTTTATCTGTTTAGCATGATGTTGATTATTGGTCCATTTTTGAGGATTTTTGATTTCTTTATGTTGAGGTGTGATTCATACTGAAGGGTTTTCATCCTTACTGATCTTCATCAGTAAGTTCTTCAAGTCCTTGTTGTTTTCAGCAAGACTGTGTAATCTACATATTGTAGGTTGTTAATGAGTCTTCCATCAATGCCGATGCTGCAGTTTTCTTCACATAGTCCAGATTCTTGGTTTATTTGCCCAGCATACATACTGAATAAGTATGGTGAAAGGATACAATGCTGATGCACACCTTTCCTGATTTTAAACCACACAGTACCCCCTTGTTCTGTTAGAATCACTGTCTCTTAGTCTATGTACAGGTTCTGCATGAGCACAATTAAGTGTTCTTGAATACCCATTCTTTGAAAGCATTATCCATCGAATGCCTTTGCATGGTCAATAAAACACAGGAAAGTATCTTGGTGGTATTCTGTTTTCAACGGAGATCCATTTGACTTCAGCAATAATATCCCTCATTCCACATCCTCCTCTGAATCCTGTGGATGTACTGCTGCAACCTCTTTGAACAATTGCTACTGCAATTTCACGAGTTAGAGCCACCTGCCACAAACAGCCAATTCTTGAGACGGGGTGAGGTGGGCAGCAAGAGCTTTATTATGTATGCTGGTACATGGAAACAGAGGGGAATGATCTCCTCCTAAAGCTGTCTGCAGTCCAGCTAGGGTTTTACAGGAATAAGGGGACATGGGTGTTAGGAACTTGTGGAATGTCCATTCTCTTTCTGTGTGGTTTAGGTGATCACGCCTCAAAAGCATTGATCTTTCCCTCCCATTATCCCATCAGCCCAGGGGTTACTGGCACCATCCTGATGAGCGACGTCCTGTTTGACAGACTTAGATTGATATCACTTTTTTCCACGGTCTTAGGGGAAACATCAGTTAACATTTAACTTTTAGAGGAGTTAACAGCAGAATCATACTTGGACACAGAGACAGGCTAAGGAAAGGAAAAATGGTGTATGTTCTGTTCAAGATATGGCTGAGCAGCCTGTTCCACTATTTTCAGCAAAATTTTATTTGAGTGTCATATTGTTTGATGATTTCTGCATTGAGTTGCATCACCTTCCTTTGAAATGGGCACGAATATGGATCTCTTCCTGGCAGAATGTGTGAACGCTTTCAGCGTTGCACTCTTTTATTGAAACATCTCAGTTGATATTCTGTCAATTCCTGAAGGCTTGTTTTTTGCCAATGCATTCAGTGCAACTTGGACTTCTTCCTTCAATACCATCAGTTCTTGGTCATACACTACCTTCTGAAATGATTGAACACAAATCAAATCTTTTTGGTACAGTAACTGTATATTCCATTCATCTTCTTCTGACACTTTCAAGTCATTCAATATTTTGCCCACAGACTTCAGTATTATAACTCGAGGCTTAAATTTTTTCTTTAGCTATTTCAGCTTGAGAAAAGTTAAGTGTGTTCTTCCATTTTGGTTTTCTAACTCCAAGTCTTTGCACCTTTCATTATAATGCTTTACTTTGTCTTCTCAAGCCACTCTTTGAAATCTTCTGGTCAGCTATTTTGCTTCATTATTTCTTCAATTTGCTTTAGCTGCTCTACCTTTGAAAGCAAGTTTCAGAGTCTCTTCTGACATCCGTTTTGGTTTTTTCTTTATTTCCTGTCTTTTAATGACCTTTTGCTTTCTTCATGTATGATGTCTTTCATGTCATCTGACAACTTATCTGGTCTTCGTTCATTAATGTTCACTGTGTCAAATCTTTTCTTGAGATGGTCTCCAAATTCAGGTGGGATATACTCAAGGGCATACTTTGGCTCTCACGGACTTGTTTGAATTTTCTTCAGCTTCAACTTGAACTTGCGTATGAGTAATTGATTGCTTCACAGTCGGTCCCTGGTCTTTTTCTGACTTGTGATATTGAGCTTCTCCATCATCTCTTTCCACAGATGTAAACGATTTGATTCCCATGTATTTCATCCTGTGAGGTTCATGTGTATAGTCACTGTTTATGTCATTGAAAAAAAGTATTTGCAATGAAGAAATCTTTGTCTTGCAAAATTCCATCACGAAGTCTCCCATGTCATTTCTAGCACCAAGACCATATTTCCCAACTATAGGCCCTTCTTCTTTGTTTCCAACTTTTGCATTCCAATGACCAGTAATTATCAATGCATCTTGACTGCATGTTTGATCAATTTCAGACTGCAGAAGTTGGTAAAAATCTTCAGTTGCTTCATCTTTGGCCTTAGTGTTTGGTGCATAAACTTGAATAATAGTTGTATTACCTGGGCTTCCTTGTAGGTGTATGGATATGATCCTATCACTGACAGCATTGTACATCAGGATAGATCTTGAAATGGTCATTTTGATGGTGAATGCAATGCCACTCCTCTTCAGTTTATCATTTCTGGCATAGTAGACTATGATTGTTGGATTCAGAATGGCCAATACCAGTCCATTTCAGCTCATTAATGCCTAAGATATCAATCTTTACTCATTCCATTTCATTTTTGAGGGCTTCCAATTTTCGTAGATCCATAATTTGTACATTCCACGTTCCAATTACTAATGGATGTTTGCAGTTGTTTCTTCTCATTTTGAGTCATGCCACATCAGCAAAATAAGTTCCCTAAAGCTTTACCCCCTCCATGTCATTAAGATCATCTCCGCTTTGAGGAGGCAGCTCTTCTCAGCTGTTTCGAGTGTCTTCCAACCTGAGAGGTTCATCTTCCAGCACTATATCAATGTTCCACTGTTATTCATAAGGTTTTCACTGGTCAATTTTTTTTTTTTTTTTTTTAGAAATATATCACCAGGTTCTCCTCCCTAGTCTGAATCTGGAAGATCTGCTAAAACCTGTCTACCATGGGTGAGTGTGCTGGTTTTTGAAATACTGGTTTCTGAAATATATATATATATATATATATATGCACACACACATATATGTTCCTAAATAAAAACATTTTCATTCATTATGCATGTCTAATTTTTTTAAATTATATGTATTCCATTATGAAAATGTAATACATATATTATAAAATGTAGGTATTTCTTCTTATGTAGTAGCCTGAATAATTGGTTATTATTATAAACTTTATTTTGATGTTGATACATTATGGAAGATTAGATCTGAATTTGCAATGACCAAAACCAAATAAACATCACTACCAACAAAACAACAAAAATAAATTTTGGATTTGTTACATGAAAACAACAAATAATCCTGATGAAAAAATATGAAGTCTTTTCACATTACAGTTTCTGAAACATTTTTGACTGAATCTAAATTTTTATTATGCATTTCCGGAGGACAAGATGACCTAGGGTACACAAAGAACAAGAAAGAAAATTAAGATGAAAGATGGGAGAAAGGCAGCAAGACCTGCATTTAGCAACAGCAGTCCTGGGGTTCCTAAATGGATTCTTTAAATTAAAATGCATTTGAGAGTGAAGGCGGTGTTCTTTAATAAGTATTCTGAGATCACAGCTGTGACCTGGAAAGTATGGTGCATGCCACTTAAGTGGACCATTAATGTTTTCATGAGGGAGCAACACTTTTCCATTTAATCCTGGATAGCAATGGTGGGAACACTCCTATCTGCCTCTTTGTAAGAATAAAAGATCAAATAAAGCCCTGTGGGAAGGATGAGAGTGTTGAATTCACCTTTTTTTTTTTTTTGAATTTATTTCACTTGTTAGTAGACTAAAAAAAGAAAAAAAAATAGTCTGCATTAAAAAATCAGTTCTTGAATCCAATATGAAGCCTACAAGATCTATTTATCCTAGCATAATTTTCTTAGTAACCTTAAACTCTTCGTTAGGTGTCCACTGCCACTTTGAAGCCCTGGTGGCACAATGGCTAAAAGCTAAGGCTGCTTACCAAAAGGTTGACAGTTCAAATCCACCAGTCACTTCTTGAATTTGCCCTATGGGGCAGTTCTACTCTGTCCTTTAGGGTTGCTGTGATTTGGAATTGACTTGACGGAAATGGGTTTTGTTGTCACTTTGACAACCACGAAATAATCTGTACTGGTCATTGTCTGTTACATTCCCCGTTAGCCCCACATCATTTCTATGTCCGCCGCCCTCTGTTTTTTTTTTTTTTTTTTTTTGATTTGGTGAGAAAAAAACATTTCTTACCTTTTCGAGAAGTTGAGCTAATACATTTTCCAGGTGCCTTTTCATTTATCACCAGGCGACATTCTACCAACACAATACAAGGCCAAAGTTTCTTTAACTCTCCACATTCAACCTGTATGCCATTTCATGAAAATACATATTAAATATCATCTTTTCATCAGTATAATGAGATAATGAATGTATGTTGGGTTATCTCTTTTGCAATAGTATTTCACGTTTTCAATAACACATCATTTTACAGCAAGACAACAAATTATTTTAAGACTTTTCAGAATGGGAGGCAGGACATTGTTGAGAATTGCTGAGATAGACTAGATTCTTCAGTTTACGTTGAACATATTGAATTAAGGGTTCACTTTATTTCCATTTTCATGAGCTATGATAGCACATTTAGTGTTTCTATTCTCAACAACCTAACCAGTTTCTCTCATAGTTTTGTTACTTTCAGAAAGACATTATTTCAAGCAATCTAGGTGCACTTTTAGAATGGGACTCCATTTGCCTGATACCCTCCTTAACATATGCCTGTCTTATTGCCACTAAGTCAGTATCTGAAACAACAAATTGAAGGTTAGAATTCTCATCTTACATTTTATTTTATTTTTTTTCCAACAGGAAGTCATCTTAGTCATTTTCCTGATTAGCACATTTCTTCATCAACCATAATTGCAAACCATTAAATTAGATTGCCTCCTTTTAATCTTTTCTAGCTTCAATCTCTTATGAGGGAGGATAATGTAAACTTTCAGATTTGAAATATATATGCCATTCTTTGCACTAAGAAAAAAAATATTCTTTAATAAAATGACTTCATCATAATACACCTTAATGTTGTACAATTATTATAATTTAAAAACTTTAGACATGCATAATGAATGGAAAGTTTTTTCATTAAGGAAGAAAAGCTAAATATCATATTAAAGCAGATGGAATTTTCAAATGCAGCCTCTCTACATCTCAATAGAGGCTTTAGATTTAAAGAAGGCCTCAGGCAAGAATGCTGCAAAGAAAAGAGTAGCACTTGAAAGGTCAATTTATATTTCAATATAAAGTTTAAAGAGAGATTTCAAAAGTAGGTGGTAGAATCTTTATGAATAAATTGTATCATTTGACAAATAATGTACATTAAGACAATTCTCTAAATATTAAAAAAAGAAAGTAAAAAGTAGACAATAGGAGAGAGTCTTGCACACAATGTAGATTTTGTTTCTCTCTTGATATACTATGGTAAGGAATTGGCAATGATTTCTAAATATGAAAGTGCCCTCTGCTATTGTTATTTTTATTTATAGTATTTTCCCCTGTTGGAACTAATATCTGGGCATTTACTATGGCATAGGTAAAACATCTGGAAATATTAAATAAGTCCTTCTCATTTATTTTGATATTCTGTTCTCACACGGAGCCAAAGAGTCATATCCATAAATTCTTCCTGACTCAACAGAAAGCCATAGGAGGCCTAGATTAATAGTAAAGCTTGTGGGAAAAAAGTGATCACCACGCTGTTTTTCTTGTGGTTAAATCTGCTTATACGTATAGTCATCAGTCAGTAATATGACCTCCAAAGGCAAAATGAAATAATTCAGTTCTTAAAATATACCCCCTCACCTCATACATGCATATCAAAGTTGTAGCATCCTTTCAAGACCTTATCCTACTCACAGTCTCCATGAAGCCTTCCCCAACCAGACCACTTCTATAGAATTCCTTTTTCTGCCATGTTTTGCTCAAGGACTAAAGCCTTGTAGAGTTTCCAATTATATGTATATGCAAGCCAAACATCAGCAGGCCAGGATAATCTTTAAACATATTTACTAAAAAAGAGGATAGGGTCACATGTGTTTCTGAGTCATCACCTAGTTCTTGCTCTTCCTCACTGCTCCCAATTTCGATCAGGCCTACTTTTCATTTTGATGATTAGCACTTCCTGAACATCGGTTTCCTACATAGGTTTTTGCTCCTTACACACTAATATATATATATAAAGAATGTAGTGCAGCCAATTCCCTCTAGTGCCAATTTCTTTGTTTGCAACCACCATTGTGAAAAAATGCCACATGCTGCTACAGGGTCTGGAGTAAAGTAAGGGACTCCTAGGAAATGCAGACAACATATAAAACTATGCTTCAAGTAACAGTTCCAACATAATACGTAAAATATTATAGGCATAATTGAACTTTGCACAGCCAATCTGTTTATGTACACCCCAAGATATGCCCCTGTACCACCAGATTTTTTTTTTTTTTTTTTAACTCTTATGAGGGCATGACTTCCCCAAACCTCCACCAAACAAGTGTGGCACTACCTTGGAAATTCTACCACCTACCTTAAGTGCTGGTCATGCAAGTGATCCATACCATTTCCTCTATCTTAGCCACTTGAAATGCAATCATCTTCTGCAGCATGTTTTCCAAATCTGAACTGTTCAATCTAGACTGTCACCTTAGATAAAAAAAAAAAAAAAAATAGGGGTATGTAATAGAATATTCCATGCTGTGTTGTCACTTTAGGTGTTTCCTCACTTGAGAAGTATTGCATATTCTTCCCTGACATACATTCTGTAATATTGATTCAAATGAGTGCACGTGCATGCACACACACACACACACACACACACACACACATCAAAGACTGACCACATTAAAGCTCAGAGAAAGTATTTAAATATAATCTCATGCCTATTACCAGTACTGACTGGAAATATTGTTTCAAAATAATTAGTCAAACTATTTTCTTTCTCATTTTTCTCAACAGAAGACACACGTTTATTACAAATCTATTAATAATATTACTTTGGCAAGAACCTGCAAATGCTTTTAAATTAGTGTTTTTCTATACCTAAGGCCGGATTTAAATGTTAGGGCAAGTCAACCTCAAATTAAATTATGTAAGAACACAAGCAAAATGAGAATTTATTGCTTTCTGATACTAGTGAAATTAGAAAGTTTGCTTTCAGTTCCATGGAATGTCCTATTTTCTCTACAAGATAAGCTTCATTAGCATTTAGATTTTTCTTACCAATCTTTATAACACACACACACACACCAATTGGTAATATAGAACTAAATGACAATAGAGAGTATATTGCGAATGATGCTCCTTCTACCCCACGAAGTCATTCTTTCTCTCTATTCATTCAATCACCTCATGCCAAATGCAAGTTGAATGAAAAAGTTTGCAGTCTAGTGGAGAAGTCACATAAGTACACATACTTAGATGATACTGAGGAAGGGTCTATCACAGCACTAAGTATTAGGTACCAGGGGCCCAATGACAACAGATTTGCCTGGAATGGGAGGAAATAGCAGTGTAAAAAATATTTCTGTCAAAATATGCTTGCTGATCCTTCAACCAACAAACTGTTCTGTCAGGGCTTTTAACAAGTATCTTTGTTCTGTTCAGTGTGTTCCATGGGCATGACGGACTGCAGCAGATGAGGAGATATTCATTGAACTTTTACTCTTGAGATTTTGAATATGAACCCAGAAGAGTTCCTTCTAGACTCCCTGTGATTTTAGCCTTCTAGGTTCTTAGACGGGGTATTCAATTATCAAATAGCTTTTACTTTGGTTCCATTTTCTGAGGGTCTTAACTGAAACCCTTCTCAATTTTCACCCTCACTTTAGAGAGTTGTTTGTTTTTCTTTTTGCATTACTTTAGTTGGCTTTACAGCCAGTTAAACTGCTTGAAACCACCACAAATAGTCCTTAAATGAACCCTATCCTATGCTTTCATGCACTTTAACCTTCAGGCTAACATAACTTATTTGCATGTTCCAAAACTAAATAGTTTTATTCCTTTACATTTGATTCACTCAGCATTTTTCAAAAATCAAGATTCGGAGTGCTATATATTACTCTCCCTGGGGCAGTTTTTTATTGAAACTGTCATATATTTACACACTCTAAATGCATGTAAAGGAAATACAACAACACTCAAAAATAAAATAAAATAAACAGAAAAGGCTCTTGTAGCACAGGCTGGTGGAGGTACACCATTCAGGCATTGGTTCTACCCACTAGGTAATTAGGTTCATATGCATAAACATTGGTAATAACAGAGGTGGTCATAGGACCCTTGCGCATGGTTTTGGAAGCTGTCATTTAATGCTAAGCTTGTGGTTACATCTCAGGATACTTATAATTTAATAAGTATAATTTGTTCTTGTATGATGCTCCTTGATGTAATTTTGTGTGAACAAAAAACCTAATGTAAAAACAAAAATTCTTTTTTTCTTTTTTAAAGAACAGGTGACCTGTGGTAACACCTCAAACAGCCTACAGCTTGATAAGGTATATTGGGCCTTGAACAACACAAGTACATGAATTTTTATGTACCTTTGCTATTCTCTGTGGGGAAAGAGTCAACATCCAAATAAATTTCTCAAAAACACTACGTGCAAAACACTACACATTGTGGAAAGTACAAAGCTAAATATGATACAATCCCTGTCCCTAGGAGTTTCCCAAACATCATCCACTGCCATGAAGTCAATTCCGACTCATAGTGATCCTATAGGACAGAGTAGAACTGTCCCATATGGTTTCCAAGGAGCACCTGGTGGATTTGAACTGCCAACCTTTTGGTTAGCAGCCATAGCTCTTAACCACAACACCACCAGGGTTTCCAATACAAACACAGTCATATATAAATAACCAACTCTGGATAGAAAGAAATTAGTGCTATAATTGAGGATAAGTTTTTTTATAGGTATAGGGAGGGAGTCAGGAAAGATGTCACAGACGAGATGGTATTTTTTGACTTGAAGGACTAGCTGAATCCAGAAAATATTATAACATACGGCAATTTAGAAGACCAAAGCATAATCGTTTTTTTTTTTTTTTAATGTATAAAATGAGATGAGTTTGGGAATGTAGCTAGATATTAGATATTGAAGACCAGTCAAAAGAGTTTGGAGTCTTTTTTTGTGTGTGTATAAAATGAGATGAATTTCGGACTGTAGCTAGATATTAGATGTTGAAGACCAGTTAAAAGAGTTTGGATTCTATAGGCAATGAAAGAATTTTGAGTAAGTGGGTGATGTTATTGACCTTATATTTTAAGAAGATAAAGATAGTCATCTTGTGAATAATTAAGTTCAGAGGCAATTCATTGCAATAGAGCAGAATAAAAATGGCTGAAGCCTGGGACTGCTATAGTGAGTATAAGAGGGATGATAGTAAAGCCGTTAAACAAAGCAGGGTAGGATGTGGCGAGTTACTGAATGTACAGCAATGCAGGGAAGAAAAAAAGTCAAAAGTAGCTCCAAATGTACTGGCATAGTGCCCAGGAAGCCATTAGTCAAGTTGGAAATCCAGATTAATGTCAATTTTGGAGACAAAAATGATTGGATTCCATCTGAGACTTACTGAAGTTAAAAAAAGGATATCCAAAATTAGACTCAACATGAAATATAGATCTAATGTTCATAGAAGAGGGAGAGATTGAAGATGGAGATGCGGAAATTATTTAAAGCAGTGATTACTCAAGTCATGAAAAAAACTGAGTGCAGAGTTTAGAGTGAGTCTTTGCAAATTACCTATATTTATTGGTAATGCAAATGAAGCCACCAGAGAAACATAGAAGAAATAACAATGTTACCCTCTTAAAGCAAAAATATTATGAAATCACTTCTTTCTGTTATGTTATTCAACTAATTTTTTAAATATATTCTTGTGTTTTAGGTGAAAGTTTAAAGAGCACATTAATTCCCTATTCAACAAATTCACAAAGTGTTCCATGACATTGGTTGCAATCCCCACACTGTGTCAGCAATCTCTCCATTTCCGCCCTGGGTTCCCTATTTCCTTTCATCTGGTTTTCTTATCACTTCCTGCCTTCTCATCTTTACTTTTGGGCAAATATTGCCCTTTTGTTCTCTTATAATTGCTTGTTCTTTTCAGGTGTTATTGTTTATTTTATAAACCTATTGCTTGGTTGGAAACCCTGGTGGCATAGTGGTTAAGCACTATAGCAGCTAACCAAGAGTTTGGCAGTTCAAATCTGCCAGGCACTCCTTGGAAACTCTATGGCGCAGTTCTACTCTGTCCTGTAGGGTTGCTATAGTCAGAATCGACTCGATGGCAGTGATTTTTTCTTTTTTTTTTTTGGTATTGCTTGGTTGAAATGAGGTTTCTGGGAATGGCTGAAGTTCCAAGTGAGAGGGGTGTCTTAGGGGCATACTCTTAGGGGTCAATTAATATTTTTGTATCTAATATGTAATGAAGTAAAAGAGCTGAACAGAAGATTTCAAAGGTCACCTGGAGAAGACAAAGTAAAATATTAAAATGAAATGTGCAAAGACCTGCAGTTAGAAAACCAAAAGGGAAGACACGCTTGGCATTTCTCAATTGAAAGAACTGAAGAAAAAGTTTGTCTTGAGTTGCAATTTTGAACGATTCCATAGACAAAATATTGAATGAGAGAGCAGGTGAAAGGAATATACAGAGTCACTGTACCAAAAAGAATTGGTCAACTTTCAAGTATTTCAGGGTGTAGAATATATCAAGAACCAATAGAACTCAAGGAAGAATTCCAAGCTGCCCTAAAGGAATCTGTGAAAAAAAAAAATGAGGCTCCAGGAAATTATGGAATATAAATTAAGATATTTCAATGAATCTGTGCAGGCCCGGAGGTGCTCACTTATCTATATGAAGAAGTTCGGATGACAGCTACCTGGCCTGACTGGAATAGATCCATATTTGTACTCATTCTTAAGACAGGTGATGAAACAGAATGCAGAAACTACTGAACAATATTAATATCACACACACAAGTAAATTTTTGCTGAAAATAATTCAGAAGTGGTTGCAGCAGTACATCTACAGGGAACTGCCAGAAATTCAAGCCAAATTCAGAAGAGGACATGGAATGAGGGATATCACTGTTGATGTCAGATGGCTCTTGGTGGAAAGCAGAGATTGTCAGAAAGATGTTTACCTGTATTTTATTGACTATGCAAAGGCATTCAACTGTGTGCATCATAACAAATTATGGATGACATTGAGATGAATGGGAACTCCAGAAAACTTAATTGTGCTCATGCAGAACATGTACACAGACCCAGAGACAGTCGTTTGAACAGAACAAGGGGAGACTGCATGTTTAAAATCAAGACAGGTGTGAGTCAGGGTTGCATCCTTTCACCGTACTTATTCAATCTTTATGTTGAGCAAATTACCTGAGAAACTGGACTGTAAGAAGAAAAATGTGGCATCAGTATCGGTAGAAGACTTATTAACAACATGCAATATGCAGATGACACAACCTTGCTTGCTGAAAGTGAAGAGGACTTGAAGCACTTACTGATGAAGGTCAAAGACTACAGCCTTCAGTATGGATTACACTTCAACATAAAGAAAACAAAAATCCTCAAAACTGGACCAGTAAGCAACATCATGATACATGGAGAAAAGCTTAAAGTTGTCAAGGATTTCATTTTACTTGGATTCACAATCAACATCCATAGAAGCAGCAGTCAGGAAATCAAATGATGTATTGCATTGTGCAAATCTGCTTCAAAAGACCTCTTTCTAGTGTTAAAAAGCAAAGACGTCTCTTTGAGGACTAAGGTGTGCCTGACCCAAGCCACGATATTTTCAATTGCCTCATATACATGCAAAAGCTGGACAATGAATAAGGAAGGCCAAAGCAGAATTGATGACTTGGAATTATGGTGCTGGCAAAGAATATTGAATATATCATGGGCTTCCAGAAGAATGAGCAAATCTGTCTTGGAAGGAATATAGCCACAGTGCTCCTTGGAAGCAAGGTTGTTGAGACTTTGTCTCATGTACTTTGGAGAGACTAGTCCCTGAAGAAGGACATCATGCTTGGTAAAGTAGAGGGTCAGTGAAAAAGAAGACCCTTGAGGAGATGGATCAACACAGTGGCTGCAACAATAGGCTGAAACACAACAAGAATTATGAGGAGGGTGCAGGACTGGGCAGTGTTTCATTCTGTTGTACATGGGGTCACTATGAGTTGAAAATGCCTTGACAGCACATAACAACACCAACAACCATATGTGCTTGGCATTTTTCTAGATTATGTGTGTACAGCAGTAAACAAAGCATAGAAAATATACTAACACCCCTTCACTAATTGCATTTACATTCTCTCTTAATGAGACAGAGAAGCAGAGATATCATTTATAGCTCTTATACTTTATAATTAGTTGAAAAGGAGATTCATCCTCTCTTCATCATAGCTATGTATGCTTTAACTTGCTAGACAATCCCTTCTTTGATGTTGTTTTGAGGTGCTGTTGGCCCAACTCACAGCAATCCTTTGCACAATAGACCATTCTGATCCATAGGGTTTCCATTGGCTGATTTTCCAAAGTAGATTGATTGCAAAACCTTTCTTCCTAGTTCATCTAAGACTTGAAGCTCAACTGAACATCTTGGCTACACATAAGCCTCCACTGATAGATAGGTGGCAGCTGTTCTTGAAGTACATTGATAATTAAATGTGGATCTCCTGAGCGGAAGGTGACAATATAGCCACTGAGTCACCACTGCCCTCTCCATATCCCATAGCAACCTAGAAAGATGCGAACATGAAGTACATAGACCTTAATTGCTGAGGTTACTCAGTAATGTTCTTCAGTGGATGTTCAACTCATTATAAATGCAAGTGGAGTTGTCCAGGTGGAGGGCACACATTGTGGTCATTCTACACAAATCCAAAAGCTAGGCCTCCCTGGAGTTTTCCAAATTGCTACTTTAGCCAAAAAATAAAGAATTATTATTTTTTACTTCAGGTCGTTTTGTAAAACTGGTAAACCATATTCTATCAAATTTGAAAGCACGAAATAGATATTTTGTAAATAGTTGTTTATTTTAAACTGTTGATGTAATGCAATGAAAATATTCAGTCTGTTTAGCATCAAATATGATTTATTTTAATAACTATTTAAAAATATTCTGCTGTGTTTAAAAGAACATGAGATTCAAGGAAGCATCAATTTTTTTGTGAATTTGTTTTGAATAAATGCATTTTTGGAAATCCTGTACTGTATGATCTAAATATCATATAACACCAGCCTTAACCTCTCTGTAGGGATTTTAAAAGAGGAAAAAAGTGCTTAGAATGGTCTCATTATTATCATTTTCCTTTGGTTGCTGAATTGGGTGTGGTTTTCTAGAAGAGGAGATTAGAGTGAGAATCAAAAAGAGAAAAAAGAATGAGGTAATTTACTGTACTTGATTAAAGACTAATGAATATTTGAAAGCCTCATTTATGGCTTAGCTTAACTTGGATTTAACCAATATATTGAGCGTATTTGTATACAATTGGGAATAATTACACATTTATCAGGTGCATATCTAGTATACTCGAAGCAAGTCATTTCATTCTTTTACCAAATATTTATTGAATGTCCAGTACGTGCATGTGGTAGGTACTGATGTATACATTTTCGTGAGGCATGCTGCGTGATTACAAGGAACTTAAAATGTAGGGGAACAGAGATACAAGCCACACGTAAATTACTCTGAAAGAGGTAGAGGTGCCAGAGTTTTGTGAGCACAAGAGAGTCATTGAAACCAAGAGAGAAAGAAAAAAAGGTAAAAAGAGATGTTTCTATAAGTTATTATTGTTCAGTTTCTGTCTGTGGTATTATTGATAGTTGCCACCAAGTTGATTCCGACTCATAGAAACCTCATGTGTGCAGATTAGAAATGCTCCATAGGGTTTTAAGGCTGTGATCTTTCAGAAGGAGATTGCCAGGACTGTCTTCCGAGGTACCTCTGGGTGAGTTCAAACTTCCAATTTTTCAGCTGGTAGTAGAGTACTTAACCGTTTGCACTACCCGGGGACTCCTTTTGTGATATTAACTAAGTGATATCTAAGATCATTCCTGCTCTCAAAATCTGTGGTTGTTAGTTGCTGTCGAGTCAGTTCCAACTCATAGCAACTCTGTGTACCACAGAATGAAACACTGCCCGGTCCTGCGCCATCTTCACAATCGTTGTTATGCTTGAGCCCATTGTTGCAGCCACTGTGTCAATCCACCTCTTTGAGGGTCTTCCTCTTTTCCGCTGACTCTATACTTTACCAAGCATAAGATCCTTCTCCAGGAACTGATCCCTCCTGACAACATGTCCAAAATATGTAAGATGCAGTCTGGCCACCCTTGCTTCTAAGGAGCATTCTGATTGTACTTCTTCCAAGACAGACTTGTTCTTTCTTTTGGCAGTGCATGGTATATTCAATATTCTTTGCCAACACCACAATTCAAAGACGTCAATTCTTCTTCAGTCTTTCTTATTCATTGTCCAGTTTTCACATGCATGTGATGTGATTGAAAATACCATGGCTTGGGTCAAGCGCACCGTAGTCTTCAAGGTGCCATCTTTGCTTTTCAACACTTTGAAGAGATCCTTTGCAGCAGATTTGCCCAATGCAATGTGTCTTTTGATTTCTTGACTGCTGCTTCCATGGGTCTTGATTTTGGATCCAAGTAAACTGAAATCCTCGGCAATTTCAACCTTTTCTCCATTTATCATGATGTCACTTATTGGTCCAGTTGTGAGGATTTTTGTTTTCTTTATGTTGAAGTGTAATTCATACTGAAGGCTCTGGCCTTTAATCTTCATTAATAAGTGCTTCAAGTTCTCTTCACTTTCAGCAAGGAAGGTTGTAACATCTACATAACACAGGTTGTTAATGAGTCTTCCTTGACATTATGCCCCATTCTTCTTCATATAGTCCAGCTTCTTGGATTATTTGCTCACCATACAGATTGAATAGGTACGGTGAAAGGGTACAACCCTGACACACACCTTTCCTGACTTTAAACTACTCAGTATCCACTTATTCTGTCCGAACAACTGCCTCTTGATCCATGTACAGGTTCCTCACAAGCACAACGAAGAGTTCAGGAATTGCTATTCTTTTCAATGTTGTCCATAGTTTGTTATGATCCACACAGTCAAATGCCTTTGCATAGTCAATAAAACACAGGTAAACATCCTTCTGGTATTCTCTGCTTTCAGACATGATACATCTGACATCAACAATGGTGTCCCTGTTTCCACATCCTCTTCTGGATCCAGCTTGAATTTCTGGCAATTCCCTGTCGATATATTGCTGCAGCTCCTTTTAAATGATCTTCAGCAAAATTTGCTTTTGTGTGATATTAATGATATTGTTCGATAATTTCTGCATTCCATGGCATCACGTTTCTTGGGAATAGGCATAAATATGGGTCCCTTCCAGTCAGTTGGCCAGGAAGCTATCCTCTAAGTTTCTTAGCATAGAGAGTGAGCACTTCCAGGGCTGAATCTGTTTGTTGAAACATCTCCATTGATATTCCGTCAATTCCTGGAGCCTTGTTTTTCACCAATGCCTTCAGTGCAGCTTGGACTTCTTCCTTCAGTACCATGTGTTCTTAATCATATGGCACCTTCTGAAATGGTTGAATATCAAATAATTTTTTTTAATTAATTTATTGTGCTTTAGGTGAAAGTTTACAAATCAAGTCAGTCTTTCATACAAAAAGTTATACACACCTTGCTGTGTACTCCTAGCTGCTCTTCTCTCAATGAGACAGCACATTCCTCCTCTCCACCCTGGATTCCTATATCCATTCAACCAGCTCCTGTCCCCCATGCCTTCTTGTTTCACCACATATTCTCAAGTGTCTACTTGAGCCACGAAACTCAATACTCACCAGCATCATTGTCTATGTTATAGTCCAGGCCAGTTCCTGTCTGTAGAGTTGGCTTTGGGGATGGTTCCAATCTTGGGCTATCAAAGGGTCCAGGGACAATGACCATCAGGTCCCTCCAGTCTTAGTAAGACCATCAAGCCAGGTCTTTTTAGGAGAATTTGAGATCTGCATCCTGTTGTTCTCCTGCTCCTTCAGAGATTCTCTGTTTCGTTCCCTGTCAGGGCAGTGATCAGTGGTAGCCTGGCACCATCTAGTTCTTCTCGTCTCAGGCTGATGGAGTTTCTGGTTTATGTGGCCTTTTCTGTCTCTTGGGCTCATCTGTCTTTGGTGTTCTTCATTCTCCTTTGCTGCAGGTAGGTCGAGACCAATTTATGCATCTTGAATGGCTGCTTCTTAGCATTTAAGACCCCAGACACCACTCTCCAAAGTGGGATGCGGAATGTTTTCTTAATACATTTTTTTATACCAATTGACCTAGATGTACCCTAAAACCATGGCCCTCAGACCCTGGTCCCTGCTACTCTGGCCTTTGAAGCATTTGCTTATATTCAGGAAACTGCTTTTCGTTTAGTCCAGTTGTACTGACTATTCCTGTGTTGTGTGTTGCCCTTCCCTTCACCTAAAAAAAAATTTACGTCTACTATCTAGTTAGTGAATATCCCTCTCCCACCCTCCCCAGCCTCGTAACCATCAAAGAATATTTTCTTCTGTGTTTAAACTTTATCTACAGTTCTTATAACAGTCATCTCACACAATATTTGTCCTTTTGCAAATGACTTCACTCAGCATAATACCTTCCAGATTCCTCAATGTTATGAAATGTTTCACAGATTCATCATTGTGTAGGTATGCCATTGTGTGAATATACCATAATTTATCTATCCATTTGTCCATTGATGGGCACCTTGGTTGTTTCTGTATTTTTGCTATTGTAAACAGTGCTACAGTGAACATGAGTGTGCATATATCTCTTTGTGTAAAGGCTCTTATTTCTTTACGGTATATAGGAGTAGAATTGCTGGATCATGTGGTAGTTCTATTTCTACCTTTTTAAGGAAGTGCCAAATTGATTTCCAATGTGGTTGTACCAAATTACATTTCCAGTAGCAGTGTGTAAGTGTTCCAGTCTTTCCATCTCTCCAACATTTATTATTCTGTGTTTTTGGGATTAATGTCAGCCTTGGTGGTGTAAGATGGAATCTCTTTGTAGTTTTGATTTGCATTCTCTAATCGCTAAAGATCGTGAACATTTCCTCATATATCTGGTAGCCACCTGAATGTCTTCTTTGTTAAAGTACCTGTTCATATTCTTTGCCCATTTTTTAATTGGGATATTTGTCTTTTTGCTATTGAGTTTTTGCAGTATCATGTAGATTTTAGAGATCACACCCTGATCAGAAATGTCATAGCTAGAAACTTTCCCAATCTGTAGGTAATCTTTTTATTCTTTTGGTGAAGTCTTTGGATGAGCATAGGTGTTTGGCTTTTAGGAGCTCCCAGTTATCGAATATCTTTTCTGGTATCTGTACTTTGTTAGTAATATTTTATGTACTGTTTATGTCATGTATTGGGGATCCTAGCATTGTTCCTATTTTTTCTTCCATGATCTTTATTGTTTTAGATTTTATATTTAGGTCTTCAATCCATTTGGAGTTGGTTTTTGTGCATTGTGTGGGGTATGGGTCTTGTTTTATTTTTTTGCAGTTGGATATCCAGTTATGCCAGCACCATTTGTTAAAGAGACTGTCTTTTCTTCATTTAACAGACTTTGGGTCTTTGTCAAATATCGGCTGCTCATATGTGGATGGATTTATGTCTGAATTCTCAGTTCTGTCCCATTCATCTATGTATCTGTTGTTGTACTAGTACTGGGCTGTTCTGACTACTGTGGCAGTATAATATGTTCTAGAATCAGGTAGTGTGTGGCCTTCCACTTCGCCCTTCATTTTCAGTAATGCTTTACTTATCCAGAGTCTCTTTCCCTTTCATATGAAGTTGGTGATTTTTTTTTCCATTTCATTAAAAAATGTCATTGGTATTTGGATCAGAATTGCATTGTATCTATAGATAGCTTTGGGTAGAGTAGACACTTTTACAATGTTGTTGACTAATTCCTTTTCGTATAATGGCCCTGTGTAATCCTTCCACATTCTTTTGGGGCTTCCTGTGTCATTTAATATTTTCCATAGAATCTTTCACTATTGCAACATGAGGCCTGAATTTTTTTCTTCAGTTCTTTCAGTTTGAGAAACACCGATTGTGTTCATCTCTTTTTGGTTTTCTATCTCCAGCTCTTTGAACATGTCATTATAATACTGTACTTTGTCTTTTTGAGCTACCCTTTGAAATCTTCTGTTCAGTTCTTTTACTTCATTATTTCTTCCTTTTGCTTTAGCTGCTTGATATTCAGAAGCAAGTTTCAGAGTCTCCTCTGACATCTACCTTGGTCTTTTCTTTTTTTTCTGTCTTTTCAGTGACCTCTTGCTTTCTTCATGTATGAAGTCCTTGATGTCATTCCACAATTCACTGGTCTTCGGTCATTAGTTTTCAAGGCATCAAATGTGTTCTTGAGATGGTCTCTATATTCAAGTGGGATGTACTCAAGGTCCTATCTTGGCTCTCGTGGACTTGCTCTGATTTTATTCAATTTCAACTTACATATGAGCCATTAATGGTCTGTTTCCCTTGTTCTGACTGTGACGTTGAGCTTTTCCATCGTCTCTTTCCACAGATGTAGTTGCTTTGACTCCTGTGTATTCCATCTAGTGAGGCCCATGTGTATAGTTGCCATTTATGTTGGTGAAAAAAGGTATTTTGCAATGAAGAAGTCTTTGGTCTTACAAAATTCTATGATTTGATTCCAGCATTTCTTCTATCACCAAGGCCATATTTTTCAACTACTGATCCTTTTTCTTTGTTTTCCACTTTTGCATTCCAATCACCAGTAATTATCAAAGTATCCTGATTGCATGTTTGATCACTTTCAGACTGTAGAAACTGATAAAAATCTTCAATTTCTTCATCTTTGGCCTTAGTGGTTGGTGTGCAAATTTGAATAATAATCATATTAACTTGTCTTCCTTGTAGGTGAATGGATATTATTCTATCACTGTCAGCATTGTACTTCAGGATAGGTCTTGAAATATTTTTTTTAATGATGAATGCAACACCATTCCTCTTACAGTTTTTATTCCCGGCATAGTAAACTATATGATAGTCTGATTCAAAATGGCCAATACCAGTCCATTTCAGCTCACTAAGGCCTAGGATATCAATGTTTATGCATTTCATTTCATCTTTGACAGTTTCCAATTTTCCTAGATTCATACCTCGTATATTCCAGGTTCCAATTATTAATGGATGTTTGCAGGTGTTTCTTCTTATTTTGAGTCATGCCACATCAGTAAGTGAATGTCCTGAAAGCTTTACTCCTTCCATGTCATTAAGGTCTACTCTACTTTGAGGAGGCAGCTCTTCTCCAGTCGTCTTTTGAGTGCCTTCCAGTCTGGGGGGCTCATTTTCTGGCACTATAACAGACAACGTTCCAGTGCTATTCATAAAGTTTTCATTGCCTAATTCTTTTCTTAAAATCTAGGAAGTCTAAAATGATTACACTATTTGAAAAAAAAAGTTCAAGAGAAAAATCAAACAAAGCAAGCAGAGAGATTATTGTTTCAATGACAATCTTAGGCCATTAATATCCTTTATGAGTAGTTAAATCACTTTTCAGCATGAGAACTATTTAAAGAGAAGTTCCTGAAACCTTGTGGCACACACTGACTGAAAGAGATAATAGATTAATAGGAGACACAATAAAATCAAGAGGTTTAGTGTGCCAGTGGCAAGGCCTATTCTGTTATAGGATCTTATAAAGTTATTTGGTTAGTGTTACAAATTGAATTATGTCCTCCAAAAATAAGTGTTGTAAATTCTCACTTCTATACCAATGGTTATAGTTCTATTTGGGAATGGGTTGTCTTTGTTATGCTAATGAAGCAGGATTAGTGTGGGGTGTACCTTGAGTCAATCTCTTTTTAGATATAAAGAGATTGAACACAAGCTAACAAGCAGGAATAGGGGAAGAGTGATGCCAAGCTATATGAATATCACCCAGGAGCAGAAGTTCAAAGAGACAAAGAACTTCTCCAAAGCCTACAGAGAAAGAAAGCCTTCCCCTAGAGCCTACACCCTGGATTCAGACTTCTAGCCTCCAAAACTGTGAGAAGCAGGAGCCCTGGTGGTACAATGATTAAAACAATAGGCAGCTAACTGAAAGGTTGTTGGTTAGAAACTACCGGCCGCCCACAGGAGAAAGATGTGGCAGTCTGCTTCTGTAGAGATTTACAGCCTTGGAAACCCTATGGGGTAGCTATGACTTGGAATCAACTCAACTGCAGTGAGTGGGTAGACTGTGAGAAAATTAATTTGTTTGTTAAAGTCACCCATTTATGGTATTTCTGTTATAGCAACACTAGATAACTGAGGCAGAAAAAATTTTACTTTTTTTTTTTAGTTACTATATAGTTTTTTTTTAGTTACTATATAGGAGATTTTTCTTTTCATTCTCTTTAATCTATATTTTTAAAAGAATTAAATTAAGAATAAGTTACTATTTTGAAAAAATTATATCCAAGAAAGGATAAAGTTCATTATTTTATTCCATTCAGACCACTGTCACAGATTGAACCGTGTCTTCCTAAAATGTGTATCAATTTGGCTAGGCCATGATTCCCAGAATTAGGTGATTGTCCACCATTTTGTCATCTGATGCGACTTGAAGAAAATTACATAGAAGTGTTGTAAATCCTACCTCTATGATGCTAATGAGGCAGGATTAGAGACAGTTATGTTAATGAGGCAGGAATCAATCTACAAGATAAGATTGTCTTAAATCAATCTCTTTTGAGATGTAAAAGAGAAGCAAGCAGAGGACATGGGGAACTGATTCCAAGAATGTAGAGCCAGAAGCTCACATCCTTTGGACCCGGCTTCCCAGTGTGGAGAGGCCCCTAGAGCAGGGGAAGATTGTTGACAAGGACCTTCCCCTAGAGCCAACAGAAAGAAAAGGCCTTCTCCTGGAGCTGGCACTCTGAATTCAGACTTCTAGCTTCCTAGACTGTAGGAGAATTAATTTCTCTTTGTTAAAGCCATTCATTTGTGGTATTTCTGTTAGAGTGGCACTAGATTAACAAGACAACCACTAAAAGGGCAAAAACAATGTTAATGGACAAAAATAATGAGAAGTGATTCACCTCCATATAACTCATCCTATTTTTCAAATATCAATAGTATACTGATCTTTTTTATAGCTTCTGTGGAATATAGAGAGAAATGTTGAATCAGAGGCACTTACCTAAAAAGCTATTAATCAACTGATAGAGTCAGATAAGTGCTGAATCTACTGTAATATGCTACACAATGTGATAATAGAAATACACATGTGTGTGGGGAGAGGATTGTGGTCATCGATCATGGATGATTTGTTGGTTAACAAGGCATTTGGGCCAGAACTTCAAAAGTGACTAGGATTTTGTAAGAGATGAGGGGACGAGAAGAGTATAGGAAAGAGCTGGAGCAAAAAGCTCAGACTATGTCCCATAAGTAATTATTTTTTTGTTTTTTTTTTGTCTAGTTGTTTTTTAAATAAATAAGGAAAGGTAGAGTTATAATTTGGTATAAATATAGAACTTTCTAGGTTAGTAGAGGAAAGAACACTGAAAGTGTAGAGTCCAGTGCTCCCTCTGCTACTAATAAACAAATTAGCATTGATGACATCTAAGTTCTCTGATTGCTTTTCTGAAGAGTTGTAATTGGACTTACTTTACATTTTCCAGGTTTTTTTTTTACATGACCCAGGTTCTTTTAAATGAGAAAATAAGGCTTTTTTGCAAAGGGTCATAGGGGAATGAGAAGCAATGGGAATAGTGTATTAGGAACACCAATGCCATTTTTGGTCCAGAAATTTAGTGACCAGAATATATCAGAATCTCAAGATTGCAGAAACATTTCTTATCGTTATTAAGGTACTATCAACAGTCAAATTGACCCAGTTTTCTTGAAATCTTTTTAGAAGAAGGAATATTTTTCTCCTGTTATATTTGCCACTTGGCCTCACATTGATGTTTTCTGACTCTGTTTTTACTCTCCAATATGTTGTTGTTGCTGTCGTTAGGTGCCATCAAAGCCAGTTCCCACTCATAACGGCCCTATGTACAACAGAATGAAACACTGCCCTGTCCTGCATCAACCTCACAATCATTGTTATGCTTGAGCCTATATTTGAAGCCACTGTGTCAATCCATCTCATTGAGGGTCTGCGTCTTCTTCGATGACCCTCTATTTTACCAAACATGATGCCCTTCTCCTGGGCTTGATCCCTCCTGACAACACATCCAAAATATCTGAGACAGAGTCTTGCCATTCTTACTTCTAAGGAACATTCTGGCTGTACTTCTTCCAAGACAGATTTGTTCATTCTTTTGGCAGTCCATGGTATATTCAATATTTTTCTCCAACACCACAATTCAAATCCTCTTCGGTCTTCTTTATTCATTGTCCAGCTTTCACATGCATAGGAGATGACTGGAAATTCCATGGCTTGGATCGGGCTCACCTTAGTCTTCAATGTGACATCTTTGGTTTTCAACACTTTAAAGAGGTCTTTTGCAGCAAATTTGTCCAGTGTGATGTCTTGATATCTTGAGTACTGCTTCCATGGGCATTGATTGTGGATCCAAGTAAAATGAAATCCTTGACAACTTCAACCTTTTCTCTGTTTATCATGATGTTGCTCATTGGTCCAGTTGTGAGGATTTTTGTTTTCTTTATGTTCAGGTATAATCCATACAGAAGGCTCTGTTCTTTGATCTTCATTAGCAAGTGCTTCAAGTCCTCTTCACTTCCAGCAAGCAAGGTTGTGTCATCAGCATACTGCAGATTGTTAATGAGTCTTCCTCCAATCCTGACGCCCCGTTCTTCTTCATATAGTCCAGCTTTTCAGACTATTTTCTCAGCATACAAATTGACCATGTATGGTGAGACCATACAACCCTTACACACACCTTCCCTGATTTTAAACCACTCAATATCCCCTTGTTCTGTTTGAATGACTGCCTCTTGATCTATGTACAGGTTCTTCAAGAGCACAATTAAGTATTCTGGAATTTCCATTCTTCACAATGTTATCCATAATTGGTTATGATCAACACAGTCAAATGCCTTTGCATAGTCAGTAAAACACAGGTAAACATCTCTCTGGTATTCTCTGCTTTCAGCCAGGATCCATCTGACATCATCAATGATATTCCTGATTAAGTGCCCTCATTCAAATACAGCTTGAATTTCTGGAAGTTCCCTGTCGATATACTGTTGCAGCCGCTTTTGAATGATCTTCAGAAAAATTTCACTTGTGTGTGATATTAATGATATTGTTCAATAATTTCCACATTTGGTAGGATCACTTTTCTTGGAAATAGGCATAAATATAGACAACTTCCAGTCAGTTGACATAGACAAGTGAGTACTTCCAGCGCTACATTGATGTGTTGAAACATCCCAATTAGTATTCACTCAATTTCTGGAGCCTTGTTTTTCACCACTGCCTTCTGTAGCAACTTGGACTTCTTCCTTCGATGTATTGATTCCTGCTCATATTTTAGCTCCTGAAATGGTTGAATGACAACCAATTCTTTTTGGTATGGTGACTCTGTGTATTCCCTCCATCTTCTTTTGATGCTTTCTGCATCATTTTAATATTTTCTCCATCAAATCCTTCAATATTGCAACTCGAGGCTTGAATTTTCTCTTCAGTTCTTTCAGCTTGAGAAATGCTGATCTTGTTCTTCCCTTTTGGTTTTCCACCTCCAGGTCTTTGCACATGTCGTTATCATACTTTGTCTTCACGAGCCACCTTTTGAAATCTTCTGTTCAATTCTTTTACTTCATCATTTCTTCCTCTCGCTTTAGCTACTCTGTTCATTTCTATCACCAAGGCCATATTTTCCAACTACCAATCCTTCTTTTTTTTTCCAACTTTTGCATTCCAATCTCCAGTAATTATCAATGGATCCTGATTGCATGTTCGATCAAATCAATTTTAGGCTGCAGAAGTTGGTAAAAATCTTCAATTTCTTCATCTTTGGCCTTAGTGTTTGGTGCATAAATTTGAATAATAGTTGTATTAACTGGTCTTCCTTGTGGTCATATGAGTATTATCCTATCACTGACGGCTTTGTACTTCAGGATAGACCTTGAAATGTTCTTTTTGACCATGAATGCAATGCCATTCCTCTTCAAGTTTTTGTTCCTGCCATAGTAGACCATATGATTGTCCAATTCAAAATGACCGATACCAGCCCATTTCAGCTCATTAATCAATGTTTATGTGTTTATGAGTTCGTTTTCTGGCACTATATCAAACAGTGTTCTGCTGCTATTCATGAGGTTTTCATTGGCTAAATCTTCTCAAAAGTATACTTCTGGGTCCTTCTTCCTAGCCTGTCTTAGTCTGGAAGCTCTGCTGAAACCTGTCTACCATGGGTGCCGCTGCCAGTATTTAAATACCAGAGGCATAGCTTCCAGCATCACATCAACATGCAGGCCCCCACAGTACGATAAACTGACAGACACATGGGAGACCATCCAATATAGAACACAGCTATTGAGTAGTCTTATATAAAAATCACCTCTGGATAGTTGATCTTTTTTATTAGCAACTAATCTATGATTGCCTCTGGCTCAAGCGTCAATCTATTGTGACCAGGGAAGAAGGCCAAAGCAAAAATGGGATAAATCTCTACAAAAATACCTTCCTTTGGCTAGTTTCCTCAGAAGCAGATGGTAGGCATAGCTAATGCATAGAATTTCAAAAACAACTCTCCATGACATGCAACAAAATAGATTCTTCTTTCCTTGGTTAAAAAGTCATATAAGCAGCATCTGTCACCAAAAGGAAAAAAAAAAAGTGAACGAAGGCCATAATGCTGGTATTGTACAATTCAAATAAAACTCAATTCTTTGACTTTCTTCTGAATCGTTGTTTATACCATGTTAAATTAAAAGGACTATAATGAATGTAAATATTTTAGAATAAAGAAAACAAATCTTGTGCACTCTGTAATGTGATGGTAATTACCCAAATATGTCTAAGGACAAGAAATAGCTAATTCTGTTATGATGGCTAAACTTGTTTGACAAGCAGTAGTTATTCTTCCCTACAGCACAAACATACACACACACCCGTATGTACAGTCTTAGCATTGTTTTAAAATTAGAAAATAATTTACTAAAGACCAAAATTAGAGAGTTAAGAGAATCTATGCATGCTACATAGAAATGAATTCGCTTTCAAAAAAATAAAGAAAATATTATGATATACATTTAACTGATTTATGGCATTGATTTAGTTGAATTTTAAAACCTGTGATTATCAAAAATTTGCTTTCATTTGCTCATGCTTTCTGTAGATTATTTCAAGAAAATATGGAAAAAGAGGGCAATTCAGGGGAAATGGCCTGTGGAACCACCCTTTGCGTAACTCTAGGTGATATTGGGAGGAGTTCCTATTAGGATGAGGTGTTGGGATTAAGATTTGTATTAATTTTCCACACCTAATTGGGTACATGTTTTGGCATATTTAATAATCCCTGGTACTCAATTAAATGTTGCTCCACCTAATACGTGGCAGAAACAGTATACAAAACATTATAAAGAATGTAGAAGAAAAACTAGATAACTGGGAGCTCCTAAAAATCAAACACCTATGCTCATCTAAAGACTTCACCAAAAGAGTAAAAAGACTACCTACAGACTGGGAAAAAGTTTTTAGCTATGGCATTTCTGATCAGTGCCTGATCTCTAAAATCTACATGATACTGCAAAAACTCAACTGCAAAAAGACAAATAACCCAATTAAAAAATGGGTAAAAGATATGAATAGACACATCACTAAAGAAGACATTCAGATAGCTAAGAGATACATGAGGAAATGTTCACGATCATTAGCCATTAGAGAAATGCAGATCAAAACTACGATGAGATTCCATCTCACTCCAACAAGGCTGGCATTAATCCAAAAAACACAAAATAATAAATGTTGGAGAGGCTGTGGAGAAATTGGAACACTTAAACACTGTTCGTGGGAATGTAAAATGGTACAACCACTTTGGAAATCAATTTGCCGCATCCTTAAAAAGCTAGAAATAGAGCTACCATACAATCCAGCAATCTCCTTGGAATATATCCTAGAGAAAAAAGAGCCTTTACACAAACAGATATATGCACACCCATGTTTATTGCAGCACTGTTTACAATAGCAAAAACATGGAAGCAACCAAGGTGCCCATCAACGGATGAATGGATAAATAAATTATGGTATATTCACACAATGGAATACTATGCATTGATAAAGAACAGTGAGGAATCTGTGAAATATTTCATAACATGGAGGACCCTGGAAGGCATTATGCTGAGTGAAATTAGTTGCAAAAGCACAAATATTGTATAAGACCACTATTATAAGAACTTGAGAAATAAACTGAGAAGAAGACATTCTTTTGTGGTTATGAGAGGGGAGAGGGAGGGAGGGTGGGAGGGGGCATTCACTAATTAGATAGTAGATAAGAACTATTTTAGGTGAAGGGAAAGACAGCACACAATACAAGGGAGGTCAGCACAATTGGACTAAACCAAAAGCAAAGAAGTTTCCTGAATAAACTGAATGCTTCAAAGGCCTGCGTAGCAGGGACAGGGGTCTGGGGACCATGGTTTCAGGGGACATCTAAGTCAATTGGTATAATAAAATCTATTAAGAAAACATTCTGCATCCCACTTTGAAGTGTGGCGTCTGGGGTCTTAAACGCTAGCAAGCAGCCATCTAAGATGCATCAGTTTGTCTCAACCCATCTGGATCAAAGGAGAATGAAGAATACCAAGGACACAAGGCAATTAAGAGCCCAAGAGACAGAAAGAACCACATGAACCAATGACTACATCATCCTGAGACCAGAAGAACTAGATGGTGTCCGGCTACAACCGATGACAGCCCTGACAGGGAACACAACAGAGAACCCCTGAGGGAGCAGGAGAGCAGTGGGATGCAGACCCCAAATTCTTAGAAGACCCAACTTAATGGTCTGACTGAGTCTAGAGGAACCCTGGTGGTCACGGCCCCCAGTCCTTCTGTTGGCCGAGGACAGGAACCATTCCCAAAGCCAACTCTTCAGACATGGATTGGACTGGACAATGTGTTGGAGAGGGATGCTTGCGAGGAGTGAGCTTCTTGGATCAGGTGGACACTTGAGACTATGTTGGCATCTCCTGCCTGGAGGGGAGACGAGAGGGTGGAGGGGGTTAGAAGCTGGTGAAATGGACACAAAAAGAGAGAGTGGAGGGAGAGAGCGGGCTGTCTCATTAGGCGGAGAGTAATTGGGAGTGTGTAACAAGGTGTATATGGGTTTTTGTGTGAGAGACTGACTTGATTTGTAAACTTCCACTTAAAACACAATAAAAATTATTTTAAAAACATGTATATATTGCTCCAAAGTTAGTTTATTGAGACTGAAGTCAACACCAAAACGTAGAAGCTGTGGGGAATAAAGAAGGCAGAGTATCATTTTACAAGACTATGTCCAGGCTTTTCTCCACTATAGAGAGAGGGAGAGAGATAACAATACTACGAGACGGGAATGTCACAATCTGAGTGATGTGCACCACATTGACAGGCAAAAAACCTGTTGCCATAGAGCACACTGATAGGTAGAAAATGAAGAATTTTTTTCCTAGAGAAATGGAGTTTCTCACATTTTGTTTTTCTGCAGGGCAGCGTTACTTCCAGCTCTAGGAGTCTAAGGTAACTGGTAATGTGTACAGATACTTTTAGTAACACATAATTATCTTAATTTCCACAACAACTAAATTAGTGCATTCTGCAATTAATCTAACCTGTCCTGAGGCCATATAGTTACAAAATACCCCATCTGATTGTCTGTGAAAGAAAACTGTTGATAGAAGCTTTCATGCACAAACTAGCAATCTCAGTGGGAGTCCAGTGGAGTGGGTGCTCAAGCCCTCACTTGCAGCATGACTTCGAGTAAATCCCTTCTCACATTTAATTCTCAATTTTATTAGTTGCCACATGTAAATAACGGTGCTTTTCTCTTCCAGTCGGACTCAGGGAAATCTCATCCAATTCTGCTAAAAAAGGTGTAAAATGACTGAAATCTTCTCTGTCCAGTGCCTACCTGTTTGATTTTGGACAAATCACTTTACTTTTCTCTTTTCCCACCTGTAAAATGGCCAGATAAGTCTTAGATCTGTTATACCTCTAAAACTCTGTGACTTCACTAAAAGTTAATAGTCTGATTTCTTAAATACTTAAAATTCTAATCATCTCTCCACTTCTTTCAAGTATGAGAAATGAAGAAAACATTCCTTGGTTACATGGTTGGGATAATCATGCTATGCAAATAACCAAAGGTAGAAATAAACCACCCTGTTTGTGTCTAGGATCCCTGGTTGCATAGTGGTTAAGAGTTCGGCAGCTAACCAAAAAAGGTCAGCAGTCCAAATCCACCAGCAGCTCCTTGTAAACCCTATGGGGCAGTTCTACTCTGTCCTATAGGGTCACTATGAGTTGGAACCGACTCGACAACACCTAACAACAACAAGAACAATATTTGTGTCTAGGAACCCTGGTGGCGCAGCACTCAAGAGTTCAGCGCTCCTTGGAAACCCTATGGGGCATTTCTACTCTGTCCTATAGGGTTGCTATGAGTCGGAATTGACTTAATGGCAATGGATTTTTTGATTTGCGTCTAGAGGAACCCTGGCGGCACAGTAGTTAAGCTGGTGGCTCTAAAAAAAGGTCAGCAGTTCAAATCCACCAGCCTCTCCACTGGGAAGAATGTGTGGTGGTCCACTTCCATAAGGATTTACAGCCTTGGAATCCCTATGGAGCAGTTTTATTCTGTCCTACAGGGTCGCTATGAATTGGAATTGACTGGCTGGCAACAGGTTTGTTTTTTTTTTATATTTGTGCTTAAAATAGTATGGGGATGTACTGCAAGAATTTTAAAACAGCCTGGCTTTAATGTTGCAGATTGAAGGCTCTGGATGTGGCTGAAAATGTGATGATCCTATCTTGGTCTGCATCATCCACACAGCTGAGTATTAATCTTACAATGTTCCCAAACATTTAGGTTTCACTTTGCTCTTAACACAAAGTTTTTTTTATTTAAAAATCATTCACTTATAACTGATAAAGAAACAAAAACTTGAATGATCATAGAGTTTTCAGTGTGCTCCAAGGTGTTTTTCATGATAAGGCTGAATTGGAATGTGCTTTAGGAGACTATCCTTATATATTAGTCTTATGGGTGTGTGCACTGTGTCACTATGATTTATTATAACTCAACTCTTCCTGGGGAGAACACCGGTCTTTTGAGGAGCTGCAGCCTTTTTTTGGAGATTTAGTTTGGGGTTGCTAATTGGAAACTGTCAAAATGTTATGCTCCAGTCTCGAGAGACCTCACTAGGCTAACATTACCAAACCAACAGCAAAGTGAATAACACCTCTGATTCATGCACAACTGCTCCTAATTTTCCAACTGGATTTTAACATGATTCAAGATCTTTTGAGTAAAAGTGATGTTACTCGTCAAATTATTCTCAGATAATTATAGATGGTTGAATGAAATGACTACAAAAATATCCAAACCCACTGCCATCGAGTCAATTCTGACTCATAGCGACCCTGTAAGACAGGGTAGAACTGCCCGATAGAGTTTCCAAGGAGCACCTGGAGGATTTGAACTGCTGACCTCTTGGTTAGCAGCCGTAACACTTAAGCTCTATGCTACCAGGGTTTTCAAACTTAACCACCTTGAACCTGATGAGATTTGAAAGCGCAACCTTCTGATCTGGAGTCAGATGCACTACCATTGCACGAGGAGATCAAAGGCACAAAAATATCAGGTGGTATTAAATATCAACAAGATAGATTGACACAGTGGCTTCAGGGATAGGCTCAAGCATAGCAAAGCTCATGAGGATGGTTCAGGAATGGGCAGTGTTTCTGTTGTACATAGGGTCACTATGAGTCAGTAGTGACACGATGGCACCTAACAATAACATTGAACTTGAGACAACTCATTCAACAAGTATTTGGAAGTTTTAGTAAATCTCTGGCCTTAAGCAGCTTCTGTTTTACTACTAGGGTCTGTAAAGAATCAGACAGGAAATATTTGCTGCCAACCCTGCCATTGTAGAGTGGAAAAAACCAAAGACAATAGGTAAACAATTGAGTGTGGCTATACCCTAATGCCACCACATGTCTTTCAGTTTGTTGTACCATCATGACTTACGTATTGCTGTGATACTGGAAGATTTGCCACTAGTATTTCAGTATCAGCAGGGTCATCCTTGATGGACAGGTTTCAACTGAGCTTCCAGACTAAGACAGACTAGGAAGAAAGAGCTGGCCGTCTACATCTGGAAAAAAAATTGGCTAGTGAAAACCTTATGAATAGCAGTGGAACATTGTCTGATGTAGTGTCGAAAGATGACCCCCTCAGGTTGGAAGGCACTCAGAATATGACTGGGGAAGAGCTGCCTTCTCAAAGTAGCATGGACATTAAGGACATGGATAGAGTCAAGCTTTCAGGACCTTCATTTGATGATGTGGCACAACTCAAAATGAGAAGAAACAGCTGCAAACATCCACTAATAATCAGAACTTGGAATGTATGAAATATGAATACAGGAAAATTGAAAGTTGTCAAAAATGAAGCAGAATGCATGAAGATCAATATTCTAGGCATTAGTGAGCTTAAATAAACCGGTATAGGCCATTTTGAATCACACACTCATATGTTCTACTATGCCTGGAATGACAAATTGAAGAGGAATAGTTCCCCATTAATTGTCACAAAGAACATATCAAGATCTATCCCAAAGTACAAAGCTATCAGAGTAATATCCGTACACCTACAAGGAAGACCAATTAATATAACTGTTATTCAAACACTGAGGCCAAAGATGAAAAAATTGAAGATTTTTACCAACTTCCGCAGCCTAAAATTGATCAAACATGCAATCAGGATGCATTGATAATTACTGGAGATTGGAATGCAAAAGTTGGAAACAAAAAAGAAGGATTGGTAGTTGGAAAATATGGCCTTGGTGATAGAAATGACACTGGAGATATATTGATAGAATTTTGCAAGACCAATGACTTCTTCATTGCAACCTTTTTTCAACAACATAAATGGCAACTACACACCTTGACCTCGCCAGACTAAGTACACAGGAATCAAATTGACTACATCTATGGAAAAAGACGATGGAAAAGCTCAATACCATCAGTTAGAACAAGGCCAGGGGCTGACTGTGGAACATACTATCAACTTCTCATATGCAAGTTCAAGTTGTTGTTGAAGAAAATTAGTACAAGTCCACTAGAGTCAAAGTACAGCACTGACTATATTCCACCTAAATTTAGAGACCATCTCAAGAATATATTTGACTCATTGAACACTAATGATCGAAGACCACATGAGTTGTGACGTCAAGGACATCATACATGAAGAAAGCAAAAGGTCATTAAAAAGATAAGAAGGAAGGAAGGAAGGAAGAAAAGAGCAAAATTGATGTCCGAAGAGGCTCTGAAACTTGCTCTTGAATGTAGAGTAGTTAAAGCAAATGGAAGAAATGATGAAGTTAAAGAGCTGAACTGATTTCAAAGGGCAGCTAGAGAAGACAAAGCAAAGTATTTTAATGACTTGTGCAAAGACCTGGAGTTAGAAAACCAAAAGGAAAGAAGACATTCAGTGTTTCTCAAGCTGAAAGAACTGAAGAAAAAAATTCAAGCCCTGAGTTGCAATATTGAAGGATTCTAAGGGAAAAATACTAGACAACACAGAAATCATCAAAATTAGATGGAAAGAATACACAGTCAGTGTACCAAAAAGAATTGGTCGAAGTTCAAACATTTCAGGAGGTAGCATATGATCAAGAACCAATGGTACTGAAGGAAGAGGTCCAAGCTGCACTGAAGGTAGTGGAGAATAACAAGGCTCCAGAAACTGACGGGATAACAATTGAGATGCTTCAACAAATGGACGCAGCGTTAGAAATATTCACTTTATGGCAGGATATTTGGAAGAGAGCTACCTGATCAACCAGCTGGAAGAGACACACATTTGTAACCATTCCAAAGAAGATCTAACAATGCAGGAATTATCGAACAATATCATTATCATACACAAGTAAAATTTTGCTGAAGATCATTCAAAAGTATTACAGCAGTACATTGACAGGGAATTCCAGAAATTCAAGTTGGATTCAGAAGACAACTAGGAAAGAGGAATATCATTGCCCATGTCAGATGGATCATGGCTGAAAGCAGAGAATACCAGAAAAATGTTTTCCTGTATTTCATTGACTATGCAGAGGCATTTGACTGTGTGGGTCTTAACAAATTATGGATAATATTGCAAAGAATGGGATTTCCAGAACACTTAATTGTGCTCATGAGAAACCTGTACTTAGACCTAATGGCACTCTTTTGAACAGAATTAGAGGATACTGCCTGGTTTAAAGTCAAGAATGATGTGTGTCAGGATTGTATCCTTTCACCAGACTTATTCAACATGTATGGTGGACAAATAATCTGAGAAGCTGGACTATGTGTATAAGAAAGGGGCATCAAGATTGGAGGAAGACTCAACAATCCTCATTATGCAGATAACACAACCTTGCTTGCTGAAACTGAAGTGGAGTTGAAGCACTTATTGATGAAGTTCAAAAACCACAGCCTTCAATATGGATTACACCTCAACATAAAGAAAACAAAATTCTAACAACTGGACCAATAAGCAACATCATAATAAACAGAGAAAAGATTAACATTTTCAAGGATTTCATTTTGCTTGGATTCCCAATCCATCCCCATAAAAGCAACAGTCAAGAAATCAAACTACCCATTACACTGGGCAAAGCTGCTGCAGGAGATTTTCTTAAAGTGTTAAACAGCAAAGATGTCACTTTAAGGCTTAAGATGCATCTGGCCCAAGCCATGGTGTTTTCAGTTGGCTCATATGCATGTGACAGCTGGACAATGAATAAGGAAAAATGAAGAAGAATTGATGCCTTTGAATTATGGTGTTGGCAAAGAATATTGAATATACCATGGAATGGCAGGGCAATGAAAAACCTGTCTTGGAAGAAGTACAGCCAGAATGCTATTTAGAAGCAAGGATAGTGATTCTTCATCTCAGATATTTTGGACATGTTATCATAAGGGTCCAGTCCCTGGAGAAGGACGTCTTGCTTGGTGTCATGGATTGAATTATTTCTCCCCCAGAAATTTGTGTATTAACTTGGTTAGGCCATGAGTTCCAGTATTCTGTGGTTGTCCTCCATTTTGTGATTGTAATTTTATGTTAAAGAAGATTAGGGTAGAATTGTAACACCTGACCAGGTCATATCCCTGATCCAATGTAAAGGGAGTTTCCCTGGGGTGTGGCCTGCACCACCTTTTATCTCAAGAGATAAAAAGAAAGGGAGCCAAGCAGAGAGTTGGGGACATCATACCACCAAGAAAGCAATGCTGAGATCAGATTGTGTCCTTTGGACCCAGGGTCCCTGCATAGAGAGTCTCCTAGTCTGGGGGAAGACTAATGAGAAAGACCTTCCCCCAGAGCCTACAGAGAAAGCCTTCCCCTGGAGGTGATGCCCTGAATTTGGACTTGTAGCCTACTAGCCTGTGAGAAAATAAATTGTTAAAGCCATCTACTTGTGGTATTTCTGTTAGAGTACCACTAGATGACTAAGACAGAATTTGGTGCCAAGAGTGGGGCACGGCTCTAACAGATACCTGAAATGTGGAAGCAGCTTTGAAACTGTGAATGGATAGAGTTGTGGCAGCAGCATTGAAGCAACAGCCACAGCGAACCACCTGCCGCAGAACCAGGGGACCAGTGCCAGGCTGTACTGGAGCCAACCCATGAAGTGAGAGAGCTGAGTACCTGTGTATAGGAAGCTTCCTGGTGCAATGGGGTGCCTCTGGGCACTTATCAGTGGAGCTACTGAGCTTTGGAACACTTGCCCCAGCAGGGCAGATGTGGGTGTGAGGACTGAGGAGCCGAGAGGCCAAGAAACCAGGAAACAGAAGCTGAAGAGACAAGGAAAACACAAGAAGCTGAACTGCCTCAGTCTCAAAAGGTATGGCCACGGCCTTTGGGGTTTCAAAGGGTGGAGCTATGGTCTCTGGTATTTCTAAGGGTGGAGTCGCCACGCAGATGGACTAGGAGAATGGTGCTCCTAAAGCCAAGGGAACAGGTCTGTGTCCCAGTGGGCCTGGAAGGTAGAGCTGAAGCCCAGATTCGAGAGGCCTCCATTCAGAATCCGGAGAGTGTAGCCAATACCTAGAGCCTGGAGGGCAGGGCTGTTGTGTAAATTGTCTCAGAGAAAAAAGGATAATTTTCAAGCCTTGACGGCCAATGTAATGTGTTCTGCTGACTTGCTTTGTGCCTGTTATACCTTCTTTCCCTCCAATTTCTCTCATTTGTAATGGAAATATCTACCTTGTGCCTGTTTTGCCATTGTACCTTTGGAAGCAGATAACTTGTCTGTAGATTTCACAGATGAAGGGGAATTTTTGGATTTGGGACTTGGAGTTAAGACTTTTGCTGTGATATGATGGGATGAATATGTTTTACATGTTGCAAGCATGTGATTTTTGGGGGGCCAAAGGGTAGAATGTCATGGATTGAATTACTTCCCCCCCCAAAATGTTCCTATTAACTTAGTTAGGCCATGAGTCCCAGTATTCTGTGCTTTCCTCCATTTTGTGATTGTAATTTTATGTTAGAGAGGATTAGGGTGGAATTGTAACACCCTACCAGGTCACATCCCTGGCCAGTGTAAAGGGAGTTTCCCTGGGGTGTGGCCTGCACTACCTTTTATCTCTCAAGAGATAAAAGGAAAGGGAACCAAGCAGAGAGCTGGGGCCCTCATACCACCAAGAAAGCAGTGTTGGGAGCAGAGCACGTCCTTTGGACCTGGGTTCCCTGCACAGATAAGCTCCTAGTCTGGGGGAAGACTGACAAGAAAGACCTTCCTCCAGAGCCGACAGAGAGAGAAAGCCTTCCCTTGGAGCTGACACCCTGAATTTGGACTTCTAGCCTCCTAGACTGTGAAAAAATAAATTTCTTTCTGTTAAAGTCATCCACTTTTGGTATTCCTCTCATAGCAGCACTAGATGACTCAGACACTAGGTAAAATAGAGGGTCGTCAAAAAAGAGGAAATGCTCAACAAGATGGATTGATTCAGTGGCTGGAAAAATGGGCTCAAACATAGCAAGAATTGTGAGGGTGGTGCAGGACCGGACAGTGTTTCGTTCTGTTGTGTGTGGGGTTGCTATGAGTTGGAATGGGCTCGATGGCACCTAATATATATAATATATCCCAATGAAATTTATTTTGAGTAACAGGTAGTGACCCAGATTGCCAATCCCTTCTCTAGTAGAAAAAGAAGGCAAGGTAATGAATCAAGTAAAAAAGAAAAGCTAACACAAGCACAGAGTAATAAACATGCAATTGATAAAGAGAAGAAATGCCATAGAAATTCAGAAAAGCAAGATCCCTGCAGGTTAAAGAGATTTCTGAAGTCTTCACAGAGTGAGTGGGCATTCCAGTTGTTGTGCTCAGGCTGACAACTCAGTTAGTCATCTGTGAATAACAGGCTGCCTATACCTTCAATGACAGCCACCAATGCACTCCCATTACTTGCTCTCTGACACTCATCTGACTCTTTGATGGGGGAAAGACACTTGCAATTAGAAAACTTGAATTCAAGGCTCTGATATTTTATGTACTACTCGGTTGGTGCAATGGGTAAGGTTGTGTGTCATCTTGGCTGGGCCATGATTCTCAGTGGTTTGCAGCTATGGAATGATGTAGTCTGGCAGTTATATAATCATGTAATTATCTTCTATTTTGTGATCTAATGTAATCTTCTCCATGAAGTGATGTGATGTGATCAGCCAGTCAGTTGTAAGAGGAGTGTCCTCAGGGCTGTGGCCTGCATCTAATACATATGGATGTTCTGGCAAGGCTTGCTGGCTTTTGCTGACTCTGGACCCTACATCTGGCTTGTCATCATCTGACCTTCAGTACTTGGGACTTTAGCCAGTGGCCTGCTGTATTGCCTGCTGGTCTCGGATTTGTCAGCCCCCATAGCCTGTGAGCCAGCATCCTGCCATCTGACCTGTTTATCTTGGGTTCATGAGTCCCTGCAGCTATGGGAGTCATGAGAAGCCTCCAACCTGACACCCATGGAATTGGGACTTGGAACTTGCCAGCCTCTACAACAGCGTGAGCCATTGCCTTGAGATAAATCTTTCTCTCTCTCTCTCTCTATAAATATATGCGTTTCATTGATTTTGCTTCACTAGATAACCTAGCCTAAGACACCCTGTAAGGTCAGTTAAATTTTGTGACTCTAAATGAGTGAATAAAATATGTGAGAAGGATATGGGCTTTTTGATTTACTGGAGCATAGGTTAAATCTAAAATGATTCATGACAAAATGGTGAATATATAAAATTGGGCTCTTACTTCCCCCACTTTTTTTTTCTTTTTTCCAGTTCTTCCCATTAATTTAGCTCATCTCCTTAACATACTCTTGTCCTATTGTTTTTGTGTATTTCAACTTATCCAAACTTCATTAAATAAAGAATCTTGGTATCACTAAATGTCCATGTGCCTCTCCTCCTGAGTATATCTCTATAATAGCTGTGTTTGTTTTTACTGCTTTGTGACTCTGTATAGACTGATTACACTCATGGCCCCTATTCTTTACCACTCAGTGTGTCCATATTCTTTGTCATGTAGCTTTGTATGTAGTTCCTCAAAGTCTCCTATTCCTTGAATCTGGCCTTGTGGCTTGATTTGACTAAGGGCATGTTAGCAGATGTGATGCCAGGAGAGGTTGGATAACACGCTTGTGAGTTTTTCATTCCCAATTCCATATCAGCTTTTGTTATACAATTGCATTCAAGCTAGCCTGTTGGAGAGTGAGAAACATGTAGAGCAAAACCAAGTTGCCCCATTTTTTTTTTTATCCTAGATTAGACAAAAGCCAACTGGCAAATATGTGTGAGCCCAAACCAAATCAGCATAATCATCTCCATAACCCCAGACTAGTGAGCTAAATAAATGCTCCCTGTTACATACCTTGGGTGTTTTGAGGTGGTTTGTTACACACCATGATTGTGGCATTAGATAAACTATACAGAGACAACCTATTTGAAAATGAAAAATGTTATGTGCATAGTACTGTAATTGATAACATCATTTCAGATCTATTCCATTTATGGCAGTAAGATAAGGGGCTTTCTATGAAAAGCAGACAAGGACAGTATAAAACAGCAAACTTATTGATCACCCTTACTCATAAATAGGGATGAGAAACTTCTAAACACAAAATTTACAAGCCGTTTATGGAGTGAAAGAGCATCTAAAAATTACAAACATCAAAATACATGGAATGCAATTAATCAGAATAACAAATTAAAGGTAAACTTTATGACAATCTCAATAAAGGCAGAAAAAGGTGATATAATTAAACTCTTGCTAATTATTTTTGAAAAATAGCAGAAGAGGCATAGAAGAGAATCTACTTAATATTTTAAAGTCTGTCTACCAAAAACTTCCTGCAAATACTGTTCTTAAACGTGAAATATCAGAAGCATTTTCCCTAAAATCAAAGGCAAAATAAATGTCTATGGCGACTGCTTCTATTGCACATGCCCTAGAAATGCTAGGAAGAACAGCAAAAAAATAAGATTAAAAGAATTAGAGAGATAAGGCTAAAAGTGTCCTTATTTGAACATAACATAATTATCTAACCAGTAAATACTAAAGATTCTGCAGAGAAAATATTTTAAATGATAAAGTTTAGCAAATACACTTGCATTATTAATACACAAAAGTACATTTCATTCCAAACATTATTGCTGTTGCTATTTATTGTTGTTAGGTGCCGTCAAGTCGATTCTAACTTACAGGGAACCCTATGTACAACAGAACAAAAACTGCCCGGTCCTGTGTCATCCTCACAATCTTTGCTCTGTTTGAGTCCATTGTTGCAGCCACTGTGTCAATCCATCTCATTGACGGTCTTCTTCTTTTTTAACGACCCTCTTCCAAGCGTGATTGGTCCCTCCTAATAACATGTCCAAAGTACGTGAGACAAAATCTCACCAATATTAAGAAATATTTTAAAAATTTAATATTAATAACTCCTTTTATGGTTCTTAGGAATGTATGTGTGAATACACATACACACACACATATATATGAATTATTTATAAAAATACATAAAACTTTATTAAAGGAAACAGAGAAGATCTGTAAAATGAAGATAGATATATGCTATGTCTATGTCTCAGAAGACTCAATATCATAGAGAGGTCATTTAACCCTGAGAGATCTGTAAATTCAAAGTCATTTAAATTAAAATACCAGTAGGGGGCTTTGTTGTTGTTGTCATTGTTACTATTTTGTTTTTAAAGCAACTGGGAAGTTGACTTTTTAATATTTGTAGGGAATAGAAAAGGCCCCTAAATAGCCTAGAGAATTTAGAAAAACAGAAAAAAAAAAAAAGGTATTATTTTCTCTACTACATATGTCTCATGATAAAGCTATTGTAATTAATATTGTCTTGTATTGGTGCAGATATCTAAAATAAGCCAGTGGTGCAGAACAAAGAGCCTTGGAAACTCATGAATATACAGATATTTTACATATGACAGAGTTGACACAGAAGATCACCAGGGAAAGGGAAGGTTTCCAGTTAATGGCACTGTTACAATTGGATAGACATACAAAAAAATGTACAATTATCCTAGTTCACACCATATGCTAAAATCAATTCCTAAGAGATTAAAAACTTAAATGTAAAAGACCTATACAAAAGAGTATTTCATGCCTTCAGGATAGGAAAGAAAAACTAGATAAAACACAAAAAGCACAAGCCATGAAAGAAAAGAATGACAAATTTTGCTGCACTAAATTAAGACTTTTATCTTCATAACATGCCATAAAGAAGTGAAAAAGTAGACTACATACCTGGAAAGACAATTCACAGCTTATATAGCTGAGAAAGAGTCTCTAGAATACATGCAGTAATTCAATGATGAAAAGAGATTAACTCTCCAGTAGAAAAATGTGCCAAAGTTTTGAAAAAACATTTCACAGGAAATAAAAAAAAATAGTAGAGAAAGTAGCATAATATAAAAACATATTCTGTATAGATAATCATTGCATCTGCAAATGATGGCACATTTGCTTTTTATTTTCCAATTCATATAAATGTACATTTTTTATTTTGTTATTCTTCATTCTATGTTCTCAATTACATGCAAAATAGAAGCAGAAAGGAATATAAACACAGATGTATAATGAGATTACATTTTATGCACAGCAAGTAGGTAAAAATTGAGAAAACTGCCATACAAAGTTTTGGCACATATATGAAGAAACTCTAATATCTTGATGGTGGGAGTATTACTAGGATGATCCCTTTATTAAAAATAAATATGTGACTACCCTTGACTCAACAATTTTATTTTTAGGAATATATGCAGAGAAACTCTTATAGCAGCAGAAGTACACAAAAATAACATACATTTTTATAGAAACATAATTTCTTATGGCACAATATCAGAAACAACTCAAATGCCCACTGACAGAATGGAATATAAAACAGAGAAATTTAACAAAATGTAAATATATGGAACAGTACAAGTTTTAGAACACAAGGTGAAGTGAAAAGCAAAAAGCCCCAAAAAACTATAAATAATATGATTCTGTAATTGGGTGGTGAATTCATATCTGTTTATTTTAAATTGTGCCTTATAACTTATGTATGCATTGCATATAAACCAAAAACCAAACCCACTGCCATCAAGTTGATTCTGACTCATAGCGACCCTATAGGACAGAGTAGAACTGCCCCGTAGAGTTTCCAAGGAGCACCTGGTGAATTCAAACTGCCAACCTTTTGGTTAGCAGCAGTAGCACTTAACCACTACACCACTAAAATATATATATATATATATATATGTAAATACACATAATGAGTTTCATAACATACACATTAATTATATATAGTCTTTGTCAATAAATATAAATACACTTGTATATGTGGAGCCATCGAAGCACTTGAAACAAGGGCTTAACGTAAGATTTATGACATAGAAAATTCTTTGCTTTTGGTACCAAGATTTGAACATGGTGGCTGGCTACAGTCCAAATGCTAGTGAGGCTGTTGCTGTGACACACAGTAGAATACAGGCCTCTTGCAATGAGTATGGACAAAAGTGGATGAAATTTACATGGAGTTATAAACCCAAAAAACCCACTGCCGATGAGTCAATTCTGACTCATAGCGACCCTATAGGACAGAGTAGAACTGCCCCGTAGAGTTTCCAAGGAGTGTCTGGCAGATTCAAACTGCTGACCTTTTGGTTAACAGCCATAGCACTTAACCACTACGCCACCAGCGTTTCCATGGAGTTACACTCAGTTGAAAAAAAAAATCCACAGGGATCAGGCAACATGGGAAGTGACAGTGAGTCAAAGGGGATTGATGACAATTTACACAGTTAGATCTTTAAAACCACTTCCAACTTTTCTCAGCTAGGTTTATACAGTCCTCTACTAGGAAAAAAAGGAGAGATAGGAAGAAAACAGAAAACTGAGAGAGAAAGATTATTAATAAATAACTGGATGGAGTTCTAGTGCTGGAATGGTAGTGTGAGCACTCCATGGACCCATTCCCCAGAAAAATAACTAAAGGTGGTGAAGACAATAACAACAACAAAAAGACATTTAAAATATCTGGTAACTGTCCTGAAGGGATACAACAAGTGAATAAACATTTATTCAAAGTTATCTATCAATATTCAGTAAAAGCCTTAAGAGTCTATGGTATCTGAGCCACAACCCTCTCCCTCGTCCCCTTCTTTTCGACTCAGCTTGGTGGAAGTCCACTCTGGGAAGAAGTGTCCAAGAATTCAGGACTCCGTTTCCCCTCAATTCCCAACGAAGAGTTACCATATCTCACATGAAGGAGCATCCATCATTTCTCATCCCTTCCAAATCCAAATTGAAGAAGCGAAATTTCTGGTGAGTGTAGATCACAGGACAAGAGTTCCCTTCTTCCACTCAGCTCCCACTCTTAGGATGGACACTCTGCCCCAGGTGAAACAGGCCAAGGACAAGAATATTGTGGCCCGGGCCTGCATTGCCTTCACCCAAGTTGACCTGCAGGGCATAGGCTCCATGCCAGGAAAAACAAGATGAGAAGACCAGAGGCTACTGCCCTTGGTTGTACTCAGAGTAGTGGCTCAGGAACTTTTTTAGGGGAAGAGAAAATCCATATGAAAAGAAAAATACAAAACTCTCTCCAAAATAACCAATTTTCATTGAAACAGAGTGTGGGGAATTTCTCATCTAAGAGTGCTCTTAAACATTAGGTTCCCTTGTTTAAGAGCAACAAGATAAATTGTAAAGCAACTAGTTCATTGAGTTCACCAGACAGGACTGGGGAAAGAGACAGCTAAGAAGAGCTTTCCTGAGATATAATATAATAATTCACAAATGCTGTCTTAACTCTGCTTTGAGACCCTGGTTATAGGCCAGTCAGTTTCTTTTCCTGAGTAGTAATTTAAATCCACACTGGAGATACTTTCCTTATCGGATGCTCACACTCCAGAGCCACCATACACCCACCCTAATTGCCCCAGAGCCAGTTTCCAAGCAAATGGAGACAGCCCCTATGTCCTGGAGCCTGTGAAATTATCCAAAAATCCATTTCCCAGAATGCACAGGAAACTTAGCTACCTACACCCCCCCCCAACTTGCTATACATACATTATCGCCTAAAATGTCAGCTTCTGTTTACCCTGTCCCTGAATACAAACCCCTATTTGGCCCTATCTGGTAGCCTTCTCACCTTTGGAGCTGTAAGTAACAAACTATTCTGCCTTTCATCTACCCAAGAGTCTTTGCATTGTGTCCCAAAATCCAAAGAACTTATAATCATACCTAATACAATATGGTTATAAAACATGGGATCAGAAAAAACACTCAAAGACTGGACTAAAAAATTAGCTCTACTCAAATTTCATTGAATCAGACTCCTGAGAATTTTTGCTCCAGGGCTTTTTGGAAAACAATAAAGCAATTAGTGGGTAATTATTATTATTTTTTTTATTATTGGAGCCTGGGTGTAAAAACAAATAAGACATCCAGCTAAACAGAAAGATGAGGAAAAGAGACAGTCAGTGAGAAATCTGCTAAAACCACTGTCATCCTAGACAGATTATACACATGCCTAAGGATACACAATCTCCAGAAAAATTTCCAAAGGCTTCAACCTGTGGGGGAAATAGTCCCCATTAAAATGGCTAAGCCAAGTCATAAGGTAATTAAGAAAACCAACAAAGAAAAATAAAAACATGGAGGCAGAGCCAACACAGTACCCTAGAATGAGGAACTATGACTTCACTCTACAGCAAAGACCCAAGAAACTAAGTAAAGCTCCATCAATCCTGCAAACCTAAACATTGAATGAAGGGATAAAGTACTAGATCAAGCACTGAATGGGAGAAGAAACTGATGGGAAACACAGAATAGATACAGAGTGGGGGTTTCCTGGCAACTAGCATGGCACAACACCACCCTCTTGAAGTATAGCTATCAAGGAACCTGGACAGGGAGTACAAGAAGGCAATTTCATGGAGGCTTCCAATAGGAGACAGAGTAACCAGTAACCAGAGAAACATGCTTTCCAACTCCTCATCCTCTGGTGAGTAGCAGCATAAACCCCTTTGCACCAAGAGCCCCCACCACCAGGGTCCAAAATACGAGCCCCCTCCCAGCTTTTTGGGCTTACCCCTCCTACTCCCACCACAAGGCTGTTTTTCTCCATCCCACCTAGCTCTGTACACGCACTGGATATCCATCTGCCAAAAAAATGAAACAAGACCCATGCCTCACACCAAGCATAATAGCTAACTCAAAATGGATCAAAGACCTAAATATAAAATCTAAAATAATGAAGATTATGGAAGAAAAAATAAAGACAATGTTAGGAGCCCTAATACATGATAAAAACAGTATACAAAACATTACTAACAAAGCACAAACACCAGAAGAGAAACTAGAAAACTGGGAGCTCCTAAAAATCGAACACTTATACTCATCCAGAGACTTCAGGAAAAGAGTAAAAAGACAATCTACAGACTGGGAAAAAAATCTGGCTATGACAAATCTGATCAGCATCTAATCTCTAAAATCTACAAGATACTGCAAAAACTCAACAAGAAAAAGACAAATAACCATATTTAAAAATGGGCAAAGGATATAAAGACTCTTCACCAAAGAACATATTCAGATGGCTAACAGATACAGGAGGAAATGCTTATGGCCATTAGCCATTAGAGAAATGCTAATGAGTAAGTGGGTCTTGGAATGAATACAATGAGATACCATCTCACCCAGCAAGGCTGGCATTAATCCAAAAAACACAAAATAATAAATGTTGGAGAGGTTGTGAGGAGACTGGAACACTTATACACTGCTGGTAGGAATGTAAAATGGTACAACCACTTTGGAAATCGATTTGGCACTTCCTTAGAAAGCTAGAAATAGAAATACCATAGAACCACCATAGAACCCAGCAACCCCATTTCTTGGAATACATCCTAGAGAAATAAGAGCCTTCACACGAATAGATATATGCACATCCATGTCCATTGCAGCACTGTTTACAATAACAAAAAGATAGAAACAATCAAGGTACCCATCAATGGATGAATGGATAAGAAAATTATAGTATATTCACATAATGGAATAGTACACAATGATAAAAGAATGATGATGAATCCATGAAACATCTCATAAAGCATGGATGAATCTGGAAGGCATTATGCTGAGTGAAATTATTCAGTTACAAAACAACAAGTATTGTATGAGACCACTATTATAAGAACTCAAGAAAAGATTTAAACACAAAAGAAAACATTCTATGCTGGTTGTGAGAGTGGGGAGGGAGGGAGAGAGAGGGATATTCACTAAGTAGATAGTAGACAGGAATTATTTTAAGTGAAGGGAAGGACAACACCTGATATAGGAGAAATCAGCACAACTGGACTAATCCAAAAGCTAAGGGGTTTCCTGAATACAACCAACAACATCAAGGGATGGAGTAGCAGGGGCAGGTGTCTGGGGACCATGGTTTCAGGGAACATCTAGGTCAATTGGCATAATAAAGTGTATTAAGAAAATGTTCTGCATCACACTTTGATGAGTGATGTCTGCGGTCTTAAAAGCTAGCAAGCAGCCAACTAAGATGCACCAATTGTTCTCAACATACCTGAAGCAAAGGAGAATGAAGAACACTAAAGTCACAAGGAAAATATGAGCCCAAGAGAAAGAAAGAGCCACATAAAACAGAGACTCCATCAGCCTGAGACTAGAAGAACTAGATGGTTCCGGGCTACCACCGATGACTGCACGGACAGGGGATACAATAGGGAATCCCTGATGGAGCAGGAGAAAGTGGGGTGCAGATCTCAAAGTCTAGTAAAAAGACCAGAACTAATGGTCTAAGACTGGCGGGACCGCAGAGGTCATGACCCCTGGACTTTGTTACCCCAGAACTAAAACCATCCTTTAAGCCAACTTTTCAAACAAAGATTAGACAGGACTAAAAAAAAAAAAAAAAATTTCTTTTCTTTTTTTTTTTAATACAAGACATAAAATGATACTGGTGAGGAGTGTGCTTCTCAGCTCAAGTAGACACATAAGTCTATGTGGCAGCTCCTGTCTAGAGGTAAGATGAGAAGGCAGAGGGGGACATCAGTTGGTTGAATGGACACAGGAAATGCAGGGTGGAGAGGAGTGTGCTGTCACATTGTAGGGAGAGCAACTAGGGTCACATAACAATATGTGTATAAACTGCTGTATGAGAAACTGACTTGATTTGTAAACTTTCACTCAAAACCCAATTAAAGAAAAAATAACAGGAAGAGCAAAGAAAAAAAAAAACACATGGAAATTAAATAACACCTTACTTAAAAATAACAAGATAATAGAAGAAATCAAATAGGGAGTCCATAAATGCCTAAAATCAAATGAGAATGAAAGCACATCATATCCAAACCTTTGGGATACAGCAAAGGCAGTGCCCAGAAATCAATTGATAGGAATAAGCTCACACATCAAAAAAGAACAGACCAAAATCAAAACATTAGCCCTACAACTTGAATAAATAGAAAGGGAATAGCAAAAGAAGGCCACAAGCATCAAAATGAAGGAATTAATAAAAATTAGAGCAGAAATAAATGAGAGAACAGAAAAACATAGAATCAACAAAACCAAAAGTTGTTTCTTTGAAAAGATCAAAAAAATTGATAAATTATTGGTCAAACTGAAAAAAAGAAAAACAGAAGAGGAAGCAAATAACCCAAATAAGAAATGAGATGGGGGACATTACAACAGACCCCACTGAAATAAAAAGGTGGATAACAGAATGCAATGGAAATTGTACTCTGACAAATTTGAAAACCTAGAGGAAATGGGCAAATATTAACACAAACTGGGATACAAAACCTGAACAGACCTATAACAAGAGAAGAGATTGAAAAGGTTAAAAAAAAAATCTCCCAACAAAAACAACAACAAAAGCCCTGGCCCAAACAACTTCACTGGAGAATTCCACCAAACACTCATAGAAGAGCTCACATCAGTACTACTCAAACTCTTTCGAAGTGTAGAAAAGCACAGAGCACTCCTGAATTCATTTTATGAAGCCAGCATAACCCTGATACCAAAGACAGGCAAAGACACCACACAAAAAAGAAAATCACAGACCACTATCTCTCATGAGTATAGATGTAAAAATTCTAGCCAATAGAATTCAGTATCATATCAAAAAATAATACACAACAACCAAGTAGAATTCATGCCAGTTATGCAAGGATGGGAAACCTTGGTGGTATAGTGGTTAACAGCCATGTCTGCTAAGCAAAATATTGGCAGCTCAAATCTGCCAGGTGCCCCTTGGAAACTCTATGGGGCAGTTCTACCCCATCATATATGGTCGCTCTGAGTTGGAATCAACCCGATGGCAACAGGTTTGGTGTTTTGGCTTTTGGTATGCAAAGATGGTTCAACATTAGAAAATCAATCAACATAACCCATCACACAAATAGAGTAAAACCAAATAATTGCATGATCATCTCTATCAATGCAAAAAAAAAGCATTTGATAAAGTTCAACACCTATTCCTGATAAAAATTCTCAAGAAAATAGGCTTAGAAGGAAAATTCCTCAACATAATAAAGGGTATCTATACAAAACCAACAGTCAACATCATTCTCAATGGAGAGAGGCTGAAACCTTTCTCCCTGAGAATGGGAACAAGACAAGGATAACCTTTATCACCACTATTTAACATTGTGCTGGAAGTCCTACACAGAGCAATAAGGCAAGAAAAAGAAATAAAGGACATCCAAGTTGGAAATAAAGAAGTAAAATTATCCCTATTCACAGATGACATGATCCTATACATAGAGAACCCCACAGATTCCACAAGAAAGCTACTGGAACTAATAGATACAGCAGATTAGCAAAATACAAGTTCAACGTAAAAAAAAAAAAAAAAATCAGTTGGATTCCTATAGGTCAACAAAGAGAACTTTGAAAAGGAAATCGGGAAAATAATACCATTTATATAATAGCCCCTAAAAAGATAAAATATTTAGAATAAATCTAAGGGGCATAGAAGATATACACAAAGAAAACTACAAAATGCTATTGCAAGAAACCAAAAGAGACCTACATAAATGGAAAAAACATACCAAGTTCACGGATAGGAAGACAAACATTGTGAAAATGTCAATCCTACCCAAAGTTAGGAAACGCTGGTGGAATAGTCATTAGGAGCTATGGCTGCTAATCAAAAGGTAGGTGGTTCGAATCCACCAGGTGCTCCTTGAAAACTCTGTAGGGCAGTTCTACTCTGTCCTATAGGGTTGCTAAGAGTCAGAATTGACTTGATGGCAATGGGTTTGGTTTTTTTGCTTTGTACCCAAAGTGATCTACAGATATAATGCAATTCCTATTCAAATACCAACAGCATTCTTTAAAAAGATGTAAAAACTAATCACCAAATTTATATGGAAAGGAAAAGAAGCCTGGAAGAAGCAAAGAGTTATTGAAGAAAAAGAACATAGTAGGAGGCCTTACACTACCAGATCTGAGGACCCACTATATAGCCATACTAGTCTGAAGAGCCTGGTACTGGTACAACCACAGACCCGTAGACCAATGGAATGGAATTGTTAACCCAGGCATAAATTTATCCACCTATGGTCAGCTTACCTTTGAAAAAGGACCAAAGGAAAACACAGTTGTGGTGGTTAAGATTGCATGTCAACTTGGCTGGACCATGATTCTAAGTGTTGTGGCAGTCGTATGATGTTGTGATCACCTGCTTGTTGAGGTTTGATGTGTGATCGCCACCATGACAAGATCTGCTGTGAGTCAGTACTGGCAGGGGTGGAGCCTGAGGTAGCTCACCACCCCCCTCAGGCTTCATCTCTCTGCCCTCCGCCCGCTAGTTCTACCTTCTGTTCTTGCCAGCACTTTCACTTGTTCTGGATCCTGCATCTGGATCCTGTCCATCTGACTTCCAGTTCTTGGGACTTGAGGTAGCATCTTCTCTACACACTTGCCTTATGATAGTGGGATTCATTGATCTTCACAGCCTGTGAGTAACAGCCATTCTCTCCAGCCTGCTGATCTTCTGTTCACCAGCCCCTGTGGTTACATGAATCATGAGAAGCCTCTTACCTGACCCACGGAGTTGGGATGCTACAGCCTCTATAGCCACATGAGCCATTTGCTTGATAGGAATCTCTCTCTCTCTCTTTGCTGGTTTTGCTTCTCTAAAAAAAAAAAAAAATAGAGAACCCAACCTGAGACATTTGGTACCAAGAATTGTTCTAGAGAAACAAAATTGTAAGGATGAATTTTCTAAATTGGTTCTCAAGTCTGGTTAGTCTTAAAGATGTTGATGACTCTGCTTCCAGGAGTAAAGAGGGTGCTGTTAATACATGGGGTGAGGTGGCAATTCAAATATGCAAAATATCACCACCAATAGATCAGGATCAGGTATTGGTGAAAGATGAGGCTCTGGGTGATTGCATGTATGACACCTTTCTACAATTTTGTCAAAATGAGAAGCATAAGGAAGTTGGCTGGTTGGTCCTGCCTTCACTGGACAGCCCGGTAAAAGAAAGAGATGTGCTCAGGTCTTCAGAGTCCAAGCTCAAGTGCTGCATAAATGACCTCAAAGTTTCCACTTGTGCCTTGAAAGAAAGGTTTACTTCCTGTAGTAACAGAGCCAATATTGCCAAAAACAAATCCACAGTCTTATTGTAAGAGTGGCTGAATCACAACATCAACTCAACTGTCAAACTCAAGTGGTGTCTGAAGTCAAAATGAGGACACTGATTGGGAATATATGGGATCCTGATATCTGTGCTGGGAACATAAGGGCAGATAATCAGGAAATTGGGGACAGAGTCCCCTAAATTCCACTGAATGGCTCCTGCCGACAGAACCATTAGCCCTTCCACTCACATCTAATGAGATTAACCAAACTGCATCTAAAGCAACTTTCTTTAAGTCATTGCCTGGGGCATCACCTGAGGCAGATGCTTTAAAAGACAATGCTGAATGTTCTCAAAACATTTCCCCACTGATTTTGGCTTCTAGACTTATAACTAGACTTAAGTCCCACTGAGCCCCAAAGGGCGAAGTATAAAATGTAACCCAGGAGGAGGTACACTACACTCGGAAAGAACTGCTTGACTTTTCTAATATGTACAAAGAGAAACTTGTGGAATACTTGTATGAATGGCTATTAAGGGTGTGGGAGAACGGTGCAAGGAACATAAAGATGGATGAGTCTGAGTTTATTGATATGGGGTCACTAAGCACAGATTCTTCATTCAATGTTTCAGCACAAGAGGTTAGGAAAGGATCTAACAGTTTATTTGGTTGTGTTGCTGAAGCATGGATTATGAAGTGGCCTACACTAAATCAGGTTGAAGTACCAGACTTCCGTTGAAATACTGTAGAAGAAGGTATCCAAATGTTTAGGGAAATTCGCATGCTAGAGTGGATTTACCACGTTACCATAGATCCACACATGGAGTGTCCAGAGGATATCATAACTTGAGGAAAAAATTTGTGAAGGGAGCCCCAGCATCCTTGAAGATGGCTGTGATTGATATTTTATATAAATCAGATTTGACAGTGGGTACTGCCCTGACTGAATTAAGACACCTAACTACAAAGGGTCTGATGTGGAGCCCGTAGTGGTAGGGGCCAAGTGGCAGCATTCAATTGACCAAGACAAGGTGGTCATGGTTACCATAATAGACAGCAGAGTCAAAGCAATAATCATGACTCATATGGATTTATGGCATTGACTATTTAGTCATGGTGTCCCTAGGAGTGAAATAGATAGGAAATCTACTAAATATTTTCTTGATCTTTACAAGCAGGTAAATTCTAGGTCAAGTGAACAAGAGTCTAACTCAAATTGCCAGAATAGAGAGCCATGGCCCCTCAATTAATTCCCAGACTTGAGAGAGTTTACAGGCCCACAACTCCTTGACTGAAGCGGAGGCCAAGTCCCCTTGAGGGAGGGCTCCAATTCACTGCAAAAAACTTATACTGTCTTTCTCCTAGCCTTCCCCAAAGGGATCTATGGCCTCGTACGAGAGTGACTATTCACTGGGGAAAAGGAAATAATCAGACTTTTCAGGGATTGCTGGATACTGCCTCTGAACTGACACTAATTCCATGAGACCCAAAATGTCACTGTGACATACCAGTCAGAGTGGGGGCATGTGGAGGTCAGGTCATTAATAGAGTCTTAACTCATGTCCATCTCACAGTAGGTCCAGTGGGTCCCTGAACCCATCCTGTAGTGATTTCTCCAGTTCCAGAATGCATAATTGGAATAGATATATTCAGCAACTGACAGAAACTCCACATTAGATCCCTGACAAAAGGAGTGAGGGCTATTATGATAGGAAAATCCAAGTGGAAGCCAGTAGGATTGACCCTACCTAGGAAAATAGTAAACCAAAAACAAAACGTCATTCCTGGAGGGATTGCAGAGATTACTACCACCTTCAAGGAACTGAAGGATGCAGAAGTGGTTATTCCCGCCACATCCCCATTCAACTCACCTATTTGACCTGTGCGAAAAACAGATGGATCTTGGAGAATTGACAGTGGACTATCAAAAACTTAACCAGGTGGTGACTGTAATTGCAGCTGTTGTTCCACATGTAGTCTCATTGCTTGAGCAAGTTAATACATCTCCTGGTACTTGGTATGCAGCTATCGATCTGGCTAATGCCTTTTTCTCCATAACTGTTTTGAAGGATGATCAGAAGAAGTTTGCCTTTAGCTGGCAAGGCCAGCAATGCACCTCCAGTTGCCTATCTCAGGTTTACATTGACTCTCCAGCCACATATCATAATTTCATCTGCAGAGAACTTGGTCACCTTTCCCTTCCACAAGATGTCACTCTGGTTCATTACATTGATGACATTATGTTGATTGAACCAAGTAAGGAAGAAAAGTCAAAGACCCTACACTTATTGGTAAAACTTTGTGTGCTGGAGGGTGAGAAATTAATCTTACAAAAATTCAGGAAATTTCCAACTCAGTGAAATTTCTAGGGGTCCAGTGGTGTGGGGCATGTCGAGATATCCCTTCTAAAGTGAAGGAAAAATTATTGCATATGGCTCCTCCCACAACTTAAAAGGAGGCATAATGCCTAATGGTCCTCTTTGGATTTTGGAGGCAGAATATTCCTCATTTGGGTGTGCTACTCCAACCTAATTATCCAGCGACTCGAAAAGCTGCTAGTTTTGAGTGGGGCCTAGAAAAAGAGAAGGCTCTGCAACAGGTTCAGGCTGCTGTGCAAGCTGTTCTGCCACTTGGACCCTATGATCCAGCCGATCCAATGGTGCTTGATGTGTCCTTGGCATACAGAATTGCTGTTTGGAGTCTTTGGCAGGCCTCTATTGGTGAATCACAGAGCAGATCCTTAGAATTTGGAGCAAAGCCATGCCATCCTCTGCAGGTAACTACTCTCCTTTTGAGAAACAGCTTTTGTCTTGTTAGTGGGCCGTAGTAGAGACTGAACGTTTAACCATGGGATGCCAAGTCACCATGTGGCCTCAGCTGCCCATCATGAACTGGGTGTTGTATGGACATGCACGGCAGCACTCCATCATTAAATGGAAGTGGTATATACGAGATTGGGCCTGAGCAGGACCTGAAGGCACAGGTAAGTTGCACGAGGAAGTAGCCCAAATGCCCATGGTCTCCACTCCTGTCACGTTACATTCCATTTCCCAGCCTCCACCTATGGCTTCATAGAGAGCTCCTTAGGATCAGTTGACAGAAGAAGAGGAAACTCATGCCTGGTTTACAGATGGTTCCATGTGATATGCAGGCAACACAGGAAAGTGGACAGCGGCAGCCCTACAGTCCCTTTCTGGAACCTCCCTGAAGGATAGTGGTGAAGGGAATTCTTCCCAAAAAGGCAGAACTTTGAGAAGCACCTGGTTATTCACTTTGCTTGGAAGGAGGAATGGCCAGGTGTGTGATTTGATACTGATTCATGATCTGTGGCCAACGGTTTGGCTGGATGGTCAGGGTCTTAGAAGGAACATGATTGGAAAATCAGAGACAAGGATTTATGGGGACGAGGTATGTGGATGGACCTATCTGAATGGGCCAAGGAAGTAAAGATATTTGTGTCTCATGTGAATGCTCACCAAAGCGTTGCCTCAGCAGAGGAGGATTTTAACAATCAAGTGGATAGGATAACAAATTCTATGGAAACCAGCCACCAGTCATCACCTGTCCCCAGCTACTCTAGTCATTGCTCAATGGGCTTATGAACAAAGTGTCCATGGCGGCAGGGATGGAGGTCATGCACCAGCCCAGACTTACGGACTTCCACTCACCAAGGCTGACTTCGCTACAGCTACTCCTGAGTGCCCAATCTGCCAGCAGCAAAGACCAACACCAAGTTCCTGATATGGCACCATACCTCGAGGTAATCAGTCTGCAACGTGGTGGCAAGTTGATTACATTGGACCACTTCCTTCATGGAAAGGGCGGTGTATAGACAGTGAATAGACACTTACATTGGATATGGATTTGTCTTCCGTGCATGCAATGCTTCTGCCAAAACTACCATCTGTGGACTTACAGAATGCCTTATTCACCATCATGGTATCTCACACAGCATTGCCTCAGATCAAGGGACTCATTTTACAGAAAATGAAGTACAGTAGTGGACCCATGCTTATGAAATTCACTGGTCTTACTACGTTCCCCATCATCCTGAAGCGAGAGATGATGGAATGGCCTCCTAAAGACACTATTATGGTGCCACCTAGAGGGCAATATCTTGCAGCATTGGGACAATGTTCTCCAGGAGGCTGTATATGTTCTAAACCAGCATACAATATATGATGCTATTTCTTCCATAGCCAGCATTCTTGGGTCCAGGAGTCAAGGGGTGAAAAAGGGAATGACACTATTACCCCTGGTGACCTACTCATCAGGTTTTTGCTTCCTGTCCCTGCTACCTTATACTCTGCAGGTCTAGAAGTCTTAGTTCCAAAGGCAGGAATCCTCCCACCTGGAGATCCATATCACTGATTCCATTGAACTAGAAGCTAAGACTGTCACCTGGCCACTTTGACCTCCTTATGCCTTTGAATCAAGAGGCAAAGAAGGGAGTTGCCATACTGGAGGGTGTCATTAATCCTGATTACCAAAAGGAAATCAGATTGATATTTCACAATGGAAGTAGAATATGTCTGAAATGCAGGAGATTCCTTAGGGCATCTCTTAGGACTACCATGCCCTATGATTAAAGTCTAAGGAAAACTACAGCAACCCAATTCTGACAATACTACTAACTGCCCAGACCCTTCAGGAAGGGAAGTTTGGGTCACTCCAAAAAGCAAAGAACCACGGCCAGCTAAGAGCAACAGGAATATGGAATGAGTGATGAAAGAAGGTAGTTCGTAATACCAGTTATGGCCACTTGACCAGTTGCAGAAACAAGGACTGTAACTGATATGAGTATTTCTGTGTTGCATGTGCTCATTGAATATTTTTTTTCCTTCACTTATAAAATATAAGATGTAAACAGGGCTAGTGCATTTTCAGTTGTATGTGTGTTTGTTGCATCATGTTAGGCAAAAGTATGACTTTATAATTGCCTTTATTCAGAGACTGTATATGATTTATGGAGATGTGTACGGGTGCCAAGCTGACGAGGGGTGGACTGTGATGGTTAAGATTGTGTGTCAATTTGGCTGGGCTATGACTATCAGTGTTTTGGCAGTCATGTAATGCTCTCACTTCCCTGTTGAAATCTGATACTTCATCACCTCCATGATGGTATCTACTGTGAGTTGTTACTGGCTGTGGAAGGCCCTTTGATGGCTGACTGCTCCCCTCAGCCTTCATCTTTTCACCCTCCACTACCTAGTTCTTCCTTCTCTCCTTGACGGGACTTTTGCTCATTCTGGATCCTGTAGCTGGCTTCTGTTCATCTGCTCTCTAGTTCTTGGGACTTGAGCTAGTAGCTTACCTGTGGTCTTGCCTGCCAATATTGGGTTTTATCAATCTTCATAGCCTGTGAGCAACAGCCTTGCTTCCCAGGCTGCTAATCTTGGGTTCACCAGTCCATGAAGCTATGTAAATCAGGAGAAGCCTCAAGTTGAGATGTTACAGCCTTTACAACCACATGAGTAATTTCCTTCATATAAACCTCTTTCCCTATGTATGTACTTATATACTTTACTGGTTTTGCTTCTATAGAGAACCCAGCCTAAGACAACATCTTTTTAACAAATGGTGCTGGCAAAATTGGATGTCCACCTATAAAAAAATGTTATAGGGCCAATACCGTACACCATACACAAAACTAATGGATTTGATCTCAAAATGGATCAAAGACCTAATATAAGAATGAAAATGATAAAGATCATAAAAGAAAAAGTCGGGTCAATCTTAGGGGTCCTAATACATGGCATAAATACAATATAGTCCATTACTAACGATGCACAAAGAACAGAAGATAAACTAGAAAACTGGGAGCTCCTAAAATTAAACACTTATGCTCATCAAAAGACTTCACCAAAAGAGTAAAAAAAGAGCCTACAGACTGGGAAAGAATCTTTTGATTACAACACAACCAACAAAGGTATAATGTCTAAAATCTATGGAATACTTCAACACCTCAGCAACAAAAAAAACAAACAATTCAATTAAAAAATGGTAAAGATATGACAAGCTAGGAGCTCTGAATATCAAAAGCAAAGTTAAGAAATTGGACTAAGTGGCAGGAGGGGGGAGAAACAGTTCGGAAGCAGCGAAGAGTTGCTGGACCTGATGTGGCAGGAACCGATGCCCCACAGGCTTGATCCCCTGGCAGAACCATGGCAGGGATGGCGGTAGCGTTCAGGACATGGTCTCCTCAGTGAGACAGAGTGAGCAACACAGAGTCTACTCATGCCTCTGGAATCAGCAAAGAACAGTGCTTTCGGCAAAAGATAAGTACTTGCATCTAATTTATCATGTACACCAAAAAGCACCCCTTTCAAAAGAACTCTTTCCCCCCTTTATGCGATCCCTTCTCCCTCTGCTTCATCCCCCAAAAGGGCTTCAGTGGTGGTCACTTTTCCCGGGTCTGAGGTAGGTTCTGCTACCTGTACTGAGCCATTCTCCCTGCCTCGGTGAAGGAACAAATTAACAAATGGGGAAAAAATGATATGCTGTCTCCTCTCAGCTGGGAACACAGGGCAAAAGCAGCTCTTTTGCCTGGGTACAACCTCAAGCAGTACACAGACTTTGAATGCCTTTCACCCTTGCTTGGAACTCTGTGGACACATTTCAGCATCTTATATCCTCATTGGCACAGTGCAACAGTGTATATGCCTGAGGTCTGACTTTAACAGTTTCAGCTATGTGGTGGAGAGGCAAGTTTTTTACATTTCACAGCACTGTACCTATTAATAAGGGTCCTCACATACCCACATGAAGGGACTGAGAACTGGTGGTTCCACCACTACCACCTAGCCACCTGCAAAAAGAGGTCCAAGGCTAAGTGGTGCCTCCCAGACCTTATAGCCAAAAGCATTGCGTTCCTATAGTCCAGGAGCAGAGCTCACCCACCTGGGAGCTCTAGGAAACAGGGATGTGTGTTCCTTACAGTCATTCAGGGGATAGTTGTCAGTCCCTTGCCTTGCTCAGAGTGTGACCCCCTGCTGCAGCCAAATACCTGTGCATACACCAATCACTACAGCTCCTCTAAGGATGTAGGTGAGAGCCTGCACAACACACTTGGTGATCAACTACCTGGACACCTGAGCTGAATTCATATAAGAAAAGTGAATGGAATCCTGGGCTCACATACCTGGTAACAGCTCTAGCCATCTGATGACAGGACGTTAGAGCTCCAAATGTGCCAAAAATCAAACTAGCTTACTCGAGCAGCCTATTTTGGCAGCATATCAAAACAAAGCAAGAAGCTAGGACACAGTAAGCAAAACTAAAATAAATTAATACAAAAACTTACAAATGGCTCAGAGACAGCAGTCAATATCAAATCACATAAAGAAGCAGACAATGATTGCTTCAACAGGCTTCCAAAACAAAGAATCAAGGGATCTTCCCGACAAAGATATATTCCTGGAACTACCAGAGGTAGGACACAAAAGATTAATATACAGAACTCTTCAAAAGATCAGAAAGATCAGGAAAAATGCAAAACAAGCCAAGGAACACATAGATAAAGCATTAGAAGAAATTAAGAAGGTTATTCAAGAGCATAAAGACAAATTTAATAGGATGCAAGAATCCATAGAGAGACATCAAACAGAAATTCAGAAGATTAACAATAAAATTTCATTATTAGACAACTCGATAGAAAGTCAGGAGCAGAATCGAGGAAACAGAAGTCAGAATTAGTGAGACTGAAGATAAAACACTTGGCACCAATATATTCATAGAAAAATCAGATAGAAGAATTTAAAAAAATGAAGAAACCCTAAGAATCATGTGGGGCTCTAGCAAGAGAAATGCCCTGCAAGTGATTGGAGTACCATAACAAGGAGGAAGAACAGAAAATTCAGAGAGAATTGTTAAAGATTTGTTGGCAGAAAACTCCCCTTGTATCGTGAAAGATGAGAGGATATCTATCCAAGATGCTTATCAAACCCCACAGAAGGTAAATCCCAAAAGAAAGTCACCAAGACATAATAATGAAACTTCCAAAACAAAAGATAAAGACAGAACTTTAAGAGCAGCTAAGGGTAAACAAAAAGTCACCTACAAAGGAGGTCAATAAGAATAAGCTCAGACTACTCAGCAGAAACCATGCAGGCAAGTAGGCAATGGGATGACATATATAAAGCCTTGAAGGAAAAATTTGGCATCAAAGAGTCAAATATCCAGCTAAACTGTCTTGCAAATCAGAAGGTGAAATTAGGACATTTCCAGATAACCAGAAGTTTAGAGAATTTTGAAAAAAACAAACAAAAACTACAAGAAATACTAAAGGGAGTCCTCTGGTGAGAAAGTCAATAACATCAGATAACAACCCAGAATTAGAACACAGGACAGAACAACCAGATATCAACTCACATAGGGAAATCACAAAAATATATTAAGATAAAAGCTCAAAACAGGGAAACAGCAATGTCATTAAGTAAAAAAAATGACAACTTTAAATCAATAAAGAGAAACTAAAAAATGTAGCACAGATCTTTCATATGGGGAAGAAGTCGAGGTGATATAAAGAGATAAATGTTTAGTTTGAACTTAGAAAAATGGGGTAAATATTAAAATAATCACAAAAGAGACTAACAATCCTACATATTGAAATAAAATACAAGAAAAGCATAATGACTCAGCAAAAACAAAGTCAACAACGATGAAAAAGAGGAAAAGACAATACATAATGAAAAATGACTCAGAACAAAAATTAAGTTGAAAAAAGAAACTGTCAAAAATACTCAAAAAAAGACATCAAATAACTGCACTATACTCATACCTTTCCGTAATTAATCTGAATGAAATCAATTAAATGCACCTATAAAGAGAAAGATAGTGGGAGAATGGATGAAAAAACATGATCCATCTATAAGCTACCTATGAAACACCCCTTAGACTTAAAGACAGAAACTAAAACTCAAAGGATGGAAAAATATATATCAAGCAAACAACAATCAAAAAACAGCAGGAGTGGCAATATGAATTTCTGACAATAAAAAAGACATTAAATTTAAATCCACCATAAAGGATAAGGAAGGATACTATATAATGACTAAAGGGTCAATATACCAGGAGGATATAACCATAATAAATATTTAAGCACCCAACAACACCGCTCTAAAATACATAAAACAAACTCAAACATTATTGAAAAAAGAAATAGCTCCACAATAATAGTAGGAGACTTCAACACACCACTTTTGGTGAAAGACAGAACATCCAGAAAGAAGCTCAGTAAAGACACAGAAGATCTAAATGCAAGTCAACCAACTTGACCTCATAGGCATATACAGAATACTACACCCAACAGCAGCCAAGTATACTTTCTTTTCCAATGCATAGGGAACATTCTCCAGACTAGACCACATATTAGGTGATAAAGTAAGCCCTAACAGAATACAAATCAGCCAACTATTGGAAAGCATCTTCTCTAAACAAAAAGACATAAAAGTAGAAAAAAATAACAGAAAACGCAGGGAAAAAAATCAAACACGTAGAAATGACTGGGTTATAGAAGAAATTAAGGACAGAATAAAGAAATTCATAGAATCCAGAGAATGAAAGCACTTCCAATCAGAAACTTTGGAACACAGCACAAGCAGTACTCAGAAGTTAGTTTATATCAATAAATGCACACATCCAAAAAGAACAAAGGGCCAAAATCAAAGAACTACCCCTACAACTTGAACAAATACAAAGGGAGCAACAAAAGAGACCCTCCGGCACCAGAAGAAAGCAAATAATAAAAATTGGAGCAGAATTAGACAAAATAGAGAACAGAAAAACAATGAGAGTTAAGAAGACCAAAAGCTTGTTCTTTGAAAAAAAATAAAATAAAATCATTAAACCATTGGCCAGACTGACAAAAGAAAATCAGAAGACTAAGCAAATAACCCAAATAAGATTAACATGATGACTGCCCTGACAGGGATCACAGCAGAGGACCCCTGAGGGAGCAGGAGATCAGTGGGATACAGACCCCAAATTCTCATAAAACGACCAAACTTAATGGTCTGACTGAGACTGGAGGAATCCTGGCGGCCATGCTCCCCAGACCTTCAGTTGACACAGGACAGGAACCATCCCCGAAGACAACTCATCAGAAATGAAAGGGACTGGTCAGCGGGTGGGAGAGAGACGCTGATGAAGAGTGAGCTAATTATATCAGGTGGACACTTGAGATTGTGTTGGCAACTCTTGTCTGGAGGGGGGATGGGAGGATAGAGAGAGAGGGAAGCAGGCAAAATTGTCAAGAAAGGAGAGACTGAAAGGGCTGACTCAAGAGGGGGAGAGCAAGTGGGAGTAAGGAGTGAGATGTATGTAAACTTATATGTGACAGACTGGATTTGTAAACGTTCACTTGAAGCTTAATAAAAGTTATTAAAAAAAAAAGATTAACATGAGCAATATCACACAGACACAAATGAAATTAAAAGAATCATATCAGATTATTATGAAATATTGTACTCTAACAAATTTGAAAACGTAGAGGAAATGGACAAATTTATGTTGTTCTTGTTGTTAGGTGCCATCGAGTCAGTTCCTACTCATAGCAACCCTATGCACAACAGAACGAAACACTGCCCGGTCCTTACAATTGTTGTTATGCTTGAGCTCATTGTTGCTGGCACTGTGTCAATCCACGTCATTGAAGGTCTTCCTCTTTTCCGCTGACCCTGTACTCTGCCAAGCATGATGTCCTTCTCCAGGGACTGATCCCTCCTGACAACATGTCCAAAGTATGTAAGATGCAGTCTCGCCATCCTTGCTTCTAAGGAGCATTCTGGTTGTACTTCTTCTAAGACAGATTTGTTCATTCTTTTGGCACTCCATGGTATATTCAGTATTCTTTGCCAACACCACAATTCAAAGGGGCAATTCTTCGGTCTTCCTTATTCATTCTCCAGCTTTCACATGCATATGATGTGATTGAAAATACCATGGCTGGGTCAGGTGCATCTTAGTCTTCAGGTTGACATCTTTCTCTTCAACACTTTGAAGAGGTCCTTTGCAGCAGATTTGCTGAATGCAATGAGTCTTTTGATTTCTTGACTGCTGCTTCCATGGCTGTTGATTGCGGATACAAGTAAAAGGAAATCCTTGAAAACTTCTATCTTTTCTCCTTTTAACATAATGTTGCTCATTGGTCCAGTTGTGAGGATTTTTGTTTTCTTTATGTTGAGATACAATCCATACTGAAGGCTGTGGTCTTTGATCTTCATTATTAAGTGCTTCAAGTCCTCTTCACTTTCAGCAAACAAGGTTGTGTCATCTGCATAATGCCGGTTATTAATGAGTCTTCCTCCAATCTTGATGCCCCGTTCTTCTTCATCTAGTCCAGCTTCTCGTATTATTTGTTCAGCATAAAGATTAAATAGGTGTGGTGAAAGAATACAACCCTGACACACACCTTTCCTGACTTTAGACCGGTCAGTATCCCCTTGTTCTATCTGAACAACTGCGTATTGATCTATGTAAAGGTTCCTCAAGAGCACAATTAAGTGTTCTGAAATTCCCATTCTTCACAGTGTCATCCATAGTTTGTTATGATCCACACAGTCGAATGCCTTTGCATAGTCAATAAAACACAAGTAAACATCCTTCTGGTATTCTCTGCTTTCAGCCAGGATCCATCTGACATCAACAATGATATCCCTGGTTCCATGTCCTCTTCTGAAAGGGGCCTGAATTTCTAGCAATTCCCTGTCGATATACTGCTGCAGCCATTTTTGAATGATCTTCAGCAGAATTTTGCTTGCATGTGATATTAATGATATTGTTCTATAATTTCCACATTAGGTTGGATCACCTTTCTTGGGAATAGGCATAAATATGGATCTCTTCCAGTCAGTTGTCCAGGAAGCTGTCTTCCATATTTCTTGGCATAGGCGAGTGAGCACCTCCAGCGCTGCATCTGTTTGTTGAAACATCTCAATTGATATTCCATCAATTCCTGGAGCCTTGTTTTCACCAATGCCTTCAGAGCAGCTTGGACTTCTTCCTTTAGTACCATTGGTTTCTGATCATATGCCACCTCTTGAAATAGTTGAATATCAACTAATTCTTTTTGGTATAATGACTCCGTGTGTTCCTTCCATCTTCTTTTGATGCGTCCTGCATCATTTAATATTTTCCCCATGGAATCTTTCACTATTGCAACACCAGGCTTGAATTTTTTCTTCAGTTCTTTCAGCTTCAGAAACACTGAGCTTGTTCTTCCCTTTTGGTTTTCCATCTCCAGCTCTTTGCACATGTCATTACAATACTTTATTTTGTCTTCTCGAGATGCCCTTTGAAATCTCCTGTTCAGTTCTTTTACTTCATCAATTCTTCCTTTTGCTTTAGCTGCTTGATGCTCAAGAGCAAGTTTCGGAGTCTCCTCTGACATCCAGCATGGTCTTTTCTTTCTTTCCTGTCTTTTCAGTGACCTCTTGCTTTCTTCATAGATGATGTCCTTGAGCTCGTCTGGTCTTCGGTCACTAGTGTTCAATGAGTCAAATCTATTCTTGAGATGGTCTCTAAATTCAGGTGGGGTATACTCAAAGTCATATTTTGACTCTGGTGGACTTGCTCTGATTTTCTTCAGTTTCAGCTTGAACTTGCATATGAGCAATTGATGATGTGTTCCACAGTTGGCCCCTGGCCTTGTTCTGACTGATGATATTGAGCTTTTCCATCATCTCTTTCCACAGATGTAGTCAATACGCTTTCTGTGTGTTCCATCTGGCGAGGACCATGTGTATAGTCGCTGTTTAAGTTGGTGAAAGAAGGTATTTGCAATGAAGAAGTCATTGGTCTTGCAAAAGTCTATCATTTGATCTCCAGCATTGTTTCTATCACCAAGGCCATATTTACCAACTACTGATCCTTCTTTGTTTCCAACTTTCATATTCCAATCGCCAGTAATTATCAATGCATCTTGATTGCATGTTCGATCAATTTCAGACTGCAGCAGCTGATAAAAATCTTCTATTTCTTCATCTTTGGCCCTAGTGTTTGGTGCGTAAATTCAAATAATAGTCATATTAAGTGGTCTTCCTTGTAGGCGTATGGATATTATCCTAGCACTGACAGCGTTGTACTTCAGGATAGATCTTGAAACATTCTTTTTGACAATGAATACAACACCATTCCTCTTCAAGTTGTCATTCCCAGCATAGTAGACTATGTGATTGTCCGATTCAAAATGGCCAATACTAGTCCATTTCAGCTCACTAATGCCTAGGATATCGATGTTTATGTGTTCCATTTCATTTTTGATGATTTCCAATTTTCCTAGATTCATACTTCATACATTCCAGGTTCTGATTATTAATGGATGTTTGCAGCTGTTTGTTCTCATTTTGAGTTGTGCCACATCAGCAAATGATGGTCTCGAAAGCTTTACTCCATCCAAATCATTAAGGTCGACTCTACTTTGAGGAGGCAGCTCTTCCCCAGTCATCTTTTGAGTGCCTTCCAACCTGGGGGGCTCATCTTCTAGTACTATATGAGACAGTGTTCTGCTGCTATTCATAAGGTTTTCACAGGCTAATGCTTTTCAGAAGTAGACCACTGGGTCCTTCTTCCTATTCTGTCTTAGTCTGGAAGCTCATCTGAAACCTGTCTTTCACGGGTGACCCTGCTGGCATCTGAATACCGGTGGCATAGCTTTCAGCATCACAGCAACACACAAGCCCCCACAGTATGACAAACTGACAAACAGTTTATCTACCTAAACTAACACACACAGAAGTAGAACAACTAAATAAACGTATAACAAAAGGAGAGATTGAAAAGTTGTTTAAAAACTCCCAACCAAAAAAAATCCTGGCCCTGACGACTACACTATTCTACCAAACTTTCAGAGAGGAGTTAACATCACTATTACTGAAGGTATTTCAGAGCATAGAAAAGGATGGAATACTCCCCAAATCATTCTAGGAAGCCAGTATATCTCTGATAACAAAACCAGGTAAAGACGCCACAAGAAAAAGAACATTACAGACCTATATCACACATGAACTTAGAAGCAAAAATCCTCAGCAAAATTCTAGCCAATAGAATTCATCAACATTACAAAAAAAAAAAAATTCACCATGACCAAGTGGGATTCATTCCAGGTATGCAAGGATGGTTTAACATTAGAAAAACAATCAATGTAATCAATCACATAAATAAAAGGCGAGAACCACATGATTGTATCAATTGATGTAGAAAAGGCATCTGACAAAGTCCAGCACTCATTGTGAGAAAAACTCTCAGCAAAACAGGAATAGACAGAAAATTCTTCAACATAATAAAGGGTATTTATGCACCAACAGCCAACATCATCCTAAATACAGAGTGTGAAAGCTTTCGCCTTGAGAACAGGAACCAGACAAGGATGCCCTTTATCAGCACTCTCATTCAACTTGTGCTGGAGGTCCTAGCCAGAGCAGTTAGGTTAAATAAAGAAATAAGGGGCATGCAAACTGGCAAGGAAGAAGTAAAGTATCTCTATTTACAGATGACATGATCTTATACACAGAAAGCCCTGAAGAATCCACAAGAAAACTACTGAAACAAATAGAAGAATTCAGCAGTGTCAGGATACGAGATAAACATACAAAAATCAGTTGGATTGCTCTAACCAGAGACCTAAAAGACCTGTACAAAGAAAACTATAAGAAACTACTGCAAGAGACCTACAAGTGGAAAAACATACCTTGCTCATGGATAGGAAGACTCAACATTGTGAAAATGTCTATTCTATCCAAAGCAACCTATAGATACAATCCAATCTGGATCCAAATTCCAATGACTTTTTTTTATGAGATGGAGAAACAAATTACCAACTTCATAAGGAAGGGGAAGAAGCCCCGAATAAGTAAAGCATTACTGAAAAATAAGAACAAAGTGGAAGGCCTCACGCTACCTGATTTTAGAACCTATTATACCACCATGGTAGTCAAAATAGCCTGGTAGTGGTACAACATAATGTCTTGGTCAGGTACACCTTAGTCTTCAAAGTGACATCTTTGCTTTTCAACACTACAAAGAGGTCTTTTGCAGTAGATTTGCCCAATGCAATGCGTTTTTTCATTTCTTGACTGCTTTTTCCATGGGTGTTGATTGTGGATCCAAGTAAATGCAATCCTTGACAACTTCGATCTTTTCTCTGTTTATCATGATGTTTGTTTTTTGGTCCATTTGTGAGGATATTTGTTTTCTTTATATTGAAGTGTAACCAATTCTGGAGGCTGTAGCCTTTGATCTTCATCAGTAAGTGCTTCAAGTCCTGTTCACTTTCAGCAAGTAAAGTTGTATCATCTGCATAATGCAGGTTGTTAATGAGTCTTCCTCCAATCCTGTTGCCTGGTTCTTCTTCATATACTCAAGCTTCTTGGATTATTTGATTAGCATACAATTTGAATAATTATGGTGAAAGGATAGTACCCTGATGCAAACCTATCCTGACATTAAACTATGCAGTATTCCTTTGTTCTGTTCAAACAAATGTCTCTTGACCTATGCACAGGTACTCCATGAGTACAATTAAGTATTCTGGAATTTCCATTTTTGCCATATTATCCATAATTTGTTATGATCCACACAGTTGAATACCTTTGCATAGTCAGTACAATATAGGTAAACATCTTTCTGGTATTCTCTGCTTTCAGCAAAGGTCCATCTGACATGTATGATAATATGCCAGTTCCAAGTCCTCTTCTCAATCAGGCTTGGATTTCTGGCAGTTTTCTGTCAATGTACTGCTGCAACTGCTTTCAAATGATCTTCAGTAAAGTTTTACTTGCATTTGGTATTAATGATGTTTGATAATTTCTGCATTTGGTTAGATCATCTTTCTTTGGAATAAGCATATATATGTTGGTGAGGTAGCTGTCTTCCAAATTTCTTGGCATAGATGAATGAGCACTTCCAGTGCTATATCCATTTGTTAAAACATCTCAATTGGTATTCCATCAATTCCCAGAGCCTTGTTTTCACCAGTGCCTTCGGTGCAGCTTGTACCTCTTCCTTCACTACCACTGGTTCCTGATCATATGCTACCTCCTGCAATGAATTAACTTTGTCCAATTCTTTTTGCTATGGTGACTCTGTGTATTTCTTCAATCTTTTTTTGGTGCTTCTTGATTCATTTAATATTTTCCTTGTAGAATCCTTCAATATTGCAACTCGAGGCTTGGATTTTTTTCTTCAGCTCTTTCACTTTGAGAAAGAGAATGTTCTTCCCTTTTGAATTTCTAACTCCAGGTCTTTGCACATGTCATTATAATACTTTATTTTGTCTTCTCAAGCTGCCCTTTGAAATCTTCTCTTCAGCTATTTTACTTCATCATTTTTTTCATTCCTTTTTAGCTTGTCTATGTTCTTTTTTATGTTCAAGGGCAAGTTTCAGAGTCTCTTCTGACATCAGTTTTGTTCTTTTCTTTCTTTACTATCTTTTTTAATGGCCTCTTGCTTTAATTTGCATTTCTCTCATGACCATCAGAGAAATGCAAATCAAAACTACCATGAAATACCATCTCACCCTGAGATTATTGGTGAGAATCAAAGACAACAGAAAATAACAAATGCTGAAGTGGTTGCAGGGGTATTGGCACTCTCATGCACTGCTAGTGGGAAATTAAGGCGGTAGGACCAGTATGGAAAACAATATGATGCCTCCTCAAAAATATAGAAACAGAAATTCCATAAGATCCAGCCATCCCACCCCTAGGAATATATCCTAGAGAAATAAGAGCCATCACATGAATAGATATATGCACACCTATGTTCACTGCAGCATTAGGCAGAATAGCAAAAAGATGGAAACAAGCTAAGTGCCCATCAACACAGGAATGGATAAACAAATCATGGTACATACACACAGTGGAATACTATACAATGATAAATAACAATGATGGATTCTCAAAGCGTATCACAACATGGATGAATCTGGAAAGCATTACACTGAGTGAAATAAGTCAATCAAAAAAAGTCAAACATTTCACAAGACCATTATTATAAAAAACCCAAGAAAATGTTTTCACACATGAAAAAAAAAAAAATCTTAATGGTTATGAGGGAGAGAAATATTGGAGTGGGGAACTCACTAATTACATAGTAGAGAAGTGTTAACATTGGTGAAGGGAAAAAAAAAGGCAACACAAAATATAGGGGAAGTCAGCACAAGATGAACAAGGCAAAGTCACAGAAACTTCTTAGACACATTCGAAAACGAAGAGGGAGAATGTTACTGGGCCTGAGGCCTTGGGACTGTGGTCTTGGGGGCATCTACATAAATTGGTATAACATAGCTCATAAAGAAAACATTCTACATCCTACTTTGATGAGTAGTGTCTCTAGAGTTAAAAAATTGTGAGCAGACAGCTAAGATATACCTACTGATCCCATTCCTTTTGGAGCAAAGGATGAAGAAAGGAAGGATTATCCAAAGAAGAAAGGTTTATCCAAAAAAAAAAAAAAAAAAAGATAAAAAAACACTCAAAACAGGGTAACAGTGATGTTATTATGTAAAAGAAGGCAACATTAAAACAATAAAGAGGGACTAAGAAATGTAGCCATAGATCTTCCAAATGGAGAGGAGGATAAGGCAATACAAAGAAATAAAAGATACATTTAAATTTAGAAAAATAGGGGCAGATAATAAGGTAACCACAAAGGAGACAAACTATCCTACACATCAAGATAAAATACAAGAAAAAAAATAGAGACTCAGCAGAAACAAAACCAACAACAACAAATATGAGGAAAGGACAATATATAAAGATAATCTACCCAGCACACAGCACATAAAATTAAGTGGGAAAAAGAAAGTGTCAACAACACACACAAAAAGGCATCAAAACGATAGCACTAAATTCATACCTATCCATAATTACGCTGAATGTAAATGAACTAAATGCACCAATAAAGAGACAGAGAGTGACAGAATGGATAAAAAAAAAAAAAGATCTGTCTATATGCTGCTTACAAGAGACACACCTTAGACTTAGAGACGCAAACATACTAAAACTCAAAGAATGGAAAAAATATATCAAGAAAACAACAATCAAAAAAGAGCAGCAGGAGGCGAAGCTAAGATGCCGGCATAGACAGACGCTTCCAGTGGGGCCTCTTTACAACAGAGACACGAAAAAACAAGTGAAACAAATATATTTATGACAAGCTAGGAGCCCTGAACATCAAAGGCAAGCTTAGAAAATGAGCTGAGGGGCAGGGGGAGGAAGAGACCATTCGGAAACTGAGAGGAGCTACCAGACCTGAATCGCAGGGAGCCCTCAGGCACCATTCCTGGAGTGGTGGCATTGGGCTGGTACTAGCGTTTGACCACCATTTCCTCAGGAAGAAGCACCCAGCCACACAGCCTACTCACACCGCCAGAGCCAGAGAAGAATGGCGCTCTCAGCAAAAGCTAAGTACCTGCATATATTTTACCGCATGCCCCCATCCCTAAGCTGGCTTCAGGGCTGAATTCCCTGGGCCCGAGATAGGCCCTGTTAAGCACCTAGATCCATCCTCCCAGCCTTGGAGCAGGAAAAAAATTGCAATTTGGGGAAAAGATAATTTTCCAGCTCCACTAACTGGGGGAGCTCAGGACAGAAGTGGCTCCTGTCCAGGCATAAACAGTCCATGGACTCTGAGCACCTTTCCCTTCTGCATGGACCTGTGTGGGCCTATTTAAGGAGAATAGACCTTTGTTGGCAGACTCCAACTGTTTCAGCTGTGTGGTGGTGACATGGGTGAATAATGTTTGACATTGCTTTGCCTATTAAACAGGGTCCTCACCTACCCACATCACAGGCATAAGAACTGGTAGCTCCACTCAGGTCACCAAGCCACCTGCAGTGGGGGTCCAAGGATAGCCGGTACCTCCCAGTCCTTACAAACAAAAACATTGAATGACCATGGTCTGTCTGCAGAACTCACCGACCTGCACTCTTTAAGAAACAGGGAAGTGCTTTTCTCAGAGACACTCAGGGGTCAGTTCTCAGGCCCCTGCCTTCATCAGAGCGTGACCCCCTCTGCAAACAGATACCAGTACGTACACCAATCACCTCTGCCCCTCTAAGACTGTAGGACAGAGCCTGTACCACACACTTGATGATCAGCTACCTGGACACCTGAGCTGAATTCATACAAGAAAAGTGATTGGACTCCTAGACTGATATACCTGATAACAGCTCTAGCCAGCTGGAGAAAGGATGTCAGGGCTCCATAGGCAAAAATTATCAAGCTTGCTCACTCAAGCAACCCATTTGGGTTTATGAAAACAAAACAAAGCAAGAAGCTACAACACAGTAAGCAAAGACAAACTAATACAATAACTTATAGATGGCTTAGAGACAATAGTCAATATCAAGTCACATAAAGAAACAGACCATGATCACCTCAACAAGCTCTCAAAACAAAGAGTCCAGGGATCATCTAGATGCAAGTGTATTCCTGGAATTACCAGAGTCAGAATACAAAAGATTAATATACAGAACCCTTCAAGACATCAGGAAGGAAATGAGTCAATACACAGAACAAGCCAAGGAACACACAGATAAAGCAATTGAAGAAATTAGAAAGATTTTTCAGGAACATAATGAAAAGTTTAAGAAGCCGGAAAAATCCTAAGACTGACAGCACTTAGAAATTCAGAAGACTAACAATAAAATTACAGAAGTACACAACTCAGTAGAAAGTCAGAAGAGCAGAATTGAGCAAGTAGAACACAGAATTTCTGAACTTAATGATAAACCACGTGGCAATAATATATTTGAGGAAAAATCAGATAAAAGAATTTTTAAAAAATGAAGAAAACTTAAGAATCACGTGGGACTCTATAAAGAGAAATAATCTATGAGTGATTGGAGTACCGGGACAGGGAGGGATAACAGAAAATACAGAGAAAATTGTTGAAGATTTGCTGGCAGAAAACTTCCCTGATACCGTTAAAGATGAGAAGATATCTATCCAAGGTGCTCATCAAACTCCACATAAGTGAACATGAAAAGAAATTCACCAAGACATATTATAATCAAACTTGCCAAAACCAAAAATAAAGAGAGAATTTTAAGAGCAGCTAGGGATAAATGAAAAGTCACCTACAAAGGAGAGCCAATAAAAATAAACTCAGACTACTCAGCAGAAACCATGCAGTCAAGAAGGCAGTGGGATGACTTATACAAAAAATTGAAGGAAAAAAATTGCCAACCAAGAATCACATATCCAGCAAAACTGTCCCTTATATATGAAGGTGAAATTAGGACATTTGAGATAAACAGAAGTTTAGGGAATTTATAAAAACCAAACCAAAACTACAAGAAATACTAAAGGGAGTTCTATGATTAGAAAATCAATAATATCAGGTATCAATCCAAGACTAGAATACCAGATGGACCAGTCAGAAGTCAACCCAGACAGGGAAATTAAAAAAAAAAAAAAAGGAAGATTAAACAAACAAAAAAAAAATCTCAAAACAGGGTAACAGAGATTTTATTATATAAAAGAAGACAACATTAAAAAAATAAAGATGGACTAAGAAATGTAATTATACATCTTCCATATGGAGATGAAGGTATGCTAATACGAAGAAATAAAAGTTAGGTTTAAATTTAGAAAAAAAGGGGTAAATAATCAGGTAACCACAAAGGAGACAAACTAATCTACTCAGCAAAATACAAGAAAGACATAGAGACTCAGCAGAAACAAAATCAACAAAGAATATGAGGACAGGAAAATATATAAAGATAATCTACTCAGCAGACAAAATTAAGTGGGAAAAAGAAACTGTCAACAACACACAGAAAGAGACATCAAAATGATAGAACTAAATTCATACCTATTCATAATTACCCTGAATGAAAATGAACTAAATGCACCCATAAAGAGACCGAGAGTGGCAGAATGGATTGAAAAACATATTCTGTCTATATACTACCTACAAGAGGCACACCCTATACTTAAAGACAAGCTAAAACTCAAAGGATGGAAACCATATATCAAGCAAACAACAATCAAAAGAGAGCAGGAGTGGCAATATTAATTTCTGACAAAATAGAATTTAAAGTTAAATCCATCATAAAGGATAAGGAACAGCACAACATAATGATTAAAGGGACAACATACCAAGAAGATATAAACATATTAAATATTTATGCACCCAGTGTCAGAGCTGCAAGATACATAAAACAAATTCTATCAGCACTGAAAAGTGAGTCAGCCCCACAATTATGGTAGGAGAATTCAACACACCACTTTCGGTGAAGAACAAGGCATCCAGAAAGAAGTTCAATAAAGACAAGGAAGATCTAAATGCCACAATCAACCAACTTGACCTCATAAAAATAGACATATATAAAACACTCCACTTTCTTTTCTAGTGCACATGGAACATTCTCTAGATAGACCACATATTAGGTCATAAAGCAAGCCTTAGCAGAATCCAAAACATTGAAATATTACAAAGTGTCTTCTCTGACCATAAGGCCATAAAAGTGGAAATCAATAACAGGAAAAGCAGAGAAATTGAACACTTGGAAACTGAACAATACTCTGCTCAAACAAGACTGGATTATAGAAAACATTAAGGATGGAATAAAGAAATTCACAGAATCCAATGAGAATGAAAACACTTCATACCAGAACCTTTAGGACACAGCCAAAGCAGGGCTTGGATGCCAATTTATATCAATAAATGCACATGTACAAAAAGAAGAAAGGGCCAAAATCAAAGAATTATCCCTACAACTTGAACAAATAGAAAGAGACCAACAAAAAAAAAACCCTCAGGCATCAGAAGAAAACAAAGAACAAAAATTAGAGCAGAACTAAATGAAATAGAAAAACAATTGAAAGAATTAACAAGACCAAAACTGGTTCTTTGAAAAAATCAACAAAATTGATAAACCTTTGGCCAAACCGACAAAAGAAAAATAGGAGTGGAAGCAAATAACCTGAACAAGAAAAGAGATGGGCAATATTACAACAGACTGAACCGAAATAAAAAGAATCATATCAGATTACTATGAAAAACTGTACTCTAACAAACTTGACAACCTAGAAGAAATGGATGAATTCCTAGAAACACACTACCTACCTAAACTAACATAAAAAGAGGTAGAACAACTAAATAGACCCATAACAAAAGAAGAGATTGAAAAGGTAATCTAAAAACTCCCAACAAAAAAAAAAAAAGCCATGGCCCAGACTGCTTCCTTGCGGAGCTCTACCAAACTTTCAGAGAAGAGATAACACCACTACTACTAAAAGTATTGCAGAGCATAGAAAAGGAGGGAATACCACCAAATTTGTTCTATGAAGCCACCATATCCCTGATACCAAAATGAGGTAAAGACAACAACAACAACAACAAAAAAAGAAAATTACAGTCTATATACCTCATGAACTTAGATGCAAAAATCCTCAACGAAATTCTAGCCAATAGAATTCAACAATATATCAAAAAAGTAATTCACCATGACCAAGTGGGATTCATACCAGGTATGCAGGGATGGTTCAACATTAGAAAAACAATTAATGTAATCCATCACATAAATAAAACAAAAGACAAGAATCACATGATTTTATCAATTGATACAGAAAAGGCATTTGACAAAGTTCAACACCCATTCATGATAAAAACTTTCAGCAAAATAGGAATAGAAAAAAATTCCTCAACATAATAAAGGGCATTTATACAGAGCCAACAGCCAATATCACCCTAAATGGAGAGCCTGAAAGCATTTCCCTTGAGATCAGGAACCAGACAAGGAGGCTCTTCATCATTGCTCTTATTGAACATTGTGGTGGAGGTCGTAGCCAGAGCAATTAGATAAAGGAATAAAGGGCATCCAGATTGGCAAAGAAGAAGTAAAATTATCTCCATGTGCAGAGTACATGATCTTATACACAGAAAACCCTAAGAAAACTACTGAAACTAATAGAAGAGTTCAGCAGAGTATCGGGATACAAGGTAAACATACAAAAATCAGTTGGATTCCTCTACACCAACAAAAAGAACAAAAGAACATTGAAAAGAAAATCACCAAATCAATACCATTTATAGTAGCCCCCAAGAAAATAAAATACTTACGAATAAATCTTACCAGAGATGTAAAAGACTTATACAAAGAAAACTAAAATATACTTGGCAAGAAACCAAAAGAGACCTACATAAGTGGAAAAACACACCTTGCTCATGCATAGGAAGACTTACATTATAAAAATGGCTATTCTACCAAAAGCGATCTATACATTTAATATAATTCCGATCCAAATTCCAACGACATTTTTTAAAGAGATGGAGAAACAAATCACCAACTTCATATGGAAGGGAAAGAGGCCCCGGATAAATAAGGCATTACCGAAAAAGAAGAACAAAGTGGGAGGCCTTACTCTACCTGGTTTTAGAACCTATTATACGGCCACAGTAGTCAAAAGAGCCTGGTACTGGTACAACAATAGATACATAGACCAATGGAACGGAATTGAGAATCCAGACATAAATCCATCCATATATGAGCAGTTGATATTTGACAAAGGCCCCAAAACATTTAAATGGGGAAAAGACTGTCTTTTTAACAAATGGTGCTGGCATAGCTGGATATCCAGTTGCAAAAAAATGAAACAAGACCCATACCTCACTCCATGCACAAAAATGAGCTCAAAATAGATCAAAGACCTAAATATAAAATCTAAATGATAATGATCATGGAAGAAAAAATAGGGACAACATTAGGAGCCCTTATACCTGGCATAAACAGTATGGGAAACATTACTAACAATGCAGAAGAAAAACTAGGTAACCTGGAGCTCCTAAAAATCAAACACCTACGCTCATCCAAAGACTTCACCAAAAGAGTAAAAAGATTACCTATAGATTGGGAAAAAGTTTTTACCTATGACATTTCTGATCAGCACCTGATCTGTAAAATCTACATGATAGTGCAAAAACTCAACTGCAAAAAGACAAAAAAACACAATTAAAAAACGGGCAAAAGATATCAACGGACACTTCACTAAAGAAGATATTCAGGTAGCTAACAGATATATGAGGAAATGTTTACCGTCATTAGCCATTAGAGTAATGCAAATCAAAACTACAGTGTGGTTCCATCTCACCACAGCAAGGCTGGCATTAATCCAAAAAACAGAAAACAATAAACGTTGGAGAGACTGTGGAGAGATTGGAACACTTATACACTGCTGATTGGAATGTCAAATGGTACAACTACTTCGAGAATCGATTTGGCACTTCCTTCAAAAGTTGGAAATAGAACTACTGTAGCGTCCAGCAATCCACTCCTTGGAATATATCCTAGAGAAATAAGAGCCTTTACAGGAACAGATACATGCACACCCACGTTCATTGCAGCACTGTTTACAATAGCAAAAAGGTGGAAGCAACCAAGGTGCCCATCAATGGATGAATCCATAAAAAAATTATGGTATATTCACACAATGGGATACTATGCATAGATAAAGAACAGTGATGAATCTGAAACATTTCATAACATGGAGGAATTTGGAAGGCATTATGCTGAGTGAAATTACTCAGTTGCAAAAGGACAAATATTGTATAAGACCACTATTATAAGAACTTGAAAAATAGTTTAAACAGAGAAGAAAATATTCTTTGATGGTTATGAGAAGGGGGAGGGAGGTATGATGGGAGAAGGATATTCACTAATTAGATAGTAGATAAGAACTACTTTAGGTGAGGGAAAGACAACACATAATACAAGCGAGGTCAGCACAACTGGAATAAACCAAAAGCAAAGAACTTTCCTGAATGCTTCAAAGTCCAGCATAGCAGAGGAGGGGTTTGGGGAACATGGTTTCAGGAAACATCTAAGTCAATTGGCATAATAAAATCTATTAAGAAAACATTCTGCATCCCACTTTGGAGAGTGGCGTCTGGAGTCTTAAATGCTAGCAAGTGGCCATCTAAGATGCATCAATTGGTCTTGGCCCACCTGGATCAAAGGAGAATGAAGAACACCAAGGACACAAGGTAATTATGAGCCCAGGAGACAGAAAGGGCCACATCAACCAGAGACTACATCATCCTGAGACCAGAAGAACTAGATGGTGCCCGGCTACAAGCAATGACTGCCCTGACAGGGAACACAACAGAGAACCCCTGAGGAAGCAGGAGAGCAGTGGGATGCAGACCCCAAATTCTCGTAAAAAGACCAGACTTAATGGTCTGACTGAGACTAGAAGGACCCTGGTGGTGATGGCTCCCAGACCTTCTGGTGGCCCAGGACAGGAACCATTCCCGAAGCCAACTCTTCAGACAGGGATTGGACTGGACAGTGTGTTGGAGAGGGATGCTGGTGAGGAGTAAGTTTCTTGGATCAGGTGGACACTTGAGACTATGTTGGCATCTCCTGCCTGGAGGGGAGATGAGAGGGTGGAGGGGGTTAGAAGCTGGCGAAAAGGACACAAAAAGAGAGAGTGGAGGGAGGGAGCAGGCTGTCTCATTAGAGGGAGAGCAACTGGGAGAATGTAGCAAGGTGTATATAAGTTTTTGTGTGAGAGACTGACTTGATTTGTAAACTTTTACTTAAAAAAAAAAAAAATTACAGCCTCTTGAGTAACCAGGTGGAAGGCAGATGGAAGTCCTTACTATACTCTCTTTCAAGTTCCCAAAAGAGTAGATTAAAAAAAAGAAAACCAGTATGTCCATAAAAAGCAGAACAGAGCCCAGTGGAATTGTACAAGCCCTGGAGGCACAGAAGAATTTGGTGAGAAAGCCCTAAGTCCTATTCTCTGAAAAGGGTGTCATTTTAGTTGGCAGGGCTTTGGGAGACCAGGGAAAGGTTTAGAACAGTAAATGACAGTATTTACAAGTCTCCATTGGTAGAAGTCTCTTACTGAGTTCCCTTATCACTGGACAATCCTACAATGAGTGTGGTTTGGTGGTAGAATCCTCACCTTCATGCACAAGGCCCAGGTTCAATTCCCGGGCAATGCATCTCATGCGCAGCCACTACCCATCTGTCAGTGGAGGTTTGCTTGTTGCTATGATGCTGAACATGTTTCAGCAGAGCTTCCAGACTAAGATGGACTAGGAAGAAACGCCTGGTGATCTACTTCTAAAAGTCAGCTAATGAAAACCCTATGGATCACAACAGGGCAGTGTTTTGTTCAGTTGTGAATGGAATAAGCACAACTCAGGGCTGACTCCGCAGCAGTCAACAAAAATGAGCATTAGCTATTGTACTTTTCAACAGAAATTTAGGCAAAATTGCTATGGGGCAATTAAGTGGTCAGGATCAGAGATTGCTCATTAGCTGAATGTAAACACTTTGTCTTTCTCACAACTTGATGTGAGAGAGCTGGAGCTTCCTTCCAATGCATACTGAGAAGACGTTGTTATTACCGTTCACGCTGCCTTTGATGATAAAGGTGAGTTTGGTGCAAGGATTTCACTCAGTTTCAATTTCTTCTATCAAATAATGCATAATATATCAAAGTTTATGTTTTACTAAGAAAAATCCTTAAATCATCAAATTGCAACAAATTCGAAGGTGCATGATTTGTATTTGTTCATTCCCTGTGAACACTCATGATTGAATTTCATGATTTCTATAAAGCTTCCCTGTGCTTCTAACAGTAAAAGGACCAAGCCATTTCATTTTAATTCTAAATTAAATAAACAGACTCTAAGAGGTAGCTTGTTTATTCTGACAAGTATTTAGTTTTAAAGCTTTTTTTGAAACAATAAAATTAGAAATGCATTCAAATGACTTTTCCAGTTTATGCTACATTATTGAATAGGCTGATAGATGATCGGTCTAAATCGACGATCAAATCTAAATTGCATGATGGATACTCGGTTATAAGATAGAAAGTCCTTGGCTTTCAAGCAGTATTTATGTGGGTAAGAAATATAGCTCATGTAGTTAAAAATCATGACTAGAATGCTGAATATCTCTTTCCTGTGCATCCTTAGCACCCCATATCAAAATTCTATCTATAAGATGCAGATAAAATGTCACCTTCTTCATGAAAATTTATCTGTCTACATCAGCATATTTGCCTGCAAACAGTGAACTTTCAAATTTCCACCTAACCATCATTGTTTAATAAGTACTTATTCTGCTAAGCATTTATATGTATCCTTTCTAAATCTTATATAACTCTATATAAATTGACAGTTAACACCCCTTATAGGTGTAGGAAGGAGCCCTGGTGGTGCAATGGGTCTTACCTGAAAAGTTGGCTGTTGTTCAAACCCACCCAGCAGCTCCAGGGGAGAAAGACCTGGCAACTTGCTTCTGTAAAGATTACAGTCACGAAAACCCTATGGGGCTGCTCCACTCTGTCACATGGGGTTGCTATGAGCCGCTATGAGTCAAAAATCAACTCAACAGCACCCAACAAAAACAACAACATAGGTGAAGAAAATGAGGCCGAAAAAAGGAGAAATAACTTTTCCGATTTCACTCAGAAAAGAAGCACCTGACATGTGTTTTTAATTAAGGTCTATCTGATTTCAGAATCTGCCCCAGGCTATTTAATATTGTCTGTATCACACATAATGCAACTTGCCATGGGGACACTGGTATTATAGTATAATGGTTTACAAATGTATCTTATTTTCCTTATTGGATCAGAATGCCTTCTTCATATCCCTTCAGTATCTTCATATGAGCCACCTGGAAATTTTGTTGACATACAGATTCTGATTAAGTAGACGAGGCCTGAGATTCTGCATTTTTTACCAGAATCCTAGGTGATGTTGATGCTGCTGGTCCCCAGGCAGCATTTTGAGTTGCAAGTTGCAAAGCCTCATAGGCCTAGTCACACAAGGCTTTCACAGAAATTTGCATTCAATAAGTGGGTTGAAATGCAAAAATTCATGACTTCAGAAATGATGGAAAAGCTGACTGAAACTAACTAGGCAAATTCCCAACATATCAGTAGCTAAGGAAGTTTCTTTGGGCAACTGACTACAGATAGCTTTCCTCATCTTGGAAAGAGTCAACAGAATACTCCTTCAAAATTTTAGGTACCCTCTGTGGCAGGTTCTGCCGAATGTAAATACAGTTCTAGAATGTACCCCTCTAAGCCTTTGTTTACAACTCTGTGCCTATATTATTCTTTCCTGTGCTCACCATGATCACTCCTGCAATTTTTTCTTTACCTACTTTCTCTATTAACCTTTCCTAAACCTTCATCCGTTCACAGATCTGTTATTCAATTGGCCATGTACATTGTTGCATCAATTCATTTATTTGTTCATTCAATAAGCATGAAATACTTGCTATGTAGCAGGCTTTATGTTAGGTTTTTGCCTGATGTGCCACATTTTATTCCACTCATTTGATTATTGGTATTTTTTCCTCCCAGATTTTAAGTTTATTGAAGATAAATACTATGACCTAATCATCTTTGTAACTCTAATCATCTTTGTAAGCTCAGAAGGAATCATCCCTGACTGGTGCAAACAGCTAAGCGTGCTACTACTATCTGAAAGATTGGCAAGTCTAACCCACAGAGGTGTCTCGGAAGGCAGGCTTAGCAGTCTGCTTCTGAAAGGTCACAGCCTTGAAAACCCTATGGAGTAGTTCTACTTTGCACATTTGAGATTGCCACGAGTTAGAATGCACTTGATGGTAACTAACAGTAACAACAATGTCTACAGAGTGCCTTGGACACAAATAAAAATTCTTACTTGCTAATTTAAAGATGAATAAATTCTTATAAACTTGACCATCTCAAACAAAAACCAGTATCCTTGATATCCTAGCAAGTCTTGATTGGAATTTGAGCTAATAGGTGAGATTTCTGGGTACACAATTCATGACATTATCCCCATTTCACCTCACTCAAAAACATGTACTTTCATTGGCTCTTTCTACTTCTTCCTGTTTCTGTCCAGATAGTTCAACCTTTTCTTTTTAAGATTTTTTACTGCATTTTTTTTTATTATCTTTGTTGGTGCCCTTATATGTATAAGAGATATGCATTTCTAAAGATTAGGCAAGAGTCCCTTAGCTATCATAAAGATTGAGTCCTTTTTAAAAAGAACGCTCAGATCATATCCCTTAAGTTTAAGTGATAGTTTTTGTTTCCATTAATTCGTGCCAATCACCTGCTCAGTGATTGCACGAAACAGCCCAGATGATAGGACCTGATTACTAGGACCTATGTGGAAGTTCTGAGGAAGTTATCAAGAGAATAAAAAACCCACATCAAGGTGTTGTGATCTGGTTTAGAGCAAGCATGTTTAAAAAAAAAAAATTATCTGATTTGAGGCACAAATGAAGTTGACTCAGTGGACTTCTTGATTTCTTCACTCCAACCTTACACAGTAGTATCTATCTAGCAACAAGAAGAATTGAAGAAATAATAACCTTTCAATTCAGTTCCCACAACAGAATTTCCCTAAGCTACCTAGTCCTTGTCTGGGTGGGTGGGAAAGATCTAAATTGGAGGACAATGCCAAGTTTGTCATACTCCATCAATGACATAGGAAAAGCATAACAGTGTGAAGATTTTGTGATTTCCAAAAATAGGAATTTAAGGATGAATCCCAAACGGCATTCCTTATGGAAGCGGAGGTTTTTAACCTCTTTCTAAAACTGCAGTCATTTGTCCTAGGCCTTATCAGAACTTATTCTCCAGAACTTATTCTCCTTTAGCATTAAAGGAAGAGGTGGAGGAGTAAATTTCTCTTAGAATTTAGTTCCCTTAGTGGAGTGGTTAACGAGCCATTCTAATCAGTGGAATAAATTACTAACAAAGACAACAGCAGGGTTAGATCTGAAGACTGCCATTGCAGTTCTTTTTGCATTGTATTGCTTCACTTTAATTACAAAGCACGAATGCAAAATCCTAGATGAGCAAAGTCAAATAATTTTCTGCCAGTGGAAGACAGAGTGTTGGGACAGGACTGTTTTTACTGCATGGCCTCTCTAAAGTCCCTGAATATAGGTCTTAATCCATTAAAGAGTCAGAGTTTCTCTGGAAGAGAAACAAAGAGAAAAATAAAATTATGCTCCTCTCGGTTGCACATCTATAGTGATATATTACAAAGCTTTTGACTCCAAATAACTGGATGCCCAACGAAAAGTAGATTAGAAAATAAGGTAATTTATTATATCAAATTTCTGGGGGCAGAGTTTGTTTCAGCAACCCACAAGGGTAATCCATGACACAAGGTGCTTCTATCCTTTCATTTGAACATTCTAACCATGGCCGTGATTCCTCTCTCTTTGTCACAGGATGGTTGCTCCATGAGATGTATGACACTTGGCCACATCCAGGCAAGATGAAAACATTTTTCCTTGTATGTCTTTTTAGAGAAAAGCTTTTTCCAGAAAATTACAGCATACTTTCCATCTGATCTCGTTATTCAGAATTGGATCATTATAAAAGAGGCTGGGTAAAAAAAGAATCTGGCATTTTTGGCTCAGTGGAGGTAGATGGGCTCTAGCAGAAATGAAGGTGGGGTGGTTAATGACAGTATCTGACATAATGAAAAAACAAGTACTTCAGAATGATACCGTTATTCATCTTGACAGCTACCAAAACCTAAATCTCGTGGCTGCTGATGGTGCCTAAAAAATGTGTTTAAATGTTTATCAACTCAATTGCAAACCTATAATTTTAACTACTGAGTTCATTTTTACAATAGTACTTATCTTTGTATGTGTTACTTGTTTTTAGTAAACAGGCTGATTTAAAATAAATCAAAAGCAGGTAATTTATGGGTCTATTATATATTTTATATATAGTTTTATACATGCGTAAAGTTATATATCTATATAGTTATATATGTGTGTGTATATATATATATACACACATATACATATAAAAAAAAACGAACCAAACCCATTGTCGTCAAGAGAATTTTGACTCATAGCGACCCTATAGGACAGGGTAGAACTGCCCCCACAGGTTTCCAAGGCTGTATAAATCTTGACAGAAGTGGACTGCCACATCTTTCTCCCACAGAGCGGCTAGTAGGTTCAAAACAACTCACCTTTCAGTTATCAGTTGAGCAATTAACCACTGTGCCTCCAAAACCAAAACCAAACCAAACCCAGTGCTGTGGACTCAATTCTGACTCATAGTGACCGTATAGGACAGAGTAGAACTGCCCCATAGAGTTTCCAAGGAGCACCTGGCAGATACAAACTGCCGACCCTTTGGTTAGCAGCTGTAGCACTTAACCACTATACCACCAGAGTTTCCTAGGGCTCCTATATACACATACAAATTATATAGATGTATATTAAGACTTAATATATGATTAACATATATATTTGTGTGGTTAATTTTCAATAAACCAATTTTTGTAGACATAAAAATACATTATTTGAAAAATACCATAAAAAATCCATCTTTCATCTTAAATGAGAGAAATCAAATCTGTGACTTTATCTTTAATGTTGGTTAAGATTAACAGCATACGTTATCAGCTCTTTTAAATGGCTTGTCTTAGCTAATTCTAAAATTTATATGCAAACTCAAAGGAACTAGAATATCTATAAGAATTTTGAAATAGAAGATAAAGGTTGGAAGAATCATACTATCTGATTTTAAGACTTACTGTAAAGCTACAGTATCGAGAGAGTGTGGTATTAATGAAGAGAGAAATACTTAAATCAGTGGAACAAAATAGGTGGCACAGGAAATGACTCATGACAAAGCTGCAAAAACAATTAAATGAAGAAAAGATAGAATTTATAACAAATGGTATTGATACAAATGGTCATCCACAGGCAAAATTAATGAATCTTGACCTAAACCTCACATCTGAGATTTCATAGATCTAAATGTAAAATGAAAAAATATATATGGCTTTTAGAAGGAAATTATAGCTACCCAGGGTTAGTCCAAGAATTAGATTCATAAAATTAAAAATAATAATAATAATACATTGGACTTTATCAAAATTAAAAGCTTTTGCTCTGCCAGAAACACTCTCAAAGGAAGGAAGATACCAGGTACATATTAGGAGAAAATATTTGCAAACCACATATCCACAAAGGCCTTATCCAGAATATATAAATAACTCTCAAACGTGAACAATAAGATAAACAATTCAGTTTAAAATTAGACTAAGAACTTGGGCAGACACTTCACAAAATAGGATATGTGGATGGCAAATAATCACATGAGAAGATGTCCAACATCATTCAAAAAACAAACAAACAAAAAAGCCGTTGCCATCCGGTAGATTCCGACTCATAGCAACCCTATAGGACAGAGCAGAACTGCCCCCTAGTGTTTCCATGGAGCAGCTGGTAGACTCAAACTGCAGACCTTTTGGTTGGGAAGAAGAGCTTTTTACCATCACACCAACAGGGTTCCAACATCGTTAGCCATTATAAAACCACAATGAAATACCACTACACAGCTATTAGGATAGCTAAAATAAAATCACAGACAATACCAAGTGTTGACTGGGATGCAGAGCTGCTAGAACTCTCACACATTGTTGGCGAGAATGCAAAATGGCACACTCTGGAAAATGGTCTGGCAATTTGTCACAAAGTTAAACATATACTTAACCTTTGACCCAGCAATCTCGTTCCTGGATATTTTCCATAGAAAAATAGAAACTTTTGTTCACACGAAAATCTACACATGAATGTTCATAGCAGCTTGATTTGTGATCACCAAAGCTGAAAACAAACCGCAAGATAATTAAAAAAATAAAATTGAAAAATAAATGGCATCAATTGTCTTTTTATGGTTTGCTTTTTTTTTTTTTTTAATACTTGCTCTGTTGAGATATAATTTACTAAAATAAAATTCACACATTCTCAAAGAATACTTTGATAAGTTTTGGTAAATGTATACAACCTTGTAACCACCACCATAATCATGTTTCAGCTATTAAAGGGTCACTTTGGGGGCAGCTGTTTTGTTGTTTAGTTATTTAAAGGAGCTTTGTAATAGGATCTGAGGCTAGGAGGAACCAACAGTCCACATATTGTCACCAGGTTTAAGGGAAGAGTTGACAGCTACCAAAGCAAGGTGGAAGCAAGAGTGGTTTAGACCAGGGTGGGACAGGAGATATGGACAGTAGAACCAAGAGTCCTTATGCTGATGTGGTATATGGTTTGCCTTTTTTTTTTTTACTTCCACAACCCCCAGTAAGTTTACAAATATTTAAATCATAATGTAACATCCTTTTGTAACCTGACTTTTTTTTTTAACTTTTAAGATTTTGGAATAATTGTAGATTCCAGGAAATCGCAAAAGTAGTACAGAGAAGTCCCATATAATTTCTCCAAAAGGTTACATCTTATATAACTACAGTAGTCTATCAAGACCAGAAATTTGACACTGGTATTATGTGTGTATAGACTTCGGTGTCATTTTAGAACTTGTGTATATTTGTGTATGAATCACTTGAATCGAGATCATATTTAAATGTCCCTCATGCTACCCTTTTATATTCACATTCCCCATCTTAATCCCTAACACCTGACGACCACTGAAGTGTTTTCCATACCTATTAATTTGTCATTTCAAGAATATTATACAAATGAAACCATTCACCGTGAGGGGCCTGGGGAGGTATAAATGGTTGATGCACTCAGCTACTAACTGCCTGGGAGGAAAGGCCTAGCGATCCACCACAAAACAGCAGCCACTGAAAACCCTAAGAAGCACAGTTCTACACTGACACTCATGGTATCACCATGAGTTAGAATCAGCTTGGCAGGGATTGCTCAGCAGTATTTCACAGACTGAATACACTATAGTTTAACTATTCGCTGATGGAAGATGTTTTTTCTTGTTCCAAATTTTACTTATCACAAATAAAACTGATATGAACAATCATGTACAAGTTGTTGTCTTGCCATACGTTTCTGTTTCTCTAAGAAAATAAATAAAACCCCCACACAAGTAAAATTTTGCTAAGGATCATTCAAATTTGGCTGCAGCAGTATATCGACAGGGAACTGTCAGAAATTCAAGACAGATACTGAAGAAGTCGTGGAACCAGGGATATCATTGCTGACATCAAATGGATCCTCGCAATGTTATCCATAATTTGTTATGATCCACACAGTCAAATGCCTTTCCATAGTCAATAAAACACAGGTAAACATCCTTCTGGTATTCCCTGCTTTCAGCCAGGATCCATCTGACATCAGCGATGATATCCCTGGTTCCACGTCCTCTTCTGAAATGGGCCTGAATTTCTGGCAGTTCCCTGTCGATATACTGCTGCAGCCGATTTTTAATGACCTTCAGCAGAATTTTGCTTGCATGTGGTATTAATGATACTGTTCTATAATTTCCACATTTGGTTGGATCACCTTTCTTGGGAATAGGCATAAATATGGATCTCTTCCAATCAGTTGGCCAGCAAGCTGTCTTCCATATTTCTTGCCATAGACGAGTGAGCACCTCCAGCGCTGCATCTGTTTGTTGAAACATCTCAGTTGATATTCCATCAATTCCTGGAGCCTTGTTTTTCGCCAACACCTTCAGAGCAGCTTGGGCTTCTTCCTTCAGTACCATGGGTTCCTGATCTTATGCCACCTCTTGAAATGGTTGAACATTGACTAATTCTTTTTGGTATAATGACTCTGTGTATTCCTTCCATCTTCTTTTGATGTTTCCTGCGTTGTTTAATATTTTTCCCCACAGAATCCTTCACTACTGCAACTCAAGGCTTGAATTTTTTCTTCAGTTCTTTCAGCTTGAGAAACGCTGAGCATGTTCTTCCCTTTTGGTTTTCCATCTCCAGCTCTTTGCACACATCATTATAATACTTTATTTTGTCTTCTCGAGACGCCCTTTGAAATCTTCTGTTCAGTTGTTTTACTTCATCAATTCTTCCTTTTAGTTTAGCTGTTCAACACTCGAGGGCAAGTTTCAGAGTCTCCTGTGACATCCATCTTGGTCTTTTCTTCCTTTCCTGTCTTTCCAATGACCTCTTCCTTTCTTCATGGATGATGTCCTTGATGTTATTCCACAACTCGTCTGGTCTTCAGTCACTAGTGTTCGATGCATCAAATCTATTCTTCAGATGGTCTCAAAGTTCAGGCGGGATGTACTCAAGGTCATATTTTTGCTCTCGTGGACTTGCCCTGATTTTCTTCAGTTTCAGCATGAACTTGCACACCAGCAATTGACAGTCTGTTCCACAGTCGCCCCCTGACCTTGTTCTGACTGATGATATTGAGCTTTTCCATCCACAGATGTAGTCAGTTTGATTTCTGTGTGTTCCATCTGGTGAGGTCCGTGTGTATAGTCGCCATTTATTTGCAGTGAAGAAGTCGTTGGTCTTGCAAAATTTTATCATTCGATCCCCAGTATTGTTTCTATCACCAAGGCTTTATTTTCCAACTACTGAACCTTCTTCTTTGTTTCCAACTTTTGGATTCCAATCACCAGTAATTACCTGCATCTTGATAGAATGTTCAATCAATTTCAGACTACAGCAGCTGATAAAAATCTTCTTTTCTTCATCTTTGGCCCTAGTGGTTGGTGCATAAATTTGAATAATAGTCGTATTAACTGGTCTTCCTTTCAGGCGTATGGATATTATCCTATCACTGACAGCATTGTACTTCAGGATAGATCTTGAGACGTTCTTTTTGACTATGAATGCAACACCATTCCTCTTCAAGTTGTCATTCCCAGCATAGTAGACTATATGATTGTCCATTTCATAATGGCCAATACCAGTCCATTTCAGCTCACTAACGTCTAGGATATTGATGTTTATGCATTCCATTTCATTTTTGACAATTTCTAATTTTCCTAAATTTGTACTTTGCACATTCTAGGTTCTAATTATTAATGGATGTTTGTAGCTGTTTCTTCTCATTTTGAGTTGTGCCACATCAAAGAATGAAGGTCCCAAAAGCTTTACTCCATCCATGTCATTAAGGTCGACTCTACTTTGAGGAGGCAGCTCTTCCCCGGTCATCTTTTGAGTGCCTTCCAACCTGGGGGGCTCATCTTCCAGCACTATATCAGACAATGTTCTGCTGCTATTCACAAGGTTTTCACTGGCTAATGTTTTTCAGAAGTAGACCACTGGGTCCTTCTTCCTAGTCTGTCTTAGTCTGGAAGCTCAGCTGGAACCCGTTCTCCATGGATGACCCTGCTGGTATCTGATTACCAGTGGCATAGCTTCCAGCATCACAGGAACACGCAAGCCCCCACAGTTCGACAAACTGACAGACACGTGGGGCCCAGTCTGTAGCTTGCCTTTTAATTCTACTAACAAAGTCTTTCACAAAGTAAAAGTTTTTTTTTTTTATTGTGCTTTAAGTGAAAATAAACAAATCAAGTCAGTCTCTCATACAAAAAACTTATACATACCTTGTTATGTATTCCTAGCTGTTCTTCCCCTAATGTGACAGCACACTCTTCCTCTCCACCCTGTGTTCCCCGTGTCCATTCAACCGGCTCCTGCCCCATTCTGCCTTCTCATCTCACCTCCAGACAGGAGCTCACGTAGTTTTCTGTGTCTGCTTTAGCCAAGAAGCTCACTCCTCACCGGTATCATTTTCTGTCTTATAAGCTATTGCAATCCCTGTGTGAAGAGCTGGTTTCTGTAACGGTTCCAGTCTTGGGCTAACAGAGGGTCCTGTGTCCATGACTGACCTCTGAAGTCCCTCCAGTCTTAGTCAGACTATTAAGTGTTGTCTTTTTAGGAGAATTTGAGATCTGCATCCCACTGCTCTTCTGCTCCATCAGGGATTCTCTGTTGTGTTTCCTGTCAGGGCAGTTATTGGTGATAGCCAGGCACCATCTAGTTCTTCAGGTCTCAGGCTGATGGAGCCTCTGGTTTATGTGGCCCTTTCTGTCTCTTGGGTTCATATTTACCTTTTGTCTTTGGTGTTCTTCATTCTCCTTTGCTCTAGCTGGGTTGAGACCAATTGATGCATCTTAGATCGCTGCTTGCTAGTGTTTAGACCTCAGACACCACTCACCAAAGTGGGTTGCAGAACATTTTCTTAATACATTTTGTTATGCCAATTAACATAGATGTCCCCTGAAACCATGGTACCCAGACCCCCATCTCTGCTACTCTGGCCTTCAAAGCATTTGGTTGTATTAGGAGACTTCTTTGCTTTTGGTTTAGTCCAATTGTGCTGACCTCCCCTGTATGTGTATTGTCTCTCCCTTCACCTAAAATAGTTCTTGTCTACTAATTAGTTAATACCTTTCTCCTACCCTCCCCACTCTTGTAACCACCAAAGAATATTTTCTTTTGTGTTTAAACTTTTTCTTCAGTTCTTATATTAGTGGTTTCATACAATATTTGTTCTTTTGAGTCTATAATTTTCACTCAGCACAATGCCTTCCAGATTCCTCCAAGTTATGAGATGTTTCATGGATTCATCCTTGTTCTTAATTGTTGTGTAGTATTCCATCATGTGAGTATACCATAATTTATTTACCCATTCATCCAATGATGGGGAGTTTGGTTGCTTCAAACTTTTTGCTATTGTAAACAGTGCTGTAATGAACATGGAGGTGCATATATCTGTTTCTGTGAGGGCTTTTATTTCTCTAGGAGTGAGATTGCTGGATCGTATGATAGTTCTATTTCTAGCTTTTAAGGAAGCACCAAATCAATTTCCAAAGTGGTTGTACCATTTTACATTCCCACCAGCAGTGTGTGTTTCAGTCTCTACAGTCTCTCCAACATTTATTATTTTGTGTTTTTTGGATTACTCTCAGCCTTGTTGGGGTGAGATGGTATCTCATTTTAGTTTTTATCTGCATTTCTCTAGGGTTTTAATACCTAATGATCATGAGCATTTCCTCATGTATCTGTTAGTAGCTTGAATGCCTTCTTTGGTAAAATGCCTTTCCATATCCTTTGCCCATTTTTTAATTGGGTTATTTGTCTTTTTGTTATTGAGTTTTTGCAGTACCATGTAGATTTTAGAGATCAGAGTCTGATTGGATTTGTCATAGCCAAAAGCTTTTCCCCATTCCATAGGTTGTCTTTTAACTCTTTTGGTGAAGTCTTTGGATGAGTATAAGTATTTGATTTTTAGGAACTCCCAGTTATCTAGTTTCTCTTCTGGCCTTTGTGCGTTGTTATGTTTTATATACTGTTTATGCTATGTATTAGGGCTTCTAGGTTTGTTCCTATTTTTTCTTCCATGATCTTAATCGTTTTAGGTTTTATATTTAGGCCTTTGATCCATTTTGAGTCAGTTTTTATGCACAGTGTGAGGTATGGGTCTTGTTTCATTTTTCTGCATATGGATATCCAGTAATGCCAGCACCATTTTTTAAAGAGACTGTCTTTTCCCCATTTAATAGTCTTTGAGTCTTTGTCAAATATCAGCTGCTCATATGTGGATGGATCTATGTCTGGATTCTCAATTCTGTTCCGGTAATCTATGTATCTGTTGTTGTACTAGTATCAGGCTGTTTTGACTACTGTGGCGGTATAATAGTTTCTAAAATCAGGTACGGTGAGAGACCTCCCCCTTTGTTCATCTTTTTCAGTAATGCTTTACTTCTCCTGGTCCTCTTACTCTTCCTTATGTAGTTGGTGATTTGTTTCTCCATCTCATTAAAAAATGTCGTTGGAATTTGCATTGGGACTGCATTTTATCTATAGATCACTTTAGGTAGACTAGACATTTTCACAACATTGAGTCTTCCTATCCATGAACAAGGCATGTTTTTCCACTTATGTAGGTTTCTTTTGATTTCTTGCAGTAGTGTCTTATAGTTTTCTTTGTACAGGTCTCTGGTTAGATTTATTCCTAAGTGTTTTTATCTTCTTAGGGGTATTGTAAATGGTATTGATTTGGTGATTTCCTCTTTGACATTCTCTTTGTTGGTGTAGAGGCATCCAACTGATTTTTGTATTTTTATCTTGATACTTTGCTAAAATCTTCTGTTAATTCCAGTAGTTTTCTTGTGGATTCCTTAGGGTTTCTGTGTATTAGATCATGTCATCTGCAAATAGAGATACTTTTATTTCTTTCTTACCAATTTGGATGCCCTTTTTTTCTTTTTCTGGCCTAATTGCTCTGGCCAGGACTTCCAGCACAATGTTGAATAACCGTAGTGATAAAGGGCATCTTTGTCTGGTTCCTGTTCTTGAGGGAAATGCTTTCGGGCTCTCTCCATTTAGGATGATGTTGGCTGTTGGCTTTGTATAAATACCCTTTTTTTAATTGAGAAATTTTTCTTCTATTCCTTTTTTGCTGAGAGTTTTTATCATGAATGGGTGTTGGACTTTGTCAAATGCCTTTTCTGCATCAATGGATAAGATCATGTGGTTCTTGTCTTTTGTTTTATTTATATGATGGATTACATTGTTTTTCTAATATTGAACCATCCCTGCATACCTGGTATGAATCCTACTTGGTCATGGTGAATTTTTTTTTTTTTTTTTTTTTGATGTGTTGTTGAATTCTGTTGGCTAGAATTTTGTTGAGGATTTTTGCATCTAAGTTCACAAGGGATATAGGTGTATAATTTTCTTTTTTTCTGATGTCTTTACCTGGTTTTGGTGTCAGGGATATGCTGGCTTCATAGAATGAGTTTGGGTGTATTCTGTCCTTTTTCTATGCTCTGAAATACATTTAGTAGCAGTGGTGTTAACTCTTCTCTTGAAAGTTTGGTAGAACTCTGTAGAGAAGCTCTCTAGGCCAGGGCTTTTTGTTGTTGTTGCTGGGAGTTTTTTAATTAACTCTTCAATCTGTTCTTTAGTCCATTTATCAATTGTTTTCTCTTGTGGTGTGATGTTAAAGAATACTTCACTAAGTCCTAAAGCCTGATGATTTGCTCCTATGTGTTCTTCTAAACTTTTTAGGTTGTTGTTGCTGTTGGATGTGATCATGATGATTCTGATTCATAGCAGCCCAGTTTTATAGTTGTACTTTAAGTCTATGATAAATTTTTACTTAATTTTTGTGAGGTGAGAGGTTTAAGTGTCTAATGCTTTTTCTGCATCAGTTGATATGATCAAATATGATTTTTTTTTCTCCCCTTTAATTTGATGGATTACATTGATTACAAACTTGCATCCCCGGACTACACTCCAGTTGGTTATTGTGTATAGTTGTTTTATATACTACTGAATTCTATTTGCTAATATAATGTTAGCAATTTTTGCATTTATATCCATGAGTGATATTGGCTTGTACCTTTTTTTTTTTTCTTTGTCTGCTTTTGGTGTCACAGTAATACTGTTATCACAAGATGACTTAGAAAGTATTCTAGCTTCTTCTATTTTTCTGGAAGAAATTGAATAGAATTTGTATTAATTTTTCTTAAGCATTTGGTAGAATTATCCATGGAAACCATTAGGTTTTAGAAATTTCATTTTCAGGAGGCTTCTGATTATAAATTCAATTTCCTTAGCAGTTACAGGGCAATTCAAATTAATTATTTCATTGTGTGTGACATGTGCTAGTTATATATTTCAAGAATTTTTATGTTCTTCTATATTGTCAAATTTATACGCGTAGAGTTTTTCATGTTGTTGTTGCTAGCATCTGTTGAGTCACCCCCTTACTCACGGTGAGCCCATGCACAATGACATGAAATGACACTGGGCTCTGTACCATCTCCATGAAGAGCTACAGATCAGACAATTGTGATCCATAAGGTTCCCATTGGCTAATTTTCAGAAGTAGATTTCTTTTTAACCTGGAAGCTCCACTGAAACCTGTTCAACACCATAACAGCGTGCAAGCAACCCTCCACTTAGCTGTGGCTGTGCATGTGGTGTAAGGCTGGGAATTGAACATGGGTCTTCTACATGGAAAGCAAGAGTTCTACCAGTGAATCCACTGATACCTCAAAGATATTTTGATTTAAAAAAACAAACATCAAAAAATTGTTGCCATAGAATGGATTCCTACTCTTGGAGACCCACATGTTACAGAGAAGGATTTTCTTGGATGTAATCTTTATGGAAGCAAATAGCCATGTCTTTCTCCCATGGTGCCATTGCGTGGGTTTGAACTGCTAACATTTGGGTTAGCAGCCAACAGCAAAACATTTGTGCCACCCAGGCTTCTAGAGTTTTTCACAGGATTCCTTTAATAACCTCTTGATATGTGCAAGGCCTCTAGTGCTATCCCCTCCTTCATTCTTGATATTATTAGTTTGTGTCTTACCGCTTTTATTATTTGTTAGTCTTATTAGAGGTTTATTGATCTTTTCAAAAAAAATCAATATTTTATTAATATTCTTCCTTGTTTTTATTTTTAAATTCATTAATATCTGTTCTATACTATTTCCTTTTTCTTGCTTATCTTGTTTGTTTTTCTTCTTTTTCTAGTTTCGTAAGTTGGGAATTTTGATTATGTATGTCCACCTTTTTTTATTTTTTAATGCAAATACTTATTGGTATAAGTTTACCTCTCATTTATTCTTTAGTTGAGTACCTCAAGTTTTAATATGTTGTAATTTTATTTCCATTCATTTCAAATTTTTTTTTCCTGATTTTTCTTGAGACTTTCTCTTTGACCCGAAGTGAATTTTTTAGTTTCCAAGTGTTTTGAAATTTGTCTGTTATCTTTATTTTATCAATTTCTAGTTTATTCCCATTGTGTTAAAAAACATCCTCTGTATGATATTGTTTTTTTCTTTTAATTAAGTGATTTATTTTTTAATAAGTCGCTATGAGTTGGAATTGACTTGACGGCAGTGGGTTTTTTGGGTAGGATATGGTATATTTTCTTATGTGTTCCATGGAAGCTCAAAAATAATGTATTTTCTACTGTTTTGGTGTGGATTGTTCTATAAATGCTGATTAGATCATGTTGGTTGGTGATGTTGAGTTCTATAGCTTGCTGATTTTCTGTCTTGCTCTTCTATCTATTGTTGAGAGAGAGTTGGGTTGCAATCTACAACTCTAATTGTGGATTTGCCTATTTCAGTTCAATCAGTTTGGTTTTACATATTTTGCCATTCTATTGTTTGGGGCATACATATTTAGGATTGTAAATCTTCATGGTGGATTGACCTTTACCATTATGTAATGTCCCTCTGTCCTTTGTAATTTTGTTTACTCTGAAGTCAACTTTCTTTCTGATATCAATATAGCAACTCTTGCTTTCTTTTGATTAAAGGTTGCGTGGTATAGCTCTTCCCATCCTTTTTTTATTCTTTATATAGCATTATATTTGAAGTGAGTTTCTTTTAGGCAGCATATATTTCGATTTAAATGCATTTTTAAATGCACTGTGACAATCTCTGTCTTTTAATTGGTGTATTTATGCTATTAATATTTAAAGTAATTATTGATATTTTAATGCTTAAATCTGTCATTTCATTTTTTTGTTTTCTGTTTCATTTTTCTGTCTTTTTTGGTTTCTCTGTCCAATTTCTTCTTTCTTGTGGGTTATGGGGACATTTTTTAGAATGCAATTTTGAATTATCCATAAGGGTTTTTTAGCACATCTCTTTGCATAGCTTTTTTAGTGGTAGCTACAGGCATTACTGAAACCCTGGCGACATAATGGTTAAGAGCTACAGCTGCTAACCAAAGGGTTGGCAGTTTGGATCCACCAGATGCTCCTTGGAAACTCTGTAGGGCAGTTCCATTCTGTCCTATAGGGTTGCTATGAGTCAGAATAGACTCGACTGCAATGGGAAGAGGATAGGTATTACATTATTTTTTACATAGCTTATCAAAATCTACTGGTGTCAAATTTTACCAGTTTGGAATATAGAAATCTTACCTCCCTTATGTCCCTTTACTTCCATGTTTATAATTGTCCCCTACCTACATTGAGGACATTAGACACTTAAAAAAAAAAAAAAGTTATTTCATCAATTAAACAACATTTAGAAAACCCAGGTAAAGAATGTACGTCTATTGCTTTACCTATGTTTCTGTTTGAAAAAAAAGCAAGAGTGGATTTCAACTCATAACAACCCTATAGAAGAGAGTAGAGATGCCCCATATGGCTTCAAAAAACTATAAATCTTTACAGAAGTAGGCTGCTACAACTTTCTCCCATGGAGCAGCTGGTGAGTTCAAACCACCAACCTTCCAGATAGCAGCTGAGCATTTAGTCACTGCACCATCAGGGCTCTTTTATTTGTTTATTTATTTTTGTTTTGCTTTGTTTACCTTCCCTATTTATAATTGTCCTCTACCCACATTGAGAACCACATTAGATAGTTTAAAAATATTATTACTTCAACCAGTAAACATAATTTAGAAAACACAGGTGGTTTCTATCAGTTATTCCTGATTTCTTTCTAATGTTCCAAGATTCCTTATTTTATCATTTGCTTTCTTTTTAGAGAACTTTTTTTGAGGGCAACTGTGTTGATCACAAATACTCTTAGTTTTTGTTTCTCTGAGAATGTCTTGATCTTCCTTTCATCCCTGAAGGACATTCAGTGGAAATATAATTCTTAGTTGGCAGCTCTTCTTTCAGCACTTGAAAAATATCATGCCACTTTTTAAAATTCCTGTTTTAAAGTTCTTGTCAGATGGTTTTACTATCTGTGCAATCTCAATGTTACATCTAAACTGTTGTTTTCATTTAAGCTGAGATCATCCTAATTCTTGTTATGGCTAGTGATTTTCAACTGTAACTTGGACATTTTAGGTATTGTGTTATTAGAAACTGGATCTTATTTAAATGTGTGTTTTATCAGACCTCTTTTAACACTGCTGTAGCAGGGAAAGAGGAATATCCTCTTGTTATTTCTAGAAGAGGGATGAAGTCCAGGTTCTCCACTGAACTTCTGCTGATCCTTTTTCACTGCTGGGTGAGAAGGGGATATAATGTGGAAATTCAGGCTGCTATGAAGTCTGCTGATACCTCCTGAATGAGAAGAGTGAAGTTCCTTTTTATTGCTCCCCATGTGGCCAATTTTGACACTATTTGGGTGATGGGTAGACTTATCACCACTGGGGAATAGTGAAAGTCTGATTCTCCCTAGGCATCCTCTGACACCACTTCAGTAGGGAGTGAAAAGAGTGCTTTGAGGATGTGGAAGTCCAATCTCCATTGATGCTACAAGAGGTAAGGGGTTTTCTTACTGGAGGTGGATATGGATGTCCTGGCTTCCTATTTAGCCTTATTTGTCATCACACCAGTGGGATTGAAATTTCTTGTTATTACCTGGCAAAGATGGATGTTCAAGCTCTCAGTCTTTGCTGGTGGTGGTGAGGGTGAGAGTGCAGTTTTTCTTTGGTGTTTGGCTGAAGTCAAGCAGCTGCTATTATCTAAAAGATATCTGTTTTGCTAGACCACCACCTTCCTTGTCTTTTAGATAGAGTATGTTTTTCTTGGGGCTGTGTTTTGGTCTGTGCTTGTTGGTGTTTTGGAGTTGCCAGCTTCTCTACTACCAAGTCTAGGAAACATAAGCCAAAAGAAACCCAAAAAAACCTCACCATCGTGTTGATGCTTGGGTCTTACGTACTTAGTTGGTCTTTCTTCTTCTCTCTACCTTTAAGAATCTTCTTATTTATTATTATTATTATCTTTCTATAATTTCCAGAGTTTTAGTTGAATTTAGAGGGAGAAGTAGAGAAAAATATGTCTACTCCTTCTTCCATAATTGGAAGTCCTCTGATGACTTTTAAAATAGGGAATCTGAATTTCTGATCATGTGTTTAAGACCTGGTTTCAGTGGGTATGTTATTGATTCATTCTAAGGGACGCGATAACTCTGGCACAACTCTTTGACAAATATTTTATTTAATCTCCAGTTTTCTCACCTTTACAATATAATAATATTTACTGTAGAAGATTCTCATAAAATCTAAAATTAATTTCAGGGACTTTCTCTGTTTTCTCTTTGCTTGTAATTTGTTCTTAAACTCCCTCATTCCACATTTTTTCCACATTGCTCATCTAGTTCTAGTTAACCCATCAGATTTTAGTCTATTTGTTACTTGCTTTAGGAAATCCAGTTTATCTACCTCAGTAAGAATTAGAGAATTGTGAGTTCCCGTACGTGTTCACCCTTAGAGCATCAGCTTTTAGAGTTTATATCAAAATAGCCTGATTATTTTCTTACCCAGTAATCCACTAACTTTTTAGAGAAGAGACTATTATTTGTATCCACATCTGTCCCCTGCCTATCAGGGTACTTGGCAGATAGAGGTATGCAATTATACTTATTGAATGGCCTGAAGATGCACATGAAAGCATTTCACAAATAAGTTGACAAAGAATAGTTACTCCACAAATGTTAATTAAATGAGTCTTTAAATTATTTCTTTATCCCAACTTCTCACAACCCAGCGTTGTACCTACACTGCTCCACCCAGATCTGTCCTTCACAAGTATTTACTTCTTTTTCCTCCAAATTCTTTCAGTACTCCCTTGTAATAAAAACATGACCTTTGATTATCTTATCACTATTCTCATCTAAGTGGCTGCTATTTAATAGATTCATTTGGTTTGGTGTGATGCCTAGGTCAATGTGCTTGTCACAAAGGTGGTACCAGTTTCATAGCCTCAAAAGCCCACTGTGACTGCAAAAGGAGGATGCAATAGTGGAGCTTATGAGTATTTGAGTAGCTATTTTTTTATACCAGAACCTTCCAACATTCCTTTCATTACTTATTACCTTTTATTATTCTATTTATTATCTTTTATTTTATTTTTATTATTACTATTATTTATGTATTATGTATAATAATTATTGTTTGTAATAATTTGGTGTAATAATATATAATATATTGTATAATATATAATAATATAAAAGTATTATTTATAATAATAACTTGTTATTTATTTTTATTGTTTATATTATATTATATTTATTTATTGTTGTGTTATGCCTATTGTCTTAATGTTGCCAAGCTCTCCTTTCAGTAAGTATTGACTTTTGGGGTTCAGAAGTAACTTATGCCATTATGAAATATGGTCTGATATGTCCAATGCTGCTCAAAATTAAGTTTATGAATGAGGCTTAAGAGAGAAAAAGCTTTTTCTTCCATCATGATTCTCTCCCACTAAAAAAAAAAAAAAAAAAAAAAAAATTTTTTTTTTTTTTTTCTCTCCCACTAGGGCCTTTTAAATTGGAGGCTTTTTTAAATTAGGCAATCTCTACAAAGATTTTTTCTTACATGCTATACCCTCTGGGAACCTTCAGCTTATGGTATATATGCTTGAGTTGTCCCTCATGTTCAGCACCTATAGAAGAGAAAAATGATCAGGATTATATAGATTCCTCCAACTACTGGGGCAAAAAGAGTGCATGTTTACATGGCACTGTCTGTTGCATAGGTAAACAAAGCCAAGGCAAATGGCTATAATGTTACTTCATCCTGGGATGGCTAGGATTTTAAACTATTCTTTTATGAGAATGAATATAATATTTCTTCAATTATGAATTAAGTGACCTCAGCATCTTCTATACACCTAGTTCATGCTAGTAAATTCCTGGTCAATCACAACAGTCTATTACATTAGTAAGACTTGCCCTTCCACAGGTAGCACATAAATAAATGGGCAACTGGGAAACAACTGATTTAAGGTAGCCAATCTATAACATGGTTAATGATGGAGAATAAGCTTAGAAGGGAAAGACAAGCTAGATCAGTCAGAGCTTTATTTCTTTGGGGCCTGAATTAAAAAAAAAAAATTATGTTTGGACTCTAAGTTAAACCTTCCACGAAAAGAAGCAATTAATAGAAGTTAAAACTAAACTGTCAATGGCCTTATGATAATAAAATATTTTGTATCATGGGACTACATGAGAATGTAAGAATGAGTTAGAGAGTTGTTAATGATAAAAGTGGAGTATGAAACTTTGAGAATTGCTCAAAAAATTGCCTGCTAATTTTTATATTGACATGTCTATAAGGAACAATTCTAATGTGGCCCATACTACCTTTAGGGTAGCCGGTAAATCTAAAATAAACATGTGTTTCCTGAAACACCTTGAGTCCATTTAACTTACAATCCTATTTACCCCTTCTCTTTCCACACCTCACTAATTCAGGTACCAAAGCAAGTAGAAACACTTATTGTAGCATAAACTTAAAAAGTTTTTTCAAAACAGTGAAAATCTGTGCTGTCTTCTCACAGATATTTCACCTTTGATATTCAAGACCAATCTAGTTTTGAAAGAGTACCACTATGTCTGATGTAGAAAAAAAAAAATAAAGGTAAAAGTGCTTGTAATAAATAACACCAGTCTTCAGAGAGGACCAGCTATCTTTTCACTGTATATCACTCCAGTAAATCTCTGAATTTTCCTCCCATTTGTTATTCAATAAATGTATTGCATAGCTCTGAATATAAATATGAGAAAACAGATCAAATGTAGCTTTGCAATGAAGGTCACTCCCATTGAACACTTCAAAATTATCTTTAAATTCTTGATCAACTCTGTATTACCAAAGAGCTGGCGAAAGAACCTCGTTCTAATATGAGAATGTGAATCCCAATATGGCAAATGTTTTAATTAATAGTAAGTACAACCACATTTGAGGCATTCAGTTTTCATTCTGGAAATATTTCAAACTTGCAAGATGACATTGCATTGTTTGCTATAAAATGTCTCAACAACAACAACAAAAAAGATAAATTTATATTCCATGCAGTTCTGAAGGTACTATTGTAAGATGATACATTTTAGGGAAATGAGAACTCATCAGGTATTGTTATTTATATTTTTATAGGCTTTTATCAGAGTGAGATAGTCCTGGTTCATTTTGCTTCAATCTCAAGTACCTAATATTAATCTCTTTGTGGTAATAGTTATCTGTAAAATAAATATTTAAAGGAGATATGCAGAAATTGAAAAAAATAGGAAGCCTGCACTGCATGATAGCATATATATACATGTATATATATGCACTTATACATACTTATATGTTGTTTTTGACATTGAGTTGATTCCAGTAGAACTGCTCCATAGAGTTTTCAAGACTGTGATGTTTTAGAATCAGATTACCAAGCCTGTATTCTGAGGTGCCCCAGAGTGAGTTTGAAATGCCAAGCTGTCAGCTAGTAGTTGAGAGCTTAACTATATCTGCCATCCAAGGACAAGCATATAAAAAGTGGGGTACTCATGGTAAAAATATATTGCTAAATAGGTGTCAATACAACTACAATCAAAAAACCTCCAAAGTTATATTAAAAGTAGCTAACAGCATTATTTTATTCGGTTATTACTCAAAAAATATTCCCAGTCTTTATTTTTGGTTTATAAATGACAGTGCTTTTTGGTTTTAAAAACAAAAGTAATTAGATATTACTTTTAATTAATGATTGTAAAATGTACTCAATTAGGCACTTTTAGGGACTATACTAAAATGTATAGATGTAAATGGGAAGCCATTTAATACCTATCTGTCTTAAGGACATAAAAACTTTATAGCAAATAACCAAATGAACAGCCTATAATGCCTCAAACATCTGCATAAGTGCATAAATAGTTGATAGGATTTTTTATTTTTCTCTCCAGTAGTGTGGCATGTTAACTAAATAACCTAATTTGACACCTTCAAAGCCTAACATAGATTCAGTTTGTGTTAATATTATTTGAAAATTTTTCAGAATGAGAAGATCCAATTCCAGGTGTGATTGAGTAAGTGTCTCCTGCCCACTGAATTCAAGTATAAAACCAGTACAGAATGCATAGAGCAGATAGTTGAGGTCTCTTAAAATATAATAACAGAAGGAGGAACAGGCTCTTCCTTTATTTCTTATGTTCCACATTTCCTTCTGCTTTCATTTCTCTTCCTTCTGAGGAACTTTTCAGTCATGTCTTCAAATGTATTTTCAACTTTGCTCTTCTTTTTCTGGAACTCTTATAACACAAATATATTCTGTTATTGTCCCACAGTTTCCTGAGGCTCATGCAGTGAGTTTGACAGATCGCTCAGTGTATTAACAACTATTTATCAAGAGAACAACAGAATTCAAATTACTATTAACCCAACCATGAGCTTATCTTTTTTTTTTTTTTCCCTACCATATCCTCTAGCTCTGAAGCAAGTCAGCTCAAAAATCAGAAGTGGTTAAGAGTGTTGTGTGTGCGTATGTGTTGTGTGTGTTTGAATGTGCATGCATGTACGTGAGAGAGAGAAAGAAAAGAAAGAAAGGAGGGAGGGAGGGAGGGAGGGAGGGAGGGAGGGAGGGAGGGAGGGAGGGAGGGAGGAAGGAAGGAAGGAAGGAAGGAAGGGAGGAAGGAAGGAAGGAAGGAAGGAAGGAAGGAAGGAAGGAAGGAAGGAAGGAAGGAAGGAAGGAAGGAAGGAAGGAAGGAAGGAAGGAAGGAAGGAAGGAAGGAAGGAAGGATGGAAGGAAGGAAGGAAGAGAAAGAAAGGAGCTCCAGGAAAAACCCTCTATTCTGGACGGAGGAGTGGGACAGGAATCTCCTAATGCTCAGAGACAAGGGGGGTGGGGGATTTCCCATTTTTTTACTCTTTGTTCACTGCTTCAGTTTTCAGACAGTCCTATGGTGGTACCACAGAGGCCACAATAGAAATAAGCAAGAGTCAAATGCTAAGAGAAGGAGAGTTACCCTTCCAAGAGGATGGAGATAGCTCCACTGCTTTTTCTCCCTTCTCTGTGTCATCTCACTACTTGGTCCCAGAAATAAAATGTGATAATGGAAATGGATAATTTCTAGTGAAACTAGGAAGATCTAATGAAAATTTTAGAACTGAAAAACACAATAATCAAAATAAAAAAGCTCACAGAATGAGCTTCAGGAAACTGTGGGACAATAACAAAATATATAATATTTGTGTCTTAATATTTGTGATGGAAGATGGAAAAGGAGAGCCACAGGAAATTGGAAAGAACCAGGGAGATTACTTAAAAGAACAGGAAAAGCTCAAGAAAGCAATCTTACAAAGTTGCTTATGAACTCCTGGGTTCACCACTTTAGCTACATGTGTGTGTATTTGATCCAGTCATTCCAAAAACTCTAAGAACTGAGCTAGCTTACAGACTTCTAACCATGTCGCAATCTGTCCACTGAGTGGAAGATAAAACTAGCTTTGCAAAGGCTCTGAACAATGAACTGGCATTGGAACTACATCACACGCAAAGCAAATTAAAATTTGTGATGGCAATTTAACCAGGCCAATTGCCTGCTAAAATAATAATAATAAAAAAATCAACATTCTCTATGGGATTTAAATAAGACCCATGGTCTCATATTCAAAATACCTAGGATTCTCCAGCATAATCCAAAATTTTTTTGCCTACAAAAAAAAACTCCCACCTCACATGGAAAAAAAATTCAACAGGCAATAATGTCAAATTGATACACATGTTGAAATTATCTGGCAAAGATTTTAAAGTGGCTATTGTACAATTTCTCTAAAAACCAATGCAACACTCTTGAGGTAAACGCAAAATTAAAATGTCTAAGCAGAAAAATGGAATGATAATTTTGGAACTGAAAAACACAATAATCAAAATAAAAAACGCACTGGATGAGCCTCAGGAGACTATGGGACAATAACAAAATATATAATATTTATATCATAAGAGTTCCAGAAAAAGGAGAGAAAGAGTGATGTTGAAAATACATTTGAAGAAATGACTGAAAAGTTCTTCAGAAGGCAGAGAAATGAGAGCACAAGGAACTGTGGAACATGAGAAATAAAGAAAGAGCAATGAATATGGTAAATACCTGGATAAATAGATTATCTCAACTTGAGGTCCTTAAAATATCTTTGACAGTTGAAACCAAAAGATATAACATAATCTGATGAGGACATTGAATGTGAAGATAATGTTTCTAAATTCTAGCCACTATGGGAAAGGATGTGGACATTTCTTATAAAGCTAAACTTATCATATGACCTAACAATCCCATGCCTGTGTATTTATCCTTAAGAAACAAAGGCTGACATCCACACCAAAGTGTCTTACTCATATTAATAGCAGATGTATTCAAAATTACTAAAAACTGATAAAAACGCAAATATCCTTCAAAGGGTTAATGAACAAATTATGGTACATACCATGGAATGCTATTCAGCATAAAATAGAACAAATTATTGGTACATGGAACAGCTTGGATGAATCGCATAAGCATCATGCTGAGCAAAAGAAATAGTTTCAATCAGTCACAGACCCAAAAGCTTGTAATTCTATTTGACATTCTGGAAGAGAAAACCTTAGTAGTGGAGAACAGACTGATGGTTGCCATGTCTAGAGGTAGGGTGACATGGATATGGACAGCCCAAGGGAGTCTTTTTCGGTGATGGAACTGTTCTGTATCCTGGTTATGGTGCCAATTGTATGAACCTAAAGGGTCACTATGAGTCACAAATGACTCGACTGCAATGGTTTTTTTTTTTTTTTTTTTTTGGCTTATGCATGTGTTAATGTATTAAAATTCATAGAATTTTTTGAAACCAAAAAATTATAGAATTGCCCATCCAAAGATTAAAAAGTAAATTGAACTGTATGATAATTTAAATATATACATAAACTTACACTGTGCTCCTGGAAAAAGATTTTTTAAAGGTATGTAATTACAGCATGTGAAACATCGGCCTCTTTGTAACATGACATTAAACATTTATTTATCACAAAAATTTTATATGTCATTTGGAGAATCATAGAGGCAATTGCAAGCCATCTAAATTTCTTTCTGTGATTACACAACTAATATGTGTTAAGAGTAGAGATGAGAACTCCGGGTCTTGTGTCCTGGGTATCAAATGAGCTTCTTTGGCGCTGCATTGCAATAGGAAGCAAGCATTGACTAGCTTGCCTTTTATCTCATTTTCTGCTTTCAATTTTTGTTGAAGTTCTTGCCGCTGATCTTTATTCAATTTCTCATGAGATATTCAAACTGGCATCATCTGATATATTGTTTCTCTATATGTAGATGATTTATTACAGTTGTTTGCACAGTCAGAATTTTCTTCTGATCACTTTGCAGTTCACAAGCTATTTTTAAAACAGGATTTACCTGTCAGTTGGAAAGAAATAGAACTCTCATTGCAAACAGTGCCTCTTTAATGACTTAAACTTATTTGCAACTATAATATGTTCCTCTGAATTCTTTGTTGCTACCCATTTCTCACCAGTTTAGATTCATTTGCTCCTACTCTCTTAAAAAAATAAGAAGAATTTGAAAATGTTCATTCTCATTTCTAAGTGAGAATATTAAAACACACATGAACAACATTTTTAGTCACGTGATTTTATTAACTCAGTTTTAAGAAATCTTCCTTTTAGAAGCTTTGAACTACTGTATATTTCCTTGTGCATTTTTCTCTTTCGAACTGTCACTTAGAATTCTCATTGGCCCATTGCAACTCTAATTATTGTATCAAAACTCTTGCCACCCAATGGCTGTGCATATTTTCTTGCCTTGAATCCTAACTTCCATCCTCCATAATTTTTCAATCACATTTGTACATTATAGACACTACTGTTGTTGTATTTATATAGTAACTATTAGATTAAATGTTTATGTTCTTTCTAAGATGTGTAGAAAAATTATTTGTGGACAGAGTCCAAGATTGTCCATTTTTCTATGTCTAACTCAAACCATATTGCCTGGTGAATAGTAAAGATACAGTAACCACAGCTTACCTGTAAAGCATCTAAATATTAAGATATTCACTTTTTTTCCTATTCAGTATTGATTCCTTCTTTTCATTGCCATCACACACACACACACACACACACACACACAAAAATAGCAGAGATGGGGGGAAGATGGATTCCATGACACATAAAGATCACCAAGGAGTCAAGATACAAAAGATAAGAAAAGACAAAGGCCTTTCCCCTGAGCCAACATAGAAAGAAAGCCTTCCCCTAGAGCGTGGTGTGTGGGAGCAGGTACCCTGAATTCGGACTTTAGCCTACTAAGCTGTGAGAAAACAAACTTTTGTTTGTTAAAGGCACCCACTTGTGGTATTTATGTTTTAGCAGCGCTAGATAACTAAGACAGTCATACAATTGTTTGTGATTGGTGGCTCACCTAAAGGTTGGTAGTTCAAACTCACCCAGTGCTCTGGAAGAGAGGCCTGAAGAACCGCTTCTGTAAAAACTACAGACAAGAAAGCCCTATGGAGTAGTTCTACTATATAAAACACTAGGTCACCATGAGTCAGAGTTGAATCAAAGGCAACAGGTTTTATTTTTGACGTTTAATCCACTCTGCATTTAACTACCTCTGCAATATATACTTCAGGTAAAAAAAAAAAAAAATTTTTTTTTTCATCAGCTAAATGGTCAGAGGCCAAAAAGGAATCAAATGAAAGAAGGCATATGTAAGAATGCTTAATCTTGATTTTAGTGTAGACTTAGTGCGAAGGGTAAATGATGTTTTTGTGGCTCAAATATGTTGGAACTTTGCATAACAGTCTAACAAAATAGAATGTGAATTCAGATGAAAATCAAGACTAATTTTTTTGTCTGAAGTCCTCTGAGAAGGCCCTGAAAGACTGCATAAATGTATTGCAAAAGGTTAGGACAGGAACTGGGGATTTCAGATTCTGGGCACTCCTATTTTTGTCCATCAGAAGCAAGGTTAACATGTAAGACAAAAGTAAGAGGGTGGTATCAACACTAAATGGCACCCAATTGTAGGCTTTAGGATTTCATATAGTTGCTAAAGGTGGATCAAATATTTGGTTTGAATCTATTTAGCAATTATTACCAAAAACTTTAAAGCTTGTCACAACAGCTCATTTTGTACCACATTAGCCATTATATACACTCATTTCCTCCAACGGACTTAAATGTCATGAGGCCAGAGACTGTCATTCATCTTTGTATTTTTACAGGGCTTGTTTCAGTATCTAACATATAGTATAGGTCTTATCTATTGAACTAAATAGAGTTTATACCTATAATTTGTTCAGATATATTTCTCTTAGTTTCAGTTTGGGAGAAAAATATTCTTTCCATTATCATACCATGGTTAGAAGCTGACTTTCTCTTCATATTACAGAATTTTGAGTCACCATTACAAAATTTTCCTAATAGCTTTTATTTATTGCTGTCATATTCCTAGTGGCTTCAAACATATGGCCAAGCATCTAACTACATTAGATTTCCAACTGTTATCCTTATTCAGCATTAACATTTGGAAAGGCATATCAACTTATCAGAATTTTTTCTTTCTTCTTCATGTTGCATTTAGGACATTATCTTGACTTGCTTTTTAATTTGTGTAAGTGTAAATTAAATTATGTATGGTTTTCATTTTGGGATTATAAAGGGAATACTACAAAACATTGTTATATAAAATATTTAACATGTAATAAATTCCTGTGAGATCATCAACCTTGATTTTTTTTTTTTTCTAAAGTCAGGATTATCTGAATTTCAATGTTGTCATGGCCTCTTAGGCTTCAACTTCCCAGTTCCTGGGTGATTCATATTGCCTGACCACATCCAGCTTAAGTTAGACGTATCATATGTGAGTTATTTTAATGAGTCCTGAAAACTTTCTTTGGACACACTTTTTCTTGTCTCTTTGACTTGTCATTTTGTTGTGTACTTTCTCATTTCTAAATTCATTTTTTAAGGTAAGAGTTAAATCAGAAATAGGTCAATTAGCCTCATTTCTTTTGACTCCTCCCTTTATTACTATGTTTTTTTCTCATTGCTTTTATAATTCCTTGTCAATCTTTGCCTTTCCATTTTATGGACCCCAGAAAATACATGTATTTGTTCAGAAACAACAAAATCAATGGTTTACGATCAACTGTTAACCTAACGGTCTGCAGTCAAACCCACCCAGTGGTGCCATGGAAGAGAGGCCTTGCAATCTGTTTCCATAAATGATTACAGCCAAGAAAACCATATGGAATAGTTCTACTCCATAACACAAGGGGTCGCCTAAGCAGTGGGGAAAAATTAGCCCCAGACTAAAGACTGCTCTGTTCCCACCTAACAAAGTTAAAAATAAGCCTCAACATGTTATAACTTTGCCCAGTTAAAGTAATTGCATCCCAGTACAAAGCTTACAATTAGTTAAAGGAATATAAATTATCCAGCACCCAAAAAGGAAAAATTCCCAATGTGTGATACAGACATGCAAAGGAGCAGGCAAACATGACCTATACTGAGGAGGAAAATCAATCAATTGAATCAAGTCCAAATATTGCACAAATAATAAAATTAATATATAAGGACTTTAGAACAATTTTTATAGTATGCCATATGCTCAAGAAGTAGAGTGAAACATGAACATGTTAAAGAAAGACATGGGAGATGTGTAAAATGACCCAAATTGAACTTCTACTGATAAAAAAATCATTCATCTCAACTTCTCATCAACTTAGAACATACTAACCTCTCCTTAAGATTGCTTTTCCCTTCATCTTCCACAAGATCTCTCTGACCAGTAGTACAAGTTTCTTGAGTGCAGGAAATGAAAGCAAGCTTAATTGGTCCTTGTTTGGAAAGGCACATCAAGATTAGCTTCTGAGTTATGCAATCTTTTATTTCTAGTGGTTAGCATAGTGTCTGGCATACCATAAGCATACAGTAGAAGAAAGAGGAAAAATAGTGGGGAAGGATAGGCAAAGGGAGAAAGGAATGAAAAGAAAATACAGATCAAAGGGAAGGTGAGAAAAGGAAGAGAAAAGCTGTTTGCTGATACAGCCAAAAAACTGACACCATCTTTCAATAGTTTAAAAGGCTGCAGAGAATTAACCATCTCATAGAGACCTAATGTAAATGTATGGGTTTATTTGAAAGACCTGAACAAACATGTTTAATTATATGATCTTCCTTAAGTGAAAGCAAATTGAAAGTAATCATTATGCAGTAATTTAAATTCATTGATTTAAATACCAAATTGATACATAACTTAAGTGCAGAGCAGTCTAAACTACCAAAATGCATATGCTGAAGAAGCAGTAAATGAGAACTTACAGAAAACAGTGAAATCTCCTGTGACGGATGGGCACTTCAATCAACTGAATCTCTCAGAAGCTAAATTCAGGACACAGAAACACACCTTAATAAGCTACCTTTAAACATTGTGACTCACTGAGGTGAACCATCTAGAAACTGAGTGCAATGCACATTCATTTATTTGAAACGACCAAGAAGCATCCCTGCCTGAGGTAGAGGCAAAGACTTGAAATGATCTATTCAGTCTTGAAAAATCTTTTGGCCAGAGTCAAAATGTCAGTTTGGCACAATTCTCCTTTCTGTGGAAGAAGCAGCAAATTACCATGAATCAGATTGAATGTGTTTGCCCATAGGCACAGGAAGATTCATAGGCTCAGAAATGGGAGCAGGGCTCCCTTAGAAGAGACTCAGTGGGAAATAAAGGTGGAGCAATAGAAGTACTTAAGCTCCTGTGGGCTCTGTTCTGACTCCCCAGAATCCCTGTGGACCCTGCATGATGCTCATTTCTTAGATCTCTGAATCACGGTCTGACCTTGCAGCTGATATGAATAAAGCCACACTCACATGTCATCTTCAAACTTTATTTTCTTTTTGGTTTGATGGAAATTATTGTAGAGAAACAATAAGTCAACCACTTTTTTTTTCTCTTATGCATAAAACAGAGAGGGTTACAAAACTTGTACTGATTCTTGAATTTTAACAATCATGTATTTATCAGACCAGAACTTTATCTTTGAAATCCTGAATCACTTTTCTTAGAACTGCTGGACTCTAAAAGTGTTTTCACTTCTAACAGACTGGCTCTGGCACATTTTTCTTTTTTCTGATTTAATCCCTATACAGTTTTGTTGTTTTATCAAATCTCAGTAAATTTTCTCTGATTTCTGCTTCTGTGTTTTTGACATTTGTCTTTAACAGACTGATAATTAGAAAAATTATAAACTACATAAAGTTCAAGTTTACTACTTGCACTATAATTTGAACTTTTTCTTTAAACCTGTGACACTGCACCACAAATCCCATTGTGAGTCTGTACCTTTTTAAATGTTTTTATAAAGTTATATTTCAAGTTTAACAGATCTATTATCCCTTTTAGAAACATTTTTAGGACAAATGATTGTAGGTTAGTTCTTGCTTCAGGGATAATTGATAGCTTTAAGTGGAAAAGGTTTTTAATGGAAATTTTCAAACACACCAAAAAAATAATACACTAAACACACTCATATCATCACACAATTATTAAAATTTTGCTAATCTTGTTCCATCTAATTTGTCACATTTTTTCTTTCCTCCATCCTTCCTTCGTTCTTCCCTCTTTCTCTCCATCCATCCCTCCCTCCCACTCCCCCTACCTCCTATCTCAGAGAGAGTGTCTCTATTTCTTTGATGAAATATTTTATAGAAAATCTCAGGCATCTTATTACCCATATGTCACTTCAGAATGTCTCTAAAATATAAACAACTTAAAAAATAATGCAATGACATTCAACAAAATTAATCATAATTCCTTAGTAGCTCATACCCAGTTTATGATCAAATTACCAGGATTAACTCACAAAAAGTCTTTTTCCTGTTTGTTCAAATAAAGATTAGAATAAGATACATATATTACATTGGTTGATAAGCCTCTTAAGTCTCTGTTAAAACTTTCCCACCCCAAAGATTATTGATATACCTTCTATTCATTGATGAAACTGGAAAATTTGGCCTATGGAATTCTCCACATTCTAATGATTACATCATCATTTTTTAAAAACATTTTCCTCTGTTGTCCCTATTTCTTCCTATCACATAGTTAGATTTAAGGGGTCGATATTATTCAGGTTAAGTTATTTTTGCAAGAATGCAGTGTATGTGGTTTTGTATTTCCTATTGCATTACATCAGATGGTACATGATGTCTGGATATCTCACTTTTAGTGATTCTAACATTGTTCAGTGGAATTAGATGTCGTCAACCGAAACTATCTATTATAAGCTCCTTGTCAACCCTTTCCTTATTGGAAATGTTGATAACGTTTGCCTAGCTGTGTTATCTTACTAGTAGTTGCAAAATGTTGACTGTAGAGTCCCTTATTCTTTCTGCATTTATTTTTGATAGACAAACCTCCCTGGGTCTCTTGCATTATCATGTAAGCAATAGCAGTGATGGCCTTTGTTCCAGAATATCTTATCAATGACATTTTTAGAAGGAACAGATTTAGAAGACACAGATGGTATCTGCTTCTAGAACACAGGGCAGGTTTCTTTGCTGTCCAGTGTAATAGAGACAATATATCCCTCTGGAATAAAGGTTGAGTAAGTTTGCTTGCAGTCTGGTATAAAGGATTGTTATTTCTAACACTCAGGGTTCCTCTCCTTTAGTGCAATCTACTGTGTATGTCTGTCAGCTGACCCTCATTGCATTACTCTGTGGAAATAGGCTTGGGGAGCCAGGACAAGAAAATAACAATATTCTGGTTACTGCTATTGCTGTGATTAATAAACTGTCCTTTTATATGACCCAGAAGTGGTGTGTCTTTTGCCAGCATCCACAAAACTGTAGCAGGCTAACTTTTAATCTTGCAACTTGGGTAAAAACTCATACCCTTCATCGTTCTTGAAATTTATTAGCTAAAACTCTTCTACAAAGAAAAAATTTCACTTCATCATCTATTTGGTTACCCTGAGATTAAGTTAATACAGAAGAAGCAGGATATGCTTATTTTTCCATATCTGTACTAGTTTTCCTAATTATCAGTTGTTCAGTAATAATCAAAACTTATCACTAATTTCTTGTGTATATTTTGATTTTTATTTTTTGAGTATCATTATTAACTCAAAGTTATATATCTAATGTTGCAATCACTAAGTATAGTAGTTTTGTGGCTCAGATATTTCCATCTTTGCTCAACCATTTAAGCTGGTTTTGATATTCATCTGCCATTATCCCATCAGCCTTTGGTAGCTTCTTTGCTTTCTGGTATCAAATGTCATGGCTCATTTTATCCATTTCCCGTTGCGGCGTGAAATGCGCTGTAACACCAAGGAGCCTGGTTTGTTTTAGTGGGAAATGCTACCTGGAGATTACAGTCTAGGAGCTAGATGTTTTTATTTATTTATTTTTTAACTGTTCTTTAAATGAAGGTTTACAGAACAAACCAGTTTCTCATCAAACGGTACACGCATTGTTCTGTGACCCCACATGTCAACACTCTCCCTTCTCAACCCTGGGTTCCCCATTACCCACTTTTTTGTTCCCTCCTGTCCTCCAGTCCCTGCCCCACGGTTGGTGCACCCCTTTAGCCTTGCTTTGTTCTATGGGCCTGTTCAATCTTTGGCCGATGGGTGAACCTCAGAAGTGATCTCATTACTGAGCTGAAAAAGTGTCTGGGGGCCATACTCTCAGGGTTTCTCCAGTCTCTGTCAGGACAGCAAGTCTGGTCTTTCTTTCTGAGTTAGAATTTTGTTCTACCTTTTTCTCCGGTTCTGTCTGGGACCCTCTATTGTGATCCCTGTCAGAGCAGTCAGTGGTAGTAGCCAGGCACCATCTACTTGTACTGAACTCAGCCTGGTAGAGGCCTTGACAGATGTGGTCCACTAGTCCTTTGGACTAATCTTTCCCTTGTGTCTTTAGTTTTCTTCATTCTTCCTTGCTCCCAAAGGGGTGAGACCAGTAGAGTGTCCTAGATGGCTGCTCACACGCTTTTAAGACCCCAGATGCTACTCATCAAAGTAGAATGTAGAACATATTCTTTATAAACTGTTATGCCAATTGGACCAGATGTTCCCCGAGCCTCTGGTCTCCACAGCCCTCAGCCCAGTAATTCAGTCTCTCAGGGAGTTTGGATATTTCTACCATGACTTACCTTGTACAAGTTGTGCTGGCTTCCCCAGTATCGTGTACTGTCTTATTCTTCACCAAAGTTACCATTTATTTATTGTCTATCAAGAGTTTTTCCATCCCCACCCCTCTCCTCCCTCGTAACCATCAAAGGTTGTTTCTTTTTGTATGTAAACCATTTCATGAGTTTTTATAGTACTGGTCTCATACAATATTTATCCTTCTATGATTGACTTATTTCACTCAGTATAATGCCCTCCGGATTCATCCATGTTATGAGATAGTTAACAGATTCATCATTGTTCTTTATCATTGAGTAATACTGCATTGTGTATACGTACCACAGTTTGTTTATCCATTCATCTATTAAAGGCCATCTAGATTGTTGTAATCTTTTTGGTATTGTGAACAATGCTGCAATGAATATGGGTGTGCATATGTTTATTCTTGTGACTGCTTTTATTTCTGTAGGATATATTCCTAGGAGGGGGATTGCTGGATCATACGGTATTTTTATTTCTAGCTTCCTAAGGAAGCGCCATCTCGTTTTCCAAAATGGGTGTATCATTTTGCATTCCCACCAGCAGTGCATAAGAGTTCTGATCTCCCCACAGCCTCTCCAACATTTGTTATTTCCTGTTTTGTTGATTTGTGCGAGTAATGCTGGGGTGAGATGGTATCTCATTGTGGCTTTGATTTGCATTTCTCTAAAGACACAAGGGAAAGAATAGTCCAAAGAACTAATCCTCGTGTGTCTGTTAGCCTCTCAAATGTCTTCTTTGGTGAAGTGTCTATTCATTTCCTTTGCCCATTTTTTAATTGGATTATTTATCTTTTCGTTGTAGAGGTGTTGGATTTTCTTGTAGATTTTAGAGATTAGACCTTTATCTGATTTGTAACAGCCAAAAAATTTCCCCCAGTCTGTAGATTCTCTTTTTACTCTTTTGGTGAAGTCTTTTGATGAGCATAGTGTTTAATTTTTAGAAGATCCCAGTTATCTAGCATATCTTCTGGAGCTTGTGTATTGTTGGTTGTGGTCTGTATCCTGTTAATGACATGTAATAGGGCCCCCAGTGTTGATCCGGTTTCTCCTTCTATAAGTTTCATAGTTTTTGGCTTTATATTTAGGTCTTTGATCCATTTTGAGTTAGTTTTTGTATGTGGTGTGAAGTATGGGTCCTGTTTCATTTTTTCTGCAGGTGGATATCCAGTTTTGCCAGCACCATTTGTTAAAAAGACTGTCTTTTCCCCCTTGGATGAACTTTGGTCCCTTATCAAAGATTCAGGAGACTGTAGAGGGATGGATTTACATCTGATTTTTCAATTCTGTTCCGTTGGTCAATGTATTTGTCATTGTACCAGTACCAGGATGTTTTGACTACCATAGCTGTATAGTAGGTTCTGAGGTCAGGTAGTGCAAGTCTTCCTACTTTATTCTTCTTCTTCAATAGTGCTTTACTTTTCCAGGGCTTCTTCCCCTTCCATATAAAGTTAATAACAAGATTTTCCATCTCTTTAAAGAAGGTTGTTGGTATTTGGATCAGTAGTGCATTGTATTTTTAAATCTATTTGGGTAGAACTGTCATTTTCACAATGTTAAGTCTACCTATCCATGAGCATGGTATGTTTTCCCATTTATGTAGATCTCTTTTTATTTCTTGCAGTAGTGTTTTGTAGTTTTCTTTTATAGTTCTTTTACATTTCTGGTTAGATTTATTCGCAAGTATTTTATTTTTTTAGGGGCTCTTATGAATGGTATTGTTTTCCTGGTTTCCTTTTCATCGTTCTCTTTATTGGTGTATAGGAATCTAACTGATTTTTGTACGTTTATCTTGTATCCTGCAACTATGCCAAATCTTTGTATTAGTTCCAGTAGTTTTCGTGTGGAGTCTTTTGGATTTGCTTAGTATCATATCATTGGCAAATAAGGAGAGTTTAATTTCTTCATTACCAATTTGGATGCACTTTATTTCCATTTCTTGCCTTTTGTTGTATCTAGGACTTCCAACACAATGTTAAATAGGAGTGGAGATAAAGGACATCCTTGTCTTGTTCCTGGTCTCAAGGGGAATGTTTTCAGCCTCTCTCCATTAAGAATGATGTTAGCCATTTGTTTTGCATATATGCCCGTATAATAATTTGTTGAGAAATTTTCCTTCTCTACCTATTTGATTGAGAGTTTTTATCAGGAATGGGTGTTGCACTTTGTTGAATGCCTTTTCTGGTTTGATTGAGATGATCAGGTGATTCTTTTCTTTCTTTTTATTTATGTGGTGGATTATGTTGATTTTCTAATATTGAACCATCCTTACATACATACCTGGTATGAATTCTGCTTAGTCATGATGTATCATTCTCTTGCTATGATGCTGAATTCTATTGGCTAGGATTTTGCTGAGAATTTTCCCATCTATATTCTTGAGAGATATTGGTCTGTAATTTTTTTTTTTCCCTGTGGTGTCTTTGCCTGGTTTTGGTATCAGGGTTATGCTGGCTTCATAGAATGAATTCAGAAGTATCACTTTTTTTTCTATGTTCCAAAATAGTTTGAGTAGTACTGGTGTTAACTCTTCTCTGAATGTTTGGTACAATTCTCCAGTGAGGCCATCTGGGCCAGGGCTTTTTTGTTTGTTTGGAATTTTTTTTTTTTATATATATATACCTTTTCAATCTCCTTTCTTGTTATGGGACTGTTGAGATTTTCAACATCATTTGTTTTAGTTTGGGTAGGTAGTGTGTTTCTAGAAATCTGTCCATTTCCTCTAGGTTTTCAGATTTGTTGGAGTGTAGTTTTTCATAATACTTTATTATGATCCTTTTTATTTCAGTTGGGTCTGTTGTAATATCCCACATTTCATTTCTTATTTGGATTATTTGTGTCCTGTCTTGTTTTTCTTTTGTCAATTTGTCCAGTGGTTTGTCAATTTTGTCGATGCTTTCAAAGAACCAAATTTTGGTTTTGTTGATTCTTTCTATTGTTTTTCTTTCTCTATTTCTTTTTTCTATGCTCTGATCTTTATTATTTCCTTTCTTCTGGTGGTTATGGGCTTCTTTTGCTGTTCTCTCTTTGTTCACGTTGTGTAGCTAATGTTTTCATTTTGCCCCTTCTTTTTTTGATGTGCATCTAGTACTATAGATTGACCTCTGAGGATTGCCTTTGCTGTGTCCCAAAGGTTTTGGTGTGATGTATTTTCATTCTTCTTTGATTCTAGGAATTTTTTTTTATTCCATCCTTGATTTCTTCTATTACCCAGTGGTTTTTAAGCAGGGTGTTACTCAGTTTACATGTTATTGATTTTTTTTTTCCCTTACTCTTCCTGTTGTTAATTTCTACTTTGATGGCATTGTGGTCAGAGAAGATGCTTTGTATTATCTCAATATTTTGGATTTTGTTGAGGATTGCTGTGTGGCCCAATATGTGGTCTATTTGGAGAACATTCCATGAGCATTAGAAAACAATGTGTACTTCGAAGCTGTTGGGTGGAGTGTTCTATATATGTCTATGAGGTCAAGGTTGCTGATTGTGCTCTTTAGCTTTTCTGTATCTTTGTTGAGTTGTGTGGAAGTCTCCTACTATTGTTGTGGAATTGTCAATTTTTCTTTTCAGGGCTGTTAGAGTTTTTTATGTATTTTTGGAGCCCTGTCATTGTGTGCATAGATGTTTACTATGGTTATGTCTTCATGATAGATAGTCCTTATAATCATTCTATAGAGCTCTTCTTCATCTTTTATGGTGGATTTTGTTTTAAAATCTATTTTATCTGAGATTAGTATTGTCACTCCTGCTCTCTTTTGGTAGTTATTTGTTTGATATATTTTTCCACTCTTTGATTTTTAATGAATTTACATCTTTGTTTCTAAGGTGTGTCTCTTGTATTGCATATTGATGGGTCCTGTTTTTTATCCATTCTGTCACTGTGTCTCTTTATGGGTGCATTTAGGCCATTTACAATCAGTGTAATTATTGACACGTGTGAGTTTATTGTCATTTTGTAGAGCTGTTTTTGTTGTGCTAACATTTTCTTTGTTCCTCTTACTCTCCTGTGCTGAGTTCCTTTTATTTGTGGATTTCTTTTGTTTTTGTAGATTTTGTTTTTATCGAGACTTTATGTATTTCTTCTTTATTTTGATGAGTAGTTTGTTAATTTTCTTAGTTGTTATCTTGAAATTTACCCTTATCTTCCTAGGTTTGATCAAGTCTATTATTACATGGTATCACCTTGCCTTCCTCTCCATTAGAAAGTTCTATACCTACACTGTTTATTCCCTCTTTTATTGTTCTGACATAGTCATCATTTACAGATTAACCTCTCTGGTTCCCTGTTGCAATTTTTTTGGTTTTGGATAGTCCTTGAGAGTTCATTTCCTACGTTGGTACCTACGTCTGTCATCCTAGATTCAGGCTGTGGTCTGAAGTTGTTTGTTCTCAGACACCCTTTAATAATTCTTGTAGGTTTGGTTTGGTTTTTACATATTCCCTTAATTTCTGCTTATCTGGAAATATCCTAATTTCACCATCATATATGAGTGAAAATTTTATAGGATATATCATTCATGGTTGGCAAATTTTTTTCTTTCAAAGTTTTATATATGTTATCCCATTGCCATCTTGTCTGCATGGTTTTGGCTGAATAATCAGAGCTTAGTCTTATGGCTTCTCCTCTGTATGTGACTTTTCGTGTTTCTGAAGCTACTCTCAGGATTTTTTGTTTGTCTTTGGTTTTAGCGAGTGTGATTATGATACATCTTGGTGTTTTTCTTTTTGGGTCTACCCTACATGGATTTCGTTGAGCTTCTTGGATGGTCAAATTTTCATCATTCGTGATATTAGGGAAGTTTCCTGTCAGCAATTCTCCAGTGATTGTCTCTGTGTTTTCCATTTTCTCTCCTTGATCTGGAACTCTGATCACTCGTAAATTTTTGCTTTTGACTCTACCCCACATAATTCTCAGGGCTTCCTCATTTTTCTTCATTCTTTTTCCTGATTTTTCCTCCACCAGAATTTTATCCAAGTTTTTGAGTTCAATTTCACTGATCCTGTCTTTCATCATTTCAAACCTGTTCCTCAGCCCTTCTATGACACTGTTCGTTTCTGAAATCTTGTTGTTTTATCTTTTGGATTTCTATTTTTTTTTTTGTATGATTTCCAACTGTGAATTTATTTTGACATTTGTTCCTGTATTATTTTTCTGATTTCTTTCATTTTTTATCTGTATTTTCCATGAATTTGTCTGCCTTTTCCATAAATTCGTCTTTTTTTTCCCTCATTTTTGTCTATTTTTTGCTTCAACTTTTGGATAGCTCTGAATATTAGAGGTTTGAATTCGTTGTTAGGTAGTTCTAGTCCTTTTTTTTTTTTTAGTATGTTTTGATATTGTCTGTTTTCTTTGGGATATTCAATAGTTTTATTCTTCATTTCTTGACTGTAGGTTTATTTGTTTCTTCCTTTTTTTGTTTTATTTGATTGTGTCTGAGCAGATGGGCTGTGCTTTCTTTGTTATTTTATTGTTTGTCTGTACTGGTGATACTTTTCACCTCCTTGCTCAATGGGCAGGGCCAGTCATTCAGCTGTGGTGTAGCAGGGGAGGTCCAGCTGAAGGAGAGGGGCTGGGATGGTTTTTTTGTGATACATACGAGGTCCAACAGGGCAGGCCAGGAATCAGTGCCAGGCAAGTTCTGGTAGGCCATTCCTGTGCTGCTCAAAGGTGTGATGTTCAGTGCATGGTTCAGGCAGGCATGGTAGAGGGGGGAGGGTGTGATGTATGGAGCTAATATGGGTATGGGAAAGAAAAGAGAGAAGCAGAAGCCAAAAATCAACAAAGGAAAAAAAAGAGTGCAAAGGGAGCGTACCACTGGAGTGGAGAGATGAGAAACCAAGAAATGGAGAAAAGCAAAAATGAAAAAAAAAAAAAGAAATAGATAAAAATTTGGGGGAAAAAAAAAGAAAAGCCCCCAGGGGCCCCGCCAGTGTGGCCTTGAAGACTGGGGAGGTCTTCCAGGCTGCATAGTATAGCCTGGCTAGAGGCGGTATAGGCCTCACATAGCACCAGGTATTCAGGAGACAGGAAAAGAAAGTAAGTATAGACACAAGAGAACTGATAAATGAAAAGACAGAAAAGGAAAAACAGAGAAGAAAAGAATAAAAAAGAAAGAGAGAAAAAAGAAATGCCCCCAGGCATCCTGTCTGCTGCACTGATTGGGGGAGTGGCTCCTAAGCCATGTAGTGCAACCCAGCTAGAAGGGGCTCCCAACTGCAAAAAGAGAAAACAAACAAACAAAACAGAACAAAGGAAAACATGCCAAACAAACAAAAAAATCCCCAGGGATCCCACGAGCATGTTGTCCTGGTCCAGGGGAGTGGTTCCCCAGTCGAGCAGGGCTTCACAGCCTTTCAAGAAGTAGCAAAAATGGCACAGGTAGCCAGGAGCTCGAGAGAAGGGGGTGGGGAGGTGGCGGGAGTCACAGAAGAAACCAAGAGACAGAAAGAAGCAGCTCAGGGGCCCATCCAGTGTGGGTGGGGTGAATCCAAGTGGCCCGGGGCAGAAGCGGTTGCCTCCTAGCCAAGAGATTAAGGCTGGCAGGAAGGCTAGGAAGCCTAATGGGGAGGGGAAGAAGGATGGCTGATAGGAAAGATATACTGCTCATTACCAGGTGCTCTGTATCCTGCTAGGAACTGCGTGAAGCTGCTTTCCTGTACTCCCTGTCCACAGATCTGCAATGTGTGTGGGGCGACTCCAATCAACACTGATGCTGCACCTCCTGGCCAGTCGAGCCACCACAGCCAGCCAGGAAGCTCAGGAGTAGAGCAGCAGAGAGAAGATGGGGGTAGGAAAGGGTTTTGCCCTGGTTACCAGATGCTCTGTCTCCTGCTGGGAGCTCTGTGAAGCTACTTTCCGTGCTCACTGTCAGGTGATTTCCGACAGGAGTTCAAGATGGTGAATGCCTGCTGCGTTAGCTGATAACAAAACTTGGCACATATCTCTCCTCACTCTCTGTCCTTTGTCAGTTTCTTATTCCTTTCAGTGTTTGGCAGAGTTCTTTATCTCTTCATTTGACACTTCGGGTTCCAGGAATGCTGTTTGTCTCTGTTTTCCTTGTTTTTCGAGTCTTTGCTGTGGAGAGATAGCGTGGTGATTCTGTCTACGGTGCCATGTTGCCTGGAAGTCTAGTATTATGGATGTTTTTATTGCTAATGAGTTTTTATTTCTAGGTGATGAAACGGAATGTGTGTATATTTTTAAAAAACAATCTTGGGTTAATATATTTTCATGTCAAAATTAATATTCCAGAAATTTTATTTAACTTGGAATGTATTACCTGTGTATCTCTTTGGTGCTGAAAATGTTGATTTCTAATGATTAAGTTCATTATTGATTTTATACCTTTGATGTATGAATAGATAGATAATAGATAGATGAGTTTCAAATTAACAATATCAACTTTACTAAGAAAAATACTGAATAAAGCTTAATAATTATGTGTAGTCCTTTTCTGAGATAACGTATACATACACAAAAGTATAAGCATCTAAATGCCAAGTTTTACAATTACTTGAAATAATCATTTCCTATGTGAATAAGGAACCAACCTGATATATAATTGGATTCATTTGTTTCTGTTCATTCCTATTTTTATTAATTTTTTATTGTGCTTTAAGTGAAAGTTTACAAATCAAATCAGTCTGTCACACAAAAACTTATATACACCTTGCTACATACTCCCAGTTGCTCTCCCCTAATGAGACGGACCCCTCCCTCCCTCCACTCTCTTTTCATGTCCATTTCGTGAGCTTCTAACCCCCTCTAACCTTCTCATCTCCCCTCCAGACAGGACATGCCAATGTAGTCTCAAGGGTCCATCCGATCCAAGAAGCTCCCTCCTCACCAGCATCACTCTCCAACCCACTGTCCAGTCCAATCCTTGTCTGAAGAGTTGACTTTGGGAATGGCTCCTGTCCTGAGCCAACAGAAGGTCTGGGGGCCATGACCACTGAGGTCTTTCTAGTCTCAGTCAGACCATCAAGTCTAGTCTTTTTATGAGAATTTGAGGTCTTCATCCCACTGCTCTCCTGCTCCATCATGGGTTCTTTTTTGTGTTCCCTGTCAGGGCAGTCATTGGTTGTAGTTGGGCACCATCAAGTTCTTCTGGTTTCAAGCTGATGTAGTCTCTGGTTTATGTGGCCCTTTCTGTCTCTTGGGCTCGTAATTAGCTTGTGTCCTTGGTGTTGTTCATTCCCCTTAGGTCCAGGTGGGTTGAACCAACTGATGCATCTTAGATGGCTGCTTGCTAGCATTTAAGACCCCGGATACCACTCTCCAAAGTGGGATACAGAATATTTTCATAACAGATTTTATTATGCCAATTGACTTAGATGCCCCCTGAAACCATGGTCCCTAAACTCCTGACCCTGTTATGCTGGCCTTCAAAGCATTCAGTTTATTCAGGAAACTTCTTTCCTTTTGGTTTAGTCCAGTCGTGCTGACCTCGCCTGTATTGTGTGTTGTTTTTCCTCTCACCTAAAGTAGCTCTTATCTACTATCTAATTGGTGGGAAACCCTGGTGGCATAGTGGTTAAGTGCTACAGCTGCTAACCAAAGGGCCAGCAGTTCGAATCCACGAGGTGCTGCTTGGAAACTCTATGGGGCATTTCTACTCTGTCCTGTAGGGTCGTTATGAGTCGGAATCGACTTGACGACAATGGGTTTTGGGTTTATCTAATTGGTGAATACCACTCCCCCTTCCTCCCTCCTTCCCCTCTATTATAACATCAAAGAATATTTTCTTTGTTTGAACTATTTCTGGAGTTCTTATAATAGTAGTCTTATACAATATTTGTACTTTTGCAACTGACTAATTTCACTCAGCATAATGCCTTCCAGATTCTCCCATGTTATGAAATGTTTTGCAGAGTTATCACTGTTCTTTATCGATGCATAGTATTCTATTATGTGAATATACCATGATTTACTGATCCGTTCATCCATTGTTGGGCACCTTGGTTGCCTCCATGTTTTTGCTATTGTAAACAGTGCTGCAATAAACATGGGTGTGCATATATCTGTTCATGTTCATGTAAAGGCTCTTATTTCTCTAGGATATATTCCAAGGAGTGGGATTGCTGGATCTTGTGGTAGTTCTACTTCTAGACAGAGTAGCTTTTTAAGGAAGCGCCAAATCAATTTACAAAGTGGTTGTACCATTTTACATTCCCATCAGCAGTGTATAAGTGTTCCAGTCTCTCCACAACCACTCCAACATTTATTATTTTGTGTTTTTTGGATTAATGCCAGCCTTGTTGGAGTGAGATGAAATCTCATTGTAGTTTTGATTTGGATTTCCCTAATGGCTAATGATCGTGAGCATTTCCTCAAGTATCTGATAGCTATCTGAATGTCTTCTTTAATGAAGTGTCTGTTCATGTCTTTTGCCCATTTTTTAATTAGGTTGTCTTTTTGTAGTTGAGTTTTTGCAGTAACACGTAGATTTTAGAGATCAGGCACTGATCGGAAATGTCATATCTAAAAACTTTTTCTCAGTCTATAGGTAATCTTTTTACTCTTTTGGTGAAGTCTCTGGATGAACATAAGTATTTGATTTTGAGGAGCTCCCAGTTATCTAGTTTTTCTTCCGCATTGTTAGTAATGTTTTGTACCCTGTTTATGCCATGTATTAGGGCTCCTAAACTTGTCCCTATTTTTTCTTCCATGATCTTTATTGTTTTAGATTTTATATTTAGATCTTTGATCCATTTTGAGCTCATTTTTGTGCATGGTGTTATGCTTGGGTTTTGTTTCATTTTTTTGCAGATGGATATCCAGTTATGCCAGCACCATTTGTTAAAAAGACTGTCTTTTCCCCATTTAACTGTTTTGGGGCCTTTGTCAAATATCAGCTGCTCACATGTGGATGGATTTTTGTCTGGAATCACAATTCTGTTCCATTGGACTGTATATCTGTTGTTGTACCAGTACCAGGTGGTTTTGAGTACTGTTGTGGCATAACAGTTTCTAAAATCAGGTATAGTAATGCCTCCCACTTTGCTCTTCTTTTTCAGTAATGCTTTACTTATCCAGAGCCTCTTTCCCTTCCATATGAAGTTGGTGATTTGTTTCTCCAGCTCATTAAAAAATTTCGTTGGAATTTGGATTGGAATTCCATGATCTCTATAGATCACTTTTGGTAGAATAGACAGTTTTATACTGTTAAGTCTTCTTATCCATGAGCAAAGTATGTTTTTCCACTTGTGTAGGTCATTTTGGTTTCTTGCAGAAGTATTTTGTAGTGTTCTTTGTATAAGCCTTTTACATCTCTGGTAAGATTTATTCCTAAGCGTGTTACCTTCTTGTGGGCTACTGTAAATGGTACTGATTTGGTGGTTTCTTCTTTGATGTCCTTTTTGTTGGTGTAGAGGAATCTAACTGATTTTTATATGTTTCTTTTGTATCCCGATACTCTTCTGAACTCTTCTATTAGTTTCAGTAGTTTTCTTGAGGATTCCTTAGGGTTTTCTGTGTATAAGATCATGTTGTCTACAAGTAGAGATAATTTTATTTCTTCCTTGCCAATCTGGATGCCCTTTATTTCTTTGTCTAGCCTAATTGCTCTGGCTAGGATCTCCAGCACAATGTTGAATGAGAGTAGTGATAAAGGGCATCCTTGTCTGGTTCCTGATATCCAGGGGAATGCTTTCAGGCTCTCTCCATTTAGGGTGATCTTGGCTGTTGGCTTTGTATAAATGCCCTTTATTATGTTGAGGAATTTTCCTTCTATTCCTATAATGCTGAGAGTTTTTATCATGACTGTGTGTTGAACTTTGTCAAATGCCTTTTCTGCATCAATTGATAAAATCCTTTGAGTCTTGTCTTTTATTTATATGATGGATTACATTAATTGTTTTTGTAATGTTGAACCATCCCTGCATACCTGGTATGAATCCCAGTTGGTCATGGTGAATTATTTTTTGATATGTTGTTGAATTCTATTGGCTAGAATTTTGTTGGGGATTTTGTGCATCTAAGTTCATGAGGGATATAGGTCTGTAATTTTGGGGTTTTTTTTTTTTTTTTTTTTTTGGTGTCTTTACCCAGTTTTGGTATCAGAGATATGGTAGCTTCATAGAAAGAGTTTGGGAGTATTCCGTCCTTTTCTATGCTCTGAAATACCTTTAGTAGTACTGGTGTTAACTCTTCTCTGAAAGTTTGGTAGAACTCTGAAGTGAAGACATCTGGACTAGGGCTTTTTTTTTTTGGCTGGGACTTTTTTGATTACCTTTTCAATCTCTTCTTTTGTTATGGGTCTATTTAGTTGTTCTACCTCTTTTTATGTTAGTTTAGGTTGGTAGTGTTTTACTAGGAATTCAACCATTTCTCCTAGTTTTTCAAATTTGTTAGAGTATAATTTTTCATAGTAATCTGATATAATTCTTTTAATTTCAGTTGGGTCTGTTGTAATATTGCCCATCTCATTCCTTATTACGGTTATTTGCTTCCTCTCCTGTTTTTCTTTTGTCAGTTTGGCCAATGGTTTATCAATTTTGTTGATTTTTTCAAAGAACCAGGTTTTGGTCTCATTAACTCAATTGTTTTCTATTTCATGTAGTTCTGCTCTAATTTCTAGTATTTACTTTCTCCTGGTGCCTGAGGATTTCTTTTATTGCTCTCTTTCTCTTTGTTCAAGTTGTAGGGATAATTCTTTGATTTTGCCCATTTATTCTTTTCAGATGTGTGCATTTAATGATACAAATTGACCTCTGACAATTGCTTCCATCGTGTCCCAAAGGTTCTGATAGGAAGCCTTTTCATTCTCATTGGATTCTATGAATTTCTTTATTCCCTTCTTAATGTCTTCTATAATCCAGTCTTTTTTGAGCAGGATATCGTTCAGTTTCCAAGTGTTTGATTTTTTTCCCTGCTTTTTCTCTTATTGATCTCCACTTTTATGGCCTTATGGTTAGAGAAGATGCTTTGTGACTTTTCAATGTTTTGGATTCTGCTAAGGTTTGATTTAAGACCTAATGTATGGTCTAGTCTAGAGAATGTTCTATGTGTACTGCAAAAGTAAGTATACATGGCTGCTTATGTGGGGAATGTTCTGTATAGGTCTATGAGGTCAAGCTTGTTTACTGTGGCATTTAGATCTTATATGTCTTTATCGAGCTTCTTTCTGGAAGTCCTGTCCTTCACCAAAAGCGGTTTGTTGAAATCTCCTACTCTTATTGTGGAGCTGTCTATCTCACTTTTCAATGCTGATAGTTTGTTTTATGTATCTTGCAGCCCTGTCATTGGGTGCATAAATATTTAATATGGTTATATCTTCTTGGTCTATTGCCCCTTTAATCATTATATAATGTCCTTCCTTATCCTTTATGATGGTTTTCACATTAAAGCCTATTTTGTCAGAAATTAATATTGCTACTCCTGCTTTTTTTTTTATTGTTGTTTGCTTCATATATTTTTTTACACACTTTGAGTTTTAGTTTGTTTTTGTCTCTAAGTCTAAGGTGTGTCTCTTGTAGGCAGCATATAGATGGATCATGTTTTTTAATCTCTTCTGCCACTCTCTGTCTCTTTATTGGTGCATTTATTCCATTTACATTCAGCGTAATTATGAATAGGTATGAATTTAGTGCTATCATTTTGATGTCTTTTTTTGTGTGTTGTTAACAGTTTCTTTTTCCCACTTAATTTTTTGTGCTGAGTGGATTATCTTTATATATTGTCCTTTCCTCATATTCTTTGTTGATTTTGTTTCTGCTGAGTCTCTATTTTTTTCCTGTATTTTATTTCGATGTGTAGGATAATTTGTCTCCTTTGTGGTTACCTTATTATTTACCTCTGTTTTTCTAAATTTAAACCTAACTTTTATTTCTTTGTATCCCCTTGTCTTCCTCTCCGTATGGAAGATCTATGACTACATTTCTTAGTCCCTCTTTATTGTTTTAATGCTGTCTTCTTTTACATAATAACATCGCTATTTCCCTGTTTTGATCTTTTTTTTAATCTTGATTTATTTTTGTGATTTCCCTGTCTGGTTTGACTTCTAATTGCTCTGCCCAGTGTTCTAATCTTGGTTTGATACCTGATATTATTGGTTTTCTAATCAAAGATCTCCCTTTAGTATTTCTTGTAGTTTTGTTTTGGGTTTTACAAATTCCTTAAACTTCTGTTTATCTGGAAATGTCCTAATTTCACCTTCATATTTGAGAGACATTTTTGCTGAATATAAGATTCCTGGTTGGGAATTCTTTTCCTTCCATTTTTGTATAAGTCATCCCATTGCCTTCTTGCCTGCATGAATTCTGCCAAGCAGTCCAAGCACTGGGTTTGGTTTTTGGGTTTTAGATTAAGAATCATTATCCCATTTTTCTTTATTATTAATAAACAAAGTCTTGAAAAGGTTAAATAATTAGCAGAGTCACATAGCTCTAAAAGGTAGAACACACATTAATAGGTGCATCTGTCTATATCTCTCTAGCTGCACAGCTCAGATCCTTTTCTTATTCTGCTTCCCATGAGATTTAATTAAAACTTAAATCATATCTCTGGTTGCAGAATAAGAATCATTAATATCCAATTTAAACATATATGTATGTATATAGCAAGATATATATATATACACACACATACTTCCTGTTGTCCCTCTTAAAACAAACACCCCCCCCAAAAAAAACAAGTTAATTGATTATATATGACAATCTAGGAGCTCTGATCATCAAAACAAGTTGAAGAATCAGACTGAGCAGCAGGGAGAATGAGAAACAATTCAAAAGAAGCAAAGAAGTGCCAGTTGAGAGGTTGCCAGCACCCTGCTGGCATGGGTTGGCCAGTGCATGCAGGCTAAGGTGAGCAGTAGTGTTCAGGATACATCCCACCAGGTGAGGGTGAGGCCAGGTAGCGACAAGTCTGCACAAGCCTTCGGAGCCAGGTGGGAGCAGCACTGGACTTGCAAAAGTTAAGTGCAAGTGTCTAACCCCTCCCTCTCTAGGAGTTTCTCTGAAGCAAAGTGCCTCCTTCGCTTCACCCACCCCAAACCTTGACCTGCTTTGACACCAGTCCAGTAGTACTCAACAACTGCAATGCCTCCTAAGCTGGGACTCAGGGTTATCCATGCCCAAACCAGTCTCAAGGCTTTAAAAAAAACAAGCCCCGTAAGCTGGGAACTCAGACCAGTGAGGAGGCCCTGCCCCTTTGCCTAGGAACTGGAATAAGGGGTCCACAGACTTGCAGTGCCCTTCACCTCTGCCTAGACCTGTGTGGGCTGATTCAACACCACAGCCCCCATTAGCATAAAACAACACGGCATACACCTGAAGCCTATTTTCAACTACAGCAGCCAAGGGAGAGTTGCAGATTAATGACATTTGACACCATCCTGACCATTATGCAGGGACTCATTATCAGGGGCCTGAATTCTAGTGGTACCACCCACCCCATCTAGCCACCCAAGACAGGGGTCTGAGAATATATGGTGCCTCCCAGTCCCTCCTGCCAACAGCACTTGGGGATAGCTATCAGACCCCTGCCTTGCTCCACATATACCCCCACCATAGCGAGATACCTGTGCCTGCTCTGAGCACTCCTACAAAGCCCTGTCTAGGACTATAGGTGAGAATCTGCACCATACACTTGTTGATCGATGACTTGGACACCTGTGCTACACCGACACAAGAAGTGTGAACAGACTCCTGAGCTCACACACCTAGTAGCTGCTTTAACCACTTGGAGACAGGATATGAGAGCTTCAAAAACAACAATAACCAAAATAGCTCACACAATCAGCCTACCTGGGCATATCAAAACAAAACAAAAATCTAGGACACAGTAAACAAATGTACAATAAATAAACATAGTAACTCATTGATGGCTCAGAGACAACAGTCAATAAAAAATCACATAAAGAAGGAGGTCAAGAAGACTCTAGCAAGTGGCCAAAATTAAGAACCAGGAAACCTTCCAGAGGAATACAAGAGGATGGAATTACCTGAGATAGAATTTGAAAGATTGATACACCGAGCTCTCCAAAAGATCAGAAGGTGATCAGGCAAAACTCAGAAAAAGCCAAGGAATGTACAGACAAAGCAATAGAGGAATTCAGGAAAACAGTACAAGAACAAAACTAAAAATTTAACAGGCTGCTGGAAAAAATAGACAGCAACTAGAAATACAAAAGATTAACAATAAAATTTCAGAACTAAACAACTCAACAGAAGGTCATAGGAGGAGAATTGAGGCAATGGAAGTCAGAATTAGTGAGAGCGAACCAAAAAAAAAAAAAAACCCAGTGCCATCGAGTCAATTCTGACTCATAGCGACCCTACAGGACAGAGTAGAACTGCCCCATAGAGTTTCCAAGGAGTTCCTGGGGGATTTGAACTGCCGACACTTTGGTTAGCAGCCATAGGACTTAATCACTACATCACCAGGGTTTCCAGTGAGAGTGAAGAGAAACCTATTTACACCAATTTATTTGAGGAATAATCAGAAAAAAATAAGTTAAAAGAATGAAGAAAGCCTAAAAATTACTAGGGGCAGTATCAAGAGGAAAAACCTATGGGTAATTGGAGTACCAGAATGGGGGGGATAATGGAAAATGTAGAGAGAAGTGTTGAAGTTTTACTGGCAGATAACTTCCCTGATATCGTGAAATACAAGAAGACATTTATCCAAGAAGATAAATGAACCCCACACAGGGTAGATCCCAAAAGAAAGTCACCAAGACATACCATAACCAAACTTGTCAAATCCATTTGACAGTGGCTAGGGATAAACGAAAAGTCACCTACAAAGGAGAAGCAGTAAGACTCAGTTCTGATTACTCAGTAGACACCATGTAGGCAAGAAGACAATGGGATGACATATACAAAGCCTTGAAAGAAAAATATTTCAGCCAGGAATTAAATACCCAACAAAACAGTCTCTCAGATATGATGGCAAAATTAGGGCATTTCTAGTTAAAAAGAAGTTAAGGGAATTTGTTAAAACCAAACCAAAATTACAAGAAATTTTAAAGGGAATCTTCCAGTTAAATTACCAACAACATCAGACAACAACCTAAGATTGGAACATAGGACAGAACAACCAATTATCAACCCAGATAAGAAAGTCACAAAAACAAGTCAAAGCTAAAAGATTGAAAATGCAGAAACAGAAACGTCAATATGTAAATGATGAGAACATCAAAACAAAAAAGAGGGAATAAATAGTGTAGTCACAGAACTTCCATATGGAGAGGAAGTTAAGGTGATATCAAGAAATAAAATATCGTTTTACACTTAGAAAAATAAAGGTAAATTTTCAGGTAACCACAAAGGAAACTAATAAATCTTCCCATGAAAATTAAAAAGAAGAAAAACATAAAGACTCAACAGACACAAAATCAACAATAATGCAAAAGAAGAAACAAAACTACACAAAGAAAAGTGACTCAGCACAGAAAATTAAGTGGAACAAAGAAACTGTCAACACTACCAAAAAAAAAAAAAAATCAAAATGACAGCAGTAAACTCATACCTATCAATACTTACGTTGAATATAAAAGGACTAAATGCACCAATAAAGAGACAGAAAGTGGCAGAATGGATTAAAAAAATAAAAGATCCATCTATATGCTGCCTACAAGAAACACACCTTAGACTCAAAGACACACAAAAAACTAAAACTCAAAGGATAGGAAAAAATATATCAAGCAAACAATAATCAAAAAAGAGCAGGAGTGGCAATATTAGTCTCTGACAAAATATACTTTAAAGCAAAGTGGACCACAAAGGATAAGGAAGGGCACTATATAATGATTAAAGAGTCAATACACCAGGAGGACATAACCATGATAAGTATATACACACCCAATGACAGAGCTCCAAAATACATAAAACAAATTCTAACAGCATTGAAAAGAGAAATAGACAGCTCCACAGTAATATTAGGAGATTTCAACACACTACTTTTCGTGAAGGGCAGAATATCTAGAAAGAAACTCAATTAAGACACTGAAGATCTAAACACAACAATCAACTTGACCTCATAGACATATAGAGAACACTCCATCCAGTAGCAGCCAAGTATACTTTCTTTTCCAATGCATATGGAACATTCTCCAGAATAGACCACATTGTACACCACAAAGCAAGATTTAACAGAATCCAAAACATCAAAATATTACAAAGCATCTTTTCTGACCATAAAGCCATAAAAGTAGAAATCAATAACAGAAAGAGGGAAAAAAAATCAAATACATGGAAACTGAAAAACACCTGATCAAAAACTACTGGGTTATAGAAGAAGTCAAGGATGGAATAAAGAAATTCATAGGATCAAATGAGAATGAAAACACATCCTACCAGAACCTTTGGGACACAGCAAAAACAGCACTTAGAGGTCAATTTATAGTAATAAATGCACACATCCGAAAAGACTAAAGGGCCAAAATCAAAGAATTATCCCTACAACTTGAACAAGTAGCAAAAGAAGCCTTCGGGCACCAAAAGAAAAGAAGTAATAAAAATTAGAGCAGAAATAAATGAAATAGAGAATAGAAAAACAACTGAAAGAGTCAATGAGAACAAAAGTTGATTCTTTGTAAAGATTGACAAAATCAATCTTTGTAAAGATTGACAAAACCTTTGGACAAACTTAACAAAGAAAAATAGGAGAGGAAGCAAATAACCCAAATAAGAAATGTGATGGGCGATATCACAACAGACCAAATTGAAATCAAAAGGATCATAAGAGAATGCCAGGAAAAATTGTGCTCCAAAAATTTGGAAACCAGAGGAAATGGATGAACTTCTAGAAACACACTACCTACCTAAACTAACAAACACAAACCGAGGTAGAAAAACTAAATAAACTCATAAGAAAAGAACAGGTTGCAGAAGTAATAAGAAAAAAAAATCCCAACAACAACAAAAATCCCTGGCTCAAACGGATTCCCTGGAGAATTCTATCAAACTTTCAGAGAAGAGTTAACACCAGTACTACTAAAGGTTTTTCAGAGCATAGAAAAGGAAGGAATACTCCTAAATTCATTCTAGGAACCCAGCATAACCCTGATACCAAAGCCAGGTAAAGATCTGACAAAAAAAGGAAATTACAGGGGATCATGGTTTTAGGGAACATCTAGGTCAATTGGCATAACAAAGATTATTAAGAAAATGGCCTGTATCCCACTTTGGTGAGTGGCATCTGGGGCCTTGAAAGCTTGTGAGAGGCCATCTAAAACATATCCATTGTTCTCAACCCACTTGGAGCAAAGAAGACTGAAGAACACCAAAGACACAAGGAAAATATTAGCCCAAGAGACAAAAGGGCAACATAAACCAGAGACTCCACCAGCCTGGAACCAGAAGACCTAGCTGGTGCCCAGCTACCACCAATGACCGCCCTGGCAGGGAATACAACAGAGAGTCCCGGACAGAGCGGTAGAAAAGTGTGGAGCAGAATTCATGCTCACATAAAAAGACTAGACTTAACAGTCAGAGAGACTACAGGAACCCCCCAAACTACGGCCTCCAGACTGACTGTTAACCCAGAACTGAAACCATTCCTGATGCCCACACTCCAGACAAAGATTAGACAGAACTATATATATATAAAAAAAAAAAAATACACTTGAGCAGTGTGTTTTTAGTTCAGTCAGATACATGAGACCAAAAGGATAGCTCCTGTCCAGAGGCAGGATAAGAAGGTAGGAAGTGACAGGAACTGGTCCAATGGACACAGGGACTCAGCAGTGGAAATGAAGAGTGTGCTGTCACATTTTGGGGGTTGCAAGTAATGTCACAAAACAATACATGTATAAATTTTTGTATGAGAAATTAAGTTGAGCTATAAAATTTCACCTAAAGCACAACAAAAAATTTGTTGTTGTTGTTGTTAGGTGCTGTCGAGTCAGTTCCGACTCATAATGACCCTATGCACAACAATAAATTTTCATTCTTTTATATTTTATATTTAAATTTGCATTATTTTATAGCTAATAAAAATGTCAAATTTGTTTTTAAAAAGAAAATATGTAAAAACAAAAACCTCTCTTGCCACCTGATTTCCAAAATTGAGCTTGTTCTATACACATCTTTAACTTCAAATTTACCTGATTCATTGTTGTTGTTGTCGTTAGGTGCCGTCGAGTCGGTTCTGACTCATAGCGACCCTATGCACAACAGAATGAAACACTGCCTGGTCCTGAGCCATCCTTACAGTTGTTATGCTTGAGCTCATTGTTGCAGCCACTGTGTCAATCCACCTTGTTGAGGGTCTTCCTCTTTTCTGCTGACCCTGTACTCTGCAAAGCATGATGTCCTTTTCCAGGGATTCATCCCTCCTGACAACATGTCCAAAGTATGTAAGACGTAGTCTCGCCATCCTTGCCTCTAAGGAGCATTCTGACCACACTTCTCCCAAGACAGATTTGTTTGTTCTTTTGGCACTCCATGTCATATTCAATGTTCTTTGCCAACACCACAATTCAAAGGCATCAACTCTTCTTTGGTCTTCCTTATTCATTGTCCAGCTTTCACATGCATACGATGTGATTGAAAATACCATGGCTTGGGCCAGGCGCATCTTAGTCTTCAGGGTGACATCTTTGCTCTTCAACACTTTGAAGAGGTCCTTTGCAGCAGATTTACCCGATGCAATGGGTGTTTTGATTTCTTGACTGCTCCTTCCATGGCTGTTGATTGTGGATCCAAGTAAAATGAAATCCCTGACACCTTCAATCTTTTCTCCATTTATCATGATGTTGCTCATTGGTTCATTTGTGAGGATTTTTGTTTTCTTTATGTTCAGGTGTAATCCATACTGAAAGCTGTGGTCTTTGATCTTCATTAGTAAGTGCTTCAAGTCCTCTTCATTTTCAGCAAGCAAGGTTGTGTCATCTGCATAAAACAGGTTGTTAATGAGTCTTCCTCCAATCCTGATGCTCCATTCTTCTTCATATAGTCCAGCTTCTCGTATTATTTGCTCAGCATACAGATTGAACAGGTATGGTGAAAGAATACAACCCTGACACACACCTTTCCTGACTTTAAACCAATCAGCATCCCCTTGTTCTGTCCAAACAACTGCCTCTTGACCTACGTAAAGGTTCCTCAAGAGCACAATTAAGTGTTCTGGAATTCCCATTCTTCACAGTGTTATCCATAGTTTGTTATGATCCACACAGTAGAATGCTTTGCATAGTCAATAAAACACAGGTAAACATCCTTCTGGTATTCTCTGTTTTCAGCCAGGACCCATCTGACATCAGCAATGATATCCCTGTTTCCACATCCTCTTCTGAAACCAGCCTGAATTTCTGGCAGTTCCCTGTCAATATACTGCTACAGCCATTTTTGAATGATATTCAGTTAGTGAAAACCTTATGAATAGCAGCGGAACATTGTCTGATATAGTGCTGGAAGATAAGCTCCCCAGGTTGGAAGACACTCAAAGGTGACTGGGGAAGCGCTGCCTCCTCAAAGTAGAGTCGACCTTAATGACGTGGGTGGAGTAAAGCCTTTGGGACCTTCATTTACTGATGTGGCACGACTCAAAATGAGAAGAAACAGGGGCGGGGCCAAGATGGCGGACTAGGTGGACGCTACCACGGATCCCTCTTGCAACAAAGACTCGGAAAAACAAGGGAATCGATCACATACATAACAATCTACAAACTCTGAACAACAAGCACAGACTTAGAGACGGAAAAGGAACAAATACGGGCAGACAGCGAACGTTTTCAGAACCAGGAGCCAGTGTGCCAGCCGACTACCTGGAAAATCTAGTTTCCGAGTGGTGGCTCGGAGAGAGCAGTCCATATCAAACCACATAAAGAAACAGACCATGACAGCTTCTTCAACCCCCCAAACAAAAGAATCAAAATCTTTCCCAAATGAAGATACAATCCTGGAATTATCAGATACAGAATATAAAAAACTAATTTACAGAATGCTTCAAGATATCACAAATGAAATTAGGATAAGGGCAGAAAAAGCCAAGGAACACACTGATAAAACTGTTGAAGAACTCAAAAAGATTATTCAAGAACATAGTGGAGAAATTAATAAGTTGCAAGAATCCATAGAGAGACAGCATGTAGAAATCCAAAAGATTAACAATAAAATTACAGAATTTGACAACGCAATAGGAAGTCAGAGGAGCAGACTCGAGCAATTAGAATGTAGACTGGGACTTCTGGAGGACCAGGGAAAAAACACCAACATAGCTGAAAAAAAATCAGATAAAAGAATTAAAAAAAAATGAAGAAACCCTAAGAATCATGTGGGACTCTATCAAGAAGGATAACTTGCGAGTGATTGGAGTCCCAGAACAGAGAGGGGGGACAGAAAACACAGAGAAAATAGTTGAAGAACTCCTGACAGAAAACTTCCCTGACATCATGAAAAACGAAAGGATATCTATCCAAGATGCTCATCGAACCCCATTTAAGATGGATCCAAAAAGAAAAACACCAAGACATATTATCATCAAACTTGCCAAAACCAAAGACAAACAGAAAATTTTCAAAGCAGCCAGGGAGAAAAGAAAGGTTTCCTTCAAGGGAGAATCAATAAGAATAAGTTCAGACTACTCAGCAGAAACCATGCAGGCAAGAAGGGAATGGGACGATGTATACAGAGCACTGAACGAGAAAAACTGCCAACCAAGGATCATATATCCTGCAAAACTCTCTCTGAAATATGAAGGAGAAATTAAGATATTTACAGATAAACACAAGTTTAGAGAATTTGCAAAAACTAAACCAAGACTGCAAGAAATGCTAAAGGAGATTGTTTGCCGGATAACCAATAATATCAGGTACCAGCACAATACAAGGTCACAAAACAGAACGTCCTGATATCAACGCAACTCAAATAGGGAAAGCACAAAAACAAACAAATTAAGACTAATTCTAAAAAATAAATAAACAAAATAATACACACAACAGGAAATCATGGAAATCAATAGCTAAACGATCACAATAATCAAAAAGAGGGACTAAATATAGGAGGCATTGAACTGCCAGATGGAGAGTGATACAAGGCGATATAGAAGGATACAAGTTAAGTTTTTACTTAGAAAAATAGGGGTAAATAAAAAGGTAACCACAAAAAGGAATATCAATTCCATAACTCAAGAAAAAAGCCAAGAAAAACGTAACGACTCAATAAACACAGTTAAACATCATGAAAATGAGGATCTCACAAGCTACTAAGAAAAACGTCTCAGCACAAAAAAGCATGTGGAAAAATGAAATGGCCAACAACACACATGAAAAGGCATCAAAATGACAGCACTAAAAACTTACTTATCTATAATTACGCTGAATGTAAATGGACTAAATGCACCAATAAAGAGACAGAAAGTCACGGACTGGATAAAAAAACACGATCCATTTATATGCTGCCTACAAGAGACACACCTTAGACTTAGAGACACAAACAAACTAAAACTCAAAGGATGGAAAAAAGTGTATCAAGCAAACAATAAGCAAAAAAGAAGAGGAGTAGCAATATTAATTTCGGACAAAATAGACTTTAGACTTAAATCCGCCACAAAGGATAAAGAAGGACACTATATAAAGATAAAAGGGACAATTGATCAGGAAGACATAACCATATTAAATATTTACGCACCTAATGACAGGGCTGCAAGATACATAAATCAAATTTTAACAGAATTGAAAAGTGAGATAGACACCTCCACATTTATAGTAGGAGACTTCAACACACCACTTTCGGAGAAGGACAGGACATCCAGTAAGAAGCTCAATAGAGACACGGAAGACCTAATTACAACAATCAACCAACTTAACCTCATTGACTTATACAGAACTCTCCACCCAACTGCTGCAAAATATACTTTTTTTTCTAGTGCACATGGAACATTCTCTAGAATAGACCACATATTAGGTCATAAAACAAATCTTTCCAGAATCCAAAACATCGAAATATTACAAAGCATCTTCTCAGACCACAAGGCAATGAAGCTAGAAATCAATAACAGAAAAACTAGGGAAAAGAAATCAAATACTTGGAAAATGAACAATACCCTCCTGAAAAAAGACTGGGTTATAGAAGACATCAAGGAGGGAATAAGGAAATTCTTAGAAAGCAACGAGAATGAAAATACTTCCTATCAAGACCTCTGGGACACAGCAAAAGCAGTGCTCAGAGGCCAATTTATATCGATAAATGCACACATACAAAAAGAAGAAAGAGACAAAATCAGAGAACTGTCCCGACAACTTGAACAAATAGAAAGTGAGCAACAAAAGAACCCATCAGGCACCAGAAGAAAACAAATAATAAAAATTAGAGCTGAACTAAATGAATTAGAGAACAGACAAACAATTGAAAGACTTAACAAAGCCAAAAGCTGGTTCTTTGAAAAAATTAACAAAATTGATAAACCACTGGCTAGACTGACTAAAGAAAAACAGGAAAGGAAACAAATAACCCGAATAAGAAACGAGAAGGACCACATCACAACAGAACCAAATGAAATCAAAAGAATCATATCAGATTACTACATAAAATTGTACTCTAACAAATTTGAAAACCTAGAAGAAATGGATAAATTCTTGGAACAATACTACCTACCTAAACTAACACATTCAGAAGTAGAACAACTAAATAGACCCATAACAAAAAAAGAGATTGAAACGGTAATTAAAAAACTTCCAACAAAAAAAAGTCCTGGCCCAGATGGCTTCACTGCAGAGTTCTACCAAACCTTCAGAGAAGACTTAACACCATTACTATTGAAGGTATTTCAAAGTATAGAAAAAGACGGAATACTACCCAACTCATTCTATGAAGCTACCATCTCCCTGATACCAAAACCAGGTAAAGACATTACAAAAAAAGAAAATTTTAGACCTATATCCCTCATGAACATAGATGCAAAAATCCTCAACAAAATTCTAGCCAATAGAATCCAACAACACATCAAAAAAATAATTCACCCTGATCAAGTGGGATTTATACCAGGTATGCAAGGCTGGTTTAATATCAGGAAAACCATTAATGTAATCCATCACATAAATAAAACAAAAGATAAAAACCACATGATCTTATCAATAGATGCAGAAAAGGCATTTGACAAAGTTCAACACCCATTTATGATAAAAACTCTAACCAAAATAGGAATTGAAGGAAAATTCCTCGACATAATAAAGGGCGTCTATACAAAGCCAACGGCCAATATCACTCTAAATGGAGAGAACCTGAAAGCATTTCCCTTGAGAACGGGAACCAGACAAGGATGCCCTTTATCACCACTCTTATTCAACATCGTACTTGAAGTCCTAGCCAGGGCAATTAGGCTAGACAAAGAAATAAAGGGTATCCAGATTGGTAAGGAGGAAGTAAAGCTATCACTATTTGCAGATGACATGATCATATATATGGAAAACCCTAAGGAATCCTCCAGAAAACTACTGAAACTAATAGAAGAGTTTGGAAGAGTCTCAGGATATAAAATAAACATACAAAAATCACTTGGATTCCTCTACATCAACAAAAAGAACACCGAAGAGGAAATCACCAAATCAATACCATTCACAGTAGCCCCCAAGAAGATAAAATACTTAGGAATAAATCTTACCAAGGATGTAAAAGACCTATACAAAGAAAACTATAAAACTCTGCTACAAGAAATTCAAAAGGACATACTTAAGTGGAAAAACATACCCTGCTCATGGATAGGAAGACTTAACATAGTAAAAATGTCTATTCTACCAAAAGCCATTTATACATATAGCGCACTTCCAATCCAAATACCAATGTCATACTTTAAGGGGATAGAGAAACAAATCACTAATTTCATATGGAAAGGAAAGAACCCCCGGATAAGCAAAACAATACTGAAAAAGAAGAAGAAAGTGGGAGGCCTCACCCTACCTGATTTCAGAACCTATTATATAGCTACAGTAGTCAAAACAGCCTGGTACTGGTACAACAACAGGCACGTAGACCAATGGAACAGAATTGAGAATCCAGATATAAATCCATCCACGTATGAGCAGCTGATATTTGACAAAGGACCAGTGTCAGTCAATTGGGGAAATAATAGTCTTTTTAACAAATGGTGCTGGCATAACTGGATATCCATTTGCAAAAGAATGAAACAGGACCCATACCTCACACCATGCACAAAAACTAACTCCAAGTGGATCAAAGACCTAAACATAAAGACTAAAACGATAAAGATCATGGAAGAACAAATAGGGACAACCCTAGGAGCCCTAATACAGGGCATAAACAGAATACAAAACATTACCAAAAATGATGAAGAGAAACCAGATAACTGGGAGCTCCTAAAAATCAAACACCTATGCTCATCTAAAGACTTCACCAAAAGACTAAAAAGACCACCTACAGACTGGGAAAGAATATTCAGCTATGACATCTCAGACCAGCACCTGATCTCTAAAATCTACATGATTCTGTCAAAACTCAACCACAAAAAGACAAACAACCCAATCAAGAAGTGGGCAAAGGATATGAACACACATTTCACTAAGGAAGATATTCAGGCAGCCAACAGATACATGAGAAAATGCTCTCGATCATTAGCCATTAGAGAAATGCAAATTAAAACTACGATGAGATTCCATCTCACACCAACTAGACTGGCATTAATTCAAAAAACAGAAAATAATAAATGTTGGAGAGGCTGCAGAGAGATTGGAACTCTCATACACTGCTGGTGGGAATGTAAAATGGTACAACCACTTTGGAAATCTATCTGGCGTTATCTTAAACAGAAATAGAACTACCATACAACCCAGAAATCCCACTCCTCGGAATATACCCTAGAGAAATAAGAGCCTTCACACAAACAGATATATGCACACCCATGTTTATTGCAGCTCTGTTTACAATAGCAAAAAGCTGGAAGCAACCAAGATGTCCATCAACGGATGAATGGGTAAATAAATTGTGGTATATTCACACAATGGAATACTACGCATCGATACAGAACAGTGACGAATCTCTGAAACATTTCATAACATGGAGGAACCTGGAAGGTATTATGCTGAGCGAAATTAGTCAGTTGCAAAAGGACAAATATTGTATAAGACCACTATTATAAGATCTTGAGAAATAGAAAAAACTGAGAAGAACACAGACTTATGTGGTTACAAAGGGGCGAGGGAGGGAGGGAGGGAGAGGGCTTTTTATTGATAAATCTGTAGATAAGAACTGCTTTGGGTGAAGGGAAAGACAACACTCAAAACAAGGAAGGTCAGCCTAATTGGACTGGATTAAAAGTAAAGAGGTTTCCGGGATAAAATGAAAGCTTCAAAGGTCAGCGAAGCAGGGGCTGGGGTCTGGGGAACTTGGTTTGAGGGGACTTCTAAGTCAATGGGCAAAACAATTCTATTATGAAAACACTCTGCATCCCACTTTGAATTGTGGCGCCTGGGGTCCTAAATGCCAACAAGCGGCCATCTAAAATACATTAATTGGTCTCAACCCACCTGGAGCAAAGGCAAAGGAAGAACACCAAGGTCACACGACAACTAAGAACCCAAGAGACAGAAAGGGCCACATGAACCAGAGACCTACATTATCCTGAGACCAGAAGAACTAGTTGGAGCCTGGCCACAATCGATGTCTGTCCTGTCAGGGAGCACAACAGACAACTCCTGAGGGAGCAGAAGACCAATGGGATACAGACCCCAAATTCTCATTAAAAGACCACACCTAATGGTATGATTGCGACTAGAGGAATCCCAGAGACAATGCTCCCCAGAACTTCTGATGGCACAGAACAGGAACCATCCCCGAAGACAAATCATCAGGAATGAAAAGGACTGGTCAGTGGTGGGGAGAGAGATGCTGATGAAGAGTGAGCTAATTAAATCAGGTGGACACGGGAGAGTGTGTAGGCAACTCTTGACTGGAGGGGGGATGGGAAGATAGAGAGAGAGGGAAGATGGCAAAATTGGCATGAAACGAGAGACTGTAAGGGTTGACTCAATGGGGGAGAGCAAGTGGGAGAAGGGAGTAAGATGTATGTAAACCTACATGTGACAGACTGATCGGAATGGTAAATGTTCACTTGAAGCTTAATAAAAATTAAAAAAAAAAAATGAGAAGAAACAGCAACAAAAAAGAAAACATCTTAAATATCACAAGTTAATAAGAAAAAAAAATCCTAATGAACAGTGATAGAAATCAGACCAGTGGTTGTGTGGAATGAGGGTTGAGCAGAAGAGCTTAATGGCAAACGCCACAGGGAAACTCTGGAATTGAAAATATTCTATAACTGCGTTATGGTTGTACTCACAGAGGTGTATGTAATTGTCCAAAATCATCAACCTATTTACCCAATATCTGTGAATTTTAGTGTATGCAAATTAAAATATTTGTGATAGCTTTCCAAAAAACAGGCTGTGGTTGAAATTTCTACCAACTTCAAGACTAATAGAGTAAGATAAACATAAAATAAAATGATACTAGCAAATATAGAACAGATTATTTCATTTGAAGAGATTTAGATTACCAATATCCTTTCATCATTATTGTCACCCATCTAATTAATAGAAAGAAGGAGAGACAATTCATAACTGGAATTGTTTTTGAAATTAACTGTGATCAAAATAGATGAAACTCTTTTAAAATTAATTCAAAAACAGATAAAACATCAATAAAATTTTAATGACCATGTAAGTAAAATATATAATGGATGTTAAAATAATTAATAATCAGTGTTAAAAAGTATGTGTAGAGTTAATTTTAAAAGAGGAAAGATTGATGACTTAATTGGAAAATTTAATTCACTTTCCAAAAGAAGTAGGTAATGTGATAAATGAAACTAAAAAAAAAATTAGAACCAAAATCATATCTGAACTACATAATTGTATTGGCAAATTCTTTTAAAATATTTGAGGGGTAATTATTTCTATAAGTGTTCTTGAATACAGAAAATATAATAAGCTTAGTGATTCACATCATAAAACCAAAGCCATTGCCTTTGAGTCAATTCCAACTCATAGCAACGCTATAAGACAGAGTAGAACTGCCCCATTGGGCTTCCAAGGCTGTAATCTTTATGGAAGCAGATCCCCACATATTTTTCGCATAGAGCAGGCTGCTGAGTTTAAACTCCCAACCTTTTGGGTAGCAGCTGAGTGCTTAACCACTGTACCACCAGCTCTCCTTTTTACATTATAAAGCCAGAATAATACATTTCTGTTTTCTACTTAGATACAAAAATCAATAATAGCAAAACAAAAGTATAAGCAGGAAGTATGTAGGATTTGTAATAGCAAAACAATAATATTGGAAAATCTACTCATATAACACAGCACGCAATTATACCTATGTTTTATAATATGTACATTTGTTATTTTAATTCCAAAAATGTATAAGAGGCTGTCTAATATTTGGTAAAAAGTGATTTTCATTCATTTTATGAACAATAACAGGTTTCAGTTACAGTAATTGCAGGTTAGTGTGTATGCAATCGATTCTCCCAAAAAGAACATTATAAACTATGGACAAAATATACAAAGGTAAACAGACACACACTATTTGAGAGTGAGCAAAAACAAGCAGAACCTGAAGGAATTTTGACTTTTGGAGGAGGACTTCAGTGAATAAGATGCACAACTTTTCCTTATGGGAGCCTTCCAGCTCACACTGTGTAGCACAACTAAAACTCAGTCAGAAAACATCAGTTATCGGCTTCAGATTTCAGGGGATAGTTCATTGTTGCCTGAGACGCTGGAAATTGAAGAGGGTAATCTGAGAAAGGAGGAAGCCACATGTGAAGATAGTTCACAAACCTGCACATAAATGTTCCTCCAATTCTTGACTGTCCCACAAATTGTGCATGTCTACTGCTTACCTTCTATAAATTATGATAAAAATCTTCAGTTGCCAGTGCTTTGTAAAGTGTTTTTGTGTGTACAACCCAATAAATTTAGACAGCAGAGTCCTTATCCTAGCAGTCTGATGACTGCTTGGAAATTAGAGTTCAACCTGTGTGTATGCACACATGTACTTGCATATATGTGCACACAATTCAATGTTAAAATGCTTGAAAAATGTTCCACAGGTCACAATCTCTTGGCGGATTGAGGCCCGACCAATTATTTTGGGACAATTGCAAACCCCTTCTGGCCCTTGGTTTGCAGTGCTCCCACAATGATTGATCAGGCATCAATCTGCCAAGTGATTGTTCTGTTTGCCATGCACCTACACTATAATGTCCTTTTGTGGTTTTCTTTGTATTTGTTCCACTTGGAGATGAAAACCACAAAAGTACATTATATTCAAATTGCTGAGACAAAAAATGAAAAAAAGGAATTGTAAAAGTAGCTGAAGTACACATTATATTGCATACAGAGGGATAAAGAGATGAAAGAAGCCTGGTTTATTATCAGAAAAACTGGACTTTATTAGACAATGGAATGACATCTTTAAAGTGATGAAAGAAAAACTACCTCAACCCAGAATTATCTGTTTAGCAAAAATAAAGGATTTTTTTTCTTTTTTTTTTTTTTGTCGGGGGGGTGGTGGGCATAATTTCAGGAGTTTCTTCAATCTTTGTCAGGCCAATAAGTCTGGTCTTTTTATGTGAATTTGCATTCTACTCTACATTTTTCTCCCGCTCTGCCCGGGACTCTCTGTTGTGATCCCTGTCAGGGTAGTCGGTGGTGGTAGCCAGGCTACATCTAGTTCTTCCGGTCTCAGGCTGGTGGAGTCTCTGGTTCATGTGGCCCATTAGTCCTTTGGGCTAGTATTTTCCTTGTGTCTTTCATTTTCTTCACTCTCCTTTGCTGCAGGTGGGAATACATGAAGGAAAAAAGAGATCCAGAAATTACATATGTAACTTATATTTTCTTCCCTTAATTTCTTTAATGGAAACCCTGGTGGCGTAGCGGTTGAGTGCTATGGCTGTTAACCAAAGGGTCAGCAGTTCGAATCCACCAGGTGCTCCTTGGAAACTCTGTGGGGCAGTTTTACTCTGTCCTATACGGTTGCTATGAGTCGGAATTGACTCTATGGCACTGGGTTTTGGTTTTGGTAATTTCTTTAATAAGCAGTGTTCATTGTAAAAATTTTAACATGTCATAGGGTTTATAACACAGCAGGTATCAATACACACAAAAACATCACAAAAAGAATGTGGGAGTGAATAGAATTATACTGCTAGAAAGTTCTTTGTGTGTGAATCAGTAACCTGTTAATTCCAGAAACACAATGGGTAGTTAAAGATGTATATTATAAGCCCAGAATAAATCATAACCCCCTCCCCCCCATACACACAAAGGTACATCTAAAAGTCTTCAGAGGGATTCCAATTGAGTTTTAAAAATTCAGTTAAAATAATTCAGGGAAGAAGGGAAAAGAGATTGTTGTTATTGTATGCTGTTGATTCAATTCTAACTCCTAGTGACCCTATATGACAGAGTAGAACTGCCCCATAGGGAACAGGTTACTAGGTCTTTTCTCCAGCAGAGTCATTTGGTGGATTTGAACCTCAGATCTTTTGGATAGCAGCTGAGTGCTTAACCATTGTACCACCAGGGTTCCTTCCATAAAGATTACAGCCAAGAAAACCTTATGGAGTGGTTCTATGAATTGAAATCAACTCAATGACAATGGTTTTATTGGCCAGCAATTAAAAAATAAATGTTAACAGCCAGTTATTTTATGATAGCATTAAAAAACACAAAATACTTAGGAATAAATTTAACAGAAGGCTTGCAGTGCATCTAAAATACTTGCAGTAAGAAAAACTTTGCTGAGAGAAATTAAAGACAATCTAAACAAAAGAAGAGATCCATCACTATGATGGATTGGAAGACATGATATTGTTAAGATAGCTTTGCTCCCAGATCAATTACAGAATTTTTTGATAGAAATTGACAAGCTGACTATATAATTTATAAGGAAAAACCTTGAATAACCCATACAAACTTAAACAAGAATAACAAATTTGGAGAACTAAAAAAAAATTGAGTTGATTCTGACTCATAGTGACCCTATATAGGACAGAGCAGAACTGCCCCACAGGGTTTCCAAGGCTGTAATCTTTACAGGAGCAGACTGTCGCATCTTTCTCCCACCGGACAGCTGGTGGATTCAAGCTTCTGACCTTTCGGTTACCACTCCAGAGCTTAACCACTGCAAGACAAGGGCCTTACAATAGTTAGGACATGTAGTAATGGCATAAGTACAGACATGTATGTATATGTCAGAAATATTTCCAAAATTAGATAAACATTTGATTTTGTCCAAGCTGCAATGAATAGGACATGAAAGTCTATTTAACAAGTTGTGCTGAAATAAATGGATAAATACAAAGAAAAAAAAACATAACAAGTAACTTTGCTATATCTATCTGTAAGTCATAAGATAATGGTTGTTTTAAAATGTTCCTTAAACATCTATGAGTTTTCAACACAAACACATATATATATATATATTATTTTATTGTGTTTTAGGTGAAAGTTTACAACCCAAATTAGTTTTTCATTCTCAAAAATTTTATATGCAAATTGTTTTGTGACATTAGTAGCAATCCTCAAAATGTGTCAGCACTCTCCGCCTTTCCTTTTCCATCGCAAGTTCTCCATGGCCATTCATCAAATTTTCCTGTCCCTTGCTGCCTCTTTGTCTTTTGCTTGTTTTTGGCAAGTGTTACTCACTTGGTCTCATATACTTGATTATTGAACTAAGAAACATGTTCCTCACATGTGTTATTTGTTTTATAGGCCAGTCTAATCTTGCTGAAAGGTGCACTTTGGGAGTGGCTTCAGTTATGAGTTAGCGGGGTGTCCAGTGGCCACAGTTTCTGAGGTTCCTCAAGTCTCTGTCAGACCAGGAAGTCTGGTCATTTCTCATGAATTTGAATTTTGTTCTACATTTTTCTCTCACTCTGTCTGGGACCCTCTGTTTTGATTCTTGTCAGAGCAGTCAGTGGTGATAGCTGGGCACCATCTAGTTCTTCTGGGCTCAGTCTGGTGGAAGCTTGGTTCATGTGGTCCATTAGTCTTTGGACTAATATTTTCCTTGTGCCTTTGGTTTTCTTCATTCTCCTTTGCTCTGAACACGATGGGACCAATAAATATACTTTAGATTGTCAATAGCAAGTTTTTAAGACCCAAGAAGCTACTCACTGAAGTAGGTGTAGAATATTTTCTTTATGAACTGTGTTATACCAATTGACCTAGATGTCCCACAAGACCATAGTCCCAAGCCCTCATCCACAGTAACTGAGTCCGTGAAGGTGTTTGGATGTGTTTACAAAGCTTCAATGACTTTGTCTTGGTCAAGTTATGCTGATTTCCCCTATTATGTGTGCTGTCTTTCCCTTCACTAAAGTTAACACTTGTCTACTATCTAGTTAATGATTTCATCTCTCCACCTCTCCTCTCCCTCAAAACAATAATTTTTTTTCTGTGTGTAAACCTTTTATTGAGTTTCAATAATAGTTATCTCATACAGTATTTGTCCTTTTGTGATTGACTTATTTCACTCAGCATAATGCTCCCCAAATTCATCCATGTTGTGAGATGTTTCAAGGATTCATCATTTTTCTCTACCATTGCATAATATTCCATGGTGTATGTACCATAATTTTTTAATCCATTCATTTGTTGATGGATACTTGTTTCCAACTCTTTGCATTGTGAATAATGCTGCAATGAACATGGGTGTACATATGTCTATTTGTACTAGGGCTCTTATTTCTCTAGGACATATTCTTAGAAGTGAAATTGCTGGATCATATAGTTTTTCTATTTCTAGCTTTTTAAGGAGGCATCATATCATTTTCCATAGTGGCTGTACCATTTTAATTTTCCATCACCAGTGCATAAGAATTCCAATCTCCCCACAGCCTCCCTAACATTTGTGATTTCCTGTTTTTTTGTTTGGTGCTAGAAATGTTGGAATGAGATCGTATCTCATTATAGTTTTGATCTGAAATTCTTTTATGGCTAACGACCTCGACTGTTCCTCACATATCTGTTGGTTGCCTGATGTCCTTTTTGGTGAAGTGTCTGTTCATATCCTTTGCCCATTTTTAATTGGATTATTTGTGTTTTTGTTATTGAGTTGTTAAAGTATTTTATAGATTTTAGATCCTTGTCAGCTATGTAGTAGCCCCAAAATTTTTTTTCCCAGTCTGTGGGTTCTCTTTTTATTCTTTTAGTGAAGACTTGATGAGCATAAGTGTTTACTTTTTAGGACCTCTCAGTTATCTAGTCTATATTCTGGCATTTGTGCTTTGTTAGGTATGGTATGTACTCTCTTTATGCCATGTATTAGGGTCCCTATTGTTGTCTCTATTTATCTTCTATGATCTCTACCGTTTTAAGTTTTATATTTAGTTCTTTGATCCATTTTGAGTTAGTTTTTGTGTATCGCGTGAGGTATGGGTCCTGTTTCATTTTTTTACAGATGGACTTCCAGTTTTGCCAGCACAATTCATTAAAAAGACTGCCTTTTCCCCATTTCATGAACATTGTAGAAAATTAGCCAATCATAGGCGGATGGACTTACATCTGAGTGCTCAGTTCTGTTCTGTTGGTCTATGTGTTTGTCCTTGTACCAGTACCAGGCTGTTTTGATTACTGTGGCTGTGTAGTAAGTTCTGAGATCAGGTAGTGTGAGGCCTCCTTATTTGTTCTTTTTCTTCAATAATTCTTTGCTTATCCAGGACCTCTTTCCTCTCTGTATAAATTGATAAATAGTTTTTCCATCTTGTTGAAAAATGGAGTTGAGATTTGGATCAGGATAGCATTGTATCTGCAGATAGATTTGGTTAGAACTGATATTTTTACACTGTTGAGTTTACCTATCCATGAACGTGGTATGTTTTTCCTTTTATGTAGGTCTCTTTTGGTTTCTTACAATGCTGTTTTGTAGTTTTCTTTGTATAGGTCTTTTATGTCCCTTGTTGGATTTATTCCTAAGTATTTTACCTTTTAGGGGCTATTGTAAATGGCAGTGTTTTCCTGATTCCCTTTTCCAAGTTCTGTTTGTTGGTGTGTAAGAATCCAATGGGTTGTTTTATATTGATCTTGTATCCTGCAACTCTGCTGCAGTTTTCTATTAGTTCCAGTAGATTTCTTGTGAAATCTTTGGAGATCTCTATGTATAGAATCATATAATCTGCAAACAGGGATAGTTTTGTTCTTCCTTTCCAATTGGATGCCCTTTATTTCTTCTTGCATTATTGCCCTAGCTAAGATTTCCAGCACAATATTAAATGTTGTTGTTGTCATTAGGTGCTGTTGAGTAGGTCATGACTCATAGCAACCCTATGTACAACAGAAAGAAACACTGCCTGGTCCTGCACCATCCTCACAATCACTTTATGCTTCACCCCATTGTTGCAACCACTTTGTCAGGCCATCTCATTGAGGGTCTTCCTGTTTTTCCTGACCCTCCACTTTACCAAGCATGATGTTCTTCTCCAGGGACTAATCCTTCCTGATAACATGTCCAAAGTATGCAGACGTAGTCTCACCATCCTTGCTTCTAAGGATCATTCTGGATGTACTTCCTCCAAGACAGATTTGTTCATTATATTGGCAGACCATGGTATATTCAATATTCTTCACCAACACCACAATTCAAAGGTGTAAATTCTTTCTTGGTCTTGCTTATTCATTGTCCAGCTTTCACATGCATATAAGGCAATTGAAAACACCATGGCTTGGGTCAGGTGCACCTTAGTCTTCAAGGTGTCCTCTGCTTTTTAACACTTTAAAGAGGTCTTTTGCTGCAGATTTTCCCAATGAAATGTGTTATTTGATAGTTGACTGCTGCTTCCATGCGAGCTGATTGTGGATGCAAGTAAAATGAAATCCTTGACAACTTCAATCTTTTCTTCGTTTATCATGATGTTGTTTATTGGTTCAGTTGTGAGGGTTTTGTTTTCTTTATGTTGATGCATGATCCATACTGAAGGCTGTGGTCTTTGACCTGCATCAGTAAGTGTGTCAAGTCCTCTTCATGTTCAGCAAGCAAAGTTGTGTCATCTGCATATTGTAGGTCATTAATGAGTCTTCCTCAAATCCTTAGGCCCCATTCTTCTTCATCACTGTTAAATAGCAATAGTGATAAAGGGCATCCTTGTCTTGTTTCTGTTCTCCAGGGTAATGTTTTCAGCCTCTCTGCATTGAGAATGATGTCGGCTTTTGTTTTTTTTTACAAGCCTGTTGCCTTCAAGTTGATTCCAACTCATAGTGACCCTATAGACAGTATAAGACTGCCCCATAGGGTTTTCAAGGAGTGGATGATGGATTTCAATTCTCAACCTTTTGGATAGCAACCGTAGCTCCTAACGACTACACCAACAGAGTTCCTTTGGTTTTGTATATATGCCCTTTATTATGTCAAGGAAATTCCCTTCTATTGGTGTGTGCTCTTCTGTGAATGTTCGGTACAATTCTCCAGTGAAACTGTCCAGGCCAGGGCTTTTTATTGTCAGGAGTTTTCAGTCTCTTCTCTTGTTATTTATCTGTTCAAATTTTCTATTTCAACTTGTGTTAGTTTTGGCAGGTAGTGTGTTTCTAGGAATTTCCACTTCTTCTAGTTTCTCAAATTTGTTGGAGTGCAATTTTTCATCGTATTCTCTTATGATCCTTTTTATTTCAGTTGGGTCTGTTGTAATGTTCCCCATCTCATTTCTTATTTGGATAGTTTGCTACCTTTCCTATTTTTCTTTTTTCAGTTTGGACAAGAGATTGTTGATTTTGTTGATCTTTCCAAAGAATCAGCTTTTGGTCTTATTGATTCTTTCTATTGTTTTTCTGTTCTCATTTCATTTATTTCTGCTCAATCTTTATTTCCTTTCTTCTGGTGGCTGTGGGCTCTTTTGCTGTTCTCTTTCTCTTTTTTTTTCTTTTGAGTTGTAGGGCTAAAGTTTTGATTTTGGCTTGTTCTTTTTTGATGCGTGTGTTTATTTTTGTAAGCTGAACTCTAAGCACTGCCATTGATATGTTCCAAAGGTTGTGGTATGATGTGTTTTCATTCTCATTTGATTCTAGGGATTTTTTTTTTATTTCATCCTTGATTTCTTCTATTACCCAGTTGTTTTTAAGCACAGTGTTATTCATGTGTTTGATATTTTTCCTTGTTCTTCCTTTTATTGATTTCTTCTTTCATCTCATTGTGATCAGAGAGAATGCTTTGTATTATTTCAGTGTTTTGAATTTTATTGAGGGTTGCTTTGTGGCCTAAAGGAAACCCTTGTGGCATAGTGGTTAAGAGCTACAGCTGCTAACCAAAAGGTCGGCAGTTAGAATACACCAGACACTCCTTGGAAACCTTATGGGGCAGTTCTACTCTGTCCTGTATTGTACCCACAAGTGGGAATCAACTCAACAGCAATGAGGTTGTGGCCTAAAGTGTGGTCTGTTCTAGAGAATGTTCCATGTACATTGGAAAAGAATGTATACTTTGCTGTTGTTGGGTAGAGTGCTTATGAGGTCAAGTTGGTTGATTTTGTCCTTTAGATCTTCTGTATCTTTGTTGATTTTCTTTCCAGACGTTCTGTCCTTTACCAAGAGTGGAGTTTTGAAGTCTTCTGCTATTTTTGTGCAACTGTCTTTTTCTGCTTTCAGTGCTGTTAGAGTTTGTTTTATGTATTTTGGAGCTCTGTCATTGGGTATGTTGGTATTTATTAAAGTTATGTCTTTTTTATGAAGTGCCCCTTTAATCATTATATAATATCCTTCCTTGTTTTCAATGGTTAATTTTGCCTTAAAGTCTAATTTTTCTTAGACTTTTAGTGTTGCCACATCTACCCTTTTTTGGTTACTGTTTACTTGATATGTTTTTTCCACCTTAGATTTTTAATATGTTTATGTTTTGTGTCTAAGGTGTGTCTTTTATAGACAGCATATAGATGCGTTGTGCTTTTTTATCCATTCTGCCACTCTTGGTCTCTTTAATGGTGCTTTTAAGCCATTTACATTTGGTATGCTTATTAATAGGTGTGAGTTTATTGCTGTCATATTGTTTGGCTTTTTTTTTTGTGTGTGTGTGGGGCTGACTTTTTCTTCCCTTCTCTCTTACTCTCCCGTGCTTTCTTTTGTTTGTGGATTTTCTTTTCTTTCATTATTGTAGATTTTGAGTTTACTAAGACTTTATGTTTTTGTTCTTTTTTATTCTAATGAGTAGATTTTTAATTTTCTTTGCGATTATCCATATTTTCCTAAGTTTAAACCAGTCTTTTAATACTTGATATCACCTTGACTTCCTCTCCATTTGGAGAGTTCTTTATCTATGCTGTTTATTCCACTTTTATTGTTTTGACAGCCAGGTAGTAGATTTTTTACTATTTTCATAAATGCAGAATGTTGGATAATGAGATAGTCAGTAAGTAAGGAATAGGTTATACCGATACTACCTAAAGTGATCTATAGATTCAGGGCACCAAATAAAATCAAACCTGTTGCAGTCAAGTCAATTCCACCTCATAGCATACCTATAGGACAGTGTAGAATTGCCCCTTGGGTTTTCAAGGGTGTAATCTTAGGAGAAGCAGATTGTCACATTTTTCTTCTGTGGAGCCTCTGGTGGGTTCTAACCACCAACCTTTCAGTTATCTGCCAAGCATTTAACTACTGCACCACAAGGGCTCCAGATTCAATGAAATTTCTATCAAAATTCCAATAGCCTTTTTTGTAGAACTGAAAAGTCCAATCCTCAAATTTATATGGGATTTTATGGAGCCTTGAATATTCAAAATAATCTTGAAAAAGAACAAAGTAAGAGGATTCATAATTCCCAATTTCAAAATGTGCTATAAAGCTATAGCAATCAAAATAGTATGGTACTGATGTAAGAATAGACTTATAGACCAATGGAATAGAACTGAGAATTCAGAAACAAACCCATGCATTTTGACCCATTGATTTTTAACAAGGGTGCCAAGCCTATTGAATGGGCAAAAGTAGTCTTCACAGCAAATTGTGCTGAGACAACTGGATCTCCACATGCAAAAGGAGCTGAGCCCATACCTCAAACCACATACAAAAGTTAATTCAAAATGAATCAATGACCTAAATATAAAACCTGAAACCATAAATCTCTTAGAAGAAACCATAGGTGTAAATCTTCAAGACCTTGTTTTTGAGAATGAATTCTTAGATATAACACTAAAAACATGAGCAACAAAAGAATAAATAGATGAATCTAACCTTATTAAAATGAAAAGTATTTATGTATCAAAGAAATTTATCACCAAAGTGAAGAGACAGCCTACAGAATAAGAGGGATATTGTAGAACTGTATACCTGACAAGGGTTTAATATCCAGAATAAATAAAGAACTCCTGCAACTCAATAGCAAAAAGTAAAGCAACCCAATTAAAAATGGGCAAAGATCTTAAATAGATAATAAGCACATGGAAAGGTCTTTACCACTGCCGTCAAGTCCATTCTGACTCATAGCAACCCTAAAGAACAGAGTAGAACTGCTCCATAGAGTTTCGAAGAAGCACCTCGCAGATTAGAACTGCTGACCTCTTGGTTAGCAGCTGTAGCACTTAACCGCTACGCCACCAGGGCTTACAGAAAGGTCTTTAGTGAGATGCAATTAAAAACCAGAAGTGTTGTCATATTAATGCAAAAATTATTCTTTTTTTCTGTAATTTCAAAAGGTCAAGAAATGTTTGAATCATTAAATTAGGAAGATGGAATATTTGTAATATTCATAGAAACAGGAGATAATGTTTTTCATAAAATAAATTAATTTAATTTTGAAAAGCCACAATGATATACTACTTATTGTCCACTAGGGTGGATCTTATCAGAAAAATGGAAAAGAACAAGTATTGGCAAGTCTGCGGAAACACTGGAACCCTCGTGCATTGCTGTCTAGAATATAAAATGGGACAGCCACTGTGAAAAATAGCTTGGCACTTCCTCAGAAAGTTAAACATAGAACTACCATGCTATTTTTTTGTACCGTCAAGTTGATTCCAACTCAGAGCAGTGCTACAGGACGAAGTAGAACTACCCATAGTGTTTCCTAGGCTGTAATCTTGACAGGAGCAGATTACCAGGTTTTTTCTCCCACAGAGCCACTGGTGGGTTTGAACTGCTGACTTTTCTAGCAGCTTAACCATTATTACACCACCAGGGCTCCTTAGAATTACCGTATGACCCAACAATTCCTAGGTACAGGAACACACTCCTATGTATGTACCCAAAATAACTGAAATCAATTACTCAGACAAGTATATATATGCACCAAGGTTCATTGTAGATTATTCACAATAGCCAAAAGGTGGGAAAAATCCAAGTGTACATCAACAGACGAGCGGATAAACAAAAATTGTTGTATTCATACGATGGACTATTAGTCAGCCATAAAGTGAAATACTGTTCTGATACATGCTATGACATGTATGAACCTTGAAAACTTTATGCTGAGTGAAATAAGTTAGACAAAGAAGGACAAATATTTTATGGATGTAATCTATATGAAACACCTAGAAGAGGGACCAAAGATTATTAGTGGGTAACATGGTCGGGGCGGGGGTGGGTAATTATTGTTTACTGAGTTTCTATTTTAGATTAAAAAATTTTGGAAATAGGTAGTGGTGATGATAGCACCGTATGGCAAATGCAATTAATATAACCGAATTGTACACTTAAAAATAATTTAAATGACAAGTTTTTGTTATATATATATATTTAAACATCATCGTTAAAAAAAAAAGTCAGTTTTGGACTACCAATTCCTGAAACGAAATCATCGTGTAGGCGGTATAATACTTTGGATCAATTTTGATCCCCATCTCAATCACCACTCGGCCTTAGTATCTGTAACAGTTTATCTGGAAAAAAGCAAGGAGAGGACATAGGAAAGAACTCTTTTTGCACCTACATGGAAGAAAAGTTTTAATTTGAGCAGCCCAGATTGTTACATAACAAGAAATAGCACAGTATGGGAGTCTAGGAGAGTGTACCTCAGGGCACAGAATGTGAGATGGAAACATCCTTTGGAGAAACCCATAGGAGTATATCTGCTTAAAGACTAATTGGGCAGTCTAAATCAACTTGGGAGAATCATAAAAGTTATAAAATGTACTTTAATGTACAACACCAAAGAATACTGATATAATTGGTCACAACTTCTAATTTTCTTGCATGTCAGGTACTTGTTTGAACTAACTTATAACTACACTATTTTTATCTTTAAAAAAATATAATTAATAAATTTACTATACTGTTTAATAAGAAGACCAAAGGCAGATAAGATTTCATGTGTGGTTATTCAGTAGTCCAAGGTTGCCCATCAGAAGTGAAATTCTTTCAACATCTCAATCTCTGTCTTCACATGCCAGGTTCATCTTCAGTCTGGCTTTCCTCCAGCTTGCTAAACTGCTCCCACAATTCCAGTCCTCATATCCAGACTGACAACAACTTAAAGAATGAATGGCTATCTGCTACTGTGTTTCATTCTTTGTATTTTGTAAACTAATCCCAGGAACCACACAAAGACAGATATACTGGAGTCTCACCCATGTCTCATGCAATGATTCTAGATCACATACCCATTTCTTTCTTTTTTAATAAAAAAAAGTTTTATTGAAACTTAAAATTAAATCCATACAGTTTTGAATGTAATGTACACTAATCTTCATTATAGAACTTGGCAAAATCTTTGCAGATATATATATATATATATATATATATATATCACCACTCAGATCAAGAATTACAAGATAACAAGCAAGTAAAAATTTCTTTTTTGCATCTCTGAGCCAAACTTCTATCCAGAGGTAACCAGCATTCTGACTTTTATCACCTTTAATTAGTTTTACCTGATTTTTAACTTCATATAAATGGAATTATAAGATTTATTTTCTTTTTTAAACTTTGCTCAACATTTTGTCTGAGACTCATCCATGTTGTTGCATGCAACGATAATTCATTCTTTTTATTGATTTGTAGTATTCCATATACCACAAAATATTTATAAATTCTATTTTCATTTACGTTTGCTTTGCGTCCTGTTTGAGACTGTTATGAAAAAGCTACTGTGACCAATGCATTGTTATTTTTTGCTTTAAATATTCAATTATCTTTTATACCACTACCACCAGCTGCCATCAAGTCTATTCTGGCTCATGGTTACTCTGTATGTGTCAGAGTAGAACTGTGCTCCATAGGGTTAGAATTTTTTTTTAATGTAGATGTAAAATATTTTATATTTATCTACATATTTTCCATTCATGATGCTCATTATTCTTTTATATAGATCAGGGTTTTCATGTACTATCATTTTCCTTCAGGTTAAAGAATTTCCTTTGGTATTATTTGTTGTTTAGGTCTGCTGATGTCTAATTGTTTTTGTTGAAAAAGTTTATTTTACCTTAGTTTTGGAGAATATTCTCATTTAACAGAGAATAATAAATTGACAGTGTTTTTGTTTTGTTTTGTTTCATTCCTTTTAAGATGTTTCCTTTTTCATTTGCCTTGCTTAATTTCCAACAAATAATCAAGGGATATTCTTATTTTTGTTTACTTATATCTAATTTTCCTGTTTTCTCTATCTGCTTTTATGCTTTTCTTGTAATCTCTGGTTTTTAGAAACGTCATTATAATGACCTTGTGTGTGGTTTTCTCTGAGTGCCCCCCTGTTGTGTTACTTCAATTTCTCAAATCTGTGAGTGTATAATTTTCATTACAGTTTGGATTTCTTCAAACATCACCTTCTCTGGAAGGTTGTTGAGACACTGATGACCATTTTTAAGACTTCTTCCTGTGCTTCAGCTTGGATAATTTCTATTTATCGCTTGGTCTTCAAATTCACTTGTGCAGTATTTACACCACTGATAAAACTATCTTATATATATATATTTTTTTTTTTCTTAATTCCAGATCTATGTATTTCAATACAATTCTATTTGATTCTTTTCATGGTTTCCTTTTCTCTACTTTTCATGTTGTCCTTTTATTCCTTGAGAATATTTCTTATCATTGTCTTAGTCTTTTCTGTTAATTTCATCACTGTTGTCATTTCTACATGTTTCTGTTTATTGATTTTCCTCATTACTGTGGGTCACATTTTCTCCCCTGCTTCCCATATCTAGTTTTTTTTTTTTTTCTTTTCGTCGAATGCCAGTTAATGGATATGTTATGTTGTCGAGTGTCTAGATTTTATTGTCTTCCTTTAAAGAGTGCTGTTATATTTTGGCAGAAAGGTTACATTCAGATGAGTTTGATATTTTCAAGGCTTGGTTTTGGGCTTAATTGGAGTGGGTCTATAGTAGCGGTGAAAGGTGGCAGCCTGAACACAGTCTTGCCGTCTTTCCTTGTGACCCAGCAATGGACCTTGTGCTTAGGATCAGATGTGTCAGCCTGCTGTCTTGGATGTAATGAGAGTATGAAATGACTCCGTTTTACTGGGTCACCCTGATGCAATACACATCCTATAGCAGCTTTTGGGCTGTCAGGACATCCTGCCCCCAATTTTGTCCTGAGCACATGTCAACATTCTTAGAAACTGCTTGGCTAAGTGTAGGCACTTTGTGGCACCTGACCAACCCTGTTTCTATATCTGTTCCCTGCAGGGAAGGAATGGAGTCCCTCTCCTCTGCATCATAAGAGGGGTGAGTGCAGAACATCATCCCCCTGCAACAGCTACTGCAGGCAGTGACCTGCTAGCTGTGGGGAACTGGTAACCACTATTGAAGGTGACCTTGTCTGTCTATTCTCTATGTGAGTAAAGCCTTTTTCCATCCACTGATGTAGGGCATGTAGGACATGTTTTTTTGGCAACCACAACACCTGCAAGCTATGGAATAGGTTGGCATCCTGGGGTTACTGCTCCTGGTGGCAGGCATTGCCACGCTTTTTGCTATCCTCCATGTGGTGGGAGATAGTAATAGGTGTCCCTTGACCGAGAGTAACCATTATTCTACAATTAACTTTACTACCAACATGCAACCACAGTACTAAATGTCCTAGATATTCAATGAAGTTCTTCCACTCCAGCTGGTCAGAATTTAAACATCTTCGTTTTCTGTGTGAGCTACAAGACTTGATTATCTTACAGTTGCCAGCATTTGCTCTTTCCCTAGGCTTATGGAGTTTCCACTACATATGAGGAGCTTTGAATTAAGTGACACTCTCCAGGGAACTCCCATGAAGGATGCTGAAATGCTTTCTCCAATACACTTCCCTAAAAATTCTAGCTTCCAAACCCTCTCCAAAATTTGATTCCCGTCTCCTCGACTCAGCCAGACTGTCATGCTACACTTGGTCTCCCTTCTTGTGTCGTGGCCTAGAAAATGCATCAAACCAGAAAACCAGAATGATCACACACACATACATAAAAAACATTGTCTTTGAGTGCATTCTGACTCATAGTGGCCCTATAGGACAAAATAGAATTACCACATAGGGTTTCCAAGAAGTGGCTGGTGGATTTGAACTGCTGGCCTTTGGGTTAGCAGCCTAACCTCTTAACCACTGCCCCACCAGGGTTCCAGTGGCAACCTTATTCCTTTTTCTTTCTTTTTTTTTTTTTCCTATTTCAGAAATCATTTTCTTTTACAGCCTATTATACCAGGTCTGAAACAGTTTTTCATATACTTTTTTCCAGTTTTCTGTTTGACTGAAAGACAAACTCTTTAAAAGTTGTTTTAAAGTCCTCATCTGCTAATTCCAATATCTAGATCACATTATTGTCTTTTTCTTCTCCTGATTATCATATTTTTCTGCATCTTGGTATATCTCATAATTTTTTATTATATGATAGATATTACATACAAAATAATCATAAAGACTAAAAATAATGTTTTCTTCCCTGGAAGAGTGCACCTTTGCCTCCCTTCAGCAGAAAGGGGAAGAGTTTGACCACCTCAATCCAAAGCTTGAACTGGATTGAGGCTGAGTGTAAAATAAAGTTAAACTCTGTCTACATACTTTCCAGTGCAAGATCTATCACTTGCTTGTTTTAGAACCCTGCCTTCAGCCAGATTATCTCTCCCAAGTGCAATGAGATAGGAGGGAATCACTCTGCCTTCAGCCCAGCCACACAAGCTGCCCAAGCACTCAGGAAATTTTCCATGGGTAAAACATTCATGTACTTGGATGTACTCTTGATTCCAACCTATCACAAATGCAGGCAGTCATCAAAAGCTCTTTTGTACTAAAGTTTTGCAAGATGTTACCATTGGGTTAAACTGGATAAAGCATACATGGGATCTCTCTGTATTACTTCTTACAACTCCATAGGAATCTACAATTCTCTCAAACTAAAATGTTTAATTTTTAAAAAGTATGAATAATATATAGAAAATAAATTTTGAAATGAATATCAAGGCATACATTTATATCTAACATATATGTGCATATACATATATGTAATGATTATATATTAATTCAAATATTTTCCTTAAGGTTTTCTCTATGGATCGCTTGTTTATTGACCTAATGATTTAAATATGCTACGTTCTTTTTAAGGAGCCCCGACAGCAATGGATTTGGTTTACTGGCTTGGTGGTGCAAACTGGTAAGCCCTTGGCTATTAGCTGAAAGGTTGGTGGTCTGAACCCACCCAGCACCTCTTCAGGGAAAAAGAACTAGTGATCTGCTTCCATAAAGATTACAGCCAAGGGAACCCTATAGGACAGTTCTAATCTGTCACGTAGGGTCACTATGAGTCGATAATAACAACAACGTTCCTTTTAGTTGGACCACTGACCTTGAGTACAGATTAAGAGTTCAATATTTAAAAAAAAAAAATCAATGACAAGAAAGAATGTAGAGTTCATGTATAAGTATATATTATGTGAAATTTTAATAAATCACCTTTGCATATTTACCATTTTTGAATTTAACTAGATTCTTTTATTCACCTATAATGAATGGCAATTATTTTCAAGAAATTATAATAAAAAATACATGAGTTCACAATACTAACAGAAAGAGAAACTCAAATTATTAACACAAACTTTATGTCTGTGCTAATTGTTAGGATATTGCATATGGCTATAGAGTGAATACAGATACCATGGCGATATACATCAGATTTTTGAAAGAATGCTGCTAGTCTTACCTAGATCAGGCCCAGACTTATTTGGCATATTACATACTTTTTCTCCATGTTCCCTCATTTGCTTATTGTCCTTACAAGCCCCATAACTCTTTTCCAATGAACCCCAGAGTCCTCTACCAGAGAAATAAACCCCTATGGTACTCCTTGACTACCCAGGGTGCTCCAGGGTCTTTTGCCTTGACAACTTCACCTTACTGTGTATTTGGTTTCTTTAATAGTTTAAATGTCATCTGCTTTATTTGCTTTAGCAATTGCTACATGAGAAGCTATTTCATTATAAATATTGTTGGCTGCCAATAACAGCAAGTGATTATCAAACCTTTTAAAGATCAATATGACACAGGGACTCACTGACATAAATATTACACATACATGTGTAGTAATGTATAAGACAGTATATAAGGAACCCATGGGGCATACCCCCTAATTATCAACCCTGATAATAATAACATTTATTGAGTAACTATGATTTGCCAGGCTTCAATATACCTCCTGATGACATTTGCATTTCAACTGTTTTCCAAAAACTTAATATCTTCCCCCAAGAAGAGGCCCTATTACATGATAATAAGAAGTCATTGGGCAAGTATGCCTTTTAATACTTCTCAAATCACTCTCTGTAAATTGTTCCTACTCTGTCTTAATTCTAAGTAATTGTCCTCAACCTTGACTTCACATCAGAATTACCTACGGGGCATTTAAAAATCCCGATGTCTAGGCTACAGCCCTGAGCAATTACCTCAGAATCTCTGGGGCTATCACTAAACATCAATATTTTTTAAAGTTCCCCAGATGATACTACCATGCAGCCAACATTGAAAACACCACTCTAAATCTTCTCTAGACCCCGAAGCTCATTTTTATGTATTTAGAATCTCATTGTTTTAGAAACCTTGAATAAAATTCCTTTTCAGATATCTTCCTTTTTTCTATTTTGAATTACGCACCTAGAATGTTACATTACTACAGTTTTGTTTATATTTATTTGCCTGTCTATGTGTCATTAAAATGTTCTTATCACTTTTTCATAGGTGAAGTATTGTCACCCACATAAGATTGTAAATCAGAATTCTCTGGTTGAATCATTTCTTTCTAGTCTTCTGTATTTCCTCCTCCCCCTAGTACAAAGTGCTGCATGTTTTTGAAGTTTAGTGTATGTCATAAACTTAAAAACCTATCCTACTTGTTCTTTTTTTTATATAAATTAGCCAAATCCTCAGATGTCTAGAAAAATCCAGAGCTGGGTTGAAAATCCTCTTCCATGCCAGCACTTCCTAAATTAGGTAAGAATAGAATTCAAAGACAAAACACAAGGTTTGTGATTGCAGATACAATGGGAATCCTCCTCAAAAGAGATTATCTGAAGTAGATGGCCCCCTAGATTTCTTCATGTTTTCACGACCATAATTCTCAAATACTCCCTGTATTTTACCGCCCTACTTCTTTCTTTTCTTTGAATAATATTTTATTGAGTTTTTGGAGAAAGTTTACCCAGCAAGTTAGGACCCCATTTGACAATTTGCACATGTATCATTAACTGACATTAGTCACATTTATCACAATGTGTCAACATTCTCTTTGTGTTCTATTTGTTCCAGTTTGAGTACTCTAGTTTCCCTGCCCCCTTATCTTCTTATCTTTGCTTTTAAGTAATTGTTGACCTTTTGGTCTCATACTGATGGTTTTTAAGAAAATCACCAATCTTATGGATAACATCCTTTATTTTGTGTGCCGTTCTGCTATTTTGCTAAAAGGTGATCTCAGGGAATAGGCTCGGTTCTAGGTGTTTAGGTGGCTACTTGCAAGCTTTTAAGACTCCAGATGCTACTCACTTCACTAGAATGTGTGTCATGATTTTTGTGAACTATGTTATGCAAGTTGACTGAATTGTCCCATTAGACTTATGGTCCCAAGCTTTCAAACTGAGAAAACCAATCTTGGAAGGTGTTTGGTTATGCCTATGGAGTATCCATATATGTGTCTTCAGTAAATACACGTGCTTACACCACATATTTGTATTTACACATACTTATAGGTACTTCCACCGACTCAACGGCAGTGGGTTTGGTTTTTGGATTTTATAGATACTTCTATCTGTTCTCACCTGTGTGGACACCTGTACCTACCTGTATACCAGTATGCCTATACCGATCCATATATGCTTACTCATTTTTAATTTGGTTGTTCAGTGCTCACTACACCCACATTCAGTGCCACTTTTCCAATCATAAAATAAATAAATAAAAATAAGTCTCTATGATCTAAAGTTAATTTCCCCTCTCTCCTCTTCTCTGTGGTAGTCACCAGAGAACATTGGTCTTTATATGTTTATTCTCATCTTCTTATAAAAGAGGGATCATTCAATATTTGTCTGTATATACTTGAATTGGAAATCCTGGTCGCATAGTGGTTAAGAGCTATGGCTAGTAACCAAAAGGTCAGTAGTTCAAATCCACCAGACACTCCTTGGAAAGTCTATGGGACGGTTCTACTCTGTCCTATATAGTCTCCATGAGTAAGAATCAACTCGATGGCAACTTTTTTTTTTATTTCACTTAGCATTATGCTCTCCATGACCATCCATGTTATATTTTGTAGACTCATCATTGTTCTTTATGGTTGCACAGTATTCTATTGTATGTAAGTACTACAGTTTGCTTATCCATTCATCTGTTGATGGGCACTTCAGTTGTTTCCATTTATTTGCTATTGTGAATAAGGCAACAATGAAAGTAGGCGTGCACATGTCTGCCCACGTCGTTACTTTTAGGTCTTTAGAGTATATACCTAGGAAACCCTGGTGGTGTAGTTGTTAAGTCAGCAGTTTGAACCCACCGGCCACTCCTTGGAAACTCTGTAGGGGAGTTCTACTCTGTCCTATTGGGTCGCTGTGAGTGAAAATCTACCCAATGGCATGAGTTCGGTTTTGGTTTGTTGGTAGGGTATTGTCTTAGTCATCTAGTGCTGCTGTAATAGGAATACCACAAGTGGATGGCTTTAACAAAGGGAAATTTGTTTCTTCACAGTAAAGTAGGCTAAAAGTCCAAATTCAGGGCATCAGCTCCAGGAGAAGGCTTTCTTTCTCTGTCGGCTCTGGAGGAAGGTCCTTGTCCTCAATTTTCCCCTGGCCAAGGAGCTTCTCAGGTGCAGGAACCCCGGGTCCAAAGAACGCGCTCTGCTCCCAGTGCTACATTCTTGGTGGTATGAAGTACCCAATTCTCTGCTTGCTTCCCTTTCCTTTTATCTCTTGTAAGGTAAAAGGTGGTGCAGGTCACACCCCAGAGAAACTTTCTTTACGTTGGATAAGTGACGTGAGCTTAGTAAGGTTGTTACAATCCCACCCTAATTCTCTTTAACATAAAACTACAATCACAAAATAGAGGACAACCACACAATACTGGGAATAATGGCATAGCCAAATTGATACACACATTTTTGTGGGGACAGAATTCAGTCCACGACCTGGGGACCTGGTGGCACAGTGGTTAAGAACTTGGCTGCTAACCAAAAGGTCAGCAGTTGGAATTCACCAGCCACTCTTTGGAAACCTTATGGGGCAGTTCTACTCTGACTTATAGGGTCACTATGAATTGGAATCAACTCAATAGTAATGGGTAAGGGTGTATACCTAGGAGTGCAATTGCTGGATCATACCAAAAACCACCAAACCCATTGCCATCAAGTCGTTCCCAACTTATAGCGACCCTATAGGGGTAGTTCTTTTTCTAGTTTTTTGAGTCTGTGCCATCTCGTTTTCCATAGTTATTGTACTATTTTACAGTCCCACCAGTAATTGATAAGGGTTCCAATCTCCCCACATTTTCACCAACATTTGTTATCTTTTGTATCAGTACCATTTTAGCTGGAAGAAGATGGTATCTCATTTTAGTTTTTCTTTGCATCTCTCTAATAGGTAATAACTGTGAACATCTCTTCATATGTTTGTTGAATGCTTGGATGTCCTTTTGGTGAAGGTTCTGTTCATGTCCTTTGCCCATTTTGTGATTGGGTTGTCTTTTTGTTGTTGAATTTTGCCGTTTTCTATAGATTAAACCCTTATCAGATAAATCATTTCCAAAGATTTTTTAACCCAATCTGTAGATTGCCTATTTGCACTTTTAAAAAGTATTTTGATGAACGTAGTTTTTAAAATTTTTTTACGAGGTACCATCTATTTTTGTCTTCTTCTGTTCATGGGTTTGTTGTTATGCTTTTACTCTATTTACAAGAGATTAGGTCCCATAGTATAGTGTGAGGTATGGGTTTTGTTTCATTTTTCTGTATGTGGATAATATCCAGTTTTGCCAGCATGATTTATTAAAAAGACTCTTCCTGCCCCCCTGAACGAATGGACTTTGATCCCTTGTCAAAAATCAGTAGTCCAGAGATGGCTGGGTTTAACTCTGAGTTCTGAATTCTATTCCACTGGTCTATGTGTCAGTAGTTGAACCAATACCAGGATGTCTTAATTACAGTGGCTGAATACATCGAGAAGTGTGAGGCCTCTTGCTTTGTTCTTTTTCTTCAATATTGCTTTGGCTATTTGGGGTTTCTTTCCTTTCCATATGAAGTTGGTCACCAGTTTTTCCATGTCAGTAAAGAATTTTGTTGGTATTTGTATGGGATTGCATTGTATCTGTAGATGGCTTTAGGTAAAATTGACATTTTCACTATATTAAGTTTTCCAATCCATGAGAATGGGATGTCTTTCCATTTTTTGCAGGTCTCTTTTAGTCTCTTGTAGCAGTGTTTTAGAATTTTCATTTTATAAGAAAAAAAAGTTTTTTTTTTTCTTATAAAATTTTCATTTTATAAGTTAGGTTAATTCCTAGGTATTATATTAATTTGGGGACTATTGTTATTGTTCCCTTGATTTCTTTTTCAGAGTAGTCTTTGTTAGTGTAGAGGAAAATGACTAATTTTTGTGGATTGATCTTGCACCCTGAAATTTTACTAAAATTCTTCTATTAGTTCCAGCAGTTTTCTTGTGGAATCCTTAGGATCTTCTATTTATAAGATCATGTTCTGTGCAAATATGGATATTTTCACTTCTTCCTGTCATATTTGGATGCCTTTTTTATTTCTCTTTCTTATCTTGTTGCTCTGGCTAGGACTTCCAATATGATATTGAATAAAAGTAGTGCTAATGGGCATTCTTGTCTCATTCCTATTCTCAAAGGGAAGGCTTTCAATCTTTCTCCATTAAGCATAATGTTGGCTGCTCATTTTGCATATATACCCTTAATTATGTTGAGAATTTCCCTTCCGTTCCTATTTTGCTGAGCATTTTTATCAGGAAATGAAGTTGAGTTTTATCAAATGCCTTTTCGGTTTCAATTTATTTGATCATGTGTTTCTTCTTCATTTTATTTATGTGGTGGATTACATTCATTGATGATTTTTCTAATGTTGAACCACCCTTGTAATTCTGGTATGAATTCCACTTGATTATGTGCATAATATTTTTGATATTTCCTGAATTTTTTTGGCTAGAACTTTCTTGAAAATATTTGCATCTATGTTCATAAGGGCTATCGGTCTGTAATTTTCTTTTTTTTTTTTTAATGCCTTCGCCTGGTTTAGGCATCAGGGTTAAGCTTGCTTCACAGAAAGAATTCAGAAGTGTTCTTTCCTCTTCTATGTTTTTGAAGAGATTAGTAGAATTTGTGACAACTCTTCTTTGAATGTTTGGTATAATTCTCCAGTGTAGCTACCTAGTTCTGGGCTTTTTTTTTTTTTGTTGTTGTTGTTCTTGTTGGCAGTTTTTCATGACATTTTCAATCTCTGCTTTTGTAATGGTCTGTTCGAATTACCTATCTCTGTGTTAGTTGGGTAAGTATTGTGTTTCTATGAATTTGTTCATTTCTTCCAGTTTTTCAAATTTGTTGGAGTAAAATTTTTCATAGTAATCTGTTATGATCTCTATATCTGTCAACTCAGTTGTAATGTCACTGATTTCATTTCTTAATTTGATTATTTGCCTCTTCTGATATTTTTCTTTTGTCAGTCTAACCAATGGTTTTTCTATTTTACTGACCATTTGAAAGAACCAGCTTCTAGTTTTGTTGATTCTATTGTTTTTTCTATTCTCTATTTCATTTATTTTCTCCCTGATCTTTACTATTTCCTTTTTTCTGGTAGCTTTTGGCTTCTTTTGTTCTTTCTTGTCTATTTGTTCAATTTAAGTCAATGATTTTGAATCTTTCTACTTTTTTATGTAGTCATTTATTGCTGTGATTTCCCCCTGAGTACTAATTTTGCTGTGTCCCAAAGGTTTTGATATGTAGTGCTTTCATTTTCATTTAGTTCTAGAAATTTTTCATTTTTTATTTCTTTTATGACCCAATAGTTTTTCAATATTATATTATTTAGCATTCATCACATCTAGTCTTCATCGACTATCTTCTTATCCTATATTTCACATTTATGACACTAGTAAAAAACCTACAGTCTGGCTACTTTGCACATTAACAGTGTACTTCTGGTAGTAATGAATGTCAAAGTGCAAGGCAAGGGTAACGTTGGTTTGTGATGCTTATGGTTATGTCTCACCTTAGCTGGGTCATTATTATCAGTGGTTTTGTTATGTAATGCTGTAATATGGCAAGTATGTAATGATGTCATTTGGCAGTTATGTAAAGATGTAGTCATCCTCCATTTTATGATCTGATGTGGCCATCCTCCATTTTCACATAACCAGATTTTCACTTAAAGACCTGGTCTTTGAAAACTAACCATGTCGGTAAGTGAGGAATGGGTGTATTTATTTATTTATTTTTCCTGTTGTTGATTTCTAGCTTCATATCATTATGGTCAGAGAAGAAGTTTTACTTGCTTTCAATCTTTTCAAATTTGTTGAAACTTGTTTTGTGTCCTAGCAATGGTCTATTCTGAAAAAAACAATCCATGTGTGCTGGAAAAGAATGTATTTTTTTGATGCTGGGTGGAGTGTTCTATATATGTCTGGTAGGTCCAATTGGCTTATGTTTAAGTTCTCAATGTCCTCAGTGATCTTTGTAGGTGTTCTGTCTATAATTGAAAGTGGTGTGTTAAAGTTAGCCTTAATATTATTCTGGAGTTGTCTATTTCTCCTTTCATGCTGGTCAGCATTTGTTTCATTTATTTTGGTACATTGTTGTTAGGTGAATATATACTTAAAATTTTTATATTTTTTCTCTGGATTGTCTCTTTTGTTGTTATGTAATGTCCTTCTTTACTTCTTATAATACATTTTTATTTAAAATCTATTTTCTCTGAAATCAGTATGGCTACCTCTGCTTTTTTTTTTTTTTTTTTACTATTCATATGGAATATTTTTCTCCATCCTTTTATTTTCATTCTGTTTGTGTCCTTATGTCTAAGGTGTGTTTCCTGTAGACAGTGAAAGGATGAATTGTGTTTCTTTTATTCATTCTGCCACTCTCTGCCTTTTGTATGGGGCATTTAGATCATTAACATTTAAGGTTATTACTGAAAATGAAGTGTCTACCTCATTCATTTGCTTTTCTTTTTTTTGAGTGTTTTGTATCTTCTTTGGTTTTTTATTACGATTTTTCTGTTTTTGTTTTTATTGAGGTGTTCTTGTGATGAACCTTTTTGTTTTCTTCCTTCTTTTCTTCTGAGTGTTTTTTCTTGGTGATTTCTTAGTAGTTACCACGTATATTACATAACAGAACTTACAATTGCAACAATGTTTAAAATATGAGCAACAGTTAACGTATAACCTTAATATAATAAATCTATTCTCGATATGCTTCTCCTTCCATTTCTGTTGGTACATCTCCATTAACATCAATATATAACCTATATTTGGTAAGTTTACTTTGTGCTTATTTGTTACAAACTTGATGCTTTATTATTTGTGGGATTTAATTAATGAGTTTATTCCTTGAAAATATCATTTGTTCTTATGATTGCCTGTGTTGCAATTTTTGGAGATCACTTTTTTTTTTAATTTATTGTTTTCCTTGTGTTTCAGTACGTTTATTTAACGCTCTTCTCTTTCCATTTGGAGTACTCCTTTCAGCATACTTGCAAAGCTGTTCTGGTAGTGGCAAATTCCCAGAGCTGCTTTTTGAGAATGTCTTGGTTTCACCCTCATTTTTGAATGACAACTTTGCTGAATAAATAATTCTTTGCTGACCATTATTTTCATTCAGTATTTTATGTATGTTGCTCCGTTGTCTTCTGGCATCTAGAGTTTCTGGAGATCTGCACTAATTCTTATGAAATCCTCTTCGTATATTATATTGCAGTTTTCTCTTTTGGGTTTTGTTTGCTTTTCTTTGTTCTTTTCTCTGGTTTCACCTGAAACTTGATATTTTCACTTGTTTTGTTTTCTAGTCCATTTATTCCTTTTATTCTATCTTCTGTCTGTTTGACTATTGTTCAGTGTTTTTCTTGCTTTTTCTAATTCAGTTGCTTTATTCTTCAGTTCCAATAATTCTGTTTTTTTGTTTTGTTTTCAATTTCCTTGTTAAGTATCATTTTGTTCCTCCATTTGTTTCCGGATCTCCACTAGTTTGTTTTCTATGTGCTTTTTTGCTTTCTTTAAACATATTTAATACCATGGTCTGAAAATTACCAGGTCTTTGCATTAGCCTGGCCTCCATTGGAGAAATTGCCTCTTCTTCATGTTTTACTTCTGATTGGGCCTTCTTCTCTTGTGATTTTGTTTATTTCATTTTGTTGTTGTTGTTGAACGTGGGCAATTTTATCTTTTCTTTCTTTTTTTATATTCTATTTTTTGTGGGAAAATTTTCTGAATGGGTGCCCTGGTAGCACAGTGACCAAGTGTCCAGCTGCCAGTAGAAATGCCAGGCCCTCACCCACCAGCTGCTCTGTGGGAGAAAGATGTGGCAGCCCATCTCCCCAAAGATTCACTGCCCTGGGAATCCCACAGGGCAGCTCCACTTAACTCCACAGGGTCTCTATGAGTCAGAATCGAACCAGTGACAGTGGGTTTGGTATTTTCTCCTGAGAACCAGTAGAGGGCACACTTATCCTTACATTTTTTTCAGTGCTGATTCAGGAATTCTGGATAGTTGGTCTCTGAAGTTCAATGGGCATGTGCGGGAGTGGAGGGGTTGGCTGGTCACAGAAACTAACATAAGTGGTGGGGCTCAACTTTCTTGTAGCAAATGTGTGGGTCTCTCTATGTCTTTTCCTCACAGGTGACCCAGCATAGGCTCTCCAGTGGCATCCCACTGTGGAAAAGGAGCTAGCCATTTCCCTCTGTGTCACTGTCTGTAAGAAATATTTCCCTTGCCCTGCTGTGCTTGCAGTCCCTCCCTGTTCTAGTGCCCATCAGTCTCAGTCCTTAGTGAGATTCGTCAGCACTCTTTCTGAGCACCACAATCTCCTTTTCCCCCCTCCCAATTGCACAGCCCAAGAACTCCTGTGGCCAATTTGGGCTGCCTAAAAAAAACGGGCTAGACTTTCCTCAGATTAGCTTCCTTTCTGTGTTCCCTGTTAGGAGTTTAGCCCAGGCCCATCCAAAAATTGCTGCAATGAGTGAGTGCTCCCAATGTTAGTGGGTGGGTTCTCTCAGCTTCTGTGCCATCCCCGCTTATCCTCTCCCCCTCTTTTGGACTCACCCTGAGTCTCTAACACCTCAGTTGCTGTCCAGAGTTTTGAGATCTGTCTATGCTTGTTTTTATTTGTTGTTCAGTGGGTAAGTTACTGGGGGAGTAAATGGGAGAGTTCACTCACTTTGCCATCTTGCTCTGCCCCTCCCTCTTCTTTCTAAAATGCACTTGCATTATATTATTTTCTCAATGTTGTCTCATCATACTGATTGAATTTCTTCTTTCACTTTGAGTATTCTTGGAATATCCTTAATCATGATTCATTTTATTTTCCAGAAAAATGACTTCTTTTAGGTCTTACAGTGAGACAAATATGTTTTATGCAATAATTCTCAAGGGTTTGAAAGATAACATATTTCATAAAGATTCTGATTCAAATTCAAACAATTCTGAGATCATGCTTGAAGAAATACACCTTTTAGTTAAGTGTTGATTAGTAATAGCAAAGGTGAGAACTAGAAAGGGCTAGAGAAAGGAATAATGATTGCTTCTGTAAAGGACAGGTAGTTAACTCTTGGAAGTTACCATTCAGTTATCTTTTAGTTTTTTTTCTTCTATAGTTTACAGCTTAACAATTTTTCAAGTGTACCATTCTACACATATGGCATTCTCCTGAATATTTTTGTGGATATTTTGTACTTACCACATAGTCTTCAAAATTTGGTGTTCAAAATTGAACAACATAATCACTAGGTACAGTGACACAGCAAGTCCAGTTCATTGTCAAGTGATGATTATCTGAGATCTGTATGCCAGTCTTTAATTTTCAAAGATTCTATACTGGGAGAAAATTCCCATGGAATTTCTGTGTATTACAAGTAGAAGCACTAATTGCCATTTTTTTCCATACTACCTTTTCATGGATGTTTATATAGCAAGTACCTTTGGAAGACATTGTGTCTAATGCCACAGCCAGGGGCAGATTTGCTTACTGTTTAGCGAAATAAAAATGTCTCCTTCTGGGGCAAAGGGCAGATTTACTTACAGTCCATTATATACTCAGGTTTTATTTCTTGTAATATAACCCACTGATGTACAGGCATCACCTGGCTCTCTTCAGCTCACCCTGTGGGGGATGAAGTTCCAGGAATCTGTACAAATGATGATATTCTGGTCATTCATATTTCTGAGTTATAAACGAAGCTTTGTCTCTGACCTAGGTGTTTCGTGTCTTCAGGAAATGTCCATGAAACTGTGGCAGACTAATTTGTAAGCTTGTAAATTGGGTAATTTCATGGTTTTTGACATTCTGTTAATTATTTTTTAATAAACACTTAATTCCTTTAATTTTTTAGTTATTTTTATAATTTTTCATGTGAATTATGTGGTCACGATGGTTAATGCTATGTGTCAACTAGGCTATGATTCTCATTGGTTTGACAATCACTGTATAATCATCTTCCATTTTGTGATCTGATGTGAGCAGCCAATTATTTGGAAAGGGAGTTTCCTTGTGGTTGCAGCTTGCATCCATTATGTAACGGATGTTCTGACAAATCTCACTCTGTCTTCCCTACTGCATTGTCACCTGCAAAAGCTTCTAGCCTGCTGCCTGACTTACAGTCACCCTGTTGACTTTACCCCATTGTTTCATTCTACACATTAAAAAAGTAGTTTGTTTTCAATTATAGTGATTGCATTTGCAGCACTGACAAATCTGAAATCTATATTCATGTCTTTAGCAAAAAGGTTGAGACATGACTGGAGAAGGAAGTAGCCCTAAGGCATGGCATTCAAGAACTTTCTCAGGGATAACAAATAAATAAATTGATAATCTTCAGATGTGGCTGTCAAATCAGCCGCAAATCCCTCACACAGTATCATCATCCACTTTTTATCTTCTTCTCTATAAATGCGTAAAACGCTTCTACTATAGTTGAAATACAGTATTTCTAACGCATTCCCTTCAGTCACAAGCTTAACTCTCTTGTGAAAGGAAAATGAAGTTCCTTTGTCATGTGTTGCCCTTATCGAACTTCTCATGGCCTCAATGCTCACATTACTTAATGCTAAATGATGACAAAACAGTTGTTTGAAAATCCGTTGTAGTACATTACTGTAGAGTTTTGTTTTGTTTTTTTTTTAGAAAATATTACTTTGTCTTTTAGAAAAAAGAAAGAAGCATGTACATGTCTGTATTATTTTGGCTCATCTTTTCTGTATGATTTCACAAATGATAAAATGGTAGTAACCTCAACTTCCTTGCCCTGGGATGCCTTATTGAGGTGAAATCATTTAATTAGCTAAATGTTTGCCTCTTTCACCTAATACTGCCTAATTTGGCCTGCAATTCTTCCATTTTTTTTTTCATCTTTAAAAATCTGATCATTCTTTTGGTTACAAAAAATTAGATGCCAAATAAGAGTTGGTAATTTGGTCTTCATTTTTTTGATCTTCGTTTGCCAAAAATATGCAATATTCCCAAAGCAAAGAGATTTCTCCCTTTTTTTTGCTTTGTATATGAGTTTAAAATGCTGATTTCAGAATTAAAATTTTCAAGTCATAATCAAGCTTTTTTTTATAACAATATTTTATTGAGTTTTGGTGAAAGTTTACACAGCAACTTAGGTTCCCATTTCACAATTTCAACACAAATTTTTTTGTGACAATAGTTACATTTATTACAATGTGTCAACATTCTCTTTAATTGTGTTCAGTTTATTCTCTTTCCTGTTCTCCAGTTTCCCTGCCCCCTTATCTTCTTATTTTGCTCTTGAGTAATTGTTGACATTTTGGTTTCACACTGGTAGTTTTTAAAAAGGACGTTGATCTTATGGGTAACATCCTTTATTTTGTGTACCACTCTATTTCACTAAAAGATGATCTCAGGGTGTAGGCTTGGTTCTAGGTTTAGAATGTCTCTGGACTATAGTCTCTGTGGGTCCTCTGTTTTCTACCATTCCAGTTTGTCTGGATTTTTTTTTTTTTTTTTAAATAAGATATTGAATTCTGCTGCATGTTATTCTCCCATTCTATCCAGGACCACCTATTGTGGCTCTGGTCAGAATGGTCAGTGATGGTAGCCAGACACCATCTAGTTCTTCTGGACTCAGAGTAGATGATGTTGTGGCTCTTGTAAACTTGTTTCTCCTCTGAGCTTTTGGTTACCATCTTACAGTTTTGCTCCTGGTGAGTACAGACCCATAGTTGTGTCTTTGATTGCCACTGGTAAACTTTAAGACCACAGACACTACTCATTTCACTAGAATGCAGGTCGCGATTTTTGTGAGCGATGTTATGTCAGTTGACTGAGTTATCCCATGAGACTATGATCCTATGCCTTAAACCTAGAAAATCAATGTTGGGAGGTGTTTTATTATGTCTGAGAAATATCTGTACTTGTGTCTTCACTGAATATATGTGTCTGCACCCACATATTTCTATTCACATGTACTTATAGCTACTTCTATCTGTTCTCACTATGTACGCAACTGTATCTACCTGTAATCCAATTAGCCTATACCCATCCTTATGTGCTCAAATTCTTGTTCTTGTAATTATTTTGTTTGTTCTGTGATCACTACATCTATAATCAGTGCCACTATTCTTATCACTAAAAATAATTAGTCTCTACTGTATAAAGAATGATTCCCTCCCACTCTTCTTCCTGTTAACCATCAATGAACACCAATCTCTGTATATTATTTTTGTCTTCTTAAAAAAAAAAAAAATTGCCATCAAGTTAACTCCAACTCATAGTGAACCTATGACAGAGTAGAACAGCCCCATAGAGTTTTCAAGGAGCACCTGGTGGATTTGAACTGCCAACCTTTTGGTTAGCAGCCACAAATCTTAACCACTATGCCACCAGGGTGTCCCTTCTTATAAAAGAGGGATCATATAATTTTTGTCATTATATGCTTGACTTATGTCAAACATCATGCCCTCCAGATCCATCCATGTTATAATATGTTTTGCAGACTCATCATTGTTCTTTGTAGTCGCATAATACTCCATTGTTTGTATGTTCCACAGTTTGCTTGTGCATTCCTCTGGTTATGGACACTTTAGTTTTTTCCATTTATTTGCTATTGTGAATAAGTCAACAATGAACACAGGTATGCATATGTCTGTTCATTTCATTATTTTTAGGTCTGTACTAAGAGGGCAATTGCTAGATCTAGGGTAGTCCTATTTCTAGGTTTTTGAGTCAGCACCATACCATTTTCTATAGTGGTTTTACTGTTTTACAGTTCCACCAGCAATCAAAAAGAGTTTCGATCAACCCGCATCTTTGCCAATATTTGTTATCGGTTTGTTTGTTTGTTTTTAATGAGTGTTATTTCAGCCAGAGTAAGATGGTATGTCAATGTGGTTTTGATTTGAATCTCTCTAATGGCTAATGGGGAAACCCTGGTGGCGTAGTGGTTAAGTGCTACAACTGCTGACGAAGAGGTGGGCAGTTCGAATCCACCAGGTGCTCCTTGGAAACTCAATGGGGCAGTTCTACTCTGGCCTATAGGGTTGCTATGCTTCGGAATCAACTCGACCGCAGTGGGTTTGGTTTTTAATGGCTAATGGAGCCCTGGTGGTGCAGTAGTTAAGAGTTCTGCGGTTAATCAAAAGATCAGCAGTTCAAATCCACTATCCACTCCTTGGGAACTCTATGAGGCAGTTCTAGTCTGTTCTATAGGGTCACTATGAACCAAAAGCAATTCAGCAGAAACAGGTTGGCTGCTAATTGGATGTCTTCTTTGGTGAAGATTCTTTTCAAGTCCTTTGCCCAATTGTGGTTGGGTTGTTTGTCTTTTTGTTACTGAGTTGCAGTTTTCAATGGATTTTAGAAATTAGACCTTTATCAAGTAAGATGGTTGAGTTTAATTTTGAGTTCTAAATTCTATTTTTCATGGATTGAATTATGTCCCTCAAAGATGTGTATATCAACTTGATTAGGCCACGATTCCCAGTATTTGTGGCTGTCCTCCATTTTGTGATTGTAATTTGATGTTAAGAGGATTATGTTGGGATTACAACACCACCCTTACTCAGGTCACCTCCCTGATCCAATGTAAAGCAAAGAATTGGGGACCTCATACCATCAAGAATGCAGCACGGAGAGCAGAGTGTGTCCTTTGGACCCAGGGTGCCTGCTTCTGAGAAACTCCTTGACCAGGGAAGATTGAGGAAAAGGACCTTCCTCCAGAGTCAACAGAGAGAAATCCTTCCCCTGTAGCTGACACCCTGAATTCAGACCTCTAGCCTACTGGACTGTGAGAAAATAAATTTCTATTTGTTAAAGCCATCCACTTGTGGTATTTCTGTTACAGCAGTACTAGATAACTAAGACACTATTACACTGGTCTGTGTCTATCATGAGCAAATACCAAGCTATTTTGATTACAGTAGTATGTCTTAATATTGGAGAATGTGAAGCCTCCTGCTTTGTTCTTTTTCTTCAGCATTGCTTTGGCTATTTGGGCTTCTTTCCTTCCCAAATCGAGTTGGCCAATAGTTTTTACATTTCATTTAAGAAAGTGGTAGGGACTTATATCTGAATTGCATTCTATCTGTAGATGGTTTTAGGTAGAATTGATATTTTCACTATGTTAAGACTTCCTATTCATGAGCACGGAATATCTTTGCATTTTTCTAGGTCTCTTTTAGTCTCTTGTATTAGTGTTTTATAATTTTCATTGTTCAAGTCTTTTATGTCCCTGAATAAGTTGATTTCTATTTATCGATTTGGGGAATATTGTAAATATTCTTGTTTTCTTGATTAATTTTTTCAGAGTAGTCTTTGCTAGTGTAGAGGAACCCAACTGATTTTTGTGGGTTGATCTTGAAGCCTGCAATGTTGCTAAATTCTTCTATTAGTTCCAGCACTTTTTTTGTGGAATCCTTAGGCTCTTCTATGTATAGGATCACATCACGTGCAGATATAGTTTTACTTTTTCCTTTCCTATTTAGATTCCTTTTTTTTTTCTTTCTTATTACTCTGGCTAGGACCTTCAGTACAGTGCCAAGTACGAGTGGTGCTAATGGGTATCCTTGTCTCATTCCTGTTCTCACAGGGAAGTATCTCAGCCTTTCTCTGTTGACTATAATATTGGCTGTTTGTTTTGCATATATACCCTTAATTATGTTGTGAAATTTCCCTTCTATTCCAATTTTGCTAAGAGTTTCTATCAGGAAAGTGTGTTGAATTTTATCAAACGTCTTTTCTGCATCAGTTTATAAGATCACATGGTTCTTTTCCTTTGTTTTATTTATATGCTGGATTACATCCATTGATTTTCTAATGTCAAATAAACTTAGTAATCCTGACATAAATCCCAGGTGATCATCGTGTATGATTTTTGATATGTTGATGAAGTCTGTTGGCTAGAATTTTCTTGAAAATATTTGCATCTATGTTCCTAAGGGATATTGGTCTGTAATTTCCTTTTTTGTGTGTGATGTCTTTGTATGTTTTAGGTATAAGGGTTATGCTCCCTTCATAGAAGGGTTCAGTAGTGCTTTTTCCTCTTCTACATTTTTGAAGAATTTGAGTAGGATTGGTCACAATTCTTCTCTGAATGTTTGACATGATGTAGCCATCTGGTCCTGGGCTTTTTTTTTGGGGGGGAGGTGCAAGGCTTGCAGTTTTTAGAAAATATCTTCTATCTCCTTAAAATTCTACTTCTGTTTGTGTTAGTTTGGGCAGGTCATGTGTTTCTAGGAATTTATTTGTTTCATGTAGGTGTCAAATTTGTTGGACTACAATTTTTCTTACTCTTCAGTTATGATTTTCCTTATTTCTGTTCGATCAGTTGTAAGATCACCAGTTGCTTTTCTTAACTGGTTATTTGCCTCTTTTCCTGCCCATTTTATTGATCCGTTCAAAGAACCAACTCCTGATTTTGTAAATTCTTTGAATTGTTTTTCTATTTTCAGTTTCATTTATTTTTGCTCTGATCTTTGTTATTTCTTTTTTTCTGGTAGCTTTTGGTTTTCTTTGCTATTCATTTCTATTGTTTAAGTTGTCCATTTAAGCTAATGGCTTTGGATTGTTTTTCTTTTTAATGTACTCAATTATAGCTATGAATTTCCATCTGAGTACTGCTTTTGCTCTGTCTCAAAGCTTTTCAAATGTTGTGATTGAATTTTTGCTTAACTCTAAGAATTTTATAGTTTCACTCTTTTTTTTACTGTGCTTTAAGTGAAAGTTTACGAGTCAAGTCAGTCTCTCATACAAAAATTTATATATACCTTGCTATATTGCTCTCCCCCTAATAAGATAGCTCTCTCTTTCCCTCCACTCTGTCTTTTCATGTCCATTCTGCCAGGTTCTGACCCCATCTGCCTTCTCATATCCTCTCCAGATAGGAGATGACAAAATACTCTCAAGTGCCTACTTGATCCGATAAGCTCATTCTTGATCGGCATCTTTTTCTATCCCATCGTACAGTCCAATCTCCGTCTGAAGAGTTGGCTTTAAGAATGGTTCCTGTCTTGAGCTAACAGAGGGTCTAGGGGCCATGACCTCCGGGGTCCTTCTAGTCTCAGTCAGACCATTAAGTCCGGTCTTTTTATGAGAATTTGGGATCTGCATCCCACTGCTCTCCTGCTCCCTCAGAGGTTCTCTGTTGTGCTCCCTGTCAGGGCAGTCATTGGTTGTAGCCAGACATCAACTAGTTCTTCTGGTCTCAGGCTGATGTAGTCTCTGGCTTATGTGGCCCTTTCTGTCTCTTGGGCTCCTAATTACCTTGTGTCCTTGGTGTTCTTCATTCTACTTTGCTCCAGGTGGGTTCAGACCAATTGATGCCTCTTAGATGGCCACTTGCTAGCGTTTAAGACCCCAGACGACTCTCTCCAAAGTGGGATGCAGATTGTTTTCTTAATAGATTTTATTATGCCAATTGACTTAGATGTCCCCTGAAACCATGGTCCCCAAACCCCTGCCCCTGCTACACTGGCCCTCGAAGCATTCAGTTTATTCAGGAAACTTCTGTGCTTTTGGTTTAGTCCAGCTGTGCTGGCCTCTCCTGTGCTGGGTGTTGTCTTTCCCTTCACCAATAGTTCTTATGTACTATTTAATTAGTGAATACCTCTCTCCCTCTTCCCCTCCCTCCCCCCTCTCGTAACCATCAAAGAATGTTTTCTTCTATGTTTAAACTATTTCTCTAGTTCTTATAATAGTGGTCTTATACAATATTCGTCCTTGCAACTGACTAAATTCACTCAGCATAATGCCTTACAGATTCCTTCATGTTATGAAATGTTTCACAGATTCATCATTGTTCTTTATTGATGTATAGTATTCCATTATGTGACTATACTATAATTTATTTATCCATTCATCCATTGATGGGCACCTTGGTTGCTTCCACCTTTTTGCTATTGTAAACAGTGCTGCAATAAACATGGGTGTGCATATATCTGTTCGTGTAAAGGCTCTTATTTCTCTAGAATATATTCCAAGGAGTGGGATTGCTGGATCTTATGGTAGTTCTATTTCTAGCTTTTTAAGGAAGCGCCAAATTGATTTCCAAAGTGGTTGCACCATTTTATATTCCCACCAGCAGTGTATAAGTGTTCCAGTCTCGCCACAACCTCTCCAACATTTATTATTTTGTGTTTTTTGAATCAATTCAAGCCTTGTTGGAGTGAGATGGAATCTTATTGTAGTTTTAATTTGCGTTTCTCTAATGGCTAATGATCATGAACATTTCATCATGTATCTGTTAGCCACCTGAATGTCTTCTTTAGTGAAGTATCTGTTCATATCTTCTGCCGATTTTTTAATTGGGTTATTTGTCTTTTTGTAGTTGAGTTTTTGCAGTATCATGTAGATTTTAGAGATCAGGCGCTAATTGGAAATGTCATAGCTAAAAACTTTTTCCCAGTCTTTAGGTAATCTTTTTACTCTTTTGGTGAAGTCTTTGGATGAGCACAGGTGTTTGATTTTTAGGAGCTCCCAGTTACCTAGTTTTTCTCTGCATTGTTAATAATGTTTTGTGTAATGTTTAGGCCAAGTATTAGGGCTACTAAAGTTGCCTCTATTTTTTCCTCCATGATGTTTATCGTTTTAGATTTTATATTTAGGTCTTTGATCCATTTTGAGATTGTTTTTATGCATAGTGAGAGGCATGGGTGTTGTGTCTTTTTTTTTTTTGCAAACGGATATCCAGTTATGCCAGAACCATTTGTTAAAAAGACTGTCTTTTACCCATTTAACTGATCTGGGGGCTTTGTCAAATACCAACTGCTCATATGTGGGTGGATTTATGTCTGGATTCTCAATTCTGTTCCATTGGTTTAGGTATCTGTTGTAGTACCAGTACCGGGCTGTTTTGACTACTGTGGCAGTATAATAGATTCTAAAACCAGGTAGAGTGAGGCCTCCCACTTTGTTCCTCTTTTTCAGTAATGCTTTACTTATCCAGAGCCTCTTTCCCTTCCATATGAAGTTGCCGATTTGTTCTCCATCTCATTAAAAATTGTTGTTGGAATTTGGATTGGAATTGCATTAAATCTATAGATCGCTTTCAGTAGAATAGACATTTTCATAATGTTAAGTCTTCCTGTCCATGAGCAACGTATGTTTTTCCGCTTATGTAGGTCTCTTATGTTTTCTTGCAGAACTGTTTTGTAGTTTTCTTTGTATATGTCTTTTACATCTCTGATAAGATTTATTCTCAAGTATTTTGTCTTCTTGGGGGCTACTATAAATGGTACTGATTTGGTGATTTCCTCTTCGATGTTCTTTTTGTTGGTGTAGCGGAATCCAACTTATTTTTGTATGCTTATCTTGTATCCTGATACTCTGCTGAACTCTTCTATTGGTTTCAGTAGTTTTCCCGAGGATTTCTCGGGGTTTTCTGTGCAAAAGATCATGTCATCCGCAAATAGGGATACTTTTAATTCTTCCTTGCCAACCTGGATTCCCTTTATTTCTTTATCTAGTCTAATTGCTCTGGCTAGGACCTCCAGCACAGTGTTGAATAAGAGCCGCGATAAAGGGCATCGTTGTCTGGTTCCCGATCTCAAGGGGAATGCTTTCAGACTCTCTTCATTCAGGATGATGTTGGCTATCAGCTTTGTATAAATGCCCTTTATTGTGTTGAGGAATTTTCCTTCTATTCCTATTTTGCTGAGAGTTTTTATCAGGAATCGGTGTTGGACTTTGTCAAACTGCATCAATCGATAAAATCATGTGATTCTTATCTTTTAGTTATGTGATGGATTATAGTAATTGTATTTCTAAGGTTCAACCATCCCTGCGTACATGGTATAAATCCCCCTTGGTCATGGTGAGTTATTTTTTTGATATGTTATTGAATTCTGTTGGGTAGAATTTAGTTGCAGATTTTTGCATCTAAGTTCATGAGGGATATAGGTCTGTAATTTTTTTTGTGTGTTCTCTTTACCTTGTTTTGGTATCAGGGATATGGTGGCTTCATAGACTGAGTTTGGGAGTATTCCATCTTTTTCTATGCTCTGAAATGACTTTAGTAGTAGTAGTGTTAACTCTTCTCTGAAAGTTTGGTAGAACTCTGCAGCGAAGCCCTCCAGGCCAGTGCTTTTTCTTGTTGGGAGTTTTTTGATTACATTTTCAATGTCTTCTTTTGTTATGGGTTTGTTTAGTTGTTCTACCTCTGTTTGTGTTAGTTTAGTAGGTAGTGTGTTTCTAGGAATTCTACCATTTCTTCTAGGTTTTCAAATTTGTTAGAAGAGTACAATTTTTTATAGTAATATGATGTGATTCTTTTAATTTCAGTTGGGTCTCTTGTAACATCACCCATCTCATTGCTTATTCAAGTTATTTGCTTCCTTTGCCATTTTTCTTTTGTTAGTTTGGCCAGTGGTTTATCAATTTCATTGATTTTTTTCAAAAATCCAGTTTTGGTCTTGTTAATTCTTTTAATTGTTTTTCTGTTTTCTGTTTCATTTAATTCTACTTTAATTTTTATTGTTTGCTTTCTTCTGGTGCCTCAGGGTTTCTTATGTTGCTCTCTTTGTATTTGGTCAAGTTGTAAGGATATTTCTTTGATTTTGTCCCTTTCTTCTTTTGGATGTGTGCATTTATTGATATAAATTGACCTCTGAGCACTGCTTTCTCTGTGTCCCAAAGGTTCTGATAGGAGGTGTTTTCATTCTAATTAAAAAAAAAAAAATTAGACTCTACAAATTTCTTTATTCCGTCCTTAATGTCTTCTATAATCTAGTCTTTTTTGAGCAGTGTTTGATTTCTTTTCACTGCTTTTTCTTTTATTGATTTCCACTTTTATGGCCTTAAGGTCAGAGAAGATGCTTTGTAATATTTCAATGTTTTTGATTCTGCTAAGGTTTGATTTAAGACCTAATGTGTGGTCTATTCTAGAGAATGTTGCATGTGCACTAGAAAAGAAAGTATACCTGGTTGCTGTTGGGTGGAGTGTTCTGTATATGTCTATGAGGTCAAGTTGGTTGATTGTGGCATTTAGATCTCCCATGTTTTTATTGAACTTCTTTTTGGATGTCCTGTCGTTCAGCGAAAGTGGTGTGTTGAAGTCTCCTACTATTACTGTGGAGCTGTCTATCTCACTTTTCAGTGCTGATAGAGTTTGTTTTATGTATCTCACATCCCTGTCATTGGATGTGTAAATATTAATATGGTTATATCTTCCTGGTATAAACTCACTTGTACCTTTAATCATTATATAGTGTCCTTCCTTATCCTTTGTGGTGGATTTAACTTTAAAGTCTATTTTGTTGGAAGTTAATACTGCCTCTCCTGCTCTTTTTGATTGTTGTTTGCTTGATAATTTTTTTTTCCATCCTTTGAGTTTTAGTTTGTGTCTCTAAGTCTCCGGTGTGTCTCTTTTAGGCAGCATGTAGATCGATCATTTTTTTCTATCCATTCTGCCACTGTCTGTCACTTTATTGGTGCCTGTAGTCCATTTACATTCAGCATAATTATGGATAGGTATGAACTTAGTACTATCATTTCGATGTCTTTTTTTGTGTGTTGTTGACAGTTTCTTTTTCCCACTTAATTTTTTGTTCTGAGTAGTTTGTCTTTGTATGTTGTCTTTTCCTCATATTTGTTGTTGTTGATTTTATTTCTGCTGAGCCTCTATTTTTTTCTTGTATTTTATTTTGATGTTTAGGATAGTTTGTCTACTTTGTTGTTACCTTAATATTTACCACTATTTTTCTAAACTTAAACCTAACTTTTATTTCTTTGTATCTGCTTGTCTTTCTCTCCATGTGAAAGATCTATGACTACATTTCTTAGTCTCTCATTACTATTTTAATGTTGTCTTCTTTTACAGAATAACATTGCTGTTTCCCTGTTTTGAGCATTTTTTCATCTTTATTTTTGTGATTTCCCTGTCTAGGTTGACATCTGATTGCTCTGCCCAGTGTTCTAGTCTTGTGTTGATCCTGATTTAAAAATATAGAACACTTCACGAATTTGTGTGTCATCCTTGCACAGGGGCCATGCTAATCTTCTCCGTATCATTCCAATTTTAGTACACGTGCTGCTGAAGCGAGCACTTAATTTCACTTTTGATTTCTTCTGTGACCCTGTAAGTTTTTATTAAGTTTCCATGCATTTATTCTTTTTTCCTTATTTATCCTGTTGTATGAATACTGTTTTGGTCAGAGAAAATGCTTTGTATTATTTCAATCCTTTTAAATTTGTTGAGCTTGTTTTGTATCTTAATATATGGTTTATTCTGAATAATGATCTGTCCGTGCTGGGGAAGAATGTGTATTGTTCTGATGTTGTGTGAAGTTTTCTACATATGTCTGGTAGGTAGAATTGGCTTATGTTTTTATTTAAGTTCTCCTTAGTGATCTTTGTAGGTATCCTGTCTATAGTTGAAAGCGGTTTGACGTTCCCTACTATGATTGTGGAGTTTTCTATTTCTCATTTCATATTGGTCAGTATTTCATGTGTTTTGATGCATTGCTGTTAGGGATGTGTATATTTATAATTGTTATGATTTCTTGTTGGATTGACCCTTTTATTATTATGTAATGTTCCTTTTTATCTCTTGTAATATATTTTTATTTAAAGTATATTTTATGTGATATCAGTATGGACGTTCCTGCTTTTTTTGCTTACTAGTTGCATGGAAATTTTTCTCCATCCTTTTATTTTCAGGCTGTTTGTGTCCTTATGTCTAAGGTGTGTTTCTTGTAGACAGCAAAATGGTGAATTGTGTTTTTTTTTTTTTTTTTTTAATGCATTCTTCCATGATCTGCCTTTGGCATAGGTCATTTAGACCATTTACATTTAAGGTTTTACTGAAAATGAAGTGTCTATCTTACTCATTTTACTATTGCTTTTTTGAGTGTTTCATATCATCTTTTTTAGTTGTTACCACATTTTTTTTACCACATAAATTACATAAGTTACATCACACAACTTACGATTACAATAGCTTTTAGCATATAAACAATTGTTAATGCAAAACCTTAATATAATAAATCTATTCCTGAAATGTTCCTTCCTCCCTCTTTTCTGTTGATGTGTCTCCATTAATATCAACATCAACCTATATTTGATAATTTTCCTTTGAACTTATTTCTTAATGCTGTTGCCTTTCCATTTGGAGCACTCCCTTCAGTGCTACTTGTAAAGCTGGTCTGGTAGTGGCAAATTCCTGAGCTTCTATTTGAGAGTGTCTTTGTTTCACCCTCATTTTTGAATGACAGCTTTGCTGGGTAAAGAGTTCTTCATTGGTAATTATTTTCTTCCAGTATTTTATATATGTCACTCCTTGTTATGTTATATTGCATTTTTCTCTTTCTATTTTCAGAATTCTCTCATTGTCTTTGGTTTTCAAGAATTTTATTAGAATGTGTTATGGAGTTTATCTTTTTGTACCTTCTGATTTGGGTTCATATAACTTCCTGTATTTGCAGGCTTGGTTCTCTGTTCAGGTCTGGAGAATGCTGTCTGATTTCTCTTGGAAAATTGTTTCTGCGTGTTTATTGTTTTCGTTGTGCTCTGGGATTCCAATAATTCAAACGTTAGATTTCTTAATTGAACCCCACATTTCTTTTTGGGTTTGTTCACTTTTCATTGTTCTTTTCTCTTGTTTCTTTTGAGATGATAAGTTCAGTTATTTTCTTTCTAATTCACTTATTCTATCTTCTGTAAGTTCGACTCTGTTGTTGAGTGTTTCTCTTGCTTTTTCTAATGCAGATTTTTCATTCTTCAGTTACAGTAGTTCTTTTTGTTTTGTTTTCAAATTCCTTGTTGAGTTTGTCAGTTTTTCTTTCCTCCATTTGTATCCTGAACTACACCAGTTTGTTTTCTGTGTGCATTTTGTTTTCTTTAAACATATTTAGGACTGTAGTCTGAAAATTATCAATTCTTTGCATTATTCTGGCTTCCACAGGAGAAATTTTTTCTTCTTCATGTTTTGCTTTTGATCTTTTCTCTTTTGTGATTTCATGTGTTTTACTAGCTTCTGTTGAACTTGAGCCATTTTGTTAACTGCCACCCAAAAGGCCCATGCCCACACCCACCAGCCACTCCACAAGAGAAAGTATAGCAGACTGCCTTAGCAATAAACCAGCAGCAGCAGCCTTGGTATCTTCTCCTGAGAAACACTAGATGACATTCTTCCTTATTATTTTTTTTTTCTGTGCTGTTTCAGGAGTTCTGTATGTTGTTCTCTGGAATTCATTGTGCATATGCAAGAGGAGGTATCGTTGTTCAGAGATGTTTCCATGAGGAGTGTGGCTTTCCTGTGGTGACCATGTGGGACTCTCTGTGTCTTTCCTTCACTGGCATCCTTGCACAGACACTCCCATGGTGTCCCACTATGTGCTGTTTCTTTTGTTCCTGTCAATCTGAAATATTCCCCCAGCCCTGATGCCCTTGAAATTCTTCCTGATCCTAGTGCCCATCATTCTCAGGTGTCAGTAAGATTCAATGGTACTCACGTGCAGTGCCAAGGTCTGCCTTCCATCCCTCCCAATTATATAGCCTGAAAACTTCACAGCCAATTTGTGCTACCTTAAAAAAAATTGGGCTAGAGCTTCTTCAGAGTATCTCCTTTTCAGTGCTCCATTACTGGAGTGTTAACCCATCCCCATCCAAAAATGGCTGAGGTGGGCGAATGCTCCTGATGTTAGTGGGTAGGATCTCCCAGTTTTTCAGCTGATCACATTCCTCCTGTCCCCTACTTCTGAACTCACCCCAGCTCTCAAATACCTCAGCTGTTGTCTGGAGTTCTGAGATCTCAGTGCATGCTTGTTTTTATTCATTGTTCAGTGAATTAGTTGCTGGTAGAATAAATGGGAGCATCTGCTCACTTTGCCAACTTGCCCCACCTTGCCCCACCTGACTCTCGAAGTCACCTACCTACTGCCAGCCTGAAGACATATAAGGAGATGTAGAGTATTTGGTTTTTAGGAGCATGGCCTTTGACTGTAGTGTAATGACATACTGTAGAGACATTATGTATAATATTCAACAACAGAGTCAGTGCAAACCAACAACCCATCACTGTTGAGTCAATTCCAATTCACAGCAACCCTATACGACAGAATAGAACTGCCCCATAGTGTTTTCAAGAAGTGGCTGGTGGATATGAACTGGCAATTTCTTGGCTAGCAGCCAAATGCTTAACCACTGCACCACCAGGGCTCCAGAACCAGTGCAGACAACCAAAATTCCAACTGTACCTCCAATGATCACACCCATTCTCCATACCTCATTTATCTCACCTGTATTTAAAAAAAAAAAAAGCTTATTCATAATGCTATATGAGACACTACACATAAAGTTCTTAGCAAACTATGTAGGGCATAGAAAATATTAACAAGATATTTTGGGTATCTGCCAAATGTATGGTCTTTCCCATCATACGTAATTATGCACCCCTGTAGAGTATCAAGGGAACACTGTTGGCGTAGTGGTTAAGTGTTATGGCTGTTAACCAAGAGTTTGGCAGTTCGAATCTGCCAGGTGCTCCTTAGAAGCTCTATGGGGCAGTTCTACCCTGTCCTATAGGATTACTATGAGTTGGAATCGACTTGATGGCAGTGTGTTTGGTTTTATTTGGTTTGGTAGAATATCAAATACCAATCACTGAACCCAAAAGAATATTTCAACTTGAAGAGAATAAAAGGTGTATATGTAATGCTAAAGACTGCCTCATGAATATTAAACTAATGCTTGAACCAGTATATTCAGCGTTAGCTATTGCTGCATGAGCTGTAATTCTTACATTTTCAACCTTTTTGCACATAAATAAAGCTGATAATTCTTTTCTTGATAGAAAGGAGTGCATTTAACTTGCCTGCAAATATAAAATCATTGTTCAGTTGTGTCCAGTTTATGGAGAACTCAATTCACAGATTCTTTTATACCTCTGCTTTCATTCTTCAGGTGGCTGGTCTTATGGATAATGTATCAAACATCATGCAGTCCTGTATTTGCTAGATGGCTTGGTTCACCAACAATTCAAATTAAGGTGATGCAGCCTTAGAGTTAAGAGAATGAATTGATTTGACAGTGCCCTATTAAATCAATGTAGGCTACCATAAAATAGCTGTAAAAGGAATGTCAGTACTTTATGTCTCTTAGAATTCTATGACTAGTGTCTCTTGAGAAAATTGCAGTTTCCTCTAGATCAATATATAAAGCTGTGTGGTATTCCAATTTTTTTTTTTACCCCCATCACTTTCAACTTATAGGCTCAGCGTTGCCTTCAGCTAAAATCCAACAGAATATCAAAATTCGCCTATCTGGGATTCTCAAGGAATGCACTTTCTGTGTAACTGAGGGATTTCATTCTGGTCTATTTTATTTTAGCAGGCTTTCCATGAAACTTTTCTGAATTATCCTGCTTACCATCTGTCTTAGTCATCTAGTGCTGCTATAACTGAAATACCACAAGTGAATGGCTTTAACAAAGAGAAGTTTATTCTCTCACAGTTCTGTAGGCTAGAAGTCCGAATTCAGGGCCCTGGCTCCAGGGGAGGGCTCTCTCTGTCGGCTCTGCAGAAAGATTCTTGTTGTCAGTCTTTCCTTGATCTGTGGGCGTCTCAGTGCAAGAACCTCAGGTCCAAAGGACGGGCTTTGCTCCCGGCACTGCTTTCTTGGTGGTATGAGGTTCCCAACTCTCTGCTAGCTTCCCTTTCTTTTTATCTCCTGAGACATAAAAGGTGGTGGAGGCCACACCCTAGGGAAACTCCCTTTACATTTGATCAGGGATGTGACCTGGTAAGGGTGTTACAATCCCAACCTAATCCTCTTTAACATAAAATTACAATCACATAATGGAGGACAACCACAGAATACTGGGAATCATGGCCTAACCAAGTTAATACACACATTTTTTGGAGAACATAATTCAATCCATGACACCTTCCTACATAAATGACTGTACTAAATTTAGGAAATTTAGGAGTCTCTGGGTGGCACAAACAGTTAAGGGCTTGAATGTTTAACAAAAGGTTAGTGGTTTGAACCCATCCACAGACACCTTGGGAGAATGACTTAGCAATCTGCTTCTGAAAAATCCTATGGAGCAGTTCTACTCTACACACATGGGGTTGTCCTGAGTCAGAATCCACTCAATAGCAATGGTTTGTTTTGTTTGTTTGTTTTAAACCGTAGATTTAGCTGGGATTAGAGATTTCAATAACGTAGGCTGAAAACACAAACGTCAACAAGGTCCAGACAGGTAATGTCCACAATAAACTTTTTTCTTTTTCTTTCTCTCTCTCAACTAGGTGATTTGGGGATTGTTGTGTCATATGAACAGGACAACCTGCTCTTCAGTTTCATTCAAGTATTACCACAGAAATCTGAAGATACATGATAAATGCAGATTTTATGAGAAATAATTTAAGCATTGTTTAAATGTAACCAAGAAAAGGGTTCAGTTTGTTAGCTCCTTTGATGAGCTTTGCTAAAGCAAAATGGTCACAAGCCCTGTAAAATGATGCTGGTTAATAAGACTTCTGCTCAGTGAATTTATGTTCTTATGAATTTAAGATTGACATGCCAGATATTGTTTTCCCTGACCCTCTCATCCTCATCATTGGTACCTTGAAAAACAGCACAGCCAGCAAAACACAACCCCAAGGAGTAAGCATACAGTTATTATATATTGAAAGCTCATTACTAAACCTATGCAAATAGATTAAGGCCATTAAATGGAGGAAGAAGCAGTTTACAAATAAGTGATATTCACAGGTTATCTGAATTTAAAAACCTTACTGGGAAACAAATATGGCAGAAAAAATGGTAAAGAAAGCCAGAACTTGGGCAAGATAAATAATACAAGAGCCCTAAAAAGGCAATCCTCCTAGCACAGGTTTGAGATTGATCGATAAATGAAATGAATGTAAAAAGATTGCACAGAAGCCAAAGCAAGGTTTTGGACGTCACATATGAAAACCATAAGATTTGAAATTCTTGGCAACATCTAAAAACACCACAAACTGTCTCCCAATTCACTACAATAAGATGATGCATTATGGTAATATCCTGTCCAAATGAAAAAGCTTCTGGGACTTATTTGCTCATTTAATAAGCATATGTTAAACATCTTCTCTGGGCTGAACATGGGACTAGGTGCTGAAATGTATCAGTAAATTCTTTAGAAAGGGCCCCTACCCTTGAAACAGTTAATTCCATTAAAAAGTATAGTTGTGTGTGATGTGGAAATTTGTCTTTATATCTTCTAAGGACTCAGTACTGAAAATATACTGATTTTTTTACCATAGAATCCTTTTACATGGAGATAACTCAACTTTATAGACTCCTAAAACCAAACAGAACATTATTTTTCTTCTAAAGATATATAGATTGTTGCTTAAATTTAGATTATTAGTGATTATGACAAGATAATCTATTTTTGAATAATGCCCATCAAGAGTAAAGAGTGTCTTAAGGTAGTAGGAAGGTTAATAGAGGTTGAGAGAAGTTTCTTCCAGAATCATAGCTCCTCTAGCGGTCTGGCAGTTCATGAAAAGCAAAGGTTCAGTAAATGGGTTCTTTCTGTGCCTAGTAAAATTCTTGATTGAAATTTTAAGTCATGTGGCAATAGAAACATTCGTCAAACAAAACACTTGGTTGCAAAAAATATCACAAAGTTTTCCTAAAATCAATTTAAATCTAAATCTGAGCTCTTTTCTTTACAGACTGGTGGAAAGTTAACTATTGGATTTTCCTACTGCACCATCACTGTGGTCAGGCAAATATTTTTTGAGTCTTGGAAAGAGAAAAATATCCCAGCCTTTTCAAACAATTGACCCAAATCATCTACCAAGTGATGTTCTCATTGCCCTAACTTGCATCATTCCTTGAAGGCAGGAAGCTATGATGATCCCATATCAAGTGTGGACAAGGAAATTTTTACAGAAAAAAAGAAAAAAACACATGAAAATATTCCTTTAAAAGGTTGGTATTTTTTCATCTTGAGTTGATGGGTTTTCTGTAGGATATGATGTGCTGCATTGTTTAAAGTAGGTGCTACAAATAAACAGCATCTTTCTTGATGCCAGGCACATTTATTCACTGACCAATAAATAGCGAACACCTGCTTTGTCCCAGGCACAGTTATGGAAAGAGAGGAGGAAAAAAAAATCCTTGCACAAGTGGAATTTTTCCTGCTTAGTTAGTAGAGGCAGGAAATAACCAATTAATAAACAATTACAGAAGAAAATACATGGTACATAAAAAGGATAAAAGTTACACAGATATATAGAAGAAAAAAAGTAGAAAAGGAGTGCTAGAAAATGTGTATAATATATACAATTGTATATAAGGTAGATAAGGAAAGACAAAAAAATGTATTTGAGCTGCCACTTGAAAGATGGTGAACATCAGAGGGGAAAGGGCTCTAGGAAGAGGGAAGAGTTAGTACAGAAGATCCTGAGGCAGGTCTATGTTTGGTATGTCTCAAGGAATACAAGGAAGCAAGTGTAGCTTTGACTCTAACAACCATAGGGAAGAGCTATGGGAGATGAGGCCAGACATGGTGCCAGGTTAGATCATGTACTGTTTATTGGCCAGTGCTTAGTGGCTTTTGTGTTAAGAAGGGTAGGGAGCTATAAAAAGTGACCTCTCCGGACTTGTATCTAGAGAATGGCTTTGGCTACTGTGATGAGAAAAGAACAGTAGGGGTGAAATATGAATGAGGGAGTCCAATTAGACTTTTGTGGACAATCCAGGTGAGGTATAATACTGGCTTCAAAAAGACTAGTAGCAATGAAGGTAGTAATAATAAAAAAAAAAAGAGTGGAGCTGACAGAATATGTCAATAGATTGAACATAAAGTGTGAAAGAATAAGGTAATGATGGAAGATCAAGTCTTCTAGCCTGAACAACTGGAAAAAGAAAGTTGTGAGGAGAAAGGGATCAGATTAGGACATATTAGGTTGAGGTGCTTATTAGATTTTCCAGTGGAGTGGTCCAGTAGCTAAAAGCCATGCAAGCTTGGATTTGAGGAAATTGCGTGAACTGGAAATATAAATTTCACATATAGCAGAATTTCATATATGTTTATTGAATCAGTGAATGAATATCCACAAAGAGATAAGTTAATTGTAATTAAGATAAGTTATAATTTATCCAGCGTTGAATAAATAATGACATAGCTATGTGCCAAGCTACTGCTGTGGCCTTTATATTTTCAGATGCTGGCCAGGAATTTGTTTTAACAAAATATAATGGGGAAGTCTGTCTTGACTACAAGAATGAAGTGAATCTTTTACATCTCTGATTCTAGCCTTAGGATAAATTCTGAGAGAGGGAATTAATGAGTAAAATTGCTTTGATGTGCATTGCCAATATGATATCCACAGATGAAATATCTATGTATATTACAACAAGGTGAATGAATACTCAAGTTCTATTTGCACTTAGGCTAGGACTACGTTTTATTGTCATTGTTTTTGCTGGTTTTTCACTAACGTGATGAAATATTGTTTATAAAGAAAGACAGTAGGTGATGAGGACTTCCCTTTACTATAAACACTCATCAAATATAGATAATATATAAAAGAAAAAAAGGCATAGATGCACTGAACAAAAAGATAAACAAATTCAACAATGAAAACAAGACAGTATTACAAAGAAATAAATTTGATGGAAGTATGACCTTGCTGAATGAACTCTAGACCAGAATCAGGTAGAAAGCTGGAATCTGAGCTCTAGAAGAGGGATCAGGGATTTAAAGAGCCTCATAGGCACAGGAGAATGGAGTTTGGTCCACTACTTGAAATTAAGATTTGTCCGGAACTTTCATCTTGAAACTTCCTCCCATACATTTGTAGAAAGGTTAAAAAAAGCTGGTGATTAATTGCAGCTTAAGAATATGCTTATATCAACTACCTTATGTAGGAAAGTAGTCCCTGGGTGGTGCAAATGGTTAATTGCTCAGCTACTAACTGAAAGATTAGTGGCTCTAATCCACCCAGAGAGGACTCGAGAGAAAGACATGGCAGCTACTTCCAAAAGATTGTACCCTTTGAGAACCCCGTGGAACTCAGTTCTACTCTGACATACATGGGTCACCATGAGTCAGAATCAAAACAATGGCAGCTGGTTTGGTTTTGGTTTACCTAGGTGTCTTATTTATCTGGTGCTGCTATTACAGAAATATCACAAGTGGATGGTTTTAACAAAGAAGAGTATTCTTTCACAGTCTAGCAGGCTAAAAGTCCAAATTCAGGATATCAGCTCCAGGGGAAGGTTTTCTCTCTCTGTCGGCTCTGATTTGGGTGTCCTTGTGATCAATCCTTCCCTGGACTAGGAGCTTCTCAGCGCAGGACCCTCAGGTCCAAAGGACACAGTCTGCTTCCGGCTCTGCTTTCTTGGTGATATGAGGTCCCCATGTCTCTCTGCTTCCTTCTATTATATCTCTCAAAAGAGATTGGCTTAAGACACAGTCTCATCTTCTGTTATTGCATGGAGTATTTTATAGATATCTGTTAAGTCTAGTTGGTTTATATTGTAGTTCAAGTCCTCTATACATCTAATTATCTTCTGTCTAGTTGTACCCATTACTGAAAATGGAGTATTGAAGTCTCCAAATATAATTTTGAATTGTCTATCTCTTCAATTCTTTCAGTTTTTGGCCTCTGCTGTTAGGTGAATATGTGCTTATAATTGTTTATGTTATTGATATATTGTCTCTTTTATCATTATTTTAAAAAGTATATCTCTAAATCTCTAGTAGCATTTTTTGTTTTAAAGTCTATTTTGCCTGATATAGTGCAGACACTCTAGATCTCTTATTGTTCCCATTTGCATGATACTTTGTTCTCCATTCTTTTTCTTTCAACTTATGTGTATCTTTGAATCTAAAATGTGTGTCCTGTATTCAAAATATAGTTTTGTTGTTGTATTTGTTTTTATTATACAGTCCGACAATCCCTGTCTTTTGATTGAATTAGTAGCCCACTCACGTTTAATATTGTCATTGTTGTGATTGGATTTATGATAGCCATTTTACTTTTTGTTTTCTATATGTTTCAGGTATTTTTTGTTCCTCTGTCCTCCCTTTACTGCATTTTTTGTTTTTTGTAAAAAGTGACTACATTTCAGTGCAAGTTTTTTAATTCCTTTAATGATTTGTTTTTATATGTATTTGTGTGTTTGTGTGTGTGTGTTATTGTCTTAGTGGTTGATCTAGGACATATAAATTATGTGTTAACTTATCAGAATTTCTTTCAGATTTATAACAACTTAATTACAGTGACATGTAGAAGCTTATCCTTAAATAGCTTTTTTACCTCTTCCCCCGCTTGTATTATTATTATTATTTATTTATTTTTATATGTTACAAACCAAAAGTATATTGTTATAATTGTTACCTGATATAATTTATGGAAACACTGGTGGCGCAGTGGTTAAGTGCTATGGCTGCTAACCAAAAGGTCAGCAGTTCGAATCCGCCAGGCGCTCCTTGGAAACTCTATGGGGCAGTTCTACTCTGTCCTATAGGGTTGCTCTGAGTCAGAATCGACTTGACGACAGTGTTTTTTTTTGGTTGATATATAATTCATATCTTTTAAAGAAGTTGAGAGAAGAAAGGAGGACTGGTATATGTTTATAGTATATATATAGTACAGTATATGTTTATAGAATTTGTTATATTAATCTTATTTCTATTTCTTGGTCTCTTCATTTCTTCTTCCAGATTTGAGTTACCACCTAATGCCATTTACTTACTCCAGGGCAGCCTTGCTTCCACTTTTCTCCTTGGTCTGTTATGATCAAATGCTTTATATTTTTATATGTTATAAACCCATAATACAAATATTTACATATTACTTTATACAATGATTTTCAATTCAGTTAAGAGAAGAAAGATGTGATTATACTGGCTTTTATAGTTAACTATATCATAACTTTTAGAAACCCCAGTGGCATAGTGGCTAAGAGTTATGGTTGCTAACCAAAATGTTGGCAGTTCAAATCCACCAGGCAGTCTTTGGAGCTCTATGGGGTCACTATGAGTGGGAATCCACTTGCCATGGGTTTGGTTTTTTGGTCTTGGTTTATATCATAACTTTTACTAGTGTACTTTGCTTTTTGTATGGATTTAAATTACTGCCTAGTGTCACTTGCTTGCAGCCTGAAGATCGTCTTTTATATTTATTGTGAGGAGGCTCTACAAGAATGTCTCAGTTTTTTTTTTTTTTAATTAGAAATGTCTTTAATTTGCCTCATTTTGGAAAGAAAGGTTTTTTTGAATATAGGATTCTTTTTTTCATTCTTGAAAAACAAAATCATATATAACACAATGTTTGCTGATTCAACAATTTTCACATGTACAATTAGTGACACCATTACTGCAATCACATTATGCACTTGTCTTAGGCTGGGTTCTCTAGAAAAGCAAAGCCAGCAAAGCATATAAATATATATAGAGAGAGATTTATATCAAGGAAATGGCTCACACAGCTGTAGAGGCTAGAACATCCCAAGTCCACAGATCAGGATAGAGGCTTCTCCTGGGGCTGGCAAACCCAAGATCGGCAGGTAAGCTGCTAGATCAAATCCCAAGAACTGGAGTTCAGATGAAAGGAGCCAGTATCAGGATCCAGTGCCAGAAAAAGCCCCAGAACCTTGCTAGAATATCCACTTATATTCAGATGCATGCCACACACCCAAGGAAACTCCCTTTCAATTGATTGGCTACTTACAGCAGATTCCATCATAGAGGTTATCACATATAAAATCTCAACAGGGAAGTAATCACATTATATGACTGCCAAAACACTGAGAATCATGGCCCAGCCAAGTTGAGACACAATCTTAACCATCACAGCACTAATCACCAATATCCATTGCCAAATTTTCTATCACCATATACAGAAACTCAGTGCTTCCTAAACAATGACTTTTCCTTTTCTACTCCCTCCTGCTCCTTGTAACTATTAAACTTTGATTTCTATACATTGTCTATTCTATGCATTTCACGTAAGTGAGATCATACAGTATTTCTACTTTTGTGATTGACTGGATATAAGAAACTTTATTGATTTTTTTTTCTTTTCTTTCGAAACCTAGACTGTGACATCCGACTGCCTTCTGGATTCCATTATTTCTGATGATGTAGTTATTGTTCTTGTTGTGTGTCATTGAGTTGATTCTAACTCATAGCAACCCTATAGGACAGAGTAGAACTGCACCAAAGTAGAGTTCCCTAGGATGAAATCTTTAAGGGTGTAGATCACCAGGTCTTTTCTCCTACAGAGTAGCTGCTGGGTTTGAATCACTGACCTTTTGGTCTGCAGCCTGGTGCCTGACCATTGTACCACCAGGGCTCCTTTTCTGATGAGAAGTTGCTTCTAATCTTATTGGGGCTTCTTGTATTTCATGATTCATTTTTCTCTTGCTGCTTTTGCAACTTTCTCTTTGTCTTTTTCTATGAACATTCGAGCTATTAAGTGCCTAGATGTAGATCTCTTTGCCTTTATCCTGCTTAGAGTTAATTGAGCTTCTTGGATGTATAGATTTCTTTTTTAACCAAATATGGGAAGTTTTTACTGATTATTTTGGTGAATATGTATTCTACTTTCTCTCACTCTCATCTGATTGTCTCATTGGAGGTATGCTGGTGTGCAAAAAGGTGTCCAACAGTCATCTGAGGCTCTGTTAATTTTCTTCAATATTTTTTCTAACTGTTCTTCACATTGCTTAAATATCAATTGGTCAGAGTTCAAGTTTACTGATTTTATTTTCCACCAGTTCAAATAAACTGTCAAGTAACCTCTGATTAATTTTCCATTTCAGTTATTATACTTTTCAATTGTAGAAATTCTGTTTGGTTCTTTTTATAATTTCTATCTCTTTATTGATATTCTATATTTGAGGGGGCATTGCCATCATATCTTCCTTTATGTCTTTAAGTATGTTTCCCTTTAGTTCTTTGGACATATTTGTAATAGCTGTTTTGAAGTCTTTGTCTGCCAAATACAACATCTGTATCCTCTCAAAGCCAGTTTTCTGGTGTCTGGTTTTTGTTCCTGAATATAGGTGATGCTTTCCTGTTTCTTTGCATGTGTCTCATAATTTTTTTTTAATAGTGGCCTTAGGATTGAACTTCTGAATGCTCTGTTCTAAGTAAAGACAAAGATTCAGAGCTGTCTTCTTACAAACTGCCTTTCTACCAGACAGAAACTCTTTGCCACTGCTCTAGAGTTCAAAGCAGAGAAAGTGCTGGTTGGTGATGCACTCCCCAGTCTTCTCAGCTAGCCTATTCTGACATGGACTTCCACCCTATGAGCAAACTAGGATGAGAGTAATTGGGGCCTTGTATTAGTGTTCTCACACATTTAAGGAAACCCTTCCGTCCAATGAGAAGGAAAAAGAAGAGGGTTCAAGTTGTTTAGGCCACACTTGCCTGGAATAGGGGTACTGCAACATGGATCTGGATGGGTGGGTGAGAAATCTTGATGGCCTGACTCACATGAGGAGAGACATAGCCCTAAACTGGGACTTGGGGAGAGAAGGCGTCCCATCTTCATGACCGCTCCCATCCAGATAGAAATTCTGTCTCACTGAGCTGAGGTGGGACAGAGAAGGGCTTATAACTCAAATTCCACAGTCTCAATCTTCTTGCCAAGATTTAGTAAATATTCTTGAATAAATATTTTTCCATTTGCTGTATGCCTTTGGTAAAATTTCTAGATAATTTTAAAAGGTGATTTTTATAATTTTCACCAATTACAGTTGTTTTCCTGGAAGGAGATTCCACATATTTCCTTATGTCATCATCTGGAAGTGCTTTCCTAAAACTTACTGACTCTTTAACCTACTTGTTTTGTCAATTCCTGAGAGAATATGTTAACAATCCTAATAAAATTGTGAAGTATTCTATTTACCCTTGTAGTTGTGTCAATTTTTGATGTACAGTTTTAGAGATTTTGGAATTAAGTACACACTAATTTAAAATTGTTATATTTTAATACTTTTTTGGGGTTATCTTTGCACAGTAACACACTATAGGGAAGTCAATGGTAATGATGATTCAAATTCTTTTGGTTTTAATTTTTATATGAATAAAGAAAATATCAATACTAGAGATAATTCTGAGCACCTTTTAACATATAGGAGAATGAGGAAATTAGAAGTGAGTTGGGAATTACAAGAAAGGTAACTGTCATGGATTGAATCATGTCCCCCCAAAATACGTGTTAACTTGGTTAGGCCAAAATTCCCAGTATTGCGTAGTTGTCCTCCATTTTGTGATTGGTGTAATTTTCCTATGTGTTGTAAATCCTAATTTCTGCCTGTGATTAATGAGGCAAGATTAGATTATGTAAAAGAGGGTTAAGGTGGAATGTAAAACCCTTACTCAGTCCACATCCTTGATCCAATGAAAATAGAATTTCCCTGGGTGTGGCCCACATCATCTTTTATCTTACAAGAGATAAAAGGAAAGGAAGGGAAGTGATCATAGAGTGGCTGACCTCATACCATCAAGAAAGCAGAGCTGGAACAGAGAGCTTCCTTTGGACCTGGGGTTCCTGTGTGGAGAAGTTCCTAGTCCAGCGGAAGATTAATGATGAGAATGTTGAGTGCCTTCTGGCAGAAGTTTATTGGCAGAGTGGGGTGTCTCCAGGCACTTATCAATGGGGTTACTGAGCTTTGAAACACTTGTCTCAGCTGGACAGGTGTGGACTGAGAGACCTGAAGGGTCAAGAGACCAAGGAACTAGGAAGCAGAAGCTGAAGAGACAAGGAACACAGGAAGCAGAGCTGCCTCTGTTTCAAAGGGTATGGCCACAACCTCTGGGGTCTCAAAATGTGCAGCCATGTACTTTGGAGTTTCTAAGAGTGCATTCCCTGCTCACATGGACTAGGAGAATGGGGCTGCCTAAAGCCGAGGGAGTGGAGTTGCCATTCCAGTGGGCCTGGAAGGCAGAGCTGAAGCCCAGGGCTAAAGGGCCTCCACTCAGAATCCAGAGAGTGAGGCTGATATCTAGGGTCTGGAGTACAGGGCTATTGTGTGACTGGTCTCAAGAGAATTATTTTCAAGCCTTGAGGACTAATGTAATGTGTTCTGCTTACTTGGTGCCTGTTATTCCTTCTTTCCCTCCAATTTCTCCCATTTGTAATGGAAACATCTACCTTGCACCATTGTACTTTAGAAGCAGATAACTTGCATCCTAGATTTCACAGATGAAGAGGAATTTTTGGATTTTTGACTTGGAGTTGATTTAAGACTTTTGCTATGATACAATGGGGTGACTATATTTTACATGTGACAAGGACATAAATTTTCAGGGGCCAAAGGATGAAATCTCATGGATTGAATTGTGTCCCCCTAAAATATGTGTCAACTTGGTTAGGCTATGATTCCCAGTATTAAGTAGGTGTCCTCCATTTTGTGATTGATGGAGGTTTCCTAAGTGTTCTAAATCCTAATCTGCCTCTGGTGAATGAGCCAAGATTAGATTATGTTAAAGAGGATTAGGGTGGGATGTAATACCCTTACTCAGGTCACAACCCTGATCCAATGTAAAGGGAGTTTCCCTGGATGTGGCCTGTGTCACCTTTTATCTTACAAGAGATAAAAGGAAAGGGAAGCAAGCACAGAGTGGGGGCAGAGCGTGTCGTTTTGACCCGAGCTTCCTGTGTGGAGAAGCTCCCAGTCCCAGAAGGACTGATGACAAGGCCCTTCCTCCAGAGTCAACAGAGAAAGCCTTCCCCTGGAACTGACATCCTGAATTTGGACTTGTAGTCTCCTAAACTGTGAGAGAATAAACTTCTGTTTGTTGAGGCATCCACTTGTGACATCTCTAGTATAGCAGCACTAGATAACAAAGACAGTAACTAAAGATGTAAAAAATTTTTGGTAACTAAACCATATTTCCAGAATCAGCTTGACTGCATTTGTCTTAATTCTCCAGATACTGTTTTAAGTCTAAAGTGTTACTTAGTAGTAATGTCTGATGAAATAGTGAGGCTATGTCCACATTATGAAGAATGAAGTCCAAGTAATTCACATTTATTATAGCACCTTCTGCGAACAGTAAAAAAGTGTGATTCTGAACTATGGGGCAAGTCCTACAGGGACCCACAGGAGTTGAACAAACTTTCTCAGAAACTAGACTACAATTTGAAATAAGGAACTGCATTTATTCAAAGTTTATCTGAAGCTCTTAGAATTTTTTGTTAGGTGTTTGTATGAACAACAAAAAAAGCAAAATAAAAAATTTACAAAAATAAACTGAGTATTGAACAGTTACTCAATTTTTAAACCTTTAAACACACTCAGGGGCTATCTTTATAAATTTAGATGTCCTGAATTCTCAATCACTCATCCTCAACTCCCCCACACATGCCTGCCACCCCCACATACACACAAACTTGACCTTGCAAGAATTTCAGAAATTGTTAAGACAATCGCTTTGGAGGACATTTAAAAGGGCTTGATCTTACTCAGTCTTCTAGTTTTTTTGTAAATGTAAAGGCTTTCACATCAGTAAAGTTGCCCATGATTATTTGTGCAATCTTTAGTGTTCCATGTATTAATCTTTTAACTGTACTGAATAATGTTTCCTTAAATGCTAAATGAATGATACTCTTCTACATGTTTTTTGTACATATAGTAAAACACAACCAAAATGGGAAGAGCTTCACATTTTCCCAAATACTAGAAAAATTTATGATTTTATTTTGAATTCTCCTAAAACAGGATTGAAATTAAAAGTCTAGATATCTGTACCAGTCAAGGTTCTCCAGAGGAAAACAAACAAAACAACAGCAGCAATAAAACAATAAGATGTTTTTGTGTGTGTATTTCACGTGAGTCAATTTCTTAAAATAAATTTGATATTGCTTTCTTGAGGCAGAATTTTTGTTATTATTATTATTCTCCAGGAAACCAGTTTTTGCTTGTAAGGCATTCCAAATGATTGGATAAGGTCCATCCACATTATTGAAGATCCTTTACTTAAAGTCAACTAATTGCAGGTGTTAACAGTATCTACAAAAAACCTGCACAACACCAAGATTAGTGTTTGATAAAATAAGTGGCTTAACTATGTTGGTTCATAAAACATGCTACCATCACAGTTCACCTCTTGTTAGCTTGGCACCTATACATATCTGCTTAAACCATACTTAGACTCCTCTATGTGGTCCATATTTCAGCCAAACAATTAGAGCCCTTCCTATTCCCTTGAGTTACATCGTTGAATCAAGAGTCTCTGCTTAGTGGAATTGTATCAATAAATTCAGTCTGAACAAACTTTATTTTCTATTCACTATTATCCCACATTCTTCATATCCATCTCTTTGCATTACTCAGATTCCTGTCTATATAAATTTTAGAAAGCATGCAGTTCTCTTAGACTATAACACACCTTCTCATGTTTCACATACTCTGTATTGCTTTTCAGGGCCTTATGCAACTCAAGTTTAGTTATTGGTCTAGAAGGAAAGAGGGGTGTTGGAGCAGGTACTGAGGAGAATCAGTGTCTTGCAAAGCAGCTAACTCAGGGGGAGCCACTATAGTTTCTTAAGGTAAATCAAGGTTAACCTTCTCAGACAGGGGTGGGAAGACTGTTTCTAATGGCGAAGATACCCAACATAATTTAGGGGTTCAATGACACCAGTTTTATCAAGATTGGCTCTTATGTCCCCATTTCATTGTTTAGGACCCCATTATTTTCCATTTAATACCCTCACTTAAACAGCAGTCACTCTGTGATGTTGGGAATTCAATTTACACTGTAATTCAGCCCACTCATTAAATGAAACTCAGCAATACCAGTTCTGTAGCTACATAAAATAAGGCTTTCTTTCAGGGACCGTATGGAAACATTGAAGTCATTTATGTGGAGCTGGATTTTGGAAATCAAAGCCCTGATCTCATCCTTTTTTCCCCTGTATTTCCCAGTGCAGTTAGAAGCAAGTAGTCATTCTCATTATACTCATTAGTTTGATTAAAATGTTCTAAGGTGTATAAAATAAGTGGACATCTATAACCTTACCTTTTATTAGTATTTGATTAGAAGTGTCAAATAGTGATATTTGTGTATATCTATTGCCATGGAATCGACTCGACAGCACTGGGTTTGGTTTCTTTTGTTTATTGCCACATCACGTGCAATAGACTTCCAAACCAAACCTTATCCACTGCCATTGAGTCGATTCCAACTCATGGTGATCCGCAGTGTTTCCAAGGCTGTAAATCTTTATGAAAACAGACTGTTTCATCTTTCTCTCATGGAATGGCTGGTGGGTCCAAACTACCAACCTTTTGGTTAGCAGTTGAGTGCTTTAACCACTGTGCCACCACTGCTCCTAAAAGACTACCTTCTTTAACACTGGAAATAGAGTCACTATTTAAAGGCAGAATAGCATACCAATTTCAGAAACCCCAAAACCAATTTAAAAAACATCCTTAAGATTCTTTTGCTCTAGGACCACTCTTGGTATCATCAGTCGGGGTTTTCCAAAGAAACAGAAGCAATAGAGAATACAGCAGAGAAAGAGATAGACCACTTTAGTTTAAGAAATTGGCTTATATGATTGTTGAAGCTGACAAATCTAAAATCTGTATGTAGGGCAGGCCCACGGCTGGAAATTTAGGCAGAAATTGACACTGCATTCTTGAGGCAGAATTTTTCCTTCTCCAAAATACCTCAGATTTTGCCCTTAAGGCCTTCCAACTGATTGAACGAGAACCACTCACATTATTGAGGGTAATCTCCTGTACTTAAAGGCAGCTAATTATACAAGATTAACTACATTTACAGAATACCTTCACAGCAATATCTAGATTATTTTTTGATTAAATAACTGACCTAGTCAAGTTGACACTTATTACTATCACAACAAAATGTGGTATAAATTGTTCACATATCTTAAAAATTAGTCAAAATACATGCATTTATTACAGTGGCTACAAAGTACATTATATTTTACTGAAAGCTATTACAAGCTAAAATTGAAAGGTTTACAATAATTTCAAATTTGCTTCTTGTATCATCATTACAATCATCACCTTCATGTTTTTAATTGTTATTCATATTTTTCTTGAGTTTTTAATAAACTTAATAGATTCCAAGAATAGAAAATAAAATAGTTGTAATCATTTCTTACACAAGAGAAAACCAGACTACAATGATTGTCCTTATGGAACAATGTTCATAAAAATACTAATAGAATGTATTTCTCACTATCACCTCAAAACTCTGTTTTCCCAGTATAGTTGGACAAGTGTATGAATTGTCCCACTGACATTAACCAAAATATACAATAAAATTTAATATACATTTTGAATGCATTAATGAGCTGGAAGGAAAGAAAATCTCATATCAAAAGATTAAGAGGCAGAGCCAACATGGTGCCGTAGACAGATGCATCATGCTGTCTTTCTGTAGCAAAGACTAAGTAAAACAGATATAAACATCAATCTGGAACCTCAAGCATCAAATGAAGGTGTAAAGAACTAAATCAAACTCTAAATTGAAGAAGAAACTGAAGAAAACAGAGAACAAGGAGAGATATGGAATGGAAGTCTCCTGCTAACTAATACGGCACAGCATTGCCATCTTGGAGTACAGCCAGCAACAAGGAGTAAGGGGAGGCAACTTCACAGAGCTCTCAACTGAAGATAGAGCACCTGGTAACCAGAGAAACATGCTTCCCACACTCACCCTCTGTCCAGTATGCCATGTCCATATTTCCCCAATGGAGCATGTAGCATTACCTTGACTAGAGAGCTACTGGCTTGCTGTCATCCCTAGTCTGCCCTGCCCCTTCCCCCTTTCTTCCTTTACTTTCTCCCTCCCACCAAGCCCCGTAAACTACCTCTACCCCTACGCTATGGGCCATGCTGCACCACCACAGCTATAGAACCAGTGGCCTGCCACCACCCTGGGTCTGTTCTACTCCCACCCTCCAGCTCCTGCCGTGTTATTTTTAAATTTTATTTTTTATATTTCCCCCTTTCTTCATTTTCTTCCTCTCACCATATGTAGCCCCATATGCCACCTCTACCCTCTCCCACCAGGCCAGGCTGTGCTGCCTTGGCTAGAGAGTCACTGGTCCTCCACCACCCTAGTTCTACCCCACCCATTCCCTCTGGCTCCTGCCACATTGCTTTTTTTCCTTTCTCTTAATTTCTGTTCTTTCTCCCTCCCACCTTCTCTCCCTTCCAACTTGCCATTAGATCCACTCCACCCACACTAGCTGGCCCCCACCACGTCACCAGTTTTATTAGTATTATTATTTTCTTTCTCACTTCCCGTACACCATCTCACCCTTCTGCTGCTGGACCCCACCATACTGCTGTGGTTAGAGAACTACCAGCCCACCACTGCCCTGGGTCTGCCCTACTCCCACCAGCCAGCTCCAGCCAGCCAAGCTGTCCGTCCTTCCTTCCTTCCTTCCTTCCTTCCTTCCTTCCTTCCTTCCTTCCTTCCTTCCTTCCTTCCTTCCTTCCTTCCTTCCTTCCTTCCTTCCTTCCTTCCTTCCTTCCTTCCTTCCTTCCTTCCTTCCTTCCTTCCTTCCTTCCTTCCTTCCTTCCTTCCTTCCTTCCTTCCTTCCTTCCTTCCTTCCTTCCTTCCTTCCTCTCTTTTTCTTTTTTCCCTGTCTTCCTTCTCACTCTCCCTCCCATCTAGCCATCTACACCACCTCCACTCTTTCCCATCAGCCCACACAGAATTTCCACAACCCAAGGATCACTAGCTTGCTGCTGTCCCAGATACACACACCTCCACCTGCCAGCTTCAGCCAGGCTGCATTTTTTTTTTTTTTTTTGCTTTATTTTTCTTTCTCTCCTTTCTTTTATTTCTCCCTCCCACCTAGCCCTGTATTTCACCTTCCCTCCCTTCCCACTAACCTTTGAGTCTGCTCTGCCCCAATTGCTGGCTCCCACTGCGCAGTCAAATTTTTATTTTATTTTTTAATTTAATTTTGTTTATTTTTTTCTCTTCCTTTTCTTTCTCCTTCCCACCTATCCCCGTACACCATCTCTGCTCCTTCCTGTTGGATCCCACAGTGACACCATTTTTTTTGTTCGTTTCTCTTCTTTCTTTTTTTTTTTAATTAATTTTTATTAAGCTTCAAGTGAACATTTACCATTCCAATCAGTCTGTCACATGTAGGTTTACATACATCTTACTCCCTTCTCCCACTTGCTCTCCCCCTATTGAGTCAGCCCTTTCAGTCTCTCGTTTCGTGCCAATTTTGCCGTCTTCCCTCTTTCTCTATCTTCTCATCCCCCCTCCAGTCAAGAGCTGTCAACACACTCTCCAGTGTCCACCTGATTTAATTAGCTCACTCATCATCAGCATCTCTGTCCCCCCCGCTGACCAGTCCTTTTCATGCCTGATGATTTGTCTTCAGGGATGGTTCCTCTCCTGTGCCATCAGAAGATCTGGGGAGCATTGTCTCTGGGATTCCTCTAGTCGCAGTCATACCATTAAGTATGGTCTTTTTATGAGAATTTGTGGTCTGTATCCCATTGGTCTCCTGCTCCCTCAGAAATTGTCTGTTGTGCTCCCTGACAGGGCAGACATCGATTGTGGCCGGGCATCAACTAGTTCTTCTGGTCTCAGGATAATGTAGGTCTCTGGTTCATGTGGCCCTTTCTGTCTCTTGGGTTCTTAGTTGTCGTGTGGCCTTGGTGTTCTTCCTTTGCCTTTGCTCCAGGTGGGTTGAGACCAATTGATGTATCTTAGATGGCCGCTTGTTGCCATTTAGGACCCCAGGCGCCACATTTCAAAGTGGGATGCAGAATGCTTTCATAATAGAATTGTTTTGCCCATTGACTTAGAAGTCCCCTCAAACCATGTTCCCCAGACCCCAGCCCCTGCTCCGCTGACCTTTGAAGCTTTCATTTTATCCCGGAAACCTCTTTGCTTTTAGTCCAGTCCAATTAGACTGACCTTCCTTGTATTGAGTGTTGTCTTTCCCTTCACCCAAAGCAGTTCTTATCTACAGATTGATCAATAAAAAACCCTCTCCCTCCCTCCCTCCCTCTCCCCTTTGTAACCACAAAAGTATGTGTTCTTCTCCGTTTTTTCTATTTCTCAAGATCTTATAATAGAGGTCTTATACAATATTTGTCCTTTTGCATCTGACTCATTTCGCTCAGCATAATGCCTTCCAGATTCCTCCATGTTATGAAATGTTTCAGAGATTAGTCACTGTTCTCTATTGATGGGTAGTATTCCATTGTGTGAATATACCACAATTTATTTACCCATTCATCCGTTGACGGACATCTTGGTTGCTTCCAGCTTTTTGCTATTGTAAACAGAGCTGCAATAAACATGGGTGTGCATATATCTGTTTGTGTGAAGGCTCTTGTATCTCTAGCGTATATTCCGAGGAGTGGGATTTCTGGGTTGTATGGTAGTTCTATTTCTAACTGTTTAAGATAACGCTAGATGGATTTCCAAAGTGGTTGTACCATTTTACAATCCCACCAGCAGTGTATAAGAGTTCCAATCTCTCCGCAGCCTCTCTAACATTTACTATTTTGTGTTTTTTGGATTAATGCCAGTCTAGTTGGTGTGAGATGGAATCTCATCGTAGTTTTAATTTGCATTTCTCTAATGGCTAATGATCGGGAGCATTTTCTCATGTGTCTGTTGGCTGCCTGAATATCTTCTTTAGTGAAATGTGTGTTCATATCCTTTGCCCACTTCTTGATTGGGTTGTTTGTCTTTTTGTGGTTGAGTTTTGACAGAATCATGTAGATTTTAGAGATCAGGCACTGGTCTGAGATGTCATAGCTGAATATTCTTTCCCAGTCTGTAGGTGGTCTTTTTACTCTTTTGGTGAAGTCTTTAGATGAGCATAGGTGTTTGATTTTTAGGAGCTCCCAGTTATCTGGTTTCTCTTCATCATTTTTGGTAATGTTTTGTATTCTGTTTATGCCCTGTATTAGGGCTCCTAGGGTTCTCCCTATTTTTTCTTCCATGATCTTTATCGTTTTAGTCTTTATGTTTAGGTCTTTGATCCACTTGGAGTTAGTTTTTGTGCATGGTGTGAGGTATGGGTCCTGTTTCATTCTTTTGCAAATGGATATCCAGTTATGCCAGCACCATTTGTTAAAAAGACTATCTTTTCCCCAATTTACTGACACTGGTCCTTTGTCAAATATCAGCTGCTCATATGTGGATGGATTTATATCTGGGTTCTGAATTCTGTTCCATTGGTCTATGTGCCTGTTGTTGTACCAGTACCAGGCTGTTTTGACTACTGTAGCTGTATAATAGCTTCTGAAATCAGGTAGAGTGAGGCCTCCCACTTTCTTCTTCTTTTTCAGTAATGCTTTGCTTATTCGGGGCTTTTTTCCCTTTCATATGAAATTGGTGATTTGTTTCTCTATCCCCTTAAAATATGACATTGGTATTTGGATTGGAAGTGCGTTATATGTATAGATGGCTTTTGGTAGAATAGAAATTTTTACTATGTTAAGTCTTCCTATCCATGAGCAGGGTATGTTTTTCCACTTAAGTATGTCCTTTTGAATTTTTTGTAGCAGAGTTTTATAGTTTTCTTTGTATAGGTCTTTTACATCCTTGGTAAGATTTATTCCTAAGTATTTTATCTTCTTGGGGGCTACTGTGAATGCTATTGATTTGGTTATTTCGTCTTCAGTGTTCTTTTTGTTGATGTAGATGAATGCAAGTGATTTTTGTACGTTTATTTTATAACCTGAGACTCTTCCAAACTCTTCTATTAGTTTCAGTAGTTTTCTGGAGGATTCCTTAGGGTTTTCCATGTATATGATCATGTCATCTGCAAATAGTGATAGCTTTACTTCCTCCTTGCCAATCTGGATACCCTTTATTTCTTTGTCTAGCCTAATTGCTCTGGCTAGGACTTCAAGTACGATGTTGAATAAGAGTGGTGATAAAGGGCATCCTTGTCTGGTTCCCGTTCTCAGGGGAAATGCTTTCAGGTTCTCTCCATTTAGAGTGATATTGGCCGTTGGCTTTGCATAGATGCCCTTTATTATGTTGAGGAATTTTACTTCAATTCCTACTTTGGTAAGAGTTTTTATCATAAATGGGTGTTGAACTTTGTCAAATGCCTTTTCTGCATCTATTGATAAGATCATGTGGTTTTTATCTTTTGTTTTATTTATGTGATGGATTACATTAATGGTTTTTCTGATATTAAACCAGCCTTGCATACCTGGTATAAATCCCACTTGATCAGGGTGAATTATTTTTTTGATGTGTTGTTGGATTCTATTGGCTAGAATTTTGTTGAGGATTTTTGCATCTATGTTCATGAGGGATATAGGTCTATAATTTTCTTTTTTTGTAATGTCTTTACCTGGTTTTGGTATCAGGGAGATGGTAGCTTCATAGAATGAGTTGGGTAGTATTCCATCTTTTTCTATGCTTTGAAATGCCTTCAGTAGTAGTGGTGTTAAGTCTTCTCTGAAGGTTTGGTAGAACTCTGCAGTGAAGCCGTCTGGGCCAGGGCTTTTTTTTGTTGGAGGTTTTTTGATTACCGTTTCAATCTCTTTTTTTGTTATGGGTCTATTTAGTTGTTCTACTTCTGAATGTGTTAGTTTAGGTAGGTAGTATTTTTCCAAGAATTTATCCATTTCTTCTAGGTTTTCAAATTTGTTAGAGTACAATTTTACATAGTAATCTGAAATGATTCTTTTAATTTCATTTGGTTCTGTTGTGATGTGGTCCTTCTCGTTTCTTATTCGGGTTATTTGTTTCCTTTCCTGTATTTCTTTAGTCAGTCTAGCCAATGGTTTATCAATTTTGTTAATTTTTTCAAAGAACCAGCTTTTGGCTTTGTTAATTCTTTCAATTGTTTTTCTGTTCTCTAATTCATTTAGTTCAGCTCTAATTTTTATTATTTGTTTTCTTCTGGTGCCTGATGGATTCTTTTGTTGCTCACTTTCTATTTGTTCAAGTTGTCGGGACAGTTCTCTGATTTTGGCTCTTTCTTCTTTTTGTATGTGTGCATCTGTTGATATAAATTGGCCTCTGAGCACTGCTTTTGCTGTGTCCCAGAGGTTTTGATAGGAAGTATTTTCATTCTCATTGCTTTCTAAGAATTTCCTTATTCCCTCCTTGATGTCTTCTATAACCCAGTCTTTTTTCAGGAGGGTATTGTTCATTTTCCAAGTATTTGATTTCTTTTCCCTAGTTTTTCTGTTATTGATTTCTAGCTTCATTGCCTTGTGGTCTGAGAAGATGCTTTGTAATATTTCGATGTTTTGGATTCTGCAAAGATTTGTTTTATGACCTAATATGTGGTCTATTCTAGAGAATGTTCCATGTGCACTAGAAAAGAAAGTATATTTTGCAGCAGTTGGGTGGAGAGTTCTGTATAAGTCAGTGAGATCAAGTTGGTTGATTGTTGTAGGTAGGTCTTCCGTGTCTCTATTGAGCTTCTTACTGTATGTCCTGTCCTTCTCCGAAAGTGGTGTGTTGAAATCTCCTACTATAAATGTGGAGGTGTCTATCTCGCTTTTCAATTCTGTTAAAATTTGATTTATGTATCTTGCAGCTCTGTCATTGGGTGCGTAAATATTTAATATGGTTATGTCTTCCTGATCAATTGTCCCTTTTATCATTATATAGTGTCCTTCTTTATCCTTTGTGGCGGATTTAAGTCTAAAGTCTATTTTGTCAGAAATATTGCTGCTCCTCTTCTTTTTTGCTTATTATTTGCTTGATATATTTTTTTCCATCCTTTGAGTTTTAGTTTGTTTGTGTCTCTAAGTCTAAGGTGTGTCTCTTGTAGGCAGCATATAGATGGATCGTGTTTCTTTATCCAGTCCGTGACTCTCTGTCTCTTTATTGGTGCATTTAGTCCATTTACATTCAGCGTAATTATAGATAAATAAGTTTTTAGTGCTGTCATTTTGATGTCTTTTCATGTGAGTTGGTGGCCATTTCATTTTTCCACATACTTTTTTGTGCTGAGACTTTTTCTTAGTAGATTTTGAGATCCTCATTTTCATAATGTTTAACTTTATGTTAGTTGAGTCGTTACGTTTTTCTTGGCTTTTTTCTTGAGTTATGGAATTGATATTCCTTTTTGTGGTTACCTTATTATTTACCCCTATTTTTCTAAGTAAAAACCTAACTTGTATCGTTCTATATCGCCTTGTATCACTCTCCATCTGGCAGTTCAATGCCTCCTATATTTAGTCCCTCTTTTTGATAATTGTGATCCTTTATCTATTGATTTCCATGATTTCCTGTTATGTGTATTATTTTGTTTATTTATTTATTTTTTAGAATTAATCATACTTTGTTTTTGTGCTTTCCCTATTTGAGTTGCGTTGATATCAGGACGTTCTGTTTTGTGACCTTGTATTGTGCTGGTACCTGATATTATTGGTCATCCGGCCAAACAATCTCCTTTAGCATTTCTTGCAGTCTTGGTTTAGTTTTTGCAAATTCTCTAAACTTGTGTTTATCTGTAAATATCTTAATCTCTCCTTCATATTTCAGAGAGAGTTTTGCAGGATATATGATCTTTGGTTGGCAGTTTTTCTCCTTCAGTGCTCTGTATACATCGTCCCATTCCCTTCTTGCTTGCATGGTTTCTGCTGAGTAGTCTGAACTTATTCTTATTGATTCTCCCTTGAAGGAAACCTTTCTTTTCTCCCTGGCTGCTTTGAAAATTTTCTGTTTGTCTTTGGTTTTGGCAAGTTTGATGATAATATGTCTTGGTGTTTTTCTTTTTGGATCCATCTTAAATGGGGTTCGATGAGCATCTTGGATAGATATACTTTCGTCTTTCATGATGTCAGGGAAGTTTTGTGTCAGGAGTTCTTCAACTATTTTCTCTGTGTTTTCTGTCCCCCCTCCCTGTTCTGGGACTCCAATCACTCGCAAGTTATCCTTCTTGATAGAGTCCCACATGATTCTTAGGGTTTCTTCATTTTTTTTAATTCTTTTATCTGATTTTTTTTCAGCTATGTTGGTGTTGATTCCCTGGTCCTCCAGAAGTCCCAGTCTACATTCTAATTGCTCAAGTCTGCTCCTCTGACTTCCTATTGCGTTGTCTAATTCTGTAATTTTATTGTTTATCTTTTGGATTTCTACATGCTCTCTCTACGGATTCTTGCAACTTATTAATTTTTCCACTATGTTCTTGAATAATCTTTTTGAGTTCTTCAACAGTTTTATCAGTGTGTTCCTTGGCTTTTTCTGCAGTTAGCCTAATTTCATTTGTGATGTCTTTAAGCATTCTGTAAATTAGTTTTTTATATTCTGTGTCTGATAATTCCAGGATTGTGTCTTCATTTGGGAAAGATTTTGATTCTTTTGTTTGGGGGGTTGGAGAAGCTGTCATGGTCTGTTTCTTTATGTGGTTTGATATGGACTGCTGTCTCCGAGCCATCACTGGGAAACTAGTTTTTCCAGGTAATCAGCTAAAAAAAAATGCAGTCAGATCCCTATCCGAATTCTCCCTCTGGCTCAGGGTATTCGGATGCTAATGGAGCCGCCTGGGGAGGGTGGGGGAGGGATCAGAGAGCTAGGAGTGTAGCACCTCAGAATATAGAGCTGATCCCCGCATTCACGCTCCGCCCACGTCCGGCAAAATCCCAGCGGGACGGCTCCCTGGCTGGGATGCTGCTCTCCCCGCTCCAAGACCAGTCACTTCCTCTCGGGGACTTCTCCCTCCGGCGTGCCGCTCCTCTCCCGTGAACTGGGTGGGCGTCGCCCTCACGAACAGCTGGGCCTGTCCCCGGGGTGTATTCAGGGGAACACGCTCACGCCCTGCCCGTGCCCGCCAACATCCCAGCAGAACGGCTCCCCAGCTGGGACACTGCTCTCCCCGCTCCAAGACCAGTCACTTCCTCCCGGGGACTTCTCCCTCCGGTGCACCACACCACTCGCGCGAACTGGGTGGACGTCGCCTGCACGAATGGCTGGGCCGGCCCCCGGGGTCTCTTTAGGGAAATATAGCTGATCCCCATGCTCGCACCACGCCCGCTTCCCGCCAAACTCCCGGCGGGACAGCTCCCCGGCTGGGACTCTGCTCTCCCCGCTCCAAGATCAGTCACTGCCTCCCAGGTGCTTCTCCCACCGGCTGCGCCACTACGCCGCCCACGCCAACCTGCTAGGCTCTCTCCCAGGATGAGTTCGGGGGAGGGCTGGGCCCCTTGTCTGTGCCGTCTGCCCCCCTGGGCTCTGCCCCAGATCGGGCTCTGAAGGTCACCTGCCTGGTACGCTGGCTCCTGGTTCTGAAAACGATCGCTGTCTGCCCATATTTGTTCGTTCTCCGTCTCTAAGTCTGTGTTTGTTGTTCAGAGTTCGTAGATTGTTATGTATGTGATCGATTCACTTGTTTTTCCGAGTGTTTGTTGCAAGAGGGATCCGCGGTAGCGTCCACCTAGTCTGCCATCTTGGCCCCGCCTCTCTTCTTTCTTTTGTTCTTCCTCCCATCTAGCCAAGTAGTCACCTCCACTTCCTTCCCAACAGTCCCTGGGTCAGCCCCAACCACACTCATCAGCCCCCATTCTGCTATCATTTTTTTTCCTTTTCATTCTCCCTCCTGCCTAGCCCCATATACCATCTAACACCCTTACCCACCAGTTCCTGCCATGTCACCACAGATAGAGTGCCACTGATGCACTGGCCTACTGCTACCCTGGTTCCACCAGACCCACACCCACTGACCCCCACTGCTGACCTCTTGGTTAACAGCTGTAGCACTTAATCCCTATGCCACCATGGTTTATTTATATATATATTCTTTCCTTTCTCTCTACCTTTCATCTAGCCCTGTACACCACCTCCTCCCCTTTCCATCATCCATACGTCTGACTCACCCCTACCCACTGGCTAACTGTTCTTATTTTCTTTCTCTGTCTAGTCATTTATTGTTCCCCTTCCACGTAGCCCCATGTGCCATCCCCTTCCCCCTGGCCCTCACTTTGCCACCATGGCTAAAGCATCCACTGCACTCAGAAAACTGCCCCATCAGGCCTGCACTGCACATCCCCTCCCACCACTTGACAGCTGCTAAACATTGGGAAGCAAACACATACTGCACCCTATCTGGCACTCCCACCTATGTGCAGCTTGGCAGTGAAGCCTGGCTCTCACATCACTGGACCAACAAGAGGAGGCTGTGCCCACTCAGTCTTCCCTCAGCCACATCTCCAAACCAGTGTACAGTGAAGTGGGCTTGCCCTGCATGCTGCTGCCCTGCCCACCCAGACAAGGTGGTGAGAGCTATTGTGCCCACAGATGAGTAAAAAGCAAAGCACACCTGGGCTACTTACCCTGACATATCAAAGCAAAACAAAAAAGTAGGACAAAACAAACAAACATACAATCGATAAACAAAGACAATGATAGTTTAATGTCTTGCAGACAGCAAACAATATCAAAACATAAAAATGCAGGACAAGATGGCTCCAGCAACTGACCAAAAGAAGAATCAGATAAACTTCTGGTAGAAGAAAAGGCAGCGGAACTACCTGATATGGAATTCCAAAGACTAATATTTAGGGCTTTCCAAGAGATTAGGAAAGCAATCACTGAAAATACAGACAAAAACAAGGAATAAAAAAAGAAAAAATCATGGAAAGCACAGACAAAACCGAAGAAAATATAGCCAAAATCAAGGAAAACACAGGCAGAGTAGTAGGAGAATTCAGGAAAAAAAATACAGGAACGAAATTCTAAAATAAATAATCAGAAATCATAGAAAAACAGCAATTAGAAATCCTAAAGATAAACAGTAACATTTCAGAAATAGACAACTCAATAGAAGGTTTTAGGAGCAAATTTGAAATAATGAAAGACAGAACCAGCAAGACTGAAGACAACTCCAAGGACACCAATTTGTTATAGGAAAAATCAGAGATAATAATGAAGAAAACCTAAGAATTATGTGGAACAAAATCAAGAGCAAAAAAATGAATGTGATCAGAGTTCCAGAACAGGGAGGAAATGGAAAACATAGAGAAGATTTTTGAAGATTTGCTGGCAGAAAACTTCCCAAATATTATGAAAAACGAAAAGCTGACCATCCAAGAAGCTCAGTGAACCCTATACAGGTTACCGAAAAAAAATCAGGACACATCATAACTACAGTTTTCAAAACCAAAGACAAAAAACAAATCCTGAGAGCAGCTTGACAATAAAGGAAAGTCACTAACAGAGAGGAAACAATAAGACTAAATTTTGATTACTCAGCAGAAATGATAAAGGCAAAAAGGCAATGGGATGACTTTCACAGAACCTTGAAAGAAAAAAAAACTGCCAACAAGAATAGTAAATCCTGCAAAACTCTCTCTAAAATATGATGGCAAAATTAAGATATTTCCAGATAAACAGAAATTAATGGAATTCATAAAAAACAAACCAAACTTAAAATAAATACTAAAAGGAGTTCTATGGTTAGAGAACCAACATCAGACAATTACTCAAGTGTAGGACATAAGACAGTATAAGTCAGATACCAATCTGGGTAAAGAGCTCTCAACAATAAAACAAAGTTAAAAGACTGAAAATGGAGAAGTAGGAACATCAATGTATAAATGACAATAATGTAAAAACAATAAAAGGGACAATAAAAGGCATAGGTATAGAACTTTTAAATGCAGAGGAAGTGAGGCAATATTAAGCATTAAAGACTGGTTCAAACATAGGGAGATAATGGTAAATTTCAAGGTAACTGCAAAGAGAGTTAAAAACCTACTCATCAGAATAAAAAAGCAGAAAAACATAAAGTCTCAGTAAACACAAAATCTAAAAAAATGAAAGAAAGAGAAATTAACAAACAAAAAGAATTCAGCACAGGAAAGCAATAGGAACAAATAAAATGTCAGCACCACACACACACAAAAAAGCACAAAACTATAACAATAATAAATTCATACGTATCAATAATCATACTGAATGCTAATCACTTAAATGCAGCAGTAAAGAGACAAAGAGTGGCAGAATGGAAAAAAAGCATGACCTAGCAATATGTTGTCTACAAGAGGCACAATTAGATACAAAGACATACTGAATATCAAATGATGGAAAAAATATATTAAGCAAACAGTAAGCAAAAAGGGTCAGGAGTGGCAAAACTAATCTCAGATAAAATAAACTTTAAGGTAAAATCAACCATAAAAGGAAAGGAAGGATACTGTATAATGATTTAAAGGACAATCTACCAAGAAGATATAACCTTAATGAATATCTACGCATCCAACAACAGAGCTCCAAAATGTATAAAACAAACATAACAGTACAGAAAAGAGAAATAGGCAATTCCACAATAATAGCAGGAGACTTCAACACTCCATTCAAGGTAAAGGACAGAACATCTAGAAAGAAAATCAACAAAGATACAGAAGATTTAAAGGCTGCAATCAACCAACTTGACATTATAGACATATAAAGCACTCAGCAGCAACAAAGTATACATTCTTTTTCAATGCACATGGAACATTCTCCAGAATAGCCCACATTTTAGGTCACAAAGCAACTCTCAATAAAATCCAAAATATCTAAATAATATAAAGCATTCTGTCTAATCACAACGCCATAAAAGTAGAAATTGATAACAGGAAGGACAAGGGAAAAAATATTAAATATGTGGAAACTGAGTAACACTTTATTTAAAAACAGCTGAGTAATAGAAAAAATCAATGAAGGAATCAAAAAATTCTTAGAATCAAATGAGAATGAAAACATATCATACCAAAACTTTTGGAGCACAGCAAAGGCAGTGCTGAGAGGTCAATTTATAGCAATAAACACACATCAAAAAAGAAAAATAGGCTAAAGTCAAAATGTTAGCCCCCCAACTTGAACAAATAGAAAGAAAACAGCAAAAGGAGCCTACAGCTACCAGAACAAAATAAATAATAAAGATTAGAGTAGAAATAAACAAAGTAGAGAAGAGACAAAAGAAAGGTGATCTAACTGAATGCAGAATTATCAAACAATATCTATAATATCACAAGCAAGCAAAATTTTGCTGAAAATTGTTCAAAAGCAGCAGCAGCATATCCACAGGGAATTGCCAGAAATTCAAGCCAGATTTAGAAGAGGACATGGAACCAAGGATATCATTGCTGATGTCACATGGATCCTGGCTGAAAGTGGAGAATACCAGAAAGATGTTTACCTGTGTTCTACTGACTATTCTAAGGCGTTCAACTGCGTGTATCATAACAAATTATGGATATGCAGAGGACAGGAATTCTGGAACACTTGTGCTCATGAGAAATCTGTACATGAATCAAGAGACAGTCATTCCAACAGAACAAGGGGATACTGCATGGCTTAAAGTCAGGAAATGTGTGTGTCAGGATTGTATCCCTTCACCATACTTATTCAATTTGCTGAGCAAATAATCTGAGAAGCTGGACTATATGAAGAAGAACAGGGCCTCAGGATTGGAGGAGGACTCATTAACAACCTGGGTTATGCAGATGACAGAATCTTGCTCCCTGAAAGTGAAGAGGTCTTGAAGCACTTACTGATAAAGATCAAAGACAACAGCCTTCAGTATGGATTACGCCTCAACATAAAGAAAACAAAAATCCTCACGATTAGACCAAATAAGCAACATCTTGATAAACTGAGAAAAGATTGAGGTTGTTAAGAATTTCATTTACTTGGGTCCACAATCAACGCTCATAGAAGCAGCAGTCAAGAAATCAAAAGACTCATTCCACTGGGCAAATCTGCAGCAAGAGATGTCTTTAAAGTGTTAAAAAGTAAAGATGTCACATTGAGGACTGAGGTGTGACTGACCCAGGCCATGGTGTTCTCAATCACCTCATATGCATGCAAAAGCTGGACGATGCATAAGACTGAAAAAGAATTGAAGTCTTTGAATTATGATGCTGTCAAAGAATGTTGAATATACTGTGGACTGCCAAATGAACAAACAAATCTGTCTTGGGGGAAGTAACAACCAGAATGCTCCTTGGAAGCAAGGATGGCGAGAGTGCATCTCAGATATTTTGGGCATATTGTCAGGAGGGATCAGTCCCTGGAGAAGGACGCAATGCTTGGTAGAGGGTCAGTGAAAAAGGGTCAGTTGAGGGAAGACCCTTAACGAGATGGATGGACACAGTGGCTGCAACAATGGGCTCAAGCATAGCAACCATTGTAAGAAAATGGCACAGGACTGGGCAGTATTTTGTTCTGTTGTTCATAGGGTTCCTATGAGTTGGAATGGACTCTATGGCACCTAACAACAGCAACATGTTTTATGAATATAGATGCAAAAATTTTCAACAAAATTCTAGCCAGTAGAAGTCAGCACCATATCAAAAAAAATAATACACCACGGCCAAGGGAGACTTGTACCAGGTATGCAAGGATGTTTCAACATTAGAAAATCAAAGTAATCCACCACATAGACTGAAAAAAAAAAGTCATGTGATCATCTCAAACGACACTGAAAAGGCATTTGATAAAGTCCAACACTCGTTGCTGATAAAACCCCCCAATAAAAAGGGAATAGAAGGGAAATTCCTGAAAATTATAAAGGGCATCTGTACAAAACCAACAGACACCATCATTCTCAACAGAGAGAGACTGAAAGCATTTCCCCTGAAAATGGGAATAAGACAAGGATGCTTTTTATCACCATTCCCACTTAACATGTGCTGCAAGACCTAAAAACCAATTGCTGTCAAGTCGACTCTGACTCATAGTGAATCTATAAGACAGAGTAAAACTGCCCCATAAGGTCTCCAAGGAGCAGTTAGTAGATTTCAACTGCCAGCCTTTCAGGTAGCAGCTGAGCTCTAAACTACTGTGCCACCAGAGCTGGAAGACCTAGAGAGAGCAATAAAGCAAGAAAAAGAAATAAAGGACAACCAATTTGAAAAGAAGTAAAACTATTCCTATTCACAGATGGCATGATTCTATATGTAGAGAACTGCACAGATTCCACAAGAAAAATACTGGAACTAATAGAAGGATTCAGCAGAGGAGCAGGATATAAGATCGACATAAGAAATTCTGTTGGATTACTACACAACAACAAAGAGAACTTCAAAAAGGAAATCAGGAAAACAATACCATTTATAATAGCCCCTAAAAAGATAAAACACTTAGGAATAAATCTAACCAGGGAGGTAAAAAACCTATACAAAGAAAACTACATAACACTACTGCAAGAAACCAAACAAAATCTGCATAAATGGAAAACCATACCATGCTCATGGATGGGAAGACTCAACATTGTGAAAATGTCAATTATACCCACAGTGATTTACAAATATAATGCAATCCCTATCCAAATACCGAAGGCGTTCTTTAACAAGATGGAAAAACTAATCACCGACTTTATATGGAAAGGAAAGAGGCCTCAGAGAAGTAAAGCATTATTGAAGAAAATGAACAAAGTAGGAGGCCTCACATTACCTGACTTCAGAACCTACTATATGGTTATGGTAATCAAAACAGCCTGGTACTGTTACAACAGACACATAGACCAATAGGACAAAATCAAGAACCTAGGTGTAAATCCATCCACCTATGCTCACCTGATTTTTGACAGAGAATCAAAGTCCATTACATGGGGAAAAGACAGCCTTTTCATCAAATGGTGCTAGCATCACTGGACATCCATTTGTAAAAAACTGAAACAGAACATGTACCTCACACCATGCACTGAAACTAACTCAAAATGGATTAAAGAACTAAGTATAAAACCTAAGCAATAAAGATTATGGAAGAAAATATGGGGACAACACTAAGGGCCATAACAAATGGCAAAAGAGAATACAAGCCATAAGCAAAGATGCACAAACACCAGAAGAAAAACAGATAACTGGGAGCTCCTAAAAGTTAAAACACGCTTATCAAAAGATTTCACCAAAAGAGTAAAAAGACAACATACAGACTGGGAAAAATTTTTTTGCCTATGACATATCTGACAAGGGCTTAATTTCTAAAATCTAAAAAAAAAAAATTTTTTATAGAATATTTCAAAACCTCAATAACAAAAACACAAATAATCCAATTGAAAAATGAGCAAAGGACATGAACAGACACTTCACAAAAGAAGACATTCAGGAACCTAACAGACACCTGAGGAAATGGTCACAATCATTAGACATTAGAGATACGCTATCAAAACTATAATGAGATACCATCTCACCCCGACATTACTGGCACTAAAAAAAAAAAAAAAAAAAAAACAGAAAGTAAATATTGGAGAGGTTGCTAGGATATTGGAACTCTTATGTAACGCTGGTATTGTGGTTGTGGTTGTCATTGTTGTTAGGTGCCGTAGAGTTGGTTCCGACTCATAGTGACCCTGTGTACAACAGAATGAAATACTGCCCAGTCCTGCACTCACAATCATTGTTATACTTGAGCCCATTGTTGCAGCCATTGTGTCAATCCATCTCTTTGAGGGTCTTCTTCTCCTCTGACCCTGTACTTTACTAAGCCTGATATCCTTTTCCAGGGACTGATTCCTCCTGACATTTCCAAAGTTCCTAGAATGCAGTCCCGCCAAACTTGCTTCCAAAGAACATTCTGGTTGTACTTCTTCCAAGACAGATTTGTTCGTTCTTTTGGCAAAATGAAAAAAATATTATTATTATTTTTTTTGTCCGTGGTATATTCAATATTCATCGCCGACACCACAATTCAAAGGCGTCAGTTCTTCTTTGGTCTTTCTTATTCATTGTCCAGCTTTCATATGCATATGATGTGATTGAAAATACCATGGCTTGTGTCAGGCGCACCTTAGTCTTCAAGGTGGCATCTTTGCTCTTAAGTAGGTCCTTTGCGGCAGATTGGCCCAAAGCAACGTGTCGTTTCATTTCTTGACTGCTGCTTCCGTGGCTGTTGATTGTGGATCCAAGTAAAATGAAATCCTTAACAACTTCAATCTTTTCTCCATTTATCATGATGTGGCTTATTCCTCCAGTTGTGAGGATTTTTGTTTTATGTTGAGGTGTAATGCATACTGAAGGCTGTGGTCTTTGATCTTTATCAGTAAGTGCTTCGAGTTCTCTTCACTTTCAGGGAGCAAGATTCTGCCATCTGCATAACACAGATTGTTAATGAATCTTCCTCAAATCATGGTGCCCCATTCTTCTTCATATAGCCCAGCTTCTGGGATTATTTGCTCAGCATACAGATTGAATATGTATGGTGAAAGGATATTACCCTGACACACACCTTTCCTGACTTTAACCACTCAGTATCCCCTTGCTGTGTCTGAAGAACCACCTCTTGATCTACGTACAGGTTTCTCATGAGCACAATTAAGTGTTCTGGAATTCCCATTCTTTGCAATGTTATCCATAATTTATTACGATCCACACAGTCGGATGCCTTTTCATAGTCAATAAAACACAGGTAAACATCCTTCTGGTGCTCTCTGCTTTCAGGCAGGATCCATCTGACATCAGCAATGATATCCGTGGTTCCATGTCCTCTTCTGAATCTGAAGTGAATTTCTGTCAGTTTCCTGTCAATCTACAGCTGCAGCCACTTTCGAATGATCTTCAGCAAAATTTTGCTTGCGGGTAATATTAATTATATTGTTCGGTAATTTCTGCATTTGGTTGGATCACCTTTCTTGGGAATAGGCATAAATATGGATCTCTTCCAGTCAGTTGGCCAGGTAGCTGTCTTCCAAATTTCTTGGCGTAGAGGAGTGAGTACAACCACTATGGAAAATGATATGGTGCCTCCTTAAAAAGCTAGAAACAAAAATACCATAGATCCAGCAATTCCACTTCTAGGAATATATCCTAGAGAAATAAGAGCTGTCACACGAATAGACATATGCACACTCATGTTCTTTGCAGCATTATTCACAATAGGAAAAAGATGGCAACCTAAGTGCGCATCAACAGATGAATGGATAAACAAAGGATGGTGCATACACACAATGGAACATCTTTCAACATGGATGAATCTGGAGGGTATTATGCTGAGTGAAATAAGACAATCACAAAAGGACAAATATTGTATGAGACCACTATTATAAAAACCCATGAAAAGGTTTACACACAGAAAAAAAAGCAATCTTTTATGGTTATGAGGGAGGGGAAAAGTACAGAGATGAAATCACTAACTAGATAGTAGATAAGTATCAACTCTAGTGAAGGAAAAGACAACACACAATATAGGGAAAATTAGCATAACTTGACCAAGGCGAAGTCACAGAATCTTCATATACACGTCCAAACACTTTTAGGGACTGAGTTACTGGGGATGAGGGCTTAGTACTATGGTCTTTGAGAGATCTCGGTAAATTGGTATAACATAAAGCAAAAGAGAATGAAGAAAACTAACGATACAAGGAAAATATTAGTCCAAAGGACTAATGGACCACATGAACCACAGACTCCACAAGCTCGAACCCAGAACAACTAGACGGTGCTGGCTACCACCACCAACAGCTCTGGCAGGGGTCACAATAGAGGGTCCTTTTGGAGAAGGAGAAAAGTGTAGAACAAAATTCAAATTCACAAAAAAAGACTAGACTTCCTGATCTGACAAAGAATGTAGGAACCCCTGAGACTATGGCCCCCAGACACTCTGTTAACTCAGAACTGAAGTAACTCCTGAAGTCCACCTTTAAACCAAAGATTAGACAGAGTCATGAAACAATAACACACATGAGGAAAGTGTTTCTTAATTCAATCAAGTACAGGATACCACATGGGTTATACCTGCCCAAAAGCAAATTTAAGAAGGCAAGAAGAGAAAGGAAAACTGGATGAATGAACTCAGAGAACCTGGGGTGGGGAGGGGGCAGGAAAGGAAAGGAGGACAGTGTGACAAATTACAGGGATTGCAACCAATGTCACAAAAAAAGTGTATAAATTTTTGAATGAGAAACTAATTTACACTGTAAACTTTCACTTAAAACACAATTGAAAAAAAAAAAAGATCAAGTGAAGGAGGGAACCTAGCAGGTAAAGAGAACCTTGTGTAGGTTTACCACCCTAAGGATATTTGCTAAACAATGTGACCTTGATTTTGGTATTCACAGCCTCAGAATGCGTAGGAAACAAGAGGCCTTACCCTGGTCGAAGAATCTAATAATTTTGTCTGAATCCACAAATCTATGAATACAAAATCTTTAAAATTAGCAAGGGAGGGAAAACCAAAATAAGCCCATTCCACCCCAGAGGGAAACACAAGAAAAACCTGTTGTTATAAATCTGGTTATTAAGAACAAAGGAAGTGGAAAAAATAAAAAATAAATAAAAAGCTCCTGAGAAGCTGGAAACACGTGAGCCTTTCACTAGCTTTGTCACCCAAAACTATATCTTGTGATGCTGTCTCAGCCTGTATTGCTGGTTCTGCTATCAACCTCAAGGCCAACTCCATGTGTCAGTGTGCTGTTATCTCATGCTTAAGGGATTCTGCTATATGTATTCTCCTGATCTCATCTTTTCACATTAAGTTCTATTTTTTAGGGCGAACATATTTGTCTGTGGATTAATGTTAATCACCTGAAAGAGTATCTTTATACAGCTGCTAATACGATGCCAGCACAAAGTGCTGGCATTGTAATAACAGTTGTATAAAGTACTCAAGAACTGCCATCTGTTGGCCATCACATTTTAATAAATATGCAAAGTATTTTAACCCAAAGTTATGGTTCTTTCCTAGTAGAACTAGAACAGTGTATATAGCATCTTAAGACAATGTACTCTTTATTATCTTCTTTAATTTATTAAATTACTATAAATTAGTATTAATCAAATTAATGTGTTTAAAAAATATTAAAAGTATTATATTACTTAATATATTGACATTTTCAAAGACAGAAAATTCTAGTTTTTTGTAAAAAATTTGAGAAGTATTTAATTGTAAAACAGACTAAGAACCAATAGTTGGAACAACGGGGAATCACAATACAAATAATGCAGAGCTCTTTTCATGTTTGTATTTGAGAAACTTTTTCATTCTTGTCATTTAGATGACTTTGAGTAGCTAAGTGTAACACTAAAGGTCATAGCTGACTTTTGTTATAAAATATCGAAAATAGTTTTCCAGAGACAGTAGCATGTTTCTCAATTATTTTCACCACGATATCCATAAAAGTTTAGAAGGAAGAACATTTATCACCAAAGGTCAGGGAATCTAGACCAAAGCTGCCACCTTTTAACACAAAACATACCCTTATTTTAGCTTTGAAGTAATACAGATTTTACATTCCATTCTGCAATAGATATATTCTTGTCAGTCTCATCGCTGTGTCATCTTCTTCTACTTTGTCTCAAATCTAGTTGTGTAGTAAGTAGTACGCTATCGTTGTCTTTGATCTCTCACTATAGACTTTCCTTAGTAGCCCTGGTGGCACATGGTTAAGTGCTTGGCTGGTAACTGAATGGTTAGCGGCTCAAGCCCACCCAGAGACTCTGTGGGAGAAAAAAACCTGGTGATCTACTCCCATAAAATTACAGCCTAGGAAACCCTATGAGGAAGCTCTACTGTGTTACATTTGATCAGTATGAGTTGGACGGTACCTAACAACAACACAGATTTTCTTTAAGCTAGCTCACCCATTGAATCAATTACTGATCTGCAGAACATTTTCATAATTATATCTCTGGTTATAACCTCTACCCTAAGTTTCACATTCACATATATAGCCCTCTTCCTGACACCTATACTTGAATGACTAACAGGTATAGCAAAAGAACTATTTCCGGAATAGGTCTCTTCATGCCCATTCTATCTTTCATCACCAATTTTCCACTCTTTTTCTGTGCTACCAATTAATTATTCTCATTAACCCTGGGGCTCAAGCCAAAGCTCTTTGGTTTCTTCCTCTTCTTTCCTCTACAACCAATCCATCAGTAAGCAAGTCTATCGATTGTATAATAATGGCATTTACAGCAGTTATATTGACTGCTTGCTATGTTTCAGACTCTGTTCTAAGTGTTTGTTATGGAATAATTAATATTCAGTAAAAAAAGAGCTAAGGTATTATTATTATCCCCGTGATTAAAAAAAAAAAAAAAACAGTGCTAGTTTTTGTTTTTTTTTTTTATCCCTGTGATAGGAATTAGCAAACACAAATGCGTTTATAACCTTAAGTGATTTGCCCAAGTGGACGTTTTAGGAAGTTTTAAAGCTAGAATTTAAACCTAGCCAGTCTAATTCCAGACTCCATGATTTTAGCCACTACACACTATTGCCTCTCATACACCCCAGTGTTTCAATCAAGCATGTTCACTTTCTCCACTGCTGTGGCCCTAGCCTACACCACAGTTATCTCTCACTTGGATTTTTTCAATAGACCCAACCAGCATCTCTGCTCCTACTTGTTCTTCCTGATATCTACACTCTCCACTGAAGAGGAGTATTTTAAGAATAGATTATGTGACTCTTCTTTTTGATAACTTCCAATTCCACTTGGAATGAAGTCCAAATTTTAAAGAAAGTCCTGCCTTACAGATGTATCTCCATACGACTATTTTGTGCCTAACTCTTCAACTTTATCTCATGCATGCAGACACTTCCCCAGACTCTACTCACCACATCAACCTCCTTTTCTTTCCTTTTTAGCTCCAGAGTCTATAGAACTTCCTTCTTTCTATTTGCCCTTTTCTCTGTCTGAAAATCTCTGTTTTGGTTATTTTATGACTTTTTATCAGACTTCAGGCTTAGTTCAAATATTATTTTCTCAGAAAGTTTTCCTTGTTCAATTTTTCTACAGGATTAAAAAAAGAACAACAACAACAAAGACAGTAAATCTTCCTATCGAGTCTAATTCCTAGGGTCATTATGAGTTCTAAAGCATACCCACCCAAAACACCCAGTACTCTTTCATATAAGTTATTTCTTTACTTTTCTCCCTAGCACTCATTACTATCAGAAATGATTTTGTTAACATAGTTAATGTGTTCATTATCTGGATCCTGAAACTAAATTGTAAGCTTCCTAAGGGTAAGGATGTATCAGTCCTGTTCATAACTGTGTACCCATTGTCTAGGGTGTTATTCAACAGCTTTTTTAAAAAAATAAATTTATTGTGCTTTAAGTTAAAGTTTACAAATCAAGTCAGTCTCTCACATATAAACTTATATACACCTTACTACATACTCCCATTTACTCTCCTCCTAATGAGTCAGCCCGCTCCCTCCTTCCAGTCTCTCCTTTCATGCCGGTTTTGCCAGTTTCTAACCCTCTCTACCCTCCCATCTCCCCTCCAGACAGGAGATGCCAGCACAGTCTCAAGTGTCCACCTGATACAAGTAGCTCACTCCTCATCAGCATCTCTCTCCAAGCCATTGTCCAGTCCATTCCACGTCTGATGAGTTGTCTTCGGGAATGGTTCCTATCCTGGGCCAACAGAAGCTTTGGGCACCATGACCACCAGGATTCTTCTAGTCTTAGTCAAACCATTAAGTCTGGTCTTTTTATGAGAATTTGGGGTCTGCACCCCACTGTTCTCCTGCTCCCTCAGGGCTTCTTTGTTGTGCTCCCTGTCAGGGCAGTCATTGTGGCTGGGCACCATCTGCTTCTTCTGGTCTCAGGATGATGTAAGTCTCTAGTTCATGTGACCCTTTCTGTCTCTTGGGCTCATAATTATCTTGTGACCTTGGTGTTCTTCATTCTCCTTTGATCCAGATGGGTTGAGATCAATTGATGCATCTTAGATGGCTGCTTCTTAGCATTTAAGACCCCAGATGCCACACTTCAAAGTGGGATGCAGAATGTTTTCTTAATAGAATTAATTTTGCCAATTGACTTAGATGTCCCCTGAAGCCATAGTTCCCAAACCCCCGACCTTGCTCCTCTGACCTTTGAAGCATTCAGTTTATTCAGGAAACTTCTTTGCTTTTAGTCCAGTCCAGTTGAGCTGACCTTCCCTGTATTGAGTGTTGTCTTTCCCTTCACCTAAAGCAGTTCTTATCTACATCTAATCAGTAAATAACCCTCTCCCGCCCTCCCTCCCTCCCCCCCTCATAACCACAAAAGAATGTGTTCTTCTCAGTTTAAACTATTTCTCAAGATCTTATAATAGTGGTCTTATACAATATTTGTCCTTTTGCATCTGACTAATTTCACTCAGCATAATGCCTTCCAGGTTCCTCCATGTTATGAAATGTTTCACAGATTCGTCACTGTTCTTTATCGATGCATAGTATTCCATTGTGTGAATATACCATAATTTATTTATCCATTCATCCGTCGATGGACACCTTGGTTGCTGCCAGCTTTTTGCTATTGTAAACAGAGCTGCAATAAACATGGGTGTGCATATATCTGTTCTTGTAAAAACTCTTATTTCTCCAGGGTATATTACGAGGAGTGGGATTTCTGGGTTGTATGGTAGTTCTATTTCTAACTTTTTAAGATAATGCCAGATAGATTTCCAAAGTGGTTGTACCATTTCACATTCCCACCAGCAGTGTATAAGAGTTCCAATCTCGCCACAGCCTCTCCAACATTTATTATTTTGTGTTTTTTGGATTAATGCCAGCCTTGTTGGAGTGAGATGGAATCTCATCGTAGTTTTAATTTGCATTTCTCTAATGGCTAATGATCGAGAGCATTTTCTCATGTATCTGTTAGCCGCCTAAATATCTTCTTTAGTGAAGTGCGTGTTCATATCCTTTGCCCACTTCTTGATTGGGTTGTTTGTCTTTTTGTGGTTGAGTTTTGACAGAATTATATAGATTTTAGAGATCAGGTGCTGGTTGGAGACTTCACAGCTGAAAATTTTTTCCAATCTGTAGGTGGTCTTTGTACTCTTTTGGTGAAGTCTTTAGATGAGCATAGGTGTTTGATTTTTAGGAGCTCCCAGTTATCTGGTTTCTCTTCGTCATTTTTGGTAATGTTTTGTATTCTGTTTATGCCTTGTATTAGGGCTCCTAATATTGTCCCTATTTTTTCTTCCATGATCTTTATCATTTTAGTCTTTATGTTTAGGTCTTTGATCCACTTGGAGTTAGTTTTTGTGCATGGTGTGAGGTATGGGTCCTGTTTCATTTTTTTGCAAATGGATATCCAGTTATGCCAGCACCATTTGTTAAAAAGACTATCTTTTCCCAATTAACTGACTTTATCCCTGCCTGCTTTTAAAAATTTCTCTTTATCTTTGGTTTTGGCAAGTTTGATGATAATATGCCTTGGTGATTTTCTTTTTGGATCAGTCTTATATGGGGTTCGATGAGCATCTTGGATAGATATCTTTTCGTCTTTCATGATGCCAGGGAAGTTTTCTGCCAACAGATCTTCCACTATTCTCTCTGTATTTTCTGTTATCCCTCCCTGTTGTGGAACTCCAATCACATGCAAGTTATTCTTCTTGATAGAGTCCCACATGATTCTTAGGGTTTCTTCATTTCTTTTAATTCTTTTGTCTGATTTTTCTTCAACTATACTTTTTTTTTTATACTTGTGTCAATTGCCTTATCCTCCATCTGCCCCCACTCTGCATTCCAATTCCTCGATTCTGCACCTCTGACTTCCTATTAAGTTGCCTAATTCTGTGATTTTACTGTTAAACTCTGAATGTTATCTCTCTATGGATTTTTGCAGCTTATTGATTTTTCCACTATGTTCTTGAATAATCTTTTTGATTTCTTCAACTGCTTTATCAGTGTGTTCCTTGGCTTTTCGTGTAGATTGCCTTATTTCATTTCTGAGGTCATCCCTGATGTCTTGAAGCATTCTGTATATCAGTTTTTTTATATTCTGCATTTGGCAATTCCAGGATTGTATCTTCATTTGGGAAAGATTTTGATTCTTTAATTTGGGGATTTGTAGAAGCAATCATGGTCTGCTTCTTTATGTGGTTTGATATCGACTGCTGTCTCGAACCATCTATAAGATATTGTAATGATTTATTTTATATTTGCCCACTGAGTCTTATCTTATTTTGTTTTCTTTCAACATACCCAGATGGGCTACTAGATTGTGCTGTCTTGATTGCTGTAGCCTTTGAATCACTTATGTCCTATTACCAGCTGGTTTAGACTGTTGCCAGATATGTAAGCCTAAGAGTCCATTCAGTATTCTTCAATAGAATCAGCTTAGGTGTTCTGATTTTGGGTCACCAAGTGTGTGGTGTAGACTGTCACCTATTAACTTAGAGGAGTAGTGGTGATAGTTGTGTGCACCAGATTCCAGTAGCAGCAGGGGGTCACACTCCAAGGAGGGCAGGATGCTGACAGCCTTCCCCCACGTGCCAGTGAGGTAGGTGTGTCTCTATTCCTAGAGCACTTTGGTGGGTGGGTTCTGCAGCTGTACCTTAGGCAGCCAATGCATGTACCTCCAAAGATTGGTAGGTGTCAGTATCCTCAGACCCTTTGGCAGGTGGCTGGGTGGTTTGGGTGGAGCTTCAGCCCTCAGTCCCTATTATGGATCAGTGAGGGCTCTGTTTAATAGGTAGAGATATCAGACCTGGAAAACTTGTCTTTCCAGTGCTCCACTAAAACAGTTACAGTCAGATCTCTATCAGAATTGCCTTTGCATTGTAATAGCCACCTTGTTCCCTGTAGGGATGAAAGCCAAAGACTGTGGATCTCATATGCTTGGCTGGAGCTGGTTCTGTATTTTTATGCCAGTTTAGGGAAGTCAGGGAAGGATTTTTCATGCCTGGGTTTTTAGTAGCTGCTTCTCTTAGGCCAGGAGAATGGGTTAGGAAAAAAATATGCCACAGAGCACTTCACTCCCTGGCCCAGGAAATTCCAATGTTAATGAAGCTGCCTGGGATGGGGAGGGGAGGGATCAGATAGATAGGAGAGAGTAGCACTCCACAATATGGACAAAGTTACTTATCTTGCTTGGCAATGACTGTTCTATCTGTGATTCCTGAGGGGCATGTAGCCTGTGTGCAGCTGGCTGGGTTGAGATTGCCCCTGAGGGTCAGGCCTGCTTCCCATGTTCGTGCTGTCTCAGGACCCATGGTCAGCTCCTCCACTCCCAGTCCAAAGCCCAGAGCCAAGGTTCCCCAGCTGGGACCCGCACTCCAGGCTCCAAAACCAGTCTGCCTCCCAGTGACTTCTCCTCCCGTCAGCCGTGTCGTTTTGCTGCCTGCATGCACTGTCTGGGTTTCCCCCAAGGTTACTTCAGGGGGCTAGAGCTACATCCCATGCTTGCGCCATCTCAGGAAGCTGTGCTCAGCTCCCCTGTGCCCAGTCCAAAGCCCAGCGCCAAGGTTTTCTGACTGGGATGCTGGCTCCAGGCTCTGGAAACAGTTGCTCCTTCCCCGTGGTTACTCACTCTCTCGTTAGCCACATCAGTGTGCAGCCTGCTTGCACTGGCTGAGTCTGTACTGAGGTTACCCCAGGGGACTAGGGGTTAGGGCTGTGTCCTGTGCCTGCCCCGCCTCAGCAAGCCGCAATCAACCCCGCCACTCGGCACCAGAGAACCGCAAGGGCTCAAGGCTGTGGCTCGGGACGCCAGTTCCAGAGGCTGTCACTGTTTCAGGGCACAGCTTTTTGCTCCCCTGTCACTCAGGTCAACTCTTTAGATCTGTGTTTGATGGTCAGGGTTCATACATTATCATGTATGTGATCGATTCACTTGTTTTTCCGAGTCTTTGTTGCAAGAGGGATCCTTGGTAGCTTCTACCTAGTCAGCCATCTTGGCCCCCTCCTCAACAGCTTTTTTTTTTATAATCATCCTTTAGAAGGTTTACAGAACTAGCTTCTCATTAAACAGTATGCATGTTTATGACATTAGTTAACAACCCCACGGCATGTCAACACTGTCCCTTCTAGACCTTGGGTTCCCTATTACCAGCTTTCCTGTCTTCTCCTGCCTCCTGGTTCTTGCCCCTGGGCTAGTGTACCCCTTTAGTCTCATTTGTTTTATGGGCCTATCTAATCTTTGGCTGAAGGGTGAATCTCAGGAGTGACTTCATTACTCAGCTAAAAGTGTGTCCAGGGGCCATACTCTCGGGGTTTCTCCAGTCTCTGTCAGGCCAGTAGGTCTGGTTTTTTTGTGTGTGTGAGTTAGAGTTTTGTCCCACATTTTTCTCCAGCTCTGCCTGGGACCTTCTATTGTGACCTGTGTCAGAACAGTCAGTGGTGGTAGATGGGCACCATCTCGTTGTGATGGACTTAGTCTGGTGGCTGCCATGGTAGTTGTGGTCCATTAGTCCTTCGGAATAATCTTTGCCTTGTGTCTTCAGTTGTCTTCATTCTCCCTTGCTCCTGAAGGGGTGAGACCGGTGGACTACCTTAGATGGCCGCACACAGGCATTTAAGACCCCAGACACTACTCACCAAAGTAGAATGCAGAAGATTTTCTTTATAAACTATGTTATGCCAATTGAGCTAGATATTCCCCAAGACCATGGTTCCCACAGCCCTCGGCCCAGAAATTCGGGCCCTCAGGGAGTTTGGATGTGTCTCTGGAGCTTCCATGACCTTGCCTTGTACAAGTTGTGCTGGCATCCCCAGAATTACATACTGTCTTACCCTTCACCAAAGTTACCACTTATCTATTGTCTTATTTAGTGTTTTCCATCACCACCCCTCCCCTCCCTCATAACCATCAAAGATTGTTTCATGAGTTTTACACTAATAGTCTCATATGATATCTTCCTTTTGTGATTGACTCATTTCACTCAGCGTAATGCCCTCCAGATGCATCCATGTTACGAGATGCTTGGCAGATTCATCATTTTTATCCTTGCCTAATATTCCACTGTGTGTATGTACCATAGTTTGTCTATCCATTCATTTGTTGATGAGCATCTAGGTTGTTTCCATCTTTTTGCTACCGTGAACAATGCTGCAATGAACATGGATATGCCTGTGTCCATTCGTGTGATGGCTCTAATTTCTCTAGGACATATTCCTAGGAGTGTGATTGCTGTATCATATGGTATTTCTATTTCTAGCTTTCTGAGGAAGTGCTGTATCATTTTCCAAAATAGTTGTACCATTTTGCATTCCCATCAGCAGTGTGTAAGAGTTCCAATCTCCCTGCGGCCTCTCCAACATTTGTTACTTTCTATTTTTTAGATTTGCGACTGTAATGCCAGGGTGAGACGGTATTTCATTGTGGTTTTGATTTGCATTTCTCTAATGGCTAGTGATCCTGAGCATTTCTTCATGTATCTGTTAGCAGCTATAATGTCTTATTTGCTGAGTGTTCATTTCCTTTGCCCATTTTTTTAATTGGGTTGTCTCTTTGTTTTAGAGGTGCTGGATTTTCTTGTAGATTTTAGAGATTAGACCTTTGTCTGATTTGTATTAGCCAATTTTTTCCCCCAGTCTGTAGGCTTTCTCTTTACTCTTTTGGTGAAGTGTTTTGATGAGCATAAGTGCTTAATTTTTAGGAGATCCCAGTTATCTAGTTTATCTTCTGGAGTTTGTATGTTGCTCGTTATGGTTCGTATCCTGTTAATGCCATGTATTAGGATCTCTAGTGTTAATTCTAATTTTTCTTCCATGAACTTTACAGTTTTGGCTTTATATTTAGGTCTTCGATGCATTTTGAATTAGTTTTTGTGTATGGTGTGAGATACAGATCCCGTTTCATTTTTTTGCAGATGGACATCCAGTTTCGCCAACACCATTTGTTAAAAAGACTTTCTTTTCCCCATTTGATGGACTTTGGGTCCTTGTCAAAGATCAGGTGACCATAGGTGGTGAGTTTACATCTGGGTTCTCAGTTTTGTTCCATTGGCCAATGTATCTGTTGTCGTACCAGTACTAGGCTGTTTTGACTAACATGGCTGTATAGCAGGTTCTGAGGTCAGGTAGTGCCAGTCGTCCTACTTAATTTTTCTTCAGTAGTGCTTTAATTATTCGTGGCCTCTTCCCTTTCCATATAAATTTAATGATTAATTTTTCCATTTCTTTAAAGAATGTGTTGGTATTTGGATTGGGATTGCACTGTATTTATAAATTTGCTTTGGGTAGAATTGTCATTTTCACAATGCTGGGTCTACCTATCCATGAGCATGGTATGTTTTTCCATTTATGTAGATCTCTTTGGTTTTGTAGTTTTCTTTGTATAGGTCTTTTACATCCCTAGTTATATTTATTCCTAAATATATATTTTTTAGGGGTTATTATTAATGGTATTGTTTTCCTGATTTCCTTTTCATCGTTCCCTTTATTGATGTGTAGGAATCCACTCGATTTTGGTATGCTTATCTTGTATCCTGCTACTCTGCTGAATCTTTCTATTAGTTCCAATAGTTTTCTCACAGAGTCTTTGGGGCTTTCTGTGTATAGTATCATATATCATCCACAAATAGGGACAGGTTAACTTCTTCATTACCAATTTGGATGAACTTTATTTCTTTTTCTTGCCTTATCACTCTAGCTAGGACTTCTAACACAATGTTAAATAAGAGTGGTAATAAAGGGCATCCTTGTCTTTTTCCTCTCCTCAGGGGGAAAGTTTTCAACATCTCTCGATTAAGAATGATGTTGACTCTTGGTTTTGCATGAATGCCTTTTATTATGTTGAGAAATTTCCCTTCTATACTCGTTTTTTTGAGAGCTTTTATCAGGAATGGATGTTGAACTTTGTCAAATGCCTTTTTTGCATCAATTGAGATGATCAAGTGATTCTTTTCTTTCCTTTTCTTTATGTGGTGGATTATGTTGATTGATTTTCTAACGTGAACCATTCTTGCACACCTGGTATGAATCCTACTTGGTCGTGATGTATTATTTTTTCATATGATGCTGAATTCTATTGGCTAGAATTTTGTTGAGAATTTTTGTATCTATATTCATGAGAGATATCAGTCTGTAATTTTCTTTTTTTGTGGTGCCTTTGCCTGGTTTTGGTATCAGGGTTATGTTGGCTTTATAGAATCAATTTGGAAGTACCACTTCCTTTTCTATGTTCTGAAATAATTTGAGTAGTACTGGTGTAAGCTCTTCTCTAAATGTTTGTTGGAATTCTTCAGTGAAGCCATCTGGGCCAGGGCTTTTTTTTTGGTTGGGATTTTTTTTTTTTTCTTATTACCTTTTCAATCTCTTTTCTTGTTATGAGTCTGTTCAGATTTTCAATATCATTTTGTGTTAGTTTGGGTAGGTAGTATGTTTCTACAAATTTGTCCATTTCCTCTAGGTTTTCAAATTTGTTGGGGTGTAGTTTTTCATAATCCTCTGTCATGAACCTTTTTATTTCAGTTGTGTCTGTTTTAGTTCCCCCATTTCATTTATTATTTGGGTTATTGTGTCCTCTTCTGTCTCTCTTTTGTCTGTTTGGCCAGTGTTTGGTCGATTTTGTTTTGGTATGATGTGTTTTCATTCTTGTTTGATTCTAGGAATTTTTTTTTTTTCCATTTCTGATTTCTTCTATCACCTAGTGCTTTTTTAGCAGGGTGTTATTCAGTTTCCATGTAATTGATTTTTTTCCTTGCTCTTCCTGTTGTTAATTTCTGCTTTGATGGCGTTGTACTCAGAGAAGATATTATTTCAATGTTTTGGATTTTGTTGAGGGTTGCTCCATTGCCTAAAATGTGGTCTATTGTGGAGAACGTTCTCTATGCATTGGAAATGAATGTGTACTTTGCAGCTGTTGGGTGGAGTGTTCTATATATGTCTATGAGGTCATGTTGGCTCATTTTGTCCTTTAGCTCTTCTGTATCTTTGTTCAGTTTCTTTCTAGATGTTCTGTCCTTTACCAAGAATGGTGTGTTGAAGTCTCCTACTATTGTGGAACTGTCAATTTCTCTTTTCAGTGCTTAGAGTTTGTTTTATGTATTTTGGGACCCTGTCATTGGGTGCATGGATGTTTATTGAGGCTATGCCTTCATGATGGATCAACTCTTTAATCACTGTATAGTGCCCTTCTTTGTCTTTTATGGTGGATTTTGTTTTAAACTTTATATTATTTGAGATTAGTATTGCCACTCTTGCTCTTTTTTTGGTAGATGTTTACTTGATATATTTTCTTCCATCCTTTAATTTTTAATAAATTTATGTCTTTGTTTCTAAGGTGTGTCTCCTGTAGACAGCATATTGATGGATCTTGTTTTTTTTTAATCCATTCTGTCACTCTGTCTCTTTATGGGTACATTTAGGCCATTTACATTCAGTGTAATTATTGATAGGTACAAAGGTATTGCTGTCATTTTATAGTGCTTTTTTTGTGGTGCTGACATTTTCTTTATTCCTCTTACTCTCTCTTGTGCTGAATTCCTTTTGTTCATGGATTTTTTTTCTTTTCATTTTTGTAGATTTTGTTTTTACTGCGACTTTGTGTTTTTCTTCTTTATTTTAATGAGTAGGTTTGTTAACTTTCTTTGTGTTTACCTTGAAATGTAAATTTAACTTCCTAGGTTTGAACCAGTCTATTATTGGTATAGCCTTGCCTTCCTCTTCATTAGAAAGTTCTATACCTACACAGTTTATTCCCTCTTTTATTGTTCTGACTTTGTTGTCATTTACAGATTAACCTCTGTTTCTCTGTCGTAATTCTTTTGGTTTTGAATAGTCCTTGAGAGTTCATTTCTTAGGTTGGTATCTGGCTGGTATGATCTTGCATCTTAGATTCAACCTGTGGTCTGATGTTGTTTGTTCTCAAGCTGAAAGACTCCCTTTAATAATTCTTATAAGTTTGGTTTGGTTTTTACATATTCCCTTAATTTCTGTTTATCTGGAAATGTCCTCATTTCAAAATCATATTTCAATGAGAATTTTGTAGGATATGTTATTCTTGGTTGGCAACTTTTTTCTTTCAAGGTTTTGTATATGTTTTCCCATTGCTTTCTTGTCTGCATGGTTTCTGCTGAATAATCAGAGTTTAGTCTTATTGTTTTCCCTTTGTATGTGACTTTTCACTTTTCTCAAGCTGCTGTCAAGATTTTCCTTTGTCTTTGGTTTCAGTGAGTGTGGTTATGATATACCTTGGTGATTTTGTTTTGGGGTCTATCCTATATGGGGTTCGTTGACCTTCTTGGATGGTCAGGTTCATATCCTTCATGATATTAGGGAAGTTTTCTGTCAGCAATTCTTTAATGATCTTCTTTGTTTTCCATTTTCTCTCCCTGCTCTGAAACTCTGATCACTTGCAAACTCTTGCTTTTGATTGTACCCCACATAATTCTCAGGGTTTCTTCATTTTTCTTCATTCTTTTTTCTGATTATTCCTCAAACAAAGTTGTATCCAAGTGTTTCTCTTAAATTTTGCTGATCTTGTCTTCTGATGTTTCAAACCTGGTCCTCAGCCCTTCATGGTCCATTTCTGAAATCTTGTTTATCTTTTTGATTTCTACTTGTTGTTTTTGTATGATTTCTAGTTGTGAATTTATTTTGGCATTTTGTACCTGTATAATTTTCCTGAATTCTTCCTTTTTTTTTTTTTGGTTTGTATTTTCATGAATCTGTCTGCCTTTTCTATGAATTTGTCTATTTTTCCTCATTTTTGACTGTTTTTTGCTTCAAATCTTGGATAGCTCTGAATATTAGACATTTGAATTCCCAATCAGGTAGTTCTAGTGCCTTTTCTTCTACTGGAAAGTCATCTGGTGTTTTATTTTGGGTGTCTACTGGAACCATCCTGTGCATTTTTTTTTTTTTTTTTACGTTTCTGTATTGTCTGCTGTCTTTGGAAAATCCAGTACTTATTTTCTTCATTTATTGATTGTAGATTTGTTTTTTTTGTTTGGTTTGGTTTGGTTTGGTTATGTCTGAGCAGGCAGGCTTTGAATTCTTTGCTCTTTGCTCATCTGTGGGCACAATACTTTTCACCTCCTTGTCCAATGGGCAGGGCCAGTCACTCAGCTATGGTGCAGCAGGGCAGGTCCAGTGGGTGCTCTCTTTCCTCCTCAAGTCTCTGTGGACCTGCTTTCCCTTACTCCCTGTTCACCAATCTATGACAGGAGTCCAAGATGGCAAATCTGTGCTTCATTAGTTGATAGGGGGCCTCCACTTGTATCTCTGCTCACTCTCTTTTCTCTGTCAGTTTCTTATTCCATTCAGTGCTTAGCTGAGTTTTTTATTTCTTCATTTAATGCTTAGGTTTGCAGAATTGACGTTTGCTTCTGTTTTATGTAGTTCTTTTGGTCTTTCCTGGGGAGGGACGTTGTGGTGCTTCTGTCTATACTGCCATGTTGGCTCCTCCCTGTATTCAACTGTTTTCTTTATCATTATCCAGTCATGAAGTATGAATACAAATCAATATTTGTTGAATGTTTGATCAAATAAAAATAGAAAATTGAAGACATTTTTTATTTTGTTTGTTTTATTAAATAAATATAAACATTAAGAAGGAAGATATTTTTTGTGTATCCTCTAATTTTTTAAACCTCCAGCACAGCACCAAGCGTCTCTAAGGATAATTGATACTTGGTGAAAAATGTAAAGTGGAAAGATAAAGAGGTAGAAAACCCCTTTGTGCTTTCAAGAGTGAAAAAAAAATAACTGAAAATGGGATTCTAAAAAAGACTTGGAATGGTTAAGATTAAGTATAGAGTCAAACAACTAATAAATAATAATTCTTAATGTATTCCCTGTGCTTTATATTTTATTTTAATATATGCAGTCCTGGATGGTACATACAATTTGTGCTCAGTTACTAACCTAAATTTTGGCTATTAAAACCAACCAAGCAAAACCACAGAAGAAAAACCTGGCTATCTGCCTCCATGAAGATGACAGACAAGAAAACCTTATGGGGCAGTTCTCTGTAATACATGGTGTGGCTATGAGTCAGAATTGAGTCAACAGCAATGTGTGTTATACATAAGGATTAATCAATAAAATATCTTAAAAAATAGTAATTTGGTATTCATTCATGAAACACATCATTAGATAGATTATGTTGTTGAACTCCTCTTCTCATTATCCATTCATAAAATATGTTGTAGCTCTTTCTATGCCCTGTTATTCTTTCATTTTGCACCTGATTACAGCCACTGAAATTGTTAATATAATGCTGAGAGGTCTTAATATCCATCCATTCTTATTCCAGAGTCTTTATGGCATTCAACATTCAACATCTTTTCTGCATCCTTTGTAATCACACTATGTAGGTGCTCCTATTTTCTCCTTTCCTGTTTCCCTACCCCACAAATATTCCTGGAAATATCAGGAAAAAGAACTAACTTTATTGCATTTTCTAGCCCCATATACAGAGAACTGCTGCAAATATTTTCATTTCCAAGAAAAAAGGGCTGTTAAAATATAAAAATGCTTATCTAGAGGATAATATGAACTGGAGAAAATGAATCCAATTACTTTCTCTTTAGTTTCCTAGGCCTTCCAAGTTTGTTCTAGATCTCACACTCACCACAGCATTAGCACTACCTACCTCTCTTGCCTGGAGGAGGACTAAGAAGCTCAACAGCCCTGGCTTCATGATCTAAATCCTTTTTCTATATTCTGTTGTCAATATAGGCTATCGAATAAAATAATAAATTTTTTTTTTTTCCTTTCCACTTTCTCTTTGAAAAAGAACACCCTTAAGCATTTGCTCGTTTTCCAGGTTTCATCTCCCATTGATTAGAGAACTTGAAAACAGTGCAGTCAGTTCTAAATGCCATTCTCCTACTCTCTGCTACCCTTCTTCCCTTACACACGATGTAGTTCAGGGAGAAACACTAAATAGTCTATACAGAAAAAACAGAGTTCTGCATTTTTTGCACGCAACCTCACTGAGTCTCAGCTTATCCTGCTACCTGTGAGGCACTCTGTGCTGGCAATGATGAGGAAATGAACCATCACTCAGTGGGAATGATGAAGGTACCTGTGTCACAGAGCATAAAATCCATCCCTTTCAGGAGTGTTTTATAAGTTGCAAAGCTCTTATGTGCAAGTCAAGCATTAAGATCTATTTTTCCAAAATGACAGCTTCACAATGCATATCATTTGGGGGAAATGTATCAACCAGCCAAAAATGAGGTGGTCACTTTTTTCTTTTTTATTCTAATTCATCTATGCTCTAGACATCAAAATGATAATGCCAGAATAAAATTCCATTTATCTTACTCTTTTGGTGTTTAATTTGATGACATTTTCAGCAGAAGAGTTCTCAAAAACATTAAATCAGGAATTGCTTTTAAAAGAAAATAGAAAAGATTCTTCCATAGAATGAATTAATTCTTTTTCCCTGGACAGCAGCATTCTCCTTGCCAATAACCCTGAAGTATTGTCAAAAAAGACAATTAAAAGTGTTTCAACAACAGCTAATATTTCAGGAAGGAATTTTTCCTGAGAACTGTTTTTGTCTTCATTCTAATTAAAATAAATAAAAATCACCACATACTTCTTAAGAAAAAGAATTTCCTGTTACAGAAAGAACAGAAAAAGAAAAGAAAAGGGTCAGTCACTTTAAGATAGCTGTGCCCTGTTAAGTTCTAACTCTAGCCTTCAATACATTTTACTTTAAAAATAGATAATTTTATTTTATTAATCACAGCATTCTTGTTTCAACTCTGCATTTTAAGAACTGAGTAAAATCACAAGAGATCTTTAGAAAGTATGCTTCACTTGCTACTCTCTCAGGCAGTTCATTCCCTGGTACAAAGAACGATCTCTGGCAAAGGAGAGAAAACAGAAAATGCTAAAGTTTCAGGTTCTAGAGAAAATATGCACGAGGTGCCTTAGTTAGTTTTTCTTTCCTTAATTGTTGATTTTTTTCCAAAGGGCACAGCAAGATTTTGTAGAACATTGTGCAGTTCAGGATTAACAGTACCTGCTGATAAATTTATAATAATAAATCTTAGACATGAAAATACATAAATAATTGTTAGCAATATATATTTTCTTTCCTTTTTCACATCTCTTTCTCTCTCGCTGTGCTAGGAAACTAAGAACAACAGGTAGTCTCTGTACTTTTGTTAATATAGATTTAACAACTTACTAAGCAATTAGAACCAGAGAGATTTCCAAAGAGCTGTATTGTTTAATTCCATGTTAACATAATCTGAATAGTACTTGCTCCTGATCCTTAGCTATTTCATAAATCAGTAAGCACAGATGGGCACCTTATAGAGCACAGTAGCCTGGAAACTTTTGACTCTGCTCTGCAATTAAGTAAAAAAAAAAAAACAAAAACCTACAAACCTTTTTTTTTTTTGAGAAAGAGTAATAGATGTCAACACATGAGATCAACAAAAGTGCCAGGGTTAAAATTTCTGTCCACTCTTAGGGTGCCAAGTCATGTGCTAACACTTCCAAAGAAAGTTCCTAAAGAAAATGTATAAATTAAAAAACAGAGAAAGAAAAAAAAAATCAGTCCCTAAAGAATCAGGTAGCTCAATCCACAATTCATACCATTACTATAGACTTTGGATCACTTTAGAAGAGCTTACAATCAGACTGCCATGTAAGGATGGGAGTTCCTGAGTGGAGCAAAAGGTTGATGTTCTCAACCGCTAACTGAAAAGTTGGAGGTTAAGCCCACCCAGAGGCTACTGGGAAGAAAAATTGCTTATCTATTTCTGAGAAATCACCCACTGAAAACCCTAAGGAACACAGTTCTACTCTAACATACACAGGGTCACCATGAGTCATAACTGAGTCAACTACAACTGGTTATTTGTTTATGTAGAGATGCAAGTTATCAATGAATTTCCTAAAATTGGGCCAAACTTCTATTCCTAGAACAATTAACTTTTTTTCCTATTTTTCCCATTCTCTATCCCTTTTCTTTCCATTTTAATTACATTTTTATATTTTATCATAATATACACTTTTTTTTATTAGTCTTCTACTGTTATCTCCTCTTTTGTTTTACTTATTTTTTTAGAAAACAATGATCATTTTACTGTGCTTTAGGTGAAAGTTTACAATTCAAGTCAGTTTCTCACACAAAAACTTATACATGCATTGTTATGTGACCCTAGTTGCTCTCCCTACAATATGACAGCACACTCCTCCTCTCCACCCTATATTTCCCGTGTCCATTCAACCAGCTCCTGTCCCCCTCTGCCTTCTCATCTCACCTCCTGACAGGAGCCACCCACATAGTCTCATGTGTCTACTTGAGCTAAGAAGCACACTCCTCACCAGTACCATTTTATGTCTCATAGTCCAGTCTAATCTTGTCTGAAGAGTTGGCTTCGGAAATGGTTTTAGTTTTGGGGTAACAGAGAGTCGGGGGGCCATGTTCTCTGGGGTTCCTCTAGTCTCAGTCAGGCCATTAAGCCTGGTCTTTTTACTAGAATTTGAGTTCTGCATCCCACTTTTCTCCTGCTCCATCAGGGATTCTCTGTTGTGTTCCCTGTCAGGGCAGTCATTGATGGTAGCTGGGCACCATCTAGTTCTTCTGGTCTCAGGCTGATGTAGTCTCTGGTTTATGAGGCCCCTTCTGTCTCTTGGGCTCTTATTTTCATTGTGTCTTTGGTGTTCTTCATTCTCCTTTGCTCCAGGTGGTTTGACACCAGTTGATGCATCTTAGATGACCATTTGCTAGCTTTTAAGATCCCAGATGCCACTCGTCAGAGTGGGATGCAAAACGTTTTTTTAATACACTTTGCTATGCCAATTGACCTAGATGTCCCCTGAAACTGTGGTCCACAGACCCCCATACCCCCTACTCTGTCCCTTGAAGTGTTTGATTGTATTCAGGAAACTTCTTAGCTTTTGGTTTAGTCCGGTTGTGCTAACTTCCCCTGTATTGTGTGTTGACCTCAACTTCACCTAAAATAATTCTCGTCTACAGTCTAATTAGTGAATACTCTTATCCCTCTCTCCCTCCCCACCCTCATAACCATCAAAGAATGTCTTTTTTTCTGTGTTTAAATGTTTTCTCGAGTTCTTATAATAGTGGTCTCACACAGTATTTGTCCTTTTGTGATTAATTTCACTCAGTATAATGCCTTCCAGATTCATCCATGTTATGAGATGTTTCATGGATTCATCATTGTTCTCTATCATTGTGTAGTATTCCATTGTGTAAATATGTCATAATTTTATCATCCATTCATCTGTCGATAGGCACCTTGTTTCCACCTTTTTGCTATTATAAACAGTGCTGCAGTGAACATAGGTGTGCATGTATTTTGTAGTCTGAGGGTTTTTATTTCTCTAGGATATATTTCAAAGAGTGGAATTGCTGGATCACATGGTACTTCTATTTCTAGCTTTTTAAGGAAGCGCCAAATCTATTTCCAAAATGGATGTACCATTTACATCCCTGCCAGCAGTGAATAAACGTTCTCTCTGCACAACCTCTCCTTGTGTTGTTCTGCCACACTTTTCTGAGGAGTGCTTACCACCCACTTCCAGATAGATCTTTTCTGCCCACCTCTCCTAGAAAGTGCAGCCATATTTAAAACATTGAAGACAATTTCCTTGAAATGTTCTTTTTTAAAAAAACTTTTTCAATTACAATGTATTAATAGGAAAGAACACGCATATCTTGACATCTTTTGACACACACCCCTCAACTTCTTTCTTTGTATCTGTACCAAGCTTGACTCCTTTGCAGGCTATATTTGTGCAATTAGGAACATATCCATGGTCTCTGACCTCAATTCTATAATTCCTCCCTTTCTGTCATTAGAACAGATTCAAGTTTTGTGGCTCCTAATGTTTATATTGTTTGGAGTACACTCTTAAAGAAAAAGAATTTGAAATTACAGATTCATAATTTAGCATGAAAGTATTTACTTAGAAAGAGAAAAAGGAATAAATTATAAATGTTGAAAATCTGACAAATACCACAAATATAAAATATAGAAAAATAAAAGGAAATTAAAGTTATTATTATTGTTGTTATTCTAATTAATTATCAGGTACATTTCTCAAATTTTTTCTATATTTTCTGTTGCATTCTGACAATTATGTTCTCATAAGGCAAAAATTTTGCAAACTTCTCTAGAGAAAATCGACAATTAATTCAGGTTTTTTAGGATGACGAATAGAAATGTATTTTTTATTACCACTAGTCAAAAAAAATTTTTTTTTAGCTTCACTTCTGATGATTGGTAATGTCATACTCATTACTTCCTCAGTGATTTTTTGCTTAGGTTGTACTACTTAGGGGAGGAGAAGCCTTCTGAGAAATCCTTCCCTTTGCCAGATTGATAGGGATCCGTAGTCACTAACCCAGCAGGTAGTCCAGCTTGGCCAAGAAGCTCGTGTTGGGATTGGACCCCCTTTCAGCAGAGGACAGAGCAAAGCCTTCTTCAGGTTCTCTCTTTTCCATCACGGCCAAGTTGAAGCTGGCTCTTGAAACTTATAATTTATCATTTGGGGAGGGCAGGGGTGTAGTGAAAGGGAATCACAAATCTACCTTGAGCTTTGGTCTTACAGGCATTGATTTAAAAATAATAATAAAGTCATTATAAATCAATCTATGCTCATTATGCAACAATTAAAAAGTATGTAAAAAATAAGAAGCAGGACCTTATTGCCTGGAGGCAATCACAGTTAATATTTTCATTTATTTCTTTCTAATTTTCTTTTTATCCATTTTACATAATTATGAACTTGTTGAACAAATATTATTCTGCTTTGTCACTTACCATTATATCATGAATATGTTCCCAAGTCATTAAAATTCCGCATTAAATATTTATCAGGCTCATAATATTTTATTAACTGGATGCACCATAATTTACCATATCTCATTTGTTGAATATTTGAATCATTCTGTCACTGATGTAAATGACGCTACCATATCATCCTTGGGCATAGACATTTGTCAGTATCTCTGATTATTCCCATTTCATGGACTTTTAGAAGCAGAATTTCAGGTTTTAGAAATGGCAAAGTCTCTAAAGCTCTAGGTGCATATTGCTGAGAGTATTTTCAATAACTTTGCACTCTTACCTGAAGTACAAGATTGTCCATTTCACAGCACCTTTTGCAGCACTACTCGTTAATTTAAGCACAGATCAATTTGATAAATCTTAAATGATTCCTTTTTAACTGTACAGTGTTTGACTTTTTTTTGTGCTCTATAGTTTTTATTTTCTACTGATATGTAGCTTATCCCCTTGGATACCTTATCTGATGATCACTTCAACATGTGCTGTAGATATAATTGTTCTACAAAATTATGCTAACCATCCTCATATTCCTTTTTTGGTCACTTGTAACCTGAGTCTTACCAATTCTATTGACTAGAAACCCTTGACCTAGGGATTATGCTTTTTTATTTTGCCTTTCCTTTATTTCCTATATACACACTACATCATATCTTCTCTAAAAAATATCCTTGAGATATAGTGTTTAGTACTGTACCCTTTGCTGTCATCATCCATTATGTAGATAAATACTTATTTGTATTTCCTATTTAATAAACATGTCTAGTACTACCAGTCTGATCTTTCTTAAACACAATTAACATAATTAAAAAACACTCTATATTGGTGCCATTGTGAATTCTAGGTTTACAAACGTCTAACAAATGCTGTGCGAGCATTCAAAAAAGGGGGAAATTGAATATGGAAATAGGATCTATCTATCTGCCTGTCTCTCTGTCTGTCTGTCTATCTATCATCTTTACATGTGTCAATGAAGAGTAACACCTGCTCCAAATGAATTACACACAAGTAAATATAAATTTGAGGGGAGAAAGTGGCCATTTAGGCCTTCTGCAGCTTTGGTTAATTTCGTAGAGGAGGAGAGTGGTAAAGGAGCCTTGGAGAAAGGGTATACCAAAGAGTAGGAAAGAAGATAAAAGAAAGGAAGGAAAGGAATGACATGAGCAAAGTTTGAAGGTGAGTAAACACATGGCATTTATAGGTAAGAAGAGACGAAACCAATTTGAGTAGAGCAGATGTGGGTGTCCAGGGACAGAATTTGCAGAAGTTACCGGTATATAAGCTGTCATACTGCAGCATGCAGAAATTATCATACTTGCAAGGAACTTGAATGCATACAACCTCAATTGTTTCCAAATTCTGCTCCATAAGCTCTGTATGGCATATCCTCTCACTCACCATCTGGATTTGAAAGGTGCTTTCTACCAAAAACTTTTATTTTTTTTCTGTTTGTATATAGAAACTTCATGCAAGATTTCATTTGAATATAGGGTTGCTTTGTTAATAAAAATTCGAAAAGCACCAGTTGAAGTGCTTTGAGTCGTAGGAGTATGGGAAGGGGCAGGTGGAATAAGCGTAGGGCAATATGTCAGTAAGAAAATCCAACAGAATTCCACAAGGTAGATTTAATTGAAAGGAGCTTGTTATGAAGACATTACCTCAAGGATTGCTGCAATTATTCAACATTCATTAATCACTGATTGCTGGCAAGGCACTGTTAGTTCAAGAATGAAATGACAAATGAACCCTTAGGGTAACAACAGCAGTTAGAGTTATAGGGAAGGGACATATATAGGAGGCATTAGTACAGAAAAGCCCAGATATGACACAAGAGAGAAAAGACAAATTTAAAATGACCCCAAGATTTCTGATTCAGAGATTAAGGATAAAAATGGAAAAATAATAGTGAAAAAGAGGAATATTGGTGGATTGATGGGACTCTCTTGTAAAAGGAAAAAAAAGAAAATACTGAATTTGGATTTCTGCTGTGTAAGTTTGTGAGTTTGAAGGATATTTAAGTGATGCTTCTCAGCTGCAGTTAGAGACGTAGGGCTGATATCTAGGAGAAGGGATTTTGCAAGTCTTCATAAAGATAATAGTAGAACCCTGTCTTCTAAAGAAGATAGCTTTAAAATGAAAAGGGGAGAATATAAACTATTGAGCCTCAAAGATTTCATTGACGAACACTGGGAAATAAACAGGTTCATTCAGACAAAGGAGTTTGGGTATGATGGAGTTAAGGATAATAAAAACCACAATATACACACACACACATTCACACACACACCTAAACTTTCTTATTCAAAAGTTTGGTTTTTATTTGTTTACTTTGGGTTTTCATGGTTGCTTCCTTTGTTTGGGGATGGAGGAAGAAAGGGTATATGAATAGAATCCTTACTCCTTTGCCCGACCTTCAAATTGTTGTATAACATGCTTATTACTCAATTCAGACATTTTCTGCTTAATTCTCAGGACGACGTACTCTTTCCTATCTCTTCCAAATTGTAGAATTTCTCTCCGATTTCACTTTATATAAGAACAACAAACTTATTACTTCCTTCATACAATTTGTGCCAGACTTAATTCTGCTTATCTGGCTGTTAAGCAGTGGTCTACTTCTCACTTCTCCACTCTTGGTACATCTCACCTTTGAAGAAGATTTCCAGATAGAGGAAGACCCTTCCTTTCTTAGAGGTATATCTATGAACGATCAAAAAAGCTCGCAAAGATCCATTTGTAGGATATTAAGGGACAGTAAACTACATGTTCCACCTTTATTGGATGCTGTTTGTATACATTTGTCCTTTCACTTGGCTTGCCTTCAGTTTATTGCCTAACTAATCTTTGCTGAGTCCCAGTTTCAAATTATGCCAGAAAACTGTGATACCGAAACAACTCAAATCTATTATTTCTTACTGTGTTTCATAATCAGTATCAAACAGTTGAGTACTTATTTTCCAAAGTTTGTGTGTCTCCAAGGTCAGGAAACTTATCTTAATCCCCTTTTATAGTCATCATGATGCCTATTGTGGCTTTATGCCTGTAGGAAGCTCTTAAGGAGTACTTGTTCATTTATGAATTTATTTAAGGTGGCTTGAAATAATACAAAGAATTATTAGTAACATGGCAACTACTTCTTTCTAAAAATCTTTGAAAATGTAAATATTAAAAAAAATAACAGCCCTAGTGGTTATTAATTCTCTTTTTTATTTCAAGAAGGAATCTTGTATCTAGGTCTGTGTTTCTTAGCACTTAGAGATTATTCAGGAATCTAGGTGAAAAGCCTGTGAAAAATGGTAGGGTTTTAAACCAACATACACTGTTCCTGATAATCATTCACCCTGCCCTCATGTCTTCTGTCTCCCCTTTTACACTTCTTTTCATCTCTGGACTCAGAGTCACTGATACTCCTTGTTTCCTTTCTTCTATACTGAGATCCAAGCTCCTGTTTCTTACTCTTGTCCATGTCCAGCTTATGATTTATGATTGCTCCATTTTTCCATGGTTTTATACAAATTTTTTTTTCTGATTCTGAACTGCATTCTGACTTGAATTAATCCTACCATATTGTCTTGGGAAAGAAAAGCCCAATCTTCTTTTACCGATGTGTTTATATGCAAAACTTGAACTGATACGATAGTATAAAATTGTTGGAAAATCAATCTACATTCTGTCCGATACTATTGAAAGACCTTAGATAAGTCATCTATTTTTCTAATTTTCCGGGTATTCTATAAAATCTCATAATAATAGGACCTGATATCATATAATTTGGTTCAGATTATTGAAGAGATACTCAAAAGGCATAGATATGACTACAAGTCTAACTGCATACAGGTACATTTTTTTGACGCATATAACTCTACTCAAGACAGCAACTGTTTTTTCTCCTCTCCATTACCTCTCCCCCATTCCTCCATCCCCCCATTCGAGATGAACAACCATAAAACATGATGATATTTTCAAAGTGTAAATAAAATTATTAGTGCATCTATAACACTGTCCCTGAAGGTGCTTAAATATAGCTAAAGATTTTCATTATCCAGTTCCACAAAATCTACATAACCTCTCTTCCTTCCTTTCTTGAAACACAGACTCCATGCCCTGATACGATGAAAAGTACGTTTGCAAGTAAATTTTCTTATTTCTTGAAATCAAATAAATTGGTGTTTTTTGGGGTTTTTTTTTTTTTTTTTTTTGAGTGTGAGTTGGGGGGACAGGGCTGAAAATGGCATGCATTATTTTAACTACCATTCACTGTCCAGATCACATGACAACAAGGTAAAGTGGGAAATGTAGCCTAGCTATATTTCAGATGGAAAAAGAAACGGGATTTGGTAAACACAGAAATTTTAGTCACAGTGCTCCCTTTTAATCATAACATACTGGTTTCACTCTTTACCTACCTCCCGTCCCCACCGCCCCCCTCCACACACACACTCATCTCTCTCCAAGTCTCACCCAATAACAAGTGCACCTAGCTCAAAGTGCACAGTTTCCAAGTGAGGAGCAAGTTCTCTCCTTTGGATCCTGATATAACTCCTCATGGTCTAAAGACTCTTCAACAAGCAATCACACAGGCAATTTACAGTGGTAGAACATGTATGTGACACAAACAATAGCAGATCCCAATAAACAATGGGAGACACAACAGTCAACAGTGTCTTTATTAGGTAGTCCCCAGGAAAGAATAAGAGATACAGAAGTCACCAGCTAGGCAAATTTGTAAGTCTCTTCTTGCAATTCTGCCCACTGGGAAGAATTCCCTGCCCATTGTTTTCAGTGTTCTTTCGCTGCCCTCCTTTCTGAAAGTTTTCTTCCTCTACATTACTTTCGCTGTCCAGATTTAAGGTAGGTGAAGAATTTTTGAAATTTTGGGGGCTGAGCAAACCACTTCCAGCTTAAGGTTTTTGTTAAAACTTCCCAAAAGTGTAAGGAGGAGGGGGACAGCTTGCATTCGGGAGGAGGAAGAGACGGGGTTGGTGATATTCCTCAATAAGATGGTCCATAAGGAGTTAAACGTTAAGCCAAGGAAATGGTCCCTATAGGGGTCCCTAACTTGATAGGGTCCCTAGCTTGGTAATTGAACAATAAGCCAAGGAAATAATCTCTACGGGGTCCCTGACTTGGCTGTTTAAGGTTAACAGGGAGAGATAAGAGAAAAGGGATATAAAACCCTAAGAAAATGACTGTTGGGGCTCTCAGACTCTCCCTCTGAGCAGCCCACTTGACGCTCTCTGATCAAGTGTACTTTCACTATTAACCCTCTGCTAACTAACAAAAAAAAAAAAAATTTTTTTTTTTTTTAACTAATAAAACCCCTTGCTTGCCTGGCACTCTTTGTCTCAGTGATTGAATTCTTTCCTACGCCAAAGACAAGAACTGAGGCTATTTCTCCAGTAACAAAAGGACACTGGACTTTTTAATGGCCAGGTTCAGAGTTTCTTTGGCAATACAACAATTTCAAACACTCCCTACATTTACAATCTATTTGTTTCCAGTGTAGTTCCACATACCAGTAATTACCTAAGGTCCTTGAAGCATAACTTTTAAATACACATTTGTTTTTTGCTTCTGTACTCCATGAGACTTTCTCTCTCAACTTAATGGCAGCTAACTTGAGACTATCTGGATCTCCTTTTTAAGTTTGCTGACCCTTTGAGTTGGAATCGACTGGACGGCAATGGGTTTTTGTTTTTTGGTTTTTTACTGTTGTGACTATACTCTTTTATGAAATTTCAGATCAAGGCTTTTGCCCACTTTGCTGCTTACTGAGTCATTTTGCTTTTTCTTATTGAGTGTAGCTTTTTTTTTTTTTTAATGCAGACTGTTTGTCGGATCTATGTACAGTGAATCTCATCTTCTACCCAGTGGGAATATATATATTCTTATTTGTGTCTTTTTTGATGAGCAAAATTTTTTCATGATTTTAACATAGTCCAATTTTTTTTCCTTTTAGGATTAATGTATTTTACTGTGCCCAAATCATGAAGATATCTTTCTATAATTTTCTCCAAAATCTGTATTGTTTTTAACTCACAAATAATCAATTTGATATTTATTCTTGTGTGTATTTTTAGGTACCAGTCATTATATGTATGTATGTATATATATATATAGACTCGACTGCAGTGGGTGTGTGTATATATATATATGTATATATATATGTTTGCACTGAATTGTCCCTTTGGTCACATACATCAGGTAACGATCTACGTATGGTTCTGTTTCTGTTTCATTTGCATTTTGTCCATCCTTTCACCAAAGCCACAGTGCTGTAATCACTGCAGCTTTGTAAACAATCTTGTTATCAAGATGTGTCAGTCATCTGTCTTTTTTCTTCTTTCTGATTGCCCTATTATTGGCTGTTTGCATTTTCATATGACTTATAGAAACAGCTTATCAACCTCAGCAAACAAACATACTTGGTATGTAATGGGCATAGTTTATAATCTGTATATTAATTTGAATAGAATTATTATCTTTACATTATTGAGTCCTCTAATAGCTCCAATTATTTAAATTTCAAATTTTTTTCATAATAATGTTTTAAGTTCATAACATGTGGTTCTTGTGTATTTTTATTAGTTTTATTCCTAGGTATTTGATTTTTTAATATATCGTAAATGTATTTTTAATTTTTTCTTTTATTTCTTTACTGCTGAAACTTAGAAATTGTGTAAGGGAATTAAAAAAAAATTGAGGTACCTGATAAGATCTGAAAAGGCTGGCTTGAGATTTGGGTGTGATTCCTTGGTTGCTGGCCCTGTTTTTAGCTTAGCAGCAGCCATCTTCCATACTATTTCTGAGAGAGGAATATCCAGTAATGATGTAACTACTTGAGACCCCTCCCCATCACATACCCGTGTAATTACTACACGGTAACCAATCTAAGAAAGATAGGTATATCCTTTTAAGCCAATCACCTTATGAGCTGCCTTTATAAGAAGTCACTCCTTACAAATTCTCACCACAGGATCATACCTTACAATGACCCACTACTAATAAAGTAATGTCTTTCAATGAGCTAAGTTTGTAAATGTCAATCAAGTAACGTACTTCATATTCTTTCTTCCAGTCTTATAAAATGTCACTGCTGAATCATCATATTGGGTTACTGAATTCCACTGAATGGAATTCAGACTATTCCCTGCTAAAGCTGATGTTATATTCTCAATAAAACTCTCAATTTAAATTAATCAGAGAACAGATAGTTACTGTATTACAAAATACAATTGATGTTCTGAATTTTATCTTTATTAATGCTTATCATTTGTCCAAAGATTTTTTTATTTTACATTAACAGCTATATCACCTACAACTAATGACAGTTTTATTCTTCTTTACAACCATAAACTTAATAAAACTTTAAGTCTACACATCAAGTATAATTAAAGATACATAAACAAGCATTCGAGGATAAGAAGCAAGACCAGCATAAATCAGAAATTCAAAAATTAAAAACAGAAATGGAAAACAATCGGGAAAAATGAAAATAAAGAGTTGACTAACTTAAGAAGAAATTGAAGGTAAAACAAAATTATCTGAGAAATGAAGAACAAATTATATTTTGTACAAAGGAGAATAGATTCAAATGAAATTTTAATGAGGAATATTATAGGAGGCAGGAAAACAACCAAGGGATTAAAAACAACATAAAAAAGTAAAAAAGATGACAATGAAAGTAGTGAAAATGCAGAAAAGGTGAAGAAAGAAAAATGTTTGTTTTATTGGAGTTGCTGAGACGAAACAATAGGTCAAAGTTAATATGTAAAACTATAACCTGAAGCACTTTCTGAAAATAAAAAATACCTGAATCTGCACATTGAAAGAGTTCACTTGGTACCTTGAAAAATTAAGTGTGACCAACTCTAAGCTATACCATTTAAAAAATACTAGATTCCAAAGATTAAGCTAAAATTTTCAAAGCATCCAGGCAAAAGGTCAGATAAATTACAAAGGTAAATAATTGATGATTATCAGACTCAATAAAACTAATAATCACAAGACACCATTTTGCGTTTAAAAAGCAACAAACGAAAGTGTAAATAAAAGGATTTTCTATCCAGTCAAGTTGTCCTCCCAATAACAATGCCAGAAGAACTACAGATACAGAAACTATAACAAAATCTGTCCTTCTTGAGAACTTGACTACAGGGTGAGATTCAGCCAACTAAGCAATGACTTTGAAAATTTCAGAAAAAGAACTGAGGGAGAACATATTAAAACGTGTAAATGTACATATAAAAAGAAAACAAAAGGAGGCAAGGCCAGGATGGCAGAGTAGTCAGATGCTTCCTATGGTCCCTCTCACAACAAAAACCTGAAAAAAACAAGTGAATCAGTTATATGACAATCTAGGAGCCCTGAACATCAAAGGCAAAGTTGAGGAATTGGACTGAGTAGCAGGGGAGGGAAAGACAGTTCAGAAGCAGTGAGGAGTTGACAGATCTCATTCAGCAGGAATCCTGCAGGCTGGAATCACTGACATGAGCACAGTGAGGCAAATAGTAGCATTCAGGACATGTTTTCCACATTGAGAGAGACTGAGTGGCTGAGAGTCCACCCACGCCTCCAGAATCAGCAAAACACTGCACGCAATCAGCAAAAGACAAGTACTTGCGTCTATTCTACGATGTGGAGGAAAAAAACACCTCTTTGGAAAAAATAAAACTCTCTTCCATTTACTTGATTCCTTCTCCCTATGCACTGGGTCCTGAGTCGACTTCACTGATAGTCACTTTCCCTGGGCCAAAAGTAGGACCTGTCTCATGCACTTAGCTATTCTCCCAGCCTTGGAGAAGGAACAAATTAAAAAAACAGGGGAAAAATTAATTTGCTCTCTACCCTAAGCCAGGAATTCTGGACAGAAATAGCTCCTTTGCCTAGGCACAGGCATAAGGGGTCCACAGACTTTGAATGCCTTTCACTACTGCATAGACCTGCGTGGGCCTATTTCAACAGCGTAGGCCCTAATTAGCACAGTACAACAGGGTATATAACTAAAGTCTAGCTTCACCTGTTTCAGCTATATGGTGGAGAGGCCAGTTCGTAACATTTGACACCACTCTGCCTATTAAGCAGGGTCATCAATCACCCACATTAGGGGCCTGAGGACTGGTGCCTCCACCCACACCACCTAGCCACCCTTGACAGGGATCCAAGGATAAGTGGTGCCTCCCAGTCCGTACAGTCAACAGCATTTGGTGCCCATAGTCTGGCTGCAAAACCCACCCACCTACGTGCGCTAGGGAAGAGGAACACATTTTCCTCACATACCATCGGGATGGATGTCAGTGACCTGCCTTGTTCAGCACATAACCCCCCACTGCAGACAGATACCTGTGTCTACACCAATCACCCCACCCCTCTAAACTGTAGAACATAGCCTGCACCACACAGTTGGTGACCAACTACCTGGACACCTGGACACCATACAACAAAAGTAAATGGACTCCTGGGCTCATACTTAGTAGCAGCTCTAACCACCTGGTGGCAGAATGTTAGAGCTTCAAAGGCATCAACAGTCAAACTAGCTCACTTGAGCAGCCTATTTGGGTATATGTGAAAACAAAACAAAATAAGAAGCCAGGACACAGTAAGCAAACATAAATTAAATAAATACAATAACTTATTGATGGCTCAGAGACAACAGTCAATATCAAATCAGATAAAGAGGCAGACCATGATGTCCTCAGCAAGCTCCCAAAACGAAGAATCAAGAAATCTTCTCGATGAAGATAATTTCCTAGAATTATGCCAGAGATAGAACACAAAAGATTAATATACAGAACTCTTCAAGAGATCAGGAAGGAGATCAGGCAAAATGGAAAAGAAGCCAAGCAGCACACAGACAAAGCATTAGAGGAACTTAAGACGATTAGAGAAGAGCACAATGACAAAATTAATATGCTGCAAGAATGCATAGAGAGCCAGCAAACAGAAATCCAGAAGATTAACAATAACGTTTCATAATTAGACAACTCAATAGAAAGTCATGAGAGGAGAACTGAGGGACTAGAAGTCCAAATTAATGAGACTGAAGATAAAGGACTTGACACAAACTTATTTGAGAAAAACCAGAAAAGAATTAAAAAAAAATTAAGAAACACTAAGAATTATGTGGGACTCTAGCAAGAGGAATAAACTATGAGTGATTGGAGTACCAGAACAGGGGGAGGGGATAACAGAAGATACAGAGAGAATTGTCAAAGATTTGTTGGCAGAAAACTTCCTTGATATAGTGAAAGACAAGAATATATCTATCCAAGATGCTCACTGAAACCCACACAAGGTAGATTTCAAAAGAAAGTCACCAAGACATATTATAATCAAACTTGCTAAAACCAAAGATAAAGAGAGAATTTTAAGAGAGACTAGAGAAAAACAAAAAGTCACCTACAAAGGAAAGCCAGTGTGACTAAGTTCGGACTACTCAGCAGAAACCATGCAGGCAAGAAGGCAATGGGATGACATATATAAAATCTTGAAGGAAAACAAAAACCTTGCAAGCCAAGAATTATATATCCAGCAAAACTGTCTCTCAAATATGAAAGTGAAATTAGAACTTTTCCAGATAAATAGAAGTTTAGGGAATTTGCAGAAAGCAAACCAAAATTACAAGAAACACTAATGGGAGTCCTCTGGTTAAAAAATCAATAACATCAGATAATAAACCAAGACTAGAACACAAGACAGAACAACTAGATATCAACCCAGACTGGGAAATCACAAAAATAAATCAAAGATAAAACATTCAAAATGGGGCTGCAGGGATGTCATTATGTAAAAGATGGTAATATTAAAACAAAAAAGAGGGACTAAAAAATGTAGTCATAGATCTTTCATATGGAGAGGAAGTCAAGGTGATATCAAGAAATAAAAGATTGGTTTAAATTCAGAAAAATAAGGGTAAACATTAAGATAAAAACAAAGGAAACTAACAAGCCTACACATCAAAATAAAAAACAAGAGAAGCATAAAGACTCAGTGAATACAAAAGCAACAATGAAAAAGTGGAAAAGAAAATATGTAAAGAAAAACGACTTGGCACAGAAAATTAAGTGAAACAAAGAAACTATCAACAACACACACACAAAAAGACATCGAAATGACAGCACTAAACTCAAACATATAAATAATTATGCTGAATGTAAATGGATTAAATGCACCAATAAAGAGACAGAGAGTGGAAGAATGAATAAAAAACACATGATCCATCTATATGATGCCTACAGGAGGTACACATTAGACTTAAAGACACAAACTAAAATTCAAAGGATGGAAAAAATATATATCAAGGAAACAACAAACAAAAAAGTACAGGAGTGGCAATACTAATCTCTGACAACATAGTCTGTAAAGTAAAATCCACCACAAAGGATAAGGAAGGACACTATATGATGAATAAAGGGTCAATATGTTTGGAGGATATAACCATAATAAATATTTATGCACCCAAAAACAGGGCTCCAAAATACATAAAACAAACTCTAACAGCATTGAAAAGAGAGACAGCTCCACAATAATAGTAGGAGACTTCAACAAACAATTTTTGGTGAAGGACAGAAGATCCAGAAAGAAGCTCAATAAAGACATGGAAGAGCTAAATGCCACAATAAACCAACTTGACCTCATAGACTTATACAGAACACTCCACCCAACACCAGCCAAGTAAACTTTCTTTTTCAACACACATGGAATATTCTCCAGAATAGACCACATATTAGGCCATAAAGCAAGCCTTAACAGAATTCAAAACATAGATATATTACAAAGCATCTTTTCTGACCAGAAATCAATAACACAAAAAGCAAGGAAAAAATATCAAACTCGTGGAAACTGAACAACACCTTGCTCAAAAACTACTGAGTTATAGAAGAAATTAAGGAAGCAATACAGAAATTCATAAACTCAAATGAGAATGAGAACTCTTCCTATCAGAACCTTTGGGACACAGCAAAAGCAGAGCACAGAGGTCAATTTATAGCAATAAATGCTCACATCCAAAAAAAAGAAAGGGCCAAAAACAATGAATTATCCCTACAACTAGAACAATTAGAAAGGGAGCAGCAAAAGAAACTCTCAAGCACCAGAAGAAAACAAATAAAAATTAGAGCAGATTAAATGAAATAGAGAACAGAAAAACAATTGAAAGAGTTAATAAGGCCAAAAGCTGGTTCTTTGAAAAGATCAACAAAATTGATAAACCATTGGCCAAACTGACAAAAGAAAAGCAGGAGAGGGAGCAAATAACCGGAATAAGAAATGAGGTGGGCGATATCACAGGAGACCCAGCTGAAATTAAAATAATAGAATACTATGAAAAATTGTACTTTAACAAATTTGAATACCTAGAGGAAATGGATAAATTTCTAGAAACTCACTACCTACCTAAAATAACACAAAAAGAGGTAGAATAACTAAATAAACCTATAACAAAAGAAGAGATTGAAGAGACAATTAAAAAACACCCAACAAAATAAAGTCCTAGCCCTGACAGCTTCGCTAGAGAATTCTACCAAATTTTCAGAGAAGAGTTAATGCCACTACTACTAAAGGTATTTCAGAGCATATAAAACGGTGGAATACTCCCATTCTATGACATCAGCATAACCCTGATACCAAAAACAGGTAAAGACACCACAAAAAAAGAAAATTTCAGACATATATCCCTCATGAATTTAGATGCAAAAATCTTCAACAAAATTCTAACCAGTAAAATTGAACAACATATCAAAAAAATAATTCACTGTGACCAAGTGGGATTCATACCAGGTATATAGGGATGGATTGACATTAGAAAAATAGTCAATGTAATCCTTCACATACATAAAACAAAAGACAAGAATCATGTGATCTTATCAATTGATGCAGAAAAGGCAGTTGACAAAGCCCAACACCCAATCATGATAAAAACTCTCATGAAATTCCTCAACATAATAAAGGGCATTTATACAAAGCCAACAGCTAACATCATCCTAAATGGAGAGAGTCTGAAGGCACTCCCTTGAGAATGAGAACCAGACAAAGATGCCCTTTATCACCACTCTTATTCAAAATTGTGCTGGAGGCCCTAGCCAAAGCAATTAGGCTAGACTAAACAAATAAATAGATAGATAATACATAAACAAATAAATAAATGAATGAATAAATAAGGGGCATCCAAATTGGTAAGGAAGAAGTAAAAGTACCTCTTTTTGCAGATGATATGATCTTATACACAGAAAACCCTAAAGTCTCCACAAGAAAACTACTGAAACTAATAGAAGATTTCAGCAAAGTATCAGGGTACAAGATAAACATACATAAATCAGTTGGAAACCCTGATGGTGTAGTGGTTAAGTGCTACTGCTGCTAACCAAAAGGTCAGCAGTTTAAATCCACTAAGTGCTCCTTGGAAACTCTGTGGGGCAGTTTTACTCTGTCCTACAGGGTCGCTATGAGTTGGAATCGACCCGACAGCAACAGGTTTGGTTTTTTTTTTAAGTCAGTTGGATTCCTCTACACCAACAAAGAGAACTTTGAAGAGGGAATCACCAAATCAGTACCATTTACAATAGCCCCCAAGAAGATAAAATACTTAGGAACAAATCTAACCAGGGACATAAAGGACCTATACAAAGAAAACTGCAAGACACTACTACAAGAAACAAAAAGAGACCTACATAAGTAGGAAGACATACCTTGCTCATGGACAGTAATGCTCAACATTGTGAAAATGTCTATTCTACCCAAAGTAATCTATAGATACAATGCAGTCCAAATCAAAATTCCAATGTCATTTTTTAATAAAATGGAGAAACAGGTCACCAACTCTATATGGAAAAGGAAGAGCCCCCCCCAATAAGTAAAGCATTACTGAAGAAGAAAAACAAAGTGGGAGGTCTCACACTACCTGATTTTAGAACTTATTATACAGCCACAGATACTTAGACCAATGAAACAGAATTGAGAATCCAGACACAAATTCATACATTTATGCACATCTGATATTTGACAAGTCTCAAAGTCTGTTAAATGGGGAAAAGACAGTCTCTTTATCAAATGATGCTGGCATGACTGGATATCCACCTGCCAAAAAATGAAACAAGACCCATTCCTCACTCTATGCACAAAAGTTAACTCAAAATGGATCAAAGACCTAAATATAAAATCTAAAATGATAACAAGATCATAGAAGAAAAAATAGGGACAATGCTAGGAGCCCTAACACGTGGCATAAACAGAATACAAAACATTACTAACAATGCACAAACACTAGAAGAGAAACTAGATAACTAAGAGCTCCTAAAAGTCAAACACTTATGCTCATCCAAACACTTCATCAAAAATTTGAAAAGACAACCTACAGACTGGGAAAAAAATTTTGGCTATGACAAATCCGATCAGTGTCTAATCTCTAAAGTCTACAAGATACTGCAAAACCTCAACAATGAAAAGACAAATAAACCAATTACAAAATGGACAAAGGATATGAATGAGTACTTCACCAAAGAAGACATTCGGGTGGCTAACAGATACCTGAGGAAATGGTCACAATTATTAGCCATTAGAGAAATACAAATCAAAACTACAATGAGATACCATCTCATCCCAATAAGGCTAGCATTAATCCAAAAAATAATAATAATAAGTGTTGGAGAAGTTGTGGAGAGACTCGAGCACTTATACACTGTGGTAGGAATGTGAAATGGTGTAACCACTTTGGAAATTGATTTGGTGCTTCCTTAACAAGGTAGTAATAGAACTACCATACAGTCCAACAATTTAACTCGATGAAATATGTCCCAGAGAAATAAGAGCCCTCACACAAATAGATATATGCACACCCGTGTTCATTGCAGCACTGTTTACAATAATAAAAAGATGGAAACAACCAAGGCACCCATCAATGGATGAATGGATAAACAAATTATGGTATATTCACACAATGGAATACTATGCAACAGTAAAGAACAACGATGAATCTGCAAAACCTCTCATAACATGGATGAATCTGGAAGGCATTATGCTGAGTGAAATTAGTCACAAAAGGACAAATGTTGTATGAGGCCACTATTATAAGAACTCAAGAAAAGGTTTAATCACAGAAGAAAACATTCTTTGATGGTTACCATGGTAGGGAGGGAGGGAAGGAGACAGGTATTCACTAACTAGATAGTAGGTAAGGGTTATCTCAGGTGAAGGGAAGGACAACACACAATACAAGGGAAGGCAGCACAAATGGACTAAACCAAAAGCTGAGAAGTTTCCTGAACACAACCAAACACTTCAAGGGAGAGAGCAGCAGGGTTGGGAATCTGGGGACCATGGTTTCAGGGGACATCTAGGTCAATTGGCATAACAAAGTATATTAAGAAAATGATCTGCATCCCACTTTGGTGAGTGGTGTCTCGGGTCTTAAAAGCTAGCAAGTGGCCATCTAAGATGCATCAACTTGTCCCGCCCCAAATGGAGCAAAGGAGAATGAAGAATACCAAAGAGTCTTGGAAAATGTGAGCTCAAGAGAAAGAAAGAGTGAAATAAACCAGAGACTCCTTCAGCCTGAGACAGGAAAAACTAGATGGTGCCAGGCTACCACCAATGTCTGCCCTATCAAGGAACACAACAGAGAATCCCTGATGGAGCAGGAAAAAAGTGGGATGTAGACCTCAAAGTCCAGTAAAAAGACCAGACTTACTGGTCTAACTGAGACTGGAGGGACCCCGGAGGACATGGCCCCTGGACTCTCTGTTAGCCCAGAACTGAAACCATTCCCAAAGCCAACTCTTCAAAGATTAGACTGGAGTATAAGACAATATGATACTCAAGAAGAGAGTGCTTCTTAGCTTAAATAGATTAAAAAAAAAAGATACATGAGACTAAATGTGCAGTTCCTGTTAGGAGGCAAGATGAGAGGGCAAAAAAGGACAGGAGCTGGTGAATGGACAATGGGAATACAAGGTGGAGAGGAGTGTGCTATCACATTGTAGGGAGAACAAATAGGGTCACGTAACAGCGTGTGTATAAGTTTTTGTATAGAAACTGACTTGAATTACAAACTTTCACTAAAGCACAATTTAAAAAAAAAGAAAATTTTCTGCATCCCACTTTTGTGAGTGGCATCTCTGGTCTTAAAAGCCAGAAAGCGTCCATCTAAGATACATCAATTGGTCCCGACCCACCTGGAGCAAAGGAGAATGAAGAACACCAGAGTCAAAGAAAAATATTAGCCCAAGAGACAGAAAGGGCCACATAAAACCAGAGATTCCATCAGCCTGAAGCCAGAACAAGATGATGTCCGGCTACCACCAATGACCTCCCTGACAGGGAACACAGTGGAGAGTCCCTGACAGAGCAGGAGAAAAGTGGTGTGCAGAACTCAAATTCTAGTTAAAAAATAACCAGACTTAATGGTCTGACTGAGACTGGAGGAACCCTGGAAAACATGGCCTCCAGACTCTCTGTTAGCCCCAAACTGAGACCATTACCAAAGCCATCTCTTCAGACAAAGATTAGACTGGAGTATAAGATGAAATGATACTTTTGAAGAGAGTGCTTCTTAGCTTAAATAGATTAAAAAAAAAAAAAAATAGATACGTGAGACTAAATGAGCAGCTCCTGCCCAGAGGCGAGATGAGAAGGCAAAAAAAGACAGGAGCTGGTTGAATGGACACAGGAAATCCGAGTTGGAAAGGAGGAGTGTGCTATCACATTATAGGGAAAGCAACTAGGGTCACGTAACTGTGTATGAATTTTTGTGTGAGAAACTAACTTGAACTGTAAATTCTCACTTAAAGTACAATAAATATATATATGTAGGTATTTTCCTTGCAAAAATCTAAGCTCTTTTTACTTCATCCCAACTTTCTCACTTAAATTCTTAATTGTGTAGACTTATTTATCTTTTTATCACTGTGCTTGTTCTCATTTCATATAAATTACATTGTATCTATTTTTCTGAAAATTCATTTTTTTCTTTGAAATATACGTTTTGAAAATATTTTGTTAGTAGTACATATAAAACTAACAATATTCTTTTTAATTACTGCTAAGTATAGGATCCCTGGTGGTTAAGTGGCTAAGAGCTCAGCTGCTCACCAAAAGGTTGGCAGTTCGACTCTACCAGATCCTGCTTGGAAACCATATGGGACATTCTGTTCTGTCCTATAGGGTTGCTATAAGTTGGAATCTACTCAGCGGCAATGGGTTTGGTTTTGGCTTTTTTAAGTATAGTATCAAACATGTCAGAGTTTATTGAACCACTCCTTTATTTTTCTTGTTGCTAGATGCCATTGAGTCAGCTCCCTTTCATGGTGACCTTATGCATAACAGGATGAAACATTTCCTGGTCTTATGCCACCTCATGATCATTGGTTTGTTGGAGTCTATTTATTAGTATGTTTGAATCTATTGTTGTAGATATTGTGTAGTGCCTTCTAACTTTAGGCAGTTCATCTTCCAGCACCATATAGAACAATAATCTGTTGTAATCCATAGGATTTTCATTGACTAATTTTCAAAAGAAGATTGCCAGGCCTTTCTTCCTAGTCTACCTTAACAAAAAAAACCCATTGCCCTAGAGCCAATTTGAACTCATAGTGACCCTGTAGGACAGAGCAGAACTGCCCACAGGATTTTCAAAGAGTGGCTGGTGGATTCAAACTGTCAACCTTTTGGTTAGCAGCCTAACGCCTAACTACAGTGTCGCTATGGTGTGTGTGGGAGACAGTGTCTGACCTCCTCTAACTTCACTAGGGGGAAAGAGGATCAAGATCAACAGTCCAAGGGTGGTTCCTATGAGGCGAAGGCCAGAGATGCATCCTCTCTCCACGAGCTTTACCAATTTTGACACCAACTGTCCCTCCCATGGCATACTCTACTTCTCTGCTGAGTTTGATAATTCATTGCAATGTCCACACAAAACTCAGACCATATTCACGATTATGGGGTTTATTAAGGAAGTAACAGGTTACAATTCAAGTTCAGGGAACACTGTCCATCAGGACAGCCTCTTTCCAGCTGTGCCCCAAGCGTACCTCTCTGGCTCTTAGCCTCTGCCCTGTCCAGGCAAGTGTTTAAAGGCTCTTTTAGCTCTGCCAATAATTGTCCCCCCTCCACTCCACCAGTAAGCCTCAGCCTAAAGGTGCTCAGCTCTAGCTCTGTGGGTCAGCAAATCTGGACCCACCAAGTGCCTAAAGTCACCCTACTCCACCAGCTAGCCTCCTGCCTGAAGGTGCCCATCTTTCTCACTACTTGGGCCAGGAAACCCACTGCGTCATCTCCTACCGGTCTCTCTTGCTGCCATTCTCTCCCACTGCTTCTTGTCATCTTCAGTGTTACAGCTCTGTTTCTGTCTATATTTCTCTCCCTCTTGGTTTCCTAGTTCTAGAATGTTCTCAGCTAAGGGACCAAAGGTACCAAGAATGTGCTCCACTCTTGGCCCTTCTTCCTTGGTGGTGGTGAGATTCTCTCTTTGCTCTAGAATTGGCTCTCTTTTAAGTCTAGTGAGGTGGCAAAACTGACGAATCCCCTTGGTGGGCCACAAGTACCTTATTTGCATGGCTCCACACAATCACTTGGGTGGGAGTTACAAGACCATGACAAAAAAGACCACACAAAAGAGATCTATCACAACACAGTCTGAAAGCTCCACTGAACTTGTCCACTATGGGTGACCCTGCTGGTATTTGAAATACTGGTGGCATAGCTTCAAGTATCACAGCAACACACAAGTTACCACAGTACAATAAACTGACTGACAGGTGATGGCTCCCCTATTTAGGCTGGTTTTAATATTTTACCATTTTAAATGATGATACAAATTAATTTCCTGGCTTATGCTTTCCTGTGCATAGAATCTAGAGTAGATGTTGAGAATTGACTTTACTTGGTCATGTTGTTGTTGTTAGGTGCCATCAAGTCATTTCCAACTCATAGCAACCATAGGTACAACAGAAAGAAACACTGCCCAATCCTGCACCATCTTCACAATTGTTACTATGATTAAGCCAATTGTTGCAGCCACTGTGTCAGTCCATCTCCTTGAGAGTCTTCCTCTTTTTCTCTGACCTTTACTAAGCACGATGTCCTTCTCAAGGGACTGGTCTCTCCTGATAACATACCCAAAGTAAATGAGATGAAGTCTTGCAATACTTGCTTATAAAGAGCATTCTGGCCGTACTTCTTCCAAGAGAGATTTGTTCATTCTGGCAGTCCGTGGTATATTCAAAATTCTTCACCAACACCGTAATTCAAAAACATCAATTCTTCTTTGTTCTTCATTATTCATAGTCCAGCTTTTGCATGCATATGAGGCGATTGAAAATATCGTGGCTCGGTCACACTCAACTTAGTCCTCAAAGTGCCATCTTTGCTTTACAACATTTTAAAGAGGTCTTTGGTAGTAGATCTGCCCAGTGCAATTTGTCATCTGATTTCCTGTTGTTTCCACAGGCATTGATTGTGGATCCACGTAAAATGAAATCCTTGACAACTTCAATCTTTTCTCTGTCGTGATGTTACTTTATTGGTCACAGGATATATTTATTTTTAAAGCTATTACAGTCTCCTGAACTCCTTCCAAAATTGCTGCAGTACCGGCTGTGAATGAGAGTTCAAGTTTTCCCATATTCTTGCCAAAATTTATATCAAGACTCTAGAATCTTTGCTAATCTGATGGATTGCAAAAAGGTATCTCATTGATGTAATGATTAGCATGGTCTGCTTACTACTAAGTTTCAATCATTTTTTATGGACAATTTGCTCTTTCTTGTCTGAAATGCTTAAGCATACATGCTGCCCATTTTAAATTGGGTTATTTGCCTTAATAAAATTTATGAACACACTAATATATATAAAAAATTTTCAGGTATTTTCTACAACTTTGCGCTCTTTTCAACATGGCATGCAGATGCTTTAAATACTGTAGTGGTCAAATTTATCTAGTTTCATCTTCGTGTGTTTTACTTCGTTTTCTTTAGACCACTACCCTTCCATAAAAGCCAAAAGCATATTACTATACATTATTTTGGTATTAAAACAGCTTTTTTTTTTCTTATTTAAGATTTTCTTTGTTAATTTTTACTTTTTATTATTGTCTATTTAAGTTGTTAATATATCTGAGAATTGTTTTTATGAAAGTGTAAGTTAAGAAACCAACTTATTTTTCCCCCCGTTTAGAGACAATTTTCCTAACATGACATTGATTAATCTTTTCCATACTGATATTATGTGTATTATTTATATTAAATTTCCTTATATTTATGAATTTCTGAGTTCTATATTGTTTCATTGCTATAGTTGTATGTATGTGAATATAAATGCCAATAATAAAATTAAATTTCTATAGACTTACACTATATTTAGTTCCTAGGTACGATAATTTACCCTGCTTCCAATTAACCTTTTCCCCAAAATTTATTGGCTATATTTACAAATTTATTTTTCCATATGTTTTCAAATTAGTTTACCAGGTTGCATGAAAAATCTTTTTGGAATTCTTCTTGAGTCCAACCCACACCCAAGCGGTTGGGGCAAGGAAAATACAAGATGAACATGAAGCATCTTATATTGTCAGAAAGTAAGAAGTGCTTAAAAAATTGAGCAACAAAATAAATAGTGTAGTATTCAATATATGTAAATAAATGAATAAATAAGTAAGTAAGTGGGGAAGAAGAGGCAAATCTTCCTTACAAAAGAATCCAAATATTAATATGTAGAGGCTTCCCTCTTCAGGAGGCTAGTCCTGTATTATTCTTTGGAAAAGTACAGGCTTTCTCATTTTATCAGGTAATTAGCTTAGATGGACTCAAACCGTAAACTCCTTTTTTTGGAGGCAGCTTAAACCTCAGCAACTCTTGATTTCTTCAAACCCTGTCTTTCCATTCTTCACACCAGAAACATGTGGCTAAAGATTTTCTATTGGAGCTTCAGCCAACCTGCACGGTATTGTCTGTCCTCAGTCTAAAAAATATAAAAATGGGTAAAACTCAGTCATTCCCTTTTCCAGACAGCAATACTCCTCTAAAATCTGCCAACATTTGCTCATTCCCCAGTCCCTTTAGGCGGTGTGCTTCTTTTTTATTTGGGGCAAATTTATAATTACTTGTAGAAGGGTTATTTATACAAAAAACAACTCCACTGGTATCTTTTTTAAAAGAAATGTTTTATATTAGGATAGTTTTAGATTTTCAGAAAAATTGCACATAGAGTTCAGAGAGTTCACATATACACCTTAGCCAGTTTTGTCTATTATTAACTTCTTACATTACCTTGGTGCATTTGTCACAACTAAGAAACGTATGTTGGTACATTACTATTAACTAAATACCTGAATGTATTCAGAATTCACTAATTTTTCAACTAACATACTCTTCCCATTTCAGAATTCCAATCACATCCCATTTGCATTTCGTAGTTGTCTTAGTTATCTTGTGCTGCTGTAACAGACATACCACAAGCAGATGGCTTTAACAAAGAGAAGTTTATTTTCTCACAGTAAAGTAGGATAAAATTCCAAATTCAGCGTGTCAGCTACAGGGAAAGGCTTTCTCTCTCTGTGGGCTTTGCAGGTAAGTCTTTCTTGTCAATCTTCCCCTGGACTAGGAGCTTCTCTGGCAAGGAACCCTAGGTCTAAAGGACGCAATCTTCTCCCGGTGCTTCTTTCTTGGTGGTATGAGGTCCCCCTGTCTCTCTGCTTGCTTCTGTCTTTTATATCGCAAGAGATTGCCTTAAGATACAATCCAATCTTGTAGACTGAGTCCTGCCACACTAACACAGCTACTGCCCATTCTCCCTTATTAACATCGTAGAGGCAGGATTTACAACATATTGGAAAATCATACAATGCCAGGAATCATGGCTCAGCCAAACTGATACACATACATATTTTTGGGGAGATATAATTCAATCCATGACAGTAGTCATGTCTCATTATTCTCTTCCACTCTTTGACAATGTCTCAGTTTTTCCTTGTTTTTCATTTCATTCCTTTTTGACTACTGGTCAGATATTTTGTAGAATGCCCACTAATTTGTGTTTGTTTGATGCTTCCTTGTGGTTAGACTTGGATTATGAATCTTGAAGAATTATGCCAAACATTAAAATGACATTTTCATTATATCATATTAGAAATATATACTACTGACATGGCATCACTGATGATGGTATCCTTGATCGCCTGGCCAAGACAGTGTCTACCAGATTTCTCCACTGTAAATTTAACATTTCCCCTTTCCATACTGCAGTCTTTGGAAGCAAGTCACTAAGTATACTCCCCAATCAAGGAGGAAAGGGGGAAAGGGTAATTAACTTCAGTTCTTTTGAGGGGGAGAGCATATTTACATTAATTATTGGAATTACTCTGCAAGAAGTTTTGTCTCTTCTCCTGTATTTATTTATATATTCAATCAGGACTCGTATATAATATGGACTCATATATATTTATTTTGTATTTTGGGTCATGATCTAATATTTCAATAATCCAATATTTTGTTGCTCAAATTGTTTTAACTTTGGCTATTGGGAGCTCTTTTAGGTTGGCTCCTTATTTCATTGACATGCTCCCTTCTCTTTCTTTTCTCTTTTTTGAATATTTTATTGTGTTTTAGATGAAAGTTTATACAGCTAATTAGATCCTCATTCAACAATTCATGCACAAATTGTTCTATGACATTGGTTACAATCTCCGTAATGTGTCAACACTCTCACCATTTCCACACTGACTGTCCAGTTTCCTTGCCCCTCCTTGCCTTCTCATCTTTGCTTTTGTGTAAATGTTGACTTTTTGGTCTTGTATAGTTGATTGTTTAAAGGGTCACAATCCTTATGTGTGTTATTGTTTATTTTATAGACCAGTCTATTATCTGACTGAGAGGTGAGCTTCAGGAGTGGCTTCAGTTCCAGGTTAAAAGAGTATCTTAGGGCAATAGTCTCAGGGGTTCCTCTAGTCTCTATCAGTCCAGTAAGTCTGGTCTTTTTTATGAATTTGGGTTTTGTTCTACATTTTGCTCCCATTGTAACCAGAACCTTCTATTGTGTTCCTGGTGAGAAGGTCGGTAGTAGTAGCCAGATGCCATCTATTTCTTCTGGCCTCAGGCTAGAAGAGGTTGTGGTTTGTGTGGGCCATTAGTCCTACGGACTAATTTCTTCCTTGAGTCCCAGATAGGAAGAGACCAATAGCTGTGTCTTCAGTGGACTTTCATGAACTTTTAAGACCCAGATACTACACGCCAAATGAGGATGTAGAATATTATCTTTATGAACTAGGTTATGCCAGTTGACCTAGTTGTCCCTCGAGACTATGGTCCTGAGTCTTCAAGCCCAGAAAATCAATCCCATGAGGTGTTTGGGTATGTATAGGAAGTATCCATAACTCTGCTCCCTGTGTGCATTATTGTATATATGGATGTATATGTAGCACATACCTATATACACACATGCATGTACTCCCATATGCCTTCCTACATCTATATAGCATACATATCTACTTGTGTAACCACTCACATAATTTTTGCTTATTTCTTTCATTGCAAAATTGTACATGTTGTAGCATTTACCGTAGTTGTCCTTTATTCTTGCATACCTCTCAGTGTCTTTATTTACTTTGGTCACATTCTGCTGACTTCCTCATTATTGTGTATTGCCTTTCCCATCACCAGAATCAACATGTGTCTGCTATCTAGTAGGGAAGCTCTGGTGGTGTAGTGGTTAAGAGCTAAGGCTTCTAATCAAAAGGTCGGCAGTTTGAATCCACCAGGCACTCCTTGGGAACTCTATGGGGCTGTTCTAATCTGTCCTATAGGGTGGCTATAAGTAGTAAACATCTCGATGGAAAAGGATTTGGTATTTTTTGGTTTGACTATCTACCAAGTGATTCCCCTCCATCCCCCTCCCATCTCTGGTAATCATCAAAGAACATTACTTTCTGTGTGTACACCTATTCTTAACTTTTTATAAAAGTAGTTATCATGTAATAATTGTCCTTTTGTGTTAGACTTATTTTACTCAACATAATGTCATCCAGATTCATCCATGTTATGTTTTGTGGACTCATCATTATTCTTTATCGTTGCATAGTATTCCACTGTATGCATGTACCACAATTCATTTATCCATTCTTCCATTGATGGGCATTTAGGTTGTTTCCATCTTTTTGCTATTGTGAATTATGCTACAATGAACATAGGTGTTCATCCACCTATTTGTGTCACTGCTCTTATATTTCTAGGATATATACCTAGGAGTAGGATTGCTGGATCATAAGGTATTTATATTTCTAGCTTTTTGAGGAAGTGCCATACCATTTTCCATAGTGGCTGTACCATTTTAAAATCCCACCAGCAGTGTATAAGGGTTTCAATCTTACCAGCACTTGTTTTCTGATTTTTTTGATCAGTGCCATTTTTGCAGGGCAAGGTGGTTTCTCACTGAAGTTTTGATTTGCTTTTCTCTAGTGGCTAATGATTGTGAGCATCTCTTCATGTATTTGTAAGCCACCTGATGTCCTCTTTGGTGAAGTATCTGTTCATGCCTTTTGCCCATTTTTGATTGGATCGTTTTTCTTTTTGTTGTTGAGTTGTTGAAGTTTTCTATATATTTTAGAGATTAGACTTTTGTCGGATATGTCATTACCAAAAATTTTTCCTAGTCTGTAGACTCTGTTTTTATTCTTTTTGTAAAGTCTTTTGATGAGCATTAAGTATTTAATTTTTAGGAGGTCCCAGTTATCTAATGTACCTTCTGTTGTCCAAGCATTTTTAATTGTGTTTGATAATGTATTTATGCCAAAAATTAGGACTGCTCACTTTGTCCCTATGTAATCTTCTAGAAACTTTAAAAAAAAAAAAACTTTTTTTAATCTTCTAGAAACTTTATAGTTTTAGTTTTAACATTTAGGTCTTTAATCTATTTTGAGTTTGTTTTGTGTATGGTGTGAGATATGATATTGTATCATTTTTCTGCAAATGGATATCCTGTTTTTCCATCATTGTTTGTTAAAGATACTGTCTCTTTCCCATTGAATGGACTTCAACCCATTGTCAAAGGCAGCTGTGCAAAGATGGATAAATTTACTTCTGGGTTCTCAATTTTGTTCCATTGGTTTATGTGTCTGGTGCTGAACCAGTACCAGGCTGCTGTGGCTGTATACTAAATTCTGAGATTGGGAAGTGTGAGGCCTCCTACTATGTTGTCTTTCTTCAACACTGCTTTATTTATTCAGGGCCTCTATACTTTTCATATAAAGTTTTGTTAAAGAATGTTGTTGCAATTTGGATCAGGATTGCATTATATTTGTAGGTCGCTTTGGGTAATATTGACATTTTCACAACGTTAAGTTCTCCCATCAATGAGTATGGAATGCTTTTCCATATGCAGGCTTTCTTTGTTCCTTGCAGTAGTGTTTTGTACTTTTCCTTGTGTAAGTCTTGTAAGTACCTAGTTTGATTTATTTCTAGGCATTTTATCCTTCTGAGGGCTATTAAAAATGAGATTGTTTTCTTGATATCCTTTTTGGAGTTCTGGTTGTTACTGTAGAGAAATCCAACTGATTTTTGTATGTTGATCTAGTATCCTAAAATTTTGCTGAAACTTTCTATTAGTTTCAGTAACTTTCTAGTGGGATCTCTAGGATTTTCTATGTGTAGGATTATGTCATCTGTGAATAAGGATAGATTTACTTCTTCCTTACCAATCTGTTGTTGTTGTTAGGTGCCATTGAATCGATTCTGACCCACAGCGACCCCATGTACAACAGAATGAAACAGTGCCCAGTCCTGTTCTAGCCTCATGATCTTTGTTATGCTTGAGCTCATTGTCGCAGCCACTGCATCAATCTATCTCATTGAGGGTTGTCCTCTTTTTCACTGACCCTCCACTTTACCAAGCGTGATGGCCTTCTCCAGGGACTGGTCCCACCTGATAACATGTTCATAATATGTGAAATGAAGCATCTCCATCCTCATTTCTAAGGAGTATTCTAATTCTTCCAAGACAGGTTTATTTGTTCTTTTGGCAATCCATGGTATAGTCAATATTCTTTGCCGATGCCACAACACAAGGTGTCAGTTCTTCTTCAGCCTTCCTTATTCATTGTCCAGCTTTCACATGCATATGAGGTGGTTGAAAACACCATGGCTTGAGTCAGGCATATTTTAGTCTTTAAGGTGACATTGTTGCTTTTTAACTCTTTAAAAAGGTCTTTTGCAGCACATATGCCCAATGCAGGAACACTGGTGGCATAGTGGTTAAGTGCTACGGCTGTTAACCAAAAGGTCAGAAGTTCAAATCCACCAGATGATCCTTAGAAACTCTATGCGGCAGTTCTACTCTGTCTTATAGGATCCCTCTGAGTTGGAATCAAGTGTCATTTGATTTCTTGACTGTTGCTTTCATGGGGGTTGATTGTGGATCCAGTTAAAATGACATTTTTGACAACTTCAATCTTTTCTTCTTTTTTAATGATGTTACTTATTTATCCAGTTGTGAGGATTTTTTTTTTTTTATGTTGAGGTTTAATCCATATTGAAGGCTGTAGTCTTTGATCTTCGTCAGTAAGTGCTTCAAGACCTCTTCACTTTCAGCAAGCAAGGGTGTGTCATCTGCATAACGCGGGTTGTTAATGAGTCTTCCTCCAATCCTGATGACACATACCTCTTCATATAGTCCAGCTTCTTGGACTACTTTCTCAGCATACAGATTGAATAAATATTGTGAAAGGATATAACCCTGAGGCACAAATTTCCTGACTTTAAACCATGCAGTATTCCCTGGTTCGGTTTAAACAACTGCCTCTTGATTTATATACAGTTTCCTCATGAGCACAATTAAGTGTTCTAGAATTCCAGTTCTTCACAATGTTATCCATAATTTGTTATGATCTACACAGGCAAATGCCTTTACATAGTCAATGAAACATAGGTAAACATCTCTCTGGTGCTCTCTGCTTTCAGCCAGGATCCATCTGGCATCAGCAATGATATCCCTTGTTGCACTTTCTTTTCTGACTAAACTTATCTTACAAATGTATTCAAAATTAGCTATTAATCACTGATGGCAATAACAATTATATAATATAAATAACAGTAAATTAATGACAATTGCTTATTGTGTAGTGCTGTGAAGATTTAAAAAGTAAGTATATTTAAAGCATTTAGTCCCATGCCTGACATGTACTTTTTCACATATGGGTATTCCTTAAACTTGAAGCTGTATTCTCTTCTTTGTCACAAGATATTTTAGTCATAAGAAAATGTGAGAATTTTAATGAAAAAGTATTTATTGGGTGATGGAAACATTTTTTCTTAGGTCCTTATGTCGTATCATGTAGGTAGCAACCCACTCCACATAGATACTTGGGAAACGTACGAAATTGTATTACCATTAACATGAAAAATGTTAGAAAATGTTTACTTAAATTCTAGTCTGTGTAAACACTTTATTGGGTACTGTGTCTACCAAGCAACACTCTAGGAACTTATAGTATTTGACTGATATATTATTTCATTCTATTTTCCAGAAAAGAGCATAATCCTGTCCTGATAAAGTCCTCATTTTGCAGAAAATATTTCTTAGTGCTTTTTTTGTCGTGTACAATAAGGTCCTAGGAGAAACATTCCTATTAAAATTCAGAGTGCCTCCTTCCAATGTAATGATAACATCAGCAAATTTCAGAAGCATTGGGGCAGCTAAAGCTAGAGAATTGATTAACTTTTACAAAGTGGCTTTAATTCAACTAATTAGATGTTGAATGGGTGTTAAAGTTCAGCTCCAGGGATTTATTGGTTTCTTCAGGAGCTCTACCTATCTCATTTAAAGTTTCTAAAACTTGATATGGTCCATATGAATACTTACAAACATGAGGTCACTTTGAACTGGAAAATCTATCTATAATAATTCTAATATATGTGCAAGGAGTGATTTGCTAGATTCAAAGCTTAGTAAGCAAAGCAGCCAGACCTGTGGTCTTTGCCCATTAATTTATTGTCATTTGGCGAGGCCATTCTCATTGCCATTTATCATTAAAAACCAGGACCTTGACCCATATTAAATTGTGACTTGAAAATCAAGAGCGCACACAGCACTCTGCATGGATGAAGGACTCCAGAGAATTGACTTTCAAGTTTCTGTACTAAAAATGTCTTAGGGTCAGTAATCACGACTAGATAGGAAAAGAGTCACAAATTTCTCACTGTTCTACTTTTAGTTGTGTATTTCTTTCTTTATTGTGGTAGAACCATATAATGAAAAACAAAAATCACATATTTTAATAGCATTAGGCTTTGTTTATACAAGAAAACAGGCATCAGTTATGATTTTATTATCAATAATAATACCTTCATAATAACACTAAGCTATGTTTAAAAAAATTTTTTTTTCTTATGTTTAAATGAATGTTTCCTATGTGCCAGGCACATAGACGTTAATGTTCATAAAGTCCTAAGCACATTAGATATTTTTGTTCATTAAATCTTACATTTACTCTATATAGTAGGTATTATTATTTTCATTTACTGAAATACTCATAAACTGAAATTCAGAGAGACTAGTAACAGTAAGTGAAGACAAAACTATTCAGAATTAAGTCTAAGGGACTCTACAAAACACAGTATTAAATAACATACTAGTAATGCCTCCTCTTCATAACTCTGTCATAACTCAAAGTTGAACACTGGAAAAACAATAAGCTGGACTGGAAATCTAGGAGTAAACATCTGTATTAAAGTCACAGTGTCACTACCATTCCAATTGCGGGTCCATCTGAAATTGCCATGAGCATGGACACGCATTTGAATAATTAATTGGGGTCAATTTTGCATGGTTCTACTGCTACCATTCCTTGTTCTCAGCTTTCTTCTTTAAGTTTGAACTGAGCAATACATTGCAACCACAGGGCTTGCTATGTCCTCTTCATCTATTTATTAGTTACGGCTTAAGCTAAAATGTTATGACAAATAAGTCCAAAATACAGTGATTGAAGGAAGATGGAAATTTGAAGAGTGACTCTTATCCTCAACACAATTTCTGTTTCAGGTTTAGGTGAGTGCCTCGGATGTTATTGTCTAGAGATCAGAAAAGAGAAAGTAAAAGTAAGCAACTTCTTTGAAGATATGATCCAGAAATACCTGGAAATATTGTTGTTACTCTTCAATGGAATATCAAACCCAAAACCAAAGCTGTTGCCGTCGAGTCAGTTCCGATTTACAGAGACCTTATGGGACAGAGTAGAATTGTCTCATAGGGTTTCCAAGAAGCAATGGATTCGAACTGCTGACCTTTTGGATAGCAACTGTAACTATTAACCACCGTGCCACCAGGACTCCTTAATGGAATAAGGAGACAATAAATACTGGCATCAATTAATAGGCTCTTCTACAAAATTTATACACTTTGCTTGTGGGTAAAATGTGTACTTTGCTTAATTCTTGTCCCATATTGTCCTAGGACCAATCAGCTATGCATGCCTCTGTCTAGCTTCCTTAGTTTTCATGCCCCCCAAAATCAAAGACAGTAAAATTGTTAAAAGTTTAGGAATCATAATCACAACACTCAGCAGTGTGTTTAAAGTGAATATAGTTGGAAGTCAGTGTAATGGTCAAAGTCAGACAAAAGGTCAAGTTAGAAGAGAAAAACATAGAACTGCATAAGCAGATACATGTAAAACCAGTCTGGTCACTCAGAATTTCTAGGCTTTTTTAATAGGAAGGCTGACCATTATTCGGGCCCACAGAGTTATTTGCAGTTTTGCTACTTGTTCTAACCTCATTTTTCTTTACCAAAGTTCCTATTTGGAAGCCAGACCATGTCAAACAGACTATGAAATTATATAACAACAGAGAGCTAATACGATTGGTTAAAAAAGACAATACAAAAGACCAAAAACTCAATTTCAGTTCTTGATTGGAATAAATGGCTCTCTCTGGAGCCATTGCCACAAAAACTACCCACATGCTGTTTAAATGGAGATGTTTCCAGATACTTGTAGTCCCTGTTTCTCTTTCCAGGTCCCAACTGAGTTTTCAAAGGCCTTCCTTTCAAATGGACAACATAATCTGAACCAAGTAATCACAATGGGGAGTAAATAGAAGAAAATACTATGTGTCTGTTGGCACAATGTTTTTTTTTACTCACTTTATTATCATTATTATTATTATTAGGTGAAGGTTTATAGAGCAAATTAGTTTCTCAATGAACAATTAATACACATATTGTTTTGTGACATTGGTTGCTAACCCTGCAATGTGTTAACACTCTCCCCTTCTTGGCTTTAGCTTCCCCATTTCCAACATCTAGCTTTCCTGTCCTCTCCTGCCTTCTCATCCTTGCTTCTGGGCTGGTGTGTCCATTTAGTCTTATATTATTGTTTGTTTTACTGGCTTGTCTAATCTTTGGCTAAAGGGTAAACCTCAGAAGCGACCTCAGTACTGAGTTAAAAGGGTGTCTGGGGGTCGTACTCTTGGGGTTTCTCCAGTCTTTGTCAGACCGGTAAGTCTGGTCCTTTTTTTGAATTTGAATTTTGTTCCACATTTTTCTCCAGCTCTTTCCAGGACCCTCTACTGTGACTATTGTCAAAACAGTAGGTGGTGGTAGCTTGGCACCATCTAGTTGTACTGGTCTCAATCTGGTGGAGGCTGTGGTAGCTATGATCCATTAGTCCTTTGCAGTCTTTCCCTTGTGTCTTTGATTCTCTTCATTTTCCATTGCTCCAGATGGGGTGAGACCAGTGAAGTATCTTAGATGGCCACTCACAAGCTTTTAAGACCCAGACACTACTTACCAAAGTAGGATGTAGAATATTTTCTTTTTAAACCATGCTATGCCAATTGAGCTAGATACCCCCTGAGGCCATAGTCTCCAGCCTTCAGTCCTGTAGTTCAGGCCCTCAGGGAGTTTGGATATGTCTATGAAACTTCTATAACTTTGCCTTAGTCAAGTTGTGCTGACTTTCCCAGTATTTTGTACTGTCTTACCTTCCACCAAAGTTGCCACTTATCTGTTGTCTTATCAATTTCAACACATAAAACCCTATAGAACAGAGTAGAACTGCCTCATAGGGTTTCCAAGAAGAGCCTAGTGGATTTGAACTGCCAACCTTTTAGTAAGCAGACGAACTCTTAACCACTATCCCACCTGGGTTTCCATCTATTGTCTAGTCAGTGTTTTTTCACTTCCCACCCCTCTCCTTCCTTGTAACCATCAAAGATTGTTTCTTTCTATGTGTAAATCTTTTCACGAATTTTTATAATAGTGGTCTCATACAGTATTTGTCCTTTTGTGATTGACTTATTTCACTCAGCATAATGCCCTCCAGATTCATCCATGTTGTGAGATGTTTTCCAGATTCATCATTGTTCTTTATCACTGTGTAGTATTCCATTGTGTGTATGTACCATAGTTTGTTTATCCATTCAATTGTTGATGGACACAAGTTTTTTCCATCTTTTTGCTATTGTGAATAATGCTGCCGCGAATATGAGTGTGCATATGTCTATTCAACTGACGGCTCTTATTTCTCTAGGATATAGTCCTAAGACTGGTATTGCTGGATCATATGGTATTTCTAATTCTAGCTTTTTAAGGAAGCACCATATCATTTTCTAAAATGGTTGTACCATGTTGCATTCCTACCAACAGTATTCCATTTTATTATTATTTTTTTAATTTGTGCCAGTAATGTCTGCATGAGATGGTATCTCATAGTCACTTTGATTTGCATTTCTATAATGGCTAGTAATCTCAAGCATTTCCTCACATGTCTTTTAGTCGCCTGAATGTCTTCTTTGGTGAAATATCTGTTCATATCTTTTGCCCATTTTTTAATTGGATTATTTGTCTTTTTTGTTGTAGACACGTTGGATTTTCCTATTGATTTTAGAGATAAGATCTTTGTCAGATATGCCATTGCCAAAAACAACAGGTTTTGTTTGTCTTTTAGTAGCCATGTCAGTGCCACTGTTGAACTATATGCTCAATTAGAATCCCTATGGCGCAGTGGTTGAAGCCCTTGACTGCTAACCAAATGTCATCAGTTCAAACCCACCAGCTGCTCCACAGGAGAAAGATGTGACAGTCTGCTTCTGTAAAGATGTACGGCCTTGGAAACCCAATGGGGGCAGTTTTACTGTCCTATAGGGTCACTATGAGTTGGAATCAACTCAATACAGTGGTTTTGTTTTGTATTGTTGGTATGTAATTCATATATTATTTCAAAAAACAAAGCAAAACATACTCTATACATGTAAATAAATACCCTTTCTGACTTAAATTCAATAGATTACATTTATTCCTGTTATATTTCAAGATCTACTATCATCCAGCTCACACAAAACCATCAACACACATCCTTTAGTGACTCTAAAGATTTTACACGTATGGTTCTTTTTACTTAAACGCCTTCTCTCTTTTCCCATCTAACCAACTCCCTTAATTCAAATATTCCTTTCCCTAGGTAGGCTTGCATTACTTAACTCCAAATAATAAGTGCTAAAATTTTTTTGAACTGAATTGCATTCTGTTCCAAATTTTATTATCTCAATCTATAAGCACACATTACTGGAAATGAATTATAGTACTTTTCTCATCCATATTACCTATTCGGTCTTAAAGGATAAGTTATAATCTTGGAGTAGACTAAAATAGTAGTTGAAGTAATTTTCTCTATAACTAATTTAAAATACTATGGGACCCAGTGATCAAATAAAATAAAAATAGTTATTATTTTGTCTATTTTTTAAACTGCTAAGATACATATCACTAAGAAGAAATCATTTCAATGAAGCCATTTACAGAATGTGAAAAGTGATAAATCAAGACGTTTGTCTTACTAGTCAATTCTGCCAATAATCACTTCATTACTTTGGAAGGAAAAAGAAATAAGGGAACTAGCAGTTAACTGAATATCCAGATGCTCTAGGCAATTTGCTGGGCTCTTCGTTGTACACTGTTTCAATTACCATGACAACTCTATTTTGCAGACCTTATTACCCATCATTTAGAAAATGAAAAAATTGAGAATAAAAGATATTTTCTGTTGTAAGGTGGAAATTGAGAATAAAAGATATTTCCTGTTGTAAGGTGGATTTTCTTGGAAGCAGATTCTAAGTTAGAGATTGGCTTACAATAGTTTTATTAGATAAAGCTCTGAGGTCAATACCTTTGGGAGAAGGTAAGGAAGCAGAAGGATTTGACTTTAGATGCAGTTTCAACAAGGATTTATCAACTATGGGGAGCTCAAAAGCTGTATGGCCCTTGTGAGATGTGCCAACTTGGGAATAGGAGTCACGTACTTTATATCACTGCACTGACCAGTCTCATTGGATGTGAAGTAGGCCAGGAAATAGGTGTGACCTTGGGCAAGGTGACTCCTTTCACCCAAGGGAAATTATAGAAAGGGCTGACAGCTGAAAGCTTCAATTAACCAATTTCCCAGCAGTTGGCATAAAGAGAAAACTGAACCATGGAGTACAGCATCTTAGACTGTTCACCTATGGTGCTGCTCAGATCCAACTGATTCACATAAGTTGTAGGAGTAACTACTTCATAACTCTAGTGCGTCTCTTTTCCTTGGAAGATTCTAACAGGAGGGAGAGTCAGATGAACCACAGGCTCTGCCACTGAGTTAGTCTTGAGAACACTGCTGGTAACTTAAAATAACCATTTTAAAATATCCATTTTATATTTCACTTACCCTTAACTAATTCCTTTATTGGTCTAGGTAAATTTTCTGGTTTAATCATCCAGGCCCTCATTTTTGAGCAGTCTGAATTTGTGCTTGCCATAATATCTCAGGCCTAGGCAGCTACATTTGTTCATTTATTATCAAAACTGGGTAAAGAGTAGTAAGAAATGCCCAGGTGGATCACTGGTGTGACAAACATATTCATCTCTAGCCCCAATGAATAGCGTCAGCTCTACTTTCTCCTTCCGATCAAGATCAATTATCCTTAAGATGGTATTTTTCTTCTTGTCTTTTTGCCCTTTGGCATAAGGATCAAAATTTCCCAGGTGGCAGTGCTGCTTAAAGTTCAATTTGACTTTTGCTAAGTCTACAGGTGGAAGTGTTCTCACTTTGAAAACTATGACTTCTAAGCCTAGAGAACCAGAATTCAGGAATTGGAGGCAGCAATTCTTCAAGGAAGTCATTTCGGACTGATAGCAATCTGGGTATCTTTTCTATCTTTGACTGATTCCCATATGAAATAGTTATTCTACCTATAGTGGGTACAGCATAATGCAATCATCATTGGTTTAGTGTGTATGTGCAGCCAAGAGGATTTTACCTTACCTTATTTTTTTTATACAGGGTATTGTCTCTAAGCTGGTGACTCAACTGCGTCATCAATAGGCCATTCCATCGCAGTTATAGATTGGCCACTTCTAGGCTGTATGGTATGTGTTTGCACTACACCTACTCCTTACTTATCAAATATCTCATTATCTGACATTTTGCATTTACATCAATAGTAAAAAATCTACTATCTGACAATTTTGAGCAGTAGCAACCTACCTGTGGCAGTATCCCTTTCATGACCAGTGGGACATATAGTGCCCAACTATATTTTCCAACTCTTGGGTCCAGAGGAACATATATGACACACATAATATTTTGTGATCCGATGTGGTCATCTTCCATTTTTGCATAATGCCAGTTTTTACATAACTACCTGGTCTTCAGAACTTAACTATGTCAATAAGTGAGGAGTGGGTGTATAAGATTCCACAGAGATGTGTATATTGTCGCACCTCTTTTGCTCTAGAGTAAGTCCCGCATACATGATATTATTTGGGATCCCATGTAAATTAACCAAATACTTGTAAGTACTTAAATAGTGGTTCTGGGTGAGGTCTTTCAAGCAAATATGTAAACCCATACCTGGAGTATGTGTTAATCTCAACAAAATAAATCACTGTCCCTTCCAAAGTCAAGTAGTCCAATGTAATAAACCTGCCAAAAAGGTGATATTGAGGGATAAGACTTTATCTGGGGCTCAGGTTCAGATTCTGTGGTTGACAGGATGAACATCCTTCAGTTGTAGCATTTATACTTTGGTGAGCTTTGATGAGTGGAAACTGATGCTGGTGGGCCCAGCCCTAACCCAATGACTACTCTGTTCATTCATGTATTTTGCTAGAACTAGGAGAGAGTAGATAATAGAGGCCGACTGATGTCAACTAGTAAATGCATTCACTACTTAACTATTTAGTGTTAATTCTGTGTTGGATAGTCACAAGAGGGGGGAAGGGCATTAACGTGTGGTAGGAAGATTTTTATCTTTTGTTCCCTCTCCTACCAGCTCATCCACATGCTGCTATGCCAGGCCTCCTTCTCACCAATTTTCTCATTTTATCTTTTCAGCCTCTATCTTAGTTACCTAGTGCTGCTATAACAGAAATAACTTAAATCAGTGACTCTAACTAATAGAGATATATTTTTTTCACAGTTTAGGAGGCTGGAAGTCCAAATTCAGAGTACTGGCTCTAGGGGAAGTCTTTCTCTCTTTGTAGTCTCTGGAGGAAGGTCCTTGTCCCTTCTGAGTTTCTGCTCCTGGGAAACCTACATGTGGGTTGGCATGTCTCTTCCATCTCTGCTTGCTACCTTGCATTTAATCTCTCACTGTGATTGATTACTTCTGTGTGTGGCCTTTCTAGCCATGGTCTTGTAACTCCCACCCAGGTGACTGGGTGAGACCTTGTGATAGGGTAATTGTAGCCCACCAAAGGAACTGCTCAGTTTTGCCATCCTGCTGGGCTTGAAATGAGCCAACACAGAGGTGGAAAGAGAAGAGCCCATCAAGACTAAGGAAGATAGAAGGGCAGCAGAGGCCTGGCAGCAGAGACCCAGCAGCAGGAGATGGAGCAGTGGCTTCCAGGCCAATGGGGAGAGAAAGCTGAGTGCATTTGGGCAGAGGCCTAGGGCCAGGGAGAGATATACCCATGAGCGTGGCTGGGAAGAGGCTGTTCTGATTGAAGAATTGTATCCTGAGCATTCCTGAGCCTGAATTATAACCAGTTACTTCACTAATAAACTTCATAATTATGAGTATGGTCTGTGTGTTCCATGTGGCCATTACAACGAATTAACAAACCACACAAAGAAGTAGAGAAAGCCAAGGAAGGGACAGTTGGTGTCAGAACTGGTATAGATGACAGAGAAAGGAGGCATGTCTAAACCCCACCTCATAGGAAGCACCCTTGGGCTGTTAATTGTGATTCTCCTTCCCCCTTGTGAAATGAGAGGTGGTCAGACACTGCTCCCATGCCATAGTTACAGTTGGTGTCAGAAGCGGGATTCTTTGCAATGGCTCCAGACTCATGCAAGCATAGGACTTTGTAAGAGAAAGAATGAAGAAGCTTGGGAAGTAAAACTTTTGATTCTTAGATGGTTACTTTTAGTGTTGTTACCTGTAATGGCTGAAATGCTGCATCTGGAGTGGCCTGGGGATAAAGCTAGGCCAGATAAGTGGTATGATTGGTAGGGGAGAAAGGCCTACTGGTTCCACCCAGCCAAAGGCCCAAGGCCATATGTATATGAATGGGAAGATTGTTAAAGTGTAGAGAAGATGCAACTGGAATGTCTTAAAAAGGGTTATGTATTTTGGATTATGCATTTAATCAAATGTACTATGGATATTGAATGTTTCTCCTATCTACTGTTGTAAGGCAGACCTAAATGTATGATAGAAAAGAATATTGGGTACTATAGATTACACAGAGTGTATAACTGCCTTCAGCCAATATTTTATTGAATATGCTAAAAAGGGCACTAAAATTTTCCTGGGGGAAACACAAGCTGTTTGAATACAGTGGCCCTGTGCATAGAGTGGGAGCTTAGGTTGAAAACCTGAGCCTCACACAGATTTTGCATTTGAAAAAACATGCAGAACCACCCAGAACTGGTGATAGAACTGGAGATTTGTATTTGAAGATAGGACGTACAAAAAGATCAAAAAAAAAAAAAAAGTGGCTGTTTTGCTTTTTGAATTTTGAGCAAATGGTTTGCTGTTGGATGCATGGAGGCAAGAAAGTCAGTGGCCATCAGAAGGAACCCTCTTCCAGGTCTGGAAGTTAAAGGGAGCCAGCAACTAGACAGCTTTGCCTGCTTGCTTGTAGTCATCACCTGGGTTCACTCATGAGTAGAAGTGGGGAAAGTGCAGCAATGAACAGACAGGCTAAGTTTGGATATATTCCATTGGCACCTGTTGACCCAACCCATGGCATCTAGGGTTGAGAGTGAGAGGAAATGCTGGCTGGTCAGAAGTAAAGGAGTTAAGTGTGGACTCCTAAGTTTATAGGTAGAACCCGTTGACCTAGTCTAAGGGGGCTAAGGATGACAGTGTGTGAAGGGGCTGTCTGAAATGCTGGGAGATGTGTGTGAACTCTGAGCCTGAGGCTGCTACCCATTGTGACCTAGCTTGGATGGCTAGCGATGAGCTCACCAGAACCCGACCAAATCAAGAGGAACATGACGGACACCCTATGCTGCTGTAGACTGCCACAATTTGATCCTTGCTCTAGACTGGAATTTGTTTATTGATGCAGATGCTCAAAGATCCAACAAGAACAGAAGATTCGAGACCAAGAAACATACTGTCTCCTCAGTAACAGTTTGATAAACCAAAAAAACCATACCCATTGCTGTCGGGTTGATTCCAACTCATAGCGACCCTATAGGGCAGAGTAGAACTGCCCCACGGGGTTTCCAAGGAGCACCTGGTGGATTCAAACCGCTGACCTTTTCATTTGCAGCCATAGCTCTTTACCACTATACCACCAGGGTTTCCACTGGTTTGATAGGGACTGGCAATTTAAACATCAGCTACCTAAAATGGGGGGTGGGAGGGGGTAAAGGCAGAAAGTGGCTGGCATACATGCTTTCATGAATATTCTTACATAAGATGAGGGGAACCAGGGAGGATTCCTGAAATAGATTCCTCTTTTCCTGATGGGTCTGGGGAACAGAGGGTGGGGGCAGATGTTGATAGGATTATATGATTCAGCTGTGAGTATCGATTGTTAAGAGGGTTAATTGTGATTCTAAAAACTGTAATTGTAGAAGCTGTAAGTATGAAAGAGTTGACTTAAGGGAGAGGCACTGCTGGATTAGAGTACAGTGGCCAAATTTAAAGTCCCTTAAATGTTTTGCTATGTTGATACCCCATGAGGTTCAGAGCAAGGAAATAACCTTCTCTCTGTTAAATTTTGTCAGAGGCCTGAAAGCGTGAAGATGAGAAACTGTTGGGGAGCCTGACCAAATTAGATGGACACCTGCAGCAGAACTGCATGGCTGATATCTGAATAGCCTCATCCTTAAGACTCTTTGCCCTACTGCAGGACTGATTGTTAAGGACTGTTTTTGACTGGTAGTGATTGGGAGGGGGAAGTTATCCTCCAAATATGAAAGAACCATGGCTAAAAAAGCTAGGGGTTGGCTTGCAGTATGATTAATTACTTTTGTGTGTGGAGTTTCTAGCCATGGTCTTTTAACTCCCACCCAGATGATTGGGCAGGACTGTGTGTTAGGGTAATTGTGGAGCAACAAAAGAATTAGTCAGTTTTGCCATACCACTGGGCTTGAAATGAGCCACCCCAGAGGCAGGAAAGAGAAGAGCCCACCACCACCAAGGAAGGAGAGACCAGCAGCAGAGGCCCGGCAGCATAAGCCCAGCAGCAAGAGACAGCGTGGTGGGCCTCCAGGCCCACAGAGAGAGAAAACTGAGTGCTTTTGGGTAGAGGCCTAGGGCCAGGGAGAGGTGTGCCTGTGAGCACATCTGGGAAGAGGCTGCCCTGTTAAAAGAACTGTATCCTGAGAATTCCTGAGCCTGAATTGTAACCTGTTACTTCCCTAATAAACTCCATAATCATGAGCATGGTCTGTGAGTTCTGTGTGGCCATTGCAATGAATTGTCAAACCCCGCAGAGAAGTAGAACTATGGGAGGGACAATTGGTGTCAGAATTGCTAAAGATGGGAGAGAAAAGAGGGATGTCTGACCCCTGCCCCATATGAATCAGCTTTGGGCTGTTGATCTTGATTCTCCTTCCCCCTTGTGAAGTAAGGTGAGGTCAGACAGTAACCCCATAGTGTTTTCACAATATCTCAAAAGAGATTGACTCAAGATGAAGCCTATGCTAATCCTGTCTCATTAACATAACAAAGACAACCTATTCCCAAATGGGATTATAATAACAGGCATAAGGAAAAAAAAAAGTTGCCATTGGGTCACTTCTGACTCATAGAGACTCCATAGGACAGAGTAGAACTGCCCCATACGGTTTCCAAGGAGTACCTGGTAGATTGGGACTGCTGACCTTTTGGTTAGCAGTTGTAGCACTTAACCACTACATCACCAGAGTTTCCATTACAGGCGTAGCGGTCAGGAATTACAACACATATTTTTGAGGGACACAACTGAATCCATAACAACCTCTGACCAATATGTCAAGTCATTTATTTTTCTTGTTGCAATCTCTGATCAGCTCACCAAGCCATTTGCCACTGATGGTGCAGTGGTTAAAAGTGGTTAAGAACTTGGCTGCTAACCAAAAGGTCAACAGTTCAATTCCACCAGTTGCTCCTTGAAAACCATATGGGGCAGTTCTACTCTGTCCTACAGGGTTGCTATGAGTTGGAACCAGCTCAAAGGCACATAACAACAACATTCATCTATACATATTCTAACTTCGAATAATTTCTACATCAACCTGAAGTGGATGATCAGCTACCATTCATTTTTAGTTTAGAGTCACTTACTAAGTAAGCATCCCCATCAGTGAAACAAGCATCGCCTTCTTTTCACCACTATTATTTAGTCATAAGAAAGCAACCACGTAGCCATAAAAGGGAGCTAAAGGAGAGACACTGATGCAACAGTGTGTATGACACGAAATCTGAACAACTTGCTAGTACAGCTTACTTATACTTTCTAGTGCTGCTCATGCTAAATCCCAAATGCACAACTTCCATTTTACAATGGATTGATGCTTATCCTTCTTTTCAATCAAATGCTTTGGTAGGTATTAATGAACCCAGCACATAATGGGTAGTTTTGGTCACATGATCACTTGGTGTCAATCACTCTGCTTCTACCAGAGCTCAGTAGCCAGCTAATTTGTACCAGGTGCTATCAGTTCTCCATGCCATTAGTGATGTTTTCTTGATTGCCAGCAGAGTTTGGGTACTCTAGCTCTAAAATTTTATTTTAACGTGAGCTTTCTCAGACTACACAGGACACCAAATCTTATAAGTAGGATTCTGTGGTGTAAATTAGCACACTAGCCATTTACTCAGAAGTGCTTTTGGAATCTACAGCTTTTGTAGAAGGGAAGGAAGCGAGATAGGACAGAGGGATAATTTGAGTTGTGAAGCTAAGACAGAGGTCCCCAGTGTAAAATTCCACTCCCTCAAGCAGCTTACTTGGCATACCCTGTAGCTTTACATTAGAATCCTGGTTCCTTTACTTGGCATGCCTGTAACTTTATATTAAATTCCTGGTTCCCCACTCCTTAATTGCTTCCCCAAAACTAGAAAAAATTGGCATAAACTTCTTTAGGTACCATGTTGACATTCAGGATAACCTTTTAGCTCATTAAATACCTCATGCATAGTAACCTCCTCGCCTCTGTATGGAATTTAATCTCCATTTTCTGAACATGCCACTCATGAAGTTATATATAAACACCATTGTTCCTGTGTAGTATGATTAGGAATATTGCTGATGTAACTTGTATGAACTTCCTACTTATAAACCCCTTAAAAGTAACCTTCCCTCTCTCCCTTGCTAAGCAGTCTTGGTAGCAGCAACCCTGACTGCTCCATTCCTTGTGCAATGAAATAAAGGTGCTTTCTACTCTCCCACTTTGGTCTCTCGTTTGGCTGAGATGAGTCACACCGAGCGTAACATGGGGTTTCCGCCCAGCAAAAAAGCTGTCATAAAAAGGCGTCAGCCAAGCTTACATGCAACTCTAAGCCTGAAACAGCCTTTCAGAATTGTCTCAAAAAGCTGTCCAATTTTTTATACTACTAATTGACCAGTCAAGAGAATGGGGCTGCCTGTGACTTTAGAGAAGGTCGATTTCTTTAATCAAAGGCAATTTCTGTACAGATCTGACAGCTGACATCTGTCAATCTTCCTTCCATGGGGAGGCAGAGGTGAGGGTAAGCCCTCCAGTTCAGAAAAACAATCTAGGCAAGTACCACAGCCATGACATTTGCAAAAATTACTTTGTTACTGCAGTAAGGTTCTTGCCTCTCACTGGTCAAGAATGATCAGGTAAGTCACGCAGTTTTCCACACGAGCAAAGCTTTGTTGAAGAGGCTTGCAAGTGGAGAGGAGGAGGGCCTAGAACAGCGCTTACCCTCATCTCACATAACAGAAGATGGGTCTGAGTTTTTAAAAGCTTTTGGGTGGGAAAAGATTCATGTTTATTCATAGACACAGGCGGGGATATGTTAACTAAGTTTTCCAAGATGGCTCCTGTCCCAGAGGCCTCTGGGATTCGTAGCAGGACTTATTATGGGGTGTCATACCTGCACAGTCTCTTGCTCCCCGGCTTGATTCCCCGGCTGGGGCTGCAGCCCCTCACTGCCCCTGGTGGAAGGTCACACAACAGTCACAGGTGGATGTTCTGTGCATGCCCCTGGGCCTGGTTTTCTCCAGCTGCTTCTGAAAGGCAACTTTAAAGAAGTTTGCAGGCTATTTTTAGATACCTTGACCCATTGTTCTGGGGAATGTCTTTGTTTCTGTGCCCTGGCCTATTTCTTGTTACTTTGTTTGCAGATTTGGGGGCCCCTCTGTTCTTTGTCTTACTAAGTCTCTAGGTTCCACACTCAACCCCCTATTACCTCCCTGATATATAGTCTTTTTCGCTTTTACTCGCTTCTCCTCTGACAACACTAGTCTCTTCGCTATTTCTCAAACAGGCACCCTCTAATCTCAGGGCCTTTGCTTCCTGTCTTGACTAGAATGGGAACAGGACAGAGATTTTAACCGAAGGTTGGTTGTTTTTGTTTTAACTCTAAAGCCTATGCTTTTCTACCACAACAAAGTTTTATTTACCATTCTTATGTAAAAAAAAAAAAAAAATTTTTTTTTTGTAGCATAGGAAAAAAAATGTTAAAATGATGTCCAAAGGCACACATATTATATATAAAAAAATATATTTTATATATTTATATATATAAATATATATATTATATATAGCTATAATGTATAAAAAAGTAGAATAAAAATACATTTAAATAATTATTATATGATATATAGCTATAATAATTATTTAAATGTATTTTTTATTCCACTGTTTTCACTTAAAAATATAGTATAAAAACCCGTAAAGCATATTTTTCCATATATCCTTTGACAAAACAATTATCTTTGTTTACCTCTTTGGTATATTGCAAAAGGTGAGGTTGTAGAACAATTTTATGATGTTAGCAATATGACTGCAGGCAGGTAATTCTGTGAATTATGTCTAAAGGACTGTTAAAGAGATTACAGCTTCCTCTATGAATATAATCAAAACAAATCAATCATTTTCTAGTCAAAGTGCCTGATTTTTCTATTGTTGTTAACCGTAATTGCAGATCAATGAAGGGTTGATTAAATTGCTACATGATCACTTTGATTTAGTTACTGGATTGACTAAGCTAACATGGATTATTTAGAATCCCCATACTCCAATACCAATTATTCAATTTCTCACCTGATATGTGGGGTCAACAGTCCCTTAATTACCTATTATTCAAGATAATAAAGCATCCTCTACCGCTGTTCAATCATGGTTCGGTCCAAAGCTGAGCATGAGAAACTGACTTTTGTCTTTTTCTCTCTTAGTTGAGAAGTCAGAAGGGGCCATGACTGCTCTAAACCACTTCTTTTTTTCTGTTTTCAATAATATATAATTTAAAGTGTTTTCCTGAGTAAGAATTAATATTTCTTTTATCACCAACACGCAAATCGCTGAATTATTTTTTCACGTTATCTTTTATGACTATTCTGAATGTCATTCTTTACCTGTGTTCCAGTGGCCAGACAAATTTCAAAAAAATGTAACATGAAATTTAACTTCCAGAATTATGTGTTACTTAGTTATGTGACTACAACATAATATTTCCCCTTTATTGTATCTAGACCAGGGGTTAACAATTTTTTTTTTTCCTATAAAGGGCCTGATAATAAATATTTTCAGCTTTATAAGTCATATAGTTCCTGTTACAGCTCTCATTTCTGTTGCTGTAGTGAGATAACAACTGTAATATATAAATTAATTGGTATGGCTGTGTTCCAATAAAAATTTATTTACAAAACAAGCAGCCAGTCAGATTTGACCCATGGGCCATGCAGATCCATGGGCCCTACTTCACCTACCCTTGATCTATACGATGCCCAACACAGAGCCAAGTGAAGAGTGAATCACTCCATTTTTTGTGTTTGGTTTACAGAAACTCAAAAGTTTAAATCTTGGAAATATTCAACAGATGGAGTGAATACCATTAGCATAAATCTGGCTGTCCAAGAGTGTATAAACACAGCCAACCACTCCATTGAAGGCTGTGGGTGAAGGATGCAATCATGTCAAGTCATTTGACCTCTATATGTCCTTATGAAGGAGCCCTGGTGGTGCAGTGGCCAAGCACTCAACTGTTAACCAGAAGGTCAACAGTTCAAACCCATCAGCAGCTCTCAGGAGAAAGATGTGGCAGCAGGGGCCTAACTGTGGAAAATAGCACCTATGGCAATTCATTTTAAATTGCTGAATGATCTCTCACAGGTGGTGATGGAAACTATGATGGACTATAGGAACTACTCATTAGTACCCCACCTCAAATGGTGCCTAGGGCATGTGCCCTACCCACCATAACTTAGTTAAGCCTCTGTGTGGCAGTCCGCTTCCACAAAGATTAAAAACCAAACTCATTTCCATAGAGTCAATTCCTACTCATAGTGACCCTATAGGACAGAGTAGAACTGGCCCATAGGGTTCCGAAGACTGTAATCTTTACACAGGAATCCTGATGGCACAGCAATTAAGAGCTATGGCTGCTAACCAAAAGGTCAGTTCAAATCCACCAGCCGTTCCTTGGAAACCCTATGGGAAAGTTCTGCTCTGTCCTATAGGGTCACTGTGAGTTGAAATTAACTTGACGGCAGTGGGTTTTGTATGCCTCTATGAAATTCTTTATGAAATTCAGCAGTAAATCCCACCAAACAAAAATGTAAGTGCTAAACACTGTTCTAAACACCGGAGTCCAAAATTGTAGGTACCAACTTTTTGTAGGGCTCTATTTTTTTATATGCTACTCGATGACAATGTGTTTGCTTTTTTGTTTGTTTGGTTTGGTTTATGTGACGGATTAGTATACATTCATTTTTGAACATTTCTAATAACAAATTGACAATAATATGATTTTCATCATTTTAGTCTCTCCTCCTGAGAGTTAACTCGTTTGTTTATAATTTTGTGAGTGTGATTTTTCCGGAAATACAAATGTCTTAAATCTAGATAAAAGTAAATTTTTGTTCATGAAAAAGTATTTCCTTTAACAACCTACCAGTTTACATTAATTTTTTTCTGTATTTTATTGGCAGATCTGTCAGAGCTGAGAATTCAAGAATTTTGTTCCATCTTCCTAAAGAAGTCATATGCTGATGTATTATTTCTCTTGTTGAAAAATATGGAGTTTGCTTTTAAGATGTAATGACTCTCAGATTTATTCATTACTATATTTTTTTTATATTTAATTTGGTATTTTTGGAACATCAAATTCCAAGCTAATGTTTTATGCTACTTCACATGCAACTTGCAGTCCAATTGATGCCTTTAGTATATCATTTCTCTCATCCACTAAGTATATCTCAGAATGTTTTATATTTCCCTAGATCTCTGTAATCATCACTGTAGTTTATGTGAAACATGAAATTTATCCATTTTTGACTAGTTCATCTCTGGAATGTAAAATTTGCTGTTAGATAGCAAACTATAAACCAAAATTTTATATGACGCTTAGCAGTGCAATTCACACACACAAAAAAAATTTCTATATTCTATATATTTTTTCTTTGTTTCTACTTATAGGAGGTTATATAATTTGAAATCTTTATTAGCACTCTAACTTTGCATGCCCTCCACATTATGACTAGGGAATGCCAAGTATGACACATAAAGAACAGTAACAACTACTGGAGGTCTAACCCTCATTATACACTTTTGTACTATACTGAGATCTCTGGAGATTTATATTGAACTAAAATTTCAGAAATTATTGATATGTAGACCATATTTCTTGAAGTATCTCACAGATTTTTTAACATATTAAGTAGAGTAAAATAACTTCATGTCTGTTTGATAGAGGCAAGAAAACTTACATCATAATCCCCTTTAAGGAAGATAAGCTATTAGTTGTTGTTAGGTGCCATTGAGTTGGTTTTGACTCATAGCGACCCTACATACCACAGAACAAAACACTGCCCGGTCCTGCACCATGCTCACAATCGTTGTTATGCTTGAGCACATTGTTGCAGCTACTGTGTCAATCTATCTCGTACAGAGTCTGTCTCTTTTTCACTGACCCTCTAGTTTACCAAGCATGATGTCTTTCTCCAGTGACTGATCCTTCCTGACAACATGTCCAAAGCATGTAAGACATAGCCTTGCCATCCTTGCTTCTAAGGAGTGTTCTGGTTGTACTTCTTCCAAGACAGATTTGTTTGTTCTTTTGGTTGTCCACGGTATAGTCAACGTTCTTCTCAATACCACAATTCAAAGGCTTCAGTTCTTCTTCAGTCTTCACAAGCATATCATGCAATTGAAAATACCATGGGTTGGGTCAAGAGCACCTTAGTCTTCAAGATGACATCTTTGCATTTCAAAACTTTAAAGAGGTCCTTTGCAGGAGATTAGCCCAATGCAATGTGTCTTTTGATTTCTGACTGGTGCTTCCATGGCTGTTGATTGTGGATCCAAGTAAAATGAAATCCTTGACAACTTCAATCTTTTCCCCATTTATCATGATGTTGCTTATTGGTGCAGTTGTGAGAATTTTTTTTTTTTTTTTTTTATGTTGAGTTGTAATCCATGCTGAGGGCTATAGTCTTTGATCTTCATCAATAATTGTTTCAGGTCCTCTTCACTTTCAGCAAGTAAGGTTGTGTCATCTGTGTAAAGCAGGCTATTAATGAGACTTCTTCCAATCCTGATGCCCCATTATTCTTCATATAGTCCAGCTTCTCAGAATATTTGCTCAGCATACAGATTGAATAAGTATGGTGAAAGGATACAGTCTTGATGCACACCTTTCCTGACTTTAAACCACACAGTATCTCCTTGTTCTGTCCAAACAACTTCCTCTTCATCTATGTAAAGGTTCCTCATGAATACAATTAAATGATCTGGAATTCCCATTCTTTGCAATGTTATCCATAATTTGTTATGATTAACAGTCGAATGCTTTTGCATAGTCAATAAAACACAGGTAAACATCTTTCTGGTATTCTCCGCTTTTAACCAGGATCCATTTGACATCAGCAATGATATCCCTGGCTCCACATCCTCTTCTGAATCTAGTCTGAATTTCTGGCAGTTCCCTGTCGATCTAGTGCTGCAGCCACTTTTGAATGATCTTCAGCAAAATTTTACTTGGGTGTGATATTAATGGTATTCTTTGATAATTTCCACATTTTGTTGGATCACCTTTCATGGGAATAGGCATAAATATAGATCTCTTCTAGGCCACATCTTAGGCCACAAAGCAACCTTGAACAAAATCCAAAACATTGAGGTAATATAAAGCATCTTCTCTGATCGCAATGCTATAAAAGTAGAAATTAATAACAGAAAGACCAAGAAAAAAATTCTGAATAAGCCTTTGCTCCAAAACCAATGGGTAATGGAAGAAATCAAAGATGGAATAAAAAAATCCTAGAATCAAATAAGAATGAAAACACATCATAACAAAAACTTCAGGACACAGCAAAGGCAATGCTCAGAGGTCAATTTACAGTAACAGATGCACACATCAAAAAAGAAGAAAGGGACAAAATCAAAGCATTAACTATACAACTTGAACAAACAGAAAGAACAATAAAAGATGCCCACAGCCACCAAAAGAAAGGAAATAATAAAGATTGGAGCAGAAATAAAAGAAATCGAGAATAGAAAAACAATAGAAAGAATCAACAAAACTAAAAGTTGATTCTTTGAAAGGATCAACAAAATCAACAAACCATTGGCCAAACTGGCAAAACAAAAACAGGAGAGGATGCAAATAACCCAAATAAGAAATGAAAAGGGAGATAGTACAGCAGATTCAATTGAAATAAAAAGGGTCATAACAGGGTACTACAAAAAACTATACTCCAAGAAATTGGAAAACCAGGAGGAAATGGACAAATTTCTAGAAACACACTACCTTCCTAAACTAACAAAAACTGAGGTCAAAAATCTGAACAGATCCATAACAAGAGAAGAGATTGAAAAGGTAATTTAAAAAAAAAAAAACTCCCAGCAACAAAAAAGAAACTCTGATCCAGATAGCTTCACTGGAGAATTCTTCCAAACATTCAGAGAAGAGTTTGCACCAGTACTAATCAAACAATTTCAGAACATAGGATACTTCGTAATTCAATCTCTGAAGCCAGCATAATTCTGATACCAAAACCAGAAAAAGACACCACAAGAAAAAGAAAGTTACAGACCAACATCTCTAATGAATATAGATGCAAAAATTCTCAACAAAATTCTAGCCAATAGAATTCAGCATCATAACAAATAAAATAAAATAATACCCCACAACTAAGCAGAATTCATGCCAGGTATGCAAGGATGGTTCAACATTAGAAAATAAAACAACGTAATCCACCATATAAATAAAATCAAATAATCATGTTATCATCTCGATCAACACAGAAAAGGCATTTGATTAAGTCCAATACCCATTCCTGATAAAAACTCTCAATAATATAGGCATGGAAGGGAAATTCCTCAACATAATAAAGGGTATCTATACAAAACCAACAGCCAACATCATTCTTAACAGAGAGAAGTTGAAAACATTCCCCGAGAACAAGAACAAGACAACAATGCCCTTTATCCACACTTTTATTTAAAATTGTGCTAGATGCCCTAGCCAGAGCAAAAAGGCAAGAAAAATAAAGAGCACCCAAATTGGTAAGAAAAATATAAAATTGCCCCAATTTGTGGATGATATAATACTGTACACAGAAAACCCCAAAAAAAATTCCCCAAGAAAACTACTGGAACGGATAGAAAGATTCAGCAGAGTTGCACAATACAAAATAAACATATAAAAATCAGTTGGATTCTTATACACCAATCAAACCAAACCAAAACCCAGTGCTGTCGAGTTGATTCTGACTCATAGCAACCCTATAGGACAAACTAGAACTGCCCCGTAGAGTTTCCAAGGAGCACCTGGTGAATTCAAACTGCCAACCCTTTGGTTAGCAGCAGTGGCACTTAACAACTATGCCACCAGGGTTTCCATACCCCAATCAAGAGAACTATGAAAAGGAGATCAGGAAAGCAATACCATTTATAGTAAAAAAAAAAAAAAAAAAAAAAATTTTTTTTTTTTTTTTATAGTAGCCCCTAAAAAATAAAATACTTAGGAATAAATCTAACCAGGGATGTAAAAGGCCTACACAAAGAAAACTACAGAAGACTATTGCAAGAAACCGAAAGAGATCTACATAAATGAAAAATCATACCAGAACATGAATAGGTAGACTCAACATTGTGAAAATGTCAGTTCTACCCAAAGCAATCTACAAATACAATGCAATCCCAATGAAAATACCAATAGCATTCTTTAAGGAGATGGAAAAACTAATCACTAACTTTATATGGAAAGGGAAGAGGCCTCAGATAAGTAAAGCACTACTGAAGAAGAACCTACTATACAGCTACAGAAGTCAAAACAGCCTGGTACTGATACAAGTACAGACACATTGACCAACGGAACAGAACCAAGAATCCAGATGTAAATCCATCCACTTAAGGTCGCTTGATTTTTGACAAAGGCCCAAAGTCCATTAAATGGGGGAAAATGCAATTTTTTAACAAATGATGCTGCAAAAATGGATGTTCATCTATTAAAAAAAAAAAGCAGGACTGATACCTCACACTATACTCAAAAGCTAATTCAAAATGGATCAAGGACCTAAATATAAAAACAAAAACTATAAGGATTATAGGAGAAAAAGTACAGTCAATGCTAGAGGCCCTAATACATGGCATAAACAGGATACAAACCCTAAGTAACAATATGCAAACACCAGAAGATAAGCTAGATAACTGGGATCTTCTAAAAATTAAACACTTATGCCCATCAAAAGACTTCGCCAAAATAGTAAAAAAAAGAACCTACAAACTGGGGAAAAAAAAATTGGCTATGACAAATCCGACAAAAGTCTGATGTTTAAAATCTGTAGGAAAATCTAACACCTCTACAACAAAAAAACAAATAAAGCAATTAAAGAGTTGGCAAAGGATATGAACAGTCACTTCACGAAAGAAGACAATCAAGCAGCTAACAGATACCTGAGGAAATGCTCACTATCACTAGCCATTAGAGAAATGCAAATCAAAACTACAATGAGATACTATCTCACCGCAACATTACTGGTGCAAAAAAAAAACAAAAAATAACAAATGTTGGAGAGGCTGTGGGGAGATTAGAACTCTTATGCGGTGCTAGTACGAATGCAAAAATGATACAACCATTTTGGAAAACGATATGGCACTTCCTTAAAAAGCTAGAAATAGAAATTCCATAGGATCCAGCTATCCCACTTCTAGGAATATATCCTAGAGATATAAGAGGCTTCACATGAATATATATATGCACATCCATGTTCATTGCAGCATGTATTCACAATAGCAAAAAGATGGAAACAACCTAAGTGTCCATCAACAGATGAATGGATAAACAAACTATGGTACATACACACAATGGAACATTATGCAATGATAAAGAACAATGATGAACCTTTGAAACATCTCACAACATGGATGAACCTGGAGGACATTATGCTGAATGAAATAAGTCAATTAGAAGGACAAAAACTGTATGAGACCACTATTATAAAAACTCATGAAAAGCCTTACAGACAAAAAGAAAATCTTTGATGATTCTGAGGGAGGGGACAACAGATAAGTGGTAACACTTGTGAAGAGAAGGCAGTACACAATACTGGGGAAGCTGGCACAAGAAAAAGTCATGGAAGCTTCATAGACATATCCAGACTCCCTGAGGGACTGAAATACTGGGCTGAGCATTAGGGACCATGGTCTCAGGGAACATCTAGCTCAACTGGCATAACATAGCTTATAAAGAAAATATCCTACATCCTACTTTGGTGAGTAGCATCTGGGGTCTTAAAAGCTTATGAGTGGCCATCTAAGATACTCCACTGGTCCTACCTTATCTGGAGCAAGGGAGAATGAAGAATACCAAAGACACGGGGAAAGAATAGTCCAAAAGACTAATGGGCCATAACTACCCCAGCATCCACAAGACTGAGTCCAGCACAACTAGATGGTGCCCGATTACCACCACCAACTACTCTGACAAGGATCACAATAGAGGGTCCTGGGTGGAGCTGGAGAAAAATGTAGAACAAAATTATAACTCACACACACAAAAAAACCAGACCTACTGGTCTGACAGAGACTGGAGAAACTCCAAATGTATGGCCCCTGGATCCCTTGTAGCTCAGTAATGAAGACACTCCCGAGGTTCACCCTTCAGTCAAAGATTACCTGTCACTGTTGAGTAGATTCTGAATCATAGCAACTGTATCAGACAGGTCTATAAAACAAAATGAGACTAAATGGGCATACCAACCCAGGGGCAAGTACAAGAAGGCAGGAGGGGACAAGAAAGCTTGTAATGGGGAACACAAGGTCAAGAACGGAGAGTGGTGGCAGGTAGTGGTGTTGGCAACCAAAATAATGTGTGTATTAATTGCTTAATGAGAAAATAATTCGCTCTGTAAACCTTCATCTAAAGCACAATTAAAAAAAAAAAGCTACAGCCTTCAATATGGACAAAAAATACACATGTATAAAATAAAAAGTTCACATGCCATAGAAGACAACAGTGAAAAATAAGTCATTCACGTATTTGTTTAGGAGAGCTCAGATGGACACACTTCCTGATGTATAGAGTCTGAGACAGATTTGTCTTCATTCTCAAGTCACGGCAGCTCTTAAAATGAGCCACCTTGGTAATCCTCATCATCGGTAATAGAAGCTAGATACTGAGCCAGACCTACCACCTGGCTGACACATATTGGGTTATCATGAGTCAGGGATGACTCAATGTTAGTTAGCTAACAACAGCAAAAAACCATTGGCCATAGAGATTGTGGTGTTTTCTGGTTAAAAGAGATACAAGTGACACAAAAAGTGTGGCCTTTAAAGGGAAGCCCAACATTCTCCTTTTTTTTTTAATCTCTGGATACTGAAGTCGTGTGTGTATATGTTTTCAGTTTGATAGGGTTTCTGGGCACTATGGGTTTGTATAATAGAGAGATCATGTATTAGAAACCAGTGTTTGAATCATACTTTGGACACTGCTGAGTTTGCAAGTACTAAGTCCATTTATTTTCGGATAAAACCCTAGAGAACAAGGATTGCAATAGGATGAGTACAAATCTGTGTTTGATGAGGGCACATGTACGTACTCTTTATTTACATATACATATATACATACATATTTATTTATATACTTTTTTCCCACCCTATGTTTAATATCATTAAATGCTATTTGCCAGATATAAAAAAAGTAAAAGAGAAATCTGATCCTTGAAAAGTAAAAATAACCACTAGTTCATTTCTCTGAGTTGACACATAATTAGAATAAGTATTTGGTAGTAAACCTGATGAAATACAGCATATATGTGACATGACATTCCATTTTAGTTCAGTTTTCATATTGCTCAGTGTTTCAGGAGAAAGATTTTAAAATTAGTACATTCTATGTGCCTATGTCAACAAAAACAAAAAATTATGCCTGTTTAGTTTGCCATGATCAGCTCACACTCCCACAGTTGGTGCTCAGTATATTTGTGTAGCATAAATAAATAAATGAATGATTTAAATTTTATTTCAAGATGCTTGTATTAAATGTCTCTTATAAACCAGGAATATGTTAAGTCATGTATGGATGTAAAGTTAAATAAGGCATAGTTCCCATTATCAACGGGTTTAAACATGTCTCTGTTTCAGTCACTCTGTGTTCTGTTCTTTAGGGAGAGTAACTCATATATTTCTACTGGAAGTGTTGCCACTTATAGATCCTAGCTTTGTGGTGATTAGGGTGAAGGGAAGACTTTCCTAGGAAGGAAAGGAAAACTTGATCTAGTCTAGGTACATTATAAGAACTTACCAGCATGGCCATAGTACTTGTCCAAGCAGTGGACATAGAATCATAGCCAATCATGGACCTACTCTGGGATTTAAAAACTGAGGTTGGAAGAGACAGTCTTTCTATGATATTTGGTCAGAGCCTTTAAGGTTGTAACTCCAAAGTTTCTGTAAACCATATAAAGAAGTTGCAGAACCTGAATACAAAATACCTAGACCAGTAGAAACACGTGGCAGAGAAATGATGAAATCCTGGTCCTGGATCTAGGCCCTTGATCTAGGCCCCTTTGCAGCCAAGTGTATTAAGTTTGTGATGATTTTTTTTTACATTTACATGTGAATAATAGAGAATACAGGATTGAGTCCTGGAAATATTGGAGGAGAAAGTGTAATGATTTACATATCCATATTAGTGAGGCAAAGCCACTTTCATAGTTCTTTGATCTCACCTCCAGTGATCTTATTCTCCATCCTCCAGTCACTCCCCTGCCATTATTTAGCTCTTTTCAATACCAATAACATCACCACCTATAAAATTCCAGTTTTAATCATGCAACTCCCTGGACACTAATTCCTAACTCTCAAACTCATACCTACTTGGAAAATTCTTTGATTGACATCCCCACAGCATAAACACTTCCATTGTTTTTCTATTCATCACGCTCCTGATATTTCTACTTCTTTATCGTACCTTAGAGCTGTAATCCAATGTACTAATTTCCTTCTTGCCTACACTCTCAAGAAGGCCTAGTGGTTCAGTGGTTAAAGCCCTTGGTTGCTAACGGATAGGGTTTCTGGGTACTATGAGGTGAACCCACTAGTCGCTCCATGGGAAAAAGATGTGGCAGTCTGCTTTTGTAAAGATTTACAGCCTTGGAAACCCTAGGGGGCAGTTCTATTCTGCCGTATAGGGTCACTATGAGTCAGAATTGAGAGCAGTAAGTTTTTTTGGCAATACACTCTCAGCTCCCTCCCCCAGTGCTCCCACTGGAGTGCTCATCTGGCAAAACCCCAGTCCAAGATAAACTTAAATTTCTTTTAGTCTTCCTATGTCCAAGCCGTCACATATCGGTGGTCTCATTGAAAAGGTGTAACTATTAATCATTTTTGTTTCCTAGAAATCTTGCTACATTTCTCTAGTCAATTCACTCTCCTAAAGAAACTTTTTTACATAGTCTCCTCTCTCTTCAACTTCCAGTTTTCCCTACTACTCATTCATTCTAATCTGGAAAGTTTATTTCTTATTTCAGAGGAAATAGAAACAACAAAAATTTCTGTATCTTGCCACCACCGTAATTGTACCTATTAGATATTTCCCTTTTGTTGCAAAGAACGAACTGTCCGTGCTCCTATGTAAGGCTGATACCTATGAACTGTATGTCATCTCCTATTGTTATTGTTAGTTGCCATCGAGTTGGGTCAGACTCATAGTGACCCTATGTATAACAAAATGAAATGTTGCCCAGTCCTGAGGCATCCTCACAATTGTTGGTATGTTTAAGCCCATTGTTGCACCCACTGTGTCAATCAACCTTACTGTGAATCTCCTATTATCTACTCATAAACATCACTTTGGAAATGCCCCTCAACTGTATCCGTATTTTCTCTCTAATGAATTATTCCCATCAACATCCAAAACTTCTGAAATATCTCTGCTTTAATCATCTTCTTAATCAGATATACACTTCATACTACAGCCTCATTTGCATTATTTTTTAATTTTTATCTTGCTTTAAGTTAAAGTTTACAAATCAAGCCAGTCTCTCATAAAAAAAAAAAAAAAAACTATATACACCTTGCTGTATACTCCTAGTTGCTCTCCCCCTAATAAGACAGCACACTCTTTCCCTCTACTTTCTCTTTCCGTGTCCATTCAGCCAGTTTCTGACCCCCTCTTCCCTCTCATCGCCCCTGCAGACCACCCCAGCCCACATAGTCTCATGTGTTTACTTGATCCAAGAAGCTCTCTCTTCACCAGTATCATTTTCTATTCCCTAGTCCAGTCCAATCCATTTGGGAATGGTTCCAGTCTCGGGCAAACATAAGGTCTGGGGACCACGACCTCTGGGGCCTTCTAGTCTCAGTCAGACCATTAAGTCTGGTCTTTTACAAAGAATTTGGGTTTTTTTTTTTATCCCACAGCTCTCCTGCTCCCTCAGGGGTTCTCTGTTGTGTTCCCTGTCAGGATAGTCATCGGTTATAGCCTGGCACCATCTAGTTCTCCTGGTCTCACGCTAATGTAGTCTCTGGTTTATGTGGCCCTTTCTGTCTCTTGGGCTCATAATTACCTTGTGTCCTTGGTGTTCTTCATTCTCCTTTGCTCCAGGTGGGATGAGACCAATTGATGGATCTTAGATGGCCTTTTGCTAGCATTTAAGAACCCAGACACCACTCCAAAATGGGAAGCAGAATGTTTTCTTAATAGATTTTATTATGCCAATTGACTTAGATGTTTCCTGAAACCATGGTCCCCAAACCCCCGCCACTGGTACTCTGGACTTCGAAGCATTCAGTTTATTCAGGAAACTGCTTTGCTTTGATTTAGTCCAGTTGTGCTGACCTCGCCTGTATTGTGTATTGTCTTTCCCTTGACATAAAATAGTTCTTACCTATCTAACTAGTGAAAACTCCTCTCCCTCCATCCCTCTCCACTCTCGTAACCATCAAAGAATATTTTATCCTCAGTTTAAACTATTTCTTGTGTTCTGATAATAGTGGTCTCATACAATATTTGTCCTTTTGCAACTGACTAATTTCACTTAGCATAATGCCTTCCAGATTCCTCCACGCTATGAAATGTTTCACGGATTCATCGTTGTTCTTTATTGATGCGTAGTATTCCATTGTATGAATACACCATAATTTATTTAAACATTCATCTTTGGGTGGGCACCTTGGTTGCTTCCATCTTTTTGCTATTTTAAACACTGCTGCAATGAACATGGGTGTGTATGTATCTGTTGGTGTAAAGGCTCTTATTTCTCTAGGATATATTCCAAGGAGTGGGATTGCTGGATGGTGTGGTACTTCTATTTCTAGTTTTTTAAGAAAACACCAAATTGATTTCCAAAGTGCTTGTACCATTTTACATTCCCACCAGCAGTGTATAAGTGTTCCAGTCTCTCCACAACCTCTCCAACATTTATTATTTTGTGTTTTTTTGGATTAATGCCAGCCTAGATGGAATCTCATTGTAGTTTTGATTTACCCATTTCTCTAATGGCTAATGATCATGAGCATTTCCTCATGTATCTGTTAGCTTCCTGAATGTCATTTTAGTGAAGCTCCTGTTCAAATCCTTTCCCCATTTTTTAAATGGGTTATTTGTGTTTTTGTAGTTTAGTTTTTGCTTCATCATGTAGATTTTAGAGATCAGACGATGATCAGAAATGTCGTAGCTACAAACTTTTTCCCAGCCTGTAAGTAATCTCTTTACTCTTTTGGCGAAGTCTTTGAATGAGGATAAACCCGCTGCCATTGAGTCGATTCCGACTCATAGCGACCCTACAGGACAGAGTAGAACTGCCCCATAGAGTTTCCAAGAAGCACCTGGGAGATTAGAACTGCTGACCTCGTGGTTAGCAGCCGTAGCACTTAACCACTACGCCACCAGGGTTTCCTGAATGAGGATAGATGTTTGATTTTTAGGAGCTCCCAGTTGTCTAGTTTCTCTTCTGCATTGTTAGTAATGTTTTTTGTACTGTTTATGCCATGTATTAGGGCTCCTAACATTGTCCCTGTTTTTTCTTCCATGATCTTTGTTGTTTTAGGTTTTATATTTAGGTCTTTGATCCATTTGGAATTAGTTTTTGTACATGGTGTGAGGTATAGGTCTTGTTTTGTTTTTTTGCAGATGGATATCCAGCTGTGCCAGCACCATTTGTTAAAGAGACTGTCTTTTCTCCATTTAACTGACTCTGGGCCTTTGTCAAACATCAGCTGCTTATATGTGGATGGACTTATGTCTTGATTCTCAATTCTGTTCCATTGGTCTATGTATCTGTTGTTGTACCAGTACCAGGCTGTGTTGACCACTGCGGCAGTATAATAGGTTCTAAAATCAGGTAGGGTGAGGCCTCCCACTTTATTCTTTTTCAGTAATGCTTTACTTATTCAGGGCCTCTTTCCCTTCCATATGAAGTTGGTGATTTGTTTCTCCATCTCATTAAAAAATATTGTTGGCATTGGATCAGAATTAAATCTATATCTTGCTTTTATTGCTTTTGGTAGAATAGACATTTTTATAATGTTAAGCCTTCCTATCCATGACGAATGTATGTTTTTCTACTTTGTAGATCTCTTTTGGCTTCTCGCAGTAGTGTCTTATAGTTTTCTTTGTATTGGCCTTTTATATCTCCGGTAAGATTTATTCCTAAGTATTTTATCTTCTTGGGGGCTACTGTAAATGGTATTGATTTGGTGATATCCTCTTTGATGTTCTTTTTGTTGGCATGGAGGAATCCAACTGATTTTTGTATGTTTATCCTGTATCCTGATAATCTGCAGAACTCTTCTATTACTTTCAGTAGTTTTCTTGAGGATTCTTTGGGGTTTTCTGTGTATAAGATCATATCATTTTCATATAGAGATACTTTTACTTTTTCCTTACAAATCTGGGTGCCCTTTATTTCTTTATCTGCCCTAATTGTTCTGGCTAGGACATCCAGCACTGTGTTGAATAAAAGTTGTGATAAAGGTCATCCTTGTCTTTTTCCTGATCTCAGGGGGAATGCTTTCAGACTTTCTGCATTTAGGATTATGTTGGCTGTTGGCTTTGCATAAATGCCCTTTGTTATGTTGAGGAATTCCCCTTCTATTCCTATTTTGCTGAGACTTTTTATCATGAATAGGTTTTGAACTTTGTCAGATGCCTTTTCTGCATCAATTGATAAGATCATGTGGTTCTTGTATTTTGTTTTATCTATATAATGAATTTCATTAATTGTTTTTCTAAGGTTGATCCGTTCCTACATACCTGGTATGAATCCCACTTGGTCATGGTGAATTAGTTTTTTGATACGTTGTTGAATTCTGTTGGCTAGAATTTTGTTGAGGATTTTTGCATCTAAGTTCATGAAGAATATAGGTCTGTAATTTTTTTTTTTTTTTTGTGGTGTCTTTACCTGGTTTTGGTATCAGGGATATCTTGGCTTCATAAAATGAGTTTGGCAGTATTCCGTCCTTTCCTACGCTCTGAAATACCTCTAGTAGTAGTGGTGTTAACTCTTCTCTGAAAGTTTTGTAGAACTCTGCAGTAAAGCCTTCAGGGCCAGGGCTTTTTTTTTAGTTTTTTAAATTATCTTTTCAATCTCTTCTTTTGTTATGGGTTTATTTTTTTGTTCTATGTTTGTGTTAGTTTAGGTAGGTAGCGTATTTCTAGGAATTCATCCATTTCTTCTAGTTTTTCAAATTTGTGAGAGTACATTTTTTCATAGTAATCTCATATGATCCTTTTAATTTTAGTTGCATCTGTTGTAATATCGTCCATTTCATTTCCTATTCTGGTTATTTGCTTCCTCTGTATTTTTCTTTTGTCAATTTGGCCAATGGTTTATCAATTTTGTTAACTTTTTCAAAGAGCCAATTTTTGATCTTGTTAACTCTTTCAATTGTTTTTGTCTTCTCTATTTCATTTAATTCTTCTTTAATTTTTATTATTTGCTTTCTTCTGGTGCCTGAGGGTTTCTTTTGTTGCTTCTTTCTATTTGTTCAAGTTGTAGGCATAATTCTTTGATTTTGGCCCTTTCTTCTTTTTGGATGTGTGCCTTTATTGATATAAATGGATCTCTGACCACTGCTTTAGCTGTGTCCCCAAGGTCCTGATATGAAATGCTTTCATTCTCATTGGATTCTGTGAAATTTCTTTATTCCATCCTTGATGCCTTCTATAACCCAGTCTTTTTTGACCAGGGAATTGTTCAATTTCCAAGAGTTTGATTTCTTTTCCCTGCTTTTTCTGTTATTGATTTTTAATTTTATGACCTTATAGTCAGAGAAGATGCTTTGTAATATTTCGATGTTTTGGATTCTGCTAAGGTTTGCTTTATGACCCAATATGTGGTCTATCCTGGAGAATGTTCCATGTGCACTAGAAAAGAAAGTATACTTCGCTGCGTTTGGGTGGAGTGTTCTGGATATGTCTATGAGGTCAAGTTGGTTTATTGTGGCATTTAGATCTTCCGAGTCTTTATTGAGCTTCTTTCTGGATGTCCTGTCCTTCACCGAAAGTGGTGTGTTGACGTCTCCTACTATATTTGTGGAGCTGTCTATCTCACTTTTTAAAGATGTTAGAGTTTGTTTTATATATCTTGCAGCCCTGTCATTCAGTGCATAAATATTAAATATGGTTATGTGCTCCAGGTATAATGTCCCTTTAATAGTTATGTAGTGTCCTTTCTTATCCTTTGTGGTGGATTTAACTTTAAAGTCTATTTTGTCAAAAATCAGTACTGCCACTCCTGCTCTTTTTTGATTGTTGTTTGGTTGATATATTTTTTCCATCCTTTGAGTGTTAGTTTGTTTGTGTCTCTAAGTCTAAGGTGTGTCTATTGCAGGCAACAAATAGATGGATTGTGTTTTTTAATCCATTCTGCCACTCTCTGTCTCTTTATTGGTGCATTTAGTCCATTTACATTCAGCATAATTATGGATAGGGATGAGTTTAGTGCTGTCATTTTGATGTCTTTTTTTGTGTGTTGTTGACAGTTTCTTTTTCCCACTGATTTTTTTTTGCTGAGTAGTTTATCTCTATATATTGTCTTTTCCTTTCATTCATTCTTGTTGATTTTGTTTATGCTGAATCTATTTTTTTTGTTGTATTTTATTTTCATGAGTAGGATTGTTAGCCTCCTTTGTGGTTATCTTAACATTTACCCCTATTTTTCTATGTTTAAACCTAACTTTTATTTCTTTATATTGCCCTGTCGTCCTTTTCCTATGAAAGACCTATAACTACATTTCTTAGTCCCTCTTTATTGTTTTAATATTGTCTTCTTTAACATCACTGTTTTCCTGTTTTGAGCATTTTTTAAATCTTGATTTATTTCTGTCATTTTCCTGTCTGGGTTGACATCTGATTGCCGTCCAATGTTCTAGTCTTGGATTCATGTCTCATATTATTCATTTTCTAACCAAAGTACTCCCTTTAGTATTTCTTGTAGTTTTGGTTTGTTTTTTACAAATTCCCTAAACTTCTATTTATCTGGAAATGTCCTAATTTCACCTTGGTATTTGAGACAGTGCTGCTGGATATATGATTCTTGGCTGGCAATTTTTTCCTTCAATGCTTTTTATAAGTCATCCCATTGCCTTCTTTCCTGAATGGTTTCTGCTGAGTAGTTTGAGCTCATTCCTATTGACTCTCCTTTGTAGGTGACTTTTATCTCTAGCTGCTCTTAAAATTCTTTCTTTATCTTTGGTTTTGGCAAGTTTGATTATAATATGTCTTGGTGACTTTCTTTTAAAATCTACCTTATGTGAAATTCGATGTGCATCTTGGGTAGATATCTTCTCATCTTTCACAATATCAGGGATGTTTTCTGCCAACAAATCTTCAACAATTCTCTCTGTACTTTCTGTCATCCCTCCCTGTTCTGATACTCCAATCACTCATAGGTTATTTCTCTTGAGAGAGTCCCACATGATTTTTAGGATTTCTTCATTTTTTTTTAATTCTTTTATCTGATTTTTCTTCAAATTTATTGGTGCCAAGGGCTTTTTCTTCAAGCTCATCAATTCTGCCTTCCACTTGCTCAATTCTGCTCCTCTGACTATTGAGTCATCTAATTCTGTAATTTTATTGTTAATCTTCTGAATTTCTGGTTGCTGTCTCTCTATGGATTCTTGAGCGTATTAAATTTTTCATTACATTCTTGAATAACCTTTTTAATTTCTTTGACTGCTTTATCTGTCTGCTCCTTGGCTTGTTCTGCATATTGCCTGATCTCCTTCATGATCTCATTCCTGATGTATTGAAGAGTTCTGTATATTAATCTTTTGTATTCTGCATCCAGTGATTCCAGGAATGCACCTTCATCCAGAAGATCCCTTGATTCTTTGTTTCGAGAGCTTGTTGAAGTGATCATCATCTGCTTCTTAATGTGATTTGGAATTGACTGTTGTTTCTGGGCCATCTATAAGTTACCATATTAATTTATTTTATGTTTGCTTACTGTATCCTAGCTTCTTGCTTTTTTTTTTTTTTTTTTGGTAAGCCCAAATAGGTTGCTTGAATGAGCTAGCTTGATTATTTTCTCCTTTGAAGCTTGACATACTGTCGCCAGATGACTAGAGCTGTTATCATGTATATCAGCCGAGGCATCCATTCACATTTCTTGTGTCGATTCAGCTCAGGTGTTCAGGTAGCTGGTCACTGAGTGTGTGGTACAGGTCTGTCCTACAGTCTTAGAGGGGCAGGAGTGATTGGTGTAGATACAGGCATCTGGTTGCAGCAGGAGACCATGCTCTGAACAAGGCAGGGGGCTGACAACCTTTCCCTGAGTGTCTGTGAGGAAACCTCGCCCCTGCAGCATGCAGGTGGGTGGGTTTTGCAGACAGACCATGGGCACCCAATGCTTTTGGTTGTAAGGACTGGGAGGTACCAGTTATCCTTGGTCCCCTTTTGCGGGTGGTTGGGTAACCTGAGTGGAGCCACCAATCCTTAGGCCACTGCTGTGGGTAGGTGAGGACCCTGTTTAATAGGCAAAGCAGTGTCAAACATCAAACACCCACCTCTCCACCACATAGCTGAAACAGTTGCAGCCTGCCAACAAGGGCCTATTTTCCTGAAATAGGCCCACACAGATCTATGTTGAGGGGAAAGGTATTCAAAGTCCTCAGACTGTTTATCCCTGGACAGGATTCGCTTCTGTCCTGAGCTCCCCAGGTTAGTGGAGTTGGCAGATTACCTTTTCCCCCAATTGTGAATTTATTCCTTCTCCACGGCTGGGAGAATGGCTCAGGACGCTCAGCAGAGCCTATCTCAGGGCCATGGAAATCAACTCCACTGAAGCCACTTGGGGGCACGGAGAGCGGTAAAATATACACAAGTACTTAGCTTTTGCCAACAGCACCATTCTTCTTTAGTTCCATGGGTGTGAGTAGGCTGTGCAGCTGGCTGTTTCTCCCTGAGGAAACTGTGGCAGAATGCCCACCGCAGTTCCTCCCTGGAATGGTGCCTGAAAGATCCCGGTAATTCAGGCCTGGCAACTCTTCTACGGTTCTTAACTATCTCTCCCTCCCCCTATCACTCAGTCCACTTTCTAACTTTGCCTTTTATGTTCAGGGCTTCTAGATTGTCATAGATATAATCGTTTCACTTGTTTTTTGGGGTCTTTGTTGTAAGAGGGATCACTGGAAGAGCCTAGCTACTCTACCATCTTGGCCCCACCCCTTATCTGCATTTTTAATAGAGTCTTATACATTCTGCCTCTCCATCCTTTCATCCTATTTTCTCTTGAAACTTTTTCAATCAAGCTTTTCTTCTCCACACTTCATGAAAACTTATCTTGACAAGGTTACCAACCAGCTTCCCATTGAAAAATTCAGTAGTGAATTCTCAGTCTTCATCTAACTCAATCTTTGGCAGCATTTGATACAGTTGGTAAGTTTTAAATCATATCCCAAATCTATAACTCAATGTAACCATCCATGACCAAATTACCACCATTTTGTATATGTATTACTGAAATTGCCTCCTAACTGGTCTGTCTATTTTCAAATATTCTATTATCCACTAGGAAACAAGAATGGTTCTAGAGTTCTAAAGAGCTTTCCTACTCCTCTTCTTAAATCTCACTTATGGCTTTCTATCACATTTAGAATAAAATCTGAAATTCTCAGCCTGCCTTTCAATGTCATTCACAGGCTGGCTCCAACCACCTCTCTGACTTCGTCTCCTACCTTTCTTCCTATTTTTACTTGTTCCAGTTGGTCTTTATCCTCAAATTTGCTCAGTGTGCTTCTGACTCAGAGTTTTTCATTTGTGTTTCAATTTTTGGGAATAATCTCTTCATCAATCTATTCATGGCTTCCTCCCTCACTTTATTATTATCTTTATTTACCTATCACCTATGTAGGGATCATCTCTCTAAGATCCCTATATCAAATGGCACTTTAGTCGTCTATCTCTCTCATCATTGTTTGTTCATACCAACTATCACTACCTGACATTATAGTTTATATCTATTTTACTTATTTATTTATATCTTCTATTTTACCAATTATAATGCAAGCTAATATCAAATTACCAATGGTTGGGAAATGATAGTTATGGTCCTGGCAAAAGGTACTGATTGGCAGTGTAATAAGATAGTTAAGAACTTGATCATTGAGTCAGATTACATAGGGTTGAATCATAACTCTGGCCATTGTTATAGATTTTACCTCAAACAAGATACTTGGTCACTGTGTGCTTTAGTTTCCTCATCTATAAAGTAGGACTAATTACAGTATCTTTCTTACAGGATTGTTGTGAGGTTTAAAATAGCTAATACATGTAACACTCTGAGCACAGAATGTAGTTATCACAGGGCAAAACATAGCTCCACAGGACAAAGTATAGTTCCAAAATCTGTGGAATGTGGTTTATTTGACAAGAAATCTTGTTGAGGTAAGGCAGAATCCTGACATAACCGAGAGTTCTTATTTAGGTTAGTTTTCTTCTCCTGATTAAATCTTCCTGGAGTGTTTCCCAAAAAGGAAATATTAATGAGGACACCTGAAAAGACCTATAAGACACATGTATTAATCATTTGTACATGAATGTGAATTATGCCGATTTGATTATCTTTTGTATAACAATAATTTACCTCTGAGGAGACATGCTGAGTCTTTCTTATACAACAGGTTTACTATTGCACAGCAACTACACTGTGAACACGAATTACACTGGAACATTCTTCTGCGTCCTCATACAATCAATAGAAATCAAGCTCTCTATTGTTAGTAACCTTCACTAGATCTTTACTATTCCCATTATACTTCACTGGTACCTATTAAGTGATCATGGTAGTTTCTCCATGACTATTTTTTGAAGAAAATCAATACTTTGGAGTGAGTGGATATTAGAGGAAAAACAGTAATGATCCTTCCATCTCAAGTTGAAATATTGCCTATCCTACTACGTCATTAGTGCAGTAGTCATTTCCTATAATATCTTTGGGCTCAGGTGATGAACCTTTAGATTCCTAACCCCAGTACCTTTAGATTACAGCCCTAAAATATTTGGAGGAATATGTCAGGATATTGGACTGCATGAGCTGCTTCTTGGATATTTTTATTTTGTGATTCAGAAAACATACATGATTGTGTCCAAACAGGTCTGCTGCAATGTGGAAAGAGAACAGCAAGGTGGTTCTCTAGCTTTGTTAAGAGAGGCTCTTTCTGCCTGTAGTCTATAACCAAGGACAATCATATGACTTTTCAATAGTACTCATGCCCTAAACATATTAGTATAATCTCTACAAATAAGATTACCTGTAATGGCTCAGAGAAATCCAACCTTTCAAACATCTGACATAATTCCTGTCATGTACCTACTGCCTGACAAAACAAAATCAGCTGAGCGTAGCCTAGAACAGAGAAAGATTCTCTCCACACTGACCTGAACATCAAAGTGTGTATGTAGGAAGATCTACTGGGGTGAGGGAAGCAACTATCATCCATGTATTTTTATTTTCTCCTACTTAATTTACAATTTATATATTTCATAGTATAAATAGTATATTAGTGTATTGCTTTATACACAATTTATAATTAATATGTTGAGTTTCAATGATAAAAATTTGGTGATAAGCAAGTACAAGAAAAATAGTTCTACCAAGACTGCAGTAGCCTATATTTTCATGATTATCTAATGAATAAGCCTAGATAAACTTCAAGCTGAAGATTAAGGACATGTATGTAAACCATTAGGCCTATTGCTAACATAAAAAAAAACCTTAAGAGTGAGGTATAAATGTCATGACATTACAAGTGTCTTGGCATTTCTTACTAGCTAAAGGTGTGTCTAAAATAATGTAATTAAAAAGTCTTCTACGGATTTTAATGAGTTTTAATGTTGGAGAAATCTTAAGATTGAAAAATAGGGGCCTATGTTTTTTTTTTTTTTTTAATGGTTATTAGGAAACCCTGGTGGTGTAGTGGTTAAGAGCTACACGTGCTAACCAAAAAGTAGGCAGTTCAAATCCACCAGGCTTTCCTTGGAAACTCTATGGGGCAGTTCTACTCTGTCCTATAGTGTCACTATGAGTTGGAATTGATTTGATGGCAACGCATTTGGTTTGGGTTTTTATGATTATTAACTTCATAGGTTGTACTCAGGCCCCTAGTGACCATTTCACGTTGCTTTACTCTTTCAAAAGATTTTTTTCTACTAGCCATATTCTCTTCTACAATTGGGAACTTTCCCTCCAAAAGTTGAAAAATTATGAGGAGCACCACCAACATATCCTGAAGTTTGATCTGGATGTCACTGTGATGTATTCCCTTTGGGAATGAAGGGAATATGTTTTAGAAAATACTGGAAAACTTGTATTATGATAGGTTAGAGCCTTTGTGGAATTATATGTATAAGAAGATGTGTGTGTGTGTGTGCATGCTCAGGTGTGTGTGTGTGCATGTGTGTGTATGCAAGGTAAAGGGTTAAACTATAGTGGACATTTATTTATTTTTTGTCTGCCTAGAAAATCTTCTCCCTTCTTTTGTGAACTCTTTGGGCACTATTATTTGTGTCTGAGAACCATAAATGCTTTTTGTTTACCCAATGGAATAGTTGTATAACTTGTGTTGAACCAATTATGGTATCTAACTATGGTAATAGTGACTTGTTCAAGAAATGGGAACTAAAATGGGTGAATAAAAGATTCTGTTTCTGGAATATTAAAGATTTATGTTGAATATCCACCTTTCTTTCAAGATCTTTTTTCAGAAGTCATACATATGTAGTGACCTGTAGAATGAAGTTGACCTATAGAAGTGGTTAGGAATAAAAAAGAAAGACAGTATAACAGAGAGAAAAATAGATATTCTTAAAATCCGCCAATGTCAGTTTCCTGGAGCTGCCACAAACCACGTGGCTTAAAACAACAGACATTAGTGCTCTGCATTTATGGAAGCCAGAAGTCCAAAATCAAGATGTTAACAAGCTCACATTCCCTCTGGGGCTCTAGGGAGGACTCTGTTTGCCTCTTCCGGCTTGAGGCTACAGCACTCTAACCTCTGCTTCCATGGTCACATTGCCTCCTCCTCTTCTGTGTGTCTGTCTCCATCTGTATTTTTTGGTCTAATCTTCCTCTCTCTTAAAAGGATTTCTGTGGTTGCACTTAGGACCCATGTGGATAATCCAAGATAAACTCCTCCTCTCAAGATTCTTAACTTAATCACATCTGCAAAACCTTTTCTCCAAATAAGGGAACAATCATAGATTTTGGGGACTAGGATTTGGATATATCTTTTGGGGGATCACCATCCTGTCTTCCAAGGCAGAAATTTCTCTTTCTCGTTCCCTTCTTATTTATTAAGATAATTAAAATTAAGTTTCTGCCATTAACATCTGAAAGAATCCCACACAAAATACAGGTTTTATTGTATGATATATTGCTAGAATCAAAGAAAAAAAGCACAATAGATGTGCTTGAAAAGGAAAGACTGAACTCATATACTTTTTTTGAAAAAATTAAAATAGTCAGGGGTCAATACAACTTCATTGACTCAGCTGCAAAAAATCCTTCTACTTTTTTTTAGCAACAATGACAAAATATAAGTAAATCTCATGCAGTATAGAAGATTTTCAGTTCAATAATATTATAAAATGAATTACTGGTATTAACTTAGACTTAAAATATGTGCAGATATTGGGGGCTTTTCAATAATTAGTTTTGGCACAGAGACTACATATTCCATTCTTTGCACAAAAACCCAACCCAGGTTAACTAAATTTTCATCAGTAAAAATGGAATCATAAAAGTAATAGAAAAAAATATGATTAATAATGTAAACTTGTATTCATAGAACTGTGTTATGCATAATGCAAAAAGAGGAATATATAAGGAAAAATAAATATGTTTAACATTTAAAGGACAGCATTTAAAATTTCTTTATGAAAAAGCAACATAAAATTAAAATGTCAATAATTGCTGGGGAAATACTTTAAATATATGACAAAGATGAAGTATCCTTAAAATATAAAGCACTGCTTCAAATTAAAAAAAAAAAGTTCTATCTCCTGATAGAAAACTGTGAGAAGATATTTCACAAAATAAGAATGACTAATCACCCTCCTATTAATATAGAACTGGAAAATAAAACTGAAGTACACACTGTAATGCACCTAGTTTTTCACTTAATCATGTATGTTAGAGATCTTTCCATTTCAAGTAGCACATATAAATCTAATTTATTCTAATAAATGCTGTCTAGTCTCACACGAAATCAATGTACTTTATTAGATTTTTCATGTTTCAGAAGTGAAATGGTGGAATAATAATTATATTTGTCCCTTATCCTGTTTTAGTGGCTCTGTATGTTAGTAAAACTTATTGACATTCAATATGTCAGTACAAGACCAGGAGTCTTAACCACATGCGTGCTGTTTGACCACTCAATTCCACTTATCGAATTAATGTAAGGTCTATATTGAAATGCAGAAACATTTAGCAGTATTTGTGATAGAAAAATGAATGTTAGCATTACAACAATAGAGAATTGGACTTCTGTTTCTGGTAGTTTGGAAGAATGGATACACTGAATGCCTCTCTCGATTAAAACATTAAAAATGTTGCATATAGTTTAAACTCTATTTTTAAAATACATCATCAAATTGACAAGGAAGGAAGCAATCCTCAGAGACAAATACTAACTGGAAGTGAGAATCCAGATGCAATGCAGTGAGTTACTTAATATGGCCCTTATAGCAATGTATGGTCTTGTGACACTTAAAAAAATGATGGGGTGGGACTATGCAAATAAGGTGCTTGTGGCCCACCAAGGGGGTTGGACGGCTTGCTAATAATGCGAATAAGGTACATGGCACCCTTGTGGGGGTGGGACCACATAAATAAGGTGTATGGAACCCTAACAAGAGGATTGGTTAGTTTTGCCATCCATTAGGTTTAAAAGGGAAACCCTGGTGGCGTAGTGTTAAGTGTTACAGCGGGTACCCCCCCAAAAAAGGTCAGCAGTTCAATTCCACCAGGTGTTCCTTGGAAACTCTATGGGGCAGTTCTATTCTGTCCTACAGGGTTGCTATGAGTCAGAATCGACTCCACAGTACTGGGTTTGGTTTTTTGATTTAGGCTTAAAAGAGAGCCAATCCCAGAGCAGAGAGGGGACCTCATGCCCTCAAGAAAGAAAAGCTGGGACTGGAACACGTCCTTTGGACCCAAGTCCCTGTACTGACAGTCTCCTAGACTTAAGAGACAGAGAGTGGGAGCTGTAACACCGAAGACGGTGATAGACAGTGCTGCAGCAGCAGCAAGATCAATAGTAGCAGGAGAGGGCACGAACCAGGAGACCAGCTAGGGATGACCGCAGTGGGGCTTGCCAGGCCACAGTAATGCTTGCCTGAGAAGACCCCGAGCAGAGCCCAACGGCAAAAGGTGAGAAAAAGCTGTCCTGATCAAGAACTGTATCCTGAATCGTTCCTGATTCCTAGTTCTACCCTGTTACTTCCCTAGTAAACCACCTAACTCTAAGTGCTGTCCGAGAGTTCTGTGAAACACTGCAGCCAATTACAGAAGCTAAAGACCAGAGAGAGAGTACTGAAGCGGGAGGGGAGTTGATATTAAAGATGATGGAGTGGTATAGCAGTTTAGAAAAGTTGGACATTTGGGACATCTTTAACCTCTGCCTCATAGGAACCAGCTTTGTGCTGATCCTTATAAAAGATATTATTCATTTACCAGAGAAATAAGTAGAGCAGTGAAGCTGTATTTGCCCTATGGACATTTTTTAATTCAAAACAAATTTAAGTTTGATTTTCATGGTTTTGCAGCCCATGGGGGATAAGATATAGAGCATTCTAGTTGGAAACACTCCATATAGAGCTGAGAGCACAATGGCCTAATCTCTCAGTTTAAGGATGAAGCAAAATCCCCATAAACCTTCATGCCCACATACACACAGTGTACTCTTAGGGGAGGACAAAGAAAAATAACAGAACTATGAAGAAAAATCTTGAGCTTAAATGCTTTATAGAAGGAAAAAATAAGTCTTCTTTATATCATTTTCTTTCCCAAGGTCATACTACCTGACTGGTACCTTAAGCCAAGAATTAGCCCTCAAGAAACCTGAGATTTACAGTGTTCTCAGGTATCTTTCAAAAATCTGCAAACTTTATGTAGTAACCCAACTTCAACAGAAGCCTCAGAGTAATGCTTCAGATAAAGTCCCAGATAATATGAGCTTAATGATTACAAAGAAAAAAAAGTGGGGAAATAAAGTACAAATGAGGCTAAGCAGGAAAAAACAAACCAACAACAATAAAAAAATACACTCTAGGCACAGTGTATAGAATAAGAATATTTAACAAGTTGAAAGAAATAAAATTAGGAACATATGTATTTTATGTATAAATGTATATTTATGAAATGTGTGTGCATATATATATAATCGGATAGAACTATAAACTTTTTAAAAATTAAAATTATTCCAATTCCAATTGAAAAGTCAATGAAAGGGGCAATAAAAAATTAGGCCTAGGAAAATCAACTCCTTTGAGCAAATTTATTCATCTGTGTAACTAAAATACTTATAATTGATACCCTAAAAAGTTGTTTTGTGAATCTAATGCATCATATGTGAAATCATTATAGAAAAATCAAAGCAATATTTGAATTCAGTCATTTATTTGCTATTGCATGTCTATTTATTGGACTGTTATCTGTAAGCTTTCTAGTGCCCTCAGCTCCCAACTCAGGCAGAAAAAAATTATTTTCCTTTTGTCTTAGGAAAGATATCAAACAGAGACAATAAAAAATTCAAATCCAGGTCCCAGACGTAAGATAGAAAATTTTAAAGAATATGTGTTTAGTTGGAGCCATCCTGAATAATTCTGAAAAAAGCACTAAGAACCCACAACTTGCTGCCCCTAGCACGGAATAGGAAGAGTAGCATGGAGACGACTATGGCTCTGCTCAAGCAGAGAGAATTCCCCTTCCAATCCAAAATGGTGCAATGGATGGATGACTGGGTTCCAGTATGTCTATGTGGGGCATAGGAATGACTTTCACTTGCGAAGAAACCTCGAAATAGAGATCGGGGAAATATGTGATATAAAATGGGATTGCAGATGTTTGTATGGATGTCACTGTGAATATATGATGGCATAGAGGACCAGAATGACTTCATACCCATCCAATTACTTGGTGATTCATAAGCTACAGTATAACTTAGATTCACTTGAAGAAAGAGAAGAAATGACCATAAGTTGATTGAAATTCCGTTTTCTCCAGGCACAACGAAAGATTCAAATGATAATTATATTTGATGATTATTACCAGGAATATGTTTAATATTAATTAATTGCATACTTGAGTCTGTGGCTCAAGATTCCTATTTACCGCAAATTCAGTTTTCGTTAAGTATTTACTGCACTCACAGTACTGTGTTCTGACACTATTCCAGGATCAACTGATAAATGAAAAGCAACGAAAAGACAGTACTTCAAAGATGTATGATGTGTGACAGAAAAGCTAACACTCGTGCAATTTTATTTACTATGGGCAAAATGTAAACAGCACTTCATGATACCTTTCCAAGTCTAATGCTTCACCCACATATTCATGTATGTATAAAAATCTTCACCATGGGAATGGTTTATGTGGTGAAAAACTTTCCCCGAACTACAAAGGAAAAGAAAGAAAAATGCCCTGTGGTTCCTTCAGCATCAGCAATTTTTCAAAGGTCAGCTACCGATATTAAATGCTTAAATATTTATATTAAATAATAAATATTTAAAGACTACAATCAGGTTGAAAGTTCTATGTGAAGTAGAGCTTAAAATGAGATTTCAACACAGGTGCACAGAGCAGACAGTGTTTCTAGCTCACAGAGAGTTTTACTGAATTCCATCAATATATATCCTTGCTTGGACGTAGGTATAAGAATGAAAATAATCTGAAAACCATAATACACACTTAGGTAGGTGAATGATTCAACAATTTATATGTCTTCAAAGAGTATTATCATTTAGAGAGACAATAATGATCAAACATGCCTGATTAAGGTTTAAAATTTCTCAGAAACAGTCTGGTACTGTTTCTGTAGCAAAGAACAACCAACATGTAAGAAAAGCAATGCTTAACATTTACTGAGACTGAAATCTGAGGACTTGAGAAATATTGAGGACCTTTACTCTCCCTGTAACAATCTGGACTTGTTCTCCCAGTTTTTAAGTACACCTGTCATCCTAAGATTTTTGATAAGTCTGTCACTGTTCTTGATTTCTATATTTTTTATAATTTTGGTGAAGAGCCTCCTCAAGTAACTTCCTTATAAAGTCAGTATATTTAATAATTTTACCAAGTTCTAACATGGATTAAAATGTGTTTAGTATATGCTCATATGACATCCTCTCATATATCATTGATAAAATGACACAGAAGATAATTTGATATCAAAGTTTGTTTACCTCAGATATAAAAGACATATTTCTTCTGTCTTCTAACACCCTGTGTTGCTCGAGATGCTTATTGCTGGTTTCATGTTGTTAATTTGTAATAAACTAGATTGCTTAAGCAAACACAAAAACAAAACACACTTTTTTTTTTTTTTGCATTCAACTCAGGGAAATTGTTTTGAATTATTTCTTTGCTTCCATTCTGTCTTCAGGAAGTTGCTAAAACTGGTATATTGGACATTCTGAACCACCTTACCAAAGTTCTTTTGTTTTCTTGCATAATTATAGTTTCTATGGCTTCTTGCTCTATAGTTCTGGAAAATACTCTTCGCAATTTTTTCCCAGGTTTCTGGTTTTTTTTTTTCAAAAATGTATTTTTAATTCTCAATTCTTCCTTTTCTATGTTCATTTTTCCATGGCATTTTGTTCTGCATTTATTGCTGTAATATATTTGCAAATCTCTTTGAGGATACTAATTATAAATTTATTTTTCAACTTTTTTTGTGTTCACCAAATCTATATTTACTTCATGACTTATTTCCATTTTTTTCCCTTGTTCTTTCTCTTTCATGCTCTTGGTTCTCCTTACATTTTTGTTGTTGTTGTTGTTGTGTGCCGTTGAGTCGATTTCAGCTGTTGAGTTGATTTGAACTCATTGCAACCTCATGTGACTGAGTACAGCTGCCCCATAGGGTTTTCCAGGCTATAATCTTTACAGAAGCAGATTGCCAGGTCTTTCTCCCACAGAGCCACTGGAAGTGTTTGAACTGCCAACCTTTTAGTTAGCAGTGAAGTGCTTAACCATTGCACCACCAAATAAAGATGGAATAATTATTTAAAAAAAAAAACAAAAAACTGTTACCATCGATTCAATTCCAACTCATAGTGACCCTATAGGACAGTGTGGAACTGCTCCATAGAGTTTCCAAGGAATGCCTGGTGGATTTGAATTGCTGACCCTTTGGTTAGCAGCTGTAGCACTTAACCACTATGCCGCCAGGGTTTTTTTTTTAACGAAAGGCTGCATAGCTACGAAATGAGAACTGTTTTCTAGTTAGGTATTTCCCTTTTATTGTTATTTTAAATGAGACTGCTGAATGGAGATAGGCTATAGAAGATGAAGTGGTTGATTTACTTTTAAAATAACTCTTCTGGAAGATGACTTTGAGCATATACCATAACCTCAAATGCCATCAAGTAAAGGCATTTAATATGAGCCTAAAGAGCATCGTTAGATGTCTTAGGTATCCTCAGATAGCTGTCAGCAGCATTCTTCACACACTCCCACCTCCACCCCCAAAAAAACCTACCTCCACCAGACACATATAAAGTCTTTATTAGTTTAATAAAACAGTACATTTTATTTGAACCAGAGATGAAGACAGATAATGCATTAGATAAGCAGGCCATAATATCTAAAGATCGCAGAGAGTATGGGTAAAAGCACAGGCGGCCTTGAACAGCAGCTTACAGAGTAGATTCCAACTCACCGTGATCCTAGAAGGCAGAGTAGAACTGTCCCATAGTGTTTCCAAGGCTGTAATCTTTACAAAATGGGCTCAGGCATAACAATGATTTTGAGGATGACACAGGACAGGGCAATGTTTCATTCTGTTGTACATAGGGTCGCTATGAGGCAGAACCTGCTCGATGGCACCTAACAACAACAACAATCTTTACAGAAGTAGACTGCCACATCTTTTCCCCTCAGACTGGCTGGTGGGTTCAAATTGCTGATCTTTCAGTTAGCAGCTGAGTGCTTAACTGGTGCACCACCTGGGCTCTATCTCACTCTTGCTGAGATACGTGTGTGTGTTTGTGTGAATTAAATATAAATTCAAAAACAAAACAAAAAATGAAGTATCTGAAATTAAGAACTTAATAGATAGTTTAAACAGTAGATTGGATAGAAATAGAGGGAGGTTTATTAAACTGGGAAACAAATCAATAGAAAATATGAAAATTGAAGCCAAGATAGAAAAGATGGAAAAATCAGAAGAAAACATAAGATACCTATAGAATCTGGTGAAATGTTCTGTGAATATACCTGAAGTTCCAAAAAGAGAGAAGAGAGAATCGGACAAAACGTATGAAAGCTAAGTTCTAATAAATTTTGGAAAGTTAATAAAACCACAGATTCATGAAGTATTATGGCTATTAAGCAGTATTTAAAAAATAAACTGTGCTACATTGAGCTAAACCTCAAAAAGACAACAAAAAACAATAGAATTATAATTTTCAAATGAAGAGCAATAAGACTTAAAATTGACTTCTCAGCAGAAATAATAGGAATTAAAAGACAACAGAAAATCCAACCTTCAAAATGTTGATAGTGGAAAAAAAAGAAAAACAGCCTATCTACAATTTTATCACTTGCAAAATATTCCTTTAAAAATATAGGAAAAGTGAACATGCTGTTAGAAAACAAAATTTGAGAAAACATGTCAAAAAGAGGCTACATTCAAATAAAATGTAAACAAGTTGTTAACATAGAAGAAAAATAACCCAAGGTGAAAAAGAAGAAAGTAATTAAGTCACTAGAAATGGTAATTATTTGAATAAATTTAAATAATGAAGGAAAGAGCCCATATTTTGGGGAGAGGGATGAATGGAGATAAATATTCTGAAGTCCTTATATTGCCTAGAAAGTTGTAAAGGTGCTAAATCACTATTTAGTATTTAAATATTTACTATTCATCAAATAAGGGTTTAACATCCAGAGTATATTAAAAACTACAACTCAATGACAAAAAGATGACCCAATTAAAAAAATGGGCAAAGGACTTAAATAGTCACCTCTTCAAGGAAGATAGACAAATGGTTAATAAGCACATGAAAAGATGCTCCAGTGTTGTTAGCCAGTAGGAAAATACAGATAAAAATTGTAATGAGATACTATTTCAACCCTTCTATGATGTTTATTATCAGAAAAACGGAAAATACCAAGTTTGGTGAGGATGCAAAGAAATTGGAGCCATTGTTTTTTGCTGTTGGAAATATAAAATGATGCAGTCAGAGTGGAAAACAGTGTTAACAATCCCTCAAACAAATAAACATAGAACTATCATTCAAAATCCAAAACCAAATCCCATTGCCATCAAGTTGACTCCGACTCGCAGCAACCCATTAGGACAGAGTAGAACTGCTGCCCCACAGAGTTTCCAACTGCCCCATAGAGTTTCCAAGTAGCGAGTGGTGGATTTGAACTGCTGACCTTTTGGTTAGCAGGTGTAGCACTTAACAACTATGCCACCAGTGTTTCCAGAACCATATGACCTAGCAATTCCACTGCTAGATGTATACCCAAAAGAATTGAAAGCAGAGACTCAAAAAAAAAAAATTGTACACCAATGCTCACTGCAGCATTATTCACAATAGTCAAAAGGTGAAAACCATCTAAATGCCCATCAACAGATGAATAAAGAAACAAAATGTGGTATACCCATTCAGGAGAATATTGTTGAGCCATAAAGAGAAATGAAATTCTGATACATGCTACCACATGGATAAACCTGGAAAACATTATGCTGAATGAAATGTCAGACATAAAAGGACAAATATTGTATGATCTCACTTATATGAAATATCTTGAACAGGTAAATGCAGATATAAAAAAATGTGTTACTGAATACCAGGGGTGGATGGCAGGGGAGAATGGGAAGGTATTGTTTAAGGGCTACTGAGCTTCTGTTGAGGATGATGAATAACTTTTGGAAATTAACAGTGGTGATGGTTGCACAACGTGGTAAATGTAATTAACATCACAGAATTGTACAATTAAAGGTGGTTAAAACAACAACAACAAAACAATGGTGCTTATAAGAGACTTATCTTAAATATAAGTGTGCAGATAGTTTAAAAATAAAATGGAAAACTATGCATGCAAAGTAATCAAAAGAAACCTGGTTTTAAAATAATAATGGGAGAACAGACTTTAAGGTAAAAAATATTTTTATAGATAAAGAGGGATAATTCATAATGATAAGAGGATCAATCCATTAGTAAGATTAAAACAATTGTAAATTCATATATATCTTTTAAAATAGCCTGAATATATACAGTAAAAATTGACAAATGACAAAAATAGACTAATAATCACAGTGGTAGATTTTAAGATATTTTCCTTAGTAACTGATAGGACAGACAGTATGAAAATCAGTAAGTATACAGAAGATTTGACAATGCAATTAACAAACTTGATATCATTGATGGATGTAAATCATTGCCTCAAACATCTGAAAAACAGAGTTTTAATAATGGCACAGGGAACATTTCTTAGAGTAGACTATATGGTAGACATAAAACAAGTCTCAGCAAATCTCAAAGAATTGAAATCATACTATGTATGTTCTCAAGAGAGGAATTAAGCACAAGTGCAATTTAAAAAATAGATATTGGAAATTATGAAATATGCTTCTAAAGAACAATGTGTCAAATGAGATATAAAAATAGAAATTTAAATATATTTTGTCTTGTGTAGTTAACAGTCTCTGAGGGGATAATACACTCATTCCTCACTTATCAACAAGGTTAGTTCCCAAAGACCAGGTGATTATGTGAAAATGGAGGACGGCCACATCAAATCACAAAATATTATGTGGGACACATATGTCTCTTTGGTCCTGAGAGGCAGAAAATGTAGATGGACACCATATGTCTCACTGGTCATGAAAGGGATACTGCCAGACATGTTGTTAGTGTACAAAATAGTAGATTTTTTACTACGTTGCAAATGCAAAAATTCAGATATTGAGATAGTGGACAAGTGAGGAGTAGGTGTAATACAAAAAATACACAAACAAATGTTTAATTATGACTTGAATGAGTATCAACAAAGAGAAGCATATAGAACTAAGGGAGACCTTAATGGGGGACAGCATAATCAGACTTTGTTGATAAAGTGATATGACCATGACGTCTCAGGGAAGAATAAAAGAAGAATAGAAATGACCAAATAAGCAAAGTGATAGTTTATTAAACAAAGCAATCATATTTTATCTTACTCAATTTTAAAGATCAAATTAAATCACCAGGTATTGATCCTAATTGTTAGATAGTAGACCAATTCAAAAGCAAGATTTCTTTCACCTTTATATTTAATTGTTTAGATCTAAGTGTAAAATTACAGTATGGAAAAGTACCGAGTGAGTTGAAATATTCTAAGCCTTCATTGCACTCTTCTACATCTGTACGGCTTCATTTTTATCCTTATGCATCCACTCCGTTTCTGTCCCAGTATGTGTTTCCCTCAACCTCCATGCACACCCATTGTATAACTATTCCTTCGTTGCAAAAAATGCATCAAGATCAGCAGCTGTATCTAATTGATACCGTGATAGAAACACAGTATAAATGACATTCACAAGGATTATGTCCTCATGCCTGATATAAAAACTTCGAAAAGTATTTGCCTTCAGGGTTCTTGATTATCTCAAATTATAATGCTGCACAGTTAAAATGAGGAAGTAGCATATTTAAGAACTGTGAAAGATTTATTTTTGAAAATAACAGAGAAGGAAACATTGTGGGCCATTAAACAATCATACAGAAAAAAAACTTTGAGAAGTTGCAATAAATCTTCACTGTAGCTACCATCCTATTTTGTTTTACTCTAACTATCATCACTTTTACTATGGAATGCTTTATGGAGCACTTTAGCCCTCAGCTCTTTTGCTAAGCGCTTGTACGGATACCACAGGATCTATCAAGCAATCCAACCAGTTTATTCTTTGCTTTCAGACCATGACAAAAAACCATTACCATGGCTTTAAAGAATAATATTTGCCCATCATGTCCTAAGAAAAATTCTTATTTTAATCACATTTTAGGATATCTCTCCCCATTCTATCATAATGGAATTTCTGTGAGAAAAATAATGACCAAAAAGAAGGAAAAAAATTTATTGCCTGGAAACAGTTCTTTTCTCCTCTATGCTGCTTCAGCACTAGCTGAAGAGCAAGTGGCATAAATGACCGTTATTTTTTGCTTAGTGGCTGATACCGCAGTTATTCTCACAAGAGTCAATGAGAGGAATGAAGACAGAAATGCTCTCCACTAAAATCCCCCTCTTGGGCCTTTATTTTGTCAATATATGTGCTTTCCTAGGTGCAAGAAAGAAAGAGTATCCAGCGAACATCCACACTTTCTACAGAATTGGCCCAATATGCCATCTTCCATGTTCACCAATTAAGTTACAGGTCTGTGAAGATCCTTGTCTTGTTCATCCCTATATTCCCAGTGCCAAGAACTGTACTTGGTGCAAAATAGGAACTAAATAAATATGTGTTGGCTAAATGAATACATTAGTATATATGATGAAAATTACCAGAAAAACTGAGTATTAGTTTGTAGTTGTAAACTATATTAAGACATTCAGAACACTCAGTTGAATATGTAGCAACTGTGACTTTAAATAGAACGATGGCTCTAATTAAGCATTAGGTAATTGTCAGCATCTCCTGAAGCAGTAATAAGTTCATCATTTATAACAGCTGTCAGCCAACTACAATCTGCAACCCATATGTAACCCACCACTTTTTTTGTAAAGCTTTATTGGAAGCCACTCCAGGTGGTCACCTTTCATTAAAATAATAGATTGATTTATAAAATAAACAATATCACTATGAATACTGTGCTTCCTTAAATTTATCAACCATATGAGACCAAACGGTCAACAATGAAACAAAGATGAGAAGCTGAGGAGGGGCAGAGAAGTTAGATTAATGGAAATGGAACAAAAAGAATAGAAATAACAAGAATGTTGACGCATATGAAAAATGTAACCAGCGTCATGGGACAGGTTGTATAGTAGAAAAGTTGTTAAATGGAACCTAATTTACTATGTAAACTTTCACCTAAAAGACAATTAAAAAAAAGCTTTATTGCAACATAGCCTCAGTCATTCATTTACATACTCTCTATATCAGTTTTCATGCCTATATAGCACAGTTGAGTAGTTGCAAGAGACCATACAGCCCAAAATCAAAAAACCCATTGCCTTCATGTAGACTCTGACTCATAGCAATCCTATAAGAACTATACACGTAACTGAACACTGTAACTAAACACGGGTTCGAGTTCTTGTCCTATCCTATTAGCTAATTGAAATAAAACAGACACCACACCACCAGCTGGAAGGGAATCAGAAAGTGAGAATTTATTGTTTGCACAAACAAGGAGCAACATGGGACCTAGCAGTCGAAAGACCATGCACTCACCATTTGAGGGGGTTAGGGAGCTTTTTATTTCCAATGGGGTCTGGGGGTTGGGATTAGTGTTCAGGACGCTCCATCCTTAGCCCTCCCATGTCCACATTTGGAGGTCTGGATGCTGAATCTTGTCCGTGATGCTCAGGTCCAAGGACAGATTGAGGACACAGCTCTACAGGCACTGTGCATGGGCCAAAATCTTGGTTTGCACATGCGTGGGATTCTGGCCCCAAATTCAAACAGCAATTAGGGCCTCAGTATGGTCAGGCCAAACCACAGTTAGAAGCTACAGCTTGGTGGACTGAGAGGGGCAGGGGAACCGGGGTAGAGCGGGGAAACTTCGACGGAGGCTTCATAACTGCCCCATGGAGTTTCCAAGGGCAGCTGGTGGATTCGAACTGCTGACCTTTTGGTTAGCAACTGTAGCTCTCAAGTACTGTGCCACCAGGGCTCTATACAGTCCATATAACATACCCCAAATATTTACTAGTTTGCTCTTTACAAAAAGTTTTCCAGCCCCTGATCCTTAAGAAGGAAACAAATATGTCCATTGGAGTTGAGGTCTAGATTTGCAAACATTTAATGGGGATAAATTTTCATACCAAGTGAATTAACACACCCACCTCATTTTAAACTTCTATTTCCCAGCCTGTGGCTACTGACCTGGTCTCGCCTTGTGTTCTCCACGCATCATTTTCACACTTTAATCACTCCCATGTCATATTCTGCTTTTAGCTCCAACAGTGAAATGTCAGCTCCTCAACTATGCTTTCTAAAGTATGATGTCTCTGATACTTCACTCTAGAGCACCATACCCACCTCCATCTCTCAGACCATTGGTCAGAGTAAGTTCTCTCTCTGTCGCTCTAGGCCCCACCACTCCCAGTTGTCATATACTGGCCAGTTTCACTCATTTATATTATCTGCCTGCTACCTCAATAATTGAATTTTGTACCCTCTGCCATATGACAAGTAGTCCCTGGGTGGTACAAAAGTTAAGCTCTCTGCTGCTAACAGAAAGTGTGGTGGTTTGAATCTACCCAGAGGGACCTTGGGAGAAAGTCCTGGTGATCCAGTTTAGAAAGGTCACAGCTATTGAAAACCCTAAGGTGCACAGTTCTACTCTGAAACACATGGGGTCACCATGAATCAGAATCATCAACGAGTGTGTTTTTGTTTTTTTTGCCATATGACAAAGCTTATCACACAGACTTAAATCTGAAATCCACTAAGTAAAAGTCTTGAACAAAACTTATTTATCCTCAAAATCCCTTCATCCCTAGATTATTTCATAAAGATTACCCATTTTCATAGACAGCCCACAGAGTGTGTGCCCAAACTCTGGTTTAAGAGGAAAATATTCTACCACTTTGAGAAAATGCAGAAGACATGAACCAAGGGAAACTCCTATAGTTTTACAAAAAAGGGGCATTCTTCAGAGCAGGGTAAATGCTCAGGCTAATCAATCATTTTTCATATTATGACAAGTTGGCCTGGGGTTTTTGGTCAGGGTTTTCTGAATCCTATGGCAACTGCGTTACGAAGTTCTATTTTTTAAAATAGAAACACATAGGATTTGATTGAAAGAAGATGAAAGGCAAAAGGTTGGCAAGAATAAAAGAGCCAAAATACTGGGAACCCTGGATGTATTTATTCTAAAAAATAAAATAACGGGAGAAGCTTGAAAATGGTACTAATGAAGCCAAGGACACTGTCTCCTACCTTGTATGAAATTTATTAGTTTTGTATAAAGAAAGATGCAGCTTAACAATCATTATCTGAACCCTTAACCTCATCCCATTAGTCTACGAATATTGGTCACTGCTCAGGTGGGAGACTGAGGTGTTGAAGTAAGACACCACCAGCCAATCATCTGCCTGTAAGAAAATCAGCTCACCTAGCTGGTTAGCATCACATTGTCAAAAATAATCAATACTCACTGAACTATGAACATAAGGTTTATTCTAAGCAGCTATTCTATATGCATATAGAAAGGCCATTTTGATACCAGAAAAAGGCAAATCGTTTAAAGAAGCTAGGTACAATGAGGCTTACAAAGAGATAAAAAAAAAAAAAAGAGAGAGAGAGAGAGATAAGCAGGGGGAAAAATAAAATCTCAGCCACTGGTTAATCTTAACATGATTGACTGAACTCTGCCATTCCCCCTTTACAGAGATCAACTGATATCAGGTTACTTGGCCTGCTGCTAATAATTTGGCCCTCCACTCACAGCCTTGAGGCTTTTTGAGATTTGAATTAGAAGGTAATGGTTTGACAACTTTCTTTTTCTAGCAGGATAAGACAAATTTACATTGCTGTAAATTTGTAAACTGTAGAGCAGTTTCTGGCAGGTTTTGTAGTTTAGGTCAGGCTTTTTATGGTTAATATTTGGTTTCCTGGATAAGAAAAACCTTAAAATCATAGTAGAATATTTGTTATTAATTTTCATGTTCAACAGTGTCATATATGAAAAGTTGGTTAGAGTTGAAAAAAAAGTAAAATTATAATTTTTAAAAAAGGTACAGTACAAAAAGTTGAAGTGTTCTCTGAATAAATTGATTTATACTTTGAAATGTCCTGGTCTGTGTACTCATATCTTGCCTGGTCTCTGGCTCTCTGCTTCTTGCATCATCCTCTCCAATCTCTCTGCCACATTGCTCACAAAGCATCTTCCAAAAATTCAGAACTAATCATTATATTTTCCTGGAAATAATTAATTTGGGACCCCTGTTCCATTCAAGGGGGCCCTGGTGGCATAGTGGTTAAGATCTCAGGCTGCTAACCAAAAGTCGGCAGTTTGAATCCACCAGCAGCTCCTTAGAAACCCAAGGGGGCAGTTCTACTCTGGCCTGCAGGTTCACTACGAGTCAGAATAGACTCAAAGCCAACAGGTTTGGTTTGAGATTTGATTCCTTTCAAAAGTAGTATATTCATACTACTTTTTGCAACAAATTTGTGAAAATTTCCTTCTCTTATACCTTCTTCAATTAGACTTTTTCCCTCACCATCAAAAAAAAAAAATCTGTGATTTTAGCAATTTAGCAATGTCATCACATTCTCTCTAATGGTCAGTTCTCAGGCAATTTTTACTTGACCATTGAGAACATTGGGCACAGCTGATAGCATATCCTTTATTATACCACTTCCTTCAATTCACTTGAGACTCTGGCTTCCTGCACTCCTCCTTCCTCTCTGGTCACTCATGTAACCCTTTGAAATTGTAAGTTAAATTTTGCCACTCCCTTGCTTGTAACCCTTTGCTATCATTTCCCCTCAGGCTCTATTAAAGTCAGAGTCATCATTATGTCCTACAAGTCCCTCTAACATCTGGGGCACCATTACTTCTTTGCGCCATCTATCTTTTCACCTTCTCACTACACTGTGCAGGCATATTCTTTTTTTTTTTAATTGTACTTTAAGTGATGAAGGTTTATAGAACAAACTAGTTTCTCATTAAGCAGTTAGTATACATATTGTTTTATGACATTGGTTAACAACTCCACATGTTAACACTCTCCTTTCTCAACCTTTGGGTTCCTTATTATCACCTTTCCTGTCCCCTCCTGCCTTCTAGTCCTTGCCTCTTGTCCAGGCATATTCTTCTCTCATGTCTTTGCATTGGCTCTTCCACCCCACCTTCACCTCACCCCCACTTCCACATGTGGGCATATCCACATGGCTCGTTTCCCTCTTCTTTATGGCCTTATATAAATGTCATTTTCCCTGACTGCTCTTTCTCAATTTTAATCCTGGTGACATAGTGGTTAAGAGCTACGGCTTCTAACAAAGAGGTTAGCAGTTCGAATCCACCAGGCTCTCCCTGGAAACTCTATGGGGACAGTTCTACTCTGTCCTATAGGGTCACTATGAATCCTAATTGACTCGACAGCAATGGGTTTGGTTTTTGGTGGGACCCTGATATTGGAGTCCCCGGGTGGAGCAAACAGCTAATCCTCTTAGCTGCTAACCAAAAGGTTGGAAGTTCGAGTCCACTCAGAGATATCTCAGAAAAAAGGCCTGGGGGCCTACTTTCAAAAAATCAGCTGTTGAAAACCCTATAGAGCACAGTTCTACTCTGACAAACATGGGGTTGCCATGAATCAGAATCAACTCAGCAGCAACTAGTGATACCCTGATATTTCCTGTTCATCTCCTTTGCTACAATCGCTGGAGAAAGACATCATACTCGGTAAAGTAGAGGGTCAGCAAAACAGAGGGAGACCCTCAATGAGATGGACTGACACAATGGCTGCAACAATGGGCCACACCTAACAACAAACTTACTAATTATTTATTAAGTGTATATATATTTTTCTTTTTTTAAGCTCTGTCTTTAGCACTAGAATGTAAGCTCCATAAGGGCAATTATTTGTATTCCCAACTACTTTATAGCTAGAATCTAGAACTTAATGTTGTTGTTGTTAGGTGCCATTGGGTCAGTTCCAACTCATAGCAAGCCTATGTACAACAGAACAAAATGCTGCCTAGTCCTGTGCCACTCTCACAATCACTGTTATGCTTGAGCCCGTAGTTACAGCCACTGTGACAATCCATCCTGTTGAAGGTCTTTTTCTTTTTCACTGACCCTTTAAATTTACCAAGTATCTTAGTCACCTAGTGTTGCTGTAATGGAAATACCAGGAGTGGATGGATTTAACAAAGAGAAGTGTATTTCTTCACAATAAAGTAGGCTAAAAGTCCAAATTCAGGGTTTCAGCTCCAGGGGAAAGCTTTCTCTCTATGTTGGCCTTCTTATCAATATTCCCCCAGACTAGGAGCTTCGAGCAGGGACCCCGAGTCCAAAGAGTGTGGAGTGCTCCCAGCACTGCTTTTTTTGTGGTATGAGGTCCCTTCGTTTCTCCGTCCTCTTCTCTCTTTTATGTCTCAAAAGAGATTCCCTCAAGACATAATTCAATCTTGTAGACTGAGTTCTTCCTCACTAACACAACTGCTGCCCATTCAGCCTCATTAACATCATAAAGGCAGGATTTGTAACATATAGGAAAATCATACAATAGTAGGCTGAGCCAAATTGATACACATATTTTGGGGGGGACATAATTCAATCCATGACACTAAGCATGATGTCCTTCTTCCTAGGAACTAGTTCCTCCTGATAACATGTCCAAAGCAAGAGAGACGAAGTCTTGTCATCCTTGCTTGTAAGGAGCTTTCTAGCTGTACTTCTTCCAAGACAAATTTGTTCATTTTTCTGGCAGTCTGTGGTATAGTCAATATTCTTCACCTACGCCATAATTCAGAGGCATCAATTCTTCTTCAGTCTTCCTTATTCATTAGTCAGTTTTCACATGCATATAGGGCAATTGAAAATACCATGGCTTGAGTCAGGCATACCTTAGTCCCCAAAGGGACATCTTTGCTTTTCAACACTTTAAAGAAGTCTTTTGCAGCAATATGCATCAATGCAATATGTTGTTTGATTTCTTGACTGCTGCTCCATGGGTATTGATTGTGGATTGAAGTAAAATGAAATCTTTGTCAATTTCAATATTTTCTCCATTTATCATGATGTTGCTTTTTGGTCCAATTATGAGTATAGACATCAATTTGTGTTGGGAGAATTAATCACTGAAGGAGTAAAGGACACCACTCAACCTGGCTCAGTTTACTTTTCTAACTTCTTTTACTATGCGCTGAAAGTCTGAACAAGACAGTCTGTACCTAGAAGCCCTAAGGAAGGTGGGCTGGTTCTTCTGGATGCCTGGAGTTCTCTTCCACTACTTATCAGCTTCATAAACATCCAGTCGTCATCAACACCTCCAGGTAGCATTTCCTGCTGCAACTATGCTTTCTTCAGAACCCTATGCAATTTTCTATCACCCAGTACAAAATGTTATTGCTAGTATTTGCTTGCGTATTTGTCTTCTTGCTTAGCCTTAAGCTCACTGAAGATATTTAAGAAGAAGATAACAAGCACTATGCAAATGCAGTCTTTCCACCCTGTAGCTAATTTCTGCTCAAAGAGATAATACATATGCTAGAAAGTCTGAATGCCTAAGTATTTAGAGAGTTTGGAATATATAAACAAGTAAGAAGGAAAAAAGTTTGAAAGTTAAAAAACAGTCAGACTATTTTAACAGTAATTTTTACTTGTTGGAAAACAAACCCATGCATTTAGTCAGTCATTATTTTAACAAGCATAAATTGACGACCTATTCTTGAATGAGAACTACAGCAGGGTGAGAGGATGGGAAGGAGAGTAAACCTCAGCTCCCAACACTCATGGAACTCGTACTATTGCAGTCAACCTTTTATCAATCCTTCCTTTTGATCACTGATTACTGTAGTACATCGATGATTGCGAGATGATGTTTGGACTTTGCAGGGCTCCTAGATGGTGGCCATGGCAAGCACTTTAAACTCATGGTCTGCTTTTCACTGGACACCATCTGGTTCTTCACTAGGGGCATTAGGTAAGGGTTATAGCTCTGTGAACCATATTGCAGAAGTGGGCAGAATCAATATACATTATTGGTTTAGGTGTTGGACATACTCTAGGGTGTTGGCACTTATTAATTCCAGTGACCACACATTTGAACAAACTGTGGATTAAGTTGATTAATATTATTATCATTAAAATGTCTTACAATAAAGAGCAAGCCCAAGATCTTATCCCTTGGGGTAGCTGTCCAAATAAATGTGGGGTTTGTAAAGGAGGGATAGAGTGCAGCCAAATAGCCTGTCTAATTTTGTAGATATCTTATTCTACAATTTGTGGCATTTATTCAAGAGCGACGGGATGTATTGGCTACTGCACATACCCCTCCTTGCTCTGTCAATAAGAATTTTAATACTTAAAATTGTCCAGGACCACTTTTGCCAGAGAAGTTAATGATTTTTGTTGAGCTGACACTCTGTCAGCAGCATTATCAGCTATTTGTGCCATTATGCCAGACAGGTTTTATAAAGATTTTTTGTAATTCTACTAGACAGTATGAGGGAATTAATGCTTTAAAAAATAACCAACCTCCCCCTGGCTGTTCTGCTATGGGATTTTCGTATACTTCTCTTTTGGTTATTGAAATTAGTTTGATAACGCTCATCCAAAGTTGACTAGCGTGTTTGGACTAAATGTCAAAGGAAACACCCAATGATCCTAAGATACATTGCGCTTGTATTCTCTACACATCTACATCTAACCCATGCATAAGGATGCTCCCTAGGAAAGGGGTTGTTTAAACCACTATGATTAGTTCTCCCACGTAAGAACATATAACCATAAGGGGCACAGATAATAGTATCGGTATGAGGCTCAGGAATAGAAGAATTTACATGCAATAGCCATGTCTCAACTAGATTATTACAAATTTGAAGTCTTCCAAACTTAAGTTCTAACTTAGTATAATTCTCAAAACAGGAATTGTCACAAATAGGATTATTGAATTTGTCATATTTAGGATATAGTTCATTTAAGGTTGTTAAACAGTTCTGATATCAACGATCATAATACCTGGGTGATTCAGGATAGCATGCAATAAAATATAGTCCTAATTTTCCTTCCTACACAAGAAACTTGGGGGATAAATGCCTTTGTTCCTTTTTGATCTATAACTAGGCATTGTATACCTACAAACAGCAAGGAATATTTGGAAGAAACAGCATCTTAGGGGGATGCTACCATTTAACCCTTATGGCTCATTTTAGGACAGAGCTAGAATTTGTTGTTGGTGAAGGAATAACATGGAAGTTTAATATTGGGGAAACTAAAGGATCTGAATTGTACAGATTTAAGCTTATGATGATAGATCCTACAGTCAATTAAATTTCCTACAATAGCAACTAATTGAGCTAATTTTACAAAGGCATTTCCCTCCCAGGCTAAAGTTAAGATACATTTGGAAAAGATTAGACTTATCTTAATTCAACCCATAATAATATAGATGAATAACAGACAATGGATAAAATATAGCAATTGTCAGGATTATTGATATAATTAAGTAGACTAAACAACAAACTTCAACCTAATGTGTTTAACACTCCTGTTTTCAATATACAATGATTACAACAGAAATTAAGGAAAGTTAGTATAAGTCCTACTAATTCAGCTAACTGGTTTTTCTGTCCCTTCACTTTCTGGTGTAGGTTGGAGGGAAGGTTTGGCCTTTGTTGGAGGGCAGTTAGTGGTGGTGTGTGGACAGCATTTAAATGTCAGTTTTAGTCCCCCTGCTGGTTCAATAACCCATTGAGAAACACTGGTTTTCTTCAGCTGGGATAGATGTCTTTAGTTAATAGGTCCTTTTCATCCAGGTTCAAGGGAGTCCTTAATTTGGTGATGTTTCTAATACACATAGCCTCCTGGTTCAGGTTTATAATTTGAAGAATTGGAAACAGGTGTGCTTGCTTGCTATGCCTATCACAGCCGGTAAGTGTGATCTTTAGCATATTTAACTAATATTTGACAATATTTTAACAGATTAGTAGAAAGAATATTTGACTTAATATTGTTAACCCTCTAAGGTAAAGCCAGAGGGTGGACAGTTATAATTTCAAAAGGTGTTAGTTTGTGAGGACCAAAGGGAGTTGATCTCAAATTTATTAACACTAGGGGAAGAGCTTGAGGCCAAGCCAGTCTTAATAAAGAGGTTTACCTAGTTGGTTCTTTATAACACCGTTTAGCAGTGGTTAAGAATTATGGCATGCTACAACTACAAACCAAAAGGTCTGCAATTTGAATTCATCAACTGCTCCTTGGAAACCCTATAGAGCAGTTCTACTCAGTTCTACTCCATTCTATAGGGTCACAATAAGTCAGAATCGACTCAACGGTAACAGGTTTGGTTTTTTTTTTTTTTTTTGTAAGAAGTCGACTGAATAAAATCTATTTGCCATTCAAACACAGGTCTGGTAGGAAAATGGTTTTTGCCAACAGGGGGTATGAGTGCTTTCACTGGATTAAATTTGGCACATGATGGGCATTGTCTGATTACCTTATCTGCAGCCCTCTAGAAGTGACCCTAATCGTATTTCTTCCTTCTTTGTACTGTCTTATCCTATCCTAAATGATCTTTAAATGAAAACTAGTAGCTACAGGAATGTTTAAATCTTTAGGGGTGAAAAAAAAAAACCAAAATTCTCAGGGGTGCAAACTGATTATTTGGTCCCATCCATAATCCTGTTTGCTACTTTATCTAGCATCCTTCAGTTTTCCATTTATCTTTTTCAGAGGAAGGGGCAACTTTTTTATTTTTAATTTTTATTGTGCTTTAAGTGAAAGTTTACAAATCAAGTCAGTCTCTCACACAAAAACTTATATACACCTTGCTACATACTCCCAACTGCTCTCCCCCTAATGAGACAGTCCGCTCCCTCCCTCCACTCTCTCTTTTCGTGTCCATTTCGCCAGCTTATAATCCCCTCTACCCTCTCATCTCCCCTCCAGGCAGGAGATGCCAACATAGTCTCAAGTGTCCACCTGATGCAAGAAGCTCATGCCTCACCAGCATCCCTCTCCAATCCACTGTCCAGTCTAATCCCTGTCTGAAGAGGTGGCTTTGGGAATGGTTCCTGTCCTGGGCCAACAGAAGGTCTGGGGGCCGTGACCACAAGGGTCCTTCTAGTCTCAGACCATTAAGTCTGGTCTTTTTATGAGAATTTGGGGTCTGCATCCCACTGCTCTCTTGCTCCCTCAGGGGTTCTCTGTTGTGTTCCCTGTCAGGGCAGCCATCGGTTGTAGCCAGGCACCATGTAGTTCTTCTGGTCTCAGGATGATGTAGTCTCTGGTTTTTGTGGCCCTTTCTGTCTCTTGGGCTTGTAATTACCTCGTGTCCTTGGATTTCTTCACTTTCCTTTGATCCAGGTGGGTTGAGACCAATTGATGCATTTTCGATGGCCACTTGCTAGCGTTTCAGACACCAGACACCATTCTCCAATGTGGGATGCAGAATGTTTTCTTCATAGATTTTATTATGCCAATTGACTTAGATGTCCCCTGAAACCGTGGCCCCCAAACCTCCGCCCCCGTTATGCTGGCCTTCAAAGCATTCAGTTTATTCAGGAAACTGCTTTGCTTTTGGTTTAGTCCAATTGTGCTGACCTCCCCTGTATTGTATGTTGTCTTTCCCGTCACCTAAAGCAGTTCTCCTCTACTATCTAATTAGTAAATATCCCTCTCCCACCCTCCCTCCCTCCCCCCTCTTGTAACCATCAAAGAATATTTTCTTCTCTGTTTAAACTATTTCTTGAGTTCTTATAATAGTAGTCTTATACAATACTTGTCTTTTTGCAACGACTAATTTCACTCAGCATAATGCCTTACAGATTCCTCCATGTTATGAAATGTTTCACAGATTTATCGTTGTTCTTTATCGATGAGTAGTATTCCATTGTGTGAATGTATCATAACTTATTGATCCATTCATCTGTTGACGGGCACCTTGGTTGCTTCCATGTTTTTGCTATTGTAAACAGTACTGCAATAAACATAAGTGTGCATTTATCTGTTCGTGTAAAGGCTCTTATTTCTCTAGGATGTATTCCAAGGAGTGCATTGCTGGATCCTATGGTAGTTCTATTTTTACGTTTTTAAGGAAGCCCCAAATCGATTTCCAAAGTGGTTGTACCATTTGACATTCCCACCAGGAGTGTATAAGTGTTCCTATCTCTCCACAGCTTCTCCAACATTTATTGTTTTGTGTTTTTTGCATTAATGCCAGCCTTGTTGGAATGAGATGGAATCTCATAGTAGTTTTGATTTGCATTTCTCTTGGGTCGGAATGGTTAATGATCGTGAGCATTTCCTCATGTATCTGTTAGCTACCTGAATATCTTCTTTAGTGAAGTGTCTGTTCATATCTTTTGCCCATTTTTTAATAGGGTTATTTGTCTTTTTTAGTTGAATTTTTGCAGTATCATGTAGATTTTAGAGATTAGTGGCTGATCAGAAATGTCACAGCTAAAAACGTTTTCCCAGTCTGTAGGTAATCTTTGTACTCTTTTGGTGAAGTCTTTGGATGAGCATAGGTGTTTGATTTTTAGGACCTCCCAGTTATCTAGTTTTTCTTCTGCATTGTTAGTAATGTTTTGTATACTGTTTATGCCATGTATTAGGGCTCCTAATGTTTGTCTCTATTTTTTCTTTTATGATCTTTATCATTTTAGATTTTATATTCAGGTCTTTGATCCATTTTGATCTCATTTTTGTGCATGGAGTGAGGTATGGGTCTTGTTTCATTTTTTTGCAGATGGATATCCAGTTATGCCAGCACCATTTGTTAAAAAGACTGTCTTTTCCCCATTTAACTGTTTTGGGGCCTTTGTCAAATATCAACTGTTCATATGTGGATGGATTTATGTCTGGATTCTCAATTCTGTTCCATTGGTCTATGTATCCATTGTACCAATACCAGGCTGTTTTGACTACTGTGGCGGTATAATAGTTTCTAAAATCGGGTAGAGTAAGGCCTCCCACTTTGTTCTTTTTTTCAGTAATGCTTTACTTATCTGGGCCCTCTTTTGGAATGACAGACTATGCCATTTTTCCCCTCTTTCCCTGGATCATTGATCCAAGGTTGAGGTAAGGAGGTATTTTGTCCTTTATAAACAATCTGGCATTGTCCAAAAAACATATGCAGACAGTGATACCCTTTATTTTTCAGTTCCTACAGCCATTAACATTAGTCTAAATTCTGACAATAGTCTACTTCCTATCTCACATAGATAACTAGCTGCTGCCTTAAAATTTCCCCAGAAGCTTTGATCTAAAAATGCAATAAGATTTTCCTTCCATGTAGATTTGATTTCATATAAGAAAGTTAATAACAATGTAAGGTGGAGACCTTGAGGCATTACTGGTCTGCTTCTGGGTTCCATCCATAACTGGGTGGTGACATCTAGGTAACACTCTCTTGAGACCCAACTAAGTACCTCTTCTTCTGGAGCTAACTGCTAATTTTGTTTTATTATTTGAAAACATGGATAAGTTATGAATGGTGATTGGGAATTAACAGGAGGAGGTGGAAGACCTCTAATTCTTCAATCTTGAATTTTTGGAGAGCATGTGCTAATTTCCTTAAAATGAGTTGAGCTCCTGTTTTGCTTAGTTGATGAAACTAAATATTCTTGAATGTGGGTTTGAGCAGCCAGTTTAGCAATGTTGTCAACTAATCTATTTCTCTTTACTTTCTGTTTGGGGCCCTGTTTGGTTTGGTGAGCTTGCATTTTTATCACTTTTATTTCAGAAAGTAATAAGAGAGCTTCCAGCAAATGGGCCACTAAAGTACCATTCTTTACAAGTTGTCCTGAGGAAGTTAAAAATCCTGATTCTGTGACATTCTGAAATAAAACTATTCCATATGCATGTTGAAAATTGGTATATATATTGATCAACTGGCCTTGTGACAACTTTCATGCTCTTGTTGGCCAAGGTTACCTCAGGAAAGGGTTCTCTTTCCAATACTTCTAACATGGTAGTGATAGTATATCCTTCTTGATACTTAGAACTAGAAGCTTCAGGTTTTAGGTAACAGCCATCTACAAATAGCACAAGTGAAGGGTTGGGGAACAGAGTTTCTTGCAGACCTATTCTAGGAGATAAAAGTTGATCTGTCAAGTCAAAAAAGTCATGATCAAAGTCATTATCATTGGGATCAGGCACTAGGGTAGCAGGATTTAAGGCCCCTATGTTGTGTAATCTAAGGTTGGGGAGCTGAAAGAAGAGCTTCATATGAAGTCAGTTGGCTAGCAGAAACATACTGGGTTAGATTAGAATTTAAGATGGCAGAAATTGCATGTGGAATATATGTACCTAGATTATTTCCCAATATTATCATCTGTTGTTTCTACTACTTTGGCAGTAGCTGCAACCACTCAAAGATATAGAGTGTCCACTCTGGCTGCTGGATCTAATTGTATACTGTAGTACCCTACAGGTCTTTTTCTGTCTCTATGTTTCTGAGTTAAGACTCCTAACCTTTCTTAAAGGAAAAGAGAGAAATTTAGAGAAAGACCTTGCCTTTCTTAAAGGAAAAGAGAGAAATTTAAAGAATAGTTACAGAATCCAAGAGCTGGTATGTGAGTTAGAGATTCTTTTAAGGTGGTTCAGCACAGCTTCTGTAAAGCTTGCAAGGTTCTAAGATATTACCCTTAAGGTATACAAAAAGAGGTTGTGCTAATAAAGAGAAAGTTGATATCCAAGCTCTACAATATCTACACAGTCCTAAAAATCCTCTTAGCTGTTTCTTTGTTGTAGGTATATGGTAGGAAAAGAGAGCTTCTTTTTGTCTTGGGTCAATTGCGATTCCTTCTACTGAGATTAAATGACCAAGATATTTTACTTGCGTAAGGGCAAACTGTAATTTTTGTCTTGGACGCCTTATGCCCTCTAACAGCCAGATGTTGTAATAACAGAAAACTATCCTGTATGTTTGGTGTTAGAACAGACTAAGGGACCATGAACATACTGGAGTAGCACAGATTTATGTTCACACTGTAAAGGCAATAATTCACCACGTAAAATCTGGGAAAAGTATGTGGGGCTGTCAGTGAATCCTTGGGTCATGATGGTCCAAGAATATTGTTGATTATCCCACATAAAGGCAAATAAAAATTGGCTGTCTGAATGAACCAAATACTGAAAAAAGCACTACAGAAGTCAATGACTGTAAACCATGAGTCATCTTGTGGAATTTGGGCTGATAGCAAATGTGGATTTGGAGCAACAGGGGTTTAAGGGTTAACATTGTGGTTTATAGCTCTAGGATCTTGTATAAATCACCAACCATTGTCATTTGGTTTTCTGACAGGAAATACTGGGGTATTACAAGGGCTAGTACATGGAATGATTAATTCCTCTATTAAAAAATCTTGGACAGTTAGTTTCAGTCCTTTCTTTACTTCAGGTTTTAAAGGGTATTGAGCTACTTTAGGTAAGGGTTTAGTGGGGTCTATTTGGACTCTAATAGGTTCAGCCAAAAAAATGCAGCTGAGATCGGTCAATAAGGAAGCCCATAATTGTGATGGTATTTGATTAAGAAATTCAGTCTCTTTTTCTAGGGGCAGTGTATCCTCATCCTTCAATACCAAAAGACTTTGTAATGAACAGTTTCTTCTGTCTTAAGCATCTGGATCTTGTTTTTATTTTCAATGTCGGGGAAATTGTGTAACATATCCCCTATATGTTAGGAAACCCTGGTGGCGTAGTGGTTAAGTGCTATGGCTACTAACCTTAAAGGTTGGCAGTTCAAATCTGCCAGGTGCTCCTTGGAAATTCTATGAGACAGTTCTACCCTATTCTATATGAGTCGGAATCGACTGGACGGCAATGGGTTTTTTTTTTTTTTTTTTTTTATCCCCTATATCTGTAAACTAAATATGGCATTTCCATTTGGAAAGAAAGTCACAAGCTAACAAATTTACAGACGTGCTATCATTTAGTAAACATGGGTGGAAGTCTTCTATTGGCCCTAAAGAAACTGGTATGTGTGAAAAATGAGTTAAAATTTGTTCTTCATTGGAAACCCCTATGACACAAGTCAGAGTACTCAAGGGGAATGGGCCCTTGCAAACATATAGAGTTGATTGCAGATGGTATCACACCCATGTCCTCAAGAAACGTACAAAACTCCCCATTTACCTGCAGCATTATTTCTCCCCATTGGGACAAGGGAACTACTGCCAAAACCTCTGTAATCTCCCTGGAGCATCATCACATTGATTTTTCTAAAGGAAGTGCTGGTAGAGACACCTTTTGTTTATGCTTAAGCTTAAAATAATCCATTTTAAAGTGACCAGATTTCTTGCAATAGTTACAGACTATGGGTGTATTACTGGTGGGAGAATCCCTTGCTTTGGCTTTGGACCCACAGGTTTCTGTAATTGCTGCAACTGGAGTACCATTAACTTCTTTGACTTTTTTTTTTTTTTCTCAGCCTCTTTCTTTTATTGTTCCGTAGTTTTGGTTTAATTTATAGGCTAAAGTGACTGATTCATAAATATCAATACTTTCCCAATCTAACTGATGCCTTTTTACTATTTGTGATAATTCAGGATTCAATCATCCTTCAAATAGTAAATTAAAGGTGGCCTTAGCCCCTTCATCAGTAATTTTTAACTCTGAATGTTCTATAAATATTTTAGTTAACCTATCTCTATAATTATAGATAAATTTATCTTTTTTTGATTTCAAGCTTGTAATTTTGCCCAATTAATTTTTGTATGGAAAAATTGAACAAACAGTCTATCAGTTCTCCTATTAATTTCTTCATTTCTGTTCTAATAGTTGTACCTCTGGTACCTATTGAAATGCTAAAAGATTTTTCAGGATCTACCCATTTTTCTGTTTCCATCCACTGATGAACATCACTGGGACCTAACAACATGTTTATTAAATTATAGATATCAGTGGCACCAAGCTCATATGTTTCAGACAATATTCTAAATTCATGAGTAAATTTGTAGAGATTTTCTCTTGTACAGGGAATTCTTTTACAAAGGTGCTATGTTCAGCCTTAAACCATGGGTGGAAAGAGATCTCAGAGTTCCTGCCTTAGGCCCCTTGTTTAACTACCAAGGGCATGATGGACCCAATATCTTGTGATCTAGCAAATGGCGTTTCAGATAAAGCCAAATTCTCTAAGCCTGAATAGGGATTGGAAGGCAATGATTTGACTGAGTGCAGTGTTGTATTGCCTTCCAACACTTTTTTAAATGTTTGAATTAGTTTGGCTTGCTTAGACACTACTTCCTGTATGGAGGAAAGTTGGTCATGATGTTGACTTTGAGACATCTCAAAATACCAATTATAAAAAATTTCCCACTGTGGTTGCTTTACATCAGACCCTTGACTTCCTAGTTTACATCTTAAATATAATATTTTAGCCAAATCAAAACTTCCCCACAGGAGCAACTGTTCAGCTTCATGGTCCTTAGCAAGATTGTGCCGTTTTTCTAAATACTGACAAGCAGCTGCACCAAAGTTTCAAACCACATAGGTAGCAAGGGTCATGAATGGGGGACTTTTGTCACTTTTATTATTATTATCTCCCATTTTCTTTTGTTAGCTAACACAGGAAAGCAAAAAAACACAAAAAACCAGGAGACAAAAAAGAGAAACAGAAATACCACCATAAAATCAAGAACTATGGTTTTATCAAAAGACCTCCAGATGGAGCTCTCCAACAAAAAGCTCAAAATGAAGCTTCAAACAAAAGTTGTCAAACTGGTTTTTTAACAGAAAATATGTCACAACAGTATTTCCTTTTATGCAGAAAGACAATATAGTTTGTACTTCAATGGCACTTCCCTTAGTCAAAGGATCTCTGAAGGGGACACAGCGTGCAAGAAGTGGAATACAATGGATCCATTTGTGGTGCCAACAAGCAGTTCAGGTCTTCTGGAGATCCAATGAGGAATTTGCTAGTGAAGATTCTGCTCAGGCTGCAACAATCTGTTGTAGAGAAACAACTTTCACCAAAGTCTTCCACAACAAAGATTTTTATTGTGACATATCAAAAAACAACATGGGAAATTGGCTGTAAGCACTCAGGCTATAAACAGACCAAAATCTGAACAAGTGCAATCTACTGATGCTTTTTATACAATTTTGACAAGTGCTAATTCATTGTCAGGAAATTACTTACAGACTATGATTGGTTAAAGACAAAGGACTAAGATCATGATTGGGTGACTTTTTCTTGTTTTTCTTTTCTAACAACTTAGTCTCTTGGCTCAGGGTTCCCAGGTCTGTCACATGATAGTTGTTCTTTATTTGCTATGTGGGCAACATATGATATTGGGTAGATCTTTAACTCACTTCCTGGGGTAAATTGTTATTTATGTTTGGTACGCACATCCACACTCCATTGAACCGGTTAGAGCACTCTGTCCTACTCCTTTTATGTAGTTTTCCTATTATTTTAATCTTTTCATATTCTAACAAACAAGTTGACCTTTTGTGGTTATGGTTTGCCATGGTTAGGTTAAACCATTATCGCTATTACCAGAAAGATAGTTTTGTAAGATATTGGTCTAGGCCAATTTTTGTTCATCTACTTCAATGAAATCGTTGTCTTAAAACAACAAGTCTCCATTCCTGAGAAGTTGAATAATGGAATGATTTATTTATTACAGAAGTTTGTCAGAAATACGTAGTATTTGAAACATACATTAAGCCTATATATCCCAATAATATTCACAATCTCAAAATCTTGATAAAATCATCAATTTAAGCATATGCATTTAAGTGATGTGAAACATGGACAGCTAATTTTTTTATTTTAATTTTTATTGTGTTTTAAGTGAAAGTTTACAAATCAAGTCAGTCTCTCATACAAAAATTTATATACGCCTTGCTAAAAAAAAATAATTTTTTTTTTTTTTTTGCTATATACTCCTAGTTGCTCTCCCCCTAATGAGACAGCACACTCCCTCCCTCCACTCTCTCTTTTCATGTCCATTCGGCCAGCTTCTGACCCCCTCTGCCTTCTCATCTCCCCTCCAGACAGGAGCTACCCACATAGTCTCATGGGCCTACTGGAGCCAAGAGGCACACTCTTCACCAGTATCATTTTCTTTCCTATAGTCCAGTCCAGTCCCGGTCTGAAGCGTTGGCTTTGGGAATGGTTCCTGTCTTGGGCTAACAGAAGGTCTGGGGACCATGACTTCCGGGATCCTTCTAGTCTCAGTCAGACCATTAAGTCTGGTCTTTTTACAAGAATTTGGGTCTGCATCCTACTGCTCTCCTGCTCCCTCAGGGGTTTTCTGTTGTGTTCTCTGTCAGGGTAGACGTTGGTTCTAGCCAGGCACCATCTAGTTCTTCTCACGGTGATGGAGTCTCTGATTTATGTGGCTCTTTCTGTCTCTTGAGCTCATAACTACCTTGTATCCTTGGTGTTTTTCATTCTCCTTTGCTCCAGGTAGGTTGAGACCAATTGATGGATCTTAGATGGCTGTTTGCTAGTGTTTAAGACCCCAGACGCCACTCTCCAAAGTGGGATGCAAAATGTTTTCTTAATAGATTTTATTATGCCAATTGACTTAGACATTCCCTGAAACCATGGTCCCCAAACCCCCGCCCCTGCTACGCTGACCTCTGACGCCTTCTGTTGTATTCAGGAAACTTCTTTGCTTTTGGTTTAGTCCAGTTGTGCTGACCTCTCCTGTATTGTGTGTTGTCTTTCCCTTCACCTAAAATAGTTCTTGTCTACTATCTAATTAGGGAATATACCTCTCCCTCCCTTCCTCCCCCTACTCATAACTATCAAAGAATATTTTCTTTTGTGTTTAAACTATTTCTTAAATTCTTATAATATTGGTTTCATACAACATTTGTCGTTTTGCAACTGACTAATTTCACTCAGCATAATGCATTCCAGATTCCTTCATGTTATGAAATGTTTCATGGGTTCATCATTGTTCTTTATCCATGTGTAATATTCCATTGTGTGAATATACCATAATTTATTTATCCATTCGTCTGTTGATGGACACCTTGGTAGCTTCCATGTTTTTGCTATTGTAAACACTGCTGCAATGAACATGGGTGTGCATATATCTGTTTGTGGAAAGGCTCTTATTTCTCTAGAATATATTCCAAGGAGTAGATTGCTGGATCATATGGTAGTTCTATTTCTAGCTTTTCAAAGAAGCACCAAATTGATTTCCAAAGTGGTTGTACCATTTTACATTCTCACCAGTGGTGTGTAAGTGTTCCAGTCTCTCCACAACCTCTCTTACCTTTATCATTTTGTGTTTTGGGGATTAATGCCAGCCTTTGTTGGAGTGAGATGGCATCTCATTGTAGTTTTGATATGCATTTCTCTAATGGCTAATGATCGTGAGCATTTCCTCATGTATCTGTTAGCTACCTGAATGTCATCTTTAGTGAAGTGCCTGTTCATATCCTTTGCCCATTTTTTAATTGGGTTATTTGTCTGTCTGTTGTTGAGTTTTTGCAGCATCAAGTAGATTTTAGAGATCAGATGCTGACTGGAGATGTCATAGCTAAAAAATTTTTCCCAGTCTGTAGGTAATCTTTGTACTCTTTTGGTGAAGTCTTTGGATGAACATAGGTGTTTGATTTTTAGGAGCTCCCAGTCATGTATGTTCTCTTCTGGTGTATGTGCATTTTCAGTAACTTTTTGTATACTATTTATGCCATGTATTAGGGCTCCTAGCATTGTCCCTATTTTTTCTTCAATGGTCTTTATTGTTTTAGATTTTGTATTTAGGCCTTTGATCCATTTTGAGTTAGTTTTTGTGCATGGTGTGAGGTATGGGTCTTGTTTCATTTTTTTTGTAGATGGATATATGGACAGCTAAATTTAAATGACATCAGCTTTCTTTGTCTGACCTGTTTTGCAAAAATGTGTTAATTATTTTAACAACTATTATTATTTTTTTTTATTAGATAACTATTACATGCCAAGAATTTTTCTAGGCATTGAGTTCTCAACAAAAAAAAAATCAGACAACCTTCCTCCCCTCATGAAGATTATATTCTGGTAGAAGGAGACAGAAAATAACAATAACTGCAACAAAAGAAACACACATATGATACATTAAGTAATGATAGATGCTATGAAGACAAAGTTAGCTAAGGAGGTAAGGGGGTTTGAAGGTCACCCACGTATGTGTGTGTTGAAAAGAGTTGTTAATATACACAGAGTGTGATTTTTCTTTTAGTGTGTTTATTAGTGCAACATTTTCCATTTTGTGCTCTGCAGAATAGTGGCTCTGTGGGATGTTACAGGGTGTAGTAACACCAGCAAAGGAATTGTTGTAGTGAAATAACTTTCATCAAAGCCTTCTGCAACAAAGGGATTTTTATTGTGACATATCGGAAAAAAAATGGGAAATTGGCTGCAAACAATCAGGGTATAAACAGACCAAAATCCAAAAAGGTACAATCTATAAGTGCTTTTTGTATAATTTTGGCAGGTGCTGATTCATTATGAGTAAGGTCTTTCAACACATCCTTTACAATCATTGGAACAAGTACCTATGAATAAAATTATTTACAGACCATGATTGGTTAAAATAAAAACAAAGAACTAAGATTATGATTGTGTGACCATTTCTTGTTTTTCTTTTCTAACATTTTGATCTCTTGGCTGAAGGGTATTGGGTCTGTCATATGATGTTATTTATTTGTTATTTGTCCTATGTGTGATATTGGGTAGTAAGAAACTTGCTTACTGGGGTTAATTGTAATTTAGTTTTGGTATGCACATCTACAGTTTATTGAACCAGTTAGAGAACTTTGTCTTACTGCTTTGGTGTAGTTTTTAAGTTTGAAGTCCTGTAGATACTGACAAAAAGCTGGCCTTTGTTGTTATTGCCTGCTGTGGTTAGGTTGACTTTTCGTCAGAATTAATGGTGAAATGACAAGGAATGGTGTCTTAATTTCCTGGGGCTACCAATAACAAAGTATCACAAAGTGAGAGGCTTTAAATGACAGAAATTTATTGTCTCACAGTTCTGGAGGGTAAAAATCTAAATCAATGTGTCCACAGGGCCATGCTTTCTCAGAAGTCTCTAGGGGAAGATCCTTTCATACCTTCCCCAGCTTCTGGTAGCCTCAAGCGTTTCTTAGCTGATAGATATATCTTCACCTGAGAGTCTTTCTTCTGCTTGACTGTCTGTGTCTCTTCTCTTTTATAAAATGCTGCTCAGATTGAATTAGAACCAATCCTACTCCTCCATACTCACCCTAGTATGACCTCGTGTTAACTGATAACATATTCAAAGATTCTATTTCCAAACAGAGTCTCTTTCACATGCACCAAGGGTTAGGACTTCAAGGTATTTTTTTGAGAACACATGTGAATTCATAACAGGTGACATTACTATTTTAGGATAAGGAGTGCTTAAAATATATCTCCTAGTTGAACATGAGTTCTAGTACAAGAGCTCATTTGGAAAAAAGTTTTGGTACAGAGAAGAAGAAAATATTGACTCTATGCTGAAGAACATAGATTTGATTTTGTAATTTTAAAAAAGGGAAACAAAAACAAAACGGAAGTATAAAAAAAGTAAAATAACTATTTTCAGGTAACTTGTGTTAGGTAGAAGAAAAAAATTTAGCACTATAGGTCTTTGGCTTATTAGACAGGATGCAACATGCAGGCTAACATCTTATACAGTTCTTTTTATCATTGTGAAAAACTGTCTTCAGTGTATCAAAGAGTAGATGGAAAATAGCTTTCATTATTTAGCAACAACACCAGAATCACAGAATAAACAGGCTCTAAAATAAAAATAAAAAACGACTCTTGACTTTTCTATGCAAAAGTTGAGGGTGTAGTTACCTTTTATTTTGACAGTATAGCAGGATGATAACATTTGTAAATAAAACTAGAAATTACTAGAAAATAATTGTGTTGCTTCTATCCCAATATAATTTTAAAAATGTGAGATTTAATAGTATGGAGTTAGTAAAGCACTTAAATTTTCATAAGGATCATTTGAGAGGCTATAATTATATTACTTTAATGTCTGAGAAGAAGACTCTGCATGTATAGTGATATCTGTGTCTAAGTACATAGATCATAATATTTCAACTCATGAAAACAAATTATTGGGTAAAATTTGCTACTCATGCTCACAAATAAACATATCTATTTGATTGTACCCCAATTTTTTTCTGGCGACCAAAATATAAACATTATTTTAAATCATTTTACTTATAATCTAAGACATTAGAACATGTTATTGTTGTTAGCTTCTCTCCTGAGTTGGCCTAGACTACTGCAGACCTTACGCAAACTGGAATTGGACCACTGTGATCTACAGGGGTTTCATTGGCTGATTTTTCTGAAATAGGCAACCAAGTCTCTCCTCTTAGTCTGTCTTAGGAAGCTCACTGAAATCAGAGCTATGTGCAACCCTATGCTAAATAAGAATATAGTACATTCTCAATATTTAGATTATTTGGTTGGGTTTGGGAGATCCATGCATTGTGATTATTTGTCCATCTAATTTGAGCCACCGAAACCAGATTAAGAAAGACAGTTACTCATGGTGGATAATGGAGAGGGGCAAAAGGCATAGGAAGAAGTTGTTCCTTTTCTCAAGCTTGTGTTCCACCCCTCAATCCAACACACTCAAAGAACTACTTATCAACTCAGCTTCCACACTTCCTTTCTCCTAGCAAAAATCACTAACTCTTCCCAGGGTAGATGACTCAGGAGGCTAGACTCAGGGAAAATGTCTGCATCAAAGTCCACAGTAAGCAGTGTGAAGCAGAAGCAATCCAGGTGGTGCATGTCATTGCTAAACAAGGTCTCCTTCATCCAGTGACCTTCCACACGAAAATTCCGTTTCTGAGCTAGAACTCATCTCAGTGTGTGAGCAGGAATTAAGTATGCATATGCAGAGAGAAAAGGGTTTCACCTAACAGGAATTAGATTAGAAACACGATGATAGTTTCAGGTAATAATCCAATCATTATACACACTATTGACAAGGGTCCAAAATTAGAAAGTGAGGTTGTCTTAAGTATTAGCCAGTCCCCAAAGATAGCAAGTAATGAGCTTCTACTTTCTTCAACTGACAGCTTTCTGTGAAATGTACAATAAAAAAAAAATATACACATGAATTCAGGTAAACATACTGTCTGAGTCTGGGCTGTCTAAAAAAAATTCTCTAGAGAAGAAAAAATCAGTGAATCATCTATATCTATCCATCTCTATCATCTATCTATCTATCTATCTATCTATCTATCTATCTATCTATCTATCTATCTATCTATCTATCTATCTATCTATCTATCATCTATCATCTATCTATCTATCTATCTATCTATCTATCTATCTATCTATCTATCTATCTATCTATCTATCTATCTATCTATCTATCTATCTATCTATCTATCTATCTATCTATCTATCTATCTATCTATCTATCATCTATCAATCTCTCTCTCTCTCTCCATCTCTCTCTCTCTCTATCAATCATCTATCTGTAGAGATTTATATCCAGGAAATATTTCATGTAGTTGCAGAGGCTGAAAAGTCCCAAGTCTGTGGGTCAAAAGTTGGAGGCTTCTCCTGACTCACATAGCTACAGGGGCTAGCAAACCCAAGATCAGCAGTACAGACAACAGGCCTCTGGCTCATAGGCTGTGGAGGCCAACAAATGTCAAGATAGGTAAGCTGTTGGGCCGGTGGCTCACAGACTGCAGAAGCTGATGAATCCCAAGATCCCAGGTAATATGCTAGCTCAAGTCACAAGATCTGGAGGGCAGATGAACAGAAGCCAGCTGCAGGATCCAGAATGAGCAAAAGCCAGAGAGCCATATCAGAAAGCCCACCTGTATTGGTTGCAGTTTACACCTCCAAGGAAACTCCCTTTCAGCTGATTGGCTATCACAGCAGATCACATCACGGAGGTGATCACATTATATCAGATCTGTTCATGGGGGAGATTCCATTGTTATAAAACTGCCAAATTACATCATAAATGCCAAACCACTGAGAATCATGGCCCAGCCAAGTTGACACACAAGCTTAATGATCACACATATCAAATCTAGAATTACTAAATATGTTGTTATTGTTAGGTGATCTTGAGTTAGTTCTTACTCATAGTGACCCTATGTACAACAAAACAAAACACTGCCCAGTCATACACAACCCTCACAATCATTGATATGTTTGAGCTAACTGTTGCAGCCACTGTGTCAATCCATCTCACTGAGGGTCTTCCTATTTTTTTTGCTGACCTTCTACTCTGCCAAGCATGATGACTTTCTCCAGGGGTTCATACCTCCTGGTAACATGTCCAAAGTATGTGAGACAAGGTTTTGCCATCCTTACTTCTAAAGCACACTCTGGCTATGCTTCTTCCAAGACAGATTTATTCATTCTTCTAGCAGTCCATAGTATATTCAATATTCTTCGCCAAGATCAAAATTCAAAAGCATAAATTCTTCTTTGGTCTTCCTTATTTATTGCCCAGCATATGAGGCAATTGAAAACAGTATGGCTTGGATCGGGCCCACCCTTGTCCTTAAAGAGACATCTTTGCTTTTGAACACTTTAACGAGATCTTTTGCAACAGATTTCCCTAATGCGATGTGTCATCTGATTTCCCGACTGCTGTTTCCATGGGCATTGACTGTTGATCCAAGTAAAAGAAATCCTTTATAACGTCACTCTTCTGTTTATCATGATGTTGCTTACTGGTACATTTGTGAGGATTTTTGTTTTCTTTATGTTGAGGTGTAATCTAGGTTTTTGGTCTTCATCAGTAAGTGCTTCAAGTCTTCTTCACTTTCAGCAAGCAAGGTTGTGTCATCTGTATATTGCAGGTTGTCAATGAGTCTTCCTCTACATCTGATACCATTTTCTTATTCATATAGTCCAGATTCTCAGATTATTTCCTCAGAATACAGATTGAATAAGTGTGGTGAAAGGGTATAACCCTGAGGCACAGCTTTCCTGACTTTAAACAACTAAATATCCTCTTGTTCTGTATGAATGACTGCCTCTTGGTCTATATACAGGTTCCTCATGATTACAATTAAGTGTTCTGGAATTCCCATTCTTTGCAACGTTATCTATAATTTGTTATGATCCAGGCAGTCAAATATCTTTACATAGTCGATAAAAGATAGGTAAATATCTTTCTGGTATTCTCTGCTTTCAGCCATGATCCATCCATCTGATATCAACAATAATATTCTTGTTCCACATTCTCTTCAGAATCCAACCTGAATTTCTGGCAGTTCCCTGTCAATGTACTGCTACAACTGCATTTGAATGATCTTCTGCAAAACTTTACTTATGTGTGATATAATTGATATTTTTCAATAATTTCCACATTCTGTTGGATCACCTTTTTTTAGAATGGGTATAAATACGGATCTCTTCCAGTTGGTTGGCCAGGTAGCTTTCTTCCAGTTTTCCTGATAGAGACAAGTGAGCACTTCCACTACCGCATTCCTTTGTTGAAACACCTCAACTGATATTCTGACAATTCCTGAAGGCTTGTTTTTCACCAATGGCTTGGTGCAGCTTGGATCTGTTCCTTCAGTAACATTGATTCTTGATCATATGCTACCTCCTGAAATAGCTGGAGGTTGACCAATTCTTTCTGGTACAGTGACTCTGTGAATTCCTTCAATCTTCTTTTGATACTTCCTGCATCATTTGATATTTTCCTCATAGAATCCTTCAATATTGCAACTCAAGGCTTTAATTTTTTCTTCAGTTCTTTCAGCTTGAGAAATGCCAAGTGTGTTCTTCCCTTTTGGTTTTTTATCTCCAGGCCTTTCCACATTTTATTATAATACTTTGTCTTTTCGGGCCATCCCTTGAAATCTTCTATTGAGAACTTTTACTTCACCATTTCTTACTTTCACTTTAGCTACTCTACATTCAAGAGCACATATCAGAGTCTCTTCTGACATCCATTTTGGTCTTTCTTTCCTGTCTTCTAACTACTTTCTGCTTTCTTCATGTATGATGTCCTTGATGTCATTCCACAACTCATCTGGCCTTTGGTCAGTAGTGTTCAATGCGTCACATCTGTTCTTGAGATGGTAGCTAAATTCAGGTGGGATATACTCAAGGCTATACTTTGGCTTTCACGGAATTGCTCTAATTTTTCTTCAAATTCAGCTTCAACTTGTGTATGAGCAATCGATGGTCTGTTCCAGAGTTGGCCTTGGCCTTCTTCTGGCTGATGATGTAGAGTTTTTCCATCATATTTTTCTACAGATGTAGTGTATTTGATTGCTATGCATTCCATCTGGCAAGGTCCACATGCATAGTCACCGTTTACATGGTTGAAAGAAGGTATTTTGATGCAGAAGTGGTTGGTCTTGCAAAATTCTATCATGTGATCTCTGGTGTCATTTCTATCACCAAGGCCATATTTTCCAACTACCAATCCTTCTTCTTGGTTTCCAACTTTTGTATTCTAGTTGCCAGTAATTATCAATTCATCTTGATTGCATGTTTTATCAATGTCAAATTCAGAAGTTGGTAAAAATCTTCAATTTCTTCATCTTTGGACTTAGTGGGTTGTGCATAAATTTGAACAATAATCATATAAACTGGTCTTCCTTGTAAGAGTATGGATATTATTCTATCACTGACAGCACTGTAATTCAGAATAGATCTTGAGATGTTCTTTTGGAAGATGAACACATGCCATTCCTCCTCAATTTGTCTGTCCCGGCGTAGTAGGCTATATGATTGTTCAAATCAAAATGGCCAGTACCAATCCACTTCAGCTAACTGGTGCCTAGGATATCGATTTTTATGTGTTCCATTTCAATTTTGACGACTTCCAGTTTTTCTAGATCATGATTCCTACATTCTACATTCCGATTATTAGTGAGTGTTTGCAGCCGTTTCTTCTTATTTTGAGTTGTGCCACATCAGCAACTGAAGGTCCCAAAAGCTTGACTCCATCCACGTCAATAGGGTTGACTCTAATTTAAGCAGCCAGCTCTTCCCCAGTCATATTTTGAGTGCCTTCTAACCTGAGTGGCTCATCTTCTGGCACCATATCAGACCATGTTCCACTATTATTCATAAGGTGTTCATTGGTCAGTTTTTTTCAGAAGTATACTGCCTGATCCTTCTTCCTAGTCTGTCTTAGTCTGAAAGCTCCACTGAAACCTGTTCACCAAGGCTGACCTTTCTGGTATTTGAAATACTCGTGACAAAGCTTCCAGTATCACAACACACAAAGCCACCACAGTATGACAAACTGAGAGACATTATATTAAATATATTGAGTATAAATAATAAAGGAGCTCTGGTAATGCAATGGATAAAAGTTATGGCTGCTAACTCAAAGGTTGGCATTTCAAGTCTACCAGCCATTCTTTGGTAACCCTATGGGGCAGTTCTATAGGTTCACTAGGAGTCAGTAACAGGGGGGTTATAAAAAATGATAGAAAATAAATCCAATTATCACACAGCAAGAATGAAAATTTCATGATTTATATTTTACTTGATCATTAAGAGGAGCCCTGGTGGTGCAGTGGTTCGGAGTTCGGCTGCTCACCAAAATGTTGGGCTGTTTGACTCCACCAGCTGCTCCTTGGAAACCCTATGGGGCAGTTCTACTCTGCATATAGGGCGACTATAGTCAGAATCAACTTGACGGAAATGGGTTTGGTGTTTTTGTTTTTTTGATTAAGACAGCTTTATTATGGTAGATATTTAAGATAATATATTCTTTTTGCAGACTGCTAGTTGTTGTCAGGTGTTGTTGAGTCTGTCCCGACTCAGTGGCCCTAAGTACCACAGAATGAAACACTGCCCAGTCCTGCTCCATCCTTACAATCGTTGTGATGCCTGAATCCATTGCTGCAGCCCCCCGTGTCAATGCATCTCCTTGAGGCTCTTCCTCTTTTCCGCTGACCCTGTACGTTACAAGCATGAAGCCCTTCTCCAGGGACTGACCCTCCAACAACATACCCAAAGCATGTAAGATACAGCCTTGCCATCCTTGCTTCTAAGGAGCATTCTGGTTGTACTTCTTCTAAAACAGATTTATTCGTTCTTTCAGCAGTCCATGGTATATTCAATATTCTTCCCCAATACCACAATTCAAAGACACTAGTTCTTCTTCGGTCTTATTCATTGTCCAGCATTCACGTACATATGATGTGCTTGAAAATATACTATGGCTTGGGTCAGGCTCACCTGAGTCTTCAAAGTGACATCTTTGCTTTTCAACACTTTAAAGAGGCCCTTTGCAGATTTGCCCAATGCAATGCGTCATTTGATTTCTTGACTACTTTCATGGGTGTTGATTGTGGATCCGAGTACAATAAAATTCTTGAACAACTTCAATCTTTCCTCCATTTGTCATGATGTGGCTTATTGGTCCAGTTGTGAGGATTTCTATTTTCTTTATGCTGAGGTGTAATCCATATAGAAAGCTATGGTCTTTGGTCTTTGTAAGTGCTTCAAGTCCTCTTCACTTTCAGCAAGCAAGATTGTGTCACCTGCATAATGCAGATTGTTAATGAGTTTCCTCCAATCCTAATGTCCCATTTTTCTTCATATAGTCCAGCTTCTCAGATTATATGCTCAGCATACAGATTGAATAGGTATGGTGAAAGGACACAACCCTGACCCACACCTTTCCTGACTTTAAACCATTCAGTATCCCCTTGTTCTGTCCAAACAACTGCCTCTTGATCTACGTACATGTTCCTCATGAGCACAATTAAGTGTGCGGAATTCACATTCTTTGCAATGTTATCCGTAATTTGTTATGATCCACACAGTCAATTGCCTTAATAAAACAGGTTAACATCTTTCTGGTATTCTCTGCTTTCAGCCAGGATCCATCTGACATCAGCAATGATATCCCTGGTTCCATGCTGTCTTCTGAATCCAGCCTGAATTTCTGGCAGTTCACTGTTGATATACTGCTGCAGCCACTTTTGAATATCTCCAGCAAATTTTGCTTGCACATGATATTAATGATATTGTTCAATAATCCCACATTAAATTGGAAATAGGCATAAATATCTATATCTTCCAGTTGGTTGGCCAGGTAGTTGTCCTCCAAATTTCCTGGCATAGACGAGTGAGCACTTCCAGAGCTGTATTCATTTGTTGAAACATCTCAATTAATATTCCGTCAATTCCTGGAGGCTTATTTTTCACCAATGCCTTCAGTGCACCTTGGATTTCTTTCTTCAGTACCATCAGTTCCTGATCATAAGCTACCTTTTGAAATAGTTGAAATGTTGACTAATCCTTTTTGGTATAATGTCTCTGTGTATTCCTTCCATCTTCTTTTGATACTTCCTGTGTCGTTTAATATTTTCCCCATAGAATCCTTCACTATTGCAACTCAAAGCTTGAATTTTTCTTCAGTTCTTTCAGCTTGAGAAGTGCCAAGTGCGTTCTTCACTTTTGGTTTTCTATCTCCAGCTCTTTGCACATGTCATTATAATACTTTACTTTGTCTTCTTGAGCCACCTTTTGAAATCTTCTGTTCAGTTCTTTTCTGTTCAGTTCATCATTTCTTCCATTTGCTTTAGCTGTTTGATGTTCGAGAGCAATTTTCAGAGTCTCCTCTGACATCCGTCTTGGTCTTGTCTTTCTTTCCTGTCTTTTCAATGATCTCTTGCTTTCTTCATGTATGATGTCCTTGATGTTGCTCAACAACTCATCTGCTCTTTGTTCATTAGTGTTGAACACGTCAAATCTATTCTTGAGACAGTCTCTAAATTCAGGTGGGATATACTCGAGTTCATACTTTGGCCCTCATAGACTTGCTCTGATTTTCTTCAGTTTCAACTTGAACTTGCATATGAACAATTGATGGTCTGTTCCACTTTTGGCCCTTGGCCTTGTTCTGACTGATGATATTGAGGTTTTCCATTGTCTCTTTCCACAAATGTACTCAATTTGATTCTTGTGTGTTCCATCTGGCGAGGTCCATGCATATAGTTGCCATTTATGTTGGTGAAAAAAGGTATTTGCAATGAAGAAGTCATTGGACTTGCAAAATTCTATTATTCAATCTCTGGCATTGTTTCTATAACCAGGGCCACACTTTCCAACTATCAGTCCTTCTTCTTTGTTTCCAACTTTGGCATTCCAATCATCAGTAATTATTAATGAATCCTGATTACATGTTCTATCAGTTTCAGACTGCAGAAGCTGATAAAAATCTACAATCTCTTCATCTTTGGTCTTTGTGGTTGGTACATGAGTTTGAATAACAGTCGTATTAACTGGTCTTCCTTTTAGGCATACGGATATTATCCTATCGCTGACAGCTTTGTACTTCAGGATAAAAAATGGAAATGTTCTTTTGACAATGAATGCAACACCATTCCTCTTCAAGTTGTCATTCCCAGCATAGTAGACTATATGATTGTCTGATTCAAAATGGCCAATAACAGTCCATTTGTGCTCACTAATGCCTAGGATCGAACAATGCAATCAAGATGCATTGATAATTACTGGTGATTGGAATGTGAAAGCTGGAAACAAAGAAGGATCTGTAGTTGGAAAATATGGCCTTGGTGATAGAAACAGTGCTGGCAATCAAATGATAGATTTTTGTAAGACCAATGACTTCTTCACTGCAAATACCTTCTTTCACCAAGATAAACGGTGACTATACACATGGACCTCGCCAGATGGAACACACAGAAATCAGTTTGACTACATCTGTGGAAAGAAACGACGGAAAAGCTCAATATAATCAGTCGGAACAAAGCCAGGGGCCGACTGTGGAACAGACCATCAATTGCTCATATGCAAGTTCAAGCTGAAACTGAAGAAAATCAGAGCAAGTCCACGAGAACCAAAATATGACCTTCAGTATATCCCACATGATTGTAGAGACCATCTGAAGAACAGATTTGATGCATTGAACACTAGTGATTGCAGACCAGACGAGTTGTGGAATGACATCAAGGACATCATCCATGAAGAAAGCAAGAGGTCACTGAAAAGACAGAAAAGAAAGAAAAGACCAAGATGGATGTCAGAGGAGACTCTGAAACTTGCTCTTGAGTATCGAGAAGCTAAAGGAAAAGGAAGAATTGATGAAGTAAAAGAACTGAACAGAAGATTTCAAAGGGCCTCTCGAGAAGACAAAATAAAGTATTATAATGACATGTGCAAAGAGCTGGAGATGGAAAACCAAAAGGAAAGAGCACGTTCAGCATTTCTCAAGCTGAAAGAACTGAAGGAAAAATTCAAGACTCGAGTTGCAATAGTGAAGGATTCCATGGCAAAATATTAAACGACACAGGAAGCATCAAAGAAGATGGAAGGAACAGAGAGTCATTATACCAAGAAGAATTAGTTGATTTTCAACAATTTCAAGAGGTGGCATATGATCAGGAACCGATGGTACTGAAGGAAGAAGTCCAAGCTGCTCTGAAGGCATTGGCAAAAAACAAGTCTCCAGGAATTGATGGAATATCAATTGAGATGTTTCAACAAACAGATGCAATGGTAGAGGTGCTCACTCGTCTATGCCAAGAAATATGGAAGACAGCTTCCTGGCCAACTGACTGGAAGAGATCCATATTCATGCCTATTCCCAAGAAAGGTGATCTAACCGAATGTGGAAATTATAGAACAATATCATTAATATTACACACAAGCAAAATTTTGCTGAAGATCATTCAAAAATGGCTGCAGCAGTATATCACTAGGGAACTCCCAGAAATTCAGGCTGGTTTCAGAAGAGTATGTGGACCCAGAGATATCATTGCTGATGTCAGATGGATCCTGGCTGAAAGCAGAAAATACCAGAAGGATGTTTACCTGTGTTTTATTGACTATGCAAAGGCATTTGACTGTGTGGATAGTAACATACTATGGATAACAATGTGAAGAATGGGAATTCCAGAACACCTAATTGTGCTCATGAGGAAACTTTATATAGACCAAGAGGCAGTTGTTCAGGCAGAACAAGGGGATACTGATTGATTTAAAGTCAGGAAAGGTGTGTGTCAGGGTCGTATTCTTTCACCATACCTATTTAATCTGTATGCTGAACAAATAATACGAGAAGCTGGACTATATGAAGAAGAACAGGGCATCAAGATTGGAGGAAGACTTATTAACAACCTGCATTATGCAGATGACACAGCCATGCTTGCTGGAACTGAAGAGGACTTGAAGTGCTTACTAATGAAGATTAAAGACCAGAACCTTCAGTACGGATTACACCTCAACATAAAGAAAACAAAAATCCTCACAACTGGAACAATGAGCAACATCATGATAAACCGAGAAAAGACTGAAGTTGTCAAGGATTTCATTTTACTTGGATCCACAATCAACAGCCATGGAAGCAGCAGTCAAGAAATCAAAAGATGCATTGCATTGAGCAAATCTGCTGCAAAGGACCTCTTCAAAGTGTTGAAGAGCAAAGATGTCACCCTGAAGACTAAGGTGCGCCTGACCCAAGCCATGGTATTTTCAATCTCATCATATGCATGTGAAAGCTGGACAATGAATAAGGACAACCAAAGAAGAGATGACATCTTTGAATTGTGGTGTTGGCAAAGAATATTGAATATACCATGGACTGCCAAAAGAACGAATAAATCTGTCCTGGAAGAAGCGCGGCCAGAATGCTCCTTAGAGGCAAGGATGGCGAGACTGCATCTTACATACTTTGGACATGTTGTCAGGAGGGATCAGTCCCTGGAGAAGGACATCATGCTTGGCAGAGTACAGGGTCAGCGAAAAGAGGAAGACCCTCAACAAGGTGGATTGACACAGTGGCTGCAACAATGAGCTCAAGCATAACAACGATTGTAAGGATGGCGCAGGACCGGGCAGTGTTTCGTTCAGTTGTGCATAGGGTCGCTATGAGTTGGAACCGACTCGACGGCACCTAACAACAACAAGTTTGTGAAATTCAAATGCTGTGGACCTCAGATTTAAAAGAACTAAGGGAAGGACCTTACTCTAGGATAACTTTAAAGTTTCACAAAACTGCTATTTGGCTCCTTATTTTTCCATTGTTTCTCTCTACTAGACCAGAAGACTGAAGATAATAAGGGAAATGTATCCTTTGACAAATGGGAAAAACTCAACACATGTCTTGGATGACTTGACAGGTGAAACGAGTTCTCTAATCACTAGAAAGACTTTTTGGTCCTCCCCTGGTGGGTATGATGTTTTCGAGAAGCTTCATTTGTACAAAGTTTGCAGTACCATGACGACAGAGGAAGGCGTCTACTCAACGTGAAAATCTACAAATCATTACTAATACATATTTGTAACCACTTCAGGGTGGAAGCTGGAAAAAAACTAGCTTCTATTCAAGCACAGTCCCGGAAGGTAAAGCATGCTGTCCAGGTAGGACTTTTAGATATTTCTCAGGATTATAGCTAGAGTAATTAGGGCAGTGGGTGGCAACACATTTGGCATTCTCAAAAAAATTTTCCCCACAAATCTTTTTAAAGTCTCTATCATTTCTATCAAAGTCTTCTTCCATGTGAGCTTGCATAATAGAAACATGCAAGAAATTCGGTAAGACAGTTTTCTTATTAAGCCCAATCCGTAAATTAGTGACAGGATCTTGGTAACAGCCTGCTTTTTTCCACACCTTAATTTCATCTGTTTGAACTAATTTTTGGTGTTTTAAAAATTTTTCTAAAATTAATTCATGAATGTTGGATTTATCATAGCAAATTTGGGCACTTCCTTTATTTATCATAAGTGAAGAAATAACTTGAGAGGCAGCTTGTTTGGCTGCCATATCAGAAAGATTATTTCTTCCAATTTCTTCAATTTGTGGTTCTCTTTTTGATAAGTTAGCTTGTATTTTTATCACATCAATAGAGGGGAGTAATAGAGTGTCTAGAAGATTCTCTTCTAAGCCTCCATTTTTTATGGCATTTTTGGGAGAAGTTAAAAATCCTTTGTTTATATAACATGCCAAATTCATGTACAATTCCAAAACAATATCTACTGCCAATAAAATATTAACAGATTTTTCTGAAGCAACTCTACAAGCTCTAGTGAGGAAAATTAACTTGGCTTGTTGGGCTGAAGTGGTTTCAGGGATTTTCTGACGTTCAAGGACTTCAGTACAAGTTATAACAGTGTACCCATCTTAATAGCAAGGTCTAATTGGATGAGGTTTTAAATAGGAATCATCCATAACTAAAACTAAGCCAGGTTTAGTTAAATGAGTGTCTTTTAAGTCTTTCTGAGGGGTTAAAAGTTGCTCAGATAAGTCTAGACAATCGTGTGTAGGATAGCTCTCATTAGTTGCAGGGAGAAGAGTAGCTGGAGTTAGGCAGGGCAAGGAGTGTAGTCTAATGTTAAATGCAGCCAGGAGAAGAACTTCACAGGAGTTGAGGCTGCTGATAGAAAGAAGTTTTGCCAAGGCAGACTTAAATAAGACAGACACAACATGGGGCACGTAGACATCTTAAAATTTTTCCCAGCACCACATCTGTTGTGGTTTCCACTAGTTTGGTGGTAGCAGCCGCAGCCAGGAGGGTATCTCCTGACTACAGGGTCAAGCTGTAGGCTACAATAACCAACAGGTCTTTCCTGTTCTCCATGTTTTTGACTTAATATGCCTAAAGCATTTCCAGATACCTCATGTACAAATAAGGAAAAATCTAGGTGGTAATTAGGAAAAGCTAGAGCAAGCATGTACATGAAAGCTGTTTTTAACTGAACTATGGCCTCTCAGTCTTCTGGTGCAATGTGGAATGAATCTGGCTCAGAGGATTTTAAATATTTGTGTAAAGGTTGAGCCCACAAAGAAAAATTGGTAATCCAGGTTCAACAATAGCTGTAGAATCCTAGAAATATTTGTAGCAGTATCTGTTTTGTTGTTGTTGTTAGGTGTAATTGAGTTTGCTCCGACTCACAGAAACCCTGTGCAAAACAGAATGAAATGCTGCCCGGTCCTGTTCCATCCTCACCATTGTTGCTATGCTTGAGTTCATTGTTGCAGCCACTATATTGATTCATTTCTTTGATTGCTTTCCTGTTTTTCACTGACAGTCTACTTTACCAAGCTTGATGTCTTTCTCCAGGGACGGATCCCTCCTGATAACATATCCAAAGTATGTGAGACATATAGTCTTGACATCCTTGCTTCTAAGGATCATTCTGATTGCACTTCTCCAAGACAGGTTTATTTGTTCCTTTGGCAGTCCGTGGTATATCCAATATTCTTTGCCAACACCTTAATTCAAAAGCGTCAATTCTTCTTCAGTCTTCATTATTCATTGTCCAACTTTTGCAGGCATATGAGGCAATTGAAAACACCATGGCTTGGGTCAGTCACATCTTAGTCCTCAAGGTGACATCTTTGCTTTTCAATACTTTATTGAGGTTTTTTTTTTTTTTTGCAGCAGATTTGCTCAATGCAATGCATCTTTTGATTTCTTGTCTGCTGTTTCCATAGGTGTTGATTGTGGATCCAAGTAAAATGAAACCCTTGACAATCTCAATCTTTTCTCCTTTTATCATGATATTGGTTATTGTTCCAGTTGTGAGGATTTTTGTTTTCTTTATGTTGAGGTGTAATCCACAGTGAAGGCTGCAGTCTTCTATCTTCGTCAGTAAGTGCTTCAAGTCCTCTTCACTTTCAGCAAGGAAGGTTGTGTCATCTGCATAACAGAGGTTATTAATCAGTCTTATTCCAATCCTGATGCCCTGTTCTTCTTCATATAGTCCAGCTTCCCAGATAATTTGCTCAGCATACAGATGAATAGGTATCGTGAAAGGATACAACCCTGACGAATACCTTTCCTGAATTTAAACCAGGACAACCAGACAACTGCCTCTTGGTCTATGTAAAGGTTCCTCATGAGCACAATTAAGTGTTCTGGAATTCCCATTCTTCCCAATGTTATCCATAATTTGCTATTATCCACACAGTCGAATGCTTTTGCATAGTCAATAAAACACAGACAAACATCCTTCTGGTATTCTCTCCTTTCAGCCAGGATCCATCTGACATCAGCAATGATATCCCTGGTTCCACACTCTCTTCTGTATTTGGCTTTAATTTCTGGCAATTCTGTGTCAATTTATACTGCTGCAGCTGGTTCTGAATGATCTTCAGTAAAATTTTGCTTGCATGTAATATTAATGATATTATTTGATAATTTCCACATTTGGTCGGATAAACTTTCTTGGGAATAGGCATAAATATGGATATCTTCCCAACAGTTGGCTAGGTAGCTGTCTTGCATATTTCTTAGCATAGGCAAATGAGCACTCCAGCACTGCATCCATTTGTTGAAACATCTCAGTTGATATTCCATCAATTCCTGGAACCTTGTTTTTTGCCAATGCTTTCAGTGCAGTTTGGACTTCTTCCTTCAGTACCATTGGTTCTTGATCATATGTTACCTTCTGAAATGGTTGAACATCGACCAATTGTTTCTGGTATACTGACTCTGTGTATTCCTTCCATCTGCTTTTGATGCTTCCTGTGTCATTTAATATTTTCCTCATAGAATCCTTCAGTATTGCAAAGCTTGAATTTTTTCTTCAGTTCTTTCATCTTGAGAAATGCTGAGTTTGTTCTTCCCTTTTTTTATCTCTACATCTTTACACATGTTGACATAACACTTTGTCTTCTTGAGCAGCCCTTTGAAAACTTCTGTTCAGCTTTTTTAGTTCATCATTTTTTCCTTTTCCTTTAGCTACTTGATGTTCAAGATCACATTTCAGAGTCTCTTCTGACATCCATTTGGGTCTTTTATTTCCCTCCTGTCTTTTTAATGACCTCTTGCTTTCTTGATGTATAATGCTCTTGATGTAATTCCACAACTTGTTGGGTCTTTGATCATTAGTGTTCAAAGCATCAAATCTATTCTTGAGATGGTCTCTAAATTCAGGTGGGCTATGCTCAAGGTCATATTTTGGCTCTTGTGGACTTGTTCTAATTTTCTTCAGCTTCAAGTTGAGCTTGCTTTTGAGTAATTGATGGTCTGATCCACAATACACCCCTCGACTTGTTCCGACTGATGATATTGAGGTTTTCCATTGTCTCTTTCTACGTATGTAGTCTATTTGACCTCTGTATATTCCATCTGGTAAGGTCCGTGTGTATAGGTGCCATCTATGTTGATGAAAGAAGGTATTTGCAATGAAGAAGTCATTGATCTTGTAAAATTCAATCACACAATCTCTGGCATCATTTCTAGCACCAAGGCCGTATTTTCCAAATATGGATCCTTCTTTATTTCCAACTTTCACATTTCAATCAGCAGGAATTATCCGTGCATCCTGATTGCACGTTTGATCAATTTCAAACTGCAGAATTAGGTAAAAATCTTCAATTTCTTCACCTTTGGCTTTAGTGGTTGGTGCATAAATTTGAATAATATCATACTAACTGGTCTTTCTTGTAGGCATATTGATAGTATCCTATTACTGACAGTGTTGTAGTTTAGGATAGATCTTGCAATGTTCTTTTTGGCAATGAATGCTATGCCATTTCTTTTTAGGTTGTCATTCCCAGCATAGTAGGCCATATGATTGTCCAATTCAAAGTGACCAATAGTAGTCCATTTCAGCTCACTAATGCCAAAGATATTGATCTTTATGGATTCCATTTCATTTTTGATGATTTCTAATTTTCCTATATTCGTACTTCTTAGACTCCAGGTTCCAATTATTAATGGATGGTTTCAGCTGTTTCTTCTCATTTTGAGCTGTGCCACATCAGCAAATGAAGGTCCTGAAAGCTTGATTTCCTCCACATCATTAAGGTCGACTCTACTCTGAGGAGCCAACTCTCTCCCAGTTATATTTTGAGTGCCTTCCAACCTGCGGGGCTCTTCTTCCAGCACTGTATCAATGTTCCACTTCTATTCATAAGGTTTTCACTGGCTAATTCTTTTCAGAAGTAGACCACTAGGCCCTTCTTCCTAGCCTGTCTTAGTCTGGTAGCTCACCTGAAACCTGTCCACCATGAATGACCTGGCTGGTATTTGAATATTGGCGGCATAGCTTCCAGCATCACAGCAACATACGAGCCTACACAGTATGACAAACTGACAGACATGTGGGGGTTCTGTGTTTTGGGTATAGGAAATACAAGAATAGCATCTTTCCATTTAAGATCAATAGAGATACCTTCTACAGAAATCAGATGTCTGAAGTATTTAACACAAGGCTGAGCTAATTGTAAATTTTTTTTGGAAATCTTATGTCCACCAGCAGCCAGATGTTTTAATAAAGCTGCTCTGTCATCAAGGCAGGTTTGCTTGGTGGTTGAGCTAACTAGCAAATAATTAAAATATTGCAGAAATATGGATCTGTTTATAAATTGTAAAAGCTGAAATTGGCATATGGGATATGAGAAACATAGGTGGGAGATTCAGTAAATCCTTGGGGCATTACAGTCCAGGCAAATTATTGATCTTCCCAGGTAAAAGCAAACAAATGTCTTTCAGAATGAACAGAAATCTGAAAAAGATGCTGCAAAGGTCCACATCTGTAAAATGTATATGAACGGGTACTGGGTAATAATAAATGAGGATTAGGAACTACTGGGAATATAGGAATAACATGATTGATTGCATGCCAACCTTGAACAAATTTTCAGTCCCTTTATTTTTTTATTATTTTTTATTTTATTTTTTGATTTTTAACTGGAAGAACAGGAGTATTGCAATGGCTGGTAGAGGGAACAATTAAACCTTTAGAATAGATATCTTCTATGATGGGAGCTAGTCCTTCTTTTGCTTTTCATTTGAGTGGATATGGAAAAAAATTTGAATTTTTTCTGCTCAGCTGACAAAGCTTGACCTACATCTGTGGATGTCGTGGCTCATAAGGTTTCAGGAACTAGGGTAAAGATGTCAGAAGGGAGAGGACTAGGTCAAGTTGAGTTTTGGAGAGGCGTGACAAGCACTTGCATAGGCTTCTTCCTGAATATTGTCTAATTCAGAGCCTGTCTCTGTTGACTTAGGGATATCAGACAGACTCAACAAAATTTACCCCTTTTCATTAAATTGTAAATGGCAATTCAATTTGGGTAAAAAATCTCTTCCGAATGGAACTGAGCAAAAAAGTATAAATCTTCAATAGGACCAAGAAATATGAGAACAGATTGAGAATGAACAATGTTTGTTCCTAATTGATTACCCCACTACATTTGAGGTTTTATACACTGGGGCAGGAGCTTTTGTAAATGGTTGGGGTTAATAGCAGATGTGACTCCAATGTCAATTAAAAATTGGCAAGGTTCTCCATTAATAAAGTAGTTTTTCCATTCAAATTAAAAGCCACCACAGCAAAAGTTTTTTTTTTTTTTTTTTTCCTCCTGGGAGCTCCTTCACTCTGAATCAGACTGTAAGATTTTTTAAAGGGGTCTATGTCCAGTCTTTTGTTTATTTTTTAACTTATACTGTTCATTTTTCCAACAGTCAGGTTTTTTACAATAGTGACAAATATCTGCCTTTGTGCCATTGGAAGGTTTAGCATTTTCTTTGACTGTGAGATTGTAATTGTTGCAACTGAAAGGCCATTAACTTATTAGCCTTAGAAAACCTTTGGGCTTTGAGAGGCTGGAAAAGTTTGTAAGCAAATTGGTTAGTTTAACAATAGGAGGTTTCTTCCAGTATAATTGATGTAGCTTTACTAAGGCTGATATCTCACATTTAAGTTGAGATATGAAAACATCATTGAAAGTAGCAGAGGTACAAAATGTGGCCAAAGTGAGTCTGGACTGTTGGAAAACTGGATCAGCCAAGTCTGATAATCATAAACACTTCCATCTTTATTTTGTTTACTAGAGTGAATTTTATCCAATCAATCAGCGGAGGAAAAGCCTTTGGAGTAGCCTCTAGAAATTTTTTGCTCCTGGTTCAAAAGTCTTCCAATGGTTTGGTAGCCATTTTATCAATATTTAAGGTTAAACTATTCTTGAAGTCTTTCCACTCTGCCTGTTATAGCCATAGTTGGGCTTCCCCCAGACCTGTAATCATATGAACAAGCTGACATAAGTTGGGAAGCCCAGGATGATAGGCTTCAACAAGGATTGTAAATTCTTCAGAAAATTTGTAAGAGTTCTCACTGAGTTTAGGAAAATCTTTCACAATGCTACATAATTCTGAGTGTGTCCATGGGGCAAAAGTGATACGAGGGGAATTTTAAGCATCACTGCAGGGGAGAATTTTAAAGGGCATGTCACCCAAGGGTTTATTTGCTTTTTTTTTTAGGGAACAAGTAAAGTTCAGAAAAAGCGTTATCAGAGGAGTAGGAAGCAAAGAAAGGTATAAAGAGGTATCAGCTGGCAGGTCAGTAGAAGGGGTGGGAGTTGTAATTTAACATTGTAATTCTTTATTCTGCTTAGTTAATATAGAGACAGTGTCTAGTAAGGAAGCAATGTTTCTGTCTTGATGTCTTTAGTGTTCTTGATATACCAATCAAAATAGGCATTCCTCTGGGGCTATTTATTCTGGGAGCCTCAGTTCTTTAACTTACTGCATAGAAAAGTTAACTTAATGAGGCCAAAATACCCCAAATTGGTCAATGATTTTCCCAACTGTTTCGAGTGAGGTTGTGCCAGACAGACAAGAACTTGCATGATAAAGGCCATAATGTTTGTTCTTGTAGCAAGCAGGAGTCCTAGAGAGTGGCTTCAAATCTCCTCTAGGCACAGCATTTGCCATTTTTAATGACAGTTTCAACAAACAAATTTTTACTTGCAAGAACCAAAACAAATCCACAATAAAACTCGAAGAGCTTTGTCAAGAGTGAAGCTCAGATTTGAGAAGCTTTTTATCTTAAACAATTCCTGAGAATTCACAGAAGCAGAGAACCTAAAGTGAGTTAGCAGGCAGGTGCCATGCCTTTGTCTGAATGATGCCCTGGGAATCATCAAAGATAGTGCCTCTGTGAAATCCCTCTTCTGACACCAGAAAATGTCAAGAAGAAAATCTTGTTCTCTGTTAGGAGGGAAAGAAAAGAAGTTTTAGTGAGGAACAATACAGGTCAAGCTGAGCAGGGCTAAGTAAAAATGCAAAATACTCCACTGTTCAAGTGGAGAGAGGGGTTTATATACACATGGATAACAAAGGAAAGGTAACTGACTAATGATTGGCTGTAGATAAGAGTAGCTTCAGATAGAAGTCCTTTGAAATGTAAAGGTCAGCCACTTGGCTAGGAAGGAGTGAGTTACCACCTATGTGAGTGGTGCCGTCTGGTTCAGTTATACATGATTGTAGTTGGTTATACACGAACACATTTTTTTCCAGGAACAAATTGTTTACACTTTACACGTTTTTCCCAAATGGTTTACATCCTGACCTTTCATTCTGAAGAATGCATGTTGGCCCCATCATTCTTACATCTGACTAGAGTGCTTCCAGTTTGAAACTCTTCAGTTTACAAATTGTATAATATAAAAGACGTTTATTAACTTTCTGGTTCATACTAGGTTCCGTGGAAAACAGTTTAAAAACAATAAATACTTGATGACAAAAGGAGTTATTTCTAAAAGAAATATATTTAGTCATGATAGAATTTAATAATATTAAGGAAAACAAATAGAACAGAATAAAATGTTAATTAAATAGACATTTTAATTTGGGGATCTGAGGAATCATTCATCATAACCCTAAATTATTTATATATAGATACATATATAATTTCTTGAGATGTGCGGCATAAAGTATTTTTTCCTCTTCTCATTCAAGTTAAAGAAAAGAATATTTCTGTTTCTGAATCTGTTGTTCTTAGTTGTTGTCAAGTTGATTCTCACTCATGATGACCTCCTGTGTGCAGAGTAGAACTGCTCCACAGGGTTTTCAAGGTTATGATCTTTTGGAAGCAGATCTCCAGACTTGTCTTCCAAGGGAACTCTGCATGGGTTTGAACTGCCAACCTTTTGGGTCGTTGTCGATTGCTTAACCATTTGTGCCACCCAGAGATTCCTTTCTGAATCTATTCATTTGTAAATTTGAAGTCATTGCAATATTTGGTTGCATATATAGACTAATAATTTTAATGCTTGCATTATGCTGAATTCTCTTGTATTTACTTGTTTAAAAACATTTTCCAAGTCTTATCATGCTAAGGGTCTCACACACTTACTCTGAATGGTAAGCTGTTTTGCACATTAGCTCTCATGCCCACCTAGATCAGGGACCAGTTATGGCCTTAAAGGTGCGGTGGAACTATCAAGAGGGAAAATCTATCACTTATAACAACAACAACAATAAAAAAAACCATTGCTGTCAAGTTGATTCCGATTCATAGCAACCCTATAGGACAGAGTAGAGCTGCCCCAGAGAGTTTCCAGGGAGTGCTTCTTGGATTAGAACAGCCAACCTTTTGGTTCACAGATGTAGCTCTTAACCACAATGCCACCAGGGTTCCTAAAAATCAAACCTGATGCCATTGAGTCAATTTCGACTCATAATGACCATATAGGACACAGTAGAACTGTCCTATAGGGTTTCCAGGGAGTGGCTGGTAGATTCAAACTGCCAACCTTTTCGTTAGCAGCCAAGCTCTTAACCACAGCACCACCAGGGCTCCCATTAGATAACAATAGGTATACAGAAATAAATTGAGCAAGTTAAAGGTATAAACTGTGAACAACATAATTTATCAGTCCATATCGCTAGGCCATGATTTAGGAGGAAAGACTGGGTGATCAACTTCAGAAAAAAAAAAAAAAATTCAGTGAAAACACTATGGAACACAGTTCTGCTCTGATCTACATGGGGTTGCTACGCATCAGAATCCGCTCAATGTTAAATGGTTTTTTGTTTAACAGCATAATGCAAACAAAGGAATGAACCAAATACAAATATTTTTATAGTCATTTCTACAGTTAGATTTATTTTGCCTGTATCTTTGCAGATATATACTTATCCTTTTGTATAGTCCTTTTTTGGGGGGGTAAAGGTAGAATTTGATCCATACTTCGCACCATGCACCAGAATATATTTCAACATTTGCATATAAATGTTAAGTAGAAATCATATGAATCTTGAAAGAGAGCTTGAGTGAATTCCTTTATAACCTGTGAGTGGGGAAAGCCTTTTAAAATATGACTTTTAGAATCTGGAAAAACCTAGGCTTATATATTTGGATTAAAAAAAAAAAAGGTACCTGACAAACATACATCATAAGCAAAACAAATGATAAATAACAAACCAGGAGAAAATATTGACAATTTCTATTGCAGATAGAAGACTCATCTTCCTTATATATACAGAGCTCTTAAAAAGATTAAACACCCAATAGAACAAATAGACAACAGACGTGAACAGAAAGTTCACAGGAAAAAGACATACACTAAGCCCTCTGACATACGAAGAGATGTTCCACTTCACTCACAATAGAAAGGCAAATTAAAGCTTTGTTGTGGTGCCACATCTCTCTCAACTTTTAGACTGGCAAAAATGCAAAAGCTTGATTGTGCTTTGCTGGTGAGGTTGCAGAAAAACAGAAATTCTCATACTTTATTGCTGAGGATACAAAATGGTGTAAAAAAAAAGCCTTATATAGAGAGGAATTTGGCAAAATCTAATAAAACTATGTATGCATTTACCCTTTGTCTCAGCAATTCTTTTTCCAAGAATTTTACCCACATGATCAACTTGTACAATAACAAAACATCATAGGCACAAATGCATTTTGTCATACAAATATCAAATATATAATATTCCTCGAAAAAAGAGATGCAAATATGGAATGAGGAAAAGTTAAGAAAAAGTCTGCCATGTTGGGTTTGAATTTCAGATATTAGTTTGAGTTCTGCTTATAAAAAAGCACTTAGAAGAGTGACACCCCAGTAGTAGTAAAGACACACAGTGTTGAGAACTTGGTTTCCAAATAAATTTCTCAGTAACAGGATATTTGGCAAATGGACGACCCAGATCTAGGGTAGGAAAAGTACAAGGTAAACCTAGAAGCATTTGAAACTAAAAATATTATATGAAAACGATACAAAGAAGCTTGAAGGCATTCCCACTAGCCAAATTTGGGAAAATTTGAGCATCAAATAAAATAATGAAAAAAAAAAAAGAATTAAACAAAAACAACAACACAAAGTTTAATGGTCTGTAGTGTAATATCAAAGAAAAAGAAGAAAGAAGGAAAAAGGAAGGAAGGAAACAAGGAATGAGAGAGAAAATAGCTGAGGGAGGGACAAAATATAAAACACTTCTGTACAGAACAATGCTAGCTATCAAATATAGAAAAAAATGACAAAACTGGAAATTGTGCTTTTCTGTTGCCAATATAATAACTGAAAGATGCAATGATCATCAATGCACCCCCAAGGCTTTTGGGGCACAAAATGTGTCTATGTTCTCAAAGTATGTCCCAATGGAATACTTACTTATTACAAAGAAAAATATTATTTAATCTTGGAAGCATTTTGGGCTCACCACCTACACAAAGGTAATAATTAGCATCATCAAATGTGGGCCATACTGATGAGAAGTGATGCAGTAACACTTTTTGTTTTCAATTAAAATGACACAAAACAGAGATTTTTTTTTCATGTCAGATTTGTCTTGTTTCTTCTTTGCAGATGAAGCCAATACATGGGACAGAGCCTACGTATGGATTTTCTGTTTTTTTTTTTATTATTTATTTAGATAACACAATATTTCATTTTTGAGCCAGTTGACATGGAAGCTACTGTGATCAACTTGCTTGATCCTTCACACAGAAAAAGTGAAAAATTCCGATCCTCTGTTCCACAGACTGCTCCTGTTTTTACTCAAAGAATTTATCAGTTCATATGTTGTTGTTGTTAGTGGCTATTGAGTCAGCTCTGACTCATGGCAATGCCAGACATGCAGAGGAGAACTGCTTCATAGGGTTTTCAAGGCCTTAATCTTTCAGAAGCAGATCTCCAGGCCTGTCTTCCAAGGCACCTCTGGGTGGGTAGAACTGCCAAACTTTCACCTAGTAGTCGAGCACTCAACCATTTGTGTCATCCAGCCACATATCAGTTAGTGTAGATCTAAGTTTCTAAAAATTGGAAAGTTAGTGTTTGTTCACCGTGTTCTTAGTCGAAAATTTTAAAGCTAGTTAGAAGTTCTCTGTGCTATCAATGTAAAGTGACTCAAATCTCCTTCATTATTCTTTGCCTACCTCAGTAGAGTGACAAGTGGAGGATTTTTATTTTTATAATTCTAAATAACCGCTTATTCAAATATCATAAAGAGTTAAATGGAATTCAACCTTCCTTAGCTCTGTGATGAAAAATAATATGCCATCACCAACAGTCAACAGCAATTAATCCTGGAGTCAGATAATTTAATGTGATAGCTCCCAGGTAGTAATTATTTTTAAATCTCATAGTCAAAACCACTAAAGAAAAAAATATTTTGAATATATATATACTGTTGCCATCGAGTCAATTCCAACTCAAAGTGACCCTATAGGACAAAATAGAACTACCCCATAGAGTTTCCAATGAGTAACTGGTGGATTCAAACTGCTGACTTTTTGATTAGCAGCCAAAAGCTTAACCACTCTGCAATCAGGGCTCCTAATATATATGTACGTGTGTATATATATGTATATATGTATATATATATATAAAACCCAAAATATGTATATGTATATGTATATGTATATGTATATGTATATGTATATGTATATGTATATGTATATGTATATGTATATGTATATGTATATGTATATGTATATGTATATGTATATGTATATGTATATGTATATGTATATGTATATGTATATGTATATGTATATGTATATGTATATGTATATGTATATGTATATGTATATGTATATGTATATGTATATGTATATGTATATGTATATGTATATGTATATGTATATGTATATGTATATGTATATGTATATGTATATGTATATGTATATGTATATGTATATGTATATGTATATGTATATATACATAGTCAATATATTTAAGTTATTATTAAAGAAACACTTTTTTTTCAGAAATCGTTATCAATGTTGTTCCTTAAAATATACTTAATGTATTCTGGATTGTTATGTTTTAAACTTTTTTTCCCATAAAATACGCATGAAGATAAATGGAAAATGCACACTCAGCAAAATGTGCCACAACAGTCATTGATATTAAAGGACTGAAATTACACATCAATTCAAGGTATATGGCCAAAAATTATTTATTCCTGAAAACAAATATTAATATTTGGAAATCACTAGAAATATTTGTGAGAATAGCCACTATAATAGGCAAGCCAAGAAAACTAATTAAAAATTTAAAAAAACCTGAAAGTTATTACTGTCAATTGTATGTGGAATAGTAAAATATTCCAATATGTAACTTCCTTATTAAAATCATTATAATGACAGAAATATCTGTGCAACCATATATAATCATATTCATCATAAAAATTTGGAGCTTATGTTGTACAGAATGCAATATGCTTGATGTAAGTTTAATTATTCTTACAATAAGAAAGGAAAAAGCAGTAGCATTTCTTACTTTATGTGCATGTAGCAAGTATGTGTTATTACTAATGAAGGTGATATCTAATTGGAATTTGGCTCTTTATTCGTACAACCTAAACAGGAACATGTTTCTGAGAAAAACCTCATTAATAGTAATGAATTTTTTACTTATAGGAAGGAATATGTAACCTTTGCCAAACATTTGTAAGACACAGAAAAGCACAAAAAAGAAATGAAATCCCATACATAAAAAAAAAAAAAAAATACACGTCCAAAAATAATCTGGAGTTAACTTTTAACATGTTCATGTATATTTTTCTAGTTTGTTGAAATGGATTAATTTAAAACATTTTAAAAGATATAATGTTAGCACCATTATAAAACCTACTTTTTAATTTATTAATGTTTAACTTATAATTTGAATTCAAGGTAACATAATCGATGGCTTCATAAAGGTATTCTATTGCTGTTATTTAAATATTTTATTTTTTATAATTTATCATGCAAATAATTCATGTTTCTTACAGACAGAAAAAGACTAAAAACTATGAGAAAATTAGCATAAGTACACTCAGATCTTAAACCTGCTAACACTCAAGGATGTATTGCTGTAGTTTTTTATGAAAGCAATCTTGAATATATTCCATCTGAATTTAAAGACCATCTCAAGAATAGATTTAACTTATTGAACACAAAGACCTGAAGACAATGCAAGTTGTGGAATGACATCAAGGACATCATTCAAGAAGAAGGCAAACGGTCATTAAAAAGACAGGAAAGAAAAGAACAAAATGGATGCAGACGAGACTCTGAAACTTACCCTTGAACTTAGAGCAGCTAAAGCTATGAAAGTAATGATGAAGTAAAAGAGCTGGACAGAAAATATCAAAGGGCAGCTCGAGAAAGCAAAGTACAATGAAATGTGCAAAGACCAGGAATTAGAAAACCTAAAGGGAAGAACATTCTCAGCAATTCTCAAGCCGAAAGAACTGAAGAAAAAATTCAAGCTTTGAGTTGCAATGTTGAAGGATTCTCCAGGGAAAATATTGAAAGATGCAAGAAGCATCAAAAGAAGATGGAAGGAATACACAGAGTCACTGTACCAAAAGAATTGGTGGACTTTCAACCATTTCAAGAGGTAGCATATGATCAAGAACCGATGGTATTGAAGGAAGAAGTCCAAGCTGCACTGAAGACATTGGCAAAAAACAAGGCTGCAGGAGTTAATGGAATACCAATTAAGGTGTTTCAACAAATGGATGCAGCGCTGAAAGTACTCACACATCTATGCCAAGAAATTTGGAGGACAGCTACATGGCCAGCTGACTGGAAGAAACACATATTTGTGCCCATTCCAAAGAAAGGTGATTCAACAGAATGTGGAAATTATCGAACAATATCACAAGTAAAATTTTGCTGAAGATCACTCAAAATCTGTTGCAGCAGTACATTGACAGGAAATTGCCAGAAATGCAAGCCAGGTTCAGAAGAGGACATGGAATGAGGTATATCATTGCGGATGTCAGGTGGTTCTTGGCTGAAAGCAGAAAGATATTTACCTGTGTTTTATTGACTACATAAAGGCATTTGACTGTGTGGATCATAACAAACTATGGATAACATTTTGAAGAATGGAATTCCAGAACACTTAATTGTGCTTATGAGGAACCTTTACACAGACCAAGAGGCAGTCATTCAAACAGAACAAGTGGATACTATGTGGTTCAAAATCAGGAAAGGTGTGTATCAGAGTTGTTTGTAATCCTTTCACCACACGTATTCAATCTGTATGTTGAGCAAATAATCCAATAAATTAGACTATATGGAGAGGAAGGCGACATCAGAATTGAAGAAAGACTCACTAACAACCTGCAATATGCAGAAGACAGAACCTTTCAACAGAAAGCGAAGAGGACTTGAAGCACTTACTGATGAATATCAAAGACTACAGCCTTCAGTATGGATTATACCTCAACATTCAGAAAACAAAAATCCTCACAACTGGAAGAATAAGCAAAATGATAAACAGAGAAAATATTGAGGTTGTCAATAATTTCATTTTAATTGGATCCACAATCAACGCCATTGAAACAGCAGTCAAGAAATCAAATGATGTACTGCATTGGGCAAATGTGCTGCAAAAGACCTCTTTAAAGTGTTGAAAAGCAAAGACGCAACTTTGAAGACTAAAGTGAAGTTGACCCAAGCCATGATATTTTCAGTAGACTTATATAAAAAAAAAAAAAAAAAACCCGTTGCCATTGGTAGCCTCATATGCATGTAAAAGCTGGACAATGACTAAGGAAGACCAAAGAGGAGTTGATACTTTTGAAAAAAGGTGACGATAATGAATATTGATACCATGGACTACCAGAAGAAAGAGCAAGTCTGTCTTGGAAGAAGCACAGCCAGAGTGCTCCTTGGAAGCAAGTATGGTGAAACTTCATGTTGTGTAGTTTAGACATGTTTTCAGTAGGGACCAGTCCCTGGAGAAGAACAGCATGCTTGGAAAGTAGAAGGTCAGTGAAAAAGAGGAAGACCCTTGATGAGATGGTTTGACACAGTGACTGCAACAATGGGCTCAAACACAGCAACAGTTATGAGAATGCAGCAGGACTGGGCAGTTGTACATACGGTGGCTATGAGTCGAAACCAACTTGATGGTACCTCACAACAACATTGGGTGTTTTTAAAACCATTTGACGAGAACACCAGTTTCCTGCCTAGACTGAATAACTGGTAGTGGGTATTTCCTCCAGTTGTAAAATAATTAGACAAAATATATGAAAAAAAATTCCTCAATATTGGGCACCAAACAATATAGTATTGTTATCCCTAAGAAAAGGAAAATAAACACTGTGAACACTGATTGCTCCAGATTTCTGCCTGGGGCAGGGGAGGTTCAAAACTGCAGTACAGGCTTTCACTGAGAAAGATTAAATTTCGGGAGCAGAGGTGGTTAGAATTTAAAGAAGAAAACACTCTAGAGAAAGGACACTCCGTAGAGCTCTCTCTGGAAAGCTTTAAGCAGATCCTTATGAATATGTTACTGAATATTAAATGCATATACAGAGGGTAAAACTCCACATGACCAAGCAAAAAGAATAAAATAAGAAAATTTCTAATGAAGTATGAAAACAATTCTTGAATGTTATAATCTAATCCCCAGGTAATTTATCTGCCAGCCAAAACAAGTTTCAATGCTATTTAAAGGAGTACAACAAAATCCACAACTGAAAAATGGATCTACCACAATGTCCAGGATCCAATTAAAAAATATATATATATGAAGAAATAGGAAGATGTTTCTGCTGACTTCTCATTAGAAACTATTTAGACAAGAATGAAAACACAATCTAAATGTGCTGAAGAAAGAAAAATATTGCCAACTAGTATTTTATAATCAGCAAACACATTCTTCAAAAAGTAAGGAGAAATAAAGACATTAGATGCATGTCTATTTAAAAAAAAAATAGGGAAATATAAAGACCAAAAGTAGTGAGATAATTTGTTACCTTCAGACCTGCAATTCAAGAGACATAAATTAAATTTATTTAGTCTAAAAGATTATGGAATATAGTAATTCAAAATTTGTACAAAAAAAAAGATGGCTGGAAAATCCTAAATATGAAAGAAAATGACTATATATTTTCTCCTCTTTTTGTTTTAAAAAGACAATTGAGATTTGATTTTCAATTAAGTGTCTAAATACAATGTATCATGAGATTTGTAAACATATATACATCAATTAGAACATACATAGAAGTTAAATAAAATAACATCAATAATATAAAACTATAGAAAGGAGAATATCAAATATACTCATAAGATTCATTTATTATATATGAAGTATTATAATATTATTTGAAAGTACATTGAAATAAATGGAATATTTACTGTAACCTAGTGAATATATTGTTAAAAAAATAAAAATATGTCCCTGACTCATGAAGATCCCATGCACAACAGAATGAAACACTCTCTGTTCCTGAACCATCCTCAGATGAGATGTGGATAGGCCCATTGTGACCCATAGGGTTTTCACTGACTGATTTTCAGAAACAAGTTGCTAGGCCCTTATTCCTAGTCCTCCATAGTCTGAAAGCTCTGTTGAACCCTGTTCAGAACTACAGCAACACACAAGCCTCCACTGACAGGAGGGTGCTGGCTTCAACCTAGCCATGAGCAACTTTTAAATAATTTTTAATGAGGTATACTTGATAACATAAAGAAGGAGGTAAAATGTTGTTGATAGGTGCTGTTGAGTCAATTCCGACTCACAGGCAACCTTATGTACCACAGAACGAAACACTGCCCAGTCCGTCATCCTCACAATCGTTGTTATAGTTGAGCCCATTGTTTCACCCACTGTGTCAATCCATGTTGTTGATGGTCTTCGTTTTTTTCACTGACTCTCTACTTTACCAAGCATTATGTTCTTCTCCAGGCACTGATCCCTCCTGACAACACGTCCAAAGTATGTGAGAAGTAGTCTCGTCCATCTTTGCTTCTAAGGAGCATTCGGGCTAAACTTCTCCCAAGGCATATTTGTTCGTTCTTTTGACAGTTCACGGAGTATCCAATATTCTTCTCCAACACCATGATTCAAAGGCATCAATTCTTCTTCAGTTTTCATTATTCGTTGTCCAGCTTTCACATGCATATGAGGCAATTGAAAACATCATGGCTTGGTCAGGTGCACTTTAGTCTTCAAGGTAATATCTTTGCCTTTTAACACCTTGAAGACAGTCTAAGACAGTAAAAATACACTATCCACAAGAAGAAAGAAATAGGGGAAAATGAACTGATGGAACAAATAGAAAACAGGCAGCTGGCAGCTTTAAACACAACTATATCAATAATTGGAAAACCTGGTGGCATAGTGGTTAAGTGTTATGTCTGTTAACCAAAAGGTCAGCAGTTCAGATCCACCAGGCTCTCCTTGGAAACTCTATGGGGCGGCTCTAGTCTGTCCTATAGGGTCGCTTTGAGTCGGAATCGACTCGAAGGCAACGGGTTTGGCTTTTGTATATCAATAATTATATTAAATACACAATAAAAAAGCAACAATTGTCATGCTGGATAAAAAGAAGCAAGAATCATCTAAATACTGTCATTAAGGAACAGAATTTAAATATAAAGGCACAGGTTATTTAAAAGTCAAAGTATGGGGAAAAGATATACCATGCAAACATTAATCAAAAGAAAGTTAGTGTGGCTATAATATTATCTGAAAAAAACCCATCAACTTCAGAACAAGTAATTTCATCCGAGATAAAGAATATTTTATTACGAAAAAAGTGTGAATACACTTAAGAAGACATAACAATTTTAATTGTGTATGTACCTAATTACAGCATATCAAGATGCAAGGAGAAAAAATGGACAGAACTGAAGTGAGAAATAAGCAAGTTCTAAATCATAGCTGAGTACTTAAATACTTGTTTCTCAACAAATCAATTAGGCAGTAAATCAAACAGACAGCAGACAGTAAGGGAGGGAGTAATTCAATTAGAATGTGGAAGAATTGAATAATATTATCAACCAAATTGACCTAATTATAATTTATAAATCACTATACCTATTGGGAGAATATACCTTCTTTTCAAGCGCACATGTAACATTGACTGAAATAGATTATTTTCTGGGCCATTACACTAGCCACAGTAAATTTAAAGAATTCTAGTTACACAGAGTATATCTACTGATCAAAACAAAGTTAGTTTAGGAAGCAAAAATAAAATGATATCTGGAAAAAACCTCCTAGTATATGGAAATTAAATAATACACTTTTAAATAATCCAATGCATTAACACAAGAAATCACAAGGAAAATTACAAAATGTTTTGAACCAAGTGACCATGCAATCACAATCTACCAAAATTTATGAGATGCAGCTAAAGGATGACTTAGAGGGAAATTTATATCTCCAAATCCTTTCAGGAGGAAAATAAAGGTCTAAAATCTGTGCGCTAATCTTCTACTTTAAGAAGGTAGTAAAAGAAAATAATAAAAAGGAGAAATCAGTGACATAGAAAATAGACAAAGTATACAAAAAAATTAGTAAAATTGAGAACTTGTTCTTAGGCAAAAAAATAATAACATTGATTTAAAAAACACTAGCTAGATTGTCCAGGTAAAAAAAAAAAAAAGAAATTTATCACGGTGCTGAAAAAAGTGGAGTCATCTCTATAGATTCTCCATATATTAAAGTCTAATACGGAGATTTTATGAACAACTGGATTTGATAATTTAGATGACATAGACAAATTTCTCAGAAGATACATATTACCCAAAGTGGCACAGTAAAAATATTAATGATTTATTTAGTTTTGTAGCATAAAGAAACTTAATAGATAAAATGAAAATCTCATGCCCAGATAGCTTCCTTGCTAAATTTCATCAAAGCTTTAAAGGAAAAACACCATTTTAACACTAATCTTACACAAATACCAATAGAAAAGGGAGAAATGCTTCCCAAATAATATTATAAAGGCTGACTTTAGTCTATAAAAATAAAACCAGTTTTTGATTTTATTTTTATAGACTAAAGTCACTCACGAACATATATTTTAAAAAATCCTTCTGACAAAACATTATTAAATAAAATATTATCTAGAAGGGTTTTATATCAAAATGCAGTGGGATTTCTCACAGGAATGCAAAGTATATTTAACACTCAAAAATTGACTAAGGCAATTTATGGCATTAACAGAATACAACAAAATATATGATGATCTCAACAGATGCAGAAAAAAAAATCTTTTGACAAAATTTAACATCATGTTTGATTAAGCAACAACAGCAACAAAACTCTCCTCCAATTAACAGAAGGGAATTTCTTCAACCTGTTATAAAAAACATCTAAAAATATGTACAGCTAATTTTATACTTAATATCTTGGGAGCAAAGCAAGGATGTCTCTCCTCTCATTACTTCTATTTTACATTATACTGGAGGTTCTCTCCATAGTAATAAGGCAAGAAAAAGAAAGAATAGGCATACAGAAGAGAAATAAATATTGAAATTCTAACATCTCTCCAAAAGCAACCCTCAAAAACTAAGTGAGTTTAGCAAGATCATAAAATACTAATAAAAAATCAATTTTATTTCTGTTTTTTTGTTGTTATTAAAATTATTTATTTTTTTATTGTACTTTAAGTGAAAGTTCACAGTTCAAGTTAGTTTCTCATACAAAAATTTATACACGTATTGTTATGTGACTTTAGTTGCTCTCCCTATAATGTTAACAGCACATTTCTGCTTTCCACCCCAGATTTCCCATGTCCATGCAACCAGCTCCTGTCTCTTTCTGTCTTCTCATCTCACCCCTGGTCAGGAGCTGCCCATTTAGTCTAATGTAACTACTTGAGCTAAGAAGCTCACTCCTCATCAGTATCACTTAATGTCTTATAGTCCAGTTTAAACTTTGTCTAAAGAGTTGGCTTTAGGAATGGTTTTAGTTTTGGGCTAATAGAGAGTCCAGGGGCCATGTCTTCTGGGACTCCTCCAGTCTCAGTCAGACCTTTAAGTCTAGTCTTTTTACTAGAATTCTTGTTCTGCATCCCACTATTCTCCTGCTCCGTCAGGGAATCTCTGTTGTGTTCCCTGTCAGGCTGGTCATTGGTGGTAGCTGGGCACCATCTAGTTCTTCTGGTCTCTGGTTTATGTGGTCCTTGCTGTTTCTTGAGGTCATATTTTTGTTGTGTCTTTGGTGCTATTCATTTTCATTTTCTCCAGGTGGGTTGGGACTAATTGATGCATCTTAGATGGCCACTTGCTAGCTTTAAACACTCCAAACTCCACTCAACGAAGTGGGGTGCAGAACATTTTCTTAATAAGCTTTGTTATGCCAATTGACCTAACTGTGCCCTGAAACCATGGTCCTCCGACCCCTTCCCTGTCCCTCAAAGTGTTTGGTTGTATTCAGGAAACTTCTTAGCTTTTGGTTTAGTCCATTTGTGCTGACTTCCCCTGTATCGTATATTGTCCTTCCCTTTACCTAAGATAATTCTTGTCTACTGTCTACTTAGTGAATACTCCTCTCTCTTCCTCCCCACCTTGTAACCATCAAAGAATGTTTTCTTCTATGTTTAAACCTTTTCTTGAGTTCTTATAATAGCGGTCTCATGCAATATTTGTCCTTTTGCAACTAAATAATTTCACTCAGCATAATGCCTTCCAGATTCCTCCATGTTATAAGAAGTTTCACAGATTCATCGTTGTTCTTTATCGTTGCATAGCATTCAGTTATGTGAATATACCATAATTTGTTTTACCCATTCATCTGTTGACAGACACCTAAGTTGTTTTCCATCTATTTGCTATTGTGAACAGTGCTGCAATAAACATGGGTGTGCATATATCTCTTTGTGTGAAGGCTCTTATTTCCCTGGGATATATTCCAAGGAGTGGGATAGCTGGATCATATGGTACTTCTATTTCTAGCTTTTAAGAAAGTGCCAAATGAATTTCCAAAGTGGTTGTACCATTTTGCCTTCCCACAGCAGTGTATAAGTGTTCCAGTCTCTCTTCAACCTCTCCAACATTTATTTTCTCTTTTTTGGATTAATGCTAGCCTTGTGATTGTGAGCATTTCCTCATGTATCTGTTAGCCATCTGAATGTCTTCTTTGGTGAAGTGCCTGTTCATATCCTTTGCCCATTTTGTAATTGGGTTATTTGTCTTTTTGTTGTTCAGGTTTTGCAGTATTTGTAGGTTTTAGAGATTAAACCCTGATTGGATTTGTCATAGCCAAAATTTTTTCCCCAGTCCGTAGGTTGTCTTTTTACTCTTTTGATGAAGTCTTTGGATGAGCATAAGTGTGCAATATTTAGGAGCTCCCAGTTTTCTAGTTTCTCTTCTGGTGTTTGTGCATTGTTAGTAATGTTTTCTATTCTGTTCATGCTATGTATTAGGGCTCCTAGAGTTGTCCCTATTTTTTCTTCCACGATCTTTATTGTTTTAGATTTTGTATTTAGGTCTTTGATTTATTTTGAGTTCGTTTTTGTGCATGGTGTGAGCTATAGGTTTTGTTTCATTTTTTTGTGTGGATGGATATCCATTTATGCCAGCACTATTTGTTAAATAGGCTATCTTTTCCCCAATTAATGAACTTTGGGCCTTTTTCAAATATCATCTGGTCATAGGTGAATGAATTTAGATCTAGGCTCTCAATTCTGTTCCATTGGTCTATATATCTGTTTTTGTACCAGTACCAGGCTGTTTTGACTACTGTGGCAGTATAATAGGTTCTAAACTCAGGTAGTGTGAGGCCTCTAGCTTTGTTCTTCTTCTACTTCAGGGATGCTTTACTTCTCTGGGGTCTCTTACCTTTCCATATGTAGTTGGTGATTTTTTTTCCCATCTGATTAAAAAATGTCTTATGAATTTGGATGAGGATTGCATTGTATCTGTAGATCATCTTAGGTAGAAGTGACATTTTCACAATGTTAACTCTTCCTGTCCATTAGCAAGGTATTTTTTTTTTTTTAATCAAAGAACCAGCTTTTGGTCTTGTTAACTCTTTCAACTGTTTTTCTGTTCTCCATTTCATTTAATTTGGCGCTAATTTTTATTATTTGCTTTCTTCTGGTGCCTGAGGGCCTCTTTTACTATTCTCTTTCTATTTGTTCAAGTTGTAGGGTTATTGCTTTATTTTGGCCCTTTCTTCTTTTTGGATGTGTGCATTTATTGCTATAAATTGACCTCTGAGCACTACTTTTGCTGTGTTCCAGATGTTCTGGTAGAATGTTTTCATTCTCATTGGATTCTGTGAATTTCTTTATTCCATCCATGATTTTTTCTATGACCCAGTAGTATCTGAGCAATGTGTTATTCACTTTCCATGTGTTTGATATTTTTTCCTTGCTTTTTCTGTTATTGCTTTCTTCTTTTATGGCTTTTTGTTCAGATAAGATCCTTTGTAATATTTTGATGCTTTGAATTCTGTTAAGCTTGCTTTATGGCCTAATATGTAGTATATTCTGGAGACTGTTCCATGTGCATTAGAAAAGAAAGTACATTTGGCTGTTGTTAGGTGGAGTGTTCTGTATCTGTCTGTGAGGTCAAGTTGATTGATTGTGGCAATTAGATCTTGCTTGTGTTTACCGAGCTTCTTTCAGGATGTTCTGTCTGTCACTGGAAGTGGTGTGTTGAAGTCTCCTACTATAATTGTGGAGCTGTCTATCTCTCTTTTCAATGCTGTTAGAGTTTGTTTTATGTATCTCAAAGCCTTGTCTTCAGGTGTGTAAATATTTATTATGGTTATGTCCACCTGGTTTATTGACTCTTTAATCATTATATTGGGCCCTTCATTATTCTTTGTGGTGGATTTAACTTTAGTCTATTTTTTCAGAAATTAATATTGCCAGTCCTGCTCTTTTTTGATTGTTGTTTACTTGTTGTATTTTTTTCCATTCTTTGAGTTTTAGTTTGTCTGTGTCTTTAAGTCTAAGGTATGTCTTTTGTAGGCAGCTTATAGAGGGGTTTTTTTAATTATTATTATTTATTCTGCCACTCTCTTCCTCTTTATTGGTGTATTTAGTCTGTTTTAATTCAGCGTATTTATTGATAGGTATAAGTATAGTATTGTCATTTTGGTGTCTTTTGTGTGTGTGTGTGTGTTGTTGACAGTTTTTTTTTTCCACTTCATTTTCTCTGCTGAGTCATTTTTCTTTATTTATTTTCTTTTCATCTTTTTGCTTTTCCTGTTTTTTACTTTAATGTGTAGGATTGTTAGTTTCCTTTGTGGTTACCTTAATATTTACTCCTATTTTTCTAAGTTTAAACCAGTCTTGACTTCCTCTCCATATGAAAGCCTATGACTACATTTTTTAGTCCCTCTTTTTTTCTTTTAATGTTGTCATTATCTTTTACATAATGACATCTCTGTTTCCCTATTTTCAGTGTTTTAGCTTTGATTTGTTTTTGTGACTTCCCCATCTGGGTTGATACCTGGTTGTTCTGTCCTGTGTTCTAGTCTTGGGTTGCTATCTGATGTTATTGATTTTCTAACCAGAGGACTTCCTTCAGTATTTCTTGTAATTTTGGTTTGGTTTCATAAATTCCCTAAGCTTTTATTTATCTAGAACTGTCCCAATTTTATCATTATATTCGAGACACAGTTTTGGTGGGTATATAAGTCTTGGCTGGCAATTTTTCTCCTTCAGGGCTTTATATATATCACCACATTGCCTTCTTACCTGCATGGTTTCTGCTGAGTAGTCCAAGCTTGGTCTTATTGATTCTCCTTTGTAGATGACTTTATCCCTAGCTGCTCTTAAAATTCTCTCTTTATCTTTGGTTTTGGCAAGTTTGATATAATATGTCTTCATGACTTTCTTTGGGACCTACCTTGTATGGGGTTCAATGGACATCTTGGATAGATATTTTCTCATCTTTCATGGTATCAGGGAAATTTTCTGCCAACAAATCTTCAGCAAGTCTCTTTGTATTTTCTGTTATTCCCCTTTTTTTCTGGTGTTCCAGTCACTCACAGATTATTCCTCTTGATAGAGTCCTACAAAATTCTTAGGGTTTCTTCATTTTTTTAAACTCTTTTATCTGAGTTTTCCTCAAATAATTTGGTGTGAAGTGCTTTATCTTCAATCTCACTAATTTGGTCTCAATTCTGCAACTATGACTTTCTATTGAGTTGTCTAGTTCTGAAATTTTATTGTTAATCTTCTGGGTTTCTGTTTGCTGTCTTTATACGGATTCTTACAGCCTATTAAATTGGTCATTATGCTCTTCTATAATCTTAAGTTTTTCTATTGATTTGTTTGTGTGTTCTTTGGCCTTTTCTGCATTTTGCCTGAACTCCTCCCTGATCTCTTGAATACTTCTGTATATTAATCTTTTGTATTCTACCTATAGTAATTCCAGGAAGTTCTCTTCCTTTGGAAGATTTTTTGATCTTTTTTTTGGGAGCTTGATGAAGCCCTCATGGTCTGCCTCTTTATGTGATTTGTTATTGAATGTTGTCTCTGAGCCATCAATAAGTTATTATATTTATTAATTTATATTTGCTTACTGTGTCCTAGCTTCCTGTTTTGTTTTGTTTTGTTTTGATATGCCCAAATAGGCTGCTCTTGTGGGCCAGTTTAATTATTGGTGCCTGGTCACCCAATACTGTTGGCTATAAGGACTGTGAGGCAGCACTTATTCTTGGGCCACTGTCACAGGTGGCCAGATGGCATGGGTGGAGCCACTAGTCTTCAGGCCACTGATGTGGCTTGGTGAGGACCTTGCTTAATAGGCAGAGTGGTGTCAAATGTCCTAAAACTGCCACTCCATCATATAGCTGATATAAGCAAAGTTAGGCTTCGTGTATGTACACTGTTGTACTATGCTAATAAGGGCCTTCACTGTTGAACTGGGCCCACACAGGTCTATGCAGAGTTGAAAGGTATTCTAAATCCATGGACCCCTTATGCCTGTGTCTAGGCAAAGAAGCTCTACCTGCCCTGAGTTCTTGGTTTAGGGGAGCTGGAATATTATTTTTTCCTGTTTTTAATTTCTTCTTTCTCCAGGGCTGGGAGAATGGCTCAGGGAGTCTGATGGGTCCTACTTTCAGCCCAGGAAATGTGGCAACCTCTAAAGCTGGCTCAGGACCAAGTGCAGAGCAGGGTGGGCTCAGGTAAATTAGAGAAACATTTTTCCCAAAGGGTGTTTTTTGATCTATATGGTAGGTTAGACACGTGTACTTATCTTTTGCTGACTGAGCTTTGCTTTTCACTGGTTCTGGTGGTGTTAGTAAACTCTTCACTGCTCAGTCTCTCCTGATGTGGAAAACACATCTCAAGTACCACTACTTGCTTCACCACAGACAGACGATCTGGTCTGCAGGGCACTGGTTCATGCTGTGTCAGGTCTGGGAACTCCTCACTGCTACTAAACAGTGTCTCCTTCCTGCTGCCACTCAGTCTGATTCCTCAACTTTGCCTTTGATGTTCAAGGCTCCTAGATTGTCATATATAATCAATTCACTTGTTCTTTTGGGTGTTTATTGTAAGAGGGACCACAAAATGCATCTGACTACTTCACCATCTTGGCCCTGCCTCCAATTTTATTTCTTTATCCTACTATCAAAGAACTAGAAAATTATTTTTTAATAAAAAATAAGCTACAAAATGATATGAAAATGTGAAATACATGGAGATAAAATATGCCATATTTATGGATTGGAGGACTCAGTAATGTTAAGATGATTTTTCTCCACAAATTGGTTTGTAGATCTGCTGTGATTTGGAAGAAAAAAAAAATCAGTGGATTTCTTTAAAGAAATTGACAAGCTTATGCTACCTTTATGGAAAATAAAAAATATCCACACCCTCCAAAACAAATAAATAAATAAAATTTGAAAGACAAATGAGGACAACACTATCTGATTTCAGATTTCAAAATAAAGTGATAGTAAACAAGACAGTGTGGTACTGGTATATAAGGATATGTATAGAGACCAATGAAATAGAAGAAAAAGTCCAGAAATACATCTACATATAGATATTATATTGATCATTAACCTGGCTGCCAATGTAGAGTACTTTGACAAAGAAAATCCTTTCAGCAAATGGCACTTGGAAAACTGATTATCATTAAAAAAAAAAAAAAAAAACAAGGAGCCAAAGCAAAAAAAAAAAAAATAGTCTTGAAGGTTACATCACACAGTTCTCAAAATATTAACTTAAATTTTTTATCTGATCTAAACATAAACGCTAAAAATATACTTTTTTAAGGAAAATTGAGGTGAATATCTTTATGATCTTGTGGTAGACAGATATTTGTCATACAGAACACAAAAAAACAATAATCATAAAAATTATAATATAGACTTTGCAAATTTTAAAAACTTTCAACTCTTAAAACAATATTAGTTTAGCATGATTTTTGACAAAGATGCAAAGGCAATTGAATGGATAGAGAATAGACTTTTCAACAAATGGTGCTGGAAGAACTGGACATCCATATTTAAAAAAAAACTAAAATGAACCTAGACACAGATGTAAAACCTTTCCCAAACATTGACTCAAAATGTATCAAAGATCAAATGAACTATTTAAAACTTCTAGAAAAGAATGTAAGAGAAAGTCTATGTAACAGAAAGCATGAACATGAAAGAAAAAATTGATAAAGTGTATTTTATTAAAATTAAAAAATCTGAAAGACACTGTTAAGAGAATAGAAAGATAAGCTAAAGACAGGTAGAAAATATTTTCAAAACACATATCTGATAAGATGACTTGTATCCAAAATATGCAAAGATCACTTAAAATTCAATAAAATAAACAACCTAATTAAAAAATGCAGAAAAGATCTGAACAGATGCCTCACCAAAGAGGACTTACAAATGGCAAATAAGCTTATGAAGATGTAGTAAATGTGTCTCACGAGAAGAAAACTTTCAGCACAGTCAGTGGGACAAAGGCATAATATGTTGGCCATGCTATCTAATTTTAATCTGGATTCTAGACTAACAGCTATGATTTTTGAGAGAAAAAAATGTTTTCCCTCAGTGATCAAAACCAGGTTGTGAAACCATATGCCCAAAATGGTCTTAACCAAGTGACCATCTGCACTCATCAAAATACACATACTCAGGAAGAGTGCTGTCTGGGTGCCAACAAGATATTTTTGCAAGATAGATAAAGACAATACATGTAAGCATCTTGTGACCATGATGTAAGCATCCTGTGAAACTATTTGTAATCACTAATTATGCTATTAATAATCAGAGTGGGATTATTACAATATCAGAGTGGGGTTATTACAAGATTCATTGATTTTCCTGTAATTGCCCTCCCTAAAAAAAAAATTTTTTTTTTTTTATGGTTTTGGTTCCTCTTTTTAGCCTATAAGAAACTTGTATAGCGAAACTGCGCTGGAACTACCTGGTTCCATTTTTAATGTACTATTTTATCCCCAACTGCAATTGTTTTAAACCCTTAACAGATCTCTGTTTTAACTGGAGACAGCGTTCAAGTTTGTCTACAACAGTCTTACAGTAAGGTCACCATGAGTTGGAGTTGACAACAACAACAACACTTCTTAAAACTATCAAGGTCATCAAAAACAAGGAAGTCTAAGAAACCATCATAGACAAGAGATGCCCAAGTAGACATAGGACTAAATGTAACATGGTATCTTGGATGGGATTCTGAAACAGAAAAAATTCAAGCTAAGGAAATCTGAAAAAGTATGGACTTTAGTTAATAATAATGTATCAACATTGTTTGCCTTTGAGTTGACTGCAACTCATGATGACCTTATGCACAACAGAACGAAATGGTGCTTATTCTTGTGTCATCCTCTCAGTCACCAGCACGTTTAAGTCCATTGTTGCTATTGTGTCAATCCATGTCTTCAAAAATCTTCTATTCCCTCCCTGGCCCTCTACCTCACCAAGCATGATGTCTTCTTCTAGCAATAATCCCCCTTGATGACTGTCCAAAGCAATCAAGTTATTCAGTGTTCTGTTGTGATCCACAAGGTTTTCATTGGTTAATTTTCAAAAGTAGATTACAAGGTCCTTCTTTTTAAGTCTGTGTCTTAGTCTGGAAGCTCTGCTGAAATCTGTCCATATAAGAGAGATTGCTGGTATTTGAAATACTGATGGCATAGCTTCCAGAATCATAGCAACACATAGGCCATCACCGTAAGGCAAACCAACAGGTGGGTGGCATCAATATTGGTCCATTAAATGTGACAAATGTACCTTAAGATGTTAATAATAAGGGAAACTGGGTATAGGTTATATGGGAACTCTCTGTATTATCTTTGAAAATATTTTGTAAATCTAAAATTATTCTATAATAACAAGTTTATTTTAAATTCCCAGTTACAAAAGTTAAAAATATTTGTAATATATATATATATCTGAGAAAAGAATTAATCCTGAATTAAAAAAAAAAATTCCTCCAACTCAATAGTAGGAAGAAAAACAACACAATAATAATCGTTATAAGATTTCAACAGATTTAAAAAAAAGAAAAAAGAAATAAAAATTGCCAAAAGTTATAAGGAAAGACACAGAATATCATTAGTCATTAGTTACTAAAAAAAAAAATTTTATTAGGGGAATATAAATTCAAGACACAAGATATCACTACACATCCACTAGAATAGCTAAGACTAAGGCAACGACAATATCAAGTGTTGACAGAGACATGAAGTGAAGTGACTCTAATAGATTGGTGATGGGACTATAAACTAACAGTCCTTTTAAAAAGTTTTTAACAATTTTTGTTGTTGTTGTTAAATGTACAATGACCCTATTATCCAACAATTGAATTCTAAGAATTTACTCAAGTGAAGTAAAAACACATGCTCATAAAAATACTTGTACATGAATACTTACATTAGCTTTATTTACAATTTCAAAAACTACAAACAACCTAAATGTCCATCAATAGATGAATGGATAAACGAATTGCTCTATATCTATATAATAGAATATTACTCGGTTGAATAAATATATATATATATTATTGCTATATACAGCAATATGAATAAATCTCAAAAAAAATTGATAAATCTCAATAAACACTGAAGAGAGGAAGCTAGCTACAAAACTGAATGATTCCACTTACATGAATTCTAGAATAAGCACAAATAATTTATAGTGACAGAAAGCAGATCAGTGATTGGCAGGTGCCGGGGTGAGGGAAATTGCATCTGGATATGATGGAAATTTTAGGGTTAATGAAAATATCCTATATCTTGATATTGACTGTGATTATATGGTTGCATAAATTTTCCAAATGTTTTAAACAAGTATGGTTTACTATACATAAATAATGACTCATTAAAATTGATTTAAAAATAATTGGAATGGATTATGGAGCTCCAACCTTAACCAACACCTCATAAAACTTTGATTCTGGAATCTAGAGTCTGGGATCTAGAATCCACCTCCACAATCACCTCTCAACACATAAGAAGCTGGGCAATGAAAAACTGAATGATGTTATAGGAAAATCTTACATTTCCTTAAACAATCTTGCCAATATGAACAGGCAAAGGGGGAGGGGAACTTCAGGAACATGGATCCTACCACACTGACAGATTCTAAAACATATAATATTACATCTAATATCGAGACTTAATTCGTATCTTGAATCTAGAGTCGAACAGGTTAGCAAATTTGGTTTTAGCTTTCCAATCTCCTTAAATAGTGGTAGGTTAGAAAAAAGTCTGGATAATGTCTTCTAGAGTATCCACCAGGATCTACCCATTTTTGCTATTCAGTATGTATATACAGCCTTCTACTATCTCTTAACCTTTTAAACCATAATAACAGTCTCTTAACCTTTTAAACCATAATAACAACAGAGTCCTGCTTAACATAATGTAATTATTCATGTCAGAAAAAAAAATGTGCTCTTTCATTCCATAATAGCAGAAACTAATGTTCCTGAAATCCCTAAATATGTCTCTGGGTAATGTTAATTTTTCTTCTGGTCCTGTCACAATCCCACTTTGATATCCTGTAATTTACATATAAATAGAAATTTAAATTATCATCAGCATACCTAATAAAATAGTGAAAATGGAGAGAAAATCAGATGAAATTAGTGTAAAGATACACTTACATAGACACATGTACTTCCTGCAGATCAAGTAATGAAACATGGAGAACTACTATAGACCTTGTTTCCCTACTTCCTTTCTTTACTAACCAATTCAAGTGCCTTTTTTCTTCAGTCCATGACTTCGCTGGTCAGGGTTTTTACTTTGTGGAGCGATGCAAAGCTTCATTCTTGAATTGACAGTTTCCATTTGACTTAGAAGTAGTCAAAGGTGTCCCAGAGGATCCCCTGTGTTTTGCATGCACCTCTCAGGTAGCAACTCTATTTCTATTTAATAATTGGAATTAAATTTTCCAAGCTGCACAATAATTCCCTTTATTGCCTATAAATTCAGTGGCATTGAGGGTTACAGAATGGCCAGGTAGTATCCCGATTTCCAAGCCAATGAAACCATTGTTGAGACCCTTGATGTAAGTTGAGTCCTGTGCAGAAAAGTTTTGAGGATGGGAAGCAAAAATGTGGCCATTTTCATGTAGACAACTTGTTGCATCACCCCAGAGATAAGAGGTTCAGTGTAGCCTTCCACCAACGGACTAGCTGACCTATCCACTCATTGAGTGATTGCAGAGGGAATTTTTAAGAACAGAATAATGTTATAAAATATTTAGGTCAACTGACACATTCCTAGAAGAAGGCAAATTGTCAACACTGGTTCTTTAGCTAGTTAAGAAATTCAATCAGTGTTTTAAAATATTCTCACAAAGAAAATACCAGTCTCAGATAACTTCATGTCATAAGTCCACAAACAAAACAGGAGTAAAAAGAAGGAATACTTTTCAACTTATAAATGGGATTAATATAGCTTTGAGATCAAAACCAGAGAAAAACAACATGGGTAACAACAATCTGGAGCCCTTGTGGCACAGTGGTTAAGAACTCAGTTGCTAACCAAAAGATCAGCTGTTCGAATCTTACCAGCTGCTCCTTGAAAACCCTGTGGGGGCAGTTCTACCCTGTCCTACAGGGTCACTATGAGTTGAAATCAAGTCAACTGCAATGGTTTTTTGGGGTGGGGTGGGGTGGGGGCAGGTTTATATCAATCTCAGTGAATATATATTCAAAATACAAACAAAATGCTCCCATGTATAAAATAATACTAATCAAGATGGACTTATACTAAGGTCGGTAGTTTGCTTCATTGTTAAGAAATAAACTAATAAAACAAGATGTTCATCACAACAGAAGAAAAAAAAAAGATTTGATAATTCCAACAAGTGTCCATAGTACAAAAAGAAAGTAATTTTGAAATAGAAGATAACTTTCCTTATTTTAATAAAAAAAAGACATAAACTTATAAAAAGCAATATGCTGAACAGAAAAATGTTAAATGAATTCTCTTTAATTTAAAAACAGTAAAAGAAAGCCTATTATCAACACTTACAGTCAGCATTTTGCTAAGAGGTCTTATACAATAAATAAAGAAAATTAAATTAAAGATCAGGTTATTTGAAGGGGAAATAAAGTTTGTTGAATAATACTGTTGAATAACAATGATGTATACATTATTATTTGTACATGTCATCCAAAATTATCTAAAAACTATTAAAGTTATTGCAAAACTATAACAATTAGTTGTAAGATAAATATACACGAGTAAATCACATCCTTGCACCCTGGGAACAAAGATAATAATTTAATTAAAATATATTCACAATTATAATAAATCATATAAATTACACCAAAATAAATCTTGAAACCACTAAAAACAATTACAAGATATTGAAGGAAATTTAAGTGGAGAGACATGTAATAATCTTGCATAAGAAAAGAAGACACACTACCTTAAAAAAAATCCATCCTATGAAATTTGATGAACTTTATGGATCTTGAAGTAAATCTTAAAAATTTACATTGAAGAATAAAAGATGAAGAACAGTGAACACAGTCTTTAAAAAGAAAACAAAGGCAATAACCCCCAGGTAATTCTGGTCTCATCAAAGGAGATCACAGGGAAGGAATTACAACTGATGTTATTGCCACTTTCATCTACATGAACATACGATCTTAAATAAGTCAGTCTGTGAATTTTCTTATGTCCCTCTCTCCCAGAAGAATCATTATTATAAAATATTGATCAAACTTTGTTGTTGTGGTTGTTAGAAGGCGTCAAGTTGGTTTTGAGTCATAGTGACCCTACGCACAACAGAAGGAAAAACTGTCTGGTTCTGCACCATCCTCACAATTGTTGTTATGCTTGAGCCCATTGATCAAACTGTAGGTAATTCTGAATTTGAATCCAATGCTCTTCATTGGGCTATCGCTCCAATCCTTGCCACCTATAAGAGACTTAATGGAGTTCCAACTTAATAAGCCAGCTAATGCAAGACTTTGATTCCAACCTTGTGTCATGAACAACTGCTTTTTACCTGAATTTCCACATACCCTAATCGAATACTACTTCCTTTGCAACCAGGATACATGGCCCTGTTTTCCTCAGAATAACATCCATTTTATGTATTCTAAGACAGAATTAGAACTATACTAAGAGGCCTTAATTCTATAAGTCACCAAGGGTGGATATTCCAATTCAGATGTGAGCTCCAAAATAAGGCAACCCTTAATAATTCAGATAGTCTACCACGTAAATTACTAACTAACCCAGGACTTATATATGTAATTTAAGTTGCATTTCAGCCACTGTGAATGAAAATTTAAAGGCATATTTACTTCTATTGGTTAGGTTTATTGTTTGCAAGTCATCTTCCAGTAATAACTAGATTTTATCTTCCTATTTTATTTTTTATTAGCTGAAAACAACTAATTTGATCATTATCAAAAATCCCAGAACAACTGCCTTGATTTTCTTAACAATTTGGTCAGTCTAAGTGCTTTCTGATGATCTCTTGTGACATTGCAAATGCCCCAGTTCAGACTTATTTGGATGGATATTTCCATTGTAATGGCAAAGACAAAAAAGAAAAAAACTATCTTTGGTAAGAGATTACTTTTTTTATTTATAAGTTAATAGAAGGTTTTAATGAATATTGAGCACTCTTCATTTATTTTTCTATTGTATTTAAAAATATGCTGTACTTATAAATAAAGATGGTATCAGCCTTAAGAATCTATCTTTAGTTGTATCCAAACTTCTACTCACAAAGTTATTAGAAGTGAAGTTATAAAGTTGTTGTAAGTACTCGTAATTGTTAAATTTCTCAGAAAAGTATACTTGGGTTCATATGTGATCAAATTATGAAATTACACTAACCTAAGGAAAAACAAACAAAATCATTGTGGAAAAATCATTAACTGCACTTCGGTTTAAAACAAATATTAACAGAAGACTATGTAAGTATATATATTTTTTCTCTTCTATGTGTACTGGTTACTGTCCAGTCAATTCTGACTCATGGTGACACCGTTTGTGTCAGAGTAGAACTGTAAACAGTAGAATTTTTAATGGTTGACTTTTTTTCAAAAGTAGAGCACCAGGCCCTTCTTCTGAGGTGCCTCTGGGTGAACTTGAATCTCCATCCTCTCAGTTAGCAGCAGTGCATGTTAACCATATGCACCAACCCAGGGACTCCTTTCTTGGTTTAAAGGGCCTTAAATATAACGTCAGTCCTAACTGGTGATTATGATTCTGCTCCCAGTGTATCTGTCAATTCAAAAAAAAAGACAAAAAAAAACAAACAAACCCAGTTTAGACACCAGTATAATCTGTTTATAAACTTTGGATAGTCAGATCTTAGTGTTGAAAACAACCTTTTATTTGGGACTGTTTTAATAGAATTTGACTCAAAAGAGTTAAATGTTATTTTATGGTAGACTATAAATACATATTACAGGGTGTTCTGCTGGTTTCTCCATTAGGGAATGCAAAGATTTTATTGTGATTCAGTCAGATTCTCACTATCAGTACTCGGGAGGAGTGTTACATAATTTTATTTTAAGAAGCTCATTCTTTTTTGTCTTTTCCTGCATTAAATTGTGTTTTAGTAGGTAAAGTCCTTTGAATCAATCACTTTATAATACTGAAATGTAAACATAAAGATTTTCTTGGATTGGTGAGAGATGTTAGGTAATGAAATTTGTGGGAAAGTTGATGGACGGTTAAGAAATAGCATCATTAACACATATTTACTGAGCACCTAAGACACACAGGGTTCTGTGCCAGAGAAAGGCACAGAATTGTGTTTTCTGGAATGAAAGCTAAAATGGTGAAAACTTGGACTCAGGCTTGACTTATTTTTCCATTACCTTTCCCTTTCATTCTCCCTCTTGCCCAAATTTCTCTATTGTTTTTATTTTTTTATGCGAGCCATTGAAAACCCTATAGACACAGTCCTACTCTGACACACATGGGTTGCCATGAGTAGGGATCAACTCGACAGCAACTTCCTTTTCCTTCCTTTTCAGCTTTGCTGTCCTCTGGCCACATGTACATGGAATTTAAAATGCATTTATTATATCTAATCATCTAAAGTGTAAGTGGTGATACAGATCATTTTACCATCTAATATTTCATTCACTCAATATTCTATTCATGTGAACTCCCTTCAGAATTTAGGACTTTGGAAATTGCCCACTTTTACTTAGAGAGTAGGTGAAACTTACTTTTTTTTTTTTTTTGCTTTTCCTTCTTTTTCCTAAAAATGTTCCAGCTAGGCGAGAGCAAACATGTTGCTGAAATATTTTGCCAGAGGGGTGAGGTTCTCTCTTCATTTTTAACAATCTGTCTATTCCTTGCTCATATCAAGTTCTGCCCTTGAACTGAAGGAGGCTCCATTGTCCTTTCACAGTGGATTAAGTAGGTATTTTTTTTTATGTCGAACTTCCTTTCCATTTCTCAATTCTCTAAGTCTTTTCCATTTTAATTAGGCCAGTCAATTATTTCTACAAGATAATATCTCACATATTTAAATCTAGTAGAGTTTTTTTCATTCACTCTTTTAAATGTGGTCTTTTAACTCAGGAGCTTTTCAAAACCCTGTCTGTTTAAAAGCACAGAAAAGGCATTTATTAATACTTGAGATCCTTCGTTCATTCACATTGCATCTCAGGCAAGCTATTTCTTAGTATCATAGTCAGTTATCTTCACTGCCCTCAACATTTTCTTTTCCCGGTTCTCTATTTACAATCTCTATCTTCTCTTTTGTTTGAAAGGACTGAATCTCTAAATTATTCAAAGTTCATTTGAAACAGTAATTGGAAATTAAATATGTTGCAAGAATTCAGTAAGTATATTTCATAGACCGTAAGTCGAAAATCAAAAGAATTTAAAATACAGTTCAAGACAAAAAAGCAGTCAATAGGAGAAAAATTTGAAAATACCAAGTCATAAATTAAGGCAAACACTAGACAGTACTGTGTCATCGGTTTATCACAAAGTAGGCAATGATCCACTTATTGTTTCCTACCTTCATATATGAATGTAGACTGTAGATCAGAAGAACCTCCAAAGCACTACTGGCATGCTGATATGGTTGGGCTCTCTCTGTCTTTGAAAACAATGTCATAAAACCCTTTTAAATACCACAATGTTGTAGCATTGAGTATAGCCAGGGAGAGGTCCGTATTGTCTCCAATCTCTCCACTGTAGTTGTCCTTTCTCTCTTAATATTGTGATGTTCATTATTGGGGTGACCAATAAAGTTATGTCAGGGGCAACATCTGATTTATCTAATTTGGGTTCCTCTTCTTATCATTCATGACTACATATAACCTAAACCAAACCAAATCCACTGCCGCCGAATCAATTCTGACTCATAGTGACCCCATAGGGTTTCCAAGGCTGTAAATCTCTACGGAAGCAAACTGTCACATCTTTCTCTTGCAGAGCCACTGGTGCTTTTGAATTGTCAACCTTTTGGTTAGTAGTCAATCACTTTAACCACTGTGCCACCAAGTCTCCTTGACTCCATATACCTAAAAAAAAAGAGCATATTTCCATATTGTTTTGATATTAATATAGGGTTTGACTAAAGGAAGATCAGCTTTGCTCTTTGGAGAAGGATGACTACTCAGTATGAATGTGGAGCCGTGGAGAGTCCTTGCCAAAAATAAGATCTGTCCACACTGTAGGTTATAAGCAGTATAACAGCACATTGATTGGGCTCGCTGCTCAGGGATCTATGAGCCATCATCAAGCATGGAGGTTGTGCAGAAGGAAGAGAGACTGAGATCAAAACAAAAGGTAGATCCTTTCTTCTTTGCTTCTCTAAAGCCAGAAAACAAAAATGATTTTGGGAGCTCCCTCAGTCCATGGGCACATCTGACACTTATCAGCTATTTTGGCTTAGCTTTACTATTTTTTTACTATTTACACTAATGTTTTTTTCTTTTCTTTAAATGGAAGGGCCCTTCTCCTATTTCCTTATATATTTACACACACCACCTCTACAATAAACGAATGTGATATTAACCTCCATGTGTTAATCCACTGCCAATAAAAGCATTTACATTTAACTGATTTTACAAAGCTAAGAAAAAAAAATGTTTTTTTTTTCTTTACTTAAGAACTATATTCTTTCCCTGGATAGTGAATAAATGACAAAGTCGATAGAGAAAAGAAGAAGATTTTGGAAATTATATGTTTTATATCCCTAGTTATGTCTCACCTCTACTTTTCTGTTTGGCCAAAATGTTTGCACACTAACTTATCTATCCTAACATTTTAAAAAATCCTGTGATTAGATACAGAGAGATTTGGGAGGCTGAAACAGAGATTGAAAACTTAATTGGCTGGGAGGCTTCCAGAGGAAGGCTGCAACAAACCAGTCTATTTTATGCATTCTGAAAATGATAATGATAACTTCAGACTCAGTTATGGGAACAGAAAACAGACAAATAAAAAACACAGGATTAAAAATAAGTCGTAAAAAAGGTAAAAAAAAAAAATGTGTTATTTTTTGATTATATGTTTTCTTCTGTAACTTACAAATGACATATTGAGTTATGTGCTGACAGTGGTATAAATACAGTTTCCAAATTCTTAGACACATCTTGGAACACGTGTATAAACAGGAAGGACTTGGTTTGTCTCTTTATTCTGCTTAGATATGAGTAGAAACACTTTTAATAGTTTATGAATTATAGTGTAATGCAATTGATAACTTATATCAATTAATTATTGATAATTTTATTTAAAGTATGTGGATAGCTGTGATCGTGCTACCTTACTAGTGAGAAGACATTACTTGCTATAGTGAAGGTGGATGTGGGCAGTTATAAGCAACTTTTGCTGTGTCCATCAGTGACCTTTGTTGAAATTGCTTCAGATTTCTTTTTCTGTATTTTTATAGTAGTGACAATTCTTGATCTGGCCAGTCAACCTGTGACACGGGTAGAGAACTGACTGGGTGCTATAATCTTGACTTGGCAAGTAACAAAGTGGCAATAGTCCCTGGGTATGTCATACTCCCAAGACAGGCACTTCACGTATGCAGCAGACTTCTGCCAGCCAACCCAGTGTTTACATACCCAGCAGATCGGCAATACTCCTTTGGCTTTTCTAGTATGGAAAGCGACTAGAATCTTTAGCCATTAAAACCTCTCCTATTTTCCCTTCCTCAGCTCATTCACCAATGCTAGACCCTGTGCTGAAATGGGTTCTCTGCTTGGCAGTAAAACTCTGTCACTTAGCACTCAATCGCTGATCTCTTTGTCTTTACTTTTTCTTTACGAGTGAACTAGCATCTGTCAAAAGATCTCTAAAAAGGGAACCAAATAGTACAGCCAGGGCCTTGGCAAAGGCTTAAGAGATGATTGTGAAGAATTTGGAGATCCTTAAAGAATAAATATGAAATGTCATCACCGTTCTAGAATAACACCCACTTTCTAAATCATCATAGTATCTTGAAACATAGCACTAAATTACTGAGAAAATTAATTGCATCGAGAATCTACTGACAACACCAAAATTAACTACATGTATTCTTCTATATGCCACATGCAAGCAATTCTAACCCCTGAGATGATTTGTCACTGCAGGCAGTTCTTTCTTTGAAGGCAGATAATCTGTGCAGAACATACTGAAGAAATTCTCGATTATTCCCACATAGTGGACTGGATTCCCTGGAATCAGTATTTTTATATTTCTTCTATCTTCTTATCCCTGGGTGGTGCCATTGGTTATTGCACTGGGCTGCTAACTGAAAGGCTGGAGGTTTGAGTCCACACAGAGGACCTCAACAGTAAGGTATAGGTGGGGTTCTACTTCCAGAAAATCAGCCATTGAAAACCCTATGGAGCACAGTCCTACTCTGACACTCATGAGGTCTCCACGAGTCTGAGTTGACTTGACGAGAACTGCTATGTTTTTCCACTCTTCTTAGGAAATAAAAAGTGACAGGAATTTGTACTAACAGTGGCTAACAGTAATTGAGCACTTAATAGGTGTGAAGTGATGTCCTGAACACTATATATATCTTCTTAATCATCAAAATGGTGACATAAGTTGATTAAGTTTAGGTTCTTATATAGGTCATTATATAGTTGCAATAATCCAATTTTTCTATAATCAATCTATTCGTCCAAATATTTTACTTTAAAAGATAGCATGACACAAAAAAGGTTTATGAAATACTGCAATGTACACCAGCAATAAGGATGATAATGATGCTATTTGTTAAGTTTTTCATACATTTATTTGCTCATAGTTTCATTTATTTTGAAAATACTTATTAATTATCTACATGATTCAAATACCAAGCATAGAATTTTGAACAAGATAGACATGATTCCTGCCTCACTGAAGCTTTTGCCTGGCCTTAAAGGGAAAACAGAGGTGGCTATAATTACCCTTGCTGAAAGGAAACACAATGAGCTATGGAAATACATGGTAGGGGGAGGAGAATTAACTCAATTTAGGAGTCAGTGAAGGTTCATATCAGGAAGAGGCATTTAAACACAAAGCTAAAAGGAAAAAGGGAATTTAATGAAACTTAAAAGGGAATTTAATGAAACATAAAAGGGAATTTAATGAACATAAGAATACGCAAAATCCTGACCAAGAAAGAAAGTTGAAGGAACTGAATGAAGTTCTTGCTATGCAAGGATAAAAGTGAAAATACTAAGAGAAGATTTGGAGACCAAGACAGGAACCAGATTGTGGAGAGCGTTTATTTATTTCTTTTTTTAATTGTGCTTTAGGTGAAAGTTTACAATTCAAGTCAGTTTCTCATACAAAAACTTACACACAAATTGTTATGAGACCCTAGTTGCTCTTCCTACAATGTGACAGCACACTCCTCCTCTCCACCCTGTTTCGCCTGTCCATTCAACCAGTTCCTGTCTCCTTCTGCCTTCTCATCTTGTGTTCAGACAGGAGCTTCCCATTTAGCATCGTGTGTCTACTTGAGACAAAAAGCACACTCTTCAAGCATATCATTTAATGTTTTATAATCCAGTCTAATCTTTGTTGGCTTCGGGAATGGCTTTAGTTCTGGGCTAAAGAGGGTCTGGGGAGCATGTCTTCTGGGGTCCCTACAGTCTCAGTCAGACCATTAAGTCTGGTCTTTTTATTAAAATTTGAGTTCTGCACCCCACTTTTCTCCCATTCCATCAGGAACTCTCTCTTATGTTCCCTGTCAGGCTGCTCATTGGTGGTACCCAGGCACCATCTAGTTCTTCCGGTTACAGGCTGATGGAGTCTCTGGTTTATGTGGCCCTTTCTGTCTCCTGGGCTCATATTTACTTTGTGTCTTTGGTGTTCTTCATTCTCCTTTGTTCGGGTGTGTTGGGACCAAATGATGCATCTTAGATTGAAGCTTGCTAGCTTTTAAGACCCCAAATGCCACTCACCAAAGTGGGCTGCAGAACATTTTCTTAATAAACTTTGTTATGCCAACTGACCTAGATGTCCCCTGAAACCACAGTCCCCAGACCTCTGCCCCTGCTGCTCTGTCCCTCAAAGTGTTTGGATGTATTCAGGAAACTTCTTTTGGTTTAGTCCAGTTGTGCTGACTTCCCTTGTATCATATATTGTCTTTCCCTTCGCCTAAGACAATTCTTATCTACTACCTATAGGGTCGCTATGAGTCGGAATTGACTCGAAGGCAGTGGGTTTGGTTTTTGGTTTATCTAGTTAGTGAATACCCCTCTTCCTCTCTCTTTACCCTTGTAACCATCAAAGAATGTTTTCTTCTGTGTTTAAATTTTTTCACGAGCTCTTATAATAGTGGTCTCATGCAATATTCGTTCTTTTTCGACTAATTTCACTCAGCCTAATGCTTTCCAGATTCCTCCACGTTATGAGATGTTTCTCAGATTCATCATTGTTCTTTATCGTTGTGCAGTATTCCATTGTGTGAATATACCATAATTTGCTTATTTATTCATCTGTCGATGTGCACCTAGGTTGTTTCCATCTTTTTGGTATTGTGAACAGTGCTGCAATAAACATGGGTGTGCATATATCTCTTTGTGTGAGGGCTCTTAGTTCTCTAGGATATATTTCAAGGAGTGGGATTGCTGGATGGTATAGTAGTTCTAGTTCCAGCTTTTTAAGGAAGCGCCAAATCGATCTCCAAAGTGGTTGTACCATTTTACTTTCCCACCAGCAGTGTATAAGTGTTCCAGCCTCTCCACAACTTCTCCAACATTTATTATTTCATGTTTCTTGGATTAATGCTAGGCTGTTTGGGGTGAGATGTTATCTCACTGTAGTTTTGGTTTGCAGTTCTCTAGTGGCTAATGGGAAACCCTGGTGGCATAATGGTTAAGTGCTACGGCTGCTAACCAAAGGATCAGCAGTTCATATCCACCAGGCGCTTCTTGAAAACTCTATGGGGCAGTTCTACTCTGTCTATAGGGTGGCTATGATTCAGAATCGACTCGACGGCACTGGGTTTGGTTTTGGTTTTTAATGGCTGATGATCATGAGCATTGTCTCATGCATCTGTTAGCTGCCTAAATGTCTTATCTGGTGAAGTGCCTGTTCATATCCTTTGTCTTTTTGTTGTTGAGGTTTTGCAGTATCTTGTAGATTTTAGAGATTAGACCCTGATTGGATTTATCTTAGCCAAAATTTTTTCCATCTGTACTTTGTCTTTTTACTCTTTTGGTGAAGTCTTTGGATGAGCATAAGTGTTTGGTTTTTAGGAGCTCCCAGTCATCTAGTTTCTCTTCTGGTATTTGTGTTTTGTATTCTGTTTATGCCCTGTATTAGGGTTCCTAGCATTGTACCTATTTTTTCTTCCATGACCTTTATCGTTTTAGATTTGATATTTAGTTCTTTGATCCATTATAGTTAGTTTTTGTTTATGATGAGAGATATGGGTTTTGTTTCATATTTTTGCAGACAGATATCCAGTTATGCCAGCATCGTTTGTTAAAGAGACTGCATTTTCCCCAATTAAAGGACTTTGGTCCTTTGTCAAATATCAGCTGCTCATAGGTAGATGAATTAATGTCTGGATTCTCAATTCTATTCCATTGGTCTATATACCTGTTGTTGTTACAACACCAGGCAGTTTTGACTGGTAGTGTGAAGTCTCCCAGATTGTTCTTCTTTTTCAGTAATGCTTTACTTATCTCAGGTCTCTTCCCTTCCCATATGAAGTGGGTGATTTGTTTCTCTCAATCTCACAAAAAAATGCCATTGGAATTTGGATCAGGATTGCATTGCATCTATAGATTGCTTTGGGTAGAACAGACATTTTCACAATTTTGAGTCTTCATATCCATGAGCAAGATATGCTTTTCCACTTATGTAGTTCTCTTGGTTTCTTGATATAGCGTCTTGTAGTTTTCTTTGTATAGGTCTTTTACATTTCTGGTTAGGTATATTCCTAAGTATTTTATCTTTTTCGAGGCTATTGTAAATGGTATTGATTCAGTGATTTCCTCTTCAAAGTTCTCTTTGTTGGTGTAGAGGAATTCAACTGATTTTGTATGTTTATCTTGTATCCTGATACTTTGCTGAACTCTTCTATTAGTTTCAGTAGTTTTAACTTTACTGCAGGTGTTTACTTCATATAACTTCAAGTTACCTTTTATAGTTCTTTTCTTTGAACCTGAAGGACACCCTTTGGCATTTTTTGTAGGGTAGATGTGGTTGTAATGAACTTCAATTTTTTTTTTTTTTTAATGTCAAATGTATTAATTTTACCCTCATTATTGAAGGGCAGCTTTTCTGGATATGAAATATGTGGTTCACAGTTTTTTTTATTTTTTCCTTTCAGCACGTTAATTGTGTCAACCCAATGTCTTCTAGCCTCCATAGTTTCTGAGGAGAAATAGGCACTTGATCTTATTGAAGATCCCTTGTATGTGATGATTCACTTCTCTCTTGCTGTTTTCAAGACTATCTTTTTTTTCAATAGTTGGATTACACTGTATTTTGGGGTAAATCTCTTTGGGTTTATCCTACTTGGAGTTCATTGAGTTTCTTGAATGTGTAGATTCATGTGTTTCAAAAAATTCGGGAAGTTTTTGGTCATTATTTCTTCATTCATTCTTCTACTCCTTTCTCTTTCTATTCCTTCTGGGACTTCCATAATGCATACATTGGTATGCCATCTGGTGTATCCACAGGTCCTTTTGTTCATTTTTCTTTATCCTTTTTTTCTGTTCCTCAGACTGGATCATTTCAATTGTCCTATAGGGTCACTGTAAAGTCACTATGAGTTGGCATCGACTGGAGGGCAACGGGTTTGGTTTTGGTTTTATGTTTGCTGAGTCTTTCTTCTGCCTGCTTAAATCTGCTGTTGAGCTACTCTAGTAAATTCTTCATTTCAGTTGTTGTACTTCTCATCTACAAAAGTTCTGTTTGGTTCCTTTTTATAATTTTTTTTTTTTTACCTTTATTGATACTTTCATTTTGTTCATAGATTGTTTTCCTTATTTTAGTTCTTTCTTCATGTTTTTTATCTCTTTGAACATATTATAGTTTTTTTTTTAACATCTTGATCTAGTAAATCCAATGTCTTGGCTTTCTCAGGAATGTTATGTACTGTTTTATTTTGTTCGTTTGAAAGGGCCATACTTCATTGTTTCCCTGTATACCTTTGAGTGATATAGTGTGGAACTCTGGAAATCAGATTCTTCCCCTTTCTGAAGGTTTTCTGGTTTCTTTCTTTTTTTTTAGTTGATGAAAGTAGTTCATTGGTTTAGTTATTTTTTCCCAACTATGGAAATGACCCCCAAGTCTTTCTCCCTTCAGTTTGTGTTCAGATAATGTTCTGACAGATTTCTTGAAAGGCAGAAGTTAAAAAGAAAAAGAAAAAGAAAAAAAAACCTCTTTTCCCATCTTTACAGATTGGCTTGGTGCTTGAGCATTCATCACTTAGCCAGGCTTACAGAATAGCCTTAGATGAAAGTTTAAGATTTTCTGGGATCTTTTCTTGCCATGCATATTGCCATGTACATGGCTTGTGGTTATATAAATTCATTGGTATACACAAGCATTTCTGAATATCCCAACTTCCCAAAGAAACTCTTCCAGGCTTCTTGATCTCAGCTCTAATCTTTCTATTTGTGCATCTAAATCACCCTCTTTTGCCCCAGGATGTTATGGTCTTTCAATCCGCTGTATGCTGGCAGTTCCTCCACCCTGCACCATCTCCAAAATGGATGAAACCAAGACATGTGCTTTGCTTCAGTTCTTTAGTTAGCTATCTGGCAGGTTCAAAGAGGAAAATAAAATAATGCATAAGGTACACTCTGCTCTCTTCAGAACCCAAGATCAGGGTTCCAATTTGGAAACACAGGCTGCTTTTATTAATCCTGTTGCCAAGCTGAGGTGGGAGAGAGGCACAGTGTGGTAACAAAAAAATCACAAAAATTTCCTACTGTTTTTTGACATTATCTTTTTCTTGGTTCAGCATTTTCTTGGTTACTGTGAACCTCTGACTGTTTAGCAGAGTTCTCATAAATTTACTTTTGACATTTTCTACTTTAAAAAAAAATTCTTTGGAGAATGGGTACCTGGAAGTTCTTACTTTGCCATCTTGATGGCACAGCCCTCCCCCATTCTTTTCACTCCCACCCCCTCCAAAGTTCTATTTTGGCATATGTTGGGATATCTTAAGACATGCTAAGTTTCCTCATCTGTAATATTGCGTACTGCCTACATTCTAGGTTTATTAAGAAAACTAATTTATTTTATATATAGCAGTTAGAATATTGCCTGTTACATAGTAAAAAATAGAACTTAGCTGTTATAATTGCTACTAGTAATAGTTGTAGTTATAGCAATAGGTAAAAGTAGTGGTAGAAGTATTAGTGTTTTCCTTAAATGTTCCCTTAAGATTTTTTATCTCTATTTTTTCAACTCTTCCTTGGGTAAATTTCTCAATTCTCACTTTTTATATACTAACTTTTTTATTTTAAATATTAACTGTCTCTCTTTGACCATCCTCATGTTTGTTGTTTATCTCACTTTTCAACATTGTCTGTCACTTCAAAATTTCTGAGTATCTTTCTTATACCTGCCTGTTCTTTATAACTTCCTGTTTTTGTTTCATAATGTACCCGTTTCTAAAGGATGCTATGCCTTTCTTTCTCACTTGAAGAATTTTAAGCATTGATTTAGAGTTATTTTAACATAATTCTGTTATTTTGAATTTCTTGGGTTTAAATTTTCCCATTGATTAAGTATATGTGTTGTTCTTTTCTATTGATTTATTACTTATCCATTAATTATTTATTAAAACTTTCTTTGCCTTTCTATTGAGTACATATTTAAGCAGAAACCTGAATGCCTAGGATTTTCTCCTGAGCTTTTTGCTGTTTATTTTTGAACTCATCTTATGTAAAGAAATCCATCTCCTTCCAATGATTATTCCTGTGTGTTTAAAGTTCTCCTCATGCTTCAGCACAGTCCCTGCCCTTGGCTTTCACAGCTCAGTAGTAATCTTAGCAGTTTCAGACTTTTGTCCTCCTCTGCCACATCCCAGGGATATTGCAATTTCCCACCAAGATCAAGATGTAGTTTGGTTTAATTCCAGTCTTTTGGTGGTCTTTTCATCTACTGTACACTATAGAAAACAGATTATTTTAAGTTAAAACATCAACAGATAAGTAAAGCATTCCTGAAAAAGAAGAACAAAGTGGGAGGCCTCACACTATGGGATTTTAGAACATATTATACCACCATAGTAGTCAAAACAGCCTGATGCTGGTACAACAACAGATACAAAGACCGGTGGAACAGAATTGAGAATCCAGACATAAATCCAATCACATATGAGCAGTTGATATTTGGCAAAGGCCCAAGTCAGTTAAATGGGAAAAGACAGTCTTTTTAACAAATGGTGCTGGCATAACTGAATATCCATCTGCAAAAAAATGAAACAAGACCCATACCTCACACCATGCAAAGCTAGGAGCCCTAATACATGGCATAAACAGTATAAAAAATATTGTTAAAAATGCACAAACAGCAGAAGAGAAACTAGATAACTGGGAGTGCCTAAAAAATCAAAAACCTATGCTCATTCAAAGACTTCACCAAAAGAGTAAAAAGATTACCTACAGCCTGGGAAAAAGCTTTTAGCTATGACATTTCCAATCAGCATCTGATCTCTAAAATCTACATGATAATGCAAGAGATCAACAACAAAAAGACAAATAACCCAATTAAAAAATGGGCAAAAGATATGAACAGGCACTTCATTAAAGAAGATATTCGGGTACCTAACAGACACATGAGCAAATGCTCATGATCATTAGCCGTTAGAGAAATGCAAATCAAAACTAAAATGAGATTCCATCTCACTCAAACAAGGCCCGCATTAATCCAAAAAACGCAAAATAATAAATGTTGGAGCAGTTGTGGAGAGACTGGAACATTTCTACACTGCTGGTGGGAAAGTAAAATGGTACAACCACTTTGGAAATCGATTTGGAACTTCCTTAAAAAGCTAGTAATAGAACTACCAAATAAACCAGCAATCTCATTCCTTAGAATATATTCTAGAGAAATAAGAGCCTTTACATGAACAGATATATGCACACCCATGTTCACTGCAGCACTGTTTACAATAGCAAAAGATGGAAGCAACCAAGGTGCCCATCAACAGATGAATGGAAAAGTAAATTATGGTATATTCACACAATGGAATACTATGCATCGATGAAGAACAATGTTGAATCTGTGAAGCATTTCACAACATGGAGAAAACTGGAAGATATTCTGTTGAGTGAAATTAGTCAGTAGCAAAAGGACAAATTTTGTATGGGACCACTAGTATAAGAACTCAAGAAATGAACAGAGAAAAAATATTTTATTTTTATTAATTTAAAAAAATATATTTTTAAAGTGCTTTAAGTGAAAGTTTACAAATCAAGTCAGTCTCTCACACAAAAACTTATATACACCTTGCTACATACTCCTAATTGATCTCCCCCTAGTGAGACAGCCTGCTACCTCCTTCCACTCTCTCTTTTTGTGTCCATTTCACCAGCTTCTAACCCCCTCTACCCTCTTATCTCCCCTCCAGGCAGGAGATGCCAACATAGTCTCAAGGGTCCACCTAATCCAGGAAGCTCACTCCTCACCAGCATCCCTCTCCATCCCATTGTCCAGTCCAATCCCTTTCTGAAGAGTTGGCTTTGGAAATGGTTCCTGTCCTGGGCTAACATAAGGTCTGGGGGCCAGGACGACTGGGGTCCTTGTAGTATCAGTAAGACCATTAAGCCTGGTCTTTTTATGAGAATTTGGGGTCTGCCCAGGGGTTCTCTGTTGTGCTCCCTGACAGGGCAGCCATCGGTTGTAGCCAGGCACCATCTAGTTCTTCTGATTTCAGGCTGATGTAGTCTCTGATTTATGTGGCTTTTTTCTGTCTCTTGGGCTCTTAATTACCTTGTGTCCTTGGTGTTCTTTATTCTCCATTGGTCCAGGTGGGTTGAGATGAATCGATGCATCTTAGATTACTGCTTGCTAGCGTTCAAGACGCCACTCTCCAATGTGGGATGCAGAATGTTTTCTTAATAGATTTTATTATGCCAATTGACTTAGATGTCCCCTGAGGCCATGGACCCCAAACCCCCGCCCCTGCTACGCTGGCCTTCAAAGCATTCAGTGTATTCAGGAAACTTCTTTGCTTTTGGTTTAGACCAGTTGTGCTGACCTCGCCTGTATTGTGTGTTGTCTTTCCCTTCACCTAAAGTAGTTCTTAAAAAAAAAAAAAAAAAAATTTTACCTACTGTCTAATTAGTGAATACCCTTCCCTCTCCCTCCCTTCCCCTCTCGTAACCATCAAAGAATATTTTCTTCTTTGTTTAAACTATTTCTCCAGTTCTTGTAATAGTGGTCTTAAACAATATTTTCCTTTTGCAGATGACTAATTTCACTCAGCATACTGCCTTCCAGATTCCTCCGTGTTATGAAATGTTTCACAGATTCTTCGCTGTTCTTTATCAATGCGTAGTATTCCATTATGTGAATATGCCATAATTTATTTATCCATTTGTCTGTTGTTGGGTACCTTGATTGCTTAAATCTTTATGTTAACGTAAGCAGTGCTACAGTGAACATGGGTGTGCATATATCTGTTCGTGTAAAGGCTCTTATTTCTCTAGAATATATTCCAAAGAGTGGGATTGCTGGATCATATGGTAGTTCAATTTCTAGCTTTTTAAGGAAGCACCAAATCGATTTCCAAAGTGGTTGTGCCATTTTTTACATTCCCATCAGCAGTGTAGAACTGTTGCTATCTCTCCATAACTCCTCCAAAATTTATTATTTTGTGTTTTTTGGATTAATGCCAGCCTTGTTGGAGTGAGATGGAATCTCATTTTAATTTTGATCTGCATTTCTCTAATGGTTAATAATTGTGAGCACTTCCTTCTGTATCTGTTATCTACCCGAATGTCTTCTTTCATAAAGTGTCTGTTCATTTCTTTTGACCATTTTTTGAGTTATTTCTCTTTTTTTGTAGTTGAATTTTTATAGAGTGTCCTTTCTTATCCTTTATGATGGATTTAACTTTAAATTCTATTTTGTCAGAAATTAATATTGCCACTCCTGCTCTTTTTGATTGTTGTTTGCTTGATATGTTTTTTCCTGTCCTTTGAGTTTTAGTTTGCTTGTTTCTCTAAGTCTAAGGTGTGCCTCTTGTAGGCAGCATATAGACAGATCGTGTTTTTTAATCCATTCTGCCACTCTCTGTCTCTTTATTGGTACATTTATTCCTTTTACATTCAGCATAATTATGGATAGGTATGAATTTAGTGCTATTATTTTGATGTCTTTTTTTGTGTGTTGTTGACAGTTTCTTTTTCCCTCTTGATTTTATGTGCTGAGTAGATTATATATTATTCTTTCCTCATATTCATTGTTGTTGATTTTGTTTCTGCTGAGTCTCTATTTTTTTTTTCTTGTATTTTGATGTGTAGGAGAATTTGTCTCCTTTGTGGTTACCTTATTATTTACCCCTACTTTTCTGAATTTAAACCAGCTTTTATTTCTTTGTATCACTTTGTTTTCCTCTCCACATGGAAGATCTATGACTTCATAAATCTCTTTATGGTTTTAATGTTGTCTTCTTTTACATAATAACATCCCTCTTTCCCTGTTTTGAGCATTTTTTTATATTGATTTATTTTTGTGATTTCCCTTTCTTGGTTGATTTCTGATTGCTTTGCCCAGTTTTCTAGTTTTGGGTTGCTACCTGACATTATTGATTTTCCAACCAAAGAACTCCCTTTAGTATTTTTTGTAGTTTGGGTTTGGTTTTTACAAAATCTCTAAACTTCTGTTAATTTGGAAATGTCCTATTTCACCTTCATATTTGAGAGACAGTTTTGCTGGATATAAGATTCTTGGCTGGCAATTTTTTTTTCCTTCAATTTTTTATATAAGTCATCTCATTGCCTTCTTGCCTGTATGGTTTCTGCTGAGTAATCCAAGCTTATTCTTATTGACTCTTCTTTGTAGGCAACTCTGTTTATCTCTAGCTGCTCTTAAAATTCTCTCTTTATCTTTGGTTTTGGCAAGTTTGATTATAATATGTCTTGGTGACTTTCTTTTAAGATCTATCTTATGTGGATTTCGAAGAGCATCTTGGAATGATATCTTCTCAACTTTCATGATATCAGGGAAGTTTTCTGCCAACAAGCCTTCAACAATTCTCTCTGTATTTTCTGTTATCCATCCCTGTTCTGGTATTCCAATGACCCGTAGGTTATTTCTCTTGATAGAGTCCCACATGATTCTTAAGGTTTCTTCATTTTTTTTAATTCTTTTTTCTTCAAACATATTAGTGCCAAGTGCTTTATTTTCAAGTTCAGAAATTCTGCCTTCTACTTGCTCAGTTCTCCTCTGACTTTCTGTTGTCTACTTCTGTAATTTTACCGTTAATCTTCTGAATTTCTGATTGCTGTCTGTCTATGGATTTTTCCAGCTTATTAATTTTTTCATTATGTTCTTTTTAATTTCTTCAATTTCTTTATCTGTGTGTTCCTTGGCTTGTTCTGCATATTGCCTCATTTCCTTCCTGATGTCTTGAAGGGTTCTGTATATTAAACTTTTGTATTTTGCATCTGGTAATTCCAGGAAGGCACTTTTATCTAAAAGATCCCTGGATTCTTTGTTTTGAGAGCCTGTTGAGGTGATCATGGCCTGTTTCTTTATGTGACTTGATACTGACTGTTTTCTCTGAGCCATCTATAAGTTATTGTATTAGTTTATGCTTGCTTTGTTTTGTTTTGATATACCACTATGATTTGCTTGAGTGAGCTAGCTTGATTATTTTTGCCTTTGGAGCTCTGGTGTCCTGTCCCCAGCTGGCTAGAGCTGTTATCAGGTATATCAGTCTAGGAGTCCATTCAGTTTTCTTGTATGAATTCAGCTCAGGTTTCCAGGTAGCTGATATCAAGTGTGTGGTACAAGCTCTGTCCTACAGTCTTAAAGGGGTAGGTGTGATTGGCGTATATACCCATACCTGATTGCAGCAGGGTGTCATGCTCTGAACAAGGCAGGGGGCTGAGAACCGACCCCCAAGTGTCTCTGAGGAAAATGCATCTCTGTTCCCTAGAGCGTGCCAGTGGGTGGGCTCTGCAGAGGGATCATGGGCACCCAAAGTTTTTGTTGTAAGGAATGAGAGGTACCAGTTATCCCTGGACCCCTGTCGCGGGTCACTGGGCAACCCAAGTGGAGTCACCAGTCCTTAGGTCCCTGTTTTGGGTAGGTGAGGACCTTGTTTAATAGGCAAAGCAATGTCAAATGTCAAACACCCACCTCTCCACCGCACTGCTGAAATGATTGGAGTTTGCCAACAAGGGCCTATTCTTCCAAAATAGGCCCAAAAAGGTCCATGCAGAAGGGAAAGGTGCTCAAGGTCCATGGACAGTTTATTCCTGGACAGGAGCCACTTCTATCCTGGGCTTCTCCAGTTAATGGAGGTAGCAAATTATCTTTTCCCCCCAGTTGCATATTTTTTCCTTCCCCAAGGCCGGGGGGATGGCTCCAGGTGCTCACCAGGGTTATCTCAGGACTAGGGATTCAGCTGCTGAAGCTGGCTTGGGAGTCGGGGGGCATGGTAAAATATCTACAAGTACTTAGCTTTTGCCAAGAGCGCCCTTCTCCTCAGGTTCCAGAGGTGTGAATGGGCTGTGTGGCTGGCTGCTTCTCCCTGAGGAAACTGTGACCCAACGTTAGGACCAGCCCACCACCGCCACTCTGGGCATGGTGCCTGAGGGTTCCCCGCGATTCAGGTCTGGTAAATCCTCTCCACTTCTGAACGGTCTCTTCTTTCTCCTGCCCCTCAGTTCGTTGTCTAAGCTTGCCATTGATGCTCAGGGCTCCCAGCTTGTCACAAATATACTCGTTTCACTAGTTTTTTCTGGTCTTTGTTGTAAAGAGGGCTCGACGGAAGTGTTTGTCTATTTCGCTATCTTGGCTCTGCCTCCTGTATAAAAATTTTTGTATGATAGACTGACTTGATTTTAAACTTTCACTTAAAACACAATATAAATAAATGAAACCTATTATGCCCTTAATGATGCCAGGCTTGTAGTGGACTTTTAATATATTACTAACTTTCATGATATTGACACTATTATACAGACTGTTATTGTATTCTGCTGTGGCTCATTTGAAACTCATGACAACATTTGAAGTAGGTAGGTATTGTTTTCATTTTATATAAAAGGCAAGTGAGAGAGATCATATAACAAGGAAATTATGTGAAAGCATTTGATAGGCAAACTTTTTTTTTAGGGGCCAGATAGTAAATGTTTTATGCTTCACAGGCCACATAGTCTGTGTTCTGGGAAAATATTCAACTGGACTTTGCTGTCATAGAGTTAAAGCAGCCATGGAAAATATGCATATGAGTGCTGTGTTACAGTAAAAGTTTACTTAAAAAGCAAGGAGAACATGTTGCCCCTGATATCAGAGTTAGAACTGCATTCACTGCTTTCTGACTCAGAGAGTGGAGTGTTATCTGTGTAAGAATATTGCTTTCCATATTTATTTTGGTTGTGTCATCCATTGACAGGGCCTAATGGGTGTTGTTATTAAAGACCACTGTCATAGATTAAATTATTTCTCCCCCAAAATGTGTGTATCAATTGGGCTGGGCCATAATTTCCAGCATTGTGTGATTTTCCTATACTTTGTAAATCCTGCTTCTATGATGTTAATGGGGGAGGATGGGCAGCAGCTGTGTTAGTGAGGGAGGCCTCAACCTACAAGACTGGATTGTGTCTTGACTCAATCTCCCGAGATATAAAGGAAAGAAGCAGGCAGAGAGACAGAGGGACCTCATATCATCAAGAAAACAGTGCCAGGAACAGAGCACGTCCTTTGCACCCGGGGTTCCCCACACAGAGAAGCTCCTGGTCTCGGGAAAGATTGATGAGAAGGCCAAGAGAAAGAGAAAAGATCCCGCTTGAGCTGACACCCTGAATTTGGACTTTTAGCCTACTTTACTGTGAGAAAATAAACTTCTCTTTGTTAAAGCTATCCACTTGTGGTATTTCTGTTATAACAACACTAGATAACTAAGACAACTGCTATGCAAGTTCACGTTTCAAAATGAATGTCTATGTATTGTGTATGAAAATAGGCCACTTTAAAGAAAATTAAATAATGGTTTCAGATCACAAGAATGTACTAGATTCCTAAAAAAAATGAATTTACTATCAATTCTGCTCAGTAATAATCATTGACTAAGTTCCTTAGAATGTTCAAGTTATTATGAAATTGTGAAAGGTAAATACTACATTATAAGGCTCTTGCTGCCAGACATTTTACAATCTGGAGATGCTGCTTATGTGTATTGCACATATATTCTGACTTAGAAGTTGACTCATTCCAAAGGTGCTGACCATTTTTACAATTTTTAGCCATTTCAGTAGTCATCCCAGTATACTGAGCTAAAGAATGTTTGATGGTGATGACGATGATTCAGCATCTTAAAATCAAAGATAAAAATATGTTTCTAAGTAGATGATAACACATTAATAAAATAATGAATAAAACAATAAAAGTAATTTTACTAACAAAAAGATTGCTATTAATTTAGTTGTTTCTAACCTGAACTTTTAGATTTTAATGCTTTATTTAGTTAATTGGATTTTTTTTAACAGTTTCAGTGGTATATCTTACTAAACGTGGTACCCCCAGTATCCACAGGCTGTTGGATTTGTCTCATCTATCTGCTGCAGGAGAAGCAATCCATTTACAAAAGGGCTAGGGTTCCTCAAGTATTTCTGACTAATGAATAAGCATAAACCAGGGAAAATGTTTCAAAGAAAACACACCTAATCATACTCTACATATGAGCATATAGTAAAACCAAAAAACCCAAACCCACTGCCTTTGAGTCGATTCCAACTCATAGCAACCCTACAGGACAGAGTAGAACTGCCCCATGGAGTTTCCAAGGGGCGCCTGGCAGATTCGAACTGCTGACAATATATGGAATGGATGAATGAATTAAGATTTAAATTCACAGGGAAAAATCATAGCCAGATTTTGATTAAAAGACTTAATTTTCATTTTTGTACCATATCATGTTTGGTTAAACATGACTGTAATTATTAATCCAAATATTTTCTATGAAATAAAGTCATGGAACAATATAGATTATTAAGTACAGAAGGAAAAATAATAAAACTTTCAACACAGGGATATGCTTACGTGCTTCTGATAATTAAAATAATTTGCTAATTGACTTCTTTCATACCTTCATAGAAGAGTGCCAATTAAAATAAACCACACTTTTGCCAGTTAGTCTTTAGCATCAGAGCAATGATGTTTGAGTTTAAGACCAGGTTTTTCCGTATGTTGTCCAATTAACCTCGATGGGAATGATTCACAGCAAATCCCTAGGGTTCTCTAGGAAAAGAAAAGCTGGCCAGGCTGCTACAGGAAAAGAGCTTTTAAATCTACTCTAAAAGCCCACTAGTGGATTACTCTGGTGAAAAACTAGTGCCAGTGGAAACATTTAACTAGTGAGGTAAACTCCCCCACCCCCAGTGTTTCTTTGTATCTATCTATCACTGAGTGAGATGAGATGAACTATAAGTGAGACAAAAGGAAAAGTGGACACATTCCTGGCAGGATCTGATTCATTCTACCAAAGGGCTGGGAAAATGTGTAAATATGAATCCATACAAACTAAAAGAAGTTTTGAGGGCTCAAAATCAGAGAAATGTGTATGACTTCCTAGGGAATGATGTTAGAAATGAACTATCAGACATTGGGGCAAATCATTTTTTAAACTTAATATCTGCTTACTTTTCTAAAATATTTGATTTTCTCAGAGTCAACTGCAATTGTTTTTCAGTTGTGAGGATTAGCTGATAAGTAATTACTAATATTAATTCAAGAGGCTCCCTAACGTGTAGTACAAAGTAAAACAACAGAAAACATTCAGTTGTAGATATTTTTTTACTATGTTTTAATACTAATGAGGTAAATTTACCTATTCTGATGGAGAAAATTTTGTTTTAATTTACATTAAATTCTAGATTATTAAAACCCTTAAGATGATGCTGACTATTAGCCAATTGCTGAATTTTCATTAAGTCAACAAATTGTGTAGAGAATTATTATGATCCATGTACTCTACTTGACTTTGGGAATGAAATGTTGACCAAAATACATTACTTTTCTTTAAAGAGTGTTCATACAGATAGAGAAGAAAATAACTGATAAATGAGAAATAAAAAAAAAAAATAGAGGTAAATACTGTTATGGGACAAGCAACAAGACTATGTGAGAACATAGAAGTGACCCAAGAAACAACCTATATTCACACACAGAGACACATATGTGTGTAAGTCATATAGTTTCTCTATCTGTATATACATATATATATTTTTATGGCTGAACTGTACAACATGAATATATATATATATATATAAAAACACACACTTATGTGTATACATATATAAACGCAACACATATATAAATTTGGAAAGCCTGGTGGCATAGCAGTTAAGTGCTATGGCTGCTAACCAAAATTTTGGCAGTTTGAATCCACCAACCAATCCTTGGAAACCCTATGAGGCAGTTCTACCCTGTCCTATAGAGTCACTATGAACAGGAATTGACTCTACAGCAATGGGATATATATAAATATGTTATTTTTCTCAATATTAAAAAATAAGAAACAAATAGGCTATTAGAACTAAATTACATGAAAACTGCGTATCAAAACTAATGAGGGAATATCAAAGATATCCTAATAATAAGCCAGAGAAGTGGTTTCTGATAAACCAGAGAGATCACTTTCAAGTAAAAACCTATTAAAAAACAACTCAAATTTAAAAAATAATAAAAATGACAGAAAATGATGACAAAGAAAAAAAATCAGGAAAGTGACGTTGTAAATGGTAAAAGTAGGCTCTTTCAAATATCCAGTAAATTAGGCTGTGTTTAAAAAAAATTTTTTTCTTTTTCCTCTCTTAAACAAACCAATATAGGATAGAGAAAAAAATTATGGGAAATAAGACAACTTAATTTTAAATTCAGCAAGAATTTTATACAAAACCAAATTAGCAGAGTAAAAGAAAACTATAAGACAATCACACCCGTGACCAAATATTCAAACAAACAAACAAAAATCAAATAAATCTAACAGTCCTAAATAACTATACCTTTTGACCACATAGGGTTTATTTCTGTTGTTAAAAAAAGGTTCAGTAAGAAATCTAACTGTACTTATCTTACTAACCTTGCTTGGAATATATCAATTAATAGGAAAAGCCTTTGTCCAAGGTAAAAAATAAGGTACTTCTTGCAAAATCTATAAAATCATTTCAAATATAAAAAGAAATCTGTTAAACAATTATTATTATTAATCAACTCTTAGCAAGCTAGGGGAATGAGACAATTCAATTTGATAAAAAGAGTTATCCTAAAACTTCATCACATGAATGATGAAATTTTAGAAGTATTCTAATAACTCAGCAACAGGAGAAGAATGTCCTCTCTGTTTATATTCAACATTTTCTTACAAAACCTAGCCGATAAAACAAAATAAGAAAGAAAAAGTTAGTTATGCATATTGTCAATATATCACCCAAAATTGCCTAACTTATAGGAAATGTAATTTTTATTACAAGAGCCAAAATAATCCGCTGTGGTAGCGGGGTGGGGGAGAGAGAAAGGAAGTAATCAGAGAGCTCAATAAGGTATCCAGTATCAAAACATGCCAGCTATAATCAACAGTTGTGGGAAAGGAAAAATTATGTTCATAGTTGCAAATGATTGTTTTAGTTTTTCACTCAACACTTATACAGTTTTCATTTTTGAAAAGTTCATTTATAACTATGTTACTTATATAAGAAATAAGTCTGGCTGCTAGATGGAGAACAGGTAACGAAGGGAGAAAATGAAGGAAAAGAGATTGTTAGGTGGCTGTTTTTGATGTCACTGATTGGACTAAGTTGAAGACATGAAGATTGAGACAAGTGGTGCATTTCTTTAATATTAAAATTGTTATCTTTTATTTAAATGGATGATGCACAAGCATGAGATGTTAAAGACAGCTCACAGTGCTCAGAGGGAAAAATAACAATGATATTGATGTTAAGGTATCGGGTAAAGAAAAAAAAGATATCAGGTAGGTGTAGCTAAATATAGTTGTTGTGATGCTCTGAAGAAAAAACTAAAAATGTAATAAATGGTATAGCTGGTACTCAGAAATCCCTTGAATTTAGAGGAATTAGGAATAGACAATGGGGAAGTCATTTCTTCATTCATGATAAGTAGAAAGTAGGGATTCTATCCAATAGTACACACACCCATAGAGGCCATACAGCTGTACAACAACAAAGGTGTTAATCAGTTAGACGTATAGACTTTGGAGTCAGACAAACCTCTGTTCTGATACCAATACTGTCGCTTAGTAGATGGGTGAGTGATTTCTGGCAAGTCGTACAATCACTTTAAGTATTACTTTCTTCATCTTTAAATGAGGAAAATAGTGCCTGTAGTACCTTCCTCATCATGAGCTTGTTGTGAATATTGTCAAATGTTCTACATGGAAAGGACACAGTATAGTCATTGGCACATAGTCATCATTCAATGAAAGCTTTCTATGACTTTGTTGAAGTCCTGTTTGTTAGAGTGAGAGAATACACGACGGGTAATGGTCAGTCAGCATCCATTAAACCATCAGTTATGAAATATCGAACTACATACTGTGTCTGACATTGTGCGGCTCCAAGGAAAGAACACACTGGTATTAAATAATTACAAAGTGAATTAAAAAAATGGAGAGGCCTAGTGATCCAAGCATTTTGGAAAACTTAGGCTTCCTATTCCAACATGACTCATTAAATTAAATAGGCTGGTAATATTATTAAGAATCATAGGGTTTTTTTGATAATATGAAAAAAGTTTGGAAATTTTTTTTTCCTATTTGGATATAAATTTCTTGTCTTTTGATTTAAAAAATTAGTTGGTCACATTCTCTTCTTTATCTTAGTTTAAGCAGATTTTTCTATTAATAATTCCTCTCAAAATTAGTGAACTCTCTCTGAAGAAACAAAGGACCAGGTAGGGGATAGTAAGAAACAGCATTTCTTTAAAAAAAAAAAAAAAAAAAGGAAATGTAAATTGATGAGACTTATCATATCTCACTCTTATTTCTGCCCAGACCTGAATTTGTTTGCCATATTACAAAAAGAAGAAGGGCCAACTACTACCTGTTGTTCATACTGTCTTATCTTTGTTTCATAATATTTTAGCATATTAATATGTAACAGTTTAGTATATAATTGTTCTTGATTCAAGTTTAGGTATTTGCATAACACTTTAATTTTTAATTTGCTGTTTCATAAGGATATTTAATAGGGAAGGTTATTTTTCATCCATTCATTCATTATTTCATTCATTTATTCTAGTTTTACTCTGAAGAACTGAGTAAATCTGAATTTTATTTTTGAAACCTGAGTTTTATTTTCTGCTCCTCAAATTCCATTAGTTTCGGTATGGTTTTACAGCATTCATGCTCTTATATTCTTTGCAAATTGATTTGGCAGTTTATCAATAGCCAGTATTCTCCTTCACACATGTACTCTTTGGCCACACTCTTGAATCTTGCAAAACAGCCTCATAATCATCATATAAATCCCATTCTATCATAAGCATTTTGTAGATGAAAAGATTATTTCCCCAAGGAAGTTTAAACCAGGATCACTCTACCTTAACTTCAACCATTACTATGTCAAATTTCTGGTTCATTTCATGTAGTGATTAGGTTATATGTAAACATATGGTCTCTTTTTTCTTCTGTTTTTTTTTTTTTTTTTTCCATTCTCTGTAAAATCATTTATGACCATCTTTACTTCTTAAGTTACCATTTGTAATATTGAACATGCAATTTCAAGTGGGAAGCAGTGGGTGCATTTCTGTATTTTTTCCCCCAGGTTTAAAGCAAAGTTGTTGTTTTTTTGTTTGTTTGTTTTTAAATAAATGAAAACACCAGGTCACCACTGTATTATAAGCATGGCTAAATTGACACTCTTGAAAGTCTCATTATAATTATGTTTGTTAGTGGTGAGATTTTAAAGAATAAAACTGTCTTAGAGCATGGAAATCTAAACCTGAACTTCATGTCTGAAATAATACCCTGAGTTTTTTCATAGTAATTCATCTTCTCAGAATTTAAATCAAATTATTTCAGAGAAATTCCATTATTTTAAAAAAAAAGTGACGCGATCATTTTCTTGGGATAAAGGAGGAAACATTATAATTCTATTTTTGCTGTTATTTAGTCACATGTCTTTGGTAAAATCAGTTTTCTCAATTTAAAGGATTTGAGTAGATGGTTTTTAATATTCAAGAAAATAGCCTGCTACTTACATGAATTTCAGATACATCGAAATAATTAGAGATTAAAATTATTGTAGTCTTTGCCAAGAAATTTGGAAGATAGATACTTGGCCAACCTACTGGAAGAGATCCATCTTTGTGCCCATTCCAAAGAAAGGTGATTCAACTGAATGTGGAAATTATCAAACAATATCATTAATATCACACGCAAGTAAAATTTTGCTGAAGAAAATTCAAAAACTGTAACAGCAATACATCAACAGGGAACTGCCAGAAATGCAAGCTGGATTCAGAAGAGGACATGGAATGAGGGACATCATTACTGATATCAGATGACCCTTGGCTGAAAGCAGAGAATACCAGAAAGATTTTTATCTGTGTTTTATTGACTATGCAAAGGCATTCGACTGCGTAGATCATAACAAACCATGGATAACACTGCAAAGAATGGGAATTCCAGAACCCTTAATTGTGCTCATGAGGAACCTGCACATAGACCAAGAGGTAGTCATTCAAACAGCACAAGGGACTACTGTGTGGCTTGAAATCAAAAAAGGTGTGTGTCAGGGTTGTGTCCTTTCACCATACTTATTCAATCTGTATGCTGAGCAAATGTGCTGGGCTGTAAGAAGAAGAACTCAGCAGCAGGATTGGAGGAAGACTCATTAACAACCTGCAATAAGCAGGAGACATAACTTTTGCTTGCTAAAAGCAAAGAGGACTTGAAGCACTTACTGATGAAAATCAAAGACTACAGCCTTCATTTTAGATTATACCTCAACATAAAGAAAGCACAAATCCTCACAACTGGACCAATGAGCAACATCATGACAAAAGGAGAAAAGATTGAAATTGCCTGGAATTTCATTTTACTTTGATCCACAACCAACACCCATGAAACCAGCAGTCAAAAAATCAAATGAAGTATCATTTTAAAGTGTTAAAAAACAAAGATGTCACCTTGAAGTCTAAGGTGTAAATGACCCAAGCCATGGTGTTTTCAATCGCCTCATATGCATGGGAAAGATGGACAATGAATAAGGAAGTTGAAGGAGAATTGATGCCTTTGAATTATGGTGTTGGCAAAGAATATTAAATATATCATGCTGAGTTGACTGTAACTCATGGGTACTTCATATGCGCAGAGTAGAACTGCGTTCCTCAGGGTTTTCAAGGCTATGACCTTTAGGAAGCAGGTCACAGGCTTTCTTCCAAGGCACCTCTGGGTAAATTTGAACTATCAGCCTTTCAGTTAGTAGTCAAGTGCTTAACTTTGGTGTCACTCAGAGACTCCAGGAGCAAGGGAAACAAGTCCTATTCAGGTTATTTCTCATATAGAATAACTTTAATAATATTAATTGGAAAGTTCTGGTTTTAAGGCATTTAATTAGAATTAAAAAGTAGATCTATTTAAGGGACCATGACATTAATATTTGAATCTCTATTATCTGAATACCTGAGCATGGCACACTGTGTAACTTCTCAACTATTAAATAAAGGAAAAGAAGTAGGTAAGAAAAGAAGTGAAGATGCAAGGAAGAAAAGAATATGGAATGCAGTAATTTAAAAGGCTAAGAAAGGCCATTGGATTTCGCTAAGACTAAAAAGCCTGTGACCTTCTTAAGACATACGTAAAAAATCCAGAAATAAATATTTTATGTAAAATTATTTTACAGCTTAATTGCAGTTTCATTAGCCACCCATTCCTTGACATTTTAAAATTTTATTTATTTTGTTGTTGTTGAGAATAACACAGCAAAACATACACCAATTCAATAGTTATCACATGTACCATTCAATGACGTTGATTGAATTCTTCAAATTGTGCAACCATTCTCACCCTCCTTTCCTTAGTTGTTCCTCCTCCATTAACATAAACTTGCTGCCTCTTAAGGTTCCAATCAATCTTTTCAGTTGCTGTTGTCAATTTGATCCTGTATAGATAGTTCTTAAAAGAGTATAATGCTCAAGGCAGACATTTTTTTAACTGCCCCATAGAGTTTCCAAGGAGTGCCTGGCAGATTCAAACTACTGACCTTTTGGTTAGCAGCCATAGCACTTAACCACTATGCCACCAGAGTTTCCATTTTTTTTTACTAGTTAAGCTAAACTACTGTTTGGTTTTGAGATGACTTCAGGGGATATTTTTTCTTTAAAGTTTAAAGATTATCTCAGAGCAGTAGTTTCAGGGATCATCCAGCCTCCATGGCTCCAGAAAGTCTGGATTCCATGAGAATATGAAATTTTATTCTAATTTCCCCCTTTTGATAAGGATTCTTCTATAGAATCTTAGATCAAAATGGTAGCCAGCACCACCCAGTTCTTCTGGTTTCACGGCAAAGGAGGCAGCTGTTCATGGAGGCAATTAGCCACACATTCAATGTCCTCCTTTTTTTTATTCCTGACTATGTTTCCGCTGTTGCTCCAGGTGAATAGAGACAAATTGTTGGGCCCAGAATGGACACTTTGAAGCTTTTAACACTGCAAGAACTATGCAATGACTTAGAAGGTAGAGCAGAAACACTAAACACATTACTAGGTCAATTAACTGGGATGTCCTATCAAACTATCACCCTAAACTTCCCAACCAAGGAACCAAATCTCATGAGGCATTTGGTTGTACATAAGCAGCCTCAGCAACTACTCTTTTTTTTTTTTTTTATTGTTGTAACTATATCTGTCACACAACTTTTGCCAAGTCAACTTTTTACAGGTGTACAACTTGTTGACAGAACTTACAATAATTGGTTGTGCAACTCTACCCTTAATCAATGTGATTTGATACAAATTTTTTACTACCATATGATTTGATTCTATGCTCTTGGTTCAGCCACAGGTTACTAACAGACATATAATAAAGATATAGATAAGATATAGATGTATAGATAAGATGTAGATATAGATACAGATACAGGTATATATACAGACATAGATGTTGACATATAATTATTAAAAAAATCATGTTGCCATCAAGTTGATTTCTACTCATGGTGACCTCATGTGTTATAAATCAGAACTGCTCCGTAGGTTTTTATTGGTTATAATCTTTACAGAAGCAGATCTCTAGGTTTTTCTTCTGCAGTGCCACTGGGTGGGTTCAAACCACCAACCTTTAGGTTACCATCTGAGTGCAAACCTTTCGGTTACCATCTGAGTGTAAACCTTTCGGTTACCATCTGAGTGCAAACCTTTCTTTTTCAATTCAATTTTTTTCTCAATTGAATTGTATGTCTATATTGTTATAAACTTGTAGTTGTGATTCCTTGATTGCTTCATAAAATACACTCACATAGCCAAGAGAAATTGTTTTGGTCATACAGTGCTTCTAAAACAGAAATACCACAAGTGGGTGGCTTTGACAAAGAGAAATTTATTTCTTCACAGTAAAATAGGCCAAAAGTCCAAATTCAGGGCATCAGCTCCAGGGGAAGGCTTTCTCTCTCTCTGTTGGTGTTCTCATCAGTCTTCTCCCAGACTAGGAGCTTCTCTGCACAGGAACCCTGAGTCCAAAGGACGTGCTCTGCTCCTGGAACTGCTTTCTTTGTGGTGTGACTTCCCCCGGCTCTCTGCTTGCTTCTTTCATTTATATCTCAAGAGATTGCCTCAAGACACAATCCAATCTTGTAGATTGAGTCCTGCCTCACTAACACAACTGCTGCCCATCTTCCCTCATTAACATCTTAAAGGCAGGATTTAAAACGTACAGGAAAATCACACAATACCGGGAATCATGGACATAATTCAATTCGTGACAGAAATGCATATATAATACACCTTAGTTCACGTGGACTTTTTTACCAGATGACAAAGTTTACTAAAAAAAAAAAAAATCTGGAACAGTTGAGCGTGTGTGTATTTTAAAAAAGGTAATATAATTAGGCAAAGGGTAACTAGAAAACAAGAAACTTGCATGGACTCGGAATCAGAAACTGCCCCTTTAGGAAGTATTTCTTTGGGCCTTGGTTATTTTATCTATAAAACTGGAATACTAGTATTTGTTTGGAATATTTCAAAATGCCATTTTGAAGACCATCTGAATTAATGTAACAAAAGTATTATTGAAAAACTGAAAGTGTTAAATAAATTAAAATCAAATACCTAATTAGAGTTGGCATCCCACAAATATTTCAGATGAACTCTAGAAGATTAAAATCGAAAAAACCAAACCCACTGTGGTTGAGTCAGTTCCAACTCGTAGTGACTGTAGGACAGAGTAGAACTGCCCTGCCAACCTTTTGGTTAGCAGCTGTAGCTCTTAACCACTATACCACCAAGGTTTCCAAGGGCACATATTTATTTTAAATACAGTTAAACTTAGTTGTTCTTCATTTCTGTTATTAGTCAATAAAAAAGCATGAAATGCTCATTTTTAGTTAATAGTTGTTTTAATACACAGCAACTTGCATCAATATAACAGGTCATTCCAAAATTTCTATCATTATGTATTTTTCCATTTATGCTCTGAATATTAGCTATGGCACTAGATAAATTCATAATAAAAAGTCTATCATAAATTTATAATTTTCTCATTGATTAATGATAAAATTAAGTGTGGCATAAGGTTACTTTTAACAAACGAGCCATATGCTATCAGAGAGATTATTTCCAAAGTCTTCTGTTATTTTGTAACAGCATCCTACTGAGCTAGGGTTTGCAAGTTCAAGAAGGAGCAAATGTCATTTCTTCTGCTTAAGATCTCAAAAAAAAAAAAACAACAACAACAAAAAAAAAAACTTTGGGAGGACAGGGAGTTATTTGCTCCTCATCCCATCTCCACGCATTGAGTTATCTTATTCTGTTTTTTTCATTGTTGTGTTGTCTTTTCATCTGTGATTTATTTATTTTTTTCTTAAAAAAGTTATAATTAGATAGAGAAAAAACAGTTTTGTAGTATTTTTTTTCTAGTGGTTTTTCTATAACATAAGGCCCTCTATTTAAGGTTGTAAAAGAGGATATGCATAATTAATCCCTTTTTTCAATGTATTTTTAATACTTTGAATTAAGTATTTTATTTTTCTTATGGTGAACTTTGTATATTTTTGATTAAAACATTTTTTAATATAAAAATGTAGATAGAAGCAGGGTCAAGATGGCAGAGTAATCAGAGGCTTCCAGTGCTCCCTCTTACAACAAACACCTGAAAAAAACAAGTGAAGTGATTATATATATGGTAAGCTAAGAGCCCTGAACATCAAAGGCAAAGTTAATAAATCAGACTGAGAAGAAGGGAGAGGGAGAGGTGGTTCAGAAGCAGTGAGGAGTTACCAGACCTGACTGGGCAGGAACCAGCACCCCGTCGGTCCAATCCCACAGTGTGACTGCAGCGGGGCTGGTGGTAGTGTTTAGGATGTTTGTCCACAGCAGATGAGAGTAAGTAGCACAGAGTCTACTTATGCCTCCAGAACCAGTGAAGAACAGCACTCTCAGCAAAAGATAAGTACTTGCATCTAATTTATTGCTTGGACCCAGAAGCACCCCTTTTGAAAGAACTCTCTTCCATTTATTTGATCCCTCTTCCCTGTGCTCCAGCCCCTGAGCCAGCTTCAGTGGCGGTCACTTTCCCTGGGCCTGAGATAGGTTCTGCTGTGCATCCTGAGCCATTCTCCCAGCCTTGGAAAAGGAACAAATTAACAAATGGGGAAAAAATAATCTGCAAGTTCCCCTACCTAGGAACTCAGGGCAGAAGTGGCTCCTTTGTCTGGGCACAGGCACAAGCAGTCCACAGACTCTGAATGCCCTTCATCCCTGTATGGACCTGTGTGGGTCCATTTCAGCAGCTCAGGGTCTCCTTGGCATAGTGCAATGGTGTGTGTGCCTGAGGTCTGACTTCAACTGTTTCAGCTGTGTGGTGGAGAGGTGGTTTTTGATGTTTGACACTGCTCTGCCTATTAAGCAGTGTCCTCACCTACACACATCAGGGGCCTGAAGACTAGTGGCTGCAGTCACGCCAGCTAGCCACCCGTGACAGGGGTTCAAGGATAAGTGATGCCTCCCAGTACTTAGATCCAAAAGAATTTGGTGCCCATGGTCTGGCTGCTGAGCCCACCCACTTGTGTGCTCTAGGGAACAGGGATGTGCTTTCCTCACAGACACTGGGGGATGATTTTCAAGTCCTGCCTTGCTCAGAGCATGATTCTCTGCTACAGCTAGATACCTGTGCCTACACAAATCACCCCCGATCCTCTAAGGCTGTAGGTGACAGCCTGCACCACACACTTGATGACCAACTACCCAGACATTTGAGCTGAATCTATACAAGAAAAGTGAAAGGACTCCTGGACTCATATATCTGGTAACAGCTTTAGCCATTGGGTGATAGAATGTTACAGCTCCAAAGGTGCCAGTAATCAAACTAGCTCACTCGAGTAGCCTATTTGAGCATATCAAAACAAGACAAAGCAAGAAGCTAGGATACAGTAAGCAAGTATAAAATAAATTAACACAATAACTTATAGATGGATAGGAGAAAACAGTCAATATCTAGTCACATAATGAAGCAGACTATGATTCCTTCAACAAGCTCCCAAAACAAAGAATAAAGGAATCTTACAGATGAAGAGATTTTTCTGGACTTACCAGTGGTAGAATAAAAATGATTAATATACAGAATTCTTCAGGAGACCAGGAAGGACATAAGGAAAATTCAGAACAAACCAAAGAACACACACATACAGAAGTGGAGGAAATTAAGGTTATTCAAGAGCAAAATGTTAAATTTATATAGGCTTCAAGGAGCCATAGAGAGAGAGCAATCAGAAATTCAGAAGATTAACAATCAAATTTCAGAATTAGACAACTCAATAGATGTCAGAGCAGAATTGAGGATATAGAAGTCAGAATTAGTGAGATTGAAGATAAAACACTTGGGACAAATATATTCAAAGAAAAATCAGATAAAATTCTTTTAAAAAATGAAGAAACCCTAAGAATAATGTGGGACTCTATCAAGAGAAATAACCTATAAGTGATTGGAAAGGATAGGAGCAGGAAAGGATAACAAAAAACACAGAGAGAGCTCTTGAAGACTTCTTGGCACAAAACTTCCCTGATATTGTGAAAGAAGAGAAGATATCTATTCAAGATGCTCATTGAACCCCACACAAGGTAGATCTCAAAAGAAAGGCACCAAGACATATTGTAGTCAAACTTGCCAAAACCAAAGATAAAGAGAGAATTTCAAAAGCATCTAGGAATAAATGAAAAGTCACCTACAAATGAGAGTCAGCCGAAACCACACAGGCAAGAAGGCAATGGGATGACATATATAAAGCCTTGAAGGACAGAAAAAAATTGTAATGCCAAGAATCGTATATCCAGCAAAACTGTCTCTCAAAAATGAAGGTGAAATTAAGACATTTCCAGATAAACACAAGTTTAGGGAATTTGCAAAAACCAAACCAAAATTACGAGAAATACTAAAGGGACTCCCCTGGTTTGAAAATCAATAACATCAGATATCAACTCAAGAAGAGAACACAGGACAGAGCAACCAGATATTAACCCAGATAGGGAAATCACAAAAATAAATCAAGATAAAAAAATGCTCAAAACAGAAATGTCATTATAAAAGAGATAACAACATTAAATGAATATACAGGGACTAAAAAATGTAGTTATACATCTTTCATATGGAAAGGAAGTCTAGGTGGTATAAAGAGATAAAAGTTTGGTTTAAACTTTGAAAAAATGGGTAAATATTAAAGGAACCAAAAGGGAGACTACCAATTCTACACATCAAAATAAAGTACGGAAAAAACATAAAGACTCAGCAAAGATAGAATTGAAAAAATGAAGAGAGGAAAAGACAATATATAAAGAAAAACTACTCAGAATAAAAAAATTAAGTAGAAAAAAGAAACTGTCAACAACACAAAAAAAAGATATCAAAATGACAGCTCTAAACTTATACCTATCAATATTTACACTGAATGTAAATGGACTAAATGCACCAATAAAGAGGCAGAGAGTGGCAGAATGGATTAAAAAAAACACAATCCATCTATATGCTGCCTACAAGAGACACACCTTAGACTTAAAGACAGAAAGAAACTAAAACTCATACGATGGAAAAAAAAATACATTAAGCAAACAACAATCAAAAAAGAGCCGGAGTGTCAATATTAAGTTCTGAAAAAATAAAATAAAGTTAAATCCACAATGAAAGATAAGGAAGAACACTATATAATGAATAAAGGGACAATATACCAGGAGGACATAACCATAATAAATAAATATTTATGCATCCAATGACAGGACTTCAAGATACATAATACAAACTCTAAGAACATTGAGAAGTGAGATAGCTCCATAATAATAGGAGGCTTCAACATACTACTTTTGGTGAAGGACAGAACATCCAGAAAGAAGCTCAATAAAGACACAGAAGATCTAAATGCCACAATCAACCAATTTGACCTCATAGACATGTACAGAACACTCCACCTAACAGCAGCCAAGTGTACTTTCTTTTACAATGCACATGAGACATTCTCCAGAAGAGACCACATATTAGATCATAAAGCAATTCTTAACAGAATCGAAACATAGAAATATTACAAAGCATCTTCTCTGACCATAAAGCCATAAAAGTAGAAATCAATAACAGAAAAAACAGGGAAAAGAAATCAAACACATGGAAACTGAACAATACCTTGCTCAAAAATTACTGGGTTATAGAAGAATTTAATGACAAAATAAAGAAATTCATAGAATCCAATGAAAATGAAAACACTTCCTACCAGAACCTTTAGACACAGCTAAAACAGTGCTCAGGGGTCCATTGATAGCAATAGAGGCACACATCCAAAAAGAAGAAAGGGCCAAAATCAAAGGGTTATCCTTACAACTTGAACAAATAGAAAGGGACCAACATAAGAGACCCTTGGGCACAAGAAGAAAGCAAATAATAAAAATTAGAGAAGAATTAAATAAAATAGAGAACAGAAAGACAATTAAAAGATTTAGCAAGACCAAAAGCTGATTCTTTGAAAAAATCGACAAAACGATAAATCACTGGCCAAACTGACAAAAGAAAAACAGAAGAGTAGGCAAATAACCCGAATAAGAAATAAGATGGGTGATATCACAAAGATGCAACTGAAATTAAAAGAATCATATGAAATTACTTTGAAAAATTGTATTCTAACAAATTTGAAAACCTAGAAAAAATGGGCACATTTCTAGAAACTCACTATCTACCTAAGCTAACACAAACAGAGGCAGAACAACTAAATAAACCTATAACAAAAGAAGAGATTGAAAAGGTAATTTAAAAACTCCCAACAACAAAAAAAACCCTGGCCCTGACGGCTTCACTGGAGAATTCAACCAAACTTTCAGAGAAGAGTTAACACCACTACTACTAAAGGTATTTCAGACCACAGGAAGGATGAAATACTCCCAAACTCATTGTATGAAGCCAGCATATTCCTGATACCAAAAGCAAGTAAAGGCACCATGAAAATTACAGACTGCTATCCCTCATGAACCTAGACACAGAAATCTTTGACAAAATACTAGCCAATAGGATTCAACAACATATCAAAAAAATAATTCACCATGACCAAGTAAGGTTCATACCAGGTATGCAGGGGTGGTTCAACATTAGAAAAACAATTACTGTGATCTATCACATAAATAAAACAGAAGATAAGAACCACATGATCTTATCAATTGATGCAGAAAAGGCATTTGACAAAGTCCAACATCCATTCATGACATAAACTCTCAGCAAAATAGGCATAGAAGGGTAAATCCTCAACATAATAAAGGGCACTTACAAAACCAACAGCCAACATCATCCTAAATAGAGTCTGAAAGCATTCCCCTTGAGATCAGGAACCAGACAAGGGTACGCTTTATCACAAGTCTTATTCAACACTGTGCTGGAAGTCCTAGCCAGAGCAATTAAACTACAAAAAGAAATAACCCAAAACCCAAACCCACTGCCTTCGAGTCGATTCTGACTCACATAGCAACCCTATAAAAGAGTAGAACTGCCCCATAGAGTTTCCAAGGATCACCTGGTGGATTCAAACTGCTGACCTCTTGGTTAGCAGCTGTAGCACTTAACCACTATGTCACCGGGTTTTCCTAAAAAGAAATAAAGGGCATCCAAATTGTTAAGGAAAAATAAAATATCTCTATTTGCAGATGACATAATCTTATGCACTGAAAACCCTAAAGAATCCACAAGAAAACTACTGAAAAAATAGAAGAGTTTAGAAGAGTATCTGGACTTATGATAAACATACAAAAATTAGTTGGATTCCTCTGCCCCCAAGAAGATAAAATACTTAGGAATAAATCTAACCAGAGACATAAAAGACCTATACAAAGAAAAATAAAAGACTCTAGTGCAAGAAACCAAAAGAGACCTACGTAAGTGGAAAAACATACCTTGCTCATGGCTAGGAAGACTCAACATTGTGAAAATATCTATTCTACCCTGAGTGATCTATAGATACAATGCAATCCCAATCCAAATTCCAATGACATTTTTTTTAATGAGATGGAGAAACAAATCATCAACTTCACATGGAAGGGGAAGAAGCCCCGGATCAGGAAAGTATTACTGAAAAAGAACAAAGAGTGAGGCCTCAAACTACCTGATTATAGAACCTATTATACTGCCACAGTAGTGAAAACAGCCTGTGCATCTAGTACAACAGGTACACAGATCAACGGAACAGAATTGAGAATTCATACATAAATCCATCCACATATGAGCAGCTGATATTTGACAAAGGCCCAAAGTCTGTTATATGGGGAAAAGACAGTTCCTTTAACAAATGGTACTGGCATTACTGGATATCCATCTGCAAAAAAATGAAACAAGACCTGTACTTCACACCGTGCACAGAAACTAACTCAACATGGATCAAATACCTAAATATTAAATCCAAAGTGATAAAGATCATGGAGTAAAAAATATGGACAACGCTACAAACCCTAATAAACAAAAAACCAAACCCACTGCCGTTGAGTTGATTCCAACTCGTAGCGACCCTATAGAACAGGGTAGACCTGCCCTGTAGAGTTTCCAAGGAGTGCCTGGAGGATTTGAACTGCCAGCCTCTTGGTTAGCAGCCATAACACTTAACCACTATGCCACCAGGGTTTCCAGAAGCCCTAATACATGGCATAAAAAATACACAAACATTACTAACAATGCACAAACACCAGAAGAGAAACTAGATAACTGAGACCTCCCAAAAATCAAACACTTCTCACCCAAAGACTTAACCAAAAGAGTAAAAAGACTACCTACAGGTGGGGAAAGGTTTTTGGTTATGATGAATTGCATCAGCGTCTGTTCTGTAAAATCTAGGAAATACTGCGAAAACTCAACAACAAAAAGACAAATAACCCAATTTAAAAAAAGGGCAAAGGATATGAACAGGCACTTCACTAAAGAAGATATTCAGGCAGCTAACAGATACATGAGGAAATGCTCACAATCATTAGCCATCAGAGAAATGCAAATCAAAACTACAATGAGATTCCATCTCACCCCAACAAGGCTGGCATTCATTCAAAAAACACAAAATAATAAATGTTGGAGACGTTGTGGAGAGACTGGAACACTCATACACTGCTGTTGGGATTGTAAAATGGTACAAGCACTTTGGAAATTGATTTGGCACTTCCTTAAAAGCTACAAATAGAAGTACCATATGATCCAGCAATTGCACTTCTTAGAATATATCCTGGAGAAATAAGAGTCCTCACACGAACAGATACATGCACACTGATGTTCATTGCAACAGTTTTTACAATAGCAAAAAGATGGAAGCAACCAAGGTGCCCATTGATGGATGAATCGATAAATAAATTACGGTATACTCACATAACGGAATAGTAAGCAATAATTAAGAACAACGATGAATCTGTGAAACATCTTGTAACTTGGATGAATATGCAAGGCATTATGCTGAGTGAAATTAGTCAAAAAAAGGACAAATATTGTATGAGATCACTATTATAAGAGCTCAAGAAAAAGTTTAAACACTAAAAAAAATATCCTTTGATGGCAATGAAGGTGGGGAGGTAGGGAGGAAGTATTCACTAATTAGATAGTAGACAAGAACTATTTTAGGTGAAGGGAAAGACAACACACAATACAGAGGAGGTCAGCACAACTGGACTAAACCAAAAGCAAGGAAGTTTCATGAACACAACCAAAGGCTTTGAAGGCCAGAGTAGCAGGGACAGGGGTCTGGGACCCATGGTTTCAGGGAACATCTTAGTCAAATGGCATAACAAAATATTAAGAAAACGTTCTGCATCCCACTTTGGTGAGTGGTGTCTGGGGTCTTAAACACTACCAAGCAACCATCTAAGATGCATCAATTGGTCTCAACCCACCTGGAGCAAAGTAGAATGAAGAACATCAAAGACACAAGGTAAATATGAGCACAAGAGACAGAAAGGGCCACATAAACCAGAGACTCCATCAGCCTGAGACCGGAAGAACTAGATGGTGCCAGGATACCACTGATGACTGCCCTGACAGGGAACACAACAGAAAATACCTGATGGAGGAGGAGAACAGCAGGATACAGACCTCAAATTCTTGTAAGAAGACCAGACTTAATGATCTGACTGAGACTGGAGAGACCCCAGAGGTCATGGCCCCAATTTTCTGTTAGCCCAAGACTGGAACCATTCCCGAATCCAAGTCTTCAGATAGGGTTTGGACTGGTTTATAAGACAGAAAATGATACTGGTTTGGAGGGAGCTTCTTGGCTCAAGTAGATGCATTAGACTATGTGGGCAGCTCCTGCCTGAAGGCTAGATGAGAAGGGAAGGGGGAACAGGAGCCAGTTGAATGGACACAGGAAATACAGGGTGGAGAGGAGGTGTGTTGTCACATTAGGGAGAGAGCAGCTAGGGTTACATAGCAAGGTGTGTATAAGGGTTTGTATGAGAGACTGACTTGAATTGTAAACTTTCACTTAAAACACAATAAATTAAAAAAAATGTAGTTAAAGTAGTATGAAACCCATGCGTTTTTGGTCAAATTTTTTTTTTAAATGTTCATATATATCTTTTTTTTAAAAAAAATGAAATTTAATGTTAGAGATTTTGATAAAGGCTACTCCTTCCTTTATCATCATCCCTTCCAAGGAGTGATATATATACACACACACGTATTCACGTCATTTTGGCAGTATTGTTAATGGTACAATTTATGGTTTTTAAACGAACGTAAATCATATCACACAGAATATATTATTTACTATTTAAAATTTTCATGGAACATTATGATTCTGAGATATATACATGTTTAAACATATAGAGTGAGTTTATTGCAGCTACTCTTTATTGTTCTTTTGTATGAAAAAGCAAAGCAATTTTGTATTGCCTTATTGCAGAACAGTTGGGTGGTTTTCATCATTAAAATTAGTGATGCAATTTTCATCCAGACTGTATTTCCTTGTGAACATATTTGCATATTTATTTAGAGCAGACACCAAAAATTCACAGCGCTGAGGTCTGTTGTATTATTGTTGTTAGATGCCATTGAGTTGGTTCCGACTCATAGCGACCCTATATACAACAGAACGAAACACTGATAAGTCCTTCTTCATCCTCACAATTGTTGTTATGCTTGAGCCCATTGTTGTAGCCACTGTGTCAATCCATCTCATTGAGGATCTTCCTCTTTTTTACTGGCCCTCTACTTTACCAAGCATGATGTCCTTGTCCAGGGTCTGATCCCTCCTGATAATATATCCAAAGTATGTAAGACGAAGCCTTGCCATCTTCGCTTCTGAGGAGCATTTGGCTGTACTCCTTCCAAGACAGATTTGTCCATTCTTCTGGCAGTTCATGGTGTATTCAATGTTCTTCGCCAAGATCATAATTCAAAGACATCAATTCTTTTTTGGTCTTCCTTATTCATTGTCTAGCTTTAGCTTACATATGCGATGATTAAAAACACCATGGCTTGAGTCAGGTGAACCTTAAAGTGATATCTTTGTTTTTAACACTTTATAGAGGTCTTTTGCAGCAGATTTGTCCAATTCAATGCATTCTTTGGTTTCTTGGTTGCTGCTTCCATGGGTGTTCATTGTGGGACCAAGTAGAATGAAATCTTTGACAATTTCAGTCTTTTCTCTGTTTATCATGATGTTGCTTACTGATCTGCTTGAGAAGATTTTTGTTTTCTTTATATTGAGTTGTAATCCATACTGAAGGTTGTAGTCTTTGATCTTCATCAGGAAGTGCTTCAATGTTTCTTCAATTTCAGCAAGGAGGGTTGTGTCATCTGTATATTGCAGGTTGTTAATGAGCCTTCCTGCAACCCTGATGCCCCATTCTTCTTCATATAGCCCAGACTCTTGGATTATTTTCTCAGCATAGAGTTTGAATAAACATGGCGAAAGAATACAAACCTGAAGCACACCTTTCCTGACTTTAAACCAGGAAGTATCTCCTTGTTCTGTCTGAACAACTGCCTCGTGTTCTATGTACAGGTTCTTCATGAGCACAATTAAGTGTTCTATAATTCCCATTCCTCAAAATGTTATCCATAATTTGTTATAATCCACACAGTCAATGCTTTTGCATAGTAAATAAAACACGGATAAACATCTTTCTGGTTTTCTCTGCTTTCAGACAGGATCCCTCTGATGTCAGCAATGATATCCCTTGTTCCAAGCAATTTTCTGAATCCGGCTTGAATTTCTGGCAGTTCCATTGTTGATGTACTGCTACAGCTGCTTTTGAATGATCTTAAGCCAAATTTTACTTGTGTGTGATATTAATGATGTTGTTTGATAATTTCTGCATTAGGTTGAATCACCTTTCTTTGGAATAGGCATAAGTATGGATCTCTTCCTGTTGGTTGGCCAGATTTCTTGGTGTAAATGAGTGAGCACTTCCAGTGCTGCATCTGTTTCTTGAAACATCTCACTTGGTATTCTGTCAATTCCTGAAGCCTTGTTTTTCACCAATGCCTTCAGTGCTGCTTGGAACTCTTCTTCCAGTACCATCGGTTCCTGAACATGTGCTACCTCCTGAAATGGTTGGAGGTCAACCAATTCTTTTTGCACAATGACGCTGTCATCTTCTTTCAGTGCTTCCTGTGTCATTTATTATTTTCCCCTTAGAAGTCTTCAGTATTGCATCTTGAAGCTTTAATTTTCTTCTTCAGTTCTTGTAGCTTGAGAAATGTCTAGCATGCTCTTGCCTTTTGGTTTCCTAACTCTAGGTCTTCCCACATTTCATTATAATACTTTGTCTCCTCGAGCAGCCCTTTGAAATCTTCTGTTCAGCTCTTTTACTTCATCTATTTTGGTCTTTTCTTTCCTGCCTTTTTTGATGATCTCTTTCTTTCTTCATGTATGATGTCCTTGATGTCATTCTAAAACTCATCTAGTCTTCAGTCATTAGTGTTCAACTTGCCAAATCTGTTACTGAGATAGTCTCTAAATTCTGGTGGAATATACTCAAGGTCGTACTTAGACTCTCACAGACTTGTTCTAATTTTCTTCAGCTTCAAATTGAACCTGCATATGAGCAATTGATAGTCTGTTCCACATTCAGCCCCGACCTTGTTCTGACTGATGGTTTTGAGCTTTTCCATCGTCTCTTTCCACAAATGTAGTCGATTTGATCCTTGTGTATTCCATCTGGCAAGGTCCACGTATATATATTTTATGTTTTGAAAAATGTACTTGCAATGAATATTGTGTTGGTTTTGGAAAATTCTATCATGTGATCTCTGGCATCGTTTCTATCACCAAGGGCATATTTTCCAACGTTGGGGGTGCTGGTGCCTAAGATAGATTTATATTTTTTATATTAGTAGCTATTATCAAATTATTCTCTAAAGTGGTTCTAAGAAAAATACACACCCCCTAACAATGTCTAAAAATCTTGTTTTTCGACATGCACAGTGGCACTTGGTGGTTCCAAACATTTTAATTTTTGCACACTTTACCAATATGCAAACACATCTCATTTTTATTTTAATCTACATTTCTTTGACTAGACACATGAATTATGAACTCACATTGCTTAGTAACTTTCCTCCTCAGAGAATTTTCAAGTTCTTTGAAAAACCATGTTGTGATTTTTATTGGATTTACCTTCAATTTATAATTTTATTTGGAGAGAATTTCCACTTTTATGATGCTGAGACTTGCTCTACATGAACGTGCTATCTCTCCACTTATTTAGGCCTTTTATATCTTCCCATAAAGTTTTATCATTTTGTCTATAGAGTTCTTATATATCTTTTATTTTAAATTTATTTCTGGGTATCTTTGCTTCGGTTGCTCTTATAAATGGTATATTTTTATTACACTTTTAAGTTTGTTTCATGTATAGGGATATGATTGTTTTCATTTTTTTAATCCAGTAACTTTAATTTTTATTATTTATTTATTTTTGGTGAGTGATAATCCTTCTTTTTTTTTAATCCTTCATTTTTATGATTTCCAAGTGATGATAATTTTACTAAAAATTCCTGGCCTCTTGTGCCATCACTTTCCTTCTAATGGTACGAGAGGGTTACCTGTTAGTGGACATCAGCTATTGGAATACAGTATTCCATTGGTAAGACTTCACTGAAGATCCTAAACACAGGGTCACTCTTTCCCTCAGCCATTTGATTCTCTTCTCCATCCTGTTCTTCCTCTTGTTGTCAGTTGTCATCCAGTCAATTCCAACTCATAGCGACTCCACGTAGGCAGAGTGGAACTGCTTATAGGGTTTTCAAGGCTGTGACCTTTAGGAAACAGATTTCCATGCTTACCTTCCAAAACACTTTTTGACTGGGTTCAAACCACCAACTTTTGACTAGAGGTCAAGTGATTAACTGCGCCACCCAGGGACTCATTCTCTATTTTAGACCAGTGAAAGACAGTAGCCTGCCCTGGTATGTCCACTCAGGGGACTCAAACTTTTTCTTATGTGAGCCCTCTAGACAAGGAGCGGGTGGTGAGATAAAGAAGTGAGCAGGCCCTTTTTACTCTCATTTTGAGCCATAAATACTCATAGATAACAGAGAAGGCATGTTGATCTGTGTCAACCTCTTTGTCTCTTCCAGTTGACTCAAAAGTTGTTAGTTGCCCTTGAGTCAGCGCCAACTCATGGGGACCTTATGTATAGCCAAGTAAAACATCGCCTGTCCTGCATCATCTTCATAATCATTGATATGTTTGAGTCTATCATTGTGCTGTTGTGTCTGTCCATCTCATTGAGGGTTTCCTTCATCTTTCCTGACCTTCCATTTTACTAAACATGATGTCCTTTTCTAGCAATTGGTCTTTCCTGATGACGTGTTCAAAGTAAGCAAGTTGAATTCTCTCCAGTCTCCCCTCTAGGAAGCATTCTGGTTGTATGTCTTCCAAGGCAGTCCCTGGGTGGTGTAAAGGTTAACATGTTCAGCTGCTAACAGAAAGGTTGGAGGTTTAAGCCCACCCAGAGGCACCACAGAGTAAAGGCCTGGCAAACTGCTTCTAAAAAAAAATCATCCAATGAAAACTCTGTGGAGCACATTTCTACTCTGACATGCATGGGGTTTCCATGAGTGGGAAATAACTCAATGGCAATATTTCTTCTAAGACAAATTTGTTGGTTCTTTTAGCAGTGTATGGTATATTCAATATTCTTTGCCAACCTCACAGTTCAAATGCATAATTTCTTCCTCTGTCTTCTTTTTTCATTATCCAACAAGAAGAAAAACCTAGCAATCTACTTTCAAAAATTAGCCGATGGAAGCACTGTGGATCAAAAGTTAGATCCTCTCAAACACTGAAAACTCTAGAAATTTGTCAGCTGGTTTTCCTAAAATTTCTATTTAGAAGATCCAACAATCTGTCGTTAGTGATTATTTTATTTCACATTTTTAGTCATGGTACATTTCATTTTAGTTGTCCTTGTTATTCTTCACTGCCTAAGACTTCCAAGTAAATGTTGAATACAACAGTTAAAAAGATTTTCCATGTCATTTTCTGACTTAAAAGTGAATCTTCTAATGTTTCCTATTAAGTATGACATTTAGTATATTTTTTGATAAACATTTTGATAACTAAACATTATTAATTTTTGATAACTAAACATTACCTCTTTAAGGATGTTACCTTCATCTCCTGTTTGCTAGGAGATGAAGGGAGCATCCTTAAAGAGGTGATGCTGAGTACTGTGGAAATTTATAAAACCATGTGTGTTCATTTGTTCATGTTGTCATATGGAAATTCTTCTTTAAACTTTAAAAATGGAAAGTTCTATTAAAATGAATGCTAAAGGTTAATAATTTTTGCATTCCTGGAATATGGTCAGGATGTATTCTACAAGAGTGGCTGGATGCAGTTTATTAAAATTTTGTTTAGTACTGGTTGCTGGGTTTACTCATAATTTAGATCAAATATGACATTCCTGATGGTTCCGTCCTTGCCTGTTTTTTCTATTAGAATTATGCTCGTTTCATAAAATTGCTTGGGGAATGTTAACTCAGTTTTAATTACTGACACATCATTTATAAAATATACAAGATATCTTCATTTGAATTAATATAAAATCATCTAGGTCCTACACTTTGTAGAAAAGGATTTCTAAATTATAAATTAATTCATAGTGATTTTCAGTTCATCAAATTCTTCTTTCTCCTAGATAAGTTTCAATTACCTAGAAAAATATTCATTTTACTAGTCTCCAAATTTATTAGCATAGCATTATTAATAATAATTTCTCTCATTATTTTAGTATTTATAACATCTGTAGTCAATTTTGTACTGTTGATCTTTTATTCCTGCTTTCTTTCTATTAATCCTTCCTTCTCTACTTCTTCATCATTCTTACTAGAAATGTGTATATTTTATTAGTCTTATCATAAAATCTATTTTTTATTTTGTTGGCCATCTCTATCAATCATGTGGTTTCTATTTGTAAATGTTGTGCTCTCATATTTTTATTTCCTTTTTCTCTTCGTTAACATATTTTTTCTAACTTCTTGGCTTATGAAGCTAACCCACTAATTGTTGTATTTTTAACATAGGTTCAAAGAATACATATATCTATAAATATGCCTCTAGCTGTGTATATATAACTTTATATACACAATGCTTTGTGAGTGTTGATATTCAAATCTAAGTATTTCATACATCTCTTAGCTTATTGTATTTGAACTATAAACACTTTGGGAATGTGTTTTCAGACATCAGCTTTGGGGGTTTGGTTATTTTTTGTTATCGAGTTATCAAAGGAGGAGGTCTTTAAGCTACTGATTCTATGATAATTGTTAAGGATTACATTTGCTTCACAACAAAGAAATGGTTATTTTCTTTGAATATTCTAAAATATTTGTCTAGCATATGCATTCTCTAATTAGTGGATGTAATATTTTTTATACCCTGTGGTGACAATTAAGTTCGACCATTTTATATCTTACTAGTTATTTCTTTTATTTCCTTATAGAGTACACCTCTTTCTACTGGCAACTTTAATTTCCTTGCATATAACTTCTATTGTTGATATTTGTGAATTTATTTCTGCTATAGAAAATCCTACGGGGCATTTTTAATCTATCACATGAGGTCACCGTGAATTGAAATCTACTTTATGGCACCCAACAACAGCAACAATATCATATTATTGAGCTATGTATTTATTGCTTCTTTTTTGTTTGTTCGTTTTCAACATTTGGATTATCCAGTTTTCTTTGTTCTCTTTCTTCCACTGTACTGTTTAGAAAGTGATGTGTTGAATTTATTTGGGTGTTTGCATTTAAATTTTCTTCATGCATACTTGCGACATATTAAGTCAATCAATATTCCTATCTTTGTTCTAATACTACATGGAACCAAGTACAGGCAGTCCCCAAGTTATGAATATCTTACTTACTTACAACTCATAGTTATGAACCAACACCTGTAAAGCTTATCATGTTAAAAATTTGAGGTACATACAATAGTTCATAATAAAAAATGGGCCCTACTTTGTGAAGTGCATCAAAATATTATTATTACTAATATTATTGTATTAATATATTAAAGATGTTTTAGTGTATCTAGAAGTGTTTCTTGAATTTTTTTATTCATAGAAAGTGTCTAAGTTATCTAGTGCTGCTATAACAGAAATACCACAAATAGATGGTTTTAACAAACAGAAGTTTATTCTCTTACAGTCTAGTAGCTCAAAGTCCAAATTCAGGGCATCACCTCCAGGGGAAGGGTTTCTTTCTTTCTGTTGGCTCTGTGGAAAGGTCCTTGTCATCAATCTTCCCCGACCAAGGAGCTTCTCAGTATAGAGACCCCAGGTCTGAAGGACATGCTATTCTCCGGCCTCTTATTTCTTGGTGGTATGAGGTCCCAGTGTCTCTCTGCTTGCTCCTCTCTTTTATATCTCAAGGAGATTGGCTTAAGACACAACCTAATCTTGCAGATTGAGTCCTACCTCATTAACATCATAGAGGTAGAATTACAACACATAGGAAAATCACATCAGATAACAAAATGGTAGACTATCAACACCGGGAATCATGGCCTAGCCAAGTTGACACATATTTTGAGGGGACACAAGTCAATTCATAACAGAAAGGTACACTATATACTGTATACTAACACAAACATTTGACCAACTGACGTTAGATACGAACTGTACCTAACTGTTCCGATTCATGCACAAATTCAATTTAAAGACAGATTTAGGAAAGAAACTCATTCGTGATCTGAGTACTATCTGCATGTTTTAACGGCCATCGACCCTCTCCATCATCCTTGTTATATATAATTTGAGTTATTTTTGTCATATTTGAACAATATTTGCCTTACCCAAAATCATAAATATTTTTCTATATTTTAGAAGTTTTATTGTTTTATGTTTTGCATTTGCGCCCATGACCCATTTAATGCTAATTTTTGTATATGGAGTGATGTATGGGTGTTCATATTTTTGCACATGGATATCCATTTCTCCAAGATCTGTTCTTGAAAATGTTATTATTTATCCATTGAATTAATTTGGCACCTTTGTTAAAAACCAAGTGAACATGCATGTTTAAGTATATTTCTGAATTCTTTTTGTCTCATTGTATATCCTTGTAACATACTGTCTTGATTACTGTTATTTTAATGTAACTCTTGCAACTGGGTGGTATGAGTCCTCCAAATTTTTTCTTCTGTGTAAGCTTTGTTTCACCTGTCTTACTTTTTCATACATATGCTATATGAATATAAATTTATGAGTAAATTTATATATTTTTGAATCAACTCACGGATTTCTACAAAAAGAAAAAAAGCCTTTTGGAATTTTGATTGTGATTACACTGAATATATAAATTTTTGGACAATGTATATCTTTATAATACTGTCTTTTGATTTATGAGTTCAGTATATCTCTCTACTTATTTATGTTTTTAAAAATTTCTGGGTCAGAATAATTTTCAGCATACAAGTCTTGCTTATAATTAGAATTGTATCTAAGTATTTCGACTTTTGATATTATGGTAAATGCAATTCTTTTTTGTAAATTTTTTCACTTGTTTATTGCTGGTGTATAGAAATACAATAGAAAGTTTGTATATTTATCTTTGTTCTGTCTCTTGTTACACTCATTTGTTAGTTTTAGAATTTTTTTTGTGTATGATTTGAAATTTTCCACCTAAACAATCATGCCATTTGCAAATAGAGACGAATCTTACTTTTCACTGTATAATTTCTTCCTTATTGACCTGGCTAGGACCTTTAGTATAATGTTGACCATGAGTGCTAGCATTGGACATCTTTGCATTCTTCCTAATCTAAGAGTTCAAACATTAAGTCTTACACCATTAAAAATGATGGGAGCTGTAGCTTTTTTTTTTTTTCTTTTAAATGTCCTTTACTAATTGGAAGGAAATTCTTTTAAATACTATTTGACTTAGACTTTTTGTTGTGAATAGATGCTAAATTTTTAAAATGTTTATTCTAACTTTGTTGAGATGATTATGTGATTTTTATTTTCTTTCATCTGTTGATATACCCCACATTATATTGAATAATTTCATCAAAACAAATTTTAAACTTTTACTTTAGAAATGAGTTTAAATTTAAAAAGGTGTGTGAATATAATGCAAAGACTTCTTGTATATTCATCCCACTGTCCCTAAAGTAGCATCTTCTGTAATCGTTGTACATTTAATGATAGATTTTGACGTTGAACCAACCTTAACATTACTAAGATAAACTTCACTTGCTTGAAATACATTGATCTTTTTATATATTGCTGGACTGGATTTGCCAATATTTTCTTGAAGATTTGTGTGTGTGTCTTTGTTCATGGTAGACATTGACCTGTAGTTTACTTTCTTGTAATGACTTTCTCTCATTTGGTATCAGATTAATACTCATCTCTTAAAATGAGTTTGTCTGTATTCCCAATTATTTTCTTCTATTTTCTGGAATAATTTTTCTCCCTTAAATGTTTTGTAAAACTCTCCATTAAATGCATCTAAGCCTTCAGTCTTTTGTTTTGTTTGTATTTTTACAGATTCTTAGCTACTAGTTCAGTTTGTATTTTTACAGATTCTTAGCTACTATTGTGTCTTTCAAAAAATTGGAGCATTTAAATTATAAAATTTAATAGCATAACAGAGTTTATATTATTCCTTTATTATACTGATAATTCCTGTAGAATTTTTATTTTATATTTACCTTTCTATTTATCATTTGGGGGGCACTTCAGTTTTTTATGTATATTCAACTTTATCTCTGTTATCATACTTCTTCTGACGGAAGTACTTACTTTAACATTTTTTATAGTACATGTCTGCTGCCAATAAATACTTTTAGACTTTTTTGTTTCAAATAGTTTTTATATGCTTTAATATATGAAAGCTATTTCAACTAGAATACAATTCTGGATTAACAAGGTTATTTTTATTTTTGTTTTTTTCCCAGTACTGCATGGGTGTTAATCCATAGTCTTATGGCTATGTATTTGTCATATGAAGTATGCCCTTATAAGTTATGGCTTTTTTTTTTTTTCTGGTTTTCTTACATATTTTCTATTTGATTTTACATCAGTTTAACTATAATGTGTTTAGATGTGTGGTTTCTTTGTTTTTTGTTTTGATTTTCCTTTTTCCTGTTCAGTATTTTTGAGCTGCTTGAATCTGTCATATATCTAATATTATTTTGGAGTAATTATCAGCTATTATCTCCTCAATTTTTTTTTCTGATCCATTTTTTAATCTTTGCATTCTGGGGCTCTAATTACCTGTATGTAAGACTATTAATATTGTCCCATAGTTCTTGGTTGTTCTTTTCTGCTTTTGTATTTCTATGTCCTTTCTTTTTATATTTCAGTTTGGATATTTTTATTGATCTATCTCAAGTTTAGCAATTCTTTCCTCAATTGTATTGATTTTACTGAGAAACCTATGGAAGAAAAAAAATATATATGTATATATTTACCAAACTAAAAAAACCAAACCCATTGCTGTCAAATCCATTCTGACTCATAGTGACCCTGTAATACAGGGTAGAACTGACCCATGGGGTTTCCAAGGAGCAGCTGGTGGATTCAAACTGTCAACCTTTTTGTTAGCAGCCATGGCCCTTAACCACTGTGTTACCGGGCCTACATACGTATGTGTGTGTGTGTGTGTGTGTACATCTATCTACATATATAGATAGATATATGTATATATATATAAAATTTTATATTTATATAAAATTATGGATTGAATTGTGTCCCCCGAGAATTATGTGTTGTAAATTCTTACCCTTATACCTATGGAAGTAATCCAACTTGGAAAAAGCATTTCTTTGTTATGTTAATAAGGCCATATTAGTTTAGGATGTGTATTAAGCCAATTACTTTTGAGATATGAAAGAGCAGATCAGACACAGAAGAAAGCAAGGACAATGGAGAAGACAGATGCCACATAAAGATTGCCAAGGAATGGAGTACCAGAAGCTGAAAAAGACAAAGATTTTCTCACCTAGTTGACAAAGAGAGAGCCTTCCCTTAAAGCCAGCACCTCAAATTTGCACTTCTAGCCTCCTGAACTATGAGAAAATTTCTCTTCATTAAAGCCACCCACTTGTGATGTTTCTCTTATAACAGCACTAAGAAATTAAAATAGAATTTAGTACCAAGTGTGGCGTGCTGCTCTAACAAACTTAAAATGTGGAAGTGGTTTTGGAATTGAGTACTGGGTAAAGGCTACAGGTATTTTGATGTTCTTTGTAGCAAGGCTCTAGCTTGCATTGAAGAGACTATTGGTAGAATTATGCACGTCAAAGGCAATTCTGGGGAGCTCTAAGAAAGAAATGAGGCAAGCTGTAGAGAAGTTTGCTTCTGGTGAAACTTTAAAAGTAAATGACGAACATGTGATTAGATAATGGAAGAAGGATGATGCTTTTTTGCACTGACAAAGAACTTGACTGAATTATGTTCAAATACTTGGTGGAAGGTAGAACTTATAAGTGATGAACTTGGATATTTGGTTGAGGAGATTTCTAAGTAAGATCATAAAGAGGCTGCGTGATTTCTCCTTGCTACTTACAGTAAAATGTGAGAAGAAAGACAGAGTTAAAAATGAATTGTGCAAAATAAAAACCGAACTTAAAGATTCAGAAAATTCTGTTGTAGGAACTAAGAACATGTTTTCTAGAGCTTCTCCAAAGACATGGATACACAATCTATTGTTAAAGACATTAAGCCTATGACTGATGAGTTTAATCAATAGAATAGCAGAAAATTCTTCAGCTCAGACTAAAGGGGCAGACACAGGACAAAATGATGGAAAGCCATCTGCCTTTTGGCATTCCACAGGCAGGAAGCAGGCCAATGAAGTTACTTGATTGTGAACATCTGTTGTCCTCCAAGGAAAGAAAAAGACCATACCAAGAGCAGCTCAAGATCAGCATGACTGTTGGAAAGAGTACTTGAGGTAGGATTGCCTGCTTCTAAAGGTGAAGACATAGCCTTCAAGGTTTCAAAGGGTGGAGCCGTGGTGTCATTTATTGAATTGCATCTCCCCAAAATATGTATCATCTTGGCCAGTCCATGATTCCCAGTATTGTGTAGTTGTCCTCCATTTTGTGATGTGTTGTAAACCCTGGTGGTGCAGTGGTTAAGATCTGTAGCTGCTAACTGAAAGGTCAGCTTTTCAAATCTACCAGCTGCTCCTTGGAACCCCTAAGCAAATTTCTACTCTGTCCTGTAGGGTCACTATGAGTGAGAATCGACTGGATCGTGAAGAGTTTTTTTTTCTTTTTTTCTGGTGTAAATCCTAACCTCTATGTGTTAATGAAGCACCTATTATCTTACAAGAGATAAAAGGAGAGAGAAGAGAGCAGAGAGGAGAGAAACATGACTACTACCAAGAAAGAAGACCCAGGAGTGGAGTGTGTACTTTGGACCTGGGGTTCCTGCACTAAGAACCTCCTAGATCCAGGGGAAGATTGATGTCAAGACACATGGAGATCTCTAAGGAATGTCAGGCCCACAGATGTTGAAAGGAGACAAGGACCCTCCCCAAGAGCCAAAAAGACAGAAAGTCTTCCCCTAGAGCTGGCTCCCTGAATTCAGACTTCTAGCCACCTAAATAGTGAGAGAAGAAATTTCTGTTTGTTAAAGCCATCTGCCTGTGGTATGTCTTAGCCTGAGTTCTGTAGAGAGGTAAAACCAGTAAACCATATAAACATATACAGGGAGAGTTTTATATCAAGGAAATGGCTCATGCAGTTGTAGAGGCTGGTCCCAAGTCCATGGATCAGGATAGAAGCTTCTCCTGATTCACATAGCTGCAGGGGCTGGCAAACCCAAGATTAGCAGGTTGGAGAGCAGGGCTCTTGCTCATAGGCTGTGAAGATTGAAAAATCCCAAGATCAGCAGGCGATACTGCAGATAAGCTGCTAGCTCAAGTCCCAAGAGTTGGAGGTCAGATGAACAGGAGCCAGCTGCAGTGTCCAGAATAGGCAAAAGCCAGAATGTCCCCTTATATTCAGATGCAGACCCAAGGAAACTCCCCTTCAAATGATTGGCTACTCATAGCAGGTTCCATCATAGGAGTGATCAGATATCAAATCTCAAGAGGGAAGTGAATCATAGCATTATATGATTGCTAAAACACTGAGAATCATGGCCCACCCAGGTTGACATACAATCTTAACCATTACATGGTATTTCTATTACAGCACCACTAGGTCAGTAAAACACGTGGCCTTCCAGGATTCAAAGTGTGAAGCCAAGTCCACTACCTCTATTTCCTTTCAGGTGGACAAAAGAATGGAGATACAGCTCAAATCTGAGAAGGTGGGGCTGTCATGCCCAAAGGCTAGTAGAACAGAGTTACTCAGGGCCAAGAGGGTGGGATTACCACTCAGATGGACTAGGAGAATGGGGCATCCCAGAGTTGAGGGAGTGGAGTTGCCATCTCAGTGGGACTGGAAGGCACAGTTGAAGACCTGGGCTGAGGGGCCCCCACTCAAAATCCGGAGAGCACGGCTAACAGAGTCTGAGGCTAGGCCCATTACCCAGATGGTTGCAGAGAACAAAGGCTTTTTCCAAGCCTCGAGAAGTAATTAAATTTCCTCTGCTGGGTTTTGGACTTGCTTGGTGTCGGTAAATCCTTCCCTCCTTCCAAATTCTTCCATTTGTATCAGAAATGTCCACTCTGAATTTGTTCTGTCATTGTACTTTGAAAGCAGATAACTTTCTAGGTTTTACAGGTTAACTGATGGAGAGGAATTTTGCCCCAGGACAAAGTATGCCCACTCTTATCCACTTTTGATTTAAACGATCCAGAAGATGAGCTTTTGCATTCAGAGTTGATGCTGGAAAAGGATAAGACTTTTGGGATTATATGATGGGATGAATATGTTTTGCACATGGGAAGAACCTGAGTTTTTGTACCAAAGGATTAATGGATGGATTAATGTTATGGATTAAATTTATCCCCCCAAAATTATATGTTGTAAATCCTCACCCTGAAACCTGTAGATATATTCCCATTTGGGAATAGGGTTTTTTTGTATGTCACAAATGTTTTCAACATTCAGGCTCCTTCCTGAAATATGTAGTCACCTCATTTTTTAAAGACCACATTTATTAGCCTGTGAAGAATGGCTGGGAAGAAAGATATGACCTAGGAGGCTTTGGCCTATTTCAGGACTTAGAGTGAGTGCTAGTTCATTATACAAGATGGTGTTTAAGTTTGGTCACTAAAACGTATACATCCAAAAAATCATACAAAAGATAATGGGATCTTTGCTCTGAAAGAGTGACAGTTTAGAAAATGGATTTGGTAAGAGAGGCTGGATCAGTACAACTCAGAAGATATTGTGTAGCCAGGATCTTAGGTAACAAATATCTAATGTATTTTGCTGTCAGTGAGAATGGAAATCAAGTATTAACGTAGTAAATATGGTGAAGGAGAATTCAAAGAAATTTGTTACTGATTTATAGATGGGGGAAAAGTAAAGCACAGCACAAATAAAGGAATGTCAAAGTGAAACTACGAATTTCGTTGACTAAACACAAAGAAGTCAGGAGGTGAAGCTCACTTTAAGATAAAGAATTTTCTCTTGGCTGTGATGATTTTTAGATTAAAAACAGAAAACACCCAGGAATATCAAATAAAAACATATGCAGTAAATTGAGGATTATAAAACTTAATTTAAATGTCATTTTGACAGTGGGAGAAAGAGTTTTAAAGATCATCCACAGAGAAACTATGGGAGAATGTTGTTGCTGGGTGGAGTTGAGTTGATTCCAACTCATAGTGACTCAATGTGACAGAGTACAACAGCCCCATAGGGTTGTCTTGGCTGTAATCTTTATGGAAGCAGATGGTCAGGTCTTTCTCCATGGAGCCTCTAGGTGGATTTGAACCTCCAACATTTTGGTTAGCCGTCGATTGCTTAACCTTGTGCCACCAGAGCTCCTCATGGAGGAATTTTGTTATTGTTGTGTGCTGTCATTTTCGACTCACAGTGTAGAACAGTCCCATAGAGTTTCCCAGACTGAAATCTTTACAGAAGCAGACTGCCAGTCCTTTTCTCCTGGGGAGCAACTGGTAGATTAGAATCTCCAACCTTTCGATCAGCAGCTGAAGGCTTAACCATTGTGCAACCAGGGCCCTTTCTGTGGAGGAATAGTTCCCTTAAAAGTTTTATGTCTTGGCCTAGGGGAATTTGCAGTGACTCCCTGGGCCATAAGAAAAATATGAGACAAATCCCAATTGAGGGACATTCTGTATAATGCCTGATGAGGCTCTTCACCGCTGTCAATATCATGAAAAATAATGAAAATCTGAGAAATTGTCACAAACAAGAGAAGTCTAAGGACACATTACAATTGCATATAATGTCTTGCCATGGATGAGTTACTGAAACAAAAAAATAAATAAAAAATAAAAACTATGGAAATCTGAAAAAAGTATGGACTTTCATTAGTAATAATATTGGTTGACTGATTGTTACAAATGTACCAGGATAATGTAAGAGGTTAACAATAAGAGAAAGTGATCATAAGCTTTATGGGAACTCTCTGCTGTATCTTCACAGTTTTTCTGTACATCTAAAACTGTTACAAAATAAAAATGTTATTTAAAAAACAAACAAGCAAAACTCAAAAGCTTTACAAATTTTTATTTTCCTTATGATATCTATTAGGATGTCTATTGTGTAATATCTTCATTTCTGATCATTTTTTTATAATGAATTCTTTCTGCTCCACCCACTTTCATCCTGATTCTTTTTACCAAGTAATTAATTACCTGTAAACCAGCAGCTAAATGCATCAAGGGAGGTCAGAGTTGGTGCTTCACCTTCACAGACAGTGATCTATACAGGAAATAATTACTTCATGATGAGAAATATAACATCCTTACATCTTTTTGTTTTTGTTTACTTTCTGTATGCCCAGATCTGAATGTTTTTGTGAAGATACAGGTACAGTGCAGGCTTACATCCCTACCTAAGTATCCAAATCTTTACTCTCCTTCTTGTATTCTACCTAGAGTGGTAGGAGTGCTGCTTAACACTTGAGAACAATTCATTAAGAGGAATGCATACAGCAGTTTACTTGAAGGCTCTAAAAACATTTTACATTCTCCAAAATCTGTGTTAAAAAAAAAAAAAAGGTATCTGTTATGAAACTTAATGAACCTTTATATTTACTATTTGGCAAAAAGAAAAATATCATAAATTTTAATTATTTCAGGTTGTATTATATCTTGGAGTCATAGTGAAAAAAAGGGTATCTTCAGCATAGACTCTGGGCTTTAAAAGTGCGATAAAGAATAAAAGAATAATAAGAAAAAAAGACAATTTTAGAACTCAAGAAGTCTTTAGGCCATCTATTTAAATGTACTTTTTATATGTGGAGCCCTGGTGACTCAGTGGTTAAGTGCTACAGCTGCTAACCAAAAGGTTCACAGTTCAAATCCAGCAACCACTCCTTGGAAACCCTATGGAGCATCTCTACTCTGTCCTATAGTGTCATGATGAGTTGGAATCGACTTGACAGCAACAGGTTTGGTTTGGATTTTTTATTAATATGTGATGACGCATATCAATGGTAGCATCCTCACCTTCAACGCAGGTAGCTTGGGTTGGATTCCTGGCCTATACACCTCAAGCACAGCCAACACCCATCTGTCAGTGGAAGCTTCCATGTTGCTATTATGCTGAACAGGTTATAATGGAGCTTCCAGACTAAGAGTGACTAGGAGGAAAAGCCTAGTGATCTACTTCCTAAAATCTACCTTAGTCATACCTCCATCTATAATCATTAGCAAATTTCTTGAATTCTCCTTCACCATATTTATTATATTAATATTTGATTTCCATTCTCACTGACAGCAAAATACATTAGATATTTGTTACCTAAGATCCTGGCCACACAATATCCTCTTGTTTGTAGTACTTCCAGCCTCTCTTCCCAAATCCATTTTCTAAACCATCACTCTTTCAAAGCAAAGATCACGTTATCGTTTGCATGATTTTTTTTATTGTTTGCATGCTGTTTTAGTGACCAAACTTAAATACCATGTTGTTTTTTATAATAAAATAACACTCATTCTATCTTAATCTAGAAAGAGGACAAAGCTTTCTAGGTCATCTCTTCCTTCCTACCTGTCCAAGCCATTCTTCACAGGCTAGTAAATATGTTCTTTATAAAAGGAGGTGACTACATGTTTTGGGAAGGAGACTGAGTGCTGCAAGCAGTGTATGATTGGCTACTAATGTGAAGGTTGGTGGCTCCAGCCCATCCAGTGACTCCATGGAAGACAGGCCTGGTGAACTGCTTCCATAAAGATTACAGCCGAGAAAACCCTATAGAGCAGTTCTACTCTGTAGTGTATGGAGTTGCCATGAGTCACGGAACAACGTGACTTCAACTAACAACAACATCAACATGTTTTAGGTAGATAAACCACTTCAATGGCCTTCAATGTTTTTCATAGTCTGGTCACAATCTACATTTCCATACTGGCCTACCTTTGTTCAACTTCTCCACCTGCACTCCCAATAATGAATTATCATATCCCTTTGCTTTTACTCAGAATTTTACTATGCCTTTCAATTCTGTCTAAGAATATCTTATTTACCAGTTGAGTAGCCAGGCAACTGAACTGAGCCACAGTTGATGCTTTTGATCGTTGGTACAATGGAAAAGCTTGGGGGTAGGGCAGTTCAAAATTTAGGCAAAAGAGTAGATGAGTAAGCACTCCTACTCTTCTTCTTCAGTATTGTGACAGCTATTATGAGTGTTTTGCCTTGTCATATTAACTTTAGAATCAGTTTGTTGATATCCATGAAATAACTTGTTGGGATTTAGATTGGAATTGTGTTAAATGTATAGATCTACTTGAAAAGAACTTTTCAAATTAATGATATGGAGTTTTCCTATCCATGAACTTGGAATATCTCTCCATTTATTAAAATATTCTTTGATTCCTTTCAAAAGAAATTTCTAGTTTTCCTCATATACATGCTGTACCTGTTTTGTTAGATTTATACATCAGTGTTTCCTTTTTTTTGGTGCTAATGTAAATTGTATTTTCTTTTTAATGTTAAATTTTGTTTGGTCATGATTAATTACTGTGGCTGCTAACCAAAAGGTCACAGTTCAAATCCACCAGCCACTTCTTGGAAACCCTATGGGGCGGTTCTACTCTAGCCTATAGGGCTTGTATGAGTCAGAATCGACTCAATGGCAACCAGTTTAGGAAACTTTATTTTATATTAACCTTTTATCCTGAAACCACACTGTAATTGCTTATTAGTTCCAGGAGATTATGTTGTTCTTATTAATTCTCGTGATGGTCTATGTAGACAATCAGGTCATCCGTGAATATAGAGGGCTTTATTTTTTCCTTTCAAATCTGTATACTTTTTTTTTTCCTTATTTTACTGCATTAGCTAGGACTTCCAGTACGATGTTGACTAGAAGTGAGACGGTATACTCTTGCCTCGTTAATCTTCAGAAGAAAGCATCTAGTTTCTCATTGTTGAGAATTTTTTTTTTTAACAAGCTGAGAAAGTTCTTTCTATTCCTATTGTGCTAAAAAGTGTAGGTTTGTGTTTTGTTTTTGTTTTTTTTACAATCAGTGGGTGATGTTTATTGTTGTTGCTAGGTGTCATCAAGTCAGTTCCAACTTATAGCAACCCCATGTGCAACAAAACTAAACACTGTCCAGTCCTGGGCCATTCTGACAATCTTTGCTATGCTTGAGCCTATTGTTGCAGCCACTGTGTCAATCAGTTTTGTTGAGGGTCTTCCAGTTTTTTCTGATCCTCTACTTTACCAAGCATGATGCCCTTCTCCAGGGACAGATCCCTGCTGATAACTCATCCAAGGTATGTGAGACAAAGTCTCCCCATCCTTGCTTCTAAGGAGCATTCTGGCTGTACTTGTTCCAAGACATATTTGTTCGTTCTTCTGACAGTCCATGATATATTCAATATTCTTCATCAACAACATAATTCAAAGGCATCAATTCTTCTTCGGTCATCCTTATTCATTGTCCAGCTTTTGCATGCATATGAGGCGATTGAAAACGCCATGGATGACTGATATAGTGAAATGTTTGCTCTCAGTTAGTTGCTATGGCCATATGATTTTTCTTTTTTAGCCCATTCATTGATTTTCTAATGGCGAACCATCCCTGGATGCCTGGAAAAGTCCCACTTTTTATATTTTATATTATTAGATTTAATTTGCTTAAAAAAAAAAAAAAAGACTTTTCAATCGAGTTGATTCTGACTCATAGAGACCCTATAGGACACAGTATTGCCCCATAGGGTTTCCAAGGAGCAGCTGGTGGATTTGAACTACTGACCTTTTGGTTAGCAGCCTGAGCTCTTAGCTGCTGCATCACTATAATCATGAGAGATATTGTTCTGTAGTTTTCCTTTTCCGTAATACTTTATCTGATATTGTTATTAGGATAATGCTGCTTTCATAGAATGAATTAGGAAATGTTCTCTCTGCTTCTATTTTCTGGAAGATATTTTAGAAAACAGATATTTGTAAGTTCTTCCTTAAATGTTTGGTAAAATTTACCCGTGAAATTACCTAGGCCTGGAGCTTTTTGTTTTGAAAAATTATTAATTATTGAATGAATTTCTTTACTAGGTATAGGCCCATTCAGATGATCTATTTCTTCTTGTGTGAGCTTTGCTAGATGGTTATCTTTCAAGGAATTAGTTCATTTTATTTAAGTTATCAAATTGAGGGGGCATAGAGTTGTCCCTGGAGTTCCTGGGTGGCACAAATGGTTAAATATTGGACTACTAACCAAATGTTGGTGGTCCAAATCCACCCAAAGGGCCTCAGGAAAAAAGCATGGTGATTTGCATCCAATAAGTCACAGCGTTGACAGCCCTATGGAGCAGTTCTGCTCTGCACACTTGAGATCACCATGAGTTGGAATCTACTCAATAGCAACTAACAATAAAAACCACAGAATTGTCCATAATATTACTTTATTATCCTTTTAATGTCCATGAGATTAGTGGTGATAAGCCAGCTTTCATTTTTGATATTAATAATTTGAGTTTCCTCCTTTTTCTTTTGGTTTGTCTGGCTAGAGGGGAGCCCTAGTTGCCCAGTGATTAAGAGCTTGGCTGCTAATCAAAAGGTTAGCAGTTTGAATCCACTACCCACCCCTTAGAAATCCTGTGGGGCAGTTCTACTCTGTCCTATAGAGTTGCTAAGAGTCTAAATCAACTTGATGGCTGTGGGGGCTGGCTAGAGGCTTCACAATACTACTGATATTTTCAAAGAGGTAATATCTGATTTTGTTGATTTCTCAATTAATTTCCAGTTTTTAAATTAATTGATTTCTTCTTTAATTTTTGATCTCTTTTCTTTCTTTAGGTTTATAGCTCTCATCTTTCTCTAGTTTCTTAAAGGTGAACCACTGATTATTTATTTTATATCTTTCTTCTTTTCTAACATATGCATTCAATGCTATAAATTTCCGGCTAAGTATGTCTTTTAGTGCTCACACAAAAGTGAGAAGTAGCAAAGTATTATCTAAAAATGTGTTGTTTAATCTCCAATTATTTGGATACTTTCCAGCTATCTTTCTGTTGGTGGTTTTGAGTTTAATTGTGTTGTGGTCTCAGAGCATACTTTATATGTTTTCTATTCTGTTAGATTTGTTAAATTTGGCTAAAAATATTGTTTATCTTAGTGAATGTTCTAAGTTTGAGAAGAATGTTAATTCTGTTGTTGGATGAAATATTCTGTAAATGTCAATTATTCCATTTATTGATGGTACTGTTGAATTCAGCTATATCCTTAACTAATTTTCTGCCTTCTGGACCTGTCAGTTAGTGATAGAGGGGTGCTGAAGTCTCCAACTATAATAGTGGATTTATGTATCTACCCTTACATTTCTGACAGTTTTTGCCTCATGTGTTTTGGTACTCTCTTTTCAAGGGCAAGAACATAAAGGATAGTTAGGTATTCTTGGAGAATTCACCCTTTTATTATCATGTAATATCTCTATTATTTTTTACAGTCACCCTTGTTCTGAAATTTGTGTTGTTTGAAATTAATATAGCTACTCCAGCTCTCTTTTGATTGGTGTCACTATGGTAGACCTTTCTCCATTCCTTTTAAGTTATCTTTGTCCCAATATATAAAGTGGTTTTCTTATAAACAACATAATGTTGAGTCTTATTTTTGTTTTTAACCCACTGTAACAGTCTCTGTCTTTTAACTGGTTCATTTATAACATTCCCCATGCATCTGTCAGTTTATCATACTGTGGTGGCTTGTGTTTTGTTGTGATGCTGGAAGCTGTGCCACTGGTATCAAATACCAACAGGGTCAATCATGGTGGACAGGTTTCAGCTGAGCTTCCAGACTAAGACAGACTAGGAAGAAGGACCCGGTGGCCTACTTCTGAAAAAATTAGTCAGTGATAACCCTATAAATACTAGTGGAACATTGTCTGATACAGTGCCGGAAGATGAGCTTCTCAGGTTGGAAGACACTCAAAATATGACTGGCGAAGAGCTGCATCCTCAAAGTAGAGTTGGCTTTAATGATGTGGATAAAGTCAAGCTTTTGAGACCTTTATTTACTGATGTGTCATGACTCCAAATGAGAAGAAATTGCTGTAAACATCCATTAATGCTTGGAATATAATGTGGAACGTACAAAGTATCAATCTAGGAAAATCGTAAATCATCAAAAATGAAATGCGAAGCATAAACATCAGTATACTAGGTATTAGTGAGCTCATATGGACTAGTATTGGCTATTCTGAAACAAACAATCATATGGTCTACTATGCTGAGAATGGCAAATTTAAGAGGAATGGTGCTGCATTCATTGTCAAAAAACATTTCAAGATCTATTCTGAAGTACAATTCTGTGAGTGATACGAAGACCAGTTGATATGACTATTATTCAAATTTATACACCAACCACTTAGCCCAAAGATGAAAAAATTGAAGATCTTTACCAACTTCTTCAGTCTTAAATTGATCAAATAGACAATCAAGAAGCATGCCGGCATTTGGAATGTGAAAGTTGGAAACAATGAAGAAGGATCAGTAGTTGGAAAATATGGTCTTGGTGACAGAAACAATGTCAGAGACGGCAAGATAGTATTTTGCAAGACCAATTACTTCTTCATTGCAATACCTTTTTTCAACAACTTAAACGACAACTGGACCTTGCCAGATGGAATACACAGGAATCAAATTGACTTACATCTGTGGAAAGAGACAATGGAAAATCTCAGTATCATCATTCAGAACAAAGTCAGGGGCCAACTGTGGAACAGAAAATCAATTGCTCATATGCAAGTTGAAGAAAATTAGAACAAATCCAGTATAATTTTTATGTTTGTCCCTCTATAAGTGATTTTTTTTCTCTCTGATTTCCTTCACTTTTTTTTTTGGCATTGGATTTATGCAGTTTGAATATGATATGTCTAGGTGTAGATTTTTTTGGCATTAGCTTCCTTAATGTTATCTGGAATTCCTGTATCTGTAGTTTGGTGCCTCTCGTACATTTGGAAAAACTTCGTCCATTTTTACTTGAAATATGCCCCCCCTCCTTTTTTTTTTTTTCTCCTTTTGGTATTTCCATCACACACGTCACAACTTTTGCAATTGTCCAATTTCTATTGAATTTTTAGCTACTTTTAATGGCACAGACTGGTACCCATTATTGTTTAATTAAAAAACAAAACTTGGCCATTGATTCTGATTCATAGTGACCCTATGGGACAGAGTAGAACTGCCCATACTGGAACATGCTCTTCTGCAAAGTGTTGACTCCCATACTGTATCTTTCTGATTTTACTCAATTTTTGATGCTTTGAGGGAGTTATTTAAACATATTTTATCAATATTTTATAATTGTTAACTATGGGAGTGTTAGTTTGATAGGTGCTAACTCAATAATGTTAGAAATGGAAGTTTTGTGAAGCTGCTTTCCTTACCTCAGCCCTCCTTACATTAGTCAGATGACCTCACTGCTTTCTGACCTCATCTAAAGAAATAACATTTTATTTCAAGCAAAAAGGTCTATTACATTCAGAAACTATGTATTTGCTTTGTATATTTTAAATGCCTTAGCAAAGTATTTGAGATCTTTAAGATCTTGTACAAACTTACTTTGCCACACATATTGACCTTATAGGACAGACTAGAATTGCCCTATAAGGTTTCTAAGGAGTGACTAGTGGATTTGAACTGCAGACCTTTTGGTTAGCAGTCTGAGCTCTTAGCCACTTCATCACCAGGGCTCCTAATAATATGTAACACATCATATTGGTTATTTTTTGAGAATTCACTGTTTCTAAAATATACTGTATGTTTTCATACACTTCCACTCCTTCTGTGATTATATTTTCTCTAATTATAATGATCTTTCTGTCAGTATCCTCAAATCCTTCTTGTTCAGCTCATATGTAAGTGCCCCACAAGCAAAAATACATATTCTGTCATACGTGCCCCCAGTGAATACAGATTCTTTCTCTGGAAAGAACTTAACACATTGTATGATTGTTTGTAGTAAGCTTGTTTCTCTTCTTCAATAAATTGTCCCCTCCTTGAATAATTTTCATATTTTATAGTTCCCCAATGGCATCTTTTAGAGGTTTTGCCACATAGCAAGCATATCATGAATGAACATTTCCCTTGTATTCCTGCACATTTTCTCCATCAGCCCTTTTTGGTGGTGGATTTTTGACCTTCTGTTGACACTTACATTATGAATTTTACTGGATAATCTGAAATATCAACTGTTGGTTTTTGTTTGTGTGCTTATGCACACACCTAGCCTCTGAAACTTAGCCATGTGCGGTCTTTTTCTGGCTCCTGATATATGCCTATTCTTCCAACCTGGAATTTAGCTTCTCTGATCCAACAAACTCTATTTGTAAAATGGCTTAACACCCTCCTCCTTCAAAAAAAAAAAAAAAAAAAAAACGGAGCTCTGGAAACTTTGACACAATCACATCTCCACGTATTTGAAAATAAAGCAACTCACAGCTTCTCAGTGCAGAGCTTAAACACAGTTGATCATTTCTTTATTACAAGGTGGGGTTAGTAACTCATCCAGGTGTATTAACCGGATTATAGTAATTACCATGCTCAGTCATGTTTGCTTTCTCAGTGGCTTTCTGATGTTCATGCAGCCAGATGGGTTCTAATTTTTTGTTGGTGTTCATCACAGGCATTAATTGAATAATCAATGCTTTTGGTTTGATGAAAAAGGACTGCCTTTGTGTCATATGAATTAGCATCCCAAAAGCAAAAAAAAAAAAAAAATCATGGTTATCTCATGCTATGGATGGAGAATTATTCCTACTGTAGATTTGGATTCACCTGAATATTTAAACAATTATGTATCCCATTTTTCATTAAGTCATTTCATGGAATTGTGGGAAGCAATAAAAAAGGTCTTCTCAGTAGGGTTTTGATCCAGGAGCCTAGGTGAGCAGAGAAAGACTGCAGCAGCTTTCAGACCAGGAAGAAGACAGAGCCACTGACAGGACTGGATAGATTGAATTGGTGTCTTAATTTAGTCAGGGGAGTCAGCTAATATAGGAGCAGTCTATCAGGCAGAGGGTAAGTTCATGAAGGTCAATATAGTAGATGAATTGCAAATATGACCCCAATTAGTCTCCTTCATTTGTCCACATACCTTGTAGCTCCTCCCATTAAAAGATGGACTCTGTTTCTCTAAACCAATCTATCTGAAAGACCTGATTATTGGCTTTGGACAATAAAATGTGGCAAAAGTGATATTGTATCAGTTCTGAGATTAGGCCTTAAGGGATCTTGCATGCTTCTCTTCACTTTATTGGAAGCCTGACAAGCCACCGTGAGAATATCAGGGTACCCGCTGAATTATAAGAGACGTATCATATTTCTTACCTTCTCTTTCACCCAGACAACAGCCATCCAAACTCAAGACCTGTGAGGCCATCCGCTAGCCATATTGCCCAATGTTCAAAGGTGCATGAATGAGTCTTCTCAAAAATAAGCCAAGGCTGGCTCACATTAGCAGAGCCTAGTTGATTTATATAACTGTAAAAAAATAAGTAATTGTAAATAAATACATGAATATTGCTAGACCACACTGAGGCTATGTGATTCTTTTTGTCAATATAATTAACTAACATAGTAATACACAGTGGCAAAGAAGAGGCAGGTACTATACATCTAGGGAGAATCTGGAATGCAGAAGAATTTCTAGGTAACCTCTAGTAAACTAGATGTGTGAGTTATAATCTCATTAATATGAGATACCTAGAATGGTCAGATGTATAGAGATCAAAGTTTTATAGTAGTTACCAGGAGCAGAAGAGAGAAGGAAAAGAAGAATCATTATTTAGTAATCATCGAGTTTCTGTTTATGGTGATGGAAAATTTGGCAGTGGATACTGGTGATGGTTGCACAACATGATTGATGTAATTGGTGTCACTGAATTGTTCAACATTCAAAATGTTGAATGGGCAAATATTGTGTTAGCTATATTTTTACAATAATAAAAATGAGAAATCATCTTAAAAAATACTGGAAAATTTTTTTTTTCTTTCTCTCTCTTCTCTTTTTCCTGTTTAATTCATTTTATCAATAGAGGGAGTTCTGATTTGGAAAGTGGGCAGATGACTATTAATTAATTTTCTTCCTGACTCAGGCATAGAGAGATGAGTCTACTTCTTCACGTTGAGTATAATCTGAAACTTGGCAAGTCCAGTTACATTTGGTAAGGAAAGTCCTCAAAGATTTGCATGGATGTGAGACTCTAGATTTATATACCAAAATTAGGCGGCAAGGCTGGGTGGAGAGGGTGCCTAACTGGGTTATTAATCTAAGGAGTTATAACAAAAGGAGGGAGAATGTATAGTATATTCAGGAAGCAAAATAGGCATATTGCAAGTTTGAAGTTTTGTTTGAGAATGTTACTAAACTGGCAGGCATCTTAGATGAATGTAGCAAAGATAATAAAGAAAATAGCTGATTCAGGAAAAAGACCCAAGTGAATTGAAGCCTTTTTTTTTTTTTTTTAACCATTAACAACATATCCATGGAACAAATGGTCCCACACAAAGATTTTAAATTGAAATAATATATTGGCAATATGGGCATAGTTTCCAATAATGAAACAGGCAAATACATAAAAAAAAAAATTCTTTCACCTGTATGAAAAAGGATAAAAAAAAAGATCAAACTCAAGATAAATATAGGATATTGTCCTTCATACATGAAAGTGAGAGTAGCTAACCTGGCACAACACTACATGTGAGTTTAATTACTTCACAAATAATTGTGATGGTTTTACACAGTTCTACTCAGAATAGCCTATTTGGTATTCCTTGTGATATATGTCATCTTAACAAATTTTGTGATTGTTAAGGTATACTTTTTGACCATGAATTGTTCCCCTCTCCACCCCAATATAGCAAATCTTAATACTTTTTCCCTCATCAATTAGCCTATAATCCTTTCTTACTGATAAAGATTGACACCACCTCCAATGTGCATACGTATTTTAATACGTCTCTGTCTCTAAAGCAGTTATTCTGGTCTGCACTCTCATCTGAAAAGAAGAGAAAATGTTACTTCCTATAAAACCAAACCAAACCAAGTTCTCCCACCTCTATCCTATATGCCATAATTGCATGACACTTGATGGAAGCTGAATTTTTTCTCTACTGTTGCTTTTTCCTTTGCCTTCAAAAGTATAGCATAGTGTAGGGGAAGAAAAGGATTTATGTCATTAGTGAACTATTACCTTTGGAAAGTCATTTAACTTTTCTGAAACTTTTTCTTTATATGTAAATAGACAAAGGTTAATAATGTCTATTTCACAAGATTGCTTTGTATCAGGGATGATACCTTACAGGAAATGGATGGCACGCTCAGATGAAGTAATTAAGGAGCCTTTAAGGAAGGATCGATTTAAGAGAGTGTGGACACAGTTGGGGGAAACCAAAAAGAAATGGTAAGTCACCTCATGGCTAGCAACAAGCAGGGAGATGCCACCACTCCTGAGCATGAAGGTAACAGAGCAATCACTGGAACGTAAAGATAAAGAAATAGTTGAAAAAGAGGGCTGCCTGAAAGAAGCAGATGGAATAATTCTGTCTACAGCCCTCACCAGGTGGCACCTATTCACAGATCTAGCTCTCACTGGACATTGTATCTTTATTTCCTCCCAGTGTCCTTTCAGCAAAAGTGTCGGGGTGGGGAAAGAACTGTTTTCACTGCTAAACTTTAAGTACCTCACCATCCTTCTGTTTTTCTTTTTTGCTCGCTCATCTGTAACTATTTGCTTTATTGAAATCTCTTCATGTGAAATGTTTGGGGTAAATCTATTAAAGAAAAAAAAGGTATTATATATTTTATCTTTTCACGTATTCATTCTTATGCACCTGAATCGTTTTTCTTTCTAATTTGAAATTTACTTTTCTCATGGCTTGTGGAAATTCCTTAATCTGTTTTTGGATTTATGAGTCTACATTAGTCTATCTTTTAGGCAGTTTCTGAAAGCATACATCTCCTTTTCTTCCTACCCCAAAGTGAGTGTACCTCAGGTCTAAAAGGTTCATTTCTGTTCATCTTTTATGGTTTCAGATAAACCAAACTTGTTGCCATTAAGTGGATTCTGACTCATAGCGACCCTATAGGACAGAGTAGAACTGCCCCTTAGGGTTTCCAAGGAGCTCCTGGTGGATTTCAGTTGCTGAACTTTTGGTTAGCAGCCCAGCTTTTAACAACTATGCAACCAGAGTTTCTGATAGTTCATGAATATTCATAGCAACTACTTCTTTGAAATAATGGCTCCCAAATATTAATTTACAGACATGTTCTTTCATCTGAGTGATAGTTTTGAAATATGATTATGATAGATGCTCATTGGAGACTGGAGTATATGCAATTGTAACTTCTTACTATAATTTTGAATATTCTACTGTAATCTCAAACTTATATTGTGTTTTGGACAAGAGTTTTACTGTTCTCTGTCTTATAAGTGCAACCAATTTTATTATAATTAGCCTAAAATGGTATATGTTTCCTCAGAATTAAAGTTCTTAAGGCTATTCTTGAAAATGAGTTGTGGGATGACATCAAGGCCATCATAAAGGAAGAAATAAAAGGTCATTAAAAAGACAGGAAGGAAAGAAAATACCAAATGGACGTCAGAAGAGACTCTGAAATTTACTCTTAAATGTAGAGGAGCTAAAGCAAATGGAAGAAATGATGAAGTAAGAGAGCTGAACAGAAGATTTCAAAGGATAGCTTGAGAAGACAAAGTAAAGTAATATAATGAAATATGCAAATATTTGGAGTTAGTAAACCAAATGGGAAGAACACATTCAGCATTTCTCAAGCTGAAAGAACTGAAGAAAAAATTCCAGCCTCGAATTGCAGTACTCGAGTTTATGCACAAAATATTGAACAAGGCAGGAAGCAGCAAAAGAAGATGGAGGGAATACACAGAGACACTGTACCAAAAAGAACTGGTTGATGTTCTACCGTTTCATGAGGTAGTATATGATCAAGAACCGATGATATTGAAAGAAGGAGTCCAAGCTGCACTGAAGACATTGGCAAAAAACAAGGTTCCAGAAATTGCCAGAATATCAATTGAGATGTTTCAACAAACAGATACAACACTTGAAGTGTTCACTCACCTCTGCCAAGAAATTTGGAAGACAGCTTCGTGGCCAAACAAATATGGAAGAGATTTATATTTGTACCCATTCCAAAGAAAGGTAATTCAACAGAATGCAGAACTAATTGAACAATATCATTAATATCACATGCAAGTAAAGCTTTGCTGAAGATAATTGAAAAATGGTTGTAGCAGTATAGCATCAGACCAGAAATTCAAGCCAGATTCAGAAGAGGATGTGGAATGAGGGTATCATTGCTGATGTCAGATGGATCTTGTCTGGAAGCAGAGAATGCCAGAAAGATGTCTACCTGTTTTATTGACTATGCAAAGGCACTAGACTGTTGATCATAACAAATTATGTATAACATTGTGAAAAATGGGAATTCCAGAACACTTAACCTGTACATAGACAAAAAGGCAGCCATTCAAGTAGAACAAAGGGATACTGTGTGCTTTAAAATCAGGAAAAGTGTGTGTCAAGGTTGTATTCTTTCAATACACTTATTTAATTTGTATGCTGAGCAAATAATCCAAGAAGCTGGACTATATGAAGAATAATGAAGCATCAGAATTGGAGGAAGACTCATTAACAACCTGTGATATGCAGGTGACACAACGTTGCTTGCAGAAAGTAAAGAGGACTTGAAGCACTTACTAATGAAGATCAAAGACCACAGCCTTCAATATGATTACACCTCAACATAAAGAAAACAAAAATCCTCGCAACTGGACCAATAAGCAGCATCATGATAAACGGAGATAAGATTAAAGTTGTCAAGGGTTTTGTTTTACTTGGATCCACAATCAACACCCATGGAAGCAGCAGTAAAGAATTTAAAGGGTGCATTGCATTGGGCAGATCTGCTGCAAAAGACCTACTTAATTAAAGTGTTCTAAAGCAAAGAGGTCACTTTGAGGACTAAGGTGAGCCTGCCCTAAGTCATGGTATTTTCAATCACCTCATATGCATATCAAAGCTGGACAATGAATAAGGAAGACCAAAGAAAAATTGATGCATTTGAATTATGGTGCTGGTGAAGAATATTGAATACCGTGTGCCATAAGAACAAACAAATCTGTCTTGGAAGAATTATGAGAATTCTCCTTAGAGAATATGCATTGGACATGTTATCAGGAGAGACCAGTCCCTGAAAAAGAACATCATGGTTGGTAAAAAAGAAGGTCAGCGAAAAAGAGAAAGGCTCTCAAGGAGATTGACTGACGCATTGGCTGCAATACCGGGCTCAAAAGTGTGAATATGGCACAGAACTGGACAGTGTTTCATTCTGTTGCACATACGGTCTCTGTGAGTTGGAAGTGACTAGAGAACACCTAACAACAACAACAAAAGGCTATTCTGTATAGGTACTTTTATGAATTAGCATAGTTTGCTGCATATAAGAGCTTAATAAATGTTTGTTAAATGAATGATCTCCAAACTAATTAATATTAATAAAAAAATAATAGAAATCATATTTCTCACCAGTTCCCATTCCTACTAATGTCTTTATTTTCTTTTTACTCAACTAAATTTGAAGCATTAAAGTAATTCATGAGAATTATCATAGATCCAATTAGTCTCCATATCATACTGATTCATTCTTAAATAAGATTTGTGTTTCTTAGTTTGTCTTTTCTTGTCATTTCTCTTGGCACTGCCCAAGTTTATTACAAAATATGTGAGTTACTGCTTTGATTACAGGCATTTCTTCTCCATCTACTGTTGCAATTACTTTCAGAACAAACTTTCTGCAATATAATGTGTTTTACATCATTCCCCAGCCATTGACTTTTTCTGCCACAGCTGTGAAGGCTGTAAATATTGACGAAAGAGCCATTTTGAAGTTTTGTAGGTGGTAAGAGTCATTTCCTGATTACAAACTGAGCTAAAAAAGTCACATACACACTCTTCCCATGACTGGAAAATAGTAAGATTCTTCCTATGAAAAATCATTCAAATTACTTCTTCCACATCAATTCTGAACCCTATAATGAGATCAGGAACAAGATTACTTATATTACACTCAACAATTTATAAGCTATATAAGAATGAAAGTATTATCTGTCTTACTAGGGAGTTTTTAACATTATACCTTGTGTCAAACTAAATGGTACAGGTAGGAATTTAAATGTTTTCCTCATTAGAACTATGATATAATCAATCCCTAAGGAATAATCCAACATTAGGTTTTTATAGAGTACCAAAAAAAAAAAAAATTTTTTTTTTTTTTACTCTGTTCCCTGAAGTCGCCTTTAGGTTTTGACAATATAATATTACAGTGCCTACTCACATATATTATTTTCTGGTTGAACTCTGTGCCTCACATACTATAAATCCATCTAAATACTAATAACACGGAAAACAGAATTTCTTTAAGATGTAATAAATTATCAATTTAAATATGCTACCTAGTGCTTCACATAGAGCTTTTAAAATTTATTACTTTCGTATTAATTTCCATTTAATACTCCTTAATTTCTAAATTATATATATGTATATAAAATCAATCTCCTTTGCTTAAGGGTTCATCACATAATTTAAGCTGATCACCACCAGCCATTCTCTACTGGTGAACAGTAGAAAACATACATTTTCTTGATGACTATAACGCCAGTGTAAACTTCAGGGTTCATATTCTGTTTCAAAAGATATATGAAGAAATACTCAGAAAGTAAATCACTAAAAAATCATTGGAAGACTGACCTAGGAAGATAGTCATAGTCTGCATGTGTGAGGGATCTTCTGTGACACAGGTTAGGTGAGGACAAAGTCTTTGGAATTGCAAGGTACTAAGTTTCTACTATATATTTTAGGGATACATGAAGTGTAATGTGTGTAGACACAGCAATGATGTCTATCTGTATAATTTCTCCAATACATAAAATACCGAGTTAGCCAATTAAGGAGTTGAAATACAGCCAGCACATTACTTGCCAAACTGTGTACGCTAACACAAGATGGCATATGACCAGAGTGGGCACTTTTTCTAATATTCTAATTTAAAAGAACCCCCAAAAAGCTAAATAAGTCTGTTAGCACAGTGGTTATGTGCTTGGCTGGTAGCCAAAATGTTGGTGGTGTGAACCCAATAGCTGCTCCATAGGAGAAAGATGTGGCAGTCTACTCCTGTAAAGATTACAACCTTGGAAACCCTATGGGTCAGTTCTACTCTATTCTATAGGGTCACTACGAGACAAAATTGACTTGACAGCAATGGGTTTGGCAATGGGTTTTCCATCAGAACTGACAAAGAGGAGAGAAAACATAAATTACCAATCTAAATAAAGGAAAGAAAGGACATTACTACAGATGATACAGACATTGAAAAGATACTAGGAAGATATTATAAGTAAGTTAAGGTCAATATTTTAAATTTAGGTAAAATAATTTACTCAAAAAACAAATCTGTAATTTAAACTCTTCTTACAGTGATAATTTCAGGCCAAAGTGACTTTGCCAGTAAAATTTTCAAATGTTTCTCAAAAAAATTGCTGTAAAATTCCTTAATGAACATATCAAAATATGTTCTATTAGCTAGAACATATGTTAACTATGATCTCATGAAACAGAGAGTATGTAATCAAATTGCATTTCTTCTAGTTAAGTGGATGGGTTCAATACTTGAAAACAAAGCAATGTCATTCATAAAATTAATAGAAAAAAGAAAAAATATATATAATCATCTCAATAGATCAGGAAGCAATTGAAAAAATTAGCAGATATTCATGATAAAAATTCTTAGTAACCTTTAAATGGGAGGAAACACTCTTAGTATGATAAGGAATATCTACAGAAACCTGTAGTAAACATCATATTTATGATAAATTATTGAAAATTTTCTCCCTGAAATTGGAGAAGAGGCAAGAATGGCTGCTGTCATCACTTGAACTAAATGTTGTACTAAACAACCTTGCCAGTAAAATAAAATGGAAAAATAAAAGATACAAAGGTTTAAAAAAAGTTATGTCTCATAATTTGTCTTATAGGTTAAAATGGAGGCATAAATTTAAAAAAGTGATATAAACTATTAAAGTTGATCAGGAAATGAAACAAATTACATGTAAACAAGGTTAATAAAAATATTTTTTGTATATACTGTTGTATGCTGTTGTTTTTAGGTGCTGTCGGGTCAATTTTTACTCATAGCGAAAAAATAAATAGAGAATTAAATTAAAGTAAAGTCCATTTGTATTATCACCAAAATCATTAAACACCTTGGAATAATGCTGATGAAAGTAGTAGAAGGCCTTTATACAGAAAGCTAAAAAGCAGGTATGAAAGAAATTAAACAATAAATTAGTTGAGGAATATATAGTATAAGGTTTGGAGTGACAACTACTCATCTTCTATCAACATGAACAATTAAATTCACAAGATAATTCCAAAATTTAACTGAACATACAACAGGCCCAAAAGACTCAAAGCCATCTTGAATGGAAAGAACAATGTTAGAAGATTATAATAAAAGATGTCAAGTCTTTTTTAAAATTACAGTAGTAAAAACAGCACAACATTGGCACAAAGATTGTCCAGTACACCAAAAGAGCAGAAAATAAATTTCAGAAATAGAGCTACACCAAATTTATGTAGAATATTTCATTAATATACAGAACCACTGCTGTCAAGTCGATCCCTACTCATAGCAACCCTATAGGACAGAGAACTGCCCCATAGAGTTTCCAAGGAGCACCTGGTGGTTTCGAACTGCCAACCTGTTGGTTAGCAGCTGTAACACTTAACCACTATGCCACCAAGGTTTTCTTATGAAATTGATCTTTGTCTGTATTCTGTAGGATAGGTCCAAATTCTTTTTGCCCCCCTCCTTTCCACATAGATCACCAATTGTTTGGACATCCTTTATTGAAAAACATTATTTGCTCTCCTCTGTATATGTATATATGTGTGTGTGTGTGTGTGTGTGTGTGTGTGTTACCATACAGAGGAGAGTAAATAATCTTTTTCAAATAAGTGATGCAAGAACTATTGGTTATCTATGTGGAGGGAAGGGGGCAAAAATAATTTGGACCTATACTACAGAACATAGACAAGGATCAATTTCATATGGATGGTAGATATAGATTTGAAAGGTAAATAAATAAAATCATCTTAAAGAAAATATAGGAGATTATATTCATATCCTTAAAGTAGGCAAAAAATTCTTAAAGAGGACATAAAATGCACCAACCATCAAAAAAATAAGAAGGTTGAGCAAATGGATTTACGAAAATTAATTTCTGTTCATCAAAACACTCCATTAAAAGAAAGAAAATGCAAACTGTAAAGTTAGAGGAACTATTTGCAATATGAATATTCCACAAAAGACTCAGACTATGGAGAATATCTATCTACCTATCCAAAATATATAAAGAATTTCTACAATCAAGAAAAAGATAACTGCTCAGCCCCCTCCCTGACCCCTTATCAGAATCACGTAGTTTTGCTTCTGTAACAATAATAAAGAAGGGGATGAGAGTTGAATTAGGTTTTGGTGGTTGTTTTTTCCCTGCTTCCCTTGGATGCATAATTGACTTGTAGCCTAAAAATTTCAAGAAAAGCAAATTTAAAATGTAAATATGCTCTCATGTTCATCTTCATTTTTTTCCCTCCCTATTGCACTTAGGTTATCCAGGCTTGCTTATAGCAGTTTTCTTCTTTAAGTAAAACTTTCACATATATAGAACAAAATAACTCACAGAAAAATAAAAAGCAATAGGAGAGAGAGAAGGAGGATGGAAGGAGTAAGAGGAACAAAAAAGAAAACAGGTTTAGAGAAACAAGACGATTGATATTTCCAATTTTATATGAAATTCCCAAATGTTAATTTTTGGGAGTAGAAAAAACCAAAACCAAACCTGTTGCCATTGTGTTGGTCCCAACTTAACAGTGACCCTATAAGACAGAGTAGAATTGCCCCATAGATTTTCCAAGGAGTGCCGGTGGATTTGAACTGAGCACTTAACCACTATGCCACCAGGGTTTGGGAGTAGGGGAAGACCTATATAGAATTGAAGTAGTTAAGAAAAGGAGATGGTTATGCTTACGTGAATAAACAAACTTAGCAAATTCAGACCCATTCTTTAAAGCTGTATAAAACACCTCACGAAATGCCTTCATTGCTTTGAACTCTTCTGGCCACTTGCTCTTAAGTTCTTGTTAGCTATTCAAGAAGCTGAATCGTCAAACATCTTGTCTACCGAATCTCCAAGGAGGTCTAATTGTTTTTTAAGCTCACTCTGACACTTCTCTTTTCTTTTTTCACTGTGATACTTTTAGCCTCATAATCATTATATAACTTTATCTTATCTTAGTCTTTATCAAGTAACTCTACTTATTTCCTATCTGCTTTGGCATTTATACTCCTTGTTTTGCACATACCTAACTACTTTGTATTTTGAGTGGTTCTTTTTCTACATACAATTTTCTGTAATTTCATTAGATTGACAAGGCTCTACTATATGCTAAACAATTTAATTGTGAACCGTAAAAGAATGCACATATTTTTAATGCTTTTTTCATTTAAATATTCTCATTCTGCTTTTCAGTGTTGTTAGCATTTGTTATTGGAAAATAGCACATAATAAGCTCCACTCAATCTTTGTATTAAATCTGTTGATTCAATGCAGCTTCATTAAAAAAAAAAGATATGGTTTATTTAAGTTTCCTGTGTCAAATGGAGTACTTTGTGAATGTTGTAGGATGGTGATAGAATAGTGTTGTTCCAATTCTTATTTTGTTATAACGTTCAACCTGGAATCATTTTATTTTCAAAAGTATTCCTCCACATACATTAATTGGCCTATTCTTAACTGTAGTGTTCTCAGGGACTACATCAGTCTTCATTTTCTCTACTCTCTTCTCATGAAATCCTTCTTTTTAAAAATGAGATATATTTCTTTAGGCATGCTTCCTCTTGCTGTATTAGTGGAGACAAAGTACCCTTCCATTCCTACTCCATAAGTTACTGTTCTTACCAAACACTTAACACCCATTCAAAAAACTAGAAATCCTTTCACTTATCTAGTAGTAGGCAATGATGATACAAAGTATCTATCCAGTTGAATTTGCAAGATTTACTTGTATAGAAGATATCTTAGTAACTTAAATGAGATGCCCATGGCATGACTGCAATTGTGAGTGACAAAGTTTGGATGCTTGTCAGGATTTTATAAGGTGATATTTCCATAATTTCTACATAGGAGCATTTTAGGGAGATTGCTTCTTTCCCAATCTTAGTATTTCCTTTCATGTTAAGGGAGCTCAGTTCTTAAGAAATGTCTGGCCTTTTCCCAGCCATCTATGCTTTCTAGTCCTGGAAATGTAGAGTTACTTACCTGAATCGTTAATTTGGTAATAAAAAAAAAATCTGGGCATGCTCATCTCAGATCTGCCTCCCTTTTAGGATGTATGCTTCTCTGTGACGTTTCTATGTGAAAACAAGCCTACCATGATCCACAGTTACTTACACAAGAGATACGTAGTTTGTGCAATTCTAGGGTTTAATTCATATGGCTTTCTTAGTTCACTGCACGTTCAAAATGAGATTTAATCAGTTGCAAAGGTGGCTGCATTAGCCTCCATCTGCTATCTTGCTGTTTTACAAAATTTAGGGTACCTATCTTGCAATTTTTATCTTGCAGCCATGTTAAATCAAATCACATTATTATTATTATTTTTTTTATAGGTCTAATGAAGTCAGAAGAAACATACCTGCAGATCAGGGAGCAGAAGGTAAAGTCTCACTTCTTGTACCAGAAACTTCTACCCTCAAACTGGAAAAAAGGTCAAAGTACTCTATCTTGTTGCTTGGTCTTCCCTCACAAATCCTCATGGAAGCTCATTTTGATAGAAGTTTCTATTTGCATTTTCTTGTTCTATGAAAACAAATGATACTTTTATCAGTGGCTCCTTTGAACTAGAGGAGGAGTCCACATTTGTCTTTCAGAGCTGTGGGCACTCAGATGCTCCCAAATGACACTTGATTTACTGTTCTTCAAGTTTTTGTTAAAATGTTACCTTCCAAGCAAAGCCTTCACTGATTATCTGATTTAAAATTTCAACTCTTTGCCTCACTCTTCCAACATTTATTTCCATAGTACTTAACACCTTCTAAAATGGTCGTAACAGTTTTTTTAGGTAGTTAGTACTTAATTGGAAACACTGGTGGCGTAGTGGTTAAGTGCTACGGCTGCTAACCAAAGAGTCAGCAGTTGAAATCCTCCAGGTGCTCCTTGGAAACTCTATGGAGCAGTTCTATTCTGTCCTATAGGGTTGCTATGAGTTGGAATTGACTCGATGGCACTGGGTTTGATTTTGGCTTGGTTAGTATTTAATTGTTCCATCTGACAGATGGGGTATTGGATATACAGAGAATTTAAGTGAACTGGCTAATAATGTTCCACGTTATTTTAACAGAATACATCCATAGACATACAATATCAATGATGTTTACTGTATATGCACAATTAGAAGATATGGCAGATGGGTAGACACAGTGGCTGCAACAGTGGGCTCATAGTAACAATTGTGAGAATGGCACAGGACCGAGCAGTGTTTCTTTCTAATATACCTAGGCTTGCTATGAATTGGAACTGATCCAATGGCACCTAAAAACGACTCTATCACCCATGCTCCTCCTTCAAGAGCTGGTGTTTTTCACTTTATAAATTTACCCTTGAGTTTGGGGTCATTACTTTACTGCTTTGTTTAATTCATTTAGCAATATTAGATACGGAAATCAGTAGCTTGAAAATTTTCTTTAAAGGAAAATGATTCTCAACAGGAAAATGTAGTCTGTAGTTCAAAGCTCATTAAACTCTCAAGAGTCATTATTACATTAAGTCTCATTAACAAATGTTGGGACAATAAAGATGTATTATTTTAGTCCTCATTTTAGTCAGCAGTTAACTAAGGACAAATCTCTATAAGTGGCCTCAAACTCTTGATTATTGTGAACTTATGTGGGATAAATAACCAGACAGTTCATTTACTATACTCACTCCCACCTTGAGTTGGAATAGAACTCAAATTATAGAGGAACAAAAGAAGTAAGTTTCAGGAAACCTGTGGCTAGCAATATATATATATATATAACTTGTTATTTAATGATGGAACAAGAATAAGAACATACACAACAGATTTTATAGTCTAAAACAGAGGTTGGAAAATTCCTTCTTAAAGGCCCCATTGGTAAATATTTTAGGCTTTAGGGGCAACACAGCCTCTGTTGGCGATATCTCACCTCTGCTGTTGTAGTGCAAACGCAGCCATAGACAATATGTAAACTACTGGGCGTGTCTGTGTGCCAATTTTTTTTTTAGTATGAAAGCAGGCTGGATTTGGCCTACAGGCCAGTTTGTCAACCCCTAGTTTAAAAAATTATCCTAGAAGAAAAAATTATCGTATATTTTTAATTCACTTACACAAAGTGTATACAGCTAATATGTAAAGGTCGTTATGCATCAGTCACATATTAAATTCCAAATACCATGTGAATATATGTATACCTGTCGCCATCAAGTTGATTCCTACTCATAGTGACCCTATAAGACAGAATAGAAATGTCCCATAGTGTTTCCAAGGAGCAGCTGATGGATTCGAACTGTTGACCTTTTGGTTAGACACTGAGCTCATAACCGCTACACCACCAGAGCTCCACTTGTGTAGAAAACCTTGGTGGCACAGTGGTTAAGAGCTACAGGTACTAATCAAAAGGTCAGCAGTTTGAATCCACCAGGCGCTCCTTGGAGATCCTATGGGGCAGGTCTAGTCTGTCGTATAGGGTCACTATGAGTCAAAATTGACTCCACGGCAATGGGTTTCATATGAATATAAACTTACTATTGCTCATAACGGAAACCCTGGTGGTATAGTGGTTAAGAGCTACGGCTAATCAAAAGGTTGGCAGTTTGAATCCACCAGGCACTCCTTGGAAACTCTGTGGGGCAGTTCTAACTTGTCCTATAGGGCCACTATGAGTCAGAATTGACTCCATGGCAATGGGCTTTTTTTTTTTAATTCCTTCTAATAGTTTTTTCAGGTGGTTAGTATTTAATTGTTTTATCTGACAGATGGGATATTGGATATACAGAGAAGTTACGTAAACTGCCTAATAATGTTCACGTCATGTTAATAGAATACATCCATAGACACACAACATCAATGATGTTTACTGTTTACGCACAATTAGAATATTTAATACTGTCATTAAAAAAAATTGGTGATTCACATTTTACAATATATCATTTAATAAATTAAATATATTTTATTAGAAAATAAGGGGCTTAAGTTCGTCTGTGCACACTAAGGAGTTTAATAAATATTGCCCCACAAATTTTACTGATATTCATTGGTAAAACTACATTTCTAGTGATTCTTAACCAGGGACAATGCTGCCCATTTATAGGACAGTTGGAAAGGGTTAGGTGTGATCTTTGATCATCACTCTGTCTGGAAACATTGTTGGTATTTCATGGGCAGAGAAGCCAGGTGTGCCAAAAGTTCTGCAACACAGGGAACAGTCACGCCCAATCAAGAATTGTCTTACTCAAAATTCCAACAGACACATGATAAACTATATTAGCTATATTACTCTAAAGCAAAACTGTTAGCTTAGGAAAACCACAGTTAATTCAAGGAAACTCTGATAATTCATGTATAAATTAGGAGAATTCCAGCTACGTATGTTTTTGTGTGTGTGTGTATAGGAGGAGCTTTGCAATTGTGAATTTTAATAGAATACCAAATTATCATCATGTCAAATTCTACTAATGAGTTCAAATTAGTTTATGCACACCAACTTTTAATATTCACAGCAGGTGGCCTTTGGTCTTAACCTCAAATAAACCTGAATGAAATTGTGCACTCTATAATAACTCAAGAAAAACCTTATGTTTCTGAATAAATTTCTGACTCATTAGGAAGACTTTCTTGACTTACCACTGTTTCAGCTGCAATTTGAAAACCACTAGTTCACTATTTTAGTATTGTTAAAAACTAATTCCTGGTTTCTAAGGGTAGGTTTTATTCCTCTAACTAAATCCAGCCTTAGAGATTAGAGAGGCCCTGACAGGCATAAAACAAAAAGCATTTTATTATCACCTCCTGCGTCACGGAGACCAAAGCCTAATAGAAAGGATCAAAGAAAAGGTCCATTTCCAGATGAGAAAAAATGTACAACACTTTTCACACCAGACTGTGCACACTGAAGTTTGTGGCATGGAAAGGAGGGACACAGGAGTTGTTTGAGTCCTTGAGGCACTCCAAGTTTAACTTTTCTGGTCAGCGGAGGAACTACTTGCCTTTAGTAAGAGGTTTATAGCAGGTTGAACAGCCGTGACACAGATCAGAGGGCATGTCCTGCTTTGTTGCCCAAGCCCAAGACCAGGGCTGTCGAATTGATTCCGACTCATAGCGACCCTATAGTACAGAGTAGAACTGCCCCATAGAGTTTCCAAGGAGCACCTGGAGGATTTGAACCGCCGACCCTTTGGTTAGCAGCCATAGCACTTAACCACTATGCCACCAGGGTTTCCCCTGCTTTGTTAGGCTGCCAGAAAAGAGAATGAGTGTGCTTCTTCTTTTATGGGTCAAACTAGGAATATTCCGGGCTGTCATTGAGGGTAGCCAGATAATCACAGCGTAGATAGCAAATGAACAAGAAAACTATTAGTCTCCTCAAATTACATCACTGAAACCCAGTCATACTCTTACGATTCAAACATAGCATTTGCATATGAATTTATATCACTACTTTGAAGCCAAACTTGTAACTTTGGGTCGGCAAACATCACATTGTTTATAGGCACACTGTTCACTAGGTGAAAGTCTCATTAGCAAAAGTAGTGTTTGCTTGGAGGCTGCAGGTTCCTAAAGAGGAAATATTCTGAGGACCATTTTCAATTATCTGAACAATGATGAAGAAGATACCTAATTGTCCATTTTTTGAAGGATTCTGCAAAATCAAAATCAAAATCAACCTCTAATCCAATGATACCAATAATTAATGCCCCTCCTCCATACACTAAGACCCAAACATGTTTGTGCGTGCACACACACACACACACACACACACACAATTTAGCAGGAAAAAAAAAAAGACCTTCTGCTTAGCTAGGGTTCCATGGGTGGTCCAAAGGATTAACGTACCCGGCTGCTAATCTAAATGTTCAAGGTTCAAGTCCACCAAGAGATACTTCTGAAGAAAGGCCTGATGATCTACTTCTGAAAAAAATCAGCAATCAAAAACCCAGTGGAGTGTGGCTGTATTCTGACACACATGGAGTCTCCCTGGGTCAGAGCCAACTTAATGGCCACTTGTTTCCGCTTAACTACAACTGAGTGAAGCCATATTTTATCTTTATATTTTCTATCCTCTCCAAATCTTCCCAGATAGCTATTGTAGGGGCATTTGGGTCTAATTAAAATACTTAAAAAAAAAAAATTAAAAGCCTCCTGGTGTATAAAGGATGAGTCTATTCATCCTGTAGTAGCAAAAAAGAACAGCTAGGATGTTCAGTAGGCAGAGTGAAGACTGATGAAAATGTTTCACCATCAATTACTATTGATTAAGAATGATGATCAGTGACTTAAGGATCCAGCCAGCCAGAATAACCTGTTTCTCAGCCTTAGCAGCACTTTCTTTTTTCTCACAATCCCTAGCACATTTCTCCAGTTTTTCTTTTCTTTCCTTAATGTTACAGAAGAGCACAGGGCAAAGTGCCTTACCCATCAATTCAGCTCTAATAAGGGATGTTATGTGCTTTGACATCATCCTCCACGCGCACGGTCATTCCCGTTTTCCTTGCTTTCTTCTCCTTAGTGGAAAGCTGTCTTCCTTCACTAATTAAAATTCATTGCCTCCTCCTGAAATGAAGAGGCTGAGAAATCACAGGCTGACCGCCTCCAAAGTGCTTAAAAAATTCCTGGGAGAAATGCCTTAAGAAAACTCTGGGGAGTTTTTTTGGTTTGTGTTTTAACTTCCAACATTTTTGGCAACACAATAGCCTCAGCTCTTTTATTTGGTTTGTTATTTTTGGTATCCAGCTATTGAAATGAAGTGGTTTGACATTCGCTATTTATAGGAGTCACTCATGTCTTTAATAAGCACATGCTTCCTAACACACTTCACCTAGACCCTGTGCCCCCACCTCAGATCCTGATATAGACAGTCTCTCAGAGAGTGCAGACTCTTGGTAGGCTATGATCCTTTCTTCCTGTATTAATAACCTCAAATATATGTCTGTATACCTGGAGTAGGCCAGCCCATCTGACCTCACCTCTTCTTCACCTGATGTAAATTAATGGGTTGTAGTTATTTTTATTGCTTCTTCCTTGCTGCCTATAGATTCGTGAGATTTTTTTAAACTACCTGCTCTGCATCGATCAAGTTTAAGGAGAAGTGTGTGCTTGAGTTGGGAGTTTGGGGAAGAGAAAACTAAGATTTTCTGAGGCTTTTTGTGCTCCCAGGGTTAGCTGTGTTTACTCCTCATCTACCTGTTTAATCCCTTCTATTCTATTTCTCTTGGTTAAATTAATCCACCATCTTTTTAACTTTGTTACAATTGTCAGTGTTTTTAACAAAGTAAACACTTGCATTAGGTATAAAGTGATAAAGTTGAAGAGCATTGGTTTGAAGTCAGATGAATTGGTTGTTCTGCTTCTTATTACTGTAAACTTCAGCAAGTTACTTAACTGTGTTTCAGTTACCCCGCCTACAACATGGGGAGAATATCTTCTACTTCAAAAGGTGAGTATAAATCACTGTGAATGTTGCATGTACTGCACCTAGTTAAGTCACTGGGATAGATTATAAAATAATGATCTTTTTTCATAATAATTTGTTTCAAGTGACTATTTTTAGTAGTCAGTGAGTTTTATGCCTTAGCATGTATGCACCTTTTATACAAATCGGAAACCCTGGTGGCCTAGTGGTTAGGTGCTATGGCTGCTACCCAAACGGTCAGCGGTTCGTATCCACGAGGCGCTCCTTGGAAACTCTATTGGGCGATTCTACTCCGTCCTATAGGGTCGCTATGAGTCGGAATCGACTGGACGTAAGTGGGTTTGGTTTTTTTGGTTATATAAGTGAGGAGAGAGTAAATTATCTGTGGAATTTAAAAAGTATATCAGATTCTTCCTAAGGCCCCACGCTGCTCAAAAAAGGACATGGCTTGGGGTATGCTAAATGAGATGTTGTGATAATTCCAGAGGAAAAGAGAAAGTTCACCTTGGAAGTTTATTTCCTTCTTGTCACTTCTCAGAGACATTACCATTAAACTAGAAGATTTATTTTCTACTATCATCCCCAGTTTCTGGCTCTGAATAACGTACTTAAAGATTTAGTTATTACCTGAAGTGGATGAGATATATCTTTTAAAGAGGTGCTTCCACATCCCCTTGTCTCTGAGTATGTCTGGCTGCCCTGGCTTTAGCACAAATAGTGCCTTGAACTATTTTCCTTACATACAACTTTGGGGTAATTTAACTGAACTCCATAACCTATTCCTTTATCCTAGCTCTAAAAATTAACCCGTTTTTGTCATTGTCACTGTTTACTTTTTCTTGTTTTTTTTTTTTTTTTTTCTTCTTGAAGCCTGTCACATACAGCTGTAATTTACCTTCCATGGTTATTTGGCTTTGTCACATTTGTTGAATGAAAGAATCAGTGCCAGCTCTGTACCTGACTTATGCAAACTTAATATTATTTTAGTAGATTTAATCAGTCCACAGATACCCACTTTGAATACGGCAAACAGGGTCTGCAGCTGTAGCTATGGTCAGATTGTTCTTGAGATATTACGATACTAGGACAGTCCCTTTTCTCCACTTCAGACCCGGTGGTGCTAACCTCTTACCACATTCTGTCCTCTCTGTTTGCCTGGGACTTTATCTTCAAAAGCATGTTGAAATATTGAGATATTAGGCAGGCTCTACTTGGATAAGGAATGCTATTTTGTTGTTCGCTAGTTTTTGTTTGTGTTTTTTAACCAGAACTGGATTAAACTGGTCAAGATGACAGAGGACTACATTTATATTGGATTCTCAGCTCTTTTACCTTCCCAATACTTCTTCACGCTTTTGCAGGTTCTTCCTCACTCTTAAAAGCAAATGCTTTCATCTTCTGCCACTTCTCTTCTCAGCCCCCCAAATGCTCTTTGAGCAATTTCATCGACATCCACAACATCTTCCATTCTCATATTTATACTGATAAGTTCCAAATCCATAACTCTTTGAGTTCCCAGATGTTAAATCACAACTTTTCCAATGGGGTTATTTATTTATTTTTTTAAAACTGGACTTACCGAAAGCACAAATTCTCAATGGTATTGCTGGTAAATTTGGAATATTGGAAGCAGCTTAGACCTGAGCTCAAATTGGGCTCCCCATATTTTTCTCACCTGGAATTGAATTTACTCACCCTCTTCCAGGTGGAGCAGCCAGAAAGGCCAGTAAACACCCCCACTGTGCAGGAGGACCTGCCCTGGAGATGACCTCATGAAAAAAAAACTGGAGCATTGATAAGTCTAGCACTGGCAGTTGATGTCAGAAAGAGAGAGAATAAAGGGAAAAGGGAGAAGGAAAGGTCTGAGCTGTACTTAGTGGGCTCCCACTTTCCCGTTCTATCTACAGAGAGGAGTGAGGATAGAGATAGAGGGGACTGGATGTGCTTTTCTACTACTGTTTCCTCCTGAAATGCAGTTCTCTCCTCTTTATGGAAAGATGAGAAATAAGGGAATAAGTGTCCCTCAGAGAAGTGTCTGCAGATGAGTCTTACGCATTCCACACTCTCAAAACTAGATGTCTCCTGGGAATCTCCCACTGATTGCCCCACAGACAATTCAAACTCCAAAAAAAAAAAAAAGCAAAACCAAACCTGTTGCTGTCAAGTGGATTCCGACTTACAGCAACCCTAATGTTGATTCAAACTAAACATGTCCAAAATTGAAAGTATCCCCCTCAAACCTACTTTTCTACAAGTAAATTATACCCTACCTTTATTCCAAATAAAAACATATGGTAGATATCTTGTCAATTTCTTCTCCCTCATTCCACTTATTCTCTAGCCAAGTACAAAACAATACATTCTATAAAAAAAAAAATACTGCCATTTAAATACTGACTGGAAATGCATTCTGCCCTGCTTATTATATTAAGTACTTATTATATTAAGTACTTATTATATTAAGTACTTATTATATTAAGTACTTTCTCAATTACTTCCATATCCTGGGGATAAGTAGCATAACATCCATGTTATGAATGAGAAAAGAAAGAGTTAGAAAGGTCAAACTTCTGTCCCAGGCAGTATGCTTCTTAAGTGCATGACCTTAATCAATGTGGACAACTGCCATCCCATACCTGGGCTGACCCTTCTCGTTATACATTCTGCCACCTTGTTATCTTTTGCCTGGAACAATTGCTGTAGTCCAGAAAAGGGACCTGCTGACTTCAAATTTGACTTCTTGCAATCCACACTCCGGAATGCTATTTCTAAAATGTAAATCTGATTATCTAAATTTCCTAGACTCCCTGTCATGATGCCATTGCTGCCTATCTGTCAATTCTAATCTTCTAACCTTGTCCCACACACTTCCTAGGCTCTGCTGATGCTGAACTAATTGTCATTCCTAGAAAATGCCAGGCTCATCCCTGTCTCCTAACCTTCCTAAGTCTTTCCTCTGATGAAAATGCAATTATCTCATCTACTTCAACCCAGCCTTTGAAAGGCAAACTCTAACTGAACTATGAGCTTAAACTTTATGCCTCTGTGAACTCTTCCTTAAGCACACTGTCAGATTGCAGGCATTACATTACATGGCATTATAATTGCTATTTTGCAGGTCTGTCTGATTATGACAGCTGCCTCAAACAGAATAGTGATTTTTTTTAATTTAATTTTTTTGCTGTTATTCTTGTTGTTGAGAATACACACCTCAGAACATATGCTAATTCAACAATTTCTACATGTCCAATTCAGTGACATTGATTACATTCTTCAAGTTGTGCAGCCATTCTCACCCTCCTTTTCCAAAGTGTTCCTCCACCATTAACATAATTTCACTGCCCCCTAAGATTCCTAATCTTTTGAGTGGCTGCTGTCAATTTGATTCCATATAGATAGTTCTTAAAAGAGCACAATGCTCAAGGCAGACATTCTTTACTAATTAAGCTAAAACTATCATTTGGTTTTAAGAAGGCTTCAGGAGATATTTTTGGTTTAAGGTTTATGTTTTAGAGATTATCTCAGGATAATAATTTTGGGGGGTTATCCATCCTCCATAGCTCCAGAAAGTACAATGATTTTTTTTAATGTTTGTGTCCCTCAAGTCCAGCACAATGATTGACACATGCTCGATGTAGTTGCTAGCTGCAACTGAGTTGGTCCCAACTCATGGCGACTCCATACACAGCAGAACAAAATGCTGCTTGATATTGTGCCATCCCTATGATTGATTACAAATCAGAACATTGTGTTCTGTGGGGTTTTCATTGGCTGATTTTTGAAGTAGATCACCAGGCTTTCTTCTTAGTCCATCTTAGTCTGGAAGCTTTACTATTCAGCATCATAACAACATACAAGCCTCCACATGTGCAATAACTGACCCATAATAGGTGTGCAATACACAATTTTGTAATTGAATAAGGGCACTCTATGTCTTAACAAATATATTTACTTCTTTTGGGAAGCAAGCACACCATGACATTCTACTTACCAACATTCTACAGGTAACATTGTGGCGTGAAGTTGTTATATATTTGAAGATTTTAGCATTGTATGATGCTATGTTATGATGTATGATGCTAATGTAGAAATTAACAGTGAGGAAAAATATCTTGACTCCCTTAACTGGGGCAAGAGCATTTTACCAAGAATTATCTTCCAGGACGAATGCTTCCTGTTTCATAAAAAACAAGAAATTGTAAAGAATTCTATGACAAGTATATGCAGTCATGGAATTTTGCTTGCTTTATGACTAAGATAAAAGAGATGACAATTTGACTAAGTAGAGCTTGAGGAGCTGCGGGTGAATTTTCTGGGAGCAATGGAGAATATAATCATTTGGAAGCAAAATGTTCTAAAAAGGTGAGGGGCAGACTGAAAGAACAAGGCAGAGGACCAGAAAGGAGAGGAAAAAGGAGATGGGAGGAGGCACTGAATTTATGGAGCCACAGGAGTTTTATATGCATTGCCTCCTTGACCTTCACTAAGGTGCTGTGATGGAATCCCTGAGCGGTGGAAATGGTTGACCACTTGGCTACTGACAGAAAGGTTGAAGGTTTGAGCTCACCCAGAGGCGCCTCAAAGGAAAGGCTTGGAGATTTACTTATAAAAAAACCTGTGGAGCACAGTTCTACTCTGACTTACATAGGGTTGCCAGGAGTCAGAGTTAATTCAATGGCAGCTAGATTTAAGGTGCTGTGAGCTAGACTGGACTTTGAGTTTTCAAGAATGTTTAAATAATTACCAGATTAACCAGTTGGCATTGAGTTGATCCTGACTCACAGTGACCCTACAGGACAGGGTAGAACTGGCCCATAGGATTTCCAAGGCTATAATCTTTACAGAAGCAGACTGCCACATCTTTCTCCCATGGAGCAGCTGGTAGGTTTAAACCACAGACCTTCTGGTTAGCATCTGAGCACTTAACCACTGTGCCACCAGGGCTCCTTCAACCTAAGGTTTTACAGAGCTGATAAGTGTTTTTCAGTCTAACTTGGAAGTCTATGCTCCTAACACCTCATTCTTTGTCCTCAAACTAGCGAGCCTTGTCTTAAGCCAGTCCAAAGGTATTTGCATTCTATATTTGACAGAAGAAGACATGTTTATAAGGTATTGTTGTTGTTGTTAGGTGCCGTCGAGTCGGTTCTGACGCATAGCAACCCTATGCACAACAGAACGAAAAACTGCCCAGTCCTGCGCCATCCTCATAATCATTGTCAATACACCTCGTTGAAGGTCTTCCTCTTTTCCGCTGACCCTGTACTCTGACAAGCATGATGTCCTTCTCCTGAGATTGATCCCTCCTGACAACATGTCCAAAGTATGTAAGATGCAGTCTCGCCATTCTTGCCTGTAAGGGGCATTCTGGTTGTACTTCTTCCAAGACAAATTTGTTCGTTCTTTTGGCAGTCCATAGTATATTCAGTATTCTTCGCCAACACCACAATTCAAAGGCATCAACTCTCCTTCGGTCTTCCTTATTCATTGTCCAGCTTTCACATGCATATGATGTGATTGAAAATACCATGGCTTGGGTCAGGCACATCTTAGTCTTTAGTCTTTAGGGTGACATCTTTGCTCTTCAACATTTTGAAGAGGTCCTTTGCAGCAGATTTGCCCAATGCAATGCGTCTTTTGATTTCTTGACTGCTGCTTCCATGGCTGTTGATTATGGATTCAAGTAAAATGAAATCCTTGACAACTTCAATCTTTTCTCCATTTATCATGATGTTGCTCATTGTTCCAGTTGTGAGGATTTTTGTTTTCTTTATGTTGAGGTGTAATCCATACTGAAGGCTGTGGTCTTTGATCTTCATTAGTAAGTGCTTTAAGTCTGCTTCACTTTCAGCAAGCAAGGTTGTGTCATCTGCATAATGCAAGTTGTTAATGAGTCTTCCTCCAATCCTGATGCCCCATTCTTCATATAGCCCAGCTTCTCGTATTATCTGTTCAGCATACAGATTAGATAGGTATGGTGAAAGAATACAAACCTGATGCACGCCTTTCCTGACTTTAAGCCAATCAGTATCCCCTTGTTCTGTCCAAACAACTGCCTCTTGATCTATGTAAAGGTTCCTCAAGAGCACAGCTAAGTGTTCTGGAATTCCTGTTCTTCACAGTGTTATCCAGTTTGTCATACTGTGGGGACTTGTGTGTTGCTGTGATGCTGGAAGGTATGCCACTGGTATTCAGATACCAGCAGGGTCACCCATGGAGGGCAGGTTTCAGCTGAGCTTCCAGACTAAGACAGACTAGGAAGAAGGACCCGGCAGTCTACTTCTGAAAAGCATTAGCCAGTGAAAACCTTTTGAATAGCAGCGGAGCATTGTCTGATATAGTGCTGGAAGATCAGCCCCCCAAGGTTGGAAGACACTCAAAAGATGACTGGGAAAGAGCTGCCTCCTCAAAGTGGAGTCGACCTTAATGATGTGGATGGAGTAAAGCTTTTGGGACCTTCATTTGCTGATGTGGCCCGACTCAAAATGAGAAGAAACAGCTGCAAACATCCATTAATAATTGGAATCTGGAATGTCCAAAGTATGAATCTAGGAAAATTGGAAATTGTCAAAAATGAAATGGAACACATAAACATTGATATCATAGGCATTAGTGAGCTGAAATGGACTGCTATCGGCCATTTTGAATCAGACAATCATATAGTCTACTATGCTGGGAATGACAACTCGGAGAGGAATGGTGTTGCATTCATCATCAAAAAGAACGTTTCAAGATCTATCCTGAAGTACAACGCTGTCAGTGATAGGATAATATCCATACGCCTACAAGGAAGGTGTACACTTGATACGACTATTATTCAAATTTATGCACCAACCGCTAGGGCCAAGGATGAAGAAATAGAAGATTTTATCAGCTGCTGCAGTCTGAAATTGATCGAACGTGCAATCAAGATGCATTGATAATTACTGGCGATTGGAATGCAAAAGTTGGAAAGGAAGAAGGATCAGTAGTTGGAAAATATGGCCTTGGTGATAGAAACAATGCCGCAGATGGAATGATAGAATTTTGCAAGACCAATGACTTCTTCATTGCAAATACCTTCTTTCACCAACATAAATGGCAACTGTACACATGGAACTCGCCAGGTGGAACACACAGAAATCAAACTGACTACATTTGTGGAAAGAGACGATGGAAAAGCTCAATGTCATTAGTCAGAACAAGACCAGGGGCCAGCTGTGGAACAGACCATCAATTGCTCATATGCAAGTTCAAGCTGAAACTGAAGAAAATCAGAGCAAGTCCAAGAGAGCCAAAATATGACCTTGAGTATATCCCATCTGAATTTAGAGACCATCTCAAGAATAGATTTGACGCATTGAACACTAGTGACCAAAGACCAGATGAGTTGTGGAATGACATCAAGGACATCATCCATGAAGAAAGCAAGAGGTCACTGAAAAGACAGGAAAGAAAGAAAAGACCAAGGTGGATGTCAGAGGAAACTCTGAAACTTGCTCTTGAGCATCGAGCAGCTAAAGCAAAAGGAAGAATTGATGAAGTAAAAGAACTGAACAGAAGATTTCAAAGGTCCTCTCGAGAAGACAAAGTAAAGTATTATAATGACAAGTGCAAAGAGCTGGAGATGGAAAACCAAAAGGGAAGAACACACTCAGCATTTCTCAAGCTGAATGAACTAAAGAAAAAATTCAAGCCTCGAGCTGCAATAGTGAAGGATTCCATGGGGAAAATATTAAATGATGCAGGAAGCATCAAAAGAAGATGGAAGGAATACACGGAGTCGTTACACCAAAAATAATTAGTCGATGTTCAACCATTTCAAGAGGTGGCATATGATCAGGAACTGATGGCACTGAAGGAATAAGTCCAAGCTGCACTGAAGGCAGTGGTGAAAAACAAGGCTCTAGGAATTGATGGAATATCAATTGAGATGTTTCAACAAACAGATGCAGCGCAGGAGGTGCTCACTCATCTATGCCAAGAAATATGGAAGACAGCTTCCTGGCCAATTGACTGGAAGAGATCCATATTTATGCCTATTCCCAAGAAAGATGATCCAACTGAGTGTGGAAATTATAGAGCAATATCATTAATATCACACACAAGTGAAATTTTGCTGAAGATCATTCAAAAATGGCTGCAGCAGTATATCGACAGGAAACTGCCAGAAATTCAGACTGGTTTCAGAAGAGAACGTGGAACCAGGGGTATCATTGGCTGATGTCAGATGGATCCTGGCTGAAAGCAGAGAATACCAGAAGGATGTTTACCTGTGTTTTATTGATTATCCAAAGGCATTTGACTGTGTGGCTCATAACAAACTATGGATAACACTGCTTATAAGGTATCTGAGCTAAATGTCAAGCTATAACTTCCCTAAAAATCATATATACCCTAAACAATTAACAAAGGAATCTCTCACAGATTATTGCCTTGGACATTTATATCAGGATCACTTTAGCTGAATAATAAAGTAGAATTCAGAAGCTAAGGTACAGACTATATGACCAAGGATTTTAATTTCCTTACAATTTTCATTCTAAAGTTATCCTTGATTCACCTTCGTTTCTCCATTTAAAATTCTAGAAAATGTTTTTATTTACAGGTCTTTGAGGATTCAATTCGTGTATTTAATGGCTATGATAATTCAAGAGCCAAGTAACAGAAGCCATATGATTTGTTAGACTAATGTAAAAAATACTTATATTAACTATATAGCAATTTATACCATGATCCACTGGAAAAAAACACCTTATGAGAGGTTTATGAGGTCATTCTGTCCCTAACTTTTTAGTCAGATGCTAATAATTAGAACATAAATCACCATGCTTAACAATAAAATAGAATTTCAACTTTGTTGGAAGTAATACAAAAAAACATTTGAGCCAAAATACTAGTATTACTACTCTTTAGCTTCCTCTGAATTTTGCTCATATCCATAAAAATCTATACATACAAATATTCATCTAAATTCCTCACTCCAAATTAGACACAGCTTTCCTTACAAACACACACACTCAGAGAAAAAAATGGTGTTTGTGATTTGAAGAAAGTAACTAAAAGTTATTTGATTACCCTCTGTCAGCGTAGCAGCAGTGATGAAGACAAATGTAGGCTTTCCATTCCTTTCTGTTCATTTCCCAGCTTTGTTGATCTCGAAGACTGTGACAAAGCATTCCTTGGTGTTCCATTCAGTGATCTCCCTTTCCATCCATGGTACGTAAATTATTACCAGGTATGTTGGCATTCATCAGTAAAGGGCATAGAAGGCCAGCCAGTGCCATAGAGTCACATGGTCCAGGCCAAACACATCCATCATCATTATTTAGAACCAGTTCTTAGAACGTATTTGCAAATCAGCTATAATGCCTCAGGCTCAAGTAGATTTTTTTTTTCTCCCCATCTCTCTGATAGGGAAGTGAATAGCTAGGTGCAAAGTGACAGAAAAGGCTGTAATGTTTTAGAAGCAATGACAACAGAAAAACACAAAAACAAACCAATTGCCATCGAGTTGATTTTAACTCGTGATGACACCATGTGTGCAGAGTAGAACTGCATTTCAGGTGTTTTTTAAGGCTATGACCTTTAGGAAACTAGATGGCCTTTCTTCCAAGACATCTCCGGGTGGGTTCAAACCACAAGGACCCTGGAGGTGAAGTGATTAAATGCTCTAAAGGTTGGCAGTTCAGATCTACCAGCCACTCCACAGGAGAAAGTTGTGGCAGATTGTTTCTGTAAAGATTAAAAAAAACAAAAAAACCTAGGAAACCCTATGGGGCAATTCTACTCTGTCTTTGGGGTTGCTATGAGTCAGAATCGACTCACTGGCAATGGTTTAGGTTTGGTAGTCAATTGCAGCACACAGAGATTCCTCTAGAAGCAACAACTTTAAGGAAATCATTTGCAACAAATCAGCAAGTTGTGTAAGGAGAGAAAAGCATATTTCAAGGGGAAACCTCTCCTGTGGTCGCAGATTGCCTGCACGGCCCCTAACGAGATAGGGGTAAGAGAAATAAATGAAGACATTAAACTCAGTTACATTAACAATATGCTGTTAAAAAATCTAGGATAACATATTTCTTTTTCTTTTGTCAATTAAATATTTTTATGGACTCTCCTGATAGATTTATCATGATTAATAGCATTAAATACACATGATTGACAGATTTTTTTTTCAATAAATTGTTCAATTTGTAAACATTTTTAAAATTTACATTATGGTAATAGACCAAATTGTGGCTTATGGGATTTTGAGGGGGATGGAAAAAGCCTTTTTCCATTTGAATAGCAGCTGTTTAGTTGTCAAAAGATATATCTAAACCCAAAAAAAAACCAAACCCTTTGTGGTCCAGTCGATTCTGATTCATAGCAGCCCTATGGGACAGAGTAGAACTGCCCCCTAGGGTTTCCAAGGACCGGCTGGTGGAATTGAACTGCTTACCTTTTGGATAGCAGCTGAGCTCTTAATATATATTATATATGTATAATAGTTATATATATCTATAACTATTATCCTATCACCATTCCTATAAGCCACTCAGAAAATGCCAAATTCACCTAGTTTGTCTCATCCTAAAACAGAAGCCTATAATTTACATAGTGCAAAGCAAAATGCTCATGGCTCTGAGTCATTATTTCTTAAAGTATGGCCTTGAGGGCCATCTAGGTCATAGAACTCGGGTTTGCTTATTGAATTTCTGTATTTATGAGTTACAATCAAAATCAACTGGATCAGAATCTCAGGGTTGAACCAGGATATTTGAATTTTTTGCTCACACCCTAGGGGATTCTGGTGAGTACTAATTTGAGAATAATTCTCAAGATGATAAAGATGACAATGCTTTATGTGATTCTTCTCTTCAAGGCTAATTCAGGTTTATGTGCCAAGTTATATATATCATTGTAGCAAGCTGAATAGTGGCCACACAAAGATAGCTGTATCCCAATTCCTGGAACCTGTAAATATTATGAAGAAAAAGAACCTTCACAGATGTAATTAAATTAAGGATCCTGCAAAGGAAAGACTATAATGCATTTTCTAGGTGGGTCCTAAAGTCATCACAAGTACCCTTGTAAGAGAGGTAGAAGAGAGTTCATGCAGACACACACAGATAAGATGATGTGAAGATGGAGCAGAAAGAGATTTGAAGAGCTGACTTTAAGATTGGAGTGAAGCTGGAAGAGACAAAGAATAGATTCTCTCCTTGAGACTCGAGGTAGTGTGGCCGTGCCAACAACTTGATTTCAGCTCAGTGAAACTTACTTCGTATGTATGGCCTCTAGAACTGTAAGAGAATAAATCTGAGTTATTTTTACATCACTAAGTTTGTGGTAAGTTGTTACAGCAGCCACAAGAATCTAATATAATCCTCACAGGACAAGGAACTAACTTAACAATAGGTAAAATGAAATAGTGCTACTTAACCTTTACTGTATTGAAGGAAAAACTACCTGGTACAAGCTACTGGAGAGTGGTAAGAGTGAAGGTAGTCTTAGTAAACAGATAAAGCTTTTTAGCACACTTTCAGATGTTGAGTCTAATACAGCCATAGGCCAGTTGCTCCCTAATTGTGTCTATGACTTATACTTCTTGCCAGATCCAAATAGCCAAATGGAAGGACAAGTTGAAGGAGAAAGAAGAGGAAATAGAGGGATAGAGTATAGCAAACACCAAAATTAGTGGAGAAAAATCAAGAAACAGAAAGCATAAAGGAAAATAAGTGATATTGCAGGTCAGAATTGACTTGACGGCAATGGGTTTGGTTTGGTTTCAGAATGTACACAAGGAGCCCTGGTAGTACAGTGGTTAAGAGCTCAGCTGTTAACCAAAAGTTTGGTAGTTTGAATTCACCAGTTGCTCCTTGGAAATTCTATGGGGCAGTTCTACTCTGTTCTATAGATTTGCTATAAGTAGGAATTGACTTGAGGGCAACAGGTTTGTTTGTTTTTAAATGTATGTAAAGTTGAGTCATGCATTCATTCATTCAATTATTCGTTGAACTATATTCATTGAATGTGTATGTTCAGAACATCGTGGTAGGAGCACCTAAGATACAATAGCAGGATAAACACAGCAGTGCCCTCACGAAAGTTACGTTAAATCTTAGAAAACAGAGAAAACATTTAATCACTGAACTAGTAAGCTCTGAAAGCAGGGGCCATATTCCATAACACGTTGCCTGTTATAACCATCACATTTCTCTTTCCCATACCCCTCACAAGGCTGCCTAACAGTAACTTTTATCCAAGGATCAGGATCAAGTTTACCTTCTCAATGAGATTTTTTCCTAACTATCCTTCCAAGTGAATTGATTGCCCCCTCCTTTGGGAATTTATTATACTCTATATGATTGCTATGAGTCGGAATCAACTCAACAGCATCAGGCTTCGTTTGGTTTTTAAAATGACCAATGTGGGTTACCCACATTGATATGGGTTACCCACATTGATATGGGTAACATCCTACTGCCCTAGACCTGGTGCCGTCGAGTCGATTCCAACTCATAGCGAACATCCTACTGTACTCACTTAATTTTTACATGGCTAAAAACCCAGTGCCATCAATTCTGACTCATAATTTACATGGCTCCCTCTTTTTATTGAACTTTAAGCCTCATGTCCAATATTGCAAGGCTAATTTCAGTCTTTGAATTCCCAGCATGTAGCACAATGCCTAGCACAAAGAAGACAAGAAATAATTGTTGAATGAATTAGTGGATAAAACATTTTTAAGGACCCAGGCTAAATTTTGCACAAGGAAGTGTTAAACAGAAATCAGAACACAGGCAAACAGGAATTAGAATTTAGAAAATAGTATTTATTATAACTGAGTCACAGATTTCTGGGCTTCATAAGCATCATGTGATACATAAAATGTGGTTAAGATTCATTGTGAAATTTAGTGAAAAGTGTATAAATATCCTCCAGTGGTGTCTTATCCATAGTGGGGACAATGGTAACACTTATTATTGTGCCAGGTGGTGTAGATAGAGAAATGAGTAAGACATGTACCACTCAGTTTGGTTGCTGAGCAACAATAGTCAGAGACAAATAAGTAAACCATTACAAATCTTAATTTTGTTAGCAGCCAAGCTCTTGACCACTGCACCACCAGGGCTCCAATTCATAAAAATAGGCAAGTAGAAATAAGTAGCTGGATTGCAAGAGTAATTTAGGAAGTTCCATACATTAACAGTTTTTTTTTCCTACTCGCACAGTTTCTAAAGGTTTTCTAACTTTTATTTTTTATTAAAAATGTTTCTACCTATGTTTGTATTCACTGGAGGATGTTAGTTTGTTCTCTCATTAGGATAGGGCTAAGTAGCCTGGGACAGAATTAATCAAGAAAACCATACAAGCAAGCTACAGAAAACCAGAACATAATATTATTTATTAAATACCTATAAAATGAAAATGCGTAGGCTCTACCTCCCATGTCTTGGAATTGGGAAGCCTACCAACCATGTCTCTTGGCCATGAGAGATTCTTAGAGATGGCAGAATAAATCCTCTAGTGACATAACAAAGACCTAAGTCCCTCATTTCTGGATGTTTTTGAAAATTCATCCCCAGTCATGAGTGATCCTATTTCCACCCCGTGGTTCAAGGAACAAATGGGGAGTCATTTCTGACCATCTCCCTCCCTCACTTCTCACATTTGATCAGCCTTCAAGAAGGAAAATTTCTATTTCTCCAACTCCTTGCTCCCTTAAGATGTGTGGGCAGAATTTGTTTTAACATCACCAGTTCAACCTTTAAGAGCTTTCATTGGTTCCTGAAATGGAACGCATAAACATTGGTATCCTAGGCATTAGTCAGCTGAAATGACATTGAATTAGACAATCATATGGTCTACTACGCCAGGAATGAGAACTTGAAGAGGAATGGCATCGTCAAAAAGCACATTCCAAGATCTATTCTGAAATACAATGTTGCCACTGACAGGATAGTATCTATATGGCTACAAGGAAGATCGGTTGTTATGATTATTATTCAAATTAATGTACCAAACACTAATGCCAAAGATGAAGAAATTGAAGATTTTTATCAACTTCTGCAGACTGAAATTGATCAAACAAAATGCAATCAGGATGCATTGATAATTTCTGGTGACTGGAATGCAAAAGCTGGAGACAAAGAAGAAGGATTGGTAGTTGGAAAATATGGCCTTGATGATAGAAACAATACCAGAGATTGCATGACAGAATTTTGCAAGCCCAACGACTTCTTCATTGCAAATACCTTTTTTCACCAATATAAACAGTGATTATACACATGGGTCTTGTCAGTTGGAATACACAGGAGTCACGCCAACTAAATCTGTGGAAAGAGACAATGGAAAAGCTCAATATTGTCAGCCAGAACAAGGCCAGGGGCCAACTGTGAAACAGACCATCAATTGCTCAAATGCAAGTTCAAGTGGAAACTAAAGAAAATTAAAACAAGTCCAGGAGAGCCAAAATAAGACCTTGAGCATATTCCACCTGAATTTAGAGACCATCTTGAGAATAGATTTGACCTATTGAACACTAATGACTGAAGACCAGATGAGTTATGGAATGGCATCAAGGACATCATACATGAAGAAAGCAAGTGGTCATTAAAAAGACAGGAAAGAAAGACCAAAATGGATGTCAGAAGAGACTCTGAAACTTACTCTTGAACATTGAGTAGCTAAAGCAAAAGGAAGAAATGATGAAGTAAAACAGCTTTGAAGAGAAGATTTCAAATAGCAGCTCAAGAAGAAAAAGGAAAGTATTATAATGACATATGCAAAGACCTGAGGATAGAAAACCAAAAAGGAAGAACATGCTATGCATTTCTCAAGTTGAAAGAACTGAAGAAAAAATTCAAGTGTCAAGTTGCAAAATTGAAGTATTCTACAGGGAAAGTATTAAAAAACACAGGAAGAATCAAAAGAAGACGAGAGGAATACACAGTCACTATACCAAAAAGAATTCATCGATGTTCAACCATTTCAGGAGATAGCATATGATCAGGACCCTGTGATGCTGAAGGAAGAAATCCAAACTGCACTGAAGGCATTGGCAAAAAACAAGGCTCCAGGGATTGAAGGAATACTTATTGAGATGTTTCAACAAATCAATGCAGCATTGAAAGTGCTCACTTGTCTATGCCAATAAATCTGGAAGACAGCTACCTGGCCAGCTGACTAGAAGAGATCCATATTCATGTCTATTCCCGATGAAGGTGATCCAACCAACTGTGAAATTATTATACAATATCCTTAATATAACACATAAGTAAAATTTTGCTGAAGATCATTCAAAAGTGGCTGCAGCAGTAGATCAACAGGGAACTGCCAGAAATTCAGGCTGGATTCAGAAGAGGACTTGGATGTCAGATGGATCCTGGCTGAAAGCAGAGCACACTAGAAAAATGTTTTCCTGTGTTTTATTGACTATGCTAAGGCATTAAACTGTGTGGATCATAACAAATTATGGATAACATTACAAAGAATGGGAATTCCAGAACACTTAATTGTGCTCATGAGGATCTTGTATATTTATCAAGAGGCAGTTGTTAGAACAAAACAAGGGGATACTTCGTGGTTTCAAGTCAGGAAAAGTATACATCAGGGTAGTATCCTTTCACCATATTTATTCAATATGCATGCTGAGCAAATAATCTGAGAAGCTGGACTATATGAAGATGGATTGAAGGAAGACTCATTAACAACCTGCATTTTGCAGATGATACAACCTTGCTTGCTGGAAGTAAAGAGGACTTGAAGCACTTACTGATGAAGGTCAAAGATTACAGACTTCAGTATGGATTATAGCTCAACATAAAGAAAACAAAAATCCTTGCAAATGGACCAATAAGCAACATCATGATAAATGGAGAAAAGATTGAAGTTGTCAAGGATTTCAAATTACTTGGATCCACGGTCCACACCAATAGAAGCAGCAGTCAAGAAATCAAAAGACGCATTGGCAAATCTGCTCCAAAAGACCACTTTATTGTGTTGAAAAGCAAAGATGTCACCTTGAAGACCAAGGTGGACCTGACCCAAGCAATGATGTTTTCAATTGTCTCATATGCATGCAAAAGCTGGATAATGAATAAGGAAGACCAAAGAAGAATTGACACCTTTAAATTGTGCTGCTGGTGAAGAAAATTGAATATACCATGGACTGACAAAAGAATGAACAAATCTGGCTTGGAAGAAGTACAACCAGAACCCTCCTTAGAAGCAAGGACGGCAAGACTACGTCTCACATACTTTGGACATGTTATCAGAAGAGATCTGTCCCTAGAGAAGGGCATCATATTTGATAAAGTAGAGGGTCAGCGAAAAGGAGGAAGACCCTCAACAAGATAGATTGACACAGTGGCTGCCACAATGGGCTCAAGCATAATGACGTTGTGAGGATGGTGCAGGACCAGGCAGTGTCTCCTTCTGTTGTACATAGGGTTGCTGTGAGTTAGACCTGACTTGAAGGCACCTAACAACAACAACAATTGGTTCCTCCTCACGGGAAAAGGAGGAGCTTATTCAGTTGGTGAAGTGGGGAGAATCTTATACCATTTTATTCTCTAGGTTGGGTTAATATGTTGAAAAATACTACTCATGTGGCTCTTCCTCACATTACTTCCTTTCTTTTTCTCTCTACTTTACTTCTTTGGTTTAACTGTACTCTGGCATGACAGAGTCATCTAACTCCATGTGGAAGGTATTAGAAACCATATCAAAACAAAACAAAAAAATCTTAGTTCTAGAACATCTCTGACTGAATGTCATGTCAACTATTCCCTATGTTCCTGAATCCTTTTATACTAGGGTGAAAAGTCAAGAATCATCTTTTCAGCCTCTGGCACCTCCTCATTCTCTCATTTTTCTTCTTATGGAAATTTATACTCTGAGTCAGAATCAACTCGATGGCACTGGGTTGGGTATGATAACCAAAAAACCAAAACCAAACCCAGTACTGTCGAGTTGATTCTGACTCATAGCAACTCTATAGGACAGAGTAGAACTGCCCCAAAGAGTTTCCAAGGAGCACCTGGCAGATTCGAATTGCCGACCCTTTGTTTAGCAGCTGTAGCAGTTAACCACTATGGCACCAGGGTTTCCCTGTATGACAAAGCATGTATTTTATTTTGAGCTCTGTATCTTTTCTTGTAAAGAGCCCTGGTGGCACAAAGGGTTATGCGCTTAGGTGTTAACCATAAAGTTGGCAGTTTGAACCCTCCCAAAGGCTATGCAGGAGAAAAATCTGGTGATCTGTTCCTGTGAAGATGACAGCCAAGAAAACCCTATGGGGCAGTTCTGCTCTGTTGTATGGGGTTGCTATAAGGCTGACTCGACTGGACAACTAAGAACAACAATAACATATTTTATGATTCTTTCTCTTGATTAAGAATAAGAGGAAAAGAGGGTGATTCATTAGACTTCATCAAATCTCCAACATATTAATTCTATTAATTTTTATGTTTTAATGCATCATCTACCCTTTTATTTTGTTTTCTTGCCTTATTTTGACATAGCAATGTCTCTAGGTTGGATAACTACAATAGCCTTCTAACCAATCTCTGGTCTTTTTCACCATTCTCCCCTGTAGAAATCAGGTTCTTCTTAAAACATTGTGGCAGGGTTAGCTTCACAGGCATGTGAGAAAGGGCCCTGTGCTGGGTTTAATGATCTATTATCTACCTATTATCAATTAGCTTTAATGATCAATTATGACTCTCCTGAGATAGTAATAGCTTTGAACTTATGTTTTGTAAGTTAAGTATGTAGAGAAAATGAAGCACACATATAAGCTGATCAGATACACACAATATGTGTCCTCTTTTCCTTGTTGCCTCATTCACATACAGCATCTGTGATACCCAGGCGCAGATTAACCATTAAGCAAGGTACACCCGGGTTTACAGTAAGCACGTTACACATGGGCTTACTTGTGTTTACTTATTAATCTGTAGTGCACAGTTTCACATGGGTTTCACATCTTGGATGTAGCAAAAAACAGATGAAATTGTGCACTACAGGTTACTAAATAAGCACAAGTAAGCCGGTGCATACCTTGTTTATTTGGTAACCCATTCCTGGTGACGCCCCATGAGCACAGAAATCCAGTAAACTCATGATGCAAAGGAGTTCAGCAAGACCCAAATCAAGTACAAGGAAAGTAAATTACATCCAAAACTGAATAAGTGACAGCCTTGAGAGACCAAACTTCCTTTCTGAACCAAAATTTGCTTAGAATGCAGATAGAGAACTCTAAGGTTTAGAAACACGAATGCCTAAGGAAACGTATCATATCCTTTCTTGCTGGTGACAACTCCCTGTATTAACTGATTTATGCTGAAAATTATGACGAGTGGGAAAGAGAAAGGGCAACCAATAGTCCTTTTTCCTTTCAGCCTTCTTTTACTCATCAGTAAGCTTGGTACATATACATATAAGAAAAATCAAATAAACATATTAAGTTAGCTTTATACAGCATTTCCAATATTCTGTTAAGAAGAAAATATAAATGCAAGTACAATCTACAAGATATCAAATGTGTTATTTCAGTGATGACACTTAAAAATTAAAGCTCTTATATTTGCTTTTAAAATTGGCATTGAACAATATAAATGGTAAAATTCACGCTAATAATTTAAACTTCCATTTTTCTTGACTTAGAAGAACACTTAATAGCTAATAAAAGTCACCATGACAACTCAAGAGAGAGAAAGCATGAAAGAAAGGCAAAGCTTTATATTTTAGTACTTTTAATGGTAATTGCTCCCTGCTTTTTCAACAAGGGGGTCCCACATTTCTATTTTGCACAGGTCCTTTCTCTTGAACTGTGTTATTCTGTATTTAAAAAAAAAAAAAGAAAAAGTAAATGCTAGTCATCCCACAATGCCTTCAAGATAAATTCTAACTTCTTAATAAGTCAAAAAAAAAAAAAGACAAAAAAATTTATTCTACTTTATATGAGGGTTTACAGAGCAAATTAGTTTCTCATTAAACAATTAACACACATTTGTAACATTGGTTGCCAGCCCCATGCCATGTCAACGCTCTCCCCTTCTCAATCTTGGGTTCCCCATTACCAACTTTCCTGTCCCCTCCTGCCTTCTTGTCCTTGCTCCTGGGATGGTGTGCCCATTTAGTTTCATTTTCTTTTATGCACCTAATTTTTGGCTGAAGGTTGAACCTCAGGAGTGACTTCAGTGCTGAGTTAAAACGGTGCCTGGGAGCCACACTCTAGGGGTTTCTCCAGTCTCTGTCAGACCGGTAAGCCTGGTCTTTTTTTTTGTCAGTTTGGATTTTGTTCTACATTTTTTTCCAGCTCTGTCTGGAACACTCTATTGTGATCCCTGTCAGAGCAGCCCGTGGTGGTAGCCAGGTACCATCTAGTTGTTCTGGACCCAGTCTGGTGGAGGCTGTGGTAGTTGTGGCTCATTAGTCTTTTGAACTAATCTTTCCCCTGTGTCTTTGGTTTTCTTCATTCTCCCTTGCTCCAGACAGGGTGGAAACAGTGGAGTATCTCAGATGGCTACTTACAAGCTTTTAAGACCTCAGATGTTCCTCACCAGAGTAGGATGTAAAACATTTTCTTTATAAACTATGCTATGCCAATTGAGCTAGACATCACCCGAGACCATGGTCCCCACAGCCCTCAGCCCCATAATTTGGTCCCTCAGAGAGTTTAGATGTGTCTATGACGCTTCCATGGCCTTGCCTTGGTCAAGTTGTGCTAGCTTCCCCAGTATTGTGTACTGTCTTATCCTTCACCAAAGTTACCACTTATCTATTATCTATTAAGAGTTTTTCCCTCCCCACCCCTTCTCTCCCTTGTAACCATCAAAGATTGTTTCTATCTGTGCATAAACCTTTTCATTAGTTTTTTAAATAGTGATCTCTTACAGTATTTGTCCTTTTATGATTGACTTATTTCACTTAGAATACTGCCCTCCAGATTCAACCACATTGTTAGATGTTTTGCAGATTCATCATTGTTCTTTATCTTTGTGTAGTATTCCATTGTGTGTATGTACCATAGATTGTTTATCCATTCATCTGTTGATGGGCACTTAGGTTGTTTCCATCTTTTTGACATTGTGAATAACGCTGCAATGAACATGGATGTGTGTGTGTGCATTCCGGTTATTCTTATTTCTCTAGGATATATACCTAGGAGTGGGATTGGGAGATCATATGGTATTTCTATTACTAGCTTTCTAAGGAAACACCTTATCATTTTCCAAAATGATTGTACCATTTTGCATTCCACCAGCAGTGCATAAGAGTTCCAATCTCCCCAAAGCCTTTTCAACATTTACTATTTTGTTTTTTTTATTTGTGCCAGTAATATCAGGGTGAGATGGTATCTTATTGTAGTTTTGATTTACATTTCTTTAGTGGCTAGTACTCTAATGGCTAGTGGGAAACCCTGGCGACGTAGTGGTTAAGTGCTATGGCTGCTAACCAACGGGTTGGCAGTTTGAATCAACCAGGTACTCCTCGGAAACTCTATGGGGCAGTTCTACTCTGTCCTATAGGGTTGCTGGGAGTAGGAATCGACTCGACAGCACTGGGTTTGGTTTTGGGGTTTAATGGCTAGTGATAGCAAGTTTTCTTTCGTGTGTCTGTTAGCCGCCTGAATGTCTTCTTTGGTGAGGTGGCTGTTCATAACCTTTTCCCATTTTTTAATTGGGTTATTCGTCTTTGTTGTAGAGGTGTTGGGTTTTCCTACAGATTTTAGAGATTAGACCTCTGTTGGGTTTGTCATACCCAAAAGTTTTTTCCCACCCTGTAGGTTCTCTTTTTACACTTTGTAAACACTTATCATAAGTGCTTAATTTTTAGAAGATCTCGGCTGTTTAGCATATCTTCTGGTGTTTGTGTATTGTTAGTTATGATTTTTATCCTGTATATGCTGTGTATTAGAGCTCTAGTGTTGACTCTATTTTTTCTTCTATGATCTTTATAGTTTTTGGTTTTATATTTAGGCCTTTGATTCATTTTGAATTGGCTTTTGTGTATGGTATGAGGTATGGGTCCTGTCTCATTTTTTTTACAGATGGACAGCCAGTTTTGCCAGCACCATTTGTTAAAAAGACTGTCTTTTCTCCATTTAATGGACTTTGGGCCTTTGTCAAAGATCACGTGGCTGTAGGTGAACGGATTTACATCTGGGTTTTCAATTCTGTTCCATTGGTCAATGTATTTGTCATTGTATCAGAACCAAGCTGTTTCGACTATCATAGCTGTGTAGTAGTTTCTAAGGTCAGGTAGTGTAAGTCCTCCTACCTTATTCTTCTTCTTCAATAGTGCTTTACTTATCTGGGGCCTCTTATGTTTCCATATAAAGTTAACAATTACTTTTTTCATCTCACTAAAGAATGCTGTTGGTATTTGGACTGGAATTGCATTGTATTTGTAGATTGTTTTGGGTAGACCTGACATTTTCATAATGTTGAGTCTACTTATCCATGAGCATGGTATGTTTTTTAATTTATGTAGGTCTTTTTTGGTTTCTTGCAGTAGCACTTTGTAGGGGTCTTTTACTTCCTTGTTTTATTTTTTTTAGGGGCTATTATAAATGGTATCTGATACTATTTTTTTAATCACACATATATATTTGCATTTCTAAATGTCATGGGGTCTTTTATTCCAAATTACTATTATACAAGCTTTTCCCTCTGTTTGGAACATCCTACAATCTCCACCTTTTACCAAGTTTGCTCCTACTTGTCCTTGGTATTTCTTTAGTGTCATCACCTCATCTCTCAATATAGGTTTAGACAGAAGTTTTCTGTGTTTCTATAGTGTTTGTGCTTATACTTGACACTTATTACATTATTTTGAATGGTATGTGCATTGTTTTATACTGTAAGTTATCTGAGGTTAAACCTGTTGCCATTGAGTTGATTCAACTCATAGCAACTGTATAAGACAGAGTAGAACTGCCTCATAGAGTTTACAAGGAGTGCCTGGTGGATTCCAACTGCCAGCCTTTTGGTTAGCAGCTGTAGCACTTAACCACTACACCACCAGGGTTTCCTATCTGAGGTTAAAAATAGCCTGACTAATTAGTGTACTTCTTATAGTCGGAAGAGTTAATAGCAAATAGTTAAGTACTCAGTATGTTTTAAATAAATAAACACACAATATCCAGAATTTTCTTTAGTATAAACTATAAATATTAATACTTTAATATAATAATTGAGACTATATTAGACTTGTATACTATATTTTATATCATTTGGTAAGACCTTTTAGTTGTGTATATTCACAGAAAGCATGAGTTCCTTTTCACACTTATTTGGCAAAAGTCAAAATCCCTTATATATTTGTTTGTTTCCCTGTTAATTGTACTGTAGAGGAAAGTACTACCTGTGCCCACACATCTGCTCCTGTGCAAGGCCAGCCTCTCAATGAAGAACTGGCATATGTGTACAGGAAAAAACAAATTTATGGTGGGCATCCTGGAGACAGTTGTCACATCTATTCTAAACCTCAATTCTACCTAATAACATACTAATAACTGTTATTAATAATGTGTTATATTTTTACCATTGCTCTATACTTTATAAAGTATCCCATTGGTATAATCTTATGTAATTGCCTCAATACAATTGAAGTTTTTATTATTATCATCCCAATCCTAGAGAAAATGAGACTCAGAGCTTGGATTAGAATGAATGTTTCAGACTACAAAATTACAGGTATGTATTTACGTTAATGACTTCTCTATTGCACTGTAAGAAAGATTTGATTTTTAGAGAATGTGAAGCGTTCTCCTTTTCCTTCAGCCTTTTGACTAATTCAACATTGGCTCAAGTTTTTACCAGAAATGTGTGAAGTTTCTGCTATATTTTATACATTTGTGTTTCAAAACTCAGCACAGGAATTGCTAAGACAGTTTGCAGGAAAAAAAAATCATATAATTACAGTAAGTTATCCTGGATACTTACCTGTTATCTCGGTTATACAGCATTTGAGGTAAAAATGACAAAAATGACCTTGTTAGAAGTGTAATTCATATATACTTAATATAATAATTTAAATTATCTTTATCAACATATACATTTTATCAAAAAATTACCAGTTTTAAATGTAAATTCATTGAGTTTCACAAATGTATGTAGTCATATGGCTTCCACCATGACCAAGGTATGAAGTATTCTTATTATGCCAAAGAATTTTCTCATACCCATTTACAATCAGCCACTTCTCCCAACCCCACCCACTGGCAACCACTGATTTACTTTAAGTACACTTTTATCTTTTCTTGAATGTCACATAAATGGAATCATATACTATATAACCGTTTGATTCAGGCTTGTTAAATAAAGAATAATGCGTCTGAGATTCATTCATTTTGTTTTACGTATCAGTAGCTTATTCCTTTCCATTGATGAATGGCATTCCATTGTATTGCTACACCACAATCTGTTTATTGATTCATGATTTGACAAACGAATGTTGTTTCCAATATTTACCTAATAAAGCAGCAATCATTTGAGTGCATGTGTTTAGATATACATTCAAAGCAGCTATGTTATTTTGCAATCAACCAGCAATGAAAAAGCATTAATTAAACCATATCCTCGTCAACATCTGGAATTGTCAGTATTTAAATTTTTAAAATATTCTAGAGCATGGAATGGGAAACTACAACCTGAAGTTCAAATCTGGTCCATGGCCAGTTTTTGTATAATCTTCAGACAAAATTGCTTTTAGATTTCTAAAAGGTTAGAAGAACAAGAAAGAGAAAAAGGAGGAGGAAAGTAATGGGAAGGAGGAAAACAAAAAGAAGAATGAGAAGGAGGGGGAAAAGAGAAATAATAGAATACAAAGATCATATACGACCCATAAAACCCAAAAAACCAAACCCAGTGCTGTTGAGTCAATGCTGACTCATAGCAACCCTATAGAGCCTAAAATATTTAATATCTGGTCTTTTAGAGAAAACTACTATCAACCCTGTGTTCATCATGTTATTCTATTTTTGTCTTAATTTGTATATCACTAATGGCTAATGCAGATGACACAGCCTTGCTTGCTGAAAGTGAAGAGGACTTGAACCACTTACTGATGAAGATCAAAGACCACAGCCTTTTGTATGGACTACACCTCAACATAAAGAAAACAAAAATCCTCACAACTGGAACAAAACTAAGCAAAATCATGATAAATGGAGAAAAGATTGAAGTTGTTTAGGGTTTCATTTTGCTTGGATCCACATTCAACACCCATGAAAACCAAACCAAACCCAGTGCCATCGAGTCGATTCCGGCTCATAGCGACCCTATATAGTCAAGAAATCAAAGGAGGTATTGCACTGAGCAAATCTGTTCAAAAGACCTCTTTAAACTGTTAAAAAGCAAAGATGTCACTTTAAGGACTGTGGTACACCTGACTCAAGCCATGATATTTTCAGTTGTTTCATATGCGTAGGAAGGCTGGACAATGAATAAGGAAGACCAAAGAAGAATTGATGCCTTTGAATTATGGTGTTGACAAAGAATATTGAATATACTGTGGATTGCCAGAGAACGAACAAATCTGTCTTGGAAGAAGTACAGGAGAATGCTCCTCAGAAGCACGGATGATGAGACTTCATCTCACTTACTTGGGACATATTATTGGGGTGACTAGGCCCTGGGAAGGACATCTTGCTTGGTAAAGTAGAGGGTCAGCTAAAACAGGAAAACCCTAGATGGGATGGACTGACACAGTGGCTGCAACAGTGAACTCAGACATAGCAATGACTGTGAAGATGGTACAGGACTGGGTAATGCTTTGTGCGTTGTACATAGGGTCACTATGAATCAGAACGGACTCAATGCCACTTAACAACAACAATGACTAATAATTTTGAATCTTTTCCATTTATTCCTGTGCTTACTGCATATTCTATATCTTTTTGTTGAAGTATTTATTTAAATCACTTATCAATTTGTATTGGGTTGTTTGTATTCCCATTGAGTTATAAAACTTTTTTTATGCTGGAAGTTGTTGCTGTTGTTGTTAGGTGCCATCAAGTCAGTTCCAACTCATAGTGGCCCTATGCACAATGAAATGAAACACTGCTCCGTCCTGCGCCATCCTCACAATTGTTGCTATGTTTGAGCCCACTGTTGCAGGCACTGTGTCAATCCATCTCATTGAGGGTCTTCCTCTTTTTTGCTGACCCTCTACTTTACCAAGCTTGAAGTCCTTCTCCACGGACTGATCTTTCCTGATAACATGTCCAAAGTGTTTGAGAAGTAGTCTCGTCATCCTTGTTTCTAAGGAACATTCTAGTTGTACTTCTTCCGAGAATTTTGTTTGTTTTTTTGGCAGTCCATGGTATATTCAATATTCTTCTCCAACACCACAATTCAAAGACATGGATTCTGCTTAGGTCTTCCTTATTCATTGTCCAGCTTTAGCCTGCATATGAAGCATTTGAATACACCATGGCTTGGGTCAGGCACACCTTAGTCCTCAAGGTGACATCTTTGCTTTTCAACACTTTAAAGAGGTGTTTCACTGCAGACTGGCACAATGCCATGCATCTTTTTGATTTCTTGACTGCTGCTTTCATGGGTGTTGATTCTAGATCCAAATAAAATGAAATCCTAGACAGTCTCAATTATATCTCCGTTTATCATGATATTGCTTATTTGTCCAGTTGTGAGGATTTTTGTTTTCTTTATGTTGACGTGTAATCCATACTGAAGGCTGTAGTATTTGATCTTCATCAGCAAGCAAGGTTGTGTCATCTGCATAATGCAGGTTTTTAATGAGTTTTCCTCCAATCCTGACACCCTGTTCTTCTTTGTATAATCCATGCCTTGGATTATTTGCACAGCACACAGATTGAATAGGTATGGTGAAAGGATAGAACCCTGATGCACACATTTCCTGATTGAAACCATGCAGTATCCTCTTCTTCTGTTCAAATGACTCCCTTTTGACCCATGTACAGATTATGCTGGATACACTATATTGTTAGATACGTGTTATAAAAATTGAAGAAATTAAAAAGATTATTCAGGAACATAATGAAAAATTTAATAAGGTTGGAAAAATCCAGAGAAAGACATCAATCAGAAATTCAGAAGATTAACAATAAAATTACAGAAGTAGAAAACTCAGTAGAAAGTCAGAGGAACAGCACTGAGCAAGTGGAAGGCAGAATTTCTGAACTTGTAGATAAAGAACTTGGCACTAATATATTTGAAGAAAAATGGGAAGAAGAACTTAAAAGATGAAGAAACCTCAAGAATCAGGTGGGACTCTATTGAGAGAAATAACCTACAAGTGATTGGAGTACCAGAACAGGGAGGGATAATAGAAAATGCAGAGAGAATTGTTGAAGATTTTTTTGCAGAAAACTTCCCCAATATCATGAAATATGAGAAGATAGAGAATTTTAACAGCAGATGGGATAAATGAAAAGTCACCTACAAAGGAGAGTCAATAAGAATAAGCACAGACTACTTGTCAGAAACCAGGCAGGCAAGAAGATAATGGGATGACTTATATAAAAAATTGAAGGAAAAAAATTGCCAGCCAAGAATCTTATATCCAGCAAAACTGTCTCTCAAATATAAAGGTGAAAGTAGGATATTTCCAGATAAATAGAAGTTCAGGAAATTTGTAAGAACCAAACCAAAATTTACAAGAAATACTAAAAGGAGTTCTTTGGTTAGAAAATCAATAATATCAGGTATCAACCCAAGATGAGAACCCTGAGCAGAGCAATCAGAAGTCAACCCAGACAGGGAAATCATAAAAATAAATCAAGATAAAAAATGCTCAAAACAGGGAAACAGCAATGTTATTATGTAAAAGGAGACAACTTTAAAAAAAAAAAAAAGGAGGGACTCAGAAATGTAGTCATAGATCTTTCACATGGAGAGGAAGACAAGGCGAGACAAAGAAATAAAAGTTAGGTTTAAATTTAGAAAAATAGGGGTAGATAATAAGGTAATCACAAAGGAGAGAAACTATCCTACACATCAAAATAAAATACAAGAAAAAAAAATAGAGGCTCAGCAGAAACAAAATCAACAACAACAAATATGAGGAAAGGAAATTAAGTGGGAAAAAGAAACTGTCAAGAACACACAAAAAAAGACATCAAAATGATAGCACTAAATTCAAACCTATCCATAATTATGCTGAATGTGAATGGACTAAATGCACCAATAGAGAGAGAGAGTGGCAGAATGGATTTAAAAAGACGATCCGTCTATATGCTGCCTACAAGAGACACATCTTAGAATAATGACAAAAACAAACTAAAACTCAAAGGATGGAAAAAAATATATCAAGCAAACAACAGTCAAAAAGACCAGGAGTGGCAATACTAATTTCTGACAAAATAGACTTTAAAGTTAAATCCATCATAAAGGATAAGAAAGGATATTATATAAAAATTAAAGGGATAATATATCGAGAAGCTATAACCATATTAAATATCTGTGAACCCAATGACAGGGCTGCAAGATACATAAAACAAACTCTATCAGCATTGAAAAGTGAAATAGCTTCACAATAATAGTGGGAGACTTTAACACACCACTTTCGGTGAAGGACAGGACATCCAGAAAGAAGCTCAATAAAGACACGGAAGATCTGAATGCCACAATCAACCAACTTGATCTCTTAGACATATACAGAACACTCCACCCAACACCAACCAACTATACTTTCTTTTCTAGTGCACATGGAACATTCTCTAGAATAGGCCACATATTAGGTCATAAAGCAAGCCTTAGCAGAATCCAAAACATTGAAATATTACAAAGCATCTTCTCTGACCATAAGGCCATAAAAGTGGAAATCAATAACAGGAAAAGCAGGGGAAAGAAATCAAACACTTGGAAGCTGAACAATACCCTGCTCAAAAAAGACTGGATTATAGAAGACATTAAGGATGGAATAAAGAAATTCAGAGAATCCAATGAGAATGAAAACACTTCCTATCAGGACCTTTGGAACACAGCTAAAGCAGTGCTCAGAGGCCAATTTATATCAATAAATGCACACATCCAAAACAAAGGAAGGGCCAAAATCAAAGAATTATCCCTACAACTTGAAGAAATAGAAAGAGAGCAACAAAAGAAACCCTCAGTCAACAGAAGAAAACAAAGAATAAAGCTTAGAGCAGAACTAAATGAAATTGAAAACAGAAAAACAATTGAAAGAATTAACAAGACCAAAAGCTGGTTCTTTGAAAAAATCAACAAAATTGATAAACCAGACTGACAAAAGAAAAACAAGAGATCAAGCAAATAACCTGAATAAGAAATGAGGTAGGTGATATTACAAAAGACCCAAGTGAAACTCAAAAAATCATATCAGATTACAATGAAAAATTATACTTTAACAAATTTGAAAACCTAGAAGAAATGGATGAATTCCTAGAAACACACTACCTATCTAAACTAACACAAACAGAGGTAGAACAAGTGAATAGACCCATACCAAAAGAAGAGATAGAAAAGGAAATTGAAAATCTCCCAACAAAAAAAAGCCCTGGCCCGGACTGGCTTCACTGCACAGTTCTACCAAACTTTCAAAGAGTTAACACCACTAGTACTAAAAGTGTTTCAGAGCATAGAAAAGCATGGAATACTCCCAAACTCGTTCTATGAAGCCAGCATGTCCCTGATACCAAAACCAGGTAAAGACACCACGAAAAAACAAAATTACTGACCTATATCTCTCATGAACGTAGATACAAAAAAGCCTCCACAAAATTCTAGCCAATAGAATTCAAAAAGGCATCAAAAAAATAATTCACCATGACTAAGTAGGATTCATACAAGGTATGCAGGGTTGGTTCAACATTAGAAAAACAATTAATGTAATCCATTATACACATAAAACAAAAGACAAGAATCACATGATTTTATGAATTGATGCAGAAAAGGCATTTGACAAAGTTCAACACCCATTCATAATAAAAACTCTCAGCAAAGTAGGAATAGAAGGAAAATTCCTCAACATAATAAAGGGCATTTATACAAAGCCAATAGTCAACATCGTCCTAAATGGAGAGAGCCTGAAAGCATTCCCCTTGAGAACGGGAGCCAGACAAGGATGCCCTTTATCACCACTCTTATTCAACGTTGTGCTGGAGGTCCTAGCCAGAGCAATTAGGCTAGATAAAGAAAAAAACTGCATCGGATTTCCAAGGAAGAAGTAAAAGTATCTCTATTTGCAGATGACATGACCTTATACACAAAAAACCTTAAGGAATCCTCAAGAAAACTATTGAAACTAATAGCAGAGTTCAGCAGAGTATTGGGATATAAGATAAACATATGAAAATCAATTGGATTCCTTTATACCAACAAAAACAGTATTGAAGAGGAAATCACCAAATCAATACCATTTACAGTGGTCCCCATGAAGATAAAACACTTAGGAATAAATCTTACCAGAGATGTAAAAGACTTATACAAAGAAAACTACAATACGCTTCTGCAAGAAACTAAAACAGACCTACATAAGTGGAAAAACATACCTTGCTCATGCATAGGAAGACGTAACAGTATAAAAATCTCTATTCTACCAAAAACAATCTATACATTTAATGCCTTTCTGATCCAAATTCCGACATTCTTTAATGAGATGGAGAAACAAACTACCAAGTTCATATAGAAGGGAAAGAGGCCCCAGATAAGTAAAGCATTACCGAAAAAGAAGAACAAAGTGGGAGGCCTTACTCTACCTGATTTTGGAACATATTATACTGCAACAGTAGTCAAAACAGCCTGGTACTGTTATAACAAGAGGTACATAGACCATTGGAACAGAATTGAGAATCCATCCACATATGAGCAGTTGATATTTGACAAAGGCCCCAAAACAGTTAAATGAGGAAAACAGCCTTTTTAACAAATAGTGCTGACATAACTGGATATCCATCTGTCAAAAAATGAAAGAAGACCCATACCTCACACCATGTGCAAAAACTAACTCAAAATGGATCAAACACCTAAATATAAAATCTAAAATGATAAAGATCATGGAAGAAAAAATAGGGACATTGTTAGGAGCCCTAATATATGGCATAAACAGTATACAAAACATTACTAACAATGCAGAAGAAAAACTAGATAACTGGGAGCTCCTAAAAACCAAACACCGGTGCTCATCCAAAGACTTCACCAAAAGACTGAAAAGATTACCTACAGGCTGGGAAAAAGTTTTTAGCTATGACATTTCTGATCAGCTCCTGGTCTCTAAAATCTACATGATACTGCAAAAACTCAACTACAAAAAGACAAATAACCCAATTAAAAAATTGGGTAAAGATATGAACAGGCACTTCACTAAAGAAGACATTGAGGTAGCTAACAGATACACGAGGAAATGCTCACTATCATTAGCCGTTAGAGAAATGCAAATCAAAACTACAATGAGATTTCATCTCACTCCAGCAAGGCTGGCATTAATCTAAAAAACACAAAATAATAAATGTTGGAGAGGCTGTGGAGAGATTGGAACACTTCTACACTGCTGGTGGGAATGTGAAATGGTACAACTACTTTGGAAATCGATTTGGTGCTTCCTTAAAAAGCTAGACATAGAGCTACCACATGATCCAGCAAGCCCACGCCTTGGAATATATCCTGGAGAAATAAGAGCCCTTACAAGAACTAATATGTGCATACCCATGTTCATTGCAGCACTGTTTTCAATAGTAAAAAGATGGAAGCAACCAAGGTGACCAACAACAGATGAATGGATAAATAAATTATGGTATATTCATACAATGGAATACTAAGCATCCTTAAAGATGAGTGATGAACCTGTGAAACATTTCATAACGCAGAGGAATCTGGAAGCATTATGCTGAGTGAAATTAGCCCGTTGTAAAAGGACAAATATTGTATAAGACCACTATTATATGAACTCTAGAAATAGCTTAAACAGGGAAGATATATTCTTTGATGTTATGAGAAGGGGGAGGGAGGGAGGGTAGAAGAGGGATATTTACTAATTAGTAGATAAGAACTACTTTAGGTGAAGGGAAAGACAACACAAAACACAGGCGAGGTCAGCACAACTGGACTAAACCAAAAGCAAAGAAGTTTCCTGAATAAACTGAATGCTTTGAAGGCCAGCGTAGCAGTGACAGGGCTAGGGGACCATGGTTTCAGGGGACTTCTAAGTCAATTGGCTTAATAAAACCTAGTAAGTAAACATCCCGCATCCCACTTTGGAGAGTGGCGTCTGAGGTCTTAAACGCTAGCAAGCTGCCATCTAAGATGCATCAATGAGTCTCAGCCCATTTGGATCAAAGGAGAATGAAGAACACCAAGGACACAAGGTAATTATGAGTGCAAGAGACAGAAAGGGCCACATGAACCAGAGACTACATCATCCTGAGACCAGAAGAACTTGATGGTGCCTGGTTACAACCCATGACTGCCCTGACAGGGAACACAACAGAGAACTCCTGAGGGAGCAGGAGAACAGTGGGATGCAGACCCCAAGTCTCATTAAAAAAACAGACTTAATGCTCTTACTGAGAGTAGAAGGACCCCGGTGGTCAATGGCCCCCAGACCTTCTGTTAGTCCAGGATGGGAACCATTCCCAAAGCCAACTCTTCAGGTAGGGATTGGGCTGGACAGTGGGATGGAGAGGGATGCTGGTGAGGAGTGAGCTTCTTGGATCGGGTGGACACTTGAGATTATGTTGGTATCTCCCGCCTGGAGGGGAGATGAGAATGTAGAAGGGGTTAGAAGCTGGCAAAATGGACACGAAAAGACAGAGTGGAGGGAGGGAGCTGGCTGTCTCATTAGGGGAAGAGCAACTGGGAGTATGTAGCAAGATGTATACAAGTTTTTGCGTGAGAGACTTACTTGATTTGTAAACTTTCACTTAAAGCGGAATAAAAATTAAAAGAAAAAAATCTTTGCCTAAGCCATTGTTAGGAGAATTTACTCTTATATTTTCCACTAGAAATTTTGTAATTTGAGCTATTATATTTGTTTCTATTCCATTTTGAATTGATTGTTGTACATGATGTGAGGCAAGTGTTGAAGTTTATTTTGTGTATGAATATCCTAATTCCAGAAGCATTTGTTATAAACCCATCTTTTTGCATTGAGATACCTTAACACCTTTGCCAAAAGTCAATTTATCTTCTGTGCTTGTGTGTATGTGTGTCTGGTCTCCTATCTTGTTCCATTGATCCTTACGTTTATTCTTATACAAATACTAAGCTTTCTTTTTTAAAATAATTTATCTGTTGTTGAAAATATACACAGCAAATACACACCAATTCAACAATTTCTACATGTACAATTCACTGACATTAATTGCATTCTTCAAGTTGTGTAACTATTCCCCCCTTTATCCAAGTTTTTCATTCTACGTTAAAATAAAATCAACGCCTCCTCAGTTTTCCATATAAACTTTCAAAATGCTGTTGTCAATTTGATACCAGATAGATAGTTCTTTAAAAGAGCAAAATGCACAAGGCTGATGTTGTTGTTGTTAGGTGCCGTCGAGTCAGTTCCGACTCATAGCGACCCTATACACAACAGAACGAAACACTGCCCAGTCCTGCGCCATCCTTACATCGTTGTTATGCTTGCGCTCATTGTTGCAGCCACTGTGTCAATCCACCTCGTTGAAGGTTCCTCTTTTCTGCTGACCCTGTACTCTGCCAAGCATGACGTCCTTCTCCAGGGAATAATCCCTCCTGACAACATGACCAAAGTATGTAAGATGCAGTCTTGCCATCCTTGCTTCCAAGGAGCATTCTGATTGTACTTCTTCTAAGACAGATTTGTTTGTTCTTTTGGCAGTCCATGGTATATTCAGTGTTCTTTACCAAAACTACAATTCAAAGGTGTCGACTCTTCTTCGGTCTTCCTTATTCACTGTCCAGCTTTCACATGCATATGATGTGATTGAAAATACCATGGCTTGGGTCAGGCGCACCTTAGTCTTCAGGGTGGCATCTTTGCTCTTCAACACTTTGAAGAGGTCCTTTGCAGCAGATTTGCCCAATGCAATGCGTCTTTTGATTTCTTGACTGCTGCTTCCATGGCTGTTGATTGTGGATACAAGTAAAATGAAATCCTTGACAACTTCAATCTTTTTTCTGTTTATCATGATGTTGCTCATTGGTCCAGTTGTGAGGATTTTTGTTTCCTTTATGTTGAGGTGTAATCCATACTGAAGGCTGTGGTATTTGATCTTCATTAAGTGCTTCAAGTCCTCTTCACTTTCAGCAAGCAAGGTTGTGTCATCTGCAAAACGCAGGTTGTTAATGAGTCTTCCTCCAATCCTGATGCCCCGTTCTTCTTCATATAGTCCAGCTTCTCATATTATTTGTTCAGCATACAGATTAAATAGGTATGGTGAAAGAATACAACCCTGACATACACCTTACCTGATTTTGAACCAATCAGTATCCCCTTGTTCTGTCCAGACAACTGCCTCTTGATCTATGTAAAGTTTCCTCATGAGCACAATTAAGTGTTCTGGAATTTCCGTTCTTCGCAGTGTTATCCATAGTTTGTTATAATCCATACAGTCAAATGCCTTTGCATAATCAAGAAAACACAGGTAAGCATCCTTCTGGTACTCTCTGCTTTCAGCCAGGATCCATCTGACATCAACAATGATATCCCTGGTTCCACGTCCTCTTCTGAAACCGGCCTGAATTTCTGGCAGTTCCCTGTCAATATACTGCTGCCGCCGTTTTTGAATCATCTTCAGCAGAATTTTGGTTGCGTGAGATATTAATGATGTTGTTCTATAATTTCCACATTCGGTTGGATCACCTTTCTTGGGAATAGGCATAAATATGGATCTCTTCCAATCAGTTGGCCAGGAAGCTGTCTTCCATATTTCTTGGCATAGGCAAGTGAGCACCTCCAATACTGCATCTGTTTGTTGAAACATCTCAATTGATATTCCGTCAATTCCTGGAGGCTTGTTTTTCGCCAATGCCTTCAGAACAGTTTGGACTTCTTCCTTCAGTGCCATCAGTTCCTAATTATATGCCACCTCTTGAAATGGTTGAATATCAACTAATTCTTTTTGGTATAATGACTCCATGTATTCCTTCCATCTTCTTTTGATGCTTCCTGCATCATTTAATATTTTCCCCATGGAATCCTTCACTATTGGAACTCAAGTCTTGAATTTTTTCTTCAGTTCTTTCAGCTTGAGAAATGCTGAGTGTGTTCTTCCCTTTTGGTTTTCCATCTCCAGCTCTTTGCACGTGTCGTTATAATACTTTATTTCATCTTCTCGAGAGGCCCTTGGAAATCTTCTGTTCAGTTCTTTTACTTCATCAATTCTTCCTTTTGCTTTAGCTGCTCGATGCTCAAGAGCAAGTTTCAGAGTCTCCTCTGACATCTGCCTTGCTCTTTTCTTTCTTTCCTGTCTTTTCAGTGACCTCTTGCTTTCTTCATGGATGATGTCCTTGATGTCATTCCACAACTTATCTGGTCTTCAGTCACTAGTGTTCAATGAGTCAAATCTATTCTTGAGATGGTCTCTAAATTCAGGTGGGATATACTCAAGGTCATATTTTGGCTCTCATGGACTTGCTCTGATTTTCTTGAGTTTCAGCTTGAACTGGCATATGAGCAATTGATGGTCTGTTCCACAATCGGCCCCTGGTGTTGTTCTGACTGATGATACTGAGCTTCTCCATCGTCTCTTTCCACAGATGTAGTCAATTTGATTTCTGTGTGTTCCATCTGGCGAGGTCCATGTGCACAGTCGCCGTTTATGTTGGTGAAAGAAGGTATTTGCAAAGAAGGAGTCATTGGTCTTGCAAAATTCTATCATTCCATCTCTGGCATTGTTTCTATCACCTAGGACATATTTCCAAATACTGATCCTTCTTCTTCCTTTCCAACTTTTGCGTTCCAATCACCAGTAATTATCAATGCATCTTGATCGCATGTTCAATCAATTTCAGACTGCAGCAGCTGATAAAAATCTTCTATTTTTTTTCATCTTTGGCCCTAGTGGTTGGTGCGTAAATTTGAATAATAGTCATATTAAGTGGTCTTCCTTGTAGGCGTACAGATATTATCCTATCACTGACAACGTTGTACTTCAGGATAGATCTTGAAATGTTCTTTTTGATGATGAATGCAACACCATTCCCCTTCGAGTTGTCATTCTGAGCATAGTAGACTATATGATTGTCTGATTCAAAATGGCCAATACCAGTCCATTTCAGCTCACTAATGCCTAGGATATTGATGTTTATGCATTCCATTTCTTTTTTTACAATTTCCAATTTTCCTAGATTCATACTTTGGACATTCCAGGTTCCAATTATCAATGGATGTTTGCAGCTGTTTCTTCTCATTTTGAGTCGGGCCACATCAGCAAATGAAGGTCCCAAAAGCTTTACTCCATCCACATCATTAAGGTCGACTCCACTTTGAGGAGGCAGCTCTTCCCCAGTCATCTTTCGAGTGTCTTCCAACCTTGGGGGGCTCATCTTCCAGCACTATATCAGACAATGTTCCGCTGCTATTCAAAAGGTTTTCACTGGCTAATGCTTTTCAGAAGTAGACTGCCGGATCCTTCTTCCTAGTCTGTCTTAGTTTGGAAGCTCAGCTGAAACCTGTCCTCCATGGGTGACCCTGCTGGTATCGGAATACTGGTGGCATAGCTTCCAACATCACAGCAACACACAAGCCCCCACAGTACAACAAAGTGACAGACACATGGGGGACAAGGCTGATGGCCTTTGTTAATTAAGCTAAACTGTTGTTTTTTTTTTATTGTTGGGCTTAAAGAAGATTTCAGGAAATATATATTTTTTTAAGTCTTAAGGCTTAACGACAATAGTTTTGAGGGTTCTTCCAGCCTCAATGGCTCCAGAAATTCTGATTTCCTTGACAATCTAAAATTCTGTTTCACATTTCCTTCTTTTTGATCAGGATTATCCTATAGAATGTTTGATCAAAATGTCTTCAAGGTTCATCCTTATTGTAGCATGTATCAGGACTTCATTTCTCTTTTCGGTTGAATAGTATTCCATTGTAAACTATCTTGTTTTCTGTTGCTTAATAGTAAATATTGAAAGCAAGTAGTGTAAATTCATTAAAAAAAATTGGGGGGATTATAATTGAGATTTCTTTGAATTTATAGATCCACTGGAGAATAATATCTTCACAAAGAGTCTTCCCATCCACAAATATGATATCTTTTGCCATCAACAAGTTGTTCAGTTGGCCTTGGCTCTTTGCCTAGTGGGGTGACACAAACCTTCATTCTGAAGGGTTTGATCCATTAGGGCTCCTGCTTGAATTGGGAGTGTTTTAGTTTTCCAATGACTTTAATGACAGAGCATAATAGTATTAAAAGACACCTTAAGCGATCTCTTATATTTCAGACATACTTTTATTTATCTCTATTGCGTAACAACAGTCCAATTTTCCTTTACTAATCAGAATCAATCACCCCATTCCAAACAGTAACCACAATTTTTGTGTTAATTCAGAGCCATGAAGAACTCAAAGTGGCCAGGTGACATTTTTAACTTCCAGTTCAATGGGATAATTGTTGTGTCTCCAGGTAAAAACATTTATCCCTTTGGAACTAAGACTTCTAGACTTGCAGAGCCCAAGGTTATAGGGATATAAAGCAAAAAAAAACTGCTAATGGGACACTAAGGGTAACAGAGAGGAGAGCCACTCCCATTTCCACCTTTGATTCTCAGGCCTATGAATCTTTGCTATGGGAAAACCAGCACCATATATTGGATGTTTATTTACAGCATACACAATCTCTTGGAGAGCACTGCTTGAGCCTGCAAGGTATGGTCACTTAGCTAGCATTGTAACTGAGTCTTCAAAAGATCATTTTAGCATTTTATCAAGCCACGATGATAAGGAACATGATTGTTGTTGTATTGTGTGCTGTTGAGTCAATTCTGACTCATAGTGACCCTAAAGGACAGAGTAGAAGTGCCCCACAGGGCTTCCAAGGAGCAGTTGGTGGATTCAACTTACTGACCTTTTGATTAGCATCCTGAGCTCTTAACTACTTTGCCAGCAGGGCTCCTAGGAACACAATAAGACCAGAGAATTCCATGAGCATGGTTACATTGCCACACTTTATTTGGCGTGAAAAGAATTTCTTGATCAGAAGCAATGCTGTATGTAATATTATGGCAGTGTGTAAGACATTCTGTAAGTCCATGGATAGTAGTTTTGGCCAAAGCATTGCATGGAGGAAAGGCACATCTGTATCCAGAGGAAGTGTCTATTCCAATAAGAACAAAGTTCTGTCCCTTCCATGATGAAAGCAATCCAATGTAATTAACTTGCCACTAGGTTGCTGGTTGATCTCCCTGGGGAATGGTGCAATATAAGAGCCCATTTATATGTTGCTCTCCTCTGCTCCCATATTGGACACTCAGTATTAGTTATAGCTAGATTGGACTTGGTGAGTGGAAATTTGTTTTGCTGAGCCCATATAAAACCTCCATCTCTGTCACCATGGCCACTCTGTTTATGAACCTATTAAGCATTGAAAGGAGTCATTGGAGAAAGAGGGTAATGAAAATCCACAAAATGGGTCCTCCAACCTACTTACTTATTAAAATCATCCTCTACTGTGGTCTCCTTTAGTGAACATTCACATGGGACAGAAATATCTTTACATTTCTTACCCATTCAGTGAAGCTAACCCACATGCCTCTTCCACAGACCTCTTTGTCAACAATTTTCCAATCATGTTCCTTCCAAGTCCCTGACCATCCAGCCAAACCATTGGCCACAACTCACAAATCTATATAGACTCTTACTTCTGGTCATTTCTCCCTTTCCAGGCAAAATGAATAACCATGTACACTGCTCAAAGTCCTGCCCACTCAAATGATTTCCCTTCACTACTTTCCTTCAGAGATGTCCAAGAAAGAGGCAGTAGTGCTGCAGCTGTCCACTTTCAGATAGAGCCTGTATATCATGCAAAACCATCTTTAAACTAGGCCCAGGTTTTCTCTCTGTCAGTAACCTAATGGTAGGAAACTCCCACGAGGTCATAGGTGTTGATGGAGAGACAGAAGGTAATATATCAGGAGAAGCCATGAGCATTTAGCTTCTTACTCATGCAATTTACTTATGCCTTCAAGGCCTATTTGAGCCCAATCTCATATACACCACTTCCAACTGATAATAATGGAGTATGGTACATGCCCAAATTTATGATTTTATCAGACAATATTCAGTCCATGATGGAAAGCTCAGGTTACGTGGTAACTTGGTGGTCCATGGTAAATCATTCAGTGTCTGCTAAGGCCCAGTAGCGAACCACATGCTGTTTATCAAAAAGTAAATAATTATCCACAGATGATTGTAGGGCTTTGTTCCAAAATCCTAAGGATGTTCATTGTGATTCCAATAGAAGGGCCTGTTGAAAGTCACAAAACCATCTCAATCTGTCACTGACACCTCAGACCCAAAGGGATCTACTGGGTCATATGGTAAAAGTGGCAGAGTAGATTGAACAAGTTTTAGCTTCATTGAGTTTAGACCAATTTTGTGACCATGTTTTATCCAACCAACAAATCAAACTGTTAAAGTCTTTTATAATTCCTTGAACTAACACACTGAATTCAGAATCTCTGTTTAGTGGGCCCATATTAATAAATTTGGCCTTATCCAAATTTATGTTCCTTCCACCATTATCCCACAAACTTAATGTCCATTCCCACATATATTCTCTAGATACCTGTCTACATAAATTTGAACAATCATGCAATTATTTTGGCACATATCGAACCTACTCATGATCACAGTTTGTATCTCACCTTTTCGGGTCTGCTGGGACTTAAGTCTAATTACAGTTCTAGACACAGAAAAAGTTAGCAGGAAAAGGCCCTAAGGAGAATCAGCAGTGTCTTGCAAGGCAGTTACCTCAGGAAGACCACGACTGGTTCTTGCAGCAAAGAAGGGTGATTTCCTTAAACACCAACAGCAAAGTATAGTTGTTCTGTAAATGATGGTTGACTTGAATTAAATTTTCTTCCCAGACACAACTAGAAATTCTTTTTTAAATTCTCAGAATTTATTGTAAACTTCTGTTTATTCTTAGTTTCATCCTTCTTAATATGTTCATGTAAGAGAATTCCCCATTTTAGGCCCATTTTATCACCTTTTATGTGTTCTTTTTCAGAAATAAGGCCATCATACTGTACTATATTATAAGTCTTCAAAATTTTCCAAGAATGAAATCATACAAATGATTATCATATAAATAATGTTCTCTAAAACAATGCAATTATGTCAATAAAAAATGAATAATAAGGAAAATATGTACTTAGAAATTAAGAAAATCTATTTCTGGATAGGAAAGATAATTTCCATAGGCAAATTTCAGTATCTAGTTAAGGATAAATAAAAATATTTAGCATCATAAAGTATCAATTCTCCCCTAATTGAATTCTAATTTCACTAGTCAAAATCACAACAGGATTTTGATGTATTTGTGGAATTGATTGCAAAATTTATATGGATGTGCACAAAGCTCTAAATGGCCAAGATAACTCTGAGAAAGACTATGGGAGATTTATCCTAAAAGATATAAAGCCTTATTTGAAGTCTTTAAAGAAATTTAGGAATAAAAGGGAGTTTTCTAATACTAAAGGACCTCTCCAAAATATCTACTACTAATTTTAAAGGTAAAATTGTAGAAGAATCACCTTTAAAATCAGTAATAGGATAATGATGAGTTTTTCGCTACTTCTAATCAATATTTTATTTGATTAATAAAAAAAAAAAAACATTATTTGAGAAGAAATCATCGTCCACATAGAATGCCACCCCCATCTACAAATAGAATATTACAACTATACACACATTGAATAGGACGTTGTATTAGGTACTGAAAAAAAATTTTTAAAGAAATAAGAGAGGAATGTTTGCCTCGAGATAATATAAGTCTAGATGGGTTAAAGATGAAAACCCTCTCCAGATATCCACCCTGTTGCTGGAGGTAAGTGGATATCATTTCATTCTAAGTTGTTTTGCAATTTACAAAGTCAACAAGCTCTTTCCAGAAAACCTAGTCCTGTTCCCTAGAGTGGAAATCAAGAGCAGTTAGAATTGTTCATAACTGGAGTGCCCTTTGGTGTTTTGAAATTCTAAGATTTCCGCGTGGATATATGGTTGGAAGTTGAATCACTTTCATAATACAGTTCTTCACAGTAAGAAAATGCCTTGTTGGAATACATAAGCCTTTGGTTTCCATAAATTAGACAGCATCAAATTTATGTAAACGTTTGAAAATTATTCCAAAGTAGTGTAGTAACAGAGGTAAATTAAAATCCAAATGAATAAATAAATAAAAGTAACATTTATTTCAAAAAGCAGGTGGGATTCAAGAAAAGGAATTGAATAGAGTAGTAGTAATTTAGTCATTTTTTTTTTTCTGGTGCAGTATATTTAATTAAATCATACTATTTGCACGTTACTTAAAGAGATACACAAACAAATTAGTGTGAATGTTCACCTCAAGAATCTCAGCTTGGTAAAGAAGACAGAAGGCACCAAAATCGTTCTTACCATTTCTGCCCCATCATCCCAGTCTTACCCATGAGCTTCTAAGAGCCAACCACTATGATCTTTATTGAAAGACTGCCCTTCAGCAATGGGAGCCTCTTGGTCTGCACAGAACTGAACCCTGAAAGGGCCTAGAAGTTTACCTCCTTCCTGCCAACCACTACCACTATCACTGTAGTCCTTACAGAAGTATGGAAACTTGCCTGGGGTTAGAGCTATTCAGAGGTATAACTTTACAGCCCAGACTTCCCCACAGGAGCAGGATGAGCTACCCACTGTGGGACTTCTGTCTGGGATCTCACCCTCACTTGGCATCTCCCCTTCTCTGAACTCTTTCCACCCTAACGGTTCTTCCCTGAAAGTACTTCCTTAATAAATGACATGCATGGGAATCCTCATCTCAGGACCTACTTCTGGGAACTCAACCTAAGTCAAGTACAGAAGAAATCTTTGGCTCCTGAAAAGGAGAATAGATGGTTCGTCAGGAAGCCTTGCTTAGTTTTCATTTGCTATGTGGAGCAACATTGATCTTGACTTTGTTGGGATGGTTTTATTACTTTCACTATCAGAGAGGAGTATTAGCTATTTGTTTCCGTTACGGAAATATCTGATCAAGGCAACTAATATTAAACCCTTTTATTCTTCCCTTAAACATAGTGCAATCTCTTCCAATCATTATATTCAATTGCCTAGAAGAATGAATCACATGGGCCAAAAGATTAACACTCACAGGAAATTGGATTTTTTCACAATGATTATTTAGCCTGTCCATTTGAAATGCAGTTCAGGGGGCTTTCAGCAATTTTGTTACTTCAATTACACTTTATAAAATTTAGCTCGGTTAATTAACACTGGATACATGTGAACAACCATTTTATATTTGCTACACTCATAACGAATTTTCATTTATCAAAAAAAGGAAATCAGCTCTGTCCATAAGGGAAATTGTTTTTGTTTGTTTGTTTTCTCCTTTATTTAGTTGTCTCTTTCAGAAAGATGGATTAACTTTAATGCTAAGAAAGAGTTCAGGAAATTATACTACACAATCACGTATTTTAAATGCCACAAGAAAGACTAGTAAACTTCACCAGATAAAAATAAAATGTTTCAATGGTAGAGCTTTTTTTTTTTTCTCCCCCCAAGTAGGAAAGAAGAATTTGTTAAATGAGAGCAGGATCATTTCACTCTAAGACCACACATTAGCCAGGCTGTTTGAAATATGTTTAAAGAGGATGGAGTCCACATATTGGGAGCCAGGGGTCAATAATACACCCTTTTGAAAAGGGCTATATGTCTACTATTCACAAAGATGGCAAACTCAGGACAATTTTTGTGCTACACAAAAATCTGATTGATCTGCAAATCTGTCCTGAATCCCCAGCTCAACCCTAGTAATTGAATCTAGAGTGTAAATCTTGGTAAATTTTCTAAGGCAGAAAGCTAGGCATATCACTCTTGGCTGCCTACAGCTAAAGTAAATCAGATTAATCAGACAGAAATTCAAAGAATTAAATATGGTTAATTGGCCTGATCCACACAAATTAGAAGGAAGTCAAATGGATTAAGTGAATTGCAGCAGATCAGGCAGACTGAGATATTTCTAGATTACATTCAAAGTCTTAAATCTTGGTACACTGAAACATTTATGGAAGGAATGATGGAGATTCTTAACTCGAAGAAACCCTATTTATACGCACAAGTATTGATAAATCTCAAAAAGGTTTTGTATTTATTTTTCTCACACAGTAAGAAACTTCTGGTTATTTTAAACTTGTGTTTTATTAAATAGCAGAAGGCCTTCTAAATGTCATAAAAGGGCAAAAGAAACATAAGTAAGGATGGCAGGGCACAACCTGATGGTGGTGGCTGAGTGGGGGGGGGAGTAAATTTTTTTTTTTCAATTAGGAAATAATATAGGTACTGGAGTAGAACAAAGTTCCCCTGAGTGGCAGAAGATGATAATATGATGAAATGAAGCAGAGATAAGAGGCTGGTAGAGGCCATAAAAAAAAAAAAAAAAAAATCCAAAACCAAACCTATCGTCCCCAAGGCAATTCCAACTAATAGTGACCCTATAAGACAGTAGAACTATCCCATAGTGTTTCCAAGGAGCGACAGTTGGATTCAAACTGTTGCCTTTTTGGTTAGCAGCCAAATGCTTAACCACTGTACCACCAGGGCTCTGGTAGAGGCCATAGAATAGATAGGATAGTCTAAAGACAATAGATAATGTCTTGTTCAGAGTTTTCTAGAGAAATAGAGCTACTTATACATATATGTATGTATGTGTGTGTGTGTATATATATATAGATATATGTATGATATGGATATATATAAATGTCTGTGCGTGTGTGTGTATATATATATATATACTCAGAGAGAGAGATTTTAAAAACTTGGCTCACATGATTGTGAGAGGGCTGGCAAGTCCAAAATCTGTAGATGAGGCAACAGGGAGAATGAAATATGGAGGAGTTCTGGCAAAATGTTTATAAACTGGAGGCAGAATACATCCTAAAAAAAAACTCCCTTTTTGTTCTTAAGACCTTCAGCTGATTGGATGAGGCCCACCCCATATTATAGAGGATAATTTGCTTTACTTAAGACCAACTGAATTAATCATCTGTAACTATTTCATAACAGCATCTAGATTTTTGACCAAACAACTGGGCACCATAGCCTAGCCGGGTTGACGAAACTAACCATCACAAATGGTAACAGTTAAGTGTTTGTTACACAGGCAAGATGATCCTCCTTGTGTGTGTAAGATAGGGATTCCAATTCTACTTAAGAAAATTTCAAACTTTTATAAATTCACCATCAAATTGGTCATGGTCATACCCCTACAAACATCATAATAATAAACATCATAGAAGCATTTTTATTCATTCTCTTATTTATTCATCCATTCAAAAAAGAAAAACTTTGATGTCTTTCTCCTTCTGTAATTTTTTCTTATGTGCAAAGTTAGCTGCCAGGCATAAGAAGAGGTGGACTGTAGGACTAAATACCGAGATACGTTAGACATGATCCCAGTTTTCCAGATTCATAAGACAATGCAGAAGGCATACGCATTGCATAAGGTCAGTACATATTTCAAAAGATCAAAAGAATGAGAGGCATTTATGGGTTTGGGTTGTTAATAGAATCTTTGCAGTAATAATTGAAGTAAACTTCAATTCAAATGACTTTCTGAGAGAAAGCAAGAACTCCTCATTTACAATCTCTGCAGATAATTTGTGAACACTGAAGACACTGCTACTGAGGAGCCCTGGTAGAAAAGGAAGAAGAGGCCATCTTGCCAAGCAATGTCTGCATGGCAATTAAATAATAAAAATAAAGAAATGTAAATCAAACCATCCTTCATATCTAAAAGCCACCTAATTTTTCAGTCATCAAGACAATAAAAATTGTTCACAGTGAGTAATCAGTATTTATGTTAAAAAAATTTTTTTTTGTTTGTTAGCATTAAATACTTACCTAACTAAAGTGTGTTCCTTGATTGTGCATTAAATTAAATACTCTAGTTCTAGTTACAGAATACAGTTGCTTTGGGTAATGCATACCTAGATCTTTATTATTGCAAAAGCTTTTGATCACTTTTTCGGTGCCTTAGCTCTGACACCCCACTTCACATAAGAATAATTTTGATGCGTAGGTCCTCAGTAAATGTGTTTGGTTAAATCTCTTCAGGTGGTTCCAACGGAGAACCATTGCTGTAGAGATGGCCTTCAAGTTCTTGCATTTATAGTCCCAATAAGGCTTTCATTTTCCCTACTACATCCAGTTCACCTGATTTTTCACTTTAACATAAGAACAACTACATTTACAGTTCAAGTGGAATGAAATTTTACCATTCTGGGTTTCTATGAAGATGGGTTTTTCCCTAAGAGTAATTCAGGGCTCTCTATGCTTCTTTATCACTCTGGCTTGGGAAGCCTATCTGGACATGCTTGACACAGCACTGCTCTTCTTCTTCTTTTTTTTACTTGGGAGTCAAGGTCACTCTTAGGGAAAACCCATCTTCATAGAAACCCAGAATGGTAAAATTTCATTCTACTTAAACTGTAAATGACAAGTATTCAAAAAAAAGTACTTCCTGGAATAAGTCTGGAAACCCTGGTTTTGCTTAGTGGTTAAGTGCTACAGCTGCTAACCAAGAGGTTGGCAGTTCAAATCCACTAGGATCTCCTTGGAAACTCTATGGGGCGGTTCTACTCTGTCCTATACGGTTGCTATGAGTCAGAATTGACTCAATGGCAACAGGTTTGGTTTTTTTTTTTTTTTTTTTTTGAGTAAGTCTTACTAGCAGGTCACTACCTAATAAAGTCTGCGCAGTCCATGGTCTGGCCAAGCCTAGTATGACGGACATCTGGGGTTCAGTTAGCAGAACAATTTGGCTCTGACACCAAACTGTGTCCTCCAACTTAGCCTATATCTGTAATAAATCTGATATTTTGCCTCCCTCTCACCACTTCTATTTATTATGGCTTTCTCAAATTGCTCAGAACCTAGTTGGGAAATGAGACCCCTCTGAAATCACATGACTAACATGACTAGCTTAGCAAAAAAAAATTACATTTAAGTACATACATTTAACACATATATTTATGTATGTATCTAAAACATGTAAATAATACATACGACAAATAATAGATCATAATGCTATTATTTGTATGTATTACTACATCATTATTTCAACTGGGCTTGCTTAAACTGACTATAAATAAAATGTTTCCCCCAATATTTCTTTCCTCTATAAAAGTGGGCCATTATTCTATACACATGATGTGCAATATCAATTCTTCATTCAAGTGTTTAAAGTTTTTTCTCCTTAAGCGTCATTAGACATAGGATGAGAACTGGCATTGATAACAATAAACAAATAAATCATTTGCTCACATTCGACCAAGTCACATAATTTGGATGAGTCACAAACTGTATTTTGGAAAGCAAAAATTACCTAAGCAGCATTTAATATGGAGCCCTTGGGGATGAAAGTGGTTTCTCACAATAGAAGTATTTTTATTTAACAATATTAAAAAAGTGTGCCAGCAAAGCTTTCTGATATTTATGTTCAGGCACCAAATTTGACATTACTGCACCGAAGTTACCTGCTGATACCTAGTCCAGTGCTCTTCTGGGGAAGGCTATTTTGAAAGACATATAGTGTAAAGGCTATCAAGCACTGATACATCCACTTAACAAAAGAAATAGGCACAAGAAAGCCTTATGCAGAAGGGACGCTACCAGAAAACCAATTAGATCTTATCAGTTGCTAGGAAACAAGGCAAACTAAGTCCAATGGAGCAGTGAGACGGGACAAGTCTTCAAGACTAACAGCTATGCATATACACTTGGAGACTGAGGGAGAGAAAGTGTGCAGCCTATGCCAGAGAACAACACAAGCTATTAAATCAGGTGTTGTAGGTACAAAGAAATCGTCATTGTAGAGCCTCTTAGAATCAAAAAAGGGAAAATACTCAAAGGACCTTATTAGTCCACATCTATAGTCCATCATCAAAGCAGATTTTAATGTGGTCCAACTCTATTTCAAAGTAATGAGGTAATTTCTTATGAGCTCCACTGTAAAGTAGACATATTCACATATAGAAAGAACTTATACCCAGAGTGTAAATAGAGGGAACTCTTACACTAATAATCATGGTATAAAAGTGTGGAAAGAATGGAAGGAGTGTGGGGGTATTTTCTGGGTCATGAACTGACACACTAAATTTTCAGTTCCACTGGGGATTGTATATATTGTCCTGACAAAAAGCCACATAACACCTCCTTGAATTTCATCTTTAGTATCTCCTCATTAGCACTGACCACTCTTATTTTCAGTTCAATGCATTTTTGGCATTTGATTAGAAATTGAGCTCCTAAGGGTGAGTGTCCTCTATTTCTTTGTATATCCACAAATTAGATTGAGCCCTGGATGATAGTAATTGAGCAAGAAATTTTTGTTGAATGTTTAAAAGAATGACAATATTTATTTTATTATTCCTGGATTTTCTTTTTTCTTTACATGTTCATATTCTATCTTCTGAAAAAAATTTAAGCTCCTTTGAATAATACCTAAGTATTTTTTTTATTTATAGTCTTTCTTCCTCCCTCAAAGAATAGTCTAGTAGTAAACATATAATAGATATTGAAAGAGTACCCATTCTGTTAAATTTATATCAATAATCATGTCAGCCAGGTGGAGAAGGAACAAAGCTACACTCAAAAAAATAAATAAATAAGTAAACCCGTTGCCACTGAGTCACTTCCGGCTCATAGCAACCCTATAGGCCAGAGTAGAGCTGCCCCAGAGAGTTTCCAAGGAGCATCTGGTGCACTTGTACTGCTAACGCTTTGGTTAGCAGCCATAACACTTAACCACTATGCCACCAAGGTTTACTCTAGCAGGGCATAAATTAGATTTTGAGAGTAGTTTGATTAACATCCAAAAATTTTTATGAGATTAGAGAAGTTCCTAACATTGGCAGCAAAAATAAATTAAAAACAGTAATAATAAACATTCATTAAACACCCAAGCAATGTTCCTAAGCACCAGGAACACACAAATAAAATAGACAAGAACCTCTGTCTTCATTGAGCTTCCATTCTAGTTGGGGAAGGCAGACAAGAAACAATAAAATATATGGAATGTTAGATGATGATAAGTGCTATAGGGAGAAATGAAGCAGGAAAGTGGAATAGGGAGCATTTGATGTTGCAATTTCAAATAGTATGGTGAGGTGAGGAAGTAAACTTTGAGTGCAGACATGTAGTAGGTAAGAGAGGAAGCCATGGGGGTATACAGGGAAAAACATTCCTGCCAGGAAAAGCCAAGAGGACACTTTGCTGTTGCTGAGTGGACAATGGGAGAAACTATAGAAGATAAAAGTCAGAAAATTAATGTGAGGAAATTCCTGCAGAGCCTCCAAGTTCATTATAATGTCTTTGGTTTTTTTCTCTCAGTGAGGAAACAGGTAATTGAATGGCATTTAGAGCAGCTGTGTCATGTAATGATTTAGTTTTATTAGATCACTCTGGGTGTTGTTTTAAAAAAGAGCGAAGAAAGGCAAAAATAGCAGTTAGACCAATGAAGAGACTGAAGCAATCATCCAGTTTGGCTTGGATGAGGGTGTTAACATGGAAGTGATGAGAAGTGGTTAGATTCTGCATATGTTTTAAAGGAAGGAAAAAAAAAGATTTTATGACAGATTAAATGTAGATATTTGGGGCCCAACAACTGGAATGATACAGCTGTCTGTGAGAGAAAGGAAATATTATAAAGAGTAGGTTTAGTTGTAGTGGTGGTGTTGGGACATGGTTAAGGGCCAATCAGGATCTTTGCTTTGGACACTTAAAGATTGAAAAGCTTATTATACAACCAAATTGGCATTTCCAGTAGGCAATTTGATACATAGGTCTGAAGTACTGGGAAGAGGCCTTGGGTATAGATATAAATCTGAGAACTATCAGCAAATAGTATTGGCATTTAAAGCCATAAGTTGGATGAGACCACAAAGGAACCGAATGTAAGTTGAAAAGAGAAGCATCTAAAGACTAAGCCTTGGGGCACTCTATTAAGACATCAGACAATGAAGGCCATCATGAAGAAATGAGAAGCAACAGCAGGTAGGAGAAAGGATTTAAAAAAAAAAAGGAAACGCGTTGTTTCAGAGCCAAGTGAAGTGTTTCAAGGAAGTAGTTGTGAAAAACTATCAAACACTGCTAATAGGTCACGTAAGATAATGGCTGATCAATGACCACTGTACCTAGTAAGGAAGAAGCCAAAGATAACCCTCACAAAGGCAGTGTCGTTGGGGGTAAAGGCCTAATTGAAGTGGGTTCAAGAGAAATTAGAAAGAGAGAAACTGAAGGTAAAACACAAGTCTTGGAATAGCTTTGGCATTTTAAAGTGGATGGGTGAATCCAGGTAGTAAATACAGGCAGATGCAGGTCAAGATTTTTTTGTTTTTAAACAGAAAAAATGATATGTATCCATGCTGATAGGAAAGCTCCAGTAGACAGGGGGAAAAATGATGCTACAGGAGAAAAAGAAGAGAATTGATTAAATAGTGTTGTTTTTAGGTAACTGCTGAAGACATCTAGCCAATAAGTGGAATTTTTGGACTTTGTTCAATGCACAGAGAAGTTACCTATATTATTAACTGGAGAAAGGTCAAGAGAGATGGGAACAGATTTAGGTAAATGAGTGGAAGTGATAGACATTGGATGTTCTCTTTTAGAATGCCTTTATCGTCTCAATAAAATAGAAAGCAATATTAATAACCAAGAGTTAAGATGAGGGATGAAGGTTTGGGTTTCCCAGCATCCTGATTGAATGCTTTTGTCCTATGTTCTGTATTGACTTTATCAGGACACCCTAAATGCTCTATAAAACCCATTGCAGCTGAGTCAATTCCAATTCACAGTGGCCCTATAGGACAGAGTAAAACTGCCCCATAGGGTTTCCAAGGAGTGGCTGATGGATTCAAACTGCCAACCTTTTAGTTATCAGCTGAGCTCTTAACCACTGCATCACGAGGGCTCCAAATGTTCTATAGTCAGCGTTTTTTCAATAACTTGTAAAAATTCAGCAGTTAGACCTATTTTCAGCATAAATCACTTATGTGGCAATACTAACCAAAAATCCTACCTCCACAAGTAAAGATTTAGACAATCCCTATGGGCTTTCCTGGAGGTTTGCTGAGGAAAACCTGAATAAGGAACTGAGAAGTAAAAGTACTTTATTTCTATATTCAGGAAAGGAGAAGACTGGCTCTTTGGTCAAAGTTCCAAGTACTGAACAAATAATCGTTGGAGGTAACTAGGAATAGTACATGTGTCTTGAAAACCAACCAATCAACAGTAATCTTAGTCTTACTATGGCTTCTGAAAGTCAGCCAATCGATGATAAAGCTCCAGTCCCAAAAGTTAACCAATCAATGACTGTAACACCCTTCTAAACAAGAGCCAATCAGCAGATACCTCTGTACAATAACCATGTTTCTGAAAGTCAGCTAATTCCCAACAGCCTTACTACAGTGACTACACTAAGGCAGGTAGTTCTCACTTTTGAGAAGCAGCCTGTGTCTGAAAGTTAGGTGTCCCAAAAGCTCAAGTAAGGTCATCTCTGGCTTTGTTCAGGGAAACAGTGCTTGCAACATAGCTCTTGCAAGCAGACGGAAAGTTCATCTTTTATGCAACAGATATCAGTCCAACCTATTGTTAGTTCCCAAGTTCACAACCCTTTCAACAAAGCAACCTTTGTTTACAGTTAGTTGAGAGTTCGGACTTGTGAGTACCAGACACAATGATGCTGCCATGACATTATCAAGTTCAAGCTCTTCAATTTTTGCTGGTTTGTTGTTATCTTTTCTTATTTATGCATATTAGAATCTCAAATGCCAAAACATAAATGTGTATTTTGTGATGAATTTTCTGAATAAATGAGGAAATGGGTAACTGAAATGTACTGAGAACAGACATGACTTAGATTTAGTAGGTCATTCTGGGCATTGTTTTTAAAAAAGACTGAAGACAAGGATCACAGTAGAAGGTCAAGGACAGAGCTATAGAAAAATGTAGAACAAAATTCTAACACACACACAAAAATACCAGGCTTACTGGTCTGACAGACTGGAGAAACCTCTGAGAGTATGGTCCCCAGACACCCTTTTAACTCAGTAGTGAAGTCATTCCTGAGGTTCACCCTTTAGCTAAAGATTAGACAGGCCCATAAAACAAAATGAGACTAAATGGGCACACCAACCAAGTGGCAAAGACAAGAAGGCAGGAGAGGGCAGGAAAATTGGTATTAGGAACCAAAAGTTGAGAAGGGGAGAGTGTTGACATGTGAGGGGGTGGTAACCAATGTCACAAAACAATATATGTATTAATTGTTTAATGAGAAACTAATTTGCTCTGTAAACATTCATATAAATCACAATAAAAATAAAAAAGATGAAAGACAAAAACACAGCTAGTCCAATAAAGAGGCTGCAGAAATAATCCAGTTTTCCTTGGATCAGGTTGTTACACAAAACTGATTAGAAGTGGCTAGATTCTACATGTTGTAAAGGTAGGGGGGAAAAGTATACTATGACGAATTAAATGTAGACATTTATTAAGTAAGGAAAAAATCTTTTTGAAGCTTTGTGTGAAATAGGGAAAGTTTCATTCAATATGAAAAATGGTGGAAAAGCAGATACAAGCCAGCATATAAATGTAATGAATATATGACTTCCTCAACTACTACCAAAATACTGGTAAAATAACAAAATCTTTGATTAAAAGAAATTCAGATGAAGAAGATGAGGTAACTTCTGCAGAAAATCATCATCGGTCTTTCAGCTCAGGTGACTGTATGAAAAAACAATTCCTACCAGAGTATTTTGCCAGGACAAAAGCCTTTACTGCAATAATAAAAAATATAATTATAGGACTTCCGGCCAACATGGCACCATAGACAGAAGCACCACACCATCCCTCTACAGCAAAGACCCGAAAAACTAAGTAAAACACAGACAAATGTCATTCCTGGAACCTGACGTGTCAAATGAAGAGATAAAGAACTCAGCCAAGAACAAATGGAATAAAAAACTAATAGAGGACAGAAAGAGAGGAGAGATACGTATGGAGGGCCCCAATGCTAATGCAGCACGGATCTGCCATCTTGGACTCCTGTCAGGGATTGACAGACAGGGAGCACAGGAAGGCAACTTTGCAAAACTCCCAGCAGGAGACAGAGCACCCTGTATAACCAGGGATGCATGCTTTCCTACCCACCGTTCTCTCCCCGCTGCTCTACCTTCAAGCTTCTGGCCGCAGTGGCTTGTCCGGCTGGGAAGTGCAGGCCTGTGCCATTTGGAATTGTGCCACCCACGTTGGAGATGAGTGGACAGGGAGTAAGGGAAAGCAGCTTCACGAAGTTCCCAGCAGGAGACAGAGCACCCAGTAACAAGGGATATATGCTTTCCTAACCACTCCCTTTTTCAGATCCCTTTTGGCCTCCTATGCTTCCCACCAGCTAGTCTCTTGGCTGGGAGGCAACTGCTTTGGCCTCAGGTTGATTGAATTCACACTGCCCACACTGGCTGGGCTCGGGACCCAGTGTTGGTTCTCTCTGTCTCTTTTGGTTTCTTCTGTGCCTTCTACCACCTCCCCCTCCTTTCCCTGGAACACCTGGCTCCATGTGCCATCTTTGCTTCTTCTTAAAAGGCAGTGAAGGAGGCGGGGTCAAGATGGCGGACTAGGTGGACGCTACCACGGATCCCTCTTGCAACAAAGACTCGGAAAAACAAGTGAATCGATCACATATATAACAATCTACGAACTCTGAACAACAAACACAGACTTAGAGACGGGGAACGAACAAATACGGGCAGACAGCGATCGTTTTCAGAACTAAGCGCCAGCGTACCAGGCAGGTGACCTTCAGAGCCCGATCTGGGGCAGAGCCCAGGGGGGCAGATGGCACAGACAAGCGGCCCAGCCCTACCCCCCCGAACCCATCCCGGGAGGGAGTCTAGCTGGTTGGCGTGGGCGGAGTAGCGGCACAGCCGGTGGGAGAAACACCAGGGAGGCAGTGACTGATCTCGGAGCGGGGAGAGCAGCGTCCCAGCCAGAGAGCCATCCCGCCGGGAGTTTGGCAGGAGGCGGGCGAGGCGCGAGCGTGGGGATCACCTATATTTCCCTAAAACGACCCCGGGGGGGCGCCCAGACGTTCGTGAGGGCCACGTCCACCCAGTTCGCACGTGCGGTGTGGCGCACCGGAGGGAGAAATCCCCGGGAGGAAGTGGCAGGTCTTGGAGCGTGGAGAGCAGCGTCCCAGCCGGGGAGCCATCCCGCTGGGATCTTGGCAAGAGCGGGCGGGGTGTGAGCGCTTTCCCCGAATAGACCCCGGGGGCGAGTCCAGCTGTTCCTGAGGGCCACGCCCACCCAGTTCACGCCAGTGGTGCGGCGCACCGGAGGGAGAAATCCCCGGGAGGAAGAGACTGGTCTCGGAGCGGGGAGAGCAGCATCCCAGCTGGGGAGCCGTCCCGCTGGGATCTTGGTGAGAGCGGGTGGGGTGTGAGCGCATTCCCCTGAATAGACCCCGGGGGCGGGCCCAGCTCTTCGTGAGGGCCAGGCCTACTCAGTTTGCGCAAGGGAGAAATCCCCGGGAGGAAGTGACTGATCTTGGAGCAGGGAGAGTAGCATCCCAGCCGGGGAGCCGTCCTGCCGGGATTCTGGCGGACGGGGGCGGAGCGTGAATGCGGGGATCAGCTCTATATTCTGTGGTGCTACACGCCTAGCTCTCTGATCCCTCCCCCACCCTCCCCAGGCAGCTCCATTAACATCCGAATACCCTGAGCCAGAAGGAGAATTCAGATAGGGATCTGACTGCATTTTTTTATAGCTGATTACCTGGAAAATCTAGTTTCCCAGTGATGGCTCGGAGACAGCAATCCATATCAAACCACATAAAGAAACAGACGATGACAGCTCCTCCAACCCCCCAAACAAAAGAATCAAAATCTTTCCCAAATGAAGATACAATCCTGGAATTATCAGATACAGAATATAAAAAACTAATTTACAGAATGCTTAAAGATATCACAAATGAAATTAGGATAACTGCAGAAAAAGCCAAGGAACGCACTGATAAAACTGTTGAAGAACTCAAAAAGGTTGTTCAAGAACATAGTGGAAAAATTAATAAGTTGCAAGAATCCATAGAGAGACAGCATGTAGAAATCCAAAAGATTAACAATAAAATTACAGAATTAGACAACGCAATAGAAAGTCAGAGGAGCAGACTCGAGCAATTAGAATGTAGACTGGGACTTCTGGAGGACCAGGGAATCAACTCCAACATAGCTGAAAAAAAATCAGATAAAAGAATTAAAAAAAAATGAAGAAACCATAAGAATCATGTGGGACTCTATCAAGAAGGATAACTTGTGACTGATTGGAGTCCCAGAACAGGGAGGGGGGACAGAAAACACAGAGAAAATAGTTGAAGAACTCCTGACACAAAACTTCCCTGACTTCATGAAAGATGAAAGGATATCTATCCAAGATGCTCATCGAACCCCATTTAAGACTGATCCAAAAAGAAAAACACCAAGACATATTATCATCAAACTTGCCAAAACCAAAGACAAACAGAAAATTTTCAAAGCAACCAGGGAGAAAAGAAAGGTTTCCTTCAAGGGAGAATCAATAAGAATAAGTTCGGACTACTCAGCAGAAACCATGCAAGCAAGAAGGGAATGGGACGACGTATACAGAGCACTGAAGGAGAAAAACTGCCAACCAGGGATCATATATCCAGCAAAACTCTCTCTGAAATATGAAGGAGAAATTAAGATATTTACAGATAAACACAAGTTTAGAGAATTTGCAAAAACTAAACCAAGACTGCAAGAAATGCTAAAGGAGATTGTTTGGCCTGATGACCAATAATATCAGGTACCAGCACAATACAAGGTCACAAAACAGAACGTCCTGATATCAACGCAACTCAAATAGGGAAAGCACAAAAACAAACAAAGTAAGATTAATTCTAAAAAATAAATAAATAAACAAAATAATACACATAACAGGAAATCATGGAAATCAATAGATAAACGATCACAATGATCAAAAAGAGGGACTAAATATAGGAGGCATTGAACTGCCAGATGGAGAGTGATACAAGGCGATATAGAACGATACAAGTTAGGTTTTTACTTAGAAAAATAGGGGTAAATAATAAGGCAACCACAAAAAGGAATATCAATTCCATAACTCAAGAAAAACGTAACGACTCAACAAACATAAAGTTAAACATTATGAAAATGAGGATCTCACAATCTACTAAGAAAAACGTCTCAGCACAAAAAAGTATGTGGAAAAATGAAAAGGCCAACGACACACACAAAAAGGCATCAAAATGACAGCACTAAAAACTTATTTATCTATAATTACGCTGAATGTAAATGGACTAAATGCACCAATAAAGAGACAGAGAGTCACGGACTGATAAAGAAACACGATCCATCTATATGCTGCCTACAAGAGACACACATTAGACTTAGAGACACAAACAAACTAAAACTCAAAGGATGGAAAAAATATATCAAGCAAATAATAAGCAAAAAAGAAGAGGAGTGGCAATATTAATTTCTGACAAAATAGACTTTAGACTTAAATCCGCCACAAAGGATAAAGAAGGACACTATATAATGATAAAAGGGACAATTGATCAGGAAGATATAACCATATTAAATATTTATGCACCCAATGACAGGGCTGCAAGATACGTAAATCAAATTTTAACAGAATTGAAAAGCGAGATAGACACCTCCACATTTATAGTAGGGGACTTCAACACACCACTTTTGGAGAAGGACAGGACATCCAGTAAGAAGCTCAAGAGAGACACGGAAGACCTATTTACAACAATCAACCAACTTGACCTCATTGACTTATACAGAACTCTCCACCCAACTGCTGCAAAATATACTTTCTTTTCTAGTGCACATGGAACATTTTCTAGAATAGACCACATATTAGGTCACAAAATAAATCTTGGTAGAATCCAAAACATCGAAATATTACAAAGCATCTTCTCAGACCACAAGGCAATGAAGCTAGAAATCAATAACAGAAAAACTAGGGAAAAGAAATCAAATACTTGGAAAATGAACAATACCCTCCTGAAAAAAGACTGGGTTATAGAAGACATCAAGGAGGGAATAAGGAAATTCTTAGAAAGCAACGAGAATGAAAATACTTCCTATCAAAACCTCTGGGACACAGCAAAAGCAGTGCTCAGAGGCCAATTTATATCGATAAATGCACACATACAAAAAGAAGAAAGAGACAAAATCAGAGAACTGTCCCTACAACTTGAACAAATAGAAAGTGAGCAACAAAAGAACCCATCAGGCACCAGAAGAAAACAAATAATAAAAATTAGAGCTGAACTAAATGAATTAGAGAACAGAAAAACAATTGAAAGAATTAACAAAGCCAAAAGCTGGTTCTTTGAAAAAATTAACAAAATTGATAAACCATTGGCCAGACTGACTAAAGAAAAACAGGAAAGGAAACAAATAACCCGAATAAGAAATGAGAAGGACCACATCACAACAGAGCAAAATGAAATTAAAAGAATCATTTCAGATTACTAGGTAAATTGTACTCTAACAAATTTGAAAACCTAGAAGAAATGGATAAATTCTTGGAAAAATACTACCTACTTAAACTAACACATTCAGAAGTAGAACAACTAAATAGACCCATAACAAAAAAAGAGATTGAAACGGTAATCAAAAAACTTCCAACAAAAAAAAGTCCTGGCCCAGACGGCTTCACTGCAGAGTTCTACCAAACCTTCAGAGAAGACTTAACACCATTACTATTGAAGGTATTTCAAAGCATAGAAAAAGACGGAATACTACCCAACTCATTCTATGAAGCTACCATCTCCCTGATACCAAAACCAGGTAAAGACATTACAAAAAAAGAAAATTATAGACCTATATCCCTCATGAACATAGATGCAAAAATCCTCAACAAAATTCTAGCCAATAGAATCCAACAACACATCAAAAAAATAATACACCCTGGGATTTATACCAGGTATGCAAGGCTGGTTTAATATCAGAAAAACCATTAATGTAATCCATCACATAAATAAAACAAAAGATAAAAACCACATGATCTTATCAATTGATGCAGAAAAGGCATTTGACAAAGTTCAACACCCATTTATGATAAAAACTCTTACCAAAATAGGAATTGAAGGAAAATTCCTCAACATAATAAAGGGCATCTATGCAAAGCCAACAGCCAATATCACTCTAAATGGAGAGAACCTGAAAGCATTTCCCCTGAGAACGGGAACCAGACAAGGATGCCCTTTATCACCACTCTTATTCAACATCATACTTGAAGTCCTAGCCAGGGCAATTAGGTTAGACAAAGAAATAAAGGGTATCCAGATTGGCAAGGAGGAAGTAAGGTACCACTATTTGCAGATGACATGATCGTATACATGGAAAACCCTAAGGAATCCTCCAGAAAACTACTGAAACTAATAGAAGAGTTTGGCAGAGTCTCAGGTTATAAAATAAACATACAAAAATCACTTGCATTCCTCTACATCAACAAAAAGAACACCGAAGAGGAAATAACCAAATCAATGCCATTCACAGTAGCCCCCAAGAAGATAAGATACTTAGGAATAAATCTTACCAAGGATGTAAAAGACCTATACAAAGAAAACTATAAAACTCTGCTACAAGAAATTCAAAAGGACATAGTTAAGTGGAAGAACATACCCTGCTCATGGATAGGAAGACTTAACATAGTAAAAATGTCTATTCTACCAAAAGCCATTTATACATATAATGCACTTCCAATCCAAACACCAATGTCATATTTTAAGGGGATAGAGAAACAAATCACTCATTTCATATGGAAGGGAAAGAACCCCCAGATAAGCAAAGCATTACTGAAAAAGAAGAAGAAAGTGGGAGGCCTCACTCTACCTGATTTCAGAAGCTATTATACAGCTACAGTAGTCAAAACAGCCTGGTACTGGTACAACAACAGGCACATAGACCAATGGAACAGAATTGAGAACCCAGATATAAATCCATCCACGTATGAGCAGCTGATATTTGACAAAGGACCAGTGTCAGTCAATTGGGGAAATGATAGTCTTTTTAACAAATGGTGCTGGCATAACTGGATTTACATTTGCAAAAGAATGAAACAGGACCCATACCTCACACCATGCACAAAAACTAACTCCAAGTGGATCAAAGACTTAAACATAAAGACTAAAACGATAAAGATCATGGAAGAAAAAATAGGGACAACCCTAGGAGCCCTAATACAAGGCATAAACAGAATACAAAACATTACCGAAAATGATGAAGAGAAACCCGATAACTGGGAGCTCCTCAAAATCAAACACCTATGCTCATCTAAAGACTTCACCAAAAGAGTAAAAAGACCACCTACAGACTGGGAAAGAATTTTCAGCTATGACATCTCAGACCAGAGCCTGATCTCTAAAAGCTACATGATTCTGTCAAAACTCAACCACAAAAAGACAAACAACCCAATCAAGAAGTGGGCAAAGGATATGAACACACATTTCACTAAAGAAGATATTCAGGCAGCCAACAGATACATGAGAAAATGCTCCCGATTATTAGCCATTAGAGAAATGCAAATTAAAACTACGATGAGATTCCATCTCACACCAACTAGACTGGCATTAATCCAAAAAACACAAAATAATAAATGTTGGAGAGGCTGTGGAGAGATTGGAACTCTCATACACTGCTGGTGGGATTGTAAAATGGTACAACCACTTTGGAAATCCATCTGGCGTTATCTTAAACAGTTAGAAATAGAACTACCATACAACCCAGAAATCCCACTCCTTGGAATATACCCTAGAGAAACAAGAGCCTTCACACAAACAGACATACGCACACCCATGTTTATTGCAGCTCTGTTTACAGTAGCAAAAAGCTGGAAGCAACCAAGATGTCCGTCAACGGATGAATGGGTAAATAAATTGTGGTATATTCACACAATGGACGAATCTCTGAAACATTTTATAACATGGAGGAATCTGGAAGACATTATGCTGAGCGAAATGAGTCAGAGGCAAAAGGACAAATATTGTATAAGACCACTATTATAAGATCTTGAGAAATAGAAAAAACGGAGAAGAACACATACTTTTGTGGTTACAAAGGGGGGAGGGAGGGACGGAGGGAGAGGGTTTTTTATTGATTAATCAGTAGATAAGAACTGCTTTGGGTGAAGGGAAAGACAACACACAATACAAGGAAGGTCAGCCTAATTGGACTGGACTAAAAGCAAAGAGGTTTCCGGGATAAAATGAAAGCTTCAAAGGTCAGCGGAGGAGGGGCTGGGATCTGGGGAACATGGTTTGAGGAGACTTCTAAGTCAACGGGCAAAATAATTCTATTATGAAAATATTCTGCATCCCACTTTGAATTGTGGTGCCTGGGGTCCCAAATGCCAACAAGCGGCCATCTAAGATACATCAATTGGTCTCAACTCACCTGGAGCAAAGGCAAAGGAAGAACACCAAGGTCACACGACAACTAAGAACCCAAGAGACAGAAAGGGCCACATGAAACAGAGACCTACATTATCCTGAGACCAGAAGAACTAGTTGGTGCCCGGCCACAATCGATGTCTGCCCTGCTAGGGAGCACAACAGACAACTCCTGAGGGAGCAGGAGGCCAATGGGATACAGACCCCAAATTCTCATAAAAAGACCATACCTAATGATATGAATGTGACTAGAGGAATCCCAGAGACAATGCTCCCCAGAACTTCTGATGGCACAGGACAGGAACCATCCCCGAAGACAACTCATCAGGCATGAAAAGGACTGGTCAGCGGGGGGGAGAGAGATGCTGATGAAGAGTGAGCTAATTAAATTAGGTGGACACTGGAGAGTGTGTTGGCAACTCTTGACTGGAGGGGGGATGGGAAGATAGAGAGAGAAGATGGCAAAATTGGCACGAAACGGGAGACTGAAAGGGCTGACTCAATAGGGGGAGAGCAAGTGGGAGAAGGGAGTAAGATGTATGTAAACCTACATGTGACAGACTGATTGGAATGGTAAATGTTCACTTGAAGCTTAATAAAAATTAATTAAAAAAAAAAGGCAGTGAAGCCAAGCTCAACTGGGGAACCATTTCCCTGGCCTGGGACACCATGCTGGTGAGATCCCTTGGGATTTTTTGTGCCTTGTTTTGCTTTGTTCTGTTTTGTTAGTTTGTTTTCTCTTTCTTGTCATAGCTTGGGAGCTGCTTCTAGCCAGGCTGCACTCCACAGCTTAGGATCCACTCTCTCAATCTGCACAGCTGTGTAGGTGGGATCCCTGGGGGCATTTCTTTCTTTCTTTTTTCTCCCTTTTCTCTCTCTTTTTCCCTTTCTGTCTTTCCTCATTTCTCAGTATTCATCTCTCTACACTTATCTTTATTCCTGTCTCCTGAATACCTGTTGTTGTGTGACATCTATACCTCCTCCAGCCAGACTATACTGCGTAGCCTGAGAGCCACTTCCCCAGTCTTAGCAGCCCCACTGGTGGGACTCTAGGACTCCTGGGAGCTTTTCTTTTCTTTTTTTCTCTTCCAAATTTTTATCTAGTTATTTTTTTCTCTGTTTTCCCTTTTTCTTTTCCCCATTTCTTAGGTTCTTTTCCCTCCACTCTAATGTCATGCTCCTTTAGCACTCTTTCTTTCTTTCCTTCTTTGTTTTTAGCTCCTGTCTCTCTCTCCTTTCTTTCCTCTTTCCCATACCACTATTAGCTCCACACATCACATCCTTCCCCTCTTTTCCTGCCTGCCTACACCATGCACTGAATGTCACACCCAAAGCAGCACAGGCACGGCCTACTGGAATCTGCCCAGCACTGATTTCTGGCCAGCCCTGTCAGCCCTATTACATGGCACAAATAACGCATCCCAGCCCCTCCCCTTTAGCTGGACCTGCCTTGCTGCAGCTTAGCTGACTGACTGACCCTGTGCATTGGACAGGCAGGTGAAAAGTATTGTGACTACAGACAGGCAAACAACAAAGAATGCACAGCCGGCCTGCTCAGACATAACCAAATAAACCAAATAAGCAGGATGAAAGAAACAAATCTACCATCAAGAAATTAAGAAAATAACTACTGAATATCCGGAAGAAGGCAGACAATATCAAATCATATTAAAAAACAGGACAGGATGGTTCCAGAAGCTGTCCAAAATAAAACACTAGATGACTTTCCAGTAGAAGGAAAGGCACTAAAACTACCTGACAGCTAAAATTCAAAGCAATCCAAGAGTTGAAGCAAAAAGCAGACAAAAATGAGGAAAAAACACACAAATTTTTTAAATAGGCAGGCAAATTCATGGAAATTACAGACAAAAAAAATGGATCACTTCAGGAAAGTAATACAGGGACAAAATCCCAAAATAAATTAGTAACTAGAAATCATACAAAAACAACAATTAGAAATCCAAAAGATAAACAACAAGATTTCAGAAGTGGACAGTGTCACAGAAGGGCTGAGGAGCAGGTTTGAAATGATAGAAGATAGAATCAGTAAAGACAAATGCTTGGATACAACCCTGTTTGAGGAAAAATCATAAAAAAGATGAAGAAAACATGAGAATTATGTGGGGTACAATCAAAAGCAAAAATTTATTGCATGATCAGAGTTCCAGAACAGGGAGAGAAAATGGAAAACACAGAGATCATTGAAGAATTGCTGACAGAAAACTTTCCTAATATCATGAATGATGAAAAACCGACCATCCAAGAAGCTCAACGAACGCCATGTAGAATAGACCCCAAAAGAAAAACACCAAGGCATATCATAATCACACTTGCTAAAACCAAAGATAAAGAAAAATCCTGCGAGCAGCTCAAGAAAAACAAAAAGTCACATACAGAGGAGAAACAATAAGACTAAGCTCTGATTATTCGGCAGAAACCATGCAGGCAAGAAGGCAATGGGATGGCATATATAAAACTTTGAAAGAAAAAAAATTGCAAAACCAAGAATAATATATCCTGCAAAACTTTCATCGAATATGATGGTGAAATTAGAACATTTCCAGATAAACAGAAATTAAGGGAATATGTAAAAACCAAACCAGACTTACAAGAATTATTTTAAAGGGAGTCTCAGTCTGAGAAAAACATCAGACCACAGCCTGAATCTACTATGCAAGATTGTACCAGCTAGATACCAACGTAGGAAATGAACTCTCAAGAACTATCCAAAACCAAAAGAATTGCATGAGGGAACCAGAGAGGTTAATCTGTAAATGATGACAATGTCAGAACAATAAAAGAGGGAATAAACAGTGTAGGTATGGAACTTTCTAACGGAGAGGAAGGCTAGTCAATACCAAGTAATAATAGACTAAGATCAAACCTAGGAAGATACAGGTAAATTTCAAGATAACCACTAAAAAAGTTAACAAACCTACTCATCAAAATAAAGAAGAAATACATAAAGTCTCAATAAAAACAAAATCTACAAAAACAAAAGGAACTCAACACAGGAGACTAAGAGGAACAAAGAAAATGTTAACACCACAAAAAAAAAAACTACTACAAAATGACAGCAATAAACTCAAACCTATCAATAATTACACTGAATGTAAATGGCCTACATGCACCCATAAAGAGACACAGAGTGACAGAATGGATCAAAAAACAGGATCCATCAATATGTTGTCTACAAGAAACATACCTTAGAAACAAAGACATAAATTTATTAAAAATCAAAGGATGGAAAAAAATATCAAGCAAATAACTACAAAGAAAGAGCAAGAGTGGCAATACTAATCTCAGGTAAGATAGACTTTAAAACAAACTCTGCCATGAAAGACAAAGAAGGGCACTATATAATGATTAAAGGGACAATCCCTCATGAAGATGTAACCATAATAAACATCTATGCATCCAATGATAAGGCTCCAAAGTACATAAAACAAACTCTAACTGCACTGAAAACAGACATTGCAGTTCCACAATAATGGTAGGAGACTTCAACACATCACTGTCAGTAAAGGACAAAACATCTAGCAAGAAACTCAACAAAGATGCAAAAGAGCTGAAGGGCACAATCAGCCAACTTGACCTCATAGACGTATACAGAACACTTCACCCAAAAGCTGCAAAGTATACATTCTTTTCCAACATACAGGGAAGGTTTCCAGAATGGACCACATCTTAGGCCACAGTACCCCTCAACAAAATCCAAAACATTGAGATAAGACAAAGTATCTTCTCTAACCACAATGCCTTCAAAATAGAAACTAACAAGAGGAACAGTAAAGAAAAAAAATTAATTACATGAAAACTGAATAACACCCTGCTTAAAAACCACTGGGTAATAGAAGAAATCAGAGATAGAATCAAAAATTTCCTAGAATCAAAAGAATGAAAACACATGATATCAAAACCTTTGGGACAGAGTAAAGGCAGTCCTCAGAGGTCAATTTATACCACTAGATGTACCCATCAAAAAAGAAGAGACAAAATCAAAACATCAGTTACACAACTTGAACAAATAGAGAACAGCAAAAAAAAAAAAAAAAAAGCCCACAGCCACCAGAAGAAAGGAAAAAATAAAGATCAGAGCAGAAATAAATGCAATAGGGAATAGAAAAACAATAGAAAGGATCAACAAAACCAAAAGTTGGTCTTTGAAAGAATCAACAAAATCGACAAACCACTGGCAAAATCGACAAAAGAAAAACAGGAGAGAACGCAAATAACCCAAATAATAAATGAAATGGGGGACATTACAACAGACTCATCTGAAATAAAAAGGATCATAAGAAAGCATTATGAAAAACTATACTCCAGCAAATTTGAATACCTAGAGGAAATGGATACATTCCTAGAGACACACTACCTACCCAAGTTAACATGAAGTGACGTTGAAAATCTGAACAGACCCATGACAAAAGAAGAGACTGAAAAGGTTAAAAAAAAAACTCCCAAAGAAAAAAAGCTCTGGCCCAGATGGCTTCACTGGAGAATTTTACCAAACATTCAGAGAAGGGCTTACGCCAGTACTACTCAAATTATTCCAGAACATACAAAAGGAAGTGATACTCCCAAATTCATTCTATGAAGCCAGCATAACCCTGATACCAAAACCAAGCAAAGACACAACAAAAAAAAATTACAGACCAATATCTCTCATGAATATAGATGAAAAAATTCTCAACAAAATTCTAGCCAATAGAATTCAGCATCATATCAAAAAAAAAAATACGCTACGACAGAGTAAGATTCATAACAGGTATGCAAGGATGGTTCAACATTAGAAAATCAATCAACATAATCCACCACATAAATAAAAGGAAAGAATCACATGATCATCTCAATTGATACAGAAAAGGTATTCACAAAGTCCAACACCTATTCCTGAAAAAAGTCTCAATAAAATATGTATAGATGGGGCATTTCTCAACATAATTAAGGGCATCTATGCAAAACCAACGGTAAACATCGATCTCAATGGAGAGAGGCTGAAAACATTTCCCTTGAGAACAGGAACAAGACAAGGATGCCCTTTATCACCACTCCTATTATCTAACATTGTGTTGGAAGTCTTAGCTAGAGCAATAGGGCAAGAAACAGAAATAAAGGGCATCCAAATTGGTAATGAAGAAGTTAAACTCTATCTATTTGCAGATGATATGATACTATACTTAGAAAATCCAAAAGACTCCACAAGAAAACTACTGGAACTACTAGAAAGATTCAGCAAAGTAGCAGGATACAAGATCAACATACAAAAATCATTTGGATTCCTATACACCAATAAAGAGAACCATGAAAATGAAATCAGGAAAGCAATACCATTAAAAATAGCCCCTAAAAAAATAAAATACTTGGGAATAAACCTAGCCAGGGATGGAAAAGACCTATGCAAAGAAAACCACAAAGAACTACTGCAAGAAACCAGAAGAGGTCTACATAAATGGAAAAACATACCTTGCTGATGGATAGGTAGACTCAACATTGTGAAAATACAATTCTACGCAAAGCAGTTTACAAGTACAATGCAATACTGATCCAAATACCAACAAAATTCTTCAAAGAGATAGAAAAACTTATCATTAACTATATATGGAAAGGGAAGAGGCCCCGGATAAGTAAAACACTACTGAAGAAGAAGAATAAAGTAGGATGACTTGCACTACCTGACCTCAGAGACTATTATACAGCCAAGGTAGTCAAAACAGCTTGGTACTGGTATGACAGACACATTGACCAATGGAATAGAATTTAGAACCCAGATGTAAATCTGTCCACCTATAGTCACCTGATCTTCAACAAAGGCCCAAAGTCCATCAAAATGGGGAAAAGACAGTCTTTTTAACAAATGGTTCTGGCAAAACTGGATGCCTATCTGCAAAAAAATGAAACAGGACCCATACTTCATACCATTACAAAAACTAACTCAAAATGGACCAACAACTATGAAGTTCATAGAAGAAAAAATAGGATCAATGCTAGAGGCCCTAATACACAGCATTAACAGGATACAAATCACAACCAACAACACATAAGCTCCAGAGGATAAGCTAGATAACTGGGATCTTCTAGAAATGAAACACTTATGCTCATCAAAAGACTTCGCCAAAAGAGTAAAAAGAGAACCTACAGACTGGGAAAAAGTTTTGGCTATTACAAATCAGACAAAGGTCTAATCTCTAAAATCCACAAGAAAATCCAACACCTCTAGAACAAAAAGACAAATAATCCAATTTAAAAATGTGCAAAGGATAGGAACAGAAACTTCTTCAAAGAAGACATTCGAGTGGTGAACAGACACATGAAGAAATGCTCATGATCTCTAGCCATCAGCAAATCAAAACCACAACCAGATACCACCTCACCCTGGCATTACTGGCACAAATCAATAAAACAGAAAATAACAAATGTTGGAGAGGATGCAGGTAGATAGGAACTCTTATGCACTGCTTGTGGCAATGCAAAATGGTACAACCATTTTGGAAAACGATATGGCACTTCCTTAGAAAGCTAGAAATAGAAATACCATATGATCCAGCAACCCCACTCCTAGGAATATATCCTAGAGAAATGAGTCATCACAGGTCTAGATATATGTACACCCATGTTCATTGCAGCATTATTCACAATGGTAAAAATATGGAAATAATGTAGATACCCATCAACAGATGAATGGATAAACAAACAGTGGTACATACACACAATGGAGCATTACAGTACACTAAAGAATGATGTATCTGTGATGCACCACATAATATGGATGCATCTGGAGGACATTATGCTGAGTGAAATAAGTCAATCACAAAAGGGCAAATATATGAGACCAGAAAGTCAATCACAAAAGGGTAAATATTGTATGAGACCACTACTCTAAAAATTCATGAAAAGGTATGTATAAAAAAGAAAAAATCTTTGATAGTTATGAGGGTGGGGAGGGGTGGGGATGGAAAAACAATAGACAATAGATAAGCAGTAACTTTAGTGAAAGGTACGAGGGTACACACTACTGGGGAAGCCAGCACAACCTATACAAGGCAGGGCCATGGTAGCTCCATAGACACACCAAAACTCCCTGAGGGACCGAATTGCTGGACTGAGGGTTGTGGGAACCATGGTCTTACAGAACATCCAGCTCAATTGGCATAACAGAGTTTATAAAGAAAATATTCTACATTCTACTTTGGTGAGTAATGTCTGGGGTCTTAAAAGCCTGTGAGCTGCCATCTAGGATACTCCACTGGTCTCACCCCTTAGGGAGCAAGGAATAATGAAGAAAACTGAAGATACAAGGGAAAGATTAGTCCAAACGACTAATGGACCACGACTTCCACCAGACCGAGCCCAGTACAACAAGATGGTGCCCAGCTACCACCACTGCTGCTCTGACAGGGATCATAATGGAGGGTCCTGGACAGGCTGGAGAAAAACGTAGAACAAAATCCCAACTCAAAAAGAAAGATCAGATTTGCTGTTCTTACAGAGACTGGAGAAACCCTGAGAGTATAGCTCCCAGAAACCCTTTCAGCTCAGTAATGAGGCCACTCCTGAGGTTCACCCTTCAGCCAAAGATTGAACAGACCCATGGAACAAAACAAGACTAAAGAGGCACACTGGCACTCAGGCGGGGATTGGAAAGTAGGAGGGAACAGGAAAGCTGGTAATAGGGAGCCCAGGGTTGAGAAAGAAGAGTGTTGACTTGTCATGGGTTGTTAACCAATGTGTGTACTAACTGTTTGATGAGAAACTAGTTTGTTCTGTAAACCTTCATCTAAAGTTCGATAAATAAATAAAGTATACAATGTCAAAAAAATTACATATATAATATACATAATAAAATATTAAAAACAGAATTGTTCCATTTAATATTACAGAGATTATCAAAGATTTAAATGTTTCAACTTTTTATGAAATAGGAATAAATGAAAGTAATCGCAATGCATAAAAAATTTCCCTTTGTGGATATTTTCTTATGAAATAGGTTTCTTTATAAGCAAAATTTTGCTGAAGATCATTCAAAAGTGGCTGCAGCAGTACATTGACACGAAACTGCCATATATTCAAGCTGGATTTAGAAGAGGATGTGGAAGCAGGGATATCATTGCTGATCAGATGGGTCCTGACTGAAAGCAGAGAACACCGGAAAGATGTTCACCTGTATTTTATTGACAATGCAAAAGCATTTGACTATGTGGATCATAACAAATTATGGATAACATTGCAGAGAAAGAGAATTCCAAAACACTTAACAGTGCCCGAGAGGAATCTCTACATGCATCAAAAAGTAGTTGTTTGAGGGCAGAGCCAAGATGGCGGAGTAGACAGATGCTTCCAGCGAACCCTCTTTACAACAAAGACCCCAAAAAACAAGTGAAACAAGTATATTTGTGACAAGCTGGGAGCCCTAAGCATCAATGGCAAGCTTAGACAATGAACTGAGGGGAAGGGGAATGAAGAGGCTGTTCAGAAGTGGTAAGGAGTAACTGGACCTGAATCGTGGCGATCCCTCAGGCACCACTACCGGAGTGGCGGCGGTGGCGGCAGCGGGCTGTTCCTAGCATATGGCCGCAATTTCCTCAGGGAGAAGCAGCCAGCCACACAGCCTAGCCGCACCTCTGGAACCTGAGGAGAACGGCGCTCTCAGCAAAAGCTAAGTACTTGCGTATATCTTACTGCATCCCTCCCACCCCCAAGCCAGCTTCGGGGGATGGGAGGGATGCAGTAAGATAGACCCTGGTGAGCACCTAGAGCCATCCTCCCAGCCTTGGGGAAGGAAAAAATTTGCAATTGGGAGGAAAAAGATAATTTGCTAGCTCCATTAACCAGGGGAGCTCAGGACAGAAGCGGCCCCTGTCCAGGCATAAGCAGTCCATGGACCTTGAGCAACTTTCCCTTCTGTGTGGACCTGTGTGGGCCTATTTTGGGAGAATAGATCCTTGTTGGAAAGCTCAAACCATTTCAGCTGTGCGGTGGAGAGGTGGGTGTTTGACATTCGACATTGCTTTGCCTATTAAAAAAGTCCTCACCTACCCACATCAGGGACCTAAGGACTGGTAGCTCCACTCAGGTCTCCAAGCCACCCGCAACAGGGGTCCAAAGATAGCTGATACCTCGCAGTCCTTACAACCAAAAACTTTGGGTGCCCATGGTCCCTCTGCAGAACCCACCCACCAGCACACTCTAGGGAACAGAGACTTGTTTTCCTCAGAGACACTTGGGGGTCGGTTCTCAGTCCCCTGCCTTGTACAGAGCATGAACCCCTGCTGCAATCAGATACCGGTATATATGCCAATCACCCCTGCCCCTCTAAGACTGTAGGACAGAGCCTGCACCACACACTTGATGATCAGCTACCTGGAAAATGAACTGAATTCATACAAGAAAACTGAATGGACTCCTAGACTGATATACCTGATAAGAGCTCTAGCCTGCTGGGGACAGGACACCAGAGCTCCAAAGGTGAAAATAATAAAGCTAGCTCACTCAAGCAACCCATACGGGTATACCAAAACAAAACAAAGCAAGCAGCTACAACACAGTAAGCAAGCATAAACTAATACAATAACTTATAGAGGGCTTGGAGACGACAGTCAATATCAAGTCACATAAAGAAACAGACCATGATCACCTCAACAGGCTCTCAAAACAAAGAATCCAGGGATCTTCTAGATGAAAGTGCCTTCCAGGAATTACCAGATACAGAATACAAAAGTTTAATATACAGAACCCTTCAAGACATCAGGAAGGAAATGAGGCAATATGCAGAACAAGCCAAGGAACACACAGATAAAGCAATTGAAGAAATTAGAAAGATTATTCAGGACCATAATGAAAAGTTTAATAAGCTGGAAAAATCCATAGACAGCAATCAGAAATTCAGAAGATTAACAATAAAATTACAGAATTAGACAACTCGATAGAAAGTCAGAGGAGCAGAATTGAGCAAGTAGAAACTAGAATTTCTGAACTAGAAGATTAATCACTTGGCACTAATATATTTGAAGAAAAATCAATAAAATAATTTAAAAAAATGGAGAAACCTTAAGAATCATGTGGAACTCTATCAAGAGAAAGAACTTACGAGTGATTGGAGTACCAAAACAGGGAGGGATAACAGAAAATACAGAGAAAATTGTTGAAGATTTGTTGGCAGAATACTTCCCTGATATTGTGAAAGATGAGAAGATATCTATCCAAGATGCTCATCGAACTCCACATAAGGTAGATGTTAAAAGAAATTCACCAAGACATATCATAATCAAACTTGCCAAAACCAAAAATAAAGAGAGAATTATAAGAGCAGTGAGGGATAAACAAAAAGTCACCTACAAAGGAGAGCCAATAAGAATAAACTCAGACTACTCAGCTTTACTCAGCAGAAACCATGAAGGCAAGAAGATAATGGGATGACATATTTAAAAAAAGAAAGGAGAAAAATTGCCTGCCAAGAATCATATATCCATCAAAACTGTCTCTTAAATATGAAGGTGAAATTAAGACATTTCCAGATATACACAAGTTTGGGGAATTCGTAAAAACCAAACCAAAGCTACAAGAAATACTAAAGGGAGTTCTTTGGTTAGAAAATCAATAATATCAGGTATCAACCCAAGACTAAAACACTGGGCAGAGCAACAGGAAGTCAATCCAGACAGGAAAATCCAAAAAAAAAAAAAAAAAAAACCCTAAACAGGGTAACAGCGATGGTATTATATAAAAGAAGACAACAATAAAATAATAAAGAGGGACCTAGAAATGTAATCATACACCTTCCATATGGAGAGGAAGATACGGCGATACAAAGAAAGAAAAGTTAGTTTTAAATTTAGAAACATGGGGTGAATAATAAGGTAACCACAAAGGAGACAAACTATCCTACTCATCAAAATAAAATACAAGCTAAAAATACAGGCTCAGTAGAAACAAAATCAACAACAACAAATATGAGGAAAGGACAATATATAAAGAAAATCTACTCAGCACATAAAATCAATTGGGAAAAGGAAACTGTCAACACACAAAAAAAGAGATCAAAATGATAGCACTAAATTCATACCTATCCATAATTACCCTGAATGTAAAAGGACTAAATGCACCAATAAAAAGACAGAGAATGGCAGAATGGGTTAAAAAACAAGATCCATCTATATGCTGCCTACAAGAGACACACCTTAGACTTAGAGACACAAACGAACTAAAACTCAAAGGATGGGAAAAAATCTATCAAGCAAACAACAATCAAAAAAGAGCAGGAGTGGCAATATCAATTTCTGACAAAATAGACTTTTTGAAAGGATAAGGAAGGGCACTATATAATAATTAAAGGGACAATACACCAAGAAGAGATAACCATATTAAATATTTGCACACTCAATGACAGGGCTGCAAGATACATAAATCAAACTCAACCAGCATTGAAAAGTGAGATAGACAGCTCCACAATAACAGTGGGAGACTTCAACACATCACTTTCACTGAAGGACAGGACATCCAGAAAGAAGCTCAATAAAGACACGGAAGATCTAAATGCCACAATCAACCAACTTGACCTCATAGACATATACAGAACACTCCACCCAACAGCAACCAAGTATACTTTCTTTTCTAGTGCACATGGAACATTCTCTAGAATAGACCACATATTAGGTCATAAAGCAAGCCTTAGCAGAATCGAAAACATTGAAGTATTACAAAGCATCTTCTCTGACCATAAGGCCATAAAAGTGGAAATCAATAACAGGGAAAGAGGGAAAAGAAATCAAACACTTGGAAACTGAACAATACCCTGCTCAAAAAAGACTGAATTATAGAACATATTAAGGATGGAATAAAGAAATTCAGAGAATTCAATGAGAATGAAAACACTTCCTATCAGGACCTTTGGGACACAGTAAAAGCAGTGCTCAGAGGCCAATTTATATCAATAAATGCACACATCCAAAAAAAGGAAGGGCCAAAATCAAAGAATTATCCTTACAACTTGAACAAGTAGAAAGAGAGCAACAAAAGAAACCCACAGGTACCAGAAGAAAAGGAATAATAAAAATCAGAGCTGAACTAAATGAAATGGAAAACAGAAAAACAATTGAAAGAATTAACAAGACCAAAAGCTGTTTTTTTGAAAAAATCAACAAAATTAATAAACCACTGGCCAAACTGACAAAAGAAAAACAGGAGAGGAAGCAAATAACCCAAATAAGAAATGAGAGGGGTGATATTACAACAGACCCAACTGAAATTAAAAGAATCATGTCAGATTACTATGAAAAACTACACTCAAACAAATTTAAAAACCTAGAAGAAATGGTTGAATTCCTAGAAACACATTACCTACCTAAACTAACACAAACAGAGGTAGAACAACTAAATAGACCCATACCTGAAAAGGTAATCAAAAAACTCCCAACCAAAAAAAAAAAAAAAAGCCCTGGTCTGGATGGCTTCACTGCATTGTTCTACCAAACTTTTAGAGAAGAGTTAACACCACTACTACTAAAGGTATTTCAGAGCACAGAAAGGACGGAATACTACCAAACTCATTCTATGAAGCAACCATATCCCTGATACCAAAACCAGATAAAGACAACACAAAAAAAGAAAATTATAGACCTATATCCCTCATGAATGTAGATGCAAAAAACCTCAACAAAATTCTAGCCAATAGAATTCAACAACCTATCAAAAAAAGAATTCCCAATGACCAAGTGGGATTCAAACCAGGTACTCAGGGATGGTTCAACATTAGAAAAACAATTAATGTAATCGACCACATACATAAAAGACAAGAATCACATGATTTTATCAATTGATGCAGAAAAGGCATTTGACAAAGTTCAACACCCATTCATGATAAAAACTCTCAGCAAAATAGGAATAGAAGGAAAATTCCTCAACATAATAAAGGACATCTATACAAAGCCAACAGCCAACATCACCCTAAATGGAGAGCTCCTGAAAACATTCCCACTGAGATTGGGAACCAGACAAGGATGCCCTTTATCACTACTCTTATTCAACATTGTGGTGGAAGTCCTAGCCAGAGAAATTAGGCTAGGTAAAGAAAGAGCATCCAGATTGGCAAGGAAGAAGTAAGAGTATCTCTAGTTGCAGATGACATGATCTTATACACAGAAAACCCTAAGGAATCCTCAAGAAAACTATTGAAACTAATAGAAGAGTTCAGCAATGTATAAACAAATTATGGTATATTCACACAATGGAACACTACGCATCGATAAAGGTCAGTGAGGAATCTGTGAAACATTTCTTAACATGGAGGAACCTGGAAGGTATTATGCTGAGTGAAACTAGTCAGTTGCAAAAGGACAAATATTGTATAAGACCACTATTATAAGAACTTGAGAAATAGTTTAAACTGAGAAGAAAATATTATTTTGTGGTTACGAGAGGGGGGAGGGAGGGAGGGTGGGAGAAGGGCATTCACTAATTAGAGAGTAGATAAGAACTACTTTAGGTGAAGGGAAAGACAGCACGCAATAGAGGGAGGTCAGCACAATTGGACTAAACCAAAAGCAAAGAAGTTTCCTGAAGAAACTGAATGCTTTGAAGGCCAGTTAGCAGGGGCAGGGGTCTGGGGACCATGGTTTCAGGGGACATCTAAGTCAATTGGCATAGTAAAATCTATTAAGAAAACATTCTGCATCCCACTTTAAAGAGTGGCGTCTGGGGTCTTAAACACTAGCAAGCAGCCATCTAAGATGCATCAATTGGTCTCAACCCACCTGGAGCAAAGGAGAATGAAGAACACCAAGGATACAAGGTGATTATGAGTCCAAGAGACAGAAAGGGACACATGAACCGGACACTACATCCTCCTGAGACCAGAAGAACTAGATGGTGCCCGGCTACAACTGGTGACTGCCCTGACAGGGAACACAGCAGAGAACCCCTGAGGGAGCAGAAAACAGTGGGATGCAGACCCCAAATTCTCATAAGACCAGACTTAATGGTCTGACTGAGACTAGAGGGACCCTGGTGGTCATGGCCCTCAGACCTTCTGTTGGGCCAGGACAGGAACCGTTCCTGAAGCCAACTCTTCAGACATGGGTTGGACTAGACAATGGGTTGGAGGGGGATGCTAGTGAGGAGTGAGCTTCTTGAATCAGGTGGACACTTGAGACCATGCTGGCATTTCCTGCCTGAAGGGTAGATGAGAAGGTGGAGGGGGTTAGAAGGTGGTGAAATGGACACAAAAAGAGAGAGTGGAGGGAGGGAGTGGGCTGTCTTAGTAGAGGGAGAGTAACTGGGAGTGTGTAGCAAGGAGTATATGAGTTTTTGTGTGAGAGACTGACTTGATTTGTAAACTTTCACTTAAAGCACCATAAAAATTATTAAAAAAAAAGTAGTAGTTTGAAGAGAATAAGGGGATGCTGCATGGTTTAAAGTCAGGAAAGGTGTGTGTACAGGGTTGTAACATTTCACCATACCCATTTAAGCTGTATACTGAGCAAATAATCCGAGAAGCTGTACTATATGAAGAAGAACAGGCCCTCAGGGTTGGAGGAAAACTCACTAATTACGTGCATTATGCAGATGACACAACCTTGCTTGCTGCAAGTGAGGAGGACTTGAAGCACTTACTGATGAAGATCAAAGACCACAACCTTCTGTATGGATTACACCTCAACATAAAGAAAACAAAAATCCTCACAACTGGACCAATAAGCAACATCATGATAAATGGAAGAAAGATTGAAGTTGTCAAGGATTTCATTTTACTTGGATCCACAATTAACAACTAAGGAAGCAGCAATCAAGAAATCAAAAGATGCATTGCTTTGGGCAAATAGGCTCCAAGACATCTCTTTAAAGTGCTGAAAAGCAAAGATATCACCTCGAGGACTAAGGTGCTCCCAACCCAAGCCATGGTATTTTCAATTGCCTCATATGCGTGCAAAAGCTGGACAGTGAATAAGGAAGAGTGAATAAGGAAGAGGAAGAATTGATTCCTTTGAATTGTGGTGTTGGGGAAGAATATTGAATATACCATGGACTGCCAAGAGAACAAAAGATCTGCCTTGGAAGAAGTACAGCCAGAATGCTACTTGGAAGCAAGGATGGCGAGACTGTGTCTCACTTACTTTGGACATGTTATTGGAAGGAATTGTCCCTGGAGGAGGACATCATGCTTGGTAAAATAGAGGGTCACTGAAAATGAGGAAGACCAATGGGATGGATTGAAACAGTGACTGCAACAATGGGCTCAAGCGTAGCAACAATTGTGAGGATGGCGCAGGACTGGGCAGCGTTTCCTTCTGTTATGCAGGTCATTATGAGTCAGAACCAACTCAACAGCACCTAACAATAACGACATAAGGTTATATTGTGTATAAAATCCTTCTGAGATGAGAATTCAGAAACAATAGCACGTTTTTTTTGCAGAGACTCTTATAGAGCTAGGAGTTAATGAAAAAAAATTGTACTACATTTGGTAGAAGTAATATAAATACTAATTTGCGTAAAGATGCAAAAGGTATTTTATTCAATTTTGAAGCTAAACATGGAAAATTTATTGTACAGGAAGTGTTGGCTGCCCTGCCCTATTCAAACAACATCTAATGTCCATTCTATTAATACTGAAGTAATTGTATGAACTGTTCTCTAATTTCAGTACTTACACCATCAAAATGAGTGATTAAAGGATTTTTTTTGTGATTTTACTGTCATTCAAGATTCTGTCCTCTTTAAAAGTCCATTGGACCTTGTTAATGAAGTTGAGAGAATCTCCAGTTTATTTGAATAACTGGACAGATGCTTTAACTCTGAAGAAGAGCCCCCCAAAATTCTTGTTAACTTTTTAAAACCACTGAGTGAATTCTACTTATTTCTTTTGCATAGTTTTGAATATCTCTTTAGGAATAACAAAACCAAAAATTCCTTTAGGAAAAGGTCTACGGAAATTGAAAGAAGAGCAAACAGTGTTTTGAAATATTCTGTTGCTTACAGGAAGTTGCTGAAAAGAAAGAAATGAGGAAAAACATAATCTTTAAGTGTTGAGGCTGTTTTTAAAAGGGACATCGTTTAGGAATAGAAAAATGGATAATTATTCATATTGAAGTGGATAGTATATTTTATCGCTTGAAGAATTTGATTCTTTTACACGTTACATGGGAACGAGTGAAATCACCATGTATACAGAAGGACAAGGCACTAAAAAAAAAATGATGACAATGTTCTCTTTCTACTCATTGTATAATGTTTTAAAAAGTTGTTGGTCAAGATATGCAACATAATCCTAAAGAATGGGAAAGCAAATTATGCCAGGAAATTTGGTGCTGTGTGCTTGAAAAGCAATCCTCAGACTTGTTAACTTTATGCCAGTACATGTCAGTATGTCAGCTCATAATGTACATATTGAATGTTTTCTTATTAATGAAAATTCAGTGAACAAAGAACAAAATAAGCTGGATGTGACCACTGTAGAAGCTATGCTACAATGTCAATGGAACACAGACTGTATCAGCAAGAACTTTTAAAAGTGAATTTCATGAAAACAAGAAACTGTTCTGGAGCACCAAATCATCAGGGAATATATATATATTTTAAAAAGGTGTGTAATTTTTATACTTATAATTTATGAATAAATGTCAGTATAAGTAAATTCTGTACAGTTTTTTTTTTTTATTTCAGTGTATATATGTGTGGACACTTAGAAGTAATTCAAATTTACCTCCTCAGCACCCTGTGTATTTGTTTGCTGAATCTGGCAGCATTAATGAGGGTTGAAATTTTCAGGAGAGATCAGAAAATATGAAAGAGTCAACTCTGAGAGTGCTGCAGTTGTCAGGCAGCATTTTAGGGCCCCTTGTGGCTTTTTTTCATGAATTCAATGTGAGAGTAGTCAGCATGAATGTATACTTACCTCGAGCGACCTTCATCTATGTGTGCACAGGCTCACGTGGCAAGAGAGATATATTCAAACACAGATATAGTTTTATCAATAATTATTATTCTATTAGGAATACTTCTATTAAAAATAATGGCTATATGACGTCTTAACTTTATGCACTATATTAACTCCCTGCAGGAAAGAAGTGATTCCTTAAGATAACCTCTCATTTCATTATTATTATAAGATCTAGAATGAACCTACAAAGAAAAATCAAATTACATTCAGTTGAAAAAAATTATAAACCAGGTATACCATAAATGGCATTTCCTCAACACTGACTGATGATAAAAGTATCTTTTGGCCTATGTTTTCACTTTTTGCTCTTGTTGCTCCTAAAGAATATACAGGAAGTCACATTCTTTAGGATGAAAAAAAGAAAAAAAATATTGACTGATCTTTACAAAAGACAGAAATGGCATGTAGCTGGAGGTAAGGATTTAGGAGGGGTAGGTCCATTTTGATCCATTCTTCAAATACATAGGCACATCTCATCTGCAAATCTGCAAACAGAGTGGCATTAGCAAGACAACATGCCAGTGCTGCAAGGACACATATGATGTGAGCTCACCTGAAGATGGGCTAAGGTACCTACAAGCAGAAAGAGTTAGTGGGCTGAAAGTATTCCCTTCAGAACTATCAGAAGTTAATTATCATTTCTTCTTTTATGATAATAAGCTTGGAGGCATAGTTAATACTTTAATTATTTAATTTTTTGGCTCATATATCTAAATTTGTATTTCCCAAAGGATTTGGCATGAGCAACATGTATTTTCCGTCTAAAACGCCTCTGTGGTATTGTAAAGACAGAAAATATTCTGTTTTTCTACCAGTCTGATAATCCAAACGCTTTTAGACAATGATCTATTTCTTCAGCAAGTCTCTTTCTATTTCAGTGTTTATGCATGGGATTGATCTAATGCCCAGAGGAAAAATATCATCGTCAGCGTTATTAACATTTTCCAAAAGGCACATATGCATTTTGCTTCTTCTTTTTTATGAAGCTCTTTTTACTGCTTTCTCTTAAGAACATATTATGAAAAATCCAATTTCCCTGCAGATATGTTGGACTGTGCTATTTCTTGAAAGCTGGAACAAAACCTTCTTTCCAGATGACATGCAATTTAGAACAAAATAGGTGGGTGTTCAGCTTGAGAAATTCTTACAGAATTGTCATTTGTACAATGTCCACAGCCTGGAACAGGAAGTCATTCATTGTACATCCAGTAATGAGGATTCAGGCATCACGCTGAGCATAGATTTGAATAACCTCATGCATTGTTCTGTATTAATAGCTCAGTGAGCTGGAGAGGAAATTTTAAAGAAATAAAGGTTGGGGCTCTACAATGTAGATGTGGAAGAAGAACAAGAGGGGATGCTCAAGAGTAGAGGAAGATTCCAAAGAAAAAGCAACTGTCGTCTTCCTCCTCAACTAGCCATTTGTTTTAAATGTAATACTATTTAATTCATGGAAAAGAATAAATGTAATATATATGTATGTAATAAAGCCCAATAATATAATGAATACCATGAGCCTCCTTCCCAATTTAACAAGTAAAAATTTACCAAGACCATTCCATCTATGTGTTCTTCCTTGTTTTATCCCCTACCTCCCCCGCAAATGTGACTGCCCTCCTAAAGGTTGTATTTATTATTCTTCTATAGTTTTCTTTACATTTTTACTACTTATTCATTTATTCATAAACATTCAATTGTCAATTTCTCTTTTTTTGACCATTGTAAATACAATATCAAACTGTTAAGTAGTCTTCCTGGATTGACTAAGTCATATCCATGCATATTATGGTATGTCACTTATTTCATTCATTTGCAAAACATTCAATTGGTTGAATAAATCATTTTTATTTATCCATTTTCTGGATATTCAAGATCTTTTCTTCTTCCTCCCTCTCTTCTTTCTTCTCATATTCCTTTTTATCTCCCTTCCTCTCTCCCTCCTTTTCAACCCTTCCATCCCTCTTTCACTCTTTCCCTTCCTCACTTCCTCTTCTCTATCCCTCCTTTGTTTCTTCTTTCTCCCTTTATTTTCACAGCCATGTTACCATGGACAGTTTCATTGCTCTCTCCTGACACGTGACAGAGAGCGAGCACCTAGTGCATTTACATAAGAGCAAAAATGTTGGATCATAGGTAGTACAAATGTCCAATCTCCCAAAACAATATCAATTTATTTTACCTCATATTTATACTCCCACCAAAAATTTCCTTTATCTCCTCTCTAATATTTAGATTTGTCTGATTTCTTTATTTTTGCCTATCAGTGGAAACAAAATTATTATGTCAGTAGGTTTAAAATTGTAATCATATTTCCCTACTGGTAATGAGGAGCCCTAGTGGCACCGTGGTTAAGGGCTATGGCTGCTAACCAAAAGGTCGGCAGTTCAAGTTCTCTAGCCGCTCCTTGGAAACCCTATGTGGCAGTTCTATTCTGACCTATAGGATTGCTATGAATCAGAATCAATTGGATGACAATGGGTTTGCTTTGATTTTATTGCTAACGAGGTTAAACATCCTTTCATGTATTTGTTCTCTCATCACGTTTCCTCTCTGTAAGATGCCTGTCAGTGTCTTTTCCCCATTTTTTTCTTTGAGTTTTTGTTCTTTTCTAATTGATTTGCAGGGTGTTATTAACCTTTTGTAAATTACTTGTATTGCAAACATCTTTCAATTTGTTCCTTGTAGATTCACTGTCTTTATGCTGCCTTGGTCGAATAGAAGTTTTTAATTAACCAAAGTTCTAAGTAGAGGAATTTATCCATCTTCTATGTGCTTAGCCTGTACTTTATTTTTAAGATGTCTTTCCTTTCCTCAAATTTAGAACAGAAATAAATACCCTTATTTTTTCTAAGGTTGCAGAGATTTCCCTTAAACCGTTTAGTCCTCAAACACGTGTGATTTATTTTTGCGTACAGTAGAAAATAATGATCCAATTATTATTATTATTTTGCTCTCCATATGGGCAGCTAATTGTTCAAGCTGCCTTTATTGAAAAGTTCCTCCATCCCACAATGATCTTCAATCCCATATTTGTGATATATCAAGTCGTAAAACACAGTTTCCCAGATCTTAATTTTGTTCACATAGTCGGTGTTCTTCTACCCCTGTGCCAATACCAGACTGACTATCATTAGTGCCTTATAATATACTTGTTATCTGGAAGGCCTCATCCGTTACTCTTCTTCTTCCAGGATGTTTTGGCTATTCTTGGTCTTTGCTTCTCTTGATAAATTAAAAATTATCTTATCAAAATTCATGAAAAACCCTGCTTAGATTTTGGGTGAAATTGAATTTCCTATAAATTAGAGGATGATTGACATTTTTATGATTTGAGCTTTAATATCTCAAAGAATAGTATAGGTCTACAGTTGCTTAGGTCTTTCATATGAGTTTAGATAGTCCTGAAAGCTTATCTCCTCTCCCAATTCTGTAGCTGAGAAAAACTGCTGGCTCAGCAGGTTGAAATGTCAGTGAAATTCTAGACCCAACACTGCACTGTCCAAAAGAGATACAGGGCAAGCTGAAAGCATAATTTCAAATTTTCTAATAGTCACATTTTAAGAAATGTAGAAAGAAACATAAATTTAATTTTAATAATGTCTTTAATGTAACCCAGTATTATTTCAACTTGAAAGCAATATAAAGTTATTAATGAAATGCTGCATCTTTCAAACTTTGTCTTCAAAATTTAGTGTGTATTTTACATATCTGACCTCATTTCCAGTGCATAACATTTGCATGAAGCTAGTGGCTACTGTGTTGGACAGTGCAGCCATTGAGGTTCCCCTTTCTAATGAGAAATGGCCGATATGTTTTCAGCTTATGTGGAAGTCTGCTCTTCAGTAGCCTCCTCGTCTTCCTCTTAATGGAACTTAGTTCAGGATTTTGGTGCCACTATCTCAGCATTTCCCCACAGAGCTACACCGCTTATCATTTTTACTTCAGTTAGGTACCAAAACCAAACCCATTGCCTTGGAGTCGATTCCGACTAATAACGACCCTATAGGACAGAGTAGAACTGCCCCATACGGTTTCCAAGGAGCGCCTGGTGAATTCCAACTGCCAACCTTTTGATTAGCAGCCATAGCTCTTAACCACTATGGTACCACGGTTTCCCAGTTAGGTACATCCAGGGTCATTTTCAGCCCCTTTTTTGTTTGTTTTGACTTTTTAGGGAGTTTATAGATGAAGGAAACAGGGTAGTGTGTGTTTGAAATGTCCCTTACTTCAAACACACACTACCCTGTTTCCTTGCATTAAAAGTATTTTTTTATTGGGGTTCCAGCTGTTTTGTAGCAGGAGGTTCCTACAGTGTTTAGATATCCTTCCAGGAGTAGAAATCTTTATTGCATCTTTCCAGGGAAGTTTACTCCTATTATTACATGTCACTATCTAAAAAAGTCCTGTAGGAAATTAATAGCTCGTCCTTTATGTTTGTAAAAAATTGTTTTCCAAGTAGTTTTTCGCCCTTTTTGTATTAAAGCTTTTCATTTATTTGTATCAGAAAAGTTTTAGACGCCTATGTTGCCAATGTTATTGACTATTAATTTATGTTTTCTGGCTTTATTTCCATATTTAAAAATAGCCTTTTCAAGGCAAGATTCAATGAATACTTGTCAATGTTTTCCTAGTATGTTTTTGGTTTTTCTATTTATATTTACCTTTAATTTATCTGAAGTTTAATTTTGAAGAAACAAGTATGTATTATTTTCACTCCAATGATTATCTGATTTTCCTGAAACAATTTACTGAACAATCCACTCTTTCACTGCTAATTTAAAATGTCACTTTGATCGTAAAGTAAATTGTCTTGATTTCTTTTGTCCATTTTCTGGTTTCGTTATTCCAACGATCTCTTTCCATTAGGTTTCAGCATCACAGTGTTTTAAGTAATTCGGGTTTATGGTTACATTTAATATGTATTAACACAAATATTTCTTTATTACTTTTCTTGTTTGTAGATAGTAGACATTTTATGTATTTATTGTTTTCTTCTTGTGGTTGTTGTTAGGTGCCATCAAATCAGCTCTGACTCATAGTGACCTTATATACAACAGAACAAAACACTGCCTGGTCCTGGGCTATCCTGACAATTGTTGTTGCCATGCTTGAGCCCACGGTTGCAGCCACTGTGTCAATCCATTTTGTTGAGGGTCTTCCTCTTTTGTGATGACCTTCTACTTTGCTAAGCATGATGCCATTCTCCGAGGACCGGTCCTTCCTGAGAACACGTCCTACATATGAGATAAAGTCTCATGATCCTTGCTTCCTAGGAGCATTCTGACTGTATTTCTTCCAAGACAGATTTATTTGTTCTTCTGGCAGTCCATGGTATATTCTATATTCTTCACCAACACTATGTGTACCTTAAATATTGCTCAATGAAGATAAAAGGATGCAATAAGATTGTAATTGCTAAATTATTATTAGTTTGAGTAAAATTTTTATCATTAATATTCCCATTCAAGGAATGGTTTGTTTCTTGATTTTCATCTTGCTAGTTAGAATTTTAAACTTCTAATAACTGAGGTTCTATAAGATTTATTCCTAAGACAAATGTTTTGTTAGACTTTTTATTAGATAAAATTTTAAATATAATTAAAAAACTGAACATCTATGTATCTATCACCCAGATACACAATCATCAACCCAAGCTACTCTTGTTTTATCTATGCCCTCACCCAGGTCCAAATCACTCTTTTGTTTTGGAGCAAATTTCAGAACTTCCGTCATTTTATATATAAATATTACTTACTAAAATAGTAGCATATATATTACTTAAAGATAAGGACTCAAGTTGTTTTAGACATAAACACTTTAACAGTAGCATATCTCAAAAATTACCCACAATTCCCAAATAAGTCACTTAAACCCTGTGAGCTGCAGTTTCTTCAACTGTAAAATGGGAAAAATAGTAGTAACTATCTCTTGGATTAAAAAATATGATAACATTCAATAATGATTAAGACGATCATACTCATTTTCATTTAACCTATTATGGGTTGTGTTATTGATTTTTTTCTTGTTTTGAATCATTTTATATTTCATGTATTGTTGGAATCAAGTGGGGACTATTTTGTAGTTTTGTATCTATCTTATAAGTGAGATTACCTTATAAACTACTTAATAACTAGGTTTTACTAGATCTTTTATTAGTTTTTTTTTTCTTTATTATATCCTGGAATAATTTAACTATCACCAGAATTGTTACTAAAACATTTGAAATTTGTTCATTGAAGCATCTTGGCTTGACAACATTTGGGGAGGTGGTTCTTTTTCAGTTTCTTCACTTGGCTTTATTTCTTCTCTTTCTTAAAGTCAGAGTTCAGTATGGTTGCATGCCTTTTTCTGATCTTCCAATTATATCATACATAAGTGTTGTATTTGTTTTATAACTTTTCTTTATGGTCTATCTCTCCCCTAGAGCTTGAGCTCTTCAAGGGTAGGAACTATCTCTGGCAATAGACACTCAACAAATGTTGACTAACCGAATGAGTAAATAAATGAATATATAAGTAAAGCACCTAGTACACTAACTGATGTAGATATCAGCTGCCCTTTCTCAAATTTACCAAGAACAAAATGAAATTTCAATCACAGATTTGTGGTATAAAGATGATAATGCCATTGTGCTCCAAAAATCACTCCATTTTTTTTTTTTTTTTTGAAGCTGTTAAGGAAAATAGTGAATATTGAGGCAACTGTCTTCCCCAGAGTGTCCAGAATATGGGAAATGCTTATCTTTGGCACCCTTTTCCTATAGAAACCATTCTCTATTCTAAGTTTCCTAAGGATCTGAATTGATGAAAAATATCTTGTGCTGAGAATAGAAGAGACAAAATTTTTGAAAGGATAAGTGAGAAGCAAACTTTCCCAAAATCACAAATTCTATGGTAATGCCATCAAGCTTTCTTCATGCAGATAGAAAGAGGATAAACTCAGCAGGTGATATTGATAAAGCCTGTAAACATTCACTTTTGGTCTGCAGGAGACTGGCTATGTTCCTTTAGGGAAAGCATTTAATATGTATGAGACTGAGTTTCTTAATCTCTTATCCACAGTGATAACTTGTTTTAAAAGGATTTAGCACAAACAATAATAATTAAAACTCCAAAAGAAAATTTTAAAAATCATTAAAATAATTGTTGATTTTGAGTAACAATAAAGTGAGACTTTGAAACTCTATTACATACATTCACAAAGAAACAAAAATATTGATGCTAAGTATGAAATTGCGGAATGTTTCAGATTTCTCTTTTAGGTCTGAAAATTAATTTATATACACAAGAAGTTTTGTCAACATTGTGACAGAGTAAAAATTAATCTTGGACAGTAAGCTGTCTGTCCTGGAAATGAAACAAGCTTTTTTCAACGAGTTATGCACAGCATTTTGCTTCCGTTCAATGTTAAATCTAGTTTATGTCCTGCACATTTGAAAAGTGTGCTTGCTTGAAGGAGAGTCTTAGTTACTCTCATTTTTTTGTTTACTTTCGACATGTTCATTGCTTTGGTTTGCTTTTCAAAAAATACATATTTCAGATCATGTACTTTGCAGGGTTTGGTTTTTGTCTTTCTCGTACCATTATTAGGGAATTAGTAGAAAAAATGCAGCCTGCTATGTTTATGAAACAACTATTAAAATAACAACTTCTAGCACCTATTGAAAGCAATTTATCCATGTTTGTGAAGATCCTAAATTTTATGTTTAACTCCTCCTATTCAGGTTCTCAAATGGCATTCTACCTGATACAGCAGACTTCCCAAAGTGCGTAGATGAATCTAGTAACTGCTTTTGACCCTCGGCCATATTAAAGACATTCCTGGTAGCCTGCTTGCAGAGATTTAATTCAACTCATTAAATGGTAGTCATCTAGTGCCCATCTGTTCATGTCAGTGCAACAGAGTCTGCTGAACAAGTGAAACCACAGTGTTAGAGAAAAGTTAGACCCTAACATAGCAGCCAATACAACATCTCCACTAGGTTTAGTTCCATGTTTCACCTTCCTTCATCCAATCCATTCATTTTTAACACCTCTCATATCATCTTCATTTCACAGAGAATTTGCATCTTGAGCCAAAAGATACAAAATACAACACTGTATTTCATAGTATGGCTATTTCACCCAGTGATGCCATTATCAGCTCACAGTACTGGGAGACAGGGAAGCCTTTTGCTATTAGAGAGGAATTTGTTTTCCTCTTGCCAGTTTTCAGCAGTTTTCATGACATCAAATATAAACGCACAGCTGGAAGTCCTTGGCTGCTTCTCAGGGAATGAGAAATTGAAGGAAAGCAGATCCCATATAGATTTGGACCAAGGATTTTTAAAAAGAGACTCTCAGCTATAATTTGCCCCCTCCCATAAAATTTTTTTTTTTTCATTAGTATACTACCATCAGTAACCCTTGTTTTGAAGTTTTTTAAAGCAGTTGTTAATTCACAGGTAACAGCATTATTAGATGAGTTTTGTTTTTTTTAGCATAGCTAAAAACATGTCTTATGATCTTGATATAGTTATTCTTGTTTTTAAAATATATTTCATTGTTGTTGTTGTTGTTAGGTGTCATCGAGTCAGTTCCAACTCATAGCGAACCTATGTACAACAGAACGAAACACTGCCCAGCCCTGCACCATCCTCACAATTGTTGTTATGCTTCAGCCCATTGCAGCCACTGTGTCAAGTGTCTTCCTCTTTTTTGCCGAACCTCTACATTACCAAGCATGATGCCCTTCTCCAAGAACTAGTCCTTCCTGATAACACGACCAAAATATGTGAGATGAAGTCTCGCCATCCTCACTTCTAAAGAGCATTCTGGCTGTACTTTTTCCAAAACAGGTTTGTTTGGTTTTTTTTTGGCCATTCATGGTATATTCAATATTCTTCATCAACACCATAATGCGAAGGCGTCAACCCTTCCTATGTCTTCCTTATTCACTGCCCAGCTTTCCCATGCATACAAGGTGATTGAAAACACCATGGCTTGGATCAAGCACATCTTAGTGCTAAAAGTGACAGCTTTGCTTTTTAACACTTTAGTAATGAGGTTTCTTGCAGCAGATTTGCCCAATGAAATATATTGTTTGATTTCTCAACTGCTTGACTGCATGGGCATTGATTATAGACGTAAGCAAAATTAAATCCTTGAAAACTTCTATCTTTTCTCCATTTATCATGATGTTGCTTATTGGTCCAGGTGTGAAGATTTTTGTTTTCCTTGTATTGAGCTGTAATCCATACTAAAGGCTGTAGTCTTTGACATTTATCAGCAAGAGCTTCAAGTTCTCTCCATGTTCAGAAGAAAGGTTGTGTCATCTGCATAACGCACATTGATAATGAGTCTTCCTTCAACTCTGATACAACATTCTTCTTCATATAGTCCAGTTTCTCAGATTATTTTCCTCAGCATACAGATTGAATATATATGATGAAAGGATACAAACCTGACGCACACCTTTCCTGACTTTAAACCACTCAGTGTCCCTTTTTCTGTTTTTCTTTTATGTTCTCTTCTAAAAAAAAAAAAAATTTTATTCCACTTTAAGTGAAAGTTTACAAATCAGGTCAGTCTTTCATACAAAAATTTATATACACCTTGCAATATACTCCTAATTGCTCTCCCCCTAATGAGACAACTCGCTCCTTCCCTTCACTCTGTTTTCATGTCCATTCCGCCAGCTTCTAACTGCATCTGCCTTCTTATCTCCCCTCCAGGTAGGAGAAGCCAGCACAGTCTCCAGTGTCTACTTGATCCAAGAAGCTAAATCTTCACAAGCATCTTTGTCTATCCCATTGTCCAGTCCAAGCCCTGTCTGAAGAGTTGCCTTTAGGAACGGTTCTTGTCCTGAGCTAACAGAAAGCCTGGGGGCCCTGACCTCTGGGGTCCTTCTAGTCTCAGTCAGGCCTTTAAGACTGGCCTTTTTACGAAAATTTGGAATCTGCATCCCACTGATCTCCTGCCCCCTCATGGATTCTCTGTTATATTCCCTGTCAGGGAAGTCATCAGTTATAGCCGGACACCATCTAGTTCTTCTGGTCTCAGGCTGATATAGTCTACGGTTTATGTAGCCCTTTCTGTCTCTTGGGCTCGTAATTGCCTTGTGTCCTTGGTGGTCTTCATTTTCCTTTGCTCCAGGTGGGTTGAGACCGATTGATGGATCTTAGATGGCCTCTTGTTAGAGTTTAAGACCCCAGACGCTTCTCTCCAAGGTGGGACACAGAATGTTTTCTTAATAGATTTTATTATGCCAATTGACTTAGATGTCCCTTGAAGCCATGGTCCCCAAACCCTCGCCACTGCTATGCTGGCCTTGGACGCATTCAGTTTATTCAGGAAAGTTCTTTACTTTTGATTTAGTCCAGTTGTGCTGAGCTCTCCTGTATTGTATGTTGTATTGCCCTTCACCTAAAGAAGTTCTTATCTACTATCTAGTTAGTGACTACCCCCTCCCTCCCTCCCTTCTCTCTCTCATAACCATCAAAGAATATTTTCTTCTCTGTTTAAACTATTTCTCAAGTCCTTATAAAAGTGGTCTTATAAGATATTTGTCTTTTTGCAACTGACTAATTTCACTCAGCGTAATGCCTTCCAGATTCCTCTGCATTATGAAATGTTTCACAGATTCATCACTGTTCTTCTATAATGCGTAGTATTCCATTGTGTGACTATACCATAATTTATTTATCCATTCATGAGTTGATGGGCACCTTGGTTGCTTCCATCTTTTTCCTATTGTAAACAGTGCTGCAATGAACATGGGTGTGCATATATCTGTTAGTGTAAAGGTTCATATTTCTCTAGGATATGGTCCAAGGAGTGGGATTGATTTGGTGATTTCCTCTTCGATGTTCTTTTTGTTGGTGTAGAAGAATCTCACTGATTTTTGTATGTTTGTCTTATATCCTGATACTCTGCTGAACTCTTCTATTAGTTTCAGTAGTTTTCTTGAGAATTCCTTAGGGTTTTCTGTGTATAAGATCATGTCATCTGCAAATACAGATAATTCTACTTCTTCCTTGCCAATCTGGATACGCTTTATATCTTTATCTAGCCTAAATGCTCTGGCTAGGACCTCTAGCAGAATGTTGAATAAGAGTGGTGATAAAGGGCATCCTTGTCTGGTTCCCCATCTCAAGGGGAATGCTTTCAAGTTCTCTCTATTTAGAACGATGTAGGCTATTGGCTTTGTATAAATGCCCTTTATTATTTTGAGGAGTTTGCCTTCTACTCCTATTTTGCTGAGAGTTTTTATTATGAATGGGTGTTAAACTTTGTCAAATGCCTTTTCTGCATCAATTGATAAAATCATGTGATTCTTGTCTTTTATTTATATGATACAAAAAACCCAAACCCAGTGCCGCCAAGTCTATCCCTACTCCTAGCAACTCTATAGGACAGAGTAGAACTGCCCCACAGAGTTTCCAAGGAGCACCTGGTGGATTTGAACTGCTGACCCTTTTGTTAGCAGCCATAGCACTAAACCACTACACCACCAGGGTTTCCATTTATATGAAGGATTATATTAATTGTTTTTCAAATGTTGAACCATCCCTGCATACCTGGCATGAATCCCAATTGGTCATGATGAATTATTTTTTTGATATGTTCTTGAATTCTATTGGGTAGAATTTTATTGAGGACTTTTGCATCTAAGTTCATGAGGGTTATAGGTCTGTAATTTTCTATTTTTGTGGTGTCCTTACCTGGTTTTCGTATCAGGGCTATGCTGGCTTCATAGAATGAGTTTGGGAGTATTCCATCCTTTTCTATGCTCTGAAATACCTTTAGTAGTAGTGGTGTTAAGTCTTCTCTGAAAGTTTGTTAGGGCGGGGCTTTTTTTGTTGGGAGTTTTTTTTTATTTCCTTTTCAATGTCTTCTTTTGTTATGTGTCTATTTAGTTGTTCTACCTCCGTTTGTGTTAAAGTAGGTACTGTGTTTCTAAGAATTCATCCATTTCTTATAGGTTTTCAGATTTGTTAGAGTATAATTTTTCATAGTAGTCTGATATGATTCTTTTAATTTCATTGGGTCTGTTGCAATATAACCCATCTCATTGTTTATTTGGGTTGTTTGCTTCCTCTCCTGTTTTTCTTTTGCCAGTTTGGCCAATGGTTTATCAATTTTGTTGATTTTTTCAAAGAACCATCTTTTGATCTTATAAATTCTTTCAGTTGTTTTTCTGTTTTCTATTTTGTTTAGTTCTGCTCTAATTTTTATTATTTGTTTTCTTCTGGTGCCTGTAGGTTTCTTTTGTTGCTATTTGTTCAAGTTGCAGGGATAATTCTTTGATTTTGGCCTTTCTTTTTGTATGTGTGCATTTATTGATATAAATTGACCTCTGAGCACTGCTTTTGCTGTGTCCCAAAGGTTCTGATAGAAAGTGTTCTCATTGTCATTGTATTCTATGAATTTCTTTACTCCATCCTTAATGTCTTATATAACCCAGTCTTTTTTGAGCAGGGTATTGTTCATTCTCCAAACGTTTGATTTATTTTCCCTGCTTTTTTTGTTATTGATTTCTACTTTTATGGCCTTATGGTCAGAGAAGATACTTTGTAATATTTCAATGTTTTAGATTCTGGCACTGGATTTTCTGGGTAAGGCTTGCTTTATGACCTAGTATGTGGTGTATTCTAGAGAGTGTTCCATGTACACTAGAACAGAAAGTATCTGCTGCTGTTGGGTGGAGTGTTCTGTATATGTCTATGAGGTCAAGTTGGTTGATTGTGGCATTTAGATCTTCTGTGTCTTTATTGAGCATCTTTCTGGATGTCCTGTCCTTCACCAAAAGTGGTGTATTGAAATCTCCTACTATTATTGTGGAGCTGTCTATCTCACTTTTCAATGCTGATAGTTTGTTTTATGTATCTTGCAGCCCTGTCATTAGGTGCATAAATATTTAGTATGGTTATATCCTCAAGGTATATAAAAACCAAAACCAAACCCAGTGCTGTAGAGTCGATTCCAACTCATAGAGACCATACAGGACAGAGCAGAACTGCCTCATAGAGTTTCCAAGGAGCACCTGGCGGATTTGAACTGCCGACTCTTTGATTAGCACCCATAGCACTTAACCACTACGCCACCAGGGTTTCCTTGTCTTTCTTATCCTGTATGATGGATTTAACTTTAAAGTCTTTGTATTGCCTCTTCTGTTCTTTTTTGATTTTTGTTCCCTTGATATATTTTTTCCATCCTTTTGTTTTAGTTTGATTGTTTCTCTAAGTCCCAGGTCTGTCTCTTGTAGGCAGCATACAGGTGGACCGTGTTTTTTAATCCGTTCCACCACTCTCTGTACCTTTATCAGTGCATTTTGTACATTTGCATTCAGCATAATTATGGTTACGTATGAATTTAGCACTATTATTCTGATGTCTTTTTTTGTGTGTTGTTGACAATTTCCTTTTCCCACTTAATTTATTGTTCTGAGTATATTATCTTTATATATTGTATTTTCCTCATATTCGTTGATGTTGATTTTGTTCCTTCTGAGTCTCGATTTTTTTCTTGTATTTTATTTTCATTTGTGTAGGATACTTTATCTCCTTTGTGGTTACTTTACTATTTACCCCTATCATTCTAAATTTAAACCTAACTTTTATTACTTTCCTTTGCCTTATCTTCTGCTCCATATGGAAGATCTATGACTCTAATTCTTAGTCTCTCCTTATTGTTTTAATGTTGTCTTCTTTTACATAATAACATCACTGTTTCCTTGCTTTGAGAGTTTTTTTTATCTTGATGTATTTTTGTGATTTCCCTGTCTGGGTCGACATATGATTGCTCTGCCCAGTGTTCTAGTCTTGGGTTGATACCTGATATTATTTATTTTCTAACCAAACAACTCCCTTTAGTATTTCATGTAGTTTTGATTTGATTTTTACGTATTCCCTAAACTTCTGTTTATCTGGAAATGTCTTAATTTCACCTTCATATTTGAGAGACAGTTTTGCTGGCAATGTTTTTCTTTCAATTTTTTTATATAAGTTATCCCATTGCCTTCTTGCCTGTATGGTTTCTGCCGAGTAGTCCGAGCTTATTTTTATTGACTGTCCCTTGTAGGTGACTTTTTGTTTACCCCTCTCTGCTCTTAAAATTCTCTCTTTATCTTTGGTTTTGCAAGCTTGATTATAATATGTCTTGGTTACTTTCTTTTAAAATCTACCTGATGTGGAGTTCAATGAGCATCTTGGATAGATATCTTCTCATCTTTCACAATGTCAGGGAAGTTTTCTGCCAACAAATCTTCAACAATTCTCTCTGTATTTTCTGTTATCCCTACCTGTTCTGGTACTCCAATCTTCGTAGGCTATTTCTCTTGATAGAGTCCCACATGCTTCTTAAGGTTTCTTGATTTTTTAATTCTTTTATCTGATTTTTCTTCAAATATATTGATGCCAAGTGCTTTATCTTCAAGTTCAGAAATTCTGCCTTCCACTTGCTCAGTCTTGCTCCTCTTTCTATTGAGTTGTCTAATTCTGTAATTTTATTGTTAATCTTCTGAGCTTCTGATTGCTGTGTGTCTGTTTTTTCCAGCTTATTAAGTTTTTCATTACTTTCCTGAATAACCTTTTTAATTTCTTCAACTGCTTTATCTGTGTGTTCTTTGGCTTGTTCTGCACATTGCCTCGTTTCCTTACTGATGTCTTAAGGTTTCTGTATGTTAATCTTTTGTGTTCTGACTCTTGTAATTCCAGGAAGGTGCTTTTGTCTAGAAGATCCCTTGATTCTTTGTTCTGAGAGCTTGTTGAGGCGATCACGGTCTGTGTATTTATGTGACTTGATATTGACTGTTTTCTCCAAGCCATCTATAAGTTATTGTATTAGTTTATTTTATGTTTGCTTACTATGTCATAGCTTCTTCCTTTGTTTTGCCTTGATATGCCCTAATGGGTTGTTTGAGTGAGCTAGCTTGATTATTTTCACCATTGGACCTCAGATGTCCTGTCCTCAGATGTCTAGGGCTGTTATCAGGTATATTAGTCTATGAGTCCATTCACTTTTCTTGTATGAATTCAGCTCAGGTGTCCAGGTAGCTAATCATCAAGTATGTGGTACAGGCTCTGTCCTACAGTTTTAAAGGGGCAGGGGTGATAGTTGTAGATACCAGTATCTGGTTGCAGCAAGGGGCCATGCTCTGAACAAGGCAATGGACTGAGAATCATCTCCCAATTATCTCAGAGGAAAGCGTGTCCCGCTTTCCTAGAGCATACAGGGGGTGGGTTCTGCAGACAGGCCATGGGCACCCAGTGTTTTTGGTTGTAAGGACTGGGAGGTAGCAATTATCTTTGGACCCCTGTCATGGGTGGCTGAGTGACCTGAGTGGAGCCACCCGTCCTTAGGCCCCTGAATTGGGTAGGTGAGGACCCTGTTTAATATGCAAAGTGGTGTCAAATATCAAACACCCACCTTTCCACCACATAGCTGAAACAGTTATAGTCTGCCAACAAGGGCCTATTCTCCTGAAATGGGCCCACACAGGTCCATGCAGAGGGGAAAGGTACTCAAAGTCCATGGAGCTGCTTCTGTCCTGAGCTCCCCCAGTTAGTGGAGCTGTCAAATTGTCTTTTCCCCCAGTTGTGAATTTATTCCCTCTCCAGGTCCTGGAGGATGGCTCTAGCTGCTCAACAAAGCCTGTCTCAGGCCCAGGGAAATCAACAGTGGCTGAAGCCAGCATGGTAAAATATATGCAAGTACTTAGCTTTTGCTTGGAGTGCCATTATTCTCTGGTTCCGGAGGTGTGAGTAGGCTGTGTGGCTGGCTGATTCTCCCTGAGGAAACTGCGGCTGAACACTAGTACCAGCCCACTGCAGCCGCTCCCTGGAATGGGGCCTAGGGGCTCCAGGCGATTAAGGTCCAGTAACTCCTCTCTACTTCTGAACCATCTCTTCCTCCCCCTGCCCCTCAGTTCATTTTTTAACCTTGTTTTTGATGTTCAGTGTTCTTAGCTTGTCATAATTATACTCGTTTCACTTGTTTTTTGGGTCTTTGTTGTAAGAGGGCTCACCATAAGTGTCTGTCTATTCCACTGTCTTGGCCTCACCTCCACACTTTTTCTGTTTTAACAACTTGGTCTATGTACAATTTTTTTCATGAGCACAATTAAGTGTTCTGGAATTCCCATTCTATGCAATGTAATCCATAATTTCTTATGTTCCACCTAGTCCAATCCCTTTGCATTGCCAATAAAACACAGGTAAACATCTTTCTTGTATTTTCTGCTTTCAGCCAGAATCCGACATCAGCTATATCCCTCATTCCAGATTCTTTTCTGAATCCAAATTCCACAATGTGATTATGATTCTATCAAAATTGCCCAAAATCAATTAAATATTCAACAGTTAAGTAGCTCAATTATAAAGGAATAAGCTGTTTTAAAGTATTCTAATCTTTAATACCACGTTTACAGAGCCACTATTAACTTCTGAGGAAAAATCAACATACTCAGCTAAATCTCAGGATTTAGGTAGCAAAATCTTGTTGCCTGGATCTCAGGCTAAAAGAACAGAAATGAGGACTTGCTGAAAAGACATCACAAGTTGATTTCCTCAGGAAACAGTCTTTGAGATACCGATTTGCATGAAATACATTTACTGGAGAATGTTTCCATAGTTTGCACCTGTGGGAAGAGTGAAGGAAGCAGGACTGGAAAGAGGAAGAAGTTGAAATATGATGTAGTCACAGCAAAAGCCTCAGCTGATCTTATATGGAGCTCTAGAGCTGGGACAATCTTCAGACCTTGGAAACAAAAAGGTATTTTGCCAGCATTTACTGGGTTGAAACTTGCTAGATGATGCACAACCTCACAACATTCAACCATTATTTAGGCTGGGCATCATTGACCCAGGTCTCTTGAATATTGTAAGCTGTCCTGGATCACACTTTGGAGTTCACTTGTGCTTTGAAATGGAAATGTAACTGAAACTTGACTGCCTACTTATGGCTGTGACTACTTATGATAGTGAGTAACTTAATATCATAATTTTTCTCTTTAAGGTTGAGATTTTTTTTTCGATAAAATGCTTGAGTACATTTCTCTATTGCTCAAGCCAATATAATGGAAGTTATTACTGATTTCTCTCTCTTTCTCACTCCACATCCATCCCAAGCTTTTGTAAAGTAACTCCTTGATATTTTTTTCTCTTCATCCCTGTTACTACCTCAAGTAAATTCAAGCCGTTATTATTTATTTCCTGGATTACTGAAATAATCCCCTAACTGTCCAGCTTTTACTCTCACCTTCTTCATTTTGTTCTCCACTCAGCAGTCAGGGGATGACTTAAAAATGTAAAGTTGGTTACATTACATTTCTGCTTTTTAAACTTTTTAATGGCTTCCTTAATCCTTAGAATAAAGTCCAACATCCTTAATCAGTTTATGACTTCCACAGGATACAGCACCTGTAAACATTTATATTCTCATGTTATACAAGCCTTCCTTTCCCTAGCTTTTTTTTTTTTTGTTGTTGTTATTTTCATGTGGCATGTTTTATTCCACCTGTAGCCTTTGCTCATGCTCTTCTACTGCTCAAAATACCCTCCCAGAACTTTCAAACTAACTTGTCACTATACAAACTAAGCCTACACAACTCATCTTTGAGGGTTTAGCTCAATATCTCTTCCATGTTTAGGGCTTCCTCAATTAGATTAAATCCCCTGCCGAGGTACTGTATTTATATATTTTAACTGATCACGCTTCGAATCAGCTATTTAATTTCCCTGCTAGATTAGTTTTCCTTAGCATATAGATTGTTTCTGTTTTGTTCACCTAGAAAAGAACCTAGATAACAGGAGAACAGATTTTATTCTTAAACAAAACAAAACATTTTTTCTGACCATAAAGTAATGCATATCTACTGGGGGGGGGGAGGGGGGATTAGAAAATGTACTAAAGGAACCAGGGCTTTGAACTAGTTCTTTCCAGATCAGTATGGCTAAAGAAGCGAAACTGGAATAAAACCAATTTTTAAAATTTAGATGAACTAGATAGAATAACCAGAATGAGAAAAATTACAAGTTGAAGCCCTATTAGAAACCTAATCTCCCTCTTAGGAAACAACGGCAGTGTACAGGTTGCATAGCAACCAGATCTCTTATCCATCGGATTTTGAGCAGAGTTGGAAGCAGTGATGCCCTGCTCAGAGATGGTGGCCAACCACTCTGCTTTGAATGAGTGTTGCTCTCCTCACCCCTGCCAATAACCCATCTCATGCATCAGGCTCCTGAAACGACCCACTATGCCTCTTGTGATTCTCCCATTCCAGGACTTGGTCTCTTAATTTTTCCCATTCAGGTTTTCATTGTGAATCATCCAAATTGTAAAAACCCAGGTTTTCTAGTTTTGCTTTGTTGGCCATGACTGAGCTGGTTCAGACAAGTTCAAAGCCCTGTAAGAAACTAAAAATAATGTGTTATTTCACAATCAAATGATGTGCACTGTCACTCCCTTGGTGATTTTGTTCCAGTCTTTTTTCTAGTAATGTAAGATCTGCATGTGTGGGTGTTTCTGTGTGTTTGAGATAGAGAGATAGAGTGAAAAAGAGACAGAAAGAGAAGGAGAAAGATGAGACAGAATACATTGTATACAGAGTTTCACTTTCTGGATACTTTAAACATAACATGATGATAGAAATATTTCCAGGCCCCTGTTCGTTGTGTGCAGAATTTTGTGCAAGCTACAGAAAAACTTATGTCTTAGTAATCAAGGAAGTATATTAGCTAATATGTTTATATTATCTAATGAAATTGCTTAATGTCATGATGAGAAAGTAGGAACATTTAAATAAATGCTAAGTTCATTTGATCTCCTTTGGCCCTGAAGGATATTGCCAGAGTCATTCTCTAATAAAAAAAATTAAAAAATGTAAAATACCTTGTATAGTTGTAGACCTCTAAGTATTAACTGTATTTTCTGCTTGAGATAATTAAATTATGGGAGGCTTTATGGAGTGTAAATTGGTTCAAATATCATAGTATTCAGGGTCCAATCAGGAGACAGAAGCCACAGAGTAATTTGAACAAGCAATGTTTACTATTAAAAATTATTTTTTTAAATAAGGGATTTGTTACTAAGGGGGTAAAGATAAATATAAACAGCACACGAACAACAGATATCGGAAGAAACCACTATCCCAGGACTGAGGTACAGTACCAAAACAAGCAACAAATTTGGAAGAAGAACCTCCTCCTCCAACACTGAGATTCAGGCCTTGTTAGTGAGGGTATGGCTGTAGCCTACTGGATCACAGAACAAAAGTTCATTGCGCCTAGATGGAAATACCCACTGAAGTGCTGACAAAATTCTTCTGGAAACCGCCTGCAGAGGTTGCTGTTGAATTGAACAGGAAGCTGGTTGGGCCAAAGGCAGTACTCATTTGTTAGCCATCTGCAAGAACTTCTTCTGGGAAGTTGAAGTTCTAGTCCATGGGGGAAATGCTGAAACTCTTTGGTAGTGAGCACCATTAAATATCTGTTTCTATGTGTCCCAAGTACCACCCAAATACTGGAAGACCAAAAATAAAAGATACTCCAAGGCAAGAGAAAGCCCTTCCTTCTGTAGCATGTCTCTGATGCCTACTTCTGACAAAGTGTAACATGTGCCAAGAGGGTAAGGACAAAAGTCTACAGGGTCTAGCTTAAATATCACAAACAGGTAAAGGTTGGAGTTGAAGCTGAGAGGCAATAATTGTATACATAAGTGTACATCTCCTGGGAGAATAGGATATTGCTTTCTATTCATTAGCTCTTATAACTCAGTATCAGAGGACTGACAGAGTAAGTTTAAGAAATATAATAATGTCAACCATTCTTGGACACTGAGATTTATCATTTAGAGAATATGAGCAGATTCATCCAGTTTGTCTTCAGAATTAAGAACCGTGAACATTGCTACAAACTACCATATTTATTTTTATAAGAAACCCATGAGTGGTTACCTTTCACTAGAAAAAACTGCCCGTATGTAGATGAAGCCCTATAAAGGCTCAGGAGTGAAGGGAGAAAAATACAGTGTTATTAATCTTATTCCTCAAAGGAGTGGTTAGACTGAGACTAAGAGGAGACAAAGCGTGATGACAACAGGTCCTGTTTGGTCAAACAAGAAAGAGTCTGACATTACTAAGTGTTGTCAAGAATATGGACTAGAGCTGTGACACCCACATAGCACTATAGACAGAAGCACCATGCCATTCCACTACAGCGAATACCTAAAAAACTAAGTAAAATAGATACAAATGTCAATCCTTGAACCCTATGTGTCAAACGAAGGGGTAAAGAGCTTGATAAAGCACCAGATGAAATAAGACTGGCAGAGAACAGAGAATGAGGACTGCTACAGAGTGGAGGTCCCCTACTAGATAACGCAGCATGAATTCACCATCTTGGACCTCAGCCACCAAGAACAGTGGACAGGGAGTACAGAAAGGCAACTTCACAGAGCTCCCAACAGGAGACAGAGCACCCCGTAACCAGGGATACACATTTCACACCCCCCACCCTACTTTCCCCCACATGGTCTCCACTGCTTTCCAACAGGCCATGGTCACTGGGCCAGACAGACACCAGCTCACTGCTGCCTGGGGCTGCCCAGCTCCCACCCAATTGGCTCCTTCAGTGCCTTTTTTTTTTTTTTTAGCTTTTTGTTTCTTCTTTCTCACTCCCTTCCTTCCTTTCCTTTCTCTCAGTCAGCTAGCCCTACGTGCAGTCCTCACCCCTTCTTGATGGGCTGTTCCAGACTGCTCTACTAGACAGCAATCAGCACATAGCCTCCCTGGGTCTGCGTTGCCACCACCAGCAGGCTCCTTCAGTGCCAGTTTTCTTGTTTTTTCCAGTTTCTTGTAACTCTTTCTCTCTGTGCCTTTCTTTTCTTTTTTTCCCACCCAGCTAGCACTGTGTGCCATCTCTGCCCCATCTTGATGGGCTGTGTCACACTGCTTGGCTACTGAGTCACTAGCACATGGCCTCACTTGGACTGGCCCACCCCCACCTGCCAAATCCTACTGTGCTGCCATTTTATTTACTTCTTTCTATTTTCCTTCGTTATTTTACTTTTTTTTTTTTGCTTGTGTTTCTCTCTCCTTTCTCTCACCCACTTAGTCCCACACATCACATCCCCTTCTTTCCCTCCTGCTTATCTGCACCTCACATCAAGCACTGTGTCCTGGAGCAGCACCAGTGCCAACCACTGGACACCACCTTTCTCTGCCCCCTGGCCTTGCCCCATATGTCCTTGTATGTGCCACAAATGACCCATTCCTGCCCCTTTCCCCTCCCCCCCCGATGGACCTGCCTGCTGCACCATAGCTGAGTGACCAGCCCTGCCCACATGGACAAGGTGGTGAGAAGTATCTAGCCCAGAGATGAGCAAGCAGCAAAGCACACCCAGCCCACCTGCCCAGACACAACCAAATAAAACAAAAAATCAGGATGAAACAAACAAATCTGCAATCAATTAAAAAAAAAAATCCTGAATGCCCCAAAGACGGCAGACAATATCAAAACACTTTTTTTTAAAAAAAAAAGAACAGAATGGCTCCAGAAAGTAAACAAAACACCAGATGAACTTCTGGTAGAAGCAAAGGCACTGGAACTACCTGACAGAGAATTCAAAACTCTAATATCCAGTACTGTCCATGAGGTGAAGGAAAATGCAGACAAAAATATGGAAAAAATAGACAAAATCATGGAAAAATACAGACAAAACACAGACAAAGCAATAGAAACATTCAGGAAATAATACAGGAACAAAATGTAAAAATAAATAAACAGTAAGAGATCACAGAAAAAACAGAAATTAGAAATCCAAAAGATAAAGAACAAGATTTCAAAAATGGACAATGCAATAGAAAGCTTTAGGAACAAATTGGAAATAATGGAAGACAGGATAAATGAAATTGAAGACAAATTCTTGGATACTACTCTAAGGAAAAACCAGAGGAAAAAAATGAAGAAATCCTGAGAACATGGAATAAAATCAAAATCAAAAATTTGCATGTGATCTGAGTTCCAGAACAGGAGGAGAAAACAGAAAACAGAGAGGATTACTGAAGATTTGCTGGCAGAAAATCTTCCTAATATCATGAAAGGTAAAAAGCCAACCATCCAAGAATCTCAATGAACCCCGTATAGGATAGGCCCCAAAAGAAAATCACCAAGACATGTCATAATCACACTCGCTAAAACAAATACAAAGAATCCTGAGAGCAGCTCGAGAAAAAATGGAAACTCACATACAAAGGGGAAAAAAATAAGAGTAACTTCTGATTACTTGCCATAAATCATGCACGCAAGAAGCAAATGGGATGACATATATAAAATTTTGAAAGAAAATATTGCCAACCGAGAATAATATATCCTGCAAAACTCTCACTCGAATATGTTGGTGAAATTAGGACATTTCCAAATCAACACAAATTAAGGAAATATGTAAAAAAAAAAAAAATGAAACTTAGAAGAACTACTAAAGGGAGCCTTCTGTTAGAGAACCAACAACGTCAGACAACAACCTGAATCTAGGACACAGTACAGCATTAGCCAGATACCAACCTAGGTAATGAACTCTCAAGTCTTAAAAAAAACTAAAACTAAAAGATTTACAACAGGGTACCACAGAGGTCAATCTGTAAATGATAACATCAGAACGATAAAAGAGGGAAAAAATGGTGTAAGTATAGAGCTTTCAAATGGAGAGGAAGTCAAGGTGATATCAAGTAAAAAAAGACTGGTTCAAACTTAGGAAGATAAGGGGAAATTTCAAGTTAACCACAAAGAAAGTTAACAAACCTACTTATCAAAATAAAGGAGAAAAATGTAAAGCATCCAACCCAGACCCAGTGCTGTCGAGTCGATAACACAAAATCTACAAAAATAAAAGAAACAAACAAAAAAGGAATTCAGCACAGGAGAGTAAGAGGAACAAAGAAAACATCAGCACCAAAAAAAAAAAAAAAAAAGCACTACAAAATGATAGCAGCAAATTCACAGTTATCGGTAATCACACTGGATGTAAATGGCTTAAATGCACCCGTAAAGAGACAGAGTGACAGAATGGATAAAAAAAAGAACCCATCAATATATTGTCTACAAGAGACACATCTTAGAAACAAAGACATAAATATACTAAAGCTCAAAGGGTGGAAAAAAAATATATCGAGAAAGCAGCAAACAAAAAAGAGCAGGCAATACTAATCTCAGATGAAATAGACTTCATAACAAACAAAAAGAGCAGGCAATACTAATCTCAGATAAAACATACTTCGTAACAAAATCCACTACTAGGTAGTAGACAAGGGTCAACTTCAGTGAAGGCAAGGAAGGACAACACACACACAGGGGAAGTCAGCACAACCAGGCCAAAATAAAAGCAAAGAAGTTTCCTAGACATATCCAAACACTTTGAAGGACAGAGTAGCTGGGACTGGGCCGGGGGACTATGGTTTTGGGGGTCATCGAGGCCAATTGGTATAGCAAAGTTTGTAAATAAAATGTTCTACATCGCACTTTGGTGAGTCTTAAAAGCTTGCAAGCGGAGTAGGTATGGTGAAAGGATACAACCCTGATGCTCACCTTTCCTGACTTTAAACCACTCAGCATCCCCTTGTTCTGTCTGAACAACTAACTGCCTCCTGATCTAGGTACACTATTATTGTAAGCAAAATCAGTCAGACACAAAAGGACAGATATTGTATAATCCCTCTTATATGAAATATCTTGTTCTTGTTAGGCGCCATCAAGTTGATTTCAACTCATCGTGACCCCATGTGACAGGGTGGAGCCATCCCATAGGGTTTCCTTGGCTGTTATCTTTACAGAAGCAGATCACCAGGTCTTTCTCTTGTAGAGTGGCTGGATGGATTCGTACCACCAACCTTTCCCTCAGCAGCCAAGAACTTAGCCATTTGTGCCATCTGGGTTCCTTATGTGAAATATCTAAAATAGACAGATTCATAGAGATGAAAGTTTATTATTGATTACCAAGGGATAGGGAGTTATTGTTTAAAGGGTACTGAGTTTTTCTTTGGGATAATTAAAAACTTGTGGAAATGGATAGCGCTGATGGTTGCACAGTATTGTGATTGCAGTTAACGTTACTGAATTGTACAGTTAAAATCTGTTAAAGCAGTAATTTTGTTGTATATGTCTTACCACAATAAAAATTCTTTAAAAAAAGGAATGTTGTATTTATAAATATATAAAGGGCTTTTATTTTTTTTAAATTTTAGTAAGTGTAATTACATAGATATACATGTCATTGAAGCCTCCTTTGCTAATGGTTTTTTCATACTAATATAAAGAAAGGGTACCTACGAAATACAAGGAACCCTGGTGGCGAGGTGGTTAAGTGCTTGGCTGCTAACCAAAAAGGTCAGAAGTTTGAATCCACCACTCTCTCCTTGGAAACCCTATGGGGCAGTTCTACTGTGTTCTATGGGGTCACTTAGGAGTTGGAATCAACTCAAGAAAAACAGGTTTAGTTTTTGGATTGGTTTATGCAATGCAGAGATTTCTTTCCATAGACTTTCTATAGCTATTAGAACTTTCTAGTATCATCATAATCTCCTTGAAGGACTCTTGTAAGATATGTTGACTGAATTGAGTTGTTATCTTATTTTAAAGTAATCCCACATTAGTAATCCAATAAATTCATGTCAAAATATGTAAAGTGAGCAGTTTTCGAGAAAATTGAATATAAGGCGGCAGTGGCATTTTACCTCAAAATCTTATCATTCATTCTCTTCAACCATTGGCAAGTCGTTAAAATAATTTCTCATAATGGAGAGAAAAGAATAAACAATACTCCTTAAGAACCTTTAGATTTACTATTTTATCTCACGAATAATTTTGGAAGCACAGGACACTATTTAGGTTGGTGTTGTATCACAAGGGATAGTGAATAATTGGTTGTTTCAGAAAAACACATAACCCTGGGATGAGGAAGCAACAAAAATAAACCTGGAGTACTTCACACATTTGTATAAATATTTGATATTTTCATCAATGAAATAATTTAACTTCACAGTATTTTGGACAAAGCCAAGTTCTTGACCAGTTTTAACTGTGTCTACCTGATTTTAAGTAAACAGTATAAACTGATTCATAAACTTATGGGATAAGAAAATGACTAACATTTGCTTAATGAAAAAAAAAGGAAAAGATATAAACTAATTGGCCAATCTTCGAACTTTTCAACTAGGAAACTGGGCCATTGTCTCATTTATTGGATGTGGAAAACAGGTCTTGGACTTATTTTTTTTTTCCTTCAAATTGACAACATTAATTTCTTGCAGTTGGTGTTGTGGTTTTGTTGAAACTAAATCACCATTGTTGGGCTTGACGGTGGAAAGACATAGCTTCAGGTTCAGTTCCGCATTTAGTCTGTTTCTGTATTTTGACTAATGCAGAGACTACTGATTCACATAAATATGTTCTAAAGAAACAAAATCTTTACTTACTACCAAATTTAATGGTTACTGGAACATACTCCCCTCCCCCAGGGATCATTTTACTTTTTAACTTTCCACTTATTTTTATATTCTAACCAACATGTATTATTTTGGAAACTAAAAATTAAGAAAGAAAAAAAAAAGCTTGCCAGCCACAATATAAGATACATCTATTGTTTCTACCCCACTCGGAGCAAAGGAGAATGAAGAAAACCAAAGACACAAGAAAAATACTAGCCCAAAGTACTAAATGACCAAATGAACCAGAGACCCCACCAGCCTGAGACCAGAAGAACTAGATGGTGCCTGGCTACCACCAATGACGGCCCTCACAGGGAACACAACAGAGAATCTCGGACAGAGCAGGAGAAAAACATAGAACAGAATTCAAATTCAGGTAAAAAGACCAGACTTAATAGTCTGAGAGAGACTGGAGGAACCCCCAAAACTATGACCCCTGGATGCTGTGTTACTCCAGAACTGAAGCCATGCCCAAAACCCACTCTCCAGACAAAGATTAGACAGGACCACAAAACAAAAACGGTACACATGTGGAGCTTGCTTCAGAGTTCATTCAGATATATGAGGTCAAACAGGCAGCTCCTGTCCAAAAACAGGATGAGAAGGCAGGAAGGGACAGGAACTGGCTGAATGCAACAGGGAACCCAGGGTGGAAAGGGGAAGTGTGCTGCCACTCTGCAGGGATTGCAACCAATGTCACAAAACAATATATGTATAAACTTTTGAATGAGAAATTAACCTTAGCTGTAAACTTTCACATAAAGCGCAAAAACAAACAAAACAAAATTAATGAAATAAAACAAAATCCACCATAAAAGACAAGGAAGGACATTATATAATGATTAAAGGGACAATCCACCATGAGGACATAATCATAATAAATATCTATGCACCCAATGACAGGGATCCAAAAATACATAAACTCTGACAGCACTGAAAAGAGAAATTGATAATTCCACAATAATAGTAAGAGACTTCAACATCTCACTCTTGGTAAAGGACAGAACATCTAGAAAGAAACTCAGAAATGATACAGAAGAGCTAAAGGCCACAATCAACCAACTTGACCTCATAGGGATATATAGAACACTCCAGCCAGCAGCTGCAAAGTACACATTCTGTTCCAATACACATGGAGTGTTCTCCAGAATAAATCACATCTTTAGACTTTGTTGAGGGTTGCTTTGTAGTCTAAATTTTTTAGACTACAAAGCAACCCTCAACAAAACCCAAAACAATGAGATAATACAAAGCATCTTCTCTGATCATCATGCCATAAAAGTAGAAAGTAACAACAGAAAGAACAAGGGAAAAGAAAAATCAAATACATGGAAACTGAATAACGCCTGGTATAATAGAAGAAATCAAAGATGGGCTCAAAAGATTCCTAAAATCAAACGAGAATGAAAACACATCATACCAAAACCTTTGGGACAGAACAAAGGCAGTGCTCAGAGGTCAATTTATAACAATAGACGCACATATCAAAAAAGAAGTGACAAAATAAAAATATTAGCTATACAACTCAAACAAATAGAAAGAGGACAGCAAAAGAAGCCCACCACCATCAATAAAAGAAATAATAAAGATCAGAGCAGAAGTAAATGAAATAGACTAGAAAAACAATAGAGTCAAAGAAACCAAAAATTGATTCTTTGAAAGGATCAACAAAATCGACAATATTCATTGCAGCATTATTCATAAAAGCAAAAAGATGGAGAAACCTAAGTGCCCATTAACAGATGAATGAATAAACAAACTATGGTAGTACACACCATGGAAAGCTACATAAAGATAAAGAACAAAGATGAATTTGTGAAACATCTCACAACATTGATGAATCTGGAGGGCATTATACTAAGTGAAATAAATAAATCAGAAAAGGACAAGTACTGTATGAGAACACTTTTTAAAAACTCATGAAAAAGTTTTACACACAGAAAGCGACAATCTTTTATGGTTACAAAGGAGGAGAGAGATGCGGAAGGAAAAACACTAACTAGACAATAGATAAGTGGTAACTTTGGTGAAGGTAAGACTACACAATCCTGGGGAAATCCACACAACTTGACCAAGGTAAGGTCCTGGAAGCTTCAAAGATACATCCCAACTCCCTGAGGGACTGAATTACTGGGCTGAGGCTGGGGACCATGATCTTGGGGGACATCTTGCTCAACTGGCATAACATAGTTCATGAAGAAAATGTTCTACCTTTTACTTTGGTGAGTAGTGTCTGAGGTCTTAAAAGCTTGTGAGCGGTCATCTAAGACACTCCATTGGTCCCACCTCATCTGGCGGAAGGGAGAAGGAAGAGAAGCAAAGATACAAGGGAAAGATTAGCCCAAAGGACTAATAGAACACAACTATCACAGCCTCTACCAGACTGACTCCAGCGCAACTAGATGGTACCCGGCTACCACCACCTACTGCTCTGACGGAGATCACAGTAGAACATCCCCGACAGTGCTGGGAGGGGAAAAAAAAAAGTAGAACAAAATTCAAACTCACAAAAAAGACTAAAATTACTGGTCTGACAGAGACTGGAGAAACCCCAAGAGTATGGTCTTTTAACCCAGTACTGAAATCACTCCTGAGGTTCACCCTTCAGCCAAAGATTAGACGGCCCATAAAACAAAATGAGACTTAATGGGCATACCAGCCCAGGGACAAGGATGAGAAGGCAGGAGGGGACAGAAAAGCTGGTAATGGTGAACTCAAGGTCAAGAAGGTGAGAGTGTTGGCAGGTCATGGGGATGGCAACCAATGTCACAAAATGATATGTGTATTAATTGTTTAATGAGAAACTGATTTGCTCTGTAAACCTTCATCTGAAGTACAATAATAAAAATAAATCTACTCTAAGCAGGTAATGATGATAAACTTATAAAAATGATATTGCCCCAGTCAAAATTCTTGAAACATTTTTTTCCTCAAATGAAAAGTGCAGATCATACGACTTGAAAACCAAACAAGACAGAAAGCTTCAGAAATGCTTGAGAATTATAGTGTAAATGGGGTGAGAGATGTGCAACTTTCTACTAACCTAGACTTTAGCTTCTAAACAACAAAAGATTTTACTGTGCTTGTTTTAAACTACCATGACCTGAGACTGAAGGCTTCCTGCCCCTGGTTTATTGAGTTTTAGGGAGGAGGTGAGAAAAGGAAGAGTTTCAGGCAAATTCTGTGGGAATGGAGAGCTTGATGGTTTTTTTTTTTTTGCTTCATTTTTTGCTTCTTTGGGGGAAAACATGGCGACAGCAGCTTCCAGGTTATAGTTGTCTAGGTGCCTGTTAATAAGAGTGTGACTAGATATTCTGTAAGAGTAACCTCTGGCTGAACTTAAAATGAGATCAGTATTCTTCTAGAAATTATGTAGTATAATATGCTCCTTTTCCATCAGAAAATTATACTTTAATAAGTATGCCAAAAAAAAAAAAAAAAGGAATGTGGGCTAGGTAATTTCTTTCGCCCTGCAAGTGGAAGCATATATTGGAACCACCAATGTGGAGACCAGTTAACAATAAATAGCAATCGTGAAGGTGTACATGTCCTACTTATGGCATAAATATCAGAAACACTTTCACATATTTACAAAATGGTATGTGCATGAATGTACACAAAAAACATCCTTATAGCAAAAAAAAAAAAAAGGTTATAGTATAAATATCCATCAAAAGAAGAATGGATAGAAAATTTTCTGTATTCCCATACAGAGAAATACTACAGAGCAACAGAAATAAATGGACTAGAACTATGATTGTCAGCAGGGATGAATGTCACAATTATTTTAAGCAAAAAAGCAAGTTGTAAAATAACACATGTAATATTTATATAATGTTCAAAGCGAACATATATGCCTATATCTATGTGTGATTTCCTTGGAAGTCTTCTCTTTCTCTTTTCCTGGCTCAGTTTAAGTTTTGAATAGATACTTGCTTACTAAATCTAACACATAATGTAAATCTAGACTAAAATTAATAGTAAGCAAGAAGAACTTAGTTATATATTAGTTAGAGACAGATCAAAATAAAAAATATTTATTATCTGTCATGAACTTCAAGCAAATTTGTCTTGCTTAGAGCAGAAAGGGAATGAATTCTAAAGATGACTATTCTTCCCTCAAGCCAAAAAACCAGTGGCTGTCGAGTCCATTTTGGCTCATAGTGATCCAGGGGATGGATACACATACAACAATTTTATCTTAATATAGTTTTAAGAAGATCTTAGGCCTATTTCCTAACCATACAGGGAGGGAATAACCACAAAGGAAACTGGGAGTATTACATTTATAGACTGCACTAAGATGTAGAGATAGGAACACTCAAGGATGCCTCCCCCCATTGTTGTTATGATCGTTGTTATGGTTGAATTGTGTCCTCAAAAAAAAAAAAATGTTGAAATTCTAACCCCCATGCCTATGAAGTCATTGTGTGCTGTCAAGTCATTGTGAAAGCAATCTTGAGAATCTTTGAAGGTGTCATCAATTAAGTTAACATGAGGTCGTACTGGAGTAGAGTAGGTCCTAATCCAAAATAGGTAGGATCCTGATGAAAAAGGAGAAGAGACACACACACACAGAGAAAAGACCATCATGTTAAGATGAATCTACTTGCCAAGGAACTTCTGGGACTACCAAAAGCTAAGAAAAGATTTTCCCACAGAGACTTCAGAGAGAACATGGTCTTGCTGACACCCTGAATTTGTACTATATGCCTCCAATACAGTGAGACTATAAATTTCTCTTGTTTTAAGCCACCCAATGTGTGGTACTTTGTTATGGCAGCCCTAAGGGACTAATACAAGCAGATAGTTACACAAGGCTAAGTGAGAGATTTTTGCACACTGTAGGTGGTAGTTCAAAACGGAGCGGGAGTAATACTGCATGTGTTCTTGGCAAAGCAGGTCATTCATTTCTGTTACACATAATACATGTGATATTGCCACAAGGCTTTTGAAAAATTGAATTCTAAATATCATCTACTAGTTGCAAATAATATTTATGAAGTAGCAAAAAATAATCTTATTCCTTTATCTAACCACTTTTGAAGGCACACATAAATTTACTAAGATTTTAGGGCAAATTTATTTTTACTAATATTCTCTAGCAATATGTGGGGGTTCGGAGTGGACCAAAAGAATTACACTAATAATTGTAAGAAGTGTTTCAATGAAGATGACTTAAAACTTGAAAACAAGAATTCTACTCCTGGGTATATACCCTAAAGAATTTAAAACAGGAATGCCAACAAGTATTTGTACACCAGTGTTCATTGCAGCACTATTTACAATAGCCAAAAGGTGGAAACCTAAATGTCCATCAACAGACGGGTGGATACACAAAATATGGTATGTACATAAAATGTAATATTATGCAACTACAAAGGGAAAAGAAGTGCTACAACATAGATGAACGTTGAAAATATTAAGCTGAGTAAAATAAGTCAGTCACATAAGGACAAATGTTGCATGATATCTATTACATGAAATATCTGTTGTTCTTCAGTGCCATCAAGTCATTTTCGACTCATAGCAACCCCATGTAACAATAGAACTGCCCCATATCGTTTACATTGTTGTAATTTTTATGGAAGCAGATTGCCATGTCTTTCTCCTATGGAGCCACTGGATGGATTCAAACTGCCGAACTTTTGACTAGCAGCCAAGCACTTAACTTGCACCACCAAGAATCCTCACGAAATATCTAGAATAGGCAAATATACACAGACCAAAGTTTATTAATGATTACAGGGGTAGGAGAGAAAGGGAAAGAAGGAATTATCGCGTAGGGGGCACTGAGCTTCTGTTAAGGGTTATAGAAAAATTTAGAAACGGTGGTGATGGTTGCACAATGATGAACATAATTAATTATGAGCATAATTAATGTCACTGAATTGTACATGTAAAAAATGTTTAACTGATAAATGTTTTGTTATACATGGTTTTCTTTGTATAGGTCTTTTACGTCTCTGGTTAAATTTATTCCTAAATATTTTATCTTCTTCGGGGCTGTTGTAAATGGTACTGATCTGGTGATATCCTCTTAGAAGTTCTCTTTGTTGGTGCAGAGGAATCCAACAGATTTTTGTATGTTTATTTTGTATCCTGATACTCTGCTGAACTCTTCCATTAGTTCCGATAGTTTTCTTGTGGATTCTTTGGGGTTTTCTGTGTATTAGGTCATGTCATCTGCAAATAGGGATACTTTTACTTCTTCCTTACCAATTTGGATGCCCTTCATTTTTTTTTTTCTTCCGTAATTACTCTGGCTAGAACCTCCAGCACAATGTTGAATAAGAGTGGTGTTAAAAAGCACCCTTGTCTGGTTCCTGTTCTCAAGGGGAGTGCTTTCAGACTCTCCATTTAGGATGATGCTGGCCATTGGTTTTGTATAAATACCCTTCATTATGTTGAGGGGTTTTCCTTCCATTCCTATTTTGCTGAGAGTTTTTATTATGAATGGGTGTAAGACTTTGTCAAATGCCTTTTCTGCATCAATCGATAAGATAATGTAGTTCTTATCTTTTGTTTTATTTATATGATGGGTTACACTGATTGTTTTTCTAATGTTGAGCCATTCCTACAAACCTGGTATGACTCCGTCTTGGTCACTGTGAATTATTTTTTTGATATGCTGTTGACTTCTATTGGCTAGAACTGTGTTGAGGATTTTTGCATCCATGTTCATGAGGGACATTGATCTGTATATATATGTATGTATGTATGCATACATATATATATATATATATATATATATATATATATATATATTTTTGGTGGTGTCTTTACCTGGTTTTGGTATAAGGGTTATGCCAGCTTCATAGAATGAGTTTGGAAGTATTGCACCCTTTCCTATGCTCTGAAATACATTTTGTAGTAGTGGTGTTAACTTTTCTCTGAAAGTTTGGTAGAATTCTCCAGTGAAGCCATCAGGGCCAGGGCTTTTTATTGTTGTTGTTGTTGGGAGCTTTTAATTACCTTTTCAATCTCTTCTTTTGTTATGGGTTTATTTAGTTGTTCTACCTCAGTTTCTGTTAGTTTAGGTAGGTAGTGTGTTTCTAGAAATTTGTCCATTTCTTCTAGGTTTTCAAATTTGTTACAGTACAATTTTCAATAGTTTTCTGCTATGATTCTTTTAATTTCAGTTGGGTCTGTGGTGATAGCTCCCATCTTATACCTTATACAGGTTATTTTCTCCTCTCCTGTATTTCTTTTGTCAGTTTGGCCAACGGTTTATTGATTTTGTTTATCTTTTCAAAGAACCAGATTTTGGCCTCGTTAACACTTTCAATTGTTTCTATTCTCTATTTCATTTAATTCTGCTCTAATTTTTTTTTTTTTCTTTCTTCTGGTGCTCGTGGGCTTCTTTTGCTGCTCTCTTTCAATTTGTCTCAGTTGTAGGGTTAATGTTTTGATTTTGGACCTTTCTTCTTTTTGGATGTGTGCCATTTATTACTATAAACTGACCTCTAAGCATGACTTTTGCTGTGTCCCAAAGGTTCTCGTAGGATGTGTTTTTAAGGTCATTTGATTCTGTGAATTTCTTTATTCCATCCTTAATTTCTTGCAAAACCCAGTAGTTTTTGAGCAAGGTGTTGTTCAGTTTCAATGTGTTTGATTTTTTTTCCTTTCCTTTTTCTGTTATTGATTTCTACTTTTATGGATTTATGGTCAGAAAAAATGCTTTGTAGTATGTCGATGTTATGGATTCTGTTAAAGCTTGCTTTGTGGCCTAATATGTAGTCTATTCTAGACAATGTCCCATGTGCATTAGAAAAGAAAGTATACTTGCCTACCTTTGGGTGGAGTGTTCTGTATATGTCTCTGAGATTAACTTGGTTGATTGTGGCATCTAGATCTTCTGTGTCATTATTGAGTTTCTTTCTGGATATTCTGTCCTTCACCAAAAATGGTGGTTTGAAGTCTCCTACTATTATTGTGGAGCTGTCTATTGCTCTTTTCAATGCCATTAGAGTTTATGTATTTTGGAGCCCTGTGGTTGGGTGCGTAAATATTTATTATGGTTATGTCCTCCTGGCATATTGCCCCTTTAATCATTATACCGTGTCCTTCCTTATCCTCTGTGGTGGATTTTACTTTAAAGTCTATTTTGTCAGAAATTAATATTGCCACTCTTACTTTTTTTTTGATTGTTATTGGCTTGATTTTTTTTTTTTTATCCTTTGAGTTTTTGTTTGTGTCTTTAAGACTAAGGGGTGCCTCTTAGGCATATAGATGGATCTTGTTTTTTTTAATTATTATTATTCATTCTGCCACTCTCTGCCTTATTATTTGTTCATTTAGTCTATTTATATTCAGCATAATTATTGATAAGTATGAGTTTTTTTTCTTACAATTTTTTTTTTATGAGTTTAGTGGTGTCATTTTAATGTCTTTTTTTGTGTGTTATTGACAATTTCTTTGTTCCATTAATTTTCTGTGCTGAGTCATTTTTCTTTTTGTATTTTCTTTTCATCCTTTTCATTTTTGTTGATTTTGTATTTGCTGAGTCTTTATGTTTTTCTCAGTTTTTATTTTGACGTGTAGGATTGTTAGTTACCTTTGTGGTTATCTTAATATTTACCTCTATTTTTCTAAGTTTAAACCAATCTTTTATTTCCTGATATAATCTTGACTTCATTTCCATATGAAAGTTTTATGACTACATTATTTAGTCTCTCTTTTTTGTTTTAAATTGTCATCTTTTACATATTGACGTCTCTGTTTCCCTATTTTCAGTGTTTTAGCTTTGATTTATTTTGTGACTTCCCTATCTGGGTTGATACCTTGTTGTTCTGTCCTGTGTTCTAGACTTGGGTGTGTTACCTGATGTTACTGATTTTCTAACTGGAGGACCCCCTTTACTATTTCTTGTAATTTTGGTTTGGTTTTTACAAATTACCTTAACTTCTATTTATCTGGAAATGCCCTAATATCACCATCATATTTGAGAGAGAGTTTTGCTAGATATATAATTCTTGGCTGGCAATTTTATTTCTTTCAAGGCTTTATATATGTCATCTCCCTGCCTTCTTGCCTGAGTAGTTTCTGCTGAGTAGTAAGAGCTTAGTCTTATTGATTCTTCTTTGTAGATGACTTTTGTTTTATCCCTACCCACTCTTAAAATTCTGTCTTTATCTTTGGTTTTGGCAAGTTTGATTATAATAGGTCTTGATGACTTTTTGGGGGATCTACCCTGTTACCCTGTGTGGGGTCCAATGAGCTTATTGGATAGATATCTTTTCCTCTTTCATGATATCAGGAAATTTTCCTGTCACCAAATCTTCAACAATTATCTCTGTATTTTCTGTTATCCACCCCTGTTCTGGTACTCCAGTCACTCGTAGGTTTTTATAGAGTCCCACATAATTCTTAGGTTTCTTCATTTTTTTTAATTCTTTTTTCTGATTTTTCCTCAAATGAATTGGTGTCAAATGCTATATCTTCCATCTCACTTGATTCTGACTTCCATTGCCTCAATTCTGCTCCTATGACTTTCTATTGAGTTGTCTAACTCTGAAATTTTATTGTTAATATTTTGGATTTCTGTTCTGTGTCTTTCTGTGGATTCTTGCAGCCTGTTAAATTTGTCAGTATTCTCTTGTATAACCTTCTTAATTTCCTCTGTTGCTTTGTCTTTGTGTTCCTTGGCTTGGTCTCCATTTTACCTGCTCTCCTTCCTGATCTCTTGAAGAGCTCTGTATATTAATCTTTTGAATTCTGCCTCTGGTAACTCTGAGATATTATCTTCCTCTGAAAGGTTTCTTATTTTTTTGTTTTGGTCACTTGCTGAAGCCATAAAAGTCTTCCTGTTTATGTGATTTGATAGTGACTGTTGTCATCAAGCCATCAATAAGTTATTATATTTATTTTACATTTGCTTACTGTGTCCTAGCTTTTTGTTTTGATATTCCCAAACAGACTGTTTGCATGAGCTACTTTGATTATGGGTGCCTTTGAGGCTCTCAGGTCCTGTCGCCACGTGGTTAGAGCTACTACTAGGTATGTGAACCTAGGAGTCCACTTACTTTTCTTGTGTGGATTTGGCCTAGGTGTCCAGGTTGTCCGTCACCGACTGTGTGATGTAGGCTCTCACCTATCTGGCTGCAGTAGGGGTTTATGTGCTGAGCAAGGTAGGGGGCTGATGCCTGCCCCTGAGTGCCTGGGTGGAAGGCTTGTCCCTGTTCTAGGTGGGTGTGCTTTGCAACCAGACTTTGGGCACCCAGTGCTGTTGGTTGTAAGAACTGGGAGGAACCACTTATCCTTGGACCCCTGTCATGGGGGGCTAGGTAGAGTGGGTGGAGCCACCATTCCTCAGACCCCTGATGTGGGTAGGTGAGGATCCTGCTTAATGGTCAGGGCAGTGTAAAATGTCACAAATCTGCCACTCCCCCTTAGCTACTGAAGCTGGAAACAGGCTTCGGGTATCGTCTTAGTCATCTAGTGCTGCCGTAACAAAAATACTACTAGTGGATGGCTTTAACAAAGAGAAATTTATTTTCTCACATTCCAGTAGGTTACAAGTCCAAATTCAGGTCATCAGCATCAGGGGAAGGCTTTTTCTCTCTGTCGGCTCTGGAGGAAGGCCCTTGTCCTCAATCTTCCCCTGGTTGACGAGATTCTCAAGTGTAGGGACCCCGTGCCTAAAGGACGCAGTCTGCTCCTGGTGCTGCTTTTTTTTTTTTTTAATGAGGTCCCTAACTCTCTGCTTGCTTCCCTTTCCTTTTCCTTTTATCTCTTCAGAGATAAAAGGTGGTGCAGGCCACACCCCAGGGAAACTCCCTTTACCTTGAACCAGGGAGGTGGCCTCAGTAAGGGTGGTGTTACAACCCCACCCTAATCCTCTCAGTATAAAATTACAATCACAAAATGGAGGACAACCATACAATACTGGGAATCATGGCCCAGCCTAGTTGATGCACAATTTTTTGAGGGACATAATTCCATTCGTTACAGGTATATACTCTGTTGTAGTGTCTTAATGAGGGTCTACACTGTTGAAATTGGCCCACACAGGTCTAGGCAGGGGTGAAAGGCATTCAAAGTTTGTGGACCCCTTATGCCTGTACGTAGGCATAAGGGCTATGCTGCCCTGTATGAATTTCTCAATTTCACACAGAATAGTTCCCTAGTCTTTGTTTTCTTCCTTACTGCTCAACTATGGTCACTTGTCCACCAGTATTAAGCAACAATCAATGAGTACTATCACTTTAAACACAAATATTGCCAGCACAGCTACAAAAGAGGTAGAAGTAAACAGTAAAAAGTCCTCCCTCCCCCAATAGCCCTCTCTTGGCTCTCTACTCTCCAACACTTAACTACTTTCCTGCATCCCAACTCACCCACTTTCTACCTGGCCTGTTTCTCTTAGTGTGACGTTGCTCCAGTTAAGGAGATGGTTCTTTCCTCTGTCTGCCATCTGAGCAACAGCTCTCTTTGTTGACTCAGCCCAATTTTCTCATCTTATTTACTCTTGTCTAATCCACGCAAAATGGAACCTGGTTTCACAGCAGGTAAGTTCATGGACCCCTTATGCCTGTGCCTAGGCAAAGGGGCTGTGCCTACCCTGAGTTCTTGGCTTACGTGACCTGGCAGATTATTTTTTTCCTGTTTGTTAATTTTTTCCCTAAACAAAACCAGGAGAAAGGCTTGGGGTGCAAGACAGGTCCTCCTTCCATGCCAGGGCCCACAGCAATCGCTGAAGCTGGACCAGGAGCTGGGGCAAAACAAGGATGGGGCAGGTAAATGGGAATAAGGTATTTCCCAAAGGGGGGAAGGTTTTTTTGATCCTTGTAGTAGGTTAGACCATCTGCATGTACTTATCTTTTGCCAGTTCAGCTCCACTTCTTGCTGGTTCTGGATGCCTAAGCAGTTTCTATACCACATGGTTTCTCCTGATGTGGAAAATGCATCCTGAGTGATACTGCTTTCCTCAGCTTGTGCGTACCAGCTGATCTAGCCTGCAGGGCACCAGCCAGGTCAGATTTGGCAAATTCTCACTGCTTCTGAACTGTCTCTACCTCCCTGTGCTGCTCAGTCTGACTCCTCAACTTCGTCTTTGATGTTCAGGGGTCCTAGATTGTCATATATAACTGATTCACTTGTTTTTTTGGGTCTTTGTTGTAATTGAAAAGGCATCATAAACCTAAATATCTACGATTGATAGATTGAAAACAGATGCAAAAATAATGACTTGATTTATGATGGCAAAATATAATGGATAGATGACAATATGTAGAGTCTTCATATAGTGTCTGGGAATTAAATTCTGTTGTATTAAGGGGCATATTTATTATAATAAAACATTTTATGCTCAAATCAGGCATATTTCAAAATGATTCATTATAAAGATTATTGTGGTGGGAGTTTAACCAAATACTAGATAATGCCAGATTTCTTTGCCCTGTAAAGTAATGTAACTAAAGTTCATTTCTATTAGATTCACACCTTTTTTAATATAGCAGGCAAAAACTTTCAGGTTCAAACATTAAGTATTTATATGCTTATAAAACACACACTGTAAGGTCTAAATGAAAAAATTAACATAATGCAACACTCAAATACTTAGGGTAGGCATCAAATTAAGGTAAATAGTCAGCACAAGTGCTACTTTGTGCAATGCTGTTCATTGACATAGAAAAATACAGAAAATCTAAAATGGTCTTCTGGATAGGAATTTAAGAATTGAGAGAATGCATTAACTGTGCTGTCTTTAAAAAAAAAAGACGTGAAAAACATATGATGGGAGTTTGTCAAACAAAGTCCAATGAAAGAGCTCTCAATGGTTTATGATGGAACAATTTGAGTAACCAAATGAATACTGTGGTATTGGGTTATAAGATAAAGTATAAAATAAATATCTGAGTTCATACTAATATAAACAAATGATGAAATAAATACATGTAAGTGGAGAAGAGACAAATATCCCATGCATAAATCTCAAAATTTATGTAGATACTTCCCACTTAAGAGGGTGGGGCATAACTCCCACTCCTTAAGTGTGGGCTACCCATAGTGTCTTTCTTCCAAAGAGAACATTGTGGACAGAGGGAAAAAAGAATAATTTTACAGGGGAGACATCTCAGACAGCTGATCAAGGTCAACATCAACAGTGATAAGCCATTCTGATAGTGTGAACCTTTGATATGATGTGATGTGAATGACACTTTACATCTGTGGTTTTCCTTCCCCAAATCTATATTTTGAGTTTAATCATGAGGAAAACATAAGAGAAACACCAATTGAGGAATATTCTACAAAACACATGACCAGTAGTCCTCAAAATTGTTATGCTCACAAAATAAAAAGTCTAAGAAACTGTCACGGCCAAGAGGTGTATAAGGAGACATGATGACTAAATGTAGGGTAGTATTCTGGATGGAATCCTGGAACAGAAAAGAAGACATTAGGTAAAAACTACAGAAATCTGAATAAAGCATGAACTTTAGTTAATAGCAGTTTGTCAGTGGTTCATTAGGTGTGACTTTTGTACCATAGGAATGTCAGATGTTAATAATAGATGAAACTGAATGTAGAGTATATGGAAACTATCTGTATCTTCACAACATTTTTGTAAATCTAAAGCTATTTTAAAATAAGTTTATTTTTTAAAAATGAAGACATGGCTGTCTATTTTCACCATCACTGGGAAGACAGCATTGACAGTAAGAAAAACAAACAAATACAAAACAATCTGTGGTAAGGAGTCTCTGCATATACCAGTTATTCCTGGTGTACATTTGTAAAATGGAGGATATTACTTTCCTTAGAGGACTTGAGACTGAATGGTGTTAGTATGAGTAAAGCACAATTGTACTTGACTCATAGAGTATGAGTGTAAAAAGTGTAAGTAGTAGTTGTTATTTTTAATATTATCATTATTATTATTATCATTATGAATCCACAATTTTCAAAGATGCTGGCACCATTACATATATCTAAGATAATTTTTTTTTAATTACATAATATTGAAGTCGTGGTTCATCAGATGATGACATCAGAATAAGGGTCTTCTGAGCAAGGTTAGAAGGCTTTTAGAAGTCTGAGATAGATGTGTTTAGTAGAAGTCATGATTATCTGACTAAACTTAAAAGTAAGATGGGGACAGGAAAACTCAAAATTGTAAGCCTTTGAAGTTAAAACATAAGAAATTCAATTCAATTTATCCATTACTAATTAATGTTCTTGAGCTCCCAATGTATCATACTAGACTCTGAAGAAGATACAAAGATGAGTGTGAAGGTATGGTGTGATCATCCCGTAAGGGGACTTTAACTACCGCTGCATTTGACAGAGGCCTGTGAAGTCTCAATATTCCAGCACTAAAAAATAGAAACAAAAAAATATATATAGAATATATATATATATACATATATGTGTATATATAATTTTTTATGCATATATATAGTATCCAATATCTCTAGTCAATAACATACATACAATAATGTAACAATATGTGATGTCAGTTGCTGTGAAGTTTGCTTCCATTCATGACAAACTTATATATAACAGAAAAAAAAAAAAACTTGCCTGGATTGGGAAATGCTGTTTCTAGGAATGTCCACAGTTGAATAATTAATATTTAGATATTCTCAATACTACATCAATGCATTAAACTTATACTCACACTGAAGCTATGTTTACCTTAATTCGTTTTCCCCTAGACCATTTTTTTTCTCCTTCCTTCCATCTTCATGCATCTGCAGCCATAGCTGTGGACCCTAAATCTCAAGGGCAGTGTCTTAGGCTAGGTTCTTCAGAGATTTCAAAACCAGTAAAGTGTATAAATATCTATATAGAGAGAGTTATATCAAGAAAATGGCTCACACCATTGTAGAATTTGGACGTCCCAAGTTCTTGGATCAGATTGGAGGCTTCTCCTGATTTCACATAGCCATGGGGGCTGATGAATCCAATATTGGTAGGTCAGATAGCAGGGCTCTTCCTCACAGGCTGCAAAGACCTACGAATCCCAAGATTGCCAAGCAAGACAGCAGGTAAGTTGCTAGCTCAAGTCCCCAAAACTGGAGGTCAGATGAACAGGAGCCAGCTGCAGAATCCAGAGTGAGAAAAAGCTCACAAGTCTTGCCAGAGAGTTCACCCATATTAGATGTAGGCCACACCCCCAAGGAAACTCCCTTTTTACTGACTGGCTACTCACAGCAGATTCCATCATGGAAATGATCACATTTTATCAAATCTCAACATGAAAGTGATCACATCATCATACGATTGCCAAACCACATCAGAATTGCCAAACTGTTGAGAATCATGGTTCAGCCAAGTTGACATACAACTTTTACGATCACAGACAGATCGTTTTCCCTTTTCCCATCCTGACAAAGCTTGATATATTTACTGCATTTTTTATATCACTATACTCAGTTTCACAACCTCTTGGAGACTAGAATGTAGGAGTTTATACTTAAAGATGAGCGAACCGAGAACCAAGCACTTACCAGTAATAAATGGCAGACCACCAACTCCCCTCAGTGTACCCTTGCTTACAGTCCACTGTTTTTTACATTGTAAAATACTCCTGCTTCTACTTCTGGAGAACGGTTGCTTTGGGATACAGTCATAAAATAATTTGGTCAAAATCCCTAGAAATGAATCTTATCTTTCATATCAGGGATCACATTGGTGCTTGGTTATGTCTCTAAACAGATTTGATTCCCTGACTACATTATTCAACATACCTATTCCAAGTCTTTCCCACTTACTGAAGCCTCCAAATACCTCACTCCCTGTATATGATGTTTCATCCATTTTTTCTCAAAATACGTCCTACAGGAGCTTCTACAGCTTCTTTGGCCTGTAACTTAGAAATTCTTTTCAGCTTCCTTTGCATCTCAAAGGATGGAGCTCTGCTCCTCCCTGCCTTTGCCTACTTTGTCAAATATCTGTTCTTCATGTATCTTCTCTCACTCTGTACTAGATTCTACATATTGTACACACTTGGATACAGCATATGCACATATGCAAACAGTATATAGCAGAGCCATCACATTCTTCATTCTCAGCAGGATGTAGAATTATAGAATAATCAATCTAGCACTCAAAATCATCAAAAATTACTTAAATCTTTATTGAAAAATTTGGGTGAAATGGCAGAGAAGAAGTCCCATGACAAGGCACAGCAAAACTTCTTGAAACATCTCTGAGTATTGATGTCACTCTCAGTGCCTCACAAACCACAGCTCCTCAAAAACCTGCTTGAGCAAGCTTTTCTTTCTTTCAATTCTCACTCTCTTTCAGGTCTTTATTTAATATATTATCTTAGACTTACTCATTTCTTACAATTTCTCTATTTCCCCATATGAAGGTATCATATAACTTAAGTAAGAGAAGAGCAGGTTAAGGGGCAAGCAAGAATCATTTCATCTCAGAAAGAATTACAAAATTTATAGCTTTGTGTTGTTTTATTTTTTTGTACATTCTAAATCTTACTTACTTTTTTTTTAACCTGTTAACTCTTCAAAATTTGGCCCAATCTCTTTTTATTTTCCCCACTAATTACTAAAAATTCAATTGTAACCCGACCCTACAAATACCAGTAAATCTCCATTAATCCTTAACCTAGCCCAAGCCATGCACAGAAGGGCCAGCTGTGACCATTAATTGACCTCAACAGAGGATGCAGCAACAGGAGGAACAAATCAGAAGGAAAATCATCACCCAGAATCTATTCCAAGTGAGAGATTGGACAAGAATCATGTCTCCTCCTGTTTCCTGGCCATCTCCTAGAATTTTCCCTCCCCAGTATGGCTGCTTGGCTGCCATCTTGCTGCTCAAATCACATATAAGCACTGCTCCCCCATAGCTCAGGGAGTCAGATCTGAGGTGCTTACTCCCGACTCCTTGCTCTGATCATTGCAATAAAGTTACTTTCTCTTTCTCAAAGACAGGTGTCCAGATAACTTGCAAGTCTGAACCTAATGAAAAAGGATCCACCTTCCTGGGTTCAGTAACACAATCTATATTTACTGCTTCTATTTATTCATTATCAACCTTCTACTTAACTCTTTGCAGATATGTCCACTTAAGTCTATGGAGGTCCTTCTTTTGAAATTCACTAATGACTTCTTAGGGATCAAACCTACAGCTTTTTTTTTTTTTTTACCATAATCCTCTTGACCTGTATTCCCTTTTTGATCATCTTGGTAGCAGATTTCTCGATGTTACTTTTATATCCCATGCAGTTTTGATGTCCATTTATTCTCTGACCATGATCTTTCTGGCTCCTCTCCTTTCTCTTACCCTGTAAAGGAGGGAATTTCTTGTAGACTGTCCTCTGTCTTACACCCATCTCTGAGCAACCACACCAATTTTCATACTTACTTTATCTCCTCCACACACATCTCTCAAAATCCAGCATTTTCTGATGTCTCACTGGGCTTCCTGTTCATCCTGGAGCATACACTAACCTTTTAAACCTCCCTCCCCTTGCTCTCTCTGTTTCCCTCTTCTGCTCTCTTTTACAAGCCCAACTTTTAGCTTCTTCACAGAAGCTTTCCTTAGTATCCTAACAAGAAGAAATAGCTACTTTTTCTGATACCACAGAGTACCTATCTACACTTCTGTCATATATTATAAATACTTTTGCAGTATATCACGCACAACTCACATATCATAGGCATTCACCTGGGTGAGAGTAAAATAAAAACAAGAATTACCACAGGATGATATAAATCGATGGTACAGATGAGGGCAGACTTCAAAGGAGAAGGGGTTCATCAGTAATATTGAGTAATACCAGTAATTCTAATAAGGAAAAGCAGGGCTAAACACGTGGTGAATAATCTCCTTTTATACCAAGATACAAAAAGAATGATAGAAAGGATGGCCTCCTTTTGGGAGAATTTTCAGGGAAGTAGTGACAGTGAAACCTCTACTTAGACCAAGAGGCAGTCATTCGAACAGAACAAGGGGATACTGCGTGGTTTAAAGTCAGAAAAGATGTGTGTCAGGGTTGTATCCTTTCACCGTACTTATTCAATGTGTATGCTCAGCAAATAGTCTGAGAAGACGGACTACATGAAGAAGAATGCGGCATCAGGATTAGAGGAAGGCTCATTAACAGCCTGCGATACGCAGATGCGCGACACTGCTTGGTGAAAGTGACGAGGACTTGAAGCACTTTCTGATGAAGATCAAAAACCACAGTCTTCAGTACGGATTACACCTCAACAAAAAGAACACAAAAATTCTCACATCTGGACCAATAAGCAGCATCATGAGAAATGGAGAAAAGATTGAAGTTGTCAAGGATTTCATTTTACTTGGATCTACAATCAACACCCATGGAAGCAGCAGTCACAAAATCAAACAATGCATTGCATTGGGCAAATCCACTATAAAAGATTTCTTTAAAATGTTAAAAAACAAAGATGTCACTTTAAGGACTGAGGTGCACCTGACCCAAGCCATGGTGTTTTCAGTCGCCTCATATGCATGCGAAGGCTGGGAAATGAATAAGGAAGACCAAAGAAGAATAGATGCCTTTGAATTATGGTGTTGGCAAAGAATATTGAATTTACTCCTGTGGGCTGCCAGAAGAACAAATAAATTTGTCTTGGAAGAAGTGCAGCCAGAATGCTCATTGGAAGCAAAGGTGGCAAGGCTTTGCCACACATGCTTTGGACATGTTATTAGGAGAGATCAGTCCCTGGAGAATGACTTCTTGCTTTGTAGAGTAGAGGAAGACATTCAACGAGATGTATTGACACAGCAGCTACAACAAAGGGCTCAAGTGAGAATGGGGCAGGACTGGGCAGGGTTTTGTTTGTTTTACATAGGGTCGCTATGAGTTGGAACGTACTCCATGGCACCTAACAATAAGAATAACAGTACCAACGGAAGAGAGAGAAACTAGACTTTATTGGTGGTGGAATTAAACACAAGGAAGGAATAAGTGTGACTTGAGAAATGTTGTAAATTGGAGAATGGAAGAAGATGGTGTTAGGAGACCATGGAATAGAGCTATATGGATGAGCGAAAGCAGAAGGATGAAATTGGACTTAAAGATGGGGGTAGGGTGTTAAATGGAAATAGAAATTCCTAGACTAGCATTCATCCTTCAGTTATGGAGAAGCAGGAGGGAGAGTGAAGGGGCTTGGCTGAAGAGGAGGCTATTTCTAGTTGATGGCAATACTTCAGTGCTCAAACTAGTTAAACCAGTTTTTTTCCTTTCTTTTCAGGTGTTGTTTTCAGTTGTTGTTTTCAACTATGTTGTGCCTCCTCAGGGGAATTTTCCAGATAAATTTCTCCTAATGGGCTGCCAATGGGCCAGTTTTACATCCTGTCTTGTCTGTAGCAGAAAAGATAACACCTTTTGAAAAGTGGAAAATATTTGCCTCTTGCTAAGGGGATCTGTACCTCTCCTGGCTGGAGATGGAAACATAGCTATGGGCAAGAGCCAGAGAATTCTCAGGTGCACACAGATCTAAGTCCATGCAGGAAATGCATGGATGCGACCTGCCCTCCTTTCCATATCTGAGAAGTGGAGTGAAGTACAGCAAATGATAACTTAAGAGATAAAAGTCTTTTATACAATGAGAAAAAAAAAAAAACAACTATGTGAGCATATTGAAGTATGTTTATCATTATGGAGCAGAGACAAATATGCGAGTAGCTCTGAAGAGAAGCGGTTTTCAATATTCTGATGTCAGAATCAGTATATTGTGCCATTGTAGTTCTGTCAACACTTGTTTGCACACATTGTGTGCACGTGGGTAGGTGTGGTATTCGTGGGAAATATTTGTAAGTTTACCTGAAGAATCTACTATATATAAATTCCATTTGAGAACTCCTCTTTGAGAGGTGGGGAATAGTTGCAGAGCTCAGATGTGACTGGACATGCAAAGGTAGCATTTGTCTTTGTCTGGTGCACACAGGGAAACTCTGATGACGTAGTGGTTTAGAGTTATGGCTGCTAACCAAATGGTTGGCATTCGAATCCACCAGGCACTCCTTCAAAAGTCTGCGGTGCAGTTCTACTCTATCCTTTAGGGTTGCTACAAGTCAGAATCGACTCGATGACAGTGGATATATATAGATAGATAGATAGATAGATTACTAACAGGACACTTTGTAGCATATGGCAGTCCACCAACAGCCATGTTGGTTTCTACCTCCTACCAAAAAAAAAAAAGAACCAAACCCAGTGCCATCGAGTCGATTCCGACTCATGACGACTCCGTAGGACAGAGTAGAACTGCCCCATAGAGTTTCCAAGGAGCACCTAGTGGATTCGAACTGCCGACCCTTTGGTTGGCAGCCATAGCACTTAACCACTACGCCACCAGGATTTCCTTCTAGCACCTCTCAAAACCATCTCCACTGCAATACTCTGGGAATATGCTCCAGAATTATCTCATCTCCTGCCTAGATTGCAATACCCTACATTATCATCCTCTCTATTCCAACAAGAGTAATCTTTCTAAGACAAATATAATAATTTCTCTCCTCTCCTTAAAAGCCTAGAGAGCTTCCTTTTTCCTACAAAAAAAAAAAAATTCTAAGATCCTTAGCATAGAATTAAAAAATCTGCTGGTCACCTCTGGTCCTGATAAATCTTACCTCTCCTCTCCTTCATCTTAGTGCTGTTTCAGCCATCCTTCCCTCAACTATAATAACCATTTCCACTTGACAAATGCCTAGTCGTGCTTCAAGACAATCACCTATGAGTGTCTTCTAAGACAATATCTCCTCTGGCTTTTATAAAATTTTTGGAGTTTATTTGTAATTATTAGTATGGCAGACATTTTTACTGAACAACTATATCAGGCACCCTGTCCTTCTGTACTCATGATTAGACTATACTTTCCCCTATCCCTTTGAAGTTAGTCATGGCCGTGTGACCTCGTTTGGATAATGACATATGAGCAGAAGTGACTTATGTGGAGGCGTTTAATTGCCAATGATCAGCTCCCATTTCTCCTTTTTCTCTTATGAGGTAATTGTGGCAGCATGTTCTCATATGAAATGGCAACACTAAGCCATCTCAGGGAGGACAGCTGCCCCAGAGAATAGCCCAGACCTTCAACAGACTGCATTTAAGCCTCTGAAATTTGAAGGTTTCTTTTTTGCTCGTATATCCTAATGGAACCATTAGTTAACATGTCCTTCTTCCACACCCAAACCCACTGCCATCTTCCACACCAGACTATGAAAATCTTGAGAGCAAGTACTGAAAAAAGAAGGAAAAAAAGAGAAATTAACTGACATATGAGACTGAAAGTGACTAATGGACATTTGTCCCATTTCTCTTACCTTTAGAAAAACCTTTTGCCGTTTAATTTTCTCTCCCAACTTATTCCCGATAGTGTGAAGTTAGCCTGACTGACACCTAGGTAAAAGTAGACACAGTTCTTCATTTCTTGAGCTGCTACTTTAGGATATTATGTTATTATAAAATGAGGTACACGAAGAACAAATTTCATATAAGACTGACTGTAGCAATATATATTAAAAAAATACACTTTTTAAAAGAGTAATCAAGGTAAATTTGAGTTCATTTTCCATAAATTTTCACATACAGAATTTGAAAAAAAGTAATTTCTTGCAGAGTCATTTCTCAAAGGTCAAAAGCTGTAGGTAAATGTATTTGCTATCTAACCTTGAATGTTTTTCAGCGCTACAAATTTGTTAGTACCATTTCTTCCCTCTTTCTTAGCTCAAGTGGACACTGAGATTCTTAGCATAGAATTTTGGGCTATCACCAATGCACATGTATCTTTGATTTACTCTCCCTTCCAATCATACTCGGCTCAGGATTCTTTGTAGATGGGAATTTGGAATTCCTCCCTCTAACATTTTCAGGGCTGGAACTCATTCATCAGAAGATGCTAATTGAGACCTACCTCTGTGGCCCCATTTTTAACCTTTAAGTTCCAACCACGAAGCTACACTTTATTTGAAAGCCTTGGCAGATATATTTTGGCAATTCTCCAAAGGTATAAAGCACAATAAATGTTTCTGCATGAAAAAACAAGTAAACCCCATCTTGAGTTAAGATGTCAATCTTAAAGCACATTCTAACTTGCTCTGAAACCCTAATAAAAATCCCCTTGCTTACTTTTTTTCATCCGTAAAGACTTCACCTGGAAATTTTCTTCCTAATGTGATAGAAATGCCAAAATTTACAACAGTTGCCATTCTTTTTATGTAATGAAAATCAGGCTACATATTATTATAATCTCGAGTCCCTGGTTGGTAAAAACAGGGCACTCAGCTGCTAGCCTAAATATCGACTGTTAGAGGCCACCCAGAGATGCCTTGGAAGAAAGGCCTGGAGGTGTACTTCTAACAAACCAGCCATTGAAAACCTTATGGAAAACAGTAACACCAAAGGTGATGTTTTAAAAACAGTGACTTAATTTTTTTCCAATACATTTATTTGAATTAGTGATACGATTGAAAAAAATTAAATTTCACCAGTTTATATTCATCATACTGGTAGATACATATAAAATTTAAAATCCTATGATTTGAAATGGTTATTTTATTTTATTTTTGATGTATGATGAAATTTTTAAATCCTCAGTTAATATTATTTTCTATAGTAGTTTAAAAAGTTGTTATCTGGGAAAATTGGTGTTGCTCCTTTAAACAAAGCAATTTATACAAGGTAAATTGAATTGACTTGAAAAACAAGTCTTCAGGCAGATACAACTCAAGCTTCATTCCAGGGATAGCATTTGGATTTCAAGAAATACCTAGTCATCGATCAAGGAAGTGTAGGTTTCTCTTTAAAGGTAGAATGAAAAGAATAAATTTTAAATGTAGCCAAACTGATATAAGTGACTTGCCTTTTCGATATAAATTCTGTACAAATATGAATATTCTTTTTGTGTTTCATCTAGAGTGAAATAGGAGTCAGAGGGAATAGCAAATTTTTTTGATCTTCAAAAACATAGAGGCACAAATTAAGTCCAGACCTTTAAAACTTTTCTAGAGTATAAGCACGTAAAAGAGCTATTTGTAGTAAAAAAAAAAAAAAAAAAGGTAGTAGTGTGGAGAAAATCAGTCTACCCACCTGCTATCCATGGAAAGACTTTGGCCATCTAAGACTATGGTTCTCATACTGGATGGTATATATATGTATATTTTAATTTTATTGTGCTTTTTTTTTAAGTGAAAGTTTGCAAACCAAGTCAGTCTCTCATGCAAAAAACTTATATACACCTTGCTATCAACTCCTAGTTGCCTTCCCTCTAATGAGACAGCACACTCCTTCCCTCCACTCTTTACTTTCCTGTCTATTTGGCCAGCTTCTGACCCCCTCTGCCCTCTCATTTTCTCTCCAGTCAGGAGGGGCCCACATAGTCTCATGTGTCTACTTAATCCAAGAGGTTCATTCTTCACCAGTATCATTTTCTATCCCCTTGCCCAGTCCAATCACTGTCTGAACAGTTGGCTTTGGGAATGGTTCCTATCTTGGGCTAACAGAAGGTCTAGGGAACATGACCTCTGGAGTCCTTCTAGTCTCAATGAGACCATTAAGTCTGGTCATTTTACAAGGATTTGAGGTCTGCATCCCACTGCCCTCCTGCCCCCTCAGAGATTCTCTGTTTTCTTCCCTATCATGGCAATCATCAGTTATAGCTGGGCACCATCTAGTTCTCAGGCTGTTGTAGTCTCTGGTTTATGTGGGCTTTTCTGTGTCTTGGGCTCGTAATTACTATGTGTCCTTGGTGTTCTTCATTCTCCTTTGTTCCAGGTGGGTTGAGACCAATTGATGGATCTTAGATGGCCCCTTGCTAACATTTAAGACCCTAGATGTCACTCTCCAAAGTGGGATGCAGAACGTTTCTTAATAGGTTTCATTAAGCCCATTGACTTAGATGTCCCCTGAAACCATGGTCCCCAAACCCCTACCTCTGCTATGCTGGCCTTCAAAACATTCAGTTTATTTAGGAAACTTCTTTGCTTTTCGTTTAGTCCAGTTCTGCTGACCTCTCCTGTATTGTGTGTTGTCTTTCCATTCACCTAAAGAAGTTCTTATCTTCTGTCTGATTAGTGAAACCCCATCTCCCTTCCCACTCTTGTTACCATCAAAGAATATTTTCTTCTCTCTGTATTTTTCAAGGTCTTACAATAGTGGTCTCATACAATATTTGTCCTTTTGCAACTGACTAATTTCACTCAGCATAATGCCTTTCAGATTCCTCCATGTTATGAAATGTTTCACAGATTCATCATTGTTCTTTATCGATGTGTAGTATTCAATTCTGTGAATGTACAATAATTTATTTATCCATTCATAGGCACCTTGGTTGCTTCCACATTTTTCCTATTGTAAACAAAGCTGTGATGAACATGGGTGGACATATATCTGTTTCTGTAAAGGCTCTTATTTCTCCAGAATATATTCCAAGAAGTGGGATTGCTGGATCATATGGTAGTATTATTTGTAGCTTTTTAGGAAGCACCAAATTGATTTCCAAAGTGGTTGTACCATTTTACATTCCCACCAGCAGTGTATAAGTGTTCCAGTCTCTACATAACCTCTCAAACATTTCTTATTTGGTGTTTTTTGGATTACTGCCAGCCTTGTTGGAGTGAGATGGAATCTCATTGTAGTTTTGACATGCATTTCTCTAATGGTAAATGATTGTGAGCATTTCCTCGTGTATCTGTTAGCTACCTGAACGTCTTCATTAGTGAAGTGCCTGTTCATATCCTTTGCCCATTTTTTTAATTGGGTTATTTGTCTTTATGTAGTTGAGCTTTTGCAGTATCATGTAGATTTTAGAGATCTGATGCTGATCAGAAATGTCATAGCTAAAAACTTTTTCCCAGAGGCAGAGCCAAGATGGCGGAACAGACAGATGCTTCCGGTGAGCCTTCTTTACAAAAAAGACGCAAAAAAAAAAAAAGTGAAACGGGTATATTTTATGACAAGCTGGTAGCCCTGAGCTTTAAAGGCAAGCTTAGAAAACAAACTGAGGGGCAGGGGAAGGAAGAGACCGTTCAGAAGCAGACAGGTGTTACTGGACCTGAATCGCAGGGAGCCCTCAGGCACCATTCCTGGACAGGCATCGGCAGGCTGGTACTAGGGTTTGGCCACAGTTTTCTCAGGGAGAATCAGCCAGCCACACAGCCTACTCACAACTCCAGGACCTGAGAAGAACCGTGCTCTCGGCAAAAGCTAAGTACTTGCATGTATTTTACTGTGCCCCCCCTAAGCTGGATTCAGTGGCTGAATTCCCTGGGCCAGAGACAGCCACTGCTGAGAGCCTAGAGCCATCCTCTCAGCCTTGGAGAAGGAAAAAATTTGGAATTGGGGGAAAAGATAATTTGCAAGCTTCACTAACCGGGGGAGCTCAGGACAGAAGCAGCTCGTGTCCAGGCATAAACGTCTGTGGACCTTGAGCACCTTTCCCTTCTGCATGGACCTGTGTGGGCCTATTTAGGGAGAATAGGGCCTTATTGGCAGGCTCCAACTGTTTCAGCTGTGTGGTGGAGAGGTGGGTGTTTGACATTTGACATTGCTTCAACTATTAAACAGGTCCTCACCTGCCCACATCAGGGACCTAAGAACTGGTAGCTCCACTCAGGTCACCCAGGCACCTGTGACAGGGGTCCAAGGATAACTGGTACCTCCAAGTCCTTACAACCAAAAACTTTGGGTGCCCATGGTCTGTCTGCAGGACCCACCCACCTGCACGCTGTAGGAAACAGGGACGTGCTTTCCTCAGAGAAACTTAGGGATTGGTTCTCAGGTCCCTGCCTTGTTCAGAGTGTGACCCCACCACTGCAATCAGATAATGGTATATAGGTCAAACATCCCCGCCCCCTCAGAGTGTAGGACAGAGCCTGTACCACACACTTGATGATCAGCTACCTGGACACCTGAGCTGAATTCATACAAGAAAAGTGAATGGAGTCCTAGACTGATATACCTGAAAACAGCTGTAGCTATCTGGGGACAGGATGCCAGAGCTACAAAGGCAAAAATAATCAAGGTAGCTCACTCCAGCAACCCATTTGGGTATATCAAAACAAAACAAAGCAAGAAGCTAGGACACGGTAAGCAAGCATAAACTAATATGATAACTTATAGATGGCTTGGAAACAAGAGTCAATATAAAGTCACATAAAGAAACAGACCATGATCACCTCAATAACCTCTCAAAACAAAGAATCCAGGGATCTTCTAGATGAAAGTGCATTCCTGAAATTACCAGAGCCAGAATACAAAAGTTTAATATACAGAATCTTTCAAGACATCAGGAAGGAAATGAGGCAATATGCAGAACAAGGCAAGAAAAACACAAATAAAGCAATTGAAAAAATTAGAAAGATTATCCCAGAACGTAATGAAAAGTTTAATAAGCTGGAAAAATCCATAGACAGACAGCAATCAGAAATTCAGAAGATTAACAGTAAAATTAAAGAATTAGAAAACTCAATAGAAAGTTAGAGGAGTAGAACTGAGCAAGTAGACTCTAGAATTTCTGAACTCAAAGGTAAATCACTTGGCATTAATATATTTGAAGAAAAATCAGATAAAAGAATTAAAAAAAAAATGAAGAAACCTTAAATATCATGTGGGACTCTATCAAGAGAAATAAACTACGAGTGATTGAAGTACCAGAACAGGGAGAGATAACAGAAAATACAGAGAGAATTGTTGAAGATTCGTTGGCAGAAAACTTCCCTGATATTGTGAAAGACGAGAAGATATCTATCCAAGATGCTCATCGAACTCCACATAAGGTGGATGTTAAGAGAAAGACACCAGGAGATATTATAACCACACTTACCAAAACCAAACATAAAGAGAGAATTATAAGAGCAGTGAGGGATAAACGAAAAGTCACCTACAAAGGAGAGCCAATAAGAATAAGCTTGGACTAATTTTTTTTTTTCTTTACTCAGCAGAAAATATGAAGGCAAGAAGGAAATGGGATGACATATATAAAAAGTTGAAGGAAAATAATTGCCTGCCAAGAATCATATATCCAGAAAAACTGTCTCTTAAGTATATGAAGCTGAAGTTAAGACATTTCCAGGTAAACGCAAGTTGAGGGAATTTGTTAAAACCAAACCACAACTACAAGAAATACTAAAGGGAGTTCTTTCGTTAGAAAATCAATAATATGAGGTATCAACCCAAGACTAGAACACTGGCAGAGCAGCCAGAAGTCAAACCAGACAGGGAAATCAAAAAAAACAAAGAAAGATTATATAAAAATAGCTCAAAACAGGGTAAAAGCGATGTTATTATCTAAAAGAAGAAAGTATTAAAATAATAAAGACGGACTAAGAAATGTAATCATAGACCTTCCATATGGAAAGAAAGATACGGCAATACAAAGAATAAAAGTTAGGTTTAAATTTAGAAAAATGGGAGTAAATAATAAGGTAAACACAAAGGAGACAAACTATCCTGCTCATCAAAATAAAATACAAGAAAAAAATACAGACTCAGCGGAAACAAAATCACCAACAACAAACATGAGGAAAGGAAAATATATAAAGAAAATCTACTCAGCACATAAAGTCAAGTGGGAAAAAGAAACTGTCAACAATGCACAAAAAAAAGACATGAAAATGATAGCAATAAATTCATACCTATCCATAGTTATGCCGAATATAAATTGACTAAACGCACTAATAAAGAGACAGTGAGTGGCAGAATGGATTAAAAAACAAGATCCATCTATACGCTGCCTACAAAAGACACACCTTAGACTTAGAGACACAAACAAGCTAAAGCTCAAAGGATGGAAAAAAATATATCAAGCAAACAACAATCAGAAGGGCAGGAGTGGCAAGATTAATTACTGACAAAATAGACTTTAAAGTTAAATCCATCAGAAAGGTGAGAAAGGACACTATATAATGATTAAAGGGACAATACACCAAGAAGATATAACCATATTAAATATTTATGCACCCAATGACAGGGCTGCAAGATACTTAAAACAAACTCTGTCGGCATTGAAAAGTGAGATAGACAGGTCCACAATAATAGTGGGAGACTTCAACATACCACTTTCAGTGAAGGACAGGACATCCAGAAAGAAGCTCAATAAAGACACAAAAGATTTAAATGCCATAATCAAACAACTTGACCTCATACACATATACAGAACACTCCACCCAACAGCAGCCAAGTGTACATTCTTTTCTAGACCACATGGAACACTCTCTAGAATAGACCACATATTAGGTCATAAAGCAAGCCTTTGCAGAATCTAAAACATTGAAATATTGCAAAGCATCTTCTCTGACCATAAGGCCATAAAAGTGGAAATCAATAGCAGGGAAAAGAAATGAAATGCTTGGAAACTGAGCAATACACTGCTCAAAAAGGACTGGATTATAGAAGACATTAAGGATGGAATAAAGAAATTCATAGAATCCAATGAGAATGAAAACAGTTTCTATTAGAACCCTTGGGATACAGCAAAAGTGGTGCTCAGAGACCAATTTATACCAATAAATGCACACACACAAAAAGAAGGGCCAAAATCAAAGAATTACCCCTACAACTTAAACAAATAGAAAGAGCAACAAAAGAAACCCAGAGGCACCAGAAGAAAACAAATAATAAAAATTAGAGCTGAACTAACAGAAAAACAATTGAAAAAATTAACAAAACCAAAAGGTGGTTCTTTGAAAAAATCAACAAAATTGATAAACCACTGGCCAAACTGACAAAAGAAAAACAGGAGAGGAAGCAAATAACCTGAATAAGAAATGAGATGGGCGATATTACAACAGACCCAAACAAAATTAAACGAATCATATCAGATTACTATGAAAAATTGTACTCTAGCAAATTTGAAAACCTACAAGAAATGGATGAATTCCTAGGAACACACTACCTACCTAAACTAACACAAACAGAGGTAGAACAACTCAGTAAACCCATAACAAAATAAAAGATTAAAAAGGTAATCAAAAACTCCCAACAAAAAAAAAGCCCTGGTCTGGACGGCTTCACTGCAGAGTTCAACCAAACTTTCAGAGAAGAGTTAACACCACTACTACTAAAGGTATTTCAGAGCATAGAAAAGAATGGAATACTCTCGAAATGATTTATGAAACCGCCATATCCCTGATACCAAAACCAGGTAAAGACAACACAAAAAAGAATATTACAGACCTATATCCTCATGAACTTAGACACAAAAATCCTCAACAAAATTCTAGCCAATAGAATTCAACAACATATCAAAAAAAAATTCACCATGACCAAGTGGGATTCATACCAGGATGGTTCAACATTAGAAAAACAATTAATGTAAACTACCACATAAATAAAACAAAAGACAAGAATCACGTGATTTTATCAACTGATGCAGAAAAGGCATTTGACAAAGTTCAACACTCATTCATGATAAAAACTCTCCTCAAAATAGGAATAGAGGGAAATTCCTCAACATAAGAAAGGGCATTTATACAAAGCCAACAGCCCACATCACCCTAAATGGAGAGAGCCTGAAAGCATTCCCACAGAGATTGGGAATCAGACAAGGATGTCCTTCATAACTGCTCTTACTCAAGATTGTGTTGGAGGTACTAGCCAGAGTAATTAGGCTAGATAAAGAAATAAAGGTCATCCAGATTGGCAAGGAAGAAGTGAAAGTATCTCTATTTGCAGATGACATGATCTTATACGCAGAAAACCCTAACCAATCGTCAAGAAAACTACTGAAACTAATAGAAGAGTTCAGCAAGGTATCAGGATAGAAGATGAAGATAAAGATACGAAAATCAGTTGGATTCCTCTATACCAACAAAAAGAACATCAAAGAGGAAATCACCAAATCAATGCCATTTACAGTAGCCCCAAGAAGATAAAGTACTTAGGAATAAATTTTACCAGAGGTGGAAAAGACTTATACAAAGAAAACTACCACACACTTCTGCAAGAATCCAAAAGAAAAAAGACTTACATAATTGGAAAAACATACCTTGCTCATGGATAGGAAGACTTAACGTTATAAAAAAGTCTATTCTACCAAAAGCAATCTATACATTTAATGCAATTCCGATCCAAATCCCAATGGCATTCTTTAATGAGATGAAGAAACAAATCACCAACTTCATATGGAAGGGAAAGAGGCCTTAGATATATAAGGTGTTACTAAAAAGAAGAACAAAGTGAGAGGCCTTACTTTACCTGATTTTAGAACCTATTATACCAACACTGTAGTCAAAACAGCCTGGTACTGGTACAACAAAAAATACGTAGATCAGTGGAAAAGAATTGAGAATCCAGACATAAATCTATCCACATATGAGCAGCTGATATTTGACAAAGTCCCCAAAACAGTTAAATTGGGAAAAGACAGTCTTTTAAACAAATGGTGCTGGCATAACTGTATATCCATCTGCAAAAAAAGGAAACAAGACCCATACCTCACTCCATGCACAAAAACTAACTCAAAATGGATCAAAGACCCAAATATAAAATCTAAAACAATAAAGATCATGGAAGAAAAAATAGGGACAAGGTTAGGAGCCCTAAAACATGGCATAAACAGTATACAAAACATTATTAAGAATGCAGAAGAAAAACTAGATAACTGGGAGCTTCTAAAAATCAAACACCTATGCTCATCCAAAGACTTCACCAAAAGAGTAAAAAGACTACCTACAGATTTGGAAAGAGTTTTTAGCTATGACATTTCCCATCAGTGTCTGATCTCTAGAACCTACATGATACTGCAAAAACTCAACTACAATGGGCAAAAATTATGAATGGATACTTCACTAAAGAAGACATTCAGGCAGCTAACAGATACATGAGGAAATGCTCTCGATCATTAGCCATTAGAGAAATGCAAATCAAATGTACAATGAGATTTCATCTGACTCCAACAAGGCTGGCTTTAATCCAAAAAACACAAAATAATTAATGTTGGAGAGGCTGTGGAGAGATGGGGACACTTCTACACTGCTGGTGGGAATGTAAAATGGTACAACCACTTTGGAAATCGATTTGGCGCTTCCTTAAAAAGCTAGAAATAGAACTACCATAGGACCCAGCAATCCCGCTCCTCGGAATATATCCTAGAGAAATAAGAGTCTTTACACGAGCAGATATATGCACACCCATGTTTATTGCAGCACTGTTTACAATAGCAAAAAGCTGGAAGCAACCAAGGTGCCCATCAACAAATGAATGGATAAATGAATTATAATATATTCACACAATAGAATACTACGCATCGATAAAGAACAGTGAGGAATCTGTGAAACATTTCATAACATGGAGGAATCTGGAAGGCATTATGTAGAGTGAAATTAGTCAGTTGCAAAAGGACGAATATTGTATAAGGCCACTATTAAAAGAACTTGAGAAGTAGTTTAAACTGAGAAGAAAACACTCTCTTGTGGTTACGAGAGGGGGAAGGGAAAGGGGTATTTACTAGTTAGATAGTAGATAAGAACTACTTTAGGTGAAGGGAAAGACAACACACAATATACAGGGGAGGTAGGCACAACGGGACTAAACCAAAAGCAAAGAAGTTTCCTAGATAAACTGAATTCTTCAAAGGCCAGGGTAGCAGGGGCAGGGGGTTGGGGACCATGGTTTCAGGGGACATCTAAGTCAATTGGCATAATAAAATCTATTAAGAAAACGTTCTGCATCCCATTTTGAAGAGTGGTGTCTGGGGTCTTAAATGCTAGCAAGCAGCCATCTAAGAAGCATCAATTGGTCTCAACCCACCTGGATCAAAGGAGAATGAAGAATACGAAGGACACAAGGTGATTACGAGCCCAAGAGACAGAAAAGGCCACATGAACCAGAGACTACATCATCCTGAGACCAGAACTAGATGATGCCCTGCGACAACCGTTGACTGTCCTGACAGGGAACACAACAGAGAACCCCTGAGGGAGCAGGAGAACAGTGGGATGCAGACCCCAAAGTCTCAGAAAAAAGCCAGACTTAATGTTCTGACTGAGACTAGAAGGACCCCTTTGGTCATGACCCCCAGACCTTCTGTTGGCCCAGGACAGGAACCATTCCCGAAGCCAACTCTTCAGACATGGATTGGACTGGACAATGGGTTGGAGAGGGTGAGGAGTGAGCTTCTTGGATCAGGTGAACACTTGAGACTATGTTGGTATCTCCTGACTGGAGGGGAGATGAGAGGATAGAGGGGGTTAGAAGCTGGTGAAATGGATACAAAAAAGAGAGTGGAGGGAAGGAGCGGGCTGTATCATCAGGGGGAGAGTAATTGAGAGTATGTAGCAAGGTGTATATAAGTTTTTGTGTGAGAGACTGACTTGATTTGTAAACTTTCACTTAAAGCACAATAAAAATCATTAAAAAAAAAAATTTTTTTTTTTTTTTTCCCAGTCTGTAGGTCATCTTTTTACTCTTTTGGTGAAGTCTTTAGATGAGCATTGGTGTTTGATTTTTAGGAGCTCCCAGTTATCTGGTTTCTCTTCTTCATTGTTAGTAATGTTTTGTATACTGTTTATGCCATGTATTAGGGCTCCTAACATTGTCCCTATTTTTTCTTCCATGATCTTTATCATTTTAGATTTTATATTTAGGTGTTTGATCCATTTTGAGTTAGTTTTTGTGCATGGAGTGAGGTATGGGTCTTGTTTCCCTTTTTTTGCAGATGGATATCCAGTAGTTATGCCAGCACCATTTGTTAAAGAGACTGTCTTTTCCCCTTTTAACTGACTTTGGGCCTTTTTCAAATATCAGCTGCTCCTATGTGGGTGGATTTATGTCTGGATTCTCAATTCTGTCCCGTTAGTGTATGTATTTATTGTTGTACCAGTACCAGGCTGTTATGACTATGGTGGCAGAACAATAGATTCTAAAATCAGTTAATGTGAGGCCTCCCGCTTTGTTCTTCTTTTTCAGTAATGCTTCACTTATCTGAGGCTTCTTTCCCTTCCCTGTGAGGTAGGTGATTTGTTTCTCCATCTCGTTAAAAAATGTCGTTGGGATTTGTATCAGAATTGCATTGTATCTATAGATGGCTTTTGGTAGAGCAGACAATTTTATAGTGTTAAGTCTTCCTATCCATGAGTAAGGTATGCTTTTCCACTTACGTAGGTCTCTTGATTTCTTACAGTAGTGTATTGTAGTTTTCCTTGTACAGGTCTTTTACACCTCTGGTAAGATTTATTCCTAAGTATTTTATATTCTTGGGGGCTACTGTAAATGATATTGACTTGGTGATTTCCTGTTCAATGATTTTTTTTTTTTTTTTTGGTGTAGAGGAATCCAAGTGCTTTTTGTGTGTTTTTCCTGTATCCTGATTCTCTGCTGAACTCTTCTATTAGTTTCAGTAGTTTTTTTGAGGATTCTTTGGGGTTTTCTGTGAATAAGATCATGTGATCTGTAAATAGAGATACTTTTACTTCTTCCTTACCAACCTGGATGCCCTTTTTTTCTTTATTTAGCCTAATTGCTCTGGCGTGGACCGCCAGCACAACTTTGAATAAGAGCAGTAATAAAGGGCATCCTTGTCTGGTCCCTGATCTCAAGCGGAATGCTTTCAGAGTTCCTCCATTAAGCATGATGTTGGCTGTTGGCTGTTGGCTTTGTATAAATGACCTTTACTATGTTGAGGAATTTCCCTTCTATTCCTGTTTTGCTGAGAGTTTTTTTCATGAATGGGTGTTGAACTTTGTCAAATGCTTTTTCTGCATCAATTGATAAGATCATATGGTTCTTGTCTTTTGTTTTTATTTATATGATGGATTACATTAGTTGTTTTTCTAATGTTGAAACATCCCTCCACACCTGGTATGAATCCCACTTGGTCATGGGGAATTATTTTTTTGATATGTTGTTGAATTCTATTGGCTAGAATTTTGTTGAGGATTTTTGTATCTAAATTCATGAGGGATATAGGTCTGTAATTTTCTTCTGTGTGTGTGTGTGTGTGTGTCTTTATCTGGTTTTGGTATCACAGAAATGTTAGCTTCATAGAATGAGTCTGGGAGTATTCCCTCCTTTCCTATGCTCTGGAATACCTTTAGTAGTAGTGGTGTTAACTCTTCTCTGAAAGTTTGGTAGAATTCTACAGTGAAGCCATCAGGGCCAGGGATTTTTTTTGTTGCGAGTTTATTAATTACCTTTTCTATCTCTTCTTTTGTTATGGATTTATTTAGTTGTTTTAGTTTAGGTAGGTAGTGTGTTTCTAGAAATTTGTCCATTTTTTCTAGGTTTTCAAATTTGTTAGAGTGTAATTTCTTGTAAAAATCTGAAATGTTTCTTTTAATTTCATTTGGGCCTGTTGTGACATTGACTGTATCATTTCTTATTTGAGTGATTTGTTTCCTCTCCTGTCTTTCTTTTGTCAGTCTGGCCACTGGTTTATCAATTTTCTTAATCTTTTCAAAGAACCAGCTTTTGGCCTTGTTAACTCAGTTATTTTTCTGTTCTGTATTTTATTTATTTCTTCTCTCATTTTTATTACTTTCTCTGGTGCTTGCGGGTTTCTTTTGTTCCTCTTTTCCTATTCGTTCAAGTTGCAGGGATAGTTCTTTGATTTGGTCCTTTCTTCTTTTTGGATGTGTGCATTTACTGCTATAAATTGACCTATGAGCACTACTTTAGCTGTGTCCCAAAGGTTCTCATAGACTTCCCTATGAATTTCTTTATTCCATCCTTAATTTCTTCTATAACCCAGTAGTTTTCAAGCAAGGTGTTGTTCAGTTTCCATATGTTTGATTTCTTTTCCTGTTTTTCTGTTATTGATTTCTACTTTTCTGACCTTATGGTCAGAAAAGATGTTTTGTTACATTTCAATGTTTTGGATTCTGTTAAAGCTTGCTTTGTGACCTAACATGTGGTCTATTCTAGACAATATTCCATGTGCATTGGAAAAGAAAGTATACTTGGCTGCTATAGGGTGGAGTGTTCTGTATATGTCTATGAGGTCAAGTGTGTTGATTGTGACATTTAGATCTTCTGTGTCTTTATTGAGCTTCTTTCTGGATCTTTTGTCCTTCTCCGGAAGTGGTGTGTTGAAGTCTCCCACAATTTTGTGGAGCTGTCTATCTCACTTTTCAATGCTGTTAGAGTTTGTTTTATGTATCTCAAAGCCCTGTCATTGGGTGCGTAAATATCTAGTATGGTTATATCCTCCTGGTATCTTGTCTCTTTAATCATTATATAGTGTCCTTCCTTATCCTTTGTGATGGATTTCACTTTAAAATCTGTTTTGTCAGAAATATTGCCACTACTGCTCTTTTTTGATTCTTGTTTGCTTAATTTATGTTTTTCCATCCTTTGAGTTTTAGTTTGCTTGTTTTCTTTAAGTCTAAGGTGTGTCTTTTGTAGGCAGCGTACAGACGGATCATATTTTTTATGCATTCTGCTACTCTCTGTCCCTTTGTTGGTGCATTTAGCCCATTTACATTCAGCATAATTATGGGTAGGTACGAGTTTTGTGCAGCCCTTTTGATGTCTTTTTTGTGTTTTGTTGACATTTTCTTTTTCCCACTTAATTTTTTGAGCTGAGTAGTTTTTTATATATTATCTTTTCCTTTTTTCATTGTTGTTGGTTTTGTTTTTGCTGAGTAGTCATGTTTTTCTTGTATTTTATTTTGAGAGTAGGATTGTTAGTCTCCTTTGTGGTTACGTTATTATTTACCCTTATTTTTCTAAGTTTAAAACAAACTTTTATCTCTTTTTATCTCCTTGACTTCCTCTCCATATGAAAGATCTATGACATTTTTTTAGTCTCCCTTTTTTGATTTAATGTTGTCGTCTTTTACATAATGACATCGCTTTGTCCCCGTTTTGAGTGTTTTTTTTTTTTTTAATCTTGGTTTTTTTGTTTGTGTGATTTCCTTATCTGGGTTGATATCTGGTTGTTCTGTCCTATGTTCTAGTCTTGGGTTGTTATCGATGTTATTGATTTTCTAACCAGAAGACTCTCTTTAGTATTTCTTTTGGTTTTGGCTCAGTTTTTGCAAATTCCCTAAACTTCCATTTATCTTGAAATGTCCTAATTTTGCCTTCGTATTTGAGAGACAGTTTTGCTGCATATATGATTCTTGGCTGACATTTTTTTTCCCTTCAAGGCTTTGTATATGTCATCCCATCGCCTTCTTGCCTGCGTGGTTTCTGCCAAGTAGTCCGAGCTTATTCTTATTGACTGTCCTTTGTAGGTGACTTTTCATTTATCCCTAGCCACTCTTAAAATTCTCTCTTTATCTTTGGTTTTGGCAAGTTTGAATATAATATGTCTTGGTGACTTTCTTTTGGGGTCTACCTTGTGTGGTGTTTAAAGAGCATCTTGAGTAGATATCTTCTGATCTTTCACAATATCAGGGAAATTTTCTGTCAACAAGTCTTCAACAATTCTCTCTGTATTTTGTGTTCTCCCTGTTCTGTACTCCAATCACTTGTAGGTTATTTCTCTTGATAGAGTCCCACATGATTCTTAGGGTTTCTTCTTCTTCTTCTTTTTTTTTTCTAATTCTTTTATCTGATTTTTGTTTACATATATTGGTGCCAAGTGTTTTTTCCTCAATCTCACTAATTCTGACTTCCATTTCCTCAATTTGGCTCCTATGACTTTCTATTCAGTTATCTAATTCTGAAATTACTAATCCGAATTTCTGTTTGCCGTCTCTTTATGGATTCTTGCAGCCTACTAACCTTTTCATTGTGCTCTTGAATAGCCTTCTTAATTTCCTCCACTGCTTTATCTGTATGTTCCTTGGCTTGTTTTGCACTTTGCATGATCTCCTTCCTGATCTTTTGAAGAGTTCTCTATATTAATCTTTTGTATTCTACCTCTGGTAATTCCAGGAATATATCTTCATCCTGAAGATTCCTTGATTCTTTGTTTTGGGAGTTTGTTGAAGTCATCATGGTCTGCTTCTTTATGTGATTTAATATTGACTGTTGTCTCCATGATTTTGTTGTTGTTGTTGTCTCCGTGCCACCTATAAGTGATTGTATGAATTTATTTTATGTTTGCTTACTGTGTCCTAGCTTCTTGCTTTGTTTTGTTTTGATATGACCAGATAGGCTTCTCAAGTGAGCTAGTTTGATTATTAGCACCTTTGAAGCTCTAACTTCCTGTCACCAGATGGGTAGAGCTGTTACCAGGTATATGAGCCCAGGGGTCCATTCACTTTTCTTGCATGGATTCAGCTCAGGTGTCCAGGTAGTCTGCCACACAGTGTGGTGTAGGCTCTCACCTACAGTCTTAGAGGAGCAGGGGTGATTGGTATAGGCACAGGTATCTTGCTGCAGCAGGGGATCACACTCTGAGAAAGGTAGGGGGCTGACAACTGTCCCCCGAATGCCTGTGATGAAAGCATGTCCCTGTTTCCCAGAACACACAGGTGGGTGAGTTCTGCAACTGGAGCAAGGACACCCAGTGCTTTTGGCTGTAAGGATTGGGCGGCACCCCTTATCCTTGCACCCCTGTCATGGATGGCTAGATGGCACGATTGGAGCCACCAGTTCTCAGGTTTCTGATGTAGGTATATGAGGATCTGCTCAATAGGTAGAGTGGTGTCCAACATCAAAAACCTCCCTCTCCACCACACAGCTGAAACTGTTGTAGTCAGACCTTACACACATATACTATTGCACTGTGCCAAAGATGGTCTAAGCAGACCTGTGCAGGGGTGAAAGTCATTCAACTTCGTGGACAGCTTAAGCTTGTACCCAGGCAAAGGAACCACTTCTGCCCCGAGTTTCCAGCTTATGGAAACCAGCAGATTATTTTTTCCCCCTTTGTTAATTTGTTCCTTCTCCAAGGCCTTGAGAATGGCTCTGCATGTGGAGCAAGACCTACCTCAGCCCCAGGGAAAGTGACCATTGAAGCCAGCTTGCTGGTTGGTGCACAGGGAGGAGGGATCAGATAAATGGGAGAAGTTCTTTTGAAATGGGTGCTTTTTGATCCACATGGTAAATTAAACACAAGTACTTATCTTTTGCTAAAAGTCCTGTTCATCACTGGTTCTGGAGGCATGAGTAGACTCTGTGATGCTCGCTTTCTCTGCCACTGTGGACATACCAGGGGATTGGGCCAGTGGGACACTGGTTTTCATGGAGTCTGGTCCAGCACCTTTTCCCTGCTTCTGAATCATCTCTCCCGCCCCCTGCTGCTCAGTTCAATTTCTTAACTTTGCCCTTGATATTCAGGGCTCCTAGCTTGTCATATATATAATCGATTCACTTTTTGGGGGGGTCTTTGTTGTAAGAAGGACCACCAGAATAGTCTAAGCTGCCATCTCAGCCCCACCTCAGGATTTGTTACTCGTTTGTTACTGAGTTTTACCAGAGAAGAATATGACAATCTTCTCTTTGGAGATGAATGTAGCAGTGTTGGGGGCACTTAAGCCTCTGTTGTTGTTCAGGAACCCTTCGGCAGGGAGATATTCTGAATGACATTGTTTCAACATCCTCTTTGAGCCAGGAGTCCTGGAGTAAAAATTCTGGCTGGTTCAGTTTCTTCTGAGAATAATTGCCTTATCTCCTGTAACTGTGGAGGATGGATGTGATGATGTATGGTGAAGTTCAAGACCTGGGGTACTGTCTGCTCCCCATGCGTACTTTCAAATGTCCCTTCTGTTTTTAGCAATTTTTGCTTCATAGTACATGGTGACTTGATCTCTGAGCATTGTTAGTATTCTTCTGTATAAACAGACTTTCTTCTTTCTCTGCTAAGTCATTTGCCATGCTTCCAATCACTTTTCATCTGTATATTGTGCCTCAGGAACACATATGCCCACTATTTCATCAAAATCTGGAGTTTTATGGGAACTTTTTAAAATAACATAATATCTTCTTCACAAGGTGGCATCTTTCAGGTCTGGATGGTTCTGTACCATAAGATAAGAGCTTGGAAGTTGAGGACAGATCATCTGCAACCTTATGTATGCTCTAAAAAAAAAAAAAAAAAAATGCTCTAGTGGGGTTTAAAAACAGATAAGAGGAAATTGAGAAACTACACATATACTGACACAATGGCCAAATACTCACTATTTTTTTCTGCAAGGAGCATAAAGATTATTTATTCAATGTAGAAAAGAAAGCAGATGAAACAAGAAAAGTGATTTTGATAAATTGTTGAAAAAGTTTATCAACAACGGTTTTTCACCCTTCAACATATAGCCTTTGGAGACAGAAGAAAGAACCTGATAGATGAAGCAAGAATTAGTTGTAGTTTCTTGAATCTGAATGCTTCCCATAAAAATAAGATGGTATTAGATTGCTAATTTTTAAATTGGTTCAGTTAGAAAATGCTTGAAATGATATTCTTTGAGGAATATATGGGTCATTAATCTAATTTTATGATTTTTTTTATTACAAAGTTTCCTAGTTTGCAAGACTCGCAAAGTTCTAGTTTGCTGAGTTTTAACATAAATGCTGTTTTTTTTTTTTCATTTTTTTTGTACAGCTATTTTTTTTTTTATTGTAAGGATCATATGACTTTTCTCTTTTAGTTTATTAATCTGGTAGATTACATTACTATATTTTTTAAAGTTAGAACATTTTTCCATTTCTAAAATAAACAACTTGGTCATTGTATAATCCTTTTTTATATATTGCTGGATTTTTACTTACAAATATTTTGTTTTGCATCAGTGTGTTTTCGATCGAATTAAAGGTAATTTTTTTCTTACCAAAGGAAGATCACATTGCTTTTTAAGTCAATTTGTTTGAAGTAATCACTCTTCCCCTCTCTTTTCTTTGTTTTCTGTAGTAGTTTGTGGAGACCAAGATTAAATTACTTAAATTATTGGTAACTGTCGCTATTGAAGCCATGTGGACCAGAAGTAAATTTATAGGAAGGGTTTTGATCAAAGATTTGATTTCTTTAATATCATTCAACTTTCTATTTCTTCTTGAAAATTTTTTGATATTATATTGTGTGAATAATTTATCTATTTTTTTCTGTGTTTACAGATGTATTTGCATAAAATTATTCATTATTCTTGACATCTTCCTCCCAGTAAAACCCAGTGCCCTCGAATCGATTCCGACTCATAGTGACCCTATAGGATGGAGTAGAACTGCCCCATAGAATTTCCAAGGAGCGCCTGGCGGATTCGAACTGCAGATGCTTTGGTTAGCAGCGGTAGCATTTAACTACTACGCCACCAGGGTTTCTGACATCCTCCTAAAAAAATCTATCTATTAAATCTATAGCCTGTATTTTGATTTCCATTGTTATATTCCTAACATTGATAATCTGGGACTTAATGCTTCTTTCCTGATTAGTACCACTGAAGGTCAATCATTTGTATTTCTTATTTTTAAATGATTTTATCTTTCAATGGATTATGTTATTTATCTTTTATTAGTTTATTAGTTTGTGCACATCTTTTTTCTTCCCTTTATTTTCCTTGGTTTTACCAGGTTTGTGCTTAGGTAATCTGTGTGGTGAGCAGCTAAATTTCCTTAGAAAATTGTCTTTTCCAGTGTTAATGTCTTCTCAGTGCCAAAGCAACTTTCCTTCCATTTGCATGGGGGTGGAAAAAACACATCCTTGTCTGAACTTACACTGAAAGTGTAACACTTTGTAATCTCTATACTGGATAGATTCCAATTCAGCTCCACAGTAGGGGCAGGCTTTGAGATTTATCTTGTCTCCCCTGTGCCCTAATGGGGCCTTAGAAAACATGACTTAGGTTTTCCTGATTCATTAAAATACCTCTGGGAACAAGTGGCTTCAGTGCTACTTTTTTTTGCCTCTGGGCTACTGCCTTTACTTAGATTTTGAGTTAACATTCCATTTTTCTGTTCAACTGTTTTTTGTTTTTTAAAAATGTATTTATTGAAGTGTAACACATATATGCAGAAAATAATGATCACACAATGACCCCCAAGATCAAGATAAATAAAATCACTGTTTCTCAGAAACTTCCATTGGCTCCATCACCACAAAAGTTGGTCTATAAACAAATGTACCATATGCATATGGAAGTAAACTTTATTAAGCATTTTCTATCTGCCATTTTTTACTCTTTAATATATTCATGAGATCTACCCATGTGACTGAGTGTGGCAGTACATTATCCTTTTGCATTACTGTATTGCAATTTTGGCAATATTTGTTTAATATAAATAGCATGCTGTGGACACTCTTGCATATGATTTGTTGTGTACATATTTAAGCTTTTTTAGGTATATGCCTAGAGGAGGCTTTCTGGAGTTCAACATAAGTAGATACATTTTTAACAGTTTTTCAAATTAGTTGCAGCAATAAGCACTACCAACAGCAGCATGGAAGAGACTTAATTGTTCCACATCTTAAATATTATTTGGTATTATCAGTTATTTTTATTGGGCTCATACTAGTGAGTTGTGGTTTCTTGTAGCAATTTATATTTCCCTGATAACCAATAGTTTTGAAGAGTTTTTTTTAATGCTTATTGGCAAGTTGGATCTTTTTGTCCATTTTCTAGTTGCATTGACTGTCTTGATTTCTAAGAGTTCTTTACCGGTTCTGAATATGTCTCTTGTCAAGTATTTGCATCTGTAACTTTCTTTTTCACTCTCTCTGTTTTTAAGTTTATTTTGTTGTTGTTCTTAAGAATACACAACAGAGCATACACCAATTCAACAATTTCTACATACACAGTTCAGTGATAGTGGTTACATTCATCAAGTTGTGCAACCATTATCACCCTCCTTTTCCAAAATATTCCTTTCCCATAACATAAACTCATGGTCCCCTGAGTTTCCTATCTAATATTTTGAATTGATGTCGTCAATTTGATCCCACATAAATGGCTGTTAAAAGAACAGAATGCTCAAGGCAGACATTCTTTACTAGTTAAGCTATTGTTTGGTTTTAAGAAGACTTCAGAGGATATTTTTGGTTTAAAGTTTAAAGATCATCTCAGGACAATAGTTTCTGGGGTTCATCCAACTTTAATGGCTCCGAAAATTCTCAATTCCATAAGAATTTGGAATTCTGTTCCATTTTCTTCCCTTTCGATCAGAGTTTCTTCTATAAAAACATTCAATAAATGTAGCCAGGCACAACCCAGATCTTGTCTCATGGCGAAGGTGGTAATTTTTCATGGAGGTAATTAACCACACATTTCATTTCCTCCTCCTATTCCTGACTCTCTTTCTTCCTCTGTTGCTCCAAGCAAATAGAAAGTAATTGTTGTGCCTTTGAGAGCTGCTCACAAGCCTTTTAAGACCCCAGGTATTACACAATGAACTAGGAGGTGGAACTGAAGCACTAAAAACATTATTAGGCCAATTAACTGGGATGTCCCATGAAACCATGGCCCTAAACCTCTAAACCAAGAAACCAAATCCCATGAGGTATGTGCATAAGCAGCCTTAGCAGCAACTCTTTTGTTGTTGTTGTTGTTGTAAATATATCTATCACATAATATTTGCCAATTCAACTTTTTTCAGGTATATAACTTATTAACATGAATTACATTAATTGTCTATGCAACACTTACCTTTAATCAATATGATTTTTTCGTCACTGTAAACCAAAACTCAGTGCTCCATAAGCAATAGCCACTCCTGTTTCCCCTCCTGCACACCTCTGGTAACCACTAATAAACTTTGGTCTCTGTACATTTTGCCTGTTCTTGTCTTTTTATGTAAGTGAAGTCATAGAATATTTGTCCTTTTGTGATTGACTTATTTCATTCTTTTAATGGTGTCTTTTATTTTTAAAAAAAATATTTTTATTTTAGAACTTTATATATAGTTTCAGGTTTACAGGGGAAAAAATGTGAAGTATGGCAGAGTTGCCATATACTTTACACAGTTCCCCTTATTATTAATTTCTTACATTAGAATGAAGCATTTATAACAACTAAACCAATATTGGTATATTATTATTAACTGAAGTCCATACTTTATTTAGATTTTGTTGTTTTTTACTTAATATGCTTTTTCTGGAAACCCTGGTGGTGTAGTGGGTAAGTGCTATGGCTGCTAAACAAAAGGTCGGCAGTTTGAATCCACCAGGTGCTCCTTGGAAACTCTATGGGGCAGTTCTCCTCAGTCCTATAGGGTCGCTATGAGTCGGAATTGACTCGATGGCACTGTGTTTGGTTTCGGTATGCTTCTTCTGTTTCAAGATTCTGTCTAAGACACGACACTATATTTAGTCCTCATGTCTCCTTAGGCTCATCTTGGCTGTGATAGTTTCTCCAACTTTTCTTGTTTTCTATAACATTAACATTTTTGAGAATTATTGATCCTGTATTTTGTAGAACATCCTTCAATTGAGATTGTCCTATTTGATTGTTTGTTTTTTTTTTTTCATGATTAAACACTAATCATCCATTAATAGTGTCTTTGAATTAACATAAGGTCTTAATTTTAGTGAACAATTTATCAGCCTTTGCTTTCATGGTTAATGCTTTTTTATGTCCTGCATGAGAAATTGTAACCTACTGTAAGGACATGAAGATGTTCTATATTTACTTCAAAACAATTTATTATTTTACCTTTTCTATTTAGATCTACAGAAAAAAGATTATAAGAAAATGCTATGAACAACTGTACACCAACAAAGTGAAGAGATAATGTGCAGTTGGGAGAAGATATTTAGAGAACATGTATCAAATAAATGTTTAAAATCCAGAATATACATTCTTACAACTCAACAATAATAAGACAAGTAATCCAATCAAATAATGGGCAAATAACTTTAACAGACATTTAACCAAAGAGGATATACAAATGGGCAATAACACATGAAAAGACGTTCAACATCATTAGCACAAGGAAAATGCAAATAGAACAAAATGAGATGCTGCTTCACCACCACTAGGTGCCTAGTATCAGAAAAACAAAAACAACAGTTTTGGTGATGATGTGGAAAAACTGGAATCCTCACCCACTGCTGCTGAGATTGTGAAATAGTGCAGCTGCTGTGGAAACACTTTGGTGGCTCCTTATATAGGTAAACAGAATTACCACATGATCTGTCAATTGACTTTCTAGGTATATTCTCAAAAGACTTGAAAGCCAGGACTCAAATCGATATGTGTACACCAATGTTCACAGCAGCATTATTCACAAGAGCTAAAAGGTGAAAATAACTCAAGTGTCTATGAACAGATGAATGTATAAACAAAAAGTGGTACGTACATACAATAGAATATTTTTTCAGCCATAAAGAGAAATGAAGTTCTGATGCACACTATAACATGCAGATCAAAGTTTATTAGCAGTTACCAGGGCTAGGTAGAAAGGAGAAAAGGAGAGTCATTGCTTAAGGGATAATGAGTTTCTCCTAAAAATGATGAAAAAATAGAAACAGATAGCGATGAATGTAATTGTCACTGAATTATACTAGTAAAAATTGTTGAAATGGAGAGGCAGGGCCAAGATGGCAGAATAGTCAGATGCTTCCTGTGGTCCCTCTTACAGCAAAGACCCCCAAAAAGAGAGAATTGATTACATGTGACAATCTAGGAGCCCTGAATATCAGAGACAAAGTTGAGGACTTGGACTGTGTGGTAGGATGAGGGAGAGACAATTCAGAAGCAGTGAAGAGGTGCCAGACCCAACCTACTCAGCACCTTACAGATTGGATAATTTGGTACCTGCAGGCTAAGGCAAGCAGTAGCACTCGGGATGCATCTTACCACCTCAAGGGAACAAAACGAGTGGTAGACAGTCTGCACAAACCTCTGGAACCAGGGAGAAGGGGAGCTGGGTCTGCGAAAGTTAAGTGCAAGCATCTAACCTACCTCATGAGAGCAAAAGAACCCTTTTACTTTGGGAGTTCTGTAACAGAGAAATGCCTCTCTTCCACTCACCTGCCCCCTCCACGCTCTGCTCAGGTGCGTATCTGGCAGTGTTCAGTGGTTGTTGTGGCCCCTAGGCCAGAAGTGGGACCCGTTGCACACAAGCCAATCTCACAGCTTTGGGGAGGGAACAAACAAACAAACAAAAAAGAGACTGCCGGATCCCTTAAGCTGGGAGCTCAGGACTAACTGCACCCAAACCAGTCTCCCAGCTTTAAAAAATCACCATACCCCATAAGCCAGGACCTCAGGGCAGGCAGTGCCCCTTTGCCTAGGCACAGTTAGAAGGGATCAGTAGAGTTCGAATGCCTTTCACCCCTGCATAGACCCATGTGGGCCCATTCAACAGAGTAGGCAATGTTTAACATAGTAAGGAACAACAAGGTATATACCTAAAGCCTATTTTCAACATCAACTGCTAATGGTGAGTGACAGATTCATTACATTTGACACCACCCTGTTCATTAAGCATGGTCTTCACCCATCCACTTCAGGGCCTGAGGACTGGAGACTTTACTCATCCCACCTAGCACCCACAACAGGGGTCTGAGAATAAGTGGTACATCACAGTATTTATAGCCAACAGCACTAGGTACTCAAAGTCTGGCTGCAAAACCATCCCACCTACATGCTTTAGGGAACAGGGCCATACCTACCACCTAGGCACTCAGGGCAGCTGTCAGCCCCCTATCTTGCTCAGCACATAACCCCCTACTTCAGCCAGATATCTTTGCCTGCTCCAGTTGCCCCTATGTAGTTGACGAAGCCCTGCTGGTCTGTGACTGTAGGTGAGAGCCTGCACCGCACACTTCGTAACTGACAACCTGGACACCTGAGCTAAATTCACACAAGAAAAGTAAAAGAACTTCTGTGCTCGTACACAAAGTAGCAGCTCTAACCACCTGGCATCAGGACTTGAGAGCTTTAAAGACACCAATAAACAAATTAGCTCACATGTCCACCCCATTTGAATATAACAAAACAAGAAGCTAGGACATAGCAAGAAACATAAAATACATATATATAATAACTTATTGATGCCTTGAAGATAATAGTCACCATGAAATCACATAAAGAGGCAGACCACAATGGCTGCAGCAAGGGACCAAAACAAAGAAACAGAAAAACTTACAGAGGAAGAGAAGGTCTTGGAATTACCAGAGATAGAATTCAAAAGATTAATACATGGAGCTGTTCAAGAGATAAGGAAAGAGATCAGGAAAAACATAGCCCAAACTAAGGAATACACAGACAAAGCAATAGAGGAATCTAGGAAAGCTATAAAAGAGCAGAATGACAAATTTAACAGACTACTTGAATCCATAGAGAGGCAGCAAATAGAAATCTAAAAGATTACCAATAAAGTTACAGAATTATACAACTCAGTAGAATGCCATAGGAGCAGAATTGAGGCAATGGAATTCAGAATTAATGAGATTGATGATAACTTTACACCAATTTATTTAAGGAAAAATCAGATAAAACAATTTAACAAATGAAGAACTCCTAAGAATTATGTGGAACTCTATCAAGAGAAATATCTTATGAGTGACTGAAGTACCAGAACAGGGGGGAGGATAACAGAAAATACAGAGGTAATTGTTGAAGATTTGCTAGCAGAAAATTTCCCTGATATCACAAAAGAGGAGAAGATATTTATCCAACAAACTCATTGAACCCAACACAGGATAGATCCCAAAAGAAAGTCAACAAGACATATAATAATCAAATTTGCTAACACCAAAGATAAAGAGAATTGTAAAAGTGGCTAGGGATAAATGAAAAGTCACCTGCAAAGTACAGTCAATAAGACTAAACTCTGACTACCCAACAGAAACCATGCAGGCAAGAAGGCAATGGGATGACATATAAAAGGAAAAAAAATTGTCTGCCAAGAACTATATATCTAGCAGAACTGTCTCTAGATTATGAAGGTGAAATTAGGTCATTTCCAAATAAACAGAAGTTAAGGGAATTTGTAAAAACTAAACCAAAATTACAAGACATACTAAAGACAGTCCTCCAGTTAGAGAATCAACAATATCAGATAACAACCCAAGGCTAGAACACAGGACAGAACAACCAGATATCAACCCAGATAGGGAAGTCAGTAATATAAGTCAAAGCCAAAACACTGAAAATAGGAATACATAGACTTCAGTATGTAGAAGATGATAACAACATTAAAGCAAAAAAGAGGGATTAAATAGTGTAGTCATAGAGCTTTCACATGGAGAGGAAGTTTAGGTGATATTAAGAAATAAAAGATTGGTTTAAACTTAGAAGAATAGAGGTCAATTCTAAGATAATCAAAAAGGAAACTAACAAATCTACACATCAAAATAAAAAAGAAGAAAAACATAAAGAGTCAACAAATCCAAAATTAACAACAATGAACAAGATGAAAAGAAAACATAAAGAAAAACAACTAGGAATAGAAAATTAAGAGGAACAAAGAAACTATCAACATCACGTACACACAAAATACATCAAAATGACAGCACTAATCTCATGCCTACCAATAATTACACTGAATGCAAATGGACTAAATGCACCAATAAAGAGACAGAGAGTGGAGAATGAATAAAAAAAACATGATCCATCTATATGCTACCTACAAGAGATGCACCTTAGACTCAAAGACACAAACAAATTAAAACTCAAAAGGTGAAAAATATACATATGAAGCAAACAACAACCAAAAAAGAGCAGGAGTGGCAATATTAATCTCTCACAGAATAGACTTTAAAGCAAAATCCACCACAAAGGATAATGAAGGACACTATATAATGATTAAAGGGTCAATACGCCAAGAGGACATAACCATAACAAATATATATGGGTAATGACAGGGCTCCAAAATACATAAAACAAATTCTAACAGCATTGAAAAGAGAAACAGACAGCTCCACTACAGTAGTAGGAGTCTTCAACACACCACTTTCTGTGAAGGACAGAAGATGCAGAAAGAAGCTTAATAGAGTCACGGAAGATATAAATGCCACAATCAACACACTTGACCTCATAGACATATACAGAACACTCCACCCAACAGCAGCTAAGTATACATTCTTTTCCAATGCACATGGAACTTTCTCCAGAATAGACCACATATTAGACCACAAAGCAAGCCTCAACTGAATCCAAAACATCAAAAATATTACAAAGCATCTTTTCTGACCATAAAGCCATAAAAGTAGAAATCAATAACAGAAACAGCAAGGAAAAAAAAAATCAAAACATGGAAACTGAACAATGCCTTGTTCAAAAACTACTGGATTATAGAAGAAATTAAGGATAGAATAAAAAAATTCATAGAATCAAATGAGAATGAAAACACATCTTACCAGAACCTTTGAGACACAGAAAAAGCAGTGCTTAGAGGTAACTTTATAGCAATAAATAAACATATCCAAAAAAGAAGAAAGGGCCAAAATCAAAACATTAACCCTAAAACCCGAACAAATAGAAAGAGAGCACCAAAAGAAGCTCTAGGGCAGTAGAAGAAAAGAATAAAGATTACAGCAGAAATTAATGAAATAGAGTATAGAAAAACAATTGAAAGGGTCAACAAGACCAAAAGCCGGTTCTTTGAAATGATTAACAAAATTGATAAACCATTGTCCAAACTGATCAAAGAAAAACTGGAGAAAGCAAATAAATTCAATAGGAAACAAGATGTGCTATATCACAAGAGACCCAACTGAACTTAAAAGAATCATAACAGAATACTATGAAAAACTGTACTCTAACAAATTTGAAAACTTAGAGAAAATGGACAGATTTCTAGAAATACACCACCTACCTAAATTAAGACAAAACAAGGTAGAAAAATTAGATAAACCTATAACAAAAGAAGAGATTGAAGAATTAAAAAAAAAAAACAAAAAACTCTCAACAAAAAATAAAAGCTCTGGCCCTAACAGCTTCACTGGAGAATGCTACCAAACTGTCAGAGAAGAGTTAATACAAGTACTGCTAAAGGTATTTCAGAGCATAGGAAAGGATGGAGTACTCCTGATTTTATTCTACGAAGCCAGCATAAACCTAATACCCAAACCAGGTAAAGACATCACAAAAAAATAAAATTACAGGCCTATATCCCTCATGAACACAGAGACAAAAATCCTGAACAAAATTCTAGCCAATGGAATTCAACAAAATATCAAAAAGCATAATAATAGTAATTCATCATGACCAAGTGAGAATCGTACCAAGTATGCAGGGATGGTTCAACATTAGAAAAACAATGTAATTCGTCATGAAAATAAAAGATAAGAGCCACATGATTTTATAAATCACAGAAAAGACATTTGACAAAGTCCAATACTTATTCAAGATAAAATTCTCAGGAAAATAGGAATAGAAGGGAAATTCCTCAACATAATAAAGGGCGTTTATATAAAGCCAACAGCCAACATCATCCTAAAAGGAGAGAGTCTGAAAGGATTCCTCTTGAGAACAGGAACCAGACAAGGATGCCCTTTATCACCACTCTTATTCAACATTGTGCTGGAGGTCCTAGCCAGAGCAATAAGGCAAGAAAAAAGAAACAAAGAGCATCCAAGTTAGTAAGGAAGAAGTAAAACTATCCGTAATTGCAGATATGATATGATCTTATACACAGAAAATCCCAAAGAATTCACAAGATGCCTACTAGAACTAATAGATTTGAGCAAAGTATCAGGATATAAGACAAACATACAAAAATCTGCTGGATTTCTCTACATCAACAGAGAACTTCAAAAAGGAAATCAGCCAATCAATACTGTTTTAAATAGCCCCCAAGAAGATAAAATATTTAAAAGTAAATCCAACCACAGATGTAAAAGACCTATACAAAGAAAACTACATGACACTAAGGCAAGAACCCAAAAGAGATCTACGTAAGTGGAAAAACATACCACGCTCATGGACAGGAAGACTCAACATTGTGAAAATGTCTATTCTACCCGAAGCGATCTACAGATACAATGCAATACTGATCCAAATTCCAAAGGCATTTTTTAAAGAAATGGAGAAACAAAACCTCAACTTCATATGGAAAGGGAAGGGGCCCCAGATAAGTAAACATTACTGAAAAAGAGGAACAAAGTTGGAGGCCACATACTACCTGACTTTAAAACCTATTATACCACCTCAGTAGTCAAAACAGCCTGGTACTGGTATAACAAAAGATGCATAGCCAATGAAACAGAATTGAGAATCCAGACATAAATTCATTCACCTATAAGCAGCTGATATTTGACAAAGGCTCAAAGTCCATTAAATGGGGAAAAGACAGTCTCTTTAACAAATGGTGCTGGCATACCTGGATATGCATCTGAAAAAAAAAAAGAAACAAAACTCATAACTCACACCATGCACAAAAATTAACTCAAAATTGGTCAAAGAACTATATATGGAAGAAAAAATAGGGACAATGCTAGGAGCCCTAATACACCGCATAAATAGTATACGAACCATAACTAACACTGCACAAACATCAGAAGAAAGACTAGGTAACCGGGAGCTCCTAAAAATCAAAGACTTATGCTCATCAAAAGACTTCAACAGAAGAATAAAAAGAAAACCTACATATTCGGGAAAAAAAATTGTGAATATGACATATCAGATCAAGGCCTAATCTCTGAAATCTACAAGATACTGAAAAACTCAACAACAAAAAGACAAATAACCCAGTTAAAAAATGGACAAAGGTTATGAACAGACACTTCACCAAAGATGACATTCAGGCAGCTAACAGATACATGAGAAAATGCTCACAATCATTAGCCATTAGACAAATGCAAATCAAAACCACAATGAGATACATTCTTACTCCAACAAGGCTGGCACTAATCCAAAAAATATAAAATAATAAATGTTGGAGAGTTTCTGGAAAGTGTGACACTTATTCATTTTTGGTGAGAATGTAAAATGGTACAACCACTTTGAAAATCGATTTGGTGCTTCCTTAAAAAGCTAGAAATAGAAGCACCATACCATCCAGCAAACCCACTTCATGGAATATATCTTAGAGAAATAAGAGCCATCATACAAATAGATATATGCACAACCATGTTCTTTGCAGCACCGTTCACAATAGCAAAAAGATGGAAACAACCTAGGTGCCCAGCAACAGTTAAATGCATGAACGAATTAGGATATGTGTTAGTCATCTAGTGCTGCTATAACAGAAATAACCATAGGCTTCAACTAATAGAAATTTATTCTCTCACTGTCTAGTAGGCTACAAGTCCAAATTCCAGGTGTCAGCTCCAGGAGAAGACTATGTCTCTGTCGGCTCTGGAGGAAGATCCTTGTCATCAGCCTTCCCTGGGAGCATCTCAGAGCAGGAACCTCAAGTCCAAAGGATGTACTCTGCCCCCGGTGCTGCTTTCTTGGTGGTATGAGGTTCCCAACTCTCTGCTTGCTTCCCTTTCCTTTTATCTCTCGAGAGATAAATGGTGGTGCAGGCCACAGCCCAGGGAAACACCCTTTATGTTGGATCAGGGAGGTGACCCGAGTAAGGCTGGTATTACAATCCCACCCTAATCCTGTTAGCATAAAATGACAATCACAAAATGGAGGACAACCACACAATACTGGGAATCATGGCCTAACCAAGTGGATACACACATTTTGGGGGGGACTTAATTCAATCCATGACATGACACATACACAGGGTGGACAATTACACAATAATAAAGAACAATGATGAATCTGAGAAACATCTTACAATCTGGAGGGAATAATGCTGAGTGAAATTAGCCACAGAAGGACAAATATTGCATGAGACCACTCTTATAAAAACTCAAGGAAAGGTTTAAACACAGAAGAAAACAGTCTTTGATGGTTACGAGGGTGGGGAGGGAGGGAGAAGGGAATTCACTAAGTAGATAGTATAGTGGAAGAGAAGCATCTTAGGTAAACAGAAGGGCAACACACAGTACAGGGGAAGTCAGCACCACTGAACGAAATCAAAAGTGAAGAAATTTCCTGAAAACAAGCAACCATTTTGAGGGACAGAGTAGCTGGGGCTGGAATCTGGAGACCATGGTTTCAGGGAACATCTAGGTAAATTGGCATAACAATGTTTATTAAGAAAATGTTCTTCATCCTACTTTGGTGAGTGGCGTCTGGGGTCTTAAAAGTTTGAGTGGCCATCTAAGATGCATCAATTAGGCTCACTACACTCCAAAGACACCGGAAAATATTAGCCCAAGAGACAAAATGGTCACATAAACCTGAGACTCCATCAGTCTGAGACTAGAAGAACTAGATGGTGCCCACCTACCACCAATGACAGCCATGACAGGGAACACAACAGAGAGTCCCTGACAGAGCAGGAGAAAAGCTTGGAGCAGAACTGAAATTCTTGTAAAAAGACCAGACTTAATGGTCTGACTGAGACTGGAAGAACCCCTGAAGCCACGGCCCCTGGACTCTCTGTTAACCCAGAACTAAAACCATTCCCAAAGCCCACTCTTCAGACAAACATTAGACTGGACTATAAAACATCATTCTTGGTAAAGTAGAGGTTCAGCAAAAAAGAGAAAGACCCTCAAGGAGATGAATTGAGACAGGGGCTGCAGCGACGGGCTCAAGCATAACAACAATTGTGAGGATGGTACAGGACCAGGCAGTGTTTTGTTCTGTTGTACATAGGGTCACTATGAGTTGGAATCAACTTTAGGGCACCTAACAATAACAACATAAAACATAAAATAATACTCCTCAAGAGTGTGCTTCTTAGTCCAAGCAGATACAGGAGATCAAAAGGGGCGCTTCTGTCTGGAGGCAGGATGAGAAGGCAGGAGCTGGTTTGATGGACACTGGAAACCCAAGGTGGAAGAGGGGAGTGTACTGTCACATTATAGGGATTGCAACTAGTGTCACATAACAATATGTGTATAAATTTTTGTATGAGAAACAATTTGAGCTATAAACTTTCACTTAAAATGCACACACACACACAAAATTTTTGAAATGACAAATATTTTCTTATATATGTTTTGCTACATTAAGATAATTATTTAAAATGTATTTTCTATTCTCTGGAAAGTTTTGCATAAGACTGGAGTCATATCTATTTTAAATGTTTGCAAAAAAATTCACCAGTAAAACTATCTGGGTGGAGATTGCAATATATTTATTAATAGAATAATGCTGTGAGTTTTTTTTTTTTTGTATCAGTTTTGGTATGTCGTATTTTTCTAGAAGGTTGTCCATTCCATGTAAAATTTCAAGTTTATTCATAACACATTGTTCATCATAGACTCTTGTTTTCTTTTCAATATCTTTACTGACATTCTGTTTTCACTGTTAGTAATGGTAATTTGTGCCTTCTCTCTCCTTTTTCCTCTCTTGATCAGTATTACCACAGGTGTTTCATTTTATATATTCTTAAATATCCAATTTTTTTGATTTGTTGATTTTCTCATTTGCATTTTTTACTCCTGTCTGTATTATTTCCTTCTTTCTATTTTCCTTGAGTTTAATTTACTGTTATTTTTCTGTCTTCTAATACTGGATATCTAGATTATATATTTACAAATTTTCTTTAAGTATATGTATTTTAAAAACATAGGATAAATATTTTCCACTAGGTACGTTAGGCACATCCAACAAGTTTTGATATATGACGTTTCTATTATCATTCAGGTGAAAGTATTTTCAATTTTCCATTGATATTTCTTTTTAAAAAAATAATTTTTATTGTGCTTTGAGTGAAAGTTTACAAATCAAGTCAGTCTGTCACATAAAAACTTATATATACATTACTAAAAGAAAAAAAAAAAAAAACTAGTGCTCCCAATTACTCTCCCCCCAATGAGACAGCCCACTCCCTCCTTCCAGTCTCTTTTTTCCTGACCATTTTCCAAGCTTCTAACAGCCTCTACCCTCCCATCTCCCCTCCAGACAGGAGATGCCAACATAGTCTCAAGTGTCCACCTGATGCAAGTAGCTCACTCCCCATCAGCATCTCTTTCCAACCCATTATCCAGTCCAATCCATGTCTGATGAGTTGGCTTTGGGAATGGTTCCTATCCTGGGCCAATGGAAGGTTTGGAGACCATGACCACCGGGGTCCTTCTAGTCTCAGTCAGAGCATTAAGTCTGGTCTTTTTATGAGAATTTGGGATCTGCATCCCACTGTTCTGCTCCCTCAGGGGTTCTCTGTTATGCTCTCTGTCAGAGCGGTCATCTGTTGTGGCCGGGCAACATCTAGTTCTTCTGGTCTCAGGATGATGTAGTCTCTGGTTCCTGTAGCCCTTTCTGTCTCTTGGGCTCATAATTACCTTGTGTCCTTGGTGTTCATTCTCCTTTGATCCCGGTGGGTTGAGACCAATTGATTCATCTTAGATGGCTGCTTGCTAGTGTTTAAGACCCCAGACGCCAGTCTCCAAAGTGGAATGCAGAATGTTTTCTTAATAGATTTTATTTTGCCAATTGACATAGATGTCCCCTGAAACCATGGTCCCCAAACCCCCGCCTCTGCTTCGCTGACCTTTGAAGCATTCAGTTTATTCAGGAAACTTCTTTGCTTTTGGTTTAGTCCAGTTGTTCTGACCTCCCCTGTATTGAGTGTAGTCCTTCCCTTCACTTAAAGTAGTTCTTATCTACTATCTAATTGGTAAATATGCCTCTCCCACCCTCCCTCCCACCCCCCTCTCATAACCACAAAAGAATGTGTTCTTTTCAATTTAAACTATTTCTCAAGATCTTATAATAGTTGTTTTATATAATGTTTGTCCTTTTGCAAATGACTAATTTCACTGGGCATAATGCCTACCAGTTTCCTCCATGTTATGAAATGTTTCATGGATTCATCACTGTTCTTTATCCATGTGTAGTATTCCATTGTGTGAATATACCATAATTTATTTACCCATTCATCTGTTGATGGGCACCTTGGTTGCTTCCATCTTTTTGCTATTGTAAACAGTGCTGCAACAAACATGGGTATGCATATATCTCTTCATGTAAAGGCTTTTATTTCTCTAGGATATATTCCGAGGAGTGGGATTGCTGGGTCATATGGTACTTCTATTTCTAACTTTTTAAGGAAGTGTCAAATTGATTTCCAAAGTGGTTGTACCATTTTACATTCTCACCAGCAGTACGTAAGTGTTCCGATCTCTCCACAGCCTCTCCAACATTTGCCATTGTGTGTTTTTTGGATTAATGCCAGCCTTGTTGGAGTGAGATGGAATTGCACTGTAGTTTTGATTTGCATTTCTCTAATGGCTAATGATCATGAGCATTTCCTCATGTATCTGTTAGCTGCCTGAATGTCTTCTTTAGTGAAGTGCCTGTTCATGTCCTTTCCCCATTTTTTAATTGGATTGTTTGTCTTTTTATGGTTGTGTTTTAGCAGAATCATGTAGATTTTAGAGATCAGATGCTGGTCAGAGATGTCATAGCTGAAAATTTTTTCCCAGTCTGTAGGAGGTCTTTTTACTCTTTTGGTGAAATCTTTAGATTAGCATAGGTGTTTGATTTTTAGAAGCTCCCAGTTATCTCGTTTTTCTTCAGCATTTTAATTAAAGTGTTGTATTCTGTTCATCCCTTGTATTAAGGCTTCTAACGTTGTCCTTATTTTTTCTCCCATGGTCTTTATCGTTTTAGAGTTTATGTTTAGGTCTTTGATCCATTTGGAGTTAGTTTTTGTGCATGGTGTGAGGTATGGGTCTTGTTTCATTTTTTGGCAGATGGATATCCAGCTATGCCAGCACCATTTGTTAAAAAGACTATCTTTTCCCCAATTAACTGACCCTGGGCCTTTGTCAAATATCAGCTACCCATATGTGGATGGATTTATACCTGGGTTCTCAATTCTGTTCCATTGGTCTATAAGTCTGTTGTACCAGTACCAGGCTGTTTTGACTACTGTGGCTGTATAATAGGTTCTGAAATCAGGTAGAGTGAGGCCTCCCACTTTCTTCTTCTTTTTCAGTAATGCTTAACTCATCCAGGGCTTCTTTCCCTTCCATATGAAGTTGCTGATTTGTTTCTCCATCACTTTAAAAAATGTCTTTAGAATTTGGATCAGGAGCGCATTCTATATATAGATGGCTTTTGGTAGAACAGACATTTTTACAATGTTAATTCTTCCTATCCACGAGCAAGGTATATTTTTCCACTTATGTAGGCCCCTTTTGTTTTCTTACAGTATTACCTTGTAGTTTTCTTTCTATAGATCTTTTACATCTTTGGTAAGATTTATTCCTAAGTATTTTATCTTCTTGGGGACTACTGTGAATGGTATTGATTTGGTGATTTCTTCTTCAATGTTCTTTTTGTTGATGTAGAGGAATCCAACTGATTTTTGTATGTTTATCTTGTAACCCGAGACTCTGCTGAACTCTTCTATTAGTTTCAGTAGTTTTCTGGAGGATTCCTTACTGTTTTCTGTGTATAAGATCATGTTGTCTGCAAATAGAGACAATTTTACTTCTTCCTTGTCAATCTGGATGCCCTCGATTTCTTTGTCTAGCCTAATTGCTCTGGCTAGAACCTCCAGCACAGTGTTGAATAAGAGCGGTGATAAAGGGCATCCTTGTCTGGTTCCCATTCTCAGGGAAATGATTTCAGGCTCTCTCCATTTAGAATGATGTTGGCTGTTGGCTTCGTATAGATGCCCTTTATTGCGCTGAGAAATTTTCCTTCTCTTCCTATTTTGCTGAGAGTTTTTTTCATGAATGAGTTTTGGACTTTGTCAAATGCTTTTTCTGCATCAATTGATAAGATCATGTGGTTTTTGTCTTTTGTCTTATTTATATGGTGGATTACATTAATTGTTTTTCTAATATTGAACCAACCTTGCATACCTGGTATAAATCCTTCTTGGTCATGGTGGATTATTTTTTTGATATGTTGTTGAATTCTATTGGCTAGAATTTTGTTGAGGATTTTTGCATCTACATTCATGAGGGATATACGTCTGCAATTTTCTTTTTTTGTGCTGTCTTTAGCTGGTTTTAGTATCAGGGATATCCTGGATTCATAGAATGGGTTAGGGAGTATTCTATCCTTTTCTATGCTTTGAAATACCTTTAGTGGTAGTGGTGTTAACTCTTCTCTGAAAGTTTGGTAGAACTCTGCAGTGAAGCAGCCTGGGACAGGGTTTTTTTTTTTGGGGGGGAGTTTTTTGGTTACCTTTTCAATCTCTTTTTTTGTTATGGGTCTATTTACTTGTTCTGCTTCTGTTTGTGTTAGTTTAGGAAGGTAGTGTGTTTCTAGGAATTCATCCATTTCTTCTGGGTTTTCAAATTTGTTAGAATACAGTTTTTCGTAGTAATCTGATATGATTCTTTAAATTTCAGTTGGGTCTGTTGTGATATGGCCCATCTCATTTCTTGTTTGTGTTATTTGTTTCCTTTCCTGTATTTCTTTAGTCAGTCTGGCCAGTGATTTGTCAATTTTGTTATTTTTTTCAAAGAACCAGCTTTAGGCTTTGTTAATTCTTCCAATTGTTTTTTTTGTTCTCTAATTCATTCAATTCTGCTCTAATTTTTATTATTTGTTTTCTTCTGGTGCCCGACGGATTCTTTTGTTTCTCGCTTTATATTTGTTCATGTCGTAGGGGGCAGTTCTCTGATTTTGGCTCTTCTTCTTTATGTATGCTTGCATTTATTTTTGTAAATTGACCTCTGAGCACTGCTTTCACTGTGTCCCAAAGGTTTTGATAGGAAGTGTTTTCAGTGTTGTCGCATTCTATGAATTTCTTTTTTCTGTCCTTAGTGTCTTCTATAATCCAGTCTATTTTGAACAGGGTATTGTTCAATTTCCAAGTATCTGATTTCTTTTCCCTGATTTTTCTGTTATTGATTTCTACTTTTATGGCCTTATGGTCTGAGAGGATTCTTTGTAATATTTCGATGTTTTGGATTCTGCAAAGGTTTGTTTTATGACTTAATATGTGATTTATTCTAGTGAATGTTCCATGTGCAATAGAAAAAAAAAGTATACTTTGCCGCTGTTGGGTGGAGTGTTCTGTATAAGTCTATGAGGTCATGTTGGTTGATTGTAGCAATTAGATCTTCTGTGTCTCTACTGAGCTTCTTACTTGATGTCCTATCCTGTACCAAAAGTGGAGTGTTGAGGTATCCTACTATAAATGTGGAGGTGTCTATCTCACTTTTCAATTCTGTTAAAGTCTGTTTTATGTATCTTACAGCCCTGTCATTGGGTGCATAAATATTTAATATGGTTATATCTTCCTGGTAAATTGTCTCTTTAATCATTATGTAGTGTCCTTTAAAGTGGATTTAACTTTAAAGTCTATTTTGTCAGAAATTAATATTGCTACTCCTCTTCTTTTTTGCTTATTGTTTGCTTGATACATTTTTTTCCATCCTTGGAATTTTAGTTTATTTGTGTCTCTAAGCCTAAGGTGTGTCTTGTGTAGGCAGCATATAGACGGATCATGTTTTTTCATCCAGTTTGTGACTCTCCGTCTCTTTATTGGTGCATTTAGTCCATTTACATTCAGTGTAATGTTATATGAGTTTAGTGCTGTCATTTTGATGCTTTTTTTGTGTGTTATTGACAATTTCTTTTTTCCACTTACTGTTTTGTGTTGAGTTTTTCTTTGTAAATTGTGTGTTCCTCATTTTCATAGTAGTTGAATTTATTTTTGCTGTGTCAGTATGTTTATCTTGGTTTTTATTTTGAAGTATGGAATTGTTAGAACTCTTTGTGGTTACCTTAATATTTACCCCTATTTTTCTAAGTAAAAACCTTACTTGTAGCATTGTATATCGCCTTGGTTTCCTCTCCATATGGAAGATCTATGCCTTCTGTATTTAGTCCCTCTTTTTTGATTTTTGTAATCTTTTACATAATGCCATCAATGATTCCCTGCTTTGAGCATTTTTTTTAATTAATCTTTTTTTTTATTTCCCTATCTAAGTTGATATCAGGATGTTCTGTTCTGTGACCTTGTGTTGTGTTGGTATCTGATATTATTGATTTTCTGACCAAAGAATTTCCTTTAGTAATTCTTGTAGCTTTGGTTTGTTTTTTGCAAATTCTCTAGGCTTGTGTTTATCTGTAAATGTCTTAATTTGACCATTTGAGAGAGAGTTTTGCTGGATATATGATTCTTGGCTGGCAGTTTTTCTCCTTCAGTGGTCTATATATGTCATCCCATTGCCTTCTTGCCTGCTTCTTTTGTGCTGAGTAGTCTGAACTAATTCTTATTGATTGTCCTTTGTAGGTGACTTTTCGTTTATCCCTGGCTGCTTTTAAAATTTTCTCTTTATCTTTGGTTTTGGCAAGTTTGATGACAAAATGTCTTGGTGACTTTCTTCTGGGATCTATCTTGTATGGTGTTCGATGAGCATTTTGGACAGATATCCTTTCATCTTTCATGATGCCAGGGAGATTTTCTGCCAACAGATCTTCAACTATTCACTCTGTATTTTCTGTTATCCCTCCCTGTTCTGGAACTCCAATCACATGCAAATTATTCTTCTTGATAGAGTCCCACAAGATTCTTAGGGTTTCTTCATTTTTTTAATTCTTTTATCTGATTTTTCTTAAAATAGATTGGTATCAATTGCCTTATCCTCCAGCTCCCCCACTCTGTATTCCAATTGCTTGATTCTGCTCCTCTGACTTCCTGTTGAGTTGTCTAATTATGCAATTTTATTGTTAATCTTTTGGATTTCTGCATGCTGGCTCTCTATGGATTCTTGTAGCTTATTAAATTTTTCCACTATGTTCTTGAGTAATCTTTTTGATTTCTTCAACTGTATTTTCAGTGTGTTCCCTGGCTTTTTTCTGTAGATTGCCTTATTTCATTTCTGAGGTCATCCCTGATGTCTTGAAGCATTCTCTGTATTAGACTTTTATATTCCACATCTGGCAATTCCAGGAAAGTATCTTCATTTGGGAAAGGTTTTGATTCTTTGATTTGCAGGTTTGTAGCAACAGTCATGGTCTGCTTCTTTGTGTGATCTCATATCAACTGCTGTCTCCGTGCCATCAAAAAATATTGTAATGATTTATTTTGTATTTGCTCACTGAGTCTTGTTTTCTTGTTTTGTTCCAGTACACCCAGATGGGCTACTAGATTGCGCTATCTTGATCATTGTAGTCTTTGAGTCACTTATGTCCTATTACCAGCTGGTTTGAGCTGTTACCAAATATATGAGCCTATGAGTCTATTCACTATTCTTGAATAGAATCAACTTAGGTGTCCTGATAATAGTTCACCTCGTGTGCGGTTTAGGCTGTCACCTACTAACTTAGAGGAGTAGTGGTGATGGTTGTATGCACCAGATTCTAGTAGCGGCAGGGGGTCACACTCCAAGGAGGGCAGGATGCTGACATCCTTCTCCCACATGCCAGTGAGGTAGGAGTTTCTCTATTCTCTAGAGCACTCTGGTGGGTGGGCTCTGCAGCTGTGCCTTAGGCACCCACTGCTTGTACCTCTAAAGATTGTTAGGCATCACTATGCTCAGATGCCTTTAGCAGGTGGCTAGTTGGTGTAGGTGGAACTTCAGCCCTCAGTTCCCTGCTGTGGATCAGTGAGGGCTCTGTTTAATAGGTAGAGCAGTATCAGACCTCCAAAACTTGCCTTTCCAGTGCTCAGCTACAGCAATTACAGTCAGATCTCTACCAGAATTGCCTTTGCATTATAATAGCCACCTGGTATAGGGTCGCTATGAGTCAGAATCGACTCGATGGCAATGGGTTTGGTTTGGTTTCCTGTAGGGATGAAAGCCAAAGACTGTGAATCCTTTATGCTTGGCTGGAGCTGGTTCTGTATTATTATCCCAGTTTAGGGAAATCAGGGAAGGATTTTTCCCTGACTGTTAATTGCTGCTTGTCTCAGGCCAGGAGAATGGGTTAGAAGAAAGCCCCCCCACTCCCCTACAGAGCACTTCACCCCTGGCCCAGGGAATTCCAATGTTAACGAAGCCGGCTGGGGCAGGGATGGGAGGGATCAGAGAGATAGGATAGAGTAGTGCAGCAAGGCAAGATAGGTAAAGTTACTTATCTTGTTTGGTGAGGGCTATTTTATCTGAGATTCTAGAGGGGCAAGTAGCCTGTGTGCACTGTCTGGTTCGAGATCTCCGCTGAGGGTTAGGGCTGTGTCCTGTGCTTGTCCAGTCTCAGGAAGCCGTGATTATCTCCTCTGCACTTAGTCCAAAGCCCAGCACCAAGGTCTACTGGCTGGGACGCTGTGCTTCAGGTTCTAAAACCGGTCACTGCTTCCCTGTGATTTCTCATTCTCCTGTGAGCCAGGTTGGTGTGCAACCTGCTTGCACTTGCTGGGTCCCTCCTGAGGTTACTCCAGGGGATTAGTGCTGCTTCCCATGTTCGTCCTGTTTCAGTAAGCCACGATCAGCCCCACCACTCTGGCTCCAGTGAACCACTAGGGTCAAGGCTGTGGCATGGCACACTGGCTCTGCGAGTGGTCACTGCTTCAGTGTGCGGCTTTTTGCCCCCATGTCACTCAGGTCAATGCCTTAGTTTTGTGTTTGATGATCAGGATTTGTAGATTGTCATGTATGTAATCGATTCACTTGTTTTTTCGAGTCTTTGTTGCAAGAGAGATCAGTGGAAGCTTCTACCTAGTCAGCCATCTTGGTCCTGCCTGATATTTCTTTTTTTGACTTGTGAATTTTATAGAACTATTTAGATACTTTAGTTTTCAAAAAAATAGGAAAATACACACTTTTTTTCAAGTACACAATAAAATGTTTTCCAAAATTGAGAATATGATTGTACTATATGCCCTCAAAAACTTTGTGTTTTGTGTTATTGTTGGAGAGAGTGATCTGTCTATGTCAATTAGGTCAATTATGTCCTTCACGTTGCATATATCCTCTACATGTTTACTGATTTTTTTCTTTTTTCAGTTTCAAGTGTCATTTTCTTTGAGAGAATTCTGTTAAAGATTCTCACTATGATTTTGGATTTGTAATGTTGTTAACATTTTTTGTATATTTTGAATATGTGTGTACATATATATGCATATTTGATGTTCTGTTGTCAGGTTAGTATAAACATTTCCTTGTTATATTCTTTCACTTCATTTTTTAAATCATTTTGAAATGCCACTATTTCTCTCGTGTTATATTTCTGTTTCCCTATATCTACAGTGTGTCTTTTCTAAGCAAATTTTAGCATTTTTTAAAGATCCATTCTGAAAGATGTTCTATTTTAATTGAAGCATTTTGTCCACTTATATTAAGTGTGTTGCTTGACACATTTGATTTTATAGTTATAGTTTTACCATTTCTTTCTATTTATCCAACTTATTTTATGTTCTTTTTGTTTCCTTGTGAATTATTTAGTTATTGATTCATTTTTCTTGAAATTAGCTTGATAGTTATACATTCTTTACAATTATTTAAGTGGTTACAATACATAATTTTGATTTGGTTTGATCAGAAATGAATCATTCCTTTACCTCCTACCTGAAAATGGCATGATCTTAGAATAAGCTCACCGCATTTATTCTCATTGTTTGTGCTATTTTTGTTACTAATTTTAGTTCTACATATATTTATGTCCCAACATATTAATATAATTGTTTTGTGCAGTCAATATTGTCCCACATAATTAGCAATCCTTGTTGTCTTTGTTCCCTCATGCATTTCCTAGCTTCCAACTTGGATCAATAATTTTTCTAAGGTATTCATTCCTTTTAGTGTTTCTTTATTGTGAGTCTACTTCCCCCCACCCCCCCCAGGATTTTTTGACTGGAAATACCTTCATACCATCTTTTAAAAGACATTTTTGCTTGGTATAGAAATCTACTGGGACAGTTATTTTCTTTCACCTCTTTGAAGATGCTGTCCCATTGTATCACGACTTTTTTATCTTTATTTAAATACCAGTTCTCAGTCTCAATGGAACTCTTTTTACCTTTCTGCTTCCAAGATTTTCTCCCTGTGTCTTCCATTTTCAGGTTTTACAGGGATGTGCATAGTTAGAAGTTTCTTCATACTTAAAATGCTGTGATTTATAGTACTTTTTGGTTATATAGTTAGATAGTTTTCAGAAGTTTTGGGAAATTCTCAACAATCATTTCTTCAAATATCACTTCTGTCTCCTCTTCTTTCTGTGACACTAATTGCATGTATTTTGGGTATCTCACTCTGTCCCTTCTGTCTCATTCAGTTTCTACCGTACTTTATGGTTCTTTTCCTTCCTTCAGCCGAGGTTATTTTTGCTTATCTGTCTTTCAGATCACTTCACCTGTTGTGCTTTGTCCAATCTGTAGTTAACACCATTTGTTGAGGTATTAGTTTCTTTTATTGCTTTTTATTAGCTTAAGAATTTCCATCCCCCCTCCTATTAGATACAGTTCTCTGATAAAATTCCTCATCATTATCTATTTTATTGACCATATGAATCAGGAGTGTAAATTTAATCTCATAACTACAACACCTGGATTATCTGTGCTTTGCTTCTATTGTCTGTTTTGTTTTCCCTTTGTTTCTTTTTTGGAAGGGGTGTATGTCAGTTTTTTATTTGTTTTAATTGAGTTCTGGATATTGTGTATGAAGAAGTTAGAGCCACTGAATGATATTGTCTTCCTCAAGATGGAATTGAGCCTATCCTTTCTTAGGCAGCCTTCTCAGCACTTCCCTTTTATCTTGGATTTTGACTTCTCAAACCCTGCCTGCCTTGCAAGTTTTGTAATCCAAATTTTTGTCTCTCCAACATTGTTAGATTATCAAAGCTCTCTTGGCTTCTTTGGCTCCTGCTAGCTACTCTCTGCCTAGCTTCTCAGTCCTCTTTAAACACCAAGTTTTGATAAATCCCATCTTGTGTTAAACTATGACAGAAAGTTGGGCTCTCCTCCCTATGGTTTCTGTTTCTCCAGGATCTTGGTCTCTTGACATTAGCAACTTAGGCAGCTCTGGGTGACTTCAAAAAGATCTTAAAATTTATGGTATCTGAATTTCCTCATTGCTGTCAGTAGCAACTTTGCACTGCTGTAGCCTATTCAACCATAGCCTTCTACTACACTATTAAGAAATATTTTTATTTTTTCCAGCTCTTTAAAATTTTCTTAACCAGTAAATTGATCCAAATACTCTAGTATGTCCTAATTATCCTTATGTACTTCTATGCACACAGAAATTACTATGTCCTGGTTCCAATATGCAATGGAGGTAGCAGTACTCTTATGTGGCAAGTAGCAGAGATGGAAGTAAATAAAATAAATTCTATCTGATACCTAGTCTTAATAATACAATAAGCTCACAAACACTTATGATTACCAAAAATATTCAAAGAGCTGAATTATTGTCTATTTCATCTTTTGTTAATTAAAATTGTTTAGCTACATTTTCATTCAAATGTTGATCTACTAACACTCACTGGAGTACAAGTGATACTGAGGTGTCTTCATTTTACATCCAAATTAAAAAAAGAAAAATTTCAAACTGAGAAAATTCTTATCCATTTATCTTTTTCTGGAAAGTAAAATTTTCTTTGACAACATTAATGAATGATAACTGGCCTATTTTTACAATGCAGAGTGGAAATAATTTGACAACCTATTTGTCATGTTACAGAAAGAATGTGCGTATTTTATTTATTTATTTATGGAGAAAATGACATCTGTATAAATTTAAGGTTATGTAGTTTATTTTAGTAGATCTGGGACTAGAGTGTTTTAAGCATTTTTGGGGTATGATAGTAAATATGAGAATGGCATAATAGTGTGATATATTATCCTTGCCCTCTAAGAGTTCTCAGCTTAGTGAATTAAGTGCCAAATGAGTGGCTTAACCAAAAGATACATGATACTCTGTAAGATTTCAGAGAAAGCAGAGATCAGTTTGGATTGGATTTGTCAGGAAAGGAAGACAGTTTTAAACATTTGTGGGATTTAAATGTGATCAGCAGAAATTACAAATACCAACAAAGTGTCTTATCTACTACCTCAACACTTAGCACTGCGCCCATTACGTAGAAAGTATTCACAAAGAGGATGAGAAAAATAAATATCTATTGAGCTATATGGACAGCAAAAAAATGTGTAATGATGCTGTTAAGCCAAATTTCAAGTTGGCTTCTATTTTAGAGGTAACACCACACTTCATGCTTTTTTTGCCATGAAGAAAAGTTTCTTAATCATTCTGGCCATTTCATGGCCTCCCAGTGCCCATTTACACCCCAAATCTCACTGCACAATAAGAAGAGAAATTAGTAGGGCAACAAGTGAGTGGTTATAGGAATAGAGGAATGAAAAGTAGAGAAAAAAAATTTAACCTGGCACACTTGATTAAACTATGTGTAGTCTGTAGTGTTTTAATTTTTACAAGCAAAATACCTGTAACAAATCCTTTATTGTGAGAGAAGAAACAGCTTAAGGGTCTATAATACTGCAGAGCAGCTTTCTTTGATGGTGAGGTTTGTCTTGCCTGCAAGAAGGGGTCTTGAAATTTATTTTTTATTTAGGAAGACACTGGGCATTTATTGTGCATCTAGACTGTGCAAAATATTGGATACTATATCTTAAACAAATACTAAAGAAGAAGCTGCTAACACAAATACACTAGATACATTAGTCACATATTTGAAGATTCTTATTCATTAAAATAAACAATGGGATTTCAGTTTGATAGTTTCTTTGTATGCCTTCACATTTTTCAGCAACACTGCATGATACAGAAACATAGCCAACTATTTTGACAAAAATCAGAAGAAAACTGAGTCTTCCATTAATAAAATATATACATATAGCAGAACATAAATCACATGAAAGAAGCAAATAAACTTGCTTATTCACGTCTTAGCCACTAAAAAATACATGGATTACAAATGACCTATCCTTGGGAAGAGTGCCTCAAATACAAATTGTAGCATAACTTACAGTCCAGATAAACATGAAAAAGCTGTCAAATATGGCTCTGAGTCCCAAAGATCCTATCATCAGCATTAAAAATGAATGAAAAGAGAGAAAGGAAAAAAAAAAATCTGCAGTTTAGATTTGTCACTCTTTTGTTACCTTCACGTATTTTAGGATAAAGGGGCTGGCAAGTGCAGAAAGCCCTTATGAAATTCCAAGGGGATTCATGGTTTTAATTGTAATACTTTAGAGGAACCCATATTTTGGACCAGTCAGCCATTAAAATCTATTGTTGCCTAGTAGTCATTTTCCTCCAGGCTACAAGCCTGTTTTTGCAGCAGCTGAGAGAGTTGTTAGAAGTTACATGCTGCAGATGAGAAGAGAAATAGGAAGAAAATTTCATGATCATTAGTCAGGAACCACTGATCAGAGTACAACTAGGGCTTCCACATCCTTTTCTTGAAATTTTATCAAAACAAACATTTCCTGGAGTGTTTACAAGAGATCCTTTAGTTTAGTTTAAAGTACATCTCAGCCAGACCACACTAGGCTGTATATACTCTAATCACCCCTTTCCTTGAAAATTCCTTCATTAAAAAATAAAAGAAAATCACTGAGTATTTTATATGAACTTTGGAAGATAGTAATACAGCTCTCACAAGGAGGACTTTCCTAATATGTTTCAGAATCCCTAATCATATATCTCAAGGCAGCACATGAACCAAGTATTGCTTCAAAGTAAGACCAGTCCTACAGCTCTTTAAAGAAACCCTGATGGTGCAACAGTTAAGCACTGGACAGCTAACTGAATGGTTGATGGTTTGAACAGACCAAGCTGCTCAGCAGGAGGAAGGCATGGGAATCTGCTCCCATAAAGATCACAGCCTAGAGGGAGCCAAGAACCAGATATAGGACTACTTATCAGCAGTGGTCCTGTTAGGCTGGGTGGCACATATAGGATAGTATATTCATAGAATGTGAGCAAGAGGTTCCCCACCTGACCAGACTTCTATCAAGGCCCTTCGCATTTGGTCGAGGCCAGGTCCCAAATGTTGGCTGCAACCTATCAGGAGTACTCTAGCACCCATGCCTGATGACCAGAGGACCCCCCCAACATCATGATAACCAGTGGCATGACCCTATGAAGCTGCCACCCCCACCAAATGTGCAGCAAGGTACAAGCCCACCTTCTCCTACCAACCCTGCCCTGCCCACTACCAGCAATGTGTCCATTCTGCCCACCACCACACCAGCACCCCACCCACATGGTGAGTGGGAACACCCTTGCATACCACCAGACCAACAACCAGCAGCAGTTCATACCTGCCTCACACACCCATCCTGCCACCCTGCCCACCTGGCAAATGGCAGCACATACTCCCACACTACCAGACTGATGACCAGCAGCAGCATGCACCCACCATGTCTGTCACACCCTCCATCACCCTAACCAAAACTTGAACAGCAGTAAAGGCTCTTGCTTCACCAGACAAATGACAGGTGATGGCACATGCCAGAATGACCCAACCCCCACTGCCACCTCACCTTCCCAGTGATCTGTAACATGCACCCACTATACCCATCCCCCACCTCTACACTGCCATGCCACTAGCCAGTACACTGCCATGCTACTAGCCCATGCCAAATGCTCCCATGCTACTAGACCAGTGATCAGCAGACACCTCCCCACCCCACCTGCCATGATATATTTAAGCAAAACAAAAAGTCAGGACAAAACAAACAAACATCAATCAATCAATAAAATAACACCTTAATGCCACAGAGACAGCAGACAATAACAAATCATGTGGAGAAACAGAATAAGATGGTTCAAGCAAGTGAAAAACATAAAGGGAAAAAATCTTTCTGAGGAAGAAATGATAATAGAGCTACCTGAGAAGGATTTCAGAAGACTTATATTTAAGATTCTGAAAGAAATCAAGAAAAAACCCTAGAAGAATTCAGGGAAACAGTACAAGAACAAAATGATGGACTCAATAAACAATTAGAAACCATACAAAAACAACAACTAGAAATTCAGAAGATTTAGAACAAAATAGTAGAAATAGCTAATACAATGGAAGGACACAGAAGAAGAGTTCAATCAGTGGAAGAAAGAAACAGTGAAGTAGAGGACAAATCTCTTGATAATAATTTGTTTGAGGAACAATCAGAAAAGAGAATGAAGAAAAATAAATAAATCCTGAGAGTTATGTAGGACACCATCAAGATGAATAATTTACGTGTAATACAAATTTCAGAAAAGGAGGAGGAATAAACAGGCCTAGAGAATTTTTGAAGATATATTGGCAGAAAACTTCCCAAGTATCATGAAAGACAAGAGGGTTTCCTTCAAGAATAGCAATGAACCCCATACAAGATAGAAAAGAAATTCACCAAAATACATCATAGTCAAACTTCCCAAAACCAAAGATGAAGAAAGAATTCTGAAAGCAGCTCATGAAAAACAAAATGCTACATACAAAGGGACACCAATAAGACTAAGTGCTGATTTCTTGTCAGAAACCATGAAGGCAAGAAGGCACTGGGATGACATATATAAAATCCTGAAAGGAAAGAATTGCCAACCAAGAATCACATATCTAGCAAAATTGTCTTTCAAAAATGATGGTAAAATTAAGACATTCCCAGATAAACAGAATTTAAGGAAATATGTAAAACCAGATCATCCTTACAAGAAATGTTAAAGAGACTCCTTCAGATGGAGAACCAATGACTTCAGACAAAAATCTGAGATAAAGGCACATGACAGCTTCACCCAGATACCAACCCAGGTAAAGATCTCACAAAAGTAAAATAAAGCTACAAAACTGACTACAGGGAACCAGAGGTGTTAGGTTATAAATGAAGACAACTTTAAAACAAACGGGGAAACAAAAGGTGTAGTTATAGAACTTCCATATGAAGAAGAGTTCTAAGTAATTTCAAGATATAACAGACTGTTTTAAATTTAAGAGAATAAAGGTAAACTTCAGGGTAGCCACAAAGAAAATCAATAAATCTACCCCAAAATAGAGAAAATGAAAATCAAAAAGCCTTGGTAAATACAAAAACAACTATTGATAGGAAAAGAAAATCGATACACAAAAATTAGTAAGTACAGAAAATTAAGAGGAACAAAGAAAAATTTAGCAACACTTTATATATATATAAAAAATATATATATATACATATAACAAAATAACAGCAAAGAATTCATTCCTATCATTAATCACACTGAATGTAAGGAAATTAAATGCATCAGTCAAGAGAAAGAGTGGCAGAATGGATAAAATAACATGACCCATCAATATGCTGCCTACTAGAGACACAATTTCAATGCAAAGACTAAAATAAGTTAAAAATCAAAGGATGGAAAATATATATCAAATGAACTAACCAGAAGAATGCAGAAGTAGTAATAATAATTTTGGATAAAATGCACTTTAAGTCAAAATCCATTAAAGGAGAAAAAGAAGGGCGTTATATAATCATTAAAGGGTCAATTCACCAAGAAGACTTGACAGTAATAAACATTTATTAATGAAAGAGCTCCAAATGACATAAAACAAACTTTAACAGAATTGAAAATAGAAAACTCTACAATGATAATAGATTTTAACACACTGCTTTCGATGATGGACAGAAGAACTAGAAAGAATATATTGAGTACAAAGATACAGAAGATCTAAATAACAATCAACCAACTCAACCTCATAGGCATATACAGTACACACTACTCAAAAGCAGCACAGTACACATTCTCCAGTGCACATGGATCATTCTCCAGAATATACCATACTCTAGGCCACAAAGCAAGCTTCAATAAATTAAAAAAACATGGACGGGGGGAGGGGGCCAAGATGGCAGACTAGGTAGACGCTACCTCGGATCTCTCTTGCAACAAAGACTCAGAAAATCAAGTGAATTGATCACATACATAACAATCTACGAACCCTGAACAACAAACACAGACTTAGAGACGGAGAACGTAAAAATACAGGGAAGCAGTGACTGTTTTCGGAGCCTGGAGCCAGCGTCCCAGTCAGGTAACCTTGGCGCCGGGCTTAGGTCTGGGCCCAGGGGAGCTGAACTCAAAATCTTGTGATGGCGCAAACAAGGGGCACAGCCCTACCCCCCCGAACTGACCCCGGGAGGGGGCCCAGCCATCCGCGGGGGCAGCGCGGTGACGCGGCTGGTGGGACGAGAAGTCCCCTGGAAGCAGCGACTGATTTTGGAGCCTGGAGTGCAGCATCCCAGCAGGGGAACCTTGACGCTGGGCTTTGGATTGGCAGCGGAGGATCTGACTGCGGCTTCAGCGGGCCAGACCCTCGGGGACAATCTCCACACAGCCAGCACACATAGGCGACGCGCCCCTCAGGAATCTCAGATAAAATAGTCATTCCAAGCAAGATGAGCAACTTTGGCTATATTCTGGGGTGCTACTCTCCTGTTTCTCTGAACCCTCCCCCACCCTTCCCAGGTGGCTTCATTAACATTGGAATTTCCTGAGCCAGAGGGAGAATGGCTCTGGCTCCGCGGCGGCTTTGCTTTTCCTTTTTTTTTTCCTTTGGTCTTTTTGTAACCCATTCTTCCAGCCTGAGAGAAGGAACCACAAAAAACCCAGGGACCAAAAATCCATCCCTAATTGGACTAAAAACACAGAAACAGCTAGAGCCAAGCATATATGATCCAAATCTCGGACTTTCGTCCTTACAGGGAACAAGGTGGCAGTTATAATCCAAAGGCAGTTCTGATAGGGATCTGACTGCATTTTTTTTTTAGCAGATTTTCTGGAAAAACAAGTTTCCCAGGTCTGATATCTCTGCATATTCAACAGAGCCCTAACTGACCCACAACAGGGAACTGAGGGCTGAAGCTCCCCCCAGACCACCTAGCCTCTTGCCTTAGGGGTCTAAGGAGGGTGACACCTACCAATCAGTAGAGGTACTTGCATTGGGGGCCTAAGGTACAGCTGCAGTGCCCTCCCACCAAGGTGCTACAGGAATAGAGACACACCTACCTCACTGACACTTGGGGGAAGCCTGTCAGCATCCTGCCCCCCCTGGAGGGTGAACCCCAGCTGCTAATAGAATCTGGTGCACACAACTATCACCACTACTTCTTGAGGTGGATAGGTGTTAGGGTGCAGCACACACTTGATGACCCAAAATCAGATTCTACTCAAGAATAGTGAATAGACTCAGGCATATATATCTGGCAACAGCCCAAACCAGCTTGTAATAGGTCATAAGTAAGTCAAGGGCTACAAGAAACAAGACAGCACAATCTAGTAGTCCATGCACGTATATTGAAAGAAAACAAAACAAGATAAGACTCAGTGAGCAATTACAGAATAAACCACTACTATATCTTCTTAGTGATGGCTCGGAGACAGCAGTCGATATCAAACCACATAAAGAAGCAGACCATGACAGCTTCTACAACCCCCCAAACAAAAGAATCAAAATCTTTCCCAAATGAAGATACAATCTTGGAATTATCAGATACAGAATATAAAAAACTAATTTACAGAATGCTTCAAGACATCAGGGATGACCTCAGAAATGAAATAAGGCTAACTGCAGAAAAAGCCAAGGAACACACTGATAAAACTGTTGAAGAACTCAAAAAGATTATTCAAGAACATAGAGTAAAAATTAATAAGTTGCAAGAATCCATAGAAAGACAGCATGTAGAAACCCAAAATATTAACAATAAAATTACAGAATTAGACCACGCAATAGGAAGTCAGAGGAGCAGACTCGAGCAATTAGAATGCAGACTGGGAAATCTGGAGGGCCAGGGAATTAACACCAACATAGCTGAGAGAAAATCAGATAAAAGAATTTAAAAAATGAAGAAACCCTAAGAATCATGTGGGACTCTATCAAGAAAGATAGCTTGCTTGTGATTGGATTTCCAGAACAGGGAGGGAGGAAAGAAAACACAGAGAAAATAGTTGAAGATCTGCTGACAGAAAACTTCCCTGACATCATGAAAGACAAAAGGATATCTATCCAAGATGCTCATCGAACCCCATTTAAGACTGATCCAAAAAGAAAAACACCAAGACATATTATCATCAAATTTCCCAAAACCAAAGATAAAGAGAAAATTTTAAAAGCAGCCAGGGAGAAAAGAAAGGTCTCCTTCAAGGGAAAAATCAATAAGTTCAGACTACTCAGCAGAAACCATGCAGGCAAGAAGGCAATGGGATGACATATACAGAGCACTGAAGGAGAAAAACTGCCAGCCAAGGATCATATATCCAGCAAAACTCTCTCTGAAATATGAAGGAGAATTTAAGATATTCACGGATAAACACAAGCTTAGAGAATTTGCAAAAACCAAACCAAAGCTACAAGAAATACTAAAAGAAATTGTTTGGTCAGAAAACCAATAATATCAGATACCAGCACAATAAAAGGTCACAAAACAGAACATCCTGATATCAACTCAAATAGGGAAATCACAAAAACAAATTAAGATTAATTAAAAAAAAATGCTCATAACAGGGAATCATTGAAGTCAATATGTAAAAGATTACAATAATCAAAAAGAGGGACTAAATATAGGTGGCATAGAACTGCCATATGGAGAGTGATACAAGGTGATATAGGACAATACAAGTTAGGATTTTACTTAGAAAAATAGGGGTAAATATTAAGGTAACCACAAAGAGGTATAAGAACTCCATAACTCAAGATAAAAGCCAAGAAAAACGTAACGACTCAACAAACATGAAGTCAAACACTAAGAAAATGAGGATCTCACAATTTACTAAGAAAAACATCTCAGCACAAAAAAGTAAGTGGAAAAATGAAATTGTCAACAACACACATAAAAAGGCATCAAAATGACAACACTAAACACTTATTTATCTATAATTACGCTGAATGTAAATGGTCTAAATGCACCAATAAAGAGACAGAGAGTCACGGACTGGATAAAGAAACACGATCCATCTATATGCTGCCTGCAAGAGACACACCTTAGACTTAGAGACACAAACAAACTAAAACTCAAAGGATGGAAAAAAATATATCAAGCAAACAATAAGCAAAAAAGAAGAGGAGTAGCAATATTAATTTCTGACAAAATAGACTTTAGACTTAAATCCACCACAAAGGATAAAGAAGGACACTATATAATGATAAAAGGGACAATTGATCAGGAAGATATAACCATATTAAATATTTATGCACCCAATGACAGGGCTGCAAGATACATAAATTAAATTTTAACAGAACTGAAAAGTGAGATAGATACCTCCACAATTATAGTAGGAGACTTCAACACACCACTTTCGGAGAAGGACAGGACATCCAGTAAGAAGCTCAATAGAGACACGGAAGACCTAATTACAACAATCAACCAACTTGACCTCATTGACTTATACAGAACTCTCCACCCAACTGCTGCAAAGTATACTTTTTTTTCTAGTGCACATGGAACATTCTCTAGAATAGACCACATATTAGGTCATAAAACAAACCTTTGCAGAATCCAAAACATCGAAATATTACAAAGCATCTTCTCAGACCACAAGGCAATAAAACTAGAAATCAATAACAGAAAAACTAGGGAAAAGAAACCAAATACTTGGAAAATGAACAATACCCTCCTGAAAAAAGACTGGGTTATAGAAGACATCAAGGAGGGAAAAAGGAAATTCATAGAATGCAACGAGAATGAAAATACTTCCTATCAAAACCTCTGGGACACAGCAAAAGCAGTGCTCAGAGGCCAATTTATATCGATAAATGCACACATACAAAAAGAAGAAAGAGCCAAAATCAGAGAACTGTCCCTACAACCTGAACAAATAGAAAGTGAGCAACAAAAGAATCCATCAGGCACCAGAAGAAAACAAATAATAAAAATTAGAGCTGAACTAAATGAATTAGAGAACAGAAAAACAATTGAAAGAATTAACAAAGCCAAAAGCTGGTTCTCTGAAAAAATTAACAAAATTGATAAACCTTCAGCTAGACTGATTAAAGAAATACAGGAAAGGAAACAAATAACCCGAATAAGAAACGAGATGGGCCACATCACAACAGACCCAACTGAAATTAAAAGAATCATATCAGATTATTACAAAAAATTGTACTCTAACAAATTTGCAAACCTAGAAGAAATGGATGAATTCCTGGAAAAACACTACCTACCTAAACTAACATATTCAGAAGTAGAACAACTAAATAGACCCATAACAAAAAAAGAGATTGAAACGGTAATCAAAAAACTCCGAACAAAAAAAAGCCCTGGCCCGGACGGCTTCACTGCAGACTTCTACCAAACTTTCAGAGAAGAGTTAACACCACTACTACTGAAGGTATTTCAAAGCATAGAAAATGACAGAATACTACCCAACTCATTCTATGAAGCCACCATCTCCCTGATACCAAAACCAGGTAAAGACATTACAAAAAAAAGAAAATTACAGACCTATCTCCCTCATGAACATAGATGCAAAAATCCTCAACAAAATTCTAGCCACTAGAATTCAACAACATATCAAAATATAATTCACCACGACCAAGTGGGATTTATGCCAGGTATGCAAGGCTGGTTTAATATTAGAAAAACCATTAATGTAATCCACCACATAAATAAAACAAAAGACAAAGACCACATGATCTTATCAATTGATGCAGAAAAGGCATTTGACAAAGTCCAACACCCATTCATGATAAAAACTCTTACCAAAATAGGAATTGAAGGAAAATTCCTCAACATAATAAAGGGCATCTATGCAAAGCCAACAGCCAACATCACTGTAAATGGAGAGAACCTGAAAGCATTTCCCTTGAGAACGGGAACCAGACAAGGATGCCCTTTATCACCGCTCTTATTCCACACTGTGCTAGAATTCCTAGCCAGAGCAATTAGGCTAGACAAAGAAATAAAGGGCATCCGGATTGGCAAAGAGGAAGTAAAATTATCTCTATTTGCAGATGACATGATCTTATACACAGAAAACCCCAACGAACCCACCAGAAAACTACTGAAACTAATAGAAGAGTTTGGCAGAGTCTCAGGTTATAAAATAAACATACAAAAATCACTTGCATTCCTCTACATCAACAAAAAGAACATCGAATAGGAAATAACCAAATCAATACCATTCACAGTAGCCCCCAAGAAGATAAAATACTTAGGAATAAATCTTACCAAGGATGTAAAAAACCTATACAAAGAAAACTACAAAGCTCTACTACAAGAAATTCAAAAGGACATACTTAAGTGGAAAAACATACCTTGCTCATGGATAGGAAGACTTAACATAGTAAAAATGTCTATTCTACCAAAAGCCATCTATACATGCAATGCACTTCCGATCCAAATTCCAATGTCATTTTTTAAGGGGATAGAGAAACAAATCACCAACTTCATATGGAAGGGAAAGAAGCCTCGGATAAGCAAAGCATGACTGAAAAAGAAGAAAGTGGGAGGCCTCACTCTACCTGATTTCAGAACCTATTATACAGCCACAGTAGTCAAAACAGTCTGGTATTGGTACAACAACAGGCACATAGACCAATGGAACAGAATTGAGAACCCAGATATAAATCCATCCACATACGAGCAGCTGATATTTGACAAAGGCTCAGAGTCAGTTAATTGGGGAAAAGATAGTCTTTTTAACAAATGGTGCTGGCATAGCTGGATATCCATTTGCAAAAAAATGAAACAGGACCCATACCTCACACCAAGCACAACAACTAACTCCAAGTGTATCAAAGACCTAAACATAAAGACTAAAATGGTAAAGATCATGGAAGAAAAAATCGGGACAACCTTAGGAGCCCTAATACAAGGCATAAACAGAATACAAAACATTACCAAAAATGATGAAGGGAAACCCGATAACTGTGAGCTCCTAAAAATCAAACACCTATGCTCATCTAAAGACTTCACCAGAAGAGTAAAAACACCACCTACAGACTGGGAAAGAATTTTCAGCTATGACATCTCCGACCAGCACCTGATCTCTAAAATCTATATGATTCTGTCAAAACTCAACCACAAAAAGACAAACAACCCAATCAAGAAGTGGGCAAAGGATATGAACACACACTTCACTAACGAAGATATTCAGGCAGCCAACAGATACATGAGAAAATGCTCTCGATCATTAGCCATTAGAGAAATGCAAATTAAAACTACGATGAGATTCCATCTCACACCAGCAAGGCTGGCATTAATCCAAAAAACACAAAATAATAAATGTTGGAGAGGCTGCGGAGAGATTGGAACTCTCATACCCTGCTGGTGGGAATGTAAAATGGTACAACCACTTTGGAAATCTATCTGGCGTTATCTTAAACAGTTAGAAATAGAACTACCATACAACCCAGAAATCCCACTCCTAGGAATATACCCTAGAGATACAAGAGCCTTCATACAAACAGATATATGCACACCCATGTTTATTGCAGCTCTGTTTACAATAGCAAAAAGCTGGAAGCAACCAAGGTGTCCATCAACAGATGAATGGGTAAATAAATTGTGGTATATTCACACAATTGAATAGTACGCATCAATGAACAGTGAAGAATCTATGAAACATTTCATAACATGGAGGAACCTGGAAGGCATTATGCTGAGCGAAATTAGTCAGAGGCAAAAGGACAAATATTGTATAAGACCACTATTATAAGATCTTGAGAAATAGTATAAACTGAGAAGAACACATACTTCTGTGGTTATGAGGGGGGGAGGGAGGGAGGGTGGGAGAGGGTTTTTTACTGATTAAGTAGTAGATAAGAACTGCTTTAGGTGAAGGGAAGGACAATACTCAATACATGGAAGGTCAGCTCAACTGGACTGGACCAAACGCAAAGAAGTTTCTGGGATAAAATGAATGCTTCAAAGGTCAGCGGAGCAAGGGCGGGGGTTTGAGGAACACGGTTTAAGGGGACTTCTAAGTCAATTGGCAAAATAATTCTATTATGAAAACATTCTGCATCCCACTTTGAAATGTGGCGTCTGGAGTCTTAAATGCTAACAAGCGGCCATCTAAGATGCATCAATTGGTCTCAACCCACCTGGAGCAAAGGAGAATGAAGAACTCCAGGGTCACACGACAACTCAGAGCCCAAGAGACAGAAAGGGCCACATGAACCAGAGACCTACATCATCCTGAGACCAGAAGAACTAGTTGGTGTCCGGCCACAATCGACGACTGCCCTGACAGGGAGTGCAACAGAGAACCCCTGAGGGAGCAGGAGAATAGTGGGATTCAGACCCCAAATTCGAATAAAAAGACCATACTTAATGGTCTGACTGAGACTAGAGGAATCCCGGCGGTCATAGTCCCCAAACCTTCTGTTGGCACAGGACAGGAACCACCCCCGAAGACAACTCATCAGACATGAAAGGGACTGGACAGTGGGTAGGTGAGAGATGCTGATGAAGAGTGAGCTAATTATATCAGGTGGACACTTGAGAGTGTGTTGGCATCTCCTGTCTGGAGGGGGGATGGGAGGATAGAGAGAGTTGGAAGCTGGCAAAATTGTCACGAAAGGAGAGACTGGAAGGGCTGACTCATTAGGGGGAGAGCAAGTGGGAGTACAGAGTAAGGTGTATATAAACTTATATGTGACAGTCTGTCTTGATTTTTAAACGTTCACTTGAAGGTCAATAAAAGTTAATAAAAAAAAAAAACACGGACATAATACAAAGTATCTTCTCTGACCATAACACTATAAAACTAGAAATTGATAGCTGAAACAAGAAGGGAAAAATTAAATACACAGAAACTGAATAACACCTTACTTAAAAACTATTGGGTCATAGAAGAAATTAAAAAATAATAATCAAATCAAATGAAAATGAAGACATGAAATATCAAAACATCTGGGACACAACAAAAGCAGTGTTCAGAGGAAAACTTATAGCAATAAATCCACACATTAAAAAAGGAAAAAAAATCCAAAATCAATACCTTAACCTGATAGCTTGAATAAATAGAAAAGGAACAGCAAAAGAAGTCCATAATCACCAGAAAAAAGAAAACAATAAAGATTAGAGCAGAAATAAATGAAATAGAAAACAGGAAAAAGAACCAACAAAATTAGAAGTTGATTCTTTGAGAAGATTAAGAAAATTGACAAACCATTGGGCACATTGACAAAGGAACAAAAAAAAAAAAAAAAGAGAGAAACATCAATAACCAAAATAAGAAATAAAATGGGTGAATTACAACAGAACCAAACAGGATAAAGAGGATCATAATAGAATATTATAAAAAATTGTACCCCAACAAACTTGAAAACCTAGAAGAAATGGACAAATTCCTAGACAAGCACTACCTACCTAAACACAAATAGAGGTAGAAAATCTAAATAGACCCATAACAAAAGAAGAAATTGAAAATGTCATAAAAAGAACTCCCAACAACAACAACAAAAGCCCCAGCCGAGACGGCTTCACTAGAGAATTCTACCAAACATTCAGAGAAGAGTTGGCACCAATTCTACTCAAACTATTCCAGTACATAGAAAAGGAAGGAATACTCCTTAATTCATTCTATGAAGCCAGCATAACCCTGATACCAAAGCCAGGAAAAAATACCACAAAAAAAAGAAAAAAGAAAAAATTACAGACCAATACCCTAATGGATATAGATACAAAAATTCTGAACAAAATTCTAGCCAACAGAATACAACAACACATCAAAAAAGTAATACATCATGATCAGGTGGGATTCATACCAATGATGCAAGGTTAATCGGGGATGCAGTAAATGAACAAAATTCAGCACATACAACACAAGGAAATAATCAATTTATCCTCTCAATTGATGCAGCAAAAACATTTGATAAAATCCAACACACTTTCCTGATAAAAACTCTCACCAATATAGGAATAGAAGGGAAATTCCTCAAATAATTAAGGGCATATATGCAAAACTAACAGCCAGCGTTATTCTTGACAGACAGAGATTGAAAGCATTCACCTTGAGGATGGAAATGAGACAAGGATGACCATTATCACCACTATTATTCAATACTGCACTGGAAGTCCTAGCCAAGCAATAAGGCAACAAAGGGAAATAAAGCATATCCAAATTTGTAAGGAAGAAGTAGAAGTATCGCTATTTTCAGATGACATGATACTATACGTAGAAAATCCCAGAGATTCCATGAGAAATTTACTGGAACTAAAAGGAGGGTTCAGCAAAGTGGCAGGGTAAAAAATCAACATACAAAAATCAGTTGAGTTCCTCTGCACTAACAAGAACTCTGAAAAGAAAATCAAGAATATAATACTATTTACAATAGCCCCCCAAAGAATAGATCACCTAGGAATAAACCAAACCAGGTACACAGAAGACCTACACAAGGAAATCTACAAAACACTACTACAAGAAACCAAAAGAGACCTACATAAATGGAAAAACATTTTATGCTCACAGACTGGAAGACTTAGCATTGTGAAAATGTAAATACCACCCAAAGTGATCTATAAACATAATGCAATTCTGATCCAAATGTCAACAACATTCTTTAATGAAATGGAAAAACTAATCTCCAAATTTATATGGAAATGAGGCCTCAAATAGCTAAAGCAATATTGAAGAACAACAAACTAGGAGGCCTCACACTTTCCCGATCTTACTACAAAGAACTTACTATAAAGCCACAATAATCAAAACAGCCTGGTACTGGTATAATGGCAGATAAATAGACCAAAGGAACAGAATTGAGAACCCAGAAGTAGACTCATCCATCTATGCACTGCTGATCTTCAACAAAGGGTTGAAGTCCATTCAATGGGGAAGAGACAGTCTGTTTAACAAAGGGTGCTGGCAAAACTGGATATCCATTTGCAGAAAAATTCAACAAGGGCCATATCACAGACAAAAACTAAATCAAAAAGGATCAAAGACCTAAATATTAAAACTAAAACTATAAAGTTCCTTGAAGATAACATAGGGACAAAGTTAGAGACCCTAGTTTTTGACATAAATATACTATCGATCATGACTAAAAATGCATGAACAACAGAAGATAAATTAGGTAACTGAGACCTCCTAAAAATTAAATACTTATGCTCATCAAAAGACTTTACAAAAAGAGTAAAAACAAAACCTAGAGACTGGGGGAAAAAAATTGGTAATGACATATCTGATAATGGTCTAATCTCTAAAATATAGAGAAAACATCAACAATTCAACAACAAAAAGAAGAACAATCCAATCAAAAATAGGCATAGGATATGAACAGGCACTTCACTAAAGACGACATTCTGGCAGCCAACAAATACATGAAAAGATGCTTGTGATCATAGCCACTAGACAAATGCAAACCAAAACTACAGTGAAATAACATCTCACCCCTGCAAAAATGGCACTGATCAAAAAAAAAACAAAAAGCAACAAATGCTGCCAAGGATGTAGGGAGATTTCAACTCATACACTGATGATGGCATTGTAATATGATACAACCACTATGCAAAATGGTATGGTGCTTCCTCAAAAAGCTAGAAATAGAAATTCTTTATGATTCAGCTATCCCACTTGTAGGTATATATCCTAGAGTCATAAGAACAGTGACAAGAATATACTTATGTACACCTATGTTCATTTCAGCATTTTTCACAATAGCAAAAAGATGGAAACAACCTATGTGCCTACCAACAGAGGAATGGATAAACAAATTGTGATACATACGTACAATTAAATACTACACAACGGTAAAGAATAATGATAAGTCCACGAAACGTATTATAACATAGATGAGTCTGGAGGACATTATGCCAAATGAAATAAGTCAAACACAAAAGAACAACTATTTCATGATATCACTTTTATAAAAAGTCAAAGCTGGGCCATGATTCTCAGTAGTTTGGAAGTTATGATGTAGTTTGGCAGCTATGTAATAACGTAATCACCTCCATAATAAGAGCTAATACAATGTAATCAGCTTCATGATGAGATCTGGTATGATCAGCCAATCAGTTGAAAGGGAATTTCCTTGGGGGCATGGGCTACATTCAATATATGTGGACTTTCTAGAAAAGCTTCCTTGGTTTTGCTCCCTCTGAATCCTCCTCTAACCTTTGGTCCTTGGGAATTGAGCTAGCAACTTACCTGCCAATCTTGGGATTTGGCAGCCTGTCAGCCAGAGGCCTGCAGTCTTACCTGCTGAATTTGGGATTAGTCAGCCTCCACATTCTGTCAGCCAGAGGCCTTGCTCTCTGACTGCTGATTTTAGGTTCTAATCCATTAGAACTGGCCCTACCTAGGAAAATAGGAAATCAAAAGCTATACTGCATTTCTGGAGTGATTGTAGAGATTACTGCCACCAAGAGAACTTGAAGGATGCAGGTGTGGTGATTCCCACCACATCCTTATTCAACTCACCCATCTGGCCTGTGCAAAAAAAACAGATGGAGCTTGAAGAATGACAGTGGATCATCGAAACTTAATCAAGTGGAAGCTCCAATTGCAGCTGCTGTTCCAGGTATGGTTTCATTGCTTGAGCATATTAATGCATTTCCTGGCATCTGGTATGCAGCTATTGATCTGGCTAATGCCTTTTTCTCCGTACCTTTTTTGAAGGACCACCAGAAGCAGTTTGCCTTCAGTTGGCAAGCCCAACAATACACCATCACTGTCCTACCTCAGAGGTATATCAAGTCTCTAGCCTTATATCATAATTTAGGCCACAGGGAGTTTGATCGCTTTCCCTTCCACAACACATCACATTGGTCCACCACATTGATGACACTATACTGACTGGACCTCGTAAGAAAAAAGTGTCAATGACTCTGGACTTATTGTTAAAATATTTGTGTGCTAGAGGGTGGGAAATTACTCTGACAAAAATTCAGGCGCCTTCCACCTCAGTGAAATTTCTAGGGGTCCAGTGGTGTGGGGCAAGTCAAAATATTCCTACTAAGTGAAAGATAATTTACTGCATCTGGCCCCTACCGCAACTAAAAAGGAGGCACAACTGGATAAAAACAAAAGGATAGAAGTTTCTTGGACACATCAAAACACTTTGAGGGACCGAGTAGCTGGGGCTGAGCCTGGGGACCATAGTCTCAGGGGACATCTAGGTCAATTGGCATAGCATAGTTCATAAATAAAATGTTTGACTTCCCACTTTGGTGAGTAGCATCTGGGGTCTTAAAAGCTTGCAAACAGCCATCTAAGGTACATCTGTTGGTCCCATCCCATCTGGAGCAAAGGAGAGTGAAGAAAACCAAAGACACAAGAAAAATATTAGCTCAAAGGACTAAAGGACCGCATGAGCCAGAGACTACCAGCCTGAGACCAGAAGACCTAGATGGCACATGGCTACCACCAACAACCGCTCTGTCAGGGACCACAACCTAGAGTCCCAGAGCGGGAGAAAAATGTGGAACAGAATTCAAATTCACAAAAGAAGACCAGACTTTCTCGTCTGACAGAGACTTAGAGGAATTTTCAAAACTATGCCCCCTGGACACTCTGCTAACCCAGAACTGAAACCATTCCTGAAGGCCACTTTCCAGACAAACATTAGACATGCATATAAAACAAAAAATAACACACATGGCAAAAGTGCTTCTTAGCTCAATCAAATACACAAGACCAAACGGACAGCGCCTGTCCAAAAGTAGGATGAGAAGGCAGGAAGGGACAGGAACTGGAAGGATGAACATAGGGAAATTGGGGTGGAAAGAGGGAACATGCTGTCACGTCGTGTGAGTATTGCAACCACTGTCACAAAACAATATGTGTATAAATTCTGGAATGAGAAATTAACTTGAGCTGTAAATTTTCACCTAAAATACCATAAATTAAAAAAAAAGTGAAGGATAAGCTATTGAATCTGGCCCTTCCCACAAGTAAAAAGCAAGCACAGCACAAGTTGGGCTACTTTGGATTTTGGAGGCAGTTATCCTTCAAGTGAGTGTGCTACTCTGACTTATTTAGTAAGTGACTTGAAAAGTTGTTAGTTTTGAGTGCGGACCCAGATCAAGAGAAGGCTCTGCAACAGGCTCAAGCTGTTGTGCAAGCGGCTCTGCCACTTGAGCCATATGATCTGGCTAATCCAATAGTGCTTAAAGTGTCACTGGCAGATAGAGATATTGTTTGGGGTCTCGAAAAAAATTTCCATTGAGTCGATTCCAACTCCTAGCGACCCTCTAGGAAAGAGAAGAACTGCCCCATAGAGTTTCCAAGGAGCACCTGGTGGGTTTGAACTGCCATCATTTTGGTTAGCAGATGTAGCTCTTAACCACTACACCACCAGGGTTTCCTTGGAGTCTTTGACAGGCCCCTATTCATGGATCATAGTGCCGGCCCTTAGGATTTTGGAGCAAAGCCCTGCCATTCCCTGCAGATAACTACTCTCCTTTTGAGCAATGGCTTTTGGCTTGTTACTAAGCCAACAGCTAAGACTGAATGCTTAACCATGGGCCACCAAGTCACCGTGTAACCTGAGCTTCCCATCATGAACTGAATGTTGTCTGATTCACAGAGTCATAAAGTCAGACATGCACAGCAGCACTCCATCATTAAATGGAAGTGGTATATATGAGATCAGGTCTGAGCAGGGCCTGAAGGCACAAGTAAGTTGCCTGGGGAAGTGGCCCAAATTCTTATGGTCTCCACTCCTGTCACATTATCTGTCGCCTCCCAGTCTGCATCTATGTCCTCATGGGGAATTCTTTATGATCAGTTGACTGAGAGAGACAAAACTCGTGCCTGGTTTACAAATGGTTCTGCACAATACAGAGGGACCACTGAAAAGCGCACAGCAGCAGCACTACAGCTTCTTTCTGGGACCTCCCTGAAGGACAGTGGTGAAGGGAAATCCCTCCAATGGGCATATATTTGAGCAGTGTATCTGGTCGTTCCCTTTGTTTGGAAGGAAAAATGGCCAGATGTACGATTGCATACTGATTCATGGGCTGTGACCAATGGTTTGATTGAATGGTCAGGGACTTGGGATGAACATAATTGAAAAATTGGTGACAAGGAGGTATGGGGGAGAGGTATGTGGTTAGACCTCTCTGAGCGGGCCAAAGAAGTGAAGATATGTGTGTTTCACGTGAATGCTCACACAAAAGGGTAACCTCGGTAGAGGGAGATTTTAACAATCAAGAGGATTGAATGATGTGTTCTGTGGAAACTAGTCTTCTTTTCCCAGACACTCCCATCATTGTCCAATGAGCTTATGAACAAAGTGGTCATGGCAACGGGGATGGAGGTTATGCATGGGCTTAGCAACATGGACTTCCACTCACCAAGCCTGACTTGGCTCTGTCCATGGCCGAGTGCCCAATCTGCCAGCAGCAGACACCAACACTGAGTCCCCAATACAGCATCATTCCTCGAGGTGATCAACCAACAACTTGGTGGCAGATTGACCACATTGGACTGCCTCCATCATGGAGACAGCACCATTTTGTTCTTCCTGGAATAGATACTTACTCTGTATATGGATTTTCATCCCTTGCACGCAATGATTCTGCCAAAGCTACCATTTGTAGACTTACAGAATGTCTTATTCACTGTGATGGTATCCCACATAACACCATCTCAGATCAAAGTATTCACTTCATAGCAAATGAAGTGTGGCAATGGGTCCATGCTCATGAAAGTCACTGGTCTTACCATGTTCCTCATCTTCCTGAAGCAGCTAGTTGATGGAATAATGAAATGGCCTTATAAAGACGCAATTTTATGCCAGCTAGATGGTAATACCTTGCAGGGTTGGGCCAGTGTTCTCCAAAATGTTGTATGTGCTCTAAACTAGTGTTCAATATATGGTGCTAGTTCTACCACAGTCAGGATTCATGGGTCCAGGAATCAAGGGGTGGAAATGAGAGCGGCACCACTCACTATTACTCTAGTGACCCACTCACAAAATTTTGGGCTCCCTGTCCACATGACCCTATGCTCTGCAGACCTGTCAGTCTTAGTTCCAAAGAGAGGAATGCCCCTTCCAGGAGATACAACACTGATTCCATTGAACTGGAAGTTAAGAAAGCTCCTCGGCCACTTTGGGCTCCTCATGTCTCTGGATCAACAGGCAAAGAAGGGAGTTACGATATTGGCTGATGTAATTGATCCTGATTACCAAGATGAAATCGGATTGATATTACATAGTGGAGGTAGAGAGCAGTATGTCTGCAATACAGAGGATCCCTACAATGTCTCCTAGTACTACCGTGTGCTGTGATTAAAGTCAGTGGAAAACTACAGCATCCGAATTCTGACATGATTAGTAATATTCTAGTCCTTCAGGAGTAAAGGTACGGGTCACCCCACCAGATGGAGAACCACAACCATCTGAGATGCTTGTTGAGTTACCCTCAGCAATATAGAATGAGTAGTAGAAGACGGTAGTTCTAAATACCCAGTTAATGACACATAAACAGTTGCAGAAATGAGGACTGTAATTGTTATGAGTATTTCTTCATTGTATGTGTGCATCAAATATTTTTGTTTTCTTCCCTTATAGAATATAAGATGTAAACAGGGCTAGTGAGTTTTCGGTTGTAAGCCTTTTAGTTGTATCATGTTAGGTGCAAGTACGGCTTTATAATTGCCCTAAGATACCCATTTAAACTGGAACAGAAGTCACTACCAGTGGTCACCTTTTGGCTAAATAATAATTTGGAGAATAAAATAAACAGTAACACCCTTTAGACAATCTACTATATGAGACCAAACATCAACATTTACTCAAAAGCAATAATAAGAAGGCAAGGAGGGGCAGGGAAACTGCGTGAATGGAATGGGGCAGCAAATGGAAATGCTGAGAGTGCTGATATTCAAATATTCAATTAAAAATAAAAACACTACAGCCTAAAAACCGTTATGGGGCAGTTCTACTCTCACATTGGTAATGGAAATTTAAGCACAGCCAATAACTATTCTCCCAAGGCCAACAAAAGGAGAATGTAAAGGGCTGCAATTAAAGACAGCATTATTTAGATATGTATACAGAGCCAGGTCTCCAAAATTTGCAACAGAGTTAGAGACTATACTGATCAAGACACTTTTCCATCATAGGGTAGCTCAGCCACCCCCAACTACAATATGCTGCATATTGTACAGAGATACAGAATTTAGATTCTGAACAAATTTGCAGTTAATTTTCTCATTGGTGTGCTCTTAGCTTTGATCTTTTTTAAGCCAGTAAGGAGAAGGGAGTTGTTTTAACTATGCAAAGCGCAATTGGTCTGTATGTAAAAACAAGACTGAGTGAAGAGTGAGGTTAGGTACCAGTGTATCTAGGTATATAACAAGAAACTGGCCTACAGAAAGCCATGCCTTTAGCAAGAAAGTTGTGGTGCACACAGTAAAAATACCAGCAAACATGCCATGAATTAATTACAGAGAGCAAAGGATTATCCACAAAAAGCTCCCATGCTCAGAATTCAAGTTAAATATTTGTATTTGTGTCAGTAACACTGATACAAAACAATGACCTTGCCAGAAACTTTTCACATTATTTGTGCCAGGTTAGCATCTACTTCCGGATATGAGGTGCTCTTGGCCTGCAAAATTATAGACTTGGAAATGAATGCATTTGTCTAGAACAGAGAGCCAGAGAGCAAAGGAACATGAGCTAAGAGTAGATGCTGACGCATAACAGCATATCAGTGGGAATAGGATAACAGTGGGAAAACCATTTCAAATGGGACCCCCGATGAATCATCTGGGTCAGTGGTTCTCAACTGGGGGCGACTTGCTCCCCAAGGGACATTTGGCAACGTCTGGAAACATTTTTGGTTGTTGAAACTTTGGGGGGCTACTGGTATCAATGACAGGCCAGAGATGCTGCTAAACATCCTACAGTGCACAGGAGACTCCCTCACAATAAAGAATTATCCAGCTCAAAAGGCGAATAGAGCTGAGGTTAAGAAGCCCTGGTCTAGGCCAAAGGCAGTGTTATTGTAATTGGGAAAAATGCTTTTTAACTCTGCTATATTCTCTACCTAATCTACCAGAAGAAACCATGGTGGGGTAGTAGTTAAGAGTTTGGCTGCTAACCAAAAGGTCAGCAGTTTGAATCCAGCAGGTGCTCACTGAAAACACTATGGGGCAGTTCTGCTCTGTCCTGTAGGATTGCTATGATTCAGAATCTACTCGAAGGCAATGGATTTTTTTTGTTGTTTTTATTCTACCAGAATGAAAACTTTCTGGTCAGGGAATTTGCCTGTATAAGTTCTTGCTTTATGACTAGCATCTACAACAATGCCTGGAAAATAGTAGGGTGTCAATAAAGATATGTGATGAATAAACAAAAGACTGAAAAATCACAGCAGAAGAGGATTTGGCAGTGCTCTGGTTGGTCTGAAATGTGAGGTGGGGGGGCAATAAAACTTAGCGAATCAGAGATGGTTGTGTTTGCACCCCCAGAGTCCTGACATTGGCTGAACATCCCAGGAAATGCATGCATAGAGCAAGAATAAAACAAAATAGATTATTTTCAGTTTATTTAATTTTATTCAGTAACAAGGAGGTGGAGAGTAGTACTCCCCAAAATAATTAAGTCAAAACATTCCATTTCAAACACATTCTCTCTCTCAGAGTGTGTCTAAAGGGACATTTTGCCATCATGTTGAATCATTAAACACCATTGTGGCCTTCACAGACTGTTAAGAGAAGTTAGCCAGTGATTGGCACCACATTCAATGGGTATCTAGTCCTTAAAGTTTGTATATTCTTGGTTAAAAATCCCAAAATCTCCACTTTTAGGAATTATCTGTTCACTTGTCTCCTTTCCCTAGTCAATCTCAAATCTGGTAAGAAAGTGATTGCTGATCAATCTGGTTGGTTTTAAGAAAATCGCTTCGTAGGAAAATGAAATAATTAGCCAAAAAATCACCAGTTTTTCCCATACATATCTATTTACAGGTTCAAGCTATTTACATGTTCAAGCTGAGGTGCACTTGTTGCTTCATATTTAGATTGGATTTGATTATTTAATTTCTCAATATTTTGTTTAATTTCATCTAATTTATACTGGTCTTCCTCTTGATATTTTTCCACTATGATGAACTAAAATGTAAAAACATACCTTTTCCTTCTCTTTCTCGATCAACACACCTGAATTGAATGTATTCTTGGCTATGATTTTTCAGAGAATATTAAATTCTTACCCTTTTTATAATGAAAGTCAATGAGTAATTCAGAGAGAAATCATACTACTACTAATAGAAAAATAGAGTAAATCACAAAATTGATTAAATTTCAAATAGTAGAAAGTAGGCATAAGTTAAAGTCATGTGGCTTGATTTAAATACTACCTATACCCCACCATTAAAGATGCTTTTAAAAATTACCCCTTAATACATCTTTGAATTACTCATTCATTTTACAAAAATTTTGGAATATCACTGCAGCCAGCGCAGAAGCCCAGTCATCACTGTGATACCGGAGCCTGGACGTGCCTCTGATACATGCTAGGAAAAGAATCATGCTCCCTTGTCCTGCAAGAACTTGTGCTAACTAAGTTTAGGAGGGTTGGTTTAGAGCCTTTTACCCTTAATCTTCTGTCCATGTTTAAATGATTTAATATACAACGCTGGTTCTTTTACTGTAGTTTTCTCATTCCTGAGTTTTTCACTTTGAACCATTTCTGAACTGTCTGGATTTCATGGTTTAGTGATTTTATTTTATTTTTGTTTTTCAGTAAGGGCCCATGGATATTTTACCCTCTGAATAATTTCATTAAAAAAAATTTATTGTGCTTTAAGTGAAAGCTTAAAAATCAAGTCAGTCTCTCATACAGAAACTTACACCCACCTTGCTATATACTCCTAGCTGCTCTCCCCCCTAATGAGACAGCACTCTTCTCCTTTCCACCCTGTATTTCCCATGTCCATTCAACTAGTTCCTGTTTCCCTCTGCCTTCTCATCTTGCCTCCAGACAGTTTCATGTGACAAGAAGCTCACTCCTCACCAGTATCATTTTCTGTCTTACAGTCCAGTCCAATCCCTGTTTGAAGAGTTGGCTTTGGCAATGGTTCCAGTCTTGGGTTAACAGTGCTCCAGGGACAATGACTTTTGGGGTCCATCTAGTCTCAGTAAGACCATTAAGTCTGGTCTTTTTAAGAGAATTTGAAGTCTGCATCCCACTGTTGTCCTGATCCATCAGGGATTCTCTGTTGTGTTCACTGTCAGGGCAATCATCGGTGGTAGCCTGGCACCATCTAGTTCTTCTGGTCTCAGGCTGATGTAGCCTCTGGTTTATGTGGCCCTTTCTGTCTCTTGGACATATATTTTCCTTGCATCTTTGGTGTTCTTCATTCTCCTTTGTTCCAGGTGGGTTGAGACCAATTGATGCACCTCAGATGGCCACTTGCTAGTGTTTAAGAGCCCGGACACCTCTCACCAAACCAATTGACATAGATGTCCCCTGAAACCATGGTCCCCAGACCCCCATCCATGCTACTCTGGCCTTCGAAGCATTTGGCTGTATTCAGGAAACTTCTATTTATTTATTTAGGTTTAGTCCAGTTGTGCTGACCTCCTCTGTATTGTATGTAGTCTTTCCCTTCACCTAAAGTAGTCCTTGCCTCCTATCTAATTAGTGAATACACCTCTCCCTCCCTGCCCACCCTTGTATTATCAAAGAATATTTTCCTCTGTGTTTAAACATTTTCCTGAGTTCTTATAATAGTGATCTTATACAATAGTTGTCCGTTTGCCACTAATTTCACTCAACATAATAATTGCCAGATTACTCCATGTTATGAGATGTTCATCGTAGCTTCTATCTTTTGCTATTGTAAACACTGCTGCAGTGAAAATGGGTATGCATATATCTGTTCATGTGAGGGCTCTTATTTCTCTAGGACATATTCAAAGGAATGGGATTGCTGGATCTTATGGTACTTCTATTTCTAGCTTTTTAAGGAAGTGCCAAATCGATTTCTAAAGTGTTTATACCACTTTACATTCCCACCAGCAGCGTATAAGTGTTCCGGTCTCTTCACAACCTCTCCAACATTTATTATTTTGTGTTTTTTGGATTAATGGCAGCCTTGTTGGGGTGAGGTGTTATCTCTTTGTAGTTTTGATTTGCATTTCTCTAATGGCTAATGATCTTGAGCATTTCCTCATGTATCTCTTAGAAGCCCAAATGTCGTTTTTGGTGAAGTGCCTGTTCATATCCTTTGCCCGCTTTTTAATTGGATTATTTGCCTTTTTGTGGTTGAGTTTTGCAGTATCGTGTAGATTTCACAGATCAGAAATTGGAAATGTCATAGCTAAAAACTTTTTCCCAGTCTGTAGGTAGTCTTTTTACTCTTTTGGTGAAGTCTTTGGATGAGCATAGGTGTTTGACTTTTAGGAGCTCCCAGTTATCTAGTTTCTCTTCTGGTGTTTGTATATTGTTAGTAATGTTTGGTATACTGTTTATGCCATGTATTAGGGCTCCTATCATTGTCCCTATTTTTTCTTCCATGATCTTCATCATTTTAGATTTTATATTTAGCTCTTTGATCCATTTTGAGTTAGTTTTTCTGCAGGGTGTGAGGTATGGGTTTCATTTGTTTCATTTTGTTGCAAAAGGTATCTAGTTATGCCAGCACCATTTGTTAAAGACACTGTCTTTTCCCCATTTAACAGACTTTTGGCCTTTGTCAAATATCGGTTGCTCATATGTGGATGGATTTACGTCTGGGTTCTCAATTCTGTTTCATTGGTCTTTGTATATGTTGTTGTACCAGTACCAGGCTGTTTTGACTACTGATGTGGTAAAGAAAAAAAGTATATGTCCTAAAATCAGGCAATGTGAGACCTCTCACTTTGTTCTTCTTTTTCAGGATTAGTTTATTTATGCAGTGCCTCTTTCCCTTCCATATGAAATTGGTGATTTGCTTCTCCATCTCATAAAAAATGTCATTGGAATTTGAATCAGAATTGCATTTTGTCTATAGATCGCTTTGGGTAGAATAGACATTTTTCAATGTTGAGTCTTCGTATCCATGAGCAAGGTATGTTTTTCCACTTATGTAGGTCTCTTTTGGTTTCTTGCAGTTTTTTATAGGTCTTCGACGTCTCTGGTTAGATTTATTGCTATCTTCTTGGGGTCTATTGCAACTGGTATTGACTTGGTGATTTCCTCTTCAGTGTTCTGTTTGTTGGTGTGGAGGAATCCAACTGGTTTTTGTATGTTCTTCCTGATAGTCTGCTGAACTCTACTATTAGTTTCAGTATTTTCCTTGAGGATTCTTTAGAGTTTTCTGTGTATAAGATCATGTCATCTGCAAATAGAAATACTTTTATTTCTTCCTTACCAATTTGGATGCCCTTTGTTTCTCTATCTAGCATAATTGCCTTGGCTAGGACCTCCAGCACAGTGTTGAATAAGAGTGGTGATAAAGGGCATCCTTGTCTGGTTCGCTTTCTCAAGGAGAATGCTTTCAGGCTCTATCCATTTAGGGTGATGTTGGCTGTTGGCCTTGTATAAATGGCCTTTATTATGTTGAGGAATTTTCCTTCTATTCCTATTTTGCTGAGAGTTTTTATCATGAATGAGTGTTGAACTTTGTCCAATGCCTTTTCTGCATCGATTGAGATGATCATGTGATTCTTTTCTTTCCTTTTATTTATGTGGTGAATTAAGTTGATTGATTTTCTAATGTTAAACCATCCTTGCATACCTGCTATGAATCCTACTTGGTCGTGGCATATTATTTTTTTTATATGATGCTCAATTCTATTGTCTAAATTTTTCTTGAGAATTTTTGCATTTATATTCATAAGAGATATTGGTCTGTATTTTTTTTTTTTTTTTTGTGGTGTCTTTGCCTGGTATTGGTATCAGGATTATGCTGGTTTCATAGAAAGAATTCGGAAGTATTGCTTCCTTTTCTATGTTCTGAAATGGTTTGAGTAGTGCTGGAGTAAGCTCTGCTTTGAATGTTTTGTAGAATTTTCCAGTAAAGCCACCTGGGCCAGGCCTTTTTTTTTTCCCCTTGGGAGTTGTTTTTCATTACCTTTTCAATCTCTTCTCTTGTTAGTGTCTGTTCAGATTTTCAACATCTTCTTGTGTTAGTTTATGTGGGTAGCGTGTCTCTAGAAATTTGTCCATTTTCTTTAAGTTTTCAAATTTGTTGGAGTATAGTTTTTCACAATATTGTATATGTTCCTTTTTATTTCAGCTGGGTATGTTGTAATATCCCCCATTTCATTTCTTACTTGAGTTATTTGCATCCTCTCTTGTTTTTCTTTTGTCATTTTGGCCAGTGGCTTGTCAATTTTGTTGATTCTTTCAAAGAACCAACTTTTGATTTTGTTGATTATTTCTATTGTTTTGAAATTCCTATTTTATTTATTTCTGTTCTGATCTTTATTATTTCCTTTCTTCTGGTGGCTGTGGGCTTCTTTTGCTGTTCTCTTTTTATTTGTTCAAGTTGTGTAGCTAATGTTTTGATTTTGTCCATTTCTTCTTTTTTGATGTGTGCATCTGTTGTTATAAATTGACCTCTGAGATCAACCTCTGCTGTGTCCCAAAGATTTTGTTATGATGTGTTTTCATTCTTGCTTGATTCTAGGAACTTTTTAATTCCTTCTCTATTTCTTCTATTATCCAGTGGTTTTTAAGCAGCATGTTATTCAGTTTCTATGTAATTGACTTTTTTTCTTTGCTCCTCCTGCTGTTAACTCTACTTGGATGGCATTGTGGTCAGAGAAGATCCTTTGTATTATTTCAATGTTTTGGATTTTGTTGAGGGGTGCTCTGTGGCCTAAAATGTGGTCTATTCTGGAGAACATTCCATGTGCTTTGGAAAAGAATGTGTACTTTGCAGCTGTTCAGTGGAGCTTTCTATATATGTCTATGAGGTCAAATTGGCTGATAGTGCCCTTTAGCTCTTTTGTATCTTTGTTGCATTTCTTTCTAGATGTTATGTCCTTTACCAAGAGTGGTGTGTTGAAGTCTCCTATTATTATTGTGGAACTGTCGATTTCTCTTTTCACTGCTGTTGGAGTTTGTTTTTTGTATTTTGGATCCCTGTCATTGGGTGTGTAGATGTTAATTATCGTTAAGTCTTCGTGGTGGGTCATCCCTTTAATCATAAACAAAGGGCCCTTCTTTGTCTCTTATGGTGGATTTTGTTTTAAAGTGTATTTTATCTGAGATTATTATTGCCACTCCCGGTCTTTTGTGGCAGCTCTTTGTGGATAAATATTTCCAATCATTTGATTTTTAATAAGTTTATGTTTCTGTTTCTAAGGCATGTCTCTTGTAGACACCATATTGATGGATCCTGTATTTTTAACCATTCTGTCACTCTGTGTCTCTTTATAGGTGCAATTAGGCCTTTTAAATTTAGTGTAATTATTGATAGGTGTGAGTTTAATGCTGTCATTTTGTATTTTTTTTGTGTGTGTGTGGTACTGACATTGTATTTATTCCTCTTACTCTCCTGTGCTGTATTCCTTTTGTTTCTGGATTTTTTTTTTCTTTTGTTTTTGTAGATTTTGTTTTTATTGAGATCTTATGTTTTTCTTCTTTATTTTGATTAGTAAGTTTGTTAACTTTCTTTGTGGTTACCTTGATATTTACCCTTATCTTTCTAGGTTTGAACAGTCTATTATTTCTTGATATCGCCTTGCCTTCCTCACCATCAGAAAGTTCTATACCTACACCATATATTTCCTCCTTTATTGTTCTGACATTGGTGTCATTTACAGATTAACCTCTCTGGTTCCCTGTTGCAATTCTTTTGGTTTTGGATAGTCCTTGAGAGTTCATTTCCTAGGTTGGTATCTGGCTTGTACAATCTTGCATCCTAGATTCAGGCTGTGGTCTGATGTTGTTTGTTCTCAGACTAAAGGACTCCCTTTAATAATTCTCTTAAGTTTTGTTTTTTACTTATTCTGTTAATTTCTGTTTATCTGGAAATGTCCTAATTTCACCACCATATTTGAATGAAAGTTTTGGAGGATATATTTTTCTTAGTTGGCAATTTTTTTCTTCCAATGTTTTATATATGCCATCCCATTGCCTTCTTGCTCACATGGTTTCTTCCAAGTAATCAGAGCTTATTCTTATTGCTTCTCCTCTGTATGTGACTTTTTGTTTTTCTTGAGCTCATCCCAGAATTTTTTCCTTGTCTTTGGTTTTAACGATTGTGACTATATGCCTTGGTGATTCTCTTTTGGGGTCTATCCTATATGGGGTACGTTGAGCTTCTTGGATGGTCAGCCTTTCATCTTTCATGATATTAAGGAAGTTTTCTATCAGTAATTCTTCAATGATCCTCTCTGAGTTTTCTGTATTACCTCCTCCCCCCGTTCTCGAACTCTAATGACGCACAGATTTTTACTTTTGATAGTATTCCACATAATTCTCAGGTTTTCTTCATTTTTCTTCTTTCTTTTCTTCTGATTTTCCCTCAAACAGTGTTGTATGCAAGTGTTTGTCTTCAATATTGCTGACCCTGTCTTCCATCATTTCAGACCTGCTCCTTAGCCCTTCTATGACACTGTCCATTTCTAAATCTTGTTTTTTATCTTTTGGATTTCTAATTGTTGTTTTTGTATGATTTCTAGTTGTGAGTTTATTTTGTTCCTGTATTATTTTCCTGAATTCTTCTATTTCTTTGTCTGCATTTTCATGAATTTGCCTTTTCCATGAATTGGTCTATTATTCCTCATTTTTGTCCCCTTTTTTCTTTACCTCTTGGATGTCTCTGAATACTAGAGCTCTGAGTTCCCTGTAAGGTAGTTCTAGTGCTTTTTCTTCTACTGGAAAGTCATCTGGTGTTTTATTTTGAACCCTACTGGAACCATCCTGTCCTTTTTTTTTTTTTTTTTAATTTTTAAAAATATGTTTTGATATTGTCTGCTGTCTTTGGGACATTCAGTAGTTATTTTCTTTGTTTATTGGTTGTAGATCTGTTTTTTTTTTTTTTTTTGTCCCACTCTTTTGTTTTACTTGGGTATGTCCAAGCAGGCAGTCTGCTCGTTCTTTGTTGTTTGCTCAACTGTGGTCATGATACTTTTCACCCCCTTGTCCAATGATTAGTTCTTGTTTCTCAGCTATGGTGTAGCAGGACAGGTCCAGCTGAAGGAGAGGAGTTGTGGCACATACTAGGGCCAACAGGGCAGGCTGGGTATCAGTGCTAGGCAGGTTCCAGTAGGCCATGTCTGTGCTGCTTGGGATTTGATGTTCAGTGCAAGGTGCAGGTAGGCAGGGAGGAGGGTGAAGGTTGTAATGTGTGGAGCTAATATGGGTGTGAGAAAGAAGGGAGCAGAGAAACAGGAGCCATAAACAAACAAACAAAAAAAAGAGTGCTAAGGGAGCTTACCATTGAAGTGGAGAGATGAAAAACCAAGGAAGGGAGGAAAACAAAAAAGAATTTTAAAAAGTGAAAAAGAAATAAAAAGTAACCAATAAAAATTTGAAAAGAAAAGCCTCCTGGGGCCCCACTGGTGTGGCTGCAATGACTAGGGAGTAGCTCCCAGGCTGGGCAGTATAGCCTGGCTAGAGGGGCTATACTGGTCACACAGTGCCAGGTATTCAGGAGAAAGGAATAGAAAGTAGGTATAGACAGAAAAGAACTGAGAAATGAAGAAAGAGAGAAAGAGAAAAAACAAAGAAAAACAAAATACACCCTGGGATCCCACTGACTGGGGAAGTAAGTGGCTCCTAAGCCCAGTTAAAAGGGGTCCCAAGCTGCAAAAAGAAAAAGAGGACAAACAAAACAGAACAGAAAAAAAAAAAAGGCCTGGGATCCCACCAGCGTGGTATCTCAGGCTGGGGGAGTAATTCCCCAGTCTAGTGGCATTTCACAGACTTTCCAGAAGAACCAAAATGGCACACAGAGCCAGGTATTCGAGGGAAAGGGAGTGGAAGGTGGTGCGAGCAATGGAAGAAAACAAAAGAAACAGCAACAGACAAATGGCACTCAGGTAGCTGACTGGTGTGGGTGGGGTGAATCCAAGTGTCTGGGGTGGAAGCAGATGCCTCCCAGTCAAGAGACTGCAGCAGGTGGGAAGCACAGGAAGCTGAGCGGAGAGGGAAGAAGGGAGAGTTTAGGAAAGCATATATTCACTGGTTACTGGGTGCTCTGTCTCCTGCTGGGAACTTGGTGAAACTGCTTTCCTGTGCCCCCTGTTCACTGATCTCCAGTGTGAGCAGGGTAATTCCAATCAACACAGATGCTGCATTTCCTGGGTGATGGAGCCACCACTTCCAGCCTGGAAGTGCAGAAGTAGAGCAGTGGGGAGAGGATGAGAGTAGGAAAGCGTTTATCACTGGTTACTGGGTGCTCTGTCTCCTGCTAGGAGCTCCATGAAGCTGCTTTCCCGTATTCCTCTTCCACCAATCTCTGACAGGAGTCCAAGATGGCAGATCTGTGCTGTGTTAGCTGATAGGGACCCTCTGCATGTATCTCTCCCTGCTCTCTGTCTCTGTAGGTTTCTTACTTTATTTAGTGCTTGGCTGAGTTCTTTATCTCTTCATCTGACACTTCGGGTTCCAGGACTGATGTTTGTCTTTGTTTCACTTAGCTTTACAGGTCTTTGCTGTGGAGGGGGAAACCTTGGTGGTGTAATGGTTAAGTGCAGTGGCTGTTAACCAAGAGGTCAGCAGTTCGAATCTGCCAGGCGCTCCATGGAAACTCTATTGGGCAGTTCTACTCTGTCCTATAGGGTAGCTCTGAGTCGGAATGGACTCAAAGGCAGTGGGTTTGGTTTTTGGGTTTTGGGGCTGTGGAGGAACGGTATGGTGTTTCTGTCTATGGCACCATGTTGGCCGGAAGTGATCCAGAATCCCAGGGCTTCTTCTTTGTTGGGACTTTTTAAATTACGTTATCAATCTTTTCTTTTCCTGTGGGTTTATTTAGTTGTTCTACCTGTTTGTGTTAGTTTAGCTAGGTAGTGTGTTTCTAGAAATTTGCCCATTTTCTCTAGGTTTTCAAATTTGTTAGAGTACAATTTTTCATAGTAATCTGATATGATTCTTTTAATTTCAGTTGGATCTGTTGTGATATTGCCCATCTCATTTCTTGTTCAGGTTATTTGCTATGTCTCCTGTTTTTCTGGATTTTGTTAATCATATCAAAGAACCAGCTTTTGGTCTTCTTAAATTTCAATTGTTTTACTGTTGTCTATTTCATTTAATTCTGCTTTAATGTTCAGTATTTGCTTTTTTCTGGAGCCTGAGGATATCTTTTGTTGCTCTCTATTTGTTCAAGTTGTAGGGATAATTCTTTGATTTTGGCCCTTTCTTCTTTTTGGATGTGTGCATTTATTGATATAAATTGACTTCTGAGCACTGCTTTAGCTGTGTCCCTAAGGTTCTGATAGGAAGTGTTTTCATTCTCATTGGATTCTATGAATTTCTTTATTCCGTCCTTAATTTCTTCTATAACCCAGTAGTTTTTGAACAACGTGTTGTTCAGTTTCTGAGTGTTTCATTTCTTTCCATGCTTTTTCTGTTATTGATTTCTCCTTTCACAGCTTTATGATCAGAGAAGATACTTCATAATATTTTGATGTTTTGGATTCTGTTAAGGCTTGCCTTATAACCTAATATGTGCTCTATTCTACAGAAGTTCCATGTGCGTTGGAAAAGAAAGTATACTTTGCTGCTCTTTGGTGGAGTGTTCTGTATATGTCTATGAGGTCAAGTTGGTTGATTGTGGCATTTAGATCGTCTGTGTCTTTAACGAGTTCCTGGATATTCTGTCCTTCACTGAAACTGGTCTGTTGAAATCTGCTACTATTATTGTGGAGCTGTCTTTCTTGCTTTTCAAGGCTGTTAGGGTTTGTTTTATTTATCTTGAAGTTCTGTCATTAGGAAGATAAATATTTAATGTGGTCATATCCTCCTGGTATATTGACCCTTTAATCATTATTTAGTGTCCCTTCCTTATCCTTTGTGATGGATTTCACTTTAAAGTCTGTTTTGTCAGAAATTAATATTGCCACTCCTGCTCTTTTTTGATTGTTGTTTGCTCGTTATATTTTTTCCATCGTTTGAGTTTTAGTTTGTTTGTGTCCTTAAGTCTAAGCGTGTCTCTTGTAGGCAGCATATAGATGGATCCTGCTTTTTTTAATCCATTCTGCCTTTCTCTGTCTCTTTATTGGTGCATTTAACTTTTTATCCATTCTTCCATTCTCTATCTCTTTACTGGTGCATTTAGTCCATTTACACTCAGTGTAATCCATTTACACTCAGTGTAATTATAGATAAGTATGGGTTTTAGTGCTGTCATTTTGATGTTTTTTTTTGTGTGTTGTTGACAGTTTCTTTTTTCCACTAAATTTTTTTGTGCTGAGTAGTTTTTCATTATACATTGTCTTTTCCTCTTTTTCATTGTTGTTGATTTTGTTTTTGCAGAGTCTTAATATTTTTCTTGTATTTTATTTTGACATGTAGGATTGTTAGTCTCCTTTGTGGTTACCTTAATATTCACACCTATTTTTCTAAGTTTAAACCAAATATTTATCTCTTCATATTACCTTGACTTCCTCTCCATATGAAAGATCAAAGACTACATTATTTAGTCCCTCTTTATTGATTTAATGTTGTCATCTTCTACATAATGACATCGCTGTTTCCCTGTTTTGTGCTTTCTTTTTATCTTGATTTATTTTTGATTTCCCTATCAGAGTTGATATCTGGTTTCTCTGTCCTGCATTCTAGTCTTGGGTTGTTATCTAAAGTTTCTTATTTTCTAACAAGAGGTTTCCCTTTAGTATTTCCTGTAGTTTTGGTTTGGTTTTTGCAAATTCCCTAAACTTCGGTTTATCCGGAAATGTCCTAATTTCACCTTCATATTTGACAGTTTTGCTGGATATATAATTCTCAATGGCAATTTTTTTTTTTCCTTCAAGCCTTTATATATGTTATCCCATTGACTTCTTGCCTGCACGGTTTCTCCTGAGTAGTCGGAGCTTATTCTTATTAACTCTTCTTTGTAGGTGACTTTTCATTTATCTGTAGCCAGTCTTGAATTTCTCTTTATCTTTGGTTTTGCAAGTTTGATTATAATATATCTTGGTGACTTTCCTTTGGGATCTACCTTGTGTGGTGTTCAATGAGCATCTTGGACAGATACCTTTTCATGTTTCATGATATCAGGGAAGTTCTGCCAACAAACCTTCAACAATTCTCTCTGTAGTTTCTGCTCTCCCTCCCTGTTCTGGTACTGCAATCACTTGTAAGTAATTTCTCTTAATAGAGTCCCACATGATTCCTAGGGTTTCTTCATTTTTTTTTTTTTTAATTCTTTTATCTGACTTTTCTTTGAATATATTGGTGACAAGTGTTTTATCTTCAGTCTCACAAATTCTGGCTTCCATTGCCTCAATTTGGATCCTCTAACTTTCTATTGAGTTGTCTAATTCTGTAATTTTATTGTTAATCTGAACTTCTGATTGCTGTCTCTCTATGGATTCTTGCAGCATATTGAGTTTGTCATTATGCTCTTGAATAACCTTCTTAATTTCTTTGACTATCTGTGTGTTCCTTGGCTTGTTCTGCATTTTTCCTGATCTCTTGAAGAGCTCTATATATTAATCTTTTGTATTCTACCTGTGGTAATTACAGGAATATCTCTTTGTCTGGAAGACTTTGATTCTTTGTTTTGGGAGCTTGTTGAAGTGATCATGTTCTGCTTTTTTATGTGATTTGATATTGACTGTTGTCTCCAAGCCATCTATAAGTTATTGTATTAATGTATTTTATGTTTGCTTACTATGTCCTAGCTTCTTGCTTTGCTTTGTTTTGATATGCCCAAACAGTCTGCTTGAGTGAGCTATCTTGATTATTGGCACCTTTGAAGCTTTAATGTTCTGTCACCAGATGGCTAGAGCTGTTACCAGGTATATGAGCCTAGGAGTCCATTCGCTTTTCTTGTATGGATTCAGCTCAGGTGTCCAGGTAGTCGGTCACCAAATGTGTGGTGCAGGCTCTCACCTAGTCTTAGAGGAGCAGGAGTAACTGGTATAGGCACAAGTGTCTGGTTGCAGCAGGGGGTCATGCTCTGAGCCAGTCAGGTAGCTGACAACCATTGCCTGAGTGTCTCTGAGGAAAGCATGTCCCTGTTCCCTAGAGCACACAGGTGGATGGGCTCTGCAGCCGGACTATGGGCACCAATGCTTTTGGCTGTAAGGCCCGGGAGGCACCACTTATCCTTGGACCCCTGTCACAAGTGGCTAAGTGTTATGGGTAGAGCCACCAGCCTCAGGACCCTGATGTGGGTAGGTGAGGACCCTACTAAAGGTGTCAAACTTCAAAAACCCACCTTCCACAGCACAGCTGAAACAGTGGAAGTCAGACTGTTGCAGTATGCCAACAAGGGCCTAAGCTGCTGAAACAGCTATGCACAGTTCCTTCGTCTTAGTCGTCTAGTACTGCCATAACAGAAATACCACAAGTGGATGGCTTTAACAAAGATAAAATTATTTTCTCACAGCCTAGTAGGTTACAAGTCCTAATTCAGGGCATCGGCTCCAGGGGAAGGCTGTCTTTCTCTGTCAGCTCTGGATGAAGGTCCTTATCCTCAATCTTCCCATGGTAAAGGAGCTCCTGAGGCACAGCGACCCCCTGTCCAAAGGACGTGCTCTGCTCCTGGTGCTGCTTTCTTGGTGGTATGAGGTCTCCAACTCTTTGGTTGCTTCCCTTTCCTTTTATCTCTTGAGAGGTGAAAGGCAGTGTGGGCCACAACCGAGGGAAAATCCCTTTACTTTGGATCATGGATATGGTCCGAGCAACAGTGTTACATCCCACCCTAATCCTTTTAACCATAGGCAGAGATTATGATTCCTAACATACAGGAAAACACAAAATGGAAGGTAACCACACATGGCCTAACCAAGTCGACACATTTTAGGGGGGCACAATTCAATCCTTTATATCCATGCAGGGGCGAAAGGCATTCAAATCCATGGACCATTTGTGCCTGTACAGGAGCCACTTCTGCCCTGAGTTCCCAGTTTAGGGGAGCTAGCAGATTATTTTTTCACCATTTGCTAATTTGTTCCTTCTCCAACGCCAGGGGATCAGGTCTGTAGGGCACCTGTTCCTGCTCTGTCAGTTCCAGCAACTCCTCACCACTTCTGAACTGTCTCTCCCTCCCGTTGCCATTCAGTATAGTTCTTTAACTTTGCCTTTGATAGTCATCGCTCCTAGCTTGTCATATATATAATCAACTCACTTGTTTTTTCAGGTCTTTTTTGTAATAGGGACCACTGGAAGCACCTCATCTCTGAATAATTTTATTTTTTGTGTCTGTTTGTAGTTTTTATGCTTGCATGACATTTTATGTGATTATATATTCCAGTGTTATACTTCTTTTTTTTCCTCCAAATTTTGTAGATATTGTTTCATTGTCTTTGATACTGAATGTTGTTATGGAAAAGTATGAGACAAGCTTAATTTTTTTTTCCTATTTGTAGATAAAGTAATTTCTTCCCAGAATTCACTTTCTTGAAGTTTGGTGACTGAAATAGTGTATGTCTCTGCGTTTGTTGTTCTATAGCTGTCATAATCAGTGCACCATTTTTGCTTTTGACCAGCAGATTGTATTCAGGCAATGTTTCTTCTCTTGTTATCTCTATATGTTATATCTCTATTCCATTTGTTTGATTCTCTACTTCTGTGGTTCTTTATAATATTTTATTCCTGTTTCATGTATCTACTATAGTCTTTATAATTTCTGTGTGCTATCACTTGGTATTCACCTTAATCAAAACAAGCTTCCATTCTACATCATTATTTTAATGTTTTTCAGCTGTATCTGGTCTGTTCCTTAACATTTTAAATTTGTTAATTAACCTATTTATTAATTAACCTAATGTTGCCCTTTTTAGTCTCAATTTTGTTTTGCATTAAAAATTATTAGTCATTTTAATCTATTTCCTACTATTTTATGTTTCAGCTTTTCTGTTTTGAATTGTTATATATGTTAAATTCTTCTCTAGAGAGAATTGCTATTGGGAATTTTCTTCTATTTCTTGGACGTTTTTCAAGTTTGGGTTCTTCATCTGTTTTGTTTGCAAGTTGAATTTCTCTGCCCTCTACCTCCCCATGGTATAGTTGCATAGTTGCCATGCTTTTCTTTGCATTTTTCTCGTGTTTTGAGTGGACGAATTGCCAAGACTGTGTGTTTTTTAGATTGTGTGTGTAGTCTCATCACCCCTATCCTCATCCTCTGAGACGTGGTCTACTTTTCCTTCCATTTACAGCTTGCAGTCTGAGCATTTTGTTTTCTATGTATCTTTTATTTTTTCCCTGTAGCTTCAAAATATGGGAGAAACAGAGAGTTTCACATTGGTTATGTGTTCCTTTCTTTTGTAATTTTTCTCCTTAAATAGGAAAATATTGTTCATGTTTTTATGTTGCCTTTTTAAATTTTTTTCCGCTTTGCAGTCCACCTTGGAAATCATTCCACATCAGTATACTTAGATCGATCTTCCTTTGCTAATTTGCTGTGTATAAACTTAGTAAAGATGTGTCATTTTTTCTTTACAATTCTAGTATTATTTTTAAAATCATTTCACAATTTTCATGAAAATGCATAATGAATTATTGGAAAATACAAACTAAAAACTATGGCCAGGAAAGAAAAACAGAATACAAACAGAAGTTTAGGAATTATGTGAAATAATCAAAACTTGATGATAGTTATATCATAATCCCATCATATTGTTTTCTTATAACTCTAGGCACCTCATTTTAATTACAATGCAGAATTAATTTTCTGAAAAAAAGATTTTCAGTGTGTATTTTTTTAATTTGTAAATGCTTTACTATTTTTCTAGCAGCTATTTTTGCACACAGTAACATTGAATAAAGTACTTTCACAAATGTGGAATTGTCATTTATATTTTATTTTATAAAAATAATAGTTCATTCAGCATTTTAGAATATCTGATATCTTCTGCCCTTATATAAACTTATGGTTTGCCTACTCCAGTTTTTTCTTTTAAACCGAGTTCATTTTTGCTGCATCTATATTAAAACAAATAGGTGCTCCAAAGCCCTTCTTCTTCAGATGTTGCTTATTGCACATCTGCTTATTTGCCTTTGGATTCCTTCATAGTGAGTACAATGATTGATTTTCTAACCTTGAAGGCATAAATAAAGCAAAAAAATTCATCAGTTAAACTCTACCAATAATAATAACACTTCACCATGTATTCAATCACACACTTAAAGAAAAGTTATAATTTTAGAGAAATTTGTTAATTTGAAGCACGTGTAGTCACATACATGGGCCCCCTTTTAAAAATGGTCATAACTGAATTTTTTAATAGATTTTTTCTTTTCATAAATGTCTAGATCATGAGCATCAATTAATCTCTAACACTTCCAATTCTCCACAAACAATTCCCTCTCGTTGTTGTTGAGTCAATTCCAACTTACAGTGATTTTTAGGATAGAGTAGAACTGCCCTGTAGGGTTTCCTAGGCAGTAATCTTTAATTGAGCAGATTGCCATGTCTTCTCTCCCACAGAGCTGTTGGTGGGTTCAAACCATCGGCCTTCTTTTAGCAACTGAGAGCACTAACTATCGTGTAACCAGGGATCCTTTTCCAACTGTCTTAAAAATCCATCACAACTCATAGCGATCCTATAGGACAGAGTAGAACTGCCCCATAGGGTTTCCAAGAAGGGGCTGGTGAATTCGAACTGCCAACCTTTGGGTTAGCAGCCCAGCTGTTAACCACTACCTTATCAGGGCTCTTCATCTTTCTTATTCCTCCCAAATTCAGTAAAATCTTTGGCCAATAGCAATGACGGTAGGTTGCTGTTGTTGTTGTTAGGTGCCATTGAGTCAATTCCAACTCACAGCAGCCCTAAGCACAACATAATGAGACACTGCTGGGCCCTGCACCATTCTCACAGTCATTGCTATGTTTGAGCTCCATTGTTGCAGCCACTGTGTCAATCAATTTCATTGAGGGTCTTCCTGTTTTTAGCTGACTCCCTACTTTAACATCAGGAACAGGTACCAATAGTCATAATAGGGCCAAAAGCTAAATAAGGGTATTTTCTCTGCAAATTTATTTGGTATTTCTTGTCAGAGAAGGAATTGGTATCAAAGTAAAAGCAATGCATGTTGGATCTAGTCCCTGGGTATGAGATACCTATATTTGATCACCATATCAATTTATATTCAGTTTCAGAAACAAATTATGTGTTCACTCTTCCTAATCACTCATTGTTTCTCCAGTAAACACCTTGTATCCTCTCTCCATAGTAGTATATTCAGTAATTTAAGATGTTATCATTGATTAACATATGCTAAATTGCCATTAAGTTCATATATTTTAATTAATTTGTCCCCAAAGTAAAAAAGTTTAATCAACTTTCTACCAGCACAGTTTCTCTTTTACTTAAGCTTTCAGATTTTCTGGTCTATGTCCTTCCAAAGCTAGTGAGAAGAGCTTTCAGCAAATTGATTTACAGGCAGTTGAAGTTTTACATGCTCATCTGGTCTCAAGAATCTCCCCTACCTTTACGGCAAAAGAGATTTTAGTCCCTTCGACATGTCTAATTTATTTAAACATGCAGTGGAAAGATCATCGACTTTGGAATTAAATCACTTTTCCTCAAGTCACATCTCTGCTACTTACTAGATATGTGACCTTTGCTTAGTCACTGCAACTATGTAAGACCCTCCAGTATCTTCACCTTAAAACAGGAATAAAACTAGCAATATTCTACAGGTTTTGTAAAGATTACACAGAATAGTATACATTAGTCATTTGACAAAACCCTTAACACATAATGAAGACTAAATAGGCCTTAGAAATCTCACCTGCACCTTTCACTTCAACAATGTTTCAATAAGCCAAAGGATTGGGATTATTCATAAAAATTTTTTGCAGTGAAATCTAGTCATCAAATTTCAACCAAATATTTTCCTGACAGTTTTCCTGTGTGTTTCAGTTCCTTACAGATGGAGAATCTGATTTATACCTGTTTGAATCTCAAAACGTGGCACAAAGAAGAAATCCAATAAATATTTAAGGATAATCACTTTAATTATGATGTAACACTATTGAGAAATTTAAGGTTGCATAATTGCCATGATGCCAAATGAGCAAATGCTTACATTGCCAAACCAATAAGCAAAATTGCAGGAACAACAACTTAGCATATAGCAGTTTATCTGACATTAGTAGGATCTCAGTAGATAATGGAGAAAGTCCCCCAGATGATTTGTTCCCAGAGAGTGGCTCCAATTAACCTCTACAAAAAGGGAAACCCTGAGAAAAGTTTCCCTCAAACTGAGTATAATTTCCTTTGGTTAAAACAAATCACATTAGAATTTAATTTTGGTTTCCAAAGGAAGGAAATTTCAAACACACCATAAATATTAAATTAAAACTAACACGGCTTCAGAATACTAACATATGTTATCTGGGAAAGAACAATTTTTTTTAATTTAAATATAAGTACACACACATTTATGTATTTAGAGTCATGCAATGGTGTGTTCCTGTATTTAAAACACACTTTTATCACATTTTTTTTTTCTTTTTCCCAGAGTAAGTACTGAACAGAAGATTGCAGATTTTTGACTCCATGGAATCTAGGAAATGGAATACAGGAGGAGTTTATTTCCTCTTCAGTGGTGTCATTGAGAAACGGCCAAATACTACAGATTGAATCGTGTCACCCCAAAATGTGTGTCGACATGGCAAAGCCATGATTCCCAGTATCGTGTGGTTGCCCACCATTTTGTGATCTGATGTGATTATCCTGTGTGTTGTAAATCCTAATCTCTATGATGTTAATGCCCCACACAGTTGTCAGTTTGTCATAATTTGGTGGCTTTTATGTGGCTGTGAAGCTGGAAGCTATGCCAAAAGTATTTCAAATACACGGAGATTCACCTGGTAGACAAGTTTCAGTGGAGCTTCAAGACTAAGACAGGCTAGGCAGAAGGACCTGGAGGTCTACTTTTGAAAAAAATTGGCCAGTGAAAACCTAATGAATACCATTTGAACATTGGCTGATATAGTGACAGAATATGAGTCCCTCAGGTTGGAAGGCACTCAAAATACCACTAGGAAAGAGCTGTCTCCTCAGAGTAGAGTCAAACATGGAATTTCAAACTATGAATCGAGGAAAATTGAAGGTTATCAAAAATGAAATGGACTGGATAAAGATTGATATCCTAGGCATTAGTGAGGTGAAATAGGCTGGTATTGGTCATTTTGAATCAGACAATCATATGGTCTACCATGGGGAGAATGGCAAATTGAAGAGGAATGGCATTGAGTTCATAGTCAAAAAGAGCATTTCAAGATCTATCCTGAAGTAGAACGTTGACAGTGACAAGATAATATCCATATGCCTACAAGGAAGACCAATTAAAACGACTATTATTCAAATTTACGTACCAATTACTAATGCCAAACATGAGAAAATTGAAGATTCTTACCAACTTTGGCAGTCTGAAGTTGATCACACGTGCAATCAAGATGCACTGATAATTACTGGTGATTGGGACTCCAAAGCTGGAAACAAAGAATAAAGATCAGTAGTTGGAAAATACGGCCTTGGATGATAGAAACTATACCTAAGATTACAGAACAGAATTTTGTAAGACCAATGATTTCTTCATAACAAATAACTTTTTTCAACAACATAAATGTCGACTGCACATATGGACCTCATTGGATGGATACACAGGGATCAAATTGACTGCATCTGTGGATAGAAACTATGGAAGAGTTCAATATCATCAGTCAGAACAAGGCCAGGCACTGACCATCAATTGCTCATATGCAAATTCAAGTTGAAGCTGAAGAAAATTACAACAACTCCAAGACAGTCAAAATATGACCTTGAGTATACCCTACCTGAATTTAGATACCATCTCAAGATAAATTTGATGCATTGAACACTAATGACAAAAGACCAGACAAGTTGTGGAATGACATCAAGGACATCATACATGAAAATCAAGATGTCATTAAAACCTTAGGAATGAAAGAAAAGGCTAAAATGGATTTCAGAAGAGACTCTTAAATTTGCTCTAGAACAGAATCGCTAAAGCAAAAGGAAGAAATGATGAAGTAAAACACCTGAACAGAAGATTTCAAAGGGTGTCTCCAAAAGTAAAGCATTACAATGAAATGTGCAAAGATCTGGAGTTAGAAAATCAAGAGGGAAGAACATGCACAGCATTTCTCAAGATGAAAGAACTAAAGAAAAAGCTTTGAGTTGCAATACTGAAGGATTTTAAGGGGAAAATATTTAATGACAAAGGAAGCATCAAAAGAAGATGAAGGAATACACAGTCATTGCACCAAAAAGAATTGGTAGATGTTCAACCATTTCAGGAGGTAGCATATGATCAAGAACAAATGGTATTGAAGGGCCACACTGTAGCTACACTGAAGGAAATGGCAAAAAGCAAAGCTCCAGGAATTGGCTGAATACCAATTGAGATGTTTCAACAAAGAGTCGCAGCACTGGAGGTGCTCATTCATCTATGTAAAGGAATTTGGAAAACAGCTGCCTGGCCAACCAAGGGGAAGAGATCCATATTTTTGCCCATTCCAAGGAAAGATTATCTAACAGAATAAAGAATTACTGAGCAATATCATCAATATCAAATGCAAGTAAAATTTTGATGAAGATCACTCAGGAGCAGTTGCAGCAGTACATTGGCAGGGAACTTCCAGAATTCAAGTTGGTTTCAAAAGAGGACATGGATGTCAAATAGATTCTGGCTGAAAGCAGAGAATACCAGAAAGAGATTTACCTGTGTTTTATTGATTATACAAAGGCACTCAACTCTGTGGATCATAACAAATTAGGGATAACATTGTGAAGAATGAGAATTCCAGAACACTTAATCGTGCTCATGAGGAACTTGTACATAGATGAAGAAGTAGTCATTCAAACAGAACAAGGGGATACTGCATGGTTTAAAATCAGGAAAGGTGTGCATCATTGTTGCATCCTTTCACCATACTTAGTCAATCTGTATGTGGGGCAAATAATTCAAGAAGCTGGACTTACTATATGAAGTACATGGATTCAGGATTTGAGGATAAGTTATTCACAACCTGCAATATGCAGATGACACATCCTTGCTTGCAGTATGGATTATACCTCAGTATAAAGAAAACAAAAACCCTAACAAATGGACCAATAAGCAACATCATGATAAAGGGAGAAAGGGTTGAAGTTTAAAGGATCTCATTTTACTTGGATACGCAAGGAATGCCTGTGGGAGCAAAGATTGGGAAATGAAACAATGTGTTACATTGGGCAATCTGTTGCAAAAGTCCTCTTTAAAGTATTGAAAAGCAAAGATGTCACATTAAGGACCAAGGCGTGCCTGACCCAAACCATGATATTTTCAATTGCCTTATATGCATGCAAAAGCTGAAAACGACTAAGGAAAACCAAAGAAGAATTGACACCCTTGAATTATGGTTGGTGAAGAATATTGAATATATCATGAACTACGAGACGAACAAAAAAATCTGTCTTGGAAGAAGCTCAACCAGAATGCTCCTTAGAAGCACTGAAGGATGGCAAAACTTCATCTCACATACTTTGGACTTGTTATCAGGAAGGACTAGTCCCTGGGGCAAGACATCTTGCTTAGTAAAGTACAGGGTCAGCAAAAAAGAGGAAGACCCTCAATGAGATGGACTGACACAGTAGTTGCAAAAATGGGCTCAACCATAAAGCATTATGAGTATGGCCTGGGACCAAGCAGTGTTTCGTTCTGGTGTACATAGGATCACTATGAGTCGAAACAAACTCAGGGGCACCTAACGACAACAGTGATGTTAATGGGGCAGGACTTGATCTATAGCATTAGATTATACCTTTTGAGAATCATGCATAGAAGAGAGATACCTCATTACCACTGAGAAAGATGAGCCAGGAGTGGAGTGGGTCTTTTGGACCATAGGTTCCTGCAATGAGAAGCTCTTAGATGAGTGAAAGTTTGACGACAAGGACTTTCCCCCAAAGTTAAGGGAGTAGAAAGATTTTTCTAGATCTGATGCCCTGAATTCAGACTTCTAGCCTCCTAAAGTGTGAGGGAATATATTTCTTTTTGTTAAAGTCATCCACTGTGGTATTTCTGTTACAGCAACACTAGATAACTGAGACAGAATTTGGTGCCAGGAGTGGAGTGCTGCTCTAATAGATAACTACAATATGGAAGCAGTTTGGGAATTCAGTAATGGGTAGAGGCTGGAATAGTTTTCAAGTAAAAGCCTAGATTGCCTTGAAGAGACTGTTGGTGGAATTATGAACATTAAAGACAATTCTGGTGAGGGCTCAGAAGGAAGTGAGGAGAGAAGTAACAACAGAGACAACACAGAGAAGTGGCAGCAGCAGAACCAGGAGGCTGGCGCAAGATGGCACGGGAGCTGACCCACAGAGTGACAGAGCTGAGTGCCTTTGCACAGGAGGCTTTCTGGCAGAGTGGGCTGTCTCCAGGCACTTATTGGTGGAGCTAGCATTGCCAACCCATGGTGCAAGAGAGCTGAGTACCTTTATGCTGAGGCTTACTGGTGGATTGGGTGTCTCCATGCACTTATCAATAGAGCTAAAGAGTTTTGGAAACCTTGCCTGAGCAGATCGGATGCCTGTTCCACCACTGTACCTTGGAAGCAGATAACTTGTATGAAGCAGAATTTTGCCCAGGGTGGAATTTGGATTTGAAGTTGATTTAAGACTTTTGGAATGATATGATGGGGTGCATGTGTTTTACATGTGGCAATGACATGAATTTTGGGGAGCCAAAGCATGAAATGTTTTGGATTAAATTGTGTTTCCCAAAAATTGTGTGTCAACTCGGGTAGGCCATGATTCCTGGTATTGTGTAGTTGTCAACCATTTTGTGATCTGATGTGATTATCCTATGTGTTGTAAATCCTAACTTCTACAATATTAATGAAATAGGATTAGAGGCAGTTAGGTTAATGAGGCAGGACTCAATCTACAGGATTAGGTTTTATCTTGAGTGAATCTCTTTTGAGATAGAAAAGAGAGAATAGAGCAGAGAGGAGAGGGACCTCATTACACCAGGAAAGAGCCAGGAGTGGAGTATGTCCTTTGGACCTGGGGTTCCTGTGATGAGAAGTTTCTAGACCAGGGAAAGACTGATGACAAGGACTTTCCCCAGAGCCAACTGAGAGAGAAAGCCTTCCCCTGGAGGTGGCATCCTGAATTCAGACTACTGGTCTCCTAAATTTTGAGGGAATGAATTTCTGTTTGTTAAAGCCATCTACTTGTGGTATTTCTGTTAGAGCAGCATTAGACACCAACATGCTACACAAAGTAAAATGTCAGTCATACATTGAATTCATCACTGACGAAGTGCAGGTGGTTAAAATTGATCAGTTTGTTCTTTAGAATATAATTTACCTCTTGTAAATTGATAAGATGTGATAAAATGATTTGGTTGATAAAATGTGACTGAGTTAACACATAACCAGTGTTGTACTCTATGCTTTAGGCAACATCTCCCTACCTCCTGCACACTGCTAATCATGCTAGATAACCAATATAAAGACATAAAGTCATAAACACTCGCAAACCCAGCAAACTAAACATTTTTTTTCTCTCAACCCTCTCTGCTCAACATTACACTCAGCAGAAAATGACTTACCTTGATGTGTTTTTTGAATGAATGATTGAATGAAGGCATGAACAGTTAAATGGATGCCATCGAGCCCTATTTATGTGAAACTACAAAATATGTGCATGTAGGTCCTGGAAAGAACCTTAGAAACAAAATCTAACCCATTTGCCTACATTTCACATACAAGAAAACTAATGGCAAGTGAGGAAATGATCCCCCATCATTCCAAAGAAAAACTTTGTATAGTTTACCATGATTTTCATATATGCTGAAAGATCGTATTAATATTGCTGCCGTTGGGATTTATACATTCAAAAGTTAGTCATAACAAAAAAGTTAGTCATAAGAAAGAAAATTACCTTTATTTTGTATCGTGCAAAATCATCTAACTCTGATCTCTAAAAATAAAACTAAATAAAAAATTCATGAAAGACACAGCTGTAAAGAAAAAAGAGAGGTTAAAGTTGATGAGACAAACTCTAAATAAATATGTAAGTATAGGAAACTTATTTTACATAAAAGTTGTATTAAAAAAAATGTAAAACCTATCTAGAATGTACTACATGTGTCCTAAGAGTATAGATTTAAACGATAGGTGTTTATTAAACAATATCCATGCTACCAGCAATGAAATAAAGAAATCTTGAATTTAATATTGAATGAATGATGACAAAGGAATTTAGCACAAAAGCATCTGGCTAACTAAATGATAAAGACAATTTAGTATGTGATCTATTATAAAGTGCATTAAGTGATGATTAGCAGCAAATTTTGAAAATATATTCAAATAATATTAGTGTCTCACTGGAGAGGCAATATTCATAAGAAACCACCATTAACTGTAAATTTCTGCATAGCAAATATTTTGGGGTACAAAAACAAAGTATTTTTCTCACATTATGTAGAGAACTTATTCTTTCATTGCCAATGTTAATTCTCACTCCAAATCGAGACTGAAAGAAATGTATAGGGGTTGACTTCACTCTCTGAACTTGTTGCTTCTGTTTTTTGGTGTTCTTCTAGACAAATGAGCATTTGTGAACCTAGCCAAAGATTGACATGAAATTAAAAAAAAAAAAATTATTCACAGAATCATCAAACTTTGAAGTCTTTTATTGGCCTATATGGTCTTAAATAATACACAGATCCTGTGATTGACTATGGTTAAGATGTTTTCCAGTAAAGCCAACGAAGCATGCCTAGGATCAGCAGCTGGGAGAGAAATATGGAATTGGAACTTATCGAGCTGCTCTGCTGTTCCAAACAGATGTCTGGGTCCCAATAATTGCCCCGGGAGATTCTGGTAGCAACTGCAATGTGACACAAGTCTTAAATCGGTTTTCTCAAACTTTAGTGTGCTTACCAAGAATGCCTAGGATATCCCATATCAGATTCCCAGAAATAGGAATTTGATCCAGCAATCCAGGAAGGGGATGCAGGAATCTGTATTGATAAGCTGTCCATCTCAGTTAGATGGGGATCAAGAAAACCTCTCAGAGAAATTATGTAACATTTCATTTTTTCAGATCTTCGAGTCTTTTTATGCCCATTGCTTTGTTCAATACTGGGATATTGATAATTGATTTAGAGTCTTCCAAACTACATGAGTATTTGGTTGTATCAAGGGGGAAGGATGGTCTGAATTTTATTTTGCTTTTATTCTTATCAGCAGATATACCAACTATAAGGCTCAAAGAGCTTCAGGGAAAACATTGCCTCCCTCCAATTCTTCTTGATATATATTAGGAAATATTCTCTCACCAGAAAAAAAAAAAAAAAAAAAGTATTAAACTCAAACAAGCGGACCAGGGGCATTGACTAGACTCCTACAGTGGCAAAGAGAGAAGCCCACGGGCAAGACAATACCATAGTCCAGCTTCAAGAATGCGAGGAAAGAAATGTATGTACACGAAGTGTACTTTGACAGCATGTGTTAGTATACAGGGAATCTACAGTGTACATCCAAGAGTTGATGCAACAGACTTTTCTGGAACCTCTTCCTACCAACCAGATAAATTAAGCTTCACAGCTAACATGGCTTCTGCAGTGTTTCTACAGAAATGAGCTTTTTAACACCTTCTGAAGGCTGTGCAACTGATCACAGGGAATCTTGATAAGAAAACAAAGAAGCACATCCTGTTTCCATTGGATGAAGAAAGCACTAGCACTTATAAGCCATTAAGCCATCATCACAACCTTGCCTGAAGAAGATAACAGAGCTGTTTTCTCGTCAACAATGCTTTTATAGCATCTCTTCAATTTTGGAATCATAAAGAGTTCAAGTTATTTTTTTTCTTAATATCTCTTTTATGCTATTACGATGTCATTATAATGCAAAATGGAAATTAGGTGACAGAGTATGAAAATGCTGCACGTGTGCACTTTAAAATATTGCCATATAGTGGAAACAAAAAAACATTTTCTGTAAGTGTGCTGACAGCTAGAAATTTTACAGCAGAGATCTCTCAGAAGTTATCTGCAAATTTAATATATTAAGGAAATATATCATGTACTCTACAAGAAAAGAATTGCAATGATGAAAAGAACATATACACATACGCATATATACATATGTATGTTTTCTAGGCTAGATTTTGTAAATATATATTGAAATATATATACGTATAAACCTCGTCTCTGTACTTAGCCCAATTCACAGGCCAGTGTATATTCCTAGGTCTTTTCCAGGTCCTCTTTCCCACGTCTAGAAGAAAACGACCTGAAAATATGTCAAAATTATTGTCTAGTAATATCCTTTTAAAAAGCCATTGAATATTGGTGCAGATTTATCTATTTGTGTTCCTGCTTTTGGTTATTTAGGGTATATACCTAGAAGCAGAATTTCTGAGTCATATGGAAACCCTGGTGGAGTAGTGGTTAAGTGCTACAGCTGCTAACCAAAGCGTTGGCAGTTCGAATCCACCAGGTGCTCCTTGGAAACTCTATGAGGCAGTTCTATTCAGCCTTACAGGGCCTCTCTGAGTTGGAATCGACTCGATGGCACTGGGATTTTGATTATGGTAATTCTATGCTTAATTTTGGGGGAGTTGCCAAACTGATTTCCACAGTGGCTGTACTATTTTATAGTCCTGCAGCAATGGGTGAGAATTCCAGCTTCTCCATATTTTCACCAGCACCTGTTGTTTCCCCTGTGTGTGTGTTTCATCATTGCCATCTTAGTGGTTGTGAAGTGCTATCTCATTGTGGTTTTGATTTCTATTTCCCTAAATGAATAATAATACTGAACATCTTTTCATGTGCTATTGGCCATTTGTATTTCTTCTTTGGTGAAATTTGTATTCAAGTCCTTTCCTCATTTTTTTAATTGGGTTGTCTTTTTGTTGACGTTGTAGAAGTTCTTTATATTCTGGATGTTAAACCCTTATCAGATACATGTTTCTGAAGTGAAGTCTTGACACATGCTACAACATAGATGAACCTTGTAAGCATTATGCTGAGTGAAATAATTCAGTCACAAAAGAATACACATTGTATGGTCCCACTTACATGAACTTGAACTACCTAGAATAGGGATAAAAAATGTTGTTTCAAAATTCTATCTCCCTTCTAGACTGGCCCACCACCTTAGGGAACCACACAGAATATGAGAGCCTCAACCTTGGTTTGCCAAGAACACACTTTCCTCAGTGTGGTAATTTTAACAAATAAGTAGAATCCACGAGGCAATGTAGATATACTACTACATGATTTATTTTCTTATCTGGTCTTATCAGAGTAACCATGAGAGACAATGGTTCTATAGAACTTCAGAATTTTCTAGTAAGTGTATTTATACCAAAAGAAAAAAAAATTCATGAACTATCACTTACTGTATTCTCTCTTTGATTTCTTTCATTTTTCTACCTTGTGGATTTTACTTCATTGTTTTTTCCTCTACAATAAATTGAATAAGGAAGAATCCAGGTACTCCAGTTAATTCCATCCACAACTATGAGTAACCATTACCAAGCAATTTTACAAGCAAAACATCCTTTTTTCCTTAAGTTGTAATATTGCTATGCATATTTTAAGACAAGAAAAAAAGATATATTTACCAATAAGATCAATAACATCTATGCTCTACAATAAGCATGTGGTTTTATTCAGTCTTTTAGGTCTTCTGTTATGTACTAGAACAGTTTGAATGGGTAATACATATATTAATACAATTGCTTAACTGAGAGCATTCAAGAGACTGAAAAAACAAACAAAGAAACTACATCTCACTAGATGGAATTCCCAGTTTTGGTGGTCAGCAAAGCAAAAGGTGCCTAATATAGCTCTAGCTTCATACAAGGATTCAGGTTCTCATTTTTATTTTAATATATTTATGAGAAACCAGGGCCCAGAGATAACTAGGTTTTTTATTTTTTTATTTTTTTTTTTGCAGGAGTGCATGTAAGCGTGTATGCACGTGCGCATTCCTTTAAATCAGTTGCTTTGGCTTGACCTCAGTAAAGTTACTTAAGAAATATATGCTATTCCATATTCATTTTAAAATGGGTCCTTTTGATATAAATAGTGTTATACCAAAGAAACACTAGTTCCTATGGTTTTACAAACCCTTCCTTTTCTCTTTTATCCATCAAGAACGTTAGCAACCACATTTCCTCTATAAGAGTTTTTTTTTTAATTTTTTAAACTGCAATGGATATTTTAATATTCCCTGCTTCTGAATTCATTGATGAGATATTTCTGATAAACCAAGTCTCTCTAGGTAAGAAAGGTGCTACTAACAGACAAATCATAAGAACTATGTGCCTTCTCACAAAGAAAATATTCAGGCAGCTAACAGATACATGAAGAAATTCTCACCACCATTAGCCATTAGAGAAATGCAAATCAAAACTACAATGAGATACCATCTCACCCCAACAAGGCTGGCATTAATCAAAAAAACACAAAATAATAAATGTTGGAGAGGCTATGTAGGGACTGGAACACTTATACACTGCTGGTAAGAATGTAAAATGGTACAACCACTTTGGAAATCAATTTGGTGCTTCCTTAAAAAGCTGGAAATAGAACTACCATGCAATCCAGCAGTCCTACTTCTTGGAATATATCCTGGAGAAATAAGAGCTTTCACATGAAAAGATATAGGCACACCCATGTTCATTGAACCACTTTTACAATTAAAAAATAAACAACCAAGGTGCCCATCAACAGATGAATGGATAAAAAAAGTATGGTATATTCACACAACGGAATAATACTCAACGATAAAAAACAATGATGAATCCCTGAAACATCTCATAACATGGAGGAATGTTATGCTGAGTGAAATCAGTCAATTGCAAAAGGATAAATATTGTATGAGACCACTACTATAAGAACTCAAGGAAAGGTTTAAACACAGGAGAAAACACTCTTTGATGATTATGAGGGTGGGGAGGGAGGGAGAGAAGTATTCAGTAATTAGATAGTAGACAAGAATTATTTTAGGTGAAAGAAAGCACAACACACAATACAGATGAAGTCAGCACAACTGGACTAAATCAAAAACAAAAAAGTTTCCTGAATACAATCAAACACTTCCAGGGACAGAGTAGCAGGGGCAGAGACCTGGGGACCATGGTTTCGGGGGATATCTAGGTCAATTAGCATAACAAAATGTATTAAGAAGGCATTCTGCATCCCACTTTGGTGAGTGGAGTTTGGGGTCTTAAAAGCTAGCAAGTAGCCATCTAAGATGTGTTAATTATTCTCAACCCACCTGGAGCAAGGGAGAATGAATGAAGAACACCAAAGACACAAGCCCAAGAGAAAGAAAGGGCCACATAAACCAGAGTTTCCATCAGCCTGAGACCAGAAGAAATATATGGTACCTGACTACCACCAATGACTGCCCTGACCGAGAACACAACAGTGAATTCCTGATGGTGCAGGAAAAAAGTGGGATGCAGAACTCAAATTCTAGTGAAAAGACCAGACTCAATGGTCTGACTGAGACTGGAGGGACCCCAGAGGTCATGGCTCCCAGACTCTCTGTTAGCCCAAAACTAAAACCATTCCTGAAGCCAACTCTTCAGACAAAGATTAGATTGGACTATCAGACATAAAATGACACTGTGTGCCTCTTAGCTCAAGTAGACTATGTGGGCAGCCCCTGCCTGGAGGTGGAATGAGAAGGCAGAGGGTGACAAGAGTCATTTGAATGGACATGGGAAATACAGGGTGGAAAGAAAGAATGCGCTGTCACATTGTAGATAACAACGTATACGTAAGTTTCTGGATGAAGACTGACTTGAATTGTAAATTTTCACTTGAAGAACAATAAAAAAAAAAAAGCTTATGTGCCTTGTAATGAATCCAATATTTCTAATTCACTTTCCCCTCAAGAATGCATTTACTTTCCACTTTGCTTTAGAGTTGAGCACTCAATCATCTGTCAGCATGTGTTCTTAGGGTGACATTTCTGAAGTGATGAAAGTAGAATTTTAAACAGGAAAAAGAATCTTAACAACTACATTTAGTCTAAAAGTCTGTCAAAGTAGATCTTGAATATCTGTATGGTTATAACATAATTAGCTCCAAGAGAGTGAGAGAAAGATAAAAACACAATTCAGCTAGACCGGGTATCACATGCGTTTGTCCTGGATAGAGAGTCATTTGCGATGTGTTTAATTTAACTGAGTTAATAGAGAGGTATGTCTTGATTCCATCCTGTATTGTGTTTTATACTTGAGAAAGTACTTCAATATGTATTATCACATTGGATTCTCACAACATCTCCATGAGATACTAAGTATTATGCCCACTTTACAGGTGAGGAAATTGTACTTAAAAGAGGTGTTAAGAGGTTTATTTGCTGAGGTTTACGCACTGGGTATCTGCAGAGTAGGAAGTCAAGCTAAAGTTGTTTCCTGACTCAGCACTTAGCTGCCAATAGGATTGCTATCAGTTGGAATTGACTCAGCAGCAACAGGCCACGGGTTATGCTGAGGCACCTTGGGTTAGAGAGGAGTTGAATCAGTCACTGATTTTCACTGTCTTTAAAATATTCATTTAGAGTTCTGTCTTCTGTAATAAAATTTGTTCACCAATACTAGGGGCGTCCCACTCGCAAAATTCTCACAGGTTACAGAAAATCGGAATAATCAATTGTCAATCTGACTATGAATATATTGATACAGCATGATAAATTCCAGAGAATCATATGTCTACAATTGTAAAATATAATTTTTTTTGTAGTAAGACTTGGTAAAAGGGTCAATACATGAGTCTTTGATTCTCATTCAGTTTCTGTAACAGACAGAAATGTTTTTTACAAAATTATTCAGTATAAATCTCAGATTGCTCCTCAGAATCAATAGAAGGAGTTCAGATGATCTAGAAAGGAAAATTCAAATACATTTTAGAAATTTATAACATTTTTATTTGCACATGGTTAATAATGGCTTCAATCAAAACATAATTTCTTGCATAAAAGATGAGTGTGAAACAGGTGTCTTCACAGATATTAGTAAATACTTCTTTCCTTTGAGGAAATGCCTGTTTTCACTTTCCTGGATTCATTAGTAAGATATTAAAAGTCAGAAACCATATCTATACCTTTTTGGAAAAAATTATTTTTTTAAAATTCAAATGTTGTTTCTTGAATGTTAACAATTTGACAAAATTCTTTGGAAGAAGCATATGTAATACCAGAAAGTATCACATAACATAGAGAAAAGAATATGAATACAATAAACATTGTAAATACTAGTTTAAATTTTTTTAATTAAAAATAAAAGTTAAAACTAAATTTAAAAAATAAATTAATTATAATTAAAAGAAAATCCCAGTATGTATTAAGAAAGGAAGATCTCATATCCCTTCTAAAACTTTGTTTTCTTTTGATGTCAGAGATTAGGCCAAGTACTGGAATTTATACACAGATATATTAAAAAAAAAAAACTTAAAATGGGGAATTTGATATGTAAATCAATAATCACAATACAATGTTATATGTTCCATTACAGAACTAAGCATAATGGTCTTTTCACTTACAGAAAAGAATTATGTAACCTGTACTAGCTGTTGAAGGACTGGAAGACTTTGTCATGTGAAAAGGCATTTCAGGGAAGGAAATCACTGGTATAATTGCATCAACACATGAGAGAAAAACCGATACTAGTGAGTGGTTAAAATGCTTTTCATTCAGTGCTGCTATACAAGCCAATTACACTGCTGCCCATGACATGATTTCAGGAGATTGGTTAACATTTCCTGAAAAAAGCATGGCCCCCTTACATGTCTGAAGAAATCTTTATACTTCTCAACTCAGATAGTCAACTTTAAAGGCAAAGATAAAAATTAAAAGTCTACCCCAGAGAAGTAAATCATTTCAATTTTAACACCTTAAATTAAATAATTTTGTAATTTTCCAAAATAGTGTAAAAAGGAGCACAGGATAAGAAAAGAGGAAACACAAAGGTAAGAGTAAATAATTACCTAAACATTTACAGACATCATGAGGACTCAAAAGAAGAGTAAAACTTTGAGAGGGATGAGAGACATTTTGAAAACAAGCTGGTCATGCTACAAATGTGTTCTTTGTGCTGGGCTTAGTTCAGAGCTATCTGTTCTTTTCCTATCTTTCTTCTGTATTTCTCAGTGGGAAATACTTTCCTTCCATGCTTTCTTGTTAGCAGGAAGCAAGTGTGTGCTGGACAGGAAGTTTTAAACGGGACTATGGAAGCATACCACCACCTCCTGTCAGTTTTTCATACTACTGTGGCTTGTATGTTGCTATGATACTGGAAGCGCTGCCATTTGTATTTCAAATACCAGCAGGGTTACCCATAGTGGGTAGGTTTCAGCAGAGCTTCAAGACTAAAACAGACTAGGAAGAAAGGCCTGGTGATCTACTTCCAAAAATTAGCCAATGAATACATATGGATCATAACAGAACATTGTCTGACTCGCTTGCTTTGGACACAATATCAGAAAGGATCATTTGCTGGGGGAGGACATGATGTTTGGTGAAGTGGGGAGCCAGCTCCTTGGTGAGATGGACGGGTATAATAATTGCAATGGTGGACTCAAACACACTGGCAATTGTGAGAATGACACAAAACCAGGAAGTGTTTCATTCTATTGTACATAAGTTCCCCATGAATCAGAGTCAATATCAAATTCTACGGTCCTGTAGGGTTGCTGTGAGTTGGAATTGACTCGACAATGGGTTTGGTATTTGATTAACTGTTGTTTATCCCTTCGAACTAATATAAGGTCCTCTGGTCAGGGAATTTTTGTTATTGTTGTTGCTCACTGATGAAACCTTTGTGCCTAGAACAGTGCCTGGTTATAGTGAGGTTATAATGAGAGTTCAGTTAAAAGTTGTTGCAAGAAGTCAGCAAAAAAGGGGACCCTCAACAAGATGGATTGACACAGTGGCTGCAACAATGGGCTCAAGCATAACAGCAATTGTAAGGGTGGCTCAGGACCAGGCGCTATTTTGTTCAGTTGCGTATAGGGTTACTATGAGTTGGAGCAGACTCCATAGCACCTAACAACAGCACAACCACAAAGACCAAATTATTTTTCGCTTTAAATTTTTTGTTGATAAAATGTTTTTTCATTAATGGAATGCATGTTGAATCATCGAGACTCTCTGAATTGAGTGTGTGACCCTCTGAACTTGAAGGAGGGGGTTAGGATCGGTGGGATACATGTGACCCTATGGACTCTATACTCTGGGGATAGGATTGGTGGGATGCATATGTCCCTCTGGCCTCCGGAACACTTCTGTCCCTGCATACTCTGTTACAGGTTGGTGGGACACGTATGCCCCTATGGGATGTACCAGGATGCACCACCTTTTGCAATTTCCTGTAAAAACAGTAATTTGCAGCACACACCAATTTCTTCCATTTCAAACAGTTATATGGGCCCCTCCTGACAGCTGCAAGTACCCTCAGTAGAAAAGTAGTTTCTCAAAAATTCCAAGAGGCAAAGAATGTAACTTGGCCTGATATGTCTTTTGGGTAAGGAAAAGGTTAATGAATAAAAAAATATAAACCCAAGAGCACAATGCCAGATACAGCGTAGGCACATGAAACATTTTAGAGAGATGCAGACATACTTAGATAAAACCATTGGCAGTTTCATTCATTAAGTGTTTGACCTTGGGTTTCCTTAACTTTAAAATAGAGATAGGGAAGAATAACTGGCTTTGATGATTGTCTTCAAAGTAGCACTAGTAAATGGGCAAACAATGCCTGGTACATAATAAATGCTAAATACATGGTAGCCATTAGAGTAATTCAGAGTGAGTGGCTTGTCCAGGAAGACAAATGCTAGATTTCCATAGAGCCAAGTGTCTCCACAGAGAAAATAACCTAGTTTCAAAATGCCAACATAGGAGACGAGAGGCCACATCAGTACATGGAATTCCCCAGTAGGGCAATTAGGACATGGAATTCCCCAGTAGGGCAACAGGACAATTAGGAATAAACTCGTTATAATTAGAACGTGGCTACAGGAATTAAAGATTTGAGATTCAGAATGTTTTGCATTGGCTTTTATTCATAACTGCTTATGAGAACTCTCATTTTTCCAAAGTGTACCATCCTGAGGGGATCCCATATCACAAAATGATCATGTCTAAGGCAAAGACATTTTCATTAAAAAAGGAGATAGAGAGCTAGATTACTGTTCTTTTCTTATTTATAAGAAATGAGTCTCATAGCATGCTGGATTTAAGTAGTGAGACATGTAAGGCCAGGAAGTGAGCTATACTTGGCCTGGGGAATGAAGTGAGGGTCTTCAGCAAATGCCCATTTTGACCCAAATGACCATTCCCCAAAGTGCCTGTTTTTCCTAATTTTCCATATTCAGCTAGATTTTCAAAACATTTTTTTAAAAAAGATAATTAAAACACAGATCTGTTCAATCAACATTATGCAGGCAGGCAGTGTATATAAAACAACCCTAAATCAATTTAGAAGTGAATAATTGCATTGAATTTTAGTAAAATTCTCAAATTTTTACATTAGATAATTGAAGATTCAATTTTATTAAAATAGTAAAATTACATTATGCAAAGTTGTTTTATTTTCTTTGGCTTTTGTAATGTTCTTTCCATGATAAAAGAATGAAAATGAAGGAAAGAAAATAGAGTAATACCTTCCACAGAAATTTATATAGAAATCAATTTATACAATGGACACCAAGTACTGGTAAATAACTGCAACGTTATAATTGTTGTTGGGTGTCACTGAGTCGATTCCGACTCACACTGACCACATCTAACAAGATAGAAATGCCTCATCGGGTTTTCTTGGTTCTAATCTTTACAGGAAACCCTGGTGGCATAGTGGTTTAGAGCTACAGCTGCTAACCAAAAGGTAAGCAGTTGGAATCCACCAGCCGCTCCTTGGAAACTCTGTGCGGCAGTTCTACTCCATCCTATAGGGTCGCTATGAGTCAGAATCAACTCGACGGCAACAGGTTTGGTTTGGTTTAATCTTTACAGAAGCAGATAGATAGTCAGGTCTTCCTACCGTGGAGCTGCTGGGTGTGTTCAAACCAACAACCTTTCTGTTAGCAGCTGAGCTCTTAACCATTGCACCCTGGGGCTTCTTAACCTTATTGTAAAACCACAAAATTACTACTCTACTCAATACAACAGAGATGTAAGCAGTGACTTCAATGTTTAAATATATAAATAAGTTTATTTACCTCATGTCATAGTTGGGATACTCTAGGAAGCAGACTCCAAGAAGGAGTTTATTGTGTCGGATGTTTACTAGGAAGCACCCTTAGAATTAACACTAATGGAATAGAGGGAAAGGAAGCAAGATTGGCAGAGGAAGAAGTCAAACTGTGATGGAGGCAGCCTAAAATAATCACACAAGGGATTTTACAGCTAAAATAAACATGAAAAAAAAAATTCAGGCTTAAATGGCTGATTCTTCATAATCCTACACTCTCTTCTATGTTCATACGTCTTTGGACATTGCCTGGCCTGGGAAGAGTATGACTGTGAACAAGATAGTTCCCTGTAGCTAAGGCAATATGGACAGGCTGAGAGTTGAAGGTTGTCTGCCAACAGGGCTCCCCACAACTGGAGCAACAACCTTTTCCTCCCACAAAAGGAATCAGAATAGTTCCCATCTAATATTCTTTTCATCCTTAAAGAACAAGTGCTTACAACCCTATGTTGTTGTTGTTAGGTGCAGTCAAGTTGGTTCCGACTCATAGCCACCTTATGTACAGAAGAACGAAATACCACTCCAACATATTGCATCCTCACAATCTTTGCTATGTTTGAGCCCATTGTTGCAGCCACTGAGTCAATCCATAGGGTTGAGGGTCTTCATCTTTTTCACTGACCCTCAAATTCACTAGCCACTCTTTAGAAACCTTATGGCACAGTTCTACTCTGTTCTGTAGTGTTGCTGTGAGTCAGAGCCGATTCAGAGGCACACAATGGCAACACACAACTACTTTACCAAGCACAGTGTCCTTTTCCAGAGACTGGTCCCTCCTTAAAACATGTCCAAAGTTTGTGAGACGAAGTCTACCCATGCTTGCTTTTAAGGAGCATTCTGATTGTACTTCTTCCAAGACAGATTTGTTCGTTCTTTTGGTAGTCCATGGTATGTTCAATATTCTTTGCCAACGCCACAGTTCAAAGGCATCAATTCTTCTTCAGTCTTCCTTATTCATTGTCCAGTTTTTGCACGCATGTGAGGAGATTGAAAACACCATGGCTTGGGTCAGGCGCACCTTAGTCCTTAAGGTGACATCTTTGGTTTTCAATACTTTGTGTCTTTATTTCTTGACTGCTGCTTCCATGGCTGTTGGTTGTGGATCCAAGTAAAATGAAATCCTTGACAAAATCAATCTTTTCTCCATTTATCATGATGTTGCTTATTAGTCTAGTAGTGAGGATTTTTGTTTTCTTTATGTTGAGTTGTAATCCATACTGAAGGCTGTGGTCTTTGATTTCCTTCAGTAAGTGCTTCGAGTCCTCTTCACTTTCAGCAAGAAAGGTTGTATCATATGCATAACACAGGTTGTTAACAAGTCTTCCTTCAGGCCTGATGCCCAGTTCTTCTTTGTATAGTCCAGCTTCTCAGATTATTTTCTCAGCATACAGATTGAATAGGTATGGTGAAAGATATAACCCTGACACACACCTTTCCTGACTTTAAACCATGCAGTACCCCTTTGTTCTGTTCGAACGACTGCCTTTTGATCCTGCTACAGATTCCTCATGAGCACAATTAAGCGTTCTGGAATTTCCATTCTCCACAATGTTATCCATAATTTGTTATGACCCACACAGTCAAATACCTTTGCTTAGTCAATAAAGCACAGGTAATCATCTTTCTGATATTCTCTGCTTTCACCCAGGATCCATCTGACATTAGCAATTATATCACTGGTTCCACGTCCTCTTCTGAATCTGGCCTGAATTTCTGGCAGTTCCCTGTTGATGTACTGCTGCAGCTGCTTTTGAATGATCTTCAGCAAAATTTTGCTGGCATATGATATAAATGATATTGTTCGATAATTTCCACATTATGTTGGATCACCTTTCTTAGGAATAGGCATAAAAGTGGATCTGTTCCAGTCGGTTGACCAGGTAGCTGTCTTCCAAATTTCTTGTCATAGACATGTGAGTGTTTCCAGTGCTGCATCCATTTGCTGAAACATCTCAACTGGTATTCTGTCAATTCCCAGAGCCTTGTTTTTCACCAATGTCATCAGTGCAGCTTAGACTTCTTCCTTCAGTACCATTGGTTCCTAATCATATGTTACCTCCTGAAATAGCTGAACATCGACCAATTGTTTTTGGTGTAGTTACTGTGTATTCCTTCCATCTTCTTTTGATGCCCTACATCATTTAATTTTTCCCCATAGAATCCTTCACTATCACAATGGGAGGCTTGAATTTTTTCTTCAGCTCTTTCAGCTTGAGAAATGTCAAGTGTGTTCTTCCATTTTGGTTTTCTATCTCCAGGTCTTTGCACATGTCATCATAATACTTCACTTTGTCTTCTCAAATTGATATTTGAAATCTTCTGTTCAGCTCTTCATCATTTTTTTTTCTTTTTTTTTTTTTATCTACTCTACGTTGAAGAGCAAGTTCAGAGTCTTCTGTGACATCCATTTAGGGCTTTTCTTTCTCTCCTGTCTTTTTAATGAACTCTTTCTTCAGGTATGATGTCCTTGATGTCATTCCACAACTCTTCTGATCTTTGGTCATTAGGGTTCAACGTGTCAAATTTATTCTTCAGATGGTCTCTAAACTCAGGTGGGATATACTCAGGGTCATACTTTGGCTCTCGTGGGTTTGTTCTAATTTTCTTCAGTTTCAACTTGAATTCTTGTACGAGTAATTGATGTTCTAATCCGCATTCAGCCCCTGGCCTTGTTCTGACTGATGATATTGAGCTTTTCCATTGTCTCTTTCCACAGATATATTTGATTTGATTCCTGTGTGTTCCATCTGGTGAAGTCCACTTGCATAGTAGCTGTTTATGTTGGTGAAAAAAGGTATTTGCAATGAAGAAGTTGTTGGTCTTGCAAAATTCAATCATGCCATCTCCAGCATCGTTCCTAAGAGGCCGTATTTTCCAGCTACCAACCCTTCTTTGTCTCCGACTTTCACGTTCCAATCACCAGTAATTATCAGTGGATTCTCGCTGCGTGTTTGATCAATTTAGACTGCAGATGTTGGTAAAAATCTTCAATTTCTTCATCTTTTGCCTTAATGGTTGGTAAGTAAATTTGAATAATAGTCGTATTAGCTGATCTTCCATATAGGTGTGTGGATATTATCCTATCCTGATAATGTTGTATTTCAGGATAGATCTTGAAATGTTCTTTTTGACAATGAATGCAATGCCATTCCTCTTCAAGTTGTCATTCCCGGCATAGTAGATCACATGACTGTGTGATTCAAAATGACTAATACCAGTCCATTTCAGCTCACTAATTCCTGGAATATTGATCTTTATGTGCTCCATTTTATTTTTGATGATTTCTAATTTTTCTGCATTCATAGTACATTCCATGTTCCAATTATTAATGAATGTCTGTAGCTGTTTCTTCTCATTTTGAGTCATGCCACATTAGCAAAGGAAGGTCCTGAAAGTTTGACTCCACCCACCTCATTAAGGTCAACTCTACTTTGAGGCGGCAGCTCTTCCCCAGTTGTGTTCTGAGTGCCTTCCAATCTGAGGGGCTCATCTTGTGGCACAATATCAGACAATGTTCAGCTGCTATTTATAAGGTTTTCTCTGGTTAATTCTTTTCAGGACTAGACAGCCAGGTCCTTCTTCCTAGTCTGTTGTAGTCTGGAAGCTCAGCTGAAACCTGTCCTCCATGGGTGACCCTGCTGGTGTTTGAATATCAGTGGCATAAAGTCCAGTATCACAGCAACACACAAGCCCACAAAGTACGACAAACTGAGAGATGCATGGAGGATATATATTTTTTACTTATGTGTAACATTAATGATATTGTTCAATAATTTCCACATTCTTCTGGAACACCTTTCTTTGAAGTGGGCACAAATATGCATCTCTTCTAGTTGGCTGGCCAAGTAAGAATCTTTCAAATTTCTTCACATAGAAGAGTGAGCACTTCCAGTGTTGCATCCATTTGTTGAAACATCTCAGTTGGTATTCAGTCAATTCATGGAGCCTTGTATTTTGCCAGTCTCTTCAGTGCAGCTTGATTTCTTCCTTCAGTACCATTGGTTCTTGACCATATGCTACCTCCTGAAATGGTTGTACATTGACCAATTCTTTTTGGTACACTGACTCTGTGTATTCCTTCTGTCTTCTTTAGATGTATCCTGCATTGTTATTTTCCCTATAGAGTCCTTCAATATTGTAACTTCAGGCTTGAATTTTTTCGTCAGTTTTTCAGCTTGAGAAATGCTGAGCATGTTCTTCCCTTTTGGTTTTCCAACTCCAGACCTTTGCACATTTCATTGTAATACTTTATTTTGTCTTCTCCAGCTGTCTTTTGAAATCTTCTGTTCATCTCTCTTACTTCATCATTTTTTCCTTTCACTTTAGCTATTTTACATTAAACAGCAAGCTTCAACGTCTCTTCTGATATCCATTTTAGTCTTTTCTTTCATTCCTGTCTTTTCAATGACTTCTTGCTTTCTTCCTATACGATGTCCTTAATGCCATTCCACAACTCTTCTGGTCTTTGGTCATCAGTGCTCAGTGTGTTAAATCTATTCTTGAAATGGTCTCTAAATTCAGGTGGGATATACTCAAGTTTTTACTTTGGCTCTCATGGACTTGTTCTAATTTTCTTCAGCTTCAACTTGAACTTGCATAAGAGCAATTGATGGTCTGTTCTGCAGTTGACCCCTGGTCTTATTCTGACTGATGATATTGAGCTTCCCAATCATCTCTTTCCACAGATGTAGTCCTATTATTGATAAATATTTTCATCTGTTTCTTCTCATTTTAAGTTGTGCCATATCAGCAAATGAAGATCCCAAGAGCTCCAGGAATTGAAGGAATATTAATTGAAATATTAAAAAAAAATGGATGCAGGCCTGGAAGTTTCCACTAGTCTATGCCAAGAAATTTGGAAGACAGCTACCTAGCCAACTGACTGGAAGAGGTCCATATTTATGCCTACTCCCAAGAAAGGCTATCCAACAGAATGCAAAAATTATCAAACAGTACTAATATCACAAGCAAGTAAATTTTGCTGAAGATCATTCAAAAGCAGCTGCAGCAATGCATCAACAGGGAACTTCCAGAAATTCAAGCTGGATTCAGAAGAAGATGTGGAACCAGGTATATCATTGCTGATGTCAGATGGATTCTGGATGAAAGCAGAGAATACTAAAAAGATGTTTACCTGTATTTTATTGATAATGTAAAGGCATGTGACTATGTAGATCACAACAAATTATGGATAACATTGCAAAAAATGGGAATTCCACAACACTTAACTGTGCTCATGAGGATCAAGAGGCAATCGTATGACCAGAACAAGAGAACAGTGTGTGGTTTAAAGTCAGGAAAGATGTGCATCAGGGTTGCATCCTTTCACCATACTTATCCAATATGTATGCTGAAAAAGAATCTGAGAAGCTGGACTATATGAAGAACACAGCATCAAGATTGCAGGAAGACTCATTAATAATCTGAGACATGCAGGTGATACAACCTTGCTTGCTGAAAGTGAAGAGGACTTGAAGCACTTACTGATGAAGATCAAAGACTACAGCCTTTAGTATGGATTACACCTCAACATAAAGAAAATAATAATTCTCAAAACTGGACCAATAGGCAACACCTTGAAAAATGGAGAAAAGATCGAACTTGTCAAGAATTTCATTTTACTTGGATCCACAATCAACGCCCATGGAAGCAGCAACTGAGAAATTAAAAGACAGATCGCATTGGACAAATCTGCTGCAAGAGACCTTAAAGTGCTTAAAAGCAAAGATGTCACCTTAAAGAGTAAGGTGTGCCTGACCCAAGCCATGGTGTTTTCAATCACCTCATATACGTGCAAAAGGTAGACAATTAATAAGGAAGACTGAAGAAGAATTGATGCCTTTGAATTGTAGTGTTGGCAAAGAATATTGACTATACCTTGGACTGCCAAAAGAACAAACAATCTGTCTTGGAAAAAGCACAACCACAATGCTCCTTAGAAGCAATGATGGCGACACTACATCACACATATTTTGGGCGTGTTATCAAGATACATCAATACCTGGGGAATGACATCACGCTTTGCAGAGGGTCAGAGAAAAAGAGCAAAACCCTCAATGAGATGGATTGACACTGTGACTGCAACAATGGCCTCAAGCATAACAACAATTGTGAGGGTGGTGCAGGATCGGGCAGTGGTTTGTTCCGACATACATAGGGTCAGTATGAGTCCGAACCAACTCAATGGCTCCTAACAACAGTCAATTTGAATCCTGTGTATTCCATCTGGTGAGATCCATGTGTGTAGTTACCGTTTATGTTGTTTAAAAAAGGTATTGGCAGTGAAGAAGTCGTTGGTCTTGCAAAATTATATCATGGGACCTCCAGCATTGCTTCTATCACCAAGGTCATATTTTCCAACCGTTGTTCCCTCTTCTTTGTTTCCAATTTTCACATTCCATCACCAGTAATTATCAATGCATCTTGGTTGCATTTTTGATCAATTTCAGACTACAGAATTAGTAAAAATCTTCAATTTCTTCATCTTTGGCCTTAGTTGTTTGTAGGTACATTTGAATAATAGTCATATTAACTGATTGTGCTTTTAGGCACATGGGTAGTATCTTACCATTTACAGCATTGTACTTTAGGATGGATCTGAGATATTCTTTTTGACGATGAATACATCATTCCTCTTCAATTTGTCACTCGCGGTATAATAGACCATATGATTGTCTTATTCAAAAAGGCCAATACTAGTCCATTTCAGCTCACTAATACATAGGATATCAATCTTTTTGCATTTCATTTCTGATGACTTCCAATTTTCCTATATTCATGCTTCATACATTGCAAGTTCTGATTATTAATGGATGTTTGCAGCTGTATCTTTTCCTTTTTAGTTGTGCCACATCAGCAAATGAAGGTTCTGAAAACTTGATATCATTCACGTCATTAAGGTCGACTCTACTTTGAGGAGGCTGCTCTCCTCCAGTCGTATTTTGAGTGCCTTCCTACCTCAGGGGCTCATCGCCTGGCGCTTTATCAAACAGTGTTCAGCTGCTATTCATAAGGTTTTCACCAGCTAATTTTTTCAGAAGTAGACCATCAGGTCCTTCTTCCTAGTTGTCTTAGTCTGCAAGCTCCAATGGAGCATGTCCACCATGGGTCACCCTGCTGGTATTTGAAATACCTGTGCATAGCCTGTAGCATCACAGCAACACACAAACCACCACAGTAGGACTAACTGACAGACGCATGGCATCCAGTCTAATACAGACATGGAATAGACTTTTGAATGTGCAGTGTGGTAAAGATATCCTGCAATTATGAGGAAACCTTCATCTAGGATGCAAAATAAAAATAAACTCAATTTCCATTCTATGATGGTGTTTTCTCATAAACAGAATTGATAGGTCCAGGGACCAAGGGGTTGAAGTAGGAGTGACACCACTTACCATTACTTCCAGTGATCCACTTGAGAAAGTTATCAATATTTTCTCTGTAAATTTAGGGTCTGTAAGTCTAGAAGCCCTGGTTCTTAAAGAAGGAAGGCTTTCATCAAAAGACACAGTGAAGGTGCATTAAAACTCAAGCTATGTTAGACAACCAGTTAATTTGGATTCCTCATGCAAAAGACAAACAGGCAACAGAGTCACCATACTCTTTTCAGAAATAAATTGACCCTGATTATCAAAAGGAAAAAGGTATTAAAGGGTTAAACAATGGATACAGAAAAGAAAATACATGACACTCAGAAAATCTCCTGGGACTGAGAAGGGCATAATGACCAGGAAGGATTTCACACTCTTCAGGGATGAAGGTCTCTGTCATTCCACCAACTAAGCCACCTAGCACAGGGAGATGATAACTAACCATAAGAAAAATCTAGAATGGTTAAAAGAAGAAAATTGTCAGTTACAGCCTTGAGACCAGCTGAAGAAGTTAGAGGCTGTAGCTTGTTTCAACAACTTTCTTATGCATTTCTTTTGTAAATTTCCTCCTGGGAGTGAAGATTTCTAATGGTTTACAGATTTGTCCTTCTCCATGAATTTCCCTCAGTCAAAGGGAGCTGGGTCACTCAATGTTACACACCCTCCCTGTTGGACACCAAATCTAATGGCTGGTTGATATAGGGATGCAATGTTTAGCCCCTTTGCCTTAATTTGGAAGACAACTCTGATGGTAGCACAGCTCCACAGCTCTTGAGGGATCAGTTAATTTCTATACTGAAACTGCATCACTGCTCAACTTCTTCCTTTATGTTATTATGCTTCCCTCTCTATCTCACAGGTTTTGTTCATAATAGCACCCAACAATAAAACTCCCACATGCAAATTCCATCTCTGAGTCTGTTTCCTGAGAAACTCAATCTAAGATAGGGACTAAGTATTGTCTGGCTTCAGACAGAAGCAAAGGAGAATTCTTTCTAGAAAAGAAAAAAAGTCCAAATTAGACCTACAAAATTAGGATAAAAATATTAACTCAGCATGAAAAATAAAATAAATAAATAACCCAGAAGGAAACAAGCCACCACTGGTGGAAATTAGAACAAACAGACCCCGATATTGCAATGATCAGAAAGAAAATATAAAATAACTATGAATTAAATGCTTAAAAAAAGGACATGAGATCACAAATGTAAGAAAGTAATAACAGATTATCAAACTTGATGAGAAATATGTAAAAAAAAGTAATTAAGCTTTAAAGATAAAAAATATTTAATGAATAGATTAAATATCAGGTTAGTCTGGCTAAAAAGAGAATTACTGAACTGAAAGAGAACACTGTAGTAATCACTGAAAATGTATTAGTTGTTGTTGTTAGGTACCGTTGAGTCAGTTCAGAATCACAGTGACGCTGTTTACCCCAGAACAAAACACTGCCCGGTCCTGCACCATCCTTACAATTGTTGTTATGCTTGAGCCCACTGTTGCAGTCACTGTGTCAATCCATCTCATTGAGAGTCTTCCTCTTTTCCACTGACCCTCTACGTTGCCAAGCATGGTGTCCTTCTCCAGGGACTAATCCCCCCTGACAATCTGTCCAAATTATGTAAGATTAAGTCTCACCATCCTTGTTTCTAGAGAGCATTCTGGTTGTACTTCCAAGACAGATTTGTTCGTTCTTTTGGTAATCCATGGTATATTCAATATTCTCTGACACCACAATTCAAAGACGTAAATTCTTCTTTGGTCTCCCTTATTCATTGTTCAGCTTTCACATATATACGATGTGATTGAAAATATTATGGCTTCGGTCAGGCGCACCTTAATCTTCAAGGTGACATCTTTTCTTTTCAAATGAGGATGTAGCACATAGATATTGACAGACAAAATACAATAGCAAGGCTTAAGTGATATGAAACATTTAATAAAAAGGTCTAAAGGCATCTAATTATAGCCCAAGAAAGATTAGAAAAGTTGGAGGAAATGCAATAATAGAAAATACAATGGCTGAGAATTTTCCAAAACTCTAAAAATGCTGAAATCTATAAATATAGAAATTATATTATACCATGTAGAATAAGTTAAAAGAAATCCATCCCTAAGCAACTTGTTAGAAAATTGCAGAAAACAAAGACTAGGAAGATTAAAGCACCCCAAACGAAAAGGGAGATAGCTTATGAAGGTATAACAGACTGGCAGAGTAAAATAATGTCTTTGAAGTGTTTAGAGAAAATAACTGTCATCCTAGAATTGTGTCCCTAGCAAAACTATCTTTCAAAAACAAGGAGTAAATAAATGTGTTGCTTAGATGCTGAGGTTCTTGTTTTTTCTCGTTAGCTTGAAATTTGGTTACTATCTCTGCTTCCATCTCTACCAACATTTCTCCTAACTATTGTCTGCCAGGATACCTTGCCTTAACATAACATGTAACAAAATTCTTCTTAGGAAAAAAAAACAATTCTTTATCTAGTCAAGAGACAGATCTTGGGATTGTGTAATATTCTTACCAATAGCTAGGAACATAGATTTCATTTTGATACAGTAAGTGTAGCCCTTTGACATCTGTGTCTTCTACTATTCAAATTCACACAATGATTTTTTTTTTTTTTTTTTTTTACTCAAAGAGGCCCCAGACCCAGTGTAAGTCTATACTAAGGAGTAAGACTTTGAGACAAGATATAGAAACAACCCTTTCCCTATACAGAAATGCGATGTCTACTGTGGCCTTCTGCACTGCTTAAGGCACCTGTACCATTGACTGAGCTGAAATAGCCCTGCGTCACCTTTGTCCCAATTACATACATAGTAAGCTGACCCTCAGTGTGTCCTCCCTCACCTCTCACTCCCTTATGAAATTAAAAAAAAAAAAAACATTGCCTTCAATTCTAACTCATAGCAACCCTAGGACAGAGTGGAACTGCCCCATAGGGTTTCCAAGTAGCAGCTGGTAGATTTGAACTGCCTACCTTTTGGTTAGCAGCTGAACTCTTAACCATTGTGTCACCAGGGCTCCACTACTTTGTAGGCCAGTGATAAACTCCTTAATGGTCAAGGAAATATCTTAATCATTTTCCTCACACTTTCTCAGTTTCCAGAGTTTAGGAGACAAATATTCAGATAATTGGTCCTCAGTAATTGTTAAAATTTAAGAATAGATAGAAAATTGTCTTAATAATCTATTTATTTTTGTTTTATGGAATGGCTGCTTAAAATAGGCCCATTAGGTTGAATGATGGCATTGTGATAAATTGAAAGTTAAAGCTTATAATTATTTAACACACTATTTTCCCATGGCAAGTATTTTCACAACTTTGGCTTCAAAAGTAAAATCTAGGGGGGTGGAGCCAAGATGGCGGACTAGGCAGACGCTACCTCGGATCCCTCTTACAACAAAGACACGGAAAAACAAGAGAATCGATCACATACATAACAATCTACGAATCCTGAACAACAAACACAGATTTAGAGACGGAGAACGAACTAATACGGGGAAGCAGCGAATGTTTTCAGAGCCTGGAGCCAGTGTACCAGTCAGGTACGGCACAAGCACAGAGAGCTGCTCCACCCCCCTGAACTAACCCCGGGAGGGCGACCAGCCGGTTCCGCGGGTGGCGTGGGATGCAGCCAGTAGGAGAAGTCCCCGGGAGGCAGTGACTGGTCTTGGAATGGGGAGAGCAGCGTCCCAGCCGGGGAACCGTCTCGCCGGGATTTGGACTGGACGCAGGTACGGCATAAACACGGAGAACTGCTCCACCCCCCTGAACTAACCCCGGGAAGGGGCCCAGCCAGGTCGCGCGGGCAGCGTGGGACGCAGCCGGTAGGAGAAGTCCCTGGAAGGCAGCGACTGGTATTGGAGCGGGGAGAACAGCATCCCAGCCGGGACACTCGGTCACGGCACAAGCACGGGGAGCTGCTCCACCCACCTGAACTAACCCCAGGAGGGGGCCCAACTGGCTCGCTGAGGCGGCACAGCAACGCGGCTGGAGGGACGAGAAGTCCCCGGGAGGGAGCGACTGATTTTGGAGTCGAGAGTGCACCGTCCCAGTAGGGGAGCCTTGACGCTGGGCGTGGGGCTGGAAGAGGAGGATCTGACCTTGACTTCAGCGGGCCAGACCCCCCAGGGGCAATCTCCACACAGCCAGCACACATAGGCGACGCACCCGCGGAAATCTCAGATATAATAGTCATTCCAAGCAAGACAAGCAACTCTGGCTATATTCTGAGGTGCTACTCTCCTATCCCTCTGTTCCCTCCCCCACCCTCCCCAGGCGGCTTCATTAACATCCGAATAGCCTGAGCCAGAGGGAGAACTCTAATAGGGATCTGACTGCATTTTTTTTTAGCGGATTTTCTGGAAAAACTAGTTTCCCAGTGATGGCTCGGAGACAACAATCCATATCAAACCACTTAAAGAAGCAGACCATGACAGCTTCTACAACCCCCCAAACAAAAGAATCAAAATCTTTCCCAAATGAAGATACAATCCTGGAATTATCAGATACAGAATATAAAAAACTCATTTACAGAATGCTTCAAGACATCACAAATGAAATAAGGCAAACTGCAGAAAAAGCCAAGGAACACACTGATAAAACTGTTGAAGAACTCAAAAAGATTATTCAAGAACATAGTGGAAAAATTAATAAGTTGCAAGAATCCATAGAGAGACAGCATGCAGAAATCCAAAAGATTAACAATAAAATTACAGAATTAGACAACGCACTAGGAAGTCAGAGGAGCAGAGTCGAGCAATTAGAATGCAGACTGGGACATCTGGAGGACCAGGGAATCAACACCAACATAGCTGAAAAAAAAATCAGATAAAAGAATTAAAAAAAATGAAGAAACCCTAAGAATCATGTGGGACTCTATCAAGAAGGATAACCTGCGGGTGATTGGAGTCCCAGAACAGGGAGGGAGGACAGAAAACACAGAGGAAATAGTTGAAGAACTCCTGACAGAAAACTTCCCTGACATCATGAAAGACAAAAGGATATCTATCCAAGATGCTCATTGAACCCCATTTAAGACTGATCCAAAAAGAAAAACACCAAGACATATTATCATCAAACTCACCAAAACCAAAGGTAAAGAGAAAATTTCAAAAGCAGCCAGGGAGAAAAGAAAGGTTTCCTTCAAGGGAGAATCAATAAGTTCAGACTACTCAGCAGAAACCATGCAGGCAAGAAGGGAATGGGACGACATATACAGAACACTGAAGAAGAAAAACTGCCAGCCAAGGATCCAGCAAAACTCTCTCTGAAATATGAAGGCGAAATTAAGATATTTACAGATAAACACAAGTTTAGAGAATTTACAAAAACCAAACCAAAGCTACAAGAAATACTAAAGGATATTGTTTGGTCAGAGAACCAATAATAACAGATATCAGCACAACACAAGGTCACAAAACAGAATGTCCTGATATCAACTCAAATAGGGAAATCACAAAAACAAACAAATTAAGATTAATTAAAAAAAAAATACACATAACAGGGAATCATGGAAGTCAATAGGTAAAAGATCACAATAATCAAAAAGAGGGACTAAATACAGGAGGCATTGAACTGCCATATGGAGAGTGATACAAGGCGATATAGAACAATACAAGTTAGGTTTTTACTTAGAAAAATAGGGGTAACTAATAAGGTAACCACAAAAAGGTATAACAACTCTATAACTCAAGATAAAAGCCAAGAAAAACGTAACGACTCAACTAACATAAAGTCAAACACTATGAAAATGAAGATCTCACAGCTTACTAAGAAAAACGCCTCAGCACAAAAAAGTATGTGGAAAAATGAAATTGTCAACAACACACATAAAAAGGCATCAAAATGACAGCACTAAAAACTTATTTATCTATAATTACGCTGAATGTAAATGGACTAAATGCACCAATAAAGAGACAGAGAGTCACAGACTGGATAAAGAAACACGATCCATCTATATGCTGCCTACAAGAGACACACCTTAGACTTAGAGACACAAACAAACTAAAACTCAAAGGATGGAAAAAAATATATCAAGCAAAAAAGAAGAGGAGTAGCAATATTAATTTCTGACAAAATAGACTTTAGACTTAAATCCACCACAAAGGATAAAGAAGGACACTATATAATGATAAAAGGGACAATTGATCAGGAAGACATAACCATATTAAATATTTATGCACCCAATGACAGGGCTGCAAGATACATAAATCAAATTTTAACAGAATTGAAAAGTGAGAGATACCTCCACAATTATAGTAGGAGACTTCAACACACCGCTTTCGGAGAAGGACAGGACATCCAGTAAGAAGCTCAAGAGAGACACGGAAGATCTAATTACAACGATCAACCAACTTGACCTCATTGACTTATACAGAACTCTCCACCCAACTGCTGCAAAATATACTTTTTTTTCTAGTGCACATGGAACATTCTCTAAAATAGACCACATATTAGGTCATAAAACAAACCTTTGCGAGTCCAAAACATCGAAATATTACAAAGCATCTTCTCAGACCACAAGGCAATAAAACTAGAAATCAATAACAGAAAAACTAGGGAAAAGAAATCAAATACTTGGAAAATGAACAATACCCTCCTGAAAAAAGACTGGGTTACAGAAGACATCAAGGAGGGAATAAGGAAATTCTTAGAAAGCAACGAGAATGAAAATACCTCCTATCAAAACCTCTGGGACACAGCAAAAGCAGTGCTCAGAGGCCAATTTATATCGATAAATGCACACATACAAAAGGAACAAAGAGCCAAAATCAGAGAACTGTCCCTACAACTTGAACAAATAGAAAGTGAGCCACAAAAGAATCCATCAGGCACCAGAAGAAAACAAATAATAAAAATTAGAGCTGAACTAAATGAATTAGAGAACAGAAAAACAATTGAAAGAATTAACAAAGCCAAAAGCTGGTTCTTTGAAAAAATTAACAAAAAAGATAAACCATTGGCTAGACTGACTAAAGAAATACAGGAAAGGAAACAAATAACCCGAATAAGAAACGAGAAGGACCACATCACAACAGAACCAAATGAAATTAAAAGAATCATTTCAGATTATTATGAAAAATTGTACTCTAACAAATTTGAAAACCTAGGAGAAATGGATGAATTCCTGGAAAAACACTACCTACCTAAACTAACGCATTCAGAAGTAGAACAACTAAAAAGACCCATAACAAAAAAAGAGATTGAAACGGTAATCAAAAAACTCCGAACAAAAAAAAGCCCTGGCTCGGACGGCTTCACTGCAGACTTCTACCAAACTTTCAGAGAAGAGTTAACACCACTAGTTCTGAAGGTATTCCAAAGCACAGAAAATGACGGAATACTACCCAACTCATTCTATGAAGCCACCATCTCCCTGATACCAAAATCAGGTAAAGACATCACAAAAAAAGAAAATTATAGACCTATATCCCTCATGAACATAGATGCAAAAATCCTCAACAAAATTCTAGCCAATAGAATCCAACAACACATCAAAAAAAAATTCACCATGATCAAGTGGGATTTATACCAGGTATGCAAGGCTGGTTTAATATTAGAAAAACCATTAATGTAATCCGTCACATAAATAAAACAAAAGACAAAAACCGCCTGATCTTATCAATTGATGCAGAAAAGGCATTTCACAAAGTCCAACACCCTTTTATGATAAAAACTCTTACCAAAATAGGAATTGAAGGAAAATTCCTCAACATAATAAAGGGCATCTATGCAAAGCCAACAGCCAATATCACTCTAAATGGAGAGATCCTGAAAGCATTTCCCTTGAGAACGGGAGCCAGACAAGGATGCCTTTTTTTTTTTTTTGGTAAGGATGCCTTTTATCACCGCTCTTATTCAACATCGTGCTGGAAGTCCTAGCCAGGGCAATTAGGCTAGACAAAGAAATAAAAGGCATCCGGATTGGCAAGGAAGAAGTAAAGTTATCACTATTTGCAGATGACATGATCTTATACACAGAAAACCCTAAGGAATCCTCCAGAAAACTACTGAAACTAATGGAAGAGTTTGGCAGAGTCTCAGGTTATAAAATAAACATACAAAAATCACTTGGATTCCTCTACATCAACAAAAAGAACACCGAAGAGGAAATAACCAAATCAATACCATTCACAGTAGCCCCCAAGAAGATAAGATACTTAGGAATAAATCTTACCAAGGATGTAAAAGACCTATACAAAGAAAACTACAAAGCTCTACTACAAGAAATTCAAAAGGACATACTTAAGTGGAAAAACATACCTTGCTCATGGATAGGAAGACTTAACATAGTAAAAATGTCTATTCTACCAAAAGCCATCTATACATTTAAAGCACTTCCGATCCAAATTCCAATGTCATATTTTAAGGGGATAGAGAAACAAATCACCAATTTCATATGGAAGGGAAAGAAGCCCCGGATAAGCAAAGCACTACTGAAAAAGAAGAAGAAAGTGGGAGGCCTCACTTTACCTGATTTCAGAACCTATTATACAGCCACAGTAGTCAAAACAGCCTGGTACTGGTACAACAACAGACACATAGACCAATGGAACAGAATTGAGAACCCAGACATAGATCCATCCACGTATGAGCAGCTGATATTTGACAAAGGACCAGTGTCAGTTAATTGGGGAAAAGATAGTCTTTTTAACAAATGGTGCTGGCATAACTGGATATTCATTTGCAAAAAAATGAAACAGGACCCATACCTTACACCATGCACAAAAACTAACTCCAAGTGGATCAAAGACCTAAACATAAAGACTAAAACGATAAAGATGATGGAAGAAAAAATTGGGACAACCCTAGGAGCCCTAATACAAGGCATAAACAGAATACAAAACATTACCAAAAATGATGAAGAGAAACTCGATAACTGGGAGCTCCTAAAAATCAAACACCTATGCTCATCTAAAGACTTCACCAAAAGAGTAAAAAGACCACCTACAGACTGGGAAAGAATTTTCAGCTATGACATCTCCAACCAGCGCCTGATCTCTAAAATCTACATGATTCTGTCAAAACTCAACCACAAAAAGACAAACAACCCAATCAAAGAGTGGGCAAAGGATATGAACACACATTTCTCTAAAGAAGATATTCAGGCAGCCAACAGATACATGAGAAAATGCTCTCGATCATTAGCATTAGAGAAATGCAAATTAAAACTAAGATGAGATTCCATCTCACACCAGCAAGGCTGGCATTAATCCAAAAAACACAAAATAATAAATGTTGGAGAGGCTGCGGAGAGATTGAAACTCTTATACACTGCTGGTGGGAATGTAAAATGGTACAACCACTTTGGAAATCTATCTGGCGATATCTTAAACAGTTAGAAATAGAACTACCATACAACCCAGAAATCCCACTCCTCGGAATATATCCTAGAGATACAAGAGCCTTCATACAAACAGATATATGCACACCCATGTTTATTGCAGCTCTGTTTACAATAGCAAAAAGCTGGAAGCAACCAAGGTGTCCATCAACGGATGAATGGTAAATAAATTGTGGTATATTCACATAATGAAATACTACGCATCGATAAAGAACAGTGACGAATCTGTGAAACATTTCATAACATGGAGGAACCTGGAAGGCATTATGCTGAGCGAAATGAGTCAGAGGCAAAAGGACAAATATTGTATAAGACCACTATTATAAGATCTTGAGAAATAGTAAAAACTGAGAAGAACACATACTTTTGTGGTTACGAAGGGGAGAGGGAGTGAGAGGGTTTTTTATTGATTAATCAGTAGATAAGAACTGCTTTAGGTGAAGGGAAAGACAACACTCAATACATGGAAGGTCAGCTCAATTGGACTGGACCAAAAGCAAAGAAGTTTCCGGGATACAATGAATGCTTCAAAGGTCAGTGGAGCAGGGGCGGGGGTCTGGGGAACATGGTTGGCGGGGACTTCTAAGTCAATTGGCAAAATAATTCTATTATGAAATCATTCTGCATCCCACTTTGAAATGTGGCGTCTGGGGTCTTAAATGCTAACAAGCGTCCATCTAAGATGCAGCAATTGGTCTCAACCCACCTGGAGCAAAGGAAAATGAAGAACACCAAGGTCACATGACAACTAAGAGCCCAAGAGACAGAAAGGACCACATGAACCAGAGACCTACATCATCCTGAGACCAGAAGAACTAGTTGGTGCCCGGCCACAATCGATGGCTGCCCTGACAGGGAGCACAACAGAGGACCCCTGAGGGAGCAGGAAATCAGTGGGATACAGACCTCAAATTCTCATAAAAAGACCAAACTTAATGGTCTGACTGAGACTAGAGGAATTCTGGCGGCCATGGTCCCCAGACCTTCTGTTGGCACAGGGACAGGAACCATCCCCGAAGACAACTCATCAGACATAAAAGGGACTGGTCAGCGGGTGGGAGAGAGACGCTGATGAAGAGTGAGCTAATTATGTCAGGTGGACACTTGAGATTGTGTTGGCAACTCTTGTCTGGAGGGGGGATGGGAGGATAGAGAGAGAGAGAAGCCGGCAAAATTGTCACGAAAGGAGAGACTGAAAGGGCTGACTCAAGAGGGGGAGAGCAAGTGGGAGTAGGGAGTGAAATGCATGTAAACTTATATGTGACAGACTGATTGGATTTGTAAACGTTCACTTGAAGCTGAATAGAAGTTAATAATATAAATAAATAAATAAATAAATAATAAAAAAAAGTAAAATCTAAATTAAAAGAAAAAGAGTGAAATCATTTGGATCTAAATTAAATAAGCACACTCACACACCTGTCAAGCTAAAATATATGTCTGTATAATTTTTTTTTCTTTATGTACTCTAAGCTGCTTTATTATGTTAGGAAGCCCATGCACATACTGAAGGCAGTTTCCCCAGAAGAAAAGAGATAAGCTAATTTAACTTTTTGACAAAATTCTTCTATTTCTCTTTTAGGTACATCATTATATTAGTCATGAGAAAAAAATGAGCTGTACCAAATTTTAAAAAAAATATAAATCAAGATCCCCTGTAAACATTAAATATGGTGAACACTTAATTGTAAACCATAAAGAGCTATCAGCTTTTTAGATGTCTACCGGAATAGTAAAACCAATACGAGTGTGTGTGTATATTTATATATATATATATGTATATACATATATACGTTTGCTTAGGTGCCCAGTGGATATTGAGCCACACAGGCGTTAATTTCTAAAGTGGATATGGCATAAAAGTATATTCATGCTATATTCCATAAACCTTCCACAAAATCCACATCAAAGAATCTATATAATCTGTACTTTTGACTATTGTTACCCACGAGTACCTATTAAGCTCTAAACTTAAATTAAACCCTAACCTTACATTAGTCTAGAACCACAAATGTGGCTGAAAAACAAAATAATAAAACCCAACCCCCAATATTATTTCCAGTGGAATCTTCAAAACTTTAGCATCAGTAAACCAGAATCCTTCATGAGAACCATTTACTATGTGATATTTCAATAGTTAATTTTTCCAAGTTTTCCTTAGGAAGACTATTTTGGACAATTTTGTTTGTTTTGTTTTAATAATTTAACAAACTTTCTTTTTAAAATAAAACCCCATTCACTCATTTATTTATTTCTTAAACTTTTATTCTCTACCTGCTATATTCTGGCACTGCATTAAGTTCTGAGGACACAGAAATGAATACTGACTGCTGTTGGTCTGTTTAAAATCTGCTAGAACCAACAGAGAAAGCATAAGAGCACATTGAACTTTTACTAGAAAAAATATTAAATGTACGGTTAGTCTGGGATTCATTTTTCAGTTTTCCAATTCAGGCATACATATTTTTGTCCTTAACTTTTTTATTTGTAGATGAAAACAACGAGAAAATCTAATCTAATATTTATTATAGTCAAATAAAAACTTTTCTCAAAATGGTCGTGCTAATTTGGCAAAGTGTTTTTAATATTTAGATAGCTCGAATACCATCAGTGAATAAATCATCAACTGACAACATTTTCTGAAGAGTAAAGTCCTTTCGTATTCTCAGTATCTTTGGCAATGGAAAACTGAACCAGATAATTAGAAGTGTACTCTAACTGTAGCCCTTTCAATGTCTCCTTCACGTTGGACTACTCTAACAGACCAATTGCCACTTTGCTCCATTTCATACAGGTCACAATTGACCCATTACTGCCATCAAGTCAACAGGATATCATTAAGCTTCTCTGGGCTACCAGCACTACAGAGCAATGGCTGCTTTACAGACAGCAAAAAATAAGCACAGATGCTGATTTATAAAGAAAGTCATTAGACGAATCCGGAAATAAAACTGCTCTGAAAAGGTGTCTACACACCCACATCTGAAAGAAAATAGGTTGAACTAAGAAAAAAAATTGCAAAAGAAGAAAAATTTGAAATTGATAAAAATCAGGAACTTTTATTCCCCATATATAATTAGTTAACTGCAATTCTTAAGGAGAACACTTAATGACAACTATGAGATATTTCAATGGTTCATTTTTTGAGAGTCCCCATTAGGAAGGATACATTGCACAGTTGTTTTGTTAAAGATTACCAATTTTGCCAGTCACTGCTTTTGAATCAATGCAGAAATTACTGTTAGTTCTAATTATTCTTCAATATTAATAAGACACACTAAACATATGTATTTAAGGAGTTTCAAGATCACAAAGTTGTATGTTAATATATGTCAATTCATAATTAATGCCGTCCCAAAATGACAGATGGATTCTTAAGTAAACAGGTCTGCTGCTGCTGCTGTGAAGATATTTATATCTAGTTGATTATAAACATATTTTCTTAAACAGGCAAAACACTAGTTTCTATTTTTTTTTTTATCTAAAAATCAACCCAGGAAGTGCTTTTCTTTTTTCCTCCAGTGATTCTAGCCAGAAACTGACTCAAATGTTATCAAATCTAACATCTTTTCTCTATTCTGCCATGTCTCACCAAACTGCCAAATATTTACTCAATTTTTAGAAAGCAATGCCAGCAATTTTTTTCCTTCCTTTTTCAACCACTGTGATTTAATATTACAGGTTGTATAACATCCTGAAGGTCAGGATATCACTTCTATGTCTGCCAGTTACTGCTGGAAAAACCAGAAAAAAATCAATTTATCTCTTTGTTTAAAATGGCACCGGATTGTTACGGAGAAAAATAATCTCATGTTCCAAGTTATGAGTTTGTTACTGATCCACATTTTGTGAGGTAGGAATTTAAAAATAACACCCTGGAAGGCAGGGCCAAGATGATGTAGTAGTCAGATGCTTCCTGTGGTCCCTCTTACAACAGAGACCCAGAACAACAAGTGAATCAATTATATATGTCAATCTAGGAGCCCTGAACATCAAAAGCAAACTTGGGGAATTGGACTGAGCACCAGGGCGGGGAGAGAAGGTTCAGAAACAGCGAGGAAGTGCCAGACCTGACCTGGCGGGAGCTAGTGCCCTGCAGGCTGCATAGGCTGATGCAAGTGATGAGGCAAGCAATGGCACTCAGAAGGCGTTTTCCACATCAGGAGAGATCAAGTGGCAGAGAGTCTACTCAAGCCTCTGCAACCAGTAAAAAGTGGCACTCAATCAGCAAGATATAAGTACATGCATGTAATGTACCTCACGGATCAAAAAATTCACCTTTGGGAAAAACTTCTCTCCCATTTACCTGCCTCCTTCCCACTCTGCACAGGGTCACAGGCCAGCTTCAGAGATTGCCATGACCCCTGGGCCCAAAGTAGGACCTGCGATGGGTCCTGAGCCATTCCCCTGGCTGTGGAGAAGGAAAAATTAACAAATGGGAAAAAATAATCTGCCTGTTCCTCTAAGCTGGGAACTCAGGGCAAGCACAACTCCTTTCCCTAGGCACAGGCATAAGCGCTCCATGGACTTTGAATGCCATTCACCCCTGCCTAGACCTCTGTGGGTCCATTTCAACAGCATAGACCCTCATTAGCAAAGTACAACATGGTACATACCTGAAGCCCATCTTAAACTGTATCAGCTATACGGTGGAGTGGCAGGTTTATGACACTTGACACCTCTCTGCCTATTAAGCAGGGTCCTCACCTACCCACATCAGGGGTCTGAGGGCTAGTGGCTCCAACAATGCCACCTAGCCACCTAAGACAGGGGTCCAAGAATAAGTGTGCCTTCCAGTTCTTACAGCCAACAGTATTGTGAGCCCATAGTCCAGCTGCAAATCCCACCCACCTACTCACTCTATGGAACAGGGACGAGCTTTCCTACAAGGCACTCAGAGGCAGCTGTCTGCCCCCTGCCTTGCTCACCGTGTGATCCCCTACTGCAGTGAGATACCTGTGCCTACACCAATCACCCCTACCAGTCTAGGACTGTAGGTGAGAGGCTGTACCACACACTTGGTGACTAACTACCTGAACTCCTGAGCTGAACCTATACAAGAAAAGTAAATGGGCTCCTGTGCTCACATACCTAGTAACAGATCTAACCAGCTGGTGACAGGAAGTTAGACTTCAAAGGCACCAATAATCAAACTAACTCACATGAGCAGCCTATTTGGGCATATCAAAACAAGAAGCTAGGACATAGTAAACAAACATAAAATAAATAAATATAATAACTTACTGATAGCTAGGAGACAACAGTCAGTATAAAATCATATAATGCTCCAAAACATGATGGCTTCAGCAAGTGCCCCAAAAAAGAATCAAGAGGTCTTCTGGAGGAAGATAATTTCATGGAATTCCCAGAGGTAGAATACCAAAGATTAAGGCACAGAACTCTTCGAGAAAGATCAGCCAAAATTCAGAACAAGCCAAGGAACACACAGACAAAGCAATGGAGGAACTTCAGATTATAGAAGAGCATAATGACAAACTTAACAGGCTGCAAGAATCCACAGAGAGAAAACAAACAGAAATTCAGAAGATTAACAATAAAATTTCAGAATTAGACAACTCCTTAGAAAGCCAAAGGAGCAGAATTGAGGTAATGGAAGTCAGAATTAGTGAGACTGAAGATAAAGCACTTGACACCAGCTTATTTGAGGAAAATCAAATAAAAGAATTTTAAAAAAATGGAGAAATACTAAGAATTATGTGGGACTCTATCAAAAAGAATAGCCTATGCGTGATTGGAGCACCAAAACGGGGGGGGAGGGGGTAACAGAAAATACAGAGAGAATTGTTGAAGATTTTTTGGCAGAAAACTTCCCTAAAAGACAAAAAGATATCTATCCAAGATGCTCATTGAACCCCACACAAGGTAGATCCCAAAAGTCACCAAGGCATATTATAATCAAACTTGTCAAAACCAAAGATAAAGAGAATTTTATGAGAGGCTAGGACTAAATGAAAAGTCATCTACAAAGGAGAGTCAATAAGACTAAGCTCTGACTACTTGGCAGAAACCATGCAGGCAAGAAGACAATGGGATGACATATATAAAGACTTGAAGGAAAAAACTTGCCAGCCAAGAATTATATACCCAGCAAAATTTTCTCAAATACCCAGTGCAATATGATGTCAAAATTAAAGCATTTCTGGACAAACAGAAGTTTAGGGAGTTTGTGAAAACTAAAATTAAATTACAAGAAATGCTATAGGGAGTCCTCCAGTTAAAACATCAATAACATCAGATAACAACCTCAAGACTAGAACACAAGACAGAGCAAGCAGAAATCAACCCAGACAGGGAAGTCACAAAAATAAATCAAAGCGAAAACACTGAAAATGGGGAAACAGAGATGTCGATATGTAAAAGTTGACAGCATTAAAACAAAAAAGAGGGACTAAAATAGGTAGTCTTAGATCTTTCATATGGAAAGGAAGTCAATGCTATATAAAGAAATAAAAGATTGCTTTAAACTTAGAAAAATATGGGTAAATATTAAGGTAACCAAAAGGAAACTAATAATCCTCCACATCAAAATAAAAAACAAGAAAAACATAAAGACTCAGCAAGTACCAAAATCAACAACAATGAAAAAGATGAAATGAAAATACGTAAAGAAAACAACTCAGCACAGAGAATTAAGTGGAACAAAGAAATGGCCAACAACACACACACACAACAAAATGACAGCACTAACCTCATAAAAATACCTATCAATAATTACACTGAATGTAAATGGACTAAATGCCTGAATAAAGAGACAGAGAGTGGCAGAACGGATAAAGAAAAAATCTATCTATATGCTGCCTACAAGAGGTACACATTAGACTTAAAAATATAAATAAATTAAAACTCAAAGGATAGAAAAAATATATGAAGCAAACAATCAAAAAAGAGCAGGAGTGGCAATATGAATTACTGACAAAATAGACTTTTAAGTAAAATCCACCACAAAGCATAAGGAAGAACACTGTATAATGATTGAAGGGTCAATAACCAGAAGTATATAACCATAATAAATATTTACGCACCCAACGACAGGGCTCCAAATTAAGAAGAAGAAAAAAAAAAAAAAAACCCTAACAGCTTTGAAAAGAGAGGTAGCTCCACAATAACAGTAGGAGACTTCAACATACTACTTTCCGTAAAAGGACAGAGCATCCAGGAAAAAGCTCGGTAAAGACCTAACTGCCACAATCAACCAGCTTGACCTCATAAACATACACAGAACACTCCACCCAACAGCAGCCAAGTACACTTTCTTTTCCAATGCACATGGAACATTCTCCAGAATAGACCACATATTAGGCCATAAAGCAGGCTTTAACAAAATCCAAAGCATCAAAATATTACAAAGCATCTTTTCTGACCACAAAGCCATAAAAGCAGAAATCAATAAGAGAAAAAGCAAGGGAAAAAAACCAAACAAGGAAATTGGACAACACCTTGCTCAAAAACTACTGGGTTGTAGAAGAAATTAAGGACAGAATAAAGATATCCTTAAAATCAAATGAGAATAAAAACACTTCCCACCAGAACCTTTGTGACACAGCAAAACAGTGCTCAGAGATGAATTTATAGAAATAAATGCACACATCAAAAGAAGAAAGGGTCAGAATCAAAACATTAACCCTAAAACTGGAACAAATAGAAAAAGAAGAGAAAAAGAAGGCCTCAGACCTCAGAATTAGAGCAGAATTAAATGAAATAGAGAATAGAAAACAATTGAAAGAGTTAACAAGACCAACAGCTGGTTCTTTGAATAAAGATCAACAAAATCAATAAACCACTGGCCAAAATGACAAAAGAAAAACAGGAGAGGAAGCAAATAACCTGAATAAAAAATGAAATTAAAGGAATCATAACAGAATACTATGAAAAAATTGTAGTCTAACAAATTTGAAAACATAGAGAAAATGGACAGATTTCCAGGAACACATTACCTACCTAAAGTAACACAAACAGGGATAGAAAAAATAAATAAAGCTATAACAAAAGAAGAGATTGGAAAGGTAATTTTAAAACTCCTTACCAAAAAAAAAGCCGTGGCCCTGATGACTTCACTGGAGAATCCTACCAAACTTTCAGAGTAGAGTTAATACCAGCATTACTAAAGGAATTTCAGAGCCTAGAAAAGGATGGAATACTCTCAAACTCATTCTATGAAGCCAGCATAACCCTGATACCGAAACCAGGTAATGACACCACAAAAAAAGAAAATGACAGACCAATATCCCTCATGAACGTAGATGCAAAAATCCTCAATAAAATTCTAGCCAATAGAATTCAACAATATATCAAAAAGTTAATTCACCATGACCAAGTGGGATTCATACCAGGTATGCAGAGATGGTTCAACATTAGAAAATCAATGTACTGTATCACATAAACAAAACAAAAGGCAAGAACCACATGATCTTAACAACTGATGCATAAAAGGAACTTGACAAAGTCCAACACCCATTTATGATTAAAAACTGTCAGTAAAATAGTAATAGAAGGAAAATTCCTCAATATAATAAAGGGCATTTGGGGGCATTTCTACTCTGCCCTGTAGGGTTGCTATGAGTTAGAATCGATTCAACGGCAATGGGTTTTTTTTAATACAAAGCCAACAGCCAACATCATTCTAAAACGGAGAGAGCCTGAAAGCATTCCTCTTGAGAATGGGAACCAGACAAGAATGCCCCTTATCACCAGTTTTATTCAACATTGTGCTAGAGGTGTTAGCCAGAGAAACTAGCCCAGAAAAAGAAATAAAGGGCATTCAAATTGGTAAGGAAGAAGTAAAAGTATTTCTATTTGTAGATGATATGATCTTCTACATAGAAAATTCTGAAGAATTCAAAAGAAAACTACAGAAACTAATAGAAGAGCTCAGCAAAGTATCAGGATATGAGATAAACATGCAAAAATCAGTTGGATTTCTCTACACCAACAAAGAGAGCTTCAAAGAGGAAATCACCAAATTAACCATTTACAATAGCACCCAAGAATATAAAACACTTAGAAAGAAATCTAACGAGAGACATAAAAGACCTATACAAAGAAAACTACATGACACTACTGCAAGAAATGAAAAGAGACCTACATAAGTGGAAAAACATACCTTGCTCATGGATAAGAAGATTCTCAACATTGTGAAAATGTCTATTCTACCCAAAGCAATCTGCAGATACGATGCAATCCTGATGCAAATTCCAATGACATTTTTTAATGAGATGAAGAAACAAATCACCAGCTTCTCACGGGAAGGGAAAAGGCCCCAGGTAAGCAAAGCATTACTCAAGAAGAAGACCAAAATGATACAATGACTTTGAAAATCGATTCAGTGCTTCCTTAAAAGCTTGAAATAGAAATACCATAGGATCCAGCAATCCCACTCCTTGGAATATATCCTAGAGAAATAAGAGCTGTCACACAAATACATATGTGCACAGTGCGCACCCATGTTCATTGCAGCACTGTTCACAATAGCAAAAAGATGGAAACAACCTAGGTGCCCATCGGCAGATGAATTGATAAACAAATTATGGTATATTCACACAATGGAATACTATGCAATGATAAAGAACAATGACGAATCCGCAAAACATCCCATAACATGGATGAATCTGGAAGGCATTATGCTAAGTGAAATTAGTCAGCACCAAAGGACAGCTATCGTATGAAACCACTATTATAAAAAAAAATAATAAGAAGAACTCATGAAAAGGTTTAAACGCAGAAGAAAACATTCTTTGATGGTTAAGAGGGTGGGGGGGTATTCACTAACTAGATAATAGACAAGAATTATCTTAGGTGAAGGAAAGGACAACACACAATACAAGGGAAGCAAGGACAATTGGACTAAACCAAAAACTAAGAAGTTTCCTGAATGCAACCAAATACTTCAAGGGATAGAGTAGCAGGTGCAGGGGTTTGGGGACCATGGTTTCAGGGGACATCTAGGTCAATTGGTATAACAAAGTGTATTAAGAAAATGTTCTACATCTGGGGTCTTAAAAACTATCAAGTGGCCATGTAAGATGTATCAATTTGTCTCAACCTCCATGGAGCAAAGGAGAATGAAGAACACCAAAGACACAAAGAAAATATGAGCCCAAAAGACAAAACCAAAAACAACCAAGCCTGTTGCTATCAAGTTGTTTCTGACTCTTAGCGACCCCATAGGGCAGAGCAGAACTGCCCAACATGGTTTTCAAGGAGCACCTGGTGAATTCCAACTGCCAACCAGGTTATTAGCTGTAGCTCTTAACCACTATTCCACCAGGGTTTCCAAAGGACAGAAAGGGCCCCATAAACCAAAGACTCCATCAGTCTGAGACCAGAAGAACTAGATGGTGCCTGGCTACCACCAACGACCGCCCTGACAGGGAACAGAACAGAGAGCTCCTGAAGGAGTAGGAGAAAAGTACAGTGCAGAACTCAAATTCTAGTAAAAAAAAAAAACTAGGCTTAGTGGTCTGACTGAGACTGGAGGGACCCTGAAAGACATGGGCCCTGGGCTTTCTGTTAGCCCAAAACTAAAACCACCCCAGAAGCCAACTCTTCAGACAAGGATTAGACCTGGACTGTAAGACATAAAATGGTACTTGTGAGGAGTGTGCTTCTTAGCTCAGGTAGATACATGAGAGTAAATTGATAGCTACTGTTGGGAGGTGAGATGAGAAGGCAGAAAAAGACCAGAGCTGGTTTACTGAACACAGGAAATATGAGGTGGAAAGGAGGAGTGTGCTGTGACATTATAGGAAGAACAACTAGGGTCACATAACAGTGTGTGTATATATTTTTGTATGAGAAACTAACTTGAACTGTAAACTTTAAATTAAAGCACACACACAAAAAATAAGTAAAATGAATAGCACCCTGAACACATTCACAAAGGATAGGACATCTTAATCTCACTCATGTGGCCTCATTTTGAGGACAGAATAAGAAGTGACAGCATTGGAAGAGCATATGGATATATCAGTCACAATATCTGTAATTTAGATGGCACTTTACAGTTTATGGCCCAATTCCATTTTTGTGCCATTTTGCTGTAACTTAAAGAATAAATTATTAGGATAAGATTAACATCATATTCCTATCACTACCAAAATCTACTTCAGAAATGGCAATTGTGAGTATATTTCAAAATCCATGAAAATTTACTGAGTCCATTCAAACTGAGACTAAATCTAGTTCAGTGAGAACAGCAGAGGAGAGATACTGAGAGGAGATTTAGTTATGCAACTGGGGAGGATATGTTTTTATATCTGTTGAGTATAAAGAAGTATTAACCTTCAGTGAAATTAATCAAGTATTTGCTTAATACTACTTAATGCTTAGTACTAGATACACAACACTATGCTACACTGTGAGCCTTGAAGTGCAAAAAGTATAGGATGGTATCCTTGCCCACAAGGATCTTACAATCTCCCCAACAATGCAAGATGTACTACACATAAATTAGAAAAAAAAAAAAGAGAGAGAGAGAGAGAGAGACAGAATTAGTAGAATCCCAAGGTGAATGCACAGACATTGGGAGTAAACCAGTTCACAGAAAAAAAGTCACTGTTCCTGGTATGTTAAACAAAAATCTCTTGAAGTACATCATATTTGAACCTGACCTAAAAGTTTTTGATAAGATAGAGGAGAGACAGGAAAGTATAGCATCAATCATCTACTGTGTTAGGTGAACTAGATACAGTCTCTGCCCTTCAGGTACTAATTGAATGAGGAACTCACAGTCACTTTCAATGTACCAACAGGAGTTAGTTGGAACATGGGAAAATATATATTTGGTTAGATTAAGATATTTAAAGCAATTGAAGTTCTTTAATAGGGAAGCTATATAATGAAAAGTAAATTTCATAATAATTAATTTGGCAGCTAATCGACATTGAGGTTTCTCATCTATCTATACACAATGAAGAGAAGCAGTTGAACAGTTTCTCACATTTTCCAAATATAAAACTGAGAATGTTAAATCCTCTCTCTGAATGGAAATGCCTTGTTTTGCTGATGTTGGTGGTGGTTATGTTGATTTCTAAGAATCTTTATTTGAATAGCATTCCGTTGCTCTTTTTCATACAGTTCTGAAAAAGACGAGGAACACATTACTGAAAATATGCATGCATAGCTTGCATTACACTCTCTCATGATTTTTTTAAAAGTATATTTTTCCTCAGGCTGACTTTGCGATTCAAGGGATTTCCTCAAATGTGCTTGAGTGTGTAGTTGTCAACTTAGAAATCAAACACACACTTCAGGGAAATGATCCATTGAGCAAAGACAGAGAGAAAATTGTATGGTCTGTGCCAATAAACCCATCAGCACATTAATAGCTCAGAATATGGTAGGGAAGACAAAATTACAGTAACCTGTTTGATTTAACCATCCATATTGCCTTCCTTAAGGCAAAGTGCTAAAAGTCAACATTTTATTTACATCTATGTGATGTAATGTTATTTACGAGCCATTTGTTAAAAAAAAAAAAAAAAGTAGCCATAAATAGCTTTTCTATTAGCTTGCTGGCAATCTCAACCATGACTTTAGTTTTTCCAATTTTAAGGAGACTTCTTCCTAATTATTTCTCTAGTTTCCCATTTTGTGCACAGAAATATCAATGAAATATTCAAATGAGTGAAGGAAATTTGGCTTAATATAATGTCTCCTCAAGGTTTGCTTTCATTACTTATTTCTAAGCTACCCTTCCAATTTAATATTCATACATTGTTCCCAAAATTATATGAACAAATACGCTTACTTTCTCTTTTGAAGGGAACTAAGATTTAAGAAGGTTGAGAGACTGATGACTATTCTAATTCATATTTTTCTTCTGGTCTTCATACATTCCTTTGCTTACTTTATACTTGTGCTTAGCATCCTTTCAAAAGGACAAATCAGATGATTTCGTACCTCTGCTTGAAACCCGTTAATGTACTTCCAGTGCCAGCCAAGATAGAATAAACTCACCATAGCTATAACATCTACTCAGTGGAACTAATACTCTAGATAGAATACAAACACAACTCTCCAACGATTCTGAAGAGCAAACAGTGATAGGCAGATTGTGGCAGGAACACAACACTTGGAGAGAAGACTGTATGCAAGTGAACCTTTTTCTTCCTCCATTTCATCTTCATCTTTGAACCAAGAAGGCCCAGTTGCAGAATGCACAATGGGATAACTCTGAGATAAACTTTATTTCTTTTCAGACAGTGGGAAAAAGGTGACTTTCTGAGCTGGAGAGCATGGGGTGAGTCCCCATCTCTCTCTCTCTTTTTCTCTCTTTCTATTCTATATTAGTCTTGCACCAAGGTCAGCCCCAGTCAGGGGGCTGCACTGCTGCAGCCACAAAATCTAAAGCTCCAAGAGAAAACACATATATCTAGCCAGAAGAACTGGGAAAGTGAGCCTCCGAAGACAAAAGGCTGTGGAGGAAGTCTTCATTAATTTTTTCTTTCTTATTTTTCTTGCTGCTTACCACTATATGCAGGGTATTAAAACTCTGAGAATAAAATACAGAGATATCTGTGAGAGCCACAACTCAACAGATCTGCCTTGTTTTTCCAGTTCTCTCAGGTATTCCAACTTTGACACGGTGTAGGCTTACCACTCCTCTGTCACTCCCTATTTTTTAGTGGAAAATATTGAGTTTTCTTTCTCTGATAGGTTTCCACCTTACACAGCTTCTGGCTTTCACAGATTTTACTGTACCTTTATGTCAGAAGAACTGGGCAAAGGTGACCCTAGGTGCCAGAAAAAAAAAAAAAGTGTGGCATAAATCCTAACAAGGAAAGAACTGGGAAGTGGGGTCCCCTAATTTTGTGAATCAACAAAAGGTCCTGCCTGGCTCAACGACTCTCTGTGAATGTGTAACAGATACACTAAAGCATAGGAAAGGTTTTAGGAATTAATTACTATGCAAATCACCGTCCAAGTTCCAGACTAACCCTTTAGCGGCCTATGCCATGTGAAGAATTTGATAACTGAGCTGACCTTGGAATACAAGGTGATGTGGAACTTGCAATTTGAATCTAAACAGTTGGATTGCTTGCTAAAACAAACAAAAATTCACATTTTCCAGGTGATTTTAACAGGAGCCAAAGTCATACAATATAATATTCAAACTCCGCAGGAAATAATCCAATATTTGCAAAGAAGAGTAGGAAAATCTGACCAATTACCAAGCTGTTGGAATTATCAGAAAGGCTTTAAAGCAGCTGACATAACCATTGTTCCATAAGGCAAAAGTGAACACTCTTGAAATGAATGGAAGTTCTCAGCAAAAAAATAGAAAGTATGAAAAAAGAAGCAAGTGGAAATTTATGAACGGACAAATACAAACAAAATTAAAATTTCACTCAATGGGCTCAATAACAAAATGCGGATGAGAGAGTAAACAGGAAGGTGAGTTAATAGAAATTATCCAATATGAAGAACAGAGAGAAAAGGATTGAAAAAATAAAAACAAACAGAATGTAAGGAACCTGTAGGACAGGACCACAAAGTATAACATCTATGTCATTACAGTACACAAGGAGAGAAGATATATATACATATTTGGAAAACCCTGGTGGTATAGTGGTTAAGTGCTACGGATCAGCAGTTTAAATCTGCCAGGTGCTCCTTGGAAACTCTATTGGACAGTTCTACCCTGTCCTATAGGGTCGCTATGAGTCAGAATCGACTCGATGGCACTAGGTTTATATATATAGGCTGAAAACATCCCAATTTTTGTGAAAAATATAAATTTACATATTCAAGAAGCACAGCTAACCCCAAATAAGATAAACTCAAATAAAACCATTCCCAGACACATCATAAGTTGCTAAAAACTATATATATATATGTATGTATGTATGTATATATATAAAGAAGACAGTAATAAATGACACATTATATATCAAGGACTAAAATTCTAATGATTGCTGATTTAGCGTCAGAATCTTTAGAGGCACAAAATCAGTGGAATGATACCTTATAATACTGAAGGAAAAGAATTGTCAAGGCCAAATTCTGTATCCAGCAAATATATCCTTCAGCAATCATAGTGTAATAAAAGCATTCTCAGATGAAGAAAACTAAGAGAACTTGTCAGATGACTTGCTCTAAAAGAATTGCTAAATGAAGTTCTTCAGGTTAAAGTTGGAAAGGATAGCAAAAGGTAGTTTGGAAATTCGGGAACAAATAAAGATGATAAATATCTGGTTAAATGCAATAAACTATCCTCTTAAATTATTTTAAACATATGACTACTAAAAGCAAAAAAAATATGTATGTAATATTGTCTGGTGGGGTTTTCAATGTGCATAAATAGCTTACATCTACAAATATTTTGGTAACAAATGGCTGTGAGTTGGAACTGACTTGACAGCACCTACAACAACATCATGCCACATCAGCAAATGAAGGCCTAGGAAGCTTGACTCTGAGTCATTAAGGATGACTCTCTTTGAGGAAATGGCTCTTCCCCAGTTGTATTTTGAGTGCTTTCCAACCTGAGGGGTCCATTGTCCAGCACTATATCAAACAATGTTCCACTACTATCCATAAGGTTTTCACTGGCTAATTTTTTTCAGAAGTAGGCTGCCAGTTCCTTCTTCCTAGTCTGTCTTAGTCTAGAAGCTCAGCTGAAACCTGTCTGCCTTGGGTGACCCTGCTGGTATTTGAATGCCAGTGGCATAGCTTCCAGCATCACAGCAACACCCAAACCATCACAGTACCACAAATTGACAAGGACATCATGCTTGGTAGAGGGTCAGCGAAAGAGCGGAAGACCCTCAGTGAGATATGTTGACACAGTGGCAGCAACAATGGGACTCAAACATAACAACAATCATGAAGATGGTGTAGGATCTGGCAGTGTTTTGCTCTGTTGTACATAGGGTCACTATGAGTTGGAACTGACTCAACAGCACCTAAGAAGAACAACAACTATGACATAAAGCTGGAAGGGCAAAGGGACTTACACAGTTGGAAGTCTTCAACATTTTACTTGAAATGGTACAATATCAGCTCTATGTAGTCTGTTAAATTTAGGTATGTATATTTGTAATTCCTATAAAAAAAAAATTCCTATAGCAACCACTAAAAATATGATGAAAAAAAGATAGCCAAAAAACCTAATAACTAAATGATAATGAAATACTAAAAAATATTCATATAATCCAAAAGAAGGCAGGGAAGATGGAATGGAATTTTAAACCCTTTCTATGGTTCTCTGTTTTTCCCCATATGCATTCCCCAGATCCTTATAGGCTCCTAAAGACCCTCGTCGTTGGGTTCCCTGCCAACTTCTCCTGGCGAATGTTATACAACTTACCCTCTGGGTTACTATGTTCAAGCCACGTGAGATTTGTTACAGTTTCTGTAACAGGTTGAATGCTTCCATAGGTGTCTGTGTACACACTGTCACCTGGGCCTGACCCACCTCTCCACATTCACAGGTACTCTTCACCTAACTCGCACTCATATTTTAGGTCTCCTTTCTTTTCTCGTTCACAGATAGTCTTTCCAAACTCTCCCCTGAATCAATCAAGTTTTCCTTCTAATGCACTCTCACAGGCTCTGAACTTTTCCTTCGTAACACTTATCGTGAAATTTTGCTTGCATACATTATTTTTATTTAAATAATGGAGTAAGAGCTGATAATATTGCATGTCCTTCTCCCTACCCATACTGCCAGGTATGTGTTGTGAAGGTAGAATATGAGGTTAGGATTGTTAAAGCAGGAATGCAAACAAACGAAATGATTTTTATTTATTGTTTGCTATTCAAAAATGACATCTTGGTCTTTTCTTTCTTTCCTGTCTTTTCAATGACCTCTTGCTTTCTTCATGGATGATGTCTTTGATGTCATTCCACAACTTGTCCAGTCTTAGGTCGCCAGTGTTCAATGCATCAAATCTATTCTTCAGATGGTCTCTAAATTCAGGTGGGATATATTCAAGGTCATATTTTGGCTCTCATGAACTTGCTCTGATTTTCTTCAGTTTCAGCTTGAACTTGAATATGAACAACTGATGGTCTGTTCCACAGTCAGCCCCTGGCCTTGTTCTGGCTGATGATGTTGAGCTTTTCCATCGCCTCTTTCCTCAGATGTAGTCAATTTGATTTCTGTGTGCTCCATCTGGTGAGGTCCATGTGTATAGTCACTGTTTATGTTGGTGAAAGAAGGTATTTGCAATGATGAAGTCATTGGTCTTGCAAAATTCTATCATTCGATCTCCAGCATTATTTCTATCACCAAGGCCATAGTTTCCATCTACTGATCCTTCTTCTTTGTTACCAACTTTCGCATTAAAATGGCCAGTAATTACCAATGCATCTTGATTTCATGTTCAATCAATTTTAGACTGCAGCAGCTGATAAAAATCTTCTATTTCTTCATCTTTGGCCCTAGTGTTTGGTGCATATATTTGAATAATAATCGTATTAACTGGTCTTCCTTGTAGGCGTATGGATATTGTCCTATCACTGACAGCATTGTGCTTCAGGATAGATCTTGAAATGTTCTTTTTGACGATGAATGCAGCACCATTCCTCTGCAAGTTGTCAGAAGTTGAACAGAAGATTTCAAAGGGTGGCTCGAGAAGACAAAGTAAAGTAGTATAATGACATGTGCAAAGAGCTAAAAATGGAAAACCAAAAGGGAAGAACATGCTCAGTGTTTCCCAAGCTGAAAGAATTGAAGAAAAAATTCAAGCCTTGAGTTGCAATAGTGAAGGATTCTATGGGTAAAATATTAAATGATGCAGAAAGCATCAAAAGAAGATGGAAAGAATACACAGAGTCATTATACCAAAAAGAATTAGTCGATGTTCAACCATTTCAAGAGGTGGCATATGATCAGGAACCGATGGTACTGAAGGAAGAAGTCCAAGATGCTCTGAATAAAAATAAAATAATCTTTTTTTTTATACATTGGCGAAAAACAAGGCTCCAGGAATTGATGGAATATCAATTGAGATGTTTCAACAAACAGATGCAGCACTGGAGGTGCTCACTCGTCTATGCCAAGAAATATGGAAGAGAGCTCCCTGGCCAACTGACTAGAAGAGATCCAACTTTATGGCTATTCCCAAGAAAGGTGATGCAACTGAATGTGGAAATTATAGAACGATATCATTAATATCACACGCAAGCAAAATTTTGCTGAAGATCATTCAAAAATGGCTGCAGCAGTAAATCGACAGGGAACTGTCAGAGTTTCAGGCTGGTTTCAGAAGAGGACGTGGAACCAGAGATATCACTGCTGATGTCAGATGGATCCTGGCTGAAAGCAGAGAAGATCAGAAGGATGTTTACCTGTGTTTTATTGACTATGGAAAGGCATTTGACTGTGTGGATCATAACAAATTATGGATAACGTTACGAAGAATGGGAATTCCAGAACATTTAATTGTGCTCATGAGGAACCTTTAGATAGATCAAGAGGCAGTTGTTCGGACAGAACAAGGGGATACTGATTGGTTTAAAGTCAGGAAAGGTGTCCACCAGGGTTGTATTCTTTCACCATACCTATTCAATCTGTATGCTGAGCAAATAATACGAGAAGCTGGACTATATGAAGAAGAACGGGGCATCAGGATTAGAAGAAGACTCATTAACAACCTGCGTTATGCAGATGACACAACCTTGCTTGCTGAAAGTGAAGAGGACTTGAAGCACTTACTAATGAATATCAAAGACCACACCCTTCAGTATGGATTGCACCTCAATGTGGAGAAAACAAAAATCCTCACAACTGGACCAATGAGCAACATCATGATAAATGGAGAAAATGTTGAAGTAGTCAAGGATTTCATTTTACTTGGGTCCACAATCAATAGCCATGGAAGCAGAAGTCAAGAAACCAAAAGACGCATTGCATTGGGTAAATCTGCTGCAAAGGACCTCTTCAAAGTGTTGAAGAGCAAAGATGGCACCTTGAAGGCTATGGTGCACCTGACCTAAACTGTGGTATTTTCAATCACATCATATGCAGAAAACTGGGCAATGAATAAGGAAGACCAAAGAAGAATTGACACCTTTGAATTGTGGTGTTGGCAAAGAATATTGAATATACCATGGACTGCCAGAAGAACAAATAAATCTGTCTTGGAAGAAGTACAACCAGAATGCTCCTTAGAAGCAAGGATGGTGAGACTGCATCTTACATACTTTGAACACGTGTTTAGCGGTATCAGTCTCTGGAGAAAGACATCATGCTTGGCAAAGTACAGGGCCAGCGGAAAAGAGGAAGACTCTTGATGAGGTGGATTGACACAGTGGTTGCAACAATGGGCTCAAGCATAGGAACGATTGTGGGGATGGTGCAGGACCAGGCAGTGTTTCATTCAATTGTGCCTTGGGTCGCTATGAGTCGGAACCAACTTGGTGGCACCTAATGACAGCAACAACAGCATTCAAAAGAGACTTCGCTACAAGGCAATGGGCCTAAGGCCGTGTGTGTGTGTTGGGGGGGGAGAGATAGAGAGAAATTTAGCCTCAAGGACTGAAATCATATAATGCCTTCTATAGAGTTGCAAAAATCACCTTTTATCCAAGGCTAGATACAAACAAGTACATATAGAGTAATAAGCATGTTGTTGTTGTTAGATACCGTCAAGTCGGTTCCAACTCATAGGGACACTATAATAAGCATAGGTCATCTTTTTCAGTCTCCAGCCATGTAAAGTTCCAAGAGATATTAATTATCTCATTCTCTCAGGAAAAAAAGAAAAAAAAAAACGAATGAAGGAGGCTCTATAAAAATGGAATGAGCACTTCTAAAGCCAAGTCGAATCACTCTGATTAATGTTTTTAACTTGAATGTATCAAGTGCTCTCAACATTTTTAAAATATTTCACACATACCCTGTTTCTATTACTCTGATACAGGTAAAGAGCAATTATTACCATCATTTGATTGAAGCTAAGACAAAGGAACTGAGTATAACTTTTTTAAAGTTCTACATTTAGATCATGGCAGAGTCAGGCTTATAGTCCTGGATTTCAAATCCCTAGATTTAATGCACTTTCCATTAAAATATATTTTATAATGCATTTCACAGTACCATGCACACATGACTTAAAGACATGTGGAAGAAAAGTCAGTCAGTTAAGTGTTTATAAACATCCAGGTATTTGGCATTGGGTGGTGGGGGGGAACTATTATGAGGTAATAACATTTTTGTTCTTGTGGTTACTATTACTTTTCATTTAGATTTTAGCATTGGATACATGGTTTTAATCACTGGAGCCTTCAAATTTGTCCAGATGAATCCATTATTTTTAACTCATATATTACTGGTGAGAATGTAAAATTATATGATTGCTTTAGGAAACAGTTTTGCAGTTCCTCAAAATGTTAACATAAAGTTTCCATATGACCCAGAATTTTCACTCTTAGGACATACTCAAGAGAAATAAAAACATACGTTCACACAAAATTTGTACACAAATGCTTGTTGCAATATTACTCATTACAGCCCCAAAGTGAAAGGAAGCCAAATATTCATCAGCTAATGAATGGATAAATTAAAATGTAGTATATACATAAAATGGAATGTTATTCAGCAATAAAAAGAAATGAAGTACTGATTAATGCTACAACAAGGATGGCACTTGAAAACCTATATCAAGTGAAAGAAGTCATTCACAAAGAGCCACATGTTATGTAATTCCATTTATATTAAATGCCCCAATTCATGGAAACACAAAGTAGATTAGTGGTTACTTAGGACTTGGGTGGGAAGAGTGGTAGTGGTTACTTAGGACTGGGGTGGGAAGAGTGGTAGGGGGACAATAAATATGGGGTTCCCTTTTTTTTTTTTTAGTGAGACAAAATATTTTAAAATGAGAAAGTGGAAATAGTTGTACCACTCTGTGAATATACTAAAAAACATTCAATTATACACTTTAAATGAGTGAATCGTATGGTATATAAATCATGTCTTAATAAAGCTGCTAAAATATAGTAAATCAAATAGAAGTTCTGCTTTCTTTGTTTCTGTGACTTACCTGTAAGAGAGAATTGCTTTACGGCTACTCCTGTGATAAATTACACAATTAATAAGCCCAAGTAATCAAAAGAAAACAATTCAGTGAGACCTGATCACTTTTGCAATGCGTGGTGAGAACTGGGGTTGTCATACCCCCAATCTCGTCTTGCCAAATCTCCAGATCTCTCAGACCCCTTCAAGCTGCTGTTGGTATGTTGGTGTTGGGTGCAGTGGAGTTGGTCCCAACTTGTAGTGACCCTATGCACAAAAAATGAAACACTGCCTAGTCCTGCACCATCCTCACAATCATTTTAATGCTTGAGTCCATTATTGCAGCCACTGTGTCAATCCGTCTCATTGAGGGTCTTTCTCTTTTTTGCTGACCCTTTACCAAGCATGATGTCCTTCTCCAGGGGCTGATGCCTCCTGATAACATGTCCAAAGAATGTAAGACAAAGTTTCACCATCCTTGTGTCTAAGGAGTATTCTGGCTGTACTTCTTCCAAGACAGATTTGTTCATTCTTCTGGAAGGGCAAGGTATATTCAGTATTCTTCACCAACACCGTAAGTCAAAGGCATCAGTTCTGCTGTCTTCCTTATTCATTGCTCAGCTTTCTCATGCATATGAGGCTATTGAAAACACCATGGCTTGGGTCAGGTGCACTTTAGTCCTTAAAGTGACATCTTTGCTTTTCAATATTTTAGAGAGATCTCTTGCATGTGCCCAATGCAATACATTGTTTGATATCTTGACTAATGCTTCCATGGATATTGACTGTGGATCCAAATGAAATAAAGTTCTTCACAACATCAATACTTTCTCTGTTTATCATGATGTTGCTTATTGGTTCAGTTGTGAGGCTTTTTGTTGCGACAACCCATAGTGAAGGCTGTGATCTTTGATCGTCATCAGTAAGTGCTTCAAGCCCTCTTCACTTTTAGCAAGCAAAGTTGTTTCGTCTGCATATCACAGATTGTTAAAGTCTTCTTTCAATGCTGATGCAGTGTTCTTCTTCATATTGTCCAGCTTCTCAGATTATTTGATCAACATACAAATTGAATAAGGTTGGTGAAAGGATACAACCTTGACGTACACCTTCCTAATTTTAAACTACTCAGTATCCACTTGTTCTGTTCAAATGACTACCTCTTGATCTATGTACAGGGTCCTCAAGAGCACAATTAAGTGCTCTGAAATTCCCATTCTTCTCAAAATTATCCATAATTTGTTATGATCGACACAGTTGAATGCCTTTGCATAGTCAATGAAACACAAGTAAACATCTGGTATTCTCTGCTTTCGGCCAGAATACATCTGACATCAGCAATAATATCCCTAGTTCTATGTCCTCTTCTGAAACCAGCTTGAATTCAAGCTGTTACATTTTACAAATACATTACAGGTAAGATTACATTACTAATATTTTAGAAATTGTAATAAAATATGTTAAGACTTCATTTAAGGAGCATTCATGCTATTAACAAATTAGCAAATAAAATTCAGGAAACCACGGCAATGGCAGTGGATGGTTCATATTGGAGGCAATGGCCTAGATATATTTAAAGAGAAGATTATTAATCTGAAAAGAAATTAGTCAGAGATCATAAACAGAAAATCTGTTTTAAAGAAGTCCTAGAAGAGAGAAACACTGATGGAAAGACCTAGATGCAATAGAATTTACTCATTGAATGAACTGAAAATTAGTGTTAACTAGAAGTCAGAATGTGAGGAGAGTGGTAAATTAGGAGGTACATAAGGATTATGGTGTATCTTGGCAGAAGTGTGGAGGTAACTTGATTTCACCCCCAAACAATGAGAATGCATTCAAGTACATTTAGCACAAGGATAATATAATAATCTTTAAATATTAAAAAAAAAAAAATTACTCTTGTCATAATGTTGTTCTGGAGGCAGAGGGAGAAAATATTTTTCAGAAGAAGATAAAGGCTTTGTCAAAAATTAAAAAATGTTAAAGACAAAAAAAAAAAGAATGGGTACCTCAATCAGGTAATTAACTGCTCTTTGGTGAGAAGTTTCAATGAGGTAGTGATAAAAGTACACTGTGAGACTGAGTGGAAGCAGAAGTGGGAAGTATTGAGCACTCTTGAAAACATTGGTAATGGAAAAGAGACTATGTATTTGTAACATGATGAGTTATTGATCCCTTCACTTTTTTAAAACTACTTTAAACTTACTAGCAAAAGAATTTAAAAGTTCTTTTGATTTCTTTTTAAGTAAAGAAGAGTCATACTTATAACTGGGTCAAAATGTATGAAAATTTCAAAGATAAAGGATAAATTATCTTCCAGGAAGTTGATTCCAATTTACTTATGTCTTAGGTTGGGTTCTCTAGAGAGGCAAAAACAGTGAAATATATATAGAGAGAGAGAGAGAGAAAGAGAGTTATCTCATGGAAATAGCTCAAGTGGTTGTAGAAGCTGGCAAGTCCCAAATCCATGCATCAGGCTGGAGCCCAGAGGCTTCTCCATACTCATGTAGCTGCAGGGGTTGATGAACTCAAGATCTACAGGTCCGATGGCAGGCTGCTGGCTCACAGGCTATTCCATACTCATGTAGCTGCAGGGGTTGATGAACTCAAGATCTACAGGTCCGATGGCAGGCTGCTGGCTCACAGGCTATAGAGGCTGGCAAATTCCAAGATAGTTAGGTAAGTTCCTAGCTCAAGTCCCAGGAACTGGAGGTCAGAGGAACAGGAGCCAGCTTCAGGATCCAGAGCAAGCAAAAGCCAGTGAGCATTGCCAGAAAGTCACCCTTATTGTATGCAGGCCACACACTCAAGGAAACCACCTTTCAACTGATTGGCTGCTCACAATAGATCTCATCATGGTGGTGATCACATTTTATCAGATCTCATTATGGAGGTGATTACGTCATTAAAAAGCCAAATTACATCATAACTGCCAAAACACTGAGGATCACGGCCCAGGCAAGTTGACACACAACCTTAACCATCACTACTCACCCTTCGTCAACTTGGCACCTGTACACATCTCCTTAAACCATACATAATTTCTGAATAATGACAATTATAAAGTCATACTTGTGCCTAACATGATACAATTAACATGCTTACAACCAAAAATGCACTACCCTGTTTACATCATATATTTTATAAGTGAAGAAAACAAAAAAAAGGAAGAAATATGCATAACAATTACAGTCATCAATTTTGCAACTGGTCACATGATTGTAACTGGCATTTACAACTACCTTATTCCACCACCCATTTCATATTCCCTCTACCCTCAGCAAGCATCTCAGCAAGTTATGATTCTATGCCTGGTGGGGTGACCCAACCCTTCATTCTTGAAGTATCTGGGCCATTAGTAATCACGTAGGAATTGGATTGCTGTAATCGTTCATTGACTTTAATCACAGGGCATGGTAGTACTAAGAAACACTCTAAGGGATCTCCTGCATTCCAGACATACTCTTCCCTACTTCCCTTATGTAATATCAATCCAATTTCCTGTTGGTAATTAATGAGTACCAATCACACCAGCCAATATGGCAACTCCATTCTTTGCCTGTTGATCCAAGGCATAAGGACCCCATTGTAAACTTCCAGTCCAATGGACTCAGTGATGTGCCTGCAGATGGGAGCATTCCATCCTTTGGAACTAAGAAAACTAGACCCACAGAGCATAGAGTAGGCAGAACAGGAAGTAAAAATTTTGCGAGTGGGCCACTAGGGGCAATAGTGAGGGGAGTCACTCCCATTTCCACCACTTAATTCCTGTGTCCATGAATCCTGGCTATGGGAGAAACAACATCATATATTAAACATCGATTTAGAGCATATACAGCCTCCTGGAGAACATTGTTCCAACCCTGAAAGGTATGGCTAGCTGCTGGCACTGTAACTGTGTCTTTAGAAGGCCATTCTAATGTTCCATCAAGCCAGCTGCTTCAGGATGATGGTAACCCCAGTGAATTTTATGAGCATGGGCACATAGCTGCATATCATTTGCTGTGAAGTGAGTCCCTTGACCTGAGGCAATGCTGTGGGGGATACCATGATAGTGGATAAGGCATTCTTTAAGTCCACAGTCTGTAGTTTTGGCAGAAGCATTGTGTACTGTGAAGGCGAATCTTTATTCAGAGTAAATGCCTATTCCCATAAGTACAAAACACTGCCCTCTCATGAAGGAAGCAGTCCAATGTGATCAACCTGCCTCCAGGTTGCAGGCTGATCCCCTCAAGGAATGGTACCATACTGGGGACTCAGCTTTGGTCTCTGCTTCTGGCAAATTGGGCACTTGGCTGTGGCTGTAGCTAAGTCAGCCTTGGTGAGTGGAAGTCCATGTTGCTGAATCCATGCATAACCTCAATCCCTGCCACCACATCCACTTCATTCATGAGTCCACTAGGCAATGATGGGAGTGGCTGGCTAAGAGGCTGACTTGTTTCCACAGAACATGTCATTCTATTCACTTGATTGTTAAATCTTTCTCTGTGGAGGTCACCCTTCTGTGAGCATTCGCATGAGACACAAATATCTTCACTTCATTGGCCCATTCTGAGAGGTCTACTCACATGCCTCTCCCCCACACTTCCTTGTCACCAATCTTTCTATCATGTCCCTTCCAAGTCCCTGACCAGCCAGCCAAACCATTGCCACAACCCATGAATAAGTATACAATTGCACATCTGGCCATTTCTCTTTCCAAGCACAGTGAACAGTCAGGTACACTGTTCAAAGTTATGCTTATTGGGAGGATATACTGTCACCTCTGTCCTTCAGGGAGGTCCCAGCAAGGGGCTGTAGTGCTGCCACTGTCCACTTTCAAGTGGTGATTACATATCACACAGAACCATCCGTAAATCAGTCACAAAATTTCTCTTTCTCAGTCAACTGATTATAAGGAATACTCTAACTGAATGGTGGTTGAAGTGTCAACAGCAGGCAGAGATGCTGTTTAGTACATTTAGCAGGCTCTACTGGTGAATCACTGCACAGACTGTTAGGATTTTGAAGCAAAGCCCTGCCATTCTCTACAGATAACTACTCTTCTTCTCAGAAACAATTTTTGGCTTGTTACTGGCCTTAGTAGAGACTGAATGCTTAACCCTGAGCCACCAAGTCACCATGCAGCCTAAGCTGCCCATCATGAACTATCTGGCTTTCTGCTCTTGGATTCATCAGCACCTGCAGTTAAGTGAATCAGGAGAAGCCTCCAGCCTGACCCACGTATTTGGGACATTCCAGATCTATAACTTCGTGAGTCATTTCCTTTATATAAATCTCTCTATATATTTATATGCCTCACTGGTTTTTCTTCTCTAGAGAAGCCAGCCTAAGACAGTTACCTAGGCAAAAGATTTTTTAACATCCACTACCAGATCTTTTCTAATAGAATATTGTGTACTTTTTGAGCCCTCCAATGTCAAAAATGTAACTGATGACTAAAGATATTTCGGTTTCACTCACATAAGAGAAACTTTCCAAAGAACTTCAGAAGTGTACACATGTATTTTTTGCCTGCAATTTTTAATTTCTATAGAAAATAAGTGAATCATTATCAAAGACATTGTCACATTTAAACAAATGAAACAGAATTCTAATTCAACAGTTAGCTTTTACAGAAATGAGAGTCTTTAATTTTATGTTTTAGCCCACACAGGTTTAAGAGGAGCTTTCGCCTACTCATACATTAATTAATAAAAATTTTAATGACATATTAATCAAGTATTCTCACTGTTAAGTAACTAAAGATTATTCATAGCAACACTTGCAACACCTGACAGGGAAAAGGTAATTGAGTGTATTAAAAAAATTTTGTTGAAATGATTACGCACCATGCCAATAATCCCTGAATTAGGCTCATGATTTGGAAAGGTGGAGTGATGCATGAGTTGTATATTTAACGCCAGCCCCCTCTTTAACAAGAAACAACAAAATAAGACCAAAACAAGTCAAAGGAAAACCAAAGTCAATTTCATACGGTTTTAAAGGAAACCATGCAGTAGCGGTCCTGCCTTTTTTTTTTTTTTTTTCTGTGCCATATTTTAATTTTTTATGGCCTAAAAGTATGGTATTATCAATATTAATTATTTTCTTTGTAATTGATTGTTAGCTTGTAATGTCTGAATTATAAGAAGTTAATTAGAAAAAAAAAAACTGTTATGTTAATCCCTGTACTTGCATATTCCTAGTAAAACCAAGATGGTATAACTTTTTTTTATGATACTTTAGATGAAGGTTTACAGAACAAACTAGTTTCTTATTAAACAATTAGTACACATATTGTTTTATGACATTGGTTAACACCCCCACTACATGTCATCACTCTCCCTTCTCAAGTTTGGGTTCCCTACTACCAGCTTTCCTGTGCCCTCCCCCCCCCCCCCGCCTTCTAGTCCTTGCCCCAGAGCTGGTGTGCCCCTTTAGTCTAGTTTTGTTTTATGGGCCTCTCCACTCTTTGGCTGAAGGGTGAACCTCAGGAATGACTTCATTACTGGGCTGAAAGAGTGTCCAGGAACCATACTCTCAGGGTTTCTCCAGTCTCAGGCCAGCAGGTCTGGTCTTTCTTCTTGAGTTAGAATTTTGTTCTACATTTTTCTCCAGCTCTGTCCAGGACTCTCTATTGTGATTCCTGTCACAACAGTCAGTGGTGGCAGCTGGACATCATCTAGTTCTACTGAGCTCAGTCTGGTGGAGGCTGTGGCAGATGTGGTGCATTAGTCCTTTGAACTAATCTTTCCCTTGTATCTTTAGTTTTTTTCATTCTTTATTGCTCCCAAAGGGGTGATACCAGTGGAGTATCCTAGACAGCCTCTTGCAGGCTTTTAAGACCCCAGACACTACTCACCAAGTAAAATATAGAACATTTCCTTTATAAACTATGTTGTGCCAATTGAGCTAGATGTTCCCTGAGACCATAAGACGTTATAATTTTTTTTAAGTTTCAAAGTATTTTCCATCTCTTTTCCTTCTGTCCCACTCCCAGTTCTGAATACCTGCCTCTACGATATTAGTGGTTTTAAAAGTCCCTTCCAGAAATACTTCATTGAATTTGTGCTCAGACCTATCTACCTGATCCCTATCAAAACGTAGCTGTCCTTATCTTGGATAGCAAATCTAACAAGCTAGTTCTTGTTAAAAAGCATCAGTGAGGGATTGCGGCATTTTTTATTCTTTCATTGCATTCAATTCAATACACGTTTACTATGAATTTTATAGGCAATGGTACAGTAATCAAATCCTGAGAACACATAAATGAGTAAAAATGTAATTCTTACCCTCAGAAGCTGTTAGAAAACAAAGTGACATATGCTAAACATTATCCAGGAAAGCACTGAAAATTTTTTTTGCAAAAGGAAAGAGTACTTAGCTCCCTCGTCAGAAAGCTCAGCTGCCATTTTGACAGTAGTAGTCCTTGATATAAATACCATAACCCAAGGGTATGAGGAATAGCAGTCCATCAGAGGAAACATTAAAGATTTTTAGGTAGAAAGCATTTTGTGGCCTTCAAATCACACTGTGCGCAGTGTAATATTTTCCTACTCCTTCAAGACATGACTATCCACAAAAGCTTTGAAAATAACCCCTGCGTATGGACATGTCCAACCAACTTCTTGATAATATGTATAATATGGAAGAAGAATTTTTCACTTTTACATCTCAGTGGCTTGATACTTGTCAGAAAAGACATGCTGTTCCTAATTATTTCCAAGTCCACTGCTTCATGTAAGGAAAACTTCTTTTCCTCTTAGGTTCCTACTGAGGAGAGATGTTTCTTACTTTTCTACAGCATAAAGCAGCTGACTGAAAAGCGAGAGACCTAACTCAAGGGCAGTCACTTAGGCAGTGCTGTGGGCTATGAACTGAGTGTATTATCTCAGAAAGATTACCTGATCCATCATCCTCTTTCTTATGTTGAGCTTACTTTGAAAATAAGGAGATTTTGGCATTTATTTGTAAGACAGAGCTGGGAAAACACTCTGAGGAAAAATTAGGATCTGGCAAGTCAAAGCTATGTGCAAGGCAAGAGAGAGCTAAAATTTTGATTAAGCAAAGGAGGAAGTTGCTTGCCAATGAAACAAAATAAAGTGGTCTTGTTGATAGTCTTGAGTCATGCTATACGCTACATCCAATTCCCAAATCTTACTGTCAAGATTCCTAGAGGCACCATAAATTCAGAACCACCCTCCAGTATCATCTTCTTGATATTTTAACTTATACATTTCCATTCTAATGTTTCCATGATTCTAAATGCATCTTTACAATAAAGTCTTTCATAAATTATATAATTAGATTTCTGTGCCATGGTTCTACAAAAGATGGGCAACACATTTTTTTTTTTCTTTTTGTGCTGGTTAACTATGACAAAGTTATTCAGAACCAGATAACCAAGCCAAGTGGTCAGACGAAAAAATCAGTTACTAAATTGGGGTAATAAAAATGGATATCAAGCTCTAGAGTCCTAAGGAAAAAAATTATAAAAACACAGGAAAGCATAATCAGGGTAAATAGTGAAAATCAGTATATAGCATAGCAGCAAAAGGTGTGGTACACTATTGTTATTTGTTAGTTGCCATCGTCTTCACTCCAACTCGTACTGACATTATGTAAAACAGAATGAAGTGTTGCCCAGACCTATTCCATCTTCATAATCATTGCTGTTTTGGGGTTCATTGTTTCAGTCACCTTGTCAATTGATCTCACCAAGGGCTTCCCTCAGCTTCACAGACCTCTACTTTAGCAAGTATGATGTCCTTTTGTAGTGATCAGTCCCCCCTGATTACATGTACAAAGTAGGCAAAACAAAATCTCACCACCCTTGCTTCCAAAAAGCATTCTAGTTGTATTTCTTCTAAGGTTGATTTATCCATTCCTATCTCAGTGCATGGTATATTCAGTATTCTTCACCAACACCACAATTCAAATCATTAATTCTTCTGTATTTATTTTTCATTGTTCAGCTTTTGCATGCATATGAGGGGATTGAAAAGACCATGGCTTGGGTCAGTGTCTTAGTTGTCTAGTGCAGGTATAATAGATATACCACAAGTTGATGGCTTTAACAAAGAGAAATTTATTCTTTCACAGTTTAGGAGACTAGAATTCCAAATTCAGGGTACCAGCTCTATGGAGAAGGCTTTCTTTCTGTCTTGGTTCTGGGGAAAGGTTCTTGTCATCAGGCTTCCCCTGGACAAGGAGCTTCTTAGCGCAGATACCCCTGGTCCAAAGGATGTGTTGCACCTGGCGCTTCTTTTTTGGTGATATTGAGGTTCCCAAGTCTCTCTGCTAGCCTCTCTTTTATATCTTAAAAGAGATTGACTTAAAACACAACTCAGTCTTGTAAATTGAGTCCTGCCTCATTAACATAACTGCCTGTAATCCTGCCTCATTAACATCATAGAGGTAGGATTTACAACACATAGGAAAATCACATCAGATGACAAAATGGTGGACAATCACACAATACTGGGAGTCAAGTACCAGCCAAGTTGACAGATATTTTGGGGGTGCACAATTCAATCCATGACACTCGTCAAAGTGACAACTTTGCTTTTTAAAACTATAAAGAGGCAAGCATCTATACATTTTAAAGAAGCTCTGTATGTCATTCTAATGGACACTGAAATTGGAGAACTACTGGTCTGGGAGAAAGAAATATCTACCCTTTATTGGAGCATCGATCATTTGGGTTTTCTTTTTTCATTCTAATAGACATATATGATTCCAAACAGAGACAAATCAATGACCAGCCAAGTAATAGAATTCATTCAAACTAATTTTTGTTAGAAACAACACCTGAATAAAAATGTTGGTTTCTTAAAATTCTATGTAAATTATTTTGTGGGTTAATGTATGGCCAACTGTGTTGAGCAATTGAGATCAATTGAGAGTATAAAATAAAACTGGAATTATTTGTGATTATACCTTGCCAGAAACTGTAAAAGGAATTCTGATAGCAGTCCGGCAATGTAACTGATTCTTATTTACACAACTAAGAAATCCAAGACTGGAGAGACAAAGTGAATTACACAGTCCCCTCCCCCCATCCCCCCCATTCTCCCCCTCCCCCACCAATGGTAAATGGCCTAGCCTGTGTGAATGCAAAGCCATGCTTGTTTCGGTTTTAACCTTCAATCCCTCAGTACTGGAGTTGATGATACTTTAGTAAGAAATGACTACACAGATATTTAAATCTTGCACTTGTATCTTATATTCTATTAAATCTTCTTAAAAGATCTATAGGGGATTTGTTCACTCTTCAATTTACTCAAGGCCTGTTTATTCTATTTTCTGCAGCTACTATAACTATGTGCTCTGCTCTATTAAATTATTCAGCATTGATTTATTAAATGTCTACTATCCCATAAGCACCATGGGGCTTGTTAAAATACTAGTATATGTGGATAAATGAAGCAAGAGTTGCCATTGAAATAAAAAGTTGAGAAAATAAATAACAATCAAGTATTAACACATTCTACTTTATCCCTGGGGAAGAATATGAGAAAAGATTACAAAAAGAATTGCGAATTATTGAATATTCATTGAAAAACCATTCAACAATAATCGAACATTATTGAAATAAGTGAAAGTATGCCTATTAGGGAAACCCTGGTGGTGTAGTGGTTAAGAGTTCGGCTGCTAACCAAAAGGTTGGCAGTTCAAATCCACCAGATGCTCCTTGGAAACCCTATGGAGCAGTTCTACTCTGTCCCACAGGGTCGCTGTGAGTCAGAATTGACTCAGTGGCAAAGGGTTTGGTACTATGCCTATTAGCTAAAAGATATATCTGGGGTGGAGCTTACTCCCTGTACCTCTACCACCTAAGAATAGACATTATTTAAACATTGTTTTAAGCAAATGATAAAGGCTAACATCACCAATGGAAAACCTGGTGGTGTAGTGGTTAAGAGCTACGGCTGCTAACCGAAAGGTCGGCAGCTCGAATTCACCTGGCACTCCTTGGAAGCCATATGGGGCAGTTCTACTTTGTCCTATAGGGTCACTAGGGGTCAGAATTGGCTCAATGGCAATGGGTAATCAACAGGTAGTAAATAATATCGCCAGTAATATCGTGTGGTTATCATGACCTCACATGATGTGACAAGAAGATCATTTCATCTCTGTTGTATTCTTTCCAAACACCTATAATCCCAGTCTAATCATGAGAAAAACAATACACAAACCCAGATTCAGAGACATTAGGATACCTGGCCAGTACTCCAGAAAAGTCTCATGAAAAACAATGACTGAGGAACTGTCCTACAGCAGGGGAGACTGGGGAGATACGACAAACTAAATGTATGCTGGCTCCCGAAACAGAAAGAGAACATTAGTAGGAAAACTGACAAAGCCCAGGAGATCTGGTGGTACAGTGGTTAAGAACTTGGCTGCTAACCTAAAGGTCAGCAGTTCAAATCCACCAGCCGCCTTGGAAACCCTATGTAGCAGTTCTACTCTGTCCTATATGGTTGCTATGGGTCAAAATTGACTTGATGGCAATGGCTTTGGTTTTGGTTTGGTGAAGTCCGAACAAAGACTTGAATTCAGTTAATAGTAGTGTGCTAATATCAATATCTTTGTTTTGACAAATCAACCTTGGTAATGCAAGACATTAACAACAGGGAAAATAGGGTTCATGGGAATTTTCGGTACTATCTTTACAACTGTCTTAATCTAACATTATTTCAAAACAAAAAGCTTATTAGAAAAGAGAAAGAGCAATTTTCTATTTTGTGTTTTTTTTTTTTTCTTTTCTTTTTTTATTGTGCTTTTTAGGTGAAAGTATACACCTTGCTACATATTCCCAATTTCTCTACCTCTAATGAGACAGTCCGCTCCCTCCCTCCAGTCTCTTCATGTCCATTTCACCAGCTTCTAACATCCTCTACCCTCTCATCTCCCTCCAGGGAGGAGATGCCAAGATAGTCTCAAGCGTCCACCTGATCCAATAGCTCACTCCTCACCAGCATCCCTCTCCAATCCATTGTCCAGTTCAATCCCTACCTGAAGAGTTGGCTTTGGGAATGGTTCCTGTCCTGGGCCAACAGAAGGCCTGGAGGCCATGACCACCCGGGTCTTTCTAGTCTCAGTCAGAACATTAAGTCTGGTCTTTTTACAAGAATTTAAGGTCTACATCTCACTGCTCGTCTGCTCCCTCAGGGGTTCTCTTCTGTGTTCCCTGTCGGGGCAGTCATTAGTTGTAGCCAGGCACCATCTAGCTCTTCTGGTCTTGTTGATGTAGTCTCTGGTTTGTGTGGCCCTTTCTGTCTCTTGGGCTCATAATTACCTTGTGTCCTTGGTGTTTTTCATTCTCCTTTGCTCCAGGTGGTTTGAGACTGATTGATGTATCTTAGAGGTCTCAGATGCCTCTCTCCAAGGTGGGATGCAGAATGTTTTCCTAATAGATTTTATTATGCCAATTGACTTAGTTAACCCTGAAACCATGGTCCCAAACCCCCACCCCTGCTGCACTGGCCTTCCAAGCATTCAGTTTATTCTGGAAACTTCTTTGTTTTTTGTTTAGTCCAGTTGTGCTGACCTCACCTGTATCGTGTGTTGTCTTTCCAGTCACCTAAAGTAGTTCGACTCGACAGCACTAGGTTTTTACTAGGTTTAAGTAGTTCTAATCTACAATCTAATTAGTGAATACCCCTCTCCTACCCTCCCTCCCTCCCCCATCTTGTAACCATCAAAGAATACTTTCTTCTCTGTTTAAACCATTTCTCGAGTTCTTATAATACTGGTCTTATACAATATTTGTCCTTTTGCAACTGAATAATTTCACTGAGCATAATGCCTTCCAGATTCCTCCCTGTTATGAAATGTTTCACAGGTTCATCACTGTTCTTTATCAATGTGTAGTATTCCATCGTGTGACTATACCATAATTTATTTATCCATTCATCCATTGATGGGCACCTTGGCTGCTTCCATCTTTTTGCTATTGAAAACAGTGCTGCAATGAAGATGAGTGTGCATATATCTGTTAGTGTAAAGGCTCTTATTTCTCTAGGATATATTCCAAGGAGTGGGATTGCTGAATCCTACGGTAGTTCTATTTCTAGCTTTTAAAGGAAGCACCAAAGGGATTTCCAAAGTGCTTGTACCATTTTACATTCCCACCAGCAGCCTGTAAGTGTTCCAATCTCTCCACAGCCTCTCCTACATTTATCATTTTGTGTTTTTTTGGATTAATGCCAGTCTTGTTGGAGTGAGATGAAATCTCATTGTAGTTTTGATTTGCATTTCCGTAATGACTAATGATCATGAGCATTTCCTCATATACCTGTTAGCTACCTGAATGTCTTGTTTAATGAAGTGTCTGTTCATATCTTTTGCCCATTTTTTAATTGGGTTATTTGTCTTTTTGCAGTTGAGTTTTTGCAGTATCATGTTGATTTTAGAGATCGGGTGCTAATCAGAAATGTCATAGCTAAAAACTTTTTCCCAATCTGTAGGTGATCTTTTTACAAAAGAGGTGAAGTCTTTGGATGAACATAGGAGTTTGATTTTTAGGAGCTCCCAGTTATCTAGTTTTTCTTCTGCATTCTTTTTCTTTTTTTTTATTAACTTTTATTAAGCTTCAAGTGAACGTTTACAAATCCAATCAGTCTGTCACATATAAGTTTACATACATCTTACTCCGTACTCCCACCTGCTCTTCCCCTATTGAGTCAGCCCTTTCAGTCTCTCCTTTCGTGACAATTTTGCCAGCTTCCCTCTCTCTCTATCCTCCCATCCCCCCTCCAGACAAGAGCTGCCAACACACTCTCAAGTGTCCACCTGATACAATTAGCTCACTCTTCATCAGCATCTCTCTCCCACCCGCTGACCAGTCCCTTTCATGTCTGATGAGTTGTCTTCGGGGATGGTTCGTGTCCTGTGCCAACAGAAGGTCTGGGGAGCGTGACCGCCGGGATTCCTCTAGTCTCAGTCAGACCATTAAGTATGGTCATTTTATGAGAATTTGGGGTCTGCATCCCACTGATCTCCTGTTCCCTCAGGAGTTCTCTGTTGTGCTCCCTGTCAGGGCAGTCATCGATTGTGGCCGGGCACCAACTAGTTCTTCTGGTCTCAGGGTGATGTAGGTCTCTGATTCATGTGGCCCTTTCTGTCTCTTGGGCTCCTAGTTGTCGTGTGACCTTGATGTTCTTCATTTTCCTTTGCTTCAGGTGGGTTGAGACCAATTGATGCATCTTAGATGGCCACTTGTTAGCCTTTAAGACCCCAGACGCCACATTTCAAAGTGGGATGCAGAATGTTTTCATAATAGAATTATTTTGCCAATTGACATAGAGGTCCCCTCAAACCATTTTCCCCATACCCCCGCCCCTGCTCCGCTGACCTTTGAAGCATTCATTGTATTCCGGAAACTTCTTTGCTTTTGATCCAGTCCAAATGAGCTGACCTTCCGTGTATTGAGTGTTGTCTTTCCCTTCACCCAAAGCAGTTCTTATCTACTGATTAATCAATAAAAAACCCTCTCACTCCCTCTCCCCTTCGTAACCACAAAAGTATGTGTTCTTCTCAGTTTTTACTATTTCTCAAGATCTTATAATAGTGGTCTTATACAATATTTGTCCTTTTGCCTCTGACTGATTTTGCTCAGCATAATGCCTTCCAGGTTCCTCCATGTTATGAAATGTTTCAGAGATTCGTCACTGTTCTTTATCGATGCGTAGTATTCCATTGTGTGAATATACCACAAATTTATTTACCCATTCATCCGTAGATGGACACCTTGGTTGCTTCCAGCTTTTTGCTATTGTAAACAGAGCTGCAATAAACATGGGTGTGCATATATCTGTTTGTGTGAAGGCTCTCCTATCTCTAGGGTATATTCCGAGGAGTGGGATTTCTGGGTTGTATGGTAGTTCTATTTCTAACTGTTTAAGATAACGCCAGATAGATTTCCAAAGTGTTTGTACCATTTTACATTCCCACCAGCAGTGAATAAGAGTTCCAATCTCTCTGCAGCCTCTCCAACATTTATTATTTTGTGTTTTTTGGATTAATGCCAACCTTGTTGGTGTGAGATGGAATCTCATCATAGTTTTAATTTGCATTTCTCTAATGGCTAATAATCGAGAGCATTTTCTCATGTATCTGTTGGCTGCCTGAATATCTTCTTTAGTGAAATGCGTGTTCATATCCTTTGCCCACTTCTTGATTGGGTTGTTTGTCTTTTTGTGGTTGAGTTTTGACAGAATCACGTAGATTTTAGAGATCAGGCGCTGGTCGGAGATGTCATAGCTGAAAATTCTTTCCCAGTCTGTAGGTGGTCTTTTTACTCTTTTGGTGAAGTCTTTAGATGAGCATAGGTGTTTGATTTTTAGGAGCTCCCAGTTATCTGGTTTCTCTTCATCATTTTTGGTAATGTTTTGTATTCTGTTTATGCCTTGTATTAGGGCTCCTAGGGTTGTCCCTATTTTTTCTTCCATGATCTTTATCGTTTAATCTTTATGTTTAGTTCTTTGATCCACTTGGAGTTAGTTTTTGTGCTTGGTGTGAGGTATGGGTCCTGTTTCATTCTTTTGCAAATGGATATCCAGCTATGCCAGCACCATTTGTTAAAAAGACTATCTTTTCCCCAATTTACTGACACTGGTCCTTTGTCAAATATCAGCTGCTCATACGTGGATGGATTTATATCTGGGTTCTCAATTCTGTTCCATTGGTCTATGTGCCTGTTGTTGTACCAGTACCAGGCTGTTTTGACTACTGTGGCTGTATAATAGCTTCTGAAATCAGGTAGAGTGAGGCCTCCCACTTCCTTCTTCTTTTTCAGTAATGCTTTGCTTATCCGGGGCTTCTTTCCCATCCATATGAAATTGGTGATTTGTTTCTCTATCCCCTTAAAATATGACATTGGAATTTGGATCGGAAGTGCATTATATGTATAGATGGCTTTTGGTAGAATAGACATTTTTACTATGTTAAGTCTTCCTATCCATGAGCAGGGTATGTTTTTCCACTTAAGTATGTCCTTTTGAATTTCTTGTAGTAGAGCTTTGTAGTTTTCTTTGTATAGGTCTTTTACATCCTTGGTAAGATTTATTCCTAAGTATTTTATCTTCTTGGGGGCTACTGTGAATGGTATTGATTTGGTTATTTCCTCTTCGGTGTTCTTTTTGTTGATGTAGAGGAATCCAAGTGATTTTTGTATGTTTATTTTATAACCTGAGACTCTTCCAAACTCTTCTATTAGTTTCAGTAGTTTTCTGGAGGATTCCTTAGGGTTTTCTGTGTATAAGATCATGTCATCTGCAAATAGTGATAACTTTACTTCCTCCTTGCCAATCCGGATACCCTTTATTTCTTTGTCTAGCCTAATTGCCCTGGCTAGGACTTCAAGTACGATGTTGAATAAGAGCGGTGATAAAGGGCACCCTTGTCTGGTTCCCGCTCTCAACGGAAATGCTTTCAGGTTCTCTCCATTTAGAGTGATATTGGCTGTTGGCTTTGCATAAAAAAAAAAAAAAATTTTTTTTTTTTTTTTTTTTTTTTTTTGCATAGATGCCCTTTATATGTTGAGGAATTTTCCTTCAATTCCTATTTTCGTGAGAGTTTTTGTCATAAATGGGTGTTGGACTTTGTCAAATACCTTTTCTGCATCAGTTGATAAGATCATGTGGTTTTTGTCTTTTGTTTTATTTATATGGTAGATTACATTAATGGTTTTTCTAATATTAAACCAGCCTTGCATACCTGGTATAAATCCCGCTTGGTCGTGGTGGATTATTTTTTTGATATGTTGTTGAAATCTATTGGCTAGAATTTTGTTGAGGATTTTTGCACCTATGTTCATGAGGGATATAGGTCTGTAATTTTCTTTTTTTGTGATGTCTTTACCTGGTTTTGGTATCAGGGAGATGGTGGCTTCATACAATGAGTTGGATAGTATTCCGTCATTTTCCATGCTTTGAAATACCTTCAGTAGTAGTGGTGTTCTCTCTTCTCTGAAAGTTTGGTAGAACTCTGCAGTATAGCCGTCCGGGCCAGGGCTTTTTTTTGTTGGGAGTTTTTTGATTACCATTTAAATCTCTTTTTTTTGTTATGGGTCTATTTAGTTTTTCTACTTCTGATTGTGTTAGTTTAGGTAGGTAGTGTTTTTCCAGGAATTCATCCATTTCTTCTAGGTTTGCAAATTTGTTAGAGTACAATTTTTCATAATAATCTGATATGATTCTTTTAATTTCAGTTAGGTCTGTTGTGATGTGGCCCTTCTCGTTTCTTATTCGGGTTATTTGTTTCCTTTCCTGTATTTCTTTAATCAGTCTAGCCGAAGGTTTATCAATTTTGTTAATTTTTTCAAAGAACCAGCTTTTGGCTTTGTTAATTCTTTCAATTGTTTTTCTGTTCTCTAATTCATTTAGTTCAGCTCTAATTTTTATTATTTGCTTTCTTCTGGTGCCTGATGGGTTCTTTTGTTGCTCACTTTCTGTTTGTTCAAGTTGTAGGGACAGTTCTCTGCTTTTGGCTCTTTCTTCTTTTCGTATGTGTGCATTTATCGATATAAATTGGCCTCTGAGCACTGCTTTTGCTGTGTCCCAGATGTTTTGATAGGAGGTATTTTCATTCTTGTTGCATTCTATGAATTTCCTTATTCCCTCCGTAATGTCTTCTATAACCCAGTCTTTTTTCAGGAGGGTATTGTTCAGTTTCCAAGTATTTGATTTCTTTTCCCTAGTTTTTCTGTTATTGATTTCTAGTTTTATTGCCTTGTGGTCTGAGAAGATGCTTTGTAATATTTCGATGTTTTGGACTCTGCAAACATTTGTTTTATGACCTAATATGTGGTCTATTCTAGAGAATGTTCCATGTGCGCTAGAAAAAAGAGTATACTTTTTGGCTGTTGGGTGGAGAGTTCTGTATAAGTCAATGAGGTCAAGTTGGTTGATTGTTGTAAGCAGGTCTTCCGTGTCTCTCTTGAGCTTCTTACTGGATGTCCTGTCCTTCTCCGAAAGTGGTGTGTTGAAATCTCCTACTATAATTGTGGAGGTGTCTATCTCACTTTTCAGTTCTGTTAAAATATGATTTATGTATCTTGCAGCCCTGTCATTGGGTGCATAAATATTTAATATGGTTATGTCTTCCTGATCAATTGCCCCTTTTATCATTATATAGTGTCCTTCTTTATCCTTTGTGGTGGATTTAAGTCTAAAGTCTATTTTGTCAGAAATTAATATTGCTACTCCTCTTCTTTTTTGCTTATTGTTTGCTTGATATATTTTTTTCCATCCTTTGAGTTTTAGTTTGTTTGTGTCTCTAAGTCTAACGTGTGTCTCTTGTAGGCAGCATATAGATGGATCGTGTTTCTTTATCCAGTCCGAGACTCTCTGTCTCTTTATTGGTGCATTTAGTCCATTTACATTCAGCGCAATTATAGATAAGTAAGTGTTTAGTGTTGTCATTTTGATGCCTTTTTATGTGTGCTGTTGACAATTTCATTTTTCCACTTACTTTTTTGTGCTGAGACGTTTTTCTTTGTAAATTGTGAGATCCTCATTTTCATAGTATTTGACTTTATGTTAGTTGAGTCGTTACGTTTTTCTTGGCTTTTATTTTGAGTTCTGGAGTTGTTAAACCTCTTTGTGGTTACCTTAATATTTACCCCTATTTTTCTATGTAAAAACCTAACTTGTATTGTCCTGTATCGCCTTGTATCACTCTCCATATGGCAGTTCTATGCCTCCTGTATTTAGTCCCTCTTTTTGAATATTGTGATCTTTTACATATTGACGTCAATGATTCCCTGTTTTGAGCTTTTTTTTTTAATTAATCTTAATTTGTTTTTGTGATTTCCCTATTTGAGTTGATATCAGAATGTTCTGTTCTGTGACCTTGTGTTGTGCTGGTATCTGGTATTATTGGTTTTGTGACTAAACAATTTCCTCTAGTATTTCTTGTAGCTTTGGTTTCGTTTTTGCAAATTCTCTAAGCTTGTGTTTATCTGTAAATATCTTAATTTCGCCTTCATATTTCAGAGAGAGTTTTGCTGGATATATGACCCTTGGCTGGCACTTTTTCTCCTTCAGTGCTCTGTATATGTCATCCCGTTGCCTTCTTGCCTGCATGGTTTATGCTGAGTAGTCTGAACTTATTCTTATTGATTCTCCCTTGAAGGAGAACTTTCTTTTATTCCTGGCTGCTTTTAAAATTTTCTCTTTATCTTTGGTTTTGGCAAGTTTGATGATAATATGTCTTGGTGTTTTTCTTTTTGCATCAATCTTAAATGGGGTTCCATGAGCATCTTGGATCGATATCCTTTCGTCTTTCATGATGTCAGGGAAGTTTTCTGTCAGCAGATCTTCAACTATTTTCTCTGTGTTTTCTGTCCTCCCTCCCTGTTCTGGGACTCCAATCACACGCAAGTTATCCTTCTTGATAGAGTCCCACATGATTCTCAGGGTTTCTTCATTTTTTAAAATTCTTTTATCTGATTTTTTTTTCAGCTATGTTGGTGTTAATTCCCTGGTCCTCCAGATTTCCCACTCTGCATTCTAATTGCTTGAGTCTGCTCCTCTGACTTCCTATTGCATTGTCTAATTCTGTAATTTTATTGTTAATCTTTTGGATTTCTGCATGCTGTCTCTCTATGGATTCTTGCAACTTGTTACTTTTTCCACTATGTTCTTGAATAATCTTTTTGAGTTCTTCAACAGTTTTATCATTGTGTTCCTTGGCTTTTTCTGCAGTTTGTCTTATTTCATTTCTGAGGTCATCCCTGATGTCTTGAAGCATTCTGTAAATGAGTTTTTTATATTCTGTATCTGATAATTCCAGGATTGTATCTTCATTTGGGAAAGATTTTGATTCTTTTGTTTGGGGGGTTGTAGAAGCTGTCATGGTCTGCTTCTTTATGTGGTTTGATATCGACTGCTGTCTCCAAGCCATCACTAAGATATAGTAGTGGTTTATTTTGTAATTGCTCACTGAGTCTTATCTTGTTTTGTTTTCTTTCAATATACGTGGATGGGCTACTAGATTGTGCTGTCTTGTTTCTTGTAGCCCTTGACTTACTTATGTCCTATTACCAGCTGGTTTGGGCTGTTGCCAGATATATATGCCTGAGTCTATTCACTATTCTTGAGTAGAATCTGATTTTGGGTCATCAAGTGTGTGGTGCACCCTAACACCTATCCACCTCGAGAAGTAGTGGTGATAGTTGTGTGCACCAGATTCTATTAGCAGCTGGGGTTCACACTCCAGGGGGTGCAGGATGCTGACAGGCTTCCCCCAAGTGTCAGTGAGGTAGGTGTGTCTCTATTCCTATAGCACCTTGGTGGGAGGGCTCTGCAGCTGTACCTTAGGCCCCCAATGCAAGTACCTCTACTGATTGGTAGGTGTCACCCTCCTTAGACCCCTAAGGCAAGAGGCTAGGTGGTCTGGGGGGAGCTTCAGCCCTCAGTTCCCTGTTGTGGGTCAGTTAGGGCTCTGTTGAATATGCAGAGATATGACACCTGGGAAACTTCCTTTTCCAGTAAATGCGCTAAAAAAAATGCAGTCAGATCCCTCTCAGAACTGCCTTTGGATTATAACCGCAACCGTGTTCCCTGTAAGGATGAAAGCCCAAGATTTGGATCATATATGCTTGGCTGTAGCTGGTTCTGTGTTTTTAGTCCAATTAGGAAAAGCAAAGCACGGAGCCGGAGCCGTTCTCCCTCTGGCTCAGGAAATTCCAATGTTAATGAAGCCGCCTGGGAAGAGGAGGGGAGGGTTCAGAAAAACAGGAGAGAGTACACCCGTGAATAAAGCCGAAGTTGCTTATCTTGCTTGGGATGACTATTTTATCTGAGATTCCCAAGGGGCGTGTCGCCTTGTGTGCTGGCTGTGTGGAGATTGTCCCTGAGGGTCTGGCCCACCGAAGCCGCAGTCAGATCCTCTGCTGCCAATCCAAAGCCCAGCGTCAAGGTTCCCCTGCTGGGATGCTGCATTCCCGGCTCCAAAATCAGTCGCTGCCTGCCGGGAACTTCTCATCCCGCCTGCCGCGTCGCCACACCTCCACCACGGACCGGCTGGGCCCCCTCCCAGGGTTAGTTCAGGGGAGTAGGGCTGCGCCCCATGTTTGTGTCTTCACAAGATGTTGTGTTCAGCTCCCCTGCGCCCAATCCTAAGCCCGGCGCCAAGGTTACCTGACTGGGACGCTGGCTCCAGGCTCCGAAAACAGTCGCTGCTTCCCCGTAGTTGTTCTTTCTCCGTCTCTGTCACTCAGGTCAACTCTTTAAATCTGTGTTTGTTGTTTAGGGTTCGTAGATTGTCATGTATGTGATCGATTCACTTGTTTTTCCGAGTCTTTGTTGCAAGAGGGATCCGAGGTAGCGTCTACCTAGTCAGCCATCTTGGCCCCCCTCTTCGAGTAGATTATCTTTATATGTCCTTTCCTCATATTCACTGTTGTTGGTTTTGTTTCTGCTAAGTCTCTTTTTTTTTCTTGTATTTATTTTGACGAGTAGCATAGTTTGTCTCCTTTGTGGTTACCTTATTATTTACCCCTATTTTTCTAAATTTAAACTTAACTTTTCTTTGTATCATCGTATCTTCCTCTCCATGTGGAAGGCATATGATTACATTTCTAAAAAAAAAAACATTTCTTAGTCCCTCTTTATTGTTTTAATGTTGTCTTATATAATAACATTGCTGTTACCCTGTTTTGAGGTTTATTTTTTTTGATCTTGCTTTTTTTTTTATTTTCCTGTCTGGGTTGACTTCTGGTTGCTCTGCCCAGTGTTCTAGCCTTGGGTTGATACCTGATATTATTGATTTTCTAACCAAAGAACTCTCTTTAGTATTTCTTGTAGTTTTGGTTTGGTTTTTACGAATTCTCTCAACTTCTGTGCCTGGAAATGTCCTAATTTCACCTTCATATTTAAGAGACTGTTTAGCTGGATAAACGAATCTTGGCTGACAATTTTTTTCCTTCAATATTTTAAATATGTCATCCCATTGCATTCTTGCCTATATGGTTTCTGCTGAGTAGTCCAAGCTTATTCCAATGAGCATCTTGGATAGATATCTTTTCATCTTTCATGATATCAGGGAAGTTTTCTGCCAACAAAGCTTCAACAAATGTACTTTCTGTTATCCCTCCCTGTTCTGGTACTCCAGTCACTTGTAGGTTATTTCTCTTCATAAAGTCTCACATGATTCTTAGGGTTTCTTCATTTTTTTTTTTACTCTTTTATCTGATTTTTCTTCAAGTATATTAGTGCCAAGTGATTTATCTTCAAGTTCAGAAATTCTGTCTTCCACTTGCTCAATTCTGCTTCTCTGACTTTGTATTGAGTTGTCTACTTCTGTAATTTTATTTTTAACTTTCTGAGTTTCTGATTGCTGTCTGTCTGTGGTTTTTTCCAGCTTATTAAATTTTTCATTATGCTCCTGAATAATCTTTTTAATTTCTTCAGTTGCTTTATCTGTGTGTTCCTTGGCTTGTTCTGCGTGTTGCCTCATTTCCTTCCTGTTCTCTTGAAGGTTTCTATATATTAATCTTTTGTATTCCTTCTCTGTTAATTCAAGGAATGCACTTTCATCTAGAAGATGCCCTGATTCTTTGCTTTCAGAGCTTGTTGAGGCAATCATGGTCTGTTTCTTTATGTGACTTGATATTGACTGTCTTCTCTGAGCCATCTATAAGTATTGTGTTAGTTTATTTTATGTTTGCTTATTGTCATAACTTCTTGCTTTGTTTTGTTTTGATATGCCCACATGGTTTGCTTGAGTGAGCTAGCTTAATTTTTTCACCTTTGGAACTCTGATTTCCTGTAACAAAAAAAAAAAAAAAAAATTATTTTTTATTTTTTATATGGCTAGAGCTGTTAACGTGTATATCAGTCTAGGAGTCCATTCACTTTTCTTGTATGAATTCAGCTCAGGTGCCCAGGTAGCTGATCATCAAGTTTGTGGTACAGGCTCTGTCCTACAGTCTTAGAGGAGCAGGGGTGATTGTTGTATGTACTGGTATCTGATTGCAACAGGGGGTTATGCTCTCAAAAAGGGTTGAGAACTGTCCCCTGAGTGTCTCTGAGGAAAGCGGGTCCCTGTTCCCGAGAGTGTGCAGGTGGGTGGATTCTGCAGACAATGGGCACCCAAAGTTTTTGGTTGTAAGGACTGGGGCGGTACCAGTTATCCTTGGACTCCTGTCACAAGTGGCTGGGTGACCTGAGTGGAGCTACCAGCCCTTAGGCCCCTGATGCGGGTACGTGAGGACCCTGTTTAATAGGCAAAGCAATGTCAAACATCAAACACCCGCCTCTCCACTGCACAGCTGAAACGATTGAAGTCTGCCCACAAGGGACTATTCTCCTGAAATAGGCCCACACAGGTCCTTGCAGAGGGGAAAGATGCTTGAAGTCCACAGACCATTTATGCCTGAACAGGAGCTACTTCTGTCCTGAGCTCCCCCAGTTAGTGGAGCTGCCAAATTATCTTTTCCCCCAACTGCAAATTTTTTTCTTCTCCAAGGCCAGGAAGATGGCTCTAGGTGCTCAACAGTGCCTATCTCAGGCCCAGGGAACTCAACCGCTGAAGCCGGCTTGGGGGTGGGGGGGGGTTGCACAGTAAAATATACGCAAGTGCTCTATTTTGCCAAGAGCACCGTTATGCTCTGGTTCCAAAGGTGTGAGTAGGCTGTGTGGCTGTCTGCTTCTCCCTGAGGAAACTGCGGCCAAACACTAGTACCAGCCCACCACCACTGCTCCTGGAATGGTGTCTGAGATCTCCCCACGATTCAGGTCCAGTAACTCCTCTCTGCTTCTGAAACGTCTCTTCCTCCCCCTGCCCCTCTGTTCATTTTCTAAGCTTGCCTTTGATGCTCAGGGCTCCTAGCTTGTCAAAAATATACTTGTTTCACTTGTTTTTTCAGGTCTTTGTTGTAAAGAGGCTCGCCTGAAGCATCTGTCTATTCTGCCATCTTGGCTCCACCTCCCCATACAAAAATTTATACACACATTTTTATGAGACCCTAGTTGCTATCCCTATAATGTGACTGCGCATTCCTCCTTTTCAGCCCATATTTCTGTGTCCATTCAACCAGTTCCTATCCCTTTCTGCCTTCTTATCTCACCTTCAGACAGGAGCTTCTCATTTAGTCTCATGTATCTACTTGAACTAAGAACACTCTTCATGAGTATCATTTTATGTCTTATATTCTAGTCTGTTCTTTGTCTGAAGAGTTGCCTTTGGGAATGGTTTTAGTTCTGGGTTAACAGAGTCTGGGGCTGTGTCTTCTGGGGTCTGTATAGTTGTGTTCAGACCATTAAGTCTGGCCTTTTTACTAGAATTTCAGTTCTGCACTCCACTTTTCTCCTGCTCCTTCAGAGACTCTCTATTTTGTTCCCTGTTAGGTCATTCGTGGTAGCCAGGCACCATCTAGCTCTTCCAGTCTCAGGCTAGCGGAGTCTTTGTGGCCCCTTCTGTTTCTAGGGCTAATATTTTCCTTGTGTCTTTGGTGTTCTTCATTCTCCTTTGCTCCATGTGGGTTGGGATGAATTGATGCATCTCAAATGGCAGCTTGCTAGCTTTTAAGACATCAGACACCACTCACAAAACTGGGATGCAGAACATTTTCCATGTAAAAGAAAATGTTATGCCAGTTGACCTAGATGTCCCCTGAAACCATGGTCCCCTGATCCCTGCCCCTGCTACACTGTCCCTCAAAGTGTTTGGTTGTGTTCAGGGAACTTCTTAGCTTTTGGTTTAGTCCAGTGGTACTGAATTTCCTGCATTGTGTGTTGTCCTTCCCTTGACCTAAGATAATTCCAGTGTACTGTCTAGTTAGTGAATTCCCCTCTCCCTCCTTCCCCATGCTCGTAACCATCAAAGAATGCTTTCTTCTGTGTTTAAACCTTTTCTTGAGTTTTTATAATAGTGGTCTTATATGATACTGGTCCTTTTGTGACTGACTAATTTCACTCAGCATAATTCCTTCCAGTTTCATCTGTTATGAGGTGTTTCAGGGATTCATCATTGTTCTTCCTCATTCCATAGTATTCCACATGTGTGAATATAGCATAATTTTTTTATCCATTCTTCCAGTGATGGGCATCAGGTTGTTTCCATCTTTTTGCTATCATGAACAGTGCATATACCTATTCGTCTGACAACTCTTATTTCTCTAGAATATATTCCAAGGAATGGGATTGCTGGGTCATATACTACTTCTATTTCTAGCTTTTTAAGGAAGTTCCGAATCAATTTCCAAAGTGGTTGTACCATTTTATATTCCCACCAAGCAGTGTGTAAGTGTTCCAGTCTCTCCACAACCTCTCCAACATTATTATTACGTGTTTTTTGGGTTAGTGCTAGCCTAGTAGGGGTGAGATGGTATCTCACTGTAGTTTTGATTTTCATTTCTCTAATGGCTACTGATCTTGAGCATTTCCTCTTGTATCTGGTAGCCACCTGAATGTCTTCTTCGGTGAAGTGCCTGTTAATATCCTTTGCAAATTTTTTTTATGGGGTTGTCTTTTTGTAATTGAAGTTTTGCAGTAACTAGCAGATTTTAGGGATTAGACCCTGATTGGATATGTCGGAACCGAAACTTTTTTCCAAGTCAGTAGGTTATCTTTTTACTCTTTTGGTGAAGTCTTTTCATGAACATAAGTGTTTGATTTTTAGGAACTCCCAGTTATCTAGTCTCTCTTCTGGAGTTTGTGCATTGTCAGTTTTGTTTCGTATTCTGTTTATGCCATGTATTAGGGCACCTAGCATTGTTCCTACTTTTTATTCCATGATCTTTATCATTTTAGGTTTTACATTCACTTCTTTGATCCACTTCGAGTTATTTTTTGTACATTGTGTTAGGTATGGGTATTGTTTCATTTTTTTGCATATGGATATCCAGTTACTCCAGCACCATTTGTTGAAGAGACTGTCTTTTCCCCATTTAACAGACTTTTGGCCTTTCTCAAATACCAGCTGCTCATAGGTAGATAAATTCACATCTGAATTCTCAATTCTGTTCCATTTGGTCTGTGTATCTGTTGTTGTACCAGTACCAGGCTGTATAATAGGTTCTAAAATCAGGTAATGTTTTACTTATCCGGGGTCTCTTCCCTTTCCATATGACGTTGGTTATTTGCTTCTCCACCTCATTAAGAAATGTCATTGGAATTTGGATTGGGATTGCACTGGGTAGACAGCTTTGGGTAGAATTGACGTTTTCACAATGTTGAGTCTTTCTATCCATGAGCAAGGTATGTTTTTCCACTTATGTAGGTCTCTTTTGGTTTGTTGCAGTAGTGTCTTATATTTTCTTTCTACAGTTGCTTTACGTCTCTATTAGTTCCAGTAGTTTTCTTGTGGATTTTTGAGGTTTTCTGTGTAGGAAATCATCTCATTTGCATACAGGGATACTTTTACTTCCTCCTTGTCAGTTTGGATGCCCTTTATGTCTTTTCTAGCCTAATTGCTCTGGCTAGGACCTCCAGCACAATGTTGAATAAGAGTGGTGATAAAGGTGATATCCTTGTCTGTTTCCCGTTCTCAAGTGGAATGGTTTCAGACTCTTTCCATTAGGATGATGTTGGCAGTTGGCTTTGTATTAAATGCCCTTTATTATGTTGAGGAATTTTCCTTCTATTCCCTTTTTGCTGAGAGTTTTTATCATGAATGGATGTTGGACTTTGTCAAATGCCTTTTCTGCATCAATCAATAAGATCATTTGGTTCTTGTCTTTTGTTTTATTTATACGATGGATTACATTGATTGTTTTTCTAATGTTGAACCATCCCTGCATATCTGGTACGAATCCCACTTCGTCATGGTAAATTATTACTTTGCCATGTTGTAGAATTCTATGGGCTAAAATTTTGTTAAGAATTTTTGTGTCTAAGTTCATGAGGGATATTGGTCTGTAATTTTCTTTTTTTGTTGTCTTTACCTGGTTTTGGTATCAGGGATATGCTGGCTTCATAGAATGAGTTTGGGAGTGTTCCATCCTTTTCTATGCTCTAAAATACCTTTAGGAGTAGTGATGTTAACTCTTCTCTGAAAGTCTGATAGGATTCTCCAGTGAAGCTGTCAGGGCTAGGCATTTTTTTTTCTTGGGACATTTTAAATTACCTTTTCAATCTCTTCCTTTTAATCAGTTGTTCTCTCCCTGTTTGTGGAAACCCTGGTGGCGTAGTGGTTAAGTGCTATGGCTACTAACCAAAAGGTCGGCAGTTCAAATCCACCAGGTGCTCCTTGGAAACTCTAGGGGGCAGTTCTACCCTTTCCTATAGGGTCATTATGAGTCGGAATTGACTTAATGGCAGTGTGTTTGGTTTTGGTTTTGGTTATCCCTGTTTGTGCTAATTTAGCTGGGCAATGTGTCTCTAGAAATTTGTCCGTTTCCTCTAGATTTTCAAATTTGTTGGAGTACAATTTTTCATAGTATTCTGTTATGATTCTTTTAATTTCAGGTCTCTCTGCTGTGGTATAGCCCATTTTGTTTCTTATTTGGGTTGTTTCCTCTTGAGTTTGTCTTTTGTCAGTTTGGCTAATGGTTTATCTATTTTGTTGATCCTTTCAAAGAGCCACCTTTTGGTCTTGTTAACTCTTTGAATTGTTTTTCTATTCTCTATTTCATGTAATTCTGCTCTAGATTTTTTTTTTTTTTTTAATTTGTTTTCTTCTGGTGTCCGAGGACATCTTTTGCTGTTCTTGTACTTGTTTGAAAGTCAGGGTTAATGTTTTGATTTTAGTCCTTTCTTCTTTTTGGATATGTGCATCTATTTCTATAAATTGACGTCTAAGCACTGTTTTTGCTGTGTCTCAAAGGTTCTGGTAGGATGTGTTTTCATTCTCATTTGATTCTATGAATTTCTTTATTCTGTCCGTAATTTCTTCTATAACCCACTAGTTTTTGAGCAAGGTGTTGTTTGGTTTTCATGCTTTTTTTTTCTTTGCTGTTTCTGTTATTGATTTATACTTTTATGGCTTTATGGTCAGAAAAGATGCTTTGTAATATTCGATGTTTTGGACTCATTTGAGGCTTGCTTTGTGGCCTAGTATGTGGTCTATTCTGGAGAATGTTCCATGTGGGCTGGAAAAAAAAGTATACTTGGCTTCTGTTAGGTGGAGTGTTCTGTACATGTCTATGAGGTCAAGTTGGTTGATTGCGACATTTAGATCTTTGTCTTTATTGAGCTTCTTTCTGGATGTTCTATCCTTCACCAAAAGTGGTGTGTTGAAGTCTCCTATTATTATTGTGGAGGAGCATATTTCTTTTTTCAAGGCTGTTAGAGTTTGTTTTATGTATTTTGGAGCCCTGTCATTGGATGGGTAAATATGATTATGTCCTCCTGGTGTATTGACCCTTTAATCATTATGTAGTGTCCTTCCTTATCCTTTGTTATAAATTTTGCTTTAAAGTCTATTTTGCTGGAGATTAATATTGCCACTCCAACTCTTTTTTAATTGTTGTTTGCTTAATTTTTTTCCATCCTTTAAGTGTTTATTTGTGTCTTTAAATCTAAGGTGTGTCTCTTGTGGGCAGCATATAGACAATGTTCTTTTTATTATTATTATTCATCCTGTCACTCTGTCTTTATTGATGCATTCAGCCCACTTACATTCAGTGTAATTATTGATAAATTTGAGTTTACTGCTGTCATTTTGGGTTTTTTTTTTGTATTTTTCACAATTTCTTTGTTTCACCTAATTTTCTGTGCTGAGTCATCTTTCTTTATGTATTTTCTTTTCATCCTTTTAATTGTTGTTGATTTTGTATTTGTTGAGTCTTTGTGTTTTTCTTGTTTTTTTATTTTGATGTGTAAGATTATTAGTTTCTTTTGCAATTACCTTAATATTTACCCCCATTTTTCTAAGTTTAAACCAAACTTTTATTTCCTGATATCGCCTAGACTTTCTCTCCATATGAAAGATCTATGACTACATTATTTAGTCCATTTTCTGCTTTAATGTTGTCGTATTTTACATACTAACTTCTCTGTTTTCCTATTTTCAGTGTTTTAGCTTTGATTTATTTTTGTGACTCCTCTATCTGTGGTTATATCTGGTTGCCCTGTCCTGTGTTTTAGTCTTGGTTTATTATTTGATGTTATTGATTTTCTAACAGGAGGACTCCCTTTAGTATTTCTTGGAATTTTGGGGTTTTTTTTTTTTTTTTTTTTAACAAATTACCTAAACTTTTGTTTATCCGGAAATGCCCTAATTTTGCCTTCATATTTGAGAGACAGTTTTGCTGGATATATAGTTATTGACTGGCTTTTTTTTTTTTCTTTCAAGGTTTTATATATGTCATCCCATTGCCTTCTTGCCAGTATGGTTTCTGCTGAGTAGTCCAAGCTTAGTCTTACTGAGTCTCTTTTATAGGTGACTTTTCATTTAATCTTAGCTGCTCTTAAAATTCTGTCTTTATCTTTGATTTTGGCAAGTTTGATTATAATATATTTTGGTGACTTTCTTTTGGGATCTACCTTGTGTCAGGTTCGATGAGCTTCCTGGATAGATATCTTCTCATCTTTCACTATATCAGGGAAGTTTTCTGCCAACAAATCAACAGTTCTTTGTGTATTCACTATTACCCCTCTTCTCTCTGTTCTGGTACTCCAGTCACTCATAGGTTATTCCTTTTGATAGAATCCCAAGTAATTCTTGGGGTTTCTTCATTTTTTTTTTTTTAGTTCTTTTACCTGATTTTTCCTCTGATTAGTTGGTGTCAAGGGCTTTATCACCAATGTCAGTAATTCTGAATTCCATTGCCTCAAATCTGCTCCTATGACTTTCTATTGAGTTATCTAATTCTGAAATTTTATTGTTAGCATTTTGGATTCCTGTTTGCTGTCTCTCTATGGAATCTTACAGCCTGTTAAATTTGTCACTGTGCTCTTGTATGACCTTCTTAAGTTCCTCTATTGCTTTGTCTGTGTGTTCATTGGCTTGTTCTGCATTATGCCTGATCTTCTTTCTGATCTCTTTAAACATTCTATATATTAGTCTTTGAATTCTACCTCCAGTAATTCCAAAATTATCTTCCTCCAGAAGATTTCTTGATTGTTTTGGTGGCTTCATAGTCTGCCTGTTTTGTAATTTGATATTGACTGTTGTCTCCGAGCCATCAATAAGTTAGTGTATTTATTTATTTTTGTTTGCTTACTATGTTTTATCTTCTTGTTTCATTTTGTTTTGAAATTCCCAAAGAGGCTGCTCACGTGAGCTAGTTTGGTAGTTGGTACCTTTGAAGCTCTCACATTCTATCTCCAGGTAGTTAGAGCTGTAACTAGGTATGTTTGCGCAAGAGTCCTTTTACTTTTCTTGTGTGGATTCAGCTCAGGTGTCCAGATAGTCGGTCACTGAGTGTGTGGTGCTGGCTCTCACCTGCAGTCCTAGACAGGCAGAGTTGACTGGATTAGGCACAGGTATCTGGCTGCAGTCAGAGGTCATGTGCTGAGCAAGCCAGGGGGCTGACTGCTGCCCTTGACTGTCTGGGTGGAAGGCACTGTCCTTGTTTCCTAGAGCACATAGGTAGGTTGTTTTTGCAGCTGGACTATGGGAACCCAACGCTGTTGACTGCAACGACTGGGAGTCACCACTTATTCTTGGACCCCTGTTGTGAGTGGCTTGGTGGAGTGGGTGGAGCCACCAGCCCTCAGGCCACTGATGTGGGTATGTGAGGACCCTGCTTAATGGGCAGGGTGGTGTCAAATGTCACAACTCTGACACTCCCTGTATAGCAGATACAGATGAAAATAGGCTTCAGGTATATACCCCTTTTTACTGTGCTAATTAGGGCCTACGCTGTTGAAATGGGCCCACACAGGATTATGCGGGGGTGAAAGACATTCAAAGTCCATGGACCCCTTATGCCTGTGCTTAGGCAAAGGGGCTATGCCTGCCCTGAGTTCCTGGCTTAGGGGAGCTGGCAGATTTTTTTTCCCTGTTTGTTCATTTGTTCCCTCTCCAAAGCTGGGAGAATAGCTCAGGACATGCAGTGGTACCTAATTCTGGCCCTGGGAGAGCAGCAGTCACTGAGGCTGGACTGTGACCCAGACTGGAACACAGCCAGGAGGGGGAAATTAAATGGGAGAGAGGTACTTCCCAAAAGGTTTTTTTTATCCTTGTGGTAGGTTAGGTGCTTGTACTTCTCTTTCTCCTATTGAGGGCTGTTTCTCTCTGGTTCTGGAGGTTTGAGCAGACTTCCAGCTCCTGACATGGAAAATGTGTCCTGAGCACCACTGTTTGCTTCTCCATACACACAAACCTATCCAGACTATAGGGTGCCAGTGCCAGCCAGGTCAGGTCTGGCAACTTCTCACTGCTTCTGAACTGTCTCTCCTTCCCCCTGCCACTCAGTCCAGTTCCTCAACTTTTTTTTGACGTTCAGGTCTCCTGGGTGGTCTTATATAATCGATTCGCTTGTTTTTTCAGGTCTTTGTTGTAAGAGGGGCCACAGGAAGCATCTGACTTCTCCACCATCTTGGCCCCACCTCCTGTTTGTTTGTTTTTGCAGGTCTTTATCTGGTTCAGTTGTTTTGAGATTTTAGGATATGGAAATATAGGCATTATAATTGTTTTATCCCCTTAATTGTCTTCTAGTAATCAATGCACATTTCTTGATATTAGTTTTCCAGTTCATACTCCATTAATATTTTCTAGCTTAGACAAAATTCTGGGGCGGGGGGAGTGGAGAGCAATGGGAAAATGAATTCAGACCCACAGGAAGTGGACCATGCATTGTCCTTCTCTCAGAAGGACATTTCTGCCATCTACAATCTGGGAGTGCAGATTATAACATACCCAAAACCCAGTACCATTATAACGTAGACATAGATTTTAAAGTTTCTATGAAAATACACTACTTGTACAATTTTAAAAAAAGTATAATTTAAAAGATAAATAGATTATATGCAGTATACCTCTAAGTATTATCTGTTTTTGTGTACTGCTTAATAAATTTCTGATTGTTCTTAACCATACCAGTATTCAACAAAAAATTTCCAGTAAACAAGTAAGCTAAAATAAAGTATTTCCTAGGTCTTTGTTCCAGGATTGCTGCTTTTAAATAGATTACTTTGTTTCAGAAAACCTTAATCCGCATTTCTCATTCTTGATAGGGTATCCATCTGAAAGCTGGTTGCCAGGGCTCCCAAGGTATCCATGAAACAGATGCCAGTCCATGTCACTATTCTGGTTACACAGGGCACAGCCAAGGAAATACCACCTCCCAATATGTTCTATAATTTGTATCAAAAGCTTTCAATATTTACTCCCAAACTCAGAATGACAAGGAAATTCATGTTTATCCTTTGGCAGTGCATGTAGCGGAACGTGAAAATTCAGAAACCATCCTTATACCGCCAAGGCAAGTTCCAACTCTTTGTTGCTTTTTTCTTTTCTTGAAATTTACTCTGAAGAAATTGAGTCTTTTGCCCTGTAGATTTCTCACAGTCAGGGATTTGCAACTGCATCCTGTGGTATTGCTTAAAATGTTACTCTGAACCCCCTTATTTAGTGAAATGCTCTATAAAAATAAACTTCCCAGTATCAGCTGTTTTGGTTATCATAACCTACAGTTTGTACAGAAAAGGACAGAAAAATGCTTGGTCATGTCCCTTTGTTTATCAGGTTTCCAACACAATAAACTGGCATCCTAGTGTCCTTCAAATGTGTTTAATAATTTTTTTAAAGTATAATTATGAACTCGCAGATTTAAATATATTTGAAATATTTTAATCAGTTTCTATTATTGTGGTGTTCATGTTCACATGAACTCAGATTTGGCCAGTGGGAGCTTAAGTAAGTTGGCTCTTGAGTTTTCCTCACTGAGACTCAGAACTCTTTGAGAGCTTCCTGTTTTTGCAGTAATGACAAAATTATCCGGGCACGCTGTGGATATTTCCTGTCCCTAGACCTAGAATTAGCTATTTCTCCAAAGAGTTCTGTTTCTTTTAGTGGATATGACTGGTATCTAGAGACCACAATCTGAGCATGTTGATTGGTCATTGTTTCTAGAACTTTTCTGTGAAGTGAACCAGGATGTAAATAGTTTTTGATAAAATGCATCTTGAGTTCACACTGATAACTTCCAATTTAAACTCAGGACTATCAGATTTTTAATTTAACTTCTCCAACCTTATATTTTTTTCTTTCTTCTCCCATTCTGAAAATGACAGTTCTCAAAGTCACTGATCTAATTACTTCATCACCCACTAGAAGCAAAAAAAAAGGTTCTCTGGAAATAGGGATTTCAACATTATACCAAAGCAATAATTACTGGAAACTGTTTAAGATTTTTGTTTTGCAGTTATTTTTGTCAAGTTTATACAACATGGTCTATACTAATTTAAAATGAAGTTTGATGCATAGTTGTATCTATTTGCTACTTTTTTAATTTTTAGGAATTCTTAAAAGTTAACTTTATGTTATAATTACATAAAATATGTGCAATTTTCTAATGTAAAATCTACAAAACAACCTATCTTTAGGAAATTCAAGTTTCAATTGCTTTTCCTTATGCCAGCTTACCATACCTTGTTCAAGTAGTCCCATATTAATGGGCTGTTTTCTGTTTCTTTGCTAATATAAATAGCTGTTTAATAAAAGACTGTATGCATATCTTTGTTAGTATTGATGTCAGTGGAATGAGAATTCCTAGATATGCGATTGCTGAATCAAAAAGTAAATCTATGTGAAATTTTTTTTTCAAATTTTCTTTCTTGGACATTGTACCATTTTGCCTACACTTGAGCAACATATCCATGTATTTATTTTCCTACTTCTGCCTCAAAGTGTATATTATAAAGCCTTTGAGTTATTGTCAAATGATAGACAACTCAGATTAATTTTAATTTCTCTCATTATAAGTGAAGATGAGCATCTTTTCATATTTTAAGAGTCTTTGGTACTTATTTTTTTGTGAATTCTCTATATCTTTTCTCCATTTTCCTAAGATATATATTTTTTAATTTTCTTTTTTTTTTAAAAAAGCTCTTTACATATTGGGGACATTATCCCTTTGTCTAGGACAGGGGTTGACAAACTTTTTCTGTAAAGTGCCAGATAGCAAACATTTTAGGCTCTGCAAGCCATATGGTCTCAGTAACAACCACTCAACTCTGCTGTTGTAGCACAAAAGCAGTCAAAGATAATACATAACAATGAGCATAGATGTGACCCCATAACAATAAACTTATGGACACTGAAATTTGAATTTACTAATTTCCATGGAGCATGAAATATTCTTATTCTTTTGATTTTTCAACCACATAATAATGTAAAAATCATTGTAAGCTATTGAGCTGTAAGAAAACAAGCAGCAATCTGAATCTGACCTATGGGTCATATTTTGTTTATTGCCGGTCTTTTTTAAATAAGAGTTTTGTCAATTATCTAGAATAAACGTTTTTCAGTTTGTCTTTCTCTTTTTAATTTGTTTATGGTGAATTTGTTTTTATATTTCTTTCTTTTATTATTTCTTTTTCTTTAGATGCAGTTAAATGTACCATTCTTTCTTCTGTTGCATCTAGATTTAGTCATAGTTGGAAATGTTTCTCTGCTCCACTCCCAAATTATATGAACAATGTTTTCTTCAGAAACTTGTATGAGTTTATTGTCTTAAATCTCTGACTTATATGGAATTCTTCCTGTTGCTTGTAAGGAGAAACATATATATAATTTTTCCATATGGCTAGCCATCTATTCCAACATTGTGTTGTTGTTGCCTTTGAGTCAATTCCAACTCATAGCAACACGACATGACAGAGTAAAACTGTCCCATAATTTCCTGGGCTGTAATCTTTATGGAAGCATATCCCCAGATCTTTTCTCCTGAGGGATGGCTGGTGGATTCAAACCACTGGCCTTTTGGTTAACAGATGAGCGCTTAAGCACTGTGCCACCAGGATCCTTATTCCAACATTACTGAGTAAAAATTGAATCTTTTCTCACTGACTTGTGTTGTCACCTTTGCAGTATTTAAATGACTCTTTGCAGTTGTGTCTATGTCTAGAATCCCCACTCCATTTCTTTTTGTGTCTGTCTATTCATGTGAGGAAACCCCAGTGGCACAGTGTTTAAGATTTTGACTGCTAACCAAAAGGACAGCAGTTAGAATCCACCAGGGGCTTCTTGGAAACCCTATGGGGCAGTTCTACTCTGTTCTATAGGGTCGTTATGAGTCGGAATTGCCTCGACAGAAATGGGTTTCATTTGGTTTTTGGTATTCATGTGACACATGTAAAAAGGGTCCACATATTACATTGGGCAAATTTGCTGCAAAAAACCTCTTTAAAATGTTAGAAAGCAAAAAATGTCACTTTGATGAGTAAGGGGTACCTGACCCAAGCCATGGTCTTTTCAATTGCCTCATATGTATGGGAAAGCTGGGTGACAAAAAGGAAGATTGAAGAATTGACACCTTTGAACTGTATAACAAATATATTTTTAATCAACATGTCAGGTTCCAAAAAATATATATATATATCTTGAAGATACTTTAATTATTATTGCATGGAAGTTACTGATCAACTGAAGAGAATTATCATCTTTATGCACTTGATTCTACCTATCTAAAAAGCGTTGTCTTTCCATTAGCTCAGTGTCTTGTGTCGTTTCGAAGGTTTTTATCCTTTATCTCATACAGATATTTCCTGTTAAGTTTAAGTTAGATTTCTTTGTTTGTTCAATGGCTTGTGCATTTGTTTTGTTATCTTACATGGGATCTTTACTTCCACAATGTCCTTTAGTTGACATTTGCTTCTATGTGTAAAAGTTATCGATATTCATAAGTTGCCTCTGTAACTTGCTTTTTTTTTTTTTTAACTAATTCTCATCATTTGAAGTAATTTTCCATTGATTCATTTGGGTTTTGTAATACACGATCACATCAGCTGCAAATGAAGAGAGCTTTACGTCTTTCTTTCCAAATTGCATAGCTCTAATTGTTTTCTAGGAATCCTGGTGGTGCAGTGGTTAAACGCTTGGCTGTTAAAGTTTGTGAGTTTGTGAAAGCTTCTGAGTTTGAACCCACTAGCAGCTTTGTGGAAGAAAGATGTAGCAATCAGTTTCCTTAAAGATTTCAGCCTTGGAAATCCTATGGGGCAGGTCTATTCTGTCCTATAGTGTCACTATGAGTTGGAATCAACTCAATAGCAATGGGTTTGGGTTTAATATTTTTCTATTTTCTTACTGAATTGGTTAATTCTTCCAATGCTGTGTTGACTAATCTTATAGTGTTAAAGAAAAATAGAGATTATGGACACCTTTGTTGTATTTCTGACTTTATCAGGTAAGACCCTAGCTTTCCCTGTTAAGTGAGATACTGACTTAAGTACCACTATTTATATAGTTTATCATATTATTGAAGGACCCATTAATCTATATTGTTTTTCTTTAATGCATACTGAATTTTTTCTCATTTTCCTGCATCTAAGACAATTACCTATAAAGTTTTCCCCTTCTAGTATTAATATGATGGTTATCTTAACAGATTTCTTAATATTGAACTACTCTTGCATTATTGGAATTAACGCTATTCACTTACAATGTGCTATTTTTAACGGCTTCCACTGGTTACACCTGTAGAAAGAGACAATGGAAAAGCACCATATCAACAGTCAGAACAAAGCCAGAGGGCAACTGTGGAACAGACCATCAATAGCTCATATGCAAGTTAGAGCTGAAGCTGAAGAAAATTAAAACAAGTCTGCAAGAGCCAAAATACGACCTTGAGCATATCCTACCTGAATCTGGAGACCATCTCAAGAATAGATTTCACCCACTGAACGCTAATGAATAAAGACTGGATGACATCAAAACATCAATATGAAGAAAGCAAAAGGTCATTAAAAAGATAGAAAAGACAAAAAAGAGATCAGAAGAGACTCTGAAATTTATTTATTTTTTTTAATGTAGAGTAGATAAAGCAAATGGAAGAAAAGATGAAGTAAATGAGCTGAATAGAGAGTTTCAAAGGGTGGCTGAAGATGACAAAGAAAGTATTACAATGAAATGTGCAAAGACCTGGAGTTCGAAAACCAAAAAGGAAGAACACTCACAACATTTCTCAATCTGAAAGAACTGAAGAAAAGATTCAAGCCTCAAGTTTCAATTTTGAAGGATTCTATGGGCAAAATATTGAAAGATGTAGGAAGCATCAAAAGAAGGTGGAAAGAATACACAGAGTCACCGTACCTAAAAGAATTGGTCGATGTTCAACCATTTCAGGAGGTAGCATACGATCAAGAACCAATGGCAATGTAGGAAAATGTCCAAGATGCACTGAAGGCATTAGCAAAAAACAAGGCTCCATTAATTCATGGAATACCAATTGAGATGTTTCAACAAACAGGTGCAGCACTGGAAGTGCTCACTCATCTATGCCAAGAAATTTGAAAGACAGCTATCTGGCCAACAGACTTGAAGAGATCCATATTTTTGCCCATTCCAAAGAAAGATGATCCAAACAAATGCAGAAATTATCAGTGTCATTAATATCACAAGCAAGTAAAATTTTGCCGAAGATCATTCAAGTTATTGCAGCTGTACATCCACAGGGAACTGCCAGAAATTCAAGCTGGATTCAGAAGAGGAAGTGGAACTAGGGATATCATTGCTGATGTCAGATGGATCTTGGCTGAAAACAGAGAATACCAGAAATTATTTACCTGTTTTATTGACTATGCAAAAGCTGTGTGGATCATAACAAATTATGAATAACATTTTGAAGAATGGGAATTCCGGAACAGTTAATTGTGCTCATGTGGAACCTGTACATAGACAAGGAGGCAATTGTTTGAACAGAACAAGGGGATACTGTATGGTTTAAAATTAGGAAAGGTGTGTGTCAGGGTTGTATCCTTTCACCATAGTTATTCAAGCTATATGCTGAGCAAATATTCCAAGAAGCTGGACTATATGAAGAAGAACGGTCATCAGGATTGGAGGAAGACTCATTAACAACGTTCAATATGCAGATGACACAAGATTGCTGAAAACAAAGAGAACTTACTGATGGAGATCAAAGACCACAGCCTTCCCTATGGATTGCACCTCAACATAAAGAAAATAAACATCCTCACAACTGGACCAATAAGCAACATCATGATAAATGGAGGAAAGATTGAAGTTGTCAAGGATTTCATTTTACTTGGATCCACAATCAACATGTATGGAAGCAGCAGCCAAGAAAGCAAAAGACACATTGCATTGGTCAAACCTGCTACAAAAGACCTTTTTGAAGTGTTAAAAAGCAGACATGTCACTTTGAGGACTAAGGTGTACCTGATCCAAGCCATGATATTTTGAATTACCTTGTATGCAGGAGAAAGCTGGACAATAAATAAGTAAGACAGAAGAATTGATGCCTTTGAATTATAGTGTTGGTGAAGATTATTGAATATACAATGGACTGCCAGAATAACAAAGAAGTCTGTTTTGGAAGAAGTACAGCCAGGTGCTCCTTGGAAGCAAGGGTGGTGAGACTTCTCTCATGTACTTTGGACATGTTATCAGGAGAGGCCAGTCCCTGGAAAAAGACATCATGCTTTGTAAAGTAGTGGATCTGGGAAAAGGAGGAAGACCCCTCCATAAGATGGATTGACACAGGGGCTGCAACAATAAACTCCAACATAGCAAAGATTGTGGGGATAGTGCAGGACAAGGCAGTATTTTGTTCTGCTGTATATAGTGTCACTATGAGTAGCAACCATCTCGACTGCAGCTAAGAACATTTTTAATGGGTCCTAGGATTCTGTTTTCCAACGTTATATTTATTTATTCCTTCTGTATTTATTAATGAGTTAGATTTGTCTTTTTTATAATGCAATCTTGGTCGCGTTTTCAGATTAAGTTACGTTCTCATCAAAATAGGCAGATGGTTTTTTCTTCTTTGTTTCATGTTTTAAACTGGTTTAATTAGCATCGAGATTATTTGTTGGTAGAAATTGCTTTTGAAATTAACTTATACTGGTAAATTTTTTGGAACAAACTTTAATTTTTATATCTTCTATGATAAATGTCTTTTTAGACTTTCTGTCTCTATTGGAGTCACTATGAGTACTTTTTTCCAGAAAATGTATCCATTTCATCTTGATTTTCAAGAAGTCTGCATAGAGTTGTGCAATATAGTCTTATATTTTGAATAATTGTTCATAATTTTTCTTTATTTTTTAATTTTTACTGTGCCTTAACTGAAAGTTTGCAAATCAAGTCAGTCTCTCACATATAAACTTATATACACCCTACTACATACTCCCATTTACCCTCCCCCTAATGAGTCAGCCCACTCCCTCCTTCCAGTCACTCCTCTTGTGACCATTTTGTCCGTTTCTAACCCCCTCTACCCTCCCATCTCCCCTCCAAACAGGAGATGGCAACAGTCTCAAGTGTCTACCTGATTCAAGTAGCTCACTCCTCATCAGAATCTCTCTCTAACTCACTGTCCAGTCCAATCTATGTCTGATGAGTTGGCTTTGGGAATGGTTCATGTCCTGGGCCAACAGAAGGTTTGGGGGCCATGACCACTGGGGTTCTTCTAGTCTTAGTCAGACCACTAAGTCTGGTCTTCTTATGAGAATTTGGGGTCTGCATTCCACTGTTCTCCTGCTCCCTCAGGGGCTCTCTGTTGTGCTCCCTGTCAGGGCAGTCATCTGTTGAGGCCAGGCACCATCTAGTTCTTCTGGTCTCAAGATGATGTAAGTCTCTGGTACATGTGGCCCTTTCTGTCTCTTGGTCTTGTAGTAACCTTGTATCTTTGGTGTTCTTCATTCTTCTTTGATCCAGGTGGGTTGACACTCATTGATGCATCTTAGATGGCCGCTTGCTAGCTTTTAAGTCCCCAGATACCACACTTCAAAGTGAGATGCAGAATATTTTCTTAATAGAATTTATTTTGCCAATTTACTTAGATGTCCCCTGAAGCCATAGTCCCCAAACCCCTGCCCCTACTTTGCTGACCTTTGAAGCATTCAGTTTATTCATGAAACCTTTTTGCTTTTGGTTTAGTCAAGTTGTGCTGACCTCCCCTGTACTGAGTGTTGTCCTTCCCTTCACCTAAACTAGTTCTTACCTACTAACTAATCAGTAAATAACCCTCTCCCACCCTCCCTCCCTCCCCCCTCTCGTAACCACAAAAGAATGTGTTCTTCTCAGTTTATAGTATTTCTCAAGATCTAATAATAGTGGTCTTATACAATATTTGTCCTTTTGCATTTGACTAATTTCACTCAGCATAATGCCTTCCAGGTTCCTCCATGTTATGAAATGTTTCACAGATTCCTCACTGTTCTTTATCCATGCGTAGTATTCCATTGTGTGAATATAACACAATTTATTTACCCATTCATCTATTGATGGACACCTTAGTTGCTTCCAGGTTTTTGTTATTGAAAACAGTGCTGTAATAAACATGGGTGTGCATATATCTCTTCATGTAAAGGCTTTTATTTCTCTAGGATATATTCTGAGGAGTGGGATTGCTGGGTCATATAGTAGTTCTATTTCTAGCTTTTTAAGGAGACGTCAGATCGATTTCCAAAGTGGTTGTACCATTTTGCATTCCCATCAGCCGTGTATGTGTTCCAATCTCTCCACAGCCTCTCCAACATTTATTATTTTGTTTTTTTGAATTAATGCCAGCCTTGCTGGAGTAAGATGGAATCTAATTGTAGTTTTAATTTCCGTTTCTCTAATGGCTAATGATCGAGAGCATTTCCTCATGTATCTGTTAGCTGCCTGAATATCTTCTTTAGTGAAGTGCATGTTCATATCTTTTGCTCAATTTTTTAATTGGGTTGTTTGTCTTTTTGTTGTTCAGTTTTAGCAGAATCATGTAGATTTTAGAGATCAGGCAGTGGTCGGAGATGTCATAGCTGAAAGTTTGTTCCCCCAGATTATAGGTGGTCTTTTTACTCTTTTGGTGAAGTCTTTAGATGAGCATAGCTGTTTGGTTTTTAGGAGCTCCCAGTTATATGCTTTCTCTTCATTTTTAGTAATGTTTTGTATTCTGTTTAAGCCTTGTATTAGGGCTCCTAATGTTGTCCCTGTTTTTTCTTCCATGATATTTATCGTTTTAGGTCTTTCATCCATTTGGAGTTAGTTTTTGTGCATGGTGTAAGGTATGGGTCCTGTTTCATTTTTTTGCAGATGGATATCCGGTTATGCCAGCACCATTTGTTAAAAAGACTATCTTTTCCCTAATTAACTGACACTGGGCCTTTGTCAAATATCAGATGCTCATATGTGGATGGATTTATATCTCGGTTCTCAGTTTTGTTCCATTGGTCTATGTGTCTGTTGTAGTACCAGTACCAGAATGTTTTGACTACTGTGGCTGTATACTATGTTCTAAAATCAGGTAGAGTGAGGCTCCTGCTTTGTTCTTCTTTTTCAGTAACCCTTTACTTATTCGGGGCTTCTTTCCCTTCCATATGAAGTTGGCAATTTGTTTCTCCAACACATAAAAAATGTGGTTAGAATTTGGATTGGAAGTGCGTTGTATACATAGGTGGCTTTTGGTAGAACAGACATTTTTACTATGTTAAGTCTTCCTATCCATGAGCAAGGTATGTTTTTCCACTTATGTACATCCCTTTTAGTTTCTGGAAGTACTACCTTGTAGTTTTCTTTGTATAGATCTTTTACATCTTTGCTAAGATTTATTCCTAAGTATTTTATCTTCTTGGGGGCTACTGTGAATGGTATTGATTTGGTGATTTCCTCTTCGATGTTCTTTTTGATGATGTAGAGGAATCCAACTAATTTTTTTATGTTTATCTTGTAACCTGAAACACTGCTGAACTTTTCTATTAGTTTCAGTAGTTTTCTTGAGCATTCCTTAGGGTTTTCTGCGTATAAGATCATGTCATCTGGAAATAGTGATAATTTTACTTCTTCCTTGTCAATCTTGATGCCATTTATTTCTTTTGTTGTTGTTATTAGGTGCCGTCGAGTCGGTTCCGACTCATGGAGACCCTATGCACAACAAAACGAAATGCTGCCTGGTCCTTCACCATCCTTACAATCGTTTTTATGCTTGAGCTTATTGTTGCAGCCACTGTGTCAATCCCCCTTGTTGAGGGGCTTCCTCTTTTCCGCTGACCTTGTACTCTGCCAAGCATGATGTCCTTCTCCAGGGACTCATCTCTCCTGACAACATATCCAAAGTATGTAAGATGCAGTCTTGCCATCCTTGCCTCTAACAAGCATTCTGGTTGTACTTCTTCTGAGACAGATTTGTTCATTCTTTTGGCAGACCATGGTATATTCAATATTCTTCGCCAACGCCACAATTCAAAGGCGTCAACTCATCTTTGGTCTTCCTTATTCATTGTCCAGCTTTCACATGCATATGATGTGATTGAAAATACCATGGCTTGGGTCAGGTGCACCTTAGTCTTCAGGGTGACATCTTTGCTCTTGAACACTTTGAAGAGGTCTTTTGCAGCAGATTTACCCAATGCAATGCATCTTTTGATTTCTTGACTGCTGCTTCCATGGGTGTTGATTGTGGATCCAAGTAAAATGAAATCCTTTACAACTTCAGTCTTTTCTCCGTTTATCATGATGTTGCTTATTGGTCCAGTTGTGAGGATTTTTGTTTTCTTTATGTTGATGTGCAATCCAGACTGAAGGCTGTGGTATCTGATCTTCATTAGTAAGTGCTTCAAGTCCTCTTCACTTTTAGCAAGCAAGGTTGTGTCATCTGCATAACACAGGCTGTTAATGAGTCTTCCTCCAATCCTGATACACCGTTCTTCTTCATATAGTTCAGCTTCATGTATTATTTGTTAAGCATACAGATTAAATAGGCATGGTGAAAGAATACAATCCTGATGGACACCTTTCCTTACTTTAAACCAATCAATATCCCCTTGTTCTGTCCGAACAACTGCCTCTTGATCTATGTAAAGGTTCCTCAGGAGCACAATTAAGTGTTCTGGAATTCCCATTCTTCGCAGTGTTATCTATAGTTTGTTACAATCCACAGAGTTGGATGCCTTTGCATAATCAATAAAACACAGGTAAACATCCTTCTGGTATTCTCTGCTTTCAGCCAGGATCCATCTGACATCAGCAATGATATCCCTGGTTCCACGTCCTCTTTTGAAACTGGCCTGAATTTCTGGCAGCCATTTTTGAGTGATCTTCAGCAGAATTTTGTTTGCATGTGATATTAGTGATATTGTTCTATAATTTCCACATTCAGTTGGATCACCTTTCTTGGGAATAGGCGTAAATATGGATCTCTTCCAGTCAGTTGGCCTGGAAGCTGTCTTCCGTATTCCTTGGCATAGATGAGTGAGCACCTCCAGCACTTCATCTCAGTTGATATACCATCAATTCCTGGAGACTTGTTCTTTGCCAATGTATTCAGAGCAGTTTGGACTTCTTCCTTCAATACCCTCAGTTCCTGATCCTATGGCACCTCTTGAAATGGCTGAACATTGACTAATTCTTTTTGGTATAATGACTCTGTGTATTTCTTCCATGTTCTTTTGATGCTTCCTGCGTCATTTAATATTTTCCCCATGGAATCTTTCACTATTGCAACTCGAGGCTTGAATTTTTATTTCAGTTCTTTCAGCTTGAGAAACGCTGAGCTTGTTCTTCCCTTTTGGTTTTCTATTTCCAGCTCTTTGCACATGTCAATATAATACTTTGTCTTCTCAAGAGGCCCTTTGAAATCTTCTCTTCAGTTCTTTTACTTCATCATTTCTTCCTTTTGCTTTAGCTGCTCGACGCTCAAAAGCAAGTTTCAGAGTCTCCTCTGACATCCATCTTGGTCTTTATTTTCTTTCCTTCCTTTAAATGACCTCTTGCTTTCTTCATGGATGATGTTCTTGATGTCATTCCACAACTTGTGTGGTCTTTGGTCACTAGTGTTCCATGTGTCAAATCGATTCTTCAGATGGTCTCTAAATTCAGGTGGGATATACTCGAGGTCATACATGTTTTGGCTCTCGTGGACTTGCTCTGATTTTCTTCAGTTTCAGCTTGAACTTGCATATGAGCAATTGATGGTCTGTTCCACAGTCAGCCCCTGGCCTTGTTCTGACCGATGATATTGAGCTTTTCAATTGTCTCTTTCCACAGATGTAGTCAACTTAATTTCTGTGTGTTCCATCTGGCGAGGTCCATACCTATAGTCGCCATTTATGTTGGTGAAAGAAGGTATTTGCAACGAAGAGGTTGTTGGTCTTGCAAAATTCTATCATTCCATCCCCGGCATTGTTTCTATCACCAGAGCCATATTTTCCAACTACTGATCTTTCTTTGCTTCCAACTTTTATGTTCCAATCACCAGTAATTATCAAAGCATCTTGATTGCATGTTCGATCAATTTCAGACTGCAGCACCTGATAAAAATCTTCTATTTCTTCATCTTTGGCCCTAGTGGTTGTTGCATAAATTTGAATAATAGTCGTATTAACTGGTCTTCCTTGTAGGCATATGGATATTATCCTATCAGTTGACAGCATTGTACTTCTTTATCTAGCCCAATTGCTCTAGCTGGGACTTCCAGCACAATGTTGAATAGGAGCAGTAATAAAAGGGCATCCTTGCCTGGTTCCCATTCTCAAGGGAAGTGCTTTCAGGCTTTCTCCTTTTAGGATGATGTTGGCTGTTGGCTTTGTATAAATGCCCTTTATTATGTTGAGGAATTTTCCTTTTATTCCTTTTTGTGCTGAGAGTTTTTGTTATCATGAATGGGTGTTGGACTTTGTCAAATGCCTTTTCTGCATCAATTGATAATATCATGTGGTTTTTGTCTTTTATTTATATGGTGGATTACATTAATTGTTTTTCTAATATTAAACCAACCTTGCGTAACTGATATAAACCCCACTTGGTCATGGTGGATTATTTTTTTGACGTGTTGTTGAATTCTATTGGCTAGAATTTGTTGAGTATTTTTACATCTATGTTCATAAGGGATATAGGTCTGCAATTTTCTTTTTTTGTGGTGTCTTTACCTGGTTTTGGTATCAGTGGTATGCTGGCTTCATAGAATGAGTTAGGTAGTATTCCATCCTTTTCTATGCTTTGAAATACCTTTAGTAGTAGTGGTGTTAACTCTTCTCTGAAAGTTTGGTAGAACTCTACAGTGAAGCTGTCCAGGCCAGAGGTTTTTTTTTTTGTTGGGAGTTTTTTGATTACAGTTTCAATCTCTTTTTTTGTTATGTGTCAATTTAGTTGTTCTACTTCTGATTGTGTTAGTTTATGTAGGTAGTATGTTTCTAGGGATTCATCCATTTCTTCTAGGTTTTCAAATTCGTTAGAGTACAATTTTTTTTTAGTAATCTGTTATGATTCTTTTAATTTCAGTTGGGTGTTATGATATGGCCCATCTCATTTCTTATTTGGGTTATTTTTTTCCTTTCCTGTATTTCTTTAGTCAGTCTGGCTAATGGTTTATCAATTTTGTTAATTTTTTCAAAGAACCAGCTTTTGGCTTTGTTAATTCTTTCAATTGTTTTTCTGTTCTCTAATTTATTTAATTTTGTCTAATTTTTATTATTTGTTTTCTTCTGGTGCCTGATGGGTTCTTTTGTTGCTTGGTTTCTATTTGTTCAAGTTGTAGGGACACTTCTCTTATTTTGGCTCTTTCTTCTTTATGTATGTGTGCATTTTATTGATATAAATTGAGCTCTGAGCACTGCTTTTGCTGTGTCCCAGAGGTTTTGATAGGAAGTGTTTTCAGTCTTGTTGCATTCTATGAATTTCTTTTTTCCCTCCTTAATGTCTTCTATAACCCAGTTTTTTGTGTAGGGTATTGTTCAGTTTCCAAGTATTTGATTTTTCTGTTATTGATTTCTTCTTTTATGGCCTTACGGTCTGAGAAGATGCTGTGTAATATTTCGATGTTTTGGATTCTGCTAAGGCTTGCTTATGACCTAATACGTGGTCTATTCTAGAGAATGTTCCATGTGCAGTAGAAAAAAAGTACACTTTGCAGCTGTTGGGTGGAGTATTCTGTATATGTCTGTGACATCAAGTTGGTTGATTGTAGCAATTAGACCTCCTGAGTCTCTACTGAGCTTCTTATTGGAAGTCCTAACCTTCTCCGAAAGTGGTTTGTTGAAGTCTCCTACTATAAGTGTGGAGGTGTCTATCTCACTTTTTAATTCTGTTAAAGTTTGTTTTATGTATCTTGCAGCCTTGTCACTGGATGCATAAATGTTTAAAATGGCTGTATCTTCCTGGTAAATTGTCCCTTTAATCATTACGTAGTGTCCTTCTTTATCCTTTGTGGTGGATATAACTTTAAAGTCTATTTTGTCAGAAATTAATGTTGCCACTTCTGCTCTTTTTTGCTTGTTGTTTGCTTGATATATTTTTTTTTCCATCCTTTGAGTTTTAGTTTGTTTGTGTCTCTAAGTCTAAGGTGTGTCTCGTAGGCAGCATATAGACGGATCATGTTTTTTTAATCCAGCCTGAGACTCTCTGTCTCTTTATTGGTGTGATTAGTCCATTTACATTCAGCGTAATTATAGATAAGTATGAGTTTAGTCCTGTCATTTTGATGCCTTTATGTGTGTGTTTTTGACAGTTTCATTTTTCCACTTACTTTTTTGCACTGAGAAGTTTTTTTTGTAAATTGTGTGTTCCTATTTTCATAGTAGTTGAATTTATTTTTGCTGAGTCATTATGTTTTTCTTGGTTTTTATTTTGAAGTATGGAATTGTTAGACCTCTTTGTGGTTACCTTAATATTCACTCCTATTTTTCTAAGTAAAAACCTAACTTATATCGTCCTATATCGCCTTGCTCTCCTCTCCATATCTGGATCTATGCCTCCTGTATTTGGTCCCTCTTTTCTGATTATTGTAATCTTTTACATAATGGCATCAATGATTCCCTGTTTTGAGCATTTTTTTCTTTGTTAAATTAATCTTATTTTGTTTTTGTGATTTCCCTATTTGAGTTGATATCAGGATGTTCTGTTCTGTGACCTTGTGTTGTGTTGGTATCTGATATTATTGATTTTCTGACCAATTTCCTTTAGTAATTCTTGTAGCCTTGGTTTGGTTTTTGCAAATTCTGTAAGGTTGTGTTTATCTGTAAATGTTTTAATTTCACCTTCATATTTGAGAGAGTTTTGCTGGATATAAGATTCTCGGCTGGCAGTTTTTCTCCTTCAGTGATCTGTATATATCATCCCATTGCCTTCTTGCCTGCTTCTTTTCTGCTGAGCAGTCTGAACTTATTCTTATTGATTATCCTTTGTAGGTTACTTTTCTTTTATCCTTGGCTGCTTTTAAAAATTTCTCTTTATCTTTGGTTTTGGGATGTTTGATAATAATATACCTTGGTGATTTTCTTTTGGGATCTATCACGTATGGGGTTCGATGAGCATCTTGGATAGATATCCTTTCATCTTCCATGATGCCAGGTAAGTTTTCTGTCAACAGATCTTCAATAATTCTCTCTGTATTTTCTGTTATCCCTCCCTGTCCTGGAACTCCAGTCACATGCAAGTTATTCTTCTTGATAGAGTCCCACGATTCTTAGGGTTTCTTCATTTTTTTAAATTCTTTTATCTGATTTTTCTTCAACTTTATTGGTGTCAATTGCTTTATCCTCCAACTCCCTCACTCTGCATTCAAATTCCTCGATTCTGCTCCTCTGACTTCCTATTGAGTTGTCTAATTCTGTAATTTTATTGTTAATCTTTTGGATTTCTGAATGCTGTCTCTGTATGGATTCTTGGTGCTTATTAGTTTTTTCACTATGTTCTTGAATAATCTTTTTGATTTCTTCAACTGCTTTATCAGTGTGTTCCTTGGCTTTTTGTGTAGATTGCCTTATTTCATTTCTGAGGTCATCCCTGATGTCTTGAAGCATTCTGTATATTAGTTTTTTATATTCCATATCTGGCAATTCCAGGATTGTATCTTCATTTGGGAAAGATTTTGATTCTTTAATTTGGGGATTTGTAGAAGCAATCATGGTCTGCTTCTTTATGTGATTTGATATTGATTGCTGTCTCCAAGTCATCTATAAGATGTTGTTATGATTATTTTATATTTTCTTACTGAGTCTTATCTTCTTGTTTTGTTTTGTTTCAGTATACCCAGATGGGCTACTAGATTGCGCTATCTTGATTGTTGTAGCCTTTGAACCACTTATGTCCTATTACCAGCTGGTTTGAGCTGTTACCAGATATATAAGCCTGAGTCCATTCACTATTCTTGAATAGAATCAGTTTAGGTGTATGCTGTCACCTATTAACTAGAGAAGTAGTGGTGATAGTTGTAGGCACCAGATTGTAGTAGCAGCAGGGGGTCACACTCCGAGGAGTGCAGGATGCTGACAGCCTTCCCCCACATGCCAGTGAGGAGGTGTGTTCTATTCCTACAGCACTTTGGTGGGTGGGCTCTGGAGCTGTACCTTAGGCACCCAGTGCTTACACCTCTAAAGATGGGTAGACGTCACTATCCTCAGACTCCTTTAGCAGGTGGCTAGTTGGTTTGAGTGGAGCTTCAGCCCTCAGTTCCCTGCTGTGGATCAGTGAGGGCTCTGTTTAATAGGTAGAGTTATCAGACCTCCAAAACTTGCCTTTCCACTGCTTAGCTAAAACAATTACAGCCTGATTTCTATCAGAATTGCCCTTGCATTATAATAGCCACCTGGTTTCCTGTAGGGATGAAAGCCAAAGACTTTGGGTCTCTTATGCTTGGCTGGGGCTTGTTCTGTATTATTATCCCAGTTTAGGGAAGTCAGGGAAGGATTTTTCTCCCCCAGATTGTTAATTGCTGCTTCTCTCAGGTCAGAAGAATAGGTTAGGAAAAAAAATACCCCACAGAGCACTTCACTCCCTGGCCCAGGAAATTCCAATGTTGATGAAGCCGCCTGGGGCAGGGAGGGGAGGGATGAGATAGATAGGAGAGAGTGGTGTCACAATATAGACAAAGTTACTTATCTTACTTGGTGAAGATGGTTTTATCTGAGTTTACAGAGGTCTGTGTAGCCTGTGTGCGCTGGCTGGTTCGGGATTGTCCCCGAGGGTCAGGCCTGCATCCCATGCTTGTGCCGTATCAGGAACCCATGGTCAGCTCCTCTGCTCCTAGTCCAAAGCCCAGCGCCAAGGTTTTCTGTCTGGGACGCTGCACTCCAGGCTCCAAAACCGGTCACTGCTTCCCTGTGATTTCTCCTTCTCCTGTTAGCCACATCCTTCTGCAGCCTTCGTGTGCTGGCTGGGTTTCTGCTGAGGTTACTTCAGAGGGCTAGGGCTGCATCCCATGCTTGCACCGTCTCAGGAAGCTGTGATCACCTCCTCTGCACTTAGTCCAAAGCTCAGCGCCTAGGTTTTCTGACTGGAACGCTGGCTCCAGCCTCCAAAAACAGTCACTGTTTCCCCGTGGTTGCTTGTTCTCCTGTCAGCCACGTCAGTGTGCAGCCTGCTTGCACTGTCTGAGTCTCTACCAAGGTTACTCCATGGGGTTGGGGTTAGGGCTGCATCCTGTGCATGCCCTGTCTCAATAAGCTGTGATCAGCCCCACCACTCTGGCACGAGGGAACAGTGAGGGCTCAAGGCTGTGGTGCGGGATGCCGGTTCCAAAAGTGGTCGCTGCTTCAGGGCGTGGCTTTTCACTCCCCTGTTACTCAGGTCAAATCCTTAGTTCTGTGTTTGATGGTCAGGGTTTGTAGATTGTCATGTATGTGATCGATTCACTTGTTTTTCTGAGTCTTTGTTGCAAGAGGGATCCGTGGTAGCTTCTACCTAGTCAGCCATCTTGGCCCCACCTCCTTTTTCTTTATTTTTTGATTAATTTTTTTTTTATTTTGTCAATTTTGCCAAACAACTTTTGCATATACCTATTAATTCTATTATTTGGAATATTTGTGGCTTCTTTTGATGACTAAAGCATGATCAATTTTTATGAATATAATGTATTGATTGCTATGAAGGTATAAGGAGAATTATTTCAGTCCACTTGACTTTCATGTATTGGTGGAGATGTAGTAAAGTGTGCTTCTACCATCAGTGTGCTGCTATCTCTTTCTCATTACATTTCTGTACATACTTTTCAGAAAGTTGTTGCTTTGTTATAAAAACCCACTGCCACTTGTTACTTTGGTATAAAAACCCACTGCCATCTAGTCTGACTCATAGTGACTCTATAGGACAGAGTAGAACTGCCCTGTAGAGTTTCCAAGGAGTGCCTGGCAGAATCAAACAGCCAACTTCTTGGTTAACAGCTGTAGCACTTAACCACTACACCACCAGGGTTTCCTGCTTTGTTATAGGGTACATAATTATTACTAACAGTTATGCCTTTATAGTGATTTGTAGTCAAAACAATACAAACTTTTAATTTTTTATATGTATTTATATTTATTCAGCTTTAAGCAAAAGTTTACAAATCAAGTCAGTCTCTCACACAAAAACGTATATAAACCTTGCTACGTACCCCAATTGCACTTCCTCAAATGAGAGAGCCCCCTCCCTCCCTCCACTCTGTCCTTTCGTTTCCATTTCACCAGCTTTTAACCCCCTCTACCCTCTCATCTCCCCTCCAGGGAGGAGATGCCAACATAGTCTCAAGTGTCCACCTGATCCAAGAAGTTCACTCCTTACCAGCATCCTTCTCAAATCCATTATCCAGTCCAATCCCTCTCTGAAGAGTTGGCTTTGGGAATGGTTCCTGTCCTGGGCCGACAAAAGGTCTGGGGGCAAAACCACCGGGGTCCTTCTAGTCTCAGTCAGATCATTAAGTCAGGTCTTTTTATGAGAATTTGAGGTCTGCATCCCATTGATCTTCTGCTCCCTCAGGAGTTCTCAGCTGTGTTGTCTGTCAGGGCAGTCATTGGTTGTAGCCAGGCACCATCTAACTCTTCTGGTCTCAGGCTGATGTATTCTCTGTTTTATGTGGACCTTTCTGTCTCTTGGGCTCGTAATTACCTTGTGTCCTTGGTGTTATTCATTCTCATTGAGGCAGATGGGTCGAGAGCAATTGATGTATCTTAGATGGCCGCTTGCTAGTTTTTAAGACCCCAGACGCCACTCTCCAACGTGGGATGCAGAGTGTTTTCTTAATAGAATTTGTTATGCCAATTGACTTAGATATCCCCTGAAACCATGGTCCTCAAACCCCTGCCCCTGCTACCCTGGCCTTCGAAGCATTAAGTTCAATCAGGAAACTTCTTTGCTTTTGGTTTAGTCCAGTTGTGCTGACCTTGCCTGTATTGTGTTGTCTTTCCCATCACCTAAAGTAGTTCTTATCTACTATCTAATTAGTGAATACCCCTCTCCCACTCTCCCTCCCTCCCCACTCAGGTAACCAGCAAAGAATATTTTCTTCTCTGTTTAAACTATTTCTTGAGTTCTTATAATAGTGGTCTTATACAATATTTGTCCTTTTGCAGCTGCCTAATTTCACTCAGCATAATGCCTTCCAGTTTCCTCCATGTTATGAAATGTTTCACAGTTTCATCTCTGTTCTTTATCAATGTGAGTATTCCATTGTGTGAATATACCATAATTTATTTATCCGTTCATCTGTTGATGGTCACCTTGGTTGCTTCCTTCTTTTTGCTATGGTAAACAGTGCTGCAATGAAGACGGGTGTGCATATATCTGTTCGTGTAAAGGCTCTTATTTCTCTAGGGTATATCCCAAGGAGTGGGACTGCTGGATCCTATGTTAGTTCTATTTCCAGGTTTTTAAGGAAGCACCAAATCGATTTCCAAAGTGGTTGTACCATTTCACATTCCCACCAGCAGTGTAGAAGTGTTATAATCTCTCCACAACCTCTCCAAAATTTTTTTGTGTGTGTTTTCTGGATTAATGCCAGCCTAGTTGGAGTGAGATAGAACCTCACTGTAGTTTTGGTTTGCATTTCTCTAAAGCCTAATGATTGAGAGCATTTCCTCATGTATCTGTTAGCTACATGAATGTCTTCATTAGTAAAATGTCTGTTCATATCTTTTGCCCATTTTTTAATTGGGTTATTTGTCTTTTTGTAATTGAGTTTTTTCAGTATCATGTAGATTTCAGAGATCAGGAACTGATCGGAAAAGTCATAGCTAAAAACTTTTTCCCAGTCTGTAGGTAATCTTTTTACTCTTTTGCTGAAGTCTTCTGGTGAACATAGGTGTTCGATTTTTAGGAGCTCCCAGTTATCTGGTTTTTCTTCTGGATAGTTAATAATGTTCTGTGTTTTGTTTAATCCATGTATTAGGGGTCCTAACCTTGTCCCTATTTTTTCTTCCATGATCTTTATCATTTTAGATTTTATATTTAGGTCTTTGATCCATTTTGAGCTCATTTTTGTGCATGGAGTGAGGTATGGATCTTGTTTCCTTTTTTTGCAGATGGATATCCAGTTATGCCAGCACCATTTGTTAAAGAGACTGTCTTTTCCCTTTTTAACTGACTTTGGGCCTTTGTCAAATATCAGCTGCTCGTATGTGGGTGGATTTATGTCTGGATTCTCAATTCTGTTCCATTAGTCTATGTATTTATTGTTCTACCAGTACCAGGCTGTTTTGACTACGGTGGCAGAATAATAGATTCTAAAATCAGGCAATGTGAAGCCTCCCACTTTGTTCTTCTTTTTCAGTAATGCCTTATTTATCCGGGGCCTCTTTCCCTTCCATATGAAATTTGTGATTTGTTTCTCCATTGCATTAAAGTATGTCATTGGAGTTTGGATCGGAATTGTAATAAATCTACAGGTCGCTTTTGGTAGAAAAGACATTTTTATAATGTTAAGTCTTCTTATCCATGAGCAAGGTATGTTTCCCACTTACGTAGGTCTCTTTTGGTTTCTTTCAGTAGTGTTTGTAGTTTTCTTTGTATAAGTCTTTTACATCTCTGGTAAGATTTATTCCTGAGTATTTTATGTTTTTAGAGGCTGCTGTAAATGGTATTGATTTGGTGATTTCCTCTTCGATGTTCTTTTTGTTGGCATAGAAGAATCCAACTGATTTTTGATTGCTTATCTTGTATCCCAATACTCTGCTGAACTCTTCTATTAGTTTCAGCAATTTTCTTGAGGATTCCTTAGGGTTTTCTGTGTATACGATAATGTCATCTGCAAATGGAGATAATTTTACTTTTTTCTTGTCAATCTGGATGCCGTTTATTTCTTTATCTAGCCTAATTGCTTTGGCTAGGACCTCCATCACAATGTTGAATAATAGTGGTGATAAACGGCATCCTTCTCTGGTCCCCGATCCTAAGGGGAATGCTTTCATGCTCTCTCCATTTAGAATGAGGTTGGCTATTGGCTTTGTATAAATGCCCTTTATTATGTTGAGGAATTTTCCTTCTATTCCCATTTTGCTGAGTTTTTGTCATGAATGGGTGTTGAACTTTGTCAAATGGCTTTTCTGCATCAGTTGATAAAATCATGTGATTCTTGTCTTTTGTTCTATTTATATGCTGGAATACATTAATTGTTTTTCTAATGTTGAACCACCTGGTACGAATCCCACTTGGTCATGGTGAATTGTTTTTTTGATATGTTGTTGAATTCTATTGGCTAGAATTTTGTTGAGGATTTTCGCATCTAAGTTCATGAGGGATACAGGTCTGCAATTTTCTTTTTTTGTGGTGTCTTTACCTGGTTTTGGTATCAGAGATATGCTGGCTTCATAGAATGAGTTTGGGAGTATTCTGTCCTTTTCTATGCTCTGAAATACCTTTAGTAGTAGTGGTGTTAACTCTCATCTGAAAGTCTGGTAGAACTCTGGAGTGAAGCCATCTGGGCCAGGGTTTTTTGGGGAGGGGGAGTTTTTTGATTACCTTTTGAATGTCTTCTTTTGTTATCGGCCTATTTAGTTGTTCTACCTCTGTTTGTCTTAGTTTAGGTAGTTAGTCTTTGTCTAGGAATTCATCCATTTCTTCTAGATTTTTTCAAATTTGTTAGAGTACAATTTTTCATATTAAGCTGATATAATTCTTTTAATTTCATTTGGGTCTGTTTTACTATTGCCCATCTCATTTCTTATTTGGGTTACTTGCTTCCTCTCCTGTTTTGTCAGTTTGGCCAGTGGTTTATCCATTTTGTTGGTTTTTTCAAAAAGCCACCTTTTGGTCTTGTTAATTCTTTCAATTATTTTTCTGTTTTCTATTTCATTTAGTTCAGCTCTAATTTTTATTATTTGTTTTCTTCTGGTGCCTGTGGGTTTCTTTTGTTGCTCTCTATTTGTTCAAGTTGTAGGGATAATTCTTGGATTTTGCCGCTTTCTTCTCTTTGGATGTGTGCATTTATTGATATAAATTGACCTCGGAGAACCCAAAAGTTCTGATAGGAAGTGTTTTCGTTCTCATTGGATTCTCTGAATTTCTTTATTCCATCCTTAATGTCTTCTATAATCCAGTCTTTTTTGAACAGGGTATTGATCAGTTTCCAAGTGTTTGATTTTTTTCCTTGCTTTTTCTGTCATTGATTTCCACTTTTATGGCTTAATGGTCAGAGAAAATGCTTTGAAATATTTCAGTGTTTTGGATTCTGCTAAGGCTTGCTTTATGACCTAATATGTGGTCTATTGTAGAGAATGTTCCACATGCACTAGAAAAGAAAGTATACTTGGTTGCTGTTGGGTGGAGTGCTCTGTATAAGTCTATGAGGTCAAGTTGATTGATTGTGGCATTTAGATCTTCTATGTCTCTATTGAGCTTCTTTCTGGATGTCCTGTCCTTCACCAAAAGTGGTGTGTTGAAGTCTCCTAGTATTATTGTGGAGCTGTCTATCTCACTTTTTAATGCTGATAGAGTTTGTTTTATGTATCTTGCAGCCCTGTCATTGGGTGCATGAATATTTAATATGGTTATATCTTCTTGGTATATTGCCCCTTTAATCACTATATAGTGTCCTTCCTTATCCTTTCTGGTGGATTTAACTTTAAATTCTATTTTGTCAGAAATTAATATTGCCACTCCTGCTCTTTTTGGGTTTTTGTTTGTTTGTTTGTTTTCCATCCTTTCAGTTTTAGCTTGTTTGTGTCTCCAAGTCTAAGGTGTGTCTCTTGTAGGCAACATATAGATGGATCATGTTTTTGTTAATCCATTCTGCCACTCTCTGTCTCTTTATTGGTTCATTTAGTCCATTTACATTCAGTGTAATTATGGATAGGTATGAATTTAGTGGTATCATTTTGGTCTTTTTTGTGTGTTGTTGACAGTTTCTTCCTCCCACTTAATTTTCTGTGCCGAGTAGATTATCTTTATATATTGTCCTCTCATATCCGGTGTAGTTGATTTTGTTTCTGCTGAGTCCTATTTTTTTCTTGTGTTTTATTTTGATGTGTAGGATAGTTTGTCTCCTTTATGGTTACCTTATTGCTTACCCCTAATTTTCTAAATTTAAACCTTTTATTTCTTTGTATTGCCTTATCTTCCTCTCTATATGGAAGACCTATGACTACATTTCTTAGTCCCTCTTTATTGTTTTAATGTTGCCTTCTTTTACATAATAACATCACTGTTACCCTGTTTTGAGCATTTTTTTTTTTTTTAATCTTGCTTTGCTTTTTTTAATTTCCCTGTATGGGCTGACTTTTGAATGCTCAGCCTAGTGTTCTAGTCTTGGGGTGATACCTGGTATTATTGATTTTTTAACCAAAGAACTCCATTAAGTATTTCTTATAGTTTCAGTTTGGTTTTTGCAAATTCCCTCAACTTCTTTTTATCTGATAATGTCTTAATTTCACCTTCATGTTTAAGAGGCAGTTTTGCTGAATATATGATTCCTGGCTGGCAATTTTTTCCCTTCAATTTTTTATATAAGTCATCCCATTGCCTTGTCTGCATGGTTTCTACCAAGTAGTCCAAGCTTATTCTTATTGGCTCTTCTTTGAAGGTGACTTATTGTTTTTCCCTAGCTGCTCTTAAAATTCTCTCTTTATATTTCATTTTGGCAAGTTTGATTAAATATGCCTCTGTGACTTTCTTTTTAACATCTACCTTATGGGCATCTTGGAAAGATATCTTCTCATCTTTCACGATATCACGGAAGTTTTCTGCCAAAAAATCTTTAACAATTCTCTCTGTATTTTCTGTTACCCCTCCTCTTCTGGTACTCCAATAACTCGTAGGTTATTTCTCCCAGTAGAGTCCCAGATGATTCTTAAGGTTTCTTCATTTTTTTTTTAATTGTTTTATCTGATTTTTCTTCAAATATATTCGTGCCAAGTGATTTATCTTCAAGTTCAGAAATTCTGCCTTCCACTTGCTCAATTCTGCTTTTCTGACTTTCTATTGAGTTGTCTACTTCTGTAGTTTTATTGTTAATATTCTGAATTTCTGATTGTTTTCTGTTTATGGATTTTTCCAGCTTATTAAGTTTTTCATTATGTTCCTGAATAATCTTCTTAATTTCTTCATTTGCTTAATCTGTGTGTTCCTTGGCTTGTTCTGCATATTGCCTCATTTCCTTCCTGATATTTTGAAGGTTTCTGCATATTAATCCTTTGTATTATGCCTCTAGTAATTCCAGGAATGCACTTTCATGTAGAAGATCCCTTGATTCTTTGTTTTGAGAGCTTGTTGAGACGATCATGGTCTATTTCTTTGTGTGACTTGATATTGACTGTTGTCTCCAAGCCATCTATAAGTCATTGTATTAGTTTATTTTATGTTTCCTGACTATGTTGAGCTTCTTGCTTTGTTTTGTTTGATATGCCCAAATGGGTTGCTTGAGTGAGCTAGCTTGATTATTTTTGCCTTTGGAGCTCTGACATCATGTCCCCAGATGGCTAGAGCTGTTATCATGTATGTCAGTCTGGGAGTCCCTTCACTTTTCTTGTATGAATTCAGCTCAGGTGTCCAGCTGATCATTAGGTGTGTGGTACAGGCTCTGTCCTACAGTCTTAGAGGGGCAGGGGTGATTTGTGTAGGTACCAGTATCTGGTTGCAGCAGGGGGTCACACTCTGAATAAGGCAGAGAGCTGAGAATCATCCTCCCCATATTTCTGAGGAAAATGCATCCCTGATCCCTAGGGCATAAAGTTGGGTGTGTTCTGCAGATGGACCATGGGCACCCAATATTTTTGGTTGTAAGGACTGGGAGGTACCAGTTACCCTTGGACGCCATCACAGGTGGCTGGGTTACCTGAGTGGAGCTACCAGTCCTTAGGCCCCTGATGTGGGTAGGTGAGGACTCTGTTTAATAGGCAAAGCAATGTCAAACATCAAACACCCAACTCTCCGCGGCACAGCTGAAACAGTTGGAGTCTGCCAACAATGACCTAATCCCCTGAAATAGGCCCACACAGGTCCATGCAGAGGGGAAATGTACTCAAAGTCCACGGATCATTTATGCCCAGACAGGAGCCACTTCTGTCCTGAGCTCCCCCATTTAGTGGAGCTGGCAAATTATCTTTTGCCCGATTGCAATTTTTTTCTTTGTCCAAGGCCGGGAGGATGGCTCTAGGTGTTCAACAGGGCCAATCTCAGACCCAGGGAATTCAGCAGCTGAAGCCAGCTTGGGGGCAGAGGGGACGTGGTAAAAGAGGCGCAAGTACTTAGCTTTCGCTGAGAGCACTGCTCTTCTCTGGTTCCGCAGATGTGAGCAGGCTGTGCAGCTGGCTGTTTCTCCCTGAGGAAATTGAGGCCAAACGCTAGTACCAGTGCTACACTGCTGCTTGGGAATGGTGCCTGAAGGCTCCCTGCGATTCAAGTCTGGTAACTGCTTTCTGCTTCTGAACCGTCTTTTCCTCTCCTTGCCCCTCAATTCATTTTCTAAGCTTGCCTTTGATGCTCAGTGCTCCTAGCTTGTCGTAAATATACTCGTTTCACTTGTTTTTTGGGGTCTTTGTTGTAAAGAGCGCTCGCTGGAAGCATCTGACAATTCCGCCATCTTGGCTCTGCTCCTGAACTTTTTAACTTATTAATTCCTTGGTGTGAATTCCATGATGACAGATATCAAGACTGTGATTTCTGTTTTCTTTTTATTTGAATTTGCCTGGTATATAGTTTCCATCTTTTTACTTTTTAATCTTTCCATCACTTATTGTTTATAATCTTTCCAGGTCTCCTTATTTTGGTACGTCTCTTGCATAAATCGTAATTCTGGATTTTACTTTTTTAGTCAATTAAAAATCTAGTTTTTTTTTAAAATAGGTGAGTTGTCTATATTTATTTGTGTGATTGATGTATATAGCCTCAGTTCTGTCATATTTATATGATAGTCATACGTACAGTCTTTTTTCTGAACATGTATCACTCTATTTGATGTCTTTATTTTTGGCATATCTTTTGCTATTTAAGCAAACCAAACCCATTGCTATCAAGCTGATTCTTACTCATAGCAATGTAGTGGTTAAGAACTTGAGTGCTAATAAAAAGGTCAGCAGATCAAATCCAGCAGCTGCTCCTTGGGAATTCTATGGGGCAATTCTACTCTTCCTGTAGGGTCACTATCAGTTGGAATGTACTCAAAGGTTTAGTCTTTTGGTTTTGTTATTTAAACAGGTTTATATTTTGGTCCCAGTGGCCACCTTTATTGAAATACCTTTATTATAAGTCTCCTCTCTTTTGTCTATTCTGTCACTTGTTTTTGTCTATTTTGTCTCTTGATTATTACATTACCTAGCAATCTCAGTCTTTCTTCTGCTGTCCCTTTCCTCCAGCACCTAATTTGAAGCAATAGTTTTTCACATTCACTTTGAGTCATAATTGACTTGACGGCAACAGGTTTTGGTTTAATAGACATGTCAGAATGAGCTTATTCTACTTTCCATGTAGTCTCCACATTGTTCCCTTATTTTTTTAAATGACACTGTATATACATTATCAGAGCTTACCTCATAGTATGTATACAGTATATAATACACAATATATATTACACAGTATATACATTATTAGAGAAGCCCTGGTGGTGCAATGGTTAAGCATGCACTTCTAAACCAAAGGTCTGTTGTTCAAACCCATCAGCGGTTCTGTGGGAGAAAAAACCTGGCAATCTCCTCCTGTAAAAACTACAGCCTAGGAAACCCTATGGAGCAGTTCTCCTCTGTCCTATTGGATTGCTAGGAGTTGGAATTGACTAGATGGTACAAGACAACAACAATAACATATGCATTATCAGAGTACATACAATTACTATTTCCCCATATCTATCACTTTATTTTATTTCTAAAGAAAAGTATATATGGCTTGCTCACCAGGAGTGTTTATGCTAATACCTCTATACAGTCTTTTGATTATCTAAAGTTTATTTGTCAGAAGTAGAATACTCAGTAGAGGTTTATGAGAAAAATATTTCTGAAGTTCTTGCCTGTTTACTACATGTCTTCCATGTTTTTATATTTGAATGTCTTTTGTGTGTGTGTGTGTGTGTGTGTGTGTGTATGAATCTCTCAATATATTTCTCCATTTTCTTCTGGCAGACCTGCTGCTCTTGGAAAATCTGATGTGAATCTGATTATTCTTTCTTTTATAGGTGACTTGGTTTAGCTTGTCTGTTTTGTTTTTCCTTTAAAGAAACTATTTTTCTAGTGTTAATCGTATTGAATACATCTAGTCAGTATGATTTTTCTATAATTAAGGTCAAACTTTACATAAATTTATTGAATTATAGTTTTAATATTTTATGTTTATTTGATTCCTGAGTTTTGATGTTTTTCAGGAATTTTTATTATTCATATGTTAAATTTTCTTTGTTTTTTAAATTCTCTTCAGAGCTTTATCAGTTTTTTATTGCTTATTACACGATTTCAGAATTTGCCTAATTATAATGTATACCTTTCCATTATTATATCTATCTTTATCTTAAATTTTTTTTTAATTATTATGCTAAAATTTTCATCTGTTTTGGGAATGTATTTCTGTCATACTTTTATTTTTTCTGAAACCAAACCTTTTATCATTATTATTCTATTTTTAATAAGTTTTTACAAGATTGACCCACAATCCTTTTTGTTTACTTTTATTTGAGACAAGGGTTTTTTGCATCACCAGGGTTCCGTATAGGAGAGGAAGGTTGACACAACTTTTCCACCTTCATATCTCTTATGATTATTCTTCTGCTGTTATCATACAGTACTGAACAACATGGCCTGTTACTGTCTGACATTTATTCATCTCTATTCCCCACTCCTCTTTTATTGACTCTTCTTTTTTTTCTTTCCATAACATCTCTGTCTTTTTCAATTTAAATTCTACTCCCAGTGGAGGCTTCTTATTGTATAGCTTTGTTCTGGAAATAAGCTTCCATTGTTAGTTTCAACAACTCACCAGATCCAGACTACTTGGCTTTGTCCACCATTTTCCTAGTCTATTTGCACTCACCTGTGAGTTGGAGTTTGTGCTAACTGCATGGGTTTCTGTTTTCACATTGACTCACCCATGCTTTCCACACCAAGAGGGTACCCCTCATTGTGGAGGAGAGTATTTCCTGTGCCTTGAATGTTAGATTGTCTGTTTCTCAGGATCGTCAAAATGCGCTTTGCTGCTCTCTAATTCCTGCTGTACAATTGTTCATACAACATGTGTCTCATTACTGTTAGCAGTTTGTGCTTCTACAAATTTTAAAGTTTACTCTGTCACTTAGTTTTGTCAGGATGTTACCCATGAAGCTGGTTTACTGTTGATTTTGATTTCGCTGTTTTATGAACTGGATTTTCATATTTTTGAGGAAAGGAAAAATCAGGGAAATTCAAAAACTTTGCTTCACTCCTTCTGCCACCTTCTTACTATGAAGCACTTCAACTTAACATTAAATGAATGTATCATACCGTCAATCCCTAGATAACTAAAATAGCTAATGTTTCAACCATTTAAAACAATGTTTTACTAAATTTTATATTGTGAATGGGTTCTTAAGAACATAGAGAACTCAGAAATCATAAGTATGTGGACCTGGGAAATATGTGTCAAAACAGTCAACTTGGAAAGTTATTCAAAACACTTCTAAGAAATTTTAAGTGAAGCAGCAGATAAAATTTATGGATTAAAAATAAACAGTTTGGGATATCTGATGATTTTGTTTAGACATACTATTTTGTCTCACTAGTACTCACCATAAAAACTTAAGTGTTATTCTTTCTCACTTGTAAAGCCTGGTCTATGAAACCCAAAATAACCAATTATTTTTCAACCAGCAAGCCATGTCCTGCTTTCAAGTAATCATTTGGTTCAGACTAAGCTAATTTCTAAACAATATCTTGGAAATAAATACAATCAAACCTCTTAGGGCACTCTTACCATCATCTCTAGAATCTATGAAATCCCATTACTTGTTAATAGAGTTGGAGACAGATTGAAGAAAGATAAGTGTATCACAAATCACTTAGTGAAGAGATCTCAAACTGAGCCATTTATTGATTCTTAACTTCTGTTTACCCTACTTCATATTTAATTATGCCAATTTCATTCTGTTTATTTGGTGAGATGCATTTGAATACTAACATCTGAATTGGAAAGGATGATTAATTTTTATTTCCTTGAAAATAAATGGTGTTCTTTTTCAGCATCCAAGTGATATTTAAACTGAAACATGAAGTATTTTTCTATGTATATATCTATGAATGCAAGTAAAATATACAAAAGCAGCATATCATTTATTCTTAAAGTGGTTACAAAAATATCTTTTTTAAATTTAGATTATAAGTGAAAAACAGTTAAAGGATTATGCTTGTATTGGAACTAGTACTACTATAGGTACATAAAAGACAAGCATCTCTCCAAAAAAAAGTCAGATATATAAAAATTAGAACAAAGGAAGATGATATACTTACATTTAATAGAGGAAACTGTAAGACATTGTTGTGTAGAATATGTTAATATATTTGACATCCTGAATGAAATAGATTATTTCTTTAGAAAACAGCAACAACAAAATGACCCAAATTATCAAAATAAAAATTAGGAAGTGCTAAAATAAAAATAAAGAAAACTTGCAAAAGAACATCAAATTTCTCATTTAATGTTGTAAATGGCTAACACACCAAAAAAAAAAAAAAAAATTCCTTCCAAGTTTCTCAAGAAGAACTGTAAAAACAGGAAAAAAAAAAAAAAAAGTAATGTACCACCTAATTGACCAGTCAGACTACAGGCCAATCTGGTGATTGCAGAGGCATTTTCTTTACTTTCAAGCTTCTGGAGCTGGAACATAGAACTAAATGTAAAAGTTAAAACTTTAAAACTTCTAGGAAATGTTTTTAAAACCCTAAACTTCCATAAAATATTTGTAAGAAAATCTGATGGGCAAAATTTCTTAACCAAAGCACAAAAAGCACTAAATATTAAAAAAAAAAAAAAAGTAATAAAAATTGACCTTTATCAAAATTAAACCTCTCCCTTTGGAAGACACTGTTAAGAAAATGAAAAGGCAAGCCAAAGGTCTGAAGGATATATGCTCAGTTCAGCCATCAGACAAAGGACTTTCATCCAAAATACATAAATAACTCTTAGAATCCAATAATAAAAGACAAGCAACCCAATTAAAACTTGGCAAAAGATTTGAACAGAGGCTCCATAAAAGAAGATACGTAAAAAGTCAAAGACCATATGCAAAGACGCTCAACATCATTATTCATCAGAGAAATGCAAATTAAAACCAGAAAGAGATATCACTACACATCCACTGGAAATGACTAAAATGAAGAAGCCTAACAATCAAATAAAACAGTTTTATTTGATTCCTTATTCTAGCCTCTCAATCTGGATTGTTTATTGCTGCCTGAACCTGTGTATTTGGCTTCCAATTAAAGGCACATTTTATGAGGAAACTCACTGGGTCATTAATAAAATTAAACTCCGATTTTCCAGCACTGGTAACAGAAAGAAAACTTTAACATTAATTTTTTCCTCCCTTGCTAATCTTGGATGATCTGGGAGATTTTATTTGGTAAGGAAGCCAGTGGATTTTCTTACAGTTGAGGTAACAGTGGGATGAATGGGGGATTTTCAAGAAGGAATTCTTAGGGAGAGGGTTGAGACACAGCCACTCATTCCTCATGGAAACTCGTTCTTCGTTTTTTCTTCTTAAAGGAGTCATAAGATTTCTACAAACAGTGTGTCAATATTCCATGTGTTTAAAAACTAGGAAAAAGCCTGTTCATACTCAGTGGTCATGGGATTCTTAGGAAAGGCAATAGTCATGAAAAAGGATTCCTGAAAAGTCAGAGTGATGTTTATAAGGGAAGGAGGTTTCCCTATGTGGATTTCTTTTAAGTTTAAATATCCAGAATCCACAGCTCCTCTGGGAAATCACTAAATTAAAATTCTTAAAAAACAAAACTAAAACTAAATTTAGAGGTTCATGAATTTATCACATCATGTTTTGAGTTTTTTTTCCTTGTTAAAAGAAAATTATGTAAGTGCGTGCGTATCAACTACTAACTGAGGCTGGTGGTTTGAATCCAACCAGCAAAGGTGCAGAAGAAAAGCCTGGGAATCTATGTCCACATGATCATAGCCATTGAAAGCCTTATGCACAGTTCTACTCTGAAACACATGGGGTCTTCAAGAGTTGGAACTGATCCAACAGGAATGAGTTTACATATATATATAAAGCCATTGCCATCGAGTGGATTCCAACTCATAGCCACCCTATAGGACAGAGTAGAACTGCCCCTCAGGGTTTCCAAGGAAAGCCTGGTCGATTCAAACTGCCAACCTTTTGGTTAGCGGCCATAGCTCTTAACCGCTATGCCACCAGGGCTTCCATATGTGTGTGTGTATATATATATGCGTATACATATATATGTATATATACACATATGTACCTATATATAAAAAAAAATTTATATATACATTCATGCAAACATATGCTGAATAAATGCTATTTGTGTAAACATGCACCTAGAAAATTATTTGATGTTTTGTAGGAGACTAATAAAAAAAATTCTGAACTAAATAATGCATGAATATGCATACCTGTAAATGTTTCCTTGGTCTTACTTAAAAGTGTATGCTGCAAATAGTAGTTGTTCATTAAATACCAAATGAATAAAGGGTATATATCTAAATTCAAAGAGGTAAACTAAAGACAAAAAAAACACAACTTCAGGGTGATGACATATAAAAACCCACTGCCACCGAGCTGATTCCAACTCATAGCTACCTCATCAGGTTTCTAAGGTTGTAAATCTCTAGGATGCAGACTGCCACATCTTTCTCCCTTGGAGCTGCTGGTGGTTTTGAACAGCTCACCTTTCAGTTAGCAGTTGATCACCTTAACCAATGCACCACCAGGGCTCCTTATATAGTATATACAGGAGGAGAGTAATGTCTTCAAGTTTTTAACAATCTAGATGAGAGATTCAAATATCATCATGACCAACTCAGTTAGGAAAATTGATTTGGATGGAAAATGAATCCCTGCAAACACCATGAATAAAAGAGATGGAGGAGAGAAGGTGTGGTGACAACTCTACAGTTTCTCACTTTTTGTAAAACAAACAACTAATCAAATGTATAACAAAACTGACTATTTTTCGTCAACAACATATTTTTTCTCTTCAAAAGCTCTGCAACAAATGATTATTGTATCATTCTGAATTCCATACTGCCATTTAAGAAAATTTAACAGAAATATTCACGTCAATTGGTTGAATAGATTTAAAAGCTTTAGTGACCATTTTACCTTCAGTTTATCATATGTCATTAAAGGTATTGCCTTTTAAGTCCCTCATCCTAAATGGAGATACAAACATAGACATTTTTCTTACAGTGAAAAAGTTTCTACTCACTTTCTGAAGTTGTTGCAATTCAAACAGGAATCGTTTTGTTTAATTATTAAGCTCCACACTTATTACTGTTAAAACAATGAAATGAGCCTTTCGAGAAACTCAAATATATTAACCCCCTTTTGAATTTTTCTATTTTTCTACTGAAATTCATTTATTTCTTTTTATCAGCCCCTTATTGAAGGTTACTATTCAACTGTGAGTGCAAGACTTGCGAGGGAGTAAGAGTGTGCACTTACAGTAACTTGTGTGGTCTTTGTGATGCTGTGAACTCCTTTCAGGGGACACAATCAATTCATAGCTCCTTTTACCATTGGAATTTAGTCCCAAAGCATCACATGATAAAAGCATCAATCTGTCTGGCTCTCAAATTGGACCTTCCTTTTTTTTTTTTTAATTTAAGACAGGCATTAAAAAAGCATTGCTTGGAAGTGTATTTGAATTGTCTAAATTGATCTTGGCCATCTACCTCGGAGGATCCTTTATATCAGTATAGAATGTTTGTTTTTGTAATTATAATACCCCCAATTCAACTGCATTTTTCAGTACAGTTCTTCATTTTCCTTACAGAAATGCTTGGCATTATATTTCACCAACCACACAATATCTTTATTCAGTAGCATAATTTTTTATTTTTTGCTTAAACACTTTAACTCTTTGTGCTGCTAGCATTGTCACAAAGAAGCTATTGCCCAACATAACTAAATTTGATATTTAACATACTTAGCTATATCTCTCGTCCATTTCCTTCTGCATATTCTCTTATCCCGTCATTTCACGCTTTAGAGCACCCTGTCTCCCTTTTTCCTTGCAGACTCTACTTCACAAGGGAAGCTGTGTTCCTTCTCCAGGTTCTTTCTGCAAACACACTGACCTTTTCAGTTACCAGGTTTGAACCAAGAGATTGGAAAATCAATTTTTTTTTCTTCCCTACCCCAAACTGTTTCTGAAGAAAAATGTCAGTCTGAGAACAAAATTCTTTCAAACTATTATGATTGTTCAATGTAGTGTTTAATTTGTTGACAGTCTCCTATTTTCAGGTTACCTTATCAAATAATAAAATTATCTTTCAAACAAGTTTCCATGGCTTAAATATTTTTTGAATCAACATATAATAGCTTTTCCCCCATGCTTGATTCACATTTGAACCTGTAGCACATTTTAGAAAACTACAGGAACATGATCAGAACTGTAGACTGTTAAGAAGTAACTGAAACAATAGAATTAATTAATCAATTTTATACTATAGCTATCTAGTTGATCATGTAAAAGGAAATATGATAGAATGGCAGAAGTAAATTTAACACATACTTAGTTCAGTAGGTTGTTGTTGGGAGCCATTATTTTATTGTTCAAAAAATTGTGACTTTTAACTCAATATTAAATTCCCCTTTCTATTTTTGTAATTTATCTATATCCACTTTTATTATTCTTCTGCCTTCCTATGTGTTTTAACACCATCCAGTTTAGTAACACTAAGGAATTTATATAAAACTATTTCACTTCCTTATTCATAGTTGAAGACACTTAACAAATTAGGCTTGATATGAATCCTTCTGATATCATTCTACAGACCTCCATTGGTCCTCACAGTTCAGTCAGCATGTATTGCTGATAATCTGCCTCCACTCTGTTAGCTAAATTTAAATGAAATATCTCAGTCAACTGAGAGCAGAAAGGAGACAGAAAGCTTTCTGTAAGGATGGGAATAAAAAAAACAGTTGCCGTAAAGTCATTTGTGAGTCACACCAACTCCATGTGTGTCAGAGTACAACTGTGCTGCATAAGGTTTTCAATGGCTGATTTTTTGGCGGTAGATTGCCAGGGTTTTTTTTACAAGGCACCTCTGGGTGTATTTGAATCTCCAACCTGTCAGCTGGCAGCCAAGCTAGTAAATTATTTGCAAGACACGGGGACACTAAGGAGAGAAATAGAGGCAGACAAATACTTTGAAGAAAAAATTTCCTGTACAGGACCTTTTGTGTTTGCCCAACTGGTAGAATAGTAGACTTTCTCCAGCTCCCAATTGCCCTGACCTACTCAAGAGCCCAGACACAGAAAGTTTGATAAGCAGGTTCTTTACATTTCACATATTTCTAAAATATTTTGCAGTCTTGACAATATCTGATAGATTTTGTTGATGTTCAGATCAGTGACCAGTTGACTGTGGGCACACTCTGACTTAAAAGAAGATTTGTTTGGTCATTTTCAGCCTTTGATCCAAATTGTTCCAGTTGACTAAATTGAAAGATTCTTCTCCTTTTTTTTTTTTTTTTCATCCATGGCTGATTAAGTGAACTTTAAATGATCTGAACATGTTTTACGCCCATCCTCACTCTTATATATGTCACAGGATTTCTCTCTTCTATCTCCTTTCCCATTGGATGGACAGTTGGCTTTTTCCTTTGAAGTTCACTTAAATTTCTTTCTGTTTTGAATCAGCTTAAGACAGGGATTACCGACTCTAGTTTTTTTTTTTGTTTTTTTGAAGCTAAAACTTCAAAGAGAATTAGGACTGCCAATTCTTTGGTATTATAACAGGCTCAGACATATTAGCAGTGATGACACAATGACAACAATGACAATTTGTTGCCGTGTATGTGGGTGCCAAACAGCCAGTCGGGAATGGAATAATTTTACTTCTTCATGCATACTCATATCACCTAACATGGATAGTGTCAGGATCAAACTTTTTGCCAGACCATTGGTCAGTCAGGCTGTAGAGTTGCTGACTATATTTGAAGAGTGTGAACAGATAAGATGCTAGCCTTTACTCCTAGGCAGCTGGCCATAGAGACTGGCCCCCGAGGGTTGGGCTGGGCAGAAATATGTAACAATGTCCACAGGATAATAAGGAAAGAAAGAGAATAAGATCAGAGAGGAGAAAGGTGAGAAAGTGAAAGATACTAAATGAAAGATGTAAACACTGATACATGTTAGTGGGGATACCAATAATTGCATGAGGGATGCCTTAGTTGCTTTCTCCAAATACAGATGCATTCCGGTTGCTGCTGGATCACTACACAGCATATTAGATGCTGCTGAAACTTAGAGTTGGTAGGTTTTGTCATGTGATGCAGATTCTTTCACTGGTTGCATTGAAAAAACCCATGAGTTTTAAAAGAATTTTGTAATAAGAAAAGGTATTTACTTCCAAGACCTACATCATGAACCAAGACAGTGTATAGAGGTGAAAGAACATAGAATTTGGGATTATAAAAATATAATGGAATCACATTTACCAATTACTAGCAGTGAGCAATTTAGTTAACCTCTTCAAGCTCTAGTTGACTCAGTTACTCATCTTTAAAATAGAGGATATTATCGCCTACCTTGCAGAACTATTGTAAGGTTAGAAATAATGTTTATCAACATCCACCCAATAATAGCAGTTATTAGCTACCATTATGCCTAACATGAGGAAAGACTGCTATTAGAATCTTACTGACTCGTGAGTAGTCAAGTTCAGATAAGTAAACACACACGCACAAACTGACATCAAAAGGGTTCAGACTCAGAAAACAATGCATTTCTATTCTCAACTATTGTCTGAAGAATAAGTGAAGAAGTTTAAACTAGTATAAGAAGGATCTCAACAAGGAAAACACCCCCTTGAATATTAAAATTTTGTATTTATACTCAACCATTTAATCCTGTATCGAATGGTAAAGAGATAATTTGTTACTGATAAAAATACAGATTTTAATAAGAGATGCATGCTAACATAAGCTAAAGTATGCTAAATGGATTCATTGGAAATGATAAATGTTCCTACATTCCTATTGACCATCTGTCAACTTTTAGACTTTTAAAGCAGGTCAGATATTCCCTGAATGCACATAACTATGTTTTATTTGATAAATATTTGGGATATTTCTTCTCCAATGTGAATTTTATTACTTCAAATGTAAATTTGCTGATTTGCATAACAGTAATGTATAGGGTAGCTATAAGTTATAATCAGCTCAGCAGCACATAACAACAATGTATTATCAACTGTCAGTAGTTGGCAGTGTATGGTCACTGAGCCATACTGTCTGGAGGAAGCTACACAGGCCACAAAAAGGTCTCCAAAGTAATGTAGCAATTTGGATGTATTTCTTGTGTCCAGAGTCATCATTAGTTACTGTGAGAATTAAATAACGAAACAAAATGCAATACTGTGCTGCATAATTGTCTCATAGGAACCAGAGGACAACAGAGACAACTATGAAATTCTGTTAGGAATCAGAAATGTTTAGTCTTACAAAAAAAAAAAAAAACATTTGAGATCATCTGTTAGAGCTTTGTACATCTTTTGCAAAACTTGAAACTGAGCCCCAGAGAGGTTAAATGTTGACACAAACTCACGCAGTGAGAACTAACTTTTCGTAACTGTCTTGATTATTTAGTGCTGCTAAAACAGAAATACCACAAGTGAATGGCTTTAACACAGAAAAATTTAAGTAGGATAAGTAGGCTTAAAGTCCAAATTCAGGGCACCAGCTCCAGGGGAAGACTTTCTTCTCTGTCAGCCTTCTCATCAATCTTCCCCCAGACTAGGAGCTTCTCCAAGTAGGGCCCCCGAGTCCAAAGGACATGCATTGCTCCCAACACTGCTTTCTTGGTGGTATGTGGTCCCCTTGTCTTTCTGCTGGCTTCTCTCTTTTATACCTCAAGAAATTGCCTCAAGACACAATCCAATCTTGTTGATTTGTGCCCTGCCTTACTGACACAAACTGTCGCCCATTCCTCCCTGCAGCCCTTACCACATATAGGAAAATCACACAATACCAGGGAATCGTGGCCCAGCTCTAGTGATACACACTTTTTGGGGGAACATAATTCAATCCATGCTAGTAACTACAAGGTCATCACAGGTCGATCTGGGATTAGAACCCATTCTGACTTGAGTTTATCCCTCATTTTTCTAGCCGCCACTATGGTAGCTGTCAAGCTTTTGATGTGGACACACTGCTAGGGCAGGAGCTGGATTTCAGCATGTCTGGTAAGCCACTCAATATGTTAAGGTGACATCAACTGGAATATGTCTGGGTAACAATGGATACATGCTAGGTTATACAACATGTGAATGACTTGTATTAAGAACTCTTGGGTTGAATTCTTGTTAAAATTCATCCCTCCATTACATCTTCAAAAAGTTATTGGGTGCATACTGTTTATAAATATTTGTAATTGGCAGTGAGCAATACAGAAAGTTTACCTGTTCTCATAGGGGAAGGGGAGAAATAAAATTAATAGGTAACATGTCAGGTGGTAGTAAGTACTATAAGAATGTTAAAGCAAGCTAAAGGTAGACAGAATAATAAAAAGATGTTACTATTTTATAATGAAGTATCTTGGAAAGTCAATGTCATAAAGCAAAAACTAAGCAACAATCCTGAATGTTTCCGTCAGAAGCAAGTCACGCATAGGTATAAAATAAGTCCAACCACAATGAGGATGGAATGTGCTTGGCATATATGAGGACCATCACTGAGGATTATTTCAGTGAAGTGGGTAATGGAGGATAAGGATGATAAGAAAAAGTAGCTGATGCCAGATCATGCAGAGCCTCATAGGCCGTAATAGGCAATTTAGATTTTGTTTTGATTTTTTTTTTTAAGGTAAGAATTCAATAAAGGAGATTGAGAAGACATGTGATATTCTTTTGTTCGAAAAGGGCTTTCTAGCTGAGGAGTAAATTATAAGGAATATGGACAAAAATGGGAGTGGGTATCTGATGCAAAAGTTGAAACATGGATACCAGTCAGGCAAAAAAGCAGACAAAAAAGATAATTGTGAAAGAACCATGTACTATACGATCCCTCTTATGTGAAATGTCCAGCATAAACAAATATATAGAGACAAAAAGGAGATTAGTGGTTGCCTTGGGCTGCAGAAAGATGAGACTAAGATGAGACTATTAGTGGTAATAACTAAAGGGTGCAAGTTTTTTTCCTGGGTGACAAAAGTGTTCTAAAATTGATTTTGGTGATGATTGCACAATTCCGTGAATATACTAAGAAGCATTTAATTGTACATTGTAAATGGGTAAATTGTACATTAAGTGAATTATATTTCAATAAAGCCGTTACAAAAAATGTAATTGTAGATGACACCTTTGTAGAAGTGAAGGCAATTCTGAGAAGTGGTCAGATTCTGGATAAGTTCTAAAGTTAGAGACAAGAGAAATAGCTGTTATGTTGGAAGTAAGGTAGTGAAGGAGAGGAGAGATGGCTTTAAATTTTCCGACTTTAGAAACTGAAGGAATGAAGTTGCCGTTTACTGAGATTGAGAAGCAATTTGGAATAAAATGAAGAGTTCGGTTTTGCCCTGAGAAAATAGTACAGTGAACAATCTTAGGATCCTCCCTTCATAGTCAGGGTCCACGCTTATTTTCTAAACACTTCGTGTTGTTGTTTAGAACATATAGAATTAAAAAAAAAAAAAATGGATTGGCTTAAAAATAACAATGAAAATATCCAGATAAAATAAAATGAGGATTCCCTAGCCATTTGTATCAAGGAGATTAGAAGTCAGAGGGTTCCCAGGAGGTGAACTATCTTAAAAAAAAAAAAAATTTTTTTTTTTTTTTTTAGATCATATAAATTATGTTGGGGTTTAGAAACCTTCTTGGGAACTGGAGGTCAAACTTCACGTACAGAGGATACTGGGTATGGGATTTTTAAATAAAACAAAGAGATAGGAAACACTATGTCACTAGTGGAACCCAGAAAGTTAGCCACAGACCAAAGGAAAGAGAGTGTTTAAGTAAAGACTAAGGAAAAACCACTCATAGGGAAGTCTCCCATAACGCCTATTATACAATAGAACCAGCAGATGAAAACTCTGGCTAACGATGACCATACAGGAAAAAAAAAAAAAAAATGTTTCAAGAACATGGCACAATCAAATGACACAAGAAACAGTTTGAATAAATAGAGGAATTCACATATGAAAAAATAAAATAAAAGAGCAATAGTAAAAATACTTTGGAAATCCTGGTGGCGTAGTGGTTAAGTGCTACAGCTGCTAACCAAGAGGTTGGCAGTTTGAATCCTCCAGGCACTCCTTGGAAACTCTATGGGGCATTATCTACCCTATAGGGTCTCTGAGTCGGAATTGACTCGATGGCAGTGGGTTTTGGTTTAAAGATACTTTGGTTTAAAAATACTTCAATAATTATGCTTAAAATTCACAATAGAACAGGAAATTGTGAAACTGGAATAGGTGATTGGAAAAAGAGCAAAGTAAATAGCAAAGAAATGAAAAACATAATTATTGAAGTAAAAGGCTCAACAAACTGGTTAGACATTAGGTATAGCTGAAGAAAGAATTAGTTAAATGAAAGACAGATATGAAAAAACCAGAATACAACATACCCACTAACCCACTGCCTTTGAGTCAATTCCGAATCCAACATGAAGATATACAAATTGAAAATTCAGAGAAAAATAAGACCTAGAAGATCAAATGGCAACACCCAATACAAGTCTAATATGAGATTAGTGGAAAATCTGGGTGTTTTCCATAGCAATAAAGATAGAATATTTGTTCTCTATCCTTTCTTTCTCTTTTTTGTTTTTATAAATTATGAGTTTCTTCTTATATGACGAATTCAAATTTAACACTGCAGTTTATTCTTTAACCTTTCCTTATTCCATGTGCATATATTACTTCTCCCCAGGAAGGACCCTATTCCCCAAAATATCAATATACTTGATTATTTACTTCTTTTCTACAATGTACACAAAATAGAAATAAAACACTAATATACTAAAAAACTAAAAAAAAACTAGCAAAGATAAATTCACAAATAAGTGTTCAAGATTTCCTTGAAGTTTTTTTCCTTAGAATATAGCCCACAAAGTTCTAAGGTTAAAAATTTTCAACGTATTTGTTTTCCTGTGTGACTTTGATACCAATTTGATAAATAGTAGCATAATTAGTTTTCATTTATATTCAATTTAGAGTTGGATTTTTACATCTTCTTCAACTAATGTATTTTTAAAATTTACACATTTCAAAAATCAAAATTATATAAAAAGTTATTTAGAGAAATCTCATCCCATCCTTTTCCATGTTATTCCCACTTATGTGCTACAGGAAATCATTTATATTATTTCAGATTTATCTTTCCTAAAGGTCTTTTAGGGGAAAAAAATGTATACACCCACTCTTCACTTATAAATATGGTTAGGTTCCAAAGGCCAGGTTGTTATAGGCAAATCGGTGTTATGCAAAAATGGAGGATGATCGCATCAGATCACAAAATGGAGGATGATTACATCATTAAATAACTGCCAAATTACATCATTACTTAACTGGCAAACCACTGAGAATTATGGCCGAACCAAGTTGACACATAACCTTAACCATCACAGCCAGCGTTACTCTCACCTCACACCTTGCCTTTCATTACTGCCAGACATAGCTGTTGATACAAAATACTCCAATAGTAGATTTTTTTACTATTGTAATAAATGCAAAATGTCAGATAAGGAGACAGATGTTAAGTGAGGAGTAGGTGTACACATGCATAAAACATATTTTTATATTCATTTTTTTCCTGTGGAAAGGTAGCATACTTGCTGACACCTTGATTTTTCAATTAACAGTATCTTCTAAAGGTATATCCTGAATGTTCTTCCATATTGATTCATCTACCTTACCTTGTTTTTTTTACAGCTGCATAGTAAACCATTATGTATATTTTTAGTGATTTCATTTTTCATATCTGTGAAGGTGTTCATTCCAGGTAAATTCCTAGAAGTAGGGATGCTGAGCCAAAGAATAATTCATTTTCAGTTTTATTAGCTAATACCAGATTGATCAGTATTGAACCACTCTAATATCCCTCCAGCAATGCATGAAAGAAAATACCTGTTTTCCTAGGACTCCTTTATAATTGAGAAATGGTATATTATACAGGTTTAGTTTTATTTTCTCTTATATGTAAAATTGAATACCTTTTCATAATTTTAATGTAGAGAGTTTTTTATACTCAAAATTATGAAAACTTAGATGAAATGGACAGTTTTTTTTTAATTACCACATTAAACTCAAGATGAACTAGGAAATTTCAATTTACAAATGCCAATTAAATTTTTAAGTCTATGGTCGAAAATAACACTGTCTCTTGGGAAACTTCCTCCTCTGCCAGCAACCACTAATACTACACACAGAGGCATTTTTTAAAGGTTTTATTGCCATTGAGTCAGTTTTGACTCAAAATAAGTTATTTTTATCTTAAAGGCTTTTGGAAAATGTAAAAATAAAAATTCTCAATATCATTAGTCATTAGGTAAATGCATGTTAAAATCACAAGATACCATTACACACCCACTAGAATGGCTATAATCCAGAAGACTGACACAAGTGTTGGTGAGAAATTATAACCCTCATATATCACTGGTAGTAATTTAAAAATGGTACAGTTTGGAAACAGTCTAGTAGTTTTTTAAAAAGTTAAACACACCATAAGTCAAAGTAATTTTATTGCTAGATATCTACCAAAGAGAAATAAAGATATATATCCAGGTAAAACCTTGCACATGAAAGTTTATAGTAGCATTATTCATAACCCTAAACTAAAAACAATCCAAACATCCATCAACAGGTGAACATATTAACAAAATATGGTATATAATATATATACACACACACCATGGAATATGATTTAGCAATGAAAAATAGTGAACCACTGATAAATGCAACAATGTGGATGAGACTCAAAACATGTTGTGTGAAAGAAGCCATATACCAAAAACCTACATACTGTATTATTCCATTTATATGAAATTTCTAGAAAAGGAAACCTATACAGATAGAGAGCAGATCAGTAGTTGAATAGCACTGGGAATGGGAGTAGGGATGAACTGCACATAAGCCTGAAGGAATGTTTTGGGGTGATGCAAATGACAAAAATTGGATTGTGATGATGACAATACACATTAAACAGTATATTTCCAATGCATGAATTTTAAGGTATATAAATCAAACCTCAGTAAAGCTGTTAAAATAAAAGACAAATTAAAAATTCTCTTGGAGAATTCCCATTAATATCATAAAGCAGAGAAGTATGCCTCGCTTTACTGTGCTACACCTGTAGGTCCTAGCCAAAACAATAAAACATGGAATAGAAATGAGCAATAAAGTGATTGGAAGTTTTCTTGATTATGTGGCACTGCCACAACAAAAATATCACAAAGTGGGTAGCTTTAAAAAATAGGAATTTATTGTTTTGCAATTTTGGAAGCTGGGAGTTGAAATTCAGGACATTGTCAGAGCTAGGCTCTGTAGGCTCTAGGGGAAGGATCTTTTCTCTTTTAGCATGTAGCCCTGGGCATTTCTTGACATTCCTTGACTGTTTATAGATGTATCTTCACATCTGTCTTTCCCTCCCTCCCCTACCCCCTATTGTGCCTCTCTCAGTTATGTTGTTTTATAAGCCACTACTCAGAAGAGATTAGGTATAGGACTCATCCTACTCTTGCAGGACTCATTAACATCACAAAAGAAAAATCCTGTGTCCAAAAAGAGTCACAGTCATAAGTTCAGGGGTTAGGCCTTCAATGTGCCTTTTGCTGGGACACAGTCAACTCATCACAAAAATTAAGAAAAAAAAAATAAGAGTAATTGAAAAGAATGACCTTTTAATGGATAATTTTTTTTTTTTTTTTTACTATAAGCTGCATAGAAAAACCTTACAATTTAAAGACAAACCCATACTGAATCCGTTGCCGTTGAGTCGATTTTGACTCATAGTAACCCTATAGGACAGAGTAGAACTGCCCCATACAATTTCCTAGCAGTGCCTGGAGGATTTGAACTCCTGACCTTTTGGTTAGTAGCCATAATATTTAACTGCTATGCCACCAGGGCTTCCAAAACCCATATTAGGTAAAGAAATGTAAGAAATCATCAGGGATGCTAGACTAAAAACCAATGGTATTCATGTACATCAGCAATAACTAATATATTTGGCTATAGCAAAAGATTCCATTTACTAAAGTGTATTTTCTTAAATACATTCAACAATATATTTTGTGGAGAAAATTGTTATCACTTTATTTGAAGTTCTTGAATACATGAAAAAACATGCCATATACATGGAGAAAAAGATTCCACAATTTTCCAAAGTATTAACTATATTGCCAACAAAAATCCCATCAGTGTATTTCATAGGACTTGAATATCTGATTCTAATATTCAGGAATGGATTAATAGGTCACCAGACTGGAGCAGACATTGTAGCGTTAATTACTATAGTTTATAATTCTTGGAATGTAATAGTATTTAGTCCTTTAAAATATTCTTAGATAATCCTGGTCTTTTAAAATCAGCTCATCAATTTAGTGATAAAATCACTCTTGAGATGTTTTTGGAATTACATTGAATTTATAGGCCAATTTGTGCAAAACCGATATATTTAAAATATTGAATCATCTCATGGAAATAACGTATTTCTGTATTTATTTTTGTCATTCTAATTTCCTTCAATAATGATTTGTAGTTTTCAGTGTAGAGAATTTACCAATTTTTTTTAAGATTTATTCCTAGATAATTTATGACTCAGTGCTATTTAGCATATCTTTTTACAATTTCACTTTTTGCAGGTATGCAGAAACCAGATGATTTTGTATACTGACTTTACATTCAGCAACTTTGTATATTTAATTTATTAATTTAGAAAATACAATTATTATTGTTGTGTTTTTACTTTTGTATCTCATTATGTAACTATCTGACATGATCCTTTCTTATTTTTGGACTATTTATTTTTCTTACTTTAATGCTATAGCAAAGATATCCAATAAAATGATGGACAGAGGTGACAATATTAGATATCCTTATCTCATTGCTGTTCTCATGAAGAAGGCTTCAATATGATTTCATATATCATGATGTTTGATATAAGTTTTTAATAGGTAACATTTATCAGTTCGATAAAGTTCCTTTTTGTTCTTGGTTGGCTGAGAGTCTTTCCAGGAATGAGTGTTGAATTTTTTCACATAGTTTTTCAACATCTATTGAGTTTTTTTTTTTATTGGGATCATCATATAACATTTCTTTTTTCTTTTCCTTTTTTTCTGTTAATGTTATGCATCACGTTGATTGAATGTTAGGCAATTTGCATTTCCAGACTAAACCAAATTTGGTCATAATATATTATAATTGTTTAAATTTTACCAAATTCACTTTGTTAATGTTTAGTTTAGGATATAGCATTTATATTTATAAGAAAAACTAGAACTGCAGTTTTTATTTCTTTCTCAGGTTTTGTGATCAAGGCAGTATAAAATTTTTTTTTTTTTTTTTTAATAGAGCACAGAAAACAAGGTGGGGATGGATCCCTTTTTTTTTTTTTTTACTTCTCTGAAATATTTTTTATGAGGTTGGTGTTATGTCCTTCTTAAAAATGTTTGGTAGAGTTTTTCTGTGAATTCATTTGATCCTGGCATTTTTTCTGTGAAAGGTTTCAATTTCTCGAATTTGTTTAGAATTTCTATTTCGACTTGTGTCAATTTTGTATTTTTATCATGTTTATTGAGGTATAATTTACATACAATAAAAAGCACTTGTTTTAATTGTCCAGCTTGATATGCTTCAGCAAATCATTAAAATTGTGTAACCATAGTCATGTCAAGATAGAGAATGATTTCATCACCCCCCAAAAAATCTCTTCGTGACCATTTGAAGAAAATTTCCCCACCCCCAATCTAAGGCAACTACTCCTATACTTTCTCTCACTACAAATTAGTTTTCCTGTTCTTTAAGTTTTTAGGCTTTTGAGTTAAATTTGTGCATAGTAAGAGGTAAGGACAGAGGTTCTTTTTTTTTCCACTATATGGAGAGTTTGTTTTTCCTGCACCGTTTGTTGACAAAATCATCCTTTCTCCCATGAATTTACTGGACATATTTTCCAATAACAATTGACTCTATATGTGTGGGTCTACTTCTTCTCCTTATTTTGTAATTTTTTTTATAAGTTTACCTTTATGGCAATACCACACTATCTTCATATTACTGTCTTTAAAGCAACTATTGGAATCAGTCAGTGAGTCTTACAAATTTCTTATTTCCAAAATTGTTTAGACTCTTATATATTCTTTCCAATTATTATGTGTTTTAGACATCTGTTTTTAAAAGTTGTTCAAGTTCTTTTAGAAATTGCTTTAAATCTATAAATCAGCTAGGATAGGATTGACATACTAACAATACTGTGCCTTATCCATGAAAACAAATTAATTTTTTTAAGACTTGTTTTATTTTTCTCCTCAAAATGTAATTTTTACATAGATTTTATACATATAATGTTAGATTTATACACAAACTTTAAAAATTATTATTACTCTAAAAAGGCATTTTTTTCTATTTCAAATTGTCTTTTGCTGACATATAAATGCAATTATTTTGTAAATTGACTTAAATCCTGCTAAATTGCTAAACTCACACATTCTTTGGGGTTTTTGAAGGATTTTTCTCCATTTGTAATTTTATAGTCTGCAAATAATGCAAATTCTTTTATTATCATGATTGCCAATCTGCATGCCTTTTTCTTCACTTATTTCATAACCAGAACCACAAGTACATTTTCATATATCATTGTGAAAGTGAGCTGCTTTACCTTATGCCCAATAATGTGAACTGTTTCAGTATTAAATAAAAATTTTAATAGATTTCTTTTAATTGGTTAGAAAGCTTTCTTTTACTCCCTGTTTGCTGTTTATTGTTGTTTTAAATCATGAATGGGCGTTAAGTTTTGTCAAAAAAAATTTTTTTATACCTATGGAGACTATGATATACTTTTTTATTTTATGCCCTGTTGATTTTGTAAATTATGTTGATTAATTTTGATTATTAAATCAACCTTGCATTCCTGGAATCAACTGCACTTGGATTAATATTATTTATCTATTTATGGATTGAAATGCTATTAATCTATAAAGCATTTTTACATCTAAGCAAAAATTATATTGTTTTCATGTCTTTTGGGTGTTAATGTAATACTGTTCTCATAAAATGAGTTGAAAAGTGTTTTCTCTTCCTCTATTTTTTAAAAAAGTTTGCTAGGACCTGGCAATAACTTTTCCTTAAATATTTAATAAATTTCACCAGTTTTGTAGAATTAGCCTGGAACTGAAATTTTTTTAATTATGAATTTATTAAATATAGACCTTTAAGATTTTCTATTTTTGTGTGATTTTGTCTTAATTTATCCTAATTTTGTCTTGATTTCTTAATTTGCATCTTTCAATGATTTCTTTCATTTTATACAGTTTATTAAATATGTTGGCATAAAGTCATTCTTAATATTTCCTTATTATCCTTTTAAAATGTTTACATTAATAATGATTTCACCACTTCCATTCCTGATTTTGATAATTTGTTTCTCTTTTTCATGATTAGTTTACAGAAGATTTTATATATTGTGTTCATCTTTCATCTTTTATTTTCATTGAATTTCTCTATTGTTGTCAATTTTCTATTTCACAGACTCTAGTACTTATTTTTATTAATTCTTTTCTTCTATTTACTTTATATCTAATTTAATACTATTTTCCTAACTTCATATGCTGGACTTGTAGATCGTTCATTTTATGTATTTCTGTTTACTAAAATTTGTATTTAAAGTTATAAAAGTGCCTGTAAACACTGCCATAATTACACTTCACAATATTTTTATGCTGTGTTTTCATTTTAGTTTGGTTAAGAATAAGTTCCAGTTTCTCTTTTGATCCCTACTTTACCCAAAGGTTATTTATGAGTATATTTTTGGAATTTTACACACACTATTTTTTTTAATGATTTTTAATATTATTGTATTGAGGTCTGAGAACAGCCTCTGTATAATTTCATCTCTAAAAATTTTCGAGACTGGTTTCCTGGCACGGTTTACAGTTTCTTATGGTGAAAGTGCATGTGCGTTTGAGAGGAATTTTGTAACTGTTCTTAGTTGGATGAGATGTTTGATAAATACAAGTAAAGTGATTTTATAGTGTTGCTTTTCTCATATTTTACTAATTTTTTTACTTATTCTTTCAATTACTAAGAAATGAACTTAAAAATCTCTAGCTAAAAGAATGGTTTTGTCTAATACATCTTTCAGTTCTGTCAATTTTCACATCACTGACGTGAAAGCTTGGTTATTGGGTAAACACATTTAAGATGATTATATTTTCTTGAACCAATTAACCTAATTTTTGTGAAATCTAGTCTATTTAGGAATTAGCCTTTACTTCTAGTGAGTAATGTTTTGTGGTTCCAATCAAAATTCTGGTGATGTGATCAAGGGCCCCTCTTCATGGCATACTTGGTGTCCTAATTTTTATCTACCCCTCAATCCCTATATACCCGTACCCATGGACATAAAGTTGATTCAGATTCATAGCGACCCTACAAAACTGACAAAATCTCAGACTCTCAGAGGCTTCTTTTTCTTTAAGAATAACAATTGTTATAAGGAAAAATAAAAGAAGACAAAGGGAGGAAAAAAAAAAGAAGATAAATACTACGTTCTCATCTCAATAGGTTCTCACTTGTTCCAGATCTTTGACACGAAAATCTTTATTCTTCCTCAGTGTATTCAAATGTTGTCATTGTTATTGTTGTCAGTTGCTGTCATGCTGTTTCTGACTCACGGCAACCCACTCTGTGCGGAATAGAACTGCTCCATAGGGTTTTGAAGCTGTGGCCTTTCAGAAGTAAATTGTCACGCCAGTCTTCCAAGGCACCTCTGGGTAGGTTCGAATCACCGACCTTTTGGCTAGTAGTTGAGTGCTTAACCTTTTGTGCCACCCGGGAAGACTTCAAATAAATATTTAAAACTATTTTCCAACATTTATAATTTTTCTTGGCAACATAATCAGTCGTTGCCATATGTGGTATTCATGGTTTACTTAATTTGTCAAAATTTTCAAATTTGAACAAATATTACAATTATTTATTTTGTGTATGAAGCAAGATTTACATTATACTATTTCTGTACTTTTAAAAATCAGATTTAATTGTTTAAGTATAAATTCAACTGTGAATTGATGATAGATTATATGAGATGATCAGATAAGAAAAATAAAATCCAAGGGCCCCGGGCATTTTTAATAGCCTTAAAAATGAGAATCCAGTTTGAGTTTACATTTTAAAAATTCAGTACAAATAAGATACAAGAGTGAAGTTTGTGTTTGTACATGTGGTTGAATCTTTGTGTATTTAGATTAAAAAAAATCTTTTTCTTTCGTATTCTATGCAATAAATATTGGTGAAGTGTTTAGTTTCTCTCCAAGTTTCTCAATGTTAAATATATGGTATTCCTGGCCAGACTTTGTCTCACATACTTTGGACATGTTATCAGGAGGGACCATTCACTGGAGAAGGAGATCATGCTCAGTAGAATGTCAAGGAGTGACATTGCACAGTGGCTGCAACAATGGGCTCAAACATAGCAACTGTTGTGAAGATGGCACAGGACCAGGCAATGTTTCATTCTGTCCAACATGGGGTCACTATGCGTAGGAACTGTCTCAACAGCAACAACAACAAGGGTAAAACACAAGAACAATTAGTAGTTTCATGATTTGAGCTTGGTTCCATCTCCATTTCAAAAAAAAATCTCAAAGAGCATTTTTAACTCAATTATAATCATCAATACATTAATGTGAAATTACAGTTCTACAGTTTTTTAAATTGAGCTGTAATTCACATACCATAAAATTCACCACTTTAAAGTGTACAGCTCAGCAGTTAATAGTTATGGGTGACATACAAAAAACCTGCACCTGTTTGAAGTGTATAATTTGATGACGTTCGATGTATAGATATACACCATATACCATCATCACAATCAATATAATGAACAGATTCATCACTAGCAGATGATTTCTCATGCCCCTTTGTAATTCATTCTCCTAATCCTCACCTCCTAACTAGTTCCCAGACAATAACATCTGTTTCTATCACTACGGATTAGTTTCAAATATCTAAATTTGTGTATAATGAGAACTATACCTCATACACACCTTTATTGGGTTACTTCATTCAACATACTAGTTTAAGATTGCTCTTTGTTATCTCGTGTGTGTGGATACTACATTTCTTTTCATTACTGACTAATATTCCATTGTATGTCTACAGCATAATTTGTTTTTCCATTCAGCTGTTGATGGACATTGGAATTGTTTTGAGTTTTTTACTATTGCAAATACTGAAGCCATGAACATTTATGTGTAAGTCTTTGTTGGCATGTATTTTTTGGGGAGCGGAGGGGATGAGTACCAAAAAGTGAAATATCTGGGATTTAAGACTGCCCTTTCTCTGTAACCCTTATAAAAAATCAGTTGGCCATGAACTGAAACAAGAACAAACAAGGTCCAATGAAAATTGTATATTCATTTTCATGCCATTACAAATACTTTGGTGGCACTAATAAATAGCCTTCATTGCACTGACTACTTCAGAATTACCAAAAAATGGGAAAACAAATTAAATTAACCTTAAGCTAAAAGGCTCAATTATAATTATGTTTAGGGTCTAATGTAGTAACAACTGAATACATCTTCCTGCTTTCTAAGACAGCTCTTAGATGAAAATATGAAAGACCTCAATTAGGAAAATTTCTGCTAGAATATGTGAAATATAAAAGCAGAAAAATAAATATAGCTATAAATCTAGTGGTGATGAGTGTATCGTAGAACAGAAGTGGAAATGTGGGCAGTAGCTACTAGAGAAGCAGAGGCATGAAGCTTAATGGCCAAACTCTCATCACTTAAAACAAGCATATTTTATGCCAAATTTTTTTTAAAAATTGAATTTGTATTAATAAAATGCACTAATTTCAAGTGCATAGCTTGATATATAGTTTTAATCAAGGAAAATTATCCTGAAAACACTGCCACCATCAATATGTAAAATTTTCCCCACTCTCAGAACATTCCTTTGTGACTCTTTCCGGTCAATCTGCACCTCCACCCCTGAATTCAGACATCAAGTGGTCTGCTTCCTATCACCATAGATTAAATTCTTCTGTTTTTGAGTCTCACATGAATGGTATCGTCTGCTGTGCTTGACTTCTTTAACTCAGCATAAAGTTTTAGACATTCACTTACGCTGTTGAGTGTGTCAGTAGTTCATTTATTTTTAATGCTGAATTGTGTGAATATACAACAATTTCTTCATCCATTCATTTGCTGACGGATATTTTTTAAGTATATTTATTGGATTTTTGCTTGCTTAAAATTAAGCTTTATGACTTCTTTATATTTTCTGAATACAAATCCTTTGTAAGATAGGTGAATTTATTCTTCCAGTCATTGGCTTGACCTCTGATTACTGAGCATTATCTTTTGCTCATTTTTTGCTTGTTTGTTTCCTATCTGGAAAATGTTTCCCACCCAGAGGAACTATATTTCTTCTATGTTTTCTTCTAGAAGTTTTGAAGTTTATGTTTTAAGCTTTAATGTTTAAGTGTTGTCTTAGGGCTGGGTTCTCTAGAGAGACAAAACCAGTAAAGCATGTGAATATATAAAAATGAGACAGATTTATATCAGGAAAATGGCTCAAGCAGTTGTAGAGGCTGTAACATGCCAAGTCCATGGGTCAGGATAGACGCTTCTCCTGATTCGTATAGCTGCAGGTGTTAGCCGAACCCAAGATCGGCAGGTTGGCTAGCAGGGCTGTTGCTTAATGCCGTGAAGATCTACAAATCCCAAGAGCAGCAAGCAAGAATGCAGGTAAGCTGCTAGCTCAAGTCCCGAGAACCAGAGGTCAGATGAACAGGAGCCAGTTGTCGGATCCAGAACAGGCAAAAGCCCCCAAGCACTGCCAGAATGTTTACCTACACTTGATGCAGGCCACAAGCCCAAGGAAACTCCCCTTCAACCAATTGGCTACTCACATCAGATCCCATCATGGAGGTGATCACATATCATATCTCAACAGGGAAGTGACCACAACATCACATGACTGCCAAAACACTGAGAATCATTGCCCAGACAAGATGACACATGATCTTACCCATGACAGGCCTAACATCCATTTCAAGTTAAATTTTGTGTTTGGTGAAAGATAAAGGTTAAGGCTCATTTTCCCCCTATAGTTACAGAGTTTTCCAACCCTATATTAATGAAAAGTCTCACATTTCCTCAATGAATTGCCCTGTCCTTTGGTTAAAATCAATTAACTACATATTAATGGGTCTATACCTGGATTTTCTATTTTGTTTCACTGATCTATATTTATAGCCTTACTCTATGTAGCAATTATTCTAATTCTATAATATGTCCTGAAATAAAGTTGTATTGAAATAGCCATAACCATTTATTTATGTTTTTTGGATGGCTGTTTTCCAGCTACAAGAGCAGAGTTGAGTACTTGTGACAGAGATCCTGTACCCACCAAGCCAAAAATATTTACCGCAAGATACTTTAAAGTTTGCTGACTCCCTGCTCTTTCATACGCTATTTTCACAGGTGTTCATTAAATTGTATTTTCTTGATAACATTGATATTCAATTTTTCCAGCAAATTTTATTTAAGACAAAATAATTAAAAATTATAATAGTAGAAAATATATTTTTTTCTAGATAATTTACTATATAATAATAAGAGTGTTAGGTGCTGTTGAGTTGATTCCAACTCATAGCAACCCCACGTACAACAGACTGAAAAACAGCCCAGGCCTGAACCATTGAATCATCACAATCATAATTATTCTTGAGCCTATTGTAGACACTGAGTATATCCATCTCTTTGAGGATCTTCCTCTTTTCTGCTGACCCTCTACCTTCCCAGGAATGATGTCTCTCTTCAGGTGATGGCCCCCCAGATAACATGTCCAAAGTATGTGAGACGAAGACTCATAGTTCTTGCTTCTGAGAAGCATTCTGACTGTACTTCTTCCAAGACAGATTTGTTCATTCTTCTGGCAGTCCATGATATATTCAATATTCATTGTCAACACCATAATTCAAAGGCATCAATTTTTCTTCAGTCTTCCTTATTCATTGTCCAGCTTTCACATGCATATGAGGCTATTGAAAACACCATGGCTTAGGTTAGGCATACCTTAGTTCTTAAAGTGACATGTTTGCTTTTGAACACTTTAAAGAGGTCTTTTGCAGCCGATTTGCCCAATGCAATTCATCATTTCATTTCTTCACTGCTGTTTCCATGGTCATTGATTGTGGATCCAAGGAAAATGAAATCCTTGACAACTTCAATATTTTCTCCACTTATCATGATGTTGCTTATTGGTCTAGTTGTGAGGATTTTGGTTAATGATAATGAGTAGGCTATAATAAAAAGCAACATAAAAGGATAAAATTAGCAAATGAACATTTAAAAATTTTAAGTAAATGCAAATAAAACAGTGAAAAAAAAAGGATTCTTTTTTTTTCATAGGTAATCAATATCATTGTATTACCCAATGATATTGAGATTTTAGTGGAACTGGTCAATATTAGGTAGCTTGTGACAATCTAAACTGGTTCATCTTTTTAATAGCAATTTTAAAATGTGTTTAAAGGGGCATAATGTTGATCAATTCATTTGATTTAGTAGTCTCTATATTAAAAATGTGTCCTTAAAAATGACTTAAATTTAGATAAAAAGTTATGTCTGTGAACTATTGCAGAATTATTTATAAAAATTAAAGGTTAATGACATCTTGAATATTCAAAGTTGGGGGATACTTCAGTAAATTACTATTCAATACACTATTACATAGCCATAGTAATGATTATTGTCAATGCTATGAATACCATCAGTTACTATTTATAATTTAGTACAATGTATAGAAAAACTGTTTCTTGATTATATTTACAACTATAATCCAACCTACTATGGGCCCCCAATCCTCAGCAATCTTTATAATTACTCTTAGCTCACCTTTTAATTATACATGGTAACAGTTCCAAATATTTACAATATATTTGAAGGCAATTTTCTTGAGTGTTTCCCTCCTCAATCTTTAGAATCATCTACAACAACATCTGTTTGTAGCTCCATCCCAGTGGACAAAGTAGTATTCCCTCTGAATCTTCAGAGTTAAAATTTTTCCACATAAAGACAATCCAATTGTTTTCTACCTTCTCAGGGTCTTGCTGCTTCAGACAGTAACTTTCATTAATCTCTCCTGCCTCTTCTGTGCATTAACTTCAATAATGAACATAAGTTATCCCTATGAAGAAGAACCCCCCATGAGACTATCAGATTGTCCTATGGTGGGGGCTTGTGTATTGTTGTGATGCTGGAAGCTAAGCCAAAGGTATTCAAATACTAGCAAGGTCACCCATGATGGACAGGTTTCAGTTGAGCTTCTAGACTATAAGAGACTAGGAAAAAGTCTACTTCTGAAAAGAATTAGCCAGTGAAATCCTTTTGAATAGCACCAGTACATTGCCCAATGTAGTGCCGGAAAATGAGCCCCTCAGGTTGGAAGTCACTGAAAATACTACTGGGGAAGAGGTGACTCCTCACAGTAGAGTCCATTTTAATGATGTGGATGGAGTCAAGCTTTCGGGACCTTCATTTGCTGATATGTCACAACTGCAAATGAGAATAAACAGCTGCAAACATCTATTAACAATCGGGACATGGATTGTATGAAGTATAAATCTATAAGAACTGGAAGTCCTCAAAAATGAAATGAAACACATAAACATTTATATCCTAGCCATCTGTAAGCTGAAATGGGGTGGTGTTGGCCATTTTGAATCAGACAATCATATGGTCTATTATGCTGATAATGAATTGAAGAAGAATGGCATTGTATTCATCATCAAAAAAGAACATTTCAAGATCTATCCTGAAGTACAACACTGTCAGTGAAGATAATATTCATATGCCTACAAGGAAGAGAACTTAATATGACTATTATTTAAATCTATGCACCAACCACAAAGGCCAAAGATGAAGAAATTAAAGATTTTTACCACTTCTCCACTCTGAATTTATCAAACCTGCAATCAATATGCATTAATAATTACTGGCTATTGGGATGCAAAAGTTGGAAACAAAGAAAAAGTATTGGTAGTTGAAAAATATGACCTTGGTGATATACACTGGAGGTAGCATGATAGAATTTTGCAAAAATAATGACTTCTTCATTGCAAATACCTTTTTTCATCAATATAAATGGCAACTATACACAAGAACTGTGACAGATGGAATACACAGGAATCAAATTGATTATATCTATGGAAAGAGATGGAAAAGCTCAATATCGTCAGTCAGAACAAGGCCAGGGACCAACAGAGGAACACACCGTCAATTGCTCATATGCAAGTTCAAGTTGAAACTGAAGAAAATTAGAACAAGCTGATGAGAATCAAAGTATGACCTTTATAGACCATCTCAAGAATAGATTTGACTTGTTGAACACTGTGACCAAATGCAATCAAGGGCATGATATACAAAGGAAGCAAAATGTCATTAAAAAACAAGAAAGATAGGGGGAGAGCAAGTGGGAGTACCGAGTAAGGTGTATATAAACTTATATGTGACAGTCTGACTTGATTTGTAAACGTTCACTTGAAGCTCAATAAAAAGTTAATAAAAAAAAAAGATAATAAAAAATAGGGTGGTAAAATAATAAAATTTTTAGAAGTTACTTGAGGGTTCCAAAAAAAAAAAAACAAGAAAGAAAAGATGAAAATGGATGTCTGAAGAAACTTTGAAACATGCTCTTGAATGTGAAGTAGCTAAAGCAAAAGGAAGAAATGATGAAGAAAAAGAGCTGAAAAGAAGATTTTGAAGGACAGCTTGAGATGACAAAGTATTATAACGACATGTGCAAAGACCTGGTGTTAGAAACCAAAAGGGAAGAACACATTTGGCATTTCTCAAGCTGAAATAACTGAAGAAAAAATTCAAGCCTCGAGTTGCAATATTGAAGGATTCTAGGGGAAATATTTTAAACGATGCAGGAAGCATCAAAAGGAGTTGAAGTTAGAGGCAAGACCAAGATGGCAGAGTACTCAGGTACTTCCAGAGGTACCTCTTACAACAAAGATGCCCCCAAAAGTGAATTGATTATATCTATGACAAGCTAGGAGCCCTGAACATCAAAGGCAAAGTTAAGAACTTGGACTGAGTGGCAGAGGTCAGGAGAGACAGTTCAGAAGTGGTGAGGAGTTGCCGGACCTGATTCTGCAGAAACAGGTGCCCCTCAGGCACCATCTCCTGGCACAACTGTGGTGAGGCTGGCAGTAGTATTCAGGACACATTTTCCATAGCAGGAGAGAGCTAGTGACACAGATCTGCTCATTTCTGGAATCAGCAAAGAAAATCACTCTAGGCAAAAGATAAGTACTTGCATCTAATTTACTGCACATATCAAAAATCACCCACAGCTAAACAACTCTCTCTCATTTATCTGATCCTTCCTCCTTCTGTCCTAGCCCCCAAGGTGGCTTCAGCGGCAGTCAATTTCCCTGGGACTGAGATAGGCCCTGCTGCACATACTGAGCCATTCTCCTGGCCTTGGAAAAGGTACAAATTTAAAAAGGGGGAAAAAATAATCTGCCAGCTTCCCTAAGCTGGAAATTCAGGGCAGAAGTGGCTGCTGTTGAAGCACAAATGGTCCACAGACTTTGAATGTCTTTCATTACCATATGGACCTGTTTGGGCCTATTTCAACAGCATAGGCCCTTCTTGGCACAGTGCAACAGTGTATGTGCCTAAGGCTGACTTCAACTGTTTCAGCTGTGCAGTAGAGAAGTGGGTTTCAATGTTTGACACCACTGTACTTATTCAGAAGGATCCTCACCTACCCATATCAGGGGCCTGGGAACTGTGGCTCCACTTATGCCACCTAGCTACCCACGACAGAGGTGCAAGGATAATTGGTGCCTGCCAGTCCTTACAGCCAAAAGCACTGGGTGTCCATAGTCCAGCTGCAGAGCCAACTCATCTTTGTGCTCTAGGGAACAGGGATGCACTTTCCTCACAGGCACTCAGGGGACAGTTGTCAAGCCCCTGACTTGCTCAAAGTGTCAACCCCTGCTGCAGCCAGATACCTGGGGCTACACCAATCACCCCTGCTACTCTAAGACTGTAGGTGAGAGCCTACGTTACACACTTGGTGACCAATTACCTGGACACCTGAACTGATTCCATACAAGAAAAGATAATGGACTCTTAGGCTCATATACCTGGTAACAGCTCTAGTCATCTGGTGATACGATGTTAGAGCTTTGAAGGCGCCAATAATCAAGATAGCTCACTGGAGCAGCCTATTTGGGCATATCAAAACAAAACAAAGCAAGAAGTTAGGACACAGTAAGCAAACATAAATTAATAAAATAACTTATAGATGGCTCAGAGACAATAGTCAAATCACATAAGGAAGCAGAACATGATCACTTCAACATACTCCAAAAAAAAAAAAAAAAAAGAATCAAGGAATCTTCAAGACAAAGATATTTTCCCGGAATTACCACAAGGCAGAATAGGGAAGATTAATATACAGAACTCTTTAAGAGATCAGGAAGGAGATCAGGAAAAATGCAGAACGAGCCAAGGAACACACAGATAAATTAGTCAAGGAAATTAAGAAGGATATTCAAGAGCATAATGACAAGTTTAATAGGCTGCAAGAATCCATAAAAAAAAAAAAAAGAGAGAGACAGAAATTCAGAAGATTAACAATAAAATTTAAGAGTTAGACAACTCAATAGAAAGTCATAGGAGCAGAATTGAGGAAATGGAAGTCAGAATTAGTGACATTGAAGGTAAAACACTTGGCACCAATATATTCGAAGAGAAATCAGATAAAAGAATTTTTAAAAATGAAGAAACAAAAAATCATGTGGGGCTGTATCAAGAGAAATAACCTACAAGTGATTGGAGTACCAGAACTGGGAGGGGCAGGACAGAAAATAAAGAGATTTATGGAAGTTTTGTTGGCTGAAAGCTTCCCTGATATCGTGAAAGATGAGAAGGTATATATCCAAGGTGCTCATTGAACCCCACACAAGGTAGATCCCAAAAGAAAGTCACCAAGACATATTATAATCAAACTCACCAAAAATAGACATAAAGAGAGAATTTGAAGGAAAGCCACCTACAGAGGAGAGTCAATAAGAATAAGCTCGGACTATTCAGCAAAAACCACGCAGGCAAGAAGGCAATGTGAAGACATTGACAAAAACTTGAAGAAAAAAAATATTGGCAGCAAAGAATCATATATCGAGCAAAACTGTCTCTCAAATATGAAGGTGATATTAGGACATTTCCAGATAAACAGAAGTTTAGGGAATTTGCAAAACCAAAACTACAAGACATACTAAAGGGAGTTCTCTGGTTAGAAAATCAATAACTTCAGACAACAACCCAAGACTAGAACACAGGGCAGAGCAATGAGATATCAACCAAGACTGGGAAATCATAAAAATAAATCAAGATTAAAAAATGCTCAAAACAGGGAAACAGTGATGTCATTATGTAAAAGATGACAACATTAAATCAATAAAGAGGGGCTAATGTAGTTATGGATCTTTCATATGGAGAGGAAGTCAAGGCAATATAAAGAGATAAAAGTTTGGTTTAAACTTAGAAAAATACAGGTAAATACTGAGGTAACCGCAAAGGAGACTCACAATCATACACATCAAAATAAAATACAAGAAACACATAAAGGCTCAGCAAAAACAAAATCAACAGCAATGTAAAAGAGGAAAAGACAATATATAAAGAAAAGCTACTCAGCACAAGAAATTAAGTGGCAAACAGAAACTGTCAACAACACACAAAAAAGACATCAAAATAACAGCACTGAATTCATACCTTTCCATAATTATGATGAATGTAAATGGAATAAATACACCAATAAAGAGTAGCAGAATGGATAAAAAAAAAAAAATGACCTGTCTATATGCTGCCTACAAGAGACACACTAGGCTTAAAGACACAAACTAAAACTCTAAGGATGGAAAAAAATAAAATATATCAAGCAAACAGCAATCAAAAAAGAGCAGGGGTGACAATGTTAATTTTTGACAAAATAGACTTTAAAGTTAAATCCATCATAAAGGATAAGAAAGGATACTATATAATGATTAAAGGGACAATATACCAAAAGGATACAGCCATATTAAATATTTAATATTTACGGCATTGAAAAACGAGATAGACTGCTCCACAATAATAGTAGGAGACTTCAACGCACCACTTTCAACGAAGGACAGAACATCCAAAAAGAAGCTCCATAAAGTAATAGGTTTAAATGCCACAGCCTATCAACTTGACCTCATAGTCATATACAAAATACTCTACCCAATAGCATCCAAGTACACTTTCTTTTCCAATGCACATGGAACATTCTCTAGAATAGACCACATATTAGGTCATAAAGCAAGCCTTAACAGAATCCAAAACACTGAAATATTACAAAGCATCTTTTCTGACCATAAAGTCATAAAAGTAGAAATCAATAACAGATAAAGCAGGGAAAAGAAATCAAACACATGGAAACTGAAAAATACCTTGCTCAAAAACGACTGGGTTATAGAAGAAATTAAGGATGAAATAAAGAAATTCATAGAGTATAATGAGAATAAAAACACTTCCTATCACAACTTTTGGGACCCAGCTAAAACAATGCTCAGAGATCAATTTATAGCAACAAATGCACACTTCCAGAAAGGAGGGGACAAAATAAAGAATTATCTGTACTACTTGAGCAAAAAAGAGAGCAACAAAAGAAACCCTCAGGCACAAGAAGAAAGCAAATAATAAAAATTAAAGAAAAATTAAATGAAGTAGAGAACAGAAAAACAATTGAAAGAGTTACCAACACCAAAATCTGGTTCCTTGAAAAGATGAACAAAATTGATAAACCATTGGCCAAACTGAAAAAAGAAAAACATGAGAGGAAGCAAATACCCTGAATAAGAAATGAGAGGGCGCTATCACAACAGATCGAAATGAAATTAAAAGAATCATATCAGATTACTATGAAAAATTGCACTCTAACAAATTTGAAAACCTAGGAGAAATGGATGAATTCCTAGAAACACACTACCTACCTAAACTAACACAAACAGAAGTAGAACAATTAAATAAACCCAGAACAAAAGAAGATCTTGAAAAGGTAATTAAAAAACTCCCCCCCCCCCCAAAAAAAAGCCCTTGCCCTGACGGCTTCACTGAAGGATTCTTCCAAACTTTTGGAGAAGTTAACACCACTACTACTAAAGGTATTTCAGAGCATACAAAAGGATAGAATACTCCCAAACTTATCCTATGAAGCCAGCATATATCCCTGATACCAAAACCAAGTAAAGACACCATAAAAAAAAGAAAATTACAGAAATATATCCCTCTTGAACTTAGTTTAAAAGCTCCTAAACAAAATTCTTGAAGATAGAATTCAACAACATATCAAAAAAACATTCACCATGACGAACTGGGATTTATACCAGGTATGCAGGGATGGCTCAACATTAGAAAAACAATCAATGTAATCCATTGCATAAACATGACAAAAGACAAGAACCACATGATCTTATCAATTGTTGCAGGAAAGGCATTTGACAAAGTCCAACACCCATTCATGATAAAAACTTTCAGCAAAATAGGAATAGAAGGGAAATTCCTCAACATAATATACGACATTTATACAAAGCCAACAGCCAACATCATTCTAAATGGAGAGAGTCTGAAAGCATTTCCCTTGAGAATGGGAACCAGACAAGGATGCCCTTTATTACCACTCTTATTCAACATTGTGGTGGAGGTCCTAGGCAGGGCAACCGGACTAGGTACAGAAATAAAGGGCATCTAAATTGATAAGGAAGAAGTAAAAGTATCTCTATTTGCAGAAGATATGATCTTACACACAGAAAACCCTAAAGAATTCTCAAAAAAACTGATGAAACTAATAGAAGATTCAGGCGAAGTATCAGGATACAAGATAAGCATACAAAAATCTGTTGGATTCCTCTACACCAAAGAAGAGAATGTTGAAGTGGAAATCAATACCGCTTACAACTGCTCCCAAGAAGAAAAAAATATAGGAATATATCTAACCAGAGACATAAAAGACTTATACATAGAAAACTACAAGACTCTACTGCAAGAAACCAAAAGAGACTTGCATAACCAGAAAAACATACCTTGCTCATGGATAGGGAGACACAATATTGTAAAAAAATTTGGGTCTATAGACCCAAAGTGATCTATAGACACAATGCAATGACATTTTCAATGAGATGGAAAAACAAATCACCAACTTCAGTGGAAGGGGAAGAGGCCTCAGATAAGTAAAGCATTACTGAAAAGGAAGAACAAAGTGGGAGGATTCACACTGCCTGATTTTAGAACAGCCTGATTCTAGTACAACAACAGATACATAGTCCAATGGAACAGAATTGAAAATCCAGACATAAATCCACGCACATATCAGTACCTGATATTTAACAAAGGCCCTAAATCTATTAAATGAGACAAGGCAGTCTTTAACAAATGGTGCTGGTATAACTGGATATCCATTTGCAACAAAATGAAACAAATGAAACCCATACCTCACACCATGCACAAAAACTAACTCAAAATGTATCAAAGGCCTAAATACAAAACCAAAAATGATAAAGATCATGGAAGAAAAAACAGGGGACAAAGCTAAGAACTCTAATACATAACATAGACAGTATACAAAACATTACTAACAAGGCACAAACACCAGAAGAGAAACTAGATAACTGGGAGCTCCTAAAAATCGAACATTTATGCTCTTCCAAAGACTACCAAGAAAGTAGAAAGATTACCTGCAGACTGGGAAAAAGTTTTTGGCTACCACAAATCTGGTCAGCATCTGACCTCTTAAATCTACATGATGCTGGAAAAATGCAACAACAAAAAGACAAATAACTCAATTAAAAAATGGGCAAAAGATATGAACGGGCAATTCACCAAAGAAGACATTTAGGTGGCTAACAGATACATGAGGAAATGCTCACAATCATTAGCCTTTGGAGAAATGCACATCAAAACTACAATGACATACCATCTCACCCCACCAAGTCTAGCATTAATCCAAAAAACACAAAATAATAAATGTTGGAGAGGTTGTGGAGAGACTGGAACACTTACGCACTTCTGGTGGGAATATCAAATGGTACAACCACTTAGGAAATAGATTTGTTGCTTCCTTAAAAAGCTAGAAATAAAAGTACCATACAATCCAACGGTCCCACTCCTTGGAATATATCCTAGAGAAATAAGAGCCCTTACACAAATAGATACATGCGTACCCATGTTCACTGAAGCACTCTTTACAATAGCAAAAAGATGGAAGCAACCAAGGTGGCCATCAACAGATGAATGGATAAATAAATTATTTTTATAGTCACATAATGGAATACTAGGCAATGATTAAGAACAATGACAAATCCGTGAAACATTTCATAACTTGGAGGAATCTGGAAGGTATTAGGCTGAGTGAAATTACTCAGTTGCAAAAGGACAAATATTGCATGAGACCACTACTATAAGAATTCAAGAAAAAGTTTAAACACAGAAGAAAATATTCTTTGATGGTTAAGAGGGTGAGGAGGGACGGGGAGGGGGATTCGCTAACTAGATAGTAGACTAGAACTATTTTAGGTGAAAGGAAAAACAACACACAATACAGGGGAGGTCAACACAACTGGACTAAACCAAAAAAAAAAAAAATTAAAAAAAAAAAAAAAACCAAAGGCAAAGAAATTCCCTGGATACAATAAAATGCTTTGAAGACCAGAGTCACAGAGATGGGGGTCTGGGGTACATGGTTTCAGGGGACATCTAGGTCAATTAGCATAACAAAATGTATTAAGAAAACATTCTGCATCCCACTTTGGTGAGTGGCATCTGGGGTCTTAAACTCTAGCCAGCAGCCACCTAAGATGCATCAATCTGTCTCAACCTACCTGGAGCAAAGGAGAATTAAGAACACCAAAGACAATAGGCAAATATGAGCCCAAAAGACAGAAAAGGCCACATAAACCAGAGACTACATTGGCCTGAGACCAGAAGATCTAGATGGTGCCCAGCTATCACCAGTGCCTGCCCTGACAGGTAACACAACAGAGAATTCCTGATGGAGCATGAGAACAGTGGGATGCAGACCTTAAATTCTTTTAAAAACACCAGACTTAATAGTCTGACTGAGACCAGAGGAACTCCAGAGGTCATGATGCCCAGATTCTCTGCTAGCCCAAGACTGGAACCATTCCTGAAGCCAATCCTTCAAACAGGGTTTAGACTACGCTATAAGACAGAATATGATACTGGTGAGGAGTGAGCTTCAAGTAGACACGTGAGACTAAGTAGACTCACCTTGCTTCTGTCTGGAGGCCTAGACAAGAAGGCAGATGGGGACAGGAGCTAGTTGAATGGACACTGGAATACAGGGTAGAGAGGAGAATTGTGCTATCTCATTAGGGTGAGAGCAGCTAGGAGTACATAGCAAGGTGTGTTTGGCTTTTTGTATGAGAGGGTGACATGATTTGTAAACTTTCACTTAAAGCAAAATAAATAAAAAGAGAGGAAAAAAAAAAAAGATGGAAGGCATACACAGAGTCAGTATACCAAAAAGAACTGGTCGGTATTTAACCATTTCGGGACATAGCATATAATCAGGAACCGATGACACTGAAGGAAGAAATCCAAGCTGCACTGAAGGCATTGGCGAAAAACAAGGCTCCCAGAATTGATGGAATACTAATTGAGATGTTTCAATAAATGGATGCAGTGCTGGAAGTACTCACTTGTCTATGCCAAGAAATTTGGAAGACAGCTACAAGCCAACTGACTGGAAGAGATCTATATTTATGCCTATTCCCAAGAAAGGTGATCCAACCAAAAGTGGAAATTATCAAACAATATCATTAATATCACAAGCAAATAAAATTTTGCTGAAGATCGTTCAAAAGCAGCTGCAGCAGTGCATCAACAAGGAACTGCCAGGAATTCAAGCTGGATTCAGAAGAGGACACGGAACAAGGGATATCATCGGTGATATCAGATGGATCCTGGCTGAAAGCAGAGAATACTACAAGGATGTTCACCTGTGTTTTACTGACCGTGCAAAGGCATTTGACTGTGCAGATCATAATAAATTATGGATAATATTGCAAAGAATGGGAATTCCAGAACACTTAATTCTGCTCATGAGGAACCTGTGCCTAGATCAAGAGAGAGTTGTTCAAACAGAACAAGGGGATACTGCACTGTTTAAAGTCAGGAAAGGTGTGTGTCCGGATTGTATCCTTTCACTGTACCTGTTTAATCTGTATGTTGAGCAAATAATCTGCTCAACATACAGATTAAAGAGAAGCTGCAGTATATAAAGAAGAATGTGGCATCAGGACTGGAGGAAAACTCACTAACAACTTCCAATATGAAGGTGACATGACCTTTCTTGCTGAAAATGAGGAGGACTTGAAGCACTTACTGATGAAGTTTGGAGACCACAGCCTTCAGTATGGATTACACCTCAAAACAAAGAAAACAAAACCCCCCACAACTGGGCCAATAAGCAACATCATGATAAATGGAGAAAAGATTGAGCTTGTCAAGGATTTCATTTTAGTTGGATCCACAATTAACACCTATGGAAGCAGAAGTCAAGAAATCAAAAGACACCTTGCATTTGGGCAAATCTGCTGCAAAGACCTCTTTAAAGTCTTGAAAAGCAAATGTCTGCTTGAGGACTGTGGTGCTCCTGACCCAAGCCATGGTGTTTTCAGTCGCCTCATATGCCTGTGAAAGCTGGGCAATGAATAAAGAAGACCGAAGAAGAATCGATGCCTTTGAATTGTGGTTTTGGTAAAGGATATTGAATATAACATGGACTGCCAAAAAGAAAGAACAAATATGTCTAGGAAGAAGTGCAACCAGGGTGCTCCTTAGAAGCAAGGATGGTGAGATTATGCGTCACATACTTTGGACATGTTATCAGAAAGGATCAGTCCCTGGAGAAGGATATCATGCTTGGTAAAGTAGAGGGTCAGCCAAAACGGGGAAGACCCTCAACAAGGTGGATTGACACAGTGGCTGCAACATTGCACTCAAGCATAACAACGATTGTGAGGATGGCGCAGGACTAGGCAGTGTTTCATCCTGTTGTACATCAGGTTGCTATGAGTCTGAACCAGCTCGGTGGCACCTAAAAACAAATGTAGAAGAATACAATATTTTCCTTGATTCCTTACTTTAAAAGAATAATAATATACACATGACATTTTAAATACTTCAACTCTTACTCTTCTATCCATTTTAATCCTGTTCATTCTGTATCATTTGGCTCCAAATCTCTTAATAAGTTTATTAATACATTCTTAATATTCAAAGCCTTGCACACACTTTTTCCCCTGTCTGACATGTCTGTACCCTGCTTAGTAACTTTTAATTTCTAACATCAGCTGAAGAAGGGATCTTTACCCCAGCTAAGCCATTTTCTACTGTTCTTAAGAGAGTTAGCCATTTCCCCCTCTGCCCTCCTACAGCACTCTGCTTTTATGTTATTACTGTACTTATCACACAGTGCTATAAGTATACGGTTGCATGTTTAGTTTTCCACTACTACACAAACAGATGCTCCCTAGGTGGTGCAAATGGTTTGTGCTAGAGCTGTAATCTAAAGGTTGGCTGTTTGAACCCACCCAGTGGTACCAAAGAAGAGAAATCCTGGCAATCTGCTTCTGTTACGATTACAACCAAGAAAAGCTTGCAGAGTGGTTCTACTCTGTAACACATGGAGTTGCAATGATTTGAAATTGCCTCAGTGGCCACTGGATTTGGTGTCATTTATTGTTGGGTCAGTGTGAGAATTTTTACCTTCCATGCTGGAGACCCAGGTTCAATATCTAACCGATACACCTCATGTGCAGTCACCACCCACCTGCCAGTGGTGGTTTTCATGTTGCTGTGATGCTGAACAGCAGAGCTTCTAGACTGAGGCAGATTAGGAAGAAAGGTCTGGCAATCTGACTCCAAATATCAGCCAACAAAGATCCTGTGGATCACAATGGTCTGATGTACTCCGCACACATGGGGTCACCAGGAGTTGGAATTTACTTGACGGCAACTAACAACAGTACACAGGCTCCTTAAAGAAAAACACTTGCCAATAAAAAAAAAAAAAATTTTTTTTTTCTTCATTACTCAATAAATGTTTGATGAAAGAATGAACTCTGAAAAAGCTTTGCTTTGTATACTGACCAGCTGTTAAAGGAAATTTCCAAAATTGAAGCACTAAAATCTAGGTAAGGTAGTGGCGTTGTTTCTTTTTTTCGTTATTAATAACATTAGTTAGGCCAAAGCTGTTGTTTATTTTAAGCTTCCTGTGCAATACAGTTCCATATAAGCTCTTTATTTTCATAATTGCATTTGAATTTTACAAGAATCTTATTTGATTTTAAGAGGTAAAAAAACATTCCCGTGTTACACATCTCTAAACTGTAGAGCTTAGATTTGCCATATTCTCTTTAAGGAGGTCATGCATGCTCATAGCCACCATTCTAGGCTGTCTTTTGTTTTATTTTTCTCTTTTATTGATATTATTGAAAATAAAGTCCATTTAATAGCATATATTGCATGTTTCATCTAATACGTTCAGATATTTTTAATTATAGGATTGGAATTCTGATTCAAGATAGTGCTCTCGCTCCACCCTCTTAAAACTTCTTTCAATGATAGTGAATGAATAGAAGGGCACAAGCTCAGAATAATGAGGAAAATGGAAGAGGGCCAGATGGAGTAAAAAATGTCCCTTTTTTTTCCCCAGAATTTGAAAAGCAGATAGATGAACATTTATTGAAATAGCAGAATGGGAAATTCAGCCGCCCAGAACACCCACAGAGAACACGGAAGCAAATTTGGAACTTCTGTATCTATGTACTTGGGGTGCAGGAGAGAAAAGTGGTACTGAAAACAGGAGGACTCATTTAAGACTCACTTTTTTTTTCCCTACACAACCAGGGGAAATCAATCACTTGAAAAAAAAAGAAAAAAAAATCCCTCTCCAAGCATATGAAGGAACTATTTGGGGAAGAATCAGGACATCTAATGTGCGCCTTGATGCTTCAAACAAATTTGAAAGTCAACAGGATTCACAGACACAGATCTCCTGGCTGTTCATTTATGGACTCATTCCCAAGTATGAATGGAAAAAACAAACTGCATTTGTTTAAACCCTGGCCATGGCGGAGCACGCTCAAATTGAAAAACAAACAAAAAAATGCAGTTAATTATCAAAAAGGAAGAAAATCTGTAAAAGATAATTTGTGTGAATATAACTAAATATTATTTAAAACACTGAGTAGTTAATGCAGTTAATGAAATAAGGTGGTAAGGAAAAGAGCAAAGAGAAAACAAGAAAGAGTGCTATATGACTAAAGTTATAATTACAAAATTAATATCTACGCAGGAATTTTTGGATGATCAAATTTAAAAAAAGTCTTTCGGAAAACAACACAAATATGCATAAAAATATGAACTGTAATCCAGTGGGTACAATAATTTATACTTGGAATTCCAGAAAGAGAGAATGCAGATAAAGAAGGAATATTCAAAAACAATAATAATAGTAGAGAAACATGGCCTAGAGCTAAAGGAAAAACAGGACTCTTCTAATTAAAAGAAACCACCAGTAGCTAGCAAGTGCAATGAAAATCAGCTCAAAAGTGTCAATGTAAAAACTTTAAGTTAGAAGAATAAATTAAAAAAACCCACTGCCATCAAGTCGATTCTGACACACAGCAACGCAATAGGACAGAGTAGAACTGCCCCACAGGGTTTCCAAGGAGTGCCTGGTGGGTTCAAACAGCTGACCTTTGGTTAGCAGCCAAACTCTAAAATCTACAGAAAAGGGGACTAATGGTCCCTTACAAAAGAATAAGTAATCAGACTGGCATCATATTTCTCAGCAGCAACATTGCTTAAACCCAGTGCCATGGGTTTAAGCAAAGTTTCATGAAAAAAAGTCTTTGTTTTTATACTCACTCTTGCTATCAATTAAAGATGAATGCAGTGTAAAAATATTTTCAAACATGAAGAAGTCAGAAAGTTTAACTTCAGACTCATCTTCTCTTGGGAAATTACTTGAAGATCCATTAGGTAAAACAAAGATGACAATAAATAGAGTAACATATAATCCCCAAAAAACTGATGAAGGGAAGTCACAACTTTGCAAAAGATTTAGAACACATCTACTTCATAGAAAAGGGGACAGAATTTCAGAGAGAATTCACCAGTAAAAAAGAGGGGGGAATTGGTGGGATGGGGGAAAATTTCATAGACAAAATGAAATGATTAATACTTTATAAAAAACTGAGGCTACAAAAAGATGTAGAACAATAATGTTGTTGTTAGGTGCCTTCAAGTCAGTTCTGACTCAGCAACACTGTGTACAACAGAATGAAACACTGCCTAGTCCTGCACCATCCTCGCAATCATTGCAATGCTTGAGCCCATTGTTACAGTCACAGTGTCAAGCTATCTCATTGAGGGTCTTCCTCTTTTTCACTGACACTCTACCAAGCATAATGCCCTTCTCCTGGGACTGATCCCTCTTGATACAATGTCTAAAGCACATGAGATGAAGTCTTGCTATCCTTGCTTCTAAGGAACATTCTGGCTGTACTTCCAAGACAGATCTGTTAGCTCTTCTGTCAGTCCATGGTATATTCAATATTTTTTGCTAACACCATAATTTAAATGCATCAATTCTTCTTCAGTCTTCCTTATTCATTGTCCAGGTTTCTCACGTATATGAGGCGACAGAAAATACCATGGCTTGGGGACTGGTATTGGCCATTTTGAATCAGACAATCACAAGGTCTATTATGCTGAGAATGACAAATTGAAGTGGAACAGTGTCGCGTTCATTGTCAAAAAGAACATTTCAAGATCCATCCTGAAGTACAACACTATCAGTGATAGAGTAATATCCATATGCCTACAGGGAAGACCAGTCAATATGACTATTATTCAAATTTTCAAACCAACCACTAATGCCAAAGATGAAGAAATTGAAGATTTTTACCAACTTCTACAGCCTGAAATTGATCAAACATGAAATCAAGAGGCATTAATAATTACTATGATTGGAATGAAAAAGTTGGAAACAAAGAAGAAAGGATCAGTAATTGGAAAAAAAATAATAAAGAATAAGACAGACTGCCATAAATTTCAAGAATTTTTTTCTTAAGTTAGGCAAGAAAAATATGATCCAAGTGCAATGCAGCCAAATGAAATTGGAACAGTGACCTTCAGGGAGAAGATTGAATATGTAAGAAGCTGGAAACTATCATGGATGTGGGAAAGAAGGCATATTTCTCACAATGAAAATAAAGGGTGGCAATCAAAAACTCTAATGCAATTTTAAAGGAAAGCTCACACTGTTCATGAAATATAAAGTGTAATTTGGTGTGGTTTGGAGCAACTGGTGAAGTATAAGAAAAAAATAAATATTAATATTCTCCTTTAAATAGTACAAAAATCTTACCTGTGGAAAAAGAAAAAATATAATGATAGCACTTTATTTGGGCTGAGCGGTAAATAATATTTACATTATCATTATCATGTAAACATATTTTATTTTTGGGGGGGAAGAAATCAATCTAGAGTTAAATATTTGGTGCCTTAATTGTGATAATGCAATAGAATGCAAATGCAATCAACCTTGACAATGGAAAAATAGAAGTACAAATGACAGGAACTAGGAGCCGAAGGTGGGAGGAAATCTGGGGACTAAATTGGAAAGAGGAGAAGAGTATAAACAACAAAATTCTCATTTATAGCAGGGAATGTATAGATAAATTAATAAGTCCATAAATCAAGGAACAGCAAAGTAGGCTTATTTTTAAGAAATGGATATAAAGACAAAAATAATGTTTTTCATTATATGCTCTATTATCCTATTTGATTTTTAAGCCATGTGCATATCATAATTTGATTTTAAAAATTAAAGGAATATAAGAATTGTATTTTATCCAAACTAAAATGCTGTGATACTTGCTTGTGTTTGTCTCACCAAAGGGTTTCCATATAATGTGATCACAAGTTCTTCCTAGTTGATGGCAATTGTAAGACATTGTTGATAGTAAGATGTATGTTAATCTCAAAGATGTCAAAATGTGGGGGTAAGAGAGAGTTGATGTCTTAGAATCGGCACAATAGGGTAGATCAGATTTAATTCTGACACATGCCCCTATTTACCCACAATGAAATGTAAGAGACGGAACTGCAAAGTTGAACAGCTGATAGCGAAAAGGAGTGGTTTACTTCAGAGAATGCCACATCAGCATGTTATTAGAGCTCTACTAGGTGATAGCTCATCAATACACAGTCGTAGAATACTCACACAATTATCGCTAATGAAAAAGGCCCCATTCTCTAAAGTGTTGCTGTAAGAAATCCATACATATTGAATGGTTAGTCTACAATTAGGCAATAGAACAAAACAGCTTAATTATCCATTTACATAAGAAAAAGATCAGCCCCCTGTGAGACCTCTGAAGAAAATTACCTGAAGTTGACCACTAAAAAAAACAAAACCAAACCCAGTGCGGTCACTGTGTGACATAAATTCCCCATCCATGAAATGATTTGGCTATACTTAATTAAGGTCATGAATATTTGCAACAGGAAAATGACAAGATGTGACAACTCTCTGTTCATTTCAGGGATTCAGTGATTGACAAAATTTGCCTCAGTAAAATCAATTATATGATCATCCTTAGAGATCTTGAAAAGATGCAATTGTTATTCATTTGTGACACAAGACCTTGGAGGCCACTGTGTCCATAAAACAATATGCAGCAGGTTTGGGAGTGTTTCGGAGCCAATGCCCCAGTACTGAAATTTTCAAGTATTGGTAGATAATTTTTTCAGGGTATGAAGGTTTTCAGAGGAGTAGTGGTTAAGAGCTATGGCTGCTAACCAAAAGGTCTGCAGTTTGAACACCAGGAGCTCCTTGGAAACCTATGAGGCAGTTCTACTCTGTCCTACAGGGTCGCTATGAGTCGGAATCAACTCGATGGCAACAGGCTAATTAATGGTGATTGGCTGTATTCTGCATAGAGAAGAGGAAGGCTGAGACAATGATGGATTACCACACTGACTTATTTAGCAATAAGTATCTGGATTGTTGAAGGTAAGCAGTTTCATGATAATGGAGAGTTAACTGTTCCCCAGTCTTGGTGGTAGAGAAGATTAGAAGTTTCAGGTACAATAAATTTCTGAAAGTCTTTGGAAGTACATAAAAAGATGCATGAGCAATTTTAGAGTTGATAATAAAGTCAACATCCATTGTTATGAATTGAATTGTGTCCCCTCAAAATGTGTTAAATTGGCTAGGCCATGACTCCTAGTATTGTGTGATTGTTCACCATTTTGTCATCTGATGTGATTTTCCTATGTGTTGTAAATCCTACCTCTAAGATGTTAATGAGGCAGGATTAGAGGCAGTTATGTTAATGAAGCAGGATTCAGTCTACAAGATTAGGTTGTATTTTGAGTCAATCCCTTCTGAGATATAAGAAAGAAGTAAGCAGAGAGAGAGGGGGACATCCTACCACCAAGAGTGAAGAACCAGGAGGGGAGCTCATCCTTTGAACCTGGGTTTCCTGCACTGAGAAGCTCCTAGACCAGGAGGAGATTGGTGACAAGGACTTTCCCCCAGGACCAACAGAGAGAAAAACTTCCCCTGGAGCTGACATTCTGAATTCAGACTTCTAGCCACCTAGACTGTGATAGGATACATTTCTGTTTATTAAAGCCATCCACTCGTGGTATTACTGTTATAGCAGCACTAGATAACTAAAAAGACACCCATATTACCAAAACCAGATTAGGAAGAGACACGATGATAGAATCTTATGGTCTCTCTCTGCATCTTTCCCTATCACATTCCACTTCATCTGCCCAAGAGTTAACTATTATCCTGAACTTTTATTCTGTTGCTAATTTTTTAATGGTTTTTGCCACATATGTATATGCTTAACAATATAAATTGATTGGCTTTGCCTGTTTTTTAACTTTGTGTAAATGGAATCATACTGGAAGCAAACAAACAAAAAGGAAAAGAAAACAGAAATCTTCTATCAAAAATATACTGGCAGTGATGATGGCAATATAGGAAAACTGTGAATTTATCTATCAATGAAAATCTGAGTTGGAAAGTACCCTGAAAATATCATATTTTGGTTTCATCTTGAATTGCCTATTTTGACACATACTAAACAGTAACAACAACAACAAAAACACAAGCACCCTTCTTGCAATCTAGGCAATGCTTTTGAAGGGTGTTGAAAAAACAGTTGCCTTCAAGTTGACTCCATCTCGTGGAAATACCATGTATCTCAAAGTAATACTGTGCTCCATAGGGTCATGGCTGATTTTTTGGAAGTAGATTTCCAGACCTTTCTTCCAAGGCATCCCTGGATGGACTTCAGCTTTTAGCATTTCAGTTAGCAGCCTATACTAGGGCAACATTTATCATAATAGTAGGCAGGTTGAACAAACTAGAAAAATCATGTGATTGCAGCATAGAGGCAAGGTTTGAACAAATAACCTCATTAACCTTAATATCCCTTGGCCATCTGCTAATTATAGGGTAATTAATGGGCCTAGTGCATTAGTTGCATAATTTTTGGGGACAGAAAGTCCTGGCAATCTGTTTCCATAAAGATGGCTGTCAAGAAAACCCTATGGAGCAGTTCTGCTCTGTAATAAGTGGGATTGTCCTGAGTCAGAATCGACTTGGCAACAGGTTTTCTTTTGTTTTTTAATATTTTGATTAGATTCATGATTCAAAAAGACAGTTTGTATCTGTAGTGACCACAACTGTTAGTGCAATGAGTGCCTTCTATGGAACAAGGCCTGTGTTAGTTTAAAAAGTTGAATTAAACAAAAATCCATCCATTGTGGGAGCAGTGTATCTTCCTGATACATATGATATTTGAAGACTGATTTCCTAAAGCATTAAAAAAAAAAAATCAGTGAGTAAAATATAAAGGTGTGGCAAAGAATGCTATTTTCCTTCAATACAAAATTTCCCTTTTTATCTCATACAATAGATTTCCTGATTTTTAGCTGGCTACACAGCAATTCATAATAAAGGTCAGATTTCCCAGCCTCACCTTTACCTACGTGAGGACAAAAGGATGTATGCATAATGGTTGGGTGAAATTTCAATGTGTATTTCACTGAATCTAAGACTCCATCGTGACATGTATTATTATTTTACGAATCACCAAGAAATAAAAAGGCTGCAATTTAGCTATGATGTGTTGCTTTCTTACCAACTAAAATTGTAATCGTGCTTATTTTTAATGAGTTATCTGAGAATAGAGAAATTTTATTATGTGTATTGATCAGGAATAAATAAAAATGAAAATATGAGAGAAAAAGAATGATTAAAATATTCCTAAAACTTTTTCACCTTTAGAGTATAATTCACCTGAAACACTTTTCAAATAAGAGTTTTTAATGTCCGTATTTTTTTTTCATACAATATTATGCTCTGTGCCATCATAAGCACTGGTGATGAAATATTTTTCAGACAGTCAACTAAATAACTAAAAATCATTGGGTCTGGGCTCTTAAGCTGGCTTTGCAATTATGCACACGTAGTGAAATTATGACTTCTGCTTCAGGAATATTGCAAAGACCTCTGATTTCTTTCCTCCTCCAAGTACTCTCCATAACTATTTTGTTTTTAGGGGACAAAATCCCGGCATTCTTCCAGGCCACTGATACCAATACCACCAGTTTTGGTGGTGTTACTTTTGATGACAGTGCATGTTTAGGCAGAAACATACACACCATATCATGACTATCATCTGGCCTACATCCATCATAAGACCCCATCAATGGGACAGTGCTGGTTATACAATATTAGAAATATTAATGAATATATCTGTGATTATATATCTGTATGTATTTGAAGATGTGAAATCTCTAATAATGTATAATCCAACCATTTTTAGTTTTTTCTTTTATTGTTATGAGGCAACAGTGTTTACATATTTATGTACATGCACACACATTTCCGCCACGTGTCTGTCAGTTTTTCATACTGTAGTCGCTTGCATATTGCTGTGATACTGGAAGTTTGCCACCAGTATTTCAAATACCAGCAAAGTGACCTTTGGTGGACAGGCTTCAGCTGAGCTTCCAGACTCAGACTAGGAAGAAGGAACTGGCAGTCTACTTTTGAAAAAAAATTTTTTGGCTAGGTGAAAACCTTAAGAATAGCAGTGGAACATTGCCTGATATAGTGCCAGAAGATGAGACCCTCAAGCTGGAAGACACTCAAAATACAACTGGGGGAGATCTGCCTCCTAACGGTAAAGTAAACCTTAATGATATGGATGGAATCAAGATTTCAGGACCTCATTTGCTGATGTGGCACAACTCAAAATGAGAAAAAACAGCATTGAACATCCATTAATAATTAGGACATGGAATGTACGAAGTATGAATCTAGGAGAATTGGAAGTCATCAAAACTGAAATGAATAAACATTAATATCCGAGGCATTAGTGAGCTGAAATGAGCTGGTGTTGGCCATTTTGAATCAGACAATCACATGGCCTGCTATGCAGGTAATGATGAATTAAAGAGGAATGGTGCCACAATCATCAAAAAGAACATTTCAGGATCTACCCTGAAGCACAACACTGTCAGTGATAGGATAATATCTATATGCCTACAAGGAAGATCAGTTAATACGACTATTATTCAAATTTATGCACAAACTGCTAAGATCAAAGATGAAAAAATTAGACTTTTACCAACTTCTACAGTCTGAAATTGATCAAATGTGCAATCAAGATGCATTACAATTAGTGGCAATTGGAACTCAAAAGTTGGAAACAATGGAAAAGGATTGGTAGTTTGGAAAATATGGCCTTGGTAATAGAAAGGACACCAGAAATCCCATGATAGAATTTTGCAAGATCAATGATTTCTTCATTGCAAATACCTTTTTTCAGTAACATAAACAGCAACTATACACATGGGCCTCTCCAGATGGAGTACACAGGAATCAAATCGACTACATCTGTGGAAAGATGAAATGAAAAACTCAATATCATCAGTCAGAACAAGGCCAAGTGCCGACTGTGAAACATACTATCAATTACTCATATGCAAGTTCAACTTGAAGCTGAAGAATAACAGAACAATTGCACAACAGCCAAAGTACAACCTTGAGTATATCCCACCTGAATTTAGAGACCATCTCAAGAATAGATTTCATGCATTGAACACTAATTTCTGAAGATCAGACAAGTTATGGAATGACATCAAAGACATCATACATGAAGAAAGCAAGAGGTAGTTAAAAAAGACAAAAAAAAAAAGGAAGAAAAAACCGAAATGGTTGTTAGAAGAGTCTCTGAAACTTGCTCTTGAACATAGAGTAGCTAAAGCAAAAATGATGAAGTAAAAGAGCTGAAAAGGATATTTCAAAGGGCAGCTTGAGAAGACAAAGTATTATAAAGAAATGTGCAAAGGCCTAGAGATGGAAAACCAAAAGGAAAAAACATGCTCAGCATTTCTTAAGCTGAAAGAACTGAAAAAAAAATTCAAGCCTCAAGTGGCAGTACTGAAGGATTCTATAGGGAAAATATTAACAATGCAGGAAAGAAAAAAGAAGTTGGAAGGAATACACAGAGTCACGGTACCAAAAAGAAATGGCTGATGTTCGACCATTTCAGGAGGTAGCATATGATCAAGAACCAGTGGTACTAAAGGAAGAGGTCCAAGCTGCACTACATGCATTGGGAAAAAACATGGCTCAGGAATTGCCAAAAGAGATGTTTCCACAAAGGTATGCAGTACTGGAAACACTCATTCATCTATGCCAAGAAATTTGGAAGACTGCTACCTGGCCAACCAACTGGAGGAGATCCATCTTTGTGCCTATTGCAAAGAAAGATGAGCCAACTGAATGCAGAAATTATCAAACAGTATCATTAATATTGCACACAAGTAAAATTTAGATGAAGATCATTCAAAAGTGGTTACAACAGTACATTGACAAAGAGTTGCCAGAAATTCAAGCGGAATTCAGAAAAGGACATGGAACAAAGAATATCATTGCTCATGTCAGATAGATCATAGCCTAAAGCAGAGAATAGCAGAAAGCTATGTTTTATTGACTATGCAAAGGCATTTGACTGTGTGGATCATAACAAATTATGGATAATGTTGTGAAGAATGGAAATTCCTTAACACGTAATTGTGCTCATGAAGAATTTTTTCTTAGGCTAAGAAGCAGTCAAATAAGGAGATATGGTATAAGGTCACTATGGGTCTGAATCAATTTGACGGCAATGGGTTTGATTGGGTTTTGGTGTGGTTAAATTTAGGAAAGGTGTGCATCAGGGTTGTATCCTTTCGCTACACTTATTCAGTCTATATGCTGAGCAAATAATTGGAGAAGCTGTACTGTATGAAGAAGAATAGGGCATTAGGATTGGAGGAGGACTCATTAACAACCTGTGATATGCATATGGCACAGCCTTGCTTGCTGAAAGTGAAGAGGACTTGAAGTACTTACTGATGAAGATCAACTATCACAGCCTTCAGTATGGATCACACCTCAGCATAAAGAAAACAAAATTCCTCATAACTGGACCAATAAGCAACATCATGATAAATGGAGAAAAGGTTGAAGTTGTCAAGGATTTCATTTTAGTTGGATCCACAATAAAAATGCCCATGGAAGCAGGAGTCAAGAAATCAGATGCGTTGCATTGCGCAAATCTGCTGTAAGAGATCTCTGTAAAGTGTTAAAAGGCAAAGATGTCACCTTACTGAGGAAAGTGTGTCTAACCCAAGCCATGGCATTTTCAATTGCCACATATGCATGTGAAAGCAGGGCAATGAATAAGGAAGAATGAAGGAGAATTGACACCTTTGAATTATGATGTTCACCAAGAGTATTGTATATATCATGGACAGCCAGAAGAAAGAATGATCTGCCTTGGAAGAAGTACAGCCAGAATGCTCATTAGAAGCAAGGATGGTGAGACTTTGTCTCACACACTTTGGACATGTTATCAGGGAGGGACCAGTTCCTGGAGAAGGACATCGTGCTGGGTAAAACAGAGTGTCAGGAAAAAATACAAAGAGCCTCAACAAGATGGATTGACACAGTGGCTGCAACAATGGTCTCAAACATAGCAACAATTGTGAGGATGGTGCAGGACTGGGCAGTGTTTTTTTCTGTTGTACACAGGGTTGCTATGTGTCTGAATTGACTTGATGGCACTTAACAACAACACACATTTGGGCATTTGTGCAAGTATCCCTGTAGAATGAATTCCTGTAAGTTAAATTGTTGCATTAGAAAGTGTTATTGACTTCAGTTTCATCGATATTTCCCAGGAAAACTTTGTCCTCTTTCATATTCTCACCAATCAGACATGAGTTCCTATTACAATGCGTGGTTGTCAACTCATGATATTACCAATCTGAGTTTATATGCCTTTGAAAAACCCTTTCTTTAAGGTATTTGTGTATTTCCTACAAAATTTTAAATTGTCTAAAATATGCTTCTGGGGATACATGAGAATTTCTGTATATATTTCTGATGAGAATTCATCTAAAACCGTTTAAACTTCTTTTATCACTATCATCATTGTACAGGTTAAAGTGCTGCTGTGTTCAAAACAACTATTATGATTGCTTTCAAGCAAAATGGAAGGCAAGGAGAGCATGTTAAAGAGAACTCTAGTGGACCCTGGGATATTATGGTCTGCAAATCTGATAGTAGGATGGTCACCACCGAGACTAAAAAAAAACCAAACCCATTGCCGTCGAGTCGTCTCCAACTCATAGTGACCCTATAGGACAGAGGAGAACTGCCCCATAGGGTTTCCAAGGAGCAACTGGCAGATTCAAATTGCCGACCTGTTGGTTAGCAGCCTGAGCTCTTAACCAGTGCGCCGCCGGGGCTCCAACCAGGAGACTATCCCTTGTCAAAGTGTAGATTTGTATTTCCTAGGACACGTGGCTATTTCAACAAAAATAGTATTATTTTCTTGCTCTATTTTTTCCATCGGAAGCTCTGGTGGCGTAGTGGTTAAGTGCTACAGCTGCCAACCCAAGGGTTGGCAGTTCAAATCCACCAGGCGCTCCTTGGAAACTCAATGGGGCAGTTCTACTCTGTCCTATAAGGTCGCTATGAGTCAGAATCCACTCAACGGCACTGGGTTGTTTGGTTTTGGTTATTTTTTCCATCATCTCATTAATTCTTCCATTACTATCACAAACACATTTTGCACACCTATTGATAGAAAGTTTAGCCAATGTGATAATGTTAACAAGTACTATCTATAGGGTTGGAGCCCTGGTGATCCAGTGGTTAAGAGCCATGACTGCTAAAAAAAAAAAGTTTGAATCCACCAGCCACCCCTTGAAACCCTATGGGGCAGTCCTACTCTGTCCTATAGGGTCTCTATGAGTCAGAATGGACTCGATGGCAATGGGTTTGGTTTGGTTTTTATCAGAAATAAACTGAATTGCAACTAACAACAACAACAACAAAATAAAACAGAAATAACAATAGAAAAATTGGACTTAAAAATTCTAAAACATTTTACTGTGATTCAAGATTATTTTAGCTAATTGAGGAGTGTGTGTAGTTAACATATATATGCATATATTGTGTGTGTATGTGTGTTTACATAAAATAGCCCTTAATCTCGAATTTTATAAAATAGTTGTCTTAGAATTTATTTTTTCTTCTTTTTTAATATGAAACAACTAGTCAATATTTTAAAATCTTTTAATCCATTGTCCAGCTTATCTCAAATCCTCCCTTCTTCAGACAGCTAGTAATTGATCCCTTAAGGTCAATTTCTAGCTTCAGACCAGTGTACAGGGCTTAAGTTTATCTATGAATTGGCATTAAGGATACAGATTATGCCTCTTCTACAGCCAGATACACAGAAAAGATAAAACAAATGCCCAGCTAAAAGCAGTCTGTCATAAAGCATTTATAAATTTTCTGGTAAGAATGATAACAAAACATAAAAGTGTAGGAAAAATACAAATATTTCCCATCATCATGATTCTATGCCATAAATCAAGTATGCCATTTTGAAAGCCAGTACTTTTGATAACTATAAGTAAATAAAACCAAACCTCAGCATCTCATTTAACAATCCCTGATTCATTTATACTTTTGTTTTCTCCTATCCTGAATATCAACTTTTCTTAGACAGTCAACTTAAATATGCTTTGTTTTACAAACCAAAATGCTTGTCTAAACTTGTCTCTTCCTGGAACACCTTCTTTCCTATCTGCTTCCCACAGTCCTGTCTGTCTTTCAAGGCCAATAGAAAAAAGAAATATATATATATATAATAATTACAGTAGTGATAATACTGTATATAAGCACTATGGTTTAGATAGCTTAAAAGTTCAACCATCTCCTAAATCTTTGAATTTTACATTTTTATTATCTCAGTATTTAAAATGAGAATATTGAGACTTAGAGAAGTTTACCGATTGGCACAAAAATCCTTGCCAGTTCCTGAAGGAACAAAAATTCAAATGAAAACACTCTGATTCCAGACACAAAACTCTTTAGCTCTGTGCACTCACTGCACCTACTATACAATATTCTCCTGCTCCTTCCCACTGAGAAGTTTTCGACACTATTTTCCACAGAGTCAAGTTCTGACTCATAGTAACCCTTTAGGACAGAGTAGAACTACCCCACAGGGTTTCCAAGGCTGTAATCTTTATGGAAGCAGACTGCCACATCTTTCTTCTGTGGAGCAGCTGATGGATTTGAACCACCAAAGTTTTGTTTAGCAGCTTAGTGCTTTAACCACTGAGCCACCAGGGCTCCCGAGAAGTCTTCTAGATGCATTTAATAATGTGTTTATTAAAAAAAAAGTATTTATAATAATCACAAAATTAACATCAAACTGGGTTAAATTGTGATCAAATAAAATAAATGAAGCAAAGTGAATCTTTGTTTAACAAATAATAGAACATCAAAATAAATAAAACCAGCACTACAGAAAACATAAAGAGAAATTAAAAAGAAGTATTAAAGTATAATTAATTTGTCTATAGGGTTGCTATGTATCAGAATCAGCTTGACAGCAATGGGTTTTTTTTTGTTTTTTGGTATCATTCATAAAGCAAGACATATGAACAAGGAGAAAAAAGAATATAGAAAGCCTAAAAATCACATTTAACATGGTTTAATAAGAAGAGTTCATCTTCTGAAAACAGAGTGTACATCTTGTTTTCACGGGCTCAAAAAATATAAATTGGCCATTAGGACAAATACATAATTTCGATGTATTCTTTAAGACAGATGGTAAAATTTTAATATTAAAAAATTTACCTGTAACTAGTTAAAAGGAAAAAAATATATTGTTAGAGCAGATACAGAAAAAAGCATTTCAGAATACTCAATACATGTTCACATAAATACATAATTGTTGTTGTGTGCCGACCAGTTGATTCCAAATATAGTGACCCTATATGACAGAAGAATAGAACTTCTGTCGCAGGGTTTCCTAGGCTACCATCTTTATGAGAGCATATTTTTTCATCTTAGCATATATACAATCTCATTGCAAGAAGTGACACTACATAAAAATGTTCAAAAAGAAAATGTATAACCTTCCCCTATTTGCCCTCTGAATTTCCAATTTCTTCATATATATATATACATATCCATTAACTGCTACTTACATTTCTTATTTAATTTCACATGTAAATTTCTCCAGTTCAGCCATATTGATCTAACTCTTTGTCTTAGTTATCTAGTGCTCCTATAACAGAAATACTACAAGTGGATGGCTTTAACAGACAGATGTTTGTTCTCTCACAGTCTAGTAAGCTAGAAGTCCAAATTCAGGACATCACCTTCAGGAGAAGGCTTTCTCTCTGTTGGCTCTGGAGGAAGGTCCTTGTCATCAATCTTCCCCTGGACTAGGAGCTTCTCAGTGCAGGAACCCCAGGTCCAAAGGACACACTAATCTCCCGGCTCTTTTTTCTTGGTGGTGTGAGGTCCCCATGTCTCTCTGCTTGCTTCTCTCTTTTATATCTCAAAAGAGATAGGCTCAAGACACAGTCCAATCTTGTAGATTAAGTGCTGCCTCATTAACATAACTGCCATTAATCCAGTCTCATCAACATCACAGAGACAGGATTTATAACACAGAAAAATCACAAAATGGTGGACAATAACACAATACTGGGAATCATGGTCTAGCCAAATTGATATACATATTTTGGGGGACAAAATTCAATCCATAACATTCATGTTTAATGATTGCAAAATATTTTATGGTACTGATTTGCCAAAAGCATATTTCAAGTCCCTATTCAAAGACAGGAAACCCTGGTGGCATAGTGGTTAAGTGCTGTGGCTGCTAACCAAAGGGTCAACAGTTCGAATCTGCCAGGCAGTCCTTGGAAACTTTATGAGGCAGTTCTACTCTGTACTATGAGTCAAAATCACCTGGATGGTTTTGGTTTGGTTTTTGGTTTATTCAAATACATTCAGGATTTTATTTTTCCATGTTCAACTTTATAAACAAAGCAGTGACAAACATTCTTTACACATATGCTTATTCTTGGTTCTTTTACACCTAAATGATGTGCTCCAAGAAGGTAGTATTTCTGATCCCCCCCAAAATTATTATGTTTTATTTTAGCAGGTGTTTCCAGGTTACTTTAACATATATCATAGCAATTCACAATCTCCTATCAGCAATGCATAAGAGTAACCATTTTGCCTCTTCTTGTCATCACCAGAGTTTATAACTCTTTACTTCTGGTATTTTGACAGTGACAATTAGTATCTCATTTTGCTTTAATTTATTTTTCCCTAAATATGAATATGATGGTTAAGGTTGTATGTCAACTTGACTGGGCCATAATTCTCAGTGGTTTGGCAGTTATGACGCAGTTTGGCAGCTGTATAATGGTGTAATTACCTCCATAATAAGATCAGATATGATATAATTGCCTCCATGATTACATATGTTATGAGCAGCCAATCAGTTGAAAGGGAGTTTCCTTGCAGATGTGGCCTGCATCCAATGTAAATGGACTTGAAAAGGGGCCAAGGTGGCAGAATCGTCAGACGCTTCTTACAACAAAGGCCAAAAAAAAAAAACAAGGAAATTGATTATATATGACAATCTAGGAGCCCTGATCACCAAAGGCAAAGCTGAAGAGTCAGACTGAGCAGTAGGAGGATGGAGACAATTCAAAAGCAGTGAAGAAGTGCCAGTTGTGAAGTTGTCAGCACCCTTTTGGCTAGGTCTACTAGCACATGTGGGCTGAGGTAAGCAGTAGTGTTTGGGACACATCTCGTCACGTCAGGGGAGGATGGATAGTGGAAAGTCTGTACAAGCTTCCAGAGCTGAGGAGAAGTGGCGCCAGACCTTCAAAAGTTAAGTGCAAGCATCTAAACTTCTGCAAAGGGCCAAAATAAGCCCTCCCCTTCTGAGAGTTTCACTGCAGAGAAGTATCTCTTTCCCCCAACCCACCCGCCATCCTGCTGTACTTGGACACCAGTCCAGCAGTATTCAACAACTGCCATACCCCCATAGCCAGAACATAGGCTACCTGTGTCTAAACCAGTCTCGCAGCTTTAAAAAAATGCCATGCCCCCAAGCAAGGAACTCAGGGGAAATCAGGAGGTCCTGTCCTTTTGCCTAGGTGCAGGCAAAAGGGATCCATGAACTCACAAAGCCCTTTACCCCTGCCTAGACCTATGTAGGCTGATTCAACACCACATGCCCTCAATAGCATAAAACAATAGGCCACTCACTTAAAGCCTATTTTCGACTGTAACAACCAAGGAGGAGCCACAGATTCATGATATTTGACACTGCTCTGCCCATTTAGCAGGGACCACACCCACCCACACAGGGGCCTGAGGTTTGGCAGTATCACCCACTCCATCTAGCTATCCATAACCGGAATCTGAGAATAGGTGGTACCTCCCAGTCCCTCCAGCCAACAGCAGTGGGTGCCCAAGGACCTGCTGCAAAATCCACCCACCTTCATGCTGCAAGGGACAGGGACATGCACTCCACCCAAACACCCGGGGGAAGCCATCAGACCCCTACCTTGTTCCGCATATATGCGATCAGATACATGTGTCTTCTCCAAATACCTCTACACAGTCGTACCTGTCTAGGATTTAGGTGAGAGTCTGCACCACACACTCAGTGACTGATGACCTGGATACCTGAGCTGAATCTGCACAAGAAAAGTAAACAGACTCTTGGGCTCACGCATCTAGTAGCTGCTCTAACTACCTGGAGACAAGATATGAGAACTTCAAAGATGTCAATAACCAAAGCAGTTTACAAGCCCAAACTACTTGGGCATATCATAACAACACAAAACAAAAATCTAGGACACAGTAAACATAAAATAAATAAATGTAATAAATTATTGATGCCTGGAAAACAACAGTCAGTATCAAATTAGATAAAGAAGCAGGTCAGGATGACTCCAGCAAGCAACTAAAATGAAGAACCAGGAAACTTTTCAGTGAAAAAAGGTCATGGAACTATCAGAGATAGAATTCAAAAGATTAATATACAGAGGTCTTCAAGAGATCAGGAAGGAGATCAGATAAAACTCAGACCAAGCCAAGGAACACACAGCAAAAGAATAGAGGCATACAGGAAAACAATACAAAAACAGAATGACAAATTTAAAAGGCAGCTACGAACAATAAAGAGACAGCAACTAGATATTCAAAAAATTAACAACAAAATTTCAGAATTAGACAACTCAATAGAAGGTCATAGAAACAGAATTGAGGCAATGAAGGTCATAATTAGTGAGGTGTCATAATTAGTGAGATGGAGGATAAAGCCTTGACACCAATTTATTTGAGGTAAAATCAGATAAAAGTATTTTAAGAAATGAAGAAACTCTTAAGAATTATGGGGGGGTGGGATCAAGAGGAAAAATCTACAAGTGATGGACCACCAGAACCGGGAGGGATAACAAAATATATGGAGAGAATTGTTGAAGATTTACTGGCAGAAAACTTCCCTGACATCATGAGAGACAACAGGGTATCTATTCAAGAAGCTGATTAACCCTCACACAAGGTAGATCCCAAGAGAAAGTCACCAAGACATGCTATAATCGAACCTGTCAAGACCAAAGATAAAAAGAATTTTAAGAATGGCTAGTGAGAAACAAAAAGTCACCAACAAAGGAGAATCAATAAGACTAAACTCTGACTACTCAGTAGAAACCATGCAGGCAAGAAGCAATGGGATGGCACATATAAAGCCTTGAAGGAAAAAATTGCCAGCCAAGAATTACATATCCAGCAAAACTGTCTCTCAAATATGATGACAAAATTAGGGCATTTGCAGATAAAAAGAAGACAAGGGAATTTTTTAAAACCAAACCAAACCAAAATTGCAAGAAATATTAAAGGGAGTCCTCTGGTTAGAGAGCCAAGGATATCAGACAACAACCCAAGACTAGAACACAGGACAGAACAACCAGATATCAATCCAGATAGGGAAGTAGCAGAAACGAGTCAAAGCTAAAAGTCTGAATATAGGGAAACAGATACATCAATATGTAAACAATGACAACATCAAAACAAAAAGAGGGAATGAATAGTGTAGTCATAGAATTTCCACGTGGAGAGGAAGTGAAGGCAATATCAAGAAATAGAAGACTGGTTGAAATTTAGAAAAATAAAAGTAAATTTTAAAGTAACCACAAAGGAAGCTGAAAAATCTACCCATTAAAATAAAAAAGAAGAAAAGCGTAAAGATTCAGCAACCAAAACTCAACAACAATGAAAAACATGAAAAGAAAATATATAAAGAAAAACTACTCAGCACAAAAAATTAAGTGGAACAAAGAAACTGTCAGCAACACACACACACATACACAAAAGAACATCAAAATGACAGCACTAAACCCATACCTATCAATAACTAAACTGAATGGAAATGGACTAAAAACACCAATAAAGAGACATAGAGTGGAAGAACGGTTAAGAAACATGATCAATGTATCTGTTCCCTGCACAAGACATAACTTAGACTCAAAAACACAAACTAAAACCCAAAGGATGGAAAAAATAGATCACGCAAACAATAACCAAAAAAGAGCAGGAGTGCCAATATCAATCTCTGACAAAATAGACTTCAGAGCAAAATTCACCAAAAAGGATAAGGAAGGACACTATATAATGATTAAAGGGTCAATACACCAGGAAGACATAACCATGATAAATACATATGCACCCAATACAAGGCTCCAAAATACATAAAACAAACTAATAACATTGAAAAGAGAGACAGCTCCAAAGTAACAGCAGGAGACTACGACACACCACTTTTGGTGAATAACAGAACACCTAGAAAGAAACTCGATAAGGAAAGAAACAGGGAAGATCTAAATGCCACAACCAACCAGCTCGGCCTCATATACATATAGAGAACACGGCACCCCACAGCAGCCAATCATACATTCTATTCCAACACACGTGGAACATTCTCCGGAATAGATCACATTTTAGGCCACAAAGCAAGCCTCAACAGAATTGAAAACATCAGAATGTTACAAAGCATCTTTTCTGACCATAAAGCCATAAAAGTAGCAATCAATAAGAGAAACAGCAAGAAACAAAAAAAATCAAATACATGGAAACTGAACAACACCTTGCTCAAAAACTACTGGGTTATAGAAGACATAAGGATGGAATAAAGAAATTCATAGAACCAAATGAGAATGAAAACACATCGTACTAGAACCTTTGGGACACAGCAAAAGCAGTACTTAAAGATCAATTTATAGCAATAAATGCACATATCCAAAAGAAGAAAGGGTCAAAATCAAAACATTCACTCTACAACACAAATAGAAAGAGGGCAGCAAAAGAAGACCACATGCACCAGAAAAAGGAAATAATAAAGACTAGAGCAGAAATAAAAGAAATAGAGAATAGAAAAAAATTGAAAGCATTAACAAGACCAAAAGTTGGCTCTTTGAAAAGACCAAGGAAAGTAACAAACCATTGGCCAAACTGACAAAGGAAAAACAGGAGATGAAGCAAATAACCTGAATAAGAAATGAGAAGGGCAATATTGTAACAGAGCCAACTGAAATAAAGAGGAGCATAACAGAATACTATGAAAAAATGTACAACAAATTTGAAAAACCTAGAGGAAATGGGCAAATTTCTAGAAACACACTACTTACCTAAGTTAATGCAAACCAAGGTATAAAATGAAATAAACTTTTAACAAGAGAAAAAATTGAAGAGGTAATGAAAAGAAATCCCAGCCAAAAAAAGACCTGGCCTGGAGGGCTTCACTGGAGAATTCTACCAAACATTCAGAGAAGAGTTAACACCACTACTACTAAAGGTATTTCAAAGCATAGAAAAGGGAAGCATACTCCCAAACTCATTCTATGAGGCCAACAAAACCCTGATACCAAAGCCAAGTAAAGATACCACAAAAAAAGAAAATTACATACCAATATCTCTCATGAACATAGATGCAAAATCCTCAACAAAATTCTAGCCAATAGCCAACTGCATTTTAAAAAAACAAGTCATCATGACAAAGTGGGATTCACACCAGGTATGCAGGGATGGTTAACATTAGAAAATCAATCAATAGCACATAGATAAATCACATAAATAAAACAAAAGATAAGAACCATATGATTTTATTTATTAATGCACAAAAGGCATTTGACAAAGTCCAAGACCCATTCCTGATAAAAACTCTCAGCAAAATAGGAATAGAAGCAAAATTCCTTGACACAATAAAGGGCATTTATACAAAGCCAATAGCCAACATCATCCTAATTGATAGAGTCTGAAAGCATTTCCCTTGAGAATAGAAACTAGACAAGAATCCCCTGCATCACCACTCTTATTCAACTTTGTGCTGGAAGTCCTAGCCAGAGCAATAAGGCAAGAAAAAGAAATAAAGGCATCCAAATGGGTAAGGAAGAAGTAAAAGTATCTTTATTTGCAGATGTTATGATCTTACACACAGAAAACTACGAAGAATCCACAATTAAACTACTGGAACTAATAGAAGATTTCAGCAAAATATCAGGATACAAGAGAAACCAAAAAAAAAAAAAAAAAAACCTAAACCCATTGCTGTCAAGTCGATTCTGACTTATAGAGACCCTATAGGACAGAGTAGAACTCCCAAGGAGCACCTGGTAGATTCGAGCTGCCAACCTTTTGGTTAGCAGCTGTAACACACAACCACTATGCCACCAGGATTTCCAGGATACAAGATAAACACACAAAAATCAGTTGGATTCCTCTACACCAACAAAGATACTTTCAGAAAGGAAATCAGCAAATCAATACCATTTACAATAGCCCCAAAGAAGATAAAGTACTCAGGAAGAAATCTGCCCAGAGACCTAAAAGACCTATACAAAAAAAAAAAAAAAAAACTACAAAACACTACTGCAAGAAACCAAAAGAGACCTACACAAATGGAAAAATATACCATGCTCGTGGATAGGAAGACTCAACATTGTGAAAATGTCAATTCTATCCAAAGGAAACTATGGATGAAATGCAACCTTGATCCAAATTTCAAAGGAATTTTTTAACAAGGTAGAGAAACAAATCACCAACTTCACATGGAAAGGAAATAGGTTCTGGATACGTAAAGCATTACTGAAGAAGAAGAACAAAGTGGAAAGCCTCATAACCTGATTTCAGAACCTATTATACTGTCACAGTAGTCAAAACAGCCTGGTACTGGTACAACAACAGATACATAGATCAAAGGAACAGAATTAAGAATTCAGACATAAATCCATCCACCTATGAGCAGTTGATATTGACAAAGGTCCAAAGTCCATTAACTGATGAAAAGACAGTCTCTTTAACGAACAGTGCTGGCATAACTGGATATCTATCTACAAAAAAATGAAAGAAGGCCCATACCTCACATCATGCACAAAAACTAACTCAAGATTGATCAAAGACCGAAATGTAAAATCTGAAATAATACAGATTATGGAAGAAAAAATAAAGACAATGCTAGGAGTTCTAATACATGGCATAAATAGTATACAAACAGTAACTAACAACGCACAAAGATCAGAAGAGAAACTAGATAACTGAGAGCTTCTAGAAATCAAGCACTTATGCTCATCAAGAGACTTAAACATGAGTAAAAAACAGAACCTCTAGACTGAGAAAAAAAAAATTGACTACAACATATCTGATAAGGACTTAATTTCTAAAATCTACAGGATATTGCAACAGCTGAACAACAGAAAGACAAATAACCTAATTAAAAAATGGGCAAAGTATATGAAAAGACATTTCACTGATGAAGATATTCAGGGAGCTAAAAGACACATGAGAAAATGCTCATGATTATTAGGCATTAAACAGAAAATCAAATCCATTGCCTTTGAGTCGATTCCAACTCATAGCGACCCTGTAGAGAAACGTAAATCAAAACTACAACGAGATACCATCTGATGCCAACAAGGCTGTCACTAATCCAAAAAACACAAAATAATAAACGTCGGAGAGGCTGTGGAGGAATTGGAACTCTTATGCACACTGGTGGGAATGCAAAATGGTACAACAATTTTGGAAAATGATATGGCATATCCTTAGAAAGCTAGAAATAGAAATACCATATGATCTGGCAATCCCACTCCCAGGAATACTTCCTAGAAAAATAAGAGCCATCACAGGAATAGACATATGCACACCCATGTTTATTGCAGCACTGTTCACAATAGCAAAAACATGGAAACATCCTAGGCGCCCATCAACAGATGTCAGATGAATGAATAAACAAATTATGATACATACACACAATGGAATAATAGATGAAGATAAAGAACAATGATGAATCTGACAAACATTTCACAACATGGATGAATCTGGAGTGCATTATTCTGAGTGAAATTATTTGGTCACAAAAAGACAAATATTTTATGAGACCACTATTATAAGAACTCAAGAAAAGGTTTAAATACAGAGAAAAGCATCTGTTGATGGTTACAAGGGTGGGGAGAGGGAGCTCACCAACTACATAGTAGACAAGGATAAACTTCAGTGAAAGGAAAGACAACACACAATACAGGAGAAGTCAGCACAACTGGGCCAAAGCAAAAGCTTAGAGGTTTCCTGGACACATCTAAACACTTTGAGGGACAGAGTAGCAGGAGCTGGGGACTGGGGACCAGAGTCTTGGGGTACATCAAGGTCAATTGGCATAGCAAAGTTTATTAAGAAAGTGTTCTGCATCCCACTTTGGTGAGTGGTATCTGGCGTCTTAAGAGCTTTCAAGCAGCTGTCTAAGATGTATCAGTTAGTCCCATCCCACTTGGAGCAAAGGAGAATGAAGAAAACCAAAGACACAAGGAAAATGTTAGCCCAAGAGACTAAAGGTTCACGTAAACCAGACTCCACCAGCCTGAGACCAGACAAACTAGATGGTGACCAGCTACCACCAATGACCGCCCTGACAGGGAACACGAGAGAGTCCTGGACAGAGCAGGAGAAAAGTGTGGAGCAGAACTCAAATTCACATAAAAAGACCAGACCTAATGGTCTGACAGAGATTGAAACCCCTGAAACTTGGACCCTAGATTATCTGGTAAACCAGAGCTGAAGAAAAGAAAAGAAAGAAAGAGAGACAGAAAGGAAGGAAGGGAGGAAGAGAGGGAGTGAGGGAGGGAGGGAGGGTGGGAAGAAGAGAGGGAGGGAATGAGGAAGGAAGGAAGGAAGGAAGGAAGGAAGGAAGGAAGGAAGGAAGGAAGGAAGGAAGGAAGGAAGGAAGGAAGGAAGGAAGGAAGGAAGGAAGGAAGGAAGGAAGGAAGGAAGGAAGGAAGGAAGGAAGGAAGGAAGGAAGGAAGGAAGGAAGGAAGGAAGGAAGGAAGGAAGGAAGGAAAAGGAGATACATATACAGACTTCCTTGCAAAGACCACAGGTTTTTCTCGCTCTGGATCCTGCAACTGGCTCCTGTTCCTCTGACCTCCGATTCCTGGGTCTTGAGCTAGCAGATTACCTGCTGTTTTGCCTGAGGATCTTGGAATTTGTTGGCCTTTGCAACCTGTAAGGCAAGGTCTGGTATCTGAGCAGCCAATCTTGAGTTCATCGACCCCTGCAGCTACGTGAGTCAGGACAAGCCTCCAGCCGGACCCACAGAATTGGGACTTTCCTGCCTCTACAACCGTGTGAGCCATTTCCTTGATATGAATCTGTTTCTATATATATTTATATTCTTCTTTGATTTTGCTTCTCTGGAGAACACAACCTAAAACAATCAGTAAGACTGATAATCTTTTCAGATTACTAGATATCTGAATTCACTTCTCTGTTAATTATTGGCTCATATATTTCCCTCATTATTCTATTAGATAGTTTGTCTTTTTCTTATAAATTTGTAGGAAGTTTTCATATATTAGTCTTAATAAATTATAGTGTATGTTTTGAAACCTTTTTGTGCCATCCTAGCATTCATTTTTTTACTTTTAGGAATGATCTCTCACATTCCACAATTCAAATATGTATAATGTTAATCACTTCATTTTTAATCTTGTTTTGGAAGGCTTCCCAGCAAAATTTTTACACATGTAATCTTAATTTTCCTTTTAATTGCTATTTATTTTTCACTTGTCTGATTTTTTTGAGTTGCAAGCTGAAATATTTGACTTTCTTATTGAACTCAGTTTGTACAAGAACAAATAACTGACAATCTGTGACTATTCAGATTTGGGTATTTGACAGACATTTTCTCAGAAATAAATGAAGAAAAATAACATTTGTTTCCAAAGACAAAACTTATGCTTTCAAGCAAAACTTTGAATTTCCAACTACAGTTCAAAATTAAAATTTTCCAACATATATCCTCCACTTTGATAACGGAGAGCTTCCACTCATTAAAGATGGTGGTGACATGAACAAATGGAGTTTTATGTTGTATAATAAAATGTGTCAAATTTGGAAGATCTGTATAACTGTAAAGAAAGTAATATTTCCCAAATAAGTAATGCATGATATCACAAAATAGTGCATGGGTAAAATATCCATTCAAAGTCTAAGATAGACAAATGAGGTTTAATTTAACAGAGTATGAAAAGTAGATTGATATGTTTTGGATTCCACACTGAATATAACTTTTTTTCTGAACTTGTTATTTAAATTTATTTTTAAAATTTTCTGTTACTGTTGTAGAGAATATACACAGCAAACACACCAATTCAACAGCTTCTGCATGTACAATTCAGTGACATTGATTACATTCTTTGAGTGCAACCATTCTCATTCTCTTTTTCTGAGTTGTTCCTTCTCCATTAACATAAACTCACTGCCCCCTAATCCTATCTGATCTTTGAGTTTCTATTGTCACTTTGATCCCATATAAAAAACCAACCAAATCCATTGCAGTCGAGTCGATTCTGACTCATAGCGACCCTATAGGACAGAGTAGAACTGCCCTATAGGGTTTCCAAGGAGCACCTGGTGGATTCAAACTACTGACCTTTAGTTAGCAGCCATAGCACTTAATCACTACGCCACCAGGGTTTCCTTGATCCCATATAGATAGTTTTTAAAGAATAATAAAGCTCAGAGTAGACACTTTTTACCAGTTAAGCTAAACATATTGTTTGATTTTAAAAAACTGCAGGGAATATTTTTGGTTTAAGGTTTAAAGATCATTCGGGGCAATAGTTTCAGGGGTTCATCCAGTCTCCATGGTTCCTAAAAGTCTGGATTCTATGGGAATTTGAAATAATGTCCTATATTTTCCCCTCTTTTGATTAGGATTCATCTATAGGATCCTTGGTCAAAATATTCAGTAATGATAGCCAGACACCAACCAGTTCTGGTGTTGCGGCAAATGTGGCGGTTGTTCATGGAGGCAATGAGGCACACATTCCATATCCTCCTATTTCTGGCTCTCCTTCCTCTGTTGCTCCAGGTGAATAGAGACCACTTGTGCCTTGGATGTCCACTTGCACTATGCAATGAGCTAGGAGATAGAACAGAAGCACTTAACAAGTTATTAGGCAAATTAACTGGAATATCCCTGAACCTAACTTTTAAGAAAATACCACCTGCCAAATTTTGGTGTAGTTACAAAAATTATCCCCAATTATCTGAACAAACTATGTCAAAATAATCACCCTTTCCCAACTACGTATGAGTGTGAGAGCAAATTCTTACATTTAAATCTAGACACTATATTGTAACAGATTGAAAAGGAAAACATGTATGATAATCAATTTTTCTTCTATTAAGCCAGAGGGTAAGTTTTTTTTTTTTTTTTTCAAATGTATAACAAAGCGAGAGATGGGGCCAAGACAGCTTAGTAGTCAAATGCTTCCTGTGGTCCCTCTTACAGCAAAGACCTGAAGAAAAAAAAAAAAGGAAAACAAGGGAATTTATTATATGTGACAATCTAGGAGCCCTGAAAATCAAAGACGAAGTTGAGGAGTCAGACTGAGCAGCACAGGGAGGGAGAGACAGTTCAGAAGCGGCAAGTATTTGCCAGACCTAACCTGGCTGGAACCCTGTAGGCCGGATCCACCAGCTTGCGAGAGCTGAGGCAAGCAGTAGTGATCGGGACTCATTTTCCACATTGTGAAAAACCAAGCAGCAGAGAACTGGCACTGGATCTGCAAAATCTAAGTGCAAGCTTCTAACCTATACCATGAGATCAAAATTGCCGTTCACTCCCCTGGGAAGTACCTCTCTCCCCTTCACCCTCACCCCCTGCTCTTCTCTGGTCCCTGATTTGACTTCAGTGATTGCCTCACCTGCAGACCAGAAGTAGGACCCATTGAGTGTCCCCAGCCATTCTCCTGGTTTTGGAGAGGGAACAAATTAACAAATAACAAACAGAAAAAAAAAAAAAAAATCTGCCAGCCCCCCTAAGCTAGGCTATAGGGACAGGCACAGCCCCTTTGCCTAGCCACAGGCATAAGGGGTTCACAGATTTCAAATGCCTTTCACCACTGCCTAGAATTGTGTGGGCCCATTTCAAGTATATATCCTGTTATACTATGCTAATGCGGGCCTAAGTGTAGGCCCACATTAGCATAGTACGACAGCGTATATACTTGAAGCCTATTTTCAACTGCAACAGCTAAAGAGGATTGGCAAATTCATGATATTTGACACCATCCTGCCCATTAAGCAGGGTCCTTGCCTACCCAAATCAAGGGCCTGAGGACTGGTAGCTCCACCCACTCCACCCAGCCACCCAGCCACCCATGACAGGAGTCTGAGAATAAGTGGTGCCTCCCAGTCCTTACACCCAACAGCATTCATTGGGTGCCAAAGTCTGGCTACAAAACCCACACAACTACTCATTCTAGGGAACGGGGACATGCCTTCCATCCAGGCACTTAGGGACAGCCACCTACCTTGCTCAGAACAAACCCCCCTACTGCAGCCAGATATCTGTGCCTGCTCCAATCACCCCTATATAGCCCTGCCCATCTAGTACTGTAGCCTGAACCACACACTTGGGGACTGATGACCTGGACATCTGAGCTGAATCCACAGAGTAAAAGGAAATGGACTCCCAGGTTCACAGACCTAGTAGAAGTTCTAACCACCTGGTGATAAGAAGTAAGCTTCAAAATGCCAATAATCAAAGTAGTTCATGCAACCAGCCTATTTGGGCATATTAAATCAAAATAAAGCAAGAAGCTAAGACACAGTAAGAAAGCATATAATAAATAAATATGACTTATTGATGGCTTGGAGACAATAGGCAATATCAAATCACATAAAGAGACAGATAATGATGGCTTCAGTACGTGACCAAAACAAAGAGCCAGGAAAAGGAGATCTTGGAGATACCGAAGGTAGAATTGAAAAGATTAATATACAGAACTCTTCAAGAGATCAGGAAGGAGATCAGGCAAAGCACAGACCAAGCCAAGGGACACACAGACAAATTAATGAAGGAAATTAGGAAGGTTATACAACAGCAAAATAAAAAAAATTAACAGGCTGCAAGAATCTGTAGAGAGACGGCAAATACAAATCCAAAAGTTAAACAATAAAATTTCAGAATTAGAAAACTCAATAGAAAATCCTAAAGCAGAATTGAGGCAATGGAAGTCAAACTTAGTGAGTCTGAAGATACAGCAATTGACACCAATTTATTTGAGGAAAAAATCAGACAAAATATTTTTTAAAAATGAAGAAACCCTAAGGATTATGTGGGACTCTATCAAGCAGAATAGCCTACGAGTGATTGGAGTACCAGAATGGAGCAGGGTATAACAGAAAATACAGAGAGAATTGCTGAAGATTTGTTGGAAGAAAATTTCCTGGATATTGTGAAATATGAGAGGATAACTATCCAAGAAGCTCATCAAACATTACACAGGGTAGATCCCAAAAGAAAGTCACCCAGATATATTATAATCCAACTTGCCAAAACCAAAGATAAAGAGAGAATTTTAAGAGTGGCAAGGGAGAAATGAAAAAATCATCTACAAAGGAGAGTTGATAAGACTAAGCTCTGACTACTCAGCACAAACCATGCAGGCAAGAAGGCAATTGGATGACATATATAAAGCCTTGAAGAAAAAAAAAAATGCCAGCCAAAAATTATATATCCAGCAAAAAAGTCTCTCAAATATGATGGTGAAATTAGGGTATTTACAGATAAACAGAAGTTAAGAGACTTTGTAAAAACCAAACCAAAATTACAAGAAATACTAAAGGGAGTCCTCAGATTAGGGAATCAGTAATGTCAGAAAACAACCCATTTTGGAACACAAAACAGACCAACCAAACATAAACACAGATAGGGATGTCACAAAAATAAGTCAAAGCTAAAACACTGAAAATAGGGAAACAGAGGCTTCAATATGTAAAAGATGACAACAGTAAAAAAAAAAAAAAAAGGGATTAAATAATGTCAGTACTTTCATATGGAGTGGAATTTAAGGTGATATCAAGAAACAAAAGACTGGTTTAAACTTAGAAAAATAGAGATAAACTTTAAGGTAACCACAAAGAAAATGAACAACCCTACACACCAAAATAAAAAAGAAAAACATAAAGACTTAGCAAATTCAAAATCAACAACAATGGAAAAGATTAAAAGACAATACATAAGTAAAAAAAAAAAACACAAAAAATTAAGTGGAACAAAGAAATTGTCAAAAATGTACACATACACACAAAATACATCAAAATGACAGCAGTAAACTCATACCTGTAAGTAATTACACTGGATGTAAATGGACGGAATGCACCAGTAATGAGACAGAAATTGGAAGAATGGATTAAAAAAAAACCCATGATTCATCCATATGCAGCCTACAAGAGAGACAGCTTAGACTCAAAGACAAAAAAAAAACTAAAAAGATGAAAAAAAAATATGTCTAGCATAAAACAATCAAACAGGGGCAGAAGTGGCAATATTAATCTCTGACAAAATAGGTTTTAAAACAAAGCCCATCACAAAGGATAAGGGAGGACACTATATAATGATTAAAGAGTCAATATACCAGGAGGACATAAACATAATAAATATTTACTCATCCAAAGAGAGGGCTCCAAAATACGTAAAACAAACTCAAGCAGCATTGAAAAGAGAAGTAGCTCCACAATAATTGTAGGAGACCTCATACTGCTTTCAGTGACGGACAGAACATCCAGAAAGAAGCTCAATAAGACATGGAAGATCTAAAGGCCACAATCAACCAACTTGATCTCAAAGACATATACAGAGCACTCCACTCAACAGCAGCTAAGTATACTTTCTTTTCCAAAACAGATGGAACATTCTCCAGAATAGGCTACATATTAGGTCACAAAGCAAGCCTTAACAGAATCCAAAACACTTAAATATTGAAAGCATCTTTTCTGACCATAAACCCATAGAAGTAGAAATCAATGACAGAAAAAGCAAGGAAAAAAAATCAAATATGTGGAATCTGAACAACACCTTGCTCAAAAACTACTGGTTTATAGAAGAAATCAAGGACAGAATACAGAAATTCACAGAATCAAATGAGAATGAAGACACATCCTATTAGAACCTTTGGGACAGAGCGAAAGCAGTGCTCAGATGCCAATTTATAGCAATAAATGTATACATCCAAAGAGAAGAAGGGCCAAAATCTAAACATTAATGCTACAACTCAAACAGATAGAAAGAAAAAGTAGCCCTCGAGCATCAGAAGAAAGGGAATAAAGATTGGAGCATAAAAAAATCAAACAGGGAAGATCAAAACTGGTTCTTCGAAAAGATCAACAAAATTGATACACCATTGCCAAAATCACAAAAGAAAAACAGGAGAGGAAGCAAATAACCCCAATAAGAAATAAGGTGTGCAATATCTCAAAAGACCCAACTGAAATTAAAAGAATCATAACATAAAACTATGAAAAATTGTACTGCAACAAATTTGAAAACCTAGAGGAAATGGACAAATTTCTAGAAACACACTACCTACCTAAACTAACACAAACGGAGGTTAAAAAAAAAAAACTAAATAAACCTATAACAAGAGATTGAAGAGGTAATTAAAAAACTCCCAACAAAAATAAGCCCTGGCCCTGACAGCTTCAAAGAAGAATTCTACCAAACTTTCAGAGAAAAGTTAACATCAATACTACTAAAGGTATTTTGGTGCATAGAAAAGGATGGAATACTTGCAAACTCATTCTATGAAACCAGCATAACCCTAATACCAAAACCTGGTAAAGGCACAACCACCAAAAAAAAAAAAAAAATTACAGCCAATGTCCTTAATAAGTATAGATGCAAAAATCCTCAATGAAATTCTAGCCAATAGAATTCAACAACATATCAAAAATAAATCCACCATGACCAAGCGGGATTCATACCAGGTATGCAGGGATGGTTTAACATTGGAAAAACAATCAATGTAACCCATCACATAAATAAAACAAAAGATAAGAACCACATGATCTTATAAATGATGCAGGAAAGGCATTTGACAAAGTCCAACACCCATTCATGATAAAAACTTTCAGCAAAACAGGAATAGAAGGGAAATTCCTCAACATAATAAAGGGAATTTATACAAAGCCAAGAGTCAGCATCATCCTGAATGCACGGAGTCTGAAAGCATTCCCCTTGAAAACCGGAACCAGACAAGGATGCCCTTTATCACCACTCTTACTCAACATTGTGCTGGAGATCTTAGCCAGAGCAATTAGGCTAGAAAAAGAAATAAAGAGCATCCAAATTTGTAAGAAAGAAGTAAAAGTATCCCTATGTTGCAGATGGTAAGATCTCATACACTGAAAACCCCAAAGAATCCACAAGAAAACTACTGAAACAAAGAAGAGTTCAGCGAAGTATCAGGATACAAGATAAACATACAAAAATAAGTTTTATTCCTGTGCACCAACAAAGAGAAATTTGAAGAGGAAATCACCAAATCAATACTATTCACAATAGCCCCCAAGAAGATAAAATATGTAGGAATAAATCTAACCAGAGACATAAAGGACCTATACAAAGAAAACTACAAGACACTACTGTAAGAAACCTAAAGAAATCTACATAAGTGGAAAAATATATCTTACTCATGGATAGGAAGACTCAGCATTGTAAAAACATCAATTTTACCCAAACTGATCTACAGATAAAATGCAATTTTGATCCAAATTCCAAGGACTACATGAAGTAGTCCTAACTACATGAAGAAACAAATCACCAACTTCATATGGAAAGGAAAGGGGTCCCAGATAAGTAAAGCATTACTGAAGAAGAACAAAGTGGGAGGCCTCACACTACCTGATTTTAGAACCTATTATACCACCGTAGTAGTCAAAACAGCCTAGCATTGGTACAACAACAGATACATAGATCAATGAAACAGAACTGAGAATCCAGACATAAATTCATCCACCTATGGGCAGCTGATGTTTGACACAGCCAAAAGTCTGTTAAATGGGGAAAAGACAGCCTCTTTAACAAATGGTGCTAGCACAATTGGATATTCATCTGCAAAACAATGAAACAAGACCCATATCTCACGGCATATATGAAAACTAACTCAAAATGGATCAAAGACAGAAATATAAAATCCCAAATGATAAATATCATGGAAGAAAAAATGGGGTCAATGCTAGGAGCCTTAATACATGACACAAACAGAATGCAAACCATAACTAACAAAGCACAAACGCCAGAAGAGAAACTAGATACTGGGAGCTCCTAAAAATCAAACACTTTTTGCTCATCAAAAGACTTCATCAAAATTGTAAAAAGACAACCTACAGACTGGGAAAAAATTTTTGGCTGGAACATATCCGATTAAGGTCTAATATCTAAAATCTACAAGATACTGCAAAACCACAACAACAAAAAGACAAATAACCCAAATAAAAAATAGGCAAAAGTTTTATGAACAGTCACTTCATCAAACAAGAGTTTCAAGTGGCTAACAGATATGAGGAAATGCTCATGATCATTAGCCATTGGAGAAATGCAAATCAAAACTATAATGAGATACCATCTCAATCCAGTAAGGCTAGCAATAATTCAAAAAACACAAAATAATGAATGTTAAATAAGTTGTGGAGAGACTGGAATACTTACACACTGCTGTTGGGAATGTAAAATGGTACAACAACTTTGGAAATTGATTTGGTGCTCCCTGAAAAAGCTAGAAATAGAAATACTATAAAAAAAAAATATATCCAGCAATACCTCTCCTTGGAGTATATCCTAGAGAAATAAGAGCCGTCACATGAATAGATATACACACACCCAAGTTCATTGCAGCACTGTTCATAGTAGCAAAAAGATGGAGACAATCTAGGTGCCCTTCAACAGATGAATGGATAAACAAATTATGGTATATAGACACGATGGAATACTATACAACGACAAAGAAAAATGATGAATCTGTGAAACATCTCACATGGGTGAATCTGAAAGGCATTATGCTGAGTGAAATTAACTCTCACAAAAGAACAAATATTGTATGAGACCACTATTATAAGAACTCAAGGAAAGGTTTAAACATAGAAGAAGACATTCTTTGATGGTTACAAGGGTTGGAAAGTTGGGAGAGGGGAATTCAATAACTAGATAGTAGAGAAGAATCATCTCAGGTGAAGGGAAGGACAACACACAACACAGGAGAAGTCGGCACAACTGGACTAAACCGAAAACAAAGAGATTTTCTGAACATAACCAAATGCTTCGAGGTACGGAGTAGTGGGGGCCGGGGTCTGGGGCCATGCCTTGGGAGGGTATCTAGGTCAATTGGCGTAACAGTTTATTAAGAAAATGTTCTGCACCCCACTTTGGTGAGTGGTGTCTGAAGTCTTAAAACCTTGCTAGCAACCATCTAAGATGCATAAATTGGTCCCAACCCACCTGGAGCAAAGAAGAATGAAGAAAACCAAAGACACAAAGAAAATACGAGTCCAAGAGACAAAAGGACCACATAAACCAGGGACTCCATCAGCCTGAGACCAGAAGAGCTAGACGGTGCCTGGCCACAACCAAGGACCGCCCTGACAGGGAACACAACAGAGTCCTTGATGGAGCAGGAGAAAAGTGTGGTGCAGAACTCAAATTCAAGTAAAAAGACCAGAGCTAGTGGTCTGACTGAGACTGAAGGTACCCTCGAAGACATTGCCCACAGAGGCTTGTAAAGAGAGTGGTTCTTAGTACAAGCAGATACAGGAGACTAAACATGCGGCTCCTGTCCAGAGGTAGAATGAGAACGCAAAAAGGGACAGGAGCTGGTTGAATGGACATGGAAAACCTGGGGTGGAAAGGGGGAGTGTGCTATCACATTATAGGGTTTGCAGCTAGTGTCACATAAGAATATGTGTATAAATTTTTGTATGAGAAATTAACTTGAGCTGTAAACTTTCACCTAAAGTGCAATAAAAAATAAGTAAATACAATGAAAACAAACAAACAAAAGTATAACAATGCCACTATTCTTACTATTTGTTTCATTTGGAAAATATAATTATTTTTCATTTAAATAACATTTTGTGTATTATATTATCATGTCATATATTTTATTTTTACATATAAACAAGAGAATAAACATTTATTTTTAAATTTCTAAGACAGTAAAGGAGCCCTGGTGACTCAGGTTAAGATTTCAGCTGCTAACCAAAAGGTCAGCAGTTCAAATCCACCAGCCACTCCCTGGAAACCTTATGGGAACAGTCTTACTCTGTCTTATATGGTCGCTACGAGTTGGAATTGATTTGGGGGTGATGGGTTTGATTTTGGGGTTAAAATAGTAAACGTAATCAACATAAAGAGAAATGTTAATCTATATGTACCAATTTGCTACTGTACACTATCAGGGAACTTTGTTTTAAAAGTTATATAAATACATATATAGAATCTTCTGAGTTTGCTGGATTTTGAAATTATTTTTCTATCTCCTGTATCTGCTTGTACTAAGAACCACTCTCTTTAGGTAGATAGGTAGGTAGATAGGTAGGTAGGTAGGTAGTTAGGTAGGTAGATAGTTTTCTATTTATCTTACATAAATTTTGACAGTTTTTCTTGTACTAAGACATAATTTTCTCTAGATTTTCAAATATAGAACTATGCAGTGTCTGCACTCAATCGTATCTGATGTTTTTACTTAATCCGTTTAATATCTGTAATTATATCCTTGCATTCTGAATTGAATATCTTTCATTTTTTTCTTTCTTTTTTCATGTGGTTTTCAAAAGTTTAGCTGTCTTATTTTTGTTTTATGGAGCAAAATTTCATAATTTTTTAGTATTTTCATTTGTTTCTTTACATAAATTTCTAGTTGTATATTTATTAATTATCTTTTAATTTTTTCTTGTTTCTTTTTTGTCTATTTTGTTGCCTATTTCACAATTTCTTAATTAAAATACTGAGTTAATTTATATTTTCTTGTTTTATTTTAATAATAAGAACAACTACAGCTAATCTTTTTTTCCGGGTATAACTGTGAATGGTGTAACTAGGTCCCATGTATAAAGTATAAAGATGTTTGTATTTTTAATTCAGTAGTTTCTTTTGTTTGTATGTATTCAGCCATTTACTTTTTTTTTTTTGCGCAACATTGTTTTTGTGAGACCCATGTAGCTGTCCTTTAGTTTTTCTCTGTACATTAATGGCACTCAATGAATACAGTACATTTATCTCTTCTCCTATTAAGATGGAAGGAATACACAGTTACTATACCAAAAAGAATTGGCTGATGTCCAAACATTTCAGGAGGTAACATATAATCAGGAACCACTAATACTAAAGGAAGAAGTCCAAGCTGCACTGGAGGCACTGGTGAAAAACAAGGCTCTGGGAATAGATGGAACACCAGTTGAGATGTTTCAACAAATGGATGCAGCACTGGAAGTGCTCACTCATATGTGTCAAGAAATTTGGAAGACACCTACCTGGCCAACTGACTCAAAGAGATCCAAACTTATGCCTATTCCTAAGAAAGGTGATCCAATGGAACACGGAAATTATCGAACAATATCATTAATATCACATGCAAGCAAAATTTTGCTGAATATCATTCAAAAGTGGCTGCAGCAGTATATCAACTGCCATAAAGTCAAGTCAGGTTAAGAAGAGGATGTGGAACCAGGGATATCATTGCTGATATCAGATGGATCCTGGCTGAAAGCAGAGAATGCCAGAAAGATGTTTACCCTTGTTTTATTGACTATGCTAAGGCATTCGACTGTGTAGATCATAACAAATTATGGATAACATTGCAGAGAATGGGAATTCCAGAACACTTAATTGTGCTCATGAGGAATCTGTACATGGATCAAGAGACAATCATTTGAACAGAACAGGGGAATACTGCATGGTTTAAAATCAGGAAAGGTGTGCATCAAGGTTGTATCCTTTCACCATATATATTCTATCTATATGCTGAATGTATGTATGGAGAAGCTGGACTATATGAAGAAGAATGGGCAACGGGGTTGTAGGAAGACTCATTAACAACCTGCATTATGCAGATGAAACAACCTTGCTTGCTGAAGGTGAAGAGGACTTAAAGCGCTTACTGATGAAGATCAAAGACACAGCCGTCAGTATGGGGTACACCTCAACATAATGAAAAGAAAAATCCTCACAACTGGACCAATAAGCAACATCATGATTAATGGAGAAAAGACTGAAGTTGTCAAGGATTTCATCTTACTTGTATCCACAATCAACAGCCATGGAAGCAGCAGTCAAGGAATCAGAAGTCCCATTGCATTGGGCAAATCTGCTGCAAAGGACCTCTTCAAAGTATTGAAGAGCAAAGATGTCACCCTGAAGACTAAGACGTGCCTGACCCAAGCCATGGTATTTTCAATCACATCATATGCATGTGAAAGCGGGACAATGAATAAGGAAGATCAAAGAAGAGTTGATGCATTTGAGTTGTGGTGTTGGTCAAGAATATTGAATATACCATGCCAAAAGAACGAATACATCTCTCTTGGAAGAAGTACAGCCAGAATGCTCCTTAGGAGCAAGGATGACAAGACTTTGTCTCACATACTTTGAACATGTTATCAGGAGGGATCAGTTCCTGGAGAAGGACATCATGCTTGGTGAAGTAGAGAGTCAGTGAAAAAGAGGAAGACATTCAATGAGGTGGATTGGTATAGCGGCTCCAAAAATGGGCTCAAGCATAACAACAATTGTGAGGATGGAGTAGGGCCAGGTAGTGTTTTGTTCAGTTGTGCATAGGGTCTCTATGAGTAAGAACTGACTCAGTGGGACCTAACAACAACATTAACCTTTTAAATCATTTCCATCTCTTTTTTTTAATATTTCAAATAATTTTAAAGAATTGTATGCTGTTTGTGTTCATTTGTTCTAGTGACCATGTGTAATCATTAGTAATTACTAGAAAGAATCTTTTTGTAGGTTCATTGATTATCCTTATTTTCTCATCTGTGAATTCCCTGGATATGTACTTAAGATTTTATCTGCTGAGTTTTTTTTTTTTAATACAAATGATAGGTTGATAGGTAGCTAGAGATAGATAGATAGATGATAGGTAGGTAGGTAGGTAGATGATAGAGAGAGAGAGAGAGACAGATGATTGATCGACAGACAGACAGACAGATAGATAGATGTATGACATGAATCCTTTGTTATATGTTTACAAATATCTTCTTCCGAATGTGTCTAGCACTTTAAAAATAGTGGCACAAATGAAAAAAAAATTCTCTTAAAAATGTAAATTTTCTTATGGCTTTGGACTTTTTTTTAAAGAAACTGCTGCACTTTGAATCATACTGACATTTTTCTATATATGAAACTTTAGAATTTGCTTTTTTCACTCAAATTTGAAACAACTGCCAAATAGAGTGTGAGACACGCATCCATTTTTATTTTTATCCACATGTATATCCAGTTGTCCTATCATCATTCACTAAATATGGTCTTCCTTCCCACTGATTTGCAATGGCACGTCAATCATATTTCATGGTTTTGTGTAAGTGTAGGTCTATTTCTGAGGTTTCTATTATTTTCCATTGTTCTATTTTCCTATCACTGTATCAATAATACAATGTCTATTTTTAATAAATCTTGATATAAAAGGCAAAGCCTTCCACATTGGTCTTCTATATCAAAATTATTCTTAACTCTGTGCTTTTATACCTTTGAAAAATTCAGTTTCATGAACTCTATATTTTTAACTGCTTTAAATTCATAGTCTAATGTGGGAAAATTGGTTTGTTTAGTGTATTGTGTGTTTCTACTTGTGATCACTGATGAGACAGTATTGTCTAGTGTCTAAGCAGTTAGGTTCTAGAGACAGTCTACTGGTTTAAACCTACAACTCCCACCAATTACCTTTATATCAAAGGGAAAGTCACTAAATCTCCATTGTCTTGTTCATAAAATAATGACAATAATTAGGCTTACTTCATATGGTTAGTATGAACATTATATGGGCTAACGTTATTAGCCTTTGACCAGTGTCTGTAGCATAATAAGCAGTACAGAATTGATAGCCTTTATCATTTTGGTAAAGCTGTACAAGCATTTAGGTCTTCTAAAGTGGGTTTCAATTACATTTTATACTTTTCTCCATAAAGGCCTCATGCCTATTTTGTTAATTTTATTTCTTGATGCTTTTGTTGCTATTAGAAATGCACTCTTTATACATATTAAATTTTCCAAACTTTCATTGCTAGTGTTTAAGAATACAAGCTATTCTTGCTTATCAGTTTTTATACACTGTTAATTATTAAAAAAAAAAAAATTATACATTCTTTTAAATTGTAAATAATCATGGTTTAGAATAATGACAATTTTGTTTCATTTCACTTCTAATACCTTGTCTTCTTTTTTTTTTTTTTTTCATCTTACCACAATAGTTATAACAAGTAGAACTGGTCATAGCAGATATCCTGGGAATTTGTTGTTATGTGCCCACCACGCCATCAAGTTAATTCCGACTCACAGTGACCCTATAGGAATGCGTAGAACTGTCTCATAGGGTTTCCAAGGCTGTAATCTTCACAGGGTCACAATGAGTCAGAATCGACTGGACGTCAACTGATAATCTTTACAGAAGCAGACCGCCACATCTTTCTCCCTAGGAGCCCCTGCTGTATTCAAACCAGCAGACCTTTTCAGTTAGCAGCAGAGCACTTAACCCCTGTGCCACAAGGGATCCTATTCTGGGGTAGTTTCTAATGTTGCATTCAAAGATTTTCTAGAACACCACTATATGAATTTAAAAAAGTCTCTTTTAGTTCCTAAACTTATGAATACATATTTTTTAAATTTTTATTGTGCTTTAAGTGAAAGTTTACAAACCAAGTCAGTCTCTCTCACAAAAACCCACATACACCTTGCTACTACGCACTCCCAATTACTCTCCCCCTAATGAGACAGCCCACTGTCTCCCTCCACTCTCTCTTTTCGTGTCCTTTTCGCCAGCTTCTAACCCCCTCCACCATCTCATCTCCCCTCCAGGCAGGAAATGCCAACATAGTCTCAAGTGTCCACCTGTTCCAAGAAGCTGACTCCTCACCAGCATCCCTCTCCAACCCATTGTCCAGTCCAATCCACGTCTGAAGAGTTAGCTTCGGGAATGGTTCCTGTCCTGGGCCAGCAGAAGGTCTGGGGGCCATGACCACTGGGGTCCCTCTAGTCTCAGTCAGACCTTTAAATCTGGTCTTACGAAAGTTTGAGGCCTGCACCCCACTGCACTCCTGCTCCCTCAGGGGCTCTCTGTTGTGTTCCCTGTCAGGGCAGTCATCGGTTGTAGCTGGGCACCATCCACTTCTTCTGGTTTCAGGATGATGTAGTCTCTGGTTCATGTGTCCCTTTCTGTCTCTTGGGCTCGTAATCGCCTTGTGTCCTTGGTGTTCTTCATTCTCCTTTGATCCAGGTGGGTTGAGACCAATTGATGCATCTTGGATGGCCGCTCGCTAGCATTTAAGACCCCAGATGCCACTCTTCAAAGTGGGATGCAGAATGTTTTGTTAATAGATTTTATTATGCTAATTGACTTAGATGTCCCCTGAAACCATGATCCACAGCCCCCTGCCCCTGCTACACTGACCTTCGAAGCATTCAGTTTATTCAGGAAACTTCTTTGCTTTTGGTTTATTCCAATTATGCTGACCTCTCCTGTATTGTGTGCTGTCTTTCCCTTCACCTAAAGTGGTTCTTATTCACTATCTAGTTAGTGAATGCCCCTCTCCCACCCTCCCTCCCTCCCGCCTCTCTTAACCGCAAAAGAATGTTTTCTTCTCAGTTTAAACTATTTCTCAAGTTCTTATAATAGTGGTCTTATACAATATTTGTCCTTTTACAACTGACTAATTTCACTCAGCATAATGCCTTCCAGGTTCCTCCATGTTATGAAGTGTTTCACAGATTCCTCACTGTTCTTTATGGATGCGTAGTATTCCATTGTACGAATATACCACAATTTACTACACATTGATAAAGAACAGTGAGGAATCTGTGAAACACTTCATAACATGGAGGAACCTGGAAGGCATTATGCTGAGTGAAATTAGTCAGTTGTAGGGATAATTCATGGATTTTGGCCCTTTCTTCTTTTTAGATGTGTGCCTTTATTGATATAAATTGGCCTCGGAGCACTGCTTTTTGTGTCCCAAAGGTTCTGATAGGAAGTGTTTTCATCCTCATCGTATTCTATGAAATTCTTTATTCCATCCTTAATGTCTTTTATAATCCAGTCTTTTTTGGGCAAGGTATTGTTCAGTTTCCAAGTGTTTGTTTTCTTTTCCCTGCTTTTCCTGTTACTGATTTCCACTTTTATGGCCTTATGGTCAGAGAAGATGTTTGTAATATTTCAATGTTTTGGATTCTGCTAAGGCTTGCTTTATGACCTAATATTTGGTCTATTCTAGAGAATGTTCCATGTACACTAGAAAAGAAAGTATGCTTGGCTGCTGTTGGGTGGGGTGTTGTGTATACTTCTACGAGGTCAAGTTGGTTGATTGTGGCATTTAGATCTTCCGTGTCTTTATTGAGCTTCTTTCTGGATGTCCTGTCCTTCACTGAAAGTGGTGTGTTGAAGTCTTCCACTATTGTTGTGGAGCTATCTCACTTTTCAATGCTGATAGAGTTTGTTTTATGTATCTTGCAGCCCTGTCATTGGGTGCATATATATTTAATATGGTTATATCTTCTTGGTGTATTGTCCCTTTAATCGTTATATAGTGTCCTTCCTTATCCTTTCTGATGGATTTAACTTTAAAGTCTATTTTGTCACAAATTAGTATTGCCACTCCTGCTCTTTTTTGATTGTTGTTTCCTTGATATATTTTTTTCCATCCTTTGTGTCTCTAAGACTAAGGTATGTCTCTTGTGGGCAGCATATAGACAGATTGTGTTTTTTAATCCATTCTGCCACTCTCTGTCTCTTTATTGGTGCATTTAGTCCATTTACATTCAAGGTAATTATGGATAGCTATGAATTTAGTGCTATCATTTTGATGTCTTTTTTTGTGTGTTCTTGACAGTTTCTTTTTCCCACTTGATTTTATGTGCTGTGTAGATTTTCTGTATTTATTATCCTTTCCCAATATTTGTTGTTCTTGATTTTGTTTCTGCTGAGTCTGTATTTTTCCGTTGTCTTTTATTTTGATGAATAGGATAGTTTGTCTCCTTTGTGGTTATCTTATTATTTACCCCTATTTTTCTAAATTTAAAACTAAAAACTAAATTTTATTTCTTTGTATGGCCGTATCTTCCTCCCCATATGGAAGGTGTATGATTACATTTCTTAGTCACTCTTTATTATGTTCGTGTTGTCTTCTTTTATATAACAACATCACTATTACCCCCCTTTTTTTTTAATAATCTTGCTCTATTTTTTGTATTTCCCTGTCTGGGATGACTTCTGGTTGCTCTGCCCAGTGTTCTATACTTGGATTGATACCTGATATTATTGATTTTCCAGCCAAAGAACTTCCTTTAGTATTTCTTGTGGTTTTGGTTTGGTTTTTACAAATTTCCTCAACTTGCATTTATCTGGAAATGTCTTAATTTCACCTTCATATTTAGAGACAGTTTTGCTGGATATATGATTCTTGGCAGGCAATTTTTTACCTTCAATTTTTTAAATATGTTGTCCCATTGCCTTCTTGCCTGCATGGTTTCTGCAGAGTAGTCCGAGCTTCTTCTTATTGGCTCTCTTTTGTAGGCGACTTTTTGTTTATCCCTTGCCGCTCTTATAATTCTCTCTTTATCTTTGGTTTTGGCAAGTTTGATTATAACATGTCTTGGTGACTTTCTTTTAAGATCTACCTTATGTGGAGTTAGATGAGCATCTTGGATAGATATCTTCTCATCTTTCACAATATCAGGGAAGTTTTCTGCCAACAAATCTTCAACAATTTTCTCTGTATTTTCTGTTATCCCTCCCTGTTCTGGTACTCCAATCATTTGTAGGTTATTTCTCTTGCTAGAGTCCCACATGATTCTTAAGGTTTCTTCATTTTTTCTAATTCTTTTATCTGATTTTTCTTCAGGTATATTAGTGCCAAGTGATTTATCTTTGATTTCAGAAATTCTAGCTTCTACTTGCTCAATTCTGCTTCTCTTTCTATCCATGTCTAATTCTGTAATTTAACTGTTAATCTTCTGAATTTCTGATTGCTGTCTGTCTATGGATTTTTCCAGCTAATTAAACTTTTCATTATGTTCCTGAATAATCTTTCTAAATTCTTCAGCTTCTTTATCTGTGTGTTCCTTGGCTTGTTCTGCATATTGACTCATTTCCTTCCTGATGTCTTGAAGGTTTCTGTATATTAAGCTTTTGTATTCTGCATCTGGTAATTCCAGGAATACACTTTCATCTAGAAGATCCCTGGATTCTTTGTTTTGAGAGCTTGTGCAGGTGATCATGGTCTGTTTCTTTATGTGACTTGATATCGACTGTCATCTCCAAGCTATCTATAAGTTATTGTATTAGTTTATGCTTACTTACTGTGTCATACCTGCTTGTTTTGTTTTGTTTTGGTATACCCCTGTGGGTTGCTTGAGTGAGCTAGCTTGATTATTTTCACCTTTGGAGCTCTGGTGTCCTGTCCCCAGCTGGCTAGAGCTGTTATCATGTATATCAGTCTAGGAGTACATTCAGTTTTCTTATATGAATTCAGCTCAGGTTTCCAGGTAGCTGATATCAAGTGTGTGGTACAGGCTCTGTCCTACAATCTTAGAGGGGCAGGGGTGATTGGCATATATACCGGTATCTGATTGCAGCAGGGGGTCATGCTCTGAACAAGGCAGGGGGCTGAGAACTGACCCCCAAGTTTCTCTGAGGAAAACACGTCTCTGTTCCCTAGAGCATGCTGGTGGTCGGTTTCTGCAGAGGGACCATGGACACCCAAAGTTTTTGGTTGTAATGACTGGGAGGTACCAGTTATCTTTGGACCCCTGTCGTGGGTGGCTGGGTGACCTGAGTGGAGCTACTAGTCCTAAGGTCCCTGATGTGGGTAGGTGAGGACCTTGTTTAATAGGCAAAATGGTGTCAAATGTCAAACACCCACCTCTCCACCACACAGCTGAAATGGTTGGAGTTTGCCAACAGGGGCCTAGTCTCCCAAAATAGGCCCACACAGGTCCATGCAGAAGGGAAAGGTGCTCAAGGTCCATGGATGGTTTATGCCTGGACAGGAGCCACTTCTGTCCTGAGCCCCCCCAGACAATGGAGTTAGCAAATTATATTTCCCCACCAATTGCAAAATTTTTCCTTCCCCAAGGTCAGGAGGATGGCTCTATGTGCTCACCAGGGTCTATCTCAGGCCTAGGGATTCAGCCACTGAAGCCAGCTTGCGGGGGGCACATGGTAAAATATACACAAGTACTTAGCTTTTGCGGAGAGCTCTGTCCTTCTCAGGTTCTGTAGGTGTGAGTGGGCTGTATGGGTGGCTGCTTCTCCCTGAGGAAACTGCATCCAAATGCTAGTACCAGCCTGCTGCCACTGGTGCTGCTGCTCTGGGAATGGTGCCTGAGGGCTCCCCGCAATTCAGGTCTGGTAACTCCTCTCCACTTCTGAACTGTCTCTTCCTCCCCTACCCCTCAGTTCATTGTCTAAGCTTGCCTTGATGCTCAGGGCTCCCAGCTTGTCACAAATATACTTGTTTCACTTGTTTTTTTGGGTCTTTGTTGTAAAGAGGAAGCATCTGTCTATTCCACCATCTTGGCTCCACCTCTCCTCATGAATATTTTTTAATGATTTTTCTTCATCTATTGATAATAATCGTATGATTTTTACTGATAATGTCTTATTGTGGTAAGTTACTTAAGTAGATTTTCTGATGGAAAACCATCTTAACATTCTTAGAACAACTTGGACATAATATTCATTTTAATGATATAATTGTGCTGATTTTACCTTGCCAATATTTTATATAGGATTTTTACATCTATGTCCATGAGTGAGATTGGTCTGTGATTATTTACGTTACAGACTTTTTAAAGATTTTGTGTGAAAGTTTTACTGTGCCCATTAAATAAGTTAAGAGGTTTTTCATCTTTTTCTATCCTCTGGAAGGGTTTATGTTAGCTTGGAATCTTATGATTTTTCAGTGTTTGAAGTTTGTGTGCTTGTAAGTAGTCTTTTAAATTGAATTATGTCACTAGTTGTAAATCATTTCAAGTTTGCTAATGCTTCTCGATTCCATTTTGATAGATTTATCTTCCTAAGAAATTAGCCATAATTTCTTCCTAAGATTTCAAATTTTGTGGCATGAAATTGTTCATAACATTTTTTTTAACTCTGTTGTATCTGAGGTCATGTTCCATTTTCATTGCTTTCCTTTTCATTTCATTCTTTTTATGTTTAATCAGTCTTGACAAAAATGTTTTCAATTTTGCTAGTATTTCAACCAATTTTTTGCTTTATAAATTCTTTCTATTACATATTTCAATAATTTCTTCTATTTATTTTTTCTGACTTCTAGTTTTGTTTTTTGGATTTGTTTTGTTTTGATTTATTCTGTTATTCCTATTTTCAATCCTTATGACAGACAATTAAATCATTAATTTTTAACAATTTTTCCCTAATTAAAAAAAAACCCTAATATAAGCAGTTAGTCATATAAGTTGCCTTCTGAGTACAATTTATTCAATCTATATACTGAACAAATAATCAGAGAAGTCAAACTATATGAAGAACATGGCATCAGGATTGGAGGGCAATTCATTAACAATCTGAGATATGCTGGCGACACAACCTTGCTTGCCAAAAGTAAAGATGACTCGAAGCACTTACTGATAAAGGTCAAAGACTACAGCCTTCAGTAGGAATTACATCTGAACGTAAAGAAAATTAAAATCATTACAGCTGGACCAAAAAGCAACATCACGATAAATAACAAAGAAATTGAAGTTGATAAGGATTTCATTCTTCTTGTATTAATAAGAAACTTCCATGAAATCAGTAGTCAACAAATAAAATGATACATTGCATTGGGCAAATCTGCAGCAAAAGACCACTTTAAATTGTTAAAAAGTAAAGATGCTTCTATGATGACTAAAGTGAGCCTCACCCAAGCCACAATTTTTTCCATTACCTCATATGTATGTGAAAGCTGCACAATGAATAAGGAAGACTGAAGAAGGACTGACGTATTCGAATTGTAGTGTTGGCAAAAACTATTGAATACACCATTGACTGCCAAAAGAACAAAAAACTGTCCTGCAGGAAGTACAGCCAGAATGCTCCTTACAAGAAAGGGTGGCAAGATTTCATCTTGCTTACTTTGGACACATCATCAGGAAAGACCAGCCTCTGAAGAGGACATGAGCTTGGTAGAGGATCAGCAGAGAAGAAGGACACCCTTAGCCAGATAGATTGACACAGGGGCTGCAACAGGGGCTCAAACAAGCAACAATTGTGAGCATGGCAATGTTTTGTTCTGTTATGCATAAGATCTCTATAAGCCGGAGTTAACTTGATGGCCCCTAACAACTTAACAACATTCCATAAATCTGCATATGCAGTATTTTTACTACTCTTCAGTTCTAAATATTCACTAATTTCAATTATTAATCAGACTTTGATTCAAGAGTCACTTAGAAGTTTAGTTCCCCGCCCCCGCCCCCCACTAAAGTATAGGTTTTTGCTTGTTTATTTTGTTAAATTCTAATATAATTATTGTGGTCAAATGTGTTCTGTTCTATATGATGAGAAGAATTAGAAATTCATGGAGACTAGGTTCATGGCCTAATCTGTGGTCGGTTTCTTAATTTATATGAAATTAAGGGAGAAAATGTGTATTCTTTGTTGCTAGGAGCAAGGTTCTAACTTACTACTTATTTTGCTCAAGTATTTTATTGCCTTGCAATTAATGTCTGTTTGATTTATCAATAACTGATATAGATGGCTAAATTTTCCCACTATGATGTTGCTTTTGTCAATTTCTTCTTATAAGTTTGTCAATATTTTGCTTTCTGTCTTTTAAAACTAGTCAATTGAGGGTAAATTTTTATTTTAAATTGGCTTATCTTCCTGCTTAATTGTAGTTTTTATCATATAGGGATTCTATTCTTTTTTTAGTATATCTCTTTTAAATAGTATTTGTCCAGATTTGTTTTCTAGCCATCATGACAATCAAATCAAACTTCAATCTTCCATGTTGTTTGGTCAGTATTTTAGGTCTACCAAATTATTCATATAAAGCCAAAACCAAACCCACTGCCATTGAGTTGATTCCAACTCATATTGACCTTATTTTCAGAGTAGAAGCCCTACACGATTTCAAGGAGTGGCTGGTGGATTTGAACTGCTGAGCTTTTTGACTAGTAGCCAAGCTCTTAACCACTGTACCACCAGGGCTTCAATTATTCATGTAACATTTTCACCTTTTACACTGTTGAAATATCCTTTGTATTATAAGAAAAGAAACACATTTTTCACATTACGAAGTTACTTTTGTATAAATATATGTTTAAACAAGATTGTTGTTTCTGCTATTAAAATGTTTTTTATCAAATATATTTATTTCTATGGTCTACAAATTTCTAATATAAATATATTAAAAATGTCCCAAAGTAATTAAGCTTGAGCTAATTTTTTAATATTTCTATAAAATTTTATTTAATAATAGAATTACTTAAAAATATAAATGCTATATTATTGGGTGGGAAAAGATTTTGACCATTATATCATCTTTGAGGATTTGGTCAAGATTTATGATGATTAATAGGATGAGAATCTATAATCAGTAATGAATATTGCATATTATTCAAGTTAGTTAAGACAGTTACACATATCACATATAAGGTTTATGCAGTTTGGCTTCCACCTTGCACATTTTCCTAATATATGTATTTTAAGCTGGGTTCTCTAGAGAAGTAAAACCAGTGAAGTGCATATATATATGTGTGTGTGTGTGTGTGTGTGTATGTATGTGTAAAGAGATTTACCTCAAGGAAATGGCTCATGCAGTTGTGGAGGTTGGCAAGTCCCAAATCCATGGGTCAGGCATCAGGCTGGAGGCTTCTCCTGACTCATGTGGTTATAGGGGCTGATGAATGCAAAATTGGCAGATCAGGTGGCAGGTTGCTGGCCCACGGGGCTGCGGAAGCTGGCGAATCCCAAAGTTAGCAGGTCAGATGGCAGGCTGCTGGCTCAAGTCCCAAAAAGTGTAGGTCAGATGATGATGAGCTGGATGCAGGATCCAGATCAAGGGAGAGCCTTGCCAGAGCATTCATATGTATTGGATACAGGTCACTACCCCCCAGAAACTCCTCTCTTATCAGATACTTGAGTAAGGATGTGACTTGAATAAGGGCGACTTGAGTCACATCCTCTTGGAAGGGTGCGACTCATGATACGCCCTACACTAACCCTCCCTCATTATCATTTTCTGTGTTTCAGTATATTGTTTTGAGTCCCAGGATATTTTCCAAATACTTTCTAGGTAATACGCATTGTACTAGATTATTTGGAAACTAGAGAAAAATAAAAATAATCATCCCTGACCTCAAGGGCTTCTTAACTACTTGGACAGGTAGAAAACATCCATGAGGCTTCCTGGGAAAAATGAAGACTCTATGTTTAAATGATTATCCTGAGTGGGCATGTGTTCCAAATATATTAAATGATATGATTCATCTGGTATCTCTCACTTTTCCCATATTAAAATACATTGCTCATGGGGAACCTGTCTTATTCATGATCAATCATGAGGCTTTTGTCAAAAAAAGCTAGTGCATTAACATCAAGACATAAATGAAAACAAAATAATTATATACAATGAAATTTTCAAAGTATTTTTTAAAGTAAAAAAGACAGTCATTTATTGCCTCTATTATATAACCATACAGTTACTGTTAAAATTACATATCATTTGACTGAATAAGGCAAAACATTTATTTGATTCCACATAAGAATTAATCTCAGACTTCAATGTCCAATCAAATTATAAACCGTTTCAGAACAAGATTAAAATCCATTTTAGTAAGATTGGTTTTCTAAGGTCTTTTAGCTAGATTTTTACTAACATTTGAAAATTTACCTGCACAGAGCAAATGTGCTTTTTTTATTTTATTTTGCTTTATTTCCAGCTTTGATATTTGGACAAAATGTTAGGGTTCAATTGTGAATAACAAGCTACACTAGCTATTATTCTTGTCTTTGGTAGCCAAAAGATTAGGAACTGAATATTCTGTGCATATAGGTCTCAGATCTCTATAATATCAAATCATTTCTATTATTTTGTCCACAGCATTCAATCTCAGTTCTTATTATCAAGACCAAATGTACATAAAGAATAAACTTGTTACTATCCAAAACAAAACAGGGATGAGGTCACTCCTTTGCTTTTACTCCCTAAACACCTTAGGAATTGAAATAAACAGAAAATTGCCATAGTTGGTTCCCAGACATACCATTAGAGCTTACCATAATCTCATTCCTTATGCTTGCTGTGGTGGGGGTGGTGAGCATAGAATCCATCCTCCAGCACTCTCTGTCACCTGTGTTCCAATGGAAACACACTAAGATAATGGAAAGGACAAAGAAGAAAATGAGTTAATAAGAAATAAATGTGTTCTTCACCAATTACCATGTTTTTTTGGTCATCACTGCATATTTTGACTTACTGACTAATTGTGTAATAGTACTTAATAAGAATCAAATAGTCTCTATATACTATCACTATAACTACAGTGAATGTATTAGGTAGTTTTACTTTGTAAGGAACAATCCAAAATATATTTTACTTGACTATTTTCATATTTATAACTTTTTTCCTAATCACTTCTCTTGGTCCTGAATTTCCTAAAAATCACCTTCTACTCACCAATATCTGTACCCTTGGTAAGTTTCTTTCTTTTATGTGCAATTTCTGTGATTTAATTTTAAAAAATGCTAAAATTGAGCATTGATAGCTGTTTACATGACATCAAAATTTGACTACAGGGTATGTTTCTATGGGAAGGGCCAATTACAAAACTGGGTATGCTACAAAGTATTGAGAAGGGGCAGGATAACTGGCATATACCCCTGTCTACAAAGCCAAGACTATGAAAACAAGAAAAAGGAGACAAGAGTATAATAAAGAAAGGGAACAAATTTAAGTGATCATATCTTTAACTTGGTTGCCTGTTGAACCAAAAACTTTTGATTAGGAATTTCTCTATATTTCTGAGGGAAAGTAGAATTGGAAGTAGATAATAGACAAAATTGGAAACCCCTAATTATTTTAATTCAAAAGTGGTTGCAGCAGGACATTGACAGGGAACTACCAGAAATTCAAGCCAGATTTAGAAGAGAATGTGGAGCCTGGGATATCATTGTGGGTGTCAAATGGATCATGGCTGAAAGTAGAGAATACCAGAAAGATGTCTACCTGTGTTTTATTGACTATGCAAAGTCATTCAACTGTGTGGATCATAAAAATTATGGACATCGTGAAGAATGAGAATTCCAGAACACTTAATTGTGCTCATGAGGAACCTGTAAGAGGCAGTGATTCAAATAGAACAAAAGGGTACTCTGTGGTTTAAAGTCAGGAAAAGTATGCATCAGGGTTGTGGTCTTTCACCATAACTATTCAATCTGTATTTTGAGCAAATAATCTGAGACACTGGACTATACGAAGAAGGAAGTGGCATCAGGATTGAATGAAGACTCATTAATAACCTGCATTGTGCAGATGACACAACCTTGCTGAACCTTCTTCCTGAAAGTGAAGAGGACTGGAAGTACTTATTGATGAAGCTCAAAGACCACAGTCTTCCGTATGGATTACACCTCAGCATAAAGAAAACAAAAATTGTGCTTGCTTCAGCACCACATATACTAAAAAAATTGGAATAATACAGAGAAGATTAGCATGGACCCTGAACAAGGATGGCATGCAAATTTGTGAAGTGTTCCAGATTCTTTTCAAGGGACATAGTAGCAGGGCCAGGGGTATGGGGACCACGGTTTTGGGGGACATCTAGGTCAATTGGCATAACAAAATTCTTTAAGAAAATATTCTGCATCCCACTTCGGTAAGTGGCATCTGGGGTCTTAAAAGCTAGCTAGCAACCATCTAAAATGCATCAATTGGTCCCAACCCACCTGGAGCAAAGGAGAATGAAGAACACCAAAGAGACAAGGAAAATATTAGTCCAAAAGACAAAAAGGTCCACATAAACCAGAGACTACGTCAGCCTGAGAGCAGAAGAACTAGATGGTGCCTGGCTACCACCAAAGACAGCTCAGTCAGGGAACACAACAGAAAGTCCCTGATGGAGCAAGAGAAAAGTCGGGTGCAAAATTCAAATTCTAGTAGAAAGGGAATAGGGGAAGATGGAGCAGTCAGACACTTTCAGTGGTTCCTCTTACAACAAAGACACACAAAAAAAGTGAATCGATTTTATATATGACAAACTAAGAGCCCTAAACATCAAAGGCAAAGTTAAGAAATCACACAGAATGGAAGAGGGAGGGAGAGTCAGTTCTAAAGCAGTGAAGAGGTGCCAGAAATGATTTGGTGGAAACCGGTGCCTCGCAGGTCCGATCCCCTGACGCAACTGTGACAGGGCTGGTGGTAGCGTTCGGGATGTGTTTTACACGGTGAGTGAGAGCGAGCTGCACAAAGTCTACTCACTCCTCTGGAATCAGTGAAGAACAGCTCTGTTAGCAGAAGATAACTATTTGAGTCTAATTTATGGTTTGGACAAAAAGCACCCCTTTCAAAAGAACTCTCTTCCATTTATCTGGTCCCCCTTTCCTCTGTTCCAGCCCCTTGAGCCAGCATCAGTGGCAGTCACTTCCCCAGGGCCTGAGATAGGTTCTGCTGCATTCCCTGAGCCATTCTCCAAGCCTTGGAGAAGGAATAAACTAACAAATGGGGAAAAAATAATCTGCTGGCTCCCGTAAACTGGGAACTCACTGTAGAAGCAGCACCTTTGCCTGGGCACAGCCAAAAGTGGTCCATGGACTTTGAATGTCTTTCACCCATGCAAGGACCTGTGTGGGCCCATTTCAACAGCTTAGGAAACCCTGGTTGCACAGTGGTTAAGTGCTACAGCTGCTAACCGAAGGGTCGGCAGTTCGAATCTGCCAGGCTCTCCTTGGAAACTCTATGGAGCAGTTCTACTCCATCGTATGGGGTACCTATGAGTCAGAGTCAACTCAACAGCACTGGGTTTTTTGGGTTAGGCCCTCCTTGGCACAGTGCAGTGGTGTATGTGCCTGAGGTTTTTCAATTGTTTTAGCTGTGTGGTGGAGAGGTGGATTTCTGATGTTTGACACCACTCTGTCTAAAAAGAAGGGTCCTTACTTATCCACATCAGAGGCCTGAGGACTGGTGGCTCCACCCATGACTTCTAGCCAGATGCAACAGGGGTCCAAAGATAAGTGGTGCCTCCCAGTCCTTACAGCCAAAAGAGTCAGGTGCCCATGGTCCAGCTGCAGAGCACACACCTGTGCACTCTAGGAAACAGGGGCACACTTTCCTCAAAAACACTCAGGGGATAGTTGTCAGTCCTCTGTCTTGCTCACAGAGTGACCCGTTGCTGCAGCTAGATATGGGTGCCTACACCAATCACCCTTGCTTCTCTGAGACTATACATGAGAACCTGCATCACGGGCTTGGTGACTGACTATCTGGTCACCTGAACTGAATCCATATAAAAACAGTGAATGGAGTCCTGGGCTAATATACCTGGTAACAGCTCTAGTTATCTGGTAACAGGACGTTAGAACTTCAAAAGCATCAACAATCAAGATAGCTCACTCAAATGGCCTACATGAGCATATCAAACGAAACAAGGCAAAGATAGCAGAATAGCCAGACACTTTCTGCAATTCCCTCTTCCAACAAAGAACCAAAAAAAACAAGTGAAATGATTATATTTATGACAACCTAGGAGCCCTGAACATCAAAGGCAAAGTTAGGAAATGGATTCAGCAGCAGAGGGAGAGAGAGATGGTTCAAAAGAGGAGAGGAGTTGCCTGACCTGAATCACTGGGATCCCTTAAGCACCATTCCCCGGAGTGGCCGTGGCAGACTGGTAGTAGCATTTGCCTGCAGTTTCCACAGGGAGAAGCAGCCAGTCACACAGCCTACTCACACCTCTGGAACCAGAGAAGAATGGAGCTCCCAGCAAAAGCTAAGTACGTGCATATATTTTACCATGCCCACCACCCCCAAGCTGGTTTCAGTGGCTGTTGATTTCCCTGGGCCTGATATAGGCCCTGTTGAGTGCCTGGAGCCATCCTCCCAGCCTTGGGGAGGGAATAAATTCATAATTGGGGGAAAAGATAATTTGTCAGCTCCACTAACCTGGGGAGCTCAAGACAGAAGCGGCTTCTGTCCAGGCATAAAGAGTCCATGGACTTTGAATAACTTTTCCCACTGCATGGACCTTTGAGGGCTTATTTCAGGAGAATAGGCCCTTGTTGGCAGACTACAACTGTTTCAGCTGTGCGGTGGAGAGGTGGGTGTTTGATGTTTGACACCACTTTCCCTATTAAAGAGGGTCCTCCATACCCCACATCAGGGGCCTAAGGACTGGTGGATCCACGCAGGTCACCCAGCCACCTGCGACAGAGGTCCAAAGATAACCGGTACCTTCCAGTCCTTACAACCAAAAGCATTGGGTGCCCATGGTCCATCTGTAAAACCCACCCGCCTGTGCACTTTGGAGATGGTTGTCAGCTCCCTGCCTTGTTCAGAGTGTGACCCCCTGCTGCAACCAGATACCAGTACCTACACCAATCACCCCAGCCCCTCTAAGACTGTAGGACAGAGCCTGTATCACATTTTTGATGATCAGCTACCTGGACACCTAAACTGAATTCATACAAGAAAAGTGAATGAACTCCTAGACTAATATACTTGATAACAGCTCTAGCCATCTGGTGACAGGACGTCAGAGCAACAAAGACAAAAATAATCAAGCTAGCTCACTCAAGAAACCCATGTGGGCATGCCAAAACAAAACAAAGCAAGAAGCTAGGATGCAGTAAGCAAACATAAACTAATATAATAACATATAGATGACTCAGAGACAACAGTCAATACCAAGGAACACAAAGAAACAGACCATGATCACCTCAACAAGCTCTCAAAACAAAGAATCAATGAATCTTCTGGATGAAGGTACTTTCCTAGAATTACCAGATGTGGAATTCAAAAGATTAACAAACAGAACTCTTTAAGACATCAGAAATGAAATAAGAAAGGAAGTCAGGCAATACTCAGAACAAGCCAAGGCACACACACATAAAGTAGTTGAAGAAATTAAAAAGGTTATTCAAGAGTGTAACAAAAAATTTAATAAGCTGCAAGAATCCATAGAGAGAGAGCTATCAGAAATTCAGAAGATTAACAATAAAATTACAAAATTAGACAACTCTACAGAAAGTCAGAGGAGCAGAATTGAGCAAGTGGAAGGCAGAATTCATGAACTTGAATATAAAGCATTTGCCACTAATATATTTGAAGAAAAATCAGATAAAAGAATTTTTAAAAATGAAGAATCCTTAAGAATCATATGGGACTCTATCAACAGAAATAACTTATGAGTGATTTGAGTACCAGAACAGAGAGGGATAACAGAAAATACAGAGAGAATTGTTGAAGATTTTTTGGCAGAAAACTTCCCTGTTATACTGAAAGATGAGAAGACATCTATCCAAGATGCTCATTGAACTCCACATAAGGTAGACTTTAAAAGAAAGCCACCAAGACATATTATAATCAAACTCTCCAAAACCAAAGATAAAGAGAGAATTTTAAGAGCACTAGGGATAAACAAAAAGTCATCTACAAAGGAGACTCAATAAGAATAAGCCTGGACAACTCAGCAGAAACTAGGCGAGAAGGTAACGCGAGGACTTACATAAAGCATTGAAGGAAAAAAAAAAAAATTGGAAGCTAAGATCATATATCCAGCAAAAGTATCTCTCAAATATGAAGGTAAAGTTAGGACATTTCCAGATAAACAGAAGTTTAGGGAATTCACAAAAATCAAACCAAAACTATAAGAAATACTAAGGGAGTTCTTTGGTTAGAAAGTCAATAACATCAGGTATCAACTCAAGACTAGAACACTGGACAGAGCAATCAGATGTCAACCCAGACAGGAAAATCACAAAAACAAATCAAGATTTAAAAAAACACTCAAAACAGGGAAAAGGAAATGTTATTACATAAAAGAAGACAACATTAAAACAATAAAGAGGGACTAAGAAATGTAGTCATAGATCTTTCATATGGAGAGAAAGACAAAGAAATAAAAGTTAGCATTAAATTCAGAAACATGGGGTAAATATTAAGGTAACCACAAAGGAGACCAAATAAAGTACAAGGAAAAATAGAGACTCAGAAGAAACAAAATAAAAAACAATAAATATGAGGAAAAGACAATATATAAAGGTAATATACTCAGCACAAAAAATTAAGTGGGAAAAAGAAACTGTCAACAACACACAGAAAAAGACATCAAAATGACAGCACTAAATTCATACTTATGCATAATTATGCAGAATGTTAATGGACTAAATGCACCAAAAAAGAGACAGGGAGTGGCAGAATGGATTAAAAAATAGGACCCATCTACCTGCTACCTAAAAGAGACACATCTGAGACTTAGAGACACATACTAAAGCTCGAGGGATGGAAAAAAGTATATCAAGCAAACAACAATCAAAAAGAGCAGGAGTGGCAATATTAATTTCTGACGACATAGACTTTAAAGTTAAATCCACCACAAAGGATAAGTAAGGACACTATATAATGATTAAAGGGACAATAAACCAGGAGGCTATAACCATATTAAATTTTTATGCATCCAGTGACAGGGCTGCAAGATACATAAAACAAACTCTATCAGCATTGAAAAGTGAGATAGAAAGCTTCACAATAATGGTAGGAAATGTCAACACACCACTTTCAGTGAAGAACAGGACATCCAGAATGATGCTGAATGAAGACACTGAAAATCTAAATGCCACAATCCACAGACTTGACTGCATAGGCATATACAGAACACTCCACCCAAAAGCAGTCAAGTATACTTTTTTTTTCTAGTGCACATGGGACGTTCTCTAGAATAGATGACATATTAGGTCATAAAGTAAGCCTTACCAGAATTTAAAACATTGAAATATTCCAAAGCACCTTCTCTGACCATAAGGCCATAAAAGTGAAAATCAATGACAGAAAAAGCAAGGAAAAGAAATCAAACACTTGAAAACTGAACAATACCCTGCTCAAAAAAGACTGGGCTATAGAAAATATTAAGGAGGGAATAAAGAAATTCATAGAATTCAATGAGAATGAAAACACTTCGTATCAGATCCTTTGGGACACAGTGAAAGTGGTGCTCAGCAGTCAATTTATATCAATAAATACACAAAAACAAAAAGAAGAAAGGGCCAAAATCAAAGAATTATCCCTACAACTTGAACAAATAGAAAGGGAACAAAGAAAGAAACCCTCAGGCACCAAGAAAGCAAATAATAAATTTAGAGCAGAATTAAATGAAATACAAAACAGAAAAACAATTGAAAGAATTAACAAGACCAAAAGCTTTTTCTTTGAAAAAAAAATTAATAAAATTGATAAACCATTGGCCAAACTGACAAAAGAAAAACAGGAAAGGAAGCAAATAACCGAAATAAACCAAACCCAGTGCTGTCAAGTTGATTCTGACTCATAGCAATAGGATCAGTATGAAACCCAAATAAGAAATGAGATATTACAACAGACCCAACTGAAATTAAAGAATCATATCAGATTACGATGAAAAATTGTACTCTAACAAATTTGGAAACCTAGAAGAAATGGATGAATTCCTAGAAATACACTATCTGCCTAAACTAACACAAACAGATCTAGAACAACTAAATAGACCCATAACAAAAGAAGAAATTGAAAAGATAATAAAAAAACTCTCAACAAAAAAAAAAGCCCTGGCCCGGACGGCTTCACTGCAGAGTTCTGCCAAACTTTCAGATGAAAGTTAACACCACTACTACTAAAGGTTGTTCAGAGCATAGAAAAGGACATAATACTCCCAAACACATTCTATGAAGTCAGCGTATCCCTGATACCAAAACCAGGTAAAGATGCTAAAAAGAAAATTACAGACCTATATCGCTCATGAACTTAGATGCAAAAATCCTAAACAAAATTCTAGCCAAGAGAATTAAAAAACATATCAAAAAAGCAATTCACCATGACCAAGTGAGATTCATACCAGGTATGCAAGGATGTTTCCACATTAGAAAAACAATTAATATAATCCATCACATAAATAAAACAAAAGGCAAGAATCACATGATTTTATCAATTGATGCAGAAAAGGCATTTGACAAAGTTCAGCACCCATTCATGACAAAAATTCACAGCAAACTAGGAATTGAAGGAAAATTCCTCAACATAATAAAGGGCATTTATACAAAGCCAACAGCCAACATCATCCTGAATGGAGAGAGCATGAGAGCATTCCCCTTGAGATCAGGAATGAGACAAGGATGCCCTTTACCATCACTCTTATTCAACATTGTGCTGGAAGTCCTAGCCAGAGCAATTAGGCTAGAAAAAGAAATAAAGGGCATCTAGATGGTTAAGGAAAAATTAAAAGTATCTCTATTTGCAGATGGCATGATCTTATACACAGAAAACCCTAAAGAATCCCCAAGAAACTTCTGAAACTAATAGAAGGGTTCAGCAGAGAATCAGGATACAAAATAAGCATATGAAAATCAGTTGTATTCCTCTACACCAAAAAAGACACCTTCGAAGAGGAAATCACAAGTCAATACCATTTACATAGCCCCCAAGAAGATAAAATGCTTAACAATAAATCTTACCAGAAATGTAAAAGACTTATACAAAGAAAACTGCAAAGCGGTACTGCAAAAAACCAAAAAGGACCTAATTAAGTGGAAAAACATGCCTTGTTCATGGATAGGAAAACTTAACATTGTAAAAATGTCTATTATACAAAAAACGATCTACCGGTACAATGCAATTCTGATCCAAATTCCAATGCCATTCTTTAATGAGATGGAGAAACAAATCACCAATTTCATATGGAAGGGAAAGAGACCTCAGATAAGTAAAGCACTACTGAAAAAAAAGAACAAAGTTGGAGGCCTCACTCTACCTGATTTTAGAACCTATTATACCACCACAGTAGGCAAAACAGCCTGGTACTAGTACAACAACAGATACATAGGCCAATGGAACAGAATTGAGAATCCACATATAAATCCAACCACATGTGAGCAGCTGATATTTGACAAATGCTCAAAGTCAGTTAAATGGAGAAAAGATAGTCTTTTTTAACAAACTTTGCTGGCATAACTGGATATCCACCTGCAAAAAAAAAAAAAAGAAAGAAAGAAACAAGACTTATACCTCACACCATGCACAAAAACGAACTTGAAATGTATCGAAGAGGTAAATATAAAATCTAAAATGATAAAGATCATGGAAGAAAAAGTTGGGACAATGCTAAGTGCCATAATACATGGCATAAACAGTAGACAAAACATTACTAACAATGCAGAAGAGAAACTAGATAACTGGGAGCTCCTAAAAATTAAACACCTATGCTTAACCGAAGACTTCACCAGAACAGTACAAAGACTACCTACAGACTAGAAAAAAGATTTAGCTGTGACATTTCCGATCAGTGTCTGATCTCTAAAATCTACATGATACTCTCAAAAACTCAACTACAAAAAGACAACACAATAAAAAAAATTGGCAAAGGGTATGAACAGGCACTTCACTAAAGAAGACTTTCAGGTAGCTAACAGATATATGAGGAAAGGCTCACGATTATTAGCCATTAGAGAAATGCAAATCAAAACTACAATGAGATTCCATCCCACTCCAACAAGGCTGGCATTAATTCAAAAAACACAAAATAATAAATATTGGAGAGGTCGTTGAGAGACTGGAACACTTTTACACTGCTGATGGGAATGTAAAATGGTACAAATGTTTGGAAATCGATTTGGCCCTTCCTTAAAAAGCTAGAAATGGAACTACCATAGGATCCAGCAATCCCAGTCCTTGGAATATATCCTAGAGAAATAAGAGCCTTTATAGGAACAAATATATGCACACCCATGTTCATTGCAGCACTGTTTACAATAACAAAAAGATAGATGCAACCAAGGTGCCCATCAACGGATGAATGGATAAATTATGGTACATTCACACAATGGAATACCACACATTGATAAAGAACAATGATGAATCTGTGAGTCATTTCATAACATGGAGGAATCTGGAAGGCATTATGCTGAGTGAAATAAGTCAGTTGCAAAAGGACAAATCTTGTATAAGACCACTATTATAAGAACTCAGGAAATAATTTAAACAGAGAAGAAAACATTCTTCGATGGTTACAAGAAAGGGAAGGGAGGGAGGGAGGGAGAGCAGTATTCACTAATTCGAGAGGTGATAACTTTATTTTAGGTGAAATGAAAGACAACACACAGTACAGAAGAGGTCAGCACACCTGGACTAAACCAAAAGCAAAGAAGTTTCCTGAATAAACTGAATGCTTTGAAGCCCAGTGTAGCAGGGATGGAGGTTGGGGGACCATGGTTTCAGGGGACATCTAATTCAATTGGCATAATAAAATCTATTAAGAAAACATTCTGCATCCCACATTGGAGAGTGGCATGTGGGGTCTTAAACGCTACCAAGGGGCCATCTGAGATGCATCAAGTGGTCTCACCCCACCTGGAGCAAAGGATAATGAAGAACACGAAAAACACAAGGGAATTATGACCCTGAGAGAAAGGGCCACGTAAACCAGAGACTACATCAGTCTGAGACCAGAAGAAATAGATGGTGCCTGGCTACAACTGATGACTTCCCTGACAGAGAACATAATAGAGAACCCCTGAGGGAGCAGGAGAGCAGTGGGATGCAGACCCCAAATTCTCATAAAAAGACCAGACTTAATGCTCTGACTGAGACTAGAAGGACCCCAGTGGTCATGGTGCCCAGATCTTCTGTTATCCCAAGACAGGAACCATTCCCAAAGTCAACTCTGCAGACAGGGATTGGACTAGACAATTGTACAGAAAATGATTCTGGTGAATAATGAGCTTCTTGGATCAAGTAGACACGTGAGACTATGTTTGCATCTCCTATCTGGAGAGAGATGAGAGGGCAGAGGGTTCAGAAGCTGATGGAATGAACAAGAAAAGAGGCAGTGGAGGGAAGGAGTGTGCTGTCTCATTAGGGGGAGAGCAATTAGGAGTATATAGCAAGGTGTACATAAATTTTTGTTTGAGAGACTGACTTGATTTTTAAACTTTCACTTAAAGCACAATAAAAATTACCAAAAAAAAAAAAAAATGAGGTTCAAAAGTGAACAACAAAAAAATAGCAAGAAGCTAGTACACCATAAGCAAACATAAAATAAAATAAGAGAATAACTTACAGATGGCACGGAGACAACAGTCAATACCAAATCACATAAAGAATCAGATCATGATCGCTTCCACAAGCTCCCAAAACAAAGATTCAAGGAATCTTGTGGATGAAGAGATATTCCCAGAATTACCAGATGTAGATTACAAAAGATTAATATACAGAATTCTTCAAGAGATCAGGAAGATCATACAAAATGCAGAACAAGCCAAGGAAAACACAGATAAAGCAGTCAAAGAAATTAAGAAGATTTTTCAAGTGCACAATGACATATTTAATAGGATGAAAGAATGCATAGAGAGACAGCAATCAGAAATTCAGGAGATTAACAATAAAATTTCAGAATTAGACAACTCAATAGAAAGCCTGAGGAGCAGAACTGAGGGTGTGGATGTCAGAAGTACTGAGATTGAAGATAAAACACTAGGCACCAATATATTCAAAGAAAAATAAAACAATTAAAAAATGAAGAAACTTTAGGAACTGTATCAAGAGAAATAACCTACAAGTGATTGGAGTACCAGAACAGGGAGGGAGAACAGAAAATACACAGAGAATTATGGAATATTTGTCGGCAAATTTTGCCTGATGCCATGAAAGATGAGAAGATATCTATTTAAGATGCTCATTAAACCCCACACAAGGTAGATCTCAAAAGAAAGTCACCAAGACATATTGTAATTAAACTTACCAAAACCAAAGATAAAGAGAATTTTAATAGTGGCTAGGGATAAACAAGAAGCCACATACAAAGACAGTCAGTAAGTTCAGACTGCTCAGCAGAAATCAGAAATCATGCAGGCAAGAAGGCAATGGGATGACAAAGATAAAACCTTGAAAGAAAAAAACTGCCAGCCAAGAATTATATATCCAGAAAAACTGCCTCTCAAATACCAAAACCACCAAATCCAGTGCCATGAGGTCCATTCGGACTCATAGCAACACTATAGGACAGGGTCCAACTGCCCCATAGAATTTCCAAGGAGCACCTGGTGGATTCGAGCTGCCGACCCTTTGGTTAGCAGCCGTAGCACTTAACCACTATGCCAGCAGAGTTTCCACCTCTCAAATATGAAGGTGAAATTTGGGCATTTCCAGATAAACAGAAGTTTAGGGAATTTGCAAAAATCAAACCAAAACTACAAGAAATACTAAAGGAAGCCTTTTGGTAAGAACATCAATAACATTAGATATCAGCCCAAGACTAGAACACAGGGTAGAGCAACCAGGTGTCAATGCAGATACAGAAATAAAAAAAAAATAAATCAAGATTAAAAACACTCGAAATAGAGAAACAGAGATGTCATTATACAAAAAAATAAAAGCATGAACTCAATAAAGAGGGACTAAAAAATGCAGTCATAGATCTTTCATACGGAGTGGAACTGAAGGCATTATAAAAAGATAAAATTTTGGTTTAAACTTAGAAAAATAGGGGTAAATATTGAGGTAATCACAAAGGAGACTAACAGTCCTACACATCAAAATAAAATACAAGAAAAAGATACTCAGCAAAAACAAAATCAACAAAAATGAAAAAGAGGAAAAGACAATATAGAAAGAAAAACTACTTAGCACAAAAACTTATGTGGAAAAACGAAACTGTCAACAAAACACAAAAAAGGAATCAAAATTATAGCACTAAACGTACACCTGCCCATACTTACGATGAAAGTAAATGGACTAAATGCATGAATAAAGAGACAGAGAGTGGCAGGATGGATTAAAAAAACAAGATCTGCCTATATGCTGCCTACAAAAGACACATCTTAGACTTGAAGACACAAACAAATTAAAACTCAAAGAATGGAAAAAATATATCAAACAAAACAATTAAAAAAGAGCAAGAGTGGCAATATTAATTTCTGACAAAAGAAATTTTTAAGTAAAACCCATTAATTAGGATAAGAAAGGGCACTGTTTAATTATTAAATGGCAATATATCAGGACGATATAACCATAATAAATATTTATGAACCCAATGACAGGGCATCAAGATGCATAAAACAAACCCTAATGGCACTGAAAAGTGAGATAGATGCCTCCACAATAATAGCAGAAGACTTTAACACACCACTTTCTGTGAAGGACAGAACATCCAGAAAGAAGCATAAATGACAAAGAAGATCTAAATGTCACAATCAACCAACTCGACAGCAAAGACATATACAGAACACTCCACCCAACACCAGCCAAGTATACATTCTTTTCCAATGCACATGGAACATTCTCCAGAATAGATCACAAATTAGGCCATAAAGCAAGCCTTAGCAGAATCCAAAACATTGAAATATTACGAAGCCTCTTTTATAATCATAAAGCCATAAAAGTAGAAATCAGTAACAGAAAAAGTAGGGAAAATAAACATATGGAAGCTGAACAACACCTTGCTGAAAAAGTATTGGGTCACAGAAGAAATTAAGGACAGAATAAAGAGATTCATAGAATTAAATGAGAATGAAAACAATTTCTTTCACAACCTTTGGGACACAGCTAAAACAGTGCTCAGAGGTAAATTTATAGCAGTAAAGGCACACATTCAAAAAGAAGGGTTAAAATGAAAGAATTATCCCTACAGCTTGAACAAACAGAAAGAGAGCAACAAAAGAAACCCTCAGGCATCAGAAAAAAGTAAATAATAAAAATTAGAGCAGAATTAAATGAAATAGAGAACAAATAAACTATTGAAGCTGCTAAAAAGATCAAAAGCTGGTTCTTTGAAATATTAACAAAATTGATAATCCATTGGTCAAACTGACAAAAGAAAAACAGGAGAGGAAGCAGATAACACAAATAAGAAATGAGATATCACAACAGACCCAAATGACATTAAAAGAATAATATTAATATGAAAAATTTTACTCTAACAAATTTGAAAACATGGAAGAAATGGGCGAATTTCTAGAAATGCACTACCTACATAAACTAACACAAACAGAGGTAGAACAACTAAATAAACCCATAAGAAAAGAAGGGCTTGAAGAGGTAATTGAAAAACTCTCAACAAAAAGAGCCCAGGCCCTGACAACTTCACTGGAGAATTCTACGAAGCTTCAGAGAAGACTCAACACCACTACCACTAAAGGTATTTCAGATTATAGAAATGGATGGAATACTCCCAAACTCATTCTATGAAGCCAGCATATCCCTGGTACAAAAACCAGGTAAAGACAACACAAAAAAAGAAAATTACAGACCAATATCCCTCATGAAAATAGATGCAAAAATCCTCAACAAAATTCTAGACAATAGAATTCAACAACATATCAAAAAAATTATTCATCATGACTAAATGGGATTCGTACCACGTGTCTGTCAGTTTATCCTACTGTGGGGGTTTGTGTGTTGCTATGATGCTGGAAGCTATACCGCCAGTATTCAGATACTAGCAGGGTCACCCATGGAGGACAGGTTTCAGCTGAGCTTCCAGCTAAGGCAGACTAGGAAGAAGGACCCGGCAGTTTACTTCTGAAAAGCATTAGTCAGTGAAAACCTTATAAATAGCAGTGGAACATTGTCTGATATAATGCTGGAAGATGAGCCCCCCAGGTTGGAAGGCACTCAAAAGATGACTGGGGAAGAGCTGCCTCCTCAAAGTAGAGCCAACCTTAATGACGTGGATGGAGTAAAGCTTTCAGTACCTTCATTTGCTAATGTGGCACGACTCAAAATGAGAAGAAACAGCTGCAAGCATCCATTAATAATCGGAACCTGGAATGTACGAAGTATGAATCTAGGAAAATTGGAAATCATTAAAAATGAAATGGAAAGCATAAACATAGATATCCTAGGTATTAGAGAGCTGAAATGGACTGGTATTGGCCATTTTCAATCAGACAATCATATAGTCTGCTATGCTGGGAATGACAACATAAAGAGGAATGGTGGTGTATTCATCGCCAGAAAGAATGATTCGAGATCTATCCTGAAGTACAACACTGTCAGTGATAGGATAATATCCATACACCTACAAGGAAGACCAGTTAATATGACTATTATTCAAATTTACGCACCAACCACTAGGGCCAAAGATGAAGAAATAGAAGATTTTTATCAGCTGCTGCAGTCTGAAATTGATCAAACATGCAATCAAGATGCACTGATAATTACTGGCAATTGAATTTCGAAAGTTAGAAACAAAGAAGAAGGATCAGTCATTGAAAAAAATGGCCTTGGTGATAGAAACAAAGCCAGAGATTGAATGACAGAATTTTGCAAGACCAACGACTTCTTCACTGCAAATACCTTCTTTCACCAACATAAACGGCGACTATACATATGGACCTCGCCAGATGGAACACACAGAAATCAAATTGAATACATCTGTGGAAAGAGACGATGGAAAAGCTCAATATTAGCAGTCAGAACAAGGCCAGGGGCCGACTGTGGAACAGACCATCAATTGCTCATATGCAAGTTCAAGCTGAAACTGAAGAAAATCAGAGCAAGTCCACTAGACCCAAAATATGACCTTGAGTAATACCACCTGAATTTAGAGACCATCTCAAGAATACATTTAACACATTGAACGCTAGTGGCCGAAGACCAGATGAGTTGTGAAATGACATCAAGGAGATCATCTGTGAAGAAAGCAAGAGGTCACAGAAAAGACAGGAAAGAAAGAAAAGGCCAAGATGGATGTCAGAGGAGACTCAAACTTGCTCTTGAGCTTTGAGCAGCTAAAGCAAAAGGAAAAATTGATGAAGTAAAAGAACTAAACAGAAGATTTCAAAGGGCCTCTCGAGAAGACAAAGTATTATAATGACATGTGCAAAGAGCTGGAAATGGAAAACCGAAAGGGAAGAATATGCTCGGTGTTTCTCAAGCTGAAAGAACTGAAGAAAAAGTTCAAGCCTCGAGTTGCAATAGTGAAGGATTCCCTGGGGAAAATATTAAATAACACAGGAAGCATCAAAAGAAGATGGAAGGAATACACGGAGTCGTTATACCAAAAAGAATTAGTCGATATTCAACCTATCCAAGAGGTGGCATATGATCAAGGACCAATGGTACTGAAGGAAGAAGTCCAAGCTGCTCTGAAGGCATTGGTGAAAAACAAGGCTCCAGGAATTGATGGAATATCAATTGAGATGTTTCAACAAACAGATGCAGCACTGGAGGTGCTCACTCTTATATGCCAAGAAATATGCAACACAGCTTCTTGGCCAACTGACTGGAAGAGATCCATACTTATGCCTATTCCCAAGAAAGGTGATCCAACCGAGTGTGGAAGTTATAGAATAATATCGTTAATACCATCAGGCTTTGCTGAAGATCATTCAAAAACAGCTGTAGCAGTATATCAACAGGGAACTGCCAGAAATTCAGGCCAGTTTCAGAAGAGAACGTGGAACCGGGGATATCATTGCTGATATCAGATGGATCCTGGCTGAACACAGAGAATACCAGAAGGATGTTTACCTGTGTTTTATTGATTATGCAAAGGCATCCAACTGTGTGGATCATAACAAACTATGGATAACACTGCAAAGAATGGGAATTCCAGAACACTTAATTGTGCTCATGAGGAACCTTTACATAGATCAAGAGGCAGCTGTTCAGACAGAACAAGGGATACTGATTGGTTTAAAGTTAGGAAAGGTGTGCGTCAGGGTTGTATTCTTTCACCATACCTATTTAATCTGTATGCAGAGCAAATAATCCAAGAAGCTGGACTATATGAAGAAAAACGGAGCATCAGGACTGGAGGAAGACTCATTAACAACCTGTTATGCAGATGACACAACCTTGCTTGCTGAAAGTGAAGAGGACTTGAAGCACTTAATGAAGATCAAAGACCACAGCCTTCAGTATGGATTCCACCTCAACATAAAGAAAACAAAAATCCTCACAACTGGACCAATGAGCAACATCATGATAAATGGAGAAAAGATTGAAGGTGTCAAGGATTTCATTTTGGAAGCAGCAATCAAGAAATCAAAAGATGCATTGTATTGGGCAAATCTGCTGCAAAGGACCTCTTCAAAGTGTTGAAGAGCGAAGATGTCACCCTGAAGACTAAGGCGTGCCTGTCCCAAGCCATGGTATTTTTAATCTCATTGTATGCATGTGAAAGCTGAACAATGAACAAGGATGACTGAAGAAGAGTTGATGCCTTTGAATTTTGATGTTGGCAAAGAATATTGAATATACCATGGACTGCCAAGAGAACCAACAAATCTGTCTTGGAAGAAGTGCAGCCAGAATGCTCCTTAGAGGTAAGGATGGTGAGACTGCGTCTTACATACTTTGGACATGTTGTCATGAGGGATGAGTCCCTGGAGAAGGACATCATGCTTGGCAGAGTACAGTGTCAGTGGAAAAGAGGAAGACCCTCAACGAGGTGGATTGACACAGTGGCTGCAACAATGAGCTCAAGCATAACAATGATTATAAGGATGGTGTAGGACTGGGCAGTGTTTCATTCTGTTGTGCATAGGCTCACTATGAGTCAGAACTGACTCGATGGCTCCTAACAACAACAACAAAGTGCAAGAATGGTTTAACATTAGAAAAACAATCAATGTAGTACATCATATAAATAAAAGAGAACCACATGAACTTATCAGTTGATGCAGAAAAGGCATTTGACATGTCCATCGAGCATTCGTGATAGAAACTCTCAGCAAAATAGGAATAGAAGGAAAATTCCTGAGCATAACAAAGGGAATTTATACAAAGCCAACAGCCATCATCATCCTAAATGGAGAGAGTCTGAAAACATTCCACTTGAGAACGGGAAGCAGACAAGGATGCCTTTTATCACCACTCTTATTCAACATTGTACTAGCCAGAGCAATTAGGCTAGATAAAGAAAAAAAGGGCATCCAAATTGATAAGAAAGAAGTAAAATATCTCTGCTTGCAAATGACATGATCTTATACACAGAAAACCCTAAAGAGTCTCCAAGAAAACTACTGATGCTAAGAGTTCAGCAGAGATCTGGATATAAGATAAACATACAAAAATCAGTTGGATTCCTCTACACCAACAAAGACAATTTCAAAGAGGAAATCACAAGTCAATACCATTTACAGTAGCCCCCAAGAAGATAAAACTCTTAGGAATAAATCTAACCAGAGACGTAAAAGGCCTATACAAAGACCACTACAAGACACTACTGCAAGAAACTAAAAGAGACCTACATAAGTAAAAAAAAAAAGTACATTGCTCATGGTTAGGAAGAGTCAACATTGTGAAAATGACTATTTTACCCAAAGTGATCTATAGATACAATGTAATCCCTATCCAAATTCCAATGATTTTTTAAATGAGATGGAGTAACAAATCACCAACTTCATATAGAAAGGGAAGAGGGCCCGATACGTAAAGCATTAATGAAAAAGAACAAAGTGGTATGCTTCACACTACCTGATTTTAGAACCTATTATACTGCCACAGTACTCAAAACAGCCTGATACTGGTACAACAGCAGATACATAGAACAGTGTAACAGAATTGAGAATCCAGACATAAACCCATCTACATATGAGCAACTGATTATCTGACAAAGGCCCCCCCCCAAAAAAAGACACTTTCTTTAACAAAAGGTGCTGGCATAACTGGATATTCATCTGCAAAAAAAAAAAAAAAAGAAACAAGACTCATATCTGAAAACATGCAAAAAACTAAGTCAAAATGAATCAAAGACCTAAGTATAAAACCTAAAGCAATAAAGATCATGGAAGAAAAAATAGAGACAATTCTAGGAGCCCTAATACGTGGCATAAAGAGTATACAAAACTTTACTAACAATGCACAAATAGCAGAAGAGAAACTAGATAACTGGGAGCTCCTAAAAATCAAACACTTATCCAAAGACTTCACCAAAAGAGTGAAAAGATAACTTACAGGCTGGGAAAAAGGTTTTGGCTATGACATTTTAGAGATCAGCATCTGATCTCTAAAATCTACAAGATACTGCAAAAACTCCACAACAAAAAGACAAAAAAAAAAAAATTAAAAAATGCGCAAAGGATATGAACAGGCACTTCACCAAAGAAGACGTTCAGATGGCTAACAGATACACGAGAAAATGTTCACAATCATTAACCACCAAAGAAAGCAAATCAAAAGTACAATGAGATAACATTTCACCCCCACAAGACTGGTATTAATCCAAAAAACACAAAATAATAAATGTTGGAGAGATTGTGGAAAGACTAGAGCACTTATACACTGCTGGTGGGAATGTAAAATGGTACAACCACTTTGGAAATCGATTTGGCACTTGTGTAAAAGGCTGGAAATAGAAGTACCATACAATCCAGCAATCCCACTCCTTGGAATATGGCCTGGAGATGTAAGAGCCCTCACATGAACATATATATGCAAACCCATGTTCACTGCAACACTGTTTTCAATAGTAAAAATATGGAAGCAACCTAGGTGCTGAGCAACGGATGAATGGATAAATCAATTATGGTATAGCTGCATAATGGAATACTACACAATGATTAAGAACAATGATGAATCCGTGAAACATCTAATAATATGGAGGAACCTGGAAGGCATTATGCTGAGTGAAATTAGTCAATTGCAAAAGTACAAATATTGTATGATCCCACTATTTTAAGAACTCAAGAAAAAGTTTAAACACAGAAGAAAAATTTTTCGTGGTTATGAGGGTGAGGAGGGAGGGAGAGGGTATTCATTAATCTGATAGTAGACAAAAACTATTTTAGATGAAGGGAAAGAGAACACACAGTACATGGGAGGTCAGCACAACTGGACTAAGCCAAAAACTAAGATGTTTCCTGAGTACAACGAAATGCTTTGATGGCCAGAGGAACAGGGATGGGGGTCTGGGGACCGTGGTTTCCGGGGACATCTAGGTCAATTGGCATAACAGAATGTACTGAGAAAACATTCTGCATTCCACTTTGGTGAGTGGTATCTGAGGTCTTAAAAGCTAGCAAGCGGCCCTCTAAGATGCATCAATTGGTCTTAACCCACCTGGAGGAAAGAATGAAGAACACCAAAGACACAAGGCAAATATGAGCCCAAGAGACAGAAACAGCCACGTAAACCAGAGACTCCATCAGCCTGAGACCAGGAGAACTAGATGGTGCCCAGCTACTACTGATGACTGCCCTGACAGGGAACACAAAACAGTGAATGCCTAATGCAGAAGGAGAACAGCGGGATACAGACCTCAAATTCTCATTAAAAAAAAAACAAAACCAGACTTGATGGTCTGACTGAGACTGGAGGGACCCCAGGGGTCATGCCCCAGACCCTCTGTTAACCCAAGACTGGGACCATTCTCAAAGCCAACTTCTGAGAAAGGGATTGGGCTGGACGATAAGACAGAAAGTGATATTGATGAGGAGTGAGATTCTTGGCTCAAGTAGACAGATGAGACTATGTGGGCAGCTCCTGCCTGGAGGCTAGATGAGAAGGGAAAGGGGAACAGGAGCTGGTTGAATGGACATGGGAAATACAAGGTGGAGAGGAGGAGTGTTGTCACATTAGGGGGAGAGCAGCTAGGGTTACATAGCAAGATGTGTCTAAGTTTCTCTATGAGAGGCTGACATGAATTGTAAACTTTCACTTAAAACAAATTAAAAAAAAATTCTGGTAAAAAGACCAGACTTAATGGTCTGACTGGAGGAACCCCAGATGACAGGGCCATGACTTTCTGTTAAACCAGAACTAAAACCATTCCTGAACCCAATTCTTCAAAGATTAAACTGGACTATAAGACATAAAATACTTACGAAGAGTGTGCTTCTTAGTTTAAGTAGACACACAAACCTAAATGGCATCTCCTGTTCTGAGGCAAGATGAAAAGGCAGAAAAATGAGAAAGATGAGAAGGCAGACAGGATAGGAACTGGTTGAATGGACATGGGAAATCCGGAGTGAAAAGGGGAAGTATTCTGTCACATTATAGAAAAGCAACTAGGGTCACATAAGAATGTGTGTGTAAATTTTTGTATGAGAAACTAACTTGAGCTATAAACTTTCACCTAAAGCATGCTAATAAATAAATAAATTTAGAAAAATAAAAGAAAACAAAAATCCTCACAAATGGACCAATAAGCAACATCATGATAAACGGAAAGAAAATTGAAGTTTTAAGAATTTCATTTTTCTTGGACCCACAATCAACACCCATGAAAGCAGCGGTCAAGAAATCAAAAGACGCATTGCATTGGGCAAATCTGCTGCAAAAGACCTCACTGAAGCGTTGAAAAGCAAAGCTCTCACCTTGAAGTCTAACATGTTTCTGACCCAAGTCATAGTGTTTTCAAATGACTCATGTGTATGTGAAATATGGACGATGAATAAGGAAGACCGAAGAAGAACTGTCTTCGAATTGTGGTATCGTCAAAGAATATTGAATATGCCATGGACTGCCAAAAGAACTAACAAATCTGTCTTGGAAAAGTACAACCAGAGTGCTCCATAGAAGCAAGGATGGTGAGACTATGTCTCGACATGTTATTAGGAAGGATCAGTCCCTGGAGAAGGACACCATACATGGTCAACAAAAAAGAGGAAAACACTCAATGAGATGGGTTGATACAGTGACAATAATGGGCTAAAGCATAAAAATGATCATGAGGATGGCAAAGGACCAGGCAGTGTTTTGTTCTGTTGTACATATGGTGGCTATGAATTGGAACCGACTCTGTGGGACCTAACAACACCACCATAAATTATTTTAATGGAATGCTCAAGAAGCCATGAGGATTAGAAATTTCTCTTCCAAAACTACTACATTTACCCCAGATACATTGGTCTCTAAATTATAGCTGGCATCCTTGAATGGTGTCAACTGCTAAGCTCTTGGCTGCTAATCAGAAGTTCTGAGGTTTGAGTCCACTAGGAAGTACATTAGAAGAAAAGCTTGAGGTCAACATGAGTCAGACTGGACTGGATGGCAATTGGTTTGATTATGGTTTAAATTATATCTAGAGATAATTTTTCACTTCTGCTAAAGCAGAGCTCAGCCGCGGTCTTATATCCGTATTGTTAGTAACTATGAAATAATATTTTATTATTTGCTAAGGAACCTAATTCTTACAGTGGCTCAAAAATTCTAAAGCAGCAGAATTTCTATGGCACTCAAATAAAGGATTCTTTGTTATTTTTCAAGGCCTTTGCCTCTCATCTTATATGCAACAGAGTTCGGAGCCCAGTGAAGATCAAACACTTCAAGGCTCAGCTTATCAGCTTCATTCACATTCCTGCTCACTCATCTTTCATCAAATTCTTTATTTTTCTACCCTTGCACACATATGTCCCACTCTACAGATATGTACATTTCCTGAATCATGGCATTACAGCTTTATGGTAATATTATATATTTAATGTGTTAAAAAAATAAGAAGGAAACACTTATTGAGGCTGTACTGTTTCTCAATGACTGTTAAGAATTTTTTAATCTTATTTTTAATTGTACTTTAGATGAAATTTACAGAGAAAATTAGCTTCTCATCAAACAATTAATACACATACTGTTTTGTCACATTGCTTGCCAACCCCACATGTCAACACTCTCCCATCCTCAACCTTGGGTTCCCTGTTACCAGCTTTCCTGTTGTCCCCTCCTGTCTTCTAGTCCTTGCCCCTGAGCTGGAGTGCCCATTTAATCTCAGTTTGTTTTATGCAACTCTCTAAACTTTGGCTGAAGGGCAAACTTCAGTAGTGAGTTCAGTACTGAGTTAAAACAGTTTCCAGAGGTCATATTCTTGGGGTTTCTCCAGTCTCTGTCAGAACGGTAAGTCTGGAATTTTTTTGTGAGTTAGAATTTTGTTCTACATTTTTCTCCAGCTCTGTCTGGGACCCTCTATTGTAATTCCTGTCAGTCAGTGGTGGTAGATGGGCTCTTTCTAGTGCTGGGTTCAATCTGGTGGATGTTGTGGTATTTGTAGTCCGTTAGTCCTTTGGACCAATCTTTCCCTTGTGTCTTTGGTTTTATTCCTCCTCCCTTACTCCAGATGAGGTAGAACCAGTGGAATGTCCTAGATACTGCTGACAAGCTTTTAAGACCCCAGGTGCTACTCACCAAAGTAGGATATAGGACATTTTCTTTATAAACTATGCTATGCCATTTGAGCTAGGTGTCCCCCAGAATGAGGGTCTCCAGCCCTTGGTCCAGTAATTAGGCTCTTCAGGGAGTTTGGATGTGTATATAAAGCTTCCATGACCTTGCCTTGTTCAAGTTGTGCTGACTTCCCCATATTGTGCACTTACTCTTCACCAAAATTACCACTTATCTATTGTCTAGTTAGTGTTTTTTCCTTCCCACAACACTGCCACTAGTAACCATCAAAAAGTGTTTTTTTCAAACACAAAATAATAAATGTTCGAGAGGTTGTGGAGAGCCTGGAACACTTATACACTGCTGGTGGCAATGTAAAATTGTACAACCACTTTGGAAATCAATTTGGTGCTTCCTTTAAAAGCTAGAAATAGAAGTACCATATGATCCAGCAATCCCACTCCTTGGAATATATCCTAGAGAAATAAGAGCCTTTACAGGAACAAATATATGCACAGCCATGTTCATTGCAGCACTGTTTACAATAGCAAAAAGATGGAAGCAACCAAGGTGCCCATCAATAGATGAATGGATAAATAAATTGTGGTATAGTCACACAATGGAATGCCACACATCACTAAAGAACAATGATGAATCTGTGAGTCATTTCATAACATGGAGGAATCTGGAAGGCATTATGCTGAGTGAAATTAGTCAGTTGCAAAAGGACAAATATTGTATAAGACCACTATTATAAGAACTCAAGAATTAGTTAAACAGAGAAGAAAACATTCTTCGATGGTTATGAAAGTGGGGAAGGAGTGAGGGAGGGGGTGTTCACTAATTAGATAGTAGACAGGAACTACTTTAGGTGAAGTGAAAGACAACACACAGTACAGGAGAGGTCAGCACAACTGGACTAAACCAAAAGCAAAGAAGTTTCCTGAATAAACTGAACATTTCGGACACCAGAATAATAGGGGTGAGGATTTGGGGACCATGGTTTTAGGGAACATCTAGGTCAATTGGCATAATAAAATCTATTAAGAAAACATTCTGCATCCCATGTTGGTGAGTGGCATCTGTGATCTTAAATGCTAGCAAGCCAAGCAGCCATCTAAGATGCATCAATTTGTCTCGACCTACCTGGACCAAAGGATAATGAAGAACACCAAAGACACAAGGTAATTATGAGCCCAAGAGACAGAAAGGGCTACATAAATCGGAGAATCCATCAGCCTGAGACCTGAAGAACTAGATGGTGCCTGGCTACAACCTATAACTTCCCTGTCATGGAACAGAACAGAAAATCCCTGATGGACCAGGAGAGCAGTGGGATACAAGCGTCAAATTCTCAAAAAGAGACAAGACCTAATGGTCTGACTGAGATTAGAAAGACCCCAGAGATCATGGTCCCCAGACCTTCTGTTAGCCCAAAACAGGAGCCATTCCCAAAGCCAACTCTTCAGACAGGCATTGGACTGGACTATAAATTAGAAAATGGAACTGGTGAGGAGTTAGCTTCTTGGCTCAAGAAGACACTGAGACTATGTGGGGCAGCACCTGTCTGGAGGGGAGATGAGAGGATAGAGGGAGACAGAAGCTGGCTGAAAGGACACAGGAATATAGGGTGGAGAGAAGTGTGCTGTCTCATTAGGGGGAGAGCAACTAGGAGAATATAAAACCCAGAACAAAACCCAGGGTGGTTGAGTGGATTCCGACTCATAGCAACCCTATAGGACAGAGTAGAACTGCCCAATAGAGTTTCCAAGGAGCGCCTGGCGGATTTGAACTGCTGACCCTTTGGTTAGCAGCTGTAGCACTTAACCACTATGCCACCAGGGTTTCCTAGGAGAATATAGGAAGGTGTATATAAATTTTTGTATGAGAGACCGACTTGATTTGTAAATGTTCACTTAAAGCACAATAAAGATAAAAAAAAAAAATTGAAGTGTTTTTTTCTGTGTGTAAACCTTTTCATGAGTTTTTATAATATTGTTGTTGGGATTTTATTATTATTATTACCTTTTCAATCTTTTCTCTTGTTATGGGTCTGTTCAGATTTTTGACATCAGTTTGTGTTCGTTTGGGTAGGTAATGTGTTTCCAAAAATTTGTCCATTTCTCTAGGCTTGCAAATTTCTTGGAGTACTGTCTTATGATTCTTTTTAATTCAGTTAGGTCAGTTTCAATGTCCCCCATTTAGATTCTTATTTTGATTATTTGCATCCTCTCTTGTTTTTCTTTAGTCAAATTGACCAATTTGTCAATTTTGTTGGTCCTTTCAAAGAACCAACTTTTGGTTTTGTTGACTCTTTCTATTGTTTTTCTGTTATCTCCTCCATTTATCTCTGCTCTGATCTTTATTATTGCCTTTCTTCTGGTGGCTGTAGGCTTCTTTTGCTATTCTTATTTATTTATTTATTTTTCTAGTTGTATTGCTAAGGTTTTGATTTTGTCCTTTTCTTCTTTTTTGATGTGTGGTTCTATTGCTATAAATTTACTTCTGAGTACTGCCTTTGCTGTGTCCCAGAAGTTTTGATATGACATGTTTTCATTCTCATTTGATTCTAGGAATTTTTTTATTCCATCTTTGATTTCTTCTATTACCCAATGGTTTTTAAGTGGTTTTTAAGCAAGATATTATTCAGTTTCCATGTATTTGATTTTTTTCCTTGCTCTTCCTGTTATTAATTTCTACTTTTATAGCATTGTCATCAGAGGAGATATTTTGTATTAACTCAATATTTTGGATTTTGTTGTATGTTGCTTTGCAGCCCAAGATGTGGTCTGTTCTGGAAAATGTTCCATGTGTGTTGGAAAGGAATGTGTACTTTGCTGCTGTTGGGTAGAGTGTACTATATATGTCTATGAGGGCAAGTTTTTTGATTGTGGCCTTTAGATCTGTATCTTTGTTGAGTTTCTTTCTAGATGTTCAGTCCCTTACTGACAGGGGTGTGTTCAAGCCTGCTACTATTATTGTGGAACTGTCAGTTTCTCTTTTCAGTGCTTTTAGAGTTTGTTTTATGTATTTTGGAGCACTCTAATTGGATGTGTAGATATTTATTATGGTTATAGGCTCACGGTGAATTGTCCGTTTAATCATTACATAATGTCCTTCCTTGTCTTTTATGGTCGATTTTGCTTTAAAGTTTATTTTATCTGAGATTAGTATTGTTACTCCTACTCTTTTGGTTGCTGTTTGCTTAATATATATATTTTTTCCGTTCTTTGATTTTTGATATATTTATATCTTTGTTTCTAAGGTGTATCTCTTGTAGACAGCATATTAATGGGTCCCTTTTTTTTTTTTAATCCATTCTGTCACTGCCTTTCTCTTTATAGGTACATTTAAGCCATTTATGTTCATCGTGACTATTGAAAGGTTTGCATTTATTGCTACCATTTTGCAGTGCTTTTTTTTTTTTCCCCTGGGCTGATGTTTTCTTTGTTTCTCTTACTCTTCTGTGCTGAATTCCTTTTGTTTGTGGATTTTTTTGTTTATTTCATTTTTGTAGATGTTGTTTACTGAGACTTTGTGGTTTTTTCTTCTTTATTTTGATGAGTAGGTTTGTTAACTTTCTTTGTGGTTACCTTGAAATTTACCCCTATATTCCTAAGTTTGAAAAAGGTTTTTGTTACTTGATATTGCCTTGACTTCCTTTCCATTTGAAAGTTCTATGTCTACACCATTTATTCCCTCTTTTATTGTTCTGGTGCTGTTGGCATTTACAAATTGACCTCTCTGATTCCCGGCTGTAAATTTTTAAATTTTATTTTACCTTGAGAGTTCATTACCTAGGACGGTATCTGGCTGATGCTGTCTTATGTGCTCTATTCAGGTTGTTGTTTGATGTTGTTGATTCTCTAACTGGAGGGCTCCTTTTGATGATTCTTGTAAGTTTTGTTTGGTTTTTAAATATTCCCTTAATTTCTGTTTATCTGAAAATGTCCAAATTTAGCTATCATATTTGAGTGAGAGTTTTGCAGGTCATATTATTCTTGGTTGGAAGTTTTTGTTTTTTTTTTTTTCTTTCAATGTTTTATATATGTCATCCCACTGCCTTCTTGCCTATGTGGTTTCTGCTGAGCTATCAGGACTTAGTCTTACTGTTTTCCTTTTGTATACAACTTTTCATTCTTCTGGAACTCCTCTCGGGATTCTTTCTTTGTCTTTGGTTTTGGCCAGTATGATTATGATATGGCTCTGTGATTTTCTTTTAGGGTCTATCCTATATGGGGTTAGTTAAGCTTCTTGGATGTTTGGCTTTTCATCTTTCGTGATATTAGGGATGTTTTCTGATAGCTAGTCTTCAATTATCCTGTGTTTTCTGTTTTCTCCCCCTATTCTGGAACTCCACACACAAGCAGATTTTTGCTTTTGATTGTATCCCACATCGTTCTCAGGGTTTTTTCATTTTCTTCATTCTTTTCTCTGATTTTTCCTCAAATGAAGTGGCATCCAAGGATTTATCTTCAATTTTGCCGATCCTGTCTTCCATTGTTTCAAATTTGCTCCTAAAACCTTCTATTGCACTGTCCATTTCTGAAATCTTGTTGTTCATCTTTTTGATTTCGAATTATTGTTTTTCTATGATTTCTAGTTATTTGTCTTTACATTTTGTTCGTGTATCATTTTCCTGAATTCTTCCATTTCTTTGTGTTTTTCCTGATTTTGTCTGTATTTTACATGATTTTGTCTATTTTTTATTTATTTTCACTTGCATTTTCCTTCATTTGTTGGAGAACCCTGAATATTAGAGTTTTGAATTCCCTCTCAGGTACTTCCAGTGTTTTTTCTTCTAGAGAAGGTCATCTGGTCTCTTATTTTGGTGGTTTTCTAGAGCCATTCTCTTTCATTTTTTAATATGTTTTGATATTGTCCACTGTCTTTGGGACATTCATGACTTATTTTCATGTATTGATTGTAGATTTGATTGTTTCATCCTGCTTTTTCGTTATGTTATTTGGTTATGTCCGGGCAGGCAGGCTGGGAGTGTTTTGCTGGTTGCTCGCCCGTGGGACACAGTTCTCACCACATTGTCCAGGTGAACAGGGCCAGTCACTCAGTTATGGTACAACAGGGCCTGTTGAGCAGGGTGGAGGGGCAGGGACGGGTTGTTTGTGACACAAATTGGGGGGTAGTGCAGGGTGGGGTCTGACAAACTGCATTGGTGCTGCTCAGTGGCACAGTGCTTGGCATAGGATGCTGACAGGCAGGAGGGAAAGGAGAGAATGAGATGTGTGGAGCTAAGTGGGTGGGTGAAAGAAGAGAGAGAAACAAAAGCAAAAAAGCAAAAAGAGAGAAAAAAACAAAAGAAAAAAGTAAATAAAATGGCAGTGAAGTTTGATTCACCAGATGGGAGTGGGGCAGACCCAGTGAGGCTGTATTCCAGTGGCTCTCTAGACAAGCAGTGTGGCTCGGCCTGTCTGGAAAGGGCATGGCAGTGCACAGGGTTAGGTGGGCTGAAGAATACAAAGGAAAGAGGGGAAAGAGAGAGAAGAAACCAATAAACAAACAAACCAAATAAATAATAAAAAACAACAACAACAAAATAAAAATGTATGATTGTAGGGGAGCCAGCAATTGGGGGCATGGCAGAATTTGTGGTGGCAGTGAGCTGATGACTGTCTTGCCAGTTGGTATGGTACGGCCCATCAGGAAAGAGCAGAGGCAGTGTAGGGCCTCTGTGGGAGAGGGAAGGAAAAGAGAGAAGGGGGAAAGATAAATAAAAAAAATATTGTACTGAAGGAGCTTGCCTATGGGGGTGGCCCAGGCCTGGGGAGGTAGTGTGCCAGAGGCTCTCCAGCTGAGTGGTTCTCCATAGCCTGCCAAGAATGGTGTGTGGTGCACAGGGCTAGGTGGGTATCAGAAAGGAAAGGAGAGAGAGAGAGAGATGAAACAAGAATAACAATAACAAAAAAGAAAAAAGGCAAAAACAAGGAAACAAACAATAAATAAAATGCATAGAGGGAGCCAGTTGATGATGGTGGTGCAGACCCAGTAAGGGCCTTGAGAAGGGGCAAGGGCAGTGCACAGGGCCGGGTGAGTGGGAGAAAGGAAAGGAGAGAGAGATGAAACAGAAAAAAAGAAGAAAGAAAATACACCAAAAAGTCACAGCCCATCAAGAAGGGGAGGGGACAGTACACTAGGATAGCTGGGCAGGAGAAAGGAAAGTAAGGAAGGAGGGAAGAAAGGAAGGAAGGTAGAGAGAGAAGCAACCAAAAAACCTAAAATAAAAAAAACAAAAAATGAATGGGCTGGCTGGTACGATGCGGTGTATTCCTGGTCACCAGTTGCTTTGTCTCCTATTGGGAGATCCATAAAGTTGCCTTCTTGTACTCCCTGTCTGCAGCCCTTGGTAGCTTAGGTCCAAGATCATGAATCCAGGCTGTAGTGAGCTGGTGTGTCTCCAGTGGAGCAACTGTAACCCTTTGAAAAGCAGCAGAGGCCTCATACAGGGAAGAAGGCTGGGTGACGGGAAAGCATATATGCCTATTTACCAGATGCTCTGGCTCCTTTTTAGATCTCTGTGAAGTTGCGTTCCCGTACTCCCTGTCTACATTCCTTGGTGAATGGAATCCAAGAAGGCGAATTTGTGTCACTTTAGCTGGTAGGGAACCTCCAATCCATAGCTTTCCTTATTCTCTGTTCTGTCAGTTTCTTATTTCATTTGATGCTTGACCGAGTTCTTTATTTCTTCATTTGGTGCTTAGTGTTCCAGGATTGACGTTTGTATCTGTTTTACTTAGTTTTTCAGGTCTTTGCTGCAGAAGAACAGCATGGTGCTTCTATCTATAGTGCCAAGTTGGCTGTGCCTTCTGTTAAGAATATTTTAAGCATTGTTTTATATAAACTCGCAGTACCCTGAAGAGGCCAACATATTTTCAAATCCGGACTAATCCCTCAAATGTGACTACCTGCTGAGGAATTATGAGTAGAAGAACTGAATGCTAGGGAGTCACTAGAGTAGAAGGTGAAAAATCCGGAGTATGATCAGAAGAAAGTGTGCTTAGGGACTCAAGAAAATGACCAACATGCAGATGCATGCAGAGAAATGAACGCCCATGTGAAGACAGAGAGTGCCAACTTATAGCATACACAGTTCTGCATTTTTTCCGTTAAAATTTTGTAGACAGAAATTAAAAGACTACAGAATAATACAAATTCAAAAATCTCAGTCAGAAGGGACTTTAGAAGTCATTTAGTCTATCATTCTAGCCAATGTAGGAATCCTCTGTGGGGAAAGATATAAAAGTAGGTTTATGGGTGGAGTAGAAGTATGGGCTTGAGTTATTAAAATTTTCAGCAACCACCACAACAAAGCAAATAAGGTATTAAAGAAGAGTTGAGAGGGAAAGTAAACAGACACACTGGACTTGAAATAAGACTCTTCAAGGAGGAATGGTATCCTGAAAGGGTGAGCCTCAAGCCATGACCCTGAGAGTGTGGAAGAAATATCAGATAATAAATCATAGAGATAGAAGTGAATGGAGTCCAGCAGAAAGAGGTACCTAAAACAAAATGTGACTGAGAGAGAGTATCCAAGAAAAGATGTCTTAGAACTTTGTAAAAGTATAGTAAGCCATGACTGGCTAAAAGAGTAGTAGAAGCAAAAACAAGGAAGTAGAAAAGAACATGAGGATTACATTGTAAGTTGTTTAATAATGGCCAGCACTTATCCAACAAATGTGCAATTAAGGTATCTCAGGGCAAGTGCAGAATATCATATATAAAAAATTATATTTTATGCTGAAGGGAAGACAGGATATGAAAACGGATTGCAGGAATACTTAATTTAAATCCGAGGGACTAATGTGAAGTTATTTCAGAAATTCAGTTGAGAAATGTTGATAATCTGAATCCAGACAGTGGTAGTAGATGCAGGGAACTATTTAATCCATTTAATCGATAGGGTCAGTAATGTAAGAAGGTTGGAACTTTGTGACTTCAGCATCCAGGGAGACAATCGTGTCTTTCATAAATCTCTGGCTTTATATCATTTGGTATAAAAAAGATCAAGCATTTGGCAGGGGCTCACTGTCAAGGGATCTAGTATTAGGCATCTTGAATTTGATTTAACTCAAGGACATTAATAAAGAGATGTCCGAAAATCAATTGGATAAACAGAACTGGGCCTCCAAAGAGAAAGTTGGACCAAGTTCAGTCTACAATAAGATACACAACATTTAGTACAGTGACCTAATTATACAGACACACACACACATCAGCATGTTGTTTTGTTGTTAGTTGCTGTCGAGTCAGACCCCAAATCATGATGCCATTGTGCACAGCAGAACAGACTGTTTTGATACTCTGGATTGTTTTCAAAAGTAATAGCCAGGCCTTATATATAAATGTGTTCAAGGTGTTATTTTTGTTTTTTAGTCATGAAATAGAAAAAAGTGTCAATAGTAAACTGCATCTTTATTTTCTTTCTTTGAGATATGTATAGAAAAACCATACCCTTGTTTCCTACATATTATAATTATCCACTTAGAGCAGGTTGTGCCTTCATGCTTTTACTCTGAAGTTATCCACAAATATTTGTGAGGAAATATCTTAGGGTATTGTTATTATTTTAATATATAATTAATTTATAGGTATAAATGAATACACATTTGTTTTTTGCCTCAAGGATCTAAAACTACAGTTTGTTATTGTTACTGCTGTTTCTGGCACACTCTCAGAAGATATACATTTATACATAAAATTCATATTAAATTTTGCACTTACTATTGCCACTAGAAATCTATTAGCTATATAATCAGCAAATAAAAGAAATGCTGAGCTTTCAGGTTCTCATGCCAATAGGATGCTCATAGCCAAATTGAAAAAGGTTTAACTAAAGAGGTATGCCTTTTACTATGAATTGAAATTCAATAAGCTGAGGTTTTTATTGAACCATGAGAAAACAGAGTATTCAAACTTTTACAAAACATGTTTTTTCTTAAGTCACATGTGTTTTTAATCTAGAAGCTGTAGCTACTGGAATTATACAATGTGAATTTAATCAATGACATATTACTAGGAACTCAAAAGAATCAATAAATCAAATATATAAATAAAAGTAAAATCTTCAGATTGTAGCAGCTAATAATTTATTTAAGTGCTCGGCTTGAAGGTCTTCAAAGTTGAAATAAAGCCAAAGAGAGAATCTAAGACTTTCTTGGATTTGGCATTAAAGCTATAATTTCAACACCAAAAACTAAACGCCCATGACAGAAAAAGAAAAAGTTTCAGGTCATAGGCAAATCTAAGAATTTAAAAAGAGGAGGGGATGAAGACTTTCCAGTTATTGAGCATAGAATGGAAGACATGAAAGAAATACAGGTCATGTAAGTTGTCCATAAACACAACCCCCCCAAAAAAATACTAAAATGATACATTCCATCAATCTGTTCAGTATATAATCAATACATTAAATGGAGAATCCCCTTATGCATCAAAACTCCAAGAATAGCTTTACTCCAATATGTACACTTTTACTCTAGGATGTTTTCTGTCACTTTCTCAAACATACAAAAATAATAGAGTGTGGGAGCATGTCTACATCATTTGTCCATCTTTATTAAGGTACAGTCAGCTGAGCCAGAGGACTATGTGGACATCACTTTCCTACCTTATTCTTCATTTCCATTTTTTTCTAAAACTATACACTTACTCTAAGAATGAAGAGTATCAATTTATTAAATACATTGCAACAGCTGCACTGTCAATTTCTCTAGGTAGAACTTGTAAGTTCTACTAAGCAGTATTTTCACTTTTTAAGCATTTTCTCGAATCATGAATTTAATGAATGCTATTTTTAGTTATTTTAGAAAAAGTAAAAAGCTTTCTGACTCATCACAGCAGCAGACTACAAATGCCCAATTCATCCCAAGAATTTCAAGATAAGGGTGTTATTCTACTAGACAGACAGGAGACAACCCTAATTCGTTAATGATACTTATTAGGAACATATATTTTAGAATATACTAATAATATCTCTCATGACTCTTAATTCCGAGGAGTGCAATATGGTTAGAGATAGAAATATGTAGAGAGCAGTATGAATTTCAGAGTGTAAAGGTCACAAAAGGTAGGGAATGACTATGAAAGAATCATTGCTATACTCTTAACTTTGTTTCACTATTTCTGACACAGATTAAATATCAGATTACATCAGATTTGCTAGAATAAATTTACTCCTCATAATAAAATGCTCAGATTTCAGGCTGGAGATAGATACATTTTACTGCAAATTCAAGTTGGGTAGTAGCTGATCATTTTAATACCCATCAGAATTAAGGTTATTAGGCATCCAAAAGTTCATTAGTAAAAATGAAACAGAAATAAGAAGTAAATTCATGTAAGAATAAAATTTCCATAGCTAAAGAGAAACCAGAAAGAACCCTTATTTCTGAGAATATTATGGTCTACACCTGAGGTGAAAAAAAATGGGACACTTTGTTTTATTGTTAGACAGAATTATTTATAAGATAGAAAAAAACAAAACAAAACAAAGAAAACTAGGCTAAATCTATCAACAGGAATCTATATAAAAGAATTTTAATAGATTTAAAAGACAGAGTATTAAAAACATTAATACATGTTTAAAATCTGATAGAACTAAAAACAGTAATACAAAAACCCGTGATCAGCTGAAAAGATATTTATACATCTGTCATATTACATTAAGCAGACAAAATAATTAGTAAGGTATATAAGATTTTAGCAACATAATTATAAACTTGATATAAGTGACATATGTATACATATATAATCGTGTAAACAATTAAAAAAAACCCATATTCTTCTTAAGCACGCATTTGGACATTTACAAAAAGATTTATCTCATACTATACCATAAAACAAGCTTTAATAAATTACAGACTAAATATTGATCACAAAAAATGTGGTAAATTATAACAGAAAGATTTGTTTCTAAATTCACATTTTGGAAATTCACAAACATATGTCTAAATATCTCTATATCAAAGAAGAAATAATAATACAAATTTGCACCTCATTAGAACTAACAAGTAAAACAACAACAACAAAAGAACTGGAAATAGCTAAAATAACAACTTTCAACTTGTCTCCATGATTGAAGTAATTCATAATAAAAGGTTGGAAAAATACATCTTTCATGTGTAAAAAGTCACTTCATGGATCAAATGGAAATGTTAGACAACAAAAACCTACTAAGAAATGAAAAATGTCTTCAATGGCTCATCAGGGGAATTGATGCAGACGAAGAAAGAATCAGTCTACTTGAATACAGGTCAATAGAAATAACCCAAATCGAAACACAATCTGAAAACACAGCAAAATATCCAAAATATTTGAGATCTTGCAAAATAATAGCTAACTTGGGAAATGGTAGCATGAGGATATACACAGACCCATTCCCCAGGGCAACAGCCACAGGTGGTGATTTTTTTTTTTTTTAATTTCTAGAATCGTCTTAAGAGCATATAGCAATTGAAAGAATGTTTATTCAACAATGGGGGCACCTGCATCTTTGCCTGAACTCTCTTCATACAGTTGCAATGAACAGACTTTGTACCAAGTCTGGTGTAAGGAGGGAAACATCCCCTTATGAGGCCTGCTAGGTAAAGCCTTGTAATTGCCTATGGTTGGTCCTGAAAGATCACACTTATGATTTTGATCTGGGGCCAAACTCCTCAGGACATATTGTATGATCCATTCTAATAAAATGTCCAACATATCTAAATCCCCAGAGATAGACCACAGATTAGTAGTTTTCTAGGACTGGAGTTGGGGGGCGGCCATTGGAAGGAAACAGAGAGTAACTGCTACAGGTTTCTTTTTGGGATGATGAAAATCTAAAATTGATTGTGGTGAAGGTTGAACAACCCTATAAATATACTAAAAAATATTTAATTGTACAAGTTAAATGGATGAATTACATGGTATATGAATTATAGCTCAATAAAGCTATTACCAAAAAAGAAAGAAAGAAATCACAGCATATAGTTTTGTATGGGAACTATCGGTATGAAAGAACAAGCATTTAACTAAGGCTTTACGAGGTCATAAACAGTTATATTAGATCCACACTTCAGCATACAGCTTCTAGTCAGATTAACATAAAACCTCACCATAGCAGCTTTTACCTCAGTTCCTATTACCCTGTATATGTTGTCTGTCTTTCAACAAAATATTACAAGGCAACGAAAACTACAGTCTGGATAGATAAATCAGGTGTCAGAACCAGACTCAGATATGACACAGATTTTGAAGTTATCACACAGGGAATTTAGAATAACTGTGATTTATATGTTAAGAACGCTTCATGGAGAAAAATAAATTACATGCAAAAACAGATGGGTAATATAAGCAGAAAGATGGAAACTCTAAGAAATTATCAAAAGTATATGCTATAAATCAATAACACTGCTACAAAAATGTTTTTGATGTCCTTATCTGTAGATTGGACATGTCTGGGAAAAAAATCAGTGAGTTTGAAGATAGGTCAATAGAAACCTCCCAAATTGAAATGAAAAGAATAGAGCATCCAAAATCTGTAGTACAATTTCAAAAATGTAGCAAACAAGTCACTTGCTTACATTTCAAACACTGGGGAAAAATGAGATTATTATTAAGTAGTCATAATTTATCTCTGGGATTGCCTGTTGTTAGCTGCCATCAAGTCAGCCCCTGACTTAGGACGGCCCCAAGTGTTACAGAGTAGAATTGCTAGGGGTCAACATTTTCTGCAAATTGTGCCACCCATTCTGTGAACAAAATTTGGGTTCTGGACAAAAATGGTGGTAGGAAACAAGTGATGATTATCACTTAGAAATATCAGTTATAATCTTGGAATTCTACTTTTGTTCCTTCCTTTTACCATTTTGGAAACTCTCTAAATCAGGGACCATTTCTTGCCATTTGGGGATCCACAATGCCTAGAACAATTCTTGCCATGTAGAAAGTTTAATACAACTGAGTTAATCTTCCTTGTAAACTCTTATCTCAGCTGACAGGAAAAAGAAAAATTGTCTTAACTTTTCTAATTTAGAGTAACATAGCCTTCTTTGAGTAAATGTTTTCTTCAGGGCTTTTCCTCTTCTCCACAATCTTCAATACAAAGTGGTATCTGGGGCACTGGGGAAAAAAGACTTCTATTCCTGAATGGTGTCTGGGTGATAGCCAATCTCTGCTATACGAAGGCTAGTCTGGCATTTTTTGGCATCAGATACTATTCTTTGCTGAGATGAAGCTGATTCCACCAGGTTTTTTTGGATGATACGCTGTCAATCACTCCCAACTCTGTGGCCCCTGCTCTAAATGCTCGTGGAAAGGACCCCAACTAAAGTGGTACCTCATTCCAAACCCAATCATCCTCTATGTACCCAGTGCTCTTATCACCCATGCCATCCCATAAATGGACCATATAGCCCTATAAGTCACTCTCTGTGTTATTGACTTAGATACATTTCTCAGCCATTTATAAACTTCATTTTGTGTAGCCTTATACTCCAGAATCATGTTGAATGCGAAGCTTAGCTAATAGCCTTACACGTTTCACAACTTTACATCTCAAGTGTTAAGGAACATACATCAGCACCACTTCCATCACCACCCTAACATTCCTCTGTTTTATCTACATCTTAAAATACTTCCTTCTGAGGGTTGACAATGGGAGAAGTATTCTAAAGAATTTCCTCTCACATTCCATGTTTTTATCAATCCCTCTTTTCCTTTTCTTGCTACAATACTCATGTACTAACGGGTCAAGCACCTTGTTCGTAGTTTGGGCGTTCAGAGAATTGGGAAAATTTTCATACAGAAGGTAGAATTGGGAGTGGATCCTGAAGTAAAGCTGAAAAAAAGTCAGTGATTTGGGTTAAATGTGAGCAAAGGTATGAATGCATGTGGAATATCTGGAATAAAAAACAGGTTGGAACTGTTGAAATCATTAAAGCATAAAAGAACAGTGTGAAATAACACAGGATAGATAGATTGAGTACACATGAGAGTCATTTATATCAGGCGATGGAATATGGACTTTAAAGGCAATGATAAGTAAGTGAAGACTTTCTAATAGTATGGTAATCTGATCAGAGTTGACCTTGTAATACACTACTCTGATATTTCCATGAACAGTGACTTGGACAAGACATGAATCTGTAAAACCAGTCAGAAGGCAATTCCTGCACCTAAATTAGAAGGAAGTAGTGGAATTGGGAAGTATATGGTGGTACAGGCCATTGTTAGGTGCCATCAAATCAGATCCAACTCACAGCGACCTTATGTAAAACAGAAGGAAACACTGCCTGGTCCTGTGCTGTCCTGACAATAATTGTTATGCTTGAGCTCATTATTGCAACCATTGTGTCAGTCCATCTCATTGAGAGTTTTCCTTTTTTTTGCTGCCCCTCTACCAAGCATGATGTCCTTCTCCAGGGACTGATCCCTCCTGATAACTTGTCCAAGTTATATCAGGTGAAGTCTTGCCATCCTTGCTTCTAATGAGCATTCTGGCTGTACTTCTTCCAAGACAGATTTGTTCATTCTTCTGGCAGTCCATGGTATATTCAATATTCTTCCCCAGCACCATGATTCAAAGGCATCAATTCTTTTTTGGCCTTCCTTATTCATTGTACAGTTTTCACATGCACATGAGGCGATTGAAAACACTATGTTTTGGGTCAGGTGCACCTTAGTCCTTAAAGTGACATCTCTGCTTTTTAAAGGTTTTAACAGATCTTTTGAAGCAGATTTGCTGAATACAATGCATCTTTTGATTTCTTGATTGCTGCTTCCATGGGTGTTGATCATGGATCCAAGTAAAATGAAATCCTCTACAACTTCAATATTTTTTCTATGTATCATGATGCTTATTGGCTCAGTTGTGAGGGTTTTTGTCTTCTTTACGTTGAGGTGCAATCCATACTGAAGGCTGTGGTCTTTGACCTTCATCAGTAAATGCTTCAAGTCCTTTTCACTTCCAGCAAACAATCTGCATAATGCAGGTTGTTAATGAGTTTTCCTCCAGCCCTGATGCTGCATTCTTCTTCATATAGTCCAGCTTCTCAGATTATTTGCTCAGCATACAGATTGGATAAATGTGGTGAAAGGATACAACCCTGACACACACTTTTCTTGACTTTAAACCATGCAGTATCACCTTATCCTGTTTGAACCACTGCCTCTTGATCTAAATATAGGTTCCGCATGAGTGCAATTAACTGTTCTGGAATTTCAATTCTTCACAATATTACCCATAATTTGTTATGATCCACACAGTCGAATGCTTTTGCATAGTCAATAAAACACACATAGACATCTTGCTGGTATCCTCTGCTTTCAGGCATGTTCCATCTGACATCAGCAATGATATCCCTTGTTCAGTGTCCTCTTCTGAATCTGGCTTGAATTTCTGGCTGTTCTCAGTTGATGCACTGCTGCAACTGCTTTTGAATGATCTTCAGCAAAATTTTACTCATGTGTGATATTAATAATATTGTTTGATAATTTCTGCATTCTGTTGGCTTTCCTTTCTTTAGAATGGGTACAAATATGGGTTGCTTCCAGTTGGTTGGCCAGGTAGCTATTGTCCAAATTTCTTGGCATAGATGAGTGAATGCTTTCAGTGTTACATCAATTTGTCCAAACATCTCAATTGTTCCTTCAGCAGTTCCTGGAGACTTTTTTGCCAATGCCTTCAGTGCAGCTTGGACCTTTTCCTTTAGTACCATACATTCCTGATCACGTGCTACCTCCTGAAATGGTTGAATGTCAACCAATTCTTTCTGGTACAATGTCTCTGTGTATTCCTCCCACCTTCTTTTGATGCTTCCTGTATCATTCAATATTTTCTCTATAGAATCCTTCAATTTTGCAACTCGAGGCTTGAACTTGTTCTTCCGTTCTTTCAGCATGAAAAATGCTGGATGTGTTCTTCCCTTTTGGTTTTCTATTCCCAGGCCTTTGCACATTTCATTATAATACTTTGTCTTTCCAAGCTACCTTTTGAAATATTCTGTTCAGCTCTTTCACTTCATCATTTCTCCCTTGTGGTTTAGCTACTCTATGTTCAAGAATTAGTTTCAGAGTCTCTTCTAACATCCATTTTGGTCTTTTCTTTCTTTCTTGTCTTTTTAACGACCTCTTGCTTTCTTCATGGATGATGTCCTTGATGTCATTCTACAACTCGTCTGGTCTTTGGTCATTAGCATTCAATATGTCAAATCTATTCTTCAGAAGGTCTCTAGATTCAGGTGAGATATACTCAAGGTCATACTTTGGCTTTCGCAGACTTGTTCTAATTTTCTTCAACTTCAAATTGAACTAGTATATGAACAATTGATGGTCTGTTCCACAGTGAGCCCCTGACATTGTTCTGACTGATGATATTGAAATTTTTCATCATGTCTTTGCACTGATGTAGTAGATTTGATGCATATATATTCTGTCTGGTGAGATCCATATATATAGTCATCGTTTAAGTTGTTGAAAAAAGATATTTGCAATGAAGAAGTCCTTTGTCTTGCAAAAGGCTATCATGTGATCTCCAGGGTCTTTTCTTTCACTAAGGCCATATTTTCCAACTATCTATCCTTCTCCTTTGTTTCCAGGTTTCACATTGATTACATATTTGTTCAATTTGTTCAATTTCAGACTGCAGAAGTTGGTAAAAATCTTTAATTTCTTTATTTTCAGCCTTAGTGGGTGGTATGTAAATTTGAATAATAGTTGCACTAACTGGGTGTATGGATATTATCCTATCACTGACAGTGTTGTACTTCAGGATAGATCTTGAAATCTTTTTGATGGTGAATGCAATGTCATTCCTCTTCAATTTGTCATTCCTGGCATAGTAGACCATATGATTGTCCAATTTAAAATGGCCAATGCCAGTCCATTTCAGCTTGGGATACCGATCTTTATGTGTTTCATTTCATTTTTGATGACTTCCAATTTTCCCAGATTCATATTCATACATTCCACATTCCTATTATTAATGGATGTTTGCAGCTGTTTCTTCTCCTTTTGAGTTGTGCCACATTGGCAAATTAAGTCTTGAAAGCTTGACTCCATCCACATCATTAAGGTTAACTCTAATTTGGGGAGTCAGCTTTTCCCTAGTCAAATTTTGAGTGCCTTACAACCTGAGGGGTTCATCTTCTGGCACTATATCTGACAATGTTCCCCTGCTATTCATAAGATTTTCACTGGCCGAGTTTTTAAGAAGTATTCTGCCAGACCCTTCTTTCTAGTCTGTCTTAGTGTGGAAGCTTTGCTGAAACCTGTCTACCAAGGGTGACCCTGTTAGTATTTGAAATAGTGGTGGCAAAACTTCCAGTATCACAGCGACACACAAGTCACCACAGTCCAACAAACTGACAGATATGTGGTAGACAGGCCATTATTGAAGTAAAATCATAATCGTGTCTGTCCCCTACTCTACATTAATGGTTGATGAAAATCTAGTGATTTTACAGGCCATTATTGAAGTAAAATCACTAGCATTTTAAAATAGAGTATAAGATAGAGGAGATTAAAGTTAAAAAAAAAAAAGTTAAAGATGACTCCAAAAATATCAAGCCCAATTAGCTGAGAATGTGATCAAATATATATACGAGTACCAAAGTATAATTTAGGAGCTTTAGTAGCATCCAAGTTTGACTCTTTGACACAATAATGAATTATATTCATAAGGAAATAATAATACAGACTGTATATAAATTCTAACAAAAAATATAGGGTAAGAAAGAAGGTTTTAAAGAGTGTGTTAGGAATTAACAAGGATCTAATAAAATTTAGTTTCATTTGTATTAGATTATTTCCCTATACCTTACAACTTCATAAAAACTTAAAAATATACAAAAATTACATAATTGTTGATAATTCAAGAGAGTATAACAGGGGAAAGAAAATAGAAATGAGCTCCCAGCAACTTTGCTTGCATAATTCTCAGCATTTTTCTTGGTATGCATCCGTTGGTTTTAGCTTTCAAGGTAATTGAGAAAAAGAAAAAGAAAGAAAAACCCAAAAATATTGCATAAGAAAGAGGGAAGTGATGTGTCACAGACGAGTTTTAAATAAAAATTGCCTATGGAAGACTATTCCTTGGTCTGTCTGGGACTTGAGTATGAAATTGGCTCACCGGGAGGAAGCCAAGAATTTCTTCAATCTTAGGGAACTCTGCAAGGCCTAAACAGAGAGCAACTTGATTGGTGGGACATGTTTTCCTCTTTACTGTCCAACTTCATTTTCTCACCCTCTCAGTCAATTAAATCATCTAAGCCCAACACATGGACTTCTTTTTTGTTACCTGTTCTTGCCACAAAGTTCAGGCTCTACTGAGTCAAAAATTTGTTCATACTTTGGGTGTAGTGCTTACTGCCGAATTGGAGTTATTTGTGTAGTTGACTCTTTCTTTCTGTTGACTGAAAATATCTAGAAGATAGAGCCTTGTGGCTGACAGAAAGAATGACTAAGTATTGAAAACATCAAAGGCATATAAAAAATGAACGGTGACATTGTATTTTCTTACTGTGTAGCAGGATTCTTGAGGAAACGATGCCGAATACTCCATTTTTCCATATGGATAACTATCTCCCCTAAAAGTCAATCTTCCTTGGGAAAAAATATTCTATTCTGGGAAATTATACTGGAGAATCATTGGCTCAGGAATTTCTATGGCCTTTGAATAGTGATATATCTCATTTTAAGAGCTACTTTACCCAATGAAGACAAGTATAGCAGTTTGTCAGGATAGACTAGATTTATACCAGGGTTTCAAATAACCTCCATATCTCAGTGGCTTACAGCAGCAGACTTTTACTTTATACTTTACACTGCTTATTGCAGTAGTCACTGCTGTAAGTAGAGGTACATCTTTCAATTGATGGAGATAATCAGTAATTCCGAGGTTTGTAGCAGGAAATCCCAGTTTGCTATGAAGACATTGAAGTGGTTTCAAGGAAACGTTTTTCTCCTGCATATGACCTATCCTATATCATTGTAGATTAAGTCCTATCCTTCTCAAGTCATTCCTTTACATTTCAAAACATACTGATGGGATCACCAACTACTCTTTCAGATTGACTTCTTCCACAAGTCCTACCAACAAACAAACACTCAAAAACAGCAGTCATCATATTGTTAAAGGAGAGGCTGTGAACTCAATTAGTCAGGAGCAAAAGTGATATGAAGTTCATCTAAGCCCAGTTGCTGATTCTTGCTTCCCTAACCTCAGAATTTCTATTAGGAAGTGGGCTTACGTAAAGAACTGCCTTACCATGTGAGTTCAATAACAAACACCTAGTTCAATGACTTTTCTTGGTCCAAGAGTGAAACTTATAAGGAAAATACTCCATAATTAGGTCAGTGTTTTTCTTCCTGTTTTGTCAGCTTTCTGTGTTCTCTGAGGCTCGTTCCTTTCAGCTCCGAGCTCTTGGTATAAATTAAACCACTTTTAAATTATGGTAACCTTGAGGTGAGGTCTTTCCACCCTGGTGTGTAATGTAGAAGCACACTTTTCTTGGAAAGTATGTTCAAATCAAATTGTCTTGGCTTATACAATTTCAAGTTCATATCACATGCAATAAGCAGTTCTATTTTGTCTTATACTAAGATAAGGAATGATTACTTAATTACATTTGAGTTAATGAATAGTATTTTGGAAAGGGCAGGGAATTATATCAACTCTATCCTACAATAAAGTTAATGTTTTAATTTTATATTGATCACTGTCATGACATACATTTAAATTTTAAATTTCCATGTCAGACCCTAAGGGGAAGATCCTGACCTCCCAATGCTTGCTGGCTATTTCAACCTCACAGGATTCACTTCAGACATTTTCTAGAATGATTTGTCGCATCTTGGGGTATTATGTTTCTTTTATCTATAAATATTCATTAATTCATGCAAAAATATTAATGAATCACCCACTCTGTACCAAGCGCTCCAGTGTAAAGCAAATACTGGCTGTCGTGGAGACTACATTCTAGTAAAAGAGAGAGAGAGAGACAATAGACAAATAAACCAAAAAATTTAGTGTCAATTGGTTATCACTGCTATAGAGTGGGCGGGGGGGGGGAAGAAACTACAGTATCCTGGAATAAAAGGTGGCTGGAGGCGCTAGTTCAGCCCCTAAGTCAGGGATGACCTCTCTGAGGAGGTAATATTTGGGTGGTCAGAACCAATATGGAGTGGGGAGAGGAAAAAAAAACCTAAATGCCTAATCTTTCTCAACACCATCTCCTTCATCTATGCCCCTTTGGTGGCTCACAGTCACCCTGAGCCACCTCCCAGCTCTCAGACAGCCCTTCCCATTTCAGAACTTCTTGAATTTCTAATCCTGATTTAAGGGTTTTTTATGTGGCTGATTCTCTTAACGTTGATTCCTAGACTCCAGACAAAATGAGGACATGACAAAAAGAGAAGTAGGTGCTTACCTTTCCGAGTCTACAATTGCTAAAACACTGAATATGAAATCCATTCTCATTTGAACCCAATCAAGTCTGAGAGGCAGGCATTGTTGTTATCATGTGTATTAGTCATCTAGTACTGCCATAACAGAAATACCACAAGTGGCTAGCTTTAATAAAGAGAAGTTTATTTTTTCACAGTAAAATAGGCTAGAAGTCCAAATTCAAGGCGTCAGCTCCGGGGGAAGGCTTTCTCTCTGTTGGCTCTGGGTGAAAGTCTTCCTTATCAATCGTCCCCTGGACTAGGAGCTTCTCTGTGCAGGAACCCCGGGTCTAAGGGATTTCCTCTGCTCCCAGTGCAGCTTTCTTGGTGGTATGAGGTCTCCAACTCTCTGCTTGTTTCCCTTTCTTTTTATCTCATGAGAGACAAAAGCTGGTGCAGGCCACACCCCAGGGAAAATCCTTTTACATTGGATCAGGAATGCAGCCTAAACAAGGGTGTTACATCCCACCTCAATCCTCTTTAACCACAGGCAGAGATTATGATTTACAACATATAGGAAATTCAAAATGGAGGACAACTGCACATGGTATAAGCAAGTTGATACATTTTGGGGGGGGAATAATTCAATCCATGACAACATGTCTCTCAGATATGACCCAACTGAGCCTCAGATAGATTACAGCCTTGCCCAGTTTGACAGTGGTGGTAAATGACACGTCTGAACTCCAACTCAAATCTGAGAGATTCTTTACTGTGCTAGTGAGCTTTACATCATGTTCTTCTTCATCCCAAGCTCTTACCCCAAATATACCAGCTCCATTAGGCTAAATGACTTTTCTGAGTTAATTAGACATTCAGGGCCCAGAATTCTCTTCCTAAGCCTGGGATCATGAAATTAGGCCCACCTGCTGGAGAGCAACAGTCTTGAGCACCTTCAATAGCCTTCAAAATCATTAAAAAAAAAAAAAAAAAAAAAAAAAAAAAACTTTCCCAAGTTCTTTGAATGTTTTTGGGTACAAAACATTTCCATTCTTAAAAATAAATGATATATGAACATGTACAGACATGGATTTATGATTAAGTGACCTTAAGGATCTTTTTGCCACTATCGAAAATGTGAAAATGTTTGAACACTAATCAACATTTTTGTACCCTATTAATTTTTTGCCACCACCACCACCTGTCTATCAGTTTGTCATACCGTAGTGGGTTGTGTGTTGCTGTAATGCTGGAAACTATGCCAAAAGTATTTCAAATACCAGCAGGGTCACCCATGGTGGGCAGGTTTCAGTGGAGATTTCTAAGACTGACTAGAAAGAAAGTTCTTGTGATCTACTTTCCAAAATTAGCCAAGGAAAACCTTGTAGATCAAAACATATTATCTGACACACTTGGTTTGACTTGTCATCAGAAGGGACTAATCACTGGAGGAGGACATTATGTTTGGTAAAATAAAGGACCAATAAGAGTGTGGGAGACCCTCAGTGAGATGAATTGGTACAATACCCACAACTATGGACTCAACATATTGATGATCTTGAGGATGATGCAGGACCAGGCTATGTTTAGTTCTGTTGTAATGCAAGACCAGGCAACTTTTAGTTCTGTTGTACATAAGGTCGCCATGAGTCAGAGCCAACTCAAAGGCAACTAACTATCTATCATCTATCATTTATCTACCTAATATTTGCCAAACTATGCAGACTCTCTTAATTTTATGTAAACACATTAAAAAAATTAGGATTGAATTAATAATAATTTTCTAATCTGTTTTGTTCTATAATTCTCCAGTTGCCCTTTTCTATCCTTCTTTCCTTAATATTCTGCATCCTTCAAAAACTCTTATTGTAGTCTCCTTTCCATATTTCTTTTTGGCTTTTCACTGTGTTATTTTTCTGTTTTCCTCATTTGTTTTATCTTTATCCAGTCTTTTATCTTCTCTTCCCCTGTTTCATATATTTATGTTGTTGTTTTGTGCTGCCAATTATAATTCGTGGAAATCTACCTGAGCACATAAAAAAAAGACCCTGCCATTGAGTAGATTCCGACTCATAGTGACACTATAGGACTGAGTAGAACTGCCTCAGAGGGTTTCCAAGGAGCACCTGGTGGATTTGAACTGCTGACCTTTTGGTTAGCAGATGTAGCTCTAAACCACTACACCACCAGAGTTTCCACCTGAGCACATGGAAGAACAAAATGCTAAAGGGAATATCAAATTTATGGAAGCAGCAGAAGGTTGGATAACAGTTATTACCCTATTACATCCTATTATATAAATTTGAACAATGGCCACTGTCTTACTTACCGAGTACTGCTATAACAGAAATATCACAAGTAGAAGGCTTTAACAAGGAGAAATTTATTCTCACAGTCTAGAAGGCTAGGAGTCCTAGTTCAGGGTGCCAGATAGAGGGGAAAGCTTTCTGTCTCTGTCGACTCAGGTAAGGTCCTTGTCATCAGTCTTTCCCAGTCCAGGAGCTTCTCAGCTTCTCAGGGACCCTGGGTCGAAACAACATGCTGTTTTCTGGCTCTAGTTTATTGGTGGTATGAAGTCCCCAGGTCTCTCTGCTTGCTTCTCTTTTATATCTCAAAAGAGATTGGCTTAAGAAATAACCTAATTTTATAGATTTAGCCATGCCTCATTAACATAACTGCCTCAAATCATTAACAAAAATCTAGCCAATAGAATTCAACAACATATCAAAAAAATAATTCTCCATGACCAAGTGGGATTCACACGAGATATGCAGGGATGGTTCAACATTAGAAAAACAATTAATGTAATCCACCACATAAATAAAAGAAAAGACAAGAATCACATGATTTTACCAACTGATGCAGAAAAGGCATTCGACAAAGTTCAACACTCATTCATGATAAAAACTCTCAGCAAAATAAGAATAGAAGGAAAATTCCTCAACATAATAAAGGACATTTATACAAAGCCAATAGCCAACATCATCCTAAATGGAGAAAGCCTGAAAGCATTCCCCTTGAGAACGGGAACCAGACAAGAATGCCCTTTATCACCACTCTTATTCAACATTGTGATGGAGGTACCAGCCAGAGCAATTAGGCTAGATAAAGAAAAAAAGTGCATCTAGATTTGCAAGGAAGTAGTAAATGTAACTCTATTTGTAGATGACATGATCTTATACTCAGAAAACCCTAAAGAATCCTCAAGAACTACTGAAACTAATAGAAGACTTCAGCAGAGAATCAGGATACAAGATAAACATACAGAAATCATTTGGATTCCTCTACTCCAACAAAAAGAACATCAAAGAGGAAATCACCAAATCAATACCATTTATAGTAGCCTCCAAGAAGATAAAATACTCGGGAGTAAATCTTATGAGAAATGTAAAAGACTTATACAAACAAAACTACAATACACTTCTGCAAAAAAACAAAAGAGACCTACATAAGTGGAAAAACAAACCTTGCTCATGGATAAAAAGACTTAACATTATAAAAATGTCTATTCTGCCAAAACAAATCTATAGGTTTAATGCAATTCCGATCCAAATTCCAAGGACATTTTTTAATGAGATGGAGAAACAAATTACCGATTTCATATGGAAGGGCAAGAGGCCCAGGATAAGTAAACCATTACTTAAAAAGAAGAACAAAGTGGGAGGCCTTACTCTACCTGATTTTAGAACCTATTATACCGCCAAAGCAGTCAAAACAGCCTGGTACTGGTACAACGACTGATACATAGACCAATGGAACAGAATTGAGAATCCAGACATAAATCCATCCACATATGAACAGTTGATATTTGACAAAGGCCCCAAAATGGTTAATTGAGGAAAAGGCAGTCTTTTGTAACAAATAGTGCTGGCATACTGGATATCCATCTGCAAAAAAAGGAAACAAGATCCATACCAACTCCATGCATAAAAGCGAGCTCAAAATGGATCAAAGACCTAAATATAAAATCTTAAATGATAAAGATCATGGAAGAAAAAACAGGGACAACGTTGTTGTTGTTGTTTTTGTTGTTTTTAGGTATCATCGAGCCAGTTCCGACTCACAGCGACCCTATGCACAACAGAACAAAACACTGCCCAGTCCTGAGCCATCCCCACAATTGTTGTTATTCTTGAGCCCATCGTTGCAGCCACTGTGTCAATCCACCTCGTTGAGGGTCTTCCTCTTTTCCGCTCACCCTGTACTGTGTCAAGCATGATGTCCTTCTCCAGGGACTCATCCCCCTGACAACATGTCGAAAGTATGTAAGACGCAGTCTCACCATCCTTGCTTCTAAGGAGCATTCTAGTTGTACTCCTTCTAAGACAGATTTTTTCTTTCTTTTGGCAGTCCATGGTATATTCAATATTCTTCACCAACGCCACAATTCAAAGGCATCAACTCTTCTTCGTCTTCCTTATTCATTGTCCAGCATTCACATGCATATGATGAGATTGAAAATACCATGGCTTGGGTCAGGCACACCTTAGTCTTCAGGGTGACATCTTTGCTCTTCAACACTTTGAAGAGGTCCTTTGCAGCAGATTTGCCCAATGCAATGCGTCTTTTGATTTCTTGACCGCTGCTTCCATGGCTGTTGATTGTGGATCAAAGTAAAATGAAATCCTTGACAACTTCAATCTTTTCTCAGTTTATCTTGATGTTGCTCATTGGTCCAGTTGTGAGGATTTTTGTTTTCTTTATGTTGAGGTGTAATCCATACTGAAGGCTGTGGTCTTTGATCTTCATTAGTAAGTGCTTCAAGTCCTCTTCACTTTCAGCAAGCAAGGTTGTGTCATCTGCATAACGCAGGTTGTTAATGAGCCTTCCACCAATCCTGATGCCCCATTCTTCTTCATATAGTCCAGCTTCTTGTATTATTTCTTCAGCATACAGATTAAATAGGTATGGTGAAAGAATACAACCCTGACACACACCTTTCCTGACTTTAAACCAATCAGTATCCCCTTGTTCTGTCTGAACAACTGCCTCTTGATCTATGTAAAGGTTCCTCATGAGCACAATTAAGTGTTCTGAAATTCCCATTCTTAGCAGTGTTATCCATAGTTCGTTATGATCCACACAGTCAAATGCCTTTGCATAGTCAAGAAAACACAGACAAACATCCTTCTGGTATTCTCTGCTTTCAGCCAGGATCCATCTGACACCAGCAATGATATCCCTGGTTCCACGTTCTCTTCTGAAACCAGCCTGAATTTCTGGCAGTTCCCTTTTGATATACTGCTGCAGCCATTTTTGAATGATAATCAGCAGAATTTTGCTTCGTGTGATATTAATGATATTGTTCTATAATTTCCACATTCGGTTGGGTCACCTTTCTTGGGAATAAGCATAAATATGGATCTCTTCCAATCAGTTGGCCAGGAAGCTGTCTTCCATACTTCTTGGCATAGACGATTGAGCACCTCCAGCACTGCATCTGTTTGGTGAAGCATCTCAATTGATATTCCATCAATTCCTGGAGACTTGTTTTTCATCAAAGCCTTCAGCACAGCTTGGACTTCTTCCTTCAGTACCATCGGTTTCTGATCATATGCCACCTCTTAAAATGGTTGAATATCGACTAACTCTTTTGGTATAATGACTCTGTGTATTCCTTCCATCTTCTTTTGATGCTTCCTGCATCGTTTAATATTTTCCCCGTGGAATCCTTCAGTATTGCAACTCGAGGCTTGAATTTTTTCTTCAGTTCTTTCAACTTGAAAAATGCCGAGCATGTTCTTCCCTTTTGGTTTTCCATCTCCAGCTCTTTGCACATGTCATTATAATACTTTATTTTGTCTTCTCAAGAGGCCCTTTGAAATTTTCTGTTCAGCTCTTTTACTTCTTCAATTCTTCCTTTTGTTTTAGCAGCTCAAGAGCAAGTTTCAGTCTCCTCTGACATCCACCTTGGTCTTTTCTTTCTTTCCTGTCTTTTCAGTGATCTCTTGCTTTCTTCATGGATGATGTCCTTGATGTCATTCCATAACTCGTCTGGTCTTTGGTCACTAGTGTTCAATGCTTCAAATCTACCCTTGAGATGATCTCTAAATTCAGGTGGGATATATTCAAGGTCATATTTTGGCTCTCGTGGACTTGCTCTGATTTTCTTCAGTTTCAGCTTGAACGTGCATATGAGCAATTGATGGTCTGTTCCACAGTCGGCCCCTGGCCTTCTTCTAACTGATGATATTGAGCTTTTCCATTGTCTCTTTCCAGAGATGTAGTCGATTTAATTTCTGTGTGTTCCATCTGGTGAGGTCCATGTGTAAAGTCGCTGTTTATGTTGGTGAAAGAAGGTATTTGCAATGAAGAAGTCGTTGGTCTTGCAAAATTCTGTCATTTGAGCTCTAGCATTTTTTCTATCCCCAAGACCATGTTTTCCAACTACTGACCCTTCTTCTTTGTTTCCATCTTTGCATTCCAATCACCAATAATTATCAATGCATCTTGATTGCATGTTCAATCAATTTCTGACTGCAGCAGCTGATAAAAATTTTCTATTTCTTCATCTTTGGCCCTAGTGGTTGGTGTGTGAATTTGAATAATAGTCGTATTAGCTGGTCTTCCTTGTAGGCGCATAGATATTATCCTACCACTAACAGCGTTGTACTTCAGGATAGATCTTGAAACATTCTTTTTGATGATGAATGCAACACCATTCCTCTTCGAGTTGTCATTCCCAGCATAGTAGACTATATGATTGTCTGAGTCCAGATGGCCAATACCAGTCCATTTCAGCTCACTAATGCCTAGGATATCGATGTTTATGTGTTCCATTTCATTTTTGATGCTTTCCAATTTTCCTAGATTCATACTTCATACATTGCAGCTTCCGATAATTAATGGATGTTTGCAGCTGTTTCTTTTCATTATGAGTCATGCCACATCAGCAAATGAAGGTCCCAAAAGCTTTACTCCATCCACATCATTAAGATCGACTCTACTTTGAGGAGGCAGCTCTTATACATGGCATACACAGTACACAAAACATTACTAACAATGCAAAAGAAAAACTAGATAACTGGGAGCTCCTAAAAATCAAACACCTATGCTCAGCCAAAGACTTCACCAAAAGAGTAAAAAGATTAGCTAAAGACTGGGAAAAAGCCTTTAACTATGACATTTCCTATCCGTGCCTAACCTCTAAAATCTACGTGATACTGCAAAAACTCAACTACAAAAAAGACAAATGACCCAATTAAAAAATGGACAAAAGATATGAACAGACACTTCGCTAAAGAAGACATTCAAGCAGCTAACAGATACATGAGGAAATGCTCACGATCATTAGCCATTAGAGAAATGCAAATCAAAACCACAATGAGATTTCATCTCACTCCAACAAGGCTGGCGTTAAACCAAAAAACACAAAATAGTAAAAGTTGGAAAGGCTCCCGAGAGATTGGAACGCTTATACACTGCTGGTGGGAATGTCAAATGGTACAACCACTTTGGAAATTGATTTGATGTTTCCTATAAAAACTAAAAATAGAACTATCATATGATCCATCAGTCCCACCCCTTGGAATATATTTTAGAGAAATAAGAGCCTTTACATGAACAGATATATGCACACCCATGTTCATTGCAGCACTGTTCACGATAGCAAAAAGATGGAAGCAACCAAGGTGCCCATCAACGGATGAATGGATAAATAAATTGTGGTATATTCACAAAATGGAATACTATGCATTGATAGAGAACAGTGAGGAATCTGTGAAACATTTCATAACATGGAGGAAACTGGAAGGCATTATGCTGGGTGAAATTAGTCGGTTGCATAAGGACAAATATTGTATAAGACCACTATTATAAGAGCTCAGGAAACAGTTTAAACAGAGAAGAAAACATTCTTTGATGGTTATGAGAGAGGGGAGGGAGCGAGGCTGAGAGAGGGGTATTCACTAGTTAGATAGTGGATAAGATCTACTTTAGGTGACGGGAAAGACAACACACAATACAGGCAAGCTCAGCTGAACTGGACCTAACCAAAACACAGAGAAGTTTCCAGAATAAACTGAATTCTTCAAAGGCCAGTGTAGCAGGGGCAGGGGGTTGGGGACCATGGTTTCAGGGGACATCTAAGTCAATTGGTATAATAAAATCTATTAAGAAAACATTCTGCATCTCACTTTGGAGAATGGTGTCTGGGGTCTTAAACACTAGCAAGCAGCCATCTAAGATGCATCAATTAGTCTTGACCCACCTGCCTCAAAGGAGAATGAAGAACACCAAGGACTCAAGGTAATTATGAGAAAGGGCCACATAAACCAGAGAGTACATCAGCCTGAGACCAGAAGAGCCAGATGGTGCCTGGCTACAACCGATGACTGCCCTGACTGGGAACACAACTGAAAACCCCTGAGGGAGCAGGAGAGCAGTGGGATGCAGACCCCAAATTCTCATAAAAAGACCAGACTTAATGGTCTAACTGAGACTAGAAGGATCCCAGTGGTCATGGCCCTTCTGTTGGCCCAGGACAGGAACCATTCCCAAAGCCAACACTTCAGACATGGATTGAACTGGACAATGGGATGGAGAGGGATGCTGGTGAGGAGTGAGCTTCTTGGATCAGGTGGACTTGAGACATTGTTGGCATCTCCTGCCTGGAGGGGAGATGAGAGGGTAGAGGGAGTTAGAAGCTGGAGAAATGGACACGAAAACAGAATGGAGGGAGGGAGCGGGCTGTCTCATTAGGGGGAGAGCAATTGGGAATATGTAGCAAGGTATATATAAGTTTTTGTGTGAGAGACTGACTTGATTTGTAAACTTTCACTTAAAGTATAATAAAAATTAAAAAAAAATAACTGCCTCTAATCCTGCTTCATTAACATCATAGAGGTAGGATCCACAACACACAGGAAAATCACATCCCATGACAAAATGGTGGACAGTCACACAATACTGGGAATCATGAACTAGCCAAGCTGACATACACCTTTTGGGCAACACAATTCAATCCATGACAGCCACCTCCCAAAAAGTATTATAAACCAGTTAAACTTTCAGAATACCTTCTTGGTGCCTCTCATAAGACTTGTAAATTCACCATGTATAATGGAAATAATCACAATAATAACTAGCCTATAAAGACTTTGAGAAATTGTCCTAAGCACTTCATGTATATTTTAATGTTTAATGCTGACAATGACTCCATGAGAAGTTCCCCAGAAAAGATCGTATGGGTTGCCGAAAATCTCAGTGTTTAAGTAGCAGATTTGGAATTTGAACCACAAACACAAATCATGAGTGTACTTGCTTATCATTCCTTTGGAGAAATTCATTAAGGGTTGTCCTTGTTACCAACTTTCTCTGTAATAACTACAGTGTCTAACATAAGAGATCAATAATTGATTTCTGAGCATGTGTATTAACGAGTCATTGAATGAACAATGAAAAAGCATTTTTCTATTATTTAGAAGACAAATAAGCATAAAAAAAAATATGCAAGGCATAAAATATCCTCTACAGTCGCAAGGCCCAAATATTATATATATACATATATGGATGAGATACACATATACTCAGTAAAATTATAAATATATTCAAAAGAGAGAAAATTGAATTATTCTTTGAAAAATGATGACTTCACTACCTTGTAAGTTATAAAAATCAGAAGTGTTCAACAGCAAAATACTCATGGAAGTTACAACCCAGGAATAATCAATGACTTTTAACAAACTTCAAGAAGAGACACTCTCGTGGGCTAAGAAATGGCTGTACTTTAATTCCTGGGCCTGATGAGATGGCCTGTGATGCTGTGGCCACATTATCATAGAAATTCAAGGCTAAAAATAACCGAAGGCATTTTTGATCCGTTTGTGAAGTAGAAAGCTAAGTTTCCACAGCAAAGGGTGTACAAAAAAGATAGCAAGTTAATTAAGAAAGAAGTGGACTAATTGAACAGAATATGATCAAAGTACAGTTGGCTAAGCTACTGGTGAAGAAGGGAGGTTGTTTTTGTTGTTGTTAGGTGCCACCAATTCAGTTCCGACTCATAGTGATCCAGTGTATGAAAGAATGAAACCCTACCTGGTCCTGTTCCATCCCCACGATCATTGCTGTGTTTTGGGCCTAATTCTTAAATTCTTAAAGGCAGTGTCAATCCATCTGGTTGAGGATCTTCCTGTTTTTCACAGATTATCTACTTTACTAAGCATAATGTCCTTCTCCAGGGGCTGATCCCTCTTAGTAACATGTCCAAAGTACGTGAGATAAAGTCTTGCCATCCTTGCTTCTAAGGAGCATTCTGGCTGTACTTCGTCCAAGACAGGTTCGTTCATTCTTCTGTCAGTACACAGACTTTTACAGTAAATTTGCCCAAAGCAATATGTTGTTTGATTTCTTGACTGCTGCTTCCATGGGCATTGATTATGGTGGTTTCAAGTAAAATGAAATCCTTGACAACTTCAATAATGAGCCTTCCTCCAGTCTAGCCAGGATTAGAGGAAGAAAGGTTAATATGTGATTACCAGTAAGAATAATTATCTTGCCTTGTACAACAGAGAGCAAAGGACCATAAAACCAGGAATTGTAGCATGACGTTAAAATTTTAATAATGAGTATAACTTGATTTTGTAATACTACCAAGGTAAAGTTTTAACCTTTTTAGGGAATTTTCAAATATTACTGGGCATGCTAGACAAGTATTTTCTACAAATATGACCTCCAAACCCCAAAACCAACCTCCAAAATATACTAAAATACAAACTTACAACTCTCAACTCAGTTCAGAGTATGACTGAATTGTAGTACATTTCTTTGCTGATGAAAAGGTTATTGCAACGCTATTTTAAATATTTCAACTCCTCTGCCTCCCACATCTGGTAGCTTCTTTTGTAACCCAATATTAGATATTCGTTTTTTATCGTCCTCATTGTGACTACCAACACATCTCCCATCCCTTTTATTGCATCAATTGAATAAAACTGAACTCCAATTTATCATATAGTCATACGCAGAGATCACAGCTTTAAGATCAGGGAAGTAAAAACGGTCAATTTCCCTCCTGAAGTCCCGTGTGTCACACCTTAATCTATAGTGAATCTTGATTACTATGGTAGCATTTAAATAATTTATTAAGATATATTTTACTGAACATTATGGATTGAATTGTGTCCCCACAAACTATATGTTGGAATCCTAACCCCTATACCTATAAATGTAATGATGGAATATAATGGAATATAATGGAATCATGTTCTGTAATGCAATCTAACATAATGTGATCAATCATTTGAGGTCATGTCAGTGTAGGGCGGATCCTAAACTTAAGCACTTTTGAGTTATGTAACGAAGAGATGTGCAGGCACATATTGGGGAAAACAGATGCCGTGTAAGGATTGCCTACAAACCAAGGAGCCATGGAACACCCAGGACTACTGGCAAGTAAGGAATTGACATGACCAAAACCCTGATTTGGACTTTTAGTCTCCAGTACCATGAGAAAATAAATGTTGCTTCTTTAAAGCCACCCACTGTGTTTCTGTTACAGCAGCACTGAGACACTGAGTATCACTATGTCCTTAAATCTATGCTATACCCATTGCAGTTGAGTCGATTCTGACTCAAAAATCTGAGCTAGGTGGTGCAACTAAACAAAAACATGTAAAATTACTTTCCATTAAAGAAATTATGACTTGTTGGGAAATAAAACTAGCATATATATTTTTTTATAAAACAATATCAAACATTCTAATTACAGAAGTCCCTCTTCTTTAGTAGGTTAGGTAGTAGAGTGGAATGAGCATGGGCTGAGCTCTTCCAATTACAAATTTTATGACCTTAGTTAAGACATTCAATTTATCTCAGTTTCAGCTTCCTTGCTTTGCAACTGAAGATTGTGATATAGACGACTGTTTCATTTGACTGCATTGTTCCTAGCTGCGTAGCACTCACAATTGGTCCCTCATCCTCCTGAAAATTTAGGAAGTTACCGTAGGTATGAATTACAATGATGTTGTAAAAATGGAAAAGTAGAGGAAATAGGAGTTTGAGAAGATTTTCAAAAGAAAATTGACAGGGCATGATGATAATTAAAAATGGATTTGAGTGTTAATGAGAAAGATTAGTTTAAAATTAAATTCTAAGTCTAGGAAAATGATACTCTCATTGACAAAGGTAGGGAAGTTAGATATAAAGGATGGCAAATAAGGATTCACAAGGGAAAAAAAGGCATATTCTAATATGGATCTATTCAATCTGAATAGGTTTAATTTAAAAATATAACATGAAAGTTTAGGAAACTATTTAATGAAGCAATTTAAACCAGTGCATAGCCATTTCTTTGGGATGAAGCAACACCATAATACAAATTGCCACCATCTGATTGTTCTTTCTGAAGGTGGAATCAGTAGCATATAATTTCTACCTACATTATCACATATCCCTAGTTAGGTAAGTTCATTTTTCTTTTTTAAATTGACGTTAATTGTCCTCAACTCAACTTCGAAAACATAATACATTGATTAAGGCAGAGAAAGTCTAAACATTGTTAAAATATTAGCCACCTCTGGTTCATATACATGAGGCAGTAAATTTTTATGAAATGTTTTTGCTTCATGGTGGCATATGAAAATGAAAATATACATTATCTCTATCAAATTTGAATGCAACATGTTGATTCATTAGAGTTTTCTGCCTTTAAATTCAATTTAGTGTGTGGTACAAGGATATAATACATAATGTTTAAGACATGAGATATCAAGAAAAAAAAAAAAGACTTAAGAAACAACTGTATGCTGCCAACCAAAATGTGCATCTAGCCTTTTTGCTTCCATTGTTGGCAAGCAAATTACAGTAGGGTTCGAATAAAAATTACTCTTGATCAGTCAGCTGAGAACTCATTTTCACACATAATCATATTCTTGGGATACTCCAAAACTGGAAATTCAGAAATGTCAATATTGCTGCTAATAAAGATGCTGAATGTATATTGATCTAGTTAAGATAATTTAATATTTCACATTACAATATACACACCATGGTACCCTTTCAGAAAACCTGTGAAACTATGGTTTTAAAGAATGAGAACCAAACCTCATATATATCATTTGTACCCTAAATACCTTTTAAATATAATTATCACCTCCCTCCAGTGACACACTAAATCATGTTTTCTTTCATTTTCTAATGAATGATTAATCATGGATTGGAAGGTGACATGATTATGGGAGGAAGACAAAGATTGAAGGTTAATATTCTGGATCCCAGTCTTGATCTTATGCTTACTAGGCTATTTATTCACAGCAAAAGTTTTCTGGGGTGTCAGAAAGAGACAATTATCTGCATTATTCAATTAAAATCCAGTTGGGGAAGGGCAAAGTCAACATGGGCACTATAGACAGAGGCACCACACCATCCCTTCACAACAAAAACCCAAAAACTTAGTAAAACAGATACAAATGTCAATCCTAAAACCCTAAGCATCAAACGAAGGGATAAAGAACTCATCCAAGCACTGAATGGAATAAGAAACTGACGGAGAACAGAGAACAAGGAGAGCTATGGAGTGGCGCAAATGTGGCACAGATTCATCATCTTGGGCCTGTTAGCCACCAAGAATGGCAGACAGAGAGTATGGGAAGGCAAATTCACAGAACCCTGAGCAGGAGGCAGAGCACCTGGTAACCAGGGATACCACTTTCCCATACCTCATTCTTCTTTCCCCTGTGTGGCATGTACCACTTTCTGGCAGGTTGCAGTCCCTCAGCCAGAGAGAAGCTGGCTCTTTGTCACTTGGGCTCCCCAACTGGCCAGCTCCTTTAATGCCTTTTTTTGTTGCTTTTTTTTTTTTTTTTTGGCTTCTTTTGGTGTCTTCTTTCTCCCTCACCTCTTTCCTTTCCTTTCTCATGAACACCTGGTGCCATCTGCCATTTTTGCTCCTTCTTGAAGGACTGAGCAGAACTGCTCAGCTGGGGAACCACTTTCCCGGTCTGGTCTAGGCTGCCAGGGCCAGTGAGCTCCCTTGGGCCTTTTTATTTTTTCTCTTCTCTTGTCTCTCTCTACCTTACTGTCTTTTCTTTTTCCTAAATACCTGGCACCATATGCCATTTCCACTCCTTCTAGCTGGGCCATGCAGTGCCGCTTGGCTGAGGAGCAATTTCCCTGGTCTTCACGGCCCAGGTGAAGGGCTCCCCTAGGACTTTTTTTTTTCCCTCAGCTTCTTATCTCTCTCACCCTTCCTTCCTTTCCTTACTCCTGCCCCCTAGCTGCATGCACTGACTCTACCCATTCTTGAAGGGCTGTGCCACACCACCTGGCTAGAAATCCATAGGCACAAGACTTCCCCAGGTCTGTGCCACTTCAACAGTAGGCTCCCACAGCACCTTTTTTTTGTTGTTCGTTTTACTTTTTTTTCTGTTTCTCTCTCTTCTTTCTCTTCTTCTCCACACCCACTTATCTCCACACATCACATCCTCCATTCCCTGCTGCCTATCTGCACCATGTGCTGAGTATCGCACCTCTGAGTAGCACAAGCATGGAGCACAAGGATCTGCTCTGCCCTGTCCCATAGCCTGCCCTATTGGCCCCAGTACATGCCAAAAATGACCCATCTCCACTAGACTTGCCCTGTTGCACCAGAGCTGAAGGTCTGGCTTTGCCCATAGAACAAGGTAGTGAGAAGCATCATGCCCACAGACGAGCAAACAACAAAGAATACCCAGACTGCCTGCCCAGACATAGCCAGATAAAACAAAAAAGCAGGACAAAACAAATCCACAAACATAAACAAAGAAAATTATTACTGAATGTCTCAAAGACAGCAGACAATATCAAAACATATACAAAAAAAGGACAAGATGATCTCAGAAGGTGTCCAAAATAAAACACCAGATAATCTTCAGTAGAAGAAAAGGCATTGGAAATACCTGATAGGGAATTCAGAGCACTAATATTCAGGCCTATCCAAGGGATGATGGAAAAAGCAGAAAAAATAAGGAAAAACTGACAAAATCATAGAAAAGACAGACAAAATCACAGAAAAGGCAGACAAAAAAATGAGAGAATTCAAGAAAATAATACAAAAAAGGTCAAAATAAACACACAACTAGAAATCACACAAAAACAACAATTAGAAATCCAAAACATAAACAATAAGATTTCAGAAACGTACAGTGTCATAGAATGTTTGAGGTGATAGTTTGAAACGACAGAAGACAGGATCAGTGAATTGATGACAAATCCTTGGATACCACATTGTTTGAGAAAAAAATCAGAGAAAAGACTGAAGAAAATCTGAGAGCAATGTAGGATACAGTCAAAAGGAAAAATTGTGAGTAGTTGGAGTTCCAGAAGAGGGGGAGAAAACAGAAACAAAAAAAAGAGAGACAAGATCATTGAAGAATGGCTGACAGAAAGCTTCCCTAATATCATGAAAGATAAGAAGCTCGACAAACCCCACACAGGTTAGAACCCTGAAGAAAATTATGAAGACCACTAAAATCAAAGACAAAGAAAGAATCCTGAGAGCAGCCCGAGAAAAACGAAGTCACATACAAAGGGGAAACAATAAGATTAAGCTCTGATTACTTGGCAGAAACCATACAGGCAAGAAAGCAATCTTTTCTTGAAAGAAAAAAATCGCCAACCAAGAATAATATATCCTGCAAAACTCTCACTCAAATATGATGGCCAAATTAGAACAATTCCAGATAAACAGAAATTAAGAGAATATGTAAAAACCAAACCAAATTTACAAGAGCTATTTTTTTTTTTTTTTTATTAAAGGGAGCCCTTCAGTTAGAGAACCAACAACATCATACAACAACCTGAATCTAGGATGCAAGAGTGCATCACCCACAGACCAACCTAAGTAATGAACTCTCAAAGATAAAATAAAACTAAAAGATTTACAACAGGGAACCAGAGAGGTTAATCTGTAAATGATAACAATACCAGAACAATAAAAGAGGGAACAAATGGTGTAGGTGCAGAACTTTTTAATGGAGAGGAAGTCAAGGCAACACCAAGTAATAAAAAACTGGTTCAAACTTAAGAAGATAAGGGCAAATTTCAAGGTAACCACAAGGGAAGTTAACAAGCATACTCATCAAAATAAAGAAGAAAAATATAGTCTCAGTAAACATAAAACCTATAAAAATGAAGAAATGAAAAAGATCCACATACGAAAGAAATCCAGCATAGGAGAGTAAGAGGATCAAAGAAAATGTCAGCACCACAAAAAAAAAAAGTACAAAAGGACAGCAATAAACTCACATCTATTGATAATCACACTGAAAGTAAATGGCCTAAATGAACCCATAAGAGACAGAGAGTGACAGAATAGATATAGAAACAGGATCCATCAACATGCTGTCTAAGAGACACACCTTAGAAGCAAAGACAAACATTTATTGAAAATCAAAGGATGGAAAAAAAAGTATATTAAGAAAACAGCTACCAAAAAAGAGCAGGAGCGGCAATACTAATCTGAGATAAAATAGACTTTAAAACAAAATTTACCACAAAGGAAAAAGAGAGGTATTATTAAATCATTAAAGGGACAATTCATCATGAAGACAACCATGATAAATATCTATGCATAAAATTACAGTGCTCCAAAATACACAAAACAAACTCTAACAGTATTGAAAAGAGAAATTAACAGTTCCACAATAATAGTAGGAGACTTCAACACACCATTTACAGTAAAGGACAGAACATCTAGAAAGAAACTCAACAAAAATACAGAATATCCTAGTAAGACCAGACTTAATGGTCTGACTGAGACTGGAAGGACCCCAGTGGTCATGGACTCCAGGCCTTTTGATGCCCCAGGACAGGCATCATTCCCGAAGCCAACTCTTCAGACATGGATTGGACTGGACAATGGGTTGGAGAGGGATGCTGGTGAGGAGTGAGCTTCTTGGATCAGGTGGACACTTGAGACTATGTTGGCACCTCCTGCCTGGAGGGGAGATGAGAGGGTGGAGGGGGTTAGAAGCTGGCGAAATGGACACGAAAAGAGAGAGTGGAGGGAGAGAGCGGGCTGTCTCATTGGGGGAGAGTAGTTGGGAGAGTGTAGCAAGGTGTATATGGGTTTTTGTGAGAGAGACTGACTTGATTTGTAAACTTTCACTTAAAGCACAATAAAAATTGTAAAAAAAAAAAAAAAAGATACAGAATATCTAAAGGTCACAATTAACCAACTTGACCCCATAAAAAAAAAAAAAACCAGTGCCATCGAGTCGATTCCGACTCATAGCGACCCTATAGGACGGAGTAGAACTGCCCCCATAGAGTTTCCAAGGAGCACCTGGCGGATGTGAACTGCCGACCCTTTGGTTAGCAGCTGTAGCTTGACCCCATAGACATATACAAAACACTCTCTTCAACAACAGGAAAATGGGCATTCTTTTCCAATGCACATGGAAATTTTTTCAGAATAAACCACATCTTAGGCCCAAAGTAACCCTCAACAAAACCCAAAACATCGAGATAATACAAAGTATCTTCTCTGATCACAACCACAGCAAATAGAAATTAATAACGGGAAGAGAAAGGAAAAAAAAAATACATGGAAGCTGAATAACACCCTGCTTAAAAACCCCTGGGTAATAAAACAAATCAAAGATGGAATAAAAAAATTCCTAGAATCAAATGAGAATGAAAACACATCATACCAAAACCTTTGGGATACAGCAAAGGCAGTGTTCAGAGGTCAGTTTACAGCAATAGGTGCACACATCAAAAAAGAAGGGACAAAATCAAAACATTAGCTACACATCTCAAACAAATAGAGAATAGCAAAAGAAGTCACAGCTACCAGAAGAGGCAATAGTAAAGATCAGAGCAGAAATAAATGAAATACAAAAACAATAGAAAGAATCAACAAAACCAAAAGTAGGATCTTTGAAAGGATCAACAAAAGGAACAAACCATTGGCCAATTTGTCAAAAGAAAAACAAGAAAGGATGTAAGTAACCCAAATAAGAAATTAAATGGGTGACATTACAACAGACCCAAATGAAATAAAAAGGACCATAACAGAGTACTATGAAAAATTATGCTCCAACAAATTTGAAAACCTAAAGGAAATGGACAAATTTCTAGAAACACACCACCCAAAATAACACAAACTGAAGTTGAAAATCTGAACAAGCCCATTAACAAGACAAGAGATTGAAATGGTAATTAAAAAAATTCCCAACAACAACAAAAACCCTAGCCCAGATGGCTTCACTAGAGAATTCTACCAAATATTCAGAGAAAAGCTTACACCAGTACTGCTCAAACTACTTCAGAACACAAAAATGGAAGGGGTACTTCCAAATTCATTCTATGAAGTCAGCATAAACCTGATACCCAAATCAGGCAAAGCCAGTACAAAAAAAAAAAAAATTATATGTCCAAATCCATCAAATGGGGAAAAGACTGCCTTTTTAATAAATGGTACTGACAAATCTGGATGCCCATATGCAAAAAAATGAAACAGGACCCATACCTCACACCATACAAAAAAATTAATTCAAACTGGATTAAAGACCTAAATATAGAACCAAAAACTATAAAGATCAAAGAAGAAAAAATAGGGCCAATGCTAGAGGCCCTAATACATGGCATTAACAAACCATACAAGCCATAACTAACAATATACACAACCACTAGAAATTAACCTAGATACCTGGGATCTTCTAAAAATTAAATACTTATGCTCATCAAAAGACTTCACAGAAAGAGTAAAAAGAGAAACCGACAAAGGTCTAGTCTCTAAAATCTACAGGAAAATTCATCACCTCTACAACAAAAAGACAAATAATCCAATTAAAAAATAGGCAAAGGACATAAGCAAACACTTCACCAAAGAAGACATCCAAGAGGCTAACAGATACATGAGAAAATGCTTATAATCACTAGCCATTACAGAAATGCAAATCAAAACCACCATGAGATGCCATCTCACCACAGCATTACTGGCACGAAACAGAAAATAACAAATGTTGGAGAGGCTGTGGGGAGATTGGAAGTCTTATGCACTGCTGGTGGAAATGCAAGTGATACAACCATTTGGGAAAATGATATGGTGCTTCCTTAAAAAGCTAGAAACAGAAATACCATATGATCCAGCAATCCCACTATTAGGAATATATTCCAAAGAAATAAGAGCCATCACATGAATAGACATATGCCTACCCATGTTCATTGAAACATTGTTCCCAATAACAAAAAAATGGAAACAACCTGGGTGTCCATCAACAGATGAATGGAGAAGCAAACTATGGTACATACATACAATGGAATACTACGCAATGGTAAAGAACAATGACAAATCTTGAAGCATCTCACAACATGGATGAATCTTTAGGGCATTACACCGAGTGAAATAAGTCAATCACAAAAGAACAAATATTGTATGAGACCTCTACTATAAAAACTAATGAAAAGATTTACACACAAAAAGAAACAATCTTTGATGGTTACGTGGGAGGGTAGAGATGGAGAGGGAAAAACACTAAATAGACAATAGATAAGGGGTAACTTTGGTGAAGGGTAAGGCAGTGCACAATACTAGGGAAGACAACACATCTCGTTAAAGACAAGGTCATGGAAGCTCCGTAAAAAAATAAAAACAAAACCTGTTGCCATCGAGTTGATTTCGACTCATAGTAACCCTCTAGGACAGAATACAACTGCCCCATAAAGTTTCCAAGGAGCTCCTGGTAGATTCGAACTGCTGATCTTTGGTTAGCAGCCATAGCACTTAACAACTACACTACCAGGGTTTCCATGGACACATCCGTACTCTCTGAGGAATCAAATTACTGGGCTGAGCGCTGTTGGGACCATGATCTCCGGGAACGTCTAGCTCAACTGGGGTAACATAGTTTATAAAGAAAATGTTCTACATTCTACTTTGGTGAGTAGCCTCTGGGGTCTTAAAAGCTTGTGAGCAGCCATCTAAGATACTCCAGTGGTCTCAACCCATCTGGAGCTAGGGAGAATGAAGAAAACCAAAGACACAGGGAAACATTAGTCCAAAGAACTTATGAAATACAATTACCACAGCCTCCACCAGACTAAGTCTAGGAAAACTAGATGGTGCCCGGCTACCACCACTGACTGCTCTGACAGTGATCACAGTACAGCATCCTGGACAAGGCTGCAGAAAAATGTAGAACAAAATTCTAACACACACACAGAAAAAAGACCAGACTTGCCAATCTGACAGAGACTGGAGAAACCCAAAGAGCACGGCCCCGGGCACCCTTTTAGCTAAGTAATGAAGTCATTCCTAAGGCTCACCCTTCAGCCAAAAAGTAGACAGGCCCATGAAACAAAATGATACTAAAAGGTCACACCAGCCCACAGGCAAGGACGAGAAGGCAGGAGGGAACAAGAAAGCTTTTAATGAGGAACCTCAGGTCGAGAAGGGGAGAGTGTTGACATGCCGTGGGGTTGGCAACCAGTGTCACAAAACAATATGTATATTGTTTAATGAGAAGCTAGTTTGCTTGGTAAACCTTCGTCTAAAGTACAATAAAAAATTAAATAAATAAAATTAAATGTAGTTGGGGAATATTATTTGGTCATAAAGAGAAATGAAGTTCTGATACATAATATGACAAGGATGAACCTGAAAAATGTTATGCTGTGTGAAATAAACCAGACTCAAAAGGTCTAGTATTGTATAATCCAACTTAGGTGAAATATCTAGAATAGGCACATGCAGAGAGAAAAAAGTAGATTGGTGGTTACGGTGTCTGGGGGACGAGGGGGATGGGGAGTTACTGCTTAACATGTACAGAGTTTCTATTTAGGGTGAGGAAAACTTTCTGGAAATAAATTGTGGTGATAGTTAAACAACATTGTGGATGTGATTAATATCACTGAATTGTATTCTTAAAAATGATTAAAATGGCAACATCTTTACACACATTTTATCACAATAATTTTTAATTAATTTTTTAAAAAAGGTACAAATATTCAAAAATATTTAAATGACAATATAAAATATTGGTGAGTGTGGGAAGAAAGAGCATTACCCTTCTGAAGAAGAATTTAGCCATGTATGTATTTATCCATATCATTAAAGAGTTATTTATGACCCTCCCCACACCCCCCAAAAAAGGATAACATTGGTTTCACTACAATGGAAGAGTTACAGACCTGAAGACAAGTCACTGTCTTCCCCCCTTGCATTAGTTTCTTCATTAACAGTGTGACATGTACTGATATAAACACAATAACAGCACAAATTAACTTCTGTTTACCATAATGCCACCTTTGTCCCTAGACTGCCTTCTCTCTTGCCTCCAATCTGTCTTGGTTTATAATGAAGTGCAACGTGTATTTTGGAGTCCCTGAGTGGCTCAAACAGTTAAGCACTCAACTACTAACCAAAAGGTTGGCAGTTCAAACCCACCTAGAGGTGCCTCTTGCTTCCAAAAGGGTTACTCGTTTATGTTTGTTTGCTTTAAATCCATATTTTGGAGTCTATGGGTGGTACAAACAGTTAACTTCCCTCGGCTGCTAACCAAGAGTTTGGAGGTTAGAGTGCGCTAAGCGGCACCTTAGAAAGGCCCAGCAATCTACTTCAGAAAGATCAGCCATTGAAAATTCTGTGGAGCACAGTTCTACTCTGATACATGTGGGGTCTCCCTGAGTTGGAATCGACCCCGCAGCAATTTTTTGTAATGTATATTTTATTTTATAAATTTATTTTACATCTTGATTTCTGTAAGTCTTTTTCAGAGATCTACTGGGAAACTGATAAAAGAAGAAGAAATTGCACAACTACTACGGACCTGGAAATGACAATCATGTGCCTCAGGCCACCATGGCCAATAAGGTTAAGCTGCTCCAAGGTTCTATTCTTGACTCACATTATAAGTTAGAAAAATGGCCCCTTTACCTATTTTGAAAAAATCTGTGCTCATGAATGCTCTATTTTAAACAGTGTTGGCAAAAATTGTAAACCCTACACTTCCAGCTCTTTTAAAAAAAATTGTATTTGGTAAAAATAATGTGATTTATTCACTGTCCCCTAGATAAGTAATTAGTATCTTATATTGAAATCCAAATGGAATTGAAAAGGAGAATCTAATATAAAAAGGAAATGTTGTGTGTGTATTCATTCATAGAATTAAGTATCAATTATTCTTTTATAACAAATAAGTACCAAGCTACTACTATGTATAATGTGCCTTGTATGTTCATACATAGTCAAATGGGAAAATAATTATAGGCATGGGTGTTCAGAAGTGAAGAGTAAGGGACAAGTTAACTGTAATAAAGGATTGTTTTAGATATTTTCTGTTTCTCCCTCCAGATTCACATTATACCCTTGTCATCCTGCTCTTAGTCTCAGGAAGTTGATGTTGAGCCCTAAGAACACATTCCCAGACTTCCAGTTGGGTCTGGCCAGTGGCATGAGGAGAGTGAGGTCAAGTGTTTGTTTTCATCCCTCTTTCTTGCTTCCTCACCCTGGTTTAGTATACCTTTTTATTTAAAGCCACAGCACCACATGTGGCCCTCTCCTATAGCTCTCAGTTCTGCAAATGCTTCTTACATTTGCTTTTTCATGGAACTGGAAACCTGGCTGCTAGCCCTAGGGCACGTTGCATTCACTTCTTGGCTTCCATTAACCCTGCATTAGCAATTTGACAGTCTGCAATTCTTGAACACTCCTCCCATTGCAAGATGGAGTCTAGAACCCTTCCCCTTGAATCTGGGGCTGGCCTTGGAAGCTGGCTTATAATTAAAAGAATGCAGCAGAACCAATGTTTGGTGACTTAACAAGGTCAGCTCTTAAAGGACCATGCTACTTCCACCTTACTTACTAAGACATTTGTGCTTTTTTTTTTTTTTTTTCGCTTAGAGCCCTGAAATGCTGTATAAAAAGTCTCTCTATTCTTTGCCAAACGCCATGACGAAACTCAGCCAGGTCATATGTTAAGACTGTATATAGGTGTTTCCCTCACCAGCACCAGCTATATGCCAGGCATGTGAGGGGAGAGCTGCCTACAGAGAATCCAACTTCCAGCCACAAAAAGCCCCCAGTCTTTGCATCCCCCCAGCCTGGGTTCAGTTTATTTATACCAGGAGGAAATTTGTGGAAGAGTAACATGGTGATTTTTCTACTTCTCCTCTTCCCTGCCCCCTCTCCAATTGGTCAAGTATACAGTCTTCAAGCATTGAGTTTAATTACTTTGCTCAAGGGCTTGATTTTGAAGTCTCTTGTCTGAGATGGGATTCCTGATTTATGTTTCTGTAGCTGTGGATGAGGGGCTGGTTCAACACAAATGTTTACACAGTTACTGTGTATTTCAATTTGTGTTTGTGTTGATGATTTATAGGGTCGCTATGAGTCGGAATCGACTCAGAGGCAGTGGGCTTGGTTGGTTTTTTTTGCCTGGAAATGCTTCTATTTGAAGTACCAATTTTATTACAGCTCTAATTAATGAAATACCTTGGGTGCCTTGCTTTCAAACACCACTTATACACAGTATTCTATATTATAATAGTGTAGTACAGTGTGCTGAGAGCTGCTTAATTCCATTTATTAAAGAAACTTTGATAGATTGCATTCAAATAGACCTTTGTAGTGTCAAAAGTCAGAAACTTTTAGGTTGATTTTGACTGAAGGCCAATTTGAAGAAATATGAACAATCAACTTCAAATAAAGTACCAGCTATCCTATACCCGGAAGACTAATGTTTCCAGTTTTCAGTAAGCTAGCTCATCCTCACTAGCCTGGGAAATGATATCTGACTTTTTGTAAAATTGCACCAGAATCATGATTTGTCAAAATTTACAAATATTTATATTTTCAAATTACCACAGGTGATTGGAGTTACCTATCTAATGATTTCTAACAGTAATTGTGAATACATTTCACTTCATATTAGCAGACCGCCCCTTAGCCATTTGCCATTGAGTTAATTCTGACTCATGGCAACCCCAAGTATTTCAGAGTAGAACTGTGCTCTGTAGGTTTTTCATGGCTGTGAACTTTCAGAAGCAGATTGCCAAATCTTTCTTCTGAGGTACCTCTGGGTTTACTAGAATTTCCAACCTTTCAGTTAGCCATACACTTAACTGTTTACACCACCCAGGGACTCCTGGCTGTTCCTTGTTGTTGTTGTTGTTTTGTGCCATTGAGTTAATTCTGACTCATAGGGACTCTATAGGACAGAGTAGATATGTCCCATAGGGTTTCCTAGGCTGTAATCTTTACGGGAGCAGATGGCCAGGTCTTTTCTCCTGTGAAGCCACTGAGTGGGTTCCACCCACCCACCTATTGGTTAGAAGGTAAGCACTTAATCACTGCTCCACCAGTGCTCCTTGACTCCCCCTTCATACCCCTTACACAGATACTATTCTGAAAGACTTTTCTTCTAGTCTACAAACCTGTTTAGTTCCTTTTTCTCCCAATCATTTTTGTTTCCTTCATTGACTATATATCAACTTTCCTACAAAATTACTATTCAAAGCTCTGAATCTTTGAGTTTAAAGTTTGCCTCATGTAGCATCTGTTGATGATTAGGAAGGTGTATAAGTCTCAGCAAAGTTCACACAATTGCTCAGATACTCAGATTTCTTAAGCTAGCTGATTTCTACCAATCTGAATTCCTCTGGCTTTCAGCGGTTCTAAATAGGCTAGCCAAATCCATTTATAACATGAATAATGGTGCAGTTTACTTCTACCAGTATCCCCATCGCTCAAGATCACATCCATGAAGAAAAACCCAACCACAGTGATTTCAGTGAAGTTTCGTGTCGTGAATTGAATTATCTCCCCCTAAAATTGTGTGTATCAATTTGGCTGGGCCATGATTTCCAGTATTGTGTGGTTGTCTTCCATTTTGTGATTGTAATTTTATGTTAAAAAGGATTAGGGTGGGATTGTAACACTTTTACCCAGGTCACAGTCCTGATCCAATGTAAAGGGAGTTTCCCTGGGGTGTGGCCTGCACCACCTTTTATCTCTCGAGAGATAAAAAAGAAAGGGAAGCAAGTATAGAGTTGGGGATCTCATACCACCAAGAAAGAAGCAGTGGGAGCAGAACTTCCTTTGGACCTGGGGTTTCTGCCAGAGAAGTTCCTAGTCCAGGAGAAGATTGATGACAAAGGCCTTCCTCCAGAGCTGACAGAGAGAGAAAGCCTTTCTCTGGAGGTGACGCCCTGAATTTGGACTTCTAACCCACTAGACTGTGAGAGAATAAATTTCTCTTTGTTAAAGCAATCCACTTGTGGTATTTCTGTTATAGCAACACTAGATGACTAAGACATTTGTTCTTCAACCAAACTCAAAGAAAGCTGAGTAAAGACAGGTAGTTTGTGTCCATAAATTCCTTTGGTTAAAGAAGTTCAGGTGAAAAAAAAAAAAAGTAATGGTTGTGTTTTAAATCTCATGATTTGGAAGTACTATGCAGATGATAAACTTTAAGCTTTGATTTTCAACTGAATTTTTATCCCCAGTAAGTAACTTGAAAATTATATTGTGAACTCTAAGGGGTAGCAAATAAGAGGATCTATATTACTCAACATAAACTACCCTTAAAAAAAAAATTAAAACCAATTTTCATTTCTGGCACATGAGAGCCTACATACCCTGAAAAATAATTTCCTATAAAGAACAACTTCAATTATGGGATTTAAAAAAAAAAAGAAAAGTTTGGCAAGAATGCAAAGGATGTCTTTGGAGGCCAAAAACAAAATGAAAATAGTAATTCAGAGTTAAGCAAACTCTAAACCTTCTGATTACTTGGAAGGCATGTGATGAGCTCTGATGACCTTGACTCTCATTTTTGACAGCTAATAAGGGATGAAGGAGCTCCGGTGGTACCTAACCAAATGCTATCACATAGGGCCACTCACCTTTGTCTTCCCAGCAATTATTCCAGCTTCAGAGGCAGCAGTCCTTCATGCCATCTTTGTTTGCTGCCAGATGGGCAGAAAGTATAGGGTATTGTCAGGGTATACTTATGAATGCATCATAGATGCTTCTCAAAAGTCAAAAGGGAGTTCTTACACTTTTATGAGGATTGTTATATGAAAATTTTCCCCCTTATATTGTAATAAAACCTTTATTTTTGTTTGTTTTTGGTTTGTTTTTGTAGGACAATGTCAAGGCTATAGTAAGAAATAATAAGAAGCCCTAAAGGAAAGAACAGAAAAAAGGAATATCTAAAAGCTGGAGGAGGGGTTTACCACAGAGACTGACACTATGAAAAGCCAAGGCAGATCACAACTACCCATTTGAATGCTTTCCATTAATTAGCATGCACCCTACACAATGGCTTCATATTCCTCCACATATTGCAGTGTGCTCTTCATGTCTTATTAACCTGCATTCTGTGAAGACATGGTGGAGTAATGGTTAAGAGCTCACTGCTAATGAAAAGGTCAGAGTTTGAACTCACCAGCCGCTCCTAGGAAGAAAGATGTGGTGATCTGCTCCAGTAAATATTACAGTCTTGGAAACCCTATGGAACAGTTCTACTCTGTCATATGAGTCACTATGAGTCAGAATTGACTCAACAGTATACAACGAGTTCAGTGTGTTCTTCATATCTTGTTCATCCTGGCATTCTGTGAAGCATTAAGAATAAACAATAAAAAAGCTATAGTCACCTTAGCACATCAACAATCTCTCTTTGAGATGTGTTTCCATTTGAAGACTTCTAAATGTGAAAGATTTACCCTCCTTAAAATATTTTATGGAATCCTTACAGAAACAGAACAAACATTGTAGGGAGAACACAGTATTTCTTCCATTTGCCCTTAAAAATGGTGCCAAAAGTAAGACGATCCAGAGTTAGAATACGAGGTGTTGGGGAATAGAGAGGAATGAACTCACTACCGATGACTCAGATGACAACTAAAGGAACACAGGAGAGTACATGCAAATGCGCTGGTCTTTTCTTCTATTGTCAGGTCCCCTTCATTTCTGCATGGGTTGACTACTTGATGAAAATATTAGGCAGACAAATATATTTACCTATCTATAAGAACCTCTTTAAAAGAACTAGTTTGAAGTTATTTTATCTCAAAAGATTAATAAGAGGACTTTCTGAAGTGGCTGTGAGTATGAAGACCAAAGAGCATGGTTTGGTGAGGACATACCCCTCAGGTCACCTTGCTCCTTGGGGTAAGCTTCCACAGTTCTTCCTGCCTCACTCCCTGGTTCTTCTATTTTTCCAATTGTGGCAAAAATGTACATAACAAAACATTCTCCATTTCATCATTCATTACATGTGCAATTTAGTAACATCAATGAATTGATGTCTTTGATATGGTGTTGAGAAAGAATATTAAATATACCATGGACTGCCAGAAGAGTGAACAAGTCTGTCTTGGAAGAAGTACAGCCAGAATGCTCTTTAAAAGTGAGAATGGTGAGACTTAATCTCATGTACTTTGGACGTGTTATCTGGAGGGACCATTCCCTGGAGAAGGACATCATATTTGGTAAGGTATAGTGTCAATAAAAAAGAGGAAAACCCTCAACAAGATGGACTGACAGAGTGGCTGCAACAATGGGCTCAAACATGGCAATGATTGTGAGGGTGGCGCAGTACCAGGCAGTATTTCATTCTATGGTGCATAGGGTCACTATGAGTTGGAACTGACTCAAAGGCACCTAACAACAAAAATTGGTAACAACTTAACTTCAGTAACACTCTATTCCTTTATAGCTCCCCCACCCATGTATGTTATCACCTATTATATCATCTTTATACATCATGTGCCGTGCAATATAAATTTATAATTATTTTGTATGCATTTGTCAATATATAGTATAAAGGACTTAACAACTGGGATTACCAACCAAGATTGCCTTAAAATTGGCCATTATACTTGCCCATGAAATTACAATTGATGGAGATCTTTTTGCTGTGTACAACTGTGTGTGTCTAGTGTCATTTCCATTCAGTCTGAAGGACTTCCTTTAGTATTTTCTGTTGAGCAGGTCTAGTGGTAATGAACTTTCTCAGTTTTGTTTATCAGAAATGTCTCAATTTCATCCTTATTCTTGAAGGGCATTATTGCCAGATATAGTACTCTTGGTTGAGTGCTTTTGCTTCTCCCTTGTTGCTTTCAGAATTCTCTTTTTATCTTCAGTTTATGAGAGCTTGATTATAAAGTGTCTTGGTGTAGATCTCTTTGGGTTTATCCTACTGAGAATTTATTGAGCTTCTGGGATTTGTAGTTTTATGTCCTTTGTCAGATTTGGAGAGTTTTCTGCCATTAATTCCTCAAATGTTCTTTCTCTCCCTTTCCTTTTCTCATCTCCTTCTCAGACTCTCATGATGTGTAAGTTAATTCACTTGATGGTGTCCCATATTTCCATTAGGTTATGCTCTGCAATTGTGAATTTCCTATCTTGTTGCTCTTCAGACTTTTAATTTTGATGGCCTTGTGCTCCAGTTCATTAATTCTATCCCCTGCCAGTACAAATCTGCTTCTAAGCCCTTCCAATGAGTTTTTTTTTGTTTTTTTTCAGGTATTATATCTTTCAGATCCAGTGTTTCTGTTTGGTTTCTTTAGTGGAAATTGACTCGATGGTGATGGGTTTTTGGTTTTATTTCATTATTTATAGTCTTATTTTGTTCAAACATCATAATCTTGATCACTTTTAGTTCTTTTGTTTTCCTTTAGTTCTTTGAGCTTGTTTAATATTTTTGTATTATATTCTTTCAGTCTGTTTATTATCCAGGTTTCCATAGAGATGACTTCTCTCCTTTAATCTTATTCTTTTGAATGGGCCATCATTTCCTATTTTTCTGTGTGTCTTGTGATTTTATTTATTGAAGTCAGACATTATGATATTAAATGTTAGCTTTCTCAATTCCCCCATATACACAGTGCTTTTAAAAACACTAATTTTTGCAAGAGCCTCTTTACCAACACAGTGTTCAGCTGCTCATCACTTTCTCCCCCATCTCTGTTAGATCTCTGATTGAATAACTAAAATGTCAGCCTTTCTGCAGCTGCCAGACCAATCAGAAAACACACACTGAAAAATAAACCCTGAAGCAGACACAGTCTTTAGTCCTTGCTCACCACTCTCTTCTGTACTCTGTGAGGCCTCAGATTCAGGACAGATTGAAGTCCCACTCCTTCAGAACATGCACCCTGAACATTCTGCCAGGAATATTTGTCCTATTTCCTTCAGAGTCAAAGAATTCAGCCCTTCTTAATGCACAGGAGGGCTGTGGGTCAGCTGGAGCTGAAGTTCCACTGTAGCTGTCTGTCTCCTGCAGTGGGAGAGGGAGATGTGGGGACAGTAGAGGAAGAGATTTTCCTACCTTTAGAAACTAATCTTTATCTTTTTTTTTCAGTTAGCTGCTTTTTTGCTTTCAACTTTTTTTTTTTTTTTTTGCCTTCCTTTGCCTACCTTTTAAGCGTTCTTACAGGGCTGACTATAGTTTCCTACTTGCTTACTTGGTGTTTATGCGGGGGTTGGAATCCTAGACATGTTTACACCATTATCTTACCAGCATCTTCACTCCCTGACTCTTGCTTTCCCCTGGTTCTTTTGAATTTCATTCCATTCATAGAAACTCTCTTCTTTTTTCACCCTTTTCCTCCTTTCTCTTTATTCCAACTATCAAAACTAGATTGGTGTGACTGCCACCAAATATTACCTTCTCAATAAATAGCTAAAATAATTTTTCACTAAAGAGTTTCCATCATTGGATTACAGAAACCACCTAATGAAATCAAGTGGATCATCTACAAACCTCCACTATGTAAAGATAGCAGAATGAACGTAAAGATTTACAGCAGACTTCTAGCCAACATGGTGTCATAAACAGAAGCGCCACACTGTCCCTCTACAACAAAGACCTAAAAAGCTAAGTAAAACAGAGACAAATGTAATTCCTGGAACCTGAAGTGTCAAATGAAGAGATAAAGAACTCAGCCAAGCAGTGAATGGAACAGGAAACTGATAGAGGACAGAGAGTGAGGGGAGATACATGTGGAGGGCCCCAACAGCTAATGCAGCACAGATCTGCCATCATGGACCCCTGTCAGAGATCAGCAGACATGAAGCATGGGAAAACAGCTTTGCAGAACTCCCAGCAGGAGACAGAGCACCCGGTAACCAGGGATACATGCTTTCCCACCCCTTATTTTCTCCCCGCTGCTCTACCTCCGAGCTTCCTGGCTGGCTGCAGTAGCTCAGCTGGCTGTGAAGCACAGGGTCCATTCCACTTGGATTTGCCCCACCCACATCAGAGATCGGACTACAGGGAATATGGGAAAGCAGCTTCACAAAGTTCCCAGCAGGAGACAGAGAGCCCAGTAACGAGTGATATATGCTTTCCTAAACCCCCTCCTCTTCCTCCCCCATTTGGCCTCCTCTGCTTCCTGCCAGTGGCAGTCTCTTGGCTGGGAGGCAACTGCTTTGGCCTCAGGCTGCTTGGATACATCCTGCCCTCATTGACCAGGCCCCTGAGCTGGTATTGGTCCTTTCCATCTCTTTTGTTTACTTCTGTGCCTCATACCACCTCCCCCTCCTTCCTCTAGAACACCTGGTTCCATGTGCCATCTTTCCTTCTTTCTGAAAGGTTGTGAAGCCACGCTCTGCTGGAGAACGACTCCCCCAGCCGCGACACCATGCTGGTGGGAACCCTGAGGTATTTTTTTGCCTTGTTTTTCTTTGTTTTCTTAGTTTTCTTTTTCCTTTCACAGCTGGGGAGCCCCTTCTAGCCAGGCAGCATTGCACAGCTTAGGAGCCACTCCTCCAATCTGTACAGCCAGGTAGGTGGGATCCCTGGGGGCATTTCTTTTTTTGTTTTCTCTCTTTCTCTTTCTGTCTTTCTTCATTTCTCAGCTCTCATCCCTTTACACTTACCCTCTTTTACTGTCTTCTGAATACCTGGTGCAGGCTATACTGTGCAGCCCAGGAGCCACTTTCCTGGTCTTAGTAGCCCCACCGGTGAGACTCCGGGACACCTAGTGGCTTTTCTTTCCTTTTCCATATTTTTATCTAGTTATGTTTTTTGCTCTTTTTCTTTTTTTTCTTCTCTCCATTTCTCATCTCTCCACTCCAATGTCAAGTTCCCTTAGCGCTCTTTTTTTTCTTTGCTTGTTTGTTTTTGGCTCCTGTTTCTTCTTCCCCTCTCTTCTCTTTCCCATACCCCTATTAGCTCCACACTTCACAACCTCCCCCCTCTTTCCTGGCTACCTGCACTGTGCACTGAACATCACACCCCTGAGCAGCACAGGCATGGCATACTGAACCTGCCCAGCACTGATTTTTGCCCTGCCCTCTTGGCCCTAGTATGTGCCACAAACAACTGATCCCAGCCCCTCCTCTTAAGCTGGACCTGCCTTGCTGCACCATAGCTGATTGGGCCTACTCATTGGACAAGTAGGTAAAAACTATTGTGACTACAGATGGGCAAACAACAAAAATACACAGCCAGCCTGCTCAGATGTAACCAAATAAACCAAAAAAGTAGGATGAAAAAAACAAATCACAATCAAGAGAGGAAGAATATAACTACTGAATGTTCCAAAGACAACAGACAATATCAAAACATATAAAAAAATTAAAATAGGACAGGATGGTACCAGTAGGCGTCCAAAATAAAATACAAGATGACTTTCCAGTAGAACAAAAGGCACTAGAACTACCTGACAGGGAATTCAAATCTCCAATATTCAGAGCTTTCAAAGAGTTGAAGCAAAAAGTAGACAAAAATGAGGAAAAAATAGACAAATTTACAGAAAAGGCAGACAAATTCATGGAAAATACAGACAAAAAAAAAATGGAACAATTCAGGAGAGTAATACAAGAACAAAATGCCAAAATAAATTTACAACTAGAACTCATACAAAAACAACAATTAGAAATCCAAAAGATAAACAACAAGATTTCAGGAACAGACAATGTCATAGAAGGCCTAAGGAGCAGGCTTGAAATGACGGAAGACAAAATAAGTAGAATTGAAGACAAACACATGGATACAACTCTGTGTGAAGAAAAATCAGAAGAAAAGAACAAAGAAAAATGAAGAAACCCTGAGAATTACTTGGGATACAATCATATGCATAAATTTGCAAGGGATCGGAGTTCTAGAACAGGGAGAGAAAATGGAAAACACAGAGAGGATCATTTAAGAATTGCTGACAGAAAACTTCCCTAATATCATGAATGATGAAAAGCTGAACATGCAAGAAGCTCAATGAACACCATATAAGATAGACCTCAAAAGAAAAACACCAAAGCATGTCATAATCACACTCACTAAAACAAAAAACAAAGAAAAAATCCTGCGAGTAGCTTGAGAAAAACAAAAAGTCACATATGAAGGAGAAACAATAAGACTAAGCACTAATTATTCAGCAGAAACCATGCAGGCAAGAAGGTAATGGGATGACATATAAAACTTTGAAAGAAAAAAACTGCCAACCAAGAATAATATATCTTACAAAACGTTTGGTCAAATATGACGGTGAAATTAGGACATTTCCAGATAAACAGAAATTAAGGAAATATGTAAAAACTAAACCAAAGTTACAAAAATTACTAAAAGGAGTCCTTCGGTCTGAGAACAAACAACATCAGACCACAACCTGAATCTAGTATGCAAGATTGTATGAGCCAGATACCAACCTAGGAAATGAACTCTCAAGAACTATCCAAAACCAAAAGAATTGCAACAGGAAACCAGGGAGGTTAATCTATAAATGACAACAATGTCAGAACAACAAAAGAAGGAATAAATGGTATAGGTATAGAACTTTCTAATGAAGAGGAAGGCAAGGCAATACCAAGTAATAATAGACTGGTTCAAACCTAGGAAGATAAGGGTAAGTTTCAAGGTAACCACAAAGAAAGTTAACAAACTTATTCATCAAAATAAGAAAAACATAGTCTTAATAAAAACAAAATCTACAAAAAAAAAGAAAAAGAAATCCACAAACAAAAGGAACTCAGCGAAAGAGAGTAAGAGGAACAAAGGAAATGTTAGCACCACAAAAAAAGCACTACAAAATGACAGCAATAAACTCATACCTATCAATAATTACACTGAATATAAATGGACTAAATACATCCATAAAGAGACACAGAGTGACAGAATGGATTAAAAAACAGGATCCATCAATATGCTATCTACTTTTTTTTTATCAATAATTACACTGAATATAAATGAACTAAATACACCCATAAAGAGACACAGAGTGACAGAATGGATTAAAAAACAGGATCCATCAATATGCTGTCTACAAAAGACACACCTTAGAAACAAAGACATAAATTTATTAAAAATCAAAGGATGGAAAAAAATATACATGAAACAAATAACTACCAAAAAAGAGCAGGGGTGGCAATACTAAGATAAGATAGGCTTTAACACAAAATCTACCACAAAAGACAAAGAAGGGCACTATATAAGGATTAAAGGGGCAACCCATCATGAAGTCTTAACCATAATAAACATCTACGAACCCAATGATGGGGCTCAAACGCACATAATCTTTAACAGCAATGAAAACAGAAATTGACAGTTCCATAATAATAGTAGGAGACTTCAACACACCACTCTCAGTAAAGGACAGAACATCTTGAAAGAAACTCAACAAAGATACAGATGAGCTAAAGAACACAAGCAGCCAACATGACCTCATAGATATATATAGAACACTCCACCCAACAGCTGCAATTGTAAACATTCTTTTCCAATGCACAAGGAATGTTCTCCAGAGCACAAGGAATGTTCTCCAGAATAGACCACATCTTCAGCCACAGAGTAACTGTCAACAAAATTCAAAACACTGAGATAGTACAAAGTACCCTCTCTGACCACAATGCCACCAAAGTAGAATTAAGAAAAGGAGGAGCAAGGAAAAAAAAATCGATTACATGGAAACTGAATAACACCCTACTTAAAAACCAGTAGGTAATAGAAGAAATCAAAGATGGAATCAAAAAGTTCCTAGACTCAAATGACAATGAAAACACATCATACCAAAACGTTTGGCACACAGCAAAGGCAGTCCTCAGAGGTCAATTTATAGAACAAGATGCACACATCAAAAAAAGAAGAAAGGAATAAAACTCATACATTAATTACACAATTTCAACAAATAGAAAGAGAACAGCAAAGGAGCATACAGTCACCAGAAGAAAGGAAATCATAAAAATCAGAACAGAAACAAATGAAATATAGAATAGAAAAACAAGAGAAAGAATGAATAAAACCAAAAGTTGGTTCTTTGATAGGATCAACAAAATTGACAAACCACTGGCCATTTGACAAAAGAAAAACAGGAGAGAACGCAAACAACCCAAATATGAAATGGGGGACATTACAACAGACCCAACTGAAATAAAAAGTATCATAAGACAGTATTATGAAAAACTATAATCCAACAAATTTGAAAACCTAGAGGAATTGGACGAATTTCTAGAGACACACTACCTATTCAAACTAACACAAAATGACGTTGAAAATCTGAACAGACCCGTAACGAGAGAAGGGATTGAAAAGGTAAACAACAACAAAAAACTCCCAACCAAAAAAAGCCATGGCCCAGATGGCTTCACTGGAGAATTCTACCAAACATTTAGAGAAGAGTTTACATCAGTATTACTCAAAATATTTCAGAATATAGAAAAGGAAGTGATACTTCTGAATTCATTCTATGAAGCCAGCATAACCCTGATACGAAAACCAGCCATAACCAAAAACCAAACCCAAACCCAATGCTGTCGAGTCGATTCTGACTCATAGCGACCCTATATGACAGAGTAGAACTGCCCCATAGAGTTTCCAAGGAGCACCTGGCAGATTCAAACTGCTGACACTTTGGTTAACAGCCTTAACACTTAACCAGGGTTTCCTAAAACCAGGCAAAGACACCACAAAAAAATAAAATTACAGACCAATATCTCTCATAAACATAAATGCAAAAATTCTCAGCAAAATTCTAGTCAAAAGAATTCAGCATCATATCCAAAAAAATAACACACTGTGACCAAGCAGGATTCATACCAGGTATGCAAGGATGATTCAACATTAGAAAATCAATCAACATAATCCACCACATAAATAAAAGGAAAGAAAACAATCACATGATCATCGCAATCGACACAGAAAAGGCATTCGACAAAGTTCAACACCATTCATGATAAAAACTCTCAATAAAATAGGTATAGAAGGGAAATTTCTCAAGGCAATAAAGGGCATCTATGCAAAACCAATGGCCAACATCGTTCTCAATGGACAGAGGCTGAAAACATTCCCCTTGAGACAGGAACAAGACAAGGATGTCTTTTATCACCACTCCTATTTAATATTGTGTTGCAAGTCTTAGCTAGAGCAATAAGACAAGAAACGGAAATAAAGGGCAACCAAATTGGTAATAAAGAAGTTAAACTGTCTCTATTTGTGGATGATATGATATGATACTAAGAAACTCCAAAAGACTCCACGAGAAAACTACCAGAACTAATAGAAAGATTCAGCCTAGCAACAGAATACAAGATAAACATATAAAAATCTGTTGAATTCCTTACGTCAATACAGAGAACGTTAAAAGGAAATCAGGAAAACAATACCATTTATAATAGCCCCTAAAGAAAATAAAATACTTGGGAATAAATCTAACCAGGGATGTAAAAGACCTATATGCAGAAAACTACAAAACACTACTGAAAGAAACCAAAAGAGATCTACATAAATGGAAAATGCTCATGGCTAGGTAGACTCAAAGTTGTGAAAATGACATTTCTACCCAAAGCAATTTAGAAATAGAATGCAATACCAATCTAAATTCCAACAACATTCTTTAAAGAGATGGAAAAACTTATCATTAAATTTATATGGAAAGGGAAAGGTCCCAGATAAGTAAAGTACTGTTAAAGAAGAAGAATAAAGTAGGAGGACTCACACTACCTGACCTCAGAACCTACTATACAGCTATGGTAGTCAGAATAGCCTGGTACTGGTACAACAACAGATACACTGACCAATGGAACAGAATTGAGAACCGAAACGTAAATCCATCCACCTATGGTCACCTGATCTTCGACAAGGGCCCAAAAAGTCCATCAAATGGGGAAAAGACAGTCCTTGGAAAAATGGTGCTGGCAAAACTGGATGCCCACCTGCAAAAAAATGAAACAGGAATCATACCTCACACCAAGTACAAAAACTAACTCAAAATGGATCAAAGACCTAAATATAAAGCCCAAAACTATGAAGTTCATAGAAGAAAAATAAGAACAACACTAGAGGCCCTAAAACACGGCATTAACAGGACACAAATCACAGCCAACGACACACAAGCTCCAGAGGATAAACTAGATAAGTGGGCTCTTCTAAAAATTAAAAGGTTATGCTCATCAAAAGACTTCTCCAGAAGAATAAAAAGAGAACCTACAGAATGGGAAAAAATTTTTGGCTAGTGCAAATCAAAGGTCTAATCTCTAAAATCTACAAGAAAATCCAACACCTCTACAATAAAAAGACAAATAATCCAATTAGAAAATGGGCAAAAGGAAATAACCAGACACTTCTCCAGAGAAGACATTCAAGTGACCAACAGACACATGAGGAAATGCTTACAATCTCTAGCCATCAGAGAAATACAAATCAAAACCGCAATGAGATACCATCTCACCCCAGCATTACTGGCACGAATCAATAAAACAGAAAATAACAAAAACTGGAGAGGCTGTGGGGAGATCAGAACTCTTATGCACTGCTGGTGGGGTTGCAAAATGATACAACTATTTGGGAAAATGATATGATGCTTCTTTAGAAAGCTAGAAATAGAATTACCATATGATCCAGCAATCCCACTTATAGGAATATATCCTAGAGAAATAAGAGTCATCACATGAATAAATATATGTACACCCATATACATGGCAGCATTGTTCACAACAGCAAAAAGATGGAAACAACCTAGATGCCCATCAACAAATGAATGGATAAACAAACTGTGGTACATACACACAATGAAGCATTATGCAACGCTAAAGAACATCGATGAATCTGTGAAGCATCACATAACATGGATGCATCTGGAGGACGTTATGCTGAGTGAAATCATTCAATCATAAAAGGACAAATATTGTATGAGACCACTAATGTAAAGATTCATGAAAAGGCTTACATACAAAAAGAAACAATCTTTGATGGTTAAGAGGAAGCGGAGGGGTGGGGTTGGAAAAACACTTAATAGACAATAGAAAAGTGGTAACTTTGGTGAAGGGTAAGACAGTGCACAGTACTGGGGAAGCCAGCACAACCTGTGCAAAGCAGGACCATAGTAGCTCCACAGACACATCCAAACCTCCTAAGGGACAGAATTGTTGAGCTGACGGCTGTGAGGACCATGGTCTCAGGGAACATCTAGGTCAATTTGCATAACAGAGTTTATAAAGAAAATTTTCTACATTGTACTTTGATGAGTAGTGTCTGGGATATTAAAAGCCTATGAGCTGCCATTTAGGATACTCCACTGGTCTCACCCCTTCGGGAGGAAGAAAGAATGAAGAAAACTAAAGATACAAGGGAAAGATTAGTCCAAAGGACTAATGGACCACATCTACCATGGCCTCCATCAGACTGAGTCCAGTACAACTACATGGTGCCTGGCTACCACCACTGACTGCTCTGACAGGGATTGCAATAGAGGGCCCCAGACAGAGCCAGAGAAAAACGTAGAACAAAATTCTAACTCAGAAAGAAAGACCAGACTTGCTGGCCTGACAGAGATGGGAGAAACCCTGAGAGTATGGCCCCTGGACACTCTTGCAGCTCAGTAGTGAGGACACTCCTGAGGTTCACCCTTCAGCCAAAGATTGAACATGGAACAAAACAAGACTAAAGGGGCACACACCAGCCCTGAAGCAGGGACTGGAAGGTAGGAGAGAACACGAAAGCTGGTAATAGGGAACCCAGGGTTGAGAAGGGAAAGTGTTGACATGTCATGGGGTTGTTAACCAATGTCATACAACAATGTGTGTACTGTTTGATGAGAAACTAATTTGTTCTGTAAACCTTCATCTAAAAAAACAAAATTTTTTTTTAAAGTTCAATAGAAAATAACGATTTCCAACAAATGTTACTGTTAAAACAGATCCCATCTGTCTCAGTCATCTAGTGCTGCTATAACAGAAATACCACAAATGGGTGGCTTTAACAAAGAGAAATTTATTTTCTCACAGTCTAATAGGTTACAAGTCAAAATTTAGGGCACCAACTCCAGGGAAGGCTTTCTCTCTCTGTCAGCTCTGGCAGAAGTTCCTTGTCATCAACCTTCCTCTGGACTAGGAGTTTCTCTGTGCAGGAACCCTGTGTTCAAAGGACGTGCTCTGCTCCCAGCACTGATTTCTTGGTAGTATGAGGTCCCCACTCTCTACTTACTTCCCTTTTCTTTTATTTCTTTTAAGATAAAAGGTAGTGAAGGCCACATCTCAGGGAAACTCCCTTTGCATTGGGTCAGGGATGTGACCTAAGTAAGGCTGTTACAGTCTCACCTTAATGCTCTTTAACAAAAAATTACAATCACAAAATGGAAGACAACCACACAATACTGGGAATCATGGCGTAACCAAACTGACACATATTTTGGGGGGGCACAATTCAATCCATGACATTAGACCCCTGGGCCCCCAAAAATTCATGTCCTTGCTACATGTAAGACACATTCATCCCATCACATTACAGCAAAAGTATTAAATAGACTCCAAGTTCAAAATCCAAAAATTCCTCCTCATCTGTGAAATCTAGAATACAAGTTATCTGTTTCCACATTACAATGGCAGAACAGGCACAAGCTACACATTCCCATTACAAATGGGAGAAATTGGAGAGAAAGAAAGCATAACAGGCACTAAGCATATTAGTAGAACACCCTTAAGGCTTTGCAGATAATCTTCTGTTCTCTGAGACCATTTGCACAATGGCCCTGCCCTCCAGACTCTAGGTATTGGCCACACTCTCCGGATTCTGAGAGGAGGCCCCTCAGCTCTGGGCTTCAGCTCTGCTTTTCAGGCTCACTGGGATGGAAACTCTACTCCCTCTTCTTTAGGCACGCCATTGCCCTAGTCCATCTGAGTTATGACTCCACCCTTGGAAACACTCCAGAAGACATGGCTCCACCCTTTGAAACCCCAGAGGTCATGGCCATACCTTTTGAGACTGAGGCGGCTCACTTTTCTGTGTTCCTTGTCTCTTCAGTGTCTGCTTCCTGGTTCTTTGGCCTCTTGGCCCTCAGGCCTCATGTCTGCATCTCCCCTTCTGGGACAAGTGTTTCAAAGCTCTGTAGCTCCATTGATAAGTACCTGGAGGCACACCACCCTACCAGGAAGCTACTGCACACAGGCACTCAGGTCTCTTACTCCGTGGGCCAGCTCCAATGCTGTCTGGCACTGGTCACCTGCTGCTGGTTCACTGTAGCTGCCGGTCCTCTGCTGCTGTTTCTCACCATCTATGCCTTCTTCAGTGTTAACAGTTCTCCTCACTTCCTTCTGAGTCTTATCCATTCACAGTTTCAAAACCACTTCCACTTTTTAGGTATCTATTAGAGCAGCACCCCACTCTCCCAGTACCAAATTCTGTCTTAGTCATCTAGTGCTGCTGTAACAGAAATACCACAAGTGGATGACTTTAACAAACAGAAGTTTATTCTCTCACAATCTAGTAGATTAGAAGTCCAAATTCAGGGTGTCAGCTTCAGGGGAAGGTTTTCTCTGTTGGTTCTGGAGGAAGGTCTTGCCATCAATCTTTCCCTGGAATAGGAGCTTCTCCACTCAGGAAATCCGGGTCCAAAAGATGTGCTCTGATCCTGGTGCTTCTTTCTTGGTGGTATGAGGTCCCCTCCTCTCTGCTCACTTCCCTTTCTTTTTATCTCTTATAAGATAAAAGGTAGTGAAGGCCACACCCCAGGAAAACTCCCTTTACCTTGGATCAGGGATGTGACCTAAGTAAGACTGTTAGAATCCCACCCTAATCTTTAACATAAAATTACAATCACAAAATGGAGAACAACCACACAGTACTGGGAATCATGGCCCAACCAAGCTGACACATATTTTGGGGAGACATAATTTAATTCATAACACTATCCAAACACCTGGGTACCCACTTTTTCTAGCTCTTGGAGTGCTGGTAAGTCCTAAAACAGAAATGTGATAGGTGAAGTTTATTTTAACTAATTTCCCATATCCTCTGTCAGTGACGTATTCCCTCTCAGGCATTCAAAGCTTTCATGTCATGTTTGGTTGCCAAGAAATTCTCATAGTGAACCTCACAAGACAGTCCCTGCCTTCTGATCCACCAAAACTTCATTTCCAAGTTCTGTTTTCTCAACAAACTAATCTATTATTTAATGCTTGGATATTAGGAACTATGTACTGCTCAATGAATTTTCACCACTACTAAAAGAAGGATTATATAAGTGATGCTTTTACTCACCTTGGAAGGCTGTGATTTGGAACATTTAGTCAGGAGACCATGTGGTACCATTCAAATCACACTGGACTAAAAACTGCCTAGTCTTTAACAGTAAGAGCAATCCTATTCACACTATATCATAAAAAAGTAAATACACATGTCTTCCTAAGCACCCTGTCCCCATAACTATTGATTCTGCATTACTGTAAATCAAGCAAATTGTTGCTCCTTGGCACACTTACATCTTTATTGCAATGAATTTGGCTACCATGCCAGTAAAGAAGCTCCCATTATTCTGCTCAATTCAGGTTGACCTGACATTCCTGCCTAGAGTACTAACCAGTCTTCCTGTCTCTACCCTTCCCGACTATACTCTTCACTCAATACATCAGCCAGAGTGTTCCTTATAAAAGTCAGTTTATGTTACTCTCCTGTTCAAAGCACTCCTGTGTTTTCATATAATCAGAGTGAAAAATAAAGCTTATAAGGCCCTAGAATTTCTAGCCCCTACTCCCTCTTCCCCCCTCCAATCCCATCTTTACCCCTCAGATCTTACTTCTTTACTTACTCTCCTCCAGACAGCCTACTTTCTTTAACGTTTCTGGAACTATCCAGGCACACTCCCACCTCAGGGGTTTTGCACTAGCTGTTCCCTCTTCCTGACACTCCTTTATCCAGCTATATATATGGTTCACTCCTTCTCCACCACCAACTCGTTCTTTAAATGTCACCTGCTCAGTAACATACCTGAATATCCTTTTAACCCCCTAAGCTGTCTTTTTTGCTCAAGTTTTTTCCATAGTGATTATTTTCTTCTATCATACTATGAACTGAAGAGGAAATTCAGGCCTCAAGTTGTAATACTGAAGGATTCTTTCAGCAAGATATTGAATGATACTGGGAGCATCAAAAGAAGATGGAAGGAATGCACAGAGTCACTGTAACAAAAAGAATTGCTCAACATTCAACCATTTCAGGAGGTAGCATACAATCAAGAACCAATGGCACTGAAGAAAGAAGTCTAAACTACGCTGAAGGAATTGGTGAAAATCGAGGCTCCGGGAGTTGACAGAATACCAATTGAGATGTTTCAACAAATGAATGCAGCACTGGAAATACTCACTCCTCCATGTCAAGAAAATTGGAATACAGCTACCTGGCCAACCAACTGGAAGAGATACATATTTGTGCCCATTCCAAAAAAAGGTGACCCAACGGAATGTGGAAATTATCTAATGATATCATTAATATCACACACAAAATTTTGTGAAGATAATTCAAAAACGGTGGCAGCACTACATCAATAGGGAACTGCCAGAAATTCAAGCCAGATTCAGAAGAGGATGTGGAAAGAGAGATATCAAAGCTGATGTCAGATGGCTTTTGGCTGAAAGCAGAGGATACCAGAAAGATGTTCACCCATGTTTTATTGACTATGTAAAGGCATTTGACTGTGTGGAACATAACAAATTATGGATAACATTTTAAAGAATGGGAATTCCAGAACACTTAATTGTGCTTACAAGGAACCTGTACATAGATCCAGAGGCAGTAGTTCAAACAAAACAAGGGTGTACTGTATGGTTTAAAATCAGGAAAGGTGTGCATTATGGTTGTAGCCTTTCACCATACTTATTCAATTTGTATTTTGAACAAATAATCCAAAAATCTGGACTATATGAAAAAGAATGGGTCATCAGGATTGGAGGGAGACTCATTAACAACCTGAGATATGCAAATGACTAGACCTTGCTTGCTGAAAGTGAAGAGGACTTTTGAAGTACTTGCTGATGAATAACAAAGACTACAGTTTTTGGTATGAATTGCCAGTTGCCCGTTGCCATTAAGTCAATTCTGACTCATAGCAACCCTATCATATACAGAGTAGAACTGCCCCATAGGGTTTCCAAGGAATGCCTGGTGGATTCGAACTGCTGGTCTTTTGGTCAGCAGCCATAGGTCTTAACCACTACTCCACCAGTATGGATTACACTTCAATATAAAGAAAACAAAAATCATCACGACTGGACAAATAACATTATGATAAATGAAAAAAGTATTGAAGTTGTCATGGATTTGATTTTACTTAGATCCACCATGTCCATGGAAGAAGCAGGCAATAAATCAAATGATGTATTGCACTGGGCAAATCTGCTGCAAAAGACCTCTTTAAATTGTTCAAAAGCAAAGATGTCACTCTAAGAATTAAAGTGTGCTTGACCCAAGCCATGGTATTTTCAATTGCCCCATATGCATGAAAAAGCTGGGCAATGAATAAGGAAGGCACAGGAAGAACCAATGGCTTTGTATTGCTGTGCTGGTGAAGAATATTAAATATACCATGGACTGGCAGAGAATGAACAAATCTGTCTTGGACTAAGTACAGCCAGAATGCTCTTTAAAAGTGAGGATGGTGAGATTTTGTCTCACGTATTTTGGACATGTTATCAGGAGGGACCAGTCCCTGGAGAAGGACATAATGCTTAGTAAAGTAGAGGGTCATAGAAAAAGAGGAAACCAATTGCCAGATGGATTGACACAGAAGCTACAACAATGGGCTCAAAAAAATTGTGAGGATGGCACAGGACCAGGCAGTGTTTCATTCCTTTGTACACGGGGTCGATGTGAGTCAGAATTAACTCAATGGCACCTAACAAGAGCAACAACATTGCTGGCTTCCCTCACTAAGCTCACTAAGCTCCATGGAAGCAGAATTTTTTTGTCAATTTAGTTCACTGATCTACCGCCAATGCTTTAAAAAGGGTCTGAAAAAGAATTGGTACTCAAAGACCACAGCCTTCAGTATGGATTGCACCTCAGCATAAAGAAAACAAAAATCCTCACAACTGGACCAATGAGCAACATCATGATAAACAGAGAAGAGAATGAAGTTGTCAAGGATTTCATTTTACTTAGATCCACAATCAACAGTCACGGAAGCAGCAGTCAAGAGATCAAAAGACGCATTGCATTGGGTAAATCTGCTGCAAAGGACCTCTTCAAAGTGTCGAAGAGCAAAGATGTCACCTTGAAGACTGAGGTGCACCTGACCCAAGCCATGGTTTTTCCAGTCGCATCATATGCATGTGAAAGCTGGACAATGAATAAGGAAGACCGAAGAAGAATTGATGCCCTTGAATTGTGGTGTTGGTGAAGAATATTGAATATACCATAGAGTGCCAAAAGAAAGAACAAATCTGTCTTAGAAGAAGTACAGTCAGAATGCTCCTTAGAGGCAAGGATGGCAAGACTGCATCTTACATACTTTGGACATGTTGTCAGGAGGGATGAGTCCCTGGAGAAGGACATCATGCTTGGCAGAGTACAGGGTCAGCGGAAAAGAGGAAGACCCTCAATGAGGTGGATTGACACAGTGGCTGCAACAATGAGCTCAAGCATAACAACGATTGTAAGGATGGCTCAGTTCTGTTGTGCATAGGGTCGCTGTGAGTTGGAACCGACTCAACGGCACCTAACAACAACAACGACATACAATATTACAGTATGCAATTTCCTGATGTTATTGTTACTGGATATAAACCCCAGGCTTTGCTTGGCATGACTCATATGGGCCAATAAATGAGAGACCAAGGTTAGGAGAGTGTAAATGTGCCTTTATTTCATTGCTCAAGGGAAGGAAGTAGTCGGGGCTGTTGCCACCAAGACTTCTCCAAGGGGACAAAGTGACAAGTTATTTTTAAGGGGTTTACAAGTAGGGAGTTTATACAAGTTACTTAAGCAAAATTCCTAATCATATCACACAGGTGCCAGGATTTTCAAAGGGCATGCCAATCAAAGGAACTGCAATCTTAATGCAAAATTACGAGGCTGGTCAAGCAAAGGAACTGGAATTTTAATGCAAAAATGTCAAGACCATTTAGGCAATGGGGCTGTAATTCTGATGCAAAAAATTGAAAGGCAGGCCAAGCAAGCTACGGAGGAATTTTCTGCAGCCTGGGGACCTCTGTATTATTTCCTCATTTTCTTTTTTGGACATTGGTCATTCAGGACCTGCATCCATTCTGAACTATAGCCTCAGCTAGGAACTGTTTGGAATGTTCTCCAGGCCCACCCAGTGCAGCCGAGTCAGTTCCGACTCAGCGACCCTAGAGGTGGCAAATACTGGCCTTTTTGACCAGGACATGGAGGCAGGGATACATTGTATGCAACAGCAGGAGCGTACACCTATGACTATTATTAACACTATAAAAGTAACCAATGATTTTAATCATCCTAGGTTGGGTAACCACGATGTCAGCCAGCTGAAATTTGGACCCAAAGGCATCATTAATTGTTAGGCAGTTGCACGACCTCATTGTAATTGACTACTGAGCTCACCTTTCCTTTGTTGTGTTCAATCCGTGTTGATGCATTGACTAAAGAGCAACCACTAGTGTTGATATATATGCAGACTCCTCCATAAGAAGCTAACATTAGATTTAGGGCAACATGATTTTGTAGAACCATGGTTTGAATGGAGTTTACTTCAGACTGTAAAGCCTGGGTCAACCTTTTTGTGGTATTGGCTACTGCCAATACATTCTTAATGAACTGGTACAGCATATGAGTGTCATCATAATTCTTCCCAACCCCAACCTTTGGGAATAGCACCTTCTGTGCCTTTTCCGAAGCACTCTTAGTAAATATCTATAGTTTCTCTTTTAAACTTATAGATGTTTCTGGTGGAATACAGAACCTCTTCTAGGGGTATGCCTCCCACCCATATCCACGGTACATGTGCCAGTATGATTAGCTGGCCATGTCTTATAGGCTGAATGCCCCATAATCAATAAAGTCCTTGGTGTCTTAACGAATAAGCTGTAGGGGGAAAATTGGAAGACTACTTTTATAATGGTTTCATCAGTTACATGGTACCCTAGTTTTTCTGACATAACCATGCTAGTGTTGTCCAATTTAAAAGAGTTGTTGGTATTGAATTCAGTCAATGTTTGGTTAGCATAGACCCAGGTAGTATTGCATCGTGGGCTCTATCCCACTGTTGAGGCATTAAAGGTAGGATGCCACTGTATGCATCAAGCTGATGGATAGATTTCACAGTGGCGTATTGGGCTCTGTCTAGGATTTTTTTTTTATTAATTGCACCCCATCTTCTTTTAGCCAGTAAGTTGGAAGGAGAGGTACAGGGATTATGGGTAATCCTTGCTCTACATACAAAGGGGAGTGTCAACAAATTCTGGCACATTGTTAGTCCATGCAGTATCGTTTACAACTGCCTGGTGCAACCTATTAATAACACTGAAATTCCACCCAGCATTTACATATAGGGTGACTCCTAGGAATAACCACGTTACCCTGTTCATGGTTGATTCTGCTCACTCAAAGATCTACAGCAATCTAACCTGTTCAAGTAGAGTACACAGATAAAGGAAACAGAATACTAACACCAAGGCTATTACCAGTGTTTAGAGTTTTTGAAGAATCTCACCCATCCAGGAGGGTGTTGAGAAAACGAGCACTTAAGGTCCCTCGACTGACTCACAAGCCCATTTCTCACAGTTCTGGCAAATTTGTCCCTCGGTGTCCGGTGGGGTAGTTTTCTTTACTCGAGTATGATGGATCCAAGTTTTGAGTCAGTTGAGTGTGACAGCCATGTGGGGTAGCCGAAAGGATTTCCAAGGGGCCGGTCCACTTCTGCTGAAAGGGGTTGGCTTTCTACACCTTGAGAAGGATCCAATCACCAGGCTGGAATGGATGGAGGGGCACCTCTGGCTCAGCAGGGCTCCTTAGGTGAGCGTATCTGTGGAGAGAGGACAGAGTTGCTCAAAGGGACTGCAAGCATTTAGTAACTTGAACACCTCCAAGCTCGTGTGGGGTGAGAGGAGAGGAGGTTGGTCATCATTAAGATAGGTTATTTTGGTCATATTAGGGTTCTCAAACATGTAACAGCTCAAATAGTAGCTTAAATGGACTGTTTTAGTTTGCCTCTAGGGGTGGACTGAATTCTCAAGAGGGCCATAGGCATTGTCTTTGTCCATACCAGTTTGGTCTCTTGGTACAACTTTGCTCAGTGTCACTTTAGAGTCTGGTTAGTCCTCTCTACTTTACAGCTGGACTGGGGTCTCCAGGCTGCGTGTAAATTCCAATTAGTGTCTAATGCGGTTGCCTCTGATTGTACCACCAAGGCCACAAAATGGGGCCCACTGTCACTGCCAAAGGAGACAGGGAGCCCAAATCGAGGGATGATTTCATTCTGGAGGTGTTTCACAACCTTGGTGGCCTTTTCAGTTCTTCAAGGAGAAGCTTCAACTAGTTAATGAAGGTGTTAATAAAGACAAACAGGTATCTGTAATTCCTGGGAGCTTGAGGCATCTCAGTGAAATATACCTGCCAGTCATCTCCAGGCATTGCCCCAGTTCCCTGGGCCCTTGTGGGCTTTTCAGCAGTGTTTTGGGGGATTATTTTTCAAACAGGTGGGACAACTTTTTACCACTGCTGAAATAGTAGTGTGGACTTTGGTCCAATTAAATATTTCTTAACCCAATCGTATAGTCCATTGTGTCCATAGTGGGTGCACTGGTGGACTCTCTGTAGGATAGGGTGCGTGAGTTTGATGAAAATTGAAATCTTTCTATGGGGAGTGTACAGCCATCCATCCTTGTTTAGAATGGCTCCCCAGGTCTCGGCAATGTCTTTTTCTTGTTGGGAATAGTCTGGGTGGAATTCAGGTGGTGGTAACTTCAAATGGGGAATTAGTGGAGCTACTATGACAGGTTTCTGTTGGCTTGCAGCTTTCTTTGCTGTTGCATCTGTTTTGTAATCACCTTTGGCCACTATAATGTTGACCCTTTTCTGATACCCTCTGCAGTGTACTACCGCTACTTGGTTGGGTAGGAGAATGGGTTGTAAAAGTTGTAAGATCTCTTGAGAATATTTAATGTTTTTACCTCCTGCTGTTAGGAGCCCTCTTTCCTTCCAGATTTCCCTGTGTGCATGCAATATCCAAAATATGTACTTGGAATCAGTATAAATATTTGCTCACTTACCTTTGGCGATTTTGAGGGCCTGCAGCATGACAATGAGCTAGGCCTTCTGGGCAGAGGTCCCTCGGGGAAGCACATTAGCCTCTAGAACCTCTTCCAAAGTAATCACTGTATATCCAGGATTTTTCTCTTTGTTCCATGTAACTGCATCCATTGGTGAACAGTTCAAGGTCTGGGTTTTGGGGCAGCTGTGAGGTCAGGCCGACTGGCATACACCATGTCAATGGTCTTTAAGCAATCATGTTCCTTTTTTTTCTTTGACAAAGTGGACAGTAAGGTGTCTGGGTTTAAACCAGTGGTTTCTTGTTGGGTGATGTTTGGGTCATCTAACAACACAGCTTGGTACTGGGCGATTCACCCTGGGACATCCATTGTGACCCTCTCTGCTCTAAGATGGTCAGAACTAAGTGGAACATGGTCACTTGGAGAGATTGGCCGAGGGTGATTTCTTGCCCTCTTTGATGATTAATACTGCTACTGCTACTGTTATTTCCTGAAGGCATACCAGCCATCCTCTGGTGACCGGGCCTAACTGCTTTGAGAAACACGCCACTGGCCATTTCCAAGTCTTGAGAGTCTGGGTAAGTACCCTGGCCTCCACTCTGGTGGACTCATGTACGAATAGGTCAAAAGGTTTGTTCATATTAGAGTCCTAAGGCCAGGCCTCTATCAACTATGTTTTAGTGGTATTGAAATCCTGTTGCTCTGTACTGGTCCATTCCAAGGGTGCTTTGCCTTTTCCTTTTAAGGCTTGTGATAAAGGCTTGGCAATAAGTCCAAAATTTGGGATCCAGTTGCAGTAAAAACCAGCCATTTCTAAAAAAATCATCGGAACTATCTCCAGTTGGTAGGGAGAGCCAATCTATAGTTAGCACCTTTTGCGTGGGGAGGAGTTCTCGCTCTCCTTGTCTGATTTTAAAACCCGGATAAATCACCTCCTTTTGGTTGACCTGGGCTTTTTCTTCTGAGACCCAATACCCTACATTTCCCAGGAAGTTCAAAACATCTTTGGTGTTCTGGACCGAGTCATACTCACTGCAACTAGTGATAAGTATGTAGTACACATATTGGAGGAGGACACCATTGGTCAGGGTCTGTTGTCGCAATTCTTAGGCCTCAGTGGATCCAAACAGAGTAGGACTGTTTTAAAAGCCTTGTGGGAGGACTTGCCAGCACAGCTACAGTTTCTGTCGCATTTCTGGATCCTCCCGCTCAAAAGCAAAGATTTCCTGACCTTCTTCCCCCACTCAGATGAAAAAGAAGACATCCTTCAGGTCTAGCACAGCGAACCTGGAAAAAGTGGGCTACAAGGTTGACAGCAGGGTTGGGAACTACAAGGTGGATCATGAGTATTACCTGGTTGACGGCTCCCAGATTCTGAACAAACCAGCACATTCTGTTTTTCTTCTTCACCGGCAGGATGGGGGTTTTGCATTGTGACTGGCATGATCTGAGCAGTCCATGTTTCAAGTATCTGGTGATGATTTTTCCCAGTGCCTGTCGAGCCTCTGCCTGGATTGGGTATTGCTTAAGTTGGTGTGGGAGGGGGGAATTATGCCCGGTAGGAGCTCAACCACCACCGGGGAGGGGGGGATGCTTTTGGCTCATTCTGGCACCTTCATGGCCAATACCCACGGGAATACTGTGTCCTTGATGTCTAGCCCCACCAGTCCTGGGCAGTAAAGTCTATATGCAAATGTCATCTATTTTCTGGTGATACATGCATCTGCATGGTTCCTTTATTAATAGATATTAGATATATGAGCTTCGGTTTACACAATAAATGTCTTACCAGCAAGGGGATGGGACAGTTGGGCATATAGAGAAAAGAATATATTAATGAGTTCCCTTGTATGGACCAGATTAGAGGATGGAGGAAAGGGGGAATTTCCCTTTTACCTGAGACTTTCACTACCAACACAGTTCATTTTGTTGGGGCTTTTTTCTGAGTTGGAACAGAGCGGGTTGCCCCAGTATCAACTAGAAACCTTACAGGTTCCCCTCCCACCTTTATTTAAACCAGAGGCTCAGGTAGAGGACCCACCTTCGGTCCTCCTCAATCCGAGTCTTCACTCATCGGCATCATGCAGCCCTGGGCAGCCCCAGGTTCTTTCTTACCTCTGGGTAGAAATTTAGGACACTCTCTCTTCCAATGTCCTCTCTCTTTGCACCAGGTGCACTGGTCTTGGCTTAACAGGGGTGAGAGTCTCTCACCTCCTTCTGTCCTCAGGGGCCCTCCTCTTCTTGGGCTGCTGGGAGACAGGCCATTTCCCTGGAAGGCAGTAGACAGGAATGAGGCCTGTCTCTTCTGATTGGTGATTTTTTGCCTTTCCTGTTCCAAGTCTCAATTGGAATATACCTGGAGGCAAGCTCAACAAGCCATGAGATTCCTAACTCCATACTTCCCTCAAGTTTTTGGATTTTTCTCCATATATCCAGGGCACCCTGCCCAATAAAAATCATATTCACCATGCAAGTGTTTTTGGGACTTTCAGGGCCCATGTCTGTGAACTATCTAAAAGCCTCATAAATTCTTTCCAGAAACTTAGAGGGATCTTTAGTTGGTTCTTGTTTGGTCCCACATATTTTGCTAAAGTTTTTTTTGGAAAAAAGCAAACCCATTGCTGTCAAGTCTATTTTAATCATTCTAAAAGGTGCTCCCTATGATAATAAGCAAGGCAGGTTCATCCCTCAGCCATATTCTGATCCCAGCCAGGGTCCCCCCACAGGGAAAACCTTTCCCCTGGCTCATTTACTGCCTGCACTTCATGGAGTCTGTTGGCCTCTGCTTTAACCTTTCCTAGGACCATGTGCCTTTCTTCTGGGGTCAGAGACACATCTAGCAGTGCCTGACAATCTACCCAGTTAGGATAATGGATATGGAAGATAGAGGTAAAAAGATCTTGTGTTCTCTTAGAGTCCTCGCAATAGCTGGGGCAATGGATTTTTCAGTTATAATGTCATTTGTTGAGAAAGGCTGGTGGGCCCAGACCATGCTGGCACCTCCTACCAAGACTTTTTGAAGGGGGTGCATGAGCCTGGGATCAGCTGTGCTATGGGTTTCCAGAGAATTGGTAACCTGATGTTACTTTTGTTCTTCCTAGTCACTGAATTGGGGTAACCAAATGCCATTCTGCTCTGCATGTGGGGCGGCAAGCCTGACGTTGGGGTGGAAGGGTTTGGGAGGGGTGGACACAAAGGTTAAGGGGGCTTAACAGTGGAGGCTGTCACTGGAGTGGTGACCCTGTTGGGTGGAGGCAGGGCGTAGGGAGGGGGAGGCTTGGGTGCCAAAATGGCTGGAGGCTGGGGTGAGGGCAGGTGGCCAGTGGGCTGGAAGCATGGGGCCAGAAAATCTACTTTGGGGTTAGAAGGGAGGACTGGCCATCATGATTCACCAGCCTTCTTCTGGACTAGAGTTTTATATTTCTTCTGTAATCCCTTTTCCTGACACAGACTCATGAAAGCTTCCACATATTACTTCTCATCCCACTGTCCCTCACAAATACAGAAAAAGTCCAACAGAACGATGGTATTAAAACACAGGGACTCATTCTTTAGCCATTCCTCTTCATCCGCTAATTTATACTTTGGCCAGACAGTGTTGCAAAGGAAAATCTTTTTTTCTTTTTCATGGGGCTTGGCCCAAAATATTTCCAATTAGCAAGGATGTATCCTAAGGGGATGCAACCAGGAATCCCTTGAACATTCTCCATTCTCCGGATACACACACACTCACACACCTTAATTTGTTGCATCACCCTAACAACAGAACTCTGGAGCCTTATACGCCCTCAAAGATCAATTCCTCCTAATTCTTGGGACTCTTCTAAGGCCTTACTTAGGGATTTACCAAAGAACCTAAGCATGTTTCACATCTCCCATGGAATCACCATTAGGCCTGAGAAGGATCAGCTTTCAGAGTCGCTCCAAGGTCTCTAGAAGAAATCTCCTGGTGGTGACAGATCTCAGGGCTGGTCTGATCCATCTCCGGAGCCGAGTGCATGACTTGTAGCTTGCTTGCCAGATATGTTACCTGGTGGAAACCCTAGGTTTTGCTTGCCAAGACTCATATCAGCCAATAAATGAGAGACTGAGATGGGAGAGCGTAAAGGTGCCTTTATTTCTTTGCACAAGGAAAAAAAGCATCTGTGGCTGTTGCCACCAAGACTGCTCTGAGAGAGCAGGGAACAAGTTATTTTTAAGGGGTTTACAAGTAAGGAGTTCATGCAAGTTACGTCAGCAACATTCTTAATCATACCATGCAGGCACCAGGATTTTCACAGGGCAGGCCAAGCAAAGGAACTGGAATTTAATGCAAAAACATTGAGGCCTGGTCAAGCAATGGGGCTAGAATCCTAACACAATTGTGAGTCTGGCCAAACAAGTTGCAGTGAATTTTTCTGCAACCTGGGAACCTCTGTGTTATTACCATTCTCAGACGTTCATTCGTAGATGCTCAGTTTTATGATTTTCTGTTCAAAACACTGCCATATAGATTTAGTTTTCTAAACTAAATGAGGGGCTTCAGTTGCTTGAAAACTGGACCCGAATGCTGATTGCTTTGCTAAAGTCAGTAGACAGATTTGGGAAGCAGTGAGATGTTACCACGAAATATCTGAAGAAATAAAGCAAAAGACCACACAGAAAACTCTCACTAATTTTCTGACTGGAAACACCATCTGCATTCAAAGAGATAATTCAGGTGATCCAGAACCTTTCACAAGTAGAATTATTACTGCGACTGGCAAAATGCCATTGTGCAACTCTTCTTCATGGTTAGAGTACATTTTTATGATTTCTGTATTTTTTTATGTATGTATGTATTAAAATATATCTGTAAGTTTATATGTAATGTTTCCAATCCCTGAAGACTAATAAAGATCATATCTATAAAGATGCTGATAATAAAAGGCAATAATAATGAAAACTAAAAAAAAAAAAATGAGGCTTTCGATTTAATGTCAGAATCAATTTACCATGCAGAATTATAACACGCAGGCACCAGAATTTTCACAGGGCAGGCCAAGCAAAGGAACTGAAATTTTAATGCAAAAATGCCGAGGCTGGTCAAGCAATAGGGATGGAATTCTAATGCAAATTGCAAGGCTGGCCAAGCAAGCTGCAGTGAAATTTTCTGGGGACCTCTGTATTATTATCATTCTCCGGGGTTCTGGAAGGGAACTCTGTCATCAGTTAGGGACTGACTATACGCTATTTCTGGGCACAATGTCTCCTCTCTAAATGCCAATGTGATTTACGAGTCCTGCATAGCTCAATGGATTTGGGTCATAAGAAATGATTTGAAAATAAGCGTGGTTGGTGATTCAAGGAGCCCTGGTGGGGCAGTGGTTAAAGTATTTGGCTGGTAACTATAAGGTCAGTGGTTTGAATCCACCAGCTGCTCCAGGGAGAAAGATGTGGCAGTCTGCTTCCACAAAAATTTACAGCCTTGGAAACCTTATAGGGTTGCTATGAGTCAGAATCTACTTGACGGCAATGAGTATGGTTCTTGGTTTGAGTCATTTAGTTCCTTAACATCTTGTTCAAATATTTGCTTCATACTATAGTGACATTATGAAACTGTGATAACTTGATCACAGATGTGCAAACAAATGTGAATATGGATATATATTGTGGTTCTCTGAATTTTTTAATATCACAGTCCTGTAGCAAAATCTGTCAGTCATGTGATTCACTGATTGCATGTTAGGCCTTATTTCACAAAAATCAAAGAGTTTTATGCAAACTTGCAACAGAGAGGTATTTAGGAGAATATTGGCCATTCAGATTCAGGGTTTCCAAGGTGAGCCCTGCCACACATTTCTGCCTAATCACAGAAGGTTTTTTTTTTTTATGTAGCTGACTGTAAAGACCACCATCCCAGGGATCAAACTTGCTAGTGCAGACTTTTCAAAAATATTCAGTCTGGAAATATGCACTGGTGTTGCCAACACTCAACAGAGCTTTGATTTTCTCTTCAGACCCTTCACACCTTATTCTACTGCTTTTTCACAGAAACGGAATAAGAGGGCACAAGTCTATAGCTGCTCCAACACATAGAAAAGGAAATCAAAGGGGAACTGAAAGCAGACACTGAATGTATCAGATTCCTTCTAGGCACAATGCCCAAATTTCAATAGAGCCACTCCTTAAATTCCTTTATACCTGCACAGAGGATCCCTTCCAGCTCAAAAATTCTATGCTTCGCTTATTCTTTCAGACCCTCAGGATATTGACATAAACTCGTTTGTGTGTCTGAATTAGGATGAGGTTTCCGATGCTTAAACAGTGACAATTTCACGGTGCAGGAACATAAGGATTAAAGGGCTAACCTTGTGGGAACGGGCTTATTCTGTCATGATTTTCTTCTCAAAAACAGCAGTGATTTTGTTCAGGTCCAAGCAACACAAGTTTCCCCTGAGGCTGATAGCCTGCAACACAGCAAGAGTAGCCACAGGGCACAGTAAGAAAAGCTTCAAAGGCGGAAACAAGGAGCCCAAAAGATAGTAGGAGCATGCCTAAGGTGAGAAAAATGAGGGTCCATTTTTCATTACGTTATCAATTGCCAATCTGACACAAAGGGTCCTTGTCTTCTCCTGAGTGAGAATACACATGAAAGACCAATTTTATCTTCAGCAAGCTTTATTTTGCTTGAGTCAAGCAAAAGGAGTCAGGGGGGATCTAAGCCTCTCCAAAAGACTGACTCAAAAATGGAAGCAAGGCTAGGGTTTATATGGGTTTGGTGGAGACAATAGGGTAATGAATATTTAGTGGGCTTCTTTCAAGGGGCGGGTACTCCTCAGAATGGTGGTGTATGTTAATTAGGTTGTACGCGCATCTGAAATCTAAGATGGAACCCACTTATATTCAAGATGGAGTCCTCTCTGCAGCCCTTGGCATCACTTATTATGGGATACAGCACAACCACATTTGATCTTCAGCACTACATCGCCATCTTCAGAGGGCTAAGGAAGGTCAAACAGCAGTCACACCCTGTTCCTCTGCTTATACAGAGCCTGTAAAGGAAGAGGGGACTAGAAAGACACTAAGGAAATAATAATTCATGGGCTGCCCCAATCCTATCTCATGTTAACAGAGGGGGGCTCCTGTTTACCCAACTTCTAGATGGTAACCTTTTTAAAAGCTCTTTTGTTCCACCAGCACAGTTAACCCTCTCTGTCTCACCATAGGGTGTGGTTCCTGCCTACCCAACTTCTAGACGATAATCTTTTAAAAGCTCTTTTGTTCAGCCACTGGCACAGTTAACCCTCTCTGTCTCAATTACTCCAAGGATATTAGTATATTCTACTTCACTGTGCCGGCTAATTGAGTTAAAAGGAGGTATAGTAATAATCGAAGAAGTATCGGTTTTTAAGTCAGGAAACCTAGATAATACAGTCAGCTAGTCTGAGCAAGTGTCTTAATTTCTCTGAATATTAGTCTTTGTAACTGTAAAATTCAGGAATTTGGCTCTGAGGAGTTAACTGGGTTTATAAAAGAGAATGACCTACATTTGCCCTGTGGTGCAGTGGTTAAGAGTTCTGCAGCTAACCAAAAGGTCAGCAATTTGAATTCACCAGCCACTCCTTGGAAACTCTTGGGGCTGTTCTACTCTGTCCTGTAGGGTCACTATGAGTCAGAATCCACTTGAAGGCAAGGGGTTTTTTGGTTTGGATGGTCACATACTGTATGACTGAAGGCAAATTCCCTCTCCAAGTCTCAGTTTCTTCATTTGCAAATGGGGTGGGGGAAGAACCTAGCTCAAAATCTAGTTTGTAGGCTGAAATAAGAATATAAAGAAGCATCTGTCACCTATTAGATTCTTGATTAATATTTGTTTTATAACAACAAAGAAATCTTAAGAATAATCTTGCTGTGATTTCAGAAAGAAGATAAAAAAATAAGATATGAGAAAACTGTACAGATCTATTTTTCTTTTACTTTATCATTGTGTGTGGTGCTATTAATCAATTCTAAATAATATTATGATAGCAGTTAATCTTACACATATAAAAAAAAGTTCTTTAATTTCTAAATAAAAAGTGGCATACTGAGAGGTCCAGTCAGCAAGGAGATCATGGGCCAAGGACAGTTTGATAAGGCCTGGGGAAAAGCAGAGAGAACTTAATGGCTCCACTTCAGAGAGGAGCCATGAGTACAGATTGCCAGGCCCAAGAGGTCGTGGTGCTCTTAATTCTAATCTGGGTCAGTCTTTATGTCCAAGAGTTCTTCCCTGAGATGACAAGGGAGGGCATAGGTCCAGTTGGCAGGAGTTTTTAGTGCTCAACAGCAACGGGTTTGGTTTTTTTGTTTGTTTTAGAGGCCCAACTGGGATGTAGGGCAGAGGAATTCTAAAAAAAGGGGACCCGAAGCAGAGGTCACCCCTGGGAGCCAAGAGCCAGGGATTTAGGATCCCTACCTGAGAGCCAGGAGGGCCAGGCCCCAGGCCGAAAATGTGAATAGAATTAAACTAGATGAGTCCCAAGCAGGAGCCTAGACAGGTGACAGGACTGTGCAGGAGAAGAATAAATCATTTCTAGAGCTCACCCACCTAGAAAGAAAGGAGCTGCAAATATCCCATTAGACCAAGCTCTCACTGATTTAAGGACTAGATAATTAGGAACCTGCAGGTGGGAGGGTTTTAGGGTCCACAGCTGTGAAAAATGGCACTGGCCCTAATCGGTAACATCTGCAGATGGATCTGGGCACTCATTTGCCACCAGTTATAACATAGCCCCAACATTCAGCAACCACAAATATTACCTAACTCCTAGAATACAATCTAACTATCCACAGTAGAACGCAGCATGTCAGTGGGCAGGGAATTCACCACCACAAAGATCCAATCCAAAAGGAAACCAGAAGAGAAGGGCAGTGCTGGTGAAGGCAAGTTCAAGATACTCACTTGAGACATTCGCTCATGCAACAGACCATCAGGTACATCTCACAGCAACTCCACTCGAGTGTCTCCCTTTGTAAGCTTTTCACAAAACTGAAAGTGAAGACATTTAGATTCTCAATCCAACCCACAAGCATACGGCAGAGCCTGAAGGCAGTATTTGGTCTTTCAGGCTAAAATGGAAGAGCAAGTACAGATGGAGTGATTTCCTCTGCCAGCCAGAAAGCAGTAAACAATATGGTACCCAGCCAGGCAGGGTCATGAACTTAACCCATCAAATTAGGAACTCCACGCATAAGGGGAGCAAGTGCCACTGCAGATACAGGAGTCCCAATTTTATCAACAATAGCTCCCTGACAAAAGGGGTGAGTGATTTGTTCCTAAATGAGATCAAATATTTCACAAGCATGGTTGGAAGAACCTAGCTGTTTAAGCTGGCAGTTTTTAAAATATGAACAATTAAATTTTAGAAACTTTATTTAGAATAGGATCCAGCTTTGTAGTTTGAAACAAACATAGCGTGTTTCATTACGGAGCTCAGGAAGTAACAAAATATTTTCCATCAAATTTGCCTCCACGTAGTTGTAGTGGAATTCAGTCAGCAATTTCAGCATAATTTGAAAAGAAATAGCAGGCAGTCCCTTCAGCAATTAAAGACATATCTCAGAAGACAAATAAAATGGAGTTAACTCAACCCTGTTCTAAAGGTAATCAATCCTGCATGGTGCTGAGAACAGAAAAAGTAAAGTAGTAAAGGAAACAAACACTCTAGCCTTATACAAAATAGTCAAGGTTCAGCTGAGGTGAAGAGTAGGGAGTGTGTGGGAGATGACAAAACTATAGCAGCCAAACATCCAGCTGAATGAAAAACAAAATAAGGGCCTGGGACCCAGATGGAGAACAGTTAAGAGTTGTTAAGAGGCCTGCAAACAAGATGACAAAATACTAATGAGACTGATAATCACTGGCCCAGAGATGATCCAGGAGAATTTAACAGGTATGGAGATGAAGAGACCACCTCTAGTCATCAAACACAGAGAATTTCATCTACCACCTACATACCACCCAGCTCCAAGATCTTTAAAAGGAGTACTCTCATATTTCCCTGGTGCCCTAAGCATCCACCTCTTAACAGTGAATGGATATAAGGCAGGGTAGTGAAAAAAAAAGAGCATGAATCTGAAATCAGAGAAGCAGGGTTTAAACTTAATTCTGTAGATTCCCAGTTATGTAGCCTTGGGCAGGTCAACTCACCCCTCTATGCTTCAGTACACATAGGTTTTCAAAAGGAGACATAAGACTATTTCATAAAAATGTCTTAGCATTAAATGAGGTAGGGGCAGAGTTAAAGGCTACCTTAGTTAGCTAGTGCTGCTATAACAGAAATACCATAAATGGATGACTTTAACAAGGAGACATTTATTTCTTCACAGTAAAGTAGGCTAAAATCCAATTTCAGGGTGTCAGCTCCAGGGGAAGGCTTTCTCTCTCTGTTGTCCTTCTCAACAGTCTTCCCCAGACTAGGAGCTTCTCAACACAGGAAGCCCAGGTCCGAAGGACATGCTCTGTTCCCCGCACTGCTTTCTTGGTGGTATGAGGTCCCCAACTCTCTCCTAGCCTCCCTTTCCTTTTTATCTCTTGAGAGATAAAAGGTGGTGCAGGCAGCACCCCAGGGAAACTCCCTTTACATTGTATCAGGAATGTGACCCGGGTAAGGGTGTTACAATCCCACCCTAATCCTCTTAACAAAAAATTACAATCACAAAATGGAGGCAACCACACAATACTGGAAATCATGGCCTAACAAAGTTGATGTGTATTTTAAAAAAAAAAAAAATTAGGGGGACACAATTCAATCAATGACATTCCACCCATTAGCCCCCCCCAAAAATCACATCCTTGCCTCATGCAAAACATATTTACCCCATCATATCATAACAAAAGTCTTAATTCCAAGTCCAAAATCCAAAAATTCCTCTTCATCTGTGAAATCTAGAATACAAGTTACCTACTTCCAAAGTACAATGGCAGAACAGGAAGCCACAAGCTAGGCATTTCCATTACAAATGGGAGAAATGGAGGAAAAGAAGGGATAACAAGCACCAAGCAAGTCAACAGAACACTTTACATTAGCCCTCAAGGCTTTGAAAATAATCCTCTGTTCTCTGAGACCATTTACACAATGGCGTTGCCCTCCCCGCTCTAGGTATTGGCCATACTCTTCAGATTCTGAGTGGAGGCCCTTTGGCCCTAGCCTTCAGGCCCACCATCCAGCCCTACTGGGAGAGCAACTCTGCTGCCTGGCTTTAGGCACACCATTCTCCTAGTCCATCTGAGTGGCCACTCCACGCTTAGAAACACCAGAGGCCATGGTGTTCCACTCTTTGAAACCCCTGAAGTCATGGCCATACCTTGTGAGACTGAGGCAGCTCAGCTACTTGTGTTCCTTGTCTCTTCAGCTTCTGTTCCCTGTTTTCTTGGCCTCTCAGCTCCTTGGGCCCCACACCCACATCTGCCCTGCTTCGGGAAGTGTTCCAAAGCTCTGTAGCTCCACTGATAAGTTCCTGGAGGCACTGTACTCCACCAGGAAGCCGTCTGTGCACAGGTACTCAGCTCTCTTGCTCCATGGGTCAGCAAGCCTAGCTCCACCAATAAGTGTCTGGAGACACCCCACTCCGCCTGGGAGCCTCCTGTGCACAGGCATTTGGCTTTTGCTCTGTGGGTCGGATCCAGTGCCTTCTCACGCTGGTCTCCTGGTTCTGCTGCTGCTGGTTCTCTGCCACTGCAGGTTCTCTATCCTTTAACAGTTTCAAAACCACTTCCACATTTTAGGTATCTGTTATAATAGCACCTAACTCTCTTGGTACCAAATTCTTGGTCATCTAGTGCTGCTATAACAGAAATACCACAAGTGGATGGCTTTAACAAAGAGAAATTTATTTCTTTACTCTAAAGTAGGCTAAAAGTCCAAATTTGGGGCGTTGGCTCCAGGGGAAGTTTTTCTCTCTGCCGACCTTCTCATTACTCTTCCCCCAGACTAAGAGCTTCTCCACTCAGGGACCCTGGGTCTGAAGGATGCGCTCTGCTCCCAGCACTGCTTTCTTGGTGGTATGAGGTCCCCAACTCTCTGCTTGCTTCTCTTTCCTTTTTTATCTCTTGAGAGATAAAAGGTGGTGCAGGCCATACCCCAAGGAAACTCTCTTTACATTGGATCAGGAATGTGACCTGGGAAAGGGTGTTACAATCCCACTCTAATCCTCTTTAACATAAAATTATAATTACAAAATGGAAGACAGCCATACAATACTGGAAATCATGTCCTAACCAGGTTGACACATATTTTTGGGGGACACGATTCAATCCACGACAAAGGTCTATGAAATACTCTCATAGATTACTGAAAATTTTGAGGATATGTTGTATATAGGTCAAGATGCTAAACATTTTACATATATTATTTCATTCAATCAATATAACTATCTGAGATTGAGTATTACCTGATTTCACAGATAAAGAAATGGAAGTTGATTTCCCAGAGTCTCCTTTCTCTTTCCAAATGATGATATCCAAATTAGATAAAAAAAAAATCTGGGTATGAAGTTATCAATTGTACTTATTATCCTTTTAATTTTTAACAAATCCTCAACAAATTAATCCTCAAAATGACTAAGAATTCAGGGAGATGGAGCCCAATGCCCTAGGAGTCTCTTCTTAATACTGAGCAATCCCCCTGTTCATCCTTGCTGGTGTGCTGTTTGTGTGTTTCTCCCATATGAATTTGAACACCTTTGCTCTTTCACTGATACCACCAGTTTTACTAATCACTTGCCTGAGTCTCAGTATGGAATAGAAATGGAATATTATTTCTTTGATCTCTGTGGAATAATTTCATAGTCTTCTTTAAAAGATCTAGAACGTCCAGGAAAATAGACAAGGAGCTAACAAACTATTAAATCCTCAAAGTAGAGATGGCACAGATCAAAACAAACACAAATATCTCAGCCACTACTAAAAACACCCTGTGAAAAAATATAATCTTATTTTTAGGATCTAGAGCTGTCAAATTCCCTTACAGCTGTTAAGAAGGAATCTCCAATTTTAAGAGATTCATCTCTCAGCTTCTTCCTTGTGGAAACAATCATTATAACATCTGTGGAATTAGAAAAAAAAAGAGTTGGATATGCTGACCAGGTCCTGGAGGAAAACTAGCTGGCTGCCCTGACAGACACTAAGCAAGTGACAGCAATTTGGGGGAATCAGCATGGTTCAGGACTTAGTTGTGATTCATCCAGACTTATTCCCATCTTTGTTTGTTTCTATCCTCTTTGTTCTGCCTGGAGGATATTCTCTAGCCAGTTATTAAAATTGAGTTATCAAGCAGTAAAGTGAAGCATCTTCATTTACTACTCCAAGGAGACCAAAATCACTTGGTCTCACCAGAGTCATGTGGCTTCTCTGCCATTTAGAGGTCCTTAGGTAAAGTGAGATGATGGGAGACAGTAGTCTAGATGCCAAACCCACTGAGACGCACATGCTTTTTTTGTGGGCGGGGGAAGGGAGTGGGGGAGGGAGGGTTGCTTGGTTTTATAGCGTGTGGTACCCGAACAGAATTCTGAAGAATTTCTCCTAAAGCAAAAAACAAAACTCTGTGGCTATGGACTGACATGATTGACAACACTTGGGAGGCTATTTTTTTTGTTTGTTTGTGTTTTAATTTTGTTGTTGTTGAGAATATACACAGCAAAACGTACACCAATTCAACAGTTTCTATACGTATAATTCAGAGGCATTGATTACATTCTTCAAGTTGTGCAACCATTCTCACCCTCTTCTTCTGAGTTGTTCTTTCTCCATTAACATAAAGTCACTGCCCCCTTAGGTTCCTGTATACACTTTTGAGTTCTTGTTGTCACTTTGGTCTCATATAACCCAGTGCCGTTAAGTCGATTCCGACTCATAGCGACCCTATAGGACGGAGTAGAACTGCCCCATAGAGTTTCCAAAGAGCACCTGCTGAATTCAAACTACCGACCCTTTGGTTAGCAGCCATAGCACTTAACCACTAAGCCACCAGGGTTTCCTTGATCTCATATAGATAGTTTTTAAAAGAGCATAATTCTCAAGTCAGACATTTTTTACTAGTTAAGGTAAACTATTGTTTGGTTTTAAGAAGACACCAGGGGATATTTTTGGTTTAAGGTTTAAAGATTATCTCAGGCCAGTAGATTGAAGGGTTCATCCAGCCCCCTTGACTTCAGAAAGACAAATGCTGGGTCTCTTAGGTATTCTATGACCAGTCATACTGCACTTAACATCTGTTAGATACAGTTAGTTACTTCTCTGCAAAGTATCTGCTGTACTTCACACGGGATTGGGAGGTTAAAGTAAAATAAAAAAGATAAAGTTCGTTGAAAAGTATAACATGATGTTTTTAATTGACTGCAGAGCTTAAGGACTCAGATGAGAAAAGCCCAGAAGTGAGACTAGAGGGTGGGGCCAGGGAAGATTATGTTAAATGCACCACCTTGTTTTCTTTTCTCTCTCTTCCCACTGTCGCGACTTAGTTCACAGATTTGCCATCTCTGGCAAGGGTCATTGGAATGTCTCTCCATGTGTGTTCTGGGGACCACTCAAAATCACTTGGTATCAAAAAGACTTGCTGAATCATGATCTCTGGGATCCCAGGAACTGGCATTTTTAATCACTTCTCAGGCAATACTTAGATACCTTATTATTTGAGAATCACTATTCTCAAAAGATATGGGAATCTACTTCTGCAAAGTACATTTTCTGTAACCTATTGTGAAGGATTAAAAAAAAAATTTTTTTTTTTTTTTTGGATAAAGAGGCTTAATTTCCTTTTAGGGGGTGTAAGGTTATTGGGCTAGAGCTAAAAACATGTTCCTCCATTTGGCAGAAATAACGGCATAGTAAAATTTTCTATAAGGGCAAAAAAAAAAAAAAAAAAAAAACCCACACACACACAATGAACTAGGAGAGAGAACAGAAGCACTAAATATGTTATTAGGCCAATTAACTGTGATGTCCCATGAAATCATGACCCTAAACCTCGAAACCAAGGAACCAAATCCTATGAGTAGCCTCAGGAGCTAGTTTTTTTTTTTCAGTCATTTTTGTAAATATATCTAACACACAACTTCTTCCAGTTCCACTTTTTACAGGTGTGCAACTTATTGACACCATTTGCAATAATTGGCTGTGCAACTCTACCCTTAATGCCATTTTTCCATCATCATTAACCTCTCCTTTCCCCTCCCTCCCACCCCTGGTAACCACTAATAAACTTTGGTCTCTATACATTTGCCTTTTCTTGTCTTTTTACATAACTAAAAAAAAAAAAAAAAAAATTTTTTTTTAAAGTAATACAATATTTGTACTTTTGTGGCTGACTTATTTCACTCAACAAAATGCCTTCAAGCTCCATCCATATTGCATGTATCAAGACTTCATTTCTTCTACTGCCTGAGTAATATTCCATTGTATGTTTGAACAACATTTTGTTTATCCATTCATCTATTGATGGACATTTAAATTATTTGGCTGTTATGAATAGTGCTGCAATGAACTTTGGAGTACAAATCTCTGATTCTCTGCTTTCAAGTCTTTTGGGTATATACGTAGGAGTGGAATTGCTGGGTCATATGGTAGTTAGTTCTATTTCTAGTTTTTTGAGGAAGCACAAACTGTTTTCCACAATAGGTGTACCATTTTGCATCCTCACCAGCAATGGATAAGGGTTTCAGTTTCCCCACATCCTTGCCAACATTTGTTATTTTCTGCTTGTTTGTTTGTTTGTGGGAGTGAAATGGTATCTCATTGTGGTTTGATTTTCATGGCTTGTAATTTTGTGCAACTTTTCATGTGTTTGGTGGCCATTTGAATGTCCTCAAACATCTATTAAAGCCTTTTGCCCATTTTATGATTGGGTTATTAGTCTTTTGTTGTTAAGTTGTCAAAGTTTTATATATACTTTATTAGATTTTTACTGTATATATGGTTTCTGAAGATATTCTCCAATCAGTAGCTTGTCTTTTTCACTTTTTTGGTAGTCTTTTGATGAACAGAAACCCTGGTGGTGTAGTGGTTAAGTGCTACTGTTGCTAAACAAAGGGTCTGTAGTTCAAATCCGTCAGGCACTCCTTGGAAGCTCTATGGGCAGTTCTACTCTCCTATAGGGTGGCTATGAATCAGAACCTACTTGACGGCAGTGGGTTTGGTTTTTGATGAACAAAAGTTTTTAATTTTTATGTGGTGCCATTTATTTATTTTGTCTTTTGATGTTTGTGTTTTTGTTATTATATGTGATAATCTATTGTTAAAAGCTAGGCCTGACAGCATTACCGTTGCACTTTATTCAAGAATTTTATGGTTTTTAAGTTTGCATATTTTGGTCCTTAATCATTTTTATTTGTTTTCATGAATGGCGTGAGTGAGGGATCCTGTTTCATTTTTCTGCATGTGGAAATCCAGTTTTCCCAACACCATTTATTGAAGAGACTTTTCTATCCCCATCAAATGAACTTAGCATTGTTGTTAAAAATAGTTGACCACAGATGTATGGGCTTGTTTCTGGACTCTCAATTCTATTCCATAGGTGTATGTGTCTATTGTTATACCAGTACCAGGCTGTTTTGAAGCTGTATAATGTGTTTTAAAATCAGGAACTGTGAGTCCTCCTATTTTGTTCTTCTTTTTCAATATTGCTTTATCTACTAGGGGCCTCTTGCTATTCCACGTAAAACTGAGGATTGGTTTTTCCTCTGTAAAGAAGGGTGTTGGAAATTTGATTGGGATTGCATTGAATCTATAGGTTGCTTTGGGTACTATTGATATCTTAAAAACGATAAATCTTCCAACCCAAGAACACATAACATCTTTCTATTTATTTAGGTCTTCTTTAATCTCTTTTGGCAGTGTTTTATAATTTTCATTGTATAAATCTTTCATATCCCTGGTTATATTTATTCCTAGATGCTGTCGTAAATAGAATTGTCTTTATTTTCCTTTCACGTTTTTCATTCCAAATGAACTTGTTTGTTGACCTTATACCCTGAAACTTTTCTAAATTCATCAGTTAGCTCTAGAAGTTTTCTTGCAGACTCTTTGGGATTTTTTATATAAAGGATCATGTCATCCACAAATTTAAAAAAATTTACTTCTTTTCCAATCTGGATACTTTTTATTTCTTTTTATTGTCTTATTTCTCTGGCTAGGACTACTAATACAGCATTAAATAGAAGTGGTGATAGTAAGCATCCTTGTCTTATTCCCGATTTCAAGGGGAAAGTTCTCACCCTTTCTCCATTAAGTGTAATTTTGGCCACTGGCTTTTCATATGTGCCCTGAATTGAATTGAGGAGTTTCCTTTCTATTCCAATCTTCTTTAGGGTTTTCATCAAGAAAGCATGTTGGATTTTATCAAATGTTTTTTCTGCATTGGTAGAGATGATCATGTGGTTCTTTTCCTTTGTTTTATTGATATGGTGTATTACTTTGATTGATTTTCTAATGTTGAGCCATCCCTGCATTCCTGGAATACACCCCACTTGGTCATGGTGTATGACTCTTTAATATCTGGGAGGTTTTTAGAGATGTACAACCTTGAGCCTAGCACAGATCTACTGCATCAGAATCTATAATTTACCAAGATTCCAGGAGATGTCTATATAAAATAGAGAAGCCCTATGCTAGAGGCTCAGCCTTTAGTTTAAGTCAGTTGAGAATCATGCTCCCAAGTTCAAGTGAGTCAAAAGTGGAATGGTGAGATGGGAAATTATGTCAAGGGTGTCCAGTGCTGTGGGAACCACTATTGTTTGGTGGGACACTGGAAAAGGAAGGGATCCTTTCAGCTGAGGCACTCTAGCTTTTTATATACTTCTTGCAGTTTTGAAGTCTCTAGTTAGTATAAATGGTTAACATGCTTGACTATTAACCAAAAGTTTCAAGTCCACCCAGAGGCACCTCAGAAGAAAGGTTTGGTGATCTACATCTGAAAATAAGCCACTGAAAACTCTATGGAGCACAGTTCTACTTTGACACACATGGGGTAACAGTGAGTTAGAATCAACTCCATGGTGACTAGTTCTAGCTATTGCAGTCTTGGGTGCCATTATGCCCTAAAGACTCAACAGTGTGTGGTCTGAAGGAAGAGACTTTTACTCGTATGAACAACTAGAACTCAGGATTCCCTATATCAACAAAGCCTGTAGAAAGGCCTCTTCAGTGCCGTCAGCTGGGAGATACGACCTCTCTTTTTTTCTGGGGTCATTCATGGATTATTTTTCCATCCTGCCAGTATTTGGGGTGGCAGTTGTGGAGAAATATTCAGAAGTAGATGTGTTCAGTTTGCAATCACCATAGCTCATTAATTGGAGTTGGGACTGAGGAACAAAGCCCATTCATGTTGGCGTTTAGGTTAAAGAAATTCATAGAAAATGGAGGTAGGTGAGGGATTCTGTGACAGATGTCCTATATTCAATGAATTGAACAACTAAAACCTTCCTTTCCTCTGTTCTCTGTTACAGGAGACTGATACCTACAACTTACATTTGTCACACTCCTTTATCCACTGACTTCCAATTAGATTTGATCAAAAGGAAGCATTAGAAGGAGATTAGGTAGGGTAGATGAAGGGAAAAGTCAAAACATTTCTGTCATGGTTCTGCTTTGAGAACTGTCTCTGGCATTGGCTGTACCTCTTTGTGGTTGTGGTTCATTCAAGGAGCTCCTCCCACAATGCTACCATCTCAGTGAAGGGACTTTCCCCACCAAAGTCCAGCTCTGGCTTAACAAGACCCCTACTATGGGGATCCAAATTCTTTCCAGGTAGCCCTGCTCCTGCCTTCCGGTAACACCACCTTCTCCCTTTTTTCCTCCACCACAAGGGTTGGGAGCCCTTTCTCATTGCCGTCAAGTCAATTCTGACTCATAGTGACCCTAAAGGACAGAGTAAAACTGCCCCATCGGGTTTCCAAGGCTGTAAATCTTTACGAAAGGAGATTGTCTTATCTTTCTCCCATGGAACCACTGGTGAGTTCAAACAGCCAACCTTTCAGTTAGCAGGCAAGCACTTAACCGCTGTACCACCAGGACTCCAGGCTGGAAGTAGCATCCTATTACAGTCCCTTCAGGTCTCCCAAACTTTTGCACTTTGTTTAGCATATTAAATTTCTTCTATTGAATACTTTGGCATGAGCTCCATTTTACTGGCCCCACCTTGACTAGTTCACTGACCTTGTGTTTTGTAAACTTAAGCATGAGAACCTCTCTTTGGAAAATCTGGCCCAACAGGAAACATCATTGAAATTAAGCTTTAGGCTTAGAATGAGGATTGTAGAATTTTACTGCTAGAAAGAACTGTAGCTGTCCATCTAAGCCTATCATTTCACAAATGAGGAGCTATTCCCCAAAGGTAGTAAATGCTGTGCCCAATCTCACGCAGTTATTTAATGGCAATGCCAAGACTAGACCCACTGCCTGTTCTGTCCATGTCAAGTGGGCTTCCTCTGTTCCACATTTCTTCTGTGTGTTTGCTGCGTTTGAGAAACCATATGCATATTTGATACCAAAGGCTACGTATATATCTATATTTCACTGTTATGGTGCACTAGTGGCACAGTGGTTAAGTGTTCGGCTGCTAAGCAAAAGGTCAGCAATTCAAGTCCATTGGCTGCTCTTTGGAGACCTTATAGGGCGTTCTACTCTGTCCTATAGGGTCACTATGAGTTGGAGTAGACTCAATGACAATGATTTTTTTTTTTTTTTTTTTTTTGGTGGCAGGGTTTATTGGCCAAAGTCATCTTAGAGGAAACCACTGAGCAATTTAGGATTATGTCCTTTCCACATATATAAATATGTGGAAACTTATCAAACTACTTGAAATTAAGCATGGGAACCTAACTTAATAATATGAAGATGCATATTTGTGTAATCCATATATGTATACAAAACATACACATGCATATATATATAGATATATATGAGCTTCATTTTCATATGACTGAAGATAAGAGAAGCTGATAGTTTAGACATAAAAAAATAAAAACATCAAAACCATAAAATAGCCTAATGATAATTCTCTGGGATAAAAATCTGGCTTCAGGATTGAGTAAACATGACAGGCAAGAATTTAGCAAAGCCACTGGACTTAATATAAGATTTTCAAAAAAATAATGCAACAATATTTCCTTTAAAAGAGAAAGAAGCATTGCTGAATAAATACTCTAAGAAGTTAAAAAAAATAAATGCTTATGTTCTTGTATAAAACACAGTGCTGTAAGTGCTGTATCAAATCATCAAGCTGAAAGGCTCAATTTAGGGCAGCAATCAATAGATAAGAGAAAAATGGCATAAAGCTCTTTAAGCACATTTCTGGCATCTACAGCAGTTCAGGGAAGGTGGTATAGTGTTAGTGTTAAGATCGTAAACTCCAGAATCATATTATTTGTGCTCAAATACAATCTCTGTAATTTACTTGCTGTGTGTATTCGTTAGGGTGAATCAGACTGCAGTAAAAAAGAGGCTTACAAATATACTATGGCTCAAACACGGCAGAAGTTTATGTCTCACTTAAGGAACAGTTAAAGATGAGTTTCCCTGAGAAGAGAAGACTGGAAAGTGGATTTTGGTACATAGATAGCCACACTGTGTGACCTAAGGCTAGTTACTTAACTCTTCTGAGCTCTTGGGCTTTTTTTCCTCGTTATACTGGGATAATAATAGTGTTACTGTAGAAGCGAGTGGGTCAATGCATATAAAACACTTATAAATATAATAAGCACTCAACAAGAGCTATTATTAATATTGTCATTAGTCCAGATTGGCTATTTTGAGCTCTGACAAGCTGAGTCAAAGGCTTGGTTTGTTTGTTTGTTTGTTTTAAATAAACCAATACAGATCCTCCATCTACTCTATACCAGTTAGAAGTGCAGAAATATCTACTACAAAAAATTTGCTTACCTAGGGCAGTGATTCTTTAACTTGAACATGCATTAGAGTCACCTAGATAGCTTATTAAAGCCCACACTGCTGGGCCTTATCCCCTGTGCTTCTGATTCAGTAAGTCTGGGAAGAAGACTGAGAATTTGCAATTCTAATAAAAAATATCTAGATAATGCTGGTGCGGCTGGTCTCAGGATTGCACTTTGAGAACAACCATCCAAAGATAAGGCGGTCCTACAAAGGTTTAATGATACAAAGGCTGATAAAGATTCAAGTAGTTGCCTTGCCAATAAAAGGATAATTAATGTTCCTACCCTCTTTATCAGGTCTATCCTTATGATACTCTAGTTTTCTCTTTATAGGGTTGTTTCTTCTTTGCAAAGAGATACATGGCATTAGCATACACCTTCCTATCTCCTTTCTTTTCAGTTTAAGGCCTTGACATCTTACCACAGAAAAGAAATTTACCTCTTGGCAACTTAGGCATATATTAAACAGTGATTATTTACTGTGGTCTGCAAATCACAATTTAGACATTTTTGAAAATGTATGAGCACATCATCCATATTGTAAGGAAGTATTCTGTTTTAAAATTGTGTCTCATATTACTTAGTATATGTTTGGCAACCTCTTCCAGCCTTCACTTCGTATGTGTCCATGAAGTGCGAATGCAAACTAAACTTGGATATTTGGTATTAAAATCAACTATAATAAGGGCATTGCAGTAGGCTTCAAAGGAGATTTAAATGGATGCTACACTCTTCCAACACTACTTAAAGGAAAAGTTGTAATTATTTAAGCCTGAGGTGGCAAAATAGCAGCCAGTGCGAATTCAGCCAGCAAATGCATTCATTGGCCAGCACGCTATTTTCAAAGATTTTGAATTTGGTTATGTTCATCAGGGCATGTCTGTTCCAGTTAACCACAGCCCTCAACACTCTGTATTGTATCATAACTTGTTCGCTATTACTGGCCTGCCCCCTGAATATGTTTGAACCTGAAACTCCTTCTTTTATGATTCTTATAACAAAGATTTATCATTCTTTCCCACCTTTCTCATCTCCAAACTCCTGTAAGAATCCTTTGCTTCACTGCAATTTACTTACTTATTAACTGGCAAATATAACATGTACTTCAGCGATATCAAGCTTCCACTTCTAACAGACTCAACTAGCCCCCACCTTGTCTAGCTTCATCTATAAAATAGTATTAATGATAAAATTCTTCAGGTCTTTCAGAGGTGGTAGTCCAAGCAGATATAGGCTTCATTCGTCGTGCTACGAGTACATAATTTTGGATGAAATAACTTTAAAAAAAAATATGAAACAGGTGACCTCAAAAGGAGAAAAGAAAAATGCCCATAGAGAAATTCATAAAAGAAAGAAATCACTAAAAAATTATAAGCAAGAGAGAAAGTCCTCATTACCCACAGGGGTACCAGGATCAGAAACACACCTTAGGGTTTAGAGTTCTAATGTTTAGGCTGAGACAGGTGTTATAGCCACAGGGTCCTATGCTTGAACCAGAGATTCCCACATGAAACTAAGAACAGAGAAAGGACTGCATAGTTCATGATTTGGGAACAGAAAAATCTGAATTCACAGGGTTGTGTTGAAGATGAGCCAATCAGTGTGGGCTATAGATAGAAGTATTGATACCCTCAAGAAACGAAGTCCTTAGGCTCCATTTCTTGAATATAAGCATGGGGACCATTTTTAAACTGTCAAGAAGATAAAATAGTTAACCAAAAAATAAACTTAATAAATGGCCTAAGTAAGATCAGTGAACTATTTAGAACTCTGATGGACACAAATTGGAACCTTCCCTTAGTGTTTGTGTATGTGGGATTCTCATGGAATATTAACCCGGTAAGGATGAGCTCGTTTACAAAAAGTACAGCACATACAGGAAACTCACCACCATATAAAACAGGAAGAAAATGCGACAAATTAAAAGAAATAGAACAATTTTAAAGGACTTTAATATAGCTAGATTTTAAGTGATCAAAAGATTAACAAGAAAGCACAGAACTCATAAAACAAGAATAGGATATTATGCAGAAAAAAAATGGACAAATTTGAAAAAAGAATTATATAGATATAAAATTATTAGCAATATTTAATGTTTAAAATTAAAAAAACACTCAAGAACACTTAAATGGACACTAGACACAGTTAGAGAGAGCATTTATAAATTTGAAAATACTTGGGGAAATGATTCAGAATGAAGCAGAAAAGTATAAAAAGATAAATATATGCAAGAGAAGTGAAATGACGGATGATAAAAATAAGGAGGCAAAAGGTTAACATTGATTAGCTTTAAAGAGGTGAGTCAGCCTCATGTATATGTGCTATATTTCCCAGCCAAATCATCAGGAAATACTTGGTGAGCAATGTCCCATGTGAAATAAAGAAAAGAAGCAGAGTACCTGACTTCAAAAGCATTAAAACAGCTAGCAGCAACATTGTGGGTAGAAACAAGAATCATATTAAAATTCTAAATTATGGGCTGAAGTTAAGGAAACTACTGAAGAAAAGTAGAAGGTAGAAAGTAACTTCAGATTTAAAAAAAATTTCTGTATGTTGTTTAACTCATCTCATTGTCTTTGGTTTATGTTTCTCTAGCCTAGCAAGTTATATTGTCCCACATTTGCTTTCATCTTATGCCATGTTTTTGCTGCTTAGAATGGCTTCTTTCAGCTACACCATAGAATTCTTATTTTTTAAAACCAATGTTTCTTAGCTGTTTTCACCTGCATCAAAATCACCTGAGACAATTATTAAAAATTTCTTTCACAAACATACTTAATCAAAATTAGTGGGGGTTAACCCAGTACTATTGAGTCGATTCTGACTCATAACGACCCTATAGGACAGAGTAGAACTGCCCCACAGAGTTTCCAAGGAGCGCCTCGCAGATTCGAAAGGCCAACCCTTTGGTTAGCAGCCGTAGCACTTAAACACTACACCACCAGGGTTTCCTTAGTGGGGGTGAGTACCTGAAATTTACATTTTTTTTAACTACCTACCTGAGTGATCTGTAGTCACGTTAAGTTTGAGGAGCAATTATCCGCAAGTCTCTACTCTTAAGAGAGGCCTTCCCTTCAGGGGACATCTAAGTCAATTGGCATAATAAAATCTATTAAGAAAACATTCTCATCCCACTTTGAAGAGCAGCGTCTGGGGTCTTAAACGCTAGCAGGCAGCCATCTAAGGTGCATCAATTGGTCTCAACCCACCCGGAGCAAAGGAGAATGAAGAACATCAAGGGCACAAGCTGATTACGAGCCCAAGAGACAGAAAGGCTCCCATGAACCAGAGGCTACATCACCCTGAGACCAGAAGAACTAGATGGTGCCCGGCTACAACCAATGACTGCCTTGGCAAGGAACACAACAGAGAACCCCTGAGGGAGCAGGAGAGCAGTGGGATGCAGACCCCAAATTCTCATAAGACCAGACTTAATGGTCTGACTGAGACTAGAAGGACCCCAGTGGTCATGGCCCCCAGACCTTCTGTTGGCCCAGGACAGGGACCATTCCTGAAGGCAACTCTTCAGACATGGATTGGACTGGACAATGGGTTGGAGAGAGATGCTGGTGAGGAGTGAGCTTTTTGGATCAGGTGGACACTTGAGACTATGTTGGCATCTCCTGCCTGGAGAAGAGATGAGAGGATGGAGGGGGTTAGAAGCTGGTGAAATGGACATGAAAAGAGAGAGTGGAGGGAGAGAGTAGGCTGTCTCATTAGGGGGAGAGTAACTGGAGTGTGTAGCAAGGTGTATATGGGTTTTTGTGTGAGAGACTGACTTGATTTGTAAATTTTCACTTAAAGCACAATAAAAATTATATTAAAAAAAGAGGCCTTCCTAGCTCCAGCCAGTCCAAATTATTCCAATTACCTGGAGATTACAAATTCTTGAAAGAGGCCCTATTTCCTCCATATCTCCCAAGGATACCTAATATTATGATTTATAAACAGTGACACCCCAAAAAAGAATTACTACCAATTTGTTCCACTTTCCAACAATGTGTAATATTCACCCAGTCTCAAAGAATCTGCAACAACTAACTTTAGATCTTCCTTCCCATATTTGATTGAGTCCATTAAAACTACCCTTTCCTCTCTGAATTTCAAGAGAAGTAGCCAGGAAGTGAAGCAACCAAGATGGCAGAATAAAAAACTCCACGTTTCTGCCTCCCTGCAGAAATATCCCCCATGTGTCTGTCAGTTTGTTGTACTGTGGGGGCTTGTGTGTTGCTGTGTTGCTGGAAGCTATGCCACCAGTATTCAGATACCAGCAGGGTCACCCATGGAGGACAGGTTTCAGCTGAGCTTCCAGACTAAGACAGACTAGGAAGAAGGACCCGGCAGTCTACTTCTGAAAAGCATTAGCCAGTGAAAACCTTATGAATAGCAGCGGAACATTGTCTGATATAGTGCTGGGAGATGAACCCCCCAGATTGAAAGGCACTCAAAAGATGACTGGGGAAGAGCTGCCTCCTCAAAGTAGAGTCGACCTTAATAATGTGGATAGAGTAAAGCTTTCCAGACTTTCATTTGCTGATGTGGCATGACTCAAAATGTGAAGAAACAGCTGCAAACATCCATTAATAATCGGAACCTAGAATGTAGGAAGTATGAATCTAGGACGATTAGAAATCGTCAAAAATGAAATGGAACACATAAACATCGATATCCTAGGCATTAGTGAGCTGAAATTAACTGGTATTGGCCATTTTGAATTGGACAATCATATGACAACTCAAAAAGGAATGGTGTTGCATTCATCGTCAAAAAGAACATTTCAAAATCTATCCTGAAATACAACACTGTCGATGATAGGATAATATCCATATGCCTACAAGGAAGACCAGTTAATACGACTATTATTCAAATTTATGCAACAACCACTAGGGCCAAAGATGAAGAAATAGAAGATTTTTATCTGCTGCTACAGTCTGAAATTGATCGAACATGCAATCAAGATGCATTGATAATTACTGGCAATTGGGAATGCAAAAGTTAGAAACAAAGAAGAAGGATCAGTAGTTGGAAAATATGGCCTTGGTGATAGAAACAATGCTGGAGATGGAAAGATAGAATTTTGCAAGACCAACGACTTCTTCATTGCAAATACCTTCTATCACCAACATAAATGGTGACTATACACATGGACCTCACCAGATGGAACACACAGAAATCAAATTGACTACATCTGTGGAAAGAGACAATGGAAAAGCTCAGTATCATCAGTCAGAACAAGGCCAGGGGCCGACTGTGGAACAGACCATCAATTGCTCATATGCAAGTTCAAGCTGAAACTGAAGAAAATCAGAGCAAGTCCACCAGACCCAAAATATGACCTTGAGTATATTCCACCTGAATTTAGAGACCATCTCAAGAAAAGATTTGACGCATTGAACACTAGTGACCACAGAGCAGATGAGTTGTGGAATGACATCAAGGACATCATCCATGAAGAAAGCAAGAGGTCATTAAAAAGACAGGAAAGAAAGAAAAGACCAAGATGGATGTCAGAGGAGACTCTGAAACTTGCTCTTGAGTGTCGAGCAGCTAAAGCAAAAGGAGGAAATGATAAAGTAAAAGAGCTGAACAGAGGATTTCAAAGGGCCTCTCAAGAAGACAAAGTAAACTATTATAATGACATGTGCAAAGAGCTGGAGAAGGAAAAGCAAAAAGGAAGAACATGCTTGGCATTTCTCAAGCTGAAAGAACTGAAGAAACAATTCAAGCCTCGAGTTGCAATACTGAAGGATTCCATGGGGAAAATATTAAACGACACAGGAAGCATCAGAAGAAGATGGAAGGAATACACAGACTCATTATACCAAAAAGAATTAGTTGATATTCAACCATTTCAAGAGGTAGCATATGATCAGGAACCGATGGTACTGAAGGAAGAAGTCCAAGCTGCTCTGAAGGCATTGGCGAAAAACAAGGCTCCAGGAATTGATGGAATATCAATTGAGATGTTTCAACAAACAGATGCAGCACTGGAGGTGCTCACTCGTCTATGCCAAGGAATATGGAAGACAGCTTCCTGGCCAACTGACTGGAAGAGATGCATATTTATGCCTATTCCCAAGAAAGGTGATCCAACTGAATGTGGAAATTATAGAACAATATCATTAATACCACACACAAGCAAAATTTTGCTGAAGATCATTCAAAAATGGCTGCAGCAGTATATCAACAGGGAACTGCCAGAAATTCAGGCTGGTTTAAGAAGAGGATGTAGAACCAGGGATATCATTGCTGATGTCAGAGGGATCCTGGCTGAAAGCAGAGAATACCAGAAGGATGTTTACCTGTGTTTTATTGACTATGCAAAGGCATTTGACTGTGTGGATCATAACAAACTATGGATAACACTGCAAAGAATGGGAACTCCAGAAAACTTAATTGTGCTCATGAGGAACATTTACATAGATCCAGAGGCAGTTGTTCGGACAGAACAAGGGGATACTGATTGGTTTAGAGCCAGGAAAGGTGTCCACCAGGGTTGTATTCTTTCACCATACCTATTTAATCTCTATGCTGAACAAATAATCCAAGAAGCTGGACTATATGAAGAAGAACGGGGCATCAGGATTGGTGGAAGGCTCATTAACAACCTGCGTTATGCAAATGACACAACCTTGCTTGCTGAAAGTGAAGAGGACTTGAAGCACTTACTAATGAAGATCAAAGACCACAGCCTTCAGTTTGGATTGCTCCTCAACATAAAAAAAACAAAAATCCTCACAAGTGGACCAATGAGCAACATCATGATAAATGGAGAAAAGATTGAAGTTGTCAAGGATTTCATTTTACTTGGATCCACAATCAGCAGCCATGGAAGCAGCAGTCAAGAAATCAAAAGACGCATTGCATTGGGCAAATCTGCTGCAAAGGACCTCTTCAAAGTGTTGAAGAGCAAAGACGTCACCCTGAAGACTAAGGTGTGCCTGACCCAAGTCATGGTATTTTCAATCGCATCATATGCATGTGAAAGCTGGACAATGAATAAGGAAGACCAAGGAAGAGTTGACGCCTTTGAATTGTGGTGTTGGTGAAGAATATTGAATATACCATGGACTGCCAAAAGAACGAACAAATCTGTCTTGGAAGAAGTGCGGCCAGAATGCTCCTTAGAAGCAAGGATGGTGAGACGGCATCTTACATACTTTGGACATGTTGTTTCGGGGGGATGAGTGCCTGGAGAAGGACATCATGCTTGCCAGAGTACAGGGTCAGCAGAAAAGAGGAAGACCCTCAGTGAGGTTGATTGACACAGTGGCTGCAACAATGAGCTGAAGCATAACAATGATTGCAAGGATGGCGCAGGACGGGGCAGTGTTTTGTTCTGTTGTGCATAGGGTCGCTATTAGTTGGAACCAACTCGACAGCACCTAACCAGAACAACAACAGAAATATCAAAGAAAAGTGGAAACTGTAAGAACTAACCTCATTAGATTCTGAAACTGTCATAAGTTTACAGCAACCAAACTAATGCTGGATCAAGAAAAATGCAATGTCAAAATGGTAGGAAAGCTTTTTGGCTTTTTGTTTCTGGCCTGTGCCCTAACTCAGCAGCTAGCTTGACATGCAGTCTGTGTTTCCAACTTGTGATCGTGGTTCCTGGTTCTGGGGTGAACAGAGCATACTTTATTCACAAATTTTTGTGTTTGTCTGTTCAAACCTATATGGTGCTTTTGTAAAGGACTGAAGCAAATGAAGTTCATACACGGTGAGAGCAGCAGGCTGACTAAAAAGCCTGTAGCTGCCTGGATGAAAGAAAATGATTGAGAGATAAAGGAAAGCTTTTTAAAAAGGTATTCCACATGTAAGTTCATTCTAAGTCAAGGTCAAAAAGCATAGAGGAGAGTTTCTTTAAGAAATTGGGCATTCGAAAGCATTTCTTTATTCTGGGAAATTCAGAAAGTCACGTGCGTGCCTAGGACAAAATATATGCTCAGAAAAAACTAAAAAAGACCCAAGTTTTCACCTCAGGATGGTAGCTAGTCTCAGTGTAGGCCTAGTGTTGAAAGACCGCCGCAGCACAAAGACTACCTGCAAAGACAACAAGAGGTTTTTTTTTCTTCTTAAGTTGGTTTTTTTTTTTTTTCTTTTCTACAGTAATCAAAACAGTATGGTACCGGAACAAGGTTGGACATATTGACAAATGAAATAGAATTGAGATAAATCCATACGTCTATGGCCAATGGATTTTCAACAAGGATGACGATACCACGCAGTGGAGAAAGAATAGCTTCTTCAACAAATGGTGCTAGAACAACTTGATATCCACATGCAAAATAATCAGATCAGATCCATTCTTCACATTATATATGAAAATTAACTTAGAATGGATCAACAATCTAATTGTAAAAAATGAAACCATAAAGCTCTTAGAACAAAACATACAGGTAATGCTTCAGGACCTAGTTTTCAACAATGGATCCTTAGATATGACACAAAAAGCATAAGGCACCAAAGACATAATAAATAAATGGGATCTTACCAAAATTAAAAATTTATACATCTAAAGACTTTATCAAGAAAGCAAAAAGACAGCCTATAGGGTGAAAGAAATACCTAACTTCTGTGACACCAGGGCTCCAAATGGCCAATAAACATATGAAAAGATGTTCAATATTATTATTCAAAGTTGTAGCTGCTGTCAAGTTGGCCCCTGACTCATGGCAACTTCATGGACAAGGAAATGTAATGCTGCCTAGTCCTACACCATCTCTATGGTTGGTTGTAGATCTATGGGGTTTTCATAGGCTGATTTTTAGAAGTAGATTTCCAGGTCTTTCTTCCTAGTCGATCTTAGTCTAGAAGTTCTGCTAAAATCTGTTCAGCATCATAGCAACAGACAGGTGGTGGCTGTGCTTGAGGTGCATTGGCCAGAAATCGAACCTCTGTCTCTGGCATGGAAGGCAAGAATTCTACCACTGAATCACCAATAGGAAAATGCAAATCAAAACCACAATAAGATAATACTTCACACCCACTAGAATGGCTATTATTAAAAAAAGGGAAAATACCAACTATTGGTGGGGATGTGGAGCTCTTGGAATCCTTGTGCACTGCTGAAAGGAATGTAAAATGGTGTAGCTGCTGTGAAAGTTGTTTGTGGGTTTCACAAAAAGTTAAACATAGAATTACTATTAAAAACCAAAAGACCAAACTCATTGCCATTGAGTCAACTCCAACTCATAGTGACCCTACAGAACAGGGTATAACTGCCCCATCGGGTTTCCAAGGAGTGGCTGGTGAATTTGAACTGCTGACATTTTGGTTAGCAGCTAAGCTCTTAACCACTGAGCCACCAGGGCTCCAGAATTACTATATGACCCAGCAATCCCATTTCTAGGTATGTATCCAAAATACTTGAAAGCAAGGACTCAAACAGGTACCAGAGTTCACTGTAGCACTATTAACAATAGCCAAAAGGTAGAAACAACCCAAGTGTCCATCAACAGATTAAAGGATAAACAAAATGTGGTCTATACATACAATTGAATATTATTCAGCCATAAAGAGAAACGAAGTTCTGAAACATGCTACAACATGGAAGAAACTTGAAAACATTATGCTAAGTGAAATAAGTCAGACACAAAGGATTCATGTTTTATGCCCCATGTATATGAAATATTTAGAAGCAAATGCGTACAGACAAAATTAGGTTAGAAGTTGGAGGTTCGGGGGTGAATGCAGAATGGGAAGAGGTGGTGATGAAAAATTTGGGACATAAATGATGATGGTTTCACAGCATTGTGAATATAATTAATGTCACTGAACTGCACACTTAAAAATGGTTAAAATGGCAAATTTTCTGTTATATATATTTTAACACAGTAAAAATAAAGAGAAGTAGCCAGGAAATGTTCAGTGTGTACATCTGGCAAGGAGAATGTTGCTACTCTAATTTTACTCTAATACATACATTTGGGATGTACAGTCAGTCCTCTGTATTCATGGGTTCTGCATCTGGGGATTCAATCAAGTGTGGATCAAAAATATTCAGGAAAAAAAAAAAAAGTTCCAAAAAGCAAAACTTGAATTTGCCACATGCTGAGCACTATGCTGAATCCACACAAATGAAATGATATGTAGGCATACCCAGCTGTAGCCTCCCATCATTTTACAGATCCTTAGTCTTTCTCTAGCACTCATTTTTTGAGCATTGTTCACCTGTTGTTGTTGTTGTTGTTGCTAGGTGCCGTTGAGTCAGTTCCAACTCATAGCGACCCTATGCACAACAGAACGAAACACTGCCCAGTCCTGCGCCATCCTTACAATTGTTATGCTTCAGCTCACTGTTGCAGCCACTGTGTCAATCCACCTCATTGAGGGTCTTCCTCTTTTCTGCTGACCCTGTACCCTGCCAAGCATGATGTCCTTCTCCAGGGACTCATCCCTCCTGACAACATGTCCAAAGTATGTAAGATGCCGTCTCACCATCCTTGCTTCTAAGGAGCATTCTGGCCGCACTTCTTCCAAGACAGATTTGTTCGTTCTTTTGGCAGTCCATGGTATATTCAATATTCTTCACCAACACCACAATTCAAAGGCGTCAACTCTTCCTTGGTCTTCCTTATTCATTGTCCAGCTTTCACATGCATATGATGCGATTGAAAATACCATGACTTGGGTCAGGCACACCTTAGTCTTCAGGGTGACGTCTTTGCTCTTCAACACTTTGAAGAGGTCCTTTGCAGCAGATTTGCCCAATGCAATGCGTCTTTTGATTTCTTGACTGCTGCTTCCATGGCTGCTGATTGTGGATCCAAGTAAAATGAAATCCTTGACAACTTCAATCTTTTCTCCGTTTATCATGATGTTGCTCATTGGTCCACTTGTGAGGATTTTTGTTTTCTTTATGTTGAGGTGTAACCCATACTGAAGGCTGTGGTCTTTGATCTTCATTAGTAAGTGCTTCAAGTCCTCTTCACTTTCAGCAAGCAAGGTTGTGTCATTTGCATAACGCGGGTTGTTAGTGAGTCTTCCTCCAATCCTGATGCCCCGTTCTTCTTCATATAGTCCAGCTTCTTGGATTATTTGTTCAGCGTAGAGATTAAATAGGTATGGTGAAAGAATACAACCCTGGTGGACAACTTTCCTGGTTTAAACCGCTCAGTATCCCCTTGTTCTGTCCGAACAACTGCCTCTTGATCTATATAAAGGTTCCCCATGAGCACAATTAAGTTTTCTGGAATTCCCATTCTTCGCAGTATTACCCGTAGTTTGTTATGATCCACACAGTCAAATGCCTTTGCATAGTCAATAAAACACAGGTAAACATCCTTCTGGTATTCTCTGCTTTCAGCCAGGATCCATCTGACATCAGCAGCGATATCATATCCCTGGTTCCATGTCCTCTTCCTAAACCAGCCTGAATTTCTGGCAGTTCCCTCTTGATATACTGCTGCAGCCATTTTTGAATGATCTTCAGCAAAATATTGCTTGCGTGTGATATTAATGATATCGTTCTATAATTTCCACATTCAGTTGCATCACCTTTCTTGGGAATAGCCATAAAGTTGGATCTCTTCTAGTCAGTTGGCCAGGGAGCTCTCTTCCATATTTCTTGGCATAGACGAGTGAGCACCTCCAGTGCTGCATCTGTTTGTTGAAACATCTCAATTGATATTCCATCAATTCCTGGAGCCTTGTTTTTCACCAATGCCTTCAGAGCAGCTTGGACTTCTTCCTTCAGTACCATCGGTTCCTGATCATATGCCACCTCTTGAAATGGTTGAATATCGACTAATTCTTTTTGGTATAATGAGTCTGTGTATTCCTTCCATCTTCTTCTGATGCTTCCTGTGTCGTTTAATATTTTCCCCATGGAATCCTTCAGTATTGCAACTCGAGGCTTGAATTGTTTCTTCAGTTCTTTCAGCTTGAGAAATGCTGAGCATGTTCTTCCCTTTTGGTTTTCCATCTCCAGCTCTTTGCACATGCCTTTATAATAATTTACTTTGTATTCTTGAGAGGACCTTGGAAATCTTCTGTTCAGTTGTTTTACTTCATCAATTCTTCCTTTTGCTTTAGCTGCTCAACTCTCAAGAGCAAGTTTCAGAGTCTCCTCTGACATCCATCTTGGTCTTTTCTTTCTTTCAGGTCTTTTCAATGACCTCTTGCTTTCTTCATGGATGATGTCCTTGATGTCATTCCACAACTCGTCTGGTCTGCAGTCACTAGTGTTCAATGCATCAAATCTATTCTTCACATGGTCTCTAAACTCAGGTGGGATATACTGAAGGTCATATTTTGGCTCTTGTGGACTTGCTCTGGTTTTCCTCAGTTTCAGCTTGAACTTGCATATGAGCAATTGATGGTCTGTTCCACAGTCGGCCCCTGGCCTTGTTCTGCCTGCTAATATTGAGCTTTTCCATTGTCTCTTTCCACAGATGTAGTCAATTTGATTGCCGTGTGTTCCATCTGGTGAGGTCCATGTGTAAAGTCGCCATTTATGTTGGTGAAAGAAGGTATTTGCAATGAAGAAGTCATTGGTCTTGCAAAATTCTATCATTTCATCTCTGGCATTGTTTCTATCACCAAGGCCATATTTTCCAACTACTGATCCTTCTTCTTTGTTTCTAACTTTTGCATTCCAGTCGCCAGTAATTATCAATGCATCTTGATTGCATGTTCGATCAATTTCAGACTATAGCAGCAGATAAAAATCTTCTATTTCTTCATCTTTGGCCCTAGTGGTTGTTGCATAAATTTGAATAATAGTCGTATTAACTGGTCTTCCTTGTAGGCATATGGATATTATCCTATCATTGACAGTGTTGTACTTCAGGCTAGGCCTCGAAATGTTCTTTTTGATGATGAATGCAACACCATTCCTCTTCCCAGCATAGTAGACTATATGATTGTCCTATTCAAAATGGTCAATACCAGTCCATTTCAGCTCACTAATGCCTAGGATATCGATGTTTATGCTTTCCATTTCATTTTTGACAATTTCCAGTTTTCCTGGATTCATACTTCGTACATTCCAGGTTCCGATTATTAATGGATTTTTTGCAGCTGTTTCTTCTCATTTTGAGTCGTGCCACATTAGCAGATGAAGGTACTGAAAGCTTTACTCCATCCATGTCATTAAGGTTGGCTCTATTTTTAGGAGGCAGCTCTTCCCCAGTCATCTTTTGAGTGCCTTCCAACCTGGGGGGCTCATCTTCCAGCATTATATCAGGCAATGTCCCTCTGCTATTCATAAGGTTTTCACTGGCTAATGCTTTTCAGAAGTAGACTGCCGCGTCCTTCTTCCTAGTCCATCTTAGTCTGGAAGCTCAGCTGAAACCTGTCCTCCATGGATGACCCTGCTGGTATCTAAATACCAGTGGCATAGCTTCCAGCATCACAGCAACACACAAGCCCCCACAGTACAACAAGCTGACAGAAACATGGGGGATTGTTCACCTACTGTCTTGTCATTATTCCCTAAACAGCACTTTATAACAACTATTTACATATCATTTACATTGTATCATAAGTAATTCTAGAGATGATTTTAAGCATACGGGAGGATGTGAGTAGGTCATATGCAAATACTACACCATTTTACATAAGGTACTTGAGCACGCATGGATTTTGTTATCCTTGAGGGGGTCCTAGAACCCGTGGACAACAAGGGATAACTGTAATTTATAATGAAGAAAAAGAATAATGCAATTGGTAACCTGGATGATAATAGATTTTCTGTTTTTTTAAATATTGAATATGTTACAGTCAATTTGTACTTTGAGGACTTTTTATGAGCTTTCCTCCATTTGCTTGTCCCCATCTAGACACATTACATCTTACACATAAGCCAGAACAAAACTCTCTGTGGTCTTTATCAACCAGGGAGATGAAAGTGCAGAACTAACTAAAAGAAGGACAAGAGGCTTGCTGCACATAATGAAGCTGTGAAATCCTTCACTCTAGATATTCTGCCTGCTTCTGTGTCACCAACAGCTGCTTATTCCCTCCTCCTTGGCCACTCTGCTCTTGCTAGGGAGTATCTCCACTCCTGTCCTTCCCCATCTTCTGCTGTCTCTATGAATTTCAGGAGACAGGGATATTAATATTAATAACAGCAATTACAGATACACTCCAGAGGGAAATCAAAACACCTAACCACAGCATTTTCACTGGGCACAGCCCTTACAGTCTCCTTTTTTCCCACACTGTTCACAACATGATCTTCTATAGAGAATAAACCAGGATTTAGTTTAACAAAGTTATGTTTAAGACATCCTGCTGGGGGTAGAATGGTGGGGTAGTTTGTGAGAGAAATTTGAACTCAGCTCAGGTTCATTAAACCTTTCTGACTTGCAGTCTCTTCATCTGTAAAATAGAGAAATTTGCCATGCAATACAAATGTGGGGGTTATGTTTTAATCCTAAAGTACTTACGTGGGGTTACTATGAGCCAGAATCAACTCAGTGGCACTCAACAACAATAGTGTACTGTGTATGAAAGAGCTTGCCACTGCTCACATGGAACTTGTAATTTAATAGTTCCCATCACGGTGAGGTACCATGAGAATACTGATCCCTACTAAGGCCCATCTTCAATCTGACCCTAACGCCTGAGTCCAGTGTTAGATATGTTTATGCTGAAAATAAAGCTAAAGTTTCTTGGGACAGCAACTTGGATAAATGTGAAACCTTCCTTAAATCCTATTCCTTTTTTTAGTATGATATATCTCTCCTCACAAGAACATGTACTGTTAATGTGTCTAATAGAAAGGAGCTGGTGAGATGTGCCTTCACTGTGGATTTGGGGTGAACAGTAAAAGAAGGTTACATATTCCACTGTTATAGAATGATTTCAGTTCACATTGGAGAAAAATCCTGTGAAAAAAATAGCAGTTCTTCTGTCCTTAATCCAGACAATTCAGGGCTGAAATCAGAGTGCTTTCACATTGCACCACAGAAGCCTCATATAAGATGACATATCTCGAGCTCTATGAGAGTCTAAGAGTAAGCAAAATGTCCCCAACTTGCTCTGAGCAATAAATACACCTCCTGAGCCCCACCAGCCTAATCTCCTGCCCACTGCTCAGGTGGTCCTTGGCACTCACTTCCTGGCTCCTATACCCTCCAGCTCTTCTTATGTGTATGTCTATGCTAATACAGAGAAAGACGTCCATGATAAAGTCCAAGTAAGGTGGTGAGGTTTACAGCTTCAAAACCAGAATAGCTTAATTCCGGCTCAGATGTGTGGGGGGTGGGGGTGGGGGGAGGGTTATCTACTGCAGGCAATAGACTAATTTTCTCACCTTGTCCCTGCTACAGCTGTCCACAAGTGTGGTTGGGCATAAAGACAGAGTGGGATTCTCCCCCCTTTTACGAAATGGGGAAAAGATGGAAAGTGGAAAAGTCATGCCTCTATTGACTGAACTCTATATATCCATGACCAGCCCTGGACAGAGATGAATGTCTTCTGAATGGTAAAACCATTTAGAAGAGGACTAAAGGGGTAGCCACTGACAAAATATCTCCTTTACTTACTCTTTTCTCTCCCTTTGGCTTCTATACTGCTTTGACAATCCGCTGGAGAGAGTTTTAGTAAGTCGCCTTGGAAAGACAAAAAATGGGTAACCTATTTGCTGATAGAGGAACCCTGGTGATATGGTCGTTAAGCACTTGACTGCTAACCAAAAGGTTGGTCATTCGAACCCACCAGCTGCTCTGCAGGAGAAATGTGGCAGTCTGCTTCCATAAAGATTTACAGCCTTGGAAACCCTGTGGAGCAGTTCTACCCTGACCCATGGGGTCACTATGAGTTGGAATCGACTCGATGGCAATGGGTTTTGGTTTGGATCAACTGACAGACAAACCTATATGTTAGACTAACTTATTAATCCTATTTTTATCTAAAAAGCAGAGTGAAGAGAGAGTGGTGCAAATAACCAACAAGTTTGCATGGATGGTGGGGTTGACAAATCATATAACAAAACTTTATCATATTTGTATGGTCAGGAGGCATAATCAGAAATTTCTGGACATGGGAACACTGGGAATGTGGGAGGCTGAGAAAGAACGGATGCCATAGGGGCAATTAGAAGACAAAGAAATTTTGAACACATAATAATTTTGTCTATGGAAATCTTTCTGCACATTGTTTTGCACAATTTTGCTCTTCCCTTACAGAATAAATAGAACTAACCCAGGTATTTTATAGCCAGCTGGCTGGGTGAGGGCAGCCAGGTTCAGGCGGCCAAGGACTTCTGAGTATTTGATTTGTGGCTGCAAATCCAGTTCACTTCTGAGATTAAGAGCGAGCATCCAAAAAGATGCACCCTCAAAAAGAAGATGTGGATTTAAAAGCACTTCATCATATGCTGTTCTGGTTTCAAATTCCATTGTCTATCCAAAAGTAGTTTTGTTTCTAGAAGTTTGAAGAATCAAAATTGCTGTTTTGAAATGTCCCTCAGTCCCATTCAATCTATTTTGTTATGTAGCTGAATATCTGCTTTGTAATCATTTATCACTTTAATAGGAAAAGCCTAAAGGGGGAAAGAAGAGTGCTTGTTAGAATTTATTTTATTTATTGTAAGAGGTTCTAGCCCTTCGGTCCCAGAAATTGTCTCTTTAGCTCGTTCTCTTAAGTCATGTTTAATTTACTTCAGAAGCAATACATATTTTGTGTCATATAGTCTATTTAGCAGAGTTGGGTTGTTTTATTACCCAAGACTATTTCCTTCTGTGATATATACTCACTCAAAATTTGAAGGACTATTCTTGTTATATAGTGTTTTCTATACAATCTTTTTTCACTCATAATAAATTTCTTAAAAATCAAATACACTTTAGAGATTTACTTTAAAAATTACGATTTATTTATATTCAAATGATAAGAAATGTAAATGACTCTATTATAATAAATAAGAGTCATGCTTTTTATTTGTAAAAAAGATTTCATAAATTTTCAAGAATATAATCTCATTGAGGTTTTATAGCACACTTTGTGATAGGCATTATAGAATTAAAGAAACTGAGGCTGTGGTTGGTCCACTACAGAAGATTATGTTGTCATTTAGATTAATCTATGCTTCCCTGTCTTCTACTTTTAGAATCCTGGACTTTTGGTTTCCACACTGGCTGAGACTGCAGTGGTCTTCTCCAGTGAGTAACAAATGCCAGACCATGATGACTGCATGTGGTTGAAGACGTCATTAGTTAGGACCTTAGAAGTTGTGGTTTGGAGACAAACTAAGTTATGGGAGATAGGCAGAATTCAATCACATATGTTTTTAATATTCACAAAAGAGGTATGGCCTGTCAGAGGGGGAAAATATAAAAATATTCCAGTATTAGTATAAAAGTAATCCAGTCACTTGGGGAAGAGACTGGTTAAAGAAGCTGCGTGTATCCACTGTGAGGTGTTGCAGGCTGAAATCAGGTGAAAACTGTTTGGTAAGATACAACTTGAACCCAACAGAAAGCAACTGAATTTAAAGAGCATGCACTAAGACTTGCTGTTGAAAATGCACTTAAAAGCAAGAGCTCATATTCTCAGTGGTTCGGGGTGAATTAAACCTGATCAGGCAAAAACAATAAACAGAAAATCAGAAGTCAATAAATACGCTGTCCCAGTTCTTCCGGGATGTTAACCCCAACTTTCCTGGAATGGTAAAGCTATTTCCTGAATGGGAAAGTACCTTTTAATCTAGCAGGATTTAGGATTAGCATAGATGATTTAATGCATAAAATTTACTTTGAACTCTGGAAGGTCTTACTTGTAAAATCAGATGACTGGAATTCAAACATATTTTGAAAGGTTTAAAGGAATTTAATCAATTGCACTGTAAATGAGGCTGATTGAAAAATATTCTTTTTTTTTACATTAAAATGGTAAGTTCTATGGTATCTAAATTATTTCTCAATTAAGAAAATATATATATATGTATCTCTCTCTATATATATCCTTTTTAAAAAATTTTTATTGTGCTTTAAGTGAGAGTTTACGAATCAAGTCAGTCTCTCACACAAAAACTTATATACACCTTGCTACACACTCCCAGTTGCTCTCCCCCTAATGAGACAGCCCGCTCCTTCCCTCTACTCTCTCATTACATGTCCATTTCGCCCGCTTCTAACCCCCTCTACCCTCTCACCTCCCCTTCAGGCAAGAGATGCCAACAATGTTTCAAGTGTCCACCTGATCCAAGAAGCTCACTCCACACCAGCATCCCTCTCCAACCCTTTGTCCAGTCCAATCCATGTCTGAAGAATTGGCTTTGGGAATGGTTTCTATCCTGGGCCAACAGAAGGTCTGGGGGCCATGACCACCAGGGTCTTTCTAGTCTCAGTCAGACCATTAGGTCTGGTCTTTTTACAAGAATTTAGGGTCTGCATCCCACTGCTCTCCTGCTCTCTCAGGGGTTCTCTGTTGTATTCCCTGTCAGGGCAATCATCAGTTGTAGCCGGGTACCATCTAGCTCTTCTGGTCTCAGCATGATGTAGTCTCTGGTTTATGTGGCCCTTTCTGTCTCTTGGGTTCTTTATTACCTTGTGTCCTTGGTGTTCTTCATTATCCTTTGAGGCAGGTGGGTCGAGACCAAATTGATGCATCTTAGATGGCCACTTGTTAGTGTTTAAGACCCCAGACGCCCTTCTCCAAAGTGGGATGCAGAATATTTTCTTACCAGATTTTATTATGACAATTGACTTAGATGTCTCCTGAAACCATGGTCCCCAAACCCTCATCCCTGCTATGCTGGCCTTTGAAGCATTCAGTTTATTCAGAAAACTTCTTTGTTTTTGGTCTAGACCAGTTGTGCTGACCTCGCATGTATTGTATTGTCTTTTCCGTCACCTGAAGTAGTTCTTATCTACTATGTAATTAGTGAATAACCCTCTCCCACCCTCCCTCCCTCCCCCATCTCGTAACCATCAAAGAATATTTTCTTCTCTGTTTAAACTATTTCTTGAGTTCTCATAATAGAGGTCCTATACAATATTTGTCCTTTTGCAACTGACTGATTTCACTCAGCATAATGCCTTACAGATTCCTCCATGCTATGAAATGACTCACAGATTCATCATTGTTCTTTATCAATCCATAGCATTCCATTGTGTGAATATACCATAATTTATTTATCTATTCATCTGTTGATGGGCACCTTGGTTGCTTCCATCTTTTAGCTATTGCAAACAGTACTGCAATGAACATGGGTGTGCATATATCTGTTTGTGTAAAGGCTCTTATTTCTCTAGGATATATTCCAAGGAGTGCAATTGCTGGATAGTATGGTAGTTCTATTTCTAGCTTTTTAAGGAAGCACCAAATGAATTTCCAAAGTGGGTGTACCATTTTACATTCCCACCAGCAGCGTAGAAGTGTTCCAATCTCTCCACAGCCTCTCCAACATTTATTGTTTTGTGTTTTTTGGATTAATGCCAGCCTTGTTGGAGTGACATGAAATCTCATTGTAGTTTTGATTTGCATTTCTCTAATGGCTAATTTTCATGAGCACTTCCTCATGTATCTTATTAGCTACCTGAATGTCTTCTTGAGTAAAGTGTCTGTTCACATCTTTTGCCCATTTTTTAGTTGGCTTATTTGTCTTTTTGTAGTTGGGTTTTTGCAGTATCATGTAGATTTTAGAGATTAGGCACTGATCGGAAATGTCACAGCTAAAAACTTTTTCCCAGTCTGTAGATTGTCTTTTTACTCTTTTGGTGAAGTCTTTGGATGCGCATAGGTGTTTGATTTTTAGGAGTTCCCAGTTATCTAGTTTTTCTTCTGCATTGTTAGTAATGTTTTGTATACTGTTTATGCCATTGTATTTGGGCTCCTAACATTGTCCTTATTTTTCCTTCCATGATCTTTATCGTTTTAGATTTTATATTTAGTTCTTTGATCTATTTTTTGCTCGTTTTTGTGCATGGAGGGAGGTATGGGTCTTGTTTCATGAAAAGTGTTATTCTTTTATATTTGACTTGATTGAATATTATCAAAGCCTCCCTCCTTAAAACTGACCCTTAAAGTTTACTAAATTTATAAATAGGATGATAAGATCTCTACATTGGATTTAGAAGCATGAGGCAAACCAGGTTTTAAACTATTATGTTACTACATTCAATTCTATTTTAAAATTCCAAGTAACAGTCATTAATTATTTTCTGCTCACAAAAGCCAACCCCCAGCAAAAAAAAAAAAAAAAACAGAGGGAAAGTCTTCACATGGATAGCTTGCCTGTAAGGTAAATAACTGCATGCTCAGAAGTTGAGTAAAGAGCCAATCAACACCAGGCTGAATGTCCACAACTGGAAGGGCCACCTGAGGCCAGCAGTAGGCAGTCTCCCTGCTCATTTTTGTCCTGTCTCTGTAGGTTGAGAAGGGAAGAAGCAGCTGCTCCTTGGCTTCTTTGAATTCAGAGAGAATGTTGAATTGATTATAACAAAACCAGGTAGAGAGACCTGGTTGGGCGAAGGGGAGCTTGAATAACTTCACTGTGAAAGACAAAATGCACTAAAGAGATGATTTTATTTTGGCTATTTCAGTGGCGAGGTGCCTGGGTGATGCAAACAGTTTGCACTGGACTTCTAATCTAAAGGTTGGTGACGCAAAAATACCCAGAGGCACCTCAGAAGAAAGGCCTGGTGATCTGCCTTCATAAAGATTACCACCAAGAAAACCCTATGAAGCAGTTCTGTTCTGTCACACACGGGATTGTCATGTGTTGGAATTGACTTCCAGACAAAAGGTTTGGTTTTTAGTATTGTGATGTGAAATTTCTGAATTCAAAATTAAAAAAAAAAAATTATATCCTTTCTAAATAGTACTATCCTTTATTCTGAGATTATGTCCGCTCTACCTTTTCCTTATTAAAAATTTCCCGTCATTTATAAGGAGCCCTGGTGGTACAGTGGTTAAAAGCCAGAGTGCTAACCAAAATGTCAGTAGTTCAAACCCACCAGCATCTCCTTGGAAACCCTATGGGGCAGTTCTACTCTGTCTTATACAGTCATTATGATTTGGAATTGATTCGATGGCAACGGGCTTTTATGGACCACTTATGAAATGACGGTGATATATGATATATTTTCATAAATGTCATTTCTTTTTTAAGTGTGAAAGCTAACAACTATGTATTTGTTCTCCTAATCTCTGTTAATCATTTTAGTCACTTGATCCCAAAAAAGTATGGGAAATATTTTTGAGTAAAATAACACACTTGGAGGGGCAACAAGAGGTTTCCTATGTCCTCAGAAGCATTGAAATCTAAAAAGATTCTGCAGTGCTGTTTTATCATGCAAGTATGTCTGGAAGAATTAACATGTTGTCATTAAGACCTCAGTGTGAAAAAGTTTTCTTATCAACTTCCAACTGGGATGACCTGGAGCAGTTAGAGATTACAGAATGTTTTGGAAGGTAAAGTGAGAAAAAGAAAAGAGTGGGATCCTGAGGAGGAGGAAGAACACAGATAACACTCTTGGTTTGCATTACAATTTTGCCAAAGGCCACATTTAAACACTGTTTAGCTACAGTTTAACATTTCAAATCTTTTGCTCCTATCTGCACAAAAGTTAAGCAATAAAATTATTCAGTTTCATTATTCTGTATTCTAACTACATTAAGTCAGGGTACAAACTTGAAAGTTAAAGGATACAGGCCAGGAAAAACAGTTAAGGCAGAAAAGTCTGAGCTGGGGTCCAGCCACCAATGATAGGGACCAAATTAGGTATAGCCAGAAGAGGGCACTGGGAAGGCTCCCTAGGGGATGGGCTGGCATTCAGGATGAGTCCTGTATTGGCACACACACACAAAAAAAACCTGTTGCCATACAGTCAATTCCAACTCGTAACAGCTGTGCGTCTCTATGAAATATTAGCCAAGGCTAGGGTCAAGTAGCTAATGTCAAGTATACTCATGGTAGGCAAGAGGGGGGCATTAGCATCTAAAAATAAGTAGAAGTACATGTCAGAAGATAGTGTTGGGTCAATGAAACACAAAGGAAGTCTATGAAACACAAAAGGAATGAGTGAAGCAGCAATTCACCTTAGGTTCACGTACTGGGATACAGAGTCGAGATGTCACCTTCCAAATGACAATAAGATAGACTTTTCAAGAACCAGAGAAGAAAACCAAGAAGTGCTCTCAGGCCAGGTGGAATGAAAAGGAACCCAGTTAACTGTAGCACATGTCCCCATAGTTAGAACCATGTTACCAGTCAGAAAAAGACAAATAACACAGCCAACTTAATAAAGAATGTATAGTTCTATATTTTTCCTATTGGAAGTCAATCTGTATCTAAAACTAGAGTGGAGCTAAGGTCATCAGTGACTCAAATTATGGGGAATAGAGAGAATGGTGACAGAAATGAAGTCATTTCAAAATCAGAACCACTTGGTGGTTCAGAAGTTTGAGCACTTGAACACCTGGAACAAGAGATCTAGGGAAGGTAACTGTGCAAGTGTTGAGAATAAGTCATCCAAGAATAAAATATCCCTATACATTACACTTGGTGGCATAACAGTTAAGTGCTTGACTACTAACCACAACTTTGGTGCTTTGAATCCACGCAGTGGCACCTTGGAAAAAAGACTTAATGATCCACTTCCAAAAAGTCACAGCCTTGAAAACACTATGGAGCACAGTTCTAGTCTGCACACATGTGATTGTCGTGACTTGGAATTGACTCGACAGCAACTGGTTTGGTTTTGTGTTTATGTATTACCCACGTCATGAATTTCTTGAATATTTCCTATCCAGGAAAAGAATTGACCTCAAAATGTAGGAAAAGCTGAGACCAGGGTGATGAGGGAAGTGGACATACCTGAATGGAATGGGGAAGTATGGCCATAGAGTAACGTTTCACTAGTAATTTCCAGATCCTGACCTACGCCAAAGAGAAAAAACATATATATATAGTCAGAAAGTGACCAGTAAAATATTTGGAGATATCTTAATGTCCTAATTGTATTTACCACATACACACACCCAAATTTTATTAAAATTCCAAGTAAAAAAAAAATCGATGCAGTTAGTCATGGTTAAATGCATCTTTTTCCAAAGGTATTTAAAAGAAGCCCCTTCAAATATTAAAGTTTTCCTCTGAGCTTAACACCTGAAAGATAATATATCCTTGAGATGACTAAGTATTTCCCAGAACCTCTAAATATTTCTATCATTCCCCTAAAGCAAATGCGATCCTCCTTGAGGCCATAACTTAAACACACAACGTTGACCTTTTAGTGCATTACAACAATAATATGCCACCCACAACAAAAATATAAAGATTTCATTAAGAATCACCTCCCCTTTCCCCAAAATGTGTCCAAATTATTTGACTTACTTGATATTGCAGAAGAAAAACTGACAGAGGAGAGAATGGAGGGAAAATAACATTTATTGAAAATCTTCTATATAATAGGCAGGGTGCTAAAGTAATTCTATATAACTGATCTTCATTTATTCTTCATATTTCATTTATTTCAACTTGTGTTATCTCATTTATTCCATATAAGAGCCTCGTGGGTAAGATATTTTTTCTCAATTTTATACTGAGAAAACTGTTGCTCAGAAATATTAGATAACCATTCACAAAGTATACAGCTTGCAAATACCAGAAAGAAAAAATTTCAACCTAGACTTGCCTGTCTCCAAGATCTGTATTTTTCTAACGATCTGTCTTTTAGAAAACAATTCTTCAAAGCAGACATTTACCCACAATGGCCAGCGTGAACATGAGCTAATTTTCTTTCCCTTTTTTTTTTAATTGTGCTTTAAGTGAAAGTTTACAATTCAAGTCAGTTTCTCATTAAAAAAAAAATTGTTATATGGCCCTAGTTGCTCTCTAAAAAATGTGACAACACACTGCTCCTCCCCACCCTGTGCTTCACCTGTCCATTAAACCAGCTCCTGTCCCCTTCTGCCTTCTCGTCTCACCTCTGGACAGGAGCTGGCCATTTAGTCTCATGTATCTACTTGAGCCAAGAAGCACACTCTTCACCAGTATCATTTTATGTCTTTGTCTGAAGAGCTGGCTTCAGGCATGCTTTTAGATCTGGGCTAACAGAAAGTCCGGGGACCATGTTGTCAGGGGTCCCTCCAGTCTCAGTGAGACTATCAAGTCTGGTCTTTTTACTAGAATTTGAGTTCTGCATCCCACTTTTCTCCCACTTCATCAGGGACTCTCTGTTGTGTTCCCTGTCAAGGCAGCCATTGAAGGTAACTGGGCACCATCTAGTTCTTCCAGTCTCGAGCTGATGAAATCTCTGCTTTATGTGGTCCCTCTGTCTCTTGGGCTAATATTTTCCTTGTGTCTTTGGTATTCTTCATTCTCCTTTGTTCCCCAGACACCCAACCCTGCTACTCTGACCCTCAAAGTGTTTGCTTGTATTCAGCAATCTTCTTAGCTTTTGGTTCAGTCTAGTTGTGTTGACTTCTCGCTATTGTATGTTGTCCTTCCCTTCATCTAAAACAATTCTTGTCTACAATCTAGTTAGTGAATACCTCTTTCCCTCCTTTGTCACCCTCATAACCACTAAAGAATGTTTTCTTCTGTGTTTAAACCTTTTCTTGAGTTCTTATATTAGTGGTCTCATACAATATTTATCCTTTTGTGGTTGACTAATTTCATTCAGCATAAGGCCTTCCAGTTCAACCATGCTATGAGATGTTTCACAGGTACATCACTGTTCTTTATTGTTGCATAGTATTCCACCCTGTGAATACACCATAATTTGTTTATCCATTCATCCATTGATGGGCACCTAGGTTGTTTCTGTCTTTTTACTATCATGAACAGTGCTGCAATGAGCATGGGTGTGCACATATCCATTCGTGTGAGGGCTCTTATTTCTCTAAGGACGTATTCCAAGGAGTGGGATTGCTGGATCGAATGGTACTTCTATTTTTAGCTGTTTTAAGAAACTGCTAAACTAACTTCCAAAGTGGTTGTACCATTTTACTTTCCCACCAACAATGTATAAGTGTTTCAGTGTCTTCACAACCTCTCCAACATTTATAACTTTGTGTTATTTGGATTAAAGCTAGCCTAGTTGGGGTGAAATGGTATCTTGTAGTTTTGATTGCATTTCTCTAATGGCTAATGATTGTTAGCATTTCCTCACGTATCTGTTAGCTGTCTAAACGTCTGCTTTGGTGAAGTGCCTGTTCATATCCTTTGCCCATTTTTTAATAGGTTCATATCCTTTGCCCATTTTTTAATAGGGCTATTTGTTTTTTTGTTCTTGAGGTTTTGCTTAAGTGTTTGATTTTTAGGAGCTCCCAGTTAGCTAGTTTCTCTTCTCGTATTTGTGCTCTGTTAGTAATGTTTTATATTCCCTTAATGCCATGTATCAGGGCTGCTAGCATTGTACCTATTTTTTCTTCCATGATCTGTATTGTTTTATATTTTATATTTAGGTCTTTGATCCATTTTGAGTTAGTTTTTGTGCATAGTGTGAGGTATGGGTCTTGTTTCATTGATTTTCAGGTGAATGCCAGCACCATTTGTTAAAGAGACAGTCTTTTTCCCAATTAAAGGACTTTGGGCCTTTGTGAAATATCAGCTGCTCATAGGTGGTTGAATTTACATCTGGATTCTCAATTTTATTCCATTGGTCTATGTATCAGTTGTTGTACCAGAACCAAGCTGTTCTGACTACCAAGGCGGTATAATGGGTTCTAAAATCAGGTAGTGTGAGGCCTCCCACATTGTTTTTCTTCTTCAGTAATGCCTTACTTATCTGGGGCCTCTTCCGTTTTCATATGAAGTTGGTGATTTTTTTCTCCATTGCATTAAAAAATCCCGTTGGAATTTGGGTAGGGATTGCATTGTGTCTGTAGATTGCTTTGGGTAGAATAGACATTTCCACAATGTTGTCTTCCTATCCATGATCAAGGTATGTTTTTCCACTGAGATCGGTCTCTTTTGGTTTCTTGCATTGATGTCTTGTACTTTTCTTTGTATAGGTCTTTTATGTCTATGGTTAGATTTATTCTTAAGTATATTATCTTCTTGGGGGCTATTGTAAATGGTATTGACTTGTGATTTCCTCTTCGAAGTTGTCTTTGTTGCTGTAGAGGAATCCAACTGATTTTTGCGTGTTTATCTTGTATCTTGATGCTCTGCTGAACTCTTCTATTAGTTCCAGTAGTTTTCTTCTGGATTCCTTAGGTTTTCTGCGTATAAGATCATGTCATCTGCAAATAGAGATACTTTTACTTCTTTCTTACCAATCTGGATGTTGTTTATTTCTTTTTCCAGCCAAATTGCTCTGGCTAGGACCTCCAGCACAATGTTGAATAAGAGTGGTGATAAAGGGCATCTTTGGCTGGTTCCTATTCTCAAGGAGAATGGTTTCAGACTCTCTCCATTTAGGATGATGTTTGCCTTTGGCTTTGTATGAATGCTGTCTATTATCTTGAGGAGTTTCCCTTCTATTCCTATTTTGCTGAGCGTTTTTACCATGAATGTGGGTTGGACTTTGCCAAATGCCTTTTCTGCATCAATGGATAAGATCATGTGGTTCTTGTCTTTTGTTTTATTTATGTGATGGATTGCATTGATTGTTTTTCTAGTGTTGAACCATCCCTCCATACCTGGTACAAATCCTACTTGGTCATGATGAATTATTTTTTTGATACGTTGTTGAATTCAATTGCCTAGAATTTTGTTGAGGATTTTTGCATCTATGTTCATGAGCGATATTGGTCTGTAATTTTCTTTTTTTGTGTTGTGTTTACCTAGTTTTTGTATCAGGGTTGTGCTGGCTTCATAGTATTCGATCCTTTCCTATACTCTGAAATACCTTTAGTAGTAGTGCTATTAACTCTTCTCTGAAAGTTTGGTGGAATTCTCCAGTGAAGCCATCAGGGCCAGGGCTTTTTTCTGTTGAGCGTTTTTTAATTACCGTTTTCACTCTCTTCTTTTGTTATAGGTTTATTTAGTTGTTCTAGCTCTGTTTTGGAAACCTTCGTGGTGTAGTGGTTAAGAGCTACAGCAGCTAACCAAAAGGTCGACACTGAATTCACCGGGTGCTCCTTTGAAACATTCTGGGCAGTTCTACTCTGTCCTATAGGGTTGCTATGAGTTGGAATTGACTCAATGGTAGTGGGTTACCTCTGTTTGTGTTAGTATAGGTAGGTATTGTGTTTCTAGAAATGTGTCCATATTCTCTAGGTTTTCAAATTTGTTGGAGTACAATTTTGCATAGTATTCTGTTATGATCCTTTTAATTACATTTGGGTCTGTTGTGATTTCTCCCATCTCATTTCCTATTCAGGTCATTTACTTCCTCTCCTGTTTTTCTTTCGTCAGTTTGGCCAATAGTTTATCTATTTTGTTGGTCTTTTCAAAGAAACATCTTTTGGTTTTGTTAACTCTTTCACCAATTGTTTTTCTATTCTCTATTTCATTAAATTCTGCTCTAATTTTTATTATTTGCTTTCTTCTGGTACCCAAGGGCTTCTTTTGCTGTTCTCTTTCTATTTGTTAGAGTAGTAGGGTTAATGCTTTGATTTTGGCCCTTCTTCTTTTTGGATGTGTCCACTTATTGCTGTAAATTGACTTCTGATTCCTGCTTTTGCTGCGTCCCAAAGGTTCTGGTAGGATGCATTTTGTCATTTGATTCTGTGAATTTTATTATTCCACCCTTAATTTCTTCCAAAACCCAGTAGTTTTTGAGCAATGTGTTGTCCAGTTCCCATATTTTTTTTTTTTCCCTTGCTTTATCTGTTATCAATTTCTACTTTTATGGCTTTTTGGTCAGAAAAGATGCTTTGTTATTATTTTGATGCTTTGGATTCTGTTAAGGCTTGCTTTATGGCCTAATATGTGGTCTGTTCTGGAGAATGTTCCATGTGCTTTGGAAAAGAAAGTATACTTGGCTGCTGTTTGGTGGAGTGTTATGTGTATGTCTATGAGGTCAAGTTGGTTGATTGTGGCATTAGGTCATCTGTATCTTTATTGAGTTTCTTTTTGGATATCCTGCCCTTCACCAAAAGCGGTGTTTTGAAGTCCTCTGCTATTATTGTGGAGCTGTCTATCTCTCTTTTCAATGATGTTAGAGTTTATTTTTTGTGTTTTGAGGCCCTGTCTTTGTATCCATAAATATTTAATATGGTTATGTCTTCCTGGTGTATTGACCCTTTAGTCACTATATGGTGTCCTTCCTTATCCTTTGTTGTGGATTTCACTTTAAAGTCTATTTTGTCAGAAATTAATATTGCCACTCCTGTTCTTTTTTGAGTGTTGTTTGCTTGATACATTTTTCCATCCTTTGAGTTTTAGTTTGTTTCTTTAAGTCTAAGGTGTGTCTCTTGTGGGCAGCATACAGGTGGATCATGATTTTTTATCCATTCTCCTACTTTCTGTCTCTTTATTGGTGCATTTAGTCCATTTACATTCAGCATAACTATGGATAGGTATGAGTTTAGTGCTGTCATTTTGGTGTCTTTTTTTGTGCTGTTGACTGTTTCTTTGTTCCCCTTAATTTTCTGTGATGAGTCGTTTTTCTCTATGTATTTTCTTTTCCACTTTTTCATTGTTGTTGATTTTGTATTTGCTGAGTCTTTATGTTTTTTTTTGCTTTTTATTTTGATGTGTAGAATTGTTAGTGTCCTTTGAGGTTACCTTAATATTCACTGCTATTTTTCTAAGTTTAAACCAATCTTGTTTATATCTTTATATTACCTTGACTTCCTCTCCATACGAAAGACTTATGACTACATTTTCTGGTCCCTCTTTTTGTTTTAATGTTGTCATCTTTAACATATTTATGTCTCTGTTTCACTATTTTCAGTGTTTTAGATTTGATTTATTTTTGTGACTTCCCTATCTGGTTGCTCTGTCCTGTGTTCTGGTCTTGGGTTTTACCTGATGTTACTAATTTTCTACCTGGAGGACTCCCTTTAGTATTTCTTGTAATTTTGTTTTGGTCTTTGCTAATTCCATAAACTTCTGTTTATCTGGAAATGTCCTAATTTCACCATCATATTTGAGAGACAGTTTTGCCGGATATAAAATTCTTGGCTGACAGTTTTTTCCTTCAAAGCTTTATATATGTCATCCCATTGTCTTTTTGCCTGCATGGTTTCTGCTGAGTGGTTTGAGCTTATTCTTATTGGCTGTCCTTTGCAAATGATTTTTCATTTATCCCTAGCCACTCTTAAAATTCTGTCCCTGTCTTTATTATATTATGTCTTGGTGACTTTCTCTTGGGATCTACCTTGTGTCGGGTTCAATGAGCACCTTGGATAGATATCTTTTCCTCTTTCACAATACAAGGGAAGTTTTCTGTCAACAAATCTTCAACAATCCTCTGTATTTTCTGTTATCCCCCCTCCCCATGCTGGTACTCCAATCACTCATAGGTTATTCCTCTTGATAGAGTCCCACATAATTCTTAGGGTTTCATCATTTTTTTTAATTCTTTTATCTGATTTTTCCTCATATGAGTTGGTGTCAAGTGCTTTATCATCAGTCTTACTAATTCTGACTTAAACTGCCTCAATTCTGCTCCTATGACTTTCTATTATTTGTCTAATTCTGAAATTTTATTGTCAATTTTCTGGATTTCTGTTTGTTGTCTCTATGGATTCTTGCAGCCTTTTAAATTTGTCAGTATTCTCTTCTCTAATCTTCTTAAGTTCTTCTATTGCTTTGTCTCTGCTCCTTGGCTTTTTCTGCATTTTGCCTCATTTCCTTTCTAATCTCTTGAAGAGTTCTTATGTTAATCTTTTGTATTCTACCTCCAGTAATTCCGGGAAGTTATCTTCATCTGGAAGATTTCTTAATTGATTGTTTTGGGAGCTTTCTGAAGCCATCATGGTTTGCCTCTTTATGTGATTTGATATTTACTATTGTCTCTCAGCCATCAATAAATTATTATATTTATTTTTTTTATGTTTGCTTACTGTGTCTTAGCTTCTTGTTTTGTTTTGTTTTGGTATGCCCAAATAGGCTGCTTGTGTGGGCTAGTTTGATTATTGGTGCCTTTGAAGCTCTAACATCCTGTTCCCAGGTCATTAGAGCTGTTTCTAGGTATGTGAGTCCAGGAGTCCATTTCCTTTTCTTGTATGGATTCAGCTCAGGTGTCCAGGTAGTCGGTCACCAAGTGTGTAATGTTGGCTCCTACCTACAGTCCTAGGTGGGCAGGGGTGATTGTTGTAGGCACAGGTATCTAGCTGCAGTAAGGGGTCACTCAATGAGCAGGGCAAGGGGCTGATGGCCACCTTTGAGTGTAGGTGAGGAAAGCATTTCCCTGTTCCATAGAGTGCATAGGTGGCTGAGTTTTGCAGCCAGACTATGGGCACCCAGTGCTGTTGCCTATAAGGACTGGGAGGCACCACTTGTTCTTGGACCCCTGTCATGGGTGACTAGGTGGCATGGGTGGAGCCACCAGTCCTCAAGTCCCTAGTGTGGGTAGGTGAGGACCCAGCTTATAGGTAGAGCCGTGTCAAATGTCAGGAACCTACCTCCCCACCATATAGCTGATATAGTTGATGTTAGACTTTAGATATATACCTTGTTGTATTGTGCTAATGAGGGCCCATGCTGTTGAAATTGGCCCACACACATCTATGCAGGGGTGAAAGGCATTCAAAATCTGTGGACCCTTTATGCCTGTGCCTAGGCAAAGGAGCTGTTTCTGCCCTGAGGTCCCAGTTTAGGGGAGCTGGCAGATTATTGTTTCCTGCTTGTTAACTTGTCTCCCTCTGGGAGAATGACTCAGAGCTTGTGACGGGTCCTACTTCTGGCCCAAAAGATGTGGCAATCTCTGAAGCTGGCTCAGACCCAGTGCAGAGCAGGAAGGGGGTTGGTAAACAGGAGAAAGTTTTTTCTCAAAGGGGTGTTTTTTGATCCGCACAGTAGCTTAGATTCATGTACTTATCTTTTGCTGATTGAGCACTACTTTTCACTAATTCTGGATGTGTGAATGGATTCTCCACTGCTTGGTCTCTCCCAATGTGGAAAACGAGTTCCGAATGCCACTGCTTGTCTCACCACATTCCTGACAGAGGGATTGGCATTCTGGGTGCTGGTTCCTGCTAGGTCAGGTCTGGCAACTCCTCACTGCTTCTGAAACACCCCTTCCTCCCCCTGCTGCTCAGCCTGATTCTTCGACTTTGCTTTTGATGTTCAGGGCCCCTAGATTGTCATATACAATCAATTCACTTTTTTTTTTTTTCTGGTCTTCATTGTAAGAGGGACCACACGAAGTGTCTGACTACTCCACCACATTGACCCTGCCTCCTGAGCTAGTTTTCTGAATCACCCAAGTAAATGATATCAGTAAGGCCATCTGAAAACATAACAGAAGTAAATTTAATTTTTAGTGACTTCATGATTGCATTTCTTCCATACTTTTCCCTGTTCAAAGATCATCCCTTCTGTGAAGCATTTCCTTACTCTCCCTCCCCAATCTCCATGCCTTTCTTCTACATCATATATACATCTGTCTGAAAAGCAGTATATTAGTTAGGATTAGGTTTGGCTGCAGATTACAAGTAATCCAAAATGGTATGCTTAAACAAGACAGAGGTTTATTTATCTCTCATATAAACCAAAGTGGGTTTAGTGGGTAAACTAAAGGCCGATGTGGGGCTTCCAGGAATAATATAGAAGCATCACAATACTGCTCATATCCCAGGCTTCTTCTATAGTTCTGCTCTACCACTCTTAGCCTGTGGAACCCACCCTCAAATTTGCCTCATGGATCAATATGCTAGTTGGAGCTCAGGCTAACACATCCATTTTCTCAGGTGAATGTATAATTTTTAAAAGGACTATTCCCAGAAATCCCACCTGACTTTTGCTTATTCCTCATTAGCCAGATGTAGTCACATGGCCACAACTACAGCAAGCAAGACAGGAAACATTATCTTTAGCTAGATGCATTGCCATCCCATCTTTATCTAGATACATTGCCATCCCAAATTAAACCGTAAGGATGAAGAGGATAAGTATTTGGTAGACTGTAAACATTCTCTATCTGAACAAACAGCGTTTGTCATTGAGCACCTACACAACACCCAGCATAGTGTGTGGCATGTATTATATCCTCACTAAATATTTTTTTTAAAGAATGAGTGAATAAGCAGCCTGGAATTATGTTGATGAGAAGAAAGCTCATGGTAATGAGACAAATTAATAAGGTATAATACCCTGTAAAGTTCCACTTAAAACTGGAAATGCCAAATTTATCCAGGAAGACATTCTTTACAGTTCTCTGAGATACCTTGTCTTAGTTTACTAGTGCTGCCGTATCAGAAATACCACAAGTGGGTGGCTTTAAAGAACAGAAATTTGTTTTCTCACAGTTCAGGAGGCTAGAAGTTCAAATTCATGGCACCAGCTATAGGGGAAGGCCCTCTCTCTGTTGGCTTTTGGGGAAAATCCTTGTCTTTTTTTAGCTTCTGTAGCCCTGTCATTCCTCAGTTCCTTGGCATCCTACACATGGCATCTGTCTTTTCCCTGTTTGTTCTTCTGTGTCTAATCACCACATTGTATGACTCATAAAATAGGTGTAATATGTTAAACCTATTTAAATAGATTTAGAACACACTCTATAGTGCTATGGCCCTATTACCATAACAAAATAGTATTTCCAAATAGGATTGCATCTATAGGTATAGGGATTAGGATTCCAACACATATTTTTAAAGAACACTATTCAATCCACAACATGCCTTAAAACAATCTGGAATAAAGAGTTTGCCAAAATCCTGGAACTGTTTGCCCACAAATTAGAAATACCTTTAGCCATGGACAAGGAGTCAAGTCCATCTGCCTGCACTGTATGAACTGGCCTTAAAGACTATCAGTGATTGGGCCTGCCCAGTTGGAAACACAAAGCAAAAGTTGCAAACAAGTGGCTCAGAGTCAAATCCAGCTTGCAGAGGTCCTTGGTGTGTCCCTGTATCTTTACACAATTTTAATTTATTTTCAACTCTTAAACATACGGAGATTTTACATAGAAAGCTGTATTTCCAACTTTTCTTAAAAATCTGAAGATCTGGTGTCTTAGTTATCTAGTGCTGCTATAACAGAAATACCACAGGTGGATGACTTTAACCAGAAACGTTTATTTTCTCACAGCCCAGTAGGCTAGAAGTTCGAATTCAGGGTGCTGGCTCCAGGGGAAGTCTTTCTCTCTCTGTCTACTCTGGAGGAATGTCCTCGTCCACAGTCTTCCCTTGGTCTGGGAGCATCTCAGTGCAGGAACCTCAGGTCCAAAAGGACATGCTCTGCTCCCAGCTCTGCTTTCTTGGTGGTATGAGGTTCCCCACTCTCTGCTAGTTTCCCTTTCCTTTTATCTCATGAGAAATAAAAAGTGATGCAAGCCACACCCCAGGGAAACTCCCTTTGCACTGGACCAGGGATGTGACCTGGTAAAGGTGTTACAATCCCACCCTAATCCTCTTTAACATAAAATTACAATCACAAAATGGAGGACAACTACTGAATACTGGGAATCATGGCAAAATCAAGTTAATACACACATTTTTGGGGGGACATGATTCAATCTATGATATCTGGCTATATTCATAAGCATGACAATTATTGGTTGAATCTAAGCAGAGACTGTCTACATCAGATGGAGGAAGTGCTCCCTATTTTTTTTGATGGCCTCTCTTCACAAACTGTTGCTTTCTTCCTGAACTCTCAAGGCATTTAAGTTTGCTATTTTTGACTTAAAGCCACCTAGAAAATCTGGGTGATTGTACACTTGAAAATGTCTTTGATCTTAAAGTCTTATTACTCAATAACAAGTAACAAAAGCATTATAGCTATAGATGTGTAACATGAGAAAATAAGCAGATGATCTTTAAATAGTATCATATAAGTTTACTCAGATTCCTTTTTCATCAGATTATTGACAGTAGAATTATGTGTCCTTCTTTTGCCTCTTGTATTTTGGTACCACAAACTAGAAAATTGACCAGGAAATAATAGGGAGCCAATGTGTTGAGCCAAAAGAAACAACAGGTGAATTTCCCTATTGACCAAATCTTTGAAAATATATTTATTGAACATCTTGTCAAGCATTATGCATGGTGTTTAATTTTATCATTGAACAAACTAAAGCCAAATCTCTACCCTCATAGATCTTGTCATCTAGTAAAGGCAGGGGAAAGATGAGAGAAGAGGAAGGCGATAAATAAATCATTTTAGTATAATAGGTCGAATTATGATGACTGGTTTGAAGAAAAACAAGCCTAGAAAAAAGAATAGAGCGATTTGAGGCAGTACTTCTTTTTCTAGTCTAGAAAAGTACCACTAAGAAGACAATATATGTGTAAATATTTGAAGGAGATGGGGGAACAAGCCATGCAAATATCTTAGAAAAGAACTCTTCAAGCAGAGGGTGAAGCAAAGGTAAAGGACTTGAGACAGGAGCTTGACTAGCATGTTCCAGGGATAGGAAGAAATTCAGAGTCTGGGTATATGAGCAAGAAGGAGAGTAGTAGGAGGTAAGGCCAGAGAAGTTGTAGGAAGGCAAATCATGCAGACCCTTCTAGGTCATTTTAAGTATCTTGGCTCTACTCTGATTGGGATGGAAGTCAATGAATGTTTAGAGCAGAGATGCAATAACAACTGAATTTATGTTTTAAAGGGATCATTTTGGCTGCTGTGCTGAATTAGACTGTAGGAGGGCAAAGGTGGGAGCAGGAATATAATTTAGGGAGACTATCCAGGCAAGACAGGATGTTGACTTGGAAAAAGATAAAAGCAATGGAAATGGTGAAAAGTCCTTGTATTCAGAATATATTTTATGGTAGGGTTTGTTAACCCACTGGATATGGCATGTAAGATAAAGAAAGAGTCAAGGATGATTCCAAGTTTTGAGGAGCTGAGAAACTGGTGGGTGAAGCACCATTTACGAAGATAAAGAGGACTGAAACAATTCCTATTTGTGTGTGGGGGGAGGATGGATGAGGAGTTTAGTTTGAGACATTTTAAATTTCAGATGTTTATTAGAAACATCAAATAGAAAGGTGTCTGGGCTAAAGGTGAACTTCCGGATTCTACAGAATAAAGATGGTATTTAACACTGGGAGACTGCATAGTATTACCAAAGTAATATGTGAGAAAGAGAAATAGAATTCTAAGGACAGAGTTTCCCAAATTTAATATTTGGGAAGATAAGAATCAGCAAAGTGGTAGCCAGAGAGTTAGGAGTAAAATCTGAAGAATGCGGTGTTCCAGAAATCCAATGAAGAAGGATTTCCAAGGAGGAAAGTTAGCGAAAAGGAAATGAATGAAGTTACACTAAAGATATGCCAAAAAGCCTGGAAGCTATTTTAGAGATAAGTGGTAAATACTTTGACTCTGGACTTGCTGATACTCAGTGTAAAGTAAAAAGCATATCTGAATCAGTTTATAGTTCTTTTAAGAATTTAAAAATAATAATTAGTAAATAATAATAATTGCCCTGTTCAAGGGGAGAAAAACTGCTTTTGACAGTGAGACCTGAGGGGACTCCTCCCCTGGGGACCCCATAAAGGGGAAAATGTGATTGTAATGTTTAATCCAGTACATCACAAATAAATTAACTATGGAATACCTTATTAACCCTTGAGTTTCACTGTGATTTCAGGAAATCCAGTTTGGGAAACACTATATATTCTGCATTCTCCAACCTCCCGTAATCAATCTCCTGATAGTTACCCTCCAGATAATTTTCTGAGATTGCAGTCTCTGAAACATATGTGGATTACCACATTCTGCAGTACTAATTTAGCTTGACTACTCTTATTTGTCAGTAAGCTATGCTGGGGGTAGAGTTGATATTCTCTTATGGCCTGCTGGTGAACGTAACTAGGGCTTGTGCCTACAAAAATGATCACCCCACTTCCTTGTGAAAATTACTGTCATGCAGTATAATAACTCAAGAGTGTCATCTTCAAGGTTAAAAGACATGACATGAAAAGGCTATTTAAAAAGTAGTCTTATGCCTTGCTTTCAAGGCTATGCCCAGGTCTGTGGCTGAAAGTAGAGAGTTTTACAAATATGATACTCATTATTCAGAGGTTGGTTATTTTATTTTCTAAGATTTCAAATGAATAAAATCATAATGCACTTTTCTCTGTAAGAAGGCAATCTTCAACAGCTGAACAAATATGTAAGCCAGTCATAAAAGTCAAAGAACCCAAAGTTTCCTCGGGTTTTGAGTCACAGTTTGATAAGCAGAGAGAGGGACAAGATCTACTTATCAAAAACAAGCAAACAAAGAACAGAACACTTGCTTCATTCACTTCTATGCCCTTACAACAGGGGAAGTGACTATGACATATATAATATGAATGAGGTGGGAACAGTTCACTGTCTACTCACTGGAAAATCAAAGGGGTGGGAGCAGACAAGTTAGTACTTCCCACTGTGCACCTGTTCTTCTTAGACATAAAATTAAACATTTAACAGCATGTACCTGTCTCTTCTGCCACAGACCTTACCCCTTCTTCATATCTCACCTACTCCTCAGATGCTGGTTCAAAAACAAACAGACAACTCAGCTATTTCTTCCATCCCATTTAGTCTCTTCCCTGGTGGCGCCATGGTTAAGAGCTCAGCTGCTAACCAAAAGATTGGCAATTTGAATCCACCAGTCACTGCTTGGAAACCCTATGGGGCAATTCTGCTCTATCCTATAAGGTCTCTAGAAGTCAGAATCAACTCGACAGCAACAGGATTTTTTTGGTTTTTTTTTAATATATTTTCAAGTTGTGTCATATGACTGGATCTGGCATTCTTGTTGTTGGGTGCAGTCAAGTTGATTCTGACTCATAGCAACCCCATGTGACAGAGTAGAACTGACCCATAGGATTTTCTAGATTGTAATCTTTATGGCAGCAGATGTCCAGGTCTTTCTTCCATGGAGCCACTGGGTGGGTTCAATTTGCCAACCTTTCAGTTAGCAGTTGAGTGATACTGCCACTAAACTTTTCTGACAAATCCATGTTAAGAATGCACAAAAGATTTGGAACAATTTGTAAATTTGTGAGTGATATTAGTAATAATAGTGATATTAGTAATTAATCCTTTGAACTTATTTATTTATGAACCTAAAGAAAATGGAGGATTCATTGAAATGATATTCAGACCACTTCTAAAAAAAATTTTGGTTTCTATTCAACACTTAAACCTGACATATTAAGAGTCCTATTTAGAAGTAAATTATTTGATATACAGACCAGGTCTCATCAAACCATTCTTGGGAGTTTGCCAATATTAGCAAGATGCCTTCATCCTGGCATGCTGTATGAACATAGTATCCCTGGGTGGCGTAAACCATTAAGCACTGGACTACTAGCCAAAAGGTTGGTAGTTCAAACCCACCCAAAGGCAAGACAGTTCTGGCGATTCACTTCTAAAAGGTCATGGCTTTGAACACTCTATAGAGCAGTTCAAATCCGTACACATGAGGTTGCCATGAGTCAGCATCCACTTGATGGCAAGTAACAACAATTCTCTGAGGAGACATTTTAAACGAATTTATAAACATAGGGTCTATTATCTATATGGGGCCTCATTTTCTCCCCCCTATATCTAACTTCCAAACACTGTTTTAGGACCTCAGTTGTTCCCAGCTTGAATGTCTCCTCCCTGTCACTTTTCTATGGTGATCTGATCCTTTTGTTCTCCAACTTATTCATAAACTGTAAGTTGTCTCTTCATAAGCCCTCACTGAGAGATGACAAGTACTTTTCAAAGGTTTCCTTAATCATCCTATAAGTTGGCTTCTTCAGTTTAAAAATAATCATAATGTAATTAAAATTTTTAAACTGCATAGGCTTCTCAGAATTTGTTGTTGATGATTCCTACTGTTCCTGATTTGGAGATATTAGCTGTAAGAAGAGTAATGGAAATGTAAATTGTTGTGGCAGTACAGTTGCCAGAGGAACTAGTTCTTATAAAATCTGAATTATGCCAGGTATCCACTAATTTAAACTATAACCCATTTTTCATGTAATTAAAATATTCATGTGGCATAGACAAAGGAATCAATCTTTGGTCAACCTTTCTTGCTTATCAGAAAGAAACAATAATAATTAAAAGATGCCTTCAGCACTTTGCATGACAGCTTTTTCCAAAGTTATGAATATAACTAATAATCTCCCTTTGGGGCAAGATTATGCTTTGCTTTTGTAATTATAAAAGCAGTGATGAATATCAGAATGAGAAACAGCCTTCATAATAGTTCAAGAATAGTTTCCTACAATTTCTATCTTGCTAGGAAGAGCATAGCATATGAAAAATATATTTAAGTGGAGCCTAATCATCTGTGAGATCCAATATAAAATACTGAAGATGAATAAAGCAAAATAATTCAGTTTTATTCAAAGTAGATGCCCCAAGGTTAGAACTGACTATATGAAAGAACTAAGGGGTACTATACTACAAGCCAGTTAATGTAGAGTCAATTCTGACTCATGAAGACCCCATATTGGTCAGAGTAAAACTGTGCTCCATAGGGTTTTCAATGACATTGTTCTTTTTCAGAAACATTTTGCCAGACCTTTCTTCTGAAGCACACCTAGATGGACTCAAACTTTCAGTCTTTCAGTTAGCTGTCAGGCGTGTTAACCATTTGTACCAACCAGAGATTCCATTGTACAGTAGTCTCCCTGAACCATAAGCTTCATGAAAGGGAGCTGCAACTCTTCATGGAGGTACTCTCATGTCAAGATATCCTTCATTCACACTTCTTTAGGTAATAGTGAGACCTTGGGCTAAATTCTGCGAGGGACTAGATTCCTGTGGAAAGTCCCACACTCTATATGTAGAGTTAACCTGAAAGGGACAACGGAGAATATAGTTGGAAGTACAGCTGTGTCTTTAGGGTACAGCAACCCATCTGGCAGACATAGATCTATTGATATGTGTCTTTCTTATTCTTCAAATATTAGCAACAATCAAGAAATCAAATGGGAGCAGGGTCAAGATGCTGGAGTAGTCAGATGCTTCCTGTGGTCCCTTTTACAACAAAGGCCCAAAAAAACAAGTGCATCGATTAGGTATGACAATCTAGGAGCCCTGAACATCAAAGACAAAGTTGAGGAGTTGGGCTGAACAGCAGGGGGAAGAAGAGACAATTCAGAATCAGTGAGGATTTGCCAGGCCTGACCTGGCTGGCACTGGCACCCTGCAGGCTGGATCAGCTGGCACGAGTAAGCTGAGATAAGCAGTAGCACGTGAAATATGTTTCCCACATCAGGAGAAACCCAGTGGTAGAGAGTTTGCTCAAGCCCCCAGAACCAGGGAGAAATGGTGCTCAATCAGCAAAAGATAACTACAAGCCTCTAACCCACCTGGTAGATCAAAAAAACCCTTTCCGTATTTGGGAAGTACCTCTCTCCCATTTACCTGCCCCTCCTGCTCTGCTCCAGGTTGGTCTAGCTTCAGCGATTTCTGCCCCCCTCAGCAAGGAGTAGAACCCGTCACATGCTGTGAGCCATTCTCATGGCTTTGGAGAGGGAACAAATTAACAAACAGGAAAAAAATAACCTGCCAACACCCCTAAGCTGGGAACTCAGGGCAGATACAACCCCTTTGCTTAAGCACAGGCATAAAGGATCCACAGACTTCAAATGCCTTTCACCCCTTCCTAGACCTGTGTGGGCCTCTTTCAGCAGCATAGGCCCTCATTAACACAGTACAATAGGGTATATACCTGAAGCCTATTTTGAACTGTATCAGCCATAAGGGCAAGTAGCAAATTCGTGACATTTGATGCTGCCCTACCCATTAAGCATAGTCCTCACCTACCCACATTAGAGAGCTGATGACTGGTGGCTCCACCTACTCCTTCTAGCCACCCATTATGGGGGTCCAAGAATAAGTGGTGCCTACCAGTCATTACCAGTCATTACAGCCAACAGCATTGGGTGCCCATAGTCTGGTTGTAAAACCCACCCACCTACACCCTCTAGGGAACAGGAATATACCTTCGACCCAGACATTCAGGTGCAGAGGGCAGCCCCCTGCCTTACTCAGCACATGACCTCCGACTGCAACCAGATACCTGTGCCTACTCCAATCACCCATGTCCATCTAGGACTGTAGGGGAGACCCAGAACAACACGCTTGATAACCGAAGACCTGGATGCCTGAGCTGAGTCTACACACATAGTAACAGCACTAACTACCTGATGATAAGACGTGAGAGCTTCGAAGATGCCAATAATCAAAGTAGCTTACACGACCAGCCTAATTGGTCATATCAAAACAAAACAAGAAGCTGGAACACAGTAAGCAAACATAAAATAAATAAATATAATAACTTATTGATGGCTTAGAGAGAACAGTCAATTTCAAATCACATAAAAAGGCAGACCATGATGGCTTCAGCAAGTGACCAAAACAAAGAACATATAAACCTCCCAGAGGAAGGGAAGGTCTTGAAATTATCGGAGGTAGAATTCAAAAGATTAATATATAGAGCTCTTCAAGAGATCAGGAAAGAGGTCAGGTAAAATGCAGAGCAAACCAAGGAAAACATAGATAAAAACCACAGAAGAACTTAAGAAGGTTATACAAGAGCATAATGGCAAACTGAACGGGCTGCAATAATCCATACAGAGACAGCAAGCACAAATCTAAAAGATTAATAATAAAATTTCAGAATTAGACAACTCAATAGAAAGTCATGGGGAAGAACTGAGGCAATGAAAGTCAGAATTAGTGAGATTAAAGATAAAGCAGTTGACACCAACTTATTTGGCAGGCAAAAGAATTTAAAAGAATGAAGAAAGTCTAAGAATTATGTGGGGCTTTATCAAGAGGAATAACCTAGGACTGAATGGAGTACGAGAAAAGGAGGAGAAAACAGAAAATACAGGGAGAATTGTTGAAGATCTGTAGGCAGAAAACATCCCTGGTATCATGAAAGATGAGAAGATATCTATCCAAGATGTTCATCAAACCCCACACAAGGTAGATCCCAAAAGAAAGTCACCAAGACATAATATAATCAAACTTGCCAAAACCAAAGATAAAGAGAATTTTAAGAGTGGCTAGGGATAAACAAAAAGTCAGCTACAAAGGAGAATAAGAATAAGCTTATAAGAATAAGCTTGGACTGCTCACAGAAACCATACAGGCAATAAGACAATGGAATGACATATATAAAGCCTTGAAGGAAAAAAATTGCCAGCCAAAAATTATATATCCAGCAAAAATGTCTCTCAAATATAATGGTGATATTATGGCATTTTGAGATAAACAGAAGTTTAGGGAATTTGTAAAAACAAAACCAAAATTATGAGAAATACTAAAGGGAGTCCTCTGGTTAGAAAATCAACATTGGATAATAACCACAGAATAGAACGCAGGACAGAGCAACTAGATATCAACCTAGAGAGGGAAGTCACAAAAACAAATCAAAGCTAAAGCACTGAATATAGGGAAACAAAGATGTCAATATGAAAATGATGACAACATTAAAACAAAAAAGATGGACTAAATAGTGAAGTCATAGATCTTTCATATGGAGAGAGAGTCAAGGTGATATCAATAAATAAAGATTGGTTTAAACTTAGAAAAATAGAGGTAAATACTAAGGTGACCACAAAGGAAACTAACAATCATACACATCAAAATTTAAAAAAACAAGAAAAACATAAACACTCAGCAAATACAAACTCAACAACAATGAAAAAAAATACATGAAGAAAAAAGACTCAGCAGAGAAAATTAAGTGGAAAAAAGAAACTGTCAGCAACACGCACACACGAAAATTACATCAAAATGACAGAACGAAACTCAAACCTACCCATAGTTATACTGAATATAAATGGACTAAATGCACCAATAAAGAGACAGAAAGTAGGAGAATGGATTAAAAAAACATGATCCACCTATATGCTGCCTACAAGATACATGTCACTTAAAAACACAAACTAAAACTAAAAGGATGGAAAAAAGATATCAAACAAACAAAAAAGAGAAGGAGTGGTAATATTAGTCTCTGACAAAATAACCTTTAAAACAAAATCCATGAGAAAGGATAAGGAAGGACACTATATAATGATTAAAGGGTCAATACATTAGGAAGACATTATCATAATAAATACTTACACACCCAAGGACAGGGCTCCAAAATACATAAAACAAACTCTAACAGCATTCAAAATAGAAATAGGCAGCTCCATAATAATAGTAGAAGTGTTCAACACACCACTTTCAGTGAAGGACAGAACATCCAGAAAGAAGCTCTTCCAGAAGGAAGACCTAAATGCCATAAATTAACCAATTCGGCCTCACAGACATATACAGAGCACTCTACCCAACAACAGCAAAATATACCTTATTTTGTAACACACATGAAACATGCTCCAGAATAGACCACATATTAGGGCAAAAAGGAAGCCTTACCAAATCCAAAGCAACAAAATATTAGAAAGCAATTTTTTCTGGCCATAAAGTCATAAATCAATAACAGAAAAAGCAAAAAAAAAAAAAAACCAAATACACAGAAACTGAACAACACCTTGCTTAAAGCATTACTGGGTTATAGAAGAAATTAAGGATGGAATACAGAAATTCACAGAATCCAATGAGAATGAAAACACATCCTACCAGAACCTTTGGGACACAGCAAAAGCAGTACACAGAGGTCAACTTATAGCAATAAAAGCACACATCCAAAAAGAAAAAAGGGCCAAAATCAAGTTATGAAACCTACAACTCAAACGGAGAGCAGCAAATGAGCCCACATACACCAGAAGAAAGCAGATAATAAAAATTGGAGAAGAATTAAATGAAATAGAGAATAGAAAAACAATTGAAAGAGTTAACAAGACTAAAAGCTGATTCTTTGAAAAGATCAACAAAATCTATAAACCATTGGCTAAACTGACAAAAGCAAAACAGAAGAGGAAGAAAATAACCTGAATAAGAATTGAGATGGGTGGTATCACAACAGACACAAATGAAATTAAAAGAATCATAAGAGAATAATATGAAAAATTGTACTCCTATAAATTTGAAAACCTAGAGGAAATGGACAAATTTCTAGAAACTCACTACCTACCAAAACAAACACAAACAGAGATAGAACAACTAAATAAACCTATAATAAAAGAAGAGACTGAGAAAGTAATTTTAAAAACTCCCAACAAAATAAAGCCTTGGCTCTGTCGGCTTCACTGGAGAACTCTACCAACCTTTCAGAGAAAAGTTAACAGCATTACTACTAAAGGTATTTCAGAGCATAGAAAAAAAGGATGGAATACACTCAAACTCATTCCATGAACCCAACATAACCCTGATACCAAAGCCAGGTAAAAAAAAAAAAACAGGTAAAGGAACCACAAAAAAAGAAAATTACAGACCAATAAACCTCATGAATACAGTCACAAAAATCCTCGATGAAATTCTAGCCAATAGAATTCAACACTGTATTAAAAAATAATTCACCATGACCAAGTGGGATTCATACGAGGTATGCAAGGATGGCTTAACATTAGAAAAACAATTACTATAATCCATCCTATAACTAGAACAAAAGGTAAGAACCACATGTTCTTATCAGTTGATGCAGAAAAGGCATTTGAAAAATTCCAACACACATTCATGATAAAAACTCTCAGCAAAATAGGAATAGAAAGAAAATTTCTCAATATAATAAAGGGCATTCATACAAAGCCAACAGCCAACATCATCCTAAATGGAGAGAGTCTAAAAGCATTCCCTTGAGAATAGGAACCAGATAAGGATGCCCTTTATCATCACTCTTATTCAACATTGTGATGGAGGTCCCAGCCAGAGCAATTTGGCTAGAAAAAGAAATAAATGACATTCAGATTGGTAGGGAAGAAGTAAAAGTATCTCTATTTCCAGACGATATGATCTTAACACAGAAAACCCCAAAGAATCCACAAGAAAACCACTGGAACTAACAGAAGATTTCAGCAAAGTATAAGGATACAAGATAAACATAACAAAAATCAGTTGGATTCCTCTACACCAACAAAAAGAACTTTGAAGAGGAAATCACCAAATCAATACCATTTACAGTAGCTCTCAAGAAGATAAAATACTTAGGAATAAATCTAAACAGAGATGTATGTAAAAGACCTATACAAAGAAAACTACGACACTACTGCAAGAAATGAAAAGAGACCTTAGTGAAAAAACATACCTTGCTCATGGATAGAAAGGCTCAATATTATGAAAATGTCGATTCTACCCAAAGCAATCTACAATTACAAAGCAACCCTGATCCAAATTCCAATGACATTTTTTAATGAGATGGAGAAAAAAATCACCAACTTCATATGGAAAGGGAAGAGGCCTGGGATAAGTAAACCATTACCGAAGAAGAAGAACAAAGTGGAAGGCCCCACACTACCTGATTTTGGAACGTATTAAACCACCACAGTAGTCAAAACAGCCTGGTACTGGTACAACAACAGATACATGGACCAATGGAACAGAACTGAGAATCCAGATGTAAATTCATCCACCTATGAGCAGCTGATATTTGACAAAGGCCAAAATTCTGTTAAACGGGGAAAAGACAGTCTCTTTTAACAAATCGTGCTGGCATAACTGGATATCCATCAGCAAAAACATGGAACAAGACCATACCTCACACCATGCACAAAAACTAACTCAAAATGGATCAAAGACCTAAATATAAAATCTAAAATGATATAGATCATGGAAGAAAAAATAAGGACAATGCTAGGAGCCCTAATATGTGGCATAAACGGAATACAAAACATCACTAACAATTCAGAAACACCAGAAGAGAAACTAGATAACTGGGAGCTCCTAAAAATCAAACACTTATGCTCATCCAATGACTTCACCAAAAAAGTGAAAAGACAACCTACAGACTGGGGAAAATTTTTTGGCTATGAGATATCCCATCAGAGTCTAATCTCAAAAATCTACAAGATACTGTAAACCTTCAACCACAAAAAGAGAAATAACCCAATTAATTAAATGGGCAAAGGATTTGAACAGGCACTTCACCAAAGAAGACATTCAGGAAGCTATCAGATACATGAGGAAATGCTCATTATCATTAGCCATTAGAGAAATGCAAATCGAAACTACAATGAGATACCAGCTCACGCAACGAGGCTAGTATTAATCCAAAAAACACAAAATAATAAATCTTGGAGAGGTTGTGGAGAGACTGAAACACTTTTACTCTGCTGGTGGGAATGTAAAATGGTACAATCGCTTTGGAAATTGATTTGGCACTTCTTTAAAAAGGTAGAAATAAAAGCACCATACGATCCATCAATCCCATTCCTTGTAATATATCCTAGAGAAACAAAGGGCATCACATGATGTAAGCACACCCATGTTCATTGTAGGGCTGTTCACAATAGCAAAAAGATGGAAACAACTGAGGTGCTCATCAGCTGATGAATGGATAAACAAATTATGGTATATTCATGCGGTGGAATACTAGGCAATGATAAAGAACAATGATGAATCTGTGATACATCTCATAACATAGATGAACCTGGAAGGCATTATGCTGACTGAAATTATTTAGTTGCAAAAGGATGAATATCGTATGAGACCACGATTATAAGAACTCAAGAAAAGGTTTAAACATAGAAGATGGTTACAAGGGTGGGGAGGGAAAAAAAAATTTTTTTTTTTTTTTTTTTAGGGGGATATTCACTAACTACATAGTAGATAAGAATCGTCTTAGGCGAAAGAAAGGACAACACACGATACAGGGGAAGTCAGCACAACTGGACTAAACAAAGAGCTAAGAAGTTTCCTGAACCCAACCAAACACTTCAAGGAACGGAGTAGCAGGGGCAGGGGTCTGGAGACCATGGCTTCAGGGGACACCTAGGTTAATTGGCATAACAATGTTTATTAAGAAAATGTTCTGCATCCCACTTTGGTGAGTGGCACCTGGGGCCTTAAAATCTAGTGAGCCGCCATCTAAGATGCATCAGTTGTTCCCAAACCACCTATAGCAAAGGAGAATTGAAGAACTCCAAAGACACAAGGAAAATATTAGCCTAAGAGACAGAAAGGGCCACATAAACCAGAGACTTTGTCAGCCTGAGACCAGAAAAACTAGATGGTACCCAGTTCCCACCAATGACCGCCCTAAAACAGGGAACACAACAGAGTCCCTGACAGAGCAGGAGAAAAGTAGGATGCAGAACTCAAGTTCTAGTAAAGAGACCAGACTTAATGGTCTGACTGAGACTAGAAGAACCCCAAAAGTCTGGCCCACAGACTTTCTGTTAACCCAGAGCTGAAACCATTTCTGAAGCGAACTCTTCAGACAAAGATTAAACAGAAGTATAGGATATAAAATTGTACTCATGAAGAGTGTGCTTCTCCGTTCAAGTAGATACATGAGACTAAATGGGCAGCTCTTGCCTGGAGGCGAGATGAGAAGGTTGAATGGACACGAGAAATCTAGGGTGGAAAAAGGGAGCGTGCTGTCACATTACAGGGATAGCAACTGGGGTCACGTAGCAAAGTGTATATAAATTTTTGTATGAGAAACTAACTTGAGCTGTAAACTTTCAGTTAAAGCACAATAAAAAGAGAAATCAAAAGATTTATCGCATTGGGCAAATCTGCCACAAAAGACCTCTTTAAAGTGTTGAAAAACAGAGATCACTTTACAGTGTTAAAGAACAAAGAGGTCACTTTGAGGACTAAGGTTAGCCTGATCCAAGCCATGATATTTTCATTCACTTCATATGCATATGAAAGCTGGACAACGAATAAGGAAGTCAGAAGAAGAATTGATGCCTTTGAATTATGGTGCTGGAGAAGAATATTGAATATACCATACCATTGACTGCCAGAACAAACAAATCTGTCTTGGAAGAAGTACAGCTGGAGTGCTCCTTGGAAGCAATGGAGGCCAGACTTCATGTCATGTACTTTGGACGTGTTATCAGGAGGGACCATTACCCACAGAAAGACGTCATGCTTGGTAAGGTACAGGGTCAGCAAAAAAGAGGAAGACATAGCAACGATAGTGAGAATGGCACAGGACCGGGCTCAGTTTTATTTTGTTGTACATGATGTCTCCATGAGTCAGAACCTACTCAACAGCTCCTAACAACAAAAATAGGGATCTAATAACAATTATGGGAAAAGCCAGGCAAGTGACTTCCCCTTTCCTCCTACAGCCTAGACCTTGTGATGATGTGTAGTGCCAGTGAGAACAGTGGAATCACACAGTCTAAAGCATTCATGATGGGAAAAATAATTCTGCCATTCACAGATGTCTGAAAGCCAACTTCCTTCTTGTCAACACCCTCCCCACACAATTTTGAGCCAAAAAGGGGTGGTTCTATTCACTTTTTCCTTTAATAAGGATGCTACATCCTTTGAGTATAGAACTCAGAGGAATCTCTTGGCCCTTTTATCCTTCCTTTTTTCTTTTGAAGTCCGAGCTCTTGTTTATAAGCTTACATTTATAAGCTCAGCTCCAAAAGCTGATTTCTTTCAGGTACATGGCAGACTTCTTTAATCTTTCACTTTTTTAAAGAATTATTTCAAAAGCAGCAGAATGAAAAGTCAAAGGCAGTCAGAAAGAGTGTGCTATTCCACTAGCTGAAGATCTCTTCATGTTTTCTGGGAAATGCAGACATGAATGGTTTCATGTGATTACTACAGGCAGAAGAAGGAACCGGCTCTTCTTCCTCAGCCTCTCAGCCCCCACATCGAACCTATCATGGATGTAAGTAAATGTAATCATTCAATTTCAAACGATCCACATTCCTCTCCTACCATCGATTCTGCTGGCCAAAAATAGCTTTTACTCAAGCTAGTGCGCCCAGTAGAGCTTGGATCCAGTCTGCACATGGGAACAGAAAGGGAGTCTGAAGGAGTAACACTGAGAGAAGTAATTAGCTTGATCATCTAAGATTATATTTACTGGATAAAAAGAAACTATTACAGTAAGACTAACCAGTGTCCCATGACAGATCAGACTTTGATGTTTAGGAAAAAACAGTTATATTGTAGAAGACACAGAATAATTGAAGCAACTGATCACTCAAGTTCTTGCAAATTCCAAAGATGACTAAGACAAAAATTGGCAGTAACTGTGAAATGTACCATTTAAAAAACAAAACAAAACTATTTCTAATTAAATTGTTTATTTTTTGCCTTAAGAGAAATTTCCTAGGTAAGATACTTTTCCAAATGGAGAATGGAATAGCGGTTGTAAGATTATTTGCAAATCATTGTAATGCAGTTCTATAGGCATATTACCGTGCTGCAAAGCAATTTCCTGAAAATACCTGGAAGTAGATTGAAATAAGAAAAAGACTCAGAGCTGTAATGACAAGAGAGTAAAAAACGTTAAATAAAGAGTAAAAAACATTAAATAGAACTTAATAAAGATTGTGCACAATATATAGTAGATATAGATGTGTCGCTATATTACTTAGTCCAAATTTGACTAGCCCATATTTATTCTTTACAAACACATCACTTGGTTGTATTACTGAGGAAATGTATATGCAAAGGTTTTTTTAAATGATATTTGATGTAACATAATCAGTTATACATCTAGAGCTCCCATAATGAACAACTCTTGACTGTCTCATCTTAAAAACTATTCCTCTTCTCAGAAAATAAATCTATGTTAGGCCAAGGCCTGACTCTCAGTTAATAGGATCCCTATATAACATCCTGCATTATGGAAAATGATTCCCCCATACATACCGAACACACACATTATAATAAAAATCCATGTGCAGGCCCTAACAATAGGTTATGAAGCCATAATATTTTCACTGAAAATATATAGGATCTGTACATGGCTAAAAAAAAGCCTAAGACATTGTCAGGTTTCTTTTGCTTTCAATGAGGGATAGCAAGATATGGGACTGAGGAGTTAGTGTTCTGTCAATATATAGCAATAATTGACTCCACTTAATCAAACATTTGATGATCATATGTGGCATGTTGCATGTCAAGTGTTGCACACTGTCTATTGCTATTCTCTTTTTTTCCTTCTAACTGAACCCCACATTGCTCTCTCTCACCCAAATGGCCATGATTTTTAGGAAGGTGCTACCACCATGAGTTTATGAAGGAGAATTTGTGGACTGGTCTAAGCCTATTACGGGGGGGAGAGGCTCATTCTTCTTTCTAATACCTAGATTCCAGCTGTGATTTTCTCTTTTCCAGACTGTGGATGCTGTTTGCAGGAGGTAGTGTCTAGGAATCTGGTAGCTATCTTGGGATCATGTGGGCATATGATGGCAAATTAACAGCAATTGAGAGGTCGGGGAAACCCTGGTAGCGTAGTGGTTAAGTGCTACGGCTGCTAACCAAAAGGTCAGCAGTTCGAATCCACCAGCTGCTCCTTGGAGACCCTGTGGGGCAGTTCTACTCTGTCCTGTAGGGTTGCTATGACTCAGAATTGACTCAATGGCTGTGGGTTTGGGTTTTTTTCGAGAGGTCAGGGAAGGCTCTGAAGGTAAATTTGCATTTGCGCTAAGTTCAAGTAGGTTGAAAATCAGAAGTTTAATAGACCCTTTAAGACCCCTGACAACGCTGACTGTTACCTGAACCCTGCTGTGATCATGGAAAACTGTCACGTCATAGTTAAAGAAATTCCCCAACCTTTTTTGTTCAGGAAAAGGACTTCTTAAACATAACCACCCTTTCCCATATGACTTAGATAAGACTTGCAGATGCCCCCTTATTTATCTATGGCAAGGTCAAACACAGACCCCTCAAATTCCCATTCCTTGCCTCCTAAATGAGTACCTGAATTCCCTGTCCCCATTGATTAACCAGAAACAAAATGCTTATTAATAGAACTTTGGTTAATCTTCTATCCTTCCCCCAAATCCCTGAACTTTGACCCACCCTCAGCCTGAGCCAACATACAACCATTTCCTAAGGGCCTTGGAGAATAGGTAACAACTTTAAATATTAGTAAGTTGAACTTGTAATCATCATTTGTTTACATATTCAGTAAATATGTTGGGAGAGTACAGAAACAGCCAACCAATTATTTATAGTGCAAGGGAAGAAGTGATAAGTGGTAGGTCCATAATACAGAAATGAAAAAGCCATATCACTCCCTAATTAAAATTAAACAATGTATAGCCTTCTCTCTGAGATTTGATGGTTAGACCCTCAAGGTGTCTTCAGCATTTTAGACTCATTTGTGTTTAAAAGCAGACAAAACCCAAAACCAAAAAACAAACCTATTGTCATTGAGCTGATTCCAACTCATAAGTTAGAATTATATCAAAGCCTAAGGTATAGTCAGGAGAAAGTTAAAAAGGTGTCTTAAGCTGGGTGATCTAGAGGAGCAAAACCAGTGAAGCATATATATATATTTTTATATATAAAATGTAGTGGAGAGGCTGAGCAGACTTGGCTACCTGTGGAATCCCACGCAGAATCCATCACAGGGCAGATGCAGACACAAGAGGAGCTGTTGAAGGCCATCCAACGTCATCGCTACCATGCAGCATGTTGGGGAGTTCCACTGCTGGTGGCCACTTGCATGCTGGACAAAGCCACCCTCGTGCTGATGAAGACCCCATGCTGCTCCTTCCCCTACCTCCCCACTTCACCTCCTGCTGGACTGGGATGCCAGGCCCCTGCCCCGAAAGAAGTGAAACAAAAGGAATCTCTCCTGGAGGGTCTGGACATTCCTGTCAGACTTGGCCCTGGGCCATGACACAGTGCAGGTGCTCATGTACTACATCCTTAAGGTCTGGAGTAACATCGCTCCACTCAGCTTCCATGAGGTGGCAGCAGCGTGGCCAACATTTAGACTGACTTCCTCAGGGCTGACCACGATGACCCTCTATAAAGATATATACAGAGAGAGGTTTATTTCGACGAAATGGCTCACACAGTTGCAGAAGCTGGCAAGTCCCAAATCCATGGGTCAGAAGTCAGGCTGGTGGTTTCTCCTGACTCATATGGTTGCAAAGGCTGAGGAACCCAAAATTGGCAGATCAGATGGCAGGCTGCTGGCTCTTGTCCCAAGACAAGATTAGGATGCGGGATTCAGAGAGCATGAGATTTGCTAGAACATCCATATATATTGGATGCAGGCCACACCCCCAAGGAAACTCCCCTTTCAACTGATTGACTGTTCACATCAGATCACAAAATGGAGGACATTTACATAATATCTGCCAAACCACTGAGAATCATGGACTAGCCAAGTTTACACATAACCTTAACCACCACAAAAAGGAAAAGGAGGAAATAGAAGAATGACACAAGAGAACATTTTAAAAAAAACTAAATGAAAGAGACTAGAAAGAGTAAGGGAACATAGTGGTCACCAATGTGTCACTCAACAACCACTCCGAAGGTCTCAGTATGGTCTTTACCATGTTAGTCAAAGTGATGTTTGTTTTATTTCTTCTGTACATCTCTTGATTTCTTGGTGTTTTTGGAATAAAATGGTTAGGATCACACAAAGAAATGATGGCTCCTATCCCAAGTCTCACCTAACCCAACCTAATCTCCTTGTTACTGAAGCCAGCTTTGAAAACCCAAACAAAATACAACTTCTAGTGCAGTGGGGAAACTGCCAGTGCATCAAATAACTCATGTGAAAAATTAATTCTGTCAATGGCAATAAAGTTCCCTTTGATTTGAAGTTTCACCATTAAAAGATATCGTCCATCAGTTTTAAAAATGTTACTTAGACACTTCTTTGGGAAGATTTTTTTTTTTTTTTTAATTCACCCTTCCCCAAAATGTTCACAATCTAATGTCTGGAATCTATGAGTGCTGGCTTATTTGGAAAAAAAAAAAAAGGTCATTTCAAATGCAGTTACAGAACCTGAGAGGAGGAGATCAGCCTGGATTAACCAAGCTAGCCATAAATTCAATGGCAAGATTCCTTACAAGAGTGACGCACAGGAAGATTTGACAAACAGAAGAGGACAAGGCAATGTAACCCTGAAGGCAGAGGTTGGAGAAATGTGGCCACAAGCCAAGAAATGCTGACAGCCACCAAGGGCGGTTAAAAGCAAATAACGGATTTTCCCCTATAGCCTCCAGAGGGAGTATGGCTCTCTGACACATTGATTTTAGAAATGTGAGAGATTAAATTTCTGTTGTATTAAATCATCAGTTTTGCAATAGTTTGTTACAATAGCGACAGGAAACTAATACAGAAGATATGCAGACGTTCTGGAGGACTATAGAAAATTAATAAAGAGATATTCAGGTCTGACACACATAAACTCATATAGTTCATTGCAAGGTAGTCATGGCAAAGACATGCAAGTAAGACCTCACGACATTCATTTAGAACCAGAGAATTAGAATTAACAATTACAATTACTTTGTTAGTTCAATGGTTAGAGTCCAAATCTTTAGACTTCAGGCTTCTTTTACATTTTACCTTTAAAAAGAGGTCACGGGGGTAAGGTTTAAACTCCTATCTAGGGTCTGAGGTCAGCAAAGGTGGGGAGACACTCAGCAGGCTCTCAGTGTTTGCTTCTGCTTTTCTCAGTGAGTGAACAGAAATTTAGAGTTTATGTGTGATTTAGTTACTTTGGCTCCACACAATAAGGGCCAGTGTGCTGACAAAGACTACTATGCTATGTCTTCTTTCCAGGGTTAGAGATTAACCAAACAATGCATCTTTTCCTCAAGTTTAGAGATTAGGACGGTTGTTTAGATTTATGTCCCAAGGCTAGTTAACTAGGTTATGTCTTCTTTCATCGTACATATCAGATCAAAATTAGCTTAACTTAAAGGTTATTCACAATATTCACATGCTTCTATGTTTCTATGTCTAAGTCCAGAAATTTTCAAAATAACTTTCTTAGTATTTACAGGTTTCTGATGATTTACAGTTAATGTTAGAGAGCCTTACAAAGGGAAACATATTTCTAAGTTCATATTGTGAGTGCTTATACATTTTTTTAATATAATTTTTATTGTGGTTTAAGGGAAAGTTTACAAATCAAGTCAGTCTCTCACACAAAAACTTATATACACCTTGCTACATACTCCCAGTTACTCTCCGCATAATGAGTCAGCCCGCTATATCCCTCCGCTTTCTCTTTTCGTGTCCATTTTGCCAGCTTCAACCTCCTCTACCCTCTCATCTCCCTTCCAGACAGGAAATGCCAACATAGTCTCAAGTGTCCACCTGATCCAAGAAGCTCACTCCTCACCAGCATCCCTCTCCAACCCATTGTCCAGTCCAATCCATGTCTGAAGAGTTGGCTTCAGGAATGGTTCCTATCCCAGGCCAACAGAAGGTCTGGGGACCATGATCACTGGGGTCCTTCTAGTCTCAGTCACACCATTAAGTCTGGTCTTTTTATGAGAATTTGGGGTCTGCATCCCACTGCTCTCCTGCTCCCTCAGGGGCTCTCAGTTGTGTTCCCTGTCGGGGCAGTCATCTGTTATAGCCGGGCACCATCTAGTTCTTCTGGTCTCAGGGTGATGTAGTCTATGGTTCATGTGGCCCTTTCTGTCTCTTGGGCTCGTAATTACGTTGTGTCCTTGGTGTTCTTCATTCTCCTTTGATCTAGGTGGGTTGAGACCAATTGATGCATCTTAGATGGCCGCTTGCTAGCGTTTAAAACCCCAGACACCGCTCTTCAAAGTGGGATGCAGAAAGTTTTCTTAATAGATTTTATTACGCCAACTGACTTAGATGTCCCCTGAAACTATGGTCCCCAAACCCCTGCCACTGCTACTCTGGCCTTTGAAGCATTCAGTTTATTCAGGAAACTTCTTTGCTTTTGGTTTAGTCCAGTTGTGCTGACCTCCCTTGTATTGTGTGTTGTCTTTCCCTTCACCTAAAGTAGTTCTTATCTACTATCTAATTAGTGAATAGTCCTCCCTCACACTCCCTCCCTACCCCCCCATAACCACAAAAGAATGTTTTTTTCTCAGTTTAAACTATTTCTCAAGTTCTTATAATAGTGGTCTTATACAATATTTGTCCTTTTGCAACTAATTTCACTCAGCATGATGCCTTCCAGGTTCCTCCATGTTATGAAATGTTTCACAGATTCCTCACTGTTCTTTATTGATGCATAGTATTCCATTGTGTGAATATACCATAATTTACTTATCCATTCATCTATTGATAGGCACTGTGGTTGCTTCCATCTTTTTGCTATTGCAAACAGTGCTGCAATAAACATGGGTGTGCATATATCTGTTCATGTAAAGGCTCTTATTTCTCTAGGATATACTCCAAGGAGTGGGATTCCTGGATCGTATAGTAGTTCTATTTCTAACTTTTTAAGGAAGTGCCAAATCAATTTCCAAAATGATTGTATCATTTGACACTTCCACCAGCAGTGTACAAGTGTTCTAATCTCTCCACAGCCTTTCCAACATTTATAATTTCATGTTTTTTGGATTAATGGCACCCTTGTTGGAGTGAGATGAAATCTCAGTGTAGTTTTGATCTGCATTTCTCTAACGGTTAATGATCATGAACATTTCCTGATATATCGCTACCAGAATGTCCTCTTTAGTGAAGTGTCTATTCATATCTTTTGCCCATTTTTTAATTGGGTTATTTGTCTTTTTGTAATTGAGTTTTTGAGGTATCATGTAGATTTCAGAGATCAGGCGCTGATCAGAAATGTCATAGCTAAAAACATTTTCCCAGTCTGTATGTAGTCTTTTTACTCTTTTGGTGAAGTCTTTGGATGAGCACAGGTGTTTGATTTTTAGGAGCTCTCAGTTATCTACTTTTTCTTCTGCATTCTTAATAATGTTTTGTATACAGTTTATGCCATTTATTAGGGCTCCTAACATTGTCCCTCTTTTTTCTTCCATGATCTTTATCATTTTAGATTTTATATTTAGGTTGTTGATCCATTTTGAGCTTGTTTTTGTGCATGGAGTGAGGTATGGGTCTTGTTCCGTTTTTTTGCAGATCAATATCCAGTTATGCCAGCACCACTTGTTAAACAGACTGTCGTTTTCCCCATTTAACTGTTTTGGAGCCTTTGTCAAATATCAACTGCTCATATGTGGATGCATTTATGTCTGGATTCTCAATTCTGTTCCATTGGTCTATGTATCTGTTGTTGTACCAGCACCAGGCTGTTTTGGCTCCTGTGGTGGTATAATAGGTTCTAAAATCAAATAAAGTGAGGCCTCCCACTTTGTTCTTCTTTTTCAGTAATGCCTTATTTATCCAGGGTCTCTTTCCCTTCCATACGAAGTTGGTGATTTGTTTCTCCATGTCATTAAAGAATGTCGTTAGGGTTTGGATAGGAATTGCATTAAATCTGTACATCCCTTTGGTAGAATAGACATTTTTATAATGTTAAGTCTTTCTATGCATGAGCAAGGTATGTTTTCCCACTTACATAATTCTCTTTTGGTTTCTTGCAGAAGTATGCTGTAGTTTTCTTTGTATAAGTCTTTTACATCTCTGGTAAGATTTGTTTCTATTTTATCTTCTTGGGGGCTACTGTAAATGGCATTGATTTGGTAATTTCTTCTTCAATGTTCTTTTTGTTGGTGTAGAGGAATCCAACTGATTTTTGTATGTTTATCTTGTATCCCAATAATCTGCTGAAGTCTTCTATTAGTTTCAGTAGTTTTCCTGAGGAGCCCTTAGGGTTTTCTGTGCGTAAGATCATGTCATCTGCAAGTAGAGATACTTTTACTTCTTCCTTGCCAATTTGGATGCCCTTTATTTCTTTATGTAGCCTAATTGCTCTGGCTAGGACCTCCAACACAATGTTGAATAAGAGCAGTGATAAAGGGCATCCTTGTCTGATTTCCGATCTCAATGGGAATTTTTTCTGGCTCTCTCCGTTTAGGGTGATGTGGGCCGTTGGCTTTGTATAAATTCCCTTTATTATGTTGAGGAATTTTCCTTCTATTCCTATTTTGCTGAGAGTTTTTATCATGAATGGGTGTTGGATTTTTTCAAACGCCTTTTTTGCACAATTGATAAACTCATGTGATTCTTGTCTTTTGTTTTATTTATGTGGTGGATTACATTAATTGTTTTTCTAATGTTGAACCATCCCTGCATACCTGATATGAATCCCACTTGGTCATGGTGAATTATTTTTTTTGATATGTTGTTGAATTCTATTGGCTAGAATTTTGCTGAGGATTTTTGCATCTATGTTCATGAGGGATATAGGTCTATAATTTTCTTTTCTTGTGTCTTTACCTGGTGTTTGTATCAAGGATATGGTGGCTTCATAGAATGAGTTTGGGAGTATTCCGTCCTTTTCTATGCCCTGAAATACCTTAGTAGTAGCAGTGTTAACTCTTTTCTGAAAGTTTTGTGGATCTCTGCAATGAAGCCGTCCAGACGAGGGCTTTTGTTTGTTAGGAGTTTTTTGATTACCTTTTCAATCTCTTCTTTTGTTATGGGTCTATTTAGTTGTTCTACTTCTGTTTGTGTTAGTTTAGGTAGGTAGTGTGTTTCTAGGAATTCATCCATTTCTTCTAGGTTTTCAAATTTGTTAGAGTACAATTTTTCATAGTAATCTGATATGATTCTTTTAATTTCAGTTGGGTCTGTTGTAATATCGCCCATCTCATTTCTTATTTGGGTTAGTTGCTTTTTCTCCTGTTTTTCTTTTGTCAGTTTGGCCAGTGGTTTATCAATTTTGTTGATTTTTTTCAAAAAGCCAGCTTTTGGTCTTGTTAATTCTTTCAATTGTTTTTCTGTTTTCTATTTCATTTAGTTCAGCTCTGATTTTTATTATTTGTTTTCTTCTGGTGCCTGTGGGTTTCTTCTGTTGCTCTCTTTCTATTTGTTCAAGTTGTAGGGATAATTCTTCTTTGATTTTGGCCCTTTCTTCTTTTTGTATGTGTGTATTTATTGATATAAATTGACTTCTGAGCACCACTTTTGCTGTGTCCCAAAGGTTCTGATAGGAAGTGTTTTCATTCTCATTGGAGTCTCTGAATTTCTTTATTCCATCCTTAATGTCTTCTATAATCCAGTCTTTTTTGAGAAGGTATTGTTCAGTTTCCAAGTGTTTGATCTTTTCCCTGCTTTTCCTGTTATTATTTTCACTTTTATGGTCTTATAGTTAGAGAAGATGCTTTGTAATATTTCGATGTTTTGGATTCTGCTTTATGACCTAATATGTGGTCTATTCTAGAGAATGTTCCATGTGCACTAGAAAAGAAAGTATACTAGGTTGCTGTTGGGTGGCGTGTTCTGTATATGTCTTTGAGGTCAAGTTGGTTGCTTGTGGCATTTAGATCTTCCGTGTCTTTATTTAGCTACTTTCTGGATGTCCTGTCCTTCACTGAAAATGGTGTGTTGAAGTGTCCTGCTAGTATTGTGGAGCTGTCTATCTCACTTTTCAATGCTGATAGTTTATTTTATGTATCTTGCAGCTCTGTCACTGGGTGCATAAATATTTAATGTGATTATATCTTCTTGGTGTGGTAATCTCATTCTGTAAAGATTTACAGGAAACCCTATGGGGCAGTTGTATTCTGTCCTATAGGGTCTCTATGAATCAGAATCAACTTGATGAGAATGAGTTTGGTTTGGTTTTTGGTATAGAAACATACAGAACAGAAGGTAAGCCTAAAGGTACCAGATGCCAGAAGATAAGAAAATTTAAAGAGTGCCCAGTGACCAAACAGAATCAAGCATCAAAGAAAGATTGGTCAACCACTTTTGATGATAATTGCATTTGTTATTATAATAATTCCCTATGTTTGCATTTTGTTTGGTGGCTTTCAAAACTCATTTGATCCCTGTAATATCCACATGGAATACTCAGAGAAGCCTGTATAAATTCTTTATTTTTTTAATAAAAGTTAAGTTAAATAAAACTAAGAGAAGTTTGAATAAATTGCCTAAGTTCAAAAGTTAATATGTAGTAAGAACGTAGCCTTGGCTTTCTATGTCCTTTTAAGTATATCTACCCTCCCACTGGAAACCCTGGTGGCGTAGTGGTTAAGTGCTACAGCTGCTGACCAAAGGGTCAGCATTTTGAATCCACCAGGTGCTCCTTGGTTTGGCTTTGGGCCCTCCCACTTTGCAGTGTTGCAAACACCAGCCTTAAGTGTCATGAAACAAACATACATGGTATCCCAACTTCTGTCTATCAAAAACAGGAGCCCAGTAAATTCTTTAAAGAATAGTATGATGTACCATTTACCATTACTTTTATTGTTAAGTTTGCATTTCATTAAATTGCTCCCCAGTGGCCTTTAGAAAGTTAATGTAGCATGCTTATACCATAGTGCCAGAAGTGTGTCTCTCCCTAGGGAGAACTGAGTTCTTCGTACACAAAGTATCAATGTTATTGCATGTCCTTTATGTATAAGGCATTTCAACATTGCCATTAATGACAAGGGAAATATTGCATCAGCATTTGACAGAATACCATAGTTATCAAAAGTGAAAATCATCGAATAATCAGACAGTTTATAGCCTTGTAACACAGGGTGAAAATCAGCGAATAAAGAGACAGTTTATAGCCTTGTAACACAGGGTGAGAATTTATCTCTAACTTCAGTGCAGTATTTTTATTTCCCTGGTTTAAAAGCTGCTACAAGAAAAAGATAATGGATATATTTGATCATTAGTTAGCACTACTGAGAATGACAGGGAAAACACGAAAATGAATAAACATTGTGCATCTTTTAATAGCATTTCTGAAGATGTGACCTTGTGAATCAAATACAGTGTACTCGAGGGCACTGTTAAAAATGTTTTCTAAGTTCCCTCAGTTTTCAGCACCAGAGAAATTTTACCTAAGGGGTTTATTCACTTATATTCAGTTTGGTTTATTAATTCCTCTTGACTTGTGTTCTTATTCCTTGCTATTCTGATTTACCACTGTGAGATTTCTGATGTACCCTGTTAGAGCTATCGAGAGTGTTGTCTCAATAACACTCATAGATCATTACAAGGTGAGTGGAAAGATAATGTGCTCAAGTGAGTTTTTGAAATTAAGGGTTTGTTCGTTAGTTCTTAAAGCCATAGAATGTTTTTAAGAATTTTTAAATATTATAAATATTACTTGAACTCAACCCAGACAGCTGAGTAAACAGCTGTCTATGTAATTTGATTCAAAGGGCCCAATTAATGATTTCCTGCATCTCTCAGAATATCTCCTCCTTTTTTTCACTGATACATAAAATTTAACATTGAGAGCTTCTTCTTTTGGCTAAACACTTGAATATTATTCATGTAGCCAAACATTTCTTAAAACACAGATATTTAAATGGGTACTAGTATAAACCAAGACATTATGGAACTCATGATGGCATGACTTCCCTATGGAGAAGCAACATCAGTTATCTGGGGGAGAGAAATGTTTTGATCAATGAGAAAGATAGGATCAAAAAGCTGTTAGTCAAATTTCACAGGTTTTAGGAGGTTTACAAAGTCATACGTCACATGACTCAAACCACAGTCACTGTACACGTATAGAATCCCTTTTGGTTATATTCCTCAAAAGATGCTATGGATATGGAACACACTTAAAATGTTCCATAGATGGTGTTATGAATTGAATTGCTTCCCCCAAAACTGTGTGTTAACTTGGCTAGTCCATGATTCTCAGTGTTGTGTGGTTGTCCACAATTTTGTGATCTGATGTGATCATCCGATGTGTTGTAAATCCTAACCTCTATGATATTAACAAGGCACCATTAGAGGTTGTTATGTTAATGAGGCAGGACTCAATCTACAGAATTAGTTGTATCTTGAGTCAATCTCTTTGAGATATAAAAGAGAGAATCAAACAGAGAGGAGAGGGACCACATACCACCAAGAAGCACTGGGAGTGGTGTGCATCCTTTGGACCTGGGGTCCCTGCTTTGAGAAGATCCTAGCCCAGGGGAAGACTGATGATAAGGACCCTCCCCCAGAGCTGACAGAGAGAAAGCCTTCCGCTGGAGCTGGCGCCCTGAATTTGGACATGTGGCCTCTCAGCTGTGAGAGAACAAATTTCTGTTTTTTAAAGCCATCCACTTGTGGTGTTTCTGTTATAGTAGCACTAGATAATGAAGACAGAATGGTCAAGTTCAGTAGAGAAGTCATATGCATAGAGACACCAGGGAACTATGAGCTACCTCATATGCAGGAGTGATTTGAAAATGAGTTTTTTGACCATTAATGTTTTATTGACGTTTGAGATAATTTTAGGTTTTAAGAAGAGTTGGCATCAATTCTTCCTCGGTCTTCCTTATTCATTGTCCAGGTTTTACATGCATATGAGGCAATTGAAGATACCAGGGCTTGAATCAGGTGCACTTTAGTTGTCAAAATGACATCTTTGCTTTTGAACACTTTGAAGAGGCCTTTTGCGGTAGATTTGTCCAATGCAATATGTTGTTTGATTACTTGACTGATGCTTCCGTGGGCATTGATTGCAGATCCAAGTAAAATGAAATCCTTGACAACTTCAGTATTTTCTCCGTTTATCAGGATGTTGCTTATTCTTCCAAGTTTTGAGGATTTTTTTTCTTTATGTTGAATTGTAATCTGATGATGCTAAAATTTATCACTTAGCTTAAGATAGTGTCTACCAGAATTCTCCACTGTAAAGTTACTATTTTTGCTTTGTAATTAGTAAATATTTGGCGGCAGAAACTTTGAAATTACACAGATGTCTTGTTTCTAACTGAGACTTTCATCCACTAATTTTAGCATCCATTGGTGGATGTTGTCTGTGGCGATTATTACAATGGAGTTCTAATGGCAATTTTCTATTCTCCTCATTTCTCTACATTTATTAGCTGGAATTCTTTTGTAGGGAGGAATTGTCATTTCTCCCTCATTTAATTATAATTCAGTTACTTATTTGTGTCAGTTTGGGTTCATGGGTATTTATTTAATTTTGGGGGTTAGTATCCAAGACCATTGTTATACATTTTTTTGCTCAGACCAAGGACAAGTTCTTAATTTTTTTCTATTTATGGTCAGTGCATTCTGTGTGATCTTTAAGAAATCCTTATCCACCTCAAAGTCGTATCCACTTATGCTTTCTTCAAGAAGCATTATAGTTTTAACATTAATGCCTTAGTCTATGATCCAACTAAAGACAATTTTTGTGTATTATATGAGGTAAGGTTTTCTTTTCTTTTGTTCTCTGCTAGTTTTGCTAATAATAAGCTCTCAACTTTATATTTTCAAAGCAAATTTTGACTTTGATGATTTTCTCTATTTGTGTTTTCTTTTTCATTGATTTTTACTCATATATTTCCTTTTACTTATATTTGGTTTGCTTTGTGCTTCTTTTTTACTGTCTTCCTAATGTTAGAGCCTTCTTTTTACACTTTTCTTCTTTATAAAATAAGTACTTAAAGTAATCTCCTTTTATAAATTACTTTAGTTGCATACCACTAATTCTGATATGGGGTGTGTTTGTGTGTTTTATCACCAAAATTAAAATATCTTAAATTTCTCTTGTGGTTTGTGCTTTGACACGTGAGTTATTTGGAAAAATTTTGTTTAATTTTAAAATAGTTTGGGGGGGTTATCATTTTTACTGTAATTGATTTCCAGTTTATTACACTTGTGGTCAAAGAGGTTACTTTGTATTATTTTGATTCTTTGAAATTTTTTGAGTCTTGTTAGAAATCCAGAATATGGTCTCCTCTCACGAAAATTCTCGGTTTGTTTGAGAAGAATGTGTATTTTTTTGTTTTTCTTTATAGTGTTCTAAAAATGTCAACTGATTTGTCAGATAGAGTTAACCAACTTTTCTCTCTACTAACTGATCCCTGTGGACTCATCTTATCAATTATTGAAAGAGGTTTTTGTGAACATCCAAATATGATTATAGATTTGTCTATTTTTCCCTTCAGTCCTGTCAATTTCTAGGTACTGAATTTTGGAACTTTGATGTCAGATTCATACATATTTAAAATTAATATGTCTTCTTGATTATTTGACTATTATCTGATATTGACAGTCACATCAGCTTTCTGTGTTTAGGGTTTGCATCAAATGTATATATTTATCCCTCCTTTATTTACAAACTGGCTGTGCCTCTCTGTCTTTTTCCATAAAGTGTTTCTTATAAACAGGAGATAGTTCTTGTCTTTTTATCCTGCCTGATAATCTCTGCTTTTAACTGAGTTCTTTACCCTGTGTGCATTGATGTAATTATTGAAATGTCCATGTGTAAATCTACCATCTTGGTGTTTCCTGTGTGTCCTGCAGCTCCTTGTTCCTCTCTTCTTCCTTCCATGATTTATTTTGGGGTGGGGGCTGGAGCTGAATCAGATATTTTTAATATTTCACTGTCTGCCCTCAATGACATTTTACTTATGCTTCTTTGGCTTATATTTACTATTTACTGTACAGCTTACAATATGCAGCTTTAACTTGCAATGTGTCTTCAAAAACCATGGCTTTACACTTGCTCTTTCCTCTTCCTGGAATGCTCTCTCCACACATATCTTTAAAACCCAGTCCACATCCTGCTCAAGTGTGGCTTTGTCAGAAAAGCCTTCCATGACTCCTTTCCATAAAAGAGTAACCTGTCCCTCTGAACACACTATCCCTTGTACCTTGCTTTACTTTTCTCCATACTATTTTTACATTTAAAGAGATTTGGTCAATTAAGGTAATAAATGGGATTGATTGCTTAAGGGAGATTTAGTGTGTTTAAGATTATTCAAATTAATAATAGCAAGTAAGCATGTTGATATTTTAATGTATTTCTAAAAACAATCTCAAAATTTGTAAATTGAACTTAAAGGCTTAGTAGTTTTTATTTTATAAATTCATTATTTAAAAGTCAACTAACTGAATAATCCTTTCAATGTTCAAAATCCGCTCTTGGACACTCTTTCTTAAAATTTCCACTTAAAATTAATTTTGGGGGAAAGTTTTTCTCATCCTGGGTTAAGGATTCTCCTAAATATTTCTAGAATATCCTTCTCTAAGAATATTTATCCAACTGTGTTGTAACTGCCAATTTGTCTCCCCGACACCTAACACAGTCCTTGATATGTAGAAGACAGAATTTGTGAGGAAGGAGGAAGAATGGAAGGAAGAGAAAGTGGGAGAGATGGAAGCACAGAAGAAGGAAGGAAGAAGCCCTCCTTTAACTACTCTTCAAAACCCACACCTTCAGAATCTTGCATTCTTTTTCATCTCACAAAAGACATTCAAATTTTCAAAATGAAACATAAAGGAAGCACTTTTTTTTTTCCAATTCACTGAGATCTTATATAATTTAAACTTTGCATTTAAGCTTAAGAAAGAGAGAAACCTTTTATTTTTTTTTGGCTGTCAAGTAATGCTTGAGCAAACTCTTATTGGTTTACTAAAGCTGCATGCACACAGAGTGAATTTTCAGAATATGAAATTCTGTTATTTTTTGCATGTTATATATAGTCCTAAGTACAATATGCACTATTATGAAATATTAAATCAAATGCCACTGTTACTTGACTTAACATGTTCCATCTTGTTGCTTAGTTACTTTGCTCTATAAAATTTCAAATTCACACTTGCCACTTGAAGCAGAAATTTTAAGGAGAGGAAAGCTTTGAGCATAATGACTCAGTTCTACAGTCTTTCCAAAGCTTTTGGAAGATCCCTTCAAGATATTTATATGTGCAAAAGCAGAATGGCTCTTCCCATATATGACAGTCTATCTTTCTAGCATTTCCCATTAATCCTCATCTCTTTCTCCTGTCTTTTATTTCAGTGCCTTTCTGTTTGTTAAATACATCATAATCACCAATGCCGTCACATCTGCCATGCCCTTGCTCTGGATTGCCTGTCTCCCTTCTACACTTTGCCTCAGCTCTCCACACAAAAATCAATCATGTCTTCCTCTGTGTTCCCAAAGCCTGCATTACATCACTTATACCTACCATATGTTACTTGGTACAAACACAAATATAATCATATGTAGAAAAAGGGAGACTTTTTCCTTCTATAATATTTTTCCAAAAGTACACTGCTTTTGTCTGGAATAAATTAATATACAAGTCCTCTTCCAATAGAAAGGGGAACCTTAAGGGACCTTAGTATGAGCATAACTGTTCCACAATTTTTTCTACAGAAGAAGAATTTGCTGGTTTCTCCTCTTGGATAGTAGGGAGCAGGGGAAGAGACAGAGGAAATGATGATAGATGATGGAAGGCTCCATAATTTAAAATGTGATCCCACTTCTGTGCTCCTGAATATCTATGGTAAAGTTATAAATTCATGAAATGCCTATATGACAGAAGATTATTTGTGAGAAGTTGGTAAAGGGTTGGAGTTTTGTATCCGTGAGGCAGGGGTGAAATTATGACTGCAAAGGTGAGTCCAGCCAGGTGGTAGCTGAGAGAAAAGTCTGAAAATGTCAGTAACAAAGTATTGGGGGTTTGTAGTAAGTTTATAGAAATGTCTCAGGGTCTGCGGTCACTGTGTTCACTTTAGGGTTCCAGTCTTAGATCTTGTGAAATAACACGCCTTGGCCAGCTACATCTTGTATGTAATCATCCACTCTAGAATACATTGAGGTTGTTGATATTCTTGCCCCAAACACCAACCTGTTGAAGGAATTGAATAAGCATATAGAGCCTAATTAGGCACAAATTCTGAGTGCTTCTGGCACACCGCTTCAAAGTCAAACCAAAGTTTTGGAAACTACGCTCACAACTGTTATATGATGTCAAATGGAATGCTAGGCATGCAGAAAGTGGGGCGTGAAATTATTAGACTGAGCAATTCAAAGAAACTCCCACGTGAAGCAGCAGACTGGAAGTTGTTTTCAATACAGCTTCACTAATATACTGTGTTTTGAGAAATTGAAGAACTCTTTCTTGGAATGGGAAAAGAAAGCCTGTTGCACACATATTTAAGCTGACAAGTGTCTCTATTTCACCCAGTGAAAAAGGAATCCCTGGACACTGTATAGATACTATGATGTTGCCTATCAGGCAGGCATTGGAATCACTAAACAAGGCTACAAGGTATTCAAAACAAGGGACATTTAAAGAGAACGTATACCTGGGGGATGCAGAGTAGGGTTTGGGATCATGGATTGAACGAACTCCAGAAATGTTGCAGTGTAGCAGCAGGTATTCAAAATGGAGATGTGATGGCAATTAATAATAAGTGGGGAAGATACAGCATGGGGTCTCAAAGTCACCAGTGAAACCATCTTGTAAACACAATGGCTTTGAATACTTAAACGAGTATTCAGGAAAGTGAAGAAATTTCTGGATTTTAAGTCAAATTTCTGACCACCAACAGGAAGGAAAATTAGTAGAAATATTTTAAGACACATGGGATTTTTTTAAGTAAGCCACTCAGCAACATGCTTGGAAATCATTTTGAAAAATCAGTCTGAGGTAACAATTTATAGCAATACCTTAATAGAAAAATTTGGACAGCGTGAGTAGGTTTAGAAGGCCCAAATATTTACTATTAGTGAATCTAATTCAGAAAAAGAGAGAATGTGTGACATTAACTTCCCTGTGAGATGAAGAATAAACAGGTTGGAAGATTGAAAATAAGTGGCGAATTTGAATTGAGGCAAGTGGGGTGCAGGCCCAGAAGTCAAATGCAGGGGCTAGGAAATGTGCTTAGTGGATCTCCAACATTTGGTAAGAAGGTATTGCAGTCATGAGTGCTGCTTAGCAAATATTTTACGTTCTTCTGTCCTCCCAGCACATGATGGTATTGCATTTCTCCATCCCCTTTCAAGTTAGGTGTGGCTGCCCAACTTGCTTTGGCCAATGAAATGTAAATGGAAGTGATGAAGACTTTCAGAGCCAGTACACAAGATGTAATCATCTTTCCTACTGCTGTAGTGATCAAGAAAGCATACGTTAAGATGGAGCCTCCACTGGCCAAAGTCCCTGATTGTCCCCCCAATTAAAATGCAAAAGTAATATGATTGAAAAATAAGCCTGTGTTGTTTTAAGCTCTGGTAGACAGATCCTAAGGGAACCCCAATTATCGTCACTTCTGGTTTTCACTCTTTTGTGTAATCCTCTCCCTATGAGCATGAATGGGACCTTTGACCAATACGGTATGGCAAAGGTGATGGGATGTCACATTTGTGATGATATTATGATGTATATGTAATTCGACATCTTGCTAGCAGACATACTAAGAAGGCTTCTCCAACCTGCCTTGAAAAAGTAAGCTGCCATGAAAGCAAGGAATGGTGGGTGTCCTCTACTGATGAGGATTGGCTTCTAGAAAGAAACTCAAGCCTCTGTCCTAAAACAGGAAATGAATTCTACCAACAAAATGAGCTTAGAAGTGGATCTTTTTTCAGTCAAGCATCTGATGAGACTGCCAACACCTTAATTGCAGCTTGATGAGGCACTGAAGCAGAGAACCCAGCTAATAATGTAACCGAATTTATTGCCTACAGAAACTTTGAAATAATTAATGTGTTTTAAGCCACCAAATTTATCATAATTTGTTACACAGCAACAGGAAACTAATGTATAAACCATTAAGTTTTGAGAGTTGTTTTTTACTATAGCATAAACCTATCCTATTCTAACTGACAAAGGGATTTCTAGAACAAGCTTTAGATTTGTGTTTAAGATTTTGCCTTCAAATTTTTGAGTATGAGGGCCCCAACCCTGGCAGTGCCCAGGTTCCACTGGTTTTGTTTGTCTAAGTGTACACTGTTTACTCTCACATACAATGGGATATGTATGGGATAAATTCAGGCAAAGAACAGCCTGAAATTTTGAGAGGTAGAAATACCATCCGACTTAGAGTGATCATGTGCCACAAAAGACTGTATCCATGAGATAAAGTCTATTTTTGAATTCCAGAATTTCCACACACACACACACAAAAAAAAAAAAAAAAACAAAACGATGGTTTGGGATTATGTGTCATGTTTATTGGTGCCATTCTGCACTCTCTAGAACACTACCTGTGATGGTTAAGGTTGTGTGTCAACTTGGCCAGGCCATGATTCTCAGTGTTTTGGCAGTTGTATTCTGTTTTGGTCACTTTACTGTTGAGATTTGATATGTGATCACCCCCATGATGGGATCTGCTGTGGTACTGGTGGGGTGGGGTCTGTGGTGACTCACTGCCCCTACTAAGTCTTCATCTCTCACCCCTCCGCTGCTTAGCTCTTCCTGCTTGCCTTGCGGGGGCTTTTGCTTTCCTAGATCTTATATCTGGCTCCTGTTCTTCTGATCTCCAGTTCTTGGGACTTGAACTAGCAGCTTACCTGTGGTCTTGCCTACAGATCTTGATATTCATTGCTCTTCACAGCCTGCAACAGCCCTGCTCTCCAGCCTGCTGATTTTGGGTTCACCAGCCCCTGCAGCTATGTGAATCAGCAGAAGCCTGCAACAGCCCTGCTTTCCAGCTGCTGATCTTGAGTTTGCCAGCTCCTGCAGCTACAGGAATCAGGAGAATCCTCTTTTTTGCCCCACAGACTTGGGATGTTACAACCTCTAAAAACTGTGTGAGTCATTTTTTTGATCTCTCTCTCTGTCTATACCCAGTGAACCCAGTGCCATCGAGTCAATTCCTATATATATATATATATATACCTAAATACTCTTTACTGGTTTTGCTTCTCTAGAGTACCCAGCCTAAGACACTACCATATACCCCCAGGTTTATATGTGTTTTGGTTTGAAATATGCTTGTAAGAGCCAAATATGTAAATTAGTTATAAGATGAAAATGGTAATGCTTAAAAGAAAGGAGGGTCTGGAATTGCAATACCTAATACATTTTTACAACAGTAGGACTCTTAGCTTGTCACTTGCTATAAACTTTACTAAAGCCTTACAAAATTAGCATTTGGTTATTTGCCTCTGATTTGTTATCGCTCTGCATTCTGTCATTTTTCAGAGTCTTCCATGTACTACATTCTTCTGTGTAAGTAACTCTCTCTAATATGAATTCTGAGATCCTTCTAGAAAGGGCCACATCTCATTTAACTCCCTATTCTTGAAGCTTAGCATGATGCCTGGCACTTGGGTTTGGTTATTAGGATGGAATGGAATGCAATGCAATGGGACAGAATGGAATAGAAGGAAAGGCCCTGTCCTTGGTTGTTTGGATGTTTCTCATTAGCTGGATTATTGGAAGAACTGTAATTCCAGGGGATGATCTGTGGTATAGAAAGGATAAGATGGTATGGCACTTGAACAAAGCTATATCAGGTCTATGCGTATCAACTTAATCATGTTGTTTTGAAATTTGGGGACTGTTAACCAAGTCCATGAATCTGCTTTTCTAAGAACTACTATCAACACCCTTACCGCTTCCAAAGTGATTGGCCCAAGGGTTATGTCTGCATTTCATGAACGTGTTTCTCAACAGCTGCTGAAGGGGTGAACCCCTGGCTCAGGTTAGACCAATTAGATTTCGTCTGTAGAAAATTTGGAATTATGTGCTGGTCATTTGAACTGAGGGGAAATAAACTCAGGAGCTGTGTGGGTGGCCATATGCATAGAGAAACAAAAAAGCTGCAATGCTGAGAGAAGAGAAAAGTAATGAAGAGGGCACAGCAAATGACAGGCCAGGCTGAAAATGGGAGAGAAAATGAGAGAGAGAGAGAGTAACTGACAATTTATAATTGAAGACTTTCTATTTCCACCTTCAGGTTTATTATAATTAAATGTCTTTTTATACTTAAAGCAGTTTGAGGATTTATATGCAATGAAAATATCTCTAGTAAATAAGATATGCTGTGCTCCCCAAGGTCTATTTTTTTCATGCTAAATTCTAATGTACTGTTTGGCATGAGAAGGATCCCTAGGGGAGGCTAAGGGATAAAATAAAGAACTTAGAAAGTAATAAATGGCAAGGCAGGATTGCATCTATCATCTCCTACTAGAAAGTAGGTATGTAATTCCAGGGCATTATTTCTTCTTTATCTTGGGTTCATAACTTCCTAGTGGGACCATAGATAGAATTCAGGCTGCCCATGATCTTGAATGAGAGAAAAACAAAAAACAGAAAACACATCTTTATCATTAGGAACCTCTAATTGAAAATTAGTATTTTCTTCAATTAGGAAATAAGGAAAAAAACAGTAATAGAAAGCAATAACTGTGACTTTGTCAGAGCCCTCATGATGCAGTGGTTAAGAGCTATGGTGAAATACAGCTGCTAACCAAAAGCTTGACAGTTCAAATCCACCAGCTGAACCTTGGAAACCCTCTGGGGCAATTCTACTCCGTCCTGTAGGGTCTCCATGAGTCATTGTCAACTCAACAGCAATGAGTTTGATTTGGTGATTTTGTCACCAATAGAAATAAGATATTTTCATATCCCGTTATAGTTATCACAGATATCTTCACATATTGTCTGTGTTCATCGTAACTTCACATCATGATAGTTATTAAATCTACCATTAGGTAGTGTTATTTAATACATTAATAAAGAAGCACATAATTATTATGTCATAAATTTGTTTTTTAATACTTTGATAAATTTATTTCAATATGTTAGTTTCCTTTATAATCTTGTGAATTTTATTTTTATGAATTTTAAAGCATTATTCTGGGAAGGGATACACAGGCTTCACCAGATTTCCAAAAGTATCCAGCACACGAATAAAGGTTAAGAACTCCTACTAAGAAGACCAAAAAGAGGGTGGGGGGCGTGATTAGGAGACTTGGTCATCAGTGACTAAAGAATCAAGTCCATGGAAACAAGGGAAAGACCAGGCAGAACAAAACCCCTGCACTTCTGAGAATTGCTGTATTTCCAAATTTGGACTTTTTACTACTATGTTAAAACATTTGATTGTATCTTTAAAGGGCCTTAGTGAAAAATACAAAAGATAAGTTTCGTTTGTTTCTGCTACAGTTGAAGTCTTTACATGTTATGACTGATGAAACATTAAGTGGTATTATCATGCTGAGTCAAATCACTCAAGTTGACTACCAGTTAAGAAACATAAACACAGGTTGTATTGAGTTTGGAAGGAGTAATGAAAAATATAAACCTTATCACTTCCATCATTTAAATTTTTTTCTCTTATAAAGAAGTGTTGCAATCATCCCTCAATTACTACAATACATATATATATGCATCCATAAGAAATACTATTATGTACCAGTACTGTAAATCCATATCCTTTAAATTATTGAAAATATCATAAACCTAATTTAAATACACAACATCAAAATAAAAGACAAGGACTTTCTGGAAAGTGATGGGCCATAATGAAGAAAATATAGGGGCAGGAGAACTAAGAAAAGCTCTCAGAAATTCAGACTAATCTAAGCTTGAGTCATTTTGGTACCCATTTGAGATCTATTCCTTGTTGTCGTATCTCTTTCCTTTACTCTTTTTAGGTCTTGTCCTTTTTACAAGTTCAATCACGTTGATATTTCCTCTTTCCCTTGATTTACAAGTTCAATACATTATATATATATATATACCCAGAACCCAGTGCCGTCGAGTCAATTCCGATTCATAGCGACCCTATAGGACAGAGTAGAACTGCACCATATAGTTTCCAAGGAATATATATATACATTAGTGGTGATGATTTTAAATAAACATTCTGTAAGCCTCTAGTTATTGCCTAAACTAATTTGAGAAAGAAGATCTGTGGCTAGATTTACAAATGAGTAGGACTGCAATTTATGGCACTTAGGGAGTGAAGTACCTTCCGCAGTATTTACTCCTTTTCCTTTTGAGGTCCCCTGAGAAGGAAGGTATGCCAGCCATTTTCCTACTGAGGAAATTCAGTGTTCGGAAGACCATGCACGATAATAAAATTAGCTAATTGATAACTTATTAACATTAGAAGCATCCACGTTCTTCAAAAGATAGACTTTTTAGATAAACTTCTATTCTAATTTCAAATGAATATTTGAAATGAGACCTATCAAGAAAATTTGTTTTATTTTGTATTTTTCATTAAGTCTGACATCTTTGATCAGTTCTAGAAACTTTCAGACGTTTTGGGCTAAAAAGAGAAAAACACTCACTGTGAGGTTTCTGAAGTTCCCTACAATTACAAATTGACCTTTAATACTATTCCAAAAATGTTAAATAATCATCATCAACAGAAATCAGCCCAAATGAAGAAAAACCACCTCTGAATGCTTCCTTAAATTAGGAAGGCACAATGAACACTAGATAAAGGAAGAATAGCTGATGGGTTTGTCAAACACATTCTCAATATCCTTGAAACTGCATTTTAGGAAAAGACAATTGTGAGCCATTATGTTTGATCTAAAGAAAAGTTCTGTAGTAAATTTTATTTTTTCCCTAAAAAAGAATAAAGAAAAAATAACCTATGAAGAGAATTATACTACTATGTTGTAATATTCAAACAAAAGTTGACTAAACAATGAAAAATCTTGATTCTGACAATATCTTAGTGTCATGGTTAATGCAGGTGTATATCTTCAGGGACCAGAATAACCCAGAATTGAGCTCCAACTCTTACGCTGGCATGTTCCATCTCTGTGTCCTCAGGTGTATGGTTTAATGTGCTTCAAGTGGCTCAATGGTAAACAGACGAATCAGCAATTCCCCACAGGATTGTTGTAAGAATTCCATGAAACAATAAAAGTGCCTGGCAAAGTGCCCGACATTTAGCAGGTGCTCAATAAATTTTAGCCCCCTGGCCTCTTCTGGTTTTGTATTCCTTCCTGACCATCAAGCTGAGCAACATGAAAAAGAAATTAAGCATGTTTTGATTTCAGGTAAGTTGAAATCAAGGGAAAGAGAAAATATTAAAGTGATTGAACTTGTAAAAAGGACAAAACCTAAAGAGAGTAAAAGAAAGAGATAGGACAACAAGGAATAGATCTCAAATGGGTACCAAAATGACTCAAGCTTAGGTGTCTTTAATTCTTGCTATTTTGAATTTCTGAGGGCCTTTATTAGTTCCCCTGCCTCTATATTTTCTTCAGTATGGCCCATCACTTTCCAGAAAGTCCTTGTCTTTTATTTTGATGTTGTGTATTTAAATTAGGTTTACGATATTTTCGATAATTTAAAGGATATGGATTTACCGTACTGGTACATAATAATATTTCTTATGGATTAGTGTCTTAAAGTAAAATCTAGGTAAGAAATCCCCAGGGGATGGGGCTTCCCAATCTAGAGCCCCATAACCCAAATGGCTGGCTTGTTAAAACAAGAATGTGGAAGAAGCAAAAGAAGGGCGGAAGAAAGGAAGGAAGGAGAGAAGGATGCATAGAGAGGGAGAGAGACGGGAGAAAGAATAAATACAACACACTTTTTAAATCTAATTTCAATTAGGTGAGTAGTGGGTGCCTTCTTGAGAACTCGTTGTGCTTCTGTAACACCAAAGTCCAGCAAGGCATAAGTTCTTTTAAAAAATATAAGAAAATACATTACCTTACACTCTGCTTCTTCTTCTAGATTTCTGTGTATATTTCACCATTCTTGGACCTCCAGAAATGCAAAATGGAACTGGTAAAATTCTAGAAAAGGAAACTAAAGCAATCACAAGAATTCAGAGTGCAAGTAGTGCTTAGGGAAAACAGCTGACATGCAAGAGATTGAAAGGAGCAAAACCCTTTGATATGGAAAGACAAACCCACAGAATGTTGAACAGACTAAAATTAAAAAAAAAAAGATAATTGATGAGGTTAAAACAAGTATAGATTTAACTTTGAAAATCTGAGATATTAGGTAGAGTTTCCTTTAAAGGAGATTTTTGTTTTTTCAAACTGAGCAAAATAAACTTAGGACAAAAAAAAAAAAAAAAACTGCTTCTTTATAAGGAGGATAATAAACTCATAAAATTCTTAACACCCAAGAGGTGGTAGTGACAGCAAATGTAAGTGGATTTCAAAGGGGACTGGCCTAATTTATATACCACAGTGCCATCAATGGAGATTTTGTGGAGCTGATGCTTGCTTTACCTCTAAGGTTGATGTCAGGATGAAAAATTACATTCACTTACGGTTCATTCCCGAGGGCCATATTTTGCACACATTTGGGGGCTGGATTGAACATTAACCCAGACCAGTCTATGTTATTTCTAGGTTTCTAAGCTTTATCCCCCTAATTTAAAACTTATAAATTCATGAAATAAACTGGAAGAAAAGGATAGAGACTATCTAGCTCAACTCCCTCATAGTATTCATAGGAAACTTGAGTCCCAGAGTCATATTGGCTTGCCTCAGGTCACCCAGTTGGATAAGGGAAAAGTAAGAAATAAAATATAAATCTCCTGCCTCCTAGTGATAGAACTCTCTAAAAAAAAAAAAAATTCATAGATACTAGCAATGACTTCTTGTCTCCTCATGGCAAAATATAAATAAAACGTAGGACACAATAGAGCAACATCAAGACTCAAGGCTCCACATGTCTGTCAGTTTGTCAAACTGCTGTGATACTGGAAGCTATGTCACCAGTATTCAAATACCAGCAGTGTCACCCATGGTAGACAGGTTTCAGCTGAGCTTCCAAACTAAGACAGACTAGGAAGAAGGACTGGCAGCCTACTTCTAAAAAAAATTAGCCAGTGGAAAACTTATGAATAGCAGCAGAACATTGTCTGATATAGTGCTGGAAGATGAGCCTCTCAGGCTGGGAGGGCAGCCTCCTCAAAGTAGAGCTGATCTCAAAGACATGGATGGAGTCAAGCTGTTGGGACCTTCATTTGCTAATGTGGCACGACTCAAAATGAGAAGAAACAGCTGCAAACATCCATTAATAATAGAAAAGTGGAATGTACAAAGTATGAAACTAGGAAAATTGGAAATCCTCGAAAATGAAATGGACCACATAAACATCGGCATCCTAGGTATTAGTGAGCTGAAATGGACTGGTATAGGCCATTTTGAATCGGACAATCATATGGTCTACTATGCTGGCTGTGACAAATTTAAGAGGAATAGTATCATATCATCGTCAATATGAACACTTCAAGATCTATCCTGAAGAGAAAATGCTGTCAGTGACAGGATAATATCCATAAGCCTACAAGGAAGACCAGTTAATACAAGTATTACTCAAATTTATGCACCAACCACTAAGGCCAGAGATGAAGAAATTGAAGGTTTTTACCAGCTTCTGCAGTCTGAAATTAATCAAACATACAATCAAGATGTATTGATAATTACTGGTAATTGGAACGCAAAAGTTGGAAACAAAGAAGAAGGGTTGATTGTTGGAAAATACAGCCTTGGTAATAGAAATGATTCCAGAAATCACACGATAGAATTTTGTAAGACCAACAACTTCGTCAGTCAGAATAAGGCCAGTGGCTGACTGTGGAACAGACCATCAGTTGCTCATAGGTAAGTTCAAGTTGAAACTGAAGAAAATTAGAACAAGTCCATGAGATCCAAAGTATGACCTTCAGTATATCCCACCTGAATTTAGAGACCATCTCAAGAATGGATTTGATGCGTTGAACACCAATGACCAGACAAGTTGTGGAATGACATCCAGGATACTATACATGAAGAAATCAAGAGGTCATTAAAAAGACAGGAAAGAAAGAAAAGACCAAAATGGATGCCAGAAGAGACTCTGAAGCTTGCTCTTGAACCTTAAGCAGCTAAAGCAAAAGGAAGAAATGATGATGTTGAAGCAATTTCTCAGATCAGAGCCACCTGCCACAGATAGCCAATTCCTGAGACGGGGTGAGGTGAGTAGCAAGAGCTTTAATGTATATCAGTAGACAGGAGACAGAGGGGAATGATCTCTTCCAACGCCTGTCCCCCCAAACTGGAGTTAGGATGAAAAATTTATAGAACAAAATCACAAGTTTCAGGAACTTATGGAATGTTATTCTCTCCTGGGGTCGTTTCGGTGATCATGGTCACAAGGTATTATCTCATCTGCCCAGGGCGTGACTGGTCTCCTGGAGTGGTTTCGGTGGTCATAAGACTTTCTTAGATCATATCATTTGTTTTCACAGTCTGAAAAGGACATTAGTCATTAGTAAAAATTCCACAAGGAAAAAGGAACTGAGCAGTAGAATTATATTTAAAGGCAAGAAGAGAAGAAAATGGCACAGGTCTTGTTTAGGACACCACTGGGCTGCCTGTTCCAATGAAGTAAAAGAACTGAGCAGAAGGTTTCAAAGGGTGGCTCGAGAAGACAAAGTAAAGTATCATAATGACATGTGAAAAGATCTGGAGATAGAAAACCAAAAGGGAAGAACACACTTGGCATTTCTCAAGCTGAAAGAACTGAAGAAAAAATTCAAGCCTCAAGTTGCAATAGTGAAGGAGTCTATGGGCAAAATATTAAATGACACAGGAAGCATCAAAAGAAGATGGCAAGAATACACAGAGTCATTATACCAAAAAGAACTGGTTGATGTTCAGCCATTTCAAGAAGTAGCATATGATCAGGAACCCATGGTACTGAAGGAAGAAGTCCGAGCTACACTGAAGGCATTGGCGAAAAACAAGGCTTCAGGAGTTGACGGAATATCAATCAAGATGTTTCAACAAATGTATGCAGAGGTAGAAGTGCTCACTCCTATGCCAAGAAATTTAGAAGACAGCTACCTGGACAACTGACTGGAAGAGATTCATATTTATGCTTATTCCCAAGAAAGGTGATCTAACTGAATGCAGAAATTGTCAAACAATATCATTAATATCACATGCAAGCAAAATTTTACTGAAGAACATTCAAAAGTGGCTGCAGCAGTATATAGGCACAGAACCACCAAAAATTCAGGCCGGATTCAGAAGAGGACGTGGAACCAGGGATATCATTGCTGATGTCAGACGGATCCTGGCTGAAAGCAGAGAATACCAGAAGGATGTTTACCTGTGTTTTATTGACTATGCAAAGGCATTCGACTGTGTGGATCATAACAAATTATGGATAACATTGCAAAGAATGGGAATTCCAGGACACTTAATTGTGCTCATGGGAAACCTGTATATAGACCAAGAGGGAGTTGTTCTGACAGAACAAGGGGATACTGAGTGGTTCAAATTCAGGCAAGGTGTGTGTCAGGGTTGTATCCTTTCACCATATCTATTCAACCTGTATGCTGAGCAAATAATCTGAGAAGCTGGACTATATGAAGAAGAACAGTGCAGGTGGGATTTACTAAATGTCATACTTTGGTTCTAGTGGACTTGTTCTAATTTTCTTCAACTTCAACTTCAGCTTGCATATGAACAATTGATGGTCTTTTCCACAGTTGACCCAGGTCCTTGTTCTGACTGATGATATTGAGATTTTCCATCGTCTTTCCACCTGTTTTTTTCCACAAATGTAGTTGAGTTGATACCTGTGTATTGCATTTGGCAAGATGAAATGTCACCATTTAAGTTGTTGATAAAAGGTATTTGCAATGATGAAGTCACTTGTTATTGTCATTAGGTGCCATTGAGTCAGTTCCGACTCACAGTGACCCTATGTACCACAGAATGAAATACTACCCACTCCTGCGCCATCCTTACAATCGTTGTTGTGCTCGAACCTATTGTTGCAGTCACTGTGTCAATTCATCTCATTGAGGATTTTCCTCTTTTTCACTGACCCTGTATCTTACCAAGCATTACGTTCTTCTCCACGGACTGATCCCTCCTGACAACATGTCCAAAGTATGCAAGACACAGTCTCACCATCCTTGCTTGTAAGGAACATGCTGGTTATACTACCTCCAAGATAGATTTGTTCATTCTTTGGGCAGTCCATGGTATATTCAATATTCTTCACCAACACCATAATTCAAAGGCTTCAATTCTTCTTCAGTCTTTCTTATTCTTTGTCCAGCTTTCACATGAGTATGAGGCAATTGAAAATATCATGGCTTGGGTCAGGAGTACCTCAGTCTTTGGGGTGACATCTTTGCTTTTCAGCACTTTAAAGAAGTCCTTTGCAGCAGATTTGCCCAATGCAAAGCATCTTTTGATTTCTTGACTGCTGCTTCCACGGGTGTTGATTGTGGACCCAAGTAAAATGAAACCCTTGGCAATTTCAATCTTTTCTCCACTTTTCATGTTGTGGCTTATTGGTCCAGTTGTGAGGATTTTTGTTTTCTTTATGTTGAGGTGTAATCCATGCTGAAGGATGTGGTCTTTGATCTTCACCAGTAAGTGCTTCAAGTCCTTTTCACTTTCAGGAAGCAAGTATGTGTCATCTGCATAACACAGGTTGTTAATGAGTCTTCCTCCAATCCTATTGCCCATTCTTCTTCATATAATCCAGCTTCTCCAATTATTTGTTCAGCATATAGGTTGAATAGGTATGGTGAAAGGATGCAACCCTGACACATGCCTTTCTTGAATTTAAACCACTCAGTATCCCCTTGTTCTGTCTGAACAACTGCCTCTTGGTCTATGTACAGGTTCCTCATGAGCACAATTAAGTGTCCTGGAATTCCCATTCTTCACAACGTTATCCACGATTTTTTATGATCCACAAAGTCGAATTCCTTTGCATAGTCAATAAAACATAGGTAAAAATCCTTCTGGTATTCTTTGCTTTCAGCCAGGATCCTTCTGACATCAGCAATGATATCCCTGGTTCCACGTCCTCTTCTGAATCCGGCCTGAATTTCTGGCAGCTCCTTGTCTATATACTGCTACAGCCACTTTTGAATGATCTTTAGCAAAATTTTGCTTGCGTGTGATATTAACAATATTGTTTGATAATTCCCACATTCGGTTGGATCACCTTTCTTGGGAATAGGTGTAAATATAGATCTCTTCCAGTTGGTTCACCAGGTAGCTCTCTTCCAGATTTCTTGGCATAGATGAGTGAGCACTTACAGTGCTGCATTCATTTGTTGAAACGTATCAATGGATATTCCATCAATTCCTGGAGCCTTGCTCTTTGCCAATGCCTTCAGGGCAGCTTGGACTTCCTCTCTCAGCACCACTGGTTCCTGATCATATGCTACCTCTTGAAATTGCTGAATGTCAATGAATTCTTTTTGGTATAATGACTCTGTATATTCTTTCCATCTTCTTTTGATACTTACTGCATCATTTAATACTGTCCCCATAGAATACTTCACTATCGCAACTCGAGGCTTGAACTTTTTCTTCAGTTCTTTCAGCTTGAGAAACGCTGTATTTTTGGTTTTCTATGTCCAGCTCTTTGCGCATGTTATTATAACACTTTTTCTTCTCTAGCTGCTCTTTGAAATCTTCAGTTCTTTTACCTCATCATTTCTTCCTTTTTCTTTAGCTGTTCGACGTTAGACAGCAAGTTTCAGAGTCTCCTCTGAAATCCATCATGATCTCTTCTTTCTTTCCTGTCTTTTCAATGACCTTTTGCTTCCTTCATGTATGATGTCCTTGATGTCCTTCCAGAACTCATCTGGTCTTTGGTCATTAGTGTTCAACGGGTCAAATCTATTCTTGAGATGGTCTCTAAATTCAGGTGGGATATACTCAAGATCATATTTTGGCTCTTATGGACTTGTTCTGATTTTCTTCAGTTTCAGCTTGAACTTGCATATGAGCAACTGATGGTCTGTTCCACAGCAGGTCCCTGGCCTTGTTCTGACTGATGATATTGAACTTTTCCATCGTCTCTTTCCACAGATGTAGCAGATTTATTCCTGTGTATTCCATCTGGCAAGGTCCATGTGTGTAGTCGCCATTTATGCTGGTGAAAAAAGGTATTTGCAATGAAGAATTTAGATTTTTTACTAATTTTTTAAGTTCCCTTGTAGTTTTGAAGACTGAAGTAAGGCAAAAACCTCTGAGAGACTTTTTCTGTTAAAGGGGTTTCAAATTATGAAAATCAACATTATCTAAGTCTTACTCAATTTTTAAACTCATTCTGGTGATGTAAGAAGCCGCTCTACAGAAAGTAAATGATATGAATACCTAAGGGGTTTGCGCATGCAGACACATTCCAAGACCACTGGCCTTTAACTCCCAGGTTGTCCTGAGAAGGTAGAACGATTCAGTCATAGCTGGTGAGCATGAACACGTGTGCGTGCATTTTCAGCCATTTCACAGAGAATTGTGCTTTTTTGCTTTGCATCTGCAGACTTCATTGAAGTGGACATTCAAATATTTACTGGAAACAAATAAGACATATTAGCTGTCACACAGAACCTAAAATGCATGTAGAATTACTTCAGAGATGGTCTCTAAAAACTTGCCTTTTATGATTTGATTTCACTGAATCCTGTTCAAACAAAGCGGTCAAAACCCAGCAGTGTTCTGGTCACCAAATGGTCACTCATGGAGTCTTATATAAATGCTAAGTATCAAAACTTGGTAACAAAATGACATGCACATTATAACTAATATAGACTAGTGGAAAATATTAATTGTGCATAATTATACCCAGCATGTAAACATGCTTGTGTAGGAAAAAAATAAGAAAATTTTACAAAAATAGAAAAGCTGATAATTCTGAAAGAACTCAGTCTACCCTGAGTATGAGTTTTGTTTAGGGCCTCGCTTCCTCTCAGCCACTCCTGCATGCGACATAACTTGGCTGTAACATGGAAATGTAATTTGTCCATAAGACTACTATTGATACTGCTTAGCGTTGGGACCAGATACTTGGAATTTCCTGTCCGTACCAGCTAATAGTGGCCTTTCTATACTCTGAAAAATTCTAGCACTTTGGGTTTTACGCTTAAAGATTATTTATTTTATAGCCAATGGGTTATTATTATTATTATTATCATTAGATTATCACCCACTTAAAACCAAAAAAAAAGAAAAACTCGTTACTGTCAACTCTGACTTATAGCAACACTATAGGACAGAGTAGAACTGCCCATAGCGTTTTCAAGGAGTGGCTGGTGGATTTGAACTGCTGATGTTTTGGTTAGCAGCTAAGCTGTTAATCACTTCACCACCAGGGCTCCATAACCTATTTAAGGGCAGCAATAATATATACACATTTTTTTCTTTAAACACAAATTTTACTTTTTCTGTTTACAGTAGTAATTCAGTACACCATGGAAAACTTGGAAAAGCCAGAGAAGCATAAAGACATCCAGCCACACAGAACTAATATACATTCACGTTTTAACTTAAGTATATATATTTTTTAAAACAAAATTTGAAACCAAGACTATTTTGCAATTTTTTTTTTCTTTTTTTTAATTGTATTTTAAATGAAGGTTTACAGAGCAACTAGCTTCTCATTAAACAGTATGCATCTCGTTTTGTGACACTGGTTACCAACCCCATGCTATGTCAACACTCTCCTTTTTCAACCTTGGGTTCCCTATTACCAGCTTTCATGTCCCATCCTGCCTTCTCGTCCTTGCCCTGGGCTGGTGTGCCCCTTTTGTCTCATTTTTTTTTATGGGCCTGTATAATCTTTGGCTGAAGAGTGAACCTCAGGAGTGACATTATTACTGAGCTAAAAGGAGTCTGGGTGCCATACTCCCAGGGTTTCTCCAGTCTGTGTAAGGCCAGTAAGTCTGGTCTTTTTTTTGTGAGTTAGAATTTTGTTCTACGTTTTTCTCCAGCTCTGTCTGGGACCCTCTACTGTGATCCCTGTCAGAGCGTTCAATGGTGGTAGCTGGGCACCATCTAAATGTGCTGGACTCAGTCTGGTGGAGGCTGTGATAGTTGCAGTTCATTAGTCCTTTGGACTAATCTTTCCCTTGTGTCTTTAGTTTTCTTCATTCTCCCTTGATCCCGATGGGATGAGACCAGTGAACTGTCGTAGTTTTTTGTTTATCCAATCATCTCTTGATGGGCACCTAGGTCATTTCCATCTTTTTGCTATTGTGAACAATGCTGCAATGAACATCAGTGTGCATATGTCTATTCGAGTGACGGCTCTTATTTCTGTAGGATATATTTCTAGCAGTGGAATGGCTGGATCATATGGTATTTCTATTTCTAGCTTTTAAAGGAAGTGTCATACCGTTTTTCAAAATAGTTGTACCATTTTGCATTCCCACCAGCAGTGCATAAGAGTTCCAATCTCCCCACAGCCTCTCCAACATTTATTATTTTCTGTTGTTTTGATTTGTGCCAGTAATGTGGGGGTGAGATGGCATCTCACTGTAGTTTTGATTTGCATCTCTTTTTTTTCCTTTTTTTTTTTATTATGCTTTATGTGAAAGTTTACAAATCAAGTCAGTATCTTCTACAAAAATTTGTATATACTTTGATATGTACTCCTAGTTGTTCTCCCCCTGATGAGATAGCACACACTTTCTCTCCACCCTATATTCCCTGTGTCCATTCAGCCAGCTTCTGTCCCCCTCCGCCTTCTTATCTCCTCTCCAAACAGGAGCTGCCCACATAGTCTTGCGTGTCCACTTGAGCTAAGAAGCTCACTCCTCACCAGTATCATTTTCTATCCCATAGTCCAGTCCAATACCTGTCTGAAGAGTTGGCTTTGGGAATGGTTTGTCTTGGGCCAACAGAAGGTCTGGGAACCACAACCTCCAGGGTCCCTCTAGTCTCAGTCAGAGCATTAATCTGGTCTTTTTATGAGAATTTGAGGTCTGCATGCCACTGGTCTCCTGCTCCATCAGGGATTCTCTGTTTTGTTTCCTGTCAGGGCTGTCATCAGTTGCAGCCAGGCATCATCAAGTTCTTCTGGTCACAGGCTGATGTAGTCTCTGATTTATGTGGCCCTTTCTGTTTCTTGGGCTCATAATTACCTTTTTCTTTGGTGTTCTTCATTCTCCTTTGCTCCCTGTAGGTTGGGACCAACTGATGCATCCCAGATGGCTGCTTGCTAGCTTTTAAGATCCCAGACTCCACTCACCAAAATTGGATGCAGAATGTTTTCTTAATAGATTTTATTACGCCAGTTGACCTAGATGTCCCCTGAAACCATGGTCCTCAGACCCCTGCCCCTGCTATTCTGGCTTTCAAAGTGTTTGGTTTATTCGGGAAACTCCTTTGCTTTTAGATTAGTCCAGTTGTGCTGCCCTCTCCTGTACTGTGTGTTGTCCTTCCCTTCACCTACAATAGTTCTTGTCTACTATCTAATTAGTGAATACCCCTCTCCCACCCTCCCTCCCCACCCTCATGATCAACAAAGAATATTTTTTTCTCCATTTAAACTATTTCTTGAGCTCTTATAAGAGTGGTCTCATACAGTATTTGTCCTTTTGCAACTGACTAATTTCACTCAACACAATGCCTTCCAGATTCCTCCATGTTATGAAATGTTTCACGGATTCATCATTGTTCTTTATCAATGCATCGTATTCCATGGTGTGAACACACCACAATTTACTTATCCATTCATCCATTGATGAGCACCTTGGTTGCTTCCAGCTTTTTGCTATTGTAAACAGTGCTGCAATGAACATGAATGTGCATATATCTGTTCATGTAAAGGCTCTTATTTCTCTAGGATATATTCCAAGGAGTAGGAATGTTGAATTGTATGCTAGTTCTATTTCTAGCTTTTTAAAGAAGTGCCAAATCGATTTAAAAAGTGGTTGTCATTTTACATTCCCACCAGCAGTGTAGAAGTGTTCCAGTCTCTCTACTACCTCTCCAACATTTATTGTTTTGTGTTTTTTGAATTAATGCCAGCCTGTTGGAGTGAGATGGTAACTCATTGTAGTTTGATTTGCATTTCTCTAATGGCTAATAATTGTGAGCATTTCCTCATGTATCTGTTAGCTGCCTGAAGGTCTTCTTTGGTGAAGTACTTGTTCATACCCTTTACCCTTTTTTTAATTGGGTTATTTGTCTTTCCGCAGTTGAGTTTTTGCAGTATCATGTAGATTTTAGAGATCAGACAGTGATTGGAAATGTCATAGCTAAATATTTTTCCCAATCTGTAGGTAATCTTTTTATTCTTTTGGTGAAGTTTTTGGATGAGCATAGATGTTTGATTTTTAGGAACTCCCAGTTAGCTAGTTTCTTTTCTGGTGTATGTGCATTGTTAGTAACTTTTTGTATACTGTTTACGCCATATATTGGGGCTCCTAACATTGTCCCTATTTTTTCTTCCATGATCTTTATCGTTTTAGATTTTATATTTAGGTCCTTGATCCATATTCAGTTAGTTTTTGTGCATGGAATGAGGTGTGGGTCTTCTTTCATTTTTTTCCAGGTGGATATCCAGTTATGCCAGCACCGTTTGTTAAAAAGACTATCTTTTCCCCATTTAACTGTTTTAGGGCCTTTGTCAAATATCAACTGCTTGTATGTGGATGGATTTATGTCTGGATAATCTATTCTGTTCCATTGGTGTATGCGTCTGTTGTTGTACCAGTACCAGGCTATTTGACTACTGTGATGGTATAATATGTTCTAAAATCAGACAATGTGAGGCCTCCCACTTTTTTCTTTTTCAGTAATGCTTTACTTATCCGGTTCCTCTTTCCCTTCTATATGAAGTTGGTGATTTGTTTCTCTATCTCATTATAAAACATCCTTGGAATTCAGATCAGAATTGCACTGTATCTATAGATTGCTTTGGGTAGAATAGACATTTTTACAATATTGAGTCTTCCTATCCATGAGCAGGTATGTTTTTCCACTTATGTAAATCTCTTTTGGTATCTTGCATCTGTGTCTTATAGTTTCCTTTGTACAGGACTTTTACATTTCTGGTTAGATTGATTCTAAGCATTTTATCTTCTTGGGGGCTACTGTAAATGGTATTGATTTGATGATTTCCTCTTCGATGTTCTGTTTGTTGGTGTAGAGGAATCCAGCTGATTTTTGTATGTTTATCTTGTACCCTGATACTCTGCTGAACTCTTTTATTACTTCCAGTAGTTTCCTTGAGGATTCTTTAAGGTTTTCTGTGTGTAAGATCATGTCATCCATAAATAGATATGCTGTTTTACTCCTTCCTTGCCAATCTGGATGTCCTTTATTTCTTTATCCAGCCTAATTGCTCTGGCTAGGACCTCCAGCACAATGTTGAATAAGAGTGGTGGTAAAGGGCAGCCTTGCCTGGTTCCTGTTCTCAAGTGGAATGCTTTCAGGCTCTCTCCATTTAGGGTGGTGTTGGGGTTGGCTTTGTATAAATGCCCTTTTTTATGTTGAGGAATTTTCTTTCTATTCCTATTTTGCTGAGAGTTTTTATCATGAATGGGTGTTAGATTTTGTCAATGTTTTTTCTGCAACAATTGATAAGATCATGTGGTTCATGTGTTTAGTTTTATTTTTGTGATGTATTACATCGATTGTTTTTCTAATGTTGAACCATCCCTGAATACCTGGTATGAGTCTCACTTGGTCATGGTGAATTATTTTTTTGATGTGTTGTTGAATTCCATTAGCTAGAGTTTCATTGAGGATTTTTGTGTCTAAGTTCATGAGGGATATGAGTCTGTAATTTTTTTTCGTGGTGTCTTTACCTGGTTTTGGTATCAGGGATATGCTGGCTTCCTAGAATGAGTTTAGCAGTATTCTGTCCTTTTTCTATGCTCTGAAATAACTTTAGTAGTAGTGGTGTTACTCTTCTCTGAAAGTTTTGTAGAACTCTCCACTGAAGCTGTTAGAGCCAGGGCTTTTTTTGTTGTTAGGGGTTTTTTAATTACCTTTTCAATCTCTTGTTATGGGTTTATTTAGTTGTTCAACCTTTTTGTTAGTTTAGGTAGGTAGTGTGTTTCTAGAAATTTGTCCATTTCTTACAGGTTTTCAAACTTGTTAGAGTACAATTTTCCATAGTAATCTGATATGATTCTTTTAATTTCAAGTGGCTCTGTTGTGATATTGTCCACCTCGTTTCTTATTCAGGTTATTTGCTTGTTCTTCTGTTTTTCTTTTTAAGTTTGGCCAATGGCTTATCAATTTTGTAATTTTTTTCAAAGAACCACCTTTTAGTCTTGTTACCCTTTCAGTTGTTTTTCTGTTCTCTATTTCATTTAATTCTTCTCTAATTTTTATTATTTGCTTCCTCCTGGTGCCTGAGGGTTTCTTTTGTCACTCTCTATTTGTTCAAGTTGTAGGGCTAATTCTTGTGATCTTGGCCCTTTCTTCTTTTTGTATGTGTGCATTTAAAATTGATCTCTGAGTACTGCTTTAGCTGTGTCACGAAGTTTCTGAGAAGAATTGTTTTCATTCTCATTGGATTCTATGAATTTCTTTATTCCACCCTTAATTTCTTCTAAAAGCCAGTCATTTTTGATCAGGGTATTTTCCAGTTACCCAGGGTTTGATATATTTTCCCTGCTTTTTATGTTATGGATTTCTACTTTTATGGTTTTATGGTCAGAGAAGATGCTTTGTAATATTTCAATGTTTTGGATTCTGTTAAGGCTTGCTTTATGATCTAATATGTAGTCTATTCTAGAGAATGTTTCATTTGCATTGGAAATATACTGGGCTGTTTTGGGGTGGAGTGTTCTATATATATCTGTGATGCCACAATCCAGTTGGTTGATTGTGGCGTTTAGATCTGTGTCTTTTTTGAGCTTCTTTCTGGATGCTCTGTCCTTCACCAAAAGTGGTGCGTTGAAGTCTCCTACTATTATTGTGGAGCTATCTATCTCACTTTTCAATAGTGTTAGCATTTGTTTTATGTATCTTAAAGCCCTGTCATTGGGTGCATAAATATTTAATATGGTTGTATCCTCCTGGTATATTGTCCCTTTAATCATTATATAGTGTTCTTCCTTATCCTTTGAGGTGGATTTAATTTTAAAGTCTATTTTTTCAGAAATTAATATTGCCACTCCTGCTTTTTCCTGATTGTTGTTTGCTTGATATATTTTTTTCCATTCTTTGAGTTTTAATTTGTTTTTCTCTCTAAGTTTAAGTTGTGTCTCTTGTAGGCAGCATAGAGATGGATCATTTTTTTTTTTTTTTTAATTCATTCTGCCACTCTCTGTCTCTTTGTTGGTACATTTAGTCCATTTAAATTCAGCATAGTTATGGATAGGTATGAGTTTAATGCTGTCATTTTGATGTCTTTTGTGTGTGTTGTTGAGGGTTTCTTTTTTCCACTTAATTTTTTGTGATGAGTAAACTTTTTTTTAGTTTATATATTGCCTTTTCCTCTTATTCTTTGTTGTTGATTTTGTTTTTACTGAGTCTTCATGTGTTTCTTATATTTTATTTTGTTGTGTAGGATTATCTCCTTTGTGGTTACCTAAATATTTACCCCTCCTTTTCTAAGTTTAAACCTAACTTTTATTTCTTTATATTGTCTTGTCTTCCTCTCTATATGAAAGATCTATGACTACATTTTCTAGTACTTCTTTATGGTTTTAATGTTTTCATCTTTTATGTAATAACATCGCTGTTTCCCTGTTTTGAGTGTTTTTTAAATCTTGATTTATTTTTTTGATTTCCCTGTCTGGGTTGATATCTGGTTGTTCTGTCCTGTATTCTAGTCTTGGGTTGACATCTGATATTATTGATTTTTTAACCAGAGAACGCTCTTTAGTATCTTGTAATTTTGGTTTGGTTTTTACAAATTCCCTAAACTTCTGTTTATCTGGAAGTGTCCTAATGTTGCGTTCATATTTGAGAGACAATTTTGCTGGGTATATGATTCTTGGCTGGCATTTTTTTTCCTTCATTGTTTTATATAAGTCATCCCATTGCCTTCTTGCTTGTTTGGTTTCTGCTGAGTAGTCTGAGCTTAATCTTATTGACTCTCCCTTGTATGTGACTTTTCGTTTATCCCTAGCTACTCTTAAAATTCTATCTTTATCGTTGGTTTTGGCAAGTTCGCTTATAATGTCTTAGTGGCTTTCTTTTGAGATCTACCTTATGTGGAGATCTATGAGCTCTGGATAGATAGCTTTTCATCTTTCACGATATCAGGAAATTTTCTGCAAACAAATCTTCAACAATTCTCTCTCTATTTTCTGTTATCCATCCCTGTTCTGGTACTTCAATCACTTGTAGCTTATTTCTCTTGATAGAGTCCCACATGATTCTTAGGGTTTGTTCATTTTTTTAAACCCTTTTATCTGATTTTTCTTCAAATATATTGGTGCCAAGTGTTTTATCTTCAATCTCTCTAATTCTGCCTTCCATTTCCTCAATTCTGGCCATATGACTTTCTATTGAGTTGTCTAATTCTGAAATTTTGTTGTTAATATTCTGAACTTCTGATTGCTGTTTCTGTGGATTTTTCCAGCCTATTAAATTTTTTATTATGTTCTGGAATAAACTTTATAATTTCTTCAACTGCTTTATCTGTGTGTTCCTTGGTTTGTTCTGCATTTTTCCTGATCTCTTGAAGTGTTCCATATATTAATCTTTTGTAGTCTACATCTGGTAATTCTAGGACCACATCTTCTTCTGGAAGATTTCTTAATTCTTTGTTTTGAGAGCTGTTGAAGTGATCGTGGTCTGCTTCTTTATGTGATTTGAAATTGACTGTTGTCTTTCAGCCATTTATTAGTTATTGTATTAATTTATTTTATGTTTGCTTACTGCATCCTGGAAACCCTGGTGATGTTAGTGGTTAAGTGCTACAGCTGCTAAACAAAAGGTTGACAGTTCGAATCTACCAGGTACTCCTTGGAAACCCTACGGGGCAGTTCTACTCTGTCCTATAGGGCCACTATGAGTTGGAATTGACTTGACGGCAATGAGTTTGGTTTGTTTTCATGGTAGCCTAGCTTCTTGCTCTGTTTTGTTTTGATATGCCCAATAGTCTGCTTGAGTGAGCTAGCTTGATTATTTGCACCTTTGAAGCTCTAACATCCTGTCACCAGATGGCTAGAGATGTTACCAGGTATAGGAGCCTTATAGGAGCCTAGATTCATGGATTCTTGCATGGATTCAGCTCAGGTGTCCAGGTAGTTGGTCATCAAGTGTGTGGTACAGGCTCTGTCCTGCAGTGTTAGAGGGTCAGGGATGATTGGTGTAGGCACAGGTATCTGGTTGCAGCAGGGGGTCACACTCTGAACAAAGGCAGGGTGTTGAGTACCATCCCTTGAGTGTCTGTGAGGAAAGCATGTCCCTGTTCCCTAGACTGCACAGGTGGATGGGTTCTGTGGCCAGACCATGGACACCCAATGCTTTTGGTTGTAAGGACTGGGACGCACCATGTATCCTTGGACCCTGTCACAGTTGGCTAGATGACGTCGGTGGAGCCACCAGTCCTCAGGCCCCTGATGTGGGTAAGTGAGGACCCTATTTAATAGGTAAAGTGGTATTTAACATCAAAAACACACCTCTCTAAAGATATTCAGGCAGCCAACAGACACATGAGAAAATGCTCCTGATCATTAGCCATTAGAGAAATGCAAATTAAAACTACGATGAGATTCCATCTCACACCAACTAGACTGGCATTAATCCAAAAAACACAAAATAATAAATGTTGGAGAGGCTGCAGAGAGATTGGAACTCTCATACACTGCTGGTGGGATTGTAAAATGGTACAACCACTTTGGAAATCCATCTGGCGTTATCTTAAACAGTTAGAAATAGAACTACCATACAACCCAGAAATCCCACTCCTCGGGATATACCCTAGAGAAACAAGAGCCTTCACACAAACAGACATACACACACCCATGTTTATTGCAGCTCTGTTTACAATAGCAAAAAGCTGGAAGCAACCAAGGTGTCCGTCAACGGATGAATGGGTAAATAAATTGTGGTATATTCACACAATGGAATACTACTCATCGATAAAGAACAGTGAGGAATCTCTGAAACATTTCATAACATGGAGGAATCTAGAAGGCATTATGCTGAGCGAAATGAGTCAGAGGCAAAAGGACAAATATTGTATAAGACCTCTACTATAAGATCTTGAGAAACAGAAAAAACGGAGAAGAACACATACTTTTGTGGTTACAAAGGGGGGAGGGAGGGAGGGAGGGAGGGAGAGGGTTTTTTATTGATCAATCAGTAGATAAGAACTGCTTTGGGTGAAGGGAAAGACAACACTCAATACAAGGAAGGTCAGTCTAATTGGACTGGACTAAAAGCAAAGAAGTTTCCGGGATAAAATGAAAGCTTCAAAGGTCAGCGGAGCAGGGGCTGGGGTCTGGGGAACATGGTTTGAGGGGACTTCTAAGTCAATGGGCAAAACAATTCTATTATGAAAACATTCTGCATCCCACTTTGAAATGTGGCATCTGGGGTCCTAAATGCCAACAAGCGGCCATCTAAGATGCATCAATTGGTCTCAACCCACCTGGAGCAAAGGCAAAGGAAGAACACCAAGGTCACACGACAACTAAGAACCCAAGAGACAGAAAGGGCCACATGAACCAGAGACCTACATTATCCTGAGACCAGAAGAACTAGTTGGTGCCCGGCCACAATCGATGTCTGCCCTGTCAGGGAGCACAACAGACAACTCTGAGGGCACAGGAGACCAATGGGATACAGACCCCAAATTCTCATAAAAAGACCATACTTAATGGTATGACTGCGACTAGAGGAATCCCAGAGACAATGCTCCCCAGAACTTCTGATGGCACAGGACAGGAACCATCCCCGAAGACAAATCATCAGGCATGAAAAGGACTGGTCAGCAGGGGGGAGAGAGATGCTGATGAAGAGTGAGCTAATTATATCAGGTGGACACTGGAGAGTGTGTTGGCAACTCTTGACTGGAGGGAGGATGGGAAGATAGAGAAAGAGGGAAGACGGCAAAATTGGCATGAAACGAGAGACTGAAAGGGCTGACTCAATAGGGGGAGGGCAAGTGGGAGAAGGGAGTAAGATGTACGTAAACTTACATGTGACAGACTGATTGGAATGGTAAATGTTCACTTGAAGCTTAATAAAAATTAATTAAAAAAAAAAAAAACACCTCTCCACCACACAGATGAAACACTTGAAGCCAGATCTCAAGCACATACACTGTTGTAGTAACAAGGGCCTAGTCTCCTGAAATGGGCCCACATGGGTCCATGCATGAGTGAAAGGTATTCAAAGTCCAAGGGCCATTTGTACCTGGGTAGGAGCCGCTCCTGTTCTGATCTTCCCAGCTTAGTGGAGCTGGCAGATTATCTTTTCCCTGAATTGTTAATTTATTTCTTCTCCAAGCCTGGGGGAATAGCTCAGGGCACGTGGCAGGAACTATCTCAGTCCCAGGGAAATTGACAGCCACCAAAGCTGGCTTGGGGGCTGGGGATGCAGTAAAATAAATGTAAGTACTTAGATTTTGCCAAATGTGCTGTTCTTCTCTGGTTCTGGAGGTGTGAGTAAACTGTGCAGCTCACTGTCTCTCCCTGTGGAAACTGTGTCCCAAATGCTACCACCAGCCCCACCATAGTCGCTCCAGGGGAATGTGCCTGAGGGTCACCAATTCCTGCTGAGTTAGGTCCAGCAATTCATCACCACTTCTGAACCGTCTTTCCCTCCCCCTGAGAGTCTGATTTTCTAACTTTGCCTTTGATGTTCAGGGTTCCTAGTTTGTCGTATATAATTGTTTTGCTTGTTTTTGGGGGTCTTTGTTGTGAGATGGATCACTGTAAGTGTCTCACTACTCTGCCGTCTTGGCCCTGACTCTGATTTGCATTTCTTTAATGGCTAATGATCTTGAGCATTTCCTCATGTGTCTGTTAGCCACTTGAATGTCTTCTTTACTGAAGTGTCTGTTCATGGGAAGCAATAACATTTTTAAATAGTTCTAAATTAATTGTGTCCCAAAGAGTACCTGACATGGTCCACTGACTGATTAAGCAATCATAGATCATGATAGGCAATCAAAATTAGGTAGGCAAGGAGAGAGGGGGCCATATTTCAAAGTACATTTATATTTATAACCTGACCTTTAGATTTCTTATAGAGTTTGGGAAATTATTTTTTGTAAGATAAAATTATTATTTATGGTGTTATAAATCTGCTATGGTTGACATTTTAGAATAAGCAGAATTTTTACCCAGCAGAAAGAAGACATATCTAAATATATTTTTAAAGAAATTCAACTCTTTCATAGCCATTATGGAGCAATAGGGCCAAGAATAATTTGTCCACTGTAAACAGATAATATGAAGCTACTGTTTTCAGTCACTGTAAAACAGGCAACACAGAACTGTGATCACTGAGAAAATGAGCCTTCAGCTTTCTACCTGTAGACAGTTTCATGACCAGGGAAAAGAAAGGGTAACCTGAACAGAGCCTGGCTATCTCTCTCAATTGAAAAGACAGAAATTGGAGTTCAGTGGGGCCAAGCAGTTCAAATTTGGGGGCAGAGTACCAGAGGAGAGAGAGCTAGCCAGAGAAGTAGGTCCAGGTATTTGCATAATGGTTCTTTTGGGTCTTTAGCTGAACATCAATGTGCATATACTTTTTGTAGGACAATGAACATCTTTCAGGAAAATAACAATTAATAGGAATCTATAAGGGAAACAATTCCCAAATCTTATGTTGGATGAGAAATCATTTGAATTACCACTAGCCAGGTCTCAGCAGTCATACTTTAGTAATGGAGGTAACAAGCTAAATAAGAGTGGTGGATATTCTACACTTGCCGGTCAAAATGCTTAAAAACTAACTGCAAAGGCATCTTGATTATGTGCAAGTAAGTTAATTGCCTTCCATGAAAAGTTCTACCACTCTTCAAATGAATTCAATAAGTCCAGTACTCAAAAATGTAAACGCATAATATCCTGCAAGCAACCAATATTACTAGATATGTGAAGAAGTGGAAAATGTGTCCTGAGATGAGGAGAAAAAAATCAGTCAACAAAAGCAGACATAGAAATGACAGAGATATGAGTGTTGACACACTGAAAATATTTAGGGAAAAAAAGGAAATGACAAAGATAATGGAATTAGCAGAAGATTGTTGTTAATGTTTGTTATGTACAAAGATTTAAAGAAAAACATGAATATAATGAGAATATAAATAGAAAAAAGAATGAAATAGAAATTCTAGACATGAATATGCATATCTGAAATGAAACCAGCATTAGAAGGAATTAATGGCAAATAGACACTGTTGAAGGAAAAGTCAGTAAATGTAAAGATACAGCAATGGAAGCTACCTAAATAAAGCACTGAGAGAAAAAGAAAAGAATGATCTCAATGACTTGCAAATTAATATCAAGCCATGTAATAAACAAGTAAAAGGAGCATCGGAAGAAGGAAAAGAAGAGGAAGACAGAACAAATATTTGAATAAACTAAAATTCTAAAATTGTCCAGAAATTTTTCAAATTTGATGAAAACTATGAAACCTCTGATCCAAGCTGAATGAACATCAAACAGGGTGAATACAAAGAAAATCATACCAAGGCACATTATAATCAAATAACTGAAGGCTAATGATAAATATAAAAATAACAAAAGCATATAAAGAAGTTAGGCACATTTTGTACAGAGGAAAAAAATATGTAGGAATGACCACAAACGTCTCATCAGAAACTCAACAAGCAAAAGCCAGTGAAATATCTTTAAAATGAAAGTGAAAATATCATACAAAAATGAAGCAATTAAAACTCTTTCAACAAACAAAGCTGAAAGAAGAGTTTGCCAGTAGCCGTGCACGAAAAGGAATGTTAAATGAAGTTCTTCAGATACAAAAAAGTGACAACAGTTGGTAACTTAAAAAAAAAAGAATGGTAAATAAGTAGGTAAATGCTAAATATAAACACTTCTTTATTTCTTTAATTATTCAAAATAACTGGCTGTTTAAAGCAAAAATGCATACAATTTGGGATATACATATCATAAAATATCTGGGATATATATATCTTAAAACATTTGGACTATAAATATATATATATATCCCAGATATTTTATTATATATAGATACAGATAGATATAGAGCCCTGGTGGTGCAGTGGTTAAGCACTTAGCTGCTAACTGAATGGTTGGTGGTTTGAAACCACCAGCTGCTCCTTGGGAGGAAGACGTGACAGCCTGCTTCCATAAAAGGTTACAGCCTCACAAACCCAGTGGAGGAGTTCTAGACTCTGTCCTATAGGGTCACTATGAGTGGAAATTGACTTGATGGCAATGGGTTCTTTTTTTTTTTTTTAACACATACACACACACAACAATAAAAACACAAAGTATTGGAGTGGAGTTGGGACCATCTGTGTAATTTTTACAAGTTAAACTAGTATAAAATCTAGTTGTTAGTTATTGCTAGGTTCTGACTCATAGCGACCCTATGTACAACAGAACAAAACACTGGTCCTGCGCCATCCTCACAATAGTTGCTATGCTTGAACCCATTGTTGTAGCCACTGTGTCAATCCATCTCGTTGATGGCCTTCTCTTTTTTGCTGACCCTGTCATTTTGAGCTGTCCCACATCAGCAGATGAAGGTCCTGAAAGCTTGGCTGCATCAATGTCATTATGGTCGAACTTACTTTGAGGAGGCAGCTATTCCCGTTATATTTTGAGTGCCTTCCAACCTGAGGGGCTCATCTTCCAGCACTGTATCAGATAATGTTCTGCTACTATACATAAGATTTTCACTGGCCAGCTTTTTCAGAAGTAGACTGCCAGGTCCATATTCCCAGTCTGTTTTAGCCTGGAAGCTCCATTGAAACCTGTTCACCAAGGATGACCCTGCTGGTATTTGAAATACCGATGGCAAAGCTTCCAGTATCACAACAACAGATAAAGCACCACAGTACAACGGGCTGACAGACATGTCACTAAAAGATGCAACAAGGAATATACCTATTAGACAATGTTGTTGATAGGTGCCATTAAGTCGATTCTGACTCAGAGACCCACATACAACAGTATGAAACACTGCCCAGTCCTGCACCATCCTCGCAATTGTTGTTATATTTGAGCCCACTACTGCAGCCACTGTGTCAGTCCATCTCATTGAGGGTCTTGCTCTTTTTCCCTGACCCTCTACTTTACCAAGCCTGAGGCCCTTCTCCAGGGACTGGTCCCTCCTGATAACATGTCCAAAGTACATGAGACGAAGTCTCTCCCTCCTCACTTCTAAGGAGCATTCTGCTGTACTTCTCCCAAGATAGATTTGCTTGTTCTTCTGGCAGTCCATGATATTTGCAATATTCTTTGCCAAGACCATAATTCAAAGGAATTAATTCTTTTTCAGTCTTCCTTATTCATCGCCCAGCTTTTTCATGCCTCTTTGCTTTTTAACACTTCAAAGAGGTCTTTGGCAGTAGTTCTGCCCAATGCAATCCGTCATTTGATTTCTTCACTACTGTTGCATGGGTGTTGATTGTGGATACAATCAAAATGAAATCATTGACTAATATTGTCTCTGTTTATCATGATGTTGCTTATGGGAACCAGTTGTAGGATTTTTGCTTTCTTTTTGTTGAGGTATAATACATGCTAAAGGAGCCCTGGTGGTACAGTGGTTGAGCACATGGCTGCTTACCTAAAGATCAGGGGTTTGAATCTACCAAACTCTCTGTGGGAGAAAAACATTGCAGTCTGCTACTGTAAAGATTACAGCCTTGGAAACCCTATGGGGCAGTTCTACTCTGTACTATAGGATAGCTTTGAGTCAAAATCAACTAGATGGCAGTGGGATTTTTGGCATTTAATCCAACTGTAGTCTTTGATCTCCATGTTTAAGTTTCTCAAGTCCTTTTCACTTTCAGCAAGCAAGGTTATGTCATCTGCATATCACAACTTGTTAATGAGTCTTCCTCCAATCCTGATGCTGCGTTCTTCTTCATATAGTCCAACTTCTTGGATTATTTGCTTAGCATACAGATTGAATAAGTGTGGAGAATGGATACAACCCTAATGCACTTTCCACATTTTAAACCACACATTATCTTCTTGTTCTGTTCAAACAACTGCATAAGCACAATTGTGTCCCATTCTTTGCAATGTTGTCTATAATTTTTTATGATCCACACAGTCGAATGCCTTTGTATTGTCAGTGAAACACAGGTAAACATTAGCCAATACTGGAAGATAAAATGGAATTAAAAAAATATTAATCCAAACAAATAAGAAAAATAAAAGGAAATTTTAAAGATAAATAAAATGTTAGAGTTAAGTGCAACTATGTCGAAAATTACTTAAATGGAAATAGTCTCAGCACTCTAAATAAAAGTCAGAGATTATCAGACTGGACAAAATAACAACAATGAGCTACATTTTAAGTATAAAGATACCAACAGGATAAAAGTAAAAGGATGACAAAACATGTATCACGAAAACACTAAAATTAAGAAAACTGTTGTTATTGTTAGGTGCCCTCCAGTCAGTTCCCACTCAGAGACCCTAGGTACAGAAGAATGAAACACAACATGGTCTTGCACCATTCTCACAATCGTTGTCATGCTTGGGCCGATCCTTGCAACTGCTGTGTCAATCCATCTCATTGAGGGTCTTACCCTTTTTTTGCTGACCCTCTACTTTACCAAGCACTATGTCTTTCTCCAGGGAATGGTCCCTCCTGATAACAAGTCCAATGTATGTAAGCCGAAGTTTCCCCATTCTCACTTCTAAGGAGCTTTTTGGCTGTACTTTTTCCAAGACAGAATTGTTCCTTCTTCTGGCAGTCCATAGTATATTCAATATTTTTCACCAACACATAATTGAAAGGAATCAATTTTTCTTCAGTCTTCCTTGTTCGTTTTCCAGCTTTCACAAGCATATGAGGTGATTGAAAATGCCATGTCTTGGGTCAGGTCCACCTTAGTCCTTAAAGAGACATCTTTGTTTTTTTTGTTGTTGTTGTTTTGTTTTGTTTTTAACACTTTAAAGAGGTCTTTTGCAGCAGGTTTGCCCAATGCAATGTGTCATTTGATTTCTTGACTGCTGCTCCCATGGGTGTTTATTGCAGATTCTAGTAAAATGAAATCCTCTACAACATCAATATATTCTCCATTTAACTTGATGTTTCTTGTTTGTCCAGTTGTGAGGATTTTGGTTTTCTTTATGTTCAGGTGTAATCCATACTGAAGACTGTGGTCTTTGATCTTCCTCAGTAAGTGCTTCAAGTTCTCTTCATTTTCAGCAAGCAAGGTTAAGTCGTCTGCATATCACAAGTTGTTAATGAGTCTTCCTTCAACCCCTTCTTCTTCATATAGTCCAGCTTCTCAGATTATTTGCTCAGCATACAGATTGAATAAGTATGGTGAAATGATACGACTGTGACACACAACTTTCTTAAATTTAACTAAGCAGTTCAAACAACTGGTTCTTGGTCTAAGTACAGGCTTGTGATGGTTAAGGTTGTGTGTCAACTTGGCTGGGCCATGATTCTCAGTGGTTTGATAGTCGTTTGATGGTGTGATCACTTCATGATGAGATTTGATGATTTGTGATCACCTCCATGGTGGGATCTGCAATGAGTGGCCAATCAGTTGAAGGGGACTTTCCTTGGGTGTGTGTCCTGCATTGAATATAAGTGAGTATCCTGGCAGGGCTTGTGAGCTTTTGTTTGTTCTGGATTCTGCAGCTGGCTCCTGTTCATCTGGTCTCTGGTCCTTGGGACTTGAGCTAGCAGCTTACCTGCAGTCTTGCCTGCCAATCTTTGGGATTCCTTGATCTTCACAGCCTGCTTTCCAACCTGCCAATCTTGGGTTCACCTGTTCCAGTGGCTACAAGCATCAGGAGAAACTTCTATTATGACCCATAAACATAGAACGTTCTAGCATTTATAACTGCATGAGCCATTTCCTTGTTATAAATCTCTCTATATATAATTATATGATTTACTGGTTTTGCTTCTCTAGGGAACCCAGCCTAAGACAAAGTTCCTCATGAGCACAATTAAGTGTTCTGGAATTTCCATTCTTCACAATGTTAACTGTAATTTGTTATGATCTACACAGTCAAATGCTTTTGAATAATTAATAAAACACAGGTAAACATCTTTCTGGTATTCTCTGCTTTCAGCCAGGATCCATCTGATATTAGCAGAACACTTAACCAAAGAACAGCAGAGTATACACTATTTTCTCTATCCACCAAGAGAGATAATATGCTGGGATATTAAAAAAAAAAAAAAAAATTCTGTGATGGTTAAAGCTGTGTGTCAGCTTGGCTGGGCCATGATTCTCAGTGGTTTTACAGTTATGATGTAGTTTGCCAGCTTTTTAATGATGTAATCACCATCATAATGAGATCTGATATAATGTGACCACCTCCATGATGAGATCTGTTGTGAGCAGCCAATTTGTTGAAAGTGAGTTTCCAGAGGTGGGGCCAAGATGGCAGAGTACTCAGACAGTTCCTGTAGTCCCTCTTACAACAAAGACCCCCCACAAAAGGAGTGAATCAATTATATACGACAATCTAGGAGCAGTGGACATCAAAGGCAAAGTTGAGGAATTGTACTGAGTGACAGGGAGAGGGAGAGATCGTTCAGAACCAGCGAGGAGTTGCCAAGCCTGACCTGATGGGAACTGGCACCCTGCAGGTTGGGATCAGCTGACTCCAGTAGTGAGGCAAGCAATGGCGTTCGGGACACATTTTCCAATTCGGGAAAGACCAAGTGGTGAAGGGTCTACTCACGCCTCCAGAGTCGGTGAAAAGTGGCCCTCAGCCAGCAAAAGATAAGTACATGCTTCTAACCTACCACATGGATCAAAAACACCCCTTTGGGAAAAGCCTCTCACCCACTTCCCTGCCCCCTTTTCACTCTGCACTGGGTCCAAGTTGGCTTCAGAGATTGCCACATGCCCTGGGCTGGAATATCCATCAAGTGACCTGAGCCATTCTCCTGGCCTTGGAGAGGGAACAAATAAACAAATAAAGAAACAAATAATCAGCTGGCTCCTCTAAGCTGAGAATTCAGGGCAGAAACAACTCCTTTGCCTAGGCACAGGCATAAGGGATCCATGGACTTTGAATGCCTTTCACCCCTGCATAGACCTGTGTGGGTCCATTCCAGCTGTGTAGGCCCTCATTAGCACATTACAACAGGGTATATACCTCAAGTCTAACTTCAACTGTTTCAGCTATATGGTGGAGAGGTATGTTCATGACATTTGACACCACTCTGCCCAATAAGCAGGGCCCTCGCCTACCCATATCAGGGGCCTGAGAACTGGTAGCTCCAACCACACCACCTAGCCACCTGTGACAGGAGTACAAGAATAAGTGGTACCTCCCAGTCCTTGCAGCCAACAATATTGGGTACTCATAGTCCAGCTGCAAAATCCACCCACCTATTCTGTCTAGGGAGCAGAGACATGCTTACCTCACAGAGACTCAGGGGCGGTTGTCAACCACCTGTCTTGGTCAGGATGTGATCCCTACTGCAGCCAGATACCTGTGCCTACACCAATCGGCCCTGCTCATCTAGGGCTGTAGGTGAGAGCCTGCACCACACACTTGGTGACCGACTACCTGGACATTTGAGCTGAATCCTCATAAGAAAAGTAAATGGACTCCTGTAATCACATACCTAATAACAGCTGTAACCACCTGGTGACAGGATGTTTAGAGTTTCAAAGGTGCAAAAAATCAAACTAGCTCACAAAGCAGCCTATTTGGGCACATCAAAACAAAACAAAAAAAGAAGCTAGGACACAGCAAGGAAACATAAAATAAATGAACACAATAACTTATTGATGGCTTGGAGACAACAGTCAATATCAAATCACATAAAGAGGCAGGCCATGATAGGTGCAGCAAGCTCAGAAAAAAAAAAGAATCAAGAAATCTTCTGGATGAAGACGACTTCCTGGAATTACCAGAGGTAGAATACAAAGATTAACATACAAAACTCTTTAAGAGATCAGAAGGAAATCAGGCAAAATTCAGAACAAGCCAAGGAGCACGCAGACAAAGCAATAGAGGAACTTGAGAAGATTAGAGAAGAGCATACTGACAAATTTAATAGGTGGCAAGAATCCTTAGAGAGACAGCAAACAAAAATCCAAAAGATTAACAACAAAATTTCAGAATTAGACAAAAGAATAGAGAGTCATAGGAGCAGAAACGAGGCAATGGAAGTTAGAATTAGTGAGATTAAAGTTAAAGCACTTGACACAAACATTTGAGTGAAAATCAAATGAAAGAATTAAAAAAAATGAAGAAACCCTAAGAATTATATGGGACTCTATTAAAAGGAATAACCTACAAGTGATTGGAGTACCAGAACAGGGCGGGAGGGGGGGCGGCGGGAGGGATTAACAGAAAACATAAAGAGAATTGTTGAAGATTTGTTGGCAGAAAACTTCCTAGATAGCATGAAAGATAAGAAGATACTTATCCAAGATGCACACTGAACTCCACACAATGTATATTCCAAAAGAAAGTCACCAAGAGGTAATATAACAAAACTTCCCAAATCAAAGATAAAGAGGGAATTTTAAGAGCGGCTAGGGATAAACGAAAAGTCACCCACAAAGGAGAGTCAATAAGACTAAGCCTCGCCTACTCAGCAGAAACCATGCAGTCAAGAAGACAATGGGATGACATATATACTGCCATGAAGGAAAAAAAAATTGCCAGCCAAGAATTATATATCCAGCAAAAATGTCTCTCAGATATGATGGTGAGAATAAGACATTTCCAGATAAACAGAAGTTTAGGGAATTTGCAAAAACCAAACCAAAATTATAAGGAATCTTAAAGGGAGTCCTTTGTTTAGAAAATCAGTAACACCAGATAACAACCCAAGACTAGAACACAGGCCTGAGCAATCAGATATCAAAACAGATAGGGAAATCATAAAAATAATTTAAAGCTAAAACACTCAAAATAGGGAAACATTATGTACAATATGACAACATTAAAACAAAAAAGAGGGACAAAAAATGTAGTCATAGATCTTTTATATGGAGGGAAGTCAAGGCAATATAAAGAAATAAAAGATTCGTTTAAACTTAGAAAAATAAGAGTAAATATTAAGGTAACCACAAAGGAAATTAATAATCCTACAACCAAAATAAAAAACAAGAAACACATAAAGACTCAGCAAATACAAAAGCAACAACAATGAAATAGAGGAAAAGAAAATACATAAAGAAAAATGACACAGCAGAGAAAATTGAGTGGCACAAAGAAACTATCAGCAACACACACACAAAAAAAGACATCAAAACGGCAGCACTAAACTCATAACTATCAATAAAAACATTGAATATAAATAGACTAAGTGAACGAATAAAGAGGCAAAGAGTGGCAGAATGGACTTAAAAACCACGATCCATCTATACGCTGCCTACAAGAGACACACCTTAGACTTAAAGACACAAACAAACTAAAACTCAAAGGATGGAAAAAAATATACCAAGCAAACAACAATCAAAAAAGAGACTAGTGGCAATACTAATTTTTGACAAAATAGAATTTAAAGTTAAATCCACTACAAAGAATAAGGAATAACACTATGTAATGATTAAAGGGACAATGCACCATGAAGATATTACCATATTAAATATTTATGCACCCAACAACAGGGCTTTGAGATTCATAAAACAAACTCTAACAGTGTTGGAAAGTGAGATAGACAGCTTCACAATAGTAGTAGGAGACTTCAACACAACACTTTTTGTGAAAGACAGAACATCCATAAAGAAGCTTGGTAAAGACACGGAAGATCTAAATGCCACAATCAACCAGCTTGATCTCAAAGACATATACAGAACATTCCACCGAACGGCAGACAAGTATACTTTCTTTCCAAATGCTCAGGGAACATACTCTAGAATACACCACATTTTATGACATAATGCAAGCCTTAACAGAATCTAAAACATCCAGATATTGCAAAGCATCTTCTCTGATCATAAAGCCATAAAAGTAGAAATCAGTAACAGAAAAAGCAGGGAAAAGAAATCAAGCACTTGGAAACTGAACTGACTGGATTATAGAGGACACCAAGGACGGAATAAAGAAATTCATTGAATCAAATGAGAATGAAAACACTTCCTGTCTGAATCTTTGGAACAAAGCTAAAGCAGTCCTCAGAGGCCAATTTATAGCAAGAGAAGCACACATCCAAAAATAAGAAAGGGCCAAAATCAAAGAACTATCCCTACAACTTGAACAAACAGAAAGAAAGCAACAAAAGAAACACTCAGGCACCAAAAGAAAGCAAATAAAAAAATTAGAGCAGAAAAAAATGAAATAGAAAACAGGAAAACGATTGAAAGAGTTAACAAGACTAAAAGCTGGTCTTTGAAAAGGTTAACAAAATCAATAAACCATTGACCAGACTGACAGAAGAAAAACAAGAGCCAAAGCAAATAACCCAAATGAGAAATGATATGGACAATGTCTTAGTTATTCAGTACTGCTATAACAGAAATACCACAAGTGGATGGCTTTAACAAAGACAAGTTTATTTTCTCACAGTAAAATTAGCTAAAAGTCCAAATTCAGGTGTCAGCTCCAGGGGAAGACTTTCTCTCTCTGTCAGCCTTCTTATCAATCTTCCTCCAGACTAGGAGCTTTTCTGCACAGGAACCCTGGGTCCAAAGGACACACTCTGCTCATGGCACTGCTTTCTTGGTGTTATGAGGTCCTTAGGCAAACTGATACCCACATTTTTGGGGGGGACATAATTCAATCCATGACAGGCAATTTAACACCAGAAACAACTGAAACTAAAAGAATCATATCAGATTACTATGAAAACTTGTACTCTAACAATACAAAAACCTAGAAGAAATGGACAAACTTCTAGAAACACACTACCTACATAAATTAACACAAACAGAGGTAGAAATATTAAGTAAACATATAACAAAAGAAGAGATGGAAATGGGTAATTAAAAAACTCCCCCCCAAAAAAGTCCTGGCCATGATGGTTTCACTGAAGAATTCTACCAAACTTTCAGAGAAGAGTTGACACCAATACTACTAAAGGTATCTCCAAACATAGAAAAGGATGAAATACTCACAACTCATTCTATAAAGCCACCATAACCCTGAAAACAAAACCAGGTAAAGATACACACACAAAAAAAAAACCAAATTACAGACCTATATCCCTCATGAACTTCCGTACAAAAACCCTCATTCAGGCGGCTAACAGATATATGAGGAAATGCTCACGATCATTAGCCATTAGAGAAATGCAAATCAAAACTACAATGAGATACCATCTCACCCCAACAAGGCTGGCATTAATCCAAAAACACAAAATAATAAATGTTGGAGAGGCTGTGGAGAGATTGGAACACTTATACATGCTGATGGGAATGTAAAAGAGTACAACTTAGAAAATGAATTTGGCACTTCCTAAAAAGCTAGAAATAGAACTACCACATGATTCAGCAATTCCACACCTTGAAATATATCCTAGAGAAATAAGAGCCTTCACACAAACGGATATATGCACACCCATGTTCATTGCAGCAGAGTTTACAATAGCAAAAAGATGGAAGCAACCAAGGTGCCCATCAACAGATGAATGGATAAATAAATTACAGTATATTCAGACAATGGAATACTATGCATCAACAAAGAACAATGATGAATCCGTGAAACATTTCATAACATGGAGGAATCTGGAAGGCATTACACTAAGTGAAATTAGTCAGTTGCAAAAGGACAAATATTATATGAGACCGCTATTATAAAAACTGAAGAAAAAGCTTAAACACAGAAGAAAATATTATTTCATGGTTAAGAGGGTGGGGAGGGAGGGAGAAGGGTATTCACTAATTAAATAGTAGACAAGAACTATTTTAGGTGAAGGGGAAGACAGCGCACAATACAGGAGAGGTCAGCACAACTGGACTAAACCAAAAACAAAGAAGCTTCCTGAATGCAACCAAACACTTCAAAGGCTAGAGTAGCAGGGACAGGGATTTTTGGGACCATGGTTTTAGGGGACATCTAGGTCAATTTTCATAGCAAAATGTATTAAGAAAACGTTCTGCATCCCACTTTTGTGAACAGTGTCTGGGGTCTTAAATGCCAGCAAGTGACCTTCTGAGATGCATCAATTGGTCTCAACCCACCTGAAGCAAAGGAGAATGAAGAGCACCAGAGACAGAAGGTAAAGATGAGCCCAACAGACAGAAAGGGCCACATAAAACAAAGACTCCATCAGTGTGAGACCAGAAGAACTAGATGGTGCCCAGTTACCACCGATACCTGCCCTGACAGAGAACACAACAGAGAATCCATGACGGAGCAAGAAAGCAGTTGGATGCAGACCTCAAATCCTCATAAAAAGACCAGACTTAATAGTCTGACTGACACTAGAGGGACCCCAGAGGTCATGGTCCCCAGACCCTTTGTAGTCCAAGACTGGAACCATTCCCAAAGCCAACTCTTCAGACAGGGATTGGATTGGATGATAAGACAGAAAATGATAAGCTTTTTGGCTTAAGTAGACACATGAGACTATGTGAGCAATTCCTGTCTGGAGGTGAAATGAGAAGGCATGGGGGCTAGGAGCTGGTTGAATGTACACAGGGAATACAGGTGGAGTGGAAGAGTGTGCTATCGCATTACAGAGAGAGCATGTAGGAATACATACCAAGGTGTATAAGTTTTTCTATGAGAAACTTACTTGATTTGTAAACTTTCAATTAAAGCACACACAAAAAAAAAGCCCTCGCCCTGATGGCTGCCCTGGAGAATTCTACCAAACTTTCAGAGAAGAGACAACACCACTACTACTGAAGGTATTTCAGAGCATAGGAAAGGATGGAATACTCTCAGACTCATACTATGAAGTCAGCATAGCCCTGATACCAAAATCAGGTAAAGGCACCACAAAAAAAGAAAATTACAGACCTATATCCCTCATGGACTTAAATGCAAAAATCCTCAAAAAAATTCTAGCCAGAAGAATTCAACAACATATCAAACAAATAATTCACCCTGACCAAGTGGGGTTCATATCAGGTATGCAGGGATCTTTCAACATTATAAAAACCATCAGTGTAATTCAACACATAAATAAAACAAAAAAGACAAGAACCACCTGATCTTATCAATTAATCCAGAAAACGCATTTGACAACATCCAACATACATTCATGATAAAAACTCTCATCAAAACAGGAATAAATGGGAAATCCCTCAACAAAATAAAGGGCATTTATATAAAGCCAACAGCCAATATCATCCTAAATGGAGAAAGTCAATTTCTCTTGAGAACAGGAACCAGACAAGGATGCCCTTTATCACCACTCTTATTCAACATTGTGCTGGAGGTACTAGCCAGAACAATTAGACTAGTAAAAGAAATAAGGGGCACTCAAATTGGTAAGGAAGAAGTAAAGCTATCTCTATTAGCAGACGATATGATCTTATACACAGAAACCCTAAATAATCCACAAGAAAACTACCGAAACTAATAGAAGAGTTCAGCAAAGTATTAGGATACAAGACAAACATGCAAAAATCAGTTGGATTCCACTACCAAACTCATTCTATGAAGCTACCATATCTCTGATATCAAAACCAGGTAAAGACACAACAAGAAAATTATAGACCTATATCCCTCATGAACATAGATGCAAAAATCCTCAACAAAATTCTAGTCAATACAATTCAACAACATATCAAAAAAAATAATTCACCATGACCAAGTGGGATTCATATCAGGTATGCAGGGATGGTTCAACATTAGAAAAACAATTAATGTAATCCACCACATAAATAAAACAAAAGACAAGAATCACATGATTTTATCAATTGTGCAGAAAAGGCATTTGAAAAAGTCCAACACCCATTCATGATAAAAACTGTCAGCAAAATAGGAATAGAAGGAAAATTCCTCAACATAATAAAGGGCATTTATACAAAGCCAACAGCCAACATCACCCTAAACGGAGAGAGCCTGAAAGCATTCCCATTGAGATCGGGAATCAGACAAGGATGCCCTTTATCACCACTCTTATTCAACATTGTGTTGGAGGTCCTAGCCAGAGCAATTAGGCTAGATAAAGAAATAAAGGGCATCCAGATTGGCAAGGAAGAAGTCAAAGTATCTCTATTTGCAGATGACATAATCTTATACACAGAAAACCCTAAGGAATCCTCAGGAAAACTACTGAAACTAGTACAAGAGTTCAGCAGAGTATCGGGATACAAGATAAACGTACAAAAATCAGTTGGATTCCTCTACTCCAACAAAAAGAACATCGAAGAGAAAATCACCAAATCAATGCCATTTACATTAGCCCCCCAGAAGATAAAATACTTCGGAATAAATCTTACCAGAGATGTAAAAGACGTATACAAAGAAAACTACGGTATACTTCTGCAAGAAACCAAAAGAGACTTACAAAAGTGGAAAAATATACTTTGCTCATGGATAGAAAGACTTAACATTATAGAAATGTCTATTCTACCAAAAGCAATCTATACGTTTAATGCAATTCCGATCCAAGTCCCAATGACATTTTTTAATGACATGGAGAAACAAATCACCGACTTCATATGGAAGGGAAAGAGGCCCTGGATAAATAAGGCATTACTGAAAAAGGAGAACAAAGTGGGAGGCCTTACTTTACCTGATTGTAGAACCTATTATACTGCCACAGTAGTCAAAACAGCCTGGTACTGGTACAACAACAGATACATAGATCAATGGAACAGAATTGAGAATCCAGACATAAATCCATCCACATATGAGCAGCTGATATTTGACAAAGGCCCCAAAACAGTTAAATGGAGAAAAGACAGTCTTTTTAACAAATGGTGTTGGCATAACCGGATATCCATTTGCAAAAAAATGAAACAAGACCCATACCTCACTCCATGCACAAAAACAAGCTCAAAATGGATCAAAGACCTAAATACAAAATCTAAAACGATAAAGATCTTGGAAGAAAAAATAGGGACAATGTTAGGAGCCCTAATACACGGCATAAACAGTATACAAAACACAAAGAAACTAGAAGAGAAACTAGATAACTGGGAGCTCCTAAAAATCAAACACCTATGCTCATCCAAAGACTTCACCAAAAGAGTAAAAAGACTACCTACAGACTGGGAAAATGTTTTTAGCTATGACATTTCTGATCAGCGCCTGATCTCTAAAATCTACATGATACTGCAAAAACTCAACTACGAAAAGACAAATAACCTAATTAAGAAATGGGCAAAAGATGTGAATAGACACTTCACTAAAGAAGACATTCAGGTAGCTAACAGATATATGAGGAAATGTTCACGATCATTAGCCATTAGAGAAATGCAGATGAAAACTACAATGAGATTTCATCTCACTCCAACAAGGCTGGCATTAACACAAAAACCACAAAATAATAAATGTTGGAGAGGCTGTGGAGAGATTGGAAGACTTCTACACTGCTGTTGGGAATGTAAAATGGTACAATCACTTTGGAAATCGATTTGGCGCTTCCTTAAAAAACTAGAAATACAAGTAACATACGATCCAGCAATCCCACTGCTAGGAATATATCCTAGAGAAATAAGAGCCTTTACACAAACAGATACATGCACACCCATGTTTATTGCAGCACTGTTTGCAATAGCAAAAAGATGGAAGCAACCACAGTGCCTATCATCAGATGAATGGATAAATTATGGTATATTCACACAATGGAATACTATGCATTGATAAAGAACAGTGAGGAATCTGTGAAACATTTCATAACATGGAGGAACCTGGAAGGCATTATGCTGAGTGAAATTAGTCAGTTGCAAAAGGACAAATATTGTATAAGGCCACTATTATAAGAACTTGAGAAATAGTTTAAACTGAGAAGAAAACATTCTTTTGTGGTTACGAGGTGGGGAGGGAGGGAGGGTGGGAGACGGTTATTCACTAATTAGATAGTAGATAAGAACTACTTTAGGTGAAGGGAAAGACAACACAGAAACAGGGGAAGTCAGCACAACTGGACTAAACCAAAAGCAAAAAAATTTCCTGAGTAAACTGAATGTTTCAAAGGCCAGTGTAGCAGGGGCAGGAGTTTGGAGACCATGGTTTCAGGAGACATCTAAGTCAATTGGCATAATAAAATCTATTAAAAAAACATTGTGCATCCCGCTGTGAAGAGTGGCGTCTGGGGTCTTAAACAATAGCAAGCAGCCATCTAAGATGCATCAATTGGTCTCAACCCACCTGGATCAAAGGAGAATGAAGAATGCCAAGGACACAAGGCAGTTATGAGCCCAAGAAACAAGAAGGGCCACATGAACCAGAAACTATATCATCCTGAGACCAGAAGAGCTAGATGGTACCCAGCTACAACCGATGACTGCCCTGACAGGGAACAGAACAGAGAACCCCTGAGGGAGCAGGAGAACAGTGGGATGCAGACCCCAAATTCTCATAAAAAGACCAGACTTAATGGTCTGACTGAGACTGGAAGGACCCCGGTGGTCATGGCCCCCAGACCCTCTGTTGGCCCAGGACAGGAACCATTCCCAAAGCCAACTCTTCAGACATAGATTGGACTGGACAATGGGTTGGAGAGGGATGCTGGTGAGGAGTGAGCTTCTTGGATCAGGTGGACACTTGAGATTATGTTGGCATCTCCTGCCTGGATGGGAGATAAGAGAGTTGAGGGAGTTTGAAGCTGCAGAAATGGACACGAAAAGACAGAGTGGAGGGAGAAAGTGGGCTGTCTCATTGGGAGTGTGTAGCAAGGTGTATATATGTTTTTGTGTGAGACTGACTTGATTTGTAAACTTTCATTTAAGCACAATAAAAATTATATATAAAAAATCAGTTGGATTCCTCTACACCAACAAAAAGAGCATTGAAGAGGAAGTCACCAAATGAATACCATTTACAGTAGCCCCTGAGAAGATAAAATACTTAGGAATCAAGCTAACTAAAGACGTAAAAGACCTATACAAAGAAAACTAAAAGACACTACTGCAAGAAACCAAAAGAGACTTACATAACTGCAAAAACACACCTTTCTCATAGATATGAACGCTCAATACTTTGAAAATGTCTGTCCTACCCAAAGCAATCTATAGATACAACACGATCTCGATCCAAATTCCAATGGCATTTTCTATTGAGAAGGAGAAACAAATCACCAACTTCATATGGAAAAGGAAGAGGCCCTGGATAAGTAAAGCGTTACTGAAGAAAAAGACCAAAGTGAGAGGCCTCACACTACCTGATTTTAAAACCTATTATACCGTCATTGTAGTCAAGACAGCCTGGTACTGGTACAAGAATAGATACATAGACCAATGGAACAGAATTGAGAACCCAGAAGGAAATTCATCCACTTATGAGCAGTAGATATTTGACAAAGGCCCAAAGCCCATTAATTGGGGAAGAGACTGTCTCTTTAACAAATGGTGCTGGCATACCTGGATATTCATCTGCAAAAAAATAAACAAGACCCATACCTCACAACATGCACAAAAACTAACTCAAAATGGATCAAAGACCTCAATAAAAATCTAAAATGATAAAGATCATGGAAGAAAAAAGAGGTACAATGTTAGGAGCCCTAATACATGACATAAACAGTATACAAAACATTACTAGCAACACATAAACACCAGAAGAGAAACTAGGTAACTGGGAGCTCCTAAAAAATCAAACACTTATGTCCAAAGACTTCACCAAAAGAGTAAAAAGACAACCTACAGATGGGGAAAAAAAAAACTGGCTATGAAAAATCCAATCAGCATCTAATCCCTAAAATCTACAAGATACTATAAAACCTCAACAACAAAAAGATAAATAACCCAATTAAAAAATGGGCAAAGGATATGAACAGACACTTCACCAAAGAACACATGCAGGTGGCTACCAGATACATGAGGAAATGCTTACCATCACTAGGCATTAGAGAAATGCAAATCAAAACTACAATGAGATACCATCTCACCCAAACTAGGCTAGCATTAATCCCCAAAACACAAAATAATAAATGTTGGAGAGGTTGTGGAGTGACTGGAACACTTATACACTGCTGATATCCTGACGGAGAACACAACAGAGAGCTCCTGATGAAACAGGAGAAAAGTAGAGTGCAGAACTCAAATTCTAGCAAAAAGACCAGACTTAATGGTTTGACACTTGAGGGATCCCCGAAGACATGGCCCCTGGACTCTCTGTTAGCCCAAAACTAAAATCATTCCTGAAGCCTACTCTTCAAACAAAGATTAGACTGGACTATAAGACATAAAATGATACTGGTGAGGAGCATTCTGTTTAGCTCAGGTAGAAACAAGAGACTAACTGGGCAGCTCCTGTCCAGAGGTGAGATGAGAAGGCAGAGGGAGACAGGAGCTGGTTGAATGGACACAGAAATACAGGGTGGAGAGGAGGAGTGTGCTGTCACATTATAGGGAGAGCAACTAGGGTCACATAACAATGTGTGTATAAGTTTTTGTATGAGAAACTGACTTGAATTGTAAACTTTCACTTAAAGCACAATAAAAAAAAAAAGATAAAGGAAAGTGAGTTTGCTTGGGGGTTTGGCCTGCATCCAATATAGGTGGACTTTCCAAAAAGGTTCACTGGCTTTTGCTTGCTCTGGATCCTGCAGCTGGCTCTTGTCCACCTGACCTCTGGCTTTTGGGGCTTGAGCTAGCAGCTTACCTGTCATCTTACCTACTGATCTTGGGATTCATCAGCCTCCATATCCTGTAAGCCAGAGACCTCCTATCTGACCTTCCAATCTTGGATTTGCCAGTATCTTCAGCTACCTGAATCAGGAGAAACCTCTACTGCAATTCACAAACTTGGGACTTTCCAGCCTCTACAACCAGGTGAGCCATTTCCTTTATATAAATCTCTCTAAATATCTATTTATACGCTGCACTGGTTTTGCTTCTCTAGAGAACCTAGCCTAAGACAATTGCTGTCAGTTAATTCCAACTTTGGTGACCCCATGTATTACAGAGTAGAACAGCAGAACTGCTCCATAGGGTTTTCTTGGTTGTAATCTTTATGGAATTAATTATGCCACCAGGCCTTTCTTCAGCAGCACTACTGGGTTGGTTTGAATTGCCAACCTTCAGGTTAATAGTAGTGTGCGAATCGTTTTTGCCACCCACGAACCTTTGATACTAAAACAAGACTCAATAAATTTAGTAAGATTAAAACACACAGTACATTCTCTTACAATAGAAAATTGACATAGAAATCTAGAACAGAAAGCTATCCCCAATATTTAGACATCAAACAACTCACTTCAAATAAATATGTCAAAGAAGAAACCACAAAAAGAATTAGAAAATATCTTGAACATGAAATCACCAAAATATCAAGATTTGTAAGATGCAGGTAAAGCAGCGCTTAGAGAGAAATTTATTGATTTAAATACTTATATTAGAAAGAAGAAAAATTTTAAAATAAGTGAGGTAAACTTTTAACAGAAGTAACTAGAAACAAGATGGCAAATTAAACACATTAGTAAAATGAAAGAAATAATAGGTATACAATTAAAAAAACATAAAATAGAAAACAAACAATGGAGGAAAAACTAATTATAACAACAGTTGTTTCTTTGAAAAGTCAAAAAAAATCGATAAATATCTAGCTAGCCTAATCAAGAAAAAAAAGGAAGACATGGATTACCAAGAATGGAAGAGGGAATATCACTAAAGATCCTACAGATGTTAAAAAGATAATAAAGGACACTTTTAACAAGTGGTGAAAATACAACCTACCTTCAAGAAAAACCCACAAATTACAACCAATCAAAACTACAAGATGAAATAGAAAGATCCAATTAGCCCAATATTCATTTAAAATAAATTGATTTCACTTTCAAAAAATTTTCCAGAAAAGAAACTCCAGGGCCTGATGATTTCAACGGTGAATTCTGTTCGATATTTATGGAAGAAATAATACTAAGCATACAGATATTTTTCAGAAAACAGAGGGAAGAGAACACTTCCCTATTCATTTTATGAGGCTGGCATTACCCTGATACCAAAATCAGACACAGGCATTACAAATGTAAAAACTACCAACTAATATCCCTCATGTATATAAATGCAAAAACCCTTAGCAAATTATAGCAAATAAAATCCAACAATATGTAAGAAGGATAACATGGGACTTACCCCATAATTGCAAATATCTTAATCATTCCAAAGCAAGTAATAGGATTTATGACATTAATAGAATAAATGAGGAAAATCATACAGTTATCTCCAAGTATAATGAAAAACCACTTGATAAATTTCAAGGCAACATTCATGATGGAAACTCTCAGGAAAATAAAAGTAGGAGAAAACGTCCCCAGCCTCATAAAGAGCTTCCATGTGGAACCTATATCTAACGTCATTATTAATGGTGAAACAGCGAATGCTTTCCCCCTGAATTTAGGAGGAAGTCATAGATGCCCACATTCGCCATTTCTTTTCAGCATAATACTACTGATCCTTTACAATGCACTAAGGGGCAAGAAAAGAAATAAAAGAAAAATAGAGATTGAAAAGGAAGAAATATTCACAGATGACCGGGTCATATTGGTAGAAAAGTCTTAGGACTCTATAAGAAAAACTCCTGGAACTAATTGATGATTATAATAAGGTCACAGGATACAGTGTCAGCACACAAAAATCAATTGTATTTCTGAACACTAGCAAGAAACAATTGAAATTAAGAAGAAAAATACCACTTGTAGTAGCATCATAAAACATGACGTTTTTAAGGATAAATTTAACAAAATGTTTGCAATAACTTTACCTTGGGAAACCACAAAATACTGCTGAGAGGAATTAAGAAGTGTCTACATAAAAAGAGTAAAAAAAGAGAGTTATACTTTATTCAGAGATTGTAAGACTCACTACTATTAATATGTCAATTCTCCCTCAGATTGAACCATTGACTCAGCAAAATTTATAGGATGATTCTAAAATTTATATGGAAAAGCAAAGGATCCCAGAATGGTCTAAACATTTTGAAATGGAAAAACAAATTTAGAGCATTTATACTACCTGATTTCACAATTTTTAACTATATCAATATCAATAGTATTAGTGTGATATTATCATAAGATTTGACATTTGAATCAATGGAACAGAATAGAGGTCCAGAAATAGACACATTAATGTAAAATCAATTGACTTTTGACAAAGATCCTAAGGAAATAATAGTCTTTTCACTAAGTAGTATTCAAACAACTGGATAGTCATATGGGACAAAATAAATTTCAACCTTTACCTCCCACCATAAAAAAATTAACTTGGAAGAGATCATAGGTCTAAATGTAAAAACTAAAATTATAAAATTTCTAGAAGAAAATATGAGAAACTCTTTGCCATCTTGGACTAGGCAAAGAGTTCTTCAGTCACAAAAGCAGAAATAATAAAACAATTGATACATAAGTCTTTATCAAAACTCCTGCTTTTCCAAAGACAATGTTAAGAAAATAAAAACAAAGCCAAAAAGTAGAAGAAGATATTTGGAATACTGCGTATACATTTGGTAAAGGATTTGTGTGTAAAATATACAGCAAAACCTGTGTAAGGTGGAAACCTGTCGGGGAAGGAAAACGTGAATATTTTCCACTAATAGAGAGTGGTAGAAAAGTAAGATTGCACCCTATCAAGTCATTAAAAAAAAAAAAAAAGTCATTAGGGAAACAAAAATACAGTGAAATCTGTGAGAGCTGGAACTCGACCAGACCGCCTTGTTTTTCCAGGTCTCACAAGTTTGAGAGGGTGCAGTCTTACCACTTTTCTGTCACTCATTTTATTTGAGTTTTCCTTCTCTGATAGGTTTCTGCCTTTCACAGATTCTGGCTTTTGCAGGTTTTACCGTATAAATTACACAAACATATCATTTGCCCTCAAATGTCTCAAGTTAGAAAGGCTGTAGTTGAGGGGATAGAACAAACAGAGTTTCATGCATCGCTGGTAGAAATGTGAAAAGATAAAACCCCTTTGGGAAACAGTTTGACAGATTTGTATAAAGTTAAATACACGCTTACGGAGCCCAGGTGGCACAAGGGTTAAGAGTCTGACTGCTAGCCAAAAGGTTGGCAGTTTGTACCCGTCCAGCGGCTCTGGGGCAGAGAGATCTGGCAATCTAGTCCCGTAAAGATTACAGCCTAGAAAACCTTATAAGGCAGTTCTACTCTGTCCTATAGGGTCACTACGAATAAAAATCGATTCAATGGCACATGACAATTGATATTGCTACACCAACTTTCTTTTGATTAGACTTTTTTTGATAAATGTTTTCCATCTCTTAACTTTCAACTTTTCTGTATTTACTTTATACCATAGGGATGTCTCTTGATAATAGCTTATAGATGGTTTAGTCTTTGCTTTTGTTGCCATACTAAGTCAGTCTCTTTCCTCCCCCCTGTATGTGTGTGTGTGTGTGTGAGCAAGGACTTTTTTATAGTATTTGCATTTATTGTGATTATTGATATATTTAAATCTATTTTAAAATGTCCATGCTTTTTGCTGGCATGAGGTCTTTAACGTCCATTTTTAAATATCGATCTCAGTAATGGAACCGGTAGCACAGGGATTAAGAGCCAGTGGTCAGCAGTTCGAATCCACCAGCTGCTCCTTGGAAACCCTATGAGGCAATTCTTGTCTGTCCTTTAGAGTTGCTATGAGTCCAAATCGGCTCAATGGCAAGGGATTTGGGTTTTTTTTTGTTTTGTTTTAAATCTCTTGAGGAGTCTTTCCAAGCATATTATCTATCAGAAGAGAGGGGAAGAGGAACTAGTTGATGTCTGTTTTCCTCATTGAAAATAATTTATCAATGCCCTAGTAAAGAATGTGAGAATTTTGGAGTTGGAAGGAATCTTAAAGACGTTGCCTAATCCATTCTACATGTAAGAAAGTTGAAGACTGGTAAATCTAGATATATTGTTCAAGGTCACAAAGTGAGTTAGTAATTATGTTAAAACTGACTTGAAGTCTCCCAACTCTTTCTGTAGTGTTCTTTCCTTGCAGTCCTCTCAGATTTATGTTGTACAGGCTGTTGAATATCATTTCTGCAATGCAATAGTAGCACATGTCTTCCTGAATGAGCTTGTAAATTGAATCAATCCTGGATATGCATATTAAGTTAAGAAGCATGCAGAGCAGATGGTAAAATGCAAATGAATTAAGAGCTCCAAGGTTATCCAGACTTGAATAGATTCAAAGAAGTGATAGTCTGTTTTCAGTCTCATCAGTTCCTTTGAAAATGATAGGCTCAACCATAACGGGGGATATGAAATATTTTCCAACTTGTATCTGCCCTTTGTAAAAATATTTTTCGATATTAAACTAATTATTTCTCTTTTCTATACACCTTGTAGCATTATTTTACAACTTTTGCCATCCAATTGAATAGCTGATTCTTTTTTTTTCACTTATTTCCCCTTCAAAGGTATTAGCATGCTTTTCTAAGCCATATTTTGTTTTCTTTGTTACTTTTCTAGATACCTAAATTTTTAAAATATTGTTTCCAGGTAATTCCATGTGGCAAATGATTTTAGAGAGTAATTACTCTGTATTTCAAAATCCAGAAGAGTTGAGGTAAATTAGAAAATGGTCTCACAGTGTCGACGGCAGTGGGTTTTTTTTAGTCTCACAGTATTGAAAATGGGAAAAGTGGCAGTCGCCTTCGGGAGAGCTTCTTATCCTTTTTCTGTTTGAGAAAGAAAAAGGAAACACTAAAATCTAATTTCACATTGTGCTTCAATTACTGGTTTAGCACTCCTTTCTTAAAATCTATATTGCCAAACCCTGTGGCTCAGCAGCTCTTTCAAAACCAGCCTGTGAGATTTCCATCTAGGGCTGCGTTCTGAGCATATTCTTTAGCAGATATGCCAATTAGGCATTTCTATGACAGCAGCCAATGTCATGTGACCTTTCTTGAATTTCTGTCACATCTTGTGTCTATGAAAATAAACTGTGTCTTTGGGAATTTGCAAAGGTAATGAAGGCATGTGCCCAGGAGCACACCAGAGGGAGGTGGAGCACAGAGAAAATCAAAGCCAAGTTCCGAAGAGGGTATTTGGTTTCTAATGATGGCCATTGTTCCCTCCGGTGGGTAGGTCCTAAGAGCCAGCACCAAAACACAAACCTCATGAATTTTAATACTGAGAAAAATCTTATTTTTGACTAAGCTCATGTGCACCACCAATAAATTCTGAGAAAAAAATAGGTTTGAAATTTGGCACATTTTATTTTAGATGCAGACATATTTAAAACTGAGAAAGGGCAGAATTTAGCTGTCCACAGTCTCTCGAGCACACACCGTATTGGGCTGGCCTCATGCCACCTCCAAGTTCAGTCCCTCACCTGCTTTGGAGGGAGGGTTCACGCAAAGGTTGTTTTATCCTGACTACATCTGATAGTGCCTTCCACTTTTATTCTTCTGTCTCTGTTGTTCTTTCCATCCCCATGGTCAGTACTGCATTTCTCTATTTATCCTCAGCTTCCCTGGAACTTCTTCTAGGTTGGTGAAATCATCTCCGTCTGCCAGAGGTTGTCCCAGTTTTAGCACAGAAAGTCCTGCATCCTGGAACCAATCCTTGTCCTTTCCGTGCTACTCCATAGCTTTACACCTTTCTCCAAGCCCAATCAAAGTACAAACTCTGCTTTACCATCATCCTCTCAACAGGTTCCTTCATCTAGTAAACTTCTACTCATTCCTTCCAAGCACACGTACACACACACACACACACACACACACACAGTTGAGAAACATTGAGAATGGGCCAAGGCTTTACTTCATAGAGGTTTGGCCTCAATGCTACTTTCCTCTTTGCTCCTTCAACCTTAGCTAGAAGGTCACTTGCAAGATTGACCTTATTCTGCTTTGCATTCTAGTTCATTATTCAGATGCCTTTCTCTAGAGTTAGATTTTTAAATGTGTTGAGAGCAGGTGCCACGTGTCTTCCATTTTGGTGTTCCCAGGTCTGCACTGTGGCTAGTAGATGTTACTCTCCCTTTGGCTCATCTCCCCATGCTTTGCACGCTCTCTGATAATCTCTAGCAAATTCAACTACATTAAAAAATCTCCAGGTAAGGAAAAATTCACACATTCTCTTTATGGTACATATGTTTTAATTTTCCATACAAAAGTATTGTAAAAGAGAAAAGAAGGTTACAGATCTATATGTTTTAAATACCAAACCTCATTTCCATTGAGTTGATTCCAACTCATAGCGACACTCTAGGATGGAGCAGAACTGCCCCATAGAGTTTCCAAGGCTGTGATCTTTATGGAAGTCGACTGTCACATCTTTCTTCTGCAGATCGGCTAATCGGTTCAAACCACCGACCTTTCTGTTAGCAGCCAGGGCTCCTTACATTTTAAATAGGATATCATTTAAAGTCAAATAAAAGAAGGTACAAGAAAAATAAGAAGAAATAAAAAAGAAAAGGCAGAAAACATTTGTGAGGACTATTAAAGAAATTTAGGTTGTAAAACCTAGAGAAAAGAATATTAAAGCCTCATTTTTTACAGATTTTTATTAAAAGATTAGTCCATTATTACCCATGTTCTTAGAGATAAGACTTAGTTAGATTAGGGTATAGATGCAATAAAGAAGTACTTCTTGAATGCAGAGTGACTTACATCTGGTCCAGCCCCCAGTTAATGAAATAAGGTGATGGTAGGTGGATTCCTAGAGTTTGGGGAGAAATGAAGTAAGGCATTGTTCCAGTGGCTGGAATTTTTTTTTTTGGCTAGGGGTCTCAGAGCTAGATCAAGTGACCAGTATGATACAATAATATACTATAATCCCAGAAAGCAAGTTGCCTCTACCAATTCTACGAATAACAGGTTTAATTCTCCCAGGATAATGGCATTCCATAATGATTAAGCACACAGACTCAGGGGTCAGAAATCCCTGGGTTCAAATCCCAGGCTTCACCACTAGTTATGTGCATTTAAACAATTTATTTAACTTTAAATTGTCTTAGTCTTCTCATATGTAAGTAGGAGGGAATTTTTGTATGTACGTAAAAGAATTTTTGAACAATTCTTGGGATAATGCTTAGGAAATAGTAAATGTTATTATTATTTCCTAAATGTCAGAACTGATGGTATCAGACTCCAAGTTTATTTTTAAAATAATTATTGAAAATATCAAGATAAAACTTATTTAAAAATTGTCGGGGACTTCCAGGCAGCATGGGGCCACAGACAGAAGCACCACACCGTCCCTCCACAGCAACGACCTAAAAAACTAAGTAAAACAGAGACAAACGTCATTCTTGGAACCTGAAGTGTCAAAAGAAGAGATAAAGAACTCAGCCAAGCACCAAACGGGATAAGAAACTGACAGAGGACAGACAGTGGCGAGTGCTGAAGGTCCCGTCACCTAATACAGCACAGATCTGCCATCCTGGACTCCTGTCAGGGACCGGCAGGCAGGGAGCACGGGAAAGCAGCTTCTCAGGACTCCCAGTAGGAGACAGAGCACCCAGTAACCAGTGATACATGCTTTCCCACCCCCCATTCTCTCCCTGCTGCTCTACCTCCAAGCTTCCTGGCCAGTTGCAGTGGCTGGGCTGCCAGGGAAGTGCAGCATACATGCTGCTTTGATTCGCCCCACCCACATCGGAAATCTGTGGACAGGAAGTAAGAGAAAGCAGCTTCAGGAAGTTCCCAGCAGGAGACAGAGCACCTGGTAAGGAGAAATACACACTTTCCTAACTCTCCCTTCTCCCACCCCTCACCCCCTGCCGTCCTCTGCTTCCCGCCAGCTGCAGTCTCTTGTGCAGAAGGCAACTGCTTTGGCCTCAGACTACTTTGATTCACCGTACCCACACTGGCCAGGCCCCTGAGCTGGCGTTGGTTCTTTTTGTCTCTCTTGGTTTCTTTTGTGCCTCCTACCACCAACCCCTCCTTTCTCTGGAACACCTGGCTCCCTGTGCCATCTTTGCTTCTTCTTGAAAGGCTGTGAAGCCACGCTCAACTGGGGAACCACTCCCCCAGCCCTCAACACCACGCTGATGGGACCCCTGGGGCTTTTTCCCCCTTAATTTTTTTTTTTTTTTTTGCTTTGTTCCCCTTTGTTTTCTTTTTCTTTTCTGAGCTTGGGACCCTCTTCTAGCCGGGGTGCACTGCATGGCTTAGGAGCCACACTCCCAATCTGCACAGCCACATAGATGGGATCCCTGGAGGCGTTTCTTTTTTTTTCCTTCTTCTTCTTTCATTCTCTCTCTCTATTTTTCCCTTTCTCAGTTTTTTTCTCTCTACGCCTTACCTTCTTTTCCTGTCTCCTGAATAATTTGTACTGCATGACATCTATACCCCCTCTAGCCAGGCTCTACTGCACAGCCTGGTATCCACTTCCCAAGTCTTAGTAGCCCTACTGGTGGGATTCTGGGACTCCCGGGGAGCTTTTCTGTTCTTTTTTTGTATTCCAAATTTTTATCTAGTTATTTTTTTCTTCTTTTCCTTCTTTCTATTTTTTTTTCCTTTTCTCCATTTCTTGGTTTCTCATCTATCCACTCCAATGGCAAGCTTCCTTAGCACTCTTTTTTTTTCCTTTATTTCTTTGCTTGTTTGCTTTTGGTTCCTGTTTCTCCTTCCTCATCCTCCTCTTTTCCATACCCCTATTAGTTCCACACATCAAAACTTCCCCCCTTTCCTGCCTACCTGCACTGTGCACTGAGCGTCACACTCCCAAGCAGCATAGGCATGGCCTACTGGAACCTGCCCAGCACTGATTACTGGCCTGCCCTGTTGGCCCTAGTACATGCCACAAACAACACGCCCCAGCCCCTACCCTTCAGCTGGATCTGCCTTGTTGCACCATAGTTGATTGACTGGCCCTGCCCATTGGACAAGGAGGTGAAAAGCATACAACAAAGAACGCACAGCCTGCTTGCGCAGACATAACCAAATAAAACAAAAAAAGCAGGATGAAACAAACAAATCTACAATCAAGAAATGAAGAAAATAACTACTGAATGTTCCAAAGACAGCAGACATATAAAAAAAAAACAGGACAGGCTGTTCCAGTAGGCATCCAAAATAAACACCCAGGTGACATTCCAGTAGAAGAAAAAGCACTAGAACTACCTGATAGGGAATTCAAATCTCTAACATTCAAAGCAACCCAAGAGTTGAAGTGAAAACAAGGCAAAAATGAGGGAAAAAAAGTCAAATTTATGGGCAAGGCAGAAAAATTCATGGAAAATACAAAAAAAAATCAAAGAATTCAGGAAAATCATACAAGAACAAAATGCCAAAATTAATTTACAACTAGGAATTATTCAAAAACAATAATTAGAAATCCAAAAGATAAACAACAAGATTTCAGAAATTAATAAGCCTGTGGAGCAGGCTTGAAACGACGGAAGACAGAATCAGTAAAATTGAAGACAAACACTTGGATACAAATCTGTTTGAGGAAAAATCATAAAAAAGAGCAAAGAAAAATGAAGAAACCCTGCGAATTATATGGGATACAATCAAAAGCAAAAATTTGCCTGTGATCAAAGTTTCAGAACAGGGAGAGAAAATCTAAAACAGAGAAGATCACTGAGGAATTCCTGACAGAAAATTTCCGTAGTATCATGAATGATGAAAAGCTGACCATCCAAGAAGCTCAATGAACTCCATGGAGGATACACCTCAAAAGAAAAACACCAAGGCATATTATAAGCACAGTCGCTAAAATGAAAGACAAAGAAAAAATCCTGTGAGTAGCTCAAGAAAAACAAAGTCACATACAGAGGAGAAACAATAAGACTAAGCTCTGATTATTCTGCAGAAATCATGCGGGAAAGAAGGGAATGGGATGAAAGATATAAAACTTGAAAGAAAAAAATTTGCCAACCAAGAATAATATATCCTGCAAAACTTTCGTTCAAATATGATGGTGAAATTAAGACATTTCTAGATAAATAGAAATTAAGGGACTATGTAAAAACCAAGAGTTATTAAAGGGAGTCAGTCCTTCAGTCTAAGAACAAACAACATCAGACCGTAGCCTGAATCTAGGATGTAAGATTGTACCAGCCAGATACCAACCTAGGAAATAAACTCTTAAGGACTATCCAAAACCATAACAGTTGCAACAGAACCAGACAGGGAACCATTTATCGGTAAATGATAACAATGTCAGAACAATAAAAGAGGAAATAAACAGTATAAGTGTAGAACTTTCTAATGGAGATGAAGGCAAGACAACACCAAGTAATAATAGACTGGCTCAAACCCAGGAAGATAAGGGTAAATTTCAAGGTAACCACAAAGTTAACAAATCTACTCATCAAAATAAAGAAGAAAAACATAACATATCAATAAAAACAAAATCTACAAAAACAAAAGAAAAGAAATCCGCAAACAAAAGGAACTCAGCACCAGACAGGAAGAGGAACAAAGAAAATGTTAGCACCACAAAAAAAAAAAAAAAAGCACTACAAAATGACAGCAATAAACTCATGCCTGTCAATAAATGAACTGAATATAAATGGCCTGAGTGCACCCATAATGAGACACAGAGTGACAGAATGGATAAAAAAAAAAAAAATGGGATCCATCAGTATGCTGTCTACAAGAGACACACCTTAGAAACAAAGATGCAAATTTATTAAAAATCAAAGGATGGAAAAAATATATCAAGCAAATAACTACCAAAAAAGAGCAGCAGTGAGAATGCTAATCTCAGATAAGATAGACTTTAAAACAAAATCCACCATAAAAGACAAAGAAAGGCACTATACAATGATTAATGGGATGATCCATCATGAAGACTTAACCATAATAAACATCTACACACCCAATGACAGGGCTCCAAAATACATAAAACGAGCTCTAACAACACTGAAAACAGAAATTAACAGTTCCACAATAATAGTAGGAGACTTCAACACACCACTCTCAGTAAAGGACAGAACATCTAGAAAGAAACTCAGCAAAGATACAGAAGAGCTAAAGAACGCAATCAGCCAACTTGATCTCATAGACTTATATAGAACATTCCACCCAACAGCTGCAAAGTACACATTCTTTTCCAATGTACATGGAACATTCTCCAGAATAGACCATATCTTAGGCCACAGAGCAACCTTCAACAAAATCCAAAACATTGAGATAATACAAAGTATCTTTTCTGACCACAATGCCATAAAAATAGAAATTAACAACAGGAAGAGTAAGGAAAAAAAGTCAATTACATGGAAACTGAATAACACCCTGCCTAAAAACCACTGGGTAATAGAAGAAATTGGAGATGGAAGCAAAAAGTTCCTAGAACCAAACAAGAATGAAAACACATGATACCAAAACCTTTGGGACACAGCAAAGGCAGTCCTCAGAGGTCAATTTATAGCACTAGATGCACACATCCAAAAAAAAAAGAAAGGGACAAAATCAAAATATTAGTTACACAATTTGAACAAGTAGAAAGAGAACAGCAAAAGAGGCCCACAGTCACCAGAAGAAAGGAAATAATAAAGACCAGAGCAAAAATAAATGAAATAGAGAACAAAACCAAAAATTGGCTCTTTGAAAGGATCAACAAAATCTACAAACCACTGGCCAAACTGACAAAAGAAAAACAGGAAAAAATGCAAATAACCAAATAAGGAATGAAATGGGGAACATTACAACAGACCCAACTGAAAAAAAATGTATCATAAGAGAGGATTATGAAAAACTGTGCTCCAACAAATATGAAAACCTAGGGGAAATGGACAAATTTCTGGAAACACATGACCTACCCAAACTAACACAAAATGATATTAAAAATCTGAACACACCCAGAACAAAAGAAGAGATCGACAAGGTGATAAAAAAAAATTCCCAACAACAACAAAAAAAGGCCTGGCCCAGACAGCTTTACTGGAGAGTTCTACCAAACATACAGAGAAGAGCTAACACTGGTACTACTCAAACTATTTCAGAACATGAAAAAGGAAGTGATACTTCCAAATTCATTCTATGAAGGCAGCATAACCCTGATACCAAAACCAGGCAGAGACATCACAAAAAAATAAAATTACAGACCAATATCTCTCATGAATATAGATGCAAAAATTCTCAACAAAATTCTAGCTAATAGAATTTAGCATCATATAAAAAAAAATAATACACTACAACTGCATAGGATTTGTACAAGTTATGCAGGGGTGGTTCAATATTAGAAAATGAATCAATGTAACCCATCACGTAAATAAAAGGAAAGAAAAGAATCACATGATCATCTCATTTGATGCAGAAAAGGCATTTGACAAAGTCCAACATCTATTCCTGATAAAGACTTTCAATAAAATAGGTATAGAAGAGAAATTTCTCAACATAATAAAGGGCATCTATGGAAAACCAACGGCCAACATCTTTCTCAATGGAGAGAGGCTGAAAACATTCCCCTTGAGAACAGGAGCAAGACAAGGATGTCTTTTATCACCAGTCCTATTTAACGTTGTATTGGAAGTCTTAACTAGAGCAACAAGGCAAGAAACAGAAATAAAGGGCATCCATATTAGTAATGAAGAAGTTAACCTGTCCCTGTTTGTGGATGATATGATACTAAGAAAATCCAAAAGACTCCATGTGAAAGCTACTGAAACTATTAGAAAGATGCAGCAGAGTTGCAGCATACAAGATAAACATACTAAAATCAGTTGGATTCTTATACACCAATAAAGAGAACAATGACAAGTAAATCAGGAAAATAATACCATTTATAATAGCCCCTAAAAAATTAAAATACTTGGGAATGAATCTAACGAGGGACGTAAAAGAACTATACAAAGAAAACTACAAAATGCTACTGCAAGAAACCAAAACAGATCTACAGAAATGGAAAAACATACCATGCTCATGGATAGGTAGACTCAACATTGTGAAAATGACAATTCTATCCAAAGCAATTTGCAAAGACAATGCAATACCGATCCAAATACCAACAACATTCTTTAAAGAGATGGAGAAACTTATTATTAACTTTGTATGGAAAGGGTCAAAGCCCTGGATAAGTAAAGCACTATTGAAGAAGAAGAGTAAAGTAGGAGGGCTCGCACTACCTGATCTCAGAACCTACAATACAGCTACGGTAGTCAAACCAGCCTGGTATTGACCAATGGAACCGAATTGAGAACCCAGATGTTAAGTCCATACACCTATAGTCAACTGATCTTTGACAAGGGCCCAAAGTTGATCAAATGGAGAAAAGAGTCTTTTTAACAAACGGTGCTGGCAAAACTGGATGTCCATCTGCAAGAAAATGAAACAGGACTCATACCTCACACCATATACAAAAACTAACTCAAAGTGGATCAAAGACATAAATATGAAGCCAAAAAACCGTGAAGATCATAGAAGAAAAAATAGAATCAACACTAGAGTCCCTAATACATGGTATTAATAGAATACGAATCACAACCAACAACACACAAGCTCCAGAGGATAAGCTAGATAACCAGGATCTTCTAAAAATTAAACACTTATGCTCATCAAAAGACTTCTCCAAAAGAGTAAAAAGAGATCCTATGGACTGGTAAAATGTTTTTTGGCTATTACAAATCAGACAAAGATCTAATCTCTAAAATCTACACCTCTACAACAAAAAGACAAATAATCCAATTAAAAAAGGGGCAAAGGAAATGAACAGACACTTCACTAAAGAAGACATTGAAGCGGCCAACAGACACATTAAGAGATGTTCATGATCTCTAGCCATCAGAGAAATGCAAATCAAGACCACAATGAGATACCATCTCACCCTGGCAATACTGGCACAAATCAATAAAACAGAAAATAACAAATGTTGGAGATGCTGTAGGAAGATCGGAATTCTTATGCAGCGCTGGTGAGAATGCAAAATGATACAGCCATTTTGGAAGATGATATGGCAGTTCCTTAGAAAGCTATAAATAGGAATAGCATTTGATCTAGCAATCCCACTCCTAGGAATATATCCTAGAGAAATGAGAGTCATCACATGAATAGATATTTGTATACCCGTGTTCATTGCAGCATTGTTTACAATAGCAAAAAGATGGAAACAGCCTAGATGCCCGTGAACAGATGAATGGATAAACTGTGATACATATACACAATGTAGTATTACACAACGCTAAAGAGCAAGGATGAATCTGTGAAGGATCTCATAACGTGAATGCATCTGGAGAACATTATGCTGAGTGAAATAAGTCATTCACAAAAGGACAAATATTGTATGAGACCACTATTATGAAAACTCATGAAAAACTTTACATACAAAAAGAAACAATATTTGATGGTTATGAGGGAGGGGAGGGGTGGGGATGGAAAAAGACTTAATAGACAATAGATATAAGTGGCAACTTTGGTGAAGGGTAAGACAGTACACAATATTGGGGAAGGCAGAACAACATGTACAAACCAAGGCCGTGGTAGCTCCATAGACACATCCAAACTCCCTGAGGGACTGAATTGCTGGGCTGAGGGCTGTGGGGACCATGGTCTCTGGGAACATCTAGCTTAATTTAGCATAATAGAGTTCATAAAGAATATGCTATACATTCTACTTTGGTGAGTAGCATCTGGGGTCTTAAAAGCCTGTGAGGGTCCATCTAGGATACTCCACTGGTCTCACCCCTTCTGGGGCAAGGAAGAATGAAGAAAACTAAAGACACAAGGGAAAGATTAGTCCAAAGGACTAATGGACCACATCTACCACAGCCTCCACCAGACTGAGTCCAGCACAGCTAGATGGTACCTGGCTACCACCAGTGACGGCTCTGACAGAGATCACAATAGAGGGTCCCAGACAGAGCTGGAGAAAAATGTAGAACAAAATTCTAACTCAAAAAAAAAAGACACCAGACGTGCTGGCCTGACAGAGACTGGAGAAACCCTGAGAGTATGGCCCCCGGGCACCCTTTCAGCTCAGTAATGAGGCTGCTCCTGAGGTTCACCCTTGAGCCAAAGATTGAACAGGCCCATGGAACAAACAAGACTAAAGGGGCTCACCAGCCCTGAGGCAGAGACTGAAAGGTAGGAGGGAACAGGACAGCTGGTAATAGGGAACCCAGGGTTGTGAAGGGAGACTGTTGACATGCGGTGGGGTTGTGAACCAGTGTCATACAACAGTGTGTGTACTGTTTGTTCTGTAAACCCTCATCTAAAGTTCAATTGAAAAAAATATATTAAAAAAATTGTCTGTTGGGGAGATGGAGCCAACATGGTAGTATAGACAGAAGCAGCATGCCATCCCTCTGAAACTAAGACCTGAAAAACTAATTAAAACAGATACAAACATCAGTCCTGGAATCTAAGTTCTAAATGAAGGAATGAAGAACTCAATCAAGCACGAAACGGAATAAGAAACTCACACAGAACAGAGAATGAGGAGAGCTAAGGAGTGGAAATCTCATGCTAGCTAATGTGACTAGATTCACCATCCTGGGCTACAGCCACCAAAGAACTCAGAAGGGCAATTTTATGGAGCTGTCAACAGGAGACAGAGTACCCAGTAACCAGGGATACACACTTTCACTCCCCCTTTCTTCTTCCCTCTACATAGCCTCTGTTGCATACAAACAGGCCACAGTTGCTCTACCCAAGAGACACTAGTTCACTGCCACCGGAGTCCACCCAACCACCGCTGGCTGTCCCCCTCCAGAGCCATTTTTTTAATTTGTTTTTGGTTTGTATTTTTGTTTGTTTTTTGATAGTGTTTTGGCTTTTGTTGTTGTTGCTTCCCTCTTCCTTCCCTTCCTTTCTCCTGACCAGATACCCCCCGTGCCATCTCTTCCCTTCTTGGCAGGCTGTGATTTTTTGGTTTGCTTTGTTCTTTTGTTTGCTATGAGTCGGAATTGACTCAATGACAGTGGGTTTTTGTTTGTTTATTTGATTGCTTTTTGAAATATATATATACATTTGGCCCTTTTTGTTGCTTTTATCTCTCTTTGCCTACCTTCCTTTCACCTGCTCAGCTAGCCCCATGTAACATCCCCTCCCTTTCTTGACAGGGTGTGATTTTTTGGTTTGTTTTCTTTGTTCTTTTTTTTTTTTCCTGTTTCTTCTCATTCTATCCTTTCCTTTCTCTCACACGTCCAGCCCTATGCACCGCCCTTACCCCTTCTGGAGGGACCATGTGGCACAGCTTGGTTAGAGAGTCACTTTGCATGTCACCAACAGACTCCCTCAGCTCCGTTTTATTTATTGTTTGTTTTAATTTTTCTTTTTTTTTGTTATTGTTTCTTCCTTCCTTCTCTGCCTTCCTTCTTTTCCTTTCTGTCATCCACCCAGCCCCGTGTGTGGTCCACAACTTCTTGGTGGCCTGTGCGGGCACACAGCCTCCCTGGGTCTGTGCTGGACCCACAGAGCAGCTCCCTGTGCATGATATTTTTTATTTTTCTTACCTTTCCCCTTCTCCTTTTATTTCTCCTTCACACCTAGGCCCTGCAATGCCTCCACCCATTCCTGACAGGCCACGCCACGTCACCTGGCAAGAGAGACATTAACCTGTGGCTACCTTGATTCTGTCCTGCTCCCAACATCTGGTACCTCCACCACCATGTATTTTTGTTGTTGTTGATGTTCTTTTTATTTATTTTTATTTGTTAGTTTCTTCTCTCTCTTTCCCTTTTTCTTTTCCTTTACCCCATCCACTAGTCCCATGAGCCACCCACACTGTTTCCGGACAGGCAGAGGCACACCGCTCAGCTGGAGAGCCACCAGCACATGGCCTCACCAGGTCTGCCCCACCCTCTTCTGCCAAATTGTACCACACTGCCATTTTATTTACTTTTTTCCTTTTATTTATTTATTACTTCATTTTTTTCTTTGTTTTTTTGCCTTTATTTCTCTCTCTACTTTCTCTTCCTCACCGACTGACTTAGCTCTGCATATCACATCCTCTTCTTCTGCTCCTGCTTATCTGCACTGTGTGATGAATGCCACACCCCCGAATAGTACTGGTGTGCTCTCCCAGACCTCACACTGCACTGTCCCCCCAACCCTGACCCATTCCCCCAGTGTGTGCCACAAACTACCTATCCCCACCACTCCACCTGAGCTGGACCTGCCCTACTGCACGATAGCTGAGTGACCAGTCCTGCCTACTTGGACAAGATTGTGAGAAGTATCATGCTCATAGGCGAGCAAGCAACAAAACACACCCAGCCTGCCTGTCCAGACATAACCAAATAAAACAAAAAAGTGGGATGAAACAAATCTAAAATTAATAAATGAAGAAAATAAGCCCTGAATTACCTGGAGACAGCAAACAATAACAAAACATACCAAAAATCAAGAAAGGATGGCTCCAGAAAGTGATCAAAATAAAACACCGGATGACCTTCTGCTAGAAGAAAAGGCACTGGAACTACTTGATAGGGAATTCAAAATGCTAATATTCAGGGTTTCTCAACAGACGAAGGCAAATACATATAAAAAATAGACAAAATCACGGATAATATACACACAATCATGGAATAGACAGACAAAATACAGAAGAAATCAGGAAAATAATACATAAAAAATTTTCAAGATAAACAACTAGAAATCAAACAAAAGCAGCAATTAGAAATCTAAAAGACAAAGAACAAGATTTTAGAAATGGACAGTGCAATAAAAGTTTTCGGAGCAGTTTGAAACAATGGGTTTTAGGAGCAGTTTGAAACAATGGAAGACAAGGTCAGGGAAATTAAAGACAAATCTTCGGATACCACTTCGTTTGTGGAGAAATCAGAGAAAGGAAAGAAGAAAAATGAAGAAATCCTGATAAAGATGTGGGATACAGTCAAAAACAAAAATTTGATTGTGATCAGAGTTCCAGAACAGGGAAAGAAAACAGAAAAAGGATCATTGAAGATTTGCTGACAGAAAATTTTCCTAATATCATGAAAAATGAAAAGCTGACCATCCAAGAAGCCCAATGAACTCAGTATGGGATATACCCCAAAAGAAAAAACACCAAGACATATCACAATCACACTCCTAAAACCAAAGACAAGAAAGAATCTTGAAAGCCGCACTAAAAAACCAAAAAGTCACGTATGAAGGGGAAGCAATAAGACTAAGCTCTGATTACTGAGCAGAAACCATCCAGGCAAGAAGGCACTGGGATGACATACATAAAATCTTGAAAAAAATATGCCAACCAAGAATAATATATCCTGCATATCTCTCACTCAAATATGATGGCCAAATTAGGACACTTCCAGATAAACGGAAATTAAAAAGCAAACCAAACTCACAAGGACTATTAAAGGGAGTCCTTTGTTTTGCTTAGAGAACCAACTACATCAGTCAGCAACCTGAATCTAGCACATAAGACAGCATCAGCCAGATACCAACCTAGATAATGAACTCTCAAGGATAAAACAAAACTAAAAAATTTACAACAGGGAACTAGGGAGGTCAATCCGTACATGACAACAAGGTCAGAACGATAAAAGGGGGAATAAACGGTGTAAAACTTTCAAGTGGAGAGGAAGCCAACATGTTATCAACTAATAAATCGATAAAAGACTGGTTCAAACTTAACAACTTAGGGATAAATTTCAAGGTAAACACAAAGAATATTAACAAACCTACTCATCAGAATAAAGGAGAAAACTATAAAGTCTCTGTAAACACAAAAACAAAAGAAATGGAAAAAAATCCACGAACAAAAGGAATTCAGCACCACAAAAAAGTGCTACAAATTGACAGGAATAAACTCACACCTATCAATACTCACACTGAACATAAATGGCTTAAAAGCACCCATAAAGAGGCAGAGAGTGACAGAATGGATTAAAAAACAGGACCCATCAATATGCTGTCTACAAGAAACACACCTTAGAAACAGACATAAATTTATTAAAAATCAAAGCATGGAAAAAATATATAAAACAAACAACTACCCAAAAAGAGCAGCTGTGGCAATATTAATCTCAGGTAAAATACACTTTAGAACAAAATCCACCTTAAAAGACAAAAAAGGGCATTATATGAGTAAAGGGACAATCCACCATAAAGACATAACCATAAAAAATATCTATGCATCCAATAACCGTGCTCCAAAATACGTAAAACAAATTCTAACAGCATTGAAAAGAGAAATTGATGGTTCCACAATAATAGTAGAATTCAACACACCACTCTTGCTAAAGGACAGAACACCTAGAAGAAACTCAACAAACACAAGATCTAAAGGCCACAATCAACCAACTTGACCTCATGGAAAAATATAGAACACTCCACCCAACAGCAGCAAAGTACACATTCTTTTCCAACGCACATGGAACATTTTCCAGAATAGGCCACATGCAACCCTCAACAAAGTCCAAAATAGTGAGATAATACAAAATGCCTTCTCTGATCACAATGCCATTGAAGTAGAAATTAACAACAGGAAGAGCAAGGAAAAAAATCAAATCTATGGAAACGAAATAATGCCCTCTTTAAAAACCACTGGGTAATAGAAAAAAATCAGAGATGGAAGCAAAAAATTCTAGAATCAAATGTGAATGAAAACACATCATACCAAAACTTTGGGACATGGCACAAAGGCAGTCCTCAGAGGTCATAGCAATACATGCACAGAACAAAAAAGAAGAAAGGGACAAAATCAAAACATTAGCTATACAACTTTAACAAACAGAAAGAGAAGAGCAAAAAAAAAAAAAAAACCCACAACTACCAAAAGAATGGAAATAATAAAGATCAGAGCAGAAATAAATGAAATAGAGAATAGAAAAACAATAGAAAGAATCAACAACATCAAAAGTTAGCCCTTTGAAAGGATCAACAAAATCAACAAATCACTGGCCAAATTGACAAGAAAGAGGAGAGGAAGAAAATTATCCAAATAAGAAATGAAATGAGGGACATTACAACACACACCCAACTGAAAAAAAAAAGGAACATAACAGAGTAATATGAAAAACTATACTCTGACAAATTTGGAAACCTAGAGGAAATGGACAAATTTCTAGAGACACACTACCCATCCAAACTAATACAAAATGATGTTGAAAATCTGAACAGACCCATAGCAAGAGAAGAGATTGAAAAGATTAAAAAAACAAACAAACAAAAAAAACTCCCAATGAAAAATAGCCCTGGCCCAGATGGCTTCACTAGGGAATTCCACCACGCATTCAGTGAAGAGCTTACACCAGTATTACTCAAATTATTTCAGAACATGAAAGTGGAAGGGATAATTCCAAATTCATTCTTTGAAGCCAGCCTAACCCTGATACCAAAACCAGGCAAAAAAAAAACCAAAACCAGGCAAAGACACCACAAAAAAAAAAAAAAAGAAAATTACAGACCAATATCTCTCATGACTATAGAGCAAAAATTCTCAACAAAATTCTAGCCAGTAGAATTCAGCATCATATCGAAAAAAAAAATACACCATGACCTAGTGGGATTCATGCCAGGTATGCAAGGATGGTTCAACAATAGAAAATCAATCAATGTAATCCACCACATAAATAAATAAAAAGAAAAGAATCTCAACCAACGTAGAAAAGGAATTTGACAAACTCCAACATCCATTCCTGATAAAAAACTCTCAATAAAATAGGTATAGAAGTAAATACCTAAACATACTAAAGGTCATCTATACAAAACCAACAGCCAACATCATTCTTAATACAATACTTAACCAGGGATGTAAAATCTAATCAGGGATGTAAAAGTTCTATACAGAGAAAACTACAAAATACTACTGTAAGAAACCAGAAGAGAACTACATAAATGGAAAAACATATGAACGTTGTGAAAATGTCAATTATACCCAAAGCAATCTACAAATACAATGCAATCCCAATCCAAATACCAACAGCATTCTTTAAAGAGGTGGAAAAACTAATCGTTAACTTTATGTGGAAAGGGAAGAGGCCTCAAATAAGTAAAGCAGTATTGAGGAAGAAGAATAAAGTAGGAGGACTTGCACGACCTGACCTCAGAACCTACCATACCACTACGGTAGTCAAAACAGCCTGGTACTGGTACAACGACAGACACATTGAGCAATGGAATAGAATTGAGAATCTAGATGTAAATCAATCCACCTATGGTCACCTGATCTTTCACAAAGGCCCAAAGTCTGTCAAATGGGGAAAAATAATCCTTTTTAACAAATGACACTGGCAAAACTGATATCCATCTGCAAAAAAATGAAACAAGACCTATACCTCACACCATACTCAAAAACTAATTCAAAATGGATCAAAGACCTACATACAAAACCCAAAACTATAAAGGTCATAGAAGAAAAAGTACAGGCAAAGTTAGAAACCGTAATACACAGCATTAACAGGATACAAACCATAACTAAGAATACACAAGCACCACAAGATAAGCTAGAAAACTGAGATCTTCTAAAAATTAAACATTTATGCTCATAAAAAGCCTTTACCAAATAAGTAAGAAGAGAACCTATAGACTGGGGAAAAAAAAAATTGGCTACGACATATATGATAAGGTTTTAATCTCTAAAATCTACAAGATATTGCAACCCATCAACAGCAAAAAGAAAAATAACTCATTTAAAAAATGGGCAAAGGATATGAACAGACACTTCACGAAAGAAAACATCTAAGCGAGTTTGGGGTTTTTTTGGTTTTACTGGACTGACAGAGACTGGAGAAACTCCAAGACTATGCCCCCTGGACACACATATAGCTCAGTAATAATGAAGTCGCTCCTCTGAGGTTTACCCTTTAGCCAAAGATAGACAGGCCCATAAAACAAAACAAGACTAAAGGAGCACACCAGCCCAGGGGCAAGGACTTGAAGGCAGGAAAGGTCGGGAAAGCTGGTAATGAGTCGAGAAGGGGAGAGTGTTGACATGTTGTCGGGTTGGCAACCTATGTCAGAAAACAATATGTGTATTAGCTGTTTAATGAGAGACTACTTTGCTCTGTAAACCTTCACCTAAATTACAATAAAAAAAAATTTTTGTAATTGTCTATTAAAGGTATAAAAAACTTGATTCAAACAGGAAAGATAACATAGCTAACTGAAGATACTGAATAGCCTTTGTTACATCAGAATGACCCATCAAATGTACGGTGGAGATAATTTGTTTAAATTGTGATCAAGATTCTGTTGAATTAGTGATTTTTTAACGTTCAAATTTGGCATTTGTTTGAATTTTGTAACGTTCAAATTTGGCTTCTGAAAGACAATTTTATAGTCATTTTTATTAGAAGCCATGAGGCAAGATCATGCCTTTCCAAATGGAAGGTTCTACAAATAGTCATGATGTACACCCTCAATGTATATCTTATATTCAGACAGCTAAACTTATTGTATACCACAGCAAACTCTCAGTTGAAACAATGTTAAACATACATCACACACATGCACACATACATACACACAGAATCTAGAACTACAGACGCAAGAAAATCTCCAAACAGTTATGTCTTGGTAACTAAACCGAATAGCCATGAAATGCCAAAGTCTTCAAATTTATTTGTAGCAAAAATCTCCATCAAGACTTTAGTTGGTAAGTCTGGTGAAATGACTGTAGAGCTACAGAAGAGCATATTTCAGTATTAACTAATAAGATATACTATTACAGCCAGTTCTGCTATAACATGCCATATGCATTCTTAAATTAATTGTGCTCCGTAAACTTGTACAATAAAAAACAGAGGTTTTACCAAAAACTAAGGTTAGGAGCACAACACCCAAAAACTTCATCAGTGACACATTTTTAATAAGGATAGGAACCTAATAAATACAGCAGCACGATTTTACACATGCAAAATAGTTAAGAAATACGTAAATAACACAATAAATAGGATACTTTGCCTGGAAAAAACCTTAAGTTTGCTTGTGGAAGTGGGTGTCGGAAAAATTGCAACTTAATACCAGATATGGATAGGTGAGGTTCATGATACACACAGTGAATTGAAATAACTGGTACAGGTCTGAGGTTTGAGAGTGTGTGGGCATTTTGTGTATTCCTACACAACTTGGTTAAGTTGGGTACAGTTTGCTGTGTTCACCTAATATTTCTCGAGAATGAAATTGTACATAAATGTAAAATCACGTTATGCTCAAATTGTTCTCTAATATATCAATCCCATTGGAACAAGTCAGGTTTCAAAACAGGCGTTATAGCATAACTAACTGTATATGACAACTGAATCACTGATAACCAAAAAAAAAAAACAAAAAACAAACCCTTTGCTGTCGAGTCGATTTCTACTCATAGTGACCCTATAGGACAGATACAAAGGCATTTTAGATTTGGAATAAGAGTGAATTTTCTAGTATTGAAGAAGTTGTTGCAGAAATTAATTTACATCAGAAAGATTACTGACTTAAAAGAAAAATCTTCCTTTTTGTTCTTCATATAATCTTGCCAATTTTTTTATTTTTGCTATTTCTTGTCTTTTATAAGATGAATTCAACCATTTTCTAATGTATTTCTAAATTATCTTTCTGCTTTTCTCTCTAATATGACTTTTTCTCTTCCTACTACCTTGAATTACATTCTCTTTTACAAAAATCTTTTTTTTTTTTTAACATAGCATCCTTTTTTTAAATTGTAATTTAGATGAAGGTTTACAGAACAAACTAGTTTCTCATCAAACAGTACACACATTGTTCTGTGCCATTGGTTATCAACCTCACTACATGTCAACACTCTCCCTTCTCAACCCTGGGTTCCCTCTATCCTGTTCCCTCCTTCCTTCCAGTCCAGGTCCCAGGGCTGGGGCACCCCTTTAGTCCTGTTTTGTTCCATGGGCCTGTTCAATCTTTGGCTGAAGGGTGAACCTCGGGAATGACCTATTACTGAGCTAAAAGGGTGTCTGGGAGCCATGGTCTCAGGGTTTCTCCAGTTTCTGTCAGGCCAGCAAGTCTGGCCCTGCTTTCTGAGTTAGAATTTTGTCCTACTTTCTCCAGCTTTTTCCAGGACCCTTTATTGTGACACCTGTCAGAGCAGTCAATGGTAGTAGCTGCACATCATCTAGTTTTACTGGACTCAATCTGGTGGAGGCTGTGGTAGATGTGGTCCATTAGTCCTTTGGACTAATTTTTCTCTTGTGTCTTTAGTTTTCTTCATTCTTTCTTGCTGCTGAAGGGGCGAGACTAGTGGAGTGTCCTAGATGGCTGCTACAGGCTTTTAAGACCCCAGTCACTACTCACCAAAGTAGAATGTAGAACATTTTCTTTATAAACTATTTTATTCCAATTGAGCTAGATGTTTCCCAAAACCATGGTCCCCACAGTCACCCCAGCAACTTGGTTCCTCAGGGAGTTTGTATGTGTCTACGGAGCCACCGTGGCCTTGCCTTATACAGGTTGTTTGCCTTCCCCAGTGTTGTGTTTTGTCTTACCCTTCACCAAAGTTACTGCTTATCTATTGTTTATTAAGTATTTTTCCCTCCCCAGCATTCTTCTCTCTAGTAACTATTAAAGATTGTATTCTTCTTGTATGTAAACCTTATCATGAGTTTTTACAGTATTGGTCTCATACACTATTTGTCCTTTTGTGATTGACTTATTTCACTCAGCACAATGCCCTCCAGATTCCTCCATGTTATGAGATGCTTCACGGATTCATCCTTGTTCTTTATTGTTTGAAATTCTCCGTTGTGTGTACATACCACAGTTTGTTTATCCATTCATGTGTTGATGTGCACCTAGGCTGTTTCCATCTTTTTGCTATTGTGAACAATGCTGCAGTGAACATGAGTATAAAAATATCTATTCGTGTGATGACTCTTACTTCTCTAAGATATATTCCTAGGAGTGGGATTGCTGGATCATATGGTGTTTTTATTTCTAGCTTTCTAAGGAAGCGCCATATCGCCTTCCAAATTCACACCAGCAGTGCATAAGAGTTCCGATCTCCCCACAGCATCTCCAACATTTCTTATTTCCTGTTTTATTGATTTGTGCCAGTAATGCTGGGGTGAGATGGTATCTCCTTGTGGTTTTGATTCACATTTCTCTAATGGCTAGAGATCATTAGCATTTCGTCGTATTTCTGTTGGCCACTTGAATGTCTTCTTTGGTGAAGTGTCTGTTCATTTCCTTTGCCCATTTTTTAATTGGATTATTTGTCTTTTTGTTGTAAAGGTGATGGATTTTCTTGTAGATTTTAGAGATGAGACCTTTGTCTGATTTGTAATAGCCAAATTTTTTTTCTCAGTCTGTAGGTTCTCTTTTTACTCTTTTGGTGAAGTCTTTTGATGAGGATAAGTGTTTAATTTTTAGAATATGCCAGTTATCTAGCTTATTCTCTGGAGCTTGTGTGTTGTTGGTTGTTGTTTGTATCCTGTTAATGCCGTGTATTAGGGCCTCTAGCATTGATCGTATTTTTTCTTCTAGGAACTTCATAGTTTTTGGCTGTATATTTAGATCTTTGATCCATTTTGAATTAGTTTTTTTACATGGTGTGAGGTATGGGCCCTGTTTCATTTTTTTACAGATGGACATCCAGTTTTTCCAGCACCATTTGTTAAAAAGACTCTCTTTTCCCATTTGATGGATTTTAGGCCCTTGTCGAAGATCAGGTGACCATAGGTGGATGGATTTATTTCAGGGTTCTCAGTTCTGTTTCATTGGTCAATGTGTCTTATTGTACCAGTAACAGGATGTTTTGACTACCATAGCTGTATTGTAGGTTCTGAGGTCAGGTAGTGTGAGTCCTTCTACTTTATTCCTCTTCAATAGTGCTTTACTTATCCAGGACTCCTTCCATTTCCATATAAAGTTAATGATAAGATTTTCCACCTCTTTAAAGAATGTTGTTGGTATTTGAATTGGTATTAACATTGTATTTGTAAATCACTTTGGGTGGAATTGTCATTTTCACAATGTTGAGTCTACCTATCCATGACCATGGTACGTTTTTCCATTTATGTAAATCTCCTTTGGTTTCTTGCAGTAGTGTTTTGTAGTTTTCTTTGTATAGGTATTTTACATCCCTGATTAGATTTATTCCCAAGTATTTTATTTTTTTAGGGGCTATTATAAATGCTATTGTTTTCCTGATTTCCCTTTCATCATTCTCTTTATTGGTGTATAGGAATCCAACTGATTTTTTTATGTTTATCTTGTATCCTGCTAACCTGCTGAATCTTTCTATTAGTTCCAATAGTTTTCTCATGGAGTCTTTTGGATTTTCTTAGTATCATATCATCCACAAATAGAGACAGTTTAAATTCTTCATTACCAATTTGGATGCCTTTTATTTCTGTTTCTTGCCTTAATGCTCTAGTTAGGACTTCCAACACAATGTTAAATAGGAGTGGTGATAAAGGGCATCCTTGTCTTGTTCCTGTCCTCAAAAGGAATGTTTTCAGCATCCCTCCATTAAGAATGACATTAGCCATTGGTTTTGCATAGATACCCTCTATTAAGTTGAGAAATCTTCCCTTTATACCTATTTTATAGAGAGTTTTTTTTATCAGGAATGGGTGTTGGGCTTTGTCAAATGCGTTTTCTGCATCGATTGAAATGATCATGTGACTCTTTCCTTTTATTTATGTGGTGGATTACGTTGATTGATTTTCTAATGTTAAACCATCCTTGCATACCTGGCATGAGTCCCACTAGGTCATGGTGTATTATTTATTTTTTTGATATGATGCTGAATTCTACTGGCTAGGATTTTGTTGAGAATTTTTTGCATCTATATTCATGAGAGAGATTGGTCTGTAATTTTCTTTTTTTTTGTGGTGTCTTTGCCTGGTTTTGGTATCAGGGTTATGCTGACATCATAGAATGAATTTGGAAGTATCGCTTCCTTTTCTATACTCTGAAATAGTTTGAGTAGTACTGGTAAGCTCTTCTCTACAAGTTTGGTAGAATTTCCCAGTGAAGCCATCTGGGCCAGGGTTTTTTTTTTTTTTTTGGTTGGAATTTTTTAATTACTTTTTCAATCTCTTCTCTTGTTATGGGTCTGTTCAAATTTTCAACATCATTTTGTGTTAGTTTGGGTAGGTTGTGTGTTTCTAGAAATTTGTCCATTTCCTGTAAGTTTTCAAATTTGTTGGAGTATAGCTTTTCATAATACTCTGTTATGATCTTTTTTTACTTCAGTTGAGTCTGTTGTAATATCCCCCATTTCATTTCTGATTTGAGTCCTCTCCTGTTTTTTTTTTTTGTCATTTTGGCCGGTGGTTTGTCAATTTTGTTGATCTTTTCAAAAAACCAACTTTTGGTTTTGTTGGTTCTTTCTGTTGTTTTTCTATTCTCCATTTCATGTATTTCTGCTCTGATCTTTATTATTTCCTTTCTTCTGGTTGCTGTGGGTTTCTTTTACTGTTCTCTATTTGTTCTAGTTGTGTAGCTAAAATTTTATTTTGTCCTTTTCTTCTTTTTTGATGTGTTCATCTAGTGCTATAAATTGACCTCTGAGGAGTGCTTTTGCTGTGTCCCAAAGTTTTTGGTATGATGTGTTTTCATTTTCATTTGATTCCAGGAAATTTTTTATTCCATCTCTGATTTCTTCTATTACCCGGTGGTTTTTAAGCAGGGTGTTTTTCAGTTTCTGTGTAATCGATTTTTTTATCTTCCTTACTCTTCCTGTTGTTAATTTCTCCTTTGATGGTGTTGTAGTCAGAGAAGATACTTTGTATTATCTCAGTGTTTTGGATTTTGTTGAGGCTTACTCTGTGGCCTATTGTGGAGAATGTTCCATGTGCATTGGAAAAGAATGTGTACTTTGCAGCTGTTGGGTGGAGTGGTCTATATGTCTATGAGATCAAGCTGGCTGATCATGCCCTTTAGCTCTTCTGTATCTTTGTTGAGTTTCTTTCTAGATGTTCTGTCTTTTACTGAGAGTGGTGTGTTGAAGTCTCCTGTTGGTATTGTGGAACTGTCAATTTCACTTTCCAGTGCTGCTAGAGTTTGTTTTATGCATTTTGGAGCCCTGTCTTTCAGTGCGTAGATGTTTATTATCATTAAATCTTTATGAAGGATCATCACTTTAATCATTATATAGTGCCCTTCTTTGTCTTTTATGGTGGATTTTGTTTTAAAGTCTGTTTTATCTGAGATTATTATTGCCACTTTGCTCTTTTTTTTTTTTGAAGTTATTTGCTTGATATATTTTTTTCCTTACTTTGATTTTTAATAAATTTGTTTTTGTTTCTGAGGTCTGTCTCTTGTAGACAGCATATTGATGGATCCTGTTTTTTTAATCCATTCTGTCACTCTGTGTCTCTTCATGGGTGCATTCAGGCCATTTACATTCAGTGTAAATTATTGATATATGTAATTTTATTGCTGTCATTTTGTGTGTTTTTTTGTTTGTTTTTTTTTTTGTGGTGCTAACATTTTCTTTATTCCTCTTACTCTCCTGTGCTGAGTTCCTTTTGTTTGTGGATTTCTTTTTTTTTTTTTGTAGATTTCTTTTTTATTGAGACTTTATGTTTTTCTTCTTTATTTTGATGAGTAGGCATGTTAAATTTTTCTGTAGTTTTCTTGAAACTTACACTTATCTTGCAAAGTTTGAACCAGCCTATTATTACTTGATATCGCCTTGTCTTCATCCCTATTATAAAGTTCTATACTTATACCATTTATTCCCTCTTTTATTGTTCTAACGTTGTTGTCATTTACAGATTAACCTCTCTGGTTCCCTGTTGCAATTGTTTTGCATGTTTCTCCTGGATAGTCCTTGAGAGTTCATATCCTACATTGGTATCTGGCTGCATTGTGTGTATGCACCACAGTTGTTTATCCATTCATCTGTTGATGGGCATCTACGTTGTTTTCATCTTTTAGCTATTGTGAACAATGCTGCAACGAACATTGGTGTGCATATATCTATTCATGTGATGACTCTTATTTCTCTAGGATATATTCCTAGGAGTGAGATTGCTGGATCATGTGGTAATTCTATTTCTAGCTTTCTAAGGAAGTGCCATATCATCTTCCAAATGGTTGTATCAGTTTGCATTCCCACCAGCAGTGCATAAGAGTTATGACCTCCCTGCAGCCTCTCCAGCATTTGTTATTTTCTGTTTTTTTTTTTTGGTTCGTGCCAGAAATGCCAGGGTGAGATGGTATCTCATCGTGGTTTTTATTTGCATTTCTCTAATGGCTAGTTATCTTGAGCATTTCCTAATGTGTCTGTTGGCCTCTTGAATGCCTTCTTTCATGAAGTGTCTGTTCATTTCCTTTGCACATTTTTTAACTCAATTGTCTTTTTGTCATAGAGGTGTTGGAATTTCTTGTAGATTTTAGAGATTTTGTGATTTATCTATCAGGCAATAAAGTGTGATTCTGGAGGGGTCCTGAGGATGTCCTACTTTAGCTCTAGAAATTTTGTGCAGACCTGGGAAATCCAGGCCTCTTTTATGACAAATGCTACAAATCAATTAATTATTGGCTTTGATGGACCAGAAGACCCAAGAGTTAGAAAGAGGCCACTGGTGATACAAAGGCCACCGAAACAGGGGGCCTGAACCCAGGTCTGTCTAGGCCACTCCTCAGGGGAAACCATGTAATTTCTCTGGATATGTTTTGTAAATTAGCTTGAACTAATTGCCTCCAAAGGTCCCATCCAGCTCTGAAATCCTGTCTTTTGCAGATCTAGAAATTAATCACAAGCATTGTTGTTGTTGTTGGTTGCCATAGAGTTGCCTCTGACCCATGACCACCCCATGTGTGCGGAGTATGACTTTCTCCCTAATTCGTTTTTAGTAAATTTCCGAAGGATGTTTCTACACTCTGCTCAGGCTTTCCTAATAAGTACATAGATATAATTTATTCTTCTCTTTTGTTCTTAATTATTATTACTGTGTTCTTAATAATAGCAAAAGTAAGATTTCTTATGGATATGGGGAAAAAAAGTCAAAAAATAGGATATATGCATATGGAAAGTGAAGTAAAAATCCTCCTTTAGCCTCACTGTTCCTGTCCCTGGAATCGACTCCATGGCAACGGTGTTTTTATTCCTCTCTCCCCATCCCCAGTCTCACATCACTGTGAACATGAGTGTGTATTTCTAGTTTTTGTCTAAACATTTGCAAATGTGTGATCATATTAGACATACTGTTCAATAACTTTGATGGGTTTTGGCTTGCTTGTTTTAAACGACATTTATCAGAGAACTTTCTATGCCCGTACATGTAACTGTAACTCATTTATTAACAGATGTACAGCAGTCCACAATTCTAAGCTTTTCCCTTTACAAAGGATACCACAATAAACAACTTTGTATGTATATTATTGTTTAAATGGATAAGTATTTCCATGGAATATGCATTTTGAATTTTAGCAGTTTGACATTTACCAGACTATAATTGTATGAAAGTGACTGTTTCAGAATTTTTCACCAGCCTTTGATACTGTTGATCATTATAATTTGTAACCATCTGGTAAATATGAGTGAAAATCATTTTACATTGTTGGTTTATTAAAAGTCCTCTGATTATCAGTAAAATTTAACATCTTTTCATATATTTTTTAGCCATTTGTACTTCTTTATTGATTTGCCTATTCACATTATTTGCTGTATTTTCAATGAGTTTAGTTTTTTTTTTTTTTTAAAGCATTTGCAGGACATGTTTTTTATTAATATATTATTATTTTATTTTAAATAAAATAAAATATATAGAATATATATATATAAAATATAAAAGTTTTTTTTAACATATAAAACACTATCTATAATATATCATACATGTGATTTTCCTGGTCTTTCACTTGGATTTTAAGTTTATTAATAGCATGTTTCATAATGGAGTTTTCAGGTTTTATGTAGTAGATTCTGTCCATGTTGTACCTGATGCTTTCTTGGTTTGAACATTTTTGCACACTAATACCATTTTTTAATCTCCATTTTTCTCTTGACACTTTTCTATTTTTTATTAATACATTTAATCTATCTGGGGTTTTTTTTTTTTTGTATATAGAAATGAGAGCCAGGTATATCATTTTCTTTATCAACTGTAAAATATTGTTCTTACAGCATTTATTGTATCGTGTTTATTTGCTGATTTGAAATGCTGTTTTTACATATGCCACTAAATTACCACATACCTGAAGATGTTTTCTGGATTATATATGTTGTTGTAGTTAGATGCCATCAAGCTGATTTCGACTCACAGCAACACTATATACAAGAGAATAAAACACTGTCCAGTCCTGTGCCATCCTCACAACCGTTGTTATGCCTGAGCCCATTGTTACAGTCACTGTGTTAATCCATATCATTGAGATTTTTTCTCTTTGTCAGTGACTGTCTACATTACCAAGCATGATGTTCTTCTCCAGGGGCTGGCGCCTCCTGATAACATGTCCAAAGTACATGAGATGAAGTTTCAGCATTCTGGCTTCTAAGGAGTATTCTGACTGTACTCCTTCCAAGACGGATCTGTTCGTTCTTCTGGCAGCCTATGATATATTCAATATTCATAACTGAAAGGCATCTATTCTTCTTCAGTCTTCCTTATTCATTGTCCAGACTTTCACATGCATATGAGGCAATTGAAAATACCATGGCTTAGGTCAGGTGCACCTTTTTTTTTTTAGGTCAGGTGCACCTTAGTCCTCAAAATGTCATCTTTGCTTTTCAACACTTTAAAGAGGTTTTTTACATCAGATTTGTCCAGTGCAACATGTCGTTTGATTTCCTGACCAATGCTTCCATGGGCATTGATAGTGGATCTAAGTAAAATGAAACCTTTGACAACTTCAACTTTTCTCCATTTATCATGATGTTGTTCATTGGCCTAGCTATGAGGGTTTTTGTTTTCTTTATGTTGAAGTGCAGTCCACACTGAAGGTTGTAGTCTTTGATCTTCATCAGTAAGTGCTTCAAGTCCTCTTCACTTTCAGCAAACAAGATTGTGTCATCTACATATTGCAGATTTAGTGAGTCTTTTTCTCCAATCCTAAGGCTGAGTTCTTCTTCATGTAGCCCAGCTTCTTGAATTTGCTCAGCATATGTATTGAATAAGTATGGTAAAATAATATAGCCTTGATGCACACTTTACCTGACATTAGACCATGCAGTATCCTCTTATTCTGTTCAAAGGACTGCCTCTTCATCTATGTACAGGTTCCTCATGAGCACAATTAAGTGTTAGAAATTCCCATTCTTCGCAGTGTTATCCATAATTTATCATCATCTACATAGTCGAATGCCTCTGCATAGTCAATAAAACACAGGTAGACATCTTTCTGATATTCTCTGCTTTCAGCCAAGATCCATCTGATATCAGCACTGGTATCCCTCTATCTAAGTCCTCATCTGAATCTGGCTTGAACTTCTGGCAGTTCCCTGTGAAAGTACTGCTACAACTGATTTTTTTTTTTTAATAATTTTTATTGTGCTTTAAGTGAAAGTTTACAAATCAAGTCAGTCTCACACAAAAACCCACACACACCTTATTACACACTCCCAATTACTCTCTCCCTAATGAGACAGCCTGCTCTCTCCCTCCACTCTCTCTTTTCATGTCCCTTTCACCAGCTTCTAACCCCCTCCATGCTCTCATCTCCCCTCCAGGCAGGAGTTGCCAACATGGTCTCAAGTGTCCACCTGATCCAAGAAGCTCACTCCTCACCAGCATCCCTCTCCAACCCATTGTCCAGTCCAATCCATGTCTGAAGACTTGGCTTCAGGAATGGTTCCTATCCCGGGCCAACAGAAGGTCTGGGGGCCATGACCACCGGGGTCCTTCTAGTCTTAGTCAGACCATTAAGTCTGGCCTTATGAGAATTTGGGGTCTGCATGCCACTGCTCTCCTGCTCCCTCAGGGGTTCTCTGTTGTGTTCCCTGTCAGGGCCGTCATAGGTTGTAGCCAGGCAACATCTAGTTCTTCTAGTCTCAGGATGATGTAGTCACTGGTTCATGTGGCCCTTTCTGTATCTTGGGCTCGTAATCACCTTGTGTCCTTGGTGTTCTTCGTTCTCCTATGATCCAGGTGGGTTGAGACCAACTGATGCATCTTACACACACACAGATGGCTGCTTGCTAGCGTTTAAGACCACAGACGCCACTCTTCAAAGTGGGTTGCAGAATGTTTTGTTAACAGATTTTATTATGCCAACTGACTTCGATGTCCCCTGAAACTGTGGTCCCCAAACCCCTGCCGCTGCTACACTGGCCTTCGAAGCATTCAGTTTATTCAGGAAACTTCTTTGGTTTTGGTTTAGTCCAATTGTGCTGACCTCCCCTTTACTGTGTGCTGTCTTTCCCTTCACCTAAAGTAGTTCTTATCTACTATCTACTTAGTGAATATCCCTCTCCCACCCTCCCTCCCTCCCCCTTCTCATAACCACAAAAGAATGTTTTCTTCTCAGTTTAAACTATTTCTCAAGTTCTCATAATAGTGGTCTTGTACAATATTTGTCCTTTTGCAACTGACTAATTTCACTCAGCATAATGCCTTCCAGTTTCCTCTATGTTGTAAAATGTTTCACAGATTTCTCACTGTTCTTTATCGATGCGTAGTACTCCATTGTGTGAATATATCAAAATTTATTTATCTATTCATCCTTTGATGGGCACTTTGGTTGCTTCCAGCTTTTTGCTATTGTAAGCAGTGCTGCAGTAAACATAGGTGTGCATATATCTGTTCATGTAAAGGCTCTTATTTCTCTAGGATATATTCCAAGGAGTGGGACTGCTGGATCGTATGGTAGTTCTATTTCTAGCTTTAAAAAAAAAAAAAAATTAAGGAAGAGCTAAATCAATTTCCAAAGGGGTTGTACCATTTTACATTCCCAACAGCAGTGTAGAAGTCTTCCAATCTCTCCACAGCCTCTCCAACATTTATTAGTTTGTGCTTTTTGGATTAATGCCAGCCTTGTTGGAGTGAGATGAAATCTCATTGTAGTTTTGATCTGCATTTCTCTAATGGCTAATGATCATGAACATTTCCTCATGTATCTGTTAGCTGCCTGAATGTCTTCAAGTGAAGTGTCTATTCATACCTTTTGCCCATTTCTTAATTAGGTTATTTGTCTTTTCGTAGTTGAGTTTTTGCAGTATCATGTAGATTTTAGAGATCAGGCGCTGATCAGAAATATCATAGCTAAAAACTTTTTCCCAGTCTGTAGGTAGTCTTTTTACTCTTTTGGTGAAGTCTTTGGATGAGCATAGGTGTTTGATTTTTAGAAGCTCCCAGTTATCTAGTTTTTCTTCTAGATTCTTTGTGTTTTGTATACTGTTTATGCCATGTATGAGGGCTCCTAACATTGTCCCTGTTTTTTCTTCCAAGATTTTTATCATTTTAGATTTTGTATTTAGGTCTTTGATCCATTTTGAGCTTGTTTTTGTGCATGGAGTGAGGTATGAGTCTTGTTTCATTTTTTTGCAGATGGATATCCAGTTATGCCAGCACCATTTGTTAAAAAGACTGTCTTTTCCCCATTTAACTGTTTTGGGGCCTTTGTCAACTATCAGCTGCTCATATGTGGATGGATTTCTGTCTGGATTCTCAATTCTGTTCCATTGGTCCATGTATCTTTTGTTGTACCAGTACCAGGCTGTTTTGACTGCTGTGGCGGTATAATAGGTTCTAAAATCAGGTAAAGTAAGGCCTCCTACTTTGTTCTTGTTTTTCAGTAATGCCTTATTATCTGGGGCCTCTTTCCCTTCCATATGAAATTGGTGATTTGTTTCTCCATGTCATTAAAAAATGTCGTTGGGACTTGGATCGGAATTGCATTAAACGTATAGATTGCTTTTGGTAGAATAGACATTTCTATAATGTTAAGTCTTTCTATCCATGAGCAAGGTATATTTTTCCACTTTTGTAAGTCTCTTTTGGTTTCTTGCAGAAGTGTACTGTAGTTTTCTTTGTATAAGTCTTCTACATCTCTGGTAAGATTTATTCCTAAGTATTTTATCTTCCTGGGGGCTACTGTAAATGGCATTGATTTGGTGATTTCCTCTTCGATGTTCTTTTTGTTGATGTAGAGGGATCCAACTGATTTTTGTATGTTTATTTTGTATCCCGATACTCTGCTGAACTCTTCTATTAGTTTCAGTAGTTTTCTGGAGGATTCCTTAGGGTTTTCTGTGTATAAGACCATGTCATCTGCAAATAGAGATACTTTTACTTCTTCTTTGCCAGTCTGCATGCCCTTTATTTCTTTATCTAGCCTAATTACTCTGGCTAGGACTTCCAGCACAATGTTGAATAAGAGTAGTGATAAGGGCATCTTTGGTTCCCGATCTCAATGGGAATGTTTTCAGGCTCTCTCCATTTAGGGTGATGTTGGCTGTTGGCTTTGTATAAATGTCCTTTATTATATTGAGAAATTTTACTTCTATTCCTATTTTGCTGAGAGTTTTTATCATGAATGAGTGTTGAACTTTGTCAAATGCCTTTTCTGCATCAATTGATAACATCATGTGATTCTTGTCTTTTGTTTTATTTATGTGGTGGATTACATTAATTGTTTTTCTAATGTTGAACCATCCCTGCATACATGCTATGAATCCCACTTGGTCATGGTGAATTATTTTTTTGATATGTTGTTGAATTCTATTGGCTAGAGTCTTGTTGAGGATTTTTGCATCTACATTCATCAGGGATTAAAAAAAAAATCAGGGATATAGGTCTATAATTTTCTTTTCTTGTGGTGTCTTTACCTGGTTTTGGCATCAGGGATATCATAGAATGAATTTGGTAGTATTCCATCCTTTTCTATGCTCTGAAATACCTTTAGTATTAGTGGTGTTAACTCTTCTCTGAACGTTTGGTAGAACTCTGCAGTCAAGCTGTCTGGACCACGGCTTTTTTTTTGTTGGGAACTTTTTGATTACCTTTTCAATGTCTTCTTTTGTTATGGGTCTATTTACTTGTTCTACTTCTGTTTGTGTTAGTTTAGGTAGGTAGTGTGTTTCTAGGAATTCATCCATTTCTTGTAGGTTTTCAAATTTGTTAGAGTGCAATTTTTCATAGTAATCTGATATGATTCTTTTAATTTCATTTGGGTCTGTTGTAATATTGCCCATCTCATTTCTCTTTCGGGTTTTTTGCTTCCTCTCCTGTTTTTGTTTTGTCAGTTTGGCCAATGGTTTATCAATTTTGTTTATTTTTTGAAAAAGCCAACTTTTGGTCTTGTTAATTCTTTCAATTGTTTTTCTGTTTTCTATTTCATTTAGTTCAGCTCTAATTTTTATTATTTGTTTTCTTCTGGTGCCTGAGGGTTTCTTTTGTTGCTCTGTTTCTATTTCTTCAAGTTGTAGGGATAATTCTTTGATTTTGGCTCTTTCTTTTTTTGGATGTGTGCATTTATTGATATAAATTGGCCTCTGAGCACCGCTTTAGCTGTGTCCCCAGGGTTCTGACAGGAAGTGTTTTCATTCTCATTGGATTCTATGAATTTCTTTATTCCATCCTTAATATCTTCTATAATCCAGAGTTTTTTGAGCAGGGTATTGTTCAGTTTCCAAGTGTTTGATTTTTTTTTTCCCTGCTTTTCCTGTTTTGATTTCCACTTTTAAGGCCTTATGATCAGAGAAGATGCTTTGTAATATTTGAATGTTTTGGATTCTGCTAAGGCTTGCTTTATGACCTAATATGTGGTCTATTCTAGAGAATGTTGCATGTGCAGTAGAACAGAAAGTATAGTTGGTTGCTGTTGGGTGGAGTGTTCTGTATATGTCTGCAAGGTCGAGTTGGTCGATTGTGGCATTTAGATCTTCTGTGTCTTTATTGAGCTTCTTTCTGGATGTCCTGTCCTTTACCAAAAGTGGTGTGTTGAAGTCTCCTACTATTATTGTGGAGCTGTCTATCTCACTTTTCAATGCTGATAGAGTTTGTTTTATGTATCTCGCAGCCCTTTCACTGGGTGCATAAATATTTAATATGGTTATATCTTCTTGGTGTATTGTCCCTTTAATCATTATATAGTGTCCTTCCTCATCCTTTCTGATGGATTTAACTTTAAAGTCTATTTTGTCAGAAATGAATATTGCCACTCCTGTTCTTTTTTGATTGTTGTTTGCTTGATATTTTTTTTCATCCTTTGAGTTTCAGTTTGTGTCTCTAAGTCTAAGGTGTGTCTCTTGTAGGCAGCATATAGGTGAATCTTGTTTTTTAATCCATTCTGCCACTCTCTGTCTCTTTATTGGTGCATTTAGTCCATTTACATTCAGGGTAATTATGGCTAGGTATGAATTTAGTGCTATTATTTTAGTGTCTTTTTTGTGTGTGTTGACAGTTTCTTTTTCCCACTTGATTTTATGTGCTGAGTAGATTTTCTTTATATATTGTCCTTTCCTCGTATTTGTTGTTGTTGATTTTGTTTCTGTTGAGTCTGTATTTTTCCCTTGTATTTTATTTTGATGAGTAGGATAGTTTGTCTCCTTTGTGGTTACCTTATTATTTACTCTTATTTTTCTAAATTTATAACTAACTTTTATTTCTTTGTATCGCTGTATCTTCCTCTCCATATGGAAGGTGCATGATTACATTTCTTAGTCCCTCTTTATTATTTTAATGTTGTCTTCTTTTATATAATAACATCGCCGTTACCCTGTGTTGGGCTTTTTTTTTTTTTTTTTGGATTTCCCTGTCTGGGTTGACTTCTGGTTGCTCTCCCAGTGTTCTAGTCTTGGGTCGATACCTGATATTATTGATTTTCTAACCAAAGAAATCCCTTTAGTATTTCTTGTAGTTTTGGTTTGGTTTTTACAAATTCCCTCAACTTGTGTTTATCTGGAAAAGTCTTAATTTCACCTTCATATTTAAGAGACAGTTTTGATGGATATATGATTCTTGGCAGGCAATTTTTTCCCTTCAATTTTTTAAATATGTCATCCCATTGCCTTCTTGCCTGCATGGTTTCTGTCGAGTAGTCCAAGCTTATTCTTATTGGCTCTCCATTGTAGGTGACTTTTCTTTTATCCCTCGCTGCTCTTATAATTGTCTCCTTATCTTTGGTTTTGGCAAGCTTGATTATAATATGTCTTCATCACTTTCTTTTAAGATCTACCTTATGTGGAGTTCAATGAGCATCTTGGATAGATATCTTCTCATCTTTCACAATATCAGGGAAGTTTTCTGCTAACAAATCCTCAACAATTTTCTCTGTATTTTCTGTTATCCCTCCCTGTTCTGGCACTCCAGTCACTCGTAGGATATTTCTCTTGATAGAGTCCCACATGATTCTTAAGGTTTCTTCATTTTTTTAATTCTTTTATCTGATTTTTCTTCAAATATATTAATGCCAAGTGATTTATCTTCGACTTCAGAAATTCTGGCTTCTACTCGCTCAATTCTGCTCCTCTGACTTTCTATTGAGTTATCTAATTCTGTAATTTTATTGTTAATCTTCTGAATTTCTGATTGCTGCCTGTCTACGGATTTTTCCTGCTTATTAAACTTTTCATTATGTTCCTGAATAATCTTTCTGAGTTCTTCAGTTGCTTTATCTGTGTGTTCTTTGGCTCGTACTGCGTATTGCCTCATTTCCTTCCTGATGTCTTGAAGGGTTCTGTATATTAAACTTTTGTATTCTGCATCTGGTAATTCCAGGAATGCACTTTCATCTAAAAGATCTCTGGATTCTTTGTTTTGAGAGCCTGTTGAGGTGATCATGGTCTGTTTCTTTATGTGACTTGATATTGACTGTTGTCTCCGAGCCATCTATAAGCTATTGTATTAGTTTATGCTTGCTTACTGTGTCGTAGCTGCTTGCTTTGTTTTGTTTTGGTATACCCCTATGTGTTGCTCGAGTGAGCTAGCTTGATTATTTTCACCTTTGGAGCTCTGGTGTCCTGTCCCCAGCTGGCTAGAGCTGTTATCAGGTATATCAGTTTAGGAGTCCATTCAGTTTTCTTGCAGGAATTCAGCTCAGGTTTCCAGGTAGCTGACATCAAGTGTGTGGTACAGGCTCTGTCTTACAATCTTAGAGGGGCAGGTGTGATTGGCGTATATACCCGTATCTGATTGCAATAGGGGTTCACGCTCTGAACAAGGCAGTGGTCTGAGAACTGACCACCAAGTGTCTCTGAGGAAAACGCGTCTTTGTTCCCTAGAGCGTGGTGGTGGGTGGGCTCTGCAGAGGGACCATGGGCACCCAAAGATTTTGTTGTAAGGACTGGGAGGTACCAGTTATCCCTGGGCCCCTGTCGTGGGTGGCTGGGCGACCCAAGTGGAGCCCCCAGTCCTTAGACCCCTGTTGTGGGTAGGTGAGGACCTTGTTTAATAGGCAAAGCAGTGTCAAAGTCAAACACCCACCTCTCCACCACACAGCTGAAATGTTTGGAGTTTGCCAGCAAGGGCCTATTCTCCTGAAATAGGCCCACACAGGTCCATGCAGAAGGGAAAGGTGCTCAAGTTCCATGGACAGTTTATGCCTGGACAGGAGCCACTTCTGTGCTGAGCTCCCCCAGTTAATGGAGCTAGCCAATTATCTTTTCCACCCAGTTGGAATTTTTTTCCTTCTCCAAGGCTGGGAGGATGGCTCCAGGTGCTCACCAGGGTCTATCTCAGGCCTAGGGATTCAGCCGCTGAAGCTGGGTTGGGGGTGGGGAGGGCACGGTAAAATATACACAAGTACTTAGTTTTTGCCGAGAGCACACTTCTGCTCAGGTTCTAGAGGTATGAGTGGGCTGTGTGGCTGGCTGCTTTTCCCTGAGGAAACTGCGGCCGAACGCTAGTACCAGCCCGCCACCACTGCTGCCACCCCTGCCGCCGCTCTGGCAGTGGTGCTTGAGGGCTCCCCGCAATTCAGATCTAGCAACTCCTCTCCACTTCTGAATGGTCTCTTCCTTCCTCTGTCCCTCAGTTCGTTGTCAAAGCTTGCCTTTGATGCTCAGGGCTCCCAGCTTGTCACAAATATGCTCGTTTCACTTGTTTTTTTGGGTCTTTGTTGTAAATAGGGTTCGACGGAAGTGTCTGTCTATTCCGCCATCTTGGCTCCGCCTCCTGCAACTGCTTTTGAATGATCTTCAGCAAAATTTTACTTGTGTGTGATATTAATGATATTGTTTGATAATTTCCTAATTCTTTGTGATTGTTAGTATTCTCAAGATCATTGTTGCTGTCACTGTGTTTTGAGTGCCTTTGAACCTAGGAGGCTTATCTCCAGTTCTATAGTGGAAAATATTCTGTCGTGATCCTTAAAATTTTCATTGGCTAATTTTCAGTAGTTGACTGTCAGGCCTTTCTTCCTAGTCTGTCTTAGTCTCGAAGCTCCACTGTTGATACCACTGTTTTTTTAAAATATCAGAGGCATAGCTTCCAGCATCGTTTTGTTGCTATTAGTTACTGTGGAGTCAATTCCAACTCATAGTGACCCCATGTGTGCAGAGTGGAACTTCACAGGATTTTCAAGGCTGTGCCCTTTCAGAGGAAGATCACCAGGTGTCTCAGAGATGCCAGCCTTTCAGCTAGTAATAAAGCATTTAACCCTTTCTGTCACCCAGGGACTCCTCCAACATTGTAACAACACACAAATCATCACTGTAGGACAAACCAACAGGCAACAGGTATTTGCATTAGCATCTCAGAAACACTGAAAAATCCTGGCAGGGGAGAAAAGTTCTGACTTAGAAGTCCTATCTCTGGAGGTTTTAAGTGGAACTTCTGGCTTGGTAAGCATATCATAAGTGTGGGGAAGTATTTTGTCTAAATTATCTTCACACCAACCCCATTAGTCCTGTAATCTGTCATCAGAATGTCTAAATTAGAAAATCTTATTCATGATTTTATCCTGGAGACAAATTAGGAAGGAGTGGGGGATTTTAATGCATGGACACTTGTCATTTGTTCTGGCCTCTCGACCAGTCACTGAACCTCTTTCTATGCTGGGAAAAGTTTCCATCTTATGAAACTTGCTTAAGTAAAGAATGCCTCCCTCTATGAAAACAGAAATTCTATCATTTCCAGTTGCCTAACCTAGACTTTGCCAATCGAAATGCATCTGTTCCAGATTTTGACTCAGAATTTGATAGCCCAAAAGAGAAGAACCATGCAGAATTAATTTCCTGAAACAGAAGTGGCTCAATTGCAAATCACTGTAATGGCACCTGAATGAGGTAGCAGAATTTCCCAATGAGGCCACTATGCAGCTTGATTGGGCTATTGGTCTTGGCAGCCTAATCTCTACCTGATTCTCCTGCTATCTGGAATTCTGTGAGCCACCCAAACCCTTCTCTGCTTCTTCATTCAGAATGGCCATTTTTGGTTTGCTCTTAATAAGCTGATAATATATAATATATGTATATATATGATAGTATATAATTTGCACAACTATTTCACAGACCTTTAGCTAATTACCAAGCAGGCCTCACAAGACCTCCTTCTCTCAAACCTACTACCTCCAGGGGAAAATTTAGTGTTTGGAGTGCTACTCTTTCCACAGTATGTACTTTTCAGCTCTTTCACATTTCATAGTCAATCTGATATTACACGTTCTATTTTCTTGAAAAACTCATCACCATTCTTGTTTCCTGATGGCTGTCTGTTGAGTTTTCAAAAATTCCTGTTTATCACATTTTCTTTTCTGTGTTTCCTTGAGATTTGGGCTGGTAGAAGAAATAAATCATATATCCAGGAAGCCACATTGAACTGAAAGTTAACTATTTTATTTTCTACATTTTTTTTGCTTCTTTCAAATAATGATTGCTATGTAAGTAAACAAAATTTACATATGTATGCGTGTGTTCATATGTATGTGTGCATATGTATGTGTGTATCTATCATCTACCTAATATGAAGAGTTTCTAATTTAATCGTAATGTTGGGAAACAGAGCTCATAATATCACATCTTCATCTTATTTCACTGGCATGTGGCTCTTTATCTTTATAATGGATATAATCAGTCAGGTTGCTTTCAAGTTACATGCATTGTCGATCAGCAGGGTGAACATTCCTTTTCAATGGTTCCTAATGGTTCCTCACCTGCTTCCAATGAAAAAAATCTACTGTATGTCTCCTCTCTTTCTCTTTCTATTTGTCTGTTGGCCTAGTTATCTGTTTGAGATGAAATCATGAAATTTATGATGGCATATATTCACCATGGTGAACTTGATGTTTCCTGATCTTCAGGCCTACCAATGAAATCATTACCTAGCCTTACACACCACAGTGGTCCATTTAATTTTGAAATCTTTGCACTACCAATAAGCTTGAATAAAACCAATGTTTTATAAAATGAAACCTACTTTAATTGCATCTACATGCATTTCGTAAACTGGACCCTATTTTAAATGTACCAAAGTCCATTTTAAGTGGCACTGTGGGTCTGGGATCCTTAAAGCTACTGAAAACAATCTGCATTTTTGGATGCCAACTTGTCAGCACATGTCAGGTGCCCAATCATAAGTCTTGTATAACTGATTTTTCCCTCTTTTACTGCAAAAACCTCTACTTACCTGTTTTGTTTTGTTTTTTTAATTTTTGTTTTTAACTTGTAGATGCTTGTGTTGAGTTTTCCCAAGGTAGGGCATACCTGTGTATATCTTTAATAACTGAATTTTCCAGTTGCCTCAACATCACACGTCCCAATCTAGCCCTGAAGGCATTCTTTGTTTCTCTGTTTCCTTTATCTTTGCTGATTCTTTTCAGGTGAACTAACATTTTTCAGGCACTCTATTTTCAATTTACTTTAAACTTCTGACTCTACTCTCTAAATTTTCCTGCTCCTCTTTAAATTTGAGTCTGGCTGTCAACACCATTTATTGAATGCCTGCTGTGAAAAGATACAAAAGGAATCAAGGCAACATTTTCTTCCCTTGAAGAATGTAAAATCTACTTGGGAGACAGAACATACATTCCCATTAAAAGCCTTTAACCAAAAAAACCAAACCTGATGCCGTCTGGTCGATTCCAGCTCATAGCCACTCTAAAGGACAAAGTAGAAATGCTCCATAGTGTTTCCAAGGCTATAAATCTTTACTGAAGCAGACCGCTAAATCTTTCTCCTGTGGAGCAGCTGGTGGGTTCAAACCACTGACCTTTCAGTTAACGGCTGAGTGCTTTAACCACTGCATCACCAGCACTCCTGTAAAAGACTTTAAATGCCCCCAAAAACAGCCTGAAATAAGAATATATTAATTTAGCATAACCCTTATATGTATTCTGAATGTCATGTTATTTAGTACTGAGTGAGATCAATTAGAAAATTCCTTCTAGATCTGAGAGTTTTGAGTCTCAAGTCTGTTGGACATCATGCTTCCTTTTATAACAAATATAACACTCCTTTACTATCCTAAAATGAACTTCATAGATGATAAAATGTACCAATACACGTAATTTCAAGGAAATTAACATATCTGCAATATAAAGAATAAAGCAAAAGTAAGTCATAATCAAATAATATGTATTTTAAATGTAACTGATCAGATTCCACCACACTAGAAGACAAATGAAGTAGAATCAGATACCTGTCATGTGTGTGACAATGACAAATGTGCTGGTCGTTTAAAAACCAGGAGAACTATGGTTGTCAGTATTGTGGTTTTCTGTGTGGTAAAGTTCAAAAGGAAAACAAATCTTCCCTTGATTTATATGTTAGTTTCACTCATGAGAAAATTCAGTGGGTATTTTTTTTTTTTATTAAAACTGTACAAAAACATTTTGATTTTCTATACGTAAATAAGTTAGGTTCTAGTCTCAAATCATTAGTAAGTGGTTTTCTATTTACGTGAGTAACTGCTAGCTATTCAAATATGATGTGGATATGGAACAGTTCTTCATTGTACAATGTATTCTTACACTGAAGGATCCCTAATATCTTCCCCCTCACAACCCTATTCAATATTGTGACAAATTAAAGTGCCTCAATATATTTGCCAAAGCATCTCCTGGGGACACCACTACCCCTGTTTTGAATCACTGGAAGGGGTATAGAGGACCTATCTTCAACGAGAAATGGACCAAGTATTTCAGAGTCTTGTTCTATTCTATCCCATTAGTTCCTAAACTTTGAGTCAAAAGAACCTGAAGGAATGTCCAAGTGTGAATGCAAACTAGTAAAACACCTGTGGAGGCAACATCTAATAAAATTACCCAGTACCCATCTGTCAGTTTGTCATATGGTGGTGGGTTGCTTTTGCTGTGATGCTGGAAACTATGCCACCAGTATTTCAAATACCAGAAGGGTCACCTATGGTGGACAAGTTTCAGTGGAGTTTCCAGACTAAAGATAAGAAGGGAGCTCTGATGATCTACTTCAGGAAATTAGCCAATGATCACCAAAAGAGTAAAAAGGGAACCTCCAAGCTGGGGGAAAAAAAATTGGCTATTACAAATCAGACAAAAATCTAATCTTTAAAATCTGTAAGAAAATCTAACACGTCTACAACAAAAACACAAATAATCCAATTAAAAAATGGGCAAAGGATATGAACAGACAGTTCTCCAAAGAAGACATTCAAGTGGACAACAAACACATGAGGAAATGCTCATGATCTGTAGCCATCAGAGAAATGCAAATCAAAACCACAAGGAGATACCATCTCACACCAGCATTACTGGAACAAATCAATAAAATAGAAAATAACAAATGTTGGAGAGGCTGCTGTGAGATTGGAACTCTTATGCACCTCTGGTAGGAATGCAAAATGATACAACCATTTTGGAAAACAATTTGGCAATATCACACCTAGGAATATATCCTAGAGAAATAAGAGTCATGATACGAATAGATATATGTACACCCATGTTCATTGCAACATTGTTCACAATAACAAAAAGATGGAAACAAAGTAGATGCCCATCGACAGATGAATGGATAAACAAACTGTGGTACATACACACAATGGAGTATTACACAACTCTAAAGAACAATGATGAATCTGTGAAGAATCACAAAACATGGATGCACCTGGAGGACATTATGCTGAGTGAAATAAGTCAATCACAAAAGGATAAATACTGTATAAGACAACTACTGTAAAAACTCATGAAAAGGTTTACATACAAAAAGAAACAATTTTGATGGTTATGAGGGTGGGGAAGGGCAGAGATGGAAAAACACTTAACAGATAAGCAGTAACTTTGGTGGAGGGTAAGACAGTATAGTATACTGGGAAAGCCAGCACAGCCTGTACAAGGCAGGGCCATGGTAGCCCCATAGACACACCTAAACTCCCTAAGGGACTGAACTGCTGGACTGAGGGCTGTGGGGACCATGGTTTCAGGGAACATCTAGCTCAATTGGCATAACATAGTTTATAAAGAAAATATTCTACATTTGACTTTGGTGAGTAGCGTCTGGGGTCTTAAAAGCCTGTGAGCAGCCATCTAGGACACTACCCTGGCCTCACCCCTTTGGGAGCAAGGAAGAATGAAGAAAACTAGACACAAGAGAAAAATTAGTCCAAAGGACTAATGGACCACATCTACCATGGCCTCCACCAGCTGAGTCCAGTACAACTAGGTGGTGCCTGGCTACCACCAGTGACTGCTCTGACAGGGATCACAATAGAGAGTCCCAGACAGGGCTGGAGAAAAATGCAAAACAAAATTCTAACTCAGAAAGAAAGACCAGACTTGCTGGCCTGACAGAGACTGGAGAAACCCTGAGAGTATGGCCCCCGGACACCCTTTCAGCTCAGTAATGAGGCCACTCTTGAGGTTCACCCTTCAGTGAAAGATTGAACAGACCCATGAAACAAAACAGGACTAAAGGGGCTCACCAGCCCTGGGGCAGGGACTGGAAAGTAGAAGGGAACAGGGAGGCTGGTAATAGGGAACCCAGGGTTGAGAAGAGGGAGTGTTGACAGGTTGTGGGGTTGTTAACCAATGTCATAGAACAATGTGTATACTAACTGTTTGATGAGAAACTAGTTTGTCCTGTAAACCTCTATACAAAGTTCAATTAAAAAAAAAAAAAAGAAAATTAGCCAATGAAAATCTTGTGTATCACAACAGAATATTGTCTGATATAGTATGGCAGATAAGCCCCCTAGGTGGGAAGTCACTCAAAATACACGGTGGCTGCAACAATGGACTCCATCATAGCAGCAATTGTGAAGACGATGCAGGATTGGACAATATTTCACTCTCTCGTACATGGGTTTGCCATGAGTTGGAGCTGACTTGATAGCAGCTAACAACAACACCAACATAACCTTTGAGGATATTATTATTCCTGTTTTACATAACCTTGAAACTTGGGCATTGAGAAATTAAGTGATTTCCCAGGTCACACAGCTAATAAATGTGGTAGTCAAGATTGAAACACAGGCATTTTGGTTGCAGGGTAAATGGTAATCAGCAAATGTCTAGAGCCCATCCCCAAAGATTTTGATTCAGTAAATTCAGAATAAGGACAAAGAAGTCTGAATGTATTTGAACATGACTTTTCTATAGTGAGAAGAGCAGCATTTGGGAACCACAGCACTAAGCCACACCTCAGTGAGGAGAGACAAGAAGGAGACTCATATGGCTACTGAATTAGCTTCCTAGGGCCTCTGTAACAAAGTATGACAAACTAGGTGGCTTATAAACACAGAAATGTATTGCCTCACAGTTCTAGAGGCTAGGAGTCTAAATCAATGTCTCAGCTGTTCCATGCTTCCTCCACAGTCTCCTGGGGAAGATTCTTGGCTCTCCCAGCTTCCGGTAGCCCCAGGCAATCCTTAGTTTGTGGGTGCATCTTCACATGGCCATCCTTCCTCTGTCTCTCTCTGTCTCTAATTCTCTTTTTTAAGGCACTATTCAGGTTTGATTGGGGAACACCTTACCCTACATTAACTGATAACACCTTCAAAGATCCTATTTCCAAGGTTATGTTCACAGATATCAGGAACTAGGGCTTCAGTGTATCTTTTTGGGAATCAAAATTCAATTCATAACAGATACAGTTGAATCTTAGTGTTGAAGCTTAATAGTTCCAGATTTCTATTCCTCACTGAGTTGCTACAAAAGTCAAATGATGTATACCAAACATAGTGAAGTCCTTCACAAATGCAGTACAGTGGAAATATCACTGGACTGGATATTAGAGGATTTAGTTTGTTAGTCCCAACAAGTCTGTCAGTTTGTCCTACTATGGTGGCTTGCTTGTTGCTGTGATGCCGGAAGCTATATCACTGGTATTTCAAATCCCAGGAGGGTCACCCTGGGTGGACAGGTTTCAGCTGAGCTTCCAGACTAAGACAGACTAGGAAGACGGAACTGGCAGTCTACTTCTGAAAAAAACTAGCCAGTGAAAATATTATGAATAGCAGCAAAATATTGTTTGATATAGTGCCAGAAGATGGGCCCCTAAGTTTAGAAGGCCCTTAAAATAAGATTGAGGAAGAGCTGCCTTCTCAAAATAGAGTCAACTTTAATGATACGGATGGAGTCACGTTTTTAGGAACTTCATTTGCTTATGCGGCATGAATCAAAATGAGAGGAAACAGCTCCAGACATCCATTAATAACAGGAATGTGTAATGTACAAGGTATGAAACTAGGAAAATTGGAAATCATCAAAAATGAAATGGAATGCGTAAGCATCAATATCCTAAGCATTAGTGAGCTGAAATTGATGGTATTGGCCATTTTGAATCAGATAATTACATGGTCTACTATGCTGGGAATGACAAATTGAAGACGAATGGCATCTCATTCATTGTCAAAAAGAACATTTCAAGATCTATCCTGAGGAAAAAAATGCTGTCAGTGATAGGGTAATATCCATACCCCTACAAGGAAGACCAGTTAGTACAACTATTATTCAAATTTATGCACCAACCACTAAGGCCAAAGATGAAGAAGTTGAAGACTTCTACCAACTTCTGCAGTCTGAAATTGATCAAACATGCAATTAAGATGCATTGACAATTATTGCCATTTGGAATGCAAAAGATGGAAAAAAAGAAGGATTGGTAGTTGGAAAATGTGGCCTTGGTGATAGAAACGATGCTGGAGATTGCATGATAGAATTTTGTAAAACCAATTACTTCTTCATTGCAAATACCTTTTCTCAACAACAGAAACAACATAAAGTGACTATACATGTGGACCTCACTAGATGGAATGCACAGGAATCAAATTGACTACATCTGTGAAAAAAGATGATGGAAAAGCTCAATATCATCAGTAAGAACAAGGCCAAGCCCAAGGGTCAACTGCAAAACAGACCATCAGTTGGTCATATGCAAGTTCACATTGAAGATGAAGAAAATTAGGAAAATTCCACAAGAGCCAAAATACAACCTTGAGCATATCCCTCCTGAAATTAGAGACCATCTCAAGAATAAATTTGAACACTAGTGACTAAGACCAGATGAGCTGTAGAATGACATCAAGAACATCATACACAAAGAAAGCAAGAGGTAGTTAAAAAGCCAGGAAAGAAAGAAAAGGTCAAAATGGATGTCAGAAGAGACTCTGAAACTTTTCTTGAATGTAGAATAGCTAAAGGGAAAGAAAGAAATGATGAAGAGAACTGAACAGAAGATTTCCAGGGCGACTCGAGAAGACAAGGTAAAGTGTTATAATAAAATATGCAAAGACCTGGAGTTAGAAAGCCAAAATGAAATAACAAGCTCAGCATTTCTCAAGCTGAAAGAATTGAAGAAAAAACTCAATTCTCAAGTTGCAGTATTGAAGGATTCTATGGAGAAAATATTAAATGATGCAAGAAGAATCAATAGATGGAAGGAATATGCAGAGTCACTGTACCAAAAAGAAGTGGTCCACGTACAAATATTTCAGGAGGTAGCGTATGATTGAGAACCGATTGATGGTACTAAAGGAAGAAGCCAAGCTGCGCTGAAGGCATAGGCAAAAAACAAGGCTCCAGGGACTGACAGAATGACAACTGAGATGTTTCAACAAAGAGATGCAGCCTGGGAAGTGCTCAGTCATCTATGCCAAGAAATTTGGAAGACAGCTACCTGGCCAACCAACTGGAAGAGATCTATATTTATGCCCATTCAAAAGAAAGATGATCCAACAGAATGTGGAATTATTGGACAGTATTATTAATATCACAAACAAATAAAATTTTGAAGATCATTCAATAGGAGTACAATGACAGGGAAATGCCAGGAGTTCAAGCTGGATTCAGAAAAAAGGCTTGGAACAAGGAATATTGCTGATATCAGATGGATCTTGGCTGAAAGCATAGAATACTAGAAAGATGTTTACCAAAGGCATTTGACTGAGTGGATCATAACAAATTACGGATAACATTTCAAAGAATGGGAATTTCAGAATACTTAATTGTGCTCATGAGGAGCCTGTACATAGATGAACAGTACAAGGCAATACTGTGTGGTTTGAAGTCAGGAAAGGTATGCGTCAGAGTTGTATTCTTTCAACATACTTGTTCAATCTGTATGCTGAACAAATAATTTGAGAAGCTGGACTATATGAAGAGGAATGGGGCTTCAGGATTGGAGGAAGATGACAAACTTTCTTGCTGAAAGCAAAAAGGACTTTAAGAGCTTAATGATAAGATCAAATACTACAACCTTCAGTAGGAATTACACTCAACATAAAGAATATAAAAATCGTCAAAACTGGACCATCAAGCAACATCATGATAAATGAAGAAAAAGTTGAAGTCAAGGATTTCATTTTACTTGGATCTACAATCAACACCCATGGAAGCAGCAGTCAAGAAATCAAGCGACATATTGCATTGGGCAGATCTACCGCCAAAAATCTCCGTAAAGTGTAGAAAAGCAAAGATGTCACTTTGAGGACTAGGGTACACCTGATCCAAGCCATGGGGTTTTCAATCATCTCGTATGCATTCAAAAGCTGGACAATGAATAAGGAAGTCTGAAGAAGAATTTATGCCTTTGAATTATGGTGTTGATGAAGAATATTGAATACACTATGGACTGCTAGAAAAACAAATCTGTCTTGGAAGAAGTACAGTCAGAATATTCCTTAGAAGAAAGGATGGTGACATTTTGTCTCACATACTTTGGACATGTTCTCAGAAGGGACCAGTCCCTGGAGAAAGACATCATGCTTGGTAAAGTAGAGGGTTAGCGAAAAAGAGGAAGACTCTCAACGAGATGGGTTGATACCGTGGCTACAACAATGGGCTCGAGCATAACAATTGTGAGGATGGCTCAGGACTGGGAAGTGTTTCATTCTGTTTTACATAGGGTCGTTATGAGTCGGAATTGATTCTCTGGCACCTAACAACACCAACAGTTGAATAGTTGTTGATTTCCTAACCTGTGAAGTTTGATCTAGAGTTTGATCTATCTTCAATACAGATATAATGCGAATCACATAACTTTAAACTTTTTAGAATTCACTTTTTGGAAATTAAAGAAGAAAAGAAAAGAAAAAAAAACCCATTGCCTTCAAGTTGATTCCGAGTCATAGCGACCCTGTAGGGCAGAATAGAACTGCCCCGTAGGGCTTCCAAGGAAAGGCTGGTGGATTTGAATTGCTGACCTTTTGTTTAGCCGCCAAATGCTTAACCAACCGCTGTGCCACCAGGGCCCCCAAATTAATTTTAAGAATATAATTTATTTAACCCAATATATCCAAAATATTGTCATTTCCACATGTAATCAATATAAATATTATTATCTGGATATTTTCCATTCTTTTGTTTTCCCCCACACTGAATCCTGTTGTGTATTTTACCCTTATAAAAAATATGTCAATTTGGGCTAGCCACAATTAAGCACTTGATAGCCACGTGTGGTAGTGACTACTATACTGGACAGTATAGTCTAAATAGTGACAAGGTGCCTTTCAACTCTGAACTTTGAGACCTGTCTCATTAACTGTGCCTCAATATTCTGAAATGGCTGAATATCTACATCATGACAAATAAATAAATCTTTATTTTTTTATTTAGTTGAAAAATCTAGCAAGTTATTTCTTTCCAGATCTCTAGTAAGAGAAAATGTTGAGAATTACAGTATATAACCAATGCCTTTTGATATATTTAAAACTTGTTGTTGCAGTTAGGTGCCATTGAGTCAGTTCTGACTCATAGCAACCCTGTGTATCACAGAATGAAACACTGCCCGGTCCTGCATCATGCTCACAAGCATTGTTATGCTTGAGCCCATTGTTGTAGCCACTGTATCAATTCATCTTGTTGAGGGTCTTCCTGTTTTCCACTGACCCACTACTTTACCAACCATGTTGTCCTTCTCTAGGGACTGATCCCTCCTGACAACATGCCCAAAGTAAGTAAGATACAGTCTCGCCATCCTTGCTTCTAAGGGGCATTCTAGTTGTACTTCTTCCAAGACAGAGTTGTTCGTTCTTTTGGCAGTCTATGGTTTTTCAATATTCATCTCCAACACCACAATTCAAAGGAGTCAATTTCTTTGGTCTTCCTTATTCATTGTCCAGCTTTCACATGCATATGATGCGATTGAAAATACAATGGCTTCTGTCAAGCACACCTTAGTCTTCAAAGTGACGTCTTCACTTTTCAACACTTTAAAGAGGTCTTTTGCAGCAGATTTGCCCAATGCAATGCATCTTTTGATTTCTTGACTGCCGGGTCCTTCTTCCTACTCTGTCCTAGTCTGGGAGCTCAGCTGAAACCTGTCTGCCATGGCTGACCCTGCTGGTATCTAAATACCAGTGGCATAGCTTCCAGCACCACAGCAACACACAAGCCCCCACAGTATGACAAACTGACTGATACAAATTTAAAACTTATATATTTTAAATTAAAATTATGTTCAATAGAAGACTTATTCAGGGCTTTCATTGCTTAGAAAGGGCATACACAATTTTACACATATAAGCTAGTTACTGTATCTGGTGTCAAGTCAATTGAATGCCAGCCATATAATTGAATTTCAAAATCATCCATCTGCTCCAGGAGATATTTACCACCCTGGCTCAAAGATTTTGTTTAGTGCAGATCAATCTATCAATATGATGATCTAAAAAAAAAAAAAAGGATGCACAGAAATTTCCTTTCAGGCACACTGAAATAGTGTCTTTCTATTTGAAGATCTTCTGAGCACTTTTTACAAGACACAATGGGAGCTTATCAGATTCTTAGTTAACAGAGCCTTGACCCTAAATACAGTCAGCAAGTTAGTCATTAACACTTCAGCTTTCAGGCCAGAAAATAAGATGGAACATTCTGATTTCCAGAACGGGTCCCAGAGACTTCCCCTTCACCTCTTTTGGGGCAAATTCTATAAGCATTATATTTGTCTTATTGGCAGCGCTCTAAACTCAGTTTGTCATCCATAGAATGCTGCAGTGCGACAGCATTGCACCAATTCAGAAGGCACCATTCACATGGCATTCTATGGAGCGCTCTGCTATGAGAGGGGCAGCTTGGCGTTTGCAACTTGGCAGTCTTAATTGGCTATGTCTCTCCCAAAGAACATTTAAACATATCTCTCAACTAAGCATATCTTAACGTATGATTCATCAATCCAAGTTACTCAGTGTAGCATTCCCAGCACCCATACATATTTTCTTCCTTTGAATCCTCTAAATAGACATATATAACCACTTGTTTTGCATTTCCTATTTTTCCATTATTAGAATCCTAATGCTTTTATTACTTAGGAAAGAAGCTTCCACTTGTCTTCCCCTACAGTAGATTAAAATGGCAATGAAGTCTTTTCCTTTCTTTCCCCCCACAGATGCTGCTTGGAATATAAACAACAGGGAAAAAAATAGCTGGAGATAAACTATCCATAAAATGACACTGGCTGGTTAATCATGTATTTGTAAATGTTATTATAGTGTTGGATTCAAAGTAAGTGAAGCACTCTTTTAAAGTTTATTACCTATATTCTATCAAAGAAAACATAAAGCTCATTTTAATTATTAGCATTATTAAAATCAAAATATTAATTATATACATTGCATCTAATTTTTTCTTTACATCTTCTTCACACTCTGGGGTGCATGATTCCTATTCTGGGAACCACTGGCTTATACTATCAAATATCCTCTCTACCTCCCTATTAAGTGAATTATTCCAATAAGCATTTAAATATGCTTAAGACTCTCTTATCATTTAAGACCTAATATTTTGATCCAAATACCCCTCTCCAGCTATAATGATAGCTTTTTTCTCTTGAGTTATCTAAACTCACTGTCTCCATTCCCTTACTTCCCATTTCCCTTCAACCTACTCCAATCTGTCTTGAACTCTGTTCATCACATCAAAACCACTGTCATTAAATTAGCCAACTTTCTTTTTCCTCAAACTAATGAAATTTTTTTATTCATGTCACACCTGATCTCTTTGCAGCAGTTAATACTATTGAGCATTTTTCTTTTATTCTTGAAATGATCTTCTAAGATATCTCATTTTGCAAGTTTGCCCTCTATCTTTCTGGTCACTCAAGTTCTTATTTCTTTATAGACTCTTTATTCCCTAGCTGGCCTAACATATAGGAGCTCCTTAAGGCCGAGGATGATGGCTTCAAAATTTATATGTGTAGGCAAGATCCCTCCTCTGAAATACTATGTCAAACGGCCTACTCATCACTCATCTCTTAGTGTCATAATCATCCCTCAAACACAGTATTTCTATGACCGTATTTGTAATCTTGAATCTAAATTAAAATCTGGTTATTTTTTAGTGTTCCATATCTCACTAAATGGGACCATCATCCATCTGGTTGAGCAGGTCTGAAATCTAGAAGTCATCTTTAAATTCTGAGTATCTTTTGAATTCACTTGCTCCTTTCTACATCTAGTCTGTAAGTTCTAGTCCTGCCTAAACTGCCGCATTAGCCTCTTTCTGGTTTTATCTCTATTCACTTGACCCATGTTACTATGTTTCCCAGAGATTTCCTCCCCTAAAGGTAGAGCAAACATAAAAATGTAACTGTGACCTGATTACACCCCTGCATAAAATCCTTCAAAAGTTTTCCATTGAACCTAGAATAAAAATCAGAATTCTCAATGAAGGATCTAGTCCCTGTCTGTGCTGGTTGCAGACCACCTCTCCAGCTTAATACACACACTCAAGCCCCTTCCCAACCCACATCCTGTTTTTCAGCCATGCTGACTTTTTTTTAAGTCCCTAGAGTTCACTGTCCAAACATCAGCCACAGGTCTTTTCTCATGCTGCTCCCTATGCCTGTAATGACATGCCTCCCTCACTCTCATACCAGATATTGCTTAGTTCACTCTGACTCATTCTTCAGAACTTACCTTGAGACTCTTTTCTTCAAGAAAATTTACCCAACCTCCTAGTCTATATGAGGTTCCTTTGTTACATACCCTCACAGAACTGCTTTGCATTCCTTCAGACAATTTATCAAAATTTTGTATTTCACATTTCTTTTGTGATCACGGTCTAATTGGCCAACTGTCCCAATATGCTGTAAGCTTCAGGAAAACGGAATTTCTATTTTTTTTTCTTACCACAGTATCTCTAATGCTTAGCTATTGATGAAATCCTTAATTACTTTTAAACTATAATACATCCCTTTGTAGAATGTCAGTAAATGGTATTTAAAAGAAAATAAATTGATACTACATATAATTGCATACCAAGATCAATCTAATGCAATACTACACAATGTCCTGTTCTTTAGATTCTGTTACTGAAGAAAAACAGCTATATGAACGCAAATGCAAACATATAACTTATAAAGCTGACGCCAATAATACCTTTGGAATGAATACTCACTTTTTTTTTACTACCTGGAGTGTAGATTATTTCTATTGCACCTATAGCCTAAGTTATATATTTTTTCTTTTTTTTAATTGTGCTTTCAGTAAAAGCTTACAGTTCAAGTTAGTTCCTCATACTAAAATTTATACACACATTGTTATGTGACCCTAGTTGCTCTCCCTATCATGTGACAGCACACTCCTCCTTTCCTCCCTGCATTTCCAGTGTCCATTCGCCTAGCTTCTATCCGTCTCTGCCTTCTCACCTCATCTCCAGACAGGACCTGCCCATATAGTCCCATGTGTCTCCTTGAGCTAAGAAGCACACTCTTCACAAGTATCATTTTATGTCTTACAGTCCAGTCTAGTCTTTGTCTGAAGAGTTGGCTTCTGGAATGGTTTTAGTTTTGGGCTAACAGAGAGTCCCCCCAAGTGTCTGTCTGTTTGTCATACTGTGGGGGCTTGTGTGTTGCTGCAATGCTGGAATCTATGCCACCGATATTCAGATACCAACAGGGTTACCCATGGAGGACAGTTTTCAGCTGAGCTTCCAGACTAAGACAGAATAGGAAGGACTTGGCAGCCTACTTCTGAAAAGAATCAGCCAGTGAAAACCATATGAGTAAGACCAGAACATTGTCTGATATAGTGCCAGAAGGTGAACTCCCAAGGTTGGAAGGCACTCAAAAGATGACTGGGGAAGAGCTGCCTCCTCAAAGTAGAATTGACCCTAATGATGTGGATGAAGTAAAGCTTTCAGGACCTTCATTTGCCGATGTGGCACTACTCAAAATGAAAAGAAACAGCTGCAAACATCCGTTAATAATCAGAACCTGGAATGCACAAAGTATGAATCTAGGAAGATAGGAAATCATCAGAAAATGAAATGGAATGCATAACCATTGATATCCTCGGCATTAGTGAGCACAAATGGAATGGTATTGGCCATTTTGAATCAGACAATCATATAGTCTACTATGCCAGGAATGACAACTTAAAGAGTTGCATTCATTGTCAAAAAGAACGTTTCAAGGTGTATCCTGAAATAGAGTGCTGTCAGTGATAGGATGAATCCATACCCCTACAAGGAAGACCAGTTAATACGACTATTATTCAAATTTACACACCAACCACTAAGGCCAAAGATGAAGAAATTGAAGATTTTTATTAGCTTCTGCAGCCTGAAATTGATTGAACATGTGATCAGGATGCATTGATAATTACTGGCAATTGGAATGCAAAAGTTAGAAACAAGGAAGAAGGATCAGTATTTAGAAAATATGGTCTTGGTGATAGAAACAAGGCTGGAGATCGAATAATAGAATTTCGTAAGACAACAACTTCTTCATTGCAAATACCTACTTTCACCAACATAAACGGTGACTATACACATGGACCTCTCCAGATGGAATACACAGGAATCAAATCGGCTACATCTGTGGAAAGAGACAATGGAAAAGCTCAATATCATCAGTCAGAACAAGGCTAGAGGCCAACTGTGGAACAGACCATCAATTGTTCATAAGAAAGTTCAAGTTGAAACTGAGGAAAACCAGAACAAGTCCACGAGAGCCAAAATATGACCTTGAGTATATCCCACCTGAATTTAGAGACCATCTCAAGGATAGATTTGATGCATTGAACACTAATGACGAAAGACCATATGAGTTGTGGAATGACATCAAGGACATCATACATGAAGAAAGCAAGAGGTCATTGAAAAGACAGGAAAGAAAGAAAAGACCAAGGTGGATGTCAAAGGAGATTCTGAATCTTGGTCTTGGACATCGAGCAGCTAAAGCAAAAGGAAGAAATGATGTAAAAGAACTGAACAAAAGATTTCAAAGGCAGCTCGAGAAGACAAAGTATTATAATAACATATGCAAAGAGCTAGAGATAGAAAACTAAAAGGGAAGAATACACTTGGCATTTCTTAAGCTGAAAGAACTAAAGAAAAAATTCAAGCCTCAAGTTGCAATAGTGAAGGATTCTACCGGGAAAACATTAAATGACTCAGGAAGCATCAAAAGAAGATGGAAGGAATCCACGGAGTCATTATACCAAAAAGAACTGGTTGATGTTCACCCATTTCCTGAGGTAGCATAAGATCAGGGACAGATGGTACTGAAGGAAGAAGTCCAAGCTGCACTGAAAAAAAAAAGGCACTGAAGGCACTGACAAAAGACAAGGCTCCAGGAACTGACAGAATACCAACTGAGATGTTTCAACAAATGGATGCAGTGCTGGAAGTGCTCACTCATCTATGCCAATAAATTTGGAAGAGTACTACCTGGCCAACTGGCTGGAAGATACCCACATTTATGCCTATTCCCAAGAAAGGTGATCCAACCAAGTGTGGGAATTATTGAACAATATCATTAATATCACAAGCAAGCAAAATTTTGCTGAAGATCATTCAAAAGGGGCTGCAGTAGTATAACCACAGGGAACTGCCAGAAATTCAGCCTGCATTCAGAAGAGGACGTGGAACCAGGGATATCATTGCTGATGTCAGAGGGATCCTGGCTGAAAGCAGAGAATGCCACAAGAATGTTTACCTGTTTTATTGACGATGCAAAGGCATTTGACTGTGTAGATCATAACAAATTATGATAACATTGCGAAGAGTGGGAATTCCAGAACGCTGAATTGTGCTCATGAGGAACCTCTACATAGATCAAGAGGCAGTTGTTCAGACAGAACAAGGGGATATTGAGTGGTTTAAAGTCAGGAAAAGTGTGTGTCAGGGTTGTATCCTTTCACCATACCTATTCAATATGTATGCTGAGCAAATAATCTGAGAAGCTGGACTATACGAAGAAGAACGGGGCATCAGGATTGGAGGAAGACTCATGAACAACCTGTGATATTCAGATGACACAACATTGCTTGCTGAAAGTGAAGAGGACTTACTGATGAAGGTCAAAGACCACGTACTTCAGTATGGATTACACCTCAACATAAAGAAAACAAAAATCCTTACAACTGGACCAATAAGCCACATCATGATAAACGGAGAAAAGACTGAAGTCAAGGATTTCGTTTTACGTGGATCCACAATCAATACCCATAGAAGCCTCAGTTAAGAAATCAAAAGACGCATTACATTGGGTATCTTACATACCTTGCATGTGTTCTCAGGAGGGATCAGTCTCTGGAAAAGGACATCATGCTTGGTAAACTACAGCATCAGCAGAAAAGACTCTCAATGAAATGGGTTGATACAGTGGCTGCAACAATGGGCTCAAGCATAGCAATGATTGTGAGGATGGCACAGGCTCGGGCAGTGTTTCATTCTTTGGTACATATGGTCACTATGAGTCGGAACTGACTTGATGGCACCTAACAACAAAGACAACAGCAACAGAGAATCTGGGTGCAATGTCTTCTGGGGTCCCTGTAGTCGCATTCAAACAATTAAGTGTGATCTTTTTACTGGAATTTGAGTTCCACACCCCACTTTCCTCCTGCTGTGTCAGGGACTCTGTTTTATTCCCTATTATGGTGGCCATTGGTGGTAGCTAGGCACCTTCTAGTTCTTCTGGTGTCAGGCTGATGGATCTCTGTTTTATGTGGCCTTTTCTGTCTCTTGGGCTGGTATTCTTCATTCTCCTTTGTTCCAGGTGAGTTGAGACCAATTGATGCACCTTAGATGGCCACTTGCTGGATTTTAAAATCCCAGACACCACTCACCAAAGTGGCATATGGAACATTTTCTTAATAAAGTTTGTTATACCAGTTGACCTACATGTCCCCTGAAACCATGGTCCACACCACTCAACCCTGATACTCTGATACTTTGAAGTGCTTGCTTGTATTTTGGAAACTTGGTATTTGGTTTAGTCCAGTTACGCTGACTTCCTCTGTATGGTGCGTTGTCCTGCCCTTCACCTAAGAGACTTGTCTACTATCTAGTTAGTGAAGACCCCTCTCCATCCCTCCCCACCCTGGTAACCACCAAAGAATGTTTTCTTCTGTGTTGAAACCTTTTCTTGAGTTCCTATAATAATGATCTCATAAGATACTTGTCCTTTTGCAATTGACTAATTCCACTTAGCATAATGCCTTCCAGATTCATCCATGTTATGAGCTGTTTCTCAGATTCATCATTGTTCTTTATCATTGTGAATTATTCCATTGTGTGAATAAACCATAATTTCTTTACCAATTCATCCATTGATGGGCACGTGGGTTGTTTCCACCTTTTTGCTATTGTGAACAGTGCTGCAATAAACATGAATATGCATATTTCTATTCATGTGGAAGCTCTTATTTCACTAGGATATATTTTAAGTAGTGGGATTGCTGGATCATATGGTACTTCTATTTCCAGCTTTTTAAGGAAGCACCAAATCTATTTCCAAAGTGGTTGTACAATTCTGTATTCCCACCAGCAGTGTATAACTTATTCCAGTCTCTCTACAACCTCTCCAACATTTATTATTTTGTGCTTTTTTTTTTTTGGATTAATGCTAGCCTTGTTGAGGTGAGATAGTATCTCATTGTAGTTTTGATTTGCATTTCTCTAATGGCTAATGATCGTGAGCATTTCCTCATGTATTTGTTAGCTACCTGAAAGTCTTCTTTGGTATTCATATTCTATGCCCATTTTTTAATTGGGTTATTTGTCTTTTTATTGTTAAAGTTTTGCAGTATCAAGTAGATTTTAGAGATTAGACAATGATTGGATTTGTCATAGCCAAAAATTTTTTCCCAGTCTGTACGTTGTCTTTTTACTCTTGGTAAAGTCTTTTGATGAGCATAAGTGTTTGATTTTTGGGCGCTCTCAGTTATCTAGTTTCTCTTCTGGTGTTTGTACATTGTTCATAATGTTTTGTATACTGTTTATGCCATGTATTAGGGCTCCTAGTGTTGTCCCTATTTTTTCTTCCATGACCTTTATCGCTTTAGATTTTATATTTAGGCCCCTGATCCTTTTCGAGTTAGTTTTTATGAATGGTGTGAAGTATGGGTCTTGTTTCTTTGTTTTTGCAGGTGGTTATCCAGTTTGCCAGCACCATTTGTTAAAACAATAAAAGAGACTGCTTTTTTCCACAATTACCAGACTTTAGACTCTTGTCAAATATCAGCTGCTCATAGGTGGATGAATTTACGTGTGGATTCTCAATTCTGTTCCACTGGTTTATGTATCTGTTGTCGTACCAGTACCAGGCTGTTTTGACTTCAGGTAGAGTGAGGCCTCCCACTTTGTTCTTCTTGTTCAATAATACTTTACTTCTTGGAGGCCTCTTCCATTTCCATATGAAGTAGGTGATTTGTTTCTTCATCTCATTAGAAGATGCCATTGGAATTTTGACTGGGATTGTGTCATATCTGCAGATCGCTTTGGGTATAATAGACATTTTCACAATGTCGAGTCTTCCTGTCCATGAGCAAGGTATGTTTTTCCTGTTATGTAGATCTCTTTTTGCTTCCTGCACTAGTGTCTCATAGTGTTCTTTGTAGAGGTCTTTTACATCTCTGGTTAGTTATATTCCCAAGTATTTTACCCTGTTGTGGGCTACTGTAAATGGTATTGATTTGGGAATTTCCTCTGAAGTTCTCTTTGATGGTGTAGAGGAATCCAAATGATATTTGTATGTTTATCTTGTATCCTGATGCTCTACTGAACTCTTCTATTAGTTTCAGTAGCTTTCTTGAGGATTGCTTAGGGTGTTCTGTGTATAAGATCATGTCATCTGCAAATAGAGATACTTTTATTTCTTCCTTACCAATCTGGATGCCCTTTATTTCTTTATCTAGCCTAATAACTCTGGCTAGGACCTCCAGCACAATGTTAAATAAGAGTGGTGATAAAGGGCATGTTTGTCTGGTTCCCATTATCAAGAGGAATGCTTTCAGACTTTCCCCATTTAGAATGATGTTGGCTGTTGGCTTTGTATAAATGCCCTTTATTATGTTGAGGAATTTCCCTTCTATTCCTATTTTGCTGAGAATTTTTATCATGAATGGGTGTTGGACTTTGTCAAATGCCATTTCTGCACCAATTGATAAGATCATGTGGTTCTTGTCTTTTGCTTCATTTATATGGTGGATTACATTAATTGTTTTTCTAATGTTGAACTATCCCTGCATTCTGGTATGAATCCCACTTGGTCATGGTGAATTATTTTTTAAATGTGTTGTTGAATTCTATTGGCAAGAATTTTGGAGTATTTTTGCATCTAGGTTTATGAGGTATATAGATCTGTAATTTTCTTTTTTTGTAGTGTCTTTACCTCTTTTTGGTATCAGGGTTATGCTGGCTTCATAGAATGAGTTTAGGAGTATTCCATCCTTTTTATGTTTTGAAATACCTTTAGTAGTAATGGTGGGAACACTTCTCTGAAAAGTTGGTAGAGTTCTCCAGTGAAGCTGTCAGGGCCAGGGCTTTATTTTTTTGGAGTTTTTAAATTACCTTTCTCTCTCTTTTTTTTTGTTACAGGCTTATTTAATTATTCTATCTCCATTTGTTAGTTTAAGTAGGTAGTCATTTTCTGGAAATCTGTCCATTTCCACTATGTCTTCAAATTAGTTGGTGTACAATTTTTCATAGTATTCTGTTATGATTCTTTAAGTTTCAGTTGGGTCTGTTGTGATATCACCCATCTCATTTCTTATTCAGGTTATTTGCTTTCTCTCAAGTTTTTCTTTTCTCACTTTGGACAGTGGCTTATAGATTTCGTTGATGTTTTCACAGAACCAGCTTTTGGTCTTGTTAACTCTTTCAATTGCTTTTCTGTTCTCTATTTTATTTAATTCTGCTCTGATTTTTATAATCTGCTTTGTTCTGGTGCCTGAGGGCTTCTTTTACTGCTCTCTTTCCATTTGTTTGAGTTGTAGGGTTAATATTTTGATTTTGGTCCTTTTTTCTTTTTGGTTGTGTGCATTTACTGCTATAAATTGACCTCTGAGCACTGCTTTTGCTTTGTCTCAAAGGTTCGGGTAGAATGTGTTTTCATTTTCATTTGATTCTATGAATTTCTTTATTCCATCCTCAATTTATCTTATAACCCAGTAAATTTTGAGCAAGGTGTTGTTCAGTTTCCATGTATTTGATTTTGCTTTTTCTGTTATTGATTTCTACTTCTTTGGCTTTATGGTTAGAAAAGATGCTTTGTAATATTTTGATACTCTGGATTTTGATAACACTTGCCCTGTGGCCTAATATGTGGCCTATTCTCAAGAATGTTCCATGTGCACTGGAAAAGAAAGTATACTTGGCTGCTGTTGGGTGGAGTGTTTTGTATGTACCTATGAGGTTTTTTTTTTTTTTTTTTTTGAGGTTATGTTGGTTGATTGTGGCATTTAGATTTTCTGTGTTTTTTATTGAGCTTCTTTCTAGATGTTCTGTCCTTCATCGAAAGTGGTGTGTTGAACCCTTCTACTATTATTATGGAGCTGTCCATTTCTCTTTGCAATGCTGTTTGACTTTGTTTTATATATTTTGGAGCCCTGTCGCCAGGTACATATGCATTTGTTTTGGTTATGTTCTCCTGGTGTACTGACCCTTTAATCATTATATACTGTCCTTTCTTATCCTCTGTTGTGGATTTTGTTTTAAAGTCTATTTTGTCAGAAATTAATATTGCCACTAGTGCTCTTTTTTTGATTGTTATTTGCTCAATACATTTTTTTCCATTCTTTGAGTTTTAGGTTGTGTTTTCAAGTCTAAGATGTGTCTCTTGTAGGCAGCATATAGGTGGGTCATTTTTTTTTTTTAATCCATTCTCCTACTTTCTGTCTCTTTATTGGTGCATTTAGTCCATTTTCATTCAGCATAGTTACTGATAGGTATGAGTTTAGTGCTGTCATTTTGATGTAATATTTTTGTGTGCATATTGCTGGCAAGTTACTTTGTTCTGCTTATTTTTCTGTGCTGAGTTGTTTTCTTTGTGTATTTTCTTCTCATCTTTTTCATCATGTTTGATTTTGTATTTGTTGAATCTTTATGTTTTTCTTGATTTTTTATTTTGATGTGTAGGATTGTTAGTTTCCTTTGTGGTTACCTTAATATTTACCTCAATTTTTGTAAGTTTAAACTAATCTTTTATTTCTCGATATCGTCTTGACTTCCTCTCCGTATGAAAGATGTATGACTACACTATCTAGTCCTTTTTTGTTTTAATGTTGTCATGATTTATGTACTGATGTCTCTGTTCCCTGTTTTCAGTGTTTTAGCTTTGATTTATTTTTGTGACTTACCTATCTGGGTTGATATCTGGTTGATTTGTCCTGTGTTCTAGTCTCGGGTTATTATCTGATGTTATTGATTTTCTAACTGGAGGACTCCCTTTAGTATTTCTTATAATTTTGGTTTGGTTTTTACAAATTCCCTAAGCTTCTGTTTACCTGCAAATGCCCTAATTTCACCATCACATTTGAGAGACAGTTTTCCTGGATATATTATTTTTGGCTGGCATTTTTTTTCTTTCAAGGCTTTATGTATGTCATCCCATTGCCTTCTTGCCTGCGTAGTTTCTGTCGAGTAGTCCGAGCTTAGTCTTATTGACTCTCCTTTGTAGATGAGTTTTTGTTTATCCCTAGTTGCTCTTAATGTTCTGTCTTTATATTTGGTCTTGGCAAGTTTGATTATAATACCTCTTGGTGACTTTCTTTTGGAATCTACCTTGTGTGGGGCTCAGTAAGCATCTTGGATTGATATCTTCTCATTTTTAACAATATCAGGGAAGTTTTCTGCCAACAAATCTTCAACAATTCTCTCTGTATTTTCTGTTATGCACCCTTGTTCTAGTACTCCAATCACTCGTATGTTACTCTTCTGGATAGAGTCCCACATAATTCTTTGTGTTTCTTCATTTTTTAATTATTTTATCTGATATTTCCTCAAATAAGTTGGTGTCAAGTGCTTTATCTTCAATTTCAGTAATTCTGACTTCCATTGCCTCAGTACTGCTTCTATGACTTTCTATTGAATTATCTAATTCTGAAATTTTATTCTTAATCTTCTGGATTTCTGTTTGCTGTCTCTCTATGAATTCTTGCAGCCTGTAAAATTTGTCATTATGCTTTTCTATAATCTTCTTAAATTCCTCTATTGCTTTATCTGTGTGTTCCTTGGTTTGTTCTGCGTTTTGGCTGATCTCCTTCCTGATCCTTTGAAGTGTTCTGTATATTAATACTTTTTATTTTCCCTCCGATAATTACAGGAATTCTCTTCCCAGAAGATTTTTTTGATTCTTTGTTTTGGGAACTGGCTGAAGCCATCATAGTTTGCTTCTTTATGTGATTTTATATTGACTTTTGTCTCTGAGCCATCAATAAGTTATTATATTTATTTATTTAATATTTGTTTTTTTTTTTGCTTTCTGTATCCTAGCTTCTTGTTTTGTTTTGATATGCCCAAATAGGCTGCTCATGTGAGCTAGTTTGATTATTGGTGTCTTTGAAACTCCAACGTCCTGTCACCAGGTGGATACATCTGTTATTAGGTATGTGAGTCTAGGAGTCTGTTTATTTTTCTTGTGTGGATTCAGCTCAGGTGTCCAGGTAGTTGATCACCAAGTGTGTGGTGCAGGCTCTAAACTACAGTTTTAGATGGGCGGGGTGATTGGTGTAGTCACAGGTATCTGGCTGCAATAGGGGGTCATGCACTGAGCAAGCCAGGGGGCTGACTGCTGCCCCTGAATGGCTGGGAGGAAAGTGTGTCCCTGTTCCCTAGACCACGTAGGAGTGTGGGCTTTGTGGCCAGAATGGGCACCCAATGCTGTTGGCTGTAAAGACTGGGAGGCACCACTTATTCTTGGACACCTACTGCAGGTGACTAGGTATCATGGGTGGAGCCAGCAGTCCTCAGGCCCCTGATGTGGGTAAGTGAGGATGCTGCTAAGTACGCAAAGTGGTGTCAAGTGTCACAAATGTGCCACTCCACCATATAGCTGATACAGTGAAGTTAGGCTTCAGGTATGTATCCTGTTGTACTGTGCTAAGGAGGGCCTACACTGTTGAAATGGGCCCACTCATGTCTCTGCAGAGGTGAAAAGCACTCAAAGTTCATAGACTCCTTATGCCTGTGCCTAGGCAAAGGAGTTGTGCCTGCCCTGAGTTCCCAGCTTAAAGGATCTGGCAGATTAGTTTTTCCTGTTTGTTAATTTGTTCCCTCTCCAAGGCCAGGAGAATGGCTCAGGGTTCTTGATGGGTCCTACTTCTGGCCCGGGGGACATGGCAATCACTGAAACTAGCCTGGTCCAGTGCAGAGTGGGGAAGGAGAGGGTAAACTGGAGAGAGGTTTTTCCCAAAGGGATGTTTTTTAACCTGCACAGTAGTTTAGACACACGTACTTATCTTTTGCTAATTGAGGGCTGCTTCTCACTGGTTCTGGAGGCTCAAGAAGACTCTCTGCTGCTCCATCTCTCCTAATGGGAAAAAGACGTCCCGAATGCCACTGCTTGCCTCACCACTGGTGCCAGCCAATTCAGCCATTGGGTTGCTGGTTCCTGCCAGGTCAGGTCTGACAACTTCTGGACGCTACTGAACCATTTCTACCTCTCCCTGCTGCTCGGTCCAATTCCTTAACTTTGCCCAGACTGTCACATATAATCAATTCACTTGTTTTCTGGGTCTGTGTTTTAAGAGGGACCACAGGAAGCTTCTGACTACTCCATTATCTTGGTGCCACCTCCTAAAAATTTTAAAATGGCACAAAGACTTAATAAAATGCAGACACAAAAAAAATTGCCTAATTTAAATTCTAGTACTCTGGTAGGGACTTTTCTTAGCTCTCAGAGTTTTTCTTCACAACTGTGAATTGGTGAAAGTCGCTTTGGCCGGAATTTACAGCTTGATCAGGACAACATTTTAAAAGAGCTATAGGGCGGTTGCTATGAGTCAGAATTGACTTGATGGCAATGGGTTTGGGCTTTTTGGTTATGGGGTATAGAACATATATTCTATTCTTTTTTTCTTTTTCCTCTCAAGCACTGTTAGTAGAGAGGAACCTCCCAGAGCCGTGGTGGAGTTAAGTTTTTCCTCTTAGTTTGGTGCAATTAAATCGGTTGCTATTGAGTCAACTCCAATTCATGGTGTGTCAGAGTAGAGCTGTGCTCCATAGGCTTTTCAGTGGCTGATTTTTCTAAAATAGATCACTGGGCCTTTTTTCTGAGATGCCTCTGGGTGGACTGTAGCCTCCAACCTTTTGGATAGCAGCTAAATATTTTAGCCATTTTCACCACTCAGGGACTCCATGGGTTCCATTAGAACTTCACAATTGCTAACCTTAACACTTCCAGAGGTAACCGTTGCCAATAGAAGGTGCTCTAAACTTAGTGCTCAAAGCTAAATTTGGGCACTTGAGAATCAGGGCAATGCATCCAGAATCAAAATTAATGCCACTGGTTAAAAAATCATAATGATGATTTGATAGAACTTTATTGAACACTGTCTGAGGTTTACACAATAGTTGTTGATAAAGTACACAGGTAAGAGAAACTCCAGGGCCGGGCCAAGAACACAGAACTTTAACTGTGGTCATCTAGCAGAAATAGATCTACGTGGAGAGGCAGGATCTGAATCCAAAAATGGAGTCAAATATCAATAACTAATAAAAATAGCCATTATGAGTGTTGACTTAGAAACGCTGGTTACATAAGCCTGGAGAAGTGAGGGTCAGCATTGGAAATTTCAGAAACAACCAGAGAACAAGAAAAAGAGCATTGTGAATACAAAGGGAGGCAGGCTGTACAAGTGCCCCCCTTCCTTGTAATAGAACTACACATCCTTGCAGGCTACTGTGTGTTTTCAGTATCTCTCTGTAGGCAGCATTTACTTCCTTGCCAGGCTGGCCATTTGAAATGTGAGAAGAGGCATTTACTCATTCTAAGAATGGACTTTACAAGTCATTGCATCTTCTTCTAGATCTGTGGTCCTTTCTCTATGCCACAAGATGGGTAGGTTAAAAATAACGGTTTCTGTTTCAGCCTGGATTTTGGAATGAAGAATACACAAGAGCCTCAACTGGCTCGTGACCACAACAGTCCTTATAACCAACAAGTGTCATTTATTAGTCACCTAGTGCTGCTATAACAGAAATGCCAGAAGTGGGTGGCTTTAAAGAACAGAAATTTATTTTCTCATAGTTCTGGAGGCTAAAACTCCAAATCAGAGTGTCACCCATGTCAATTCCTTCCTTGTAGGTATTCCTGGTCTTTCCTTTGCTCCTTAGCTTATAGATAATCCTCATATGGCATTTATCTTCTCCTGTGTGTTCATGCCTCTGTGTCTAATCTGCTCTTTTTATAACTCAGAAATAATTAGCTATAAAACTCAGCCTACTCAGGTGAGATCTAATTAATATAGCAAAGAAAACCCTATTTCCAAAAGGATTGCATTCATAGGTATAAAGGGATTAGGATTCCAACACATATTGTGGGAGGACACAATTCAATCTATAAATACCATTAATGAGAAATATACCTTTATTGTAAGTCAATGAGATATGGAGATTATTAGTTACTACGGCCTGGTTAGAAAGCAAACTCATACATTAAGCATCCTCCAGAAAAAACTTTTTGTGTGTAATCTGGAGAACTTCACCAAGAAGTCAGGTCAGGATATATAAGCAAGACTCAGGGCTATGGGTCATAGAAAAGTGGGCCATTTTGTGCTTAAGAAATTTATGTTCCATTTGGAAGAACTTTTATGACTTCACTATGCTGAAAATGAGGACTATTCAAAGTAAAGGGGAAAAAAATGTCAGAAGACTTTAGAACTCACTTTTCCCAGAAAGAAATCAGAAAGAAGATGTTTCATAGGACAAGTACAATTTGGTTTGAACTCTGAGGGAGAGCAAGATAACCTCCTGTAGGTGAATAGAAGATAGATTAACATTCCTATAAGTGTAAATACACAAGCAAATGAGCACAATAGGAAGGAAGCATAGCTGAACATGTATAAGAGTGGAGACTTCAAATAAGAGAAGACATTGAAATTGAAAATAAAGACCAAGTACAGTCATGAGGAGCCTTGAATGCCTGCCTATAAAGAACCAACACTGAGTTTTACCAATAAATTCTCACAGACACCTGGAAATGGTGCAGAAAAGTGATAATATAGAGCCCCTACAATACTTCCAGAAAACAAAAGTCCTCGCAACTGGATCAATAAGCCATACCACGATAAAAGGAGAAAAGACTGAAGTTGTCAAGGATTTCATTTTACTTGGATCCACAATCAACACCCATGGAAGCAGTAGTTAAGAAATCAAAAGACACATTGCACCGGGCAAATCTGCTGCAAAGGACTTCTTTAAAGTGTTGAAAAGCAAAGATGTTACCTTGAAGACTACTAAGCTGTGCTTCACCCAAGCCATGGTATTTTCAATCACATCAAATGCATGTGAAAGCTGGACAATGAATAAGGAAGACCAAAGAAGAATTGACCCCTTTCAACTGTGGCATTGGAGAAGAATATTGAATATACCATGGACTGCCAAAAGAACAAACAAATCTGTCTTGAAAGGAGTACAACCAGAATGTTCCTTAGAAGCAAGGATGGAGAGACTGCATCTTATGTACTTTGGACATGTAATCAGGAGGGATCAGTCCCTGGAGGAGGACATCATTCACGGTAAAGTAGAGGGTCAGCAAAAATGAGGAAGACCCTGGCCGAGATGGATTGACACAGTGGCTGCAACAATGGGCTCAAGCATAACAACAATTCTGAGGATGGTGCAGGACAGGGCAGTGTTTCGTTCTATGGCACATAGGGTTGCTATGAGTTGGAACCAAATCAATGGCACCTAACAACAACGACACTATTTCTGGACATTAAGTCTGGATTTTAAAAAAAGTGAAAACAAAAACAAGACCCATTGCCATTGAATGGTTCCAACTCATAGTGACACTATAGGATAGAGTAGAAATGCCCCATAGGGTTTCTGAGGAGCAGCTAGTGGATTCAAACTGCCCACCTTTTGGTTAGCAGCCGTAGCTCTCAACAAATGTGCCACCAGTACTCAAAGTCTAGATGTCCCTCCTGATAACATGCCCAAATTATATGAGACAATGTCTCGCCATCCTTGCTTCTAAGGAGAATTCTGGCTGTATTTCTTCCAAAACAGGTTTGTTCTTCTGGCAGTCTATGGTGTATTCAATATTCTTCACCAACACCATAATTCAAATCCATCAATTCTTCTTCAATATTTCTTGATCATTGTCCAGCTTTCACATGCATATGAGGCAATTGAAAATACCATGACTTGGGTCAAGCACACCTTAGTCCTTAAAGTGACATCTTTGCTTTTTAACCCTTTAAAGAGGTCTTTAGCCGCAGATTTGCCCAATGCAATGTTTCCTTTGATTTCTCGACTGCTGCTCCTGTGGGTGTTGATTGTGGATTCAAGTAAAATGAAATCCTTGACAACTTCAGTCTTTTCTCCATTTATCATGACATTGCATTTTGGTCCAGCTGTGAGGATTTCTGTTTTCTTTATGTTGAGGTGTAATACACACTGAAGACCGTAGCCTTTGATCTTTATCAGTAAGTGCTTAAAGTCCTCTTCACGTTCAGCAAGCAAGATTGTGTCATCTGCATATTGAAGGTTGTTAGTGAGTCTTCTTCCAATCCTGATGCCGCATTCTTCTTCATATACTCCAGCTTCTTGGATTATTTGCTCAGCATACAGATTGAATAAATCTGGTGAAAGGATACTACTTTGACACACACCTTTCCTGATTGGGGAAGACTGCCTTTTGATCTGCGTACAGAGTCCTCATGAGCACAATAAAGTGTCCTGGAATTCCCATTGTTTGCAGTGTTATCCATAATTTGTTATAATCCACACAGCCAAATGCCTTTGGTTTGTCAATGAAACAAAGGTGAACATCTTTCTGGTATTCTCTGGTTTCAGCCAAGATCCATCTGATGTCAGCAATGATATCCCTTATTCCACGTCCTCTTCTGAATACAGCTTGAACTTCTGGCAGTTCCCTGTGGATATACTGCTGCAACTATTTTTGAATGATCTTCAGCAAAATTTTATTTGTGTGTGATATTAATGATATCGTTCCATAATTTCCACATCCCATTGGATCACCTTTCTTTGCAATGGGCACAAATATGGATCTCTTCTAGATGGTTGGCCAGTAAGCTGTCTTCCAAATTTCTTGGAGAACCGAGCACTTCCAGCATTGCATTCGTTTGTTGAAACATTCAATTGGTTTTCCATCAATTCCTGGAGTCTTGTTTCTCGCCAGTGCCTTCAGTGCAGCTTAGGCTTCTTCCTTCAGTACCATTGATTCTTAATCATATACTACCTCCTGAAATGTTTGAATATTGACCAATTCTTTTTGGTACAGTGACTCTGTGTAGTCCTTCCGTCTTATTTTGATGCTTCCTGAGTCATTTAATATTTTCCACATAGAATTCTTCAATATTGCAACTTGAGGCTTGAGGTTTTCTTCAGTTTTTTCAGCCTGAGAAATGCTGAGTGTGTTCTTCCCTTTTGGTTTTCTAACTCGAGGGCTTTGCACATTTTGTTATAATACTTCAGTTTGTCTTCTCAATCCACCATTTGAAATCTGCTCAGCTCAGTTACTTTATTTCTTCTTTTTACCTTAGCTATTCTACATTCAAGGGCAAATTTCAAAGTCTCTTCTGACATTTATTTTGGTCTTTTCTCTCCTCTCTTTTTAATGACCTCTTGCCTTCTTCATGTATGATGTCTTTGATGCCATTCCACAGCTCATCTGGTCTTAGGTCACTAGTGTTGAATGCATCAAACCTGTTTTTGAGATGGTCTCTGAATTCAGATGGGATATACTCAAGGTTATACTTTGGGTCTCGTGAACTTGTTCAAATTTTCTTCAGTTTCAACTTGGACTTGCATACGAGCAATTGATATTTTGTTCTGCAATTGGCCCCTGGCCTTGTTTTGACTGATGATATTGAGCTTTTCCATCATCTCTTTCATCAGATGTAGTCGATTTGATTCCTGTGTATTCCATCCAGTGAGCTCCAGGTGTACAGTCACCGTTTATGTTGTAAAATATATTTGCAATAAAAAAGTTGTTAGTCTTGCAAAATTCTATCATGCGATCTCCAGCATGCTTTCTATCACCAAGGCCACATTTTCCATTTACCAGTCCTTCTTCTTTATTTCCAGCTTTTGCGTTTCAATAACCAGTAATTATCAATGCCTCTTGATTGCATGTTCAATCAATTTCAGACTGTAGAAGATGGTAAAAATCTTCAATTTATTCATCTTTGGCCCTAGTGGTTGGTGTGTAAATTTAAATAGTTGTATTAACTGATCATCTAGATAGCAGTGGTCAAATTTTACTTTACCTTCCAGAATGGAATAGCTTATTTCAGGAAACTGATGGTGCTGCATGGAATCTCTGGTCTATTTCTTTAAGAAATCAGCTAATCCTCCTTCAGAGCCACAAAACTGCTGTTTTAAATGCCCAGGTAAGAAATGTTGCAATATGAAGCCATTGTCTTTAACACCTAGACTAGATGTGACTATACATATACCTCTTTTTCAATAGACAATTTTAAGAAATACTAGGCAAAAATATATGCTTTTGCAGGCTGATTTAAATTGCTTATAATTCTATAAAACAATTTTTTCAGTAAATTGTTCTTTTCTTCCCACTATTTCAATGATCTTAACTTCCCTCTGGAAAATAAATTAGTTGGAAAAAAAATACAAATTGTAACTCTGCAACTTTACAGATGAGATTTAAAACATAAAAAGTAATCCTATATATTATGGCCACAATTTCTAATGCTAAATGCATTTTTTTACATAGATTATTCAGTGAATGTTAAGACAATATTGCAATTCTAATTTAAGTTTAGTTTTTCTTTTTTATTTTTATTCCAGGTCACATTCTTAATATTTCATTAATATTCTAGTAATATTTAACATATTTGTACATGATAAACATTAATATGAGGTCTTGAATTACTATGCATTTCATGCATCTCTTATTTGGAAAATCATGAGACTGTTGCTAAAATGTTAGCTCAAAAATAACTGATTTGAAGTTATTTACTAGACGAGAGTGCTTGGAGGACTGACTCAAAACCATTTTATAATCAATCATATCTGTGTATACACATGCAGAATTAAATGAAGAATAAAAGTAATTTTCTAAATAATTCTGGCAAAAAGATTTTGCCTCTTACATGCAGGGCATTTTGTTTGATTGTTTGTTTATTGGCTTAGTTGGTTATTTTTGCAATAAAATAACATTTAGACTGAGTTCCACCAAAGGTATTAATCCAGTTATCACTTTGCATTAGATGTAGACACAATATCTTTGCTAATTATCCTTCTACATAGAACAGGAAAACTTACAAATATAATCGCAGTAATTTTCAGAAGCTTCCTATTATGCCTATAGTACAATGTCAAGGAAAAAACATTTTGTTCAATTTAATACAATATTTACAGAAGGCCTATTTCTCAGTAAACTCAATTCACAAACAACTATTGAGGCTGTACCTTGTAAAAGGTACTATACTAGTGGGTATAATGGACTGAAACAAGAGGCATTTAATATCTGGTTACGGGGCAAATTCTTAGCAGCTCAAATCAAGTAAAAAATAGTATTTTCAAGCTAAAACCAAGTCTGGTCAAGTCACTCTATTTAAATCCCTTCCCTGAAATTCCACTGTTCTTGGCCTCTGCCTACATCCTCACCTTCACGCCTACACACTTCTGTGGCTGGAGAATCTCTAGATTCTTTTGAATTTCTACATACAAGATCATATACAATCCCCTAATATTGAGATTTTTTATTTCTTCCTTATGAATTGTTATAGATTTTATTTATTTTGTCTTTATGCACTTCCTTATTTTTTAAAAATTATAATATGTAACAAACATACAGAAAATTCAGAAACACAAATATACAACTTAAAAAATTATAAAAATAAACACCTGTATAGCCGCCACCAATGTCAAGAACCAGAGCATTATCAGAGTTTCGAGCCCCTGAGTATTCCTTTTGGATCATAATGCCTTCTCTACCCCCAGTGGTAACCACAATCCTGATTATTACATAATTCATTCATTTGCCTTTTTTTTTTTTAATTTTTATTAAGCTTCAAGTGAACATTTACCATTCCAATCAGTCTGTCACATGTAGGTTTACATACATCTTACTCCCTTCTCCCACTTGCTCTCCCCCTATTGAGTCAGCCCTTTCAGTCTCTCGTTTCGTGCCAATTTTGCCATCTTCCCTCTCTCTCTATCTTCCCATCCCTCCTCCAGTCAAGAGTTGCCAACACACTCTCCCGTGTCCACCTGATTTAATTAGCTCACTCTTTATCAGCATCTCTCTCCCCCCCACTGACCAGTCCTTTTCATGCCTGATGATTTGTCTTCGGGGATGGTTCCTGTCCTGTGCCATCAGAAGTTCTGGGGAGCATTGTCTCTGGGATTCCTCTTGTCGCAATCATACCATTAGGTGTGGTCTTTTAATGAGAATTTGGGGTCTGTATCCCATTGGTCTCCTGCTCCCTCAGGAGTTGTCTGTTGTGCTCCCTGACAGGGCAGACATCGATTGTGGCCGGGCACCAACTAGTTCTTCTGGTCTCAGGATAATGTAGGTCTCTGGTTCATGTGGCCCTTTCTGTCTCTTGGGTTCTTAGTTGTCGTGTGACCTTGGTGTTCTTCCTTTGCCTTTGCTCCAGGTGGGTTGAGACCAATTGATGTATCTTAGATGGCCGCTTGTTGGCATTTAGGACCCCAGGCGCCACAGTTCAAAGTGGGATGCAGAGTGTTTTCATAATAGAATTATTTTGCCCTTTGACTTAGAAGTCCCCTCAAACCAAGTTCCCCAGACCCCAGCCCCTGCTCTGCTGACCTTTGAAGCTTTCATTTTATCCCGGAAACCTCTTTGCTTTTAATCCAGTCCAATTAGGCTGACCTTCCTTGTATTGAGTGTTGTCTTTCCCTTCACCCAAAGCAGTTCTTATCTACAGATTGATCAATAAAAAACCCTCTCCCTCCCTCCCTCCCTCCCTCCCCCCTTTGTAACCACAAAAGTATGTGTTCTCCGTTTTTTCTATTTCTCAAGATCTTATAATAGTGGTCTTATACAATATTTGTCCTTTTGCAACTGACTCATTTCGCTCAGCATAATGCCTTCTAGATTCCTCCATGTTATGAAACGTTTCAGAGATTCGTCACTATTCTTTATCGATGCGTAGTATTCCATTGTGTGAATATACCACAATTTATTTACCCGTTCGTCCGTTAACGGACATCTTGGTTGCTTCCAGCTTTTTGCTATTGTAAACAGAGCTGCAATAAACATGGGTGTGCATATATCTGTTCGTGTGAAGGCTCTTGTATCTTTAGGGTATATTCCGAGGAGTGGGATTTCTGGGTTGTATGGTAGTTCTATTTCTAACTGTTTAAGATAACGCCAGATGGATTTCCAAAGTGGTTGTACCATTTTACAATCCCACCAGCAGTGTATGAGAGTTCCAATCTCTCCACAGCCTCTCCAACATTTATTATTTTGTGTTTTTTGGATTAATGCTAGTCTAGTTGGTGTGAGATGGAATCTCATCGTAGTTTTAATTTGCATTTCTCTAATGCTAATGATCGAGAGCATTTTCTCATGTATCTGTTGGCTGCCTGAATATCTTCCTTAGTGAAATGTGTGTTCATATCCTTTGCCCACTTCTTGATTGGGTTGTTTGTCTTTTTGTGGTTGAGTTTTGTCAGAATCATGTAGATTTTAGAGATCAGGCGCTGGTCTGAGATGTCATAGCTGAATATTCTTTCCCAGTCTATAGGTGGTCTTTTTACTCTTTTGGTGAAGTCTTTAGATGAGCATAGGTGTTTGATTTTTAGGAGCTCCCAGTTATCTGGTTTCTCTTTATCATTTTTGGTAATGTTTTGTATTCTGTTTATGCCCTGTATTAGGGCTCCTAGGGTAGATCCTATTTTTTCTTCCATGATCTTTATCGTTTTAGTCTTTATGTTTAGGTCTTTGATCCACTTGGAGTTAGTTTTTGTGCATGGTGTGAGGTATGGGTCCTGTTTCATTCTTTTGCAAATGGATATCCAGGTATGCCAGCACCATTTGTTAAAAAGACTATTATTTCCCCAATTGACTGACACTGGTCCTTTGTCAAATATCAGCTGCTCATACGTGGATGGATTTATATCTGGGTTCTCAATTCTGTTCCATTGGTCTATGTGCCTGTTGTTGTACCAGTACCAGGCTGTTTTGACTACTGTAGCTATATAAAAGGTTCTGAAATCAGGTAGGGTGAGGCCTCCCACTTTGTTCTTCTTTTTCAGTAATGTTTTGCTTATCCGGGGGTTCTTTCCTTTCCATATGAAATTAGTGATTTGTTTCTCTATCCCCTTAAAGTATGACATTGCTATTTGGATTGGAAGTGCGTTATATGTATAAATGGCTTTTGGTAGAATAGACATTTTTACTATGTTAAGTCTTCCTATCCATGAGCAGGGTATGTTTTTCCACTTAAGTATGTTCTTTTGAATTTCTTGTAGCAGAGTTTTATAGTTTTCTTTGTATAGGTCTTTTACATCCTTGGTAAGATTTATTCCTAAGTATTTTATCTTCTTGGGGGCTACTGTGAATGGTATTGATTTGGTTATTTCCTCTTCGGTGTTCTTTTTGTTGATGTAGAGGAATCCAAGTGATTTTTGTATGTTTATTTTATATCCTGAGACTCTTCCAAACTCTTCTATTAGTTTCAGTAGTTTTCTGGAGGATTCCTTAGGGTTTTCCATGTATACGATCATGTCATCTGCAAATAGTGATAGCTTTACTTCCTCCTTACCAATCTGGATACCCTTTATTTCTTTGTCTAGCCTAATTGCCCTGGCTAGGACTTCAAGTACGATGTTGAATAGGAGCGGTGATAAAGGGCATCCTTGTCTGGTTCCCGTTGTCAAGGGAAATGCTTTCAGGTTCGCTCCATTTAGAGTGATATTGGCTGTTGGCTTTGCATAGATGTCCTTTATTATGTTGAGGAATTTTCCTTCAATTCCTATTTTGGTAAGAGTTTTTATCATAAATGGGTGTTGAACTTTGTCAAATGCCTTTTCTGCATCTATTGATAAGATCATGTGGTTTTTATCTTTTGTTTTATTTATGTGATGGATTACATTAATGGTTTTTGTGATATTAAACCAGTCTTGCATACCTGGTATAAATCCCACTTGATCAGGGTGTATTATTTTTTTGATGTGTTGTTGGATTCTATTGGCTAGAATTTTGTTGAGGATTTTTGCATCTATGTTCATGAGGGATATAGGTCTAAAATTTTCTTTTTTTGTAATGTCTTTACCTGGTTTTGGTATCAGGGAGATGGTAGCTTCATAGAATGAGTTGGGTAGTATTCCGTCTTTTTCTATACTTTGAAACACCTTCAATAGTAATGGTGTTAAGTCTTTTCTGAAGGTTTGGTAGAACTCTGCAGTGAGGCCGTCTGGGCCAGGACTTTTTTTTGTTGGAAGTTTTTTGATTACCGTTTCAATCTCTTTTTTTGTTATGGGTCTATTTAGTTGTTCTACTTCTGAATGTGTTAGTTTAGGTAGGTAGTATTGTTCCAAGAATTTATCCATTTCTTCTAGGTTTTCAAATTTGTTAGAGTACAATTTTATGTAGTAATCTGATATGATTCTTTTGATTTCATTTCGTTCTGTTGTGATGTGGTCCTTCTCGTTTCTTATTCGGGTTATTTGTTTCCTTTCCTGTTTTTCCTTAGTCAGTCTAGCCAATGATTTATCAATTTTGTTAATTTTTTCAAAGAACCAGCTTCTGGCTTTGTTAATTCTTTCAATTGTTTTTCTGTTCTCTAATTCATTTAGTTCAGCTCTAATTTTTATTATTTGTTTTCTTCTGGTGCCTGATGGGTTCTTTTGTTGCTCACTTTCTATCTGTTCAAGTTGTCGGGACAGTTCTCTGCTTTTGGCTCTTTCTTCTTTTTGTATGTGTGCATTTATCGATATAAATTGGCCTCTGAGCACTGCTTTTGCTGTGTCCCAGAGGTTTTGATAGGAAGTATTTTCATTCTCGTTGCTTTCTAAGAATTTCCTTTTTCCCTCCTTGATGTCTTCTATAACTCAGTCTTTTTTCAGGAGGGTATTGTTCATTTTCCAAGTATTTGATTTCTTTTCCCTAGTTTTTCTGTTATTGATTTCTAGCTTCATTGCCTTGTGGTCTGAGAAGATGCTTTGTAATATTTCGATGTTTTGGATTCTGGAAAGATTTGTTTTATGACCTAATATGTGGTCTATTCTAGAGAATGTTCCATGTGCACTAGAAAAAAAAGTATATTTTGCAGCAGTTGGGTGGAGAGTTCTGTATAAGTCAATGAGGTCAAGTTGGTTGATTGTTGTAAGTAGGTCTTCCGTGTCTCTCTTGAGCTCCTTACCGGATGTCCTGTCCTTCTCCGAAAGTGGTGTGTTGAAGTCTCCTACTATAAATGTGGAGGTGTCTATCTCACTTTTCAATTCTGTTAAAATTTGATTTATGTATCTTGCAGCCCTGTCATTAGGTGCGTAAATATTTAATATGGTTATGTCTTCCTGATCAATTGTCCCTTTTATCATTATATAGTGTCCTTCTTTATCCTTTGTGGCGGATTTAAGTCTAAAGTCTATTTTGTCAGAAATTAATATTGCTACTCCTCTTCTTTTTTGCTTATTGTTTGCTTGATATATTTTTTTCCATCCTTTGAGTTTTAGTTTGTTTGTGTCTCTAAGTCTAAGGTGTGTCTCTTGTAGGCAGCATATAGATGGATCGTGTTTCTTTATCCAGTCCGTGACTCTCTGTCTCTTTATTGGTGCATTTAGTCCATTTACATTCAGCGTAATTATAGATAAATAAGTTTTTAGTGCTGTGATTTTGATGCTTTTTCATGTGTGTTGTTGTCCATTTCATTTTTCCACATGCTTTTTTGTGCTGAGACATTTTTCTTAGTAGCTTGTGAGATCCTCATTTTCATAATGTTTAACTTTGTGTTTATTGAGTCGTTACGTTTTTCTTGGCTTTTTTCTTGAGTTATGGAATTGATATTCCTTTTTGTGGTTACCTTTTTATTTACCCCTATTTTTCTAAGTAAAAACCTAACTTGTATCTTTCTATATCGCCTTGTATCACTCTCCATCTGGCAGTTCAATGCCTCCTATATTTAGTCCCTCTTTTTGATTATTGTGATCGTTTATCTATTGATTTCCATGATTTCCTGTTATGTGTATTATTTTGTTTATTTATTTATTTTTTAGAATTAGTCTTAATTTGTTTGTTTTTGTGCTTTCCCTATTTGAGTTGCGTTGATATCAGGACGTTCTGTTTTGTGACCTTGTATTGTGCTGGTACCTGATATTATTGGTCATCCGGCCAAACAATCTCTTTTAGCATTTCTTGCAGTCTTGGTTTAGTTTTTGCAAATTCTCTCAACTTGTGTTTATCTGTAAATATCTTAATTTCTCCTTCATATTTCAGAGAGAGTTTTGCTGGATATATGATCCTTGGTTAGCAGTTTTTCTCCTTCAGTGCTCTGTATACGTCGTCCCATTCCCTTCTTGCCTGCATGGTTTCTGCTGAGTAGTCTGAACTTATTCTCATTGATTCTCCCTTGAAGGAAACCTTTCTTTTCTCCCTGGCTGCTTTGAAAATTTTCTGTTTGTCTTTGGTTTTGGCAAGTTTGATGATAATATGTCTTGGTGTTTTTCTTTTTGGATCAATCTTAAATGGGGTTCAATGAGCATCTTGGATAGATATCCTTTCGTCTTTCATGATGTCAGGGAAGTTTTGTGTCAAGATTTCTTCAACTATTTTCTCTGTGTTTTCTGTCCCCCCTCCCTGTTCTGGGACTCCAATCACTCGCAAGTTATCCTTCTTGATAGAGTCCCACATGATTCTTAGGGTTTCTTCATTTTTTTTAATTCTTTTATCTGATTTTTTTTCAGCTATGTTGGTGTTGTTTCCCTGGTCCTCCAGAAGTCCCAGTCTACATTCTAATTGCTCGAGTCTGCTCCTCTGACTTTCTATTGCGTTGTCAAATTCTGTAATTTTATTGTTAATCTTTTGGATTTCTACATGCTGTCTCTCTATGGATTCTTGCAACTTATTAATTTTTCCACTATGTTCTTGAATAATCTTTTTGAGTTCTTCAACAGTTTTATCAGTGTGTTCCTTGGCTTTTTCTGCATTTATCCTAATTTCATTTGTGATATCTTTAAGCATTCTGTAAATTAGTTTTTTATATTCTGTATCTGATAATTCCAGGATTGTGTCTTCATTTGGGAAAGATTTTGATTCTTTTGTTTGGGGGGTTGGAGAAGCTGTCATGGTCTGTTTCTTTATGTGGTTTGATATGGTCTGCTGTCTCCGAGCCATCACTGGGAAACTAGATTTTCCAGGTATTCAGCTAAAAAAAAATGCAGTCAGATCCCTATCTGAATTCTCCCTCTGGCTCCGGGTATTCAGATGTTAATGGGGCCGCCTGGGGAGGGTGGGGGAGGGATCAGAGAGCTAGGAGTGTAGCACCACAGAATATAGAGCTGAACACCGCGTTCACGCTCCGCCCCCGTCTGCCAAAATCCGGGCGGGACGGGTCCCCGGCTCTGACGCTGCTTTCCTTGCTCAGAGACCAGTCACTTCCTCCCGGGGACTTCTGCCTCCGGTGCGCGGCACCGCTCGTGTGCACTGGGTGGGCGTTTCCCGCACGAACGGTTGGGCCCGCCCCCAGGGTCTATTCAGGCGAATATAATGGGGCCCCGCGGTCACGCCCCGCCCGTGCACGCGCCCAAATCCCAGCGAGACGACTTCCCAGCTGGGACGCTGCTTTCCCCGTCCCGGGATCAGCCACTTCTGGGGATTTCTCCCTCCGGTGTGCCGCGCCACACGCGCGGACTGGGTGTGCGTCCTCCCGCACGAATGTGTGGGCCCCGCCCCGGGTTCACTTTAGGGAAATATAGCTGACCCACCCCCCCCCCGCTCGCGCCCCGCCCGCTTCTCGGGACGGCTCGTCTGCTGGGACGCTGTTCTCCCCACTCCCAGATCAGTCACTGCCTCCCGGGTGCTTCTCCCTCCGGCTGCGCCTCTACGCCTCCCGCGCCAACCAGCTAGACTTCCTCCCGGGATGGGTTCGGGGGGAAGGGGTGGGCCCCCCTTCTGTGCCGTCTGCCCCCCTGGGCTCTGCCCCAGATCGGGCTCCGAAGGTCACCTGCCTGGTACGCTGGCTCCTGGTTCTGAAAACGGTCGCTGTCTGCCCGTATTTGTTCGTTTTCCGTCTCTAAGTCTGTGCTTGTTGTTCAGAGTTCGTAGATTGTTATGTATGTGATCGATTCCCTTGTTTTTCCGAGTCTTTGTTGCAAGAGGGATCCGCGGTAGCGTCCACCTAGTCCGCCATCTTGGCCCCGCTCCCATTTGCCTTTCTTTATAATTTTACCATATAATTGTTAATGTCAAAACAATGTGGTTTAATGTTTTGCTTGTTTTTTAAATGTGTATAAATGGAATCATGCAGTAGATATCCTTTTATATCTTGTGTCTTAGTTACCTAATACAGCTATAACAGAAATGACACAAATAGATGGCTTTAACAAAGAGAGATTTGTTTTTTAGTAGGCTAGAAGTCCAAATTCAGGGCCTCAGCTCAAGGGGAAGACTTTCTCTCTCTGTCAGCTCTAAAGGAAGTCTTTCTCTTCAATCTTCCCCTGGACTAGGAGCTTCTCTGCACATGAACCCCGGGTCTAAAGGGTGCTCTCTGCTCCCAGTGTTTTCTTGGTGGCACGAGGTCCCCATTCTCGGCTCAGGTCCCTTTCCTTTTTATCTCTTGAGAGATAAAAGGTGGTGCAGGCCCACCCTAGGGAAACTCCCTTTACATTGGATTAGGGATGTGAGCTGGTAAGAGTGGTGTTACAATCCTACCTTAATCTTCTTTAACATAAAATTACAATCACAAAATAGAGGGCAACCACAAAATACTGGTAATCATGGCCTAACCAATTTGACACATGTTTTTGGGAGACACAATTCAATCCATGATGTCTGGCTTCTTTCACTCAGCATTATGTCTTTAAGGTCTAGTTTACTTACCCATTCTAATGCTGATGGAAATGTGGCATTTCCAGTTTGGGGCTATAATGAACAGCCTTGCTATGAACACTGTTGACCGTTTTTCCTAAAGTACTTATACTCACGCAGAAGTAGAATTGCTAGATCATATAGTATGCATATTTTCAGTATCTTCTAGATATTGTCAAGCTGTTTTCCAAAGTGACCTTACTATTTCATATCCCCACCATCAATTTATGAATGCTCTTATATGCTCCACATCTTCACCGATATTTGATTGTTGTGTGTGTGTGTTTTAGGGGAAAATTTACAGTGGAAATTAGTTCCTCATTCAAGAATTTATACACAAATTGTTTTGTGACATCGATTGCAATCCCTGCAATGTGTCAGCACTCTCCCCCTTTCCCTTTATGCCTTGGGTTCCCAGGTCCATTCAGCCAGGTTTCCTGTCCCTTCTTGCCTTCTCATCTTTGCTTTTGGGCAGGTGTTGGCCATTAGTTCTCCTATACTTGATTGAACTAAGAAGCATGTACCTCGTGTGTGTTATTTGTTTTATAGGCCTGCCTAATCTTTGGCTGAAAGGTGGATTCCGATTCCAAGAGAGGCTTCAGTTCTGAATTAGCAGGGTGTCTGGGAGTCATAGTCTTGGGGGTCCCTCCAGTCTTGTCAGACCAGTAAGGCTGGCCTTTTTTTGTGAATTTGAGTTTTGTTCTACATTTTTCTTCCACTCTGTCTGGAATCCTCTATTGTGACAGGGATGTCAGAGTTGTCAGTGGTGGTAGCTGGGCACCATTAGTCCTTCTGGGCTCAGGCTGATGGAGGCTGTAGTTCATTAGTCCTTTGGACTGATATTTTCCTTGAATCTTTAGTTTTCTTCATTTTCTTTTGCTCCTAATGTGATGGGAATGGCTGCTTGCAAGTTTTTAAGACCCCAGACTCTGCTCACCAAAATAGAGTGTAGATCATTTTCTTTATAAACTATGTTATGCCAGTTGACCCCTGAGACCATGGCCCCCAGCCCTCAGCCCCAGTAACTTGATACCTCAAGGTGTCTGGATGTGTCTAGGAAGCTCCTATGGTTTGCTTTAGTCAAATTGTGCTGATTTTCCCTATATTGTGTGTTGTCTTTCCTTCACCAAAGTGAACACTCATCTACCATCTAGTTCCGATTTCCCCTCCCCCCCGCTCATAGCCATCAAAGAACTTTTTTTTTTCTTTCTGTGTGTAAACATTTTGAGTTTTTATAGTAGTGGTTTCATACAATATTTATTCTTTTGTGATTAACTTATTTTACTCAGCCTAATGCCCTCCAGATTCATCCATGTTGTGAGATGTTTTGCAGATGCATCATTTTTCTTTATCGTTGCATAGTGCTTCATTTTGTGTATATGTAACATAATTTGTTAAAATGTTCAACTCTTGATAGTCACTTAGGTTGTTTCTATAGTTTTGTTGTGAATAATGCTGCAATGAACATGGGTGTGCATATGTCTATTCATGTGACGGCTCTTATTTCTAGAATATATATATATTCTTAGGAGTGGGATTGCTGGATCATATGGTATTTTTATTTCTAGCTTTTTAAGAAGGTACCATATTGTTTTCCACAGTGGCTGTACCATTATACATTCCCACCAGCAGTGCATAAGAGTTCTAATCTGCCTGCAACCTCTCCAACATTTGTTATTTTCTGTTCTTTTTTTGATTCATGCCAGTAATATTGTGTGAAATGATATCTCATTGCAGTTTTTATTTGCATTTCTCTAATGGCTAGTGATAGCAAACATTTCCTCATGTATCTGTCAGCTGCCTGAATGTCTTCTTTGGTGAACTGTCTGTTCATATCCTTTACTCATTTTTTAATTCGATTACTTTTCTTTTTGTTATTAAGGAGCTGAAGTATTCTATAGAATATGAAATATTCTGTAGGTTCTCTTTTTACTCTTTTGGTGAAGTCTTTTGATGAGCATAAGTGTTTAGTTTTCAGAATCTCCCAGTTATCTAGTTTATCTTCTGATGTTTGTGCCTTGTTAGTTATAGTTTGTATTGAATTTGTGCTATGTGTTAGAGCCCCTAGTGTTGTCCTAAATTTTTCTTCCATTATCTTTATAGCTTTAGGGTTTATATTTAGGTCTTTGATCCATTTTGAGGTAGTTTTTGTGTATGATGTTAAGTATGGGTCCTGTTTCTTTCTTTCTTTTTTTTCTTTACAGATGTATATCCAGTTTTGCCAGCATCTTTTGTTAAAAAAAACTGTCTTTTCCCCATCTAATGGGCTTTGGGCCTTGTCAAGGATCAGCTGATCATAGGTGGATAGGGTTCTTGATTCTGTTCCTATGGTCTATATATCTGTCCTTGTACAAGTACCGGGCTGTTTTGACTGACATGGCTGTATAGCAGGTTCTGAGATCAGGTAGTGCAAAGCCTCCTTATTTGTCCTTTTTCTTCAGTAATCCTTTGTTTTCCATATAAAGTTGTTGATTAGTTTTTCCATCTCAATAAACAATGCTGTTGGTATGTGGATCAGGACTGCATTATATCTGTAGATCGTTTTGGGTAACTTTTTCACAATGTTGAGTCTTCCTATCCATGAGCATAGTATGTTTTGCCATTTATGTAGGTCTCTATTGATTTCTTGCAATAGTGTTTTGTAGTTTTCCTTACAAAGGTCTTTTACTTCCCTGGTTAGATTTATTCCTAAGTGTTTTATATTTTTAGGGCTGTTATAAATGGTATTGTTTTCCTGATTTCCTTTTTGAAATTCTCTTTGCTGGTGTATAGGAATCCAACTCATTTTTATATGTTGACCTCGTATCCTGCTACTCTGCTGAATCTTTCTATTAGTTCCAGTAGTTTTCTTGTGGAATGTTTGGGGTACTCTATGTATAGGATCATATCATCTGCAAATAGGGGTAGTTCTACTTCATCCTTATCAACTTGAATGCCCTTTATTTCTTTTTCTTACCTTATTGCTCTATCTGGGACTTCCAAAACAATGTTAAATAGGAGTGGTGGTAAAAACATCCTTGTCTTGTTCCCGTTCTCGGGGGGATTGGTCTCAGTCTCTCTCTGTTGAGAAGGATATTGGCTGTTGGCTTTGTATAGATTCCCTTTATTATGTCAAGGAATTTCCCTTCTATTCCTATTTTACTGAGAGTTTTTATGAGCAATGGGTGTTGGACTTTATCAAATGCCTTTTCCATGTAGATTGAGATGATCATGTGATTCTTTCGTTTTATTTATGTGGTGGATTACGTTATTGATTTTCTAATGTTGAACCATTCTTACATACCTGGCATCAATTCCACTAGGTCGTGTTGTATTTTTTTATAAGATACTTAATTGTATAGGCTAGAATTTTGTTGAGAATTTTTGCATCTATAGTCATGAGAGATATTGGTCTGTAGTTTTCTTTTTTTGTGGTGTCTTTGCCTGGCTTTGTATCAAGGTTATGCTGGCTTCATAGAATGAATTTTGGAGTATTCTTTCTTTTTCTATGCTGTAAAATAGTTCCCACAGTACTGGTTTAACTCTTCTCTGAATGTTTGGTAGAATTCTTCAGTGAAGCCGTCTAGGAGGGGCTTTTTATTGTTAGGAGTTTTATTATGTTTTCAGTCTCGTCTCTTATCGGGGGTCTGTTCAGATTTTCTATCTCAATGTGTGTTTGTTTAGGTAGGTAGTGTGTTTCTTGAAATTTGTCAATTTCTTCTAGTTTCTTAAATTTGTTGAATTATAATTTTTTTATAGTATTCAGTTATGATCCTTACTTTATCAGTTGGATCTGTAGTAATGTCCCCCATCTCATTTCTTATTTGGGTTTTTTGCTTCCTTTCTGTTTTCTCTTTTGTCAGTTTGGCCAGTAGTTTGTCTATTTTGTTGATCTTTTCACAGAACCAACTTTTGGTCTTGTTGATTCTTTCTATTGTTTTTCTGTTCTCTATTTCATTTATTTCTGCTCTAATATTTATTATTTCCTTTTTTCTGTGGCTGTGGGCTTCTTTTCCTGTTCTCTTTTTATTTGCTTGGGTTGTAGAGGTAACGTTTTGATTTTGGTCTGTTCTTCCTTTTTGATTGGTGTGTTTATTGCTATAAATCGACCTCTGAGCACTGCCTTTGCTATGTCCCAAGGGTTTTGGTATGATGTGTTTTTAGTCTCATTTGATTCTAGGAATTTTTGATTCCTTCTTTGATTTCTTCTATTACCCAGTTGTTTTTAAGGAAGATGTTATTCAGTGTGTCTTGGCAAGGAGGGGTTGGGGTGGCATATGGGGCTAGGTGGGAGGGAGAAAGAAAAGGAAGAAAGGTGAAAAAAGTCATGACTGAAGCCAGTGAGTGGGGGCAGAGTGGAACTGGGCTGACTGCAGGCTGGTTGCTCTCTAGCCAATTTGTACAGCATGGCCCAGTAGAAATGGCTTGGGGCAGCATACAGGGCAGAAGGGTGAGGAGTGGGAAAGCTGGTTTCTCTGGTTACTGGGTGCTCTGTCTCCTGTTGGGAGCTCTGTGGAGTTGCATTCCCATACTCCCTGTCTGGGGTCATTTCTGGCTGTGCTCCAAGATGGCAAAGTTTTGCCGTGTTAGTTGGCAGGTGACCTCCACTCCGTATCTCTTCTCATTTTCTGTTTTCATTTCAGTTTCTTCCATTTGGTGTTTGATCTGGTTCTTTGTTCCTTCATCTGATGCTTAGGGACTCAGGATTGACGTCTGTTGTTTGTTTCACTTAGTTTTTCAGATCTTTGCTGTAGAAGGATGGTATGATGCATCTGTCTAGACACCGTGTTGGTTCTGCCTCCAATATTTGATGTTTTTGACTTTAAAATTTTGCTAATCTGGTGATTGTAGAGTTGTATTTAGTTTTTTGTTTTTACGTTCTATTTTTAGTACTTCTTTCCCAATAATTCTACTTTTTTTTCCCTTTGCTGCAATACAGAAACTAAGTGGTAATAATATGCAGCCTTCTCTTCCCTGACCACCAAGGAAATGCTTTCCAGGTTTCACTGTTAAGTATGAGGTTTGCTGTAAGTTTTCTGTAGATACATTTTATTAAACTAAAGTGGTTCTCTCATTTTTCTAGATTGTGAATTTCTCTCATAGTGGATATTGAGTCATAACAAATGTTTCTTCTGCATCTGATGAGATAATATTATAATTTTTCTTCTTTCTTAGGCTAATATGGTGAATTACATTATTTCGTCTGTTAATGTAGAACCAATCTTGCGGATTTAAGTTGAAATAAATCTAACTTAGTTGTGAAATATTACTGTTTTTATCTATAGCCAGATCTTGCTTACTAATATTTTATTTTAGGTTTTAATATCTTCATTCATGACAGAGATTGGTCTATAGTTTGCCTTTCTTGTAAAAGCTTTGTTAGGTTTTAGAATCAAGGTCTTCAAAATATGAATTGGGAATTTTCATCTTTTTATAGTCTCTGGAAGAATTTGTGTATGATTGAAATTATTTCTTCCTAAAACATTTGGAAGAAATGTTTTTTTTTTTTTTTTTTTTAACATTTGGTAGAATTTCCTGATGAAGCATCAGGGCCTGTGCATGTATGTGTGCGGAGTTTAAATCAGGGTTCCTTTAAAAATATATGATTCATAATATTTATAACTTATTGCATGAGAGTTAAGTTGCATTTTTCTTGGCATATGTTTATTTTATCTAAATGTTAATATTTATTAGTATAAGTTTTACATAAGATCTGTATTTGAAAGATCTTTGAAATTTCTTTACTATCTTTAGTGATTTCTCCTTTTTCAAAGATTTATTTTACAATTGTATTATATGTAATAAGTTGTATTATTTTCTCCACTGTTTCCTTCCTTCTATTTTCTTTGAGTTTATTTTGCTATTCTTTCTCTATTTTGTTTTCTGATTTTCACCTTTTGATTATTCCAATGTTACAAATTTCATTCTAAGTATGGACTTAGTTACACTGGACAAGGTTTGATATTAAATATATATTTTTTATCTTTCAATTCAAGATGTTATCTAATTCTCATTGTGATTTCTTCTTTTATTTATGGTATTTAGAAGTGATTGCTTACTTTCAAATATATTGGGTTTTCTTATTTATCTGTTGCTTTTGAAATTCAGATGAATAGTTTTGTCTTCAGAAAATATACTCTGTAGTATTTCACTTCCTTAATTTTTGAGGTGGGGGAAGAGGCAGTATGATGTCAATTTCTGCAAATGTCTATGTATGCTTGAAATGAACACATGTTATGTGGTTGTTGGGTATAAGGTTCTATGTATGTCCATTAGGTTGAGTTTTTTAAATGTCTTTTTCAGTAAAGGTGTTACGGATTTTCTTTTCTTGTCTGCTTGTTCTATAAGTTACTGTGAAAGCTGTGTCAAAATCTATTATGATTGTGAATTTTATATTTCTCTTTTCAGACATGTTAATTATTTTCATATTTGTTTTGATGCTATATAGTTTCTAATTATTACATCTTCCTGGTGAATTTAATCTTTTATCCTTATGAAGTATCCCCCTTTATCTCTAGGAAAAATCATTTAACTCTTTTTGCTTTAAAATATACTTCATCTGATACAAATATAATTCTATCAATCCAACTTTCTTTTTGGTTAGTATGTGCATAACATACCTCTTCTATTTACTTTCAAATTTTTCTATTTCACTTGTTTTCCACGTGTCTCTTAAGAAAACCACATAGTTTCAATTTCGTGTTTTTAAATTCAGGCCAACAATCTGTGTCTTTTAAATAGGGCATTTAGGCTATTTAGATTTTTTATAATTACAGGAAATTTTGATTTCATATCTACCATATTGCCATGTGGCTTCTATAAATAATGATAGCTCTCTGTTTTCCTCTTTTTTGTTGCATTTATTTAGCATAGTTGACTACTACAGTAAGAATTGAGGTTCAATTATAGAAGCAGAATCAATAGGAGAGATGATGACATAGATATAGATATAGACATAGACATAAATATGGTTATAAATATTCAGGCATTGGTGGTGGTTCAGTGGTAGAATTCTTGCCTTCTGTGAAGGAAACCTGTAAGTTAGATTTCTGGCCAAGGCACTTGATGGCAGCCACCACTCATCTGTCAGTGTATTGCTGTGATGCAAAATACGTTTCAGCAATGCTTCCAGACTAAGATGAACTAGGAAAAAAGGCCTGCTGGTCTACTTCTGAAAATAAGCCAATGATAACCTGTGGATGATGGATCACAGCAGTCGGATTCACATCTGTCAGATTGGCCACCAATCACTGGAATAGTGCAGAGCCTGGCAGCATTTCATTCTGTTGTCTGTGGGATCACTTTAAGTCAGGGGCAGATAACAACAACTATAGATGTTGAGGTAAAAGTAGAGACGGAGATATAAAGGGATTTATTACGTGGGTTTGACCTTATGTAAATATGAGAGCTGGTTAAGCGTTCTCTGTAAGGCTGTCACCTTCACATCTGACGCTGGAGCTTGAAATCCGTAGTTTAGGCAGATGGGAAGGAAATGCAAAAGTAAAATGGTGGAGAGAAAGAACAAGCTGGAACCCAGAAGCATTACCTGGAATCCACATGGACAGACTAAAACCAGTTTCAGCTCTTGTTCTCTCTAACCTTGATAGCATGGGTGTCCTGCACAAGCTGGGGCTCTTCATTATAGAACTAAACCCACACTCCCCTGGCTCAAGAGTCAGAGAACTGAAGGAGGAGCCCAGGAAAGTTAGAGCTGTTTCAGGCTTGGTTGTTGCCTCATCTTAGAGGCCTGCAGACAAGGACATTTGTGAATTATAGAAAGGCTGCTGCTTCTTCACTTCTCCCTTCAGAATTCCTCTCAAGAATCTCTTGTGTACCCCTCTAACCAGAAACTTAGTGGTATTACATTCTGTCTGACAATTTCCACATCTTTGCTCTTGTGGGTTTGTTTCTGTTGGTGATTGCTCACGCTGGTTTTAGTTTGTATGTTATTGCCTCGAGTGCTTCAGAAACTTTAATTGCTTTCTGGATACTTTATTTGATAAATTCATTTTTGAAATAATTTGATACCCTGAGGTGTTGTTATCTTGTGTTATTTTATTTATTTAATCTTTTTTTCCAGGTTCCCGGGAAGCTAACAGTTCAGGATCAAAATGTCAGTATTTACCTAGAGGATTAAAATATCATCAAAATCCCACTCTGTGATATAGTTTTTCAGGGTCCCTGCCCAGAACAGGAGTGACACAACACTAGAATTTCACCTTCCAGGGGGACTGACATTCAATCTTATCCCCTCAGTTCTAAGAGTTTGCCTCTAAATTCTGTTTACATTTTAGCACTTTATCCAGGATTGGCAGATGAAGAGAAGGGACAAGGGGTGATTCCCTGAATCTTTGTCCCTCGTGGCCACAGAACTCTGATACCTGTTCTTTAGCTATGGAGCCCTATCTCTAACTTGTCAGGTAGTGTCACTATGAGTCAGAATTGACTCGATGCAACAGGTTATCTCTAATCTACTTTGGGCGAACGCCTCCTTGGTAGAAGCAGCTCTGGTTTAATTCTTTATCTATTATCCACTCCCTTTCTTTTCAGTCTGATAATTTTTCACTATCTTATAGATTTTTGATACTTTTTTTTCTTTCATTTTAACCAATTCTTTTCATTGTCATTAATGGAAAGATTGGCCCAAATCATTTAATTAGCTATTATTGGAATTGTAAGCCTCCTAGGGAGCTTTTCTTTCACTATCTTAAAGTCTTATTTGTTTCCGCCCACAGGGTCTTTGAAAATATTTCCCAGGATGTAAATTGTCCATCCACCTTTGAGTTTTTTTGAGTCTCTGACTGGGGACTCAAACATATTCTCAGACTCTTTGAATTTTCTCTTGTGTGCTTAAAAAAGATTGTTTATAATCATAATTGTAAGTAAAACTAATTGTATAATTCTTGAAGCTCATTCACTCTTATTAGAATATAATATTGATAACCATAATAATAATGTACTGATAATAATTAGCATTAATTTAGTTATCACTTTCTGTCAGACATTATTTTCAGAAATCTCCATTTATAAGGCTCAGGGAGTTTAAGTAACTTGTCCCAGGTAACACCATTTGTAAGTGATGGAGACTGGCCACAAATCCGGGCAGTCTGGCTCCAGATTCCATTCTGTAAACAATTGTACCATAATTTTGTTGAAAGCAGAGGCAGTGATATTTAATTTATCACCTATCTCCACTTTTAGCACAACAGCTTTTATACAACAAGTGCTAAGTAAATATCTCTTGGGTGTCTGCATGAATGAACTCAATGATTTCATACATATTATAATGACAATAGGAGCCTTGGTGGGGTAAAGGTGTAGTACTTGACTGCTAACAGAAAGACTGGAGGTTCGAACTCACCAGCTGCTCCTTGGGAGAAAGATGCGGCAGTCTGTTGCTCCCATAAAGAGTTACAGCCTTGGAAACCCTATGGGGCAGTTCTACACTGTCCTGTAGGCCACTATGAATCATAATTCACTTGATGGCAGTGAGTTTTTTGATTTATAAAGATGATAATTTCTATAAAAATAAAAGGAAGAAAGAGTATATCAGGTTGGATTCCAAGGCAATATTTTATAAAGAAATTAGATTCTGAATTAAGTCTAGAAGCCTGAATCTTGAATGCTAAGTATGATTTGAATCAATACCAATAGTAATTAACATTTTAAACAAGAGTTCTGCGCTAAGTACTTTATATAATTATTTAATTTAATATTATAAAGTAGATATCATATATTCTCATTTTATAAGTGAAAAGTCTGTCTTAAAAGCAAATAATTACCTCAAAGTCACACTGCTAGTAAGTAGTAATGCTTGGAAGTAAAAAAAAGGGTAGTAGGAAAAAATGAAAGGCTGGAATGCGGAATATTTTCTACGTCAACCTAAGGCATTAGGATTTTATCTAGTAGGCAAAGAAGATCACAGAAAGTCTATTTTTGAGGAGATAAGTGACCAAATTTCTGCATATGGAAGAGAAATCTCCCAGTAGTAAGAGTGAAGGAATTTTTATCTATTACAAACTTGAAACCAGTTTCCATTCTCCCCACTCTTCCTGACTATACTGACATTGGTTCGTTTGTGGTTGTTGTTTCATATGTTTGTTGTTCTGTCTGTGGGTGTTACAACAAACACATATCCAAATAGGACTCTGTGTGAGGCCTAGGTTGGTTACTAGGAACACAAAGAAGGAAAGGAAATAGAATGTGGAAACAAAAAAATTGCATACAATATGGAGAGTGCTACCCAGGTAGGAAGTAGGCACAGGATGCTATAGGAGTAAAAACAAGGGCCACTTAGGCCATCTTGGGCTGGAGGGTGTCAAGGAAAGCTTTCTAAGAAGGTGATACTTAAGCTTATTTGATGCATATAAAGAGTTTAGCTTGGAAAATATAGAAAGGTCCATTCCCAGGTAAAGGGATAGGTAGAGGTATGGAAATATGAAACAGCCTGGTGTGGAGGGAACTAGTTCTTGAAAGTGGTGACAGAAGAGATGGCTAGTGCTGGATCATGGAGGGTCCTGCACACCATGACAAGTAGTTTTACCTTTATTCCTCAAGGGTTTTGGAGCTTCTAAAATACAGCACTCAGTGCTGGCATGAATAACTGTCGATGTCTTTGATACATGACTTGAAATTTGTCCTAAGTGGGCTCTTTTTTTTTTTTCCTCAGTGAGTTCTTATCAAGAATTTTCTACCTTCTCTGTGTGTGCCCATCTCACTTCCATTAGTCACACAGAATTTCAATTTTGGAGTCTAGATGTTTTTAAATTCAGAATTGCTTCTTCCTCCACAGAAATTGCTCAGAGATGATTTAATTTGCAGTAATCCAAAGTGAATGCGACTGCAGAAACAAGCCAGAATGGGATAAACCAACTCAACTTATGACACCTCACTGAGGAACAAAAAGTACTGAAGAAGAAAATCTTGACATAAAAAATAAGATTTTAAAAAATAAAACTGTATGGGAAAATATAAGAAATGAATTTAAGAAAGCCTCCATCCCTACCACTCTCAAATGCTTTATGTGTACTGGATATTTTCAAGTGGAGAATAGCAAAGCTATAACCAGTGGCTTCATAATCTACATCCCAATAAAGGTTCCTAAGGAGCACTGATGAAAGTCATAAGGAATTATCACCACAGTCAGGGTGAAGCCACAATAGCTGTAGATGTAATAATGTCTGCACACTTAAATTCTCTCCTTGATCATCCACCATCAAATGTTTTGTGCCCACAATTGGTCACCTGAGCTAGAAATGAATACATGGAGGAGAACAAGGAGATAAGGAAAAGCTGGTCATGTAGTAGATGTCTGCATGATTTGTGTCTCAGAATATTCTTGCTTAAACATGATTTCCACTTTAATGAACATGGCATGTTTACTTGCTTATTTAATACAGTGAAGTCCATGCTCTACACAATAATTTCATTATAGCCTATTTTTCCTCCCAGTTTATTTATACCAACTTTATCTATAAAATGTATTAAAACTAAAAAGTTTATTTTGAAACACCAGGTTTTAGGCTGTGATCCATTCATACATAATGTGTCAGGTCTCCCATTTAGGAAGAACTATCCCTAAAGATTAGGACACAGATTTCATTCACCTCGGCACACCTTGATCTAGAATAGAAGTAAATGTCAAAGGGTTTGGGCTGTAGAAGCCTTTTCAATAAAAGGTGTTTGTTTACAGTAGTTACTAAAAACTTCTAGTTGATCTTGCTTGAATATGACAGGCACAGTTCACCTTTACATCAATTCTATACATAATCAGGGAAATAGGGTCTCAAGAGGAAAAATAGAGTCAGGAAAGCTGCATAGGTTTTAAAGTACATAAATCCCAGTCATTAATTAACCTTATAGAAGAAATTTAAAAGCAACCAAAATCTATACAAAAACAATAGGAAGTTCAAAACTATTTTCCATATTCAACCATATAACCTCAAGGAGACCTCAATGTGTATATCTAAATAAAGTCCCATTCTCTAATGGTACTGGACAAGTGAACTGAGGGCCTTTCACACTAAGGACGTGATTTTGGCGTACAACCTTAAGTCGTCTTAGCAGCTTCCGTTTCTTTTGGAGTTCTTTCTTACTGCTTCCTGAGTATATGAGGCTTTAGCTGAGCATGAACGGATGATTTCTAGTTGGTGCCACAACAACAGTGGTTTGCACCGCTATTGCATGGCTCAAATTGTTCTTAGTGCCTTCTTACTCAAGCATAGCTACTTCCTGTCTTTGTGGCCAGCCTCCTTCTGTTAACCAAGCAGGTGCTACTTGATGTCCTGCTGTCAGACATGCTTTTGACATAGCCAGTCCTACAGCGCAGAACTGGCCCAGGATTATACATGCAGCAATTTATTGGAAGTATAAGCCACTGTAAAATAAAATTCAACAAAACAAGGAGATAATCAAATCAAAGCAGATATACTGCAAGCGTTTGACACCATGACATTACAGTATTCTGCTCCTGGTCAGTTTCAAGTGAAAAAAACAGAGAGAGAAAGGCAACAGAACCTAAAAAGGAAGTCTTATTGTCCGCAACTGGTTTGCAGATTCACAGGTATAAGAAAAGCCTCTTTCAAGGTGCAACTTCAAAAGATAAAATAGGCTATAACTGGAAAATCTAACACAAAACAGACTGGATTTAGTCCCTCGAGAGATTAAAGTTTGAAGACAGGCACACTGTAAAACACAAATGAAGAATGCGGAAAAATGTCACCATCAATTTCAGCGGCTTTGGAAGGCATTTGGCAGCCTGTGCAGGAAGACCAACTAATACCGAATGATGGATTTAGTGCTGTTGTCATTGCTGAGCTGATGGATACAAATCACTCGCCTTTTAAACTCCAAGTTGCAGAAATAGGATGCATTGAGTTGTAAGGGGATCAAATGGATGAATGTCAGATACCAAGAGATCAGAAGGTGTACACCCCAATAAAGTCTGGATCAATTTTCTTAAATTGGTTGCAGCAAAGAAAATTAATGTTCTCACAGGATGCTAAGGGCTGGATTCTTTTATCTAATAGTTTCATAATAATGGTGGAAGAGAAGGTGGTATGGTTTATGTTTCAGTTAAGAAATGTGCCTGGCATCACTTTAGATCACACGAGGTGGGTGGACCTGTTGCCTTTCTATCTTAAGCTCTGAGTGGTAGACAGAGGTAAGCCATGGACTCCAAAACCATTTACCAGCCACATGACCCTGAGGCAGCCACTTATTCACCCTCTCTGAAGCTCGGTTTCTTCATAAAGAGTGGGAAGATGAAAATAACAAAATTTTATTTCATGACGATGTCTGAGTGGTAACAGCTAATTCTGTGGGAATTCATTGAAGTATGTCTGTTTAAAGATGGCTATTTAAGGCCAATCGACAAATTTTCCTTTTTTCCAAAATTTATTTGAAATGACCAAAATAAAAATTATATTATAAAACTTTATCAGTGTTGGAAAACAAGGAAGATATTTACCATTAAGATGAAAAAAATATTAAGATTTTTTAAGACATGATAAAGGTAGAGTCAGGTTATAGAAACCAGTTTGCAAATCAACCCATGTAAGGGATGTGAACAAGGGACCCACTTGGGTAATAAGTGAACAAAACTTTCAACAGAGCCCTGGAAACTACTTAGTCCAAAGTGGCATGAGGTGAGACAGAAGATAGGCCCCCCAGGCACTTGAAAGGGCAGCAAATTGAACAAACTGAAGGATTTAAGAAACTGACCATAGCAGTCATCGCCATTCCTCCAACTGATGTGACCAGCCCACAAGGAAAAGCATGAGGTTTACTACAGAGAGCTAAAAACACAGACTTGTCAGCTAGAGAAGGTGTGAGATGACCCCCTGTTATGGGCTGAATTGTGTTCCCCCAAAATACATGTTGTGGATGTGATCCTACTTAAAAATACATTTTTTCTTTTGTTGTGTTGATGGGGTCATGCCAGTGTAGAGTGAATCCTAAACCTAATCACTTCTGAGTTATAAAGAGACCAGACTAGACTCAGACACACACACACACTCACACACACACACACAGAGGGAGAAGACAGGTACTATCTGACAATAGAAGCAGATGAATCTATAAGCCTAGAAACCACAAAGATTGCCAGTTACAAGAAGCTTATACAGACAAAGAAAGGCCTCCTCCTAGAGCCATGCCCTGAATCCAAACTTCTAGCTCATCTACAAGCCAAGGAACAAGAAAGAATGAAGGAATGCCCAGGACTATCAACAGTGAAGGAATCTACAGGCAGGAGACCCTGATTTGGTCTTTCAGCCTTGTCTTGGTCATCTAGTGCTGCTATAACAGAAATACCGCAAGTGGATGGCTTTAACAAAAACAAGTTTTTCTTTCACAGTCTAGTAGGCTACAAGTCCAAATTCAGGGAGCCAGCTCCAGGGAAAGGCTTTCTCTGTCAGCTCTGGAGCAAGGTCCAATCTTCCTCTGGACTAGGAGCTTCTCTGCCCAGGAACCCTGGGTCCAAAGGACACACTCTGCTTTGCTCCTGGCACTGCTTTTTTGGTGGTACAAGGTCCCCATGTCCTGCTGGCTTCTCTCTTTTATATCTCAAAAGAGATTGGCTTAAGACACTATCTAATCTCATATAGCTCATAAATATAACTGTGGTTAATCCCATCTCATTAACATCATAGTGGTAGGATTTACAACACATAGGGAAATCATATCAGATGACAAAATGGTAGACAATCATACAATACTGGGAATCATGACCTAGACAATTTGACAGATATTTTTGGGGAACACAATTCAATCCGTGACAAGCCTCCAAAACTGTGAGAAAATAAATTTCTATTCTTTAAGGCCACCCGCTTGTGGTATTTTTTGTTATGGCAGTACTAGGTAACTAAGACAGCCCCAACCTACCCCCCCGAAAAAAAACCCAGGCCAATTAAGCAAAATAGCAACTGCCCTGATGGCTCTTTCCAATCTTCTCTTAAACAAAGGAATTTTTGATGGATCACAGGCATCACAACCTTCTATCCTGGAAGTGGTGGATGAGGATAGGCCAAAGGTCAATTAACAGAAAACAAAATTAAATTCCACTTGAACAACTTCAGGAACTATAAACATAAATATCAACACATGCACACAACCCTTGCAACAAAGAAAAATTTCTTGCCAAAAAAGTGCATTCTTTGTTGCCAACATCCTAATTACCACCACATTGCCTGACCTCACAGTGCTTCTAAGTGCTAAGATAAGCTCGTGTTCTTTTCTTTTTGAAACTTCCTCCCCCACTCCTATTTTACGTGGCCAGGGAAAGAAGGGGTCTATCTAGAAAAATAAAGCAATTATTATTTCCATAAAAAAGATAAATTGAGGACTGGGAAGGACAATTTTCAGATGAAAAACATAACAACTAAATTAAAAATTTGAGTTGAGGCAGTAAAAACAGAATGGAAACTGCAGCAAAACTAATCTTTTGGTTTAGAACAGGGATCAGCAAACTTTATGAAGTGCAAGATAGTAAATATATTAGGTTGTGAGTGCCACATTCAGTCTCTGTTGCATTGCAATTTTTTTTCCTTCTTCCTTTTTTTTTTTTTTTTTTCCAACCATTTAAAAATGTAAAAACCATGTTTAGCTCATGGCCATACAAAAACAGGCCATGGGCCATAGTTTGCCAACCCCTGATTTAGAGGATCAGCTTATGTCTTTTAAATTTTATTAGAAAGTATACTAAGATTGAGATAACTTCGGTGGAGAAGAGATCCAGGAAATTCCCCTAAAATGAGAAAGCAAAAGCAAAGCCATAATTATATAAATAACAAGGAACATTTTATTGAGCTGAAGGTTTGCATCCTGAGATTAAATGAGCCTACAGTAATTGATGAAGGAAAAGAGAAATATACGTAGACATACAGGTTTTCCCCGCTATCTGAAAGTAGAGCATTCCTATGAAACTTTCTGTAAGCCAAAATGTCGTAAAGTGAGGAAGTATTTACCATTCATTTACATGGGAAAATTTTTTAAGCGTTCCCAGACCCCAAAAATAACCAAACAAATCATACCAAAATAACACACAAAACCCTTATGAGCTCTTTTTAGGCTTTTCTGGTACCTTAGGGCACACCTTGCTAACAGAGGCACAATGAGATAAAGCAGAGATGCTCACAAAGTTCAAAGCTGTGGCAGCTTGATGTTGAGATGCTGAGTGTAGTTCACGGGGAAGAAGCCTGGTGAGGCCAGTCCATATTAGGAGCGCACATTGCCTTTTCAATGGCTTTCTGCAATACAAACGCTGAACGGTATTTCAGATATTCACCTTTTTCTTAAAAGCAAAAATTCTCTTCGGATTCCTCTTGGTTAGCAGAAACAGGTACTAATGTAGGTCTTTCCTAAAAGTGAAGTGCCGTAAAATGAACTTTCAAAAAGTGGGGGATACCTGTATAGACATATGTTATAGTACATTTGAACTAAAAATGTAAATAAATCCTAGCATTCAGGCAGAGAAAAAAGTTTACATACAAAATAAAAATTATGACTGTGTTGAATTTCTTTTCTATGACATTAACCATGAGACGACAGCAGAGTGACGTCTAAAGACTTTGACAAGTTGGAAGTCCAGCCAAGTCATTTCATTCAGGTGCTAGGGCAATAGAAAGACATTTTCTAACATCCAGTAACCCAACAGACACTAGCTATTTACCCTTCCTGGAAAAAATAGCTGAAAATGTACTTTAAATGATAGAGAAATGCATCAAAATTAAGCAGTCCAAGAAGAAAATCAAGGTATAAAATCTGGGCAAAAGCTTCTGTGAAGATGGTGGCATAGGTGTAAGTTAAGGGGAAAAAAATGGTATTCTTAGAAACAGGAACAAGTTAAAGGACCAGGGATATGGAAGTAAAAAAATTAGGAAAGGCTCCAGCTTTACAATATACAGTCTGATGAGTATAAGTCAAATACTAAAGAACTAGTGTCAAATTTAAAAAGGATGTTGGATGTCCAGTGTATGAGATTAACAGACGATTGGCTCACACTGCCATTTCCTTCTGTGTCTCCAGACAAACCAGACTGGGACATTGGTAATTGTGTGTTCGCTCACCTGTCGTTGCAATGCTTTTGTGGGAAAATTCTACCATTTCCCACAAATATCCTGCAGCTTGTTGAGGCAGGCTCCAGCAGGGGCAGGCACTACCCTACTTTGTTAATTTTCTCAATTAAGAGATGTAGCATGTCAGGCACTTTTCAGTGCTAGGGATAAAACAGAGAACCACATAGATATAAATACCTGCCGTGTAGTGCTTATATGCTAAAATAAGCTTTTTTTTTTTTTTTTTTACTACTTTTCCAGAGAAAGAAGGGCTGCATGAAAAAACACCTCACCACCAAGTACTGTTTTTTTCTTTCTTTGTTTTTCTTTTTCCTACTTCCATTTCCTAAAATGTGTATAATGAGGTTTGTAATCAACTTTATTCTGCCGCTGAGGATTAGAAGTAACGGTGGTAGGAGGCAGTACATATGCTAAGAATGTAAGCAATGAAATCAGAAAACCTGGCTTTGAACTCCACCTTCATCACTCAGAGGTACAGGCTGAGGACCCTCAAACAAATTTAATTTCTCTGTGCCTCAGTTTCCCTGTTTGCAAAATGAAAATAACAATAGGATTTGCATCATGAATTGTTGTGAGGATTAAATAATATAAATGATGAAAGGTTTGAGAAGAATGTCAAACCTGTAAAAACTACCCCCTAGTCCACATAGGGACCCCTAGTGGAGCTGTTGTTAAGCTCTAGGCTATCAACTGAAAGGTTGGCAGTTCAAACCCACCAGCCACTCCGTGGGAGAAAGATAAGGCAGTCTGCTCCTGTAAAGGTTATATAAAAAATAAAAAAGGTTACAGCCTTGGAAACCCTGTAGGGCAGTTCTCATCTGTCCTATAGGGTCTCCATGAGTCAGAATTGACTCAACGGCAAAGGGTTTGGTTTTTTGGTTTAATCCTTATGTTCACAGCTAACCCTTACAGCTAAACCAGAATACACAGCATTTAATAGTACTAATAATAAGGATTACTGATCAATGAACCTTTGTTTCCTCGCTTTTCAAATGGACATAGCGCAAGTCCCCTGGATAGAATTGTGGAGATATAGAGATTAAAAGAGATATCCCATATAAAGCATTATAAGCCGAGCCAGATGATTTTGACTACAGTGTTTTCCAGCTCTGCCTGTGCCTCTCCCTTAGAAAAATTATCTGGATCTCTGTTAGGCTAAAAACCCAATCTAACTTAGTCCCCTTGGGACAATGCAAAGGCTTTGAGGTCATTGAGTTGAGCATTGCTTAAGGTGGCCCTTCTGACAAAGGCTGTTATAAAATGTGAAGTGCAATTTAGAATGTGGCATTATGACATTATTGGACATAAAAACAAAGCCCACTGAGCCATTTGGGGAGAACTCATTGCCCTCAGAGAAGAACTTAATGTATCACTCTTAGAGAAAAGTTATCCTTATGAAAAGGGCAAGACCAGTCATCTGAGAGGAACCACACACTTGATAGGGTGTTTGGCTATCAGCTCAAGGGCAGAGCGAGAGCAAGAGAGACTCACGGACAGGGTTGCAAAGATGAAGGATGCTATCAGAAGAGTAAGCCATTAGTATCGGAGCCATTGTGACTCATGGTGATCCATGTGTTAAAGAGTAGAATTGCCACCTAGGGCTTTCTTGGCTGTAATATTTACAGAAGTAGATTTCCAGGCCTTTTTTCCATGGCACTGCTGGGTGGGTTTGGACTGCCACCCTTTAGGTTAGTAGCTGAAAGTAAACCATTTGTGCCACCCAGTGACCTTGTATCAAGAAGGTAACTCCCCTGAAAATGCTAGTTTTCTATTTACCCTTTTCTGTTTTAACACTATCACTGTACTGATTGCTTTAAGTGCATTTTTATCTCCAAGCCCTACATTAACGGGGTAGGCTCTATTGTTATTCCAGTTCCCTAGGTGAGCATAGTGAAGTGCAAGGAGGTTAGGAAGTTTGCCCAAGATTGTAAAAGTAGAATTGCTAGGACCTGAATAATACATTCTTGAGAAACAAGTTATTAAATTGAATTAAAATTAATCATTTTCTTATTCAATTAAAGTTAATCATTCTTCAAGGAAGAAAGGATATTCTGCCAGTGACTTTAACACAGATAATTTATTGATTTGAATTATTTGCTTGTAATCATGCATTTAGTCAATGTTTTCAAGAGGCCTATTAAAAATATTGAAAATACTGTGGACTGCCAGAAGAATGAACAAATCTATCTTGGAAGCAGTACAGCCAGAATATTCCTTAGAAGCAAGGCTGGTGAGACTTCGTGTACTTTGGACGTATCATCAGAAGAGGGTTATTGAAAAGAAGACCCTCAATAAGATGGATTGACACAGTGGCGGCAACAGAGCTATGATTGTGAGGATGGCACAGAACTGGGCAGTGTTTTGTTGTACATAGCGTCACTGTGAGTAGGGATGTACTCAACAGAACAACAACGTTAAGTACAAATACTTTGCTCAGCATTGTAGGAGGTTGGGCTTTATAATCCCAAAATGGCATTAATTTATAATAGAAGAGGCTCCTAACAAACCCCAGAACCTGTGTTAGCCACACCAGAAGTGAGCATTGGCCATCAGATGAGCTCTAGAAGTACTTGGTATAAAATCTAAGACGGGGTTTATGTGCTCTCTGATCCCGCCTGCTGCATAGTCTAACACTGCTTGAACTCCCTCTCAGAAGAGAAGACAGTTTCATGCTCTCTCAGGCTTCACTGGGAGACAGCAAGATACCAGGTTTGTGACTTCTGTGTCATGATGTTTAAGAAAATGCTGAGAAGTTTGAGAAGATGTTATCTATTACTAGAGGGAAATTTTGCAAAATATAAAGATTAATCATGCTGGCTATTTTTGGATTTCCCTTCCTGGTCACTCCCCATCTTTTCCATGAAGCTCTGTGCCTAAGAGGCTAACCTGTATGAACTGCAGGAATGGGTTCCTAAGTTTGGCCAATTGGAGGAACTAATAGGAAATCCAGAGGGCAGAAGAAAAGTAAGACTGGGCTGTCTTGACATAACTCAATGACACATGGGTCCTGTTGAGTGGTATGTTAGTTATCTATTGCTACATAACAAAAGACCCCAAAACTTAGCGGTTTAAAACAAAAACATTTATTATCTCACAGTTTCTGTGGGTCAGGAATTCAGGAGAAGTTTAGCTGGTTGGTTGTGACTGAGAGTCTCAAGTTGCAGTCAAGAGGTTAGCCAGGCCTACAATCATCTGAAGTCATGGCTGGGCTGGGGGATCTGCTTCTAAAATGGTTCACTCACATGGTTGTTGCCAGAAATCAGCTATCTCCTTCCTGGAGACCTCAGCTCCTCACTACATGGACCTTTTCATAGTGCTGCTTGAGTATTCTCACGGTATGGCAGCTGACTTCCTCCAGAGCACCTGGTCACAGAGAGAGGCAAGGAGGAAGCCACAGTGACTTTATAATCTAGTCCTGAAAGTCACATGCTGTTATACCCACCATGTTCTATTTGTTAGAAGCAAATCATAAAGCACAGCCCTCACATTCTGAAGGGGAAACGAGAATTAGGCTGCATCTTTTGGGGGGAGGAATATCAAAGAGATCATGGACATTTTTTTTTAAACAAGCATAGGTGGCCTTCTTTACCCAACTTTCTCTCTGTTCTGGTAACTGATCTCTCCCCTTGACCTTTCAGGTCTAGGACTGGTAATGTCTGTCCACTGTTACTAACCCAGGGAATCTTCACCATTCTTTTTGCTTTCCTGTAAAACTGGCCATACCATTGTAAATAGTACTGTTATTGAAATTAACTGATTTTAGTGTCCCATCTGTTTTCTGTTTGGATCCTAATTGATTTAACGCTATACTTGGAATTAATTCTTTTTTTTTTTTTTTTCAGTCATACTTTAGATGAAGGTTTACAGAACAAACTAGTTTCTCATCAAACAGTTATTAAACACGTTGTTCTATGACTTTGGTTAACAGACCCATGACCAGATATGTCAACACTCTCTCTTCTCATTCCTGGGTTCCCTATTACCAGGTTTCCTGTTCTCCCCTGCCTTCCAATCCCTGCCCCAGGGCTGATGCGCCCCTTTAGTCTTGTTTTGTTCTATGGTCCTGCTCAATCTTTCGCTGAAGGGTGAACCTCAAGAATGACCTCATTTCTGAGCTAAAAGCGTGTCCGGGGGCCATACTCTCAGGGTTTCTCCAGTCTCTGTCAGGATAGCAAGTCTGGTCTTTCTTTTTGAGTTAGAATTTTTTTCTACATTTTTCTCCAGATCTGTCAGCTACCCTCCATTGTGATCCCTGTCAGCAGTCAGTGGTGATAGCCAGGCACCATCAAGTTGTACTGGACACAGTCTGGTGGAGGCCATGGTAGATGTGGTCCATTAGTCCTTTGGACTAATCTTTCCCTTGTGTCTTTAGTTGTCTTCATTCTTCCTTGCTCCCAAAGGGGTGAGGCCAGTGGAGTACCCTAGACGGCCGCTTAACAGTCTTTTAAGACCCCAGACGCTACTTACCAAAGTAGAATGTAGATCATATTCTTTATAAATTATGTTATGTCAGTTGAGCTAGATGTTTCCTGAGATCATGGTCCCTGCAGCCCTCAGCCCAGCAATTCAGTCCCTCAGGGAGTTTGGATGTGTCTATGGAGCTCCCATGACCTTGCCTTGTACAGTTTTTGCTGCCTTCCCCAGTATTGTGTACTGTCTTACCCTTAACCAAAGTTTCCACTTATGTATTTTCTATTGTGTTTTTCCATCCCCACCAGTACCCTCCCTCGTAATCATCAAAGATTGTTTCTTTTTGTATATAAACATTTTCATGAGTTTTTACAGTAGTGGTCTCATACAATATTTGTCCTTTCGTGATTGACTTATTTCACTCAGCATAATGCCCTCCAGATTCATCCATGTTATGAGATCCTTCACAGATTCATTGTTGTCCTTTAGCTTTGTGTAATACTCCATTGTGTGCATGTACCACAGTTTATCCATTCATCTGTTGATGGACATCTAGGTTGTTTCCATCTTTTTGCTATTACAAATAATGCTGCAGTGAACATGGGTGTGCATATGTCTATTCCTGTGATGACTCCTATTTCTCTAGGATAAATTCCCAGAAGTGGGATTTCTGGATTATATCATATGGTATTTCTATTTCTAGCCTTCTAAGGAAGCACCATATTGCTTTCCAAAATGGTTGTATCATTTTGCATTCCCACCAGCTTTGCATAAGAGTTCCAATCTCCCCACAGCCTCTCCAAAATTTATTTCCTGTTTTATTGATTTGTGCGGCTAATGCTGGTGTGAGATGGTATTTCATTGTGGTTTTGATTTGCATTTATCTAATGGCTAGAGATCGTAAGCATTTCCTCATGTGTCTGTTGGCCGCTTGCATGTCTTCTTTGGTCAAGTGTCAGTTCATTATCTTTGCCCATTTTTTAACTGGATCGTTTGTCTTTTTGTTGTAGAGGTGTTGGATTTTCTTGTAGATTTTAGAAACTAGACTTTTGTCTGATTTGTAATAGCCATTTTTTTTTTCCCAGTCTATAGGTTCTTTTTTTACTCTTTTGGTGAAGTCTTTTGATGAGCATAAGTGTTTGATTTTTAGAAGATCCCAGTTATCTAGCTTATCCTCTGTAGCTTGTGTGTTGTTGGTTGTGGTTTGTATCCTGTTAATGCCGTGTATTAGGGCCTTTAGCATTGACTCTATTTTTTCTTCTAGGAACATCATGGTTTTTGGCTTTATATTTAGGTCTTTGATCCATTTTGAGTTAGTTTTTGTATATGGTGAGAGGTATGGGTCCTGTTTCATTTTTTTTTGCAGATGAACATCCAATTTTGCCAGCATCATTTGTTCAAAAGACTGTCTTTTCCCCATCTGATGGACTTTGGGCCCTTGTTGAAGATCAGGTGACCATAAGTGGATGGATTTACAGCTGGGTTCTCAGTTCTGCTCCATTGGTCAATGTATCTGTCCTTGTATCAGTACCAGGCTGTTTTGACTACCATAGCTACTGGTTCTGAAGTCAGGTAGTGCGAGTCCTCCTACTTTATTCTTCTTCAATATCGCTTTACTTATCTGGGGCTTTTTCCCTTTCCATATAAAGTTAAAGATAAAATTTTCCATCTCTTGAAAGAATGTTATTGGTATTTGGATCAGTATTGCATTGTATTTGTAAATCGCTTTGGGTAGAATCGCCATTTTCACAATGTTCAGCCTACCTATCCATCAGCATGGTGTGTTTTCCATTTATGTAGATTTCTTTTGGTTTCTTGCAATAGTGTTTTGTAGTTTTTCATTGTACAAATTGTTTACATGAGGGGGTCTATTACAAATGGTATTGTTTTCCTGATTTCTTTTTCATTGTTCTCTTTATTGGTGTATAGGAATCCAACTGATTTTTATATGTTTATCTTGTATCCTGCTGCTTGGCTGAATCTTTCTACTAGTTCCAGTAGTTTTCTTGTGGAGTCTTTGCAATTTTCTATTTATAGTATCATATCATCTGCAAACAGGGAGAGTTTAACTTCTTCATTACCAATTTGGATGCCGTTTATTTCTGTTTCTTGCCTTACTGCTCTAGCTAGGACTTCCAACACAATATTAAATAGAAGTGACGATAAAGGGCATCCTTGTCTTGTTCCTGTTCTCAAGTGGAATGTATTCAGCCTCTCTTCATTAAAAATGATGTTGATGGTTGGTTTTGCATATACACCCTTTATTATGTCGAGAAATTTTCCTTATATACCTATTTTATTGAGAGTTTTTATCCGGAATGGGTGTTGGACTTTGTCGAATGCCTTTTCCTCATTGATTGAGATGATCATGAGATTCTTTTCTTTCTTTTTATTTATGTGGTGAATTATGTTGATTGATTTTCTAATGCTGAACCATCCTTGCATACCTGGTATGAATCCTGCTTGGTCACGGTGTATTATTTTTTTATGTAATGCTGAATTCTATTGCCTAGAATTTTGTTGAGAATTTTTGCATCTGTATTCATGAGAGAGATATTGGTCTGTAAATTTCTTTTTTTTGTGGTGTCTTTGCCTGGTCTTGGTATCAGGGTTATGCTGGCTTCATAGAATGAATTTGGAAGTACTGCTTTCTTTTCTATGTTCTGAAAGAGTTGGAGTAGTACTGGTGCAAGCTCTTCTCTAAATGTTTGATAAAATTCTTCAGTAAAGCCAACTGAGCCGGGTTTTTGTTGTTGGGAGTCTTTTTTATTACCTTTTCAATCTCTTCTCTTTTTATGGGTCTGTTCAGATTTTCAACATCATTTTGTGTTAGTTTGGGCAGGTAGTGTGTTTCTAGAAATTTGTCCTTTTCCTCTAGGTTTTCAAATTTGTTGGAATATAGTTTTTCATAATACTCTGTTATGGTCCTTTATACTTCAGCTGGGTCTATTTTAATATCCCCCATTTCATTTCTTATTTGGATTATTTGCATTCTCTCCTGTTTTTTCTTTTATCAGTTTGGCCAGTGGTTTGTTGATTTTGTTGATCTTTCAAAGAACCAACTTTTGGTTTTTCGGATTCTTTCTATTGTTTTTCTCTTCTCTATTTTATTTATTTCTGCTCTGATCTTTATTATTTCCTTTCTTCTGGTGGCTGTGAGCCTCTTTTGCTATTCTCTTTCTATTCGTTCTAGTTGTGTAGCTAATGTTTTGATTTTGGGCCTTTCTTTTTTTTTTTGATGTGTGCATCTATTGCTCTAAATTGACCTCTGAGGATTGCCTTTGCTTTGTCCCAAAGGTCTTGGTATGTTGTATTTTTGTTCTCATTTGATTCTAGGAATTTTTTTATTCCATCTCCGATTTCTTTTCTTACCCAGTGGTTTTTAAGCAATTATTCAGTTTCCATGTAATTTTTTTTTCCTTACTCTTCCTGTTGTTAATTTCTATTTTGATGGCACTGTGGTCAGAGAAGATACTTTGTATTATCTCAATGTTCTGAATTTTGTTGAGGGTTACTCTGTGGCCTAAGATGTGGTCTATTCTGGAGAACGTTCATGTGCTTTGGACAGAATGTGTACTTTGCAGCTGTGGGGTGGAGTGTCTTTTATATGTCTATGAGGTCAAGTTAGGTGACTGTGCTCTTTAGCTCTTCTGTATCTTTATTGAGTTTCTTTCTAGATGTTCTGTCCTTTACTGAGAGTGGTGTGTTGAAGTCTCCTACTATTATTGTGGAACTGTTAATTTCTCTTTTCAGTGCTGTTAGAGTTTGTTTTATGTATTTTGGAGGCCTGTCGTTGGGTGTGTAGATGTTTATTGTGGTTAAGTCTTCATGATGGATTGTCCCTTTAATCATTATATAGTGCTCTTCTTTGTCTTTTATGGTGGATTTTGCTTTAAAGCCTATGTTATCTAAGATTAGTATTGCCACTCCTGCTCTTTTTAGTACTCATTGCTTGATATATTTTTTTCCATCTTTTGGTTTTTAATAAATTTGTCTTTGTTTCTAAGGTGTGTCTCTTGTAGACAGCATATTGGTGGATCCTGTTTTTTTAATCCATTCTGTCAGTCTGTGTCTCTTTATGGGTGCATTTAGGCCATTTACATTCAATGTAATTATTGACGGGTGTGTAGTGCTTCTTTTGTGGTGCTAATATTTTCTTTGTTCCTCCTATTCTCCTGTGCTGAGTTCCTTTTGTTTGTAAATTTCTTTCGTTTTTATCAAGACATTAAGTTTTTCTTCTTTATTTTGATGGGTTTGTTAACTTTCTTTGTGGTTACCTTGAAATTTTCCCTTATCTTCCTAGGCTTGAACCAGTATATTATTACTTGGCATCACCTTGCCTTCCTTCTCCATTAGAAAGTTCTATACCTACACCATTTATTCCCTCTTTTATTGTTCTGACATTGTTGCCATTTACAGATTAACCTCTCTAGTTCCCTGTCACAATTCTTTTGGTTATGTATAGTCCTTGAGAGTTCATTTCCTACATTGGTATCTGGCTGGTACAATCTTGCATCCTAGATTCAGGCTACTGTCTGGTGTTGTTTGTTCTCAGACTGAAGTACTCCCTGTAATAATTCTTGTAGGTTTGGTTTGGTTTTTACATATTCCCTTAATTCCTGTCTTCTGAAAATGTCCTAATTTCACCATCATATTTGAACAAACGTTTTGCAGGATATATGATTCATGGTTGGTAATTTTTTTTTCTTTCAAGGTTTTATGTATGTCATCCCTTTGCCTTCTTGCCTGCATGGTTTCTGCTGAATAATCAGAGCTTAATCTTATTTTTTCTCCTCTGTATGTAACTTTTTGTTTTTCTCAAGCTGCTCTCAGTACTTTTTCTTTGGTTTTAGTGAGTTTGATTATGATATGCTTTGGTGTTTGTCTTTTGGGTTCTATCCTATATGGGGTTCATGGAGCTTCTTGATATTCTTGATATTATGGAATTCATGATATTATGGAAGTTTTCTGTCAGCAATTCTTCAATGATTCTCTCTGCATTTTGCATTTTCTCTCCCTGTTCTGGAGCTCTGATCACTTGCTAATTTTTGCTTTTGATTGTATCCCACATAACTCTCAGGGTTTCCTAATTTTCCTTCATTCTTTTTACTGATTTTTCCTCAAGCAGAGTTGTATCCGTGTGTTTGTTTTCAATTTTACTGATCCCGTCCTCCATCATTTTAAACCTGCTCTTCAGCCCTTCTATGACACTGTTCATTTCTGAAATCTTGCTGTTTATCTTTTGAATTTCTAATTGTTGTTTTTGTATCATTTCTAGTTGTGAACTTATTTTGGCCTTTTGTTCCTGAATTATTTTCCTGAATTCTTCCATTTTTTTGGTCTGTATTTTCCATGAATTTGTCTGCCATTTCCATATACCTGTCTAGTTTTTCCTCATTTTTGTCTGTTTTTTGTTTCAACTCTTGAATAGCTCTGAATATTAGAGATTTGAATTCTCAGGTAGTTCTTCTGCTTTTCTTCTACTGCAAAGTCATCTGGTGTTTTATTTTGGAAGCCTACTGGAACCATCCTCTCCTGGTTTTTTATGTTTTGATATTGTCTGCTGTCTTCAGGATTCAATAGTGATTTTCTTCATTTATTGGCAGTAGACTTGTTTGTTTCATCCTGCTTTTTTGTTTTATTTGGTTATGTCTGAGCAGGCAGGCTGCACATTCTTGGTTGTTTGCTCCTCTGTAGTCACAATACTTTTCACCTCCTTGTCCAATGGGCGAGGCCAGTCACTCAGCTATGGTGCATCAGGGTGGGTCCAGCTGAAGGGGAGGTGCTGGGATGGGTTGTTTGTGGCTCATACTAGGGCCAAGAGAGTGGGCCAGGAGTCAGTGTCAGCCAGGTTCCAGTAAGCCATGCCTGTGCTGCTCAGAGGTTTAATGTTTAGTGCATGGTGCAGGTAGGCAGGAAAGGGGGGGAGGTGTGATGTATGTGTATGGAAAGAGGAGAGAGAAACAGGACCCAAAAACAAACAAAGGAAAAAACAAAAAGAGTGCAAAGGGAGCTTGCCATTGGAGTGGAGAGATGAGAAACTGAGAAATGGAGAAAAACAAAAAGGAAAAAAAGAGAAAAAGGGATAAAGAAAAAAAACTAGATAAAAATTTTGGAAAAACAAATAAAAGAAAAGCCCTAGGGTTCCTACTGGTACAGCCGTGAAAGACTGTAGAAGTCTCCCAGGCTGTGCAGTATAGCTGTCACATAGCACCCAGTGTTCAGGAGACAGGAAAAGAAGGTAAATATAAACAAATGAGCACTGAGAAATAAAGACAGACAGAAAGGGAAAAAAGAAAGAAAGAAAGAAAGAAAGAAAAAGAAATGCCCCCAGGAATCCTGCCTATGGGGCTGCACGGAATGGGGGAGTAGCTTCTATCCCAGTTAGAAGGGACTCTCAAACGTGAAAAGAGAAAAGCAAACAAACAGAACAAAATAAAACAACCATAAAAAAAAAAAGGCCCAGGGATCCCACTAGCACGGTGTTACGGGCCAGGGGAGTGGTTCCCCAGTTGAGCAGGGCTTCACAGCCTTTCAAGAAGAAGCAAAGATGGCACACGGAGCCAGATGTTTGAGAGAAAGGAGGGAGAGGTGGTGGGAGGCATGGAAGAAACCAAAAGAGACAGAAAGAAGCTCGGGGACCTGGCCAGTGTGGGTGGGGCGAATCCAAGCGGCCTGGGGCAGAAGCAGTTGCCTCCCAGCCAAGAGTCTGTGGCTGTTGGGAAGTAGAAAAGGCCTTGGGCTGGGGGGGGGGGGGGGGGGGGCGGGGAGGGGAGGGGTTAGGAAAGCTTATATAGCCTGTTACTGGTTGCTCTGTCTCCTGCTGGGAGTTTCATGAAACTGCTTTCCTGTACTCCTTGTCCGCAGATCTGCAGTGTGGATGGGATGTATCCAAGCTGCTCAGATGCTGTACTTCTCGGCCGGCTGAGCCACCGCAGCCAGCGAGGAAGCTTGGAAGTAGAGCAGCAGGGAGAGGATGGGGCATGGGAAAGCATGTATTGCTGGTTACCAGGCACTCCGTCTCCTGCTAGGAGCTCCGTGAAGCTTCTTTCCCATGATCCCTGTTAGCAAGTCTCCAACAGGAGTATAAGATCCTGCTGTGTCAGCTGATAAGGAACCTTCACACTTACCTCTCTTCATTCCCTGTCCTGTCAGCTTGTTATTCCATTCAGTGTTTAGCTGAGTTCTATATCTTTTCATTTGACACTTCGGGTTCTAGGAATAACATTTGTCTCTGTTTTACTGAGTTTTTTTTGAGTCTTTGCTGTGGAGGGATGGTGTGGTGTTTCTGTCTATGGTGCCATGTTGGCTGGAAGTTCCCTGGAATTAATTTTAAAGAAGACAACTCAACATATGGGAAAAGGTATATGTACAAGGATTTTAATCATAGTGATATTCATAGCACTAAAAAATTGGAAATAATTTCAATGTCCATTGATAGGTAATTTAGTTCAACATAACAGGATATAACAGAATATGATGCAGTCATCATAAAGGGAGATAGTTACTGATTTGGAAGAATTCTTACAAAATATTTCTGAATAAAAGAATATGCCACAAGAAAGTTTGTACAGTATGCTCTACTTTATGTAAAATTATATATACATGCTTACGGGTACACAAACACAAGTATATGACTACATATCATAAAAATGCAGGGTTAATTATGTACATACACACACAGATTAAATGGTATATCTTCAAATTACCTTTAAATTGCCATTAGCAAATGCTGTAGGTCATTTTTGCAGGTTGAGTTACCCATGAAGCAGAATCTAAGATAAAGTTTAGTGTGCAGTTAGTAAACATGTAAGGAATGCATCTGGAAGGGAGAGAAAGAAAGCTGGATTTAGGTTGGGCAGAGGGCAGTGAAGCTGCAATGTAATCCTCTCAGAATCTTAGTCAACCCCATGAGAAGCTATGAGCTCAGGAAGGTCTTTCAGAGTTATTCTAACTTGGGAGAAGAGAGTCAGGCCATTGTACATCTATACTGATCACTCAGTGAATGCGGGCGGTCCCTAGTAGGAGTTATGACCTTGGGCCAGGTAGTTTACTTCCTCACTCAATATTTCAAAGGCAATCATCAAAGAAAGCTAACAATAAGGGTCATTTTTCTAGTAGTACTATTAGAAGCTGGTGGAATAAATCCCTAATTTCTAAAGGGGGATTGAGGCAGCGCACCACAATATCCACAGCAGTTCACATCTCTGCTACATGGGTGTATTTCTTTGTGTTTGTTCTGGGAGCAACTCCTTTGGGACTCCAGTGGGCTTTTCTTCTTGTGGGATAGGTAGAAGAAAAAAGTTAGTGAGATGATATTTACTGTTGTCTCTGAGCCATCTATAAGTTATTGTATTAATTTATTTTTTGTTTTCTTACTATATCCTATCTTCTTGCTTTTTTTTTTGATATGAACCAATAGGATGCTTAAGTATGCTACCTTGATTATTTGTGCCTTTGAAGATCTAACATTCCATAAGTGGATGGCTAGAGATGTTACCAGGTATATGAGCCTAGGAATCCATTCACTTCTCATATGGATTCAGCTCACATGTCCAAGTAGTTGGTCGCCAAGTGTGTGGTACATGCTCTGGCCTACAGTCTTAGAGGGGCAGGGGTGATTTGTGTAGGCACAAGTCTTGATGCAGCAGGAGGTCACACTCTGAACAGGCAGGGGGCTGACAACCGTCCCCTGAGTGTCTGTAAGGAAAGTGTGCCCCTGTTCCCTAGAGCACACAGGTGGGTGGGTTCTGCAACCAGACCATGTGGACCCAATGCTTTTGGTTGTAACGACTGGGAGGCACCACTTATCCTTGGACCCCTGTTGTGGGTGGCTAGGTGACATGGGTGGAGCCACCAGTCTTTAGGCCACTGATGTGGGTAGGTGAGGACCCTGTTTATTAGGCAAAGTGGAGTCAAACATCAAAAACCCACTGCTCCACCACACAGCTGAAACAGTTTAAGTCATATCTCAAGCACATACACCATTGCAGCCTGCCAACAAGGGCCTAATCTCCTGAAATGGGCCCACACAAGTCCATGCAGGGGTGAAAGGTATTCAAAGTCCATGGACCATTTGTTCCTTTGGCAGGGGCCGCTTCTGTCCTGAGCTCCCAGCTTAGTGGAGCTGGAAGATTATCTTTCCCCCCAATTGTAAATTTGTTCCTTCTCCAAGTCCAGGAGAATGGTTCAGGACATGCAGTAGAACCTATCTCAGGCCCAGGGAAATCAGCAGCCACTGAAGCCAGCTTGCGGGCTGGGGGCACGGTGAAATAAAAGCAAATACTTAGCTTTTGCTGAGAGTACTCTTCTTCTCTTGTTCCAGAGGTGTGAGTAGACTGTGTGGCTCGCTGTCTCTCCCCCGAGAAAACTGTGCCCTGAACGCTACTGCCAGCCCCACCACAGTTGCTCCAGGGGATCGTGCTAAGGGGCGCTGGTTCCCGCCAAGTCAGGTCTGGCAACTTTTCACCGCTTCTGAACCGTCTCTGCCTCCCCCTGCCACTCAGTCCAATTTCCTAACTTTGCCTTTGATGTTCAGGGCACCTAGCTTATTATATATATAGTCATTTTACTTGTTTTTTCCAGGTCTTTATTGTAAGAGGGATCACAGGAACCATCTGACTACTTTGCTGTCTTGGCCCCGCATCCAGAATAGTTCATTTATTATTTAATTATGATTTAAGAAAGCAAAAATAAGGAGAAGAAAAAAAGCATGTTTCAATGGGCATTCCTTAAAGACTTTCTGAAAAAAATGAAGTATATATAATTTCAACCTAAAGAAACCTACCTGTATTAATGCTGACTGAGGCTTAACAGTGCCTTGTTTGATTGCATGGCAAAGGGTTATATCAAATACACTTAAAGCAGATTTTCAGATTTCCAATTGCTGCTGCTTCATGTTGGAAGGACAGTTCTTACTCCATTTTAAAAAATATAGTAGAATTGTACTCAAAATTCTTGACCCTGAATTCACCAAATACTTAGAGGCCATTAAAAAAAAAAAGAGTTGTCAAGTCGATTCTGACTCATAGTGACCCTCTAGGACAGAGTAGAACTGCCCTATAGTGTTTCTAAGGAAGGCCTGGTGGATTCAAACTGTTGACCTTTTGATTAGCAGCCATAGTTCTTAACCACTACACCCTCAGATACCTTCAATTTTTGAAACTGAAGTAAATTGCCCTTTTTGTCATCTAGGCTTCATTGTCTTTTTAGTTATCACTCTCAAGGCTTTTAAAAAGAGATTCATGAAGTTAAGTGGTTAGCTGCGGTTTGCTTTCAGCCACCATCCTCCTTAGAAATGGTGACAATATATCAAATGAAGCTACCCCTTTCCTATCCACTCCCTTAATTCATTCTTTTCCCCTTGAATAGGCTCTGATTGGTTTAAACAAATCAGAGACTCAATCCCCTTGGCCAAAGTGACTAGTTCAGGAATGGGTAGGTAATTCAATCAGAACTAATGCAATACAGAAGCATGTTTGCTGGGGCTTCTGGAAATTCTTTTCTTTGAAACTGTGACTTTGCAATTGCCAGTGGAACCTACCTAAAAATATAAGAAACTCACTGAGGAAAAAAGAGACAAGAGACTTAGAGAATCTGATGCTTATAACTTTGTTTAAGCATCTGAATCAAGGAAGACTCAAATTTGTCTTAATCCTAGCCTGTCAGTTGTATGGCCCAATAGATTTCCCTTTCCATTTAGGCCAGTTCAGTTAGATTTTCTGGCTAGCAGCCAAACGAATAGTAACTGAAACCTGAGGGAAATCTGCCACTGATCCAATGAGCAAACGGAGTAGAATTAACTCCTCATTAAAAATTCACAAATAAGAATCTCCAAACACTGTGTTACTCTTTTTATTCCTTCTGGAATGCTTACATATTTATGTATCACAAGGAACTCTTCACTAGGAATGAAGTGAATAAAGATATGTCCAAGACAAGTCAAATGTGGAGTTATTAGGGAAAATATAATTAGTTATCAGGTGTTAAATTACCTTGTTACATTCACCAAAACCCATGTTACATTCACCAAAACCCACGTTGTGGTCCTCAGTCTTCCATATGTAGAAACTGAAATAAAACCTATCAGTATATCCTGAAACAATCAGTCTTTCACTGAGGACCAACACCTAAAAAATTCACAGAAGGCTAATATGTGAAATATTAAGGCCATTTGGTAAGGAATAACTATACTCATTTAATTTCAAAATATAAAACTTCTCTGAGCAGGGCATCTCTTTCCAAATATTAACATAACTATGATACCAAAACAGTACTCATTAATTTTTTTGGTGAATATGGAAAAAAAGCCAAGAGGGGGCATAATGTTGAGGTATATTTCAGTGGATCTTAACCAAAGACAATAACTCTCCATCCCCAAAATATTTGAAGTTAAGTGTCACTGATAGTGTGTGTGGAGTATTTTCAGGGTTTAGTGCCCAAAAGGAGTGTCTGAAGAGGCTTTAAAACTTGGTCTTAAGCTCATAGCAGCTAAAGTGAAAGAAAAAAATGATGAAGTAAAAGAGATAAACAGAAGATTACAAAGGCAGCTCAAGAAGACAAGGTAGAGTATTACAATGAAATGTGCAAAGACCCAAAGTTAGAAAACCAAAACAGAAGAACACAATCAGCGTTTCTCAAACTGAAAGTACTGAAAAGAAAATTCAAGCCTCAATTTGCGTTACTGAAGTAGTCTATATGCAAAAAATTGAACAACACAGGAATTATCAAAAGCAGATGGAAGGAATACAAAGAGTCACTGCACCAAAAAGAATTCAACCATTTCTGGAGGCAGCATATGGTCAAGAAATTCAAGCTGCACTGATGGCACTGGCGAAAAACAAGACTCTAGGAATTGGTAGAATACAACTGAGATGCTTCAACAAATGGATGAAATGCTGGAAGTACTCACTCTTCTAAGTCAAGAAATTTGGAGGGCAGCTACCTGACTGCAGGAGATACATACTCATGCCTGTTCCAAAGAAAGGTGATCAAACGGAATGCAGAAATTATCAAACACTATCTTTTATCATTAGTATCATGTGTTAGCAAGATTTTACTGAAGATACTCCAAAAACAACTGCAGACTTCCATCAACAGGAAACTGCCAAGAGTTCAGGCTGGATTCAGAAGAGGATATGGAAGGAGGAATATCACTGCTGTTGTCAGATGTATCTTGGCAGAAGGATGTTTACCTCTGTTTTATTGACCACATGAAGGCATTGGATTGTGTGGATGGTAAGAAATTACAGATAACATTATGAACAATGGGAATTCCAGAATACTTGTGCTTATGAGGAACCAGTACATCAATCAAGAGGAAGTCATTCAAACAGGACAAGGGGATACAGCACGGTTCTAAAATGGAAAAGGTGTTTGGCAATGCTGCGTCATTTCATCTTACTTATTCAATTCTTATACTGAACAAATAATATGAGAAGCTGGAATATATGAAGAAGGCAGCATCAGGGCTGGAAGAAGACACATTAACAACCTGTGATATGCAGATGTCACAACCTTAGCAAAAATGAAGATTACCTGTAGCGCTTACTGATAAGATCAAAGACTACAGCCTTCAGTATGGATTACGCCTGAACATGAAGAAAACGAAAATTGTCATGACTGGACCAATGCTAAACGAAGAAGAAATTTGTGCTGTCAGTGATTTCATTCAACTTGGATCAAAAATCTATGCCCATGGAAGCATCAGTAAGAAATCAAATGATGTATTACATTGAGAAAATCTGCTGCAAAAGACCTCTTTAAAATTTTAAAATACAAAGACATCACTTTGATGACTAAGTATGTCTGACTCAAGCCACAGTATTTTCCACTGCCTCATATGAATGCAATAGCTGGACAACGAAAAAGGAAGAGAAGTGTCTCTAGTTTTCTAGTGCTACTATCACAAATATACCACAAGTGGATGGCTTTAACAAACAAAAATTCATTCTCTCACAGTCTAGGAGGCTGGAAGACCAAATTCAAGGCACCAGCTCCAGGGAACGCCTTTTCTCTCTGTCACCTCTGGTGGAATGTCCTTGTCATCAATCTTCTCCTGGTCTTGGAGCTTCTCGGTGCAGGGACCTGGGGTCCAAAGGACACACTCCATTCCTGACTCTTCTTGCTTAGTAATAATGAGGTTCCTCTCCTCTCTGCTCGATTTTCTGTTTTAAATCTCAAAACAGATTGATTCAAAATACAACCTTATCCTGTAGATTGAGTCCTGCCTCATTAACGTAACTGCCACTAATCTTGTCTCATTAACATCATAGCGGTTAGGATTTACAATATATAGGATAATCACATCAGATGACAACATGGAGGACAAACACACAATACTGAGAATCATGGCCTAGTCAAGTTCATGCATATATACATATATATACATATTTACACAATCCAATCCTTAACATTCCACCCTTTGGCTCCCAAAATTCATGTCCTTGCCGCACATAAAATACATTCTCCCGATCATATCATCTCCAAAATCTTAAATCAACTCCAAGTTCAAAATCTCATAGCCATGGATTGAATTGTGTCCCCCAAAAATGTGTACCTACTTGGCTAGGCCATGATTCCCAGTACTGTGTGATTGTCCACCGTTTTCTCATCTGATTTGATTTTCCTATGTGTTTTAAATCCTACCTCTGTGATGGTATTAAGGCAGGGTTAGAGGTACCTATGTTAACAAGGCAGGACTCAATCTACAAGATTAGGTTGTGTTTTAAGCCAATCTCTTTTTAAGATATAAAAGGGAGAAGTGAGCAGAGAGACAGTGGGACCTCATACCGCCAAGAAACAAGAGCCAGGAGAATAGCGCAACCTCTGGGTCTGGGGCCCCTGTGCTGAGAAGCTCCTTGACTGGGGAAGATTGATGACGAGGACCTTTCTCCAGAACTGACAGAGAGAGAAAGGCTTCCCCTCGAGCTGGCACCCTGAATTTGGACTTTTAACCTCCTAGACTGTGAAAGAATAAATTCCTTTCTGTTAAAGCCATTCACCTGTGATATTTCTGTTATAGAAGTACTAGAAAACTAAGATATTCATCTTCTGCAAAATTCCTCTTCACCCATGAAATCTAGAATACAGGTTATCTGCTTCCAAAGTACAGTGATGGAACAGGTATAAGGTAGACTCTTCCATTACAAACAGGAGAAATTGGAGGAAAAGAAAAGATAAATGGCACCAATCAAGCCAGCAGACCATGTTACATCAGCTCTCAAGGGTTGAAAACAATCCTCTGTTCTCTGAGGCCATTTAGGCAATGGTCTGTGCTCCAGAGTCTGGGTATTGGCTGCACTCTCTGGTTTATGAGTGCAGGCTCCTCAGCCCTGGGCTTCAGCTCCACCTTCTAGGCCCACTGGGATGGCAACTCTGCTCCCTCAGATTTGGGTGGCCCCATTCTCCCAGTCTTTCTGAGGGTGGAACATTTTCTCTTGGCCCCTGCAGGCCCTGTTCTTCTGCCCCTTGACATGGCAGCCCTGCCCTCCTCAGTTTTGGGAATCGGATCTGGCCCCATCCCACTGGAAATCATGAAAGGCAGCCCCACACTCTGGAACTGAATTGGTGAAGATATGACTCTTTGAAACCTGCAAGACTGTGGCCTCACCCTATGAGACCCAGCAGGCTGTAGTTCCAACCTTTGAGACCCCAGAGGTTGTGGTCCTACCCTTTGAAACCAGAGCAGCTGTGCTTCCTTTGCTACTCGTCTCTTCAGTTTCTCCTTCCTGGTTCCTGGGCCTCTTGGCCCCTTGTGCCCTTGGGCCTTCAGCCCCTCGGGCAAGTCCTGCTGGGGCAAGTGTTCCAAAGCTCTTTACTTCTACTGATTAGTGACTGAAGGTATCCCACTCTACCAGTAAACCTTGACCAGAAGGCACTCAGCTTTCTTGCTCCATGGGTTGGCAAGACTGACTCTACTAATAAGTGCCCAGAGGCAACCCATTCCACCAGGAGGCCTCCTGCCCAATGGCACTCAGCTCTCTTGCTCTGTGAGTTGGCCCCCACACCATCTCAAGACAGTTTCCTGGTTTTGCTGCTGCCATTTCTCTGCTGCTACTTCTCACTATCTGCACCATCTCTGGTGTTACAGCTTTCCTCACTTCCTTCTGAACCCTCACCAGAATTGTCTTTGATGTCCATATTTCCACCTACAGGCTCTTCAAGACTTTTGCTATTAGGCATTTTAAAACTCTTTCAGCCTCTACCCATCTAGTTTAAAAACCACATTATAGGTATCTGTCAGAATAGCTCCCCACTCTCCTGGTAGCAAACTTCATTTTCTGTAAAATGGTACACAATACTGGGGAAGCCAGCACAACTTGTCCAAGGCAAGGTCATGGAAGCTTCATAGACACATCCAAACTCCCTGAGGGACCAAATTACTGGGCTGAAGGCTGTGGAGACCATGGCCTCAGGGAACATCTAGCTCAACTGGCATAACACAGATTATAAAGAAAAGGTTCTATATTGTACTTTAGTGAGTAGCATCTGGGGTCTTAAAAGCTTGTGAGCAGCCATATAAGATACTCTTCTGGTCTCGCCCCCATCTGGAGCAAGGAAGAATGAAGAAAGCCAAAAACAGAAGGGAAAGATTATTAGTCCAAAGAACTAATGGACCATAACTACCACTGCCTCCACCAAACTGAGTCCAGCACAACCAGACAGTGACCAGCTACCACCACTGACTGCTCTGACAGAGATCACAATAGAGGGTCCTGGACAGGGCCCTAGAAAAATGTAGAACAAAATTCCAACTCATGTGAAAAGACCAGACTTACTGGCCTAACAGAGACTGGAGAAACCCTGAGAGTATGGCCCCTGGACACTATTTTAGCTCAGTAATGAAGTCTCCTAAGGTCAACTTTTCAACCAAAGATTAGACAAGCCCATAAAACAATACAAGACTAAAGGGGCATGCCAGCCCACGGACAAGGACTCAAAGGCAGGAGGGGACAAGAAAGCTGGTATTAGGGAACCCAAGTTCGAGAAGAGAGTGTTGACATATCATGGCGTTGGTAACCAATGTCACTAGTATGTGTACTAATTGTTTAATGAGAAACTGGTTTGTTCTGTAAACCTTCATCTAAAATACAATTTTAAAAAAAGTTTTAGTTTTCTAGTGCTGCTTTACAAAAATATCACAAGTGGGTGGCTTTAACAAACAAAAATTTATTCTCTCACATTCTAAGAGTCTAGAAGTACAAATTCAGGATGCCAGCTCTAGAGGAAGGCCTTCTCTCTCTGTTAGCTCTGGGGGAAGGTCCTTGTCATCAATCTTCCCCTGCTTTAGGAGCTTCTCAGGGCAGGGGCCCCAGGTCCAAAGGACATGCTCCATTTCTGGCTTTTCTTGCTTGGTGGTAATGTGGTCCCTCTCCTCTCTGCTCAATTCTTTCTCTTATATCTGAAAAGAGATTGACTCAAAATACAACCTAATCCTGTAGATTGAGCCCTGCCTCATTAACATAACTGCCTCTAATCCTGCTGCATTAAGACAAAAATAAAAATCCATTGGTGTCAAATCGATAATGACTCATAGCGACCATATAAGCCAAAGTAGAGCTGTCCGATAGGGTTTCCAAGGAGCAGCTGATGGATTCAAACTACTGACCTTTTAGTTAGCAGCTGAGCCCTTAACCACTGTGCCACCAGGGCTCCCATTAACTTCATAGAGGTTAGCATTTACAACACATAGGATAATCACATCAGATCACAAAATTGAGGACAACCACACAATACTGGGAATCATGGCCTAGCCAAGTTGATACATATTTTGGGGACGTAATTCAATCCAAAACAAGAGAAGAACTGATGTGTTCAAACTGTGGCATTGGCAAAGAATATTGAACATATCAGAAGAATGAACAAACCTTCTGTCAGAAGAATGAACAAACCAGTCTTAAAAGAAATACATGAATGCTCCTTAGAAGGGAGGATGGTGAGACTTCAACTCCTTTACTTTTGACATGTCATCAGGGAAGATCAATCACTAGGAAAGGACATTATGTTTGGTAAACTAGAGGACCTGAAGTCTGCAGAAACTAAGGACACACCCAGGAGGTAGACTGGCAGAATAGGCACAGCAATGGGCTCAAACATACTAATGATCATGAAGATAGTACAGGACCAGGCAAGGTTTCATTCTGTTATGCATAAGGTTGCAATGGTAAGAGCCAGTTTGATGGCTACTAACAATAAACAAGTGCCCAGGGATAGGATGCTATTCATATATCAACATTTAGGTCAGTCCTGACCAAAATGCCAATAAATACTGAATCTGTAGTGAGGTCTGCCAGAATGCACAAGTTGCTAGATTCGGTACCCTTTTCCCCTTATAATGTGGTAGTCTAATAAGAGGCAATGAAAATTTACAATGATTGTGACCATTAGCACACAGATTGTGGTCTCTAAATACCATTTCTCACTTATAAAAACTAGGAATTCTTAATGAAATGACTGATTACATGTCTGGTGCAGGAAATACATCAGATGAACTGTGACCATTTTGTTGTGCCAGAACAGAAGGAAGCTATCAAGACTAACGAGCTCGTGCCAAAGGGACATGGAAGCCTAATTAAAACTGTATCCACTGTCCTACATGGGGCAAGTTAATCACTAAATAAATAAATAAATGAAAAAAGTAATTATACTGGATTGCAACATGTAAAATATATAAAAGCCTGTGAATCATAAAGATTCTTAAAAGTATGAAACATATTATTTAGTATAATAGACCAACTCAGTATTTGGCAAATTAACAAATAAAGGAAAATACTTAAACATTTACCCTGTTTTTCCTCTACAAATGTTATTTCAAGAGGTAGCATATGATCAAGAACCAATGATACTGAAGGAAGGACTTCCAGCTTCACTGAAGGCATTGGTGAAAAACGAGGCTCCAGCAATTGACAGACTACCAATTGCGATGTTTCAACAAATGGATGCAGCACTGAAGATGCTCAATCATCTATGCCAAGAAATTTGGAAGACAGCTACCTGGCCAAATGACCAGAAGAGATCCATATTTGTGTCCATTCCCAAAAAAAGTGAACCAACCGAATACAGATATTATTGAACAGTATCGTTAATATCACAAACAAGTAAAATCATGCTGAAGATAATTCAAAAAAGGTTGCAGCAGTCCATCAGCAGGGAACTGCCAGAAACTCAGGCCATATTCAGAAGAGGATGTGGAATAAGGGATGTCATTGGTGATGTCAGGTGGGTCTTGACTGAAAGCAGAAAATGCCAGAAAGATGTTTACCTGTGTTTTATTGACTATGCAGAAGCATTATGCTGTATGGATCATGACAAATTATGGATAACATTGTGAAGAATGGGAATTTCGGAACACTTAATTGTGCCCAGGAGGAGCCTGTACATAGATCAAGAGGCAGTTATTCAATCAGAACAATGCGATACTGTGTGTTTTAAAGTGAGGAAAGGTGTGAGTCAGGGTTGTATCATTTTTCCATACCTATTCAATCTGTTTGCTGAGCAAATAACCCAAGAAATTGGACTACATAAAGAAGAATGCAGCAACAGGATTGGAGAAAGACTCACTAACAACTTTCGATATGCGGGTGACACAACCTTGCTTACTAAAAATGAAAAGGACTTGAAGCACTTACTGATGAGTACCAAAAACTACAGCCTTCAGTATGAATTACACTTCAACATAAGGAAAGGAAAAATCCTCACAGCTGAATCAATAAGCAACATCATGATAAATGGAGAAAAGATAGTAGTTGTCAAGAATTTCATTTTACTTGTATCCTCAATCAGCACCCATGGAAGCAGCACTCAAGAAATCAAATGACGTATTGCTTTGGGCAAATCTGCTGCAAAAGACCTCTTTAAAGTGTTACAAAGCAATCACTTTGAGGATTAAGGTGTGCCTGACCTAAATAGTAGTTCAATCACCTCATATGAATGAGAAAGTTGGACAGTGAATAAGGAAGACCGAAGAAGAATTGATGCATTTGAATTATGGTGTTGGAGAATACTGAATAAACCGTGTTCAATGTTTGCAAACACTATAAAAATAAGCATTGAAGGGGAATAGGAAAAACTAGAGAAGTCAATTTTTAAATAAGAATTCTGGGAATTGGACAAAGACATAAAAGAAGTGAGGAAATAAGGAGTACAGATATCTTATGGAAGTGAATGTAACAGCATGCTCCAGCCTCAGGACTTGACTGCCAGAAGAATGAACAACTCTGTCTCGGAAAAAGTATAGCTAGAACGCTACTTAGAAGCAAGAATGGCGAGACTTTGTCTGATTTACTTTGGATATGTTGTCAGGAGGGACCAGTTCCCGGAGAGCATCAGTGAAAAAGAGGAAGACCTTTCTGCATTTGTCAATGACAGAAAGGGTATGCTGGTTATATTCTTTAAATCTAATTTCAACTGTTGTAAATTCTTGAATGATTGTAATAATGGTTTTAAATATTTTATCATTTATTTGTGAGAACAAAGTTTCTTGTTGATGACTATCAAAAATTTTAAGATATCATCATTAAAAATGTCTTAATCAGAAATGGTATGTGTTCATTTCAAGCATAAAAGACTGATATAAAAGAGTAGTTATGTTCACTGAGTTAAGCTCAGGTTTCTCACTTAAAATTTCAAGATTTTATTTGGATGCATCATTCCATTTCAAGATTTAGTATTTTCTTTATCATTTTCCTTTATAAAAGGATATAATTGTTTTATCACCATGCCCTATATAGCTTCTCTCAAATTTTCTGTAATTTATCTCTGTAAATACTATGTATTTCCATATGTGTCCTGACATGGAAAAAAAAAAAAAAAAAAAAGGTTGGGATGCACTCCTCTTGGGAAACATGTATGCCATGGGTGAATCCATTTGCCTCTTATGTGCAGGCATTTACAGACAGCCAAGATTTCCCAATGGCATTTCAAACCCCGTTCTCTCATGGTTTGATTCCTGTGCAGACAGAGATGAGCATTGGTGACAGAAATAGCCTCCCTATGCTATCATTCAATTCCTCCAGTCCCTTAGAATAAGATCAATAAAGCTTTACTCTTTTGAAGGAGAAATTATATCTCTGTCTGGAGTGTCACTAAAGAGAGTATGTGCGTTCAGTAAGAGGATGTGTTGAGGGTACAGATTTCCAGTCCAAGTTAGAATGACTACTTCAGGGTCACAGATGTGAGCCACAACACTCCAATCTATACCAAAATTCCATTTGCCATATTTATTATAGTATTATCTACCTAAGTAACAGGAAGAGCATTTTGGAAGAAATTGACGTTGCTGTTCTCAATACCTTGAATATCATTCAGGCCTGTTTATCTTTTCCTAAAGAACTTAAAACTTTAGCACCTAAAAGCTGCCTTTATTAATAATGGATTTGGCTTCTTGATTATCAAAATGGTGTATAATCAAAGCTAAGTGGCCTCAGTGTGAGGAAGAAACGATGCAATTTTACTGACCGAATGGTAGCAGCTGTGCTCCCATCTGTACGTGTTCCTTTACTATTCGAGGCTGAAGCACCTTCTGTAACCATAGGTGAGCCTTTACCTTCTGCATAGACATCATCGGGCTGGCTGGTTCAAAACTGTATCTGTGAAGGGCTGGATATATCTGTAACTGTTAAAGACAAATGTTAACCCTTGGAAATAATAATTCTATTTGGAAAAAGAAGAATCACACATATGCTGATGTTGCTAGGTGGGGAGAATAGAGGCTGGACTCTGTTCCGATTGCTTTCATAGCCCCCTAATGGTAAGCAGGTGCTTTGTCCTCAGAAGAATCTAGTAACTGTTTATTGATTTGAATGAATAAAACAAAATATGTTTAAGAATACTTAATATTCATAGTGTTCACCACTGGCACATTAAAAAAAGGGCCAGGTTTTATTGATATACGATCCTTGGTCAGGCTTAAGGAACCCTTCTGAGCAATGGATCTGCTGTAAATATATCACCTAGTAGAATCTTACTTAAAACCCTATTTCCCCAGGTCCACAACCCCAATACAAAGCTATATGCTGTGGTTTCATTTTTAAATAAGATATTCTTTCCTGCAGCAGGAATTCACTGGTCAGTAGCAATGCTTATAGAGAGAATGTATGCAAATCATTGAGTGCACTTTCAACCAGGAAGGAAGAATACAATAGATTTTAAGCAAGTATATTAATAATGATGCTGACACCAGCTTTATTATGTGTCTGGATCAAGTGAGACACTCTGCTAAATGCCTCACACACAATGTCATTTTTTCTCCACAGTGCTCTTATGTAGGAGGTCCTGTTAGTATCACTATCTTACTGGTGAAGAAAATGAGGCTTAGCAAGTTTTAGAACCATCATCTGAACCCAGGTGTGTCTGACTTCAAATGCCAGGCTCTAACAATTTGACTGCACTGCCTTAACTAATGCACGTCAAATACCTTACACTTTACACATCAGATCTAAAAAAGCTTTAAAAGTAAAATAATTGTCACTGATTTACAGCCTGCATTAATTACCTCATAAATTGCAAAATCAATGTTTATCTTTTTGGAACACTTTGGTTAATATTTAGAGGCAGTCTGAGGTAGATGAAGGTTTGAATATTTTAATAGACGCTTAAGGAATTGCTGAGCACAGATCACCAGGACTGCAACCACTGGGAGACAAGAGGATACTTGGGGCCAGAAAGGTCAACAAAGGATATCCCAGGTCATTGGCTCTGCCCGGAACTGCCCTGGTGAATCACGTTCAACACAGCATCTCAGTGCTGAGCTAGCGTCTCTGTAGATCAAAGCTGTGGCCGGAATGGCTAATTCATGCGCTAACCTCAACTGTCAAGATACGTTAAACACATATTCTTTTAGAAAAACCACACTGGAAGGAAAGTGGTAGAATGAATTACTTGTCTAGATTCAGACTTGCTGGTTTTATTTACTGTAGTGAAGAACACCCAAACAATAAAAGCAATGGCACAGTAATAGCCTACCAGGGGAAAAACTGAGGGTCCATTTCTGAAAATCTTCAGGAAGAGGCATGTAAGAAATTAGTGAGATTGCTAAGGCGTCTAGTGGTACATGACACGGAGGTTCAGAACTGATGGTCCCTCCAGTCTTTGCTAACCACACTGAATATGAAGGCATTATTGGATAAATAAGTCAGTATCTTAAAGATATAAAGGCTTTCAATGTGTCAAGCCATCTGTTTGTTCTTAATCTCTCCCTTCCTTTTCCGGGCCCTTCTTTTTCCTTCTCCTCACTCCTAATGAGGAATGCCTTGTGACTTGAAACGTGCAATAACGCTCCTTCCTCCCTCTACCACATACGTACATTCTTTTCCCTTAGGGTAGAATACTAGCTAAGCAGAGTCATAGATCCAAAGACAAAATCTGCCTCGCTTCCTCTCTGCCTCTTTGCTTCACCTGCAATTTTACTCAACAACTCCAAGACAGCAGATACCTACTGCTCATAAAAAAATAGTGACTTGCATTTATTATAGCAACATCTTTCTCCACACCTCATATAGACTCAGAAAGATTAGTAGTGCTTGCACAAGGTGGGAACCCTACTACCATCTCCATCCCCTTTTACTTACATAGGGGAAAGGAGGGGGAAAGGAGAGGGAAAGACGAGAATGTTAACTAAAACGGCTTACAACATGATAGGCAAAGTGTCAGCTATACGTTATACCACATATTACATGGGTTAATGTGAGATTCTGATATAAAGTATGGCGAGTTACTATCCCCTACCCTCACTCTGACCCTGACAGTGGTTTCTAGGTGCTCTAGATGGACAGGGCCTACATAATTATATGTGAAATATTCAAAGACACAGAAACTGGTGTTTAATAACAACCCTTGATTTTCCTGGGGCCTGGTAGCTCAATGTGACAAACTTGAATCCTATACCGCTCAATCAAGCTAAAGCCTCACACAGACACATCTGATGAAACAGGGTAGGCGTGCATGGTCATGGCAGAAGAGAACACACTGCCCCAGGGTAAAATCACTATAAGTGGTAAATGAATTTGGGAAGATTGGACTTCGCGAGAGTACCTGGTTGTCAGGAGGCTCTCACTGTTGATATTAAGTGTGAGGCTGAACATAAACCCATCCCCCACCTTTGCTATTACCTCTGCTGCTGGGAGGTAGATGACTGTGATAAGACTAAAGAGATTATGAAACTAGGGGCTTGAGCTCCTCTGATAAGGGATCCCCTTAATGAACAGAGTGGTGGGCAGATGAGTGCAGAAAAAGGAAACTTTCAAAGAAGTTCTGGCCTTGAGCAATGGTGTCAGGTCCAACCCTACAGAGGTCCAAGGTATTTTTCCTAGTCCCTGTACATCCATTACAAAACAGGGCTTTATAGGAATTTACAAATTCCCTAGGGGCAACTGTGACTTCTGGGCCCACATCTTTCTGATTTCCAACTTCCTTTTAATTTTTGACCCCTGTGTGTTTCCTTTATGATTTTATGAGCACAGCTATGTATTATTGTATTGTGGTGGCTTACATGTTGCTATGATGCTAGAAACTGTGCCATCAGTGTTTCAAATATCAGCAGGGCCACCCATGGTGAAAAGATTTCAGTGGAGCGTCCAGGCTAAGACAGACTAGGAAGAAGTGCCTGGAAATCTCCTTCCAATAATTAGGCAATAAAAACCTTGTGGATCACAACAGAATGTTGTCTGGTATAGTGCTGGAAGATGAATCTTCTAGATTAGAAGGCACTCAAAATACACAATAGCTGCAACAATAGTCTCAAGCATACCAACAATAATGAAGATGGTACAGGACTGAGCAATGTTTTGCTCTGTTCTACATGGGATCACCATGAGTCAGAGCCTACTTGTTGGCAACTAACAACAACAACAACAACATGTACTTGGAAAGAAACAAAAAAAAACCAAACCCATTGCCATCGAGTCAATTCCAACGCATAGCGACCCTGTAGGACAGAGTACAACCGTCCCATAGAGTTTCCAAGGAGTGCCTGGTGGATTCGAACTGCTGACCTTTTGGTTAGCAGCTGTAGCACTTAACCACTACACCACCAGGGTTTCCTCTTGGAAAGGTGGTTATTATATATTTTATGCAGCATTTCCAGTGGTTTTTTAAGGGGAGAATTTTTAGACCTCAATATTTCTGAAAAGGCATGTGCCCTCATTTCTAAAATAGATTTTTATAAGGCTGCTGTTTCAAACAACAAATTAATTGAGTTTTGACTGAGATTTCAGTTACTTTGATGTGTTTTTGCCTGTTTCTATCTGTCTTTGGAAACCCTGGTGGCATAGTGGTTAAGATCTATACCTGCTAACCAAAAGGTCAGCAGTTCGACTCTACCAGGCACTCTTTGAAAACTCTATGGGGCAGTTCTACTCTGTCCTATAGGGCCGCTATGAGTCGGAATTGACTGGATGGCAATGTTTTTCTTTTTTGTCTTTGAGAACCCTAGCAGGCCTCTTCTGAACTCTGGAAGCCTGTTGGTTGTTCTGCCCTTTATTTAGGACAAATACATGGACAACTTTGATTAATCAATTAATTAATTTCTACTTTTTATAGGTGTTTGCAAAGGAGTTACTTATCTAAACACGCTCCTATTTTATTAAGGAAGCCATCTCTCTCCTCTGTTTACCTCCTGCCTCTCTTAGACCACATTAGAAAGTAAAAATAGAAATGACCCCTGTGGTATACATTTGAAATTCAGCTCTTTCTTGGAGTATAATCCAGAGACTTGTGACATAAGTACATTGAGGAGGTTGTAAACACATGGAAGAAGGGTACAAAAATGCTGGTTTGGTTATTATTAATATTAGCCTGGAACTGAGTCAATTTTCTCAATTCCTGTTGGATCTTGATATAGGTTCTCCAGGCATGTAAACTATTCCCTGGGTGAAAATTAAACACTTTCAAAGCTGCATTCACTCTCTTAGGCTTCTGTGGAAGTAAATTCATTAAATTGGAATTTCCCACTAGACTGAAAGACTGAATGCCACTTCTTTAAGTACTCTTTAAGTAAAGGAAAGATGGCTTAAAAAAAAAAAAGTTTATTGATTTGGCTCCATTCTGAAACCATTTACAGAAAAAATAAGCAGATGGCCCTTTGCCTGCCCAATGCCCCATTCTCACTCCAGATTTCTAAGTTACAGCTATATAGCACCAAAGGAGACAAGCCTGGGCAAAGCAACTTAAGGTGGATTTGATAGCATGGAGCATGATGATGTTTGCTTATCTCTATCTCTCTCAGTCGCTGTGTAAAACATTAACAATGGAGTGATGTCTGGACAGAGCAGGTGGCAGTTGGGAAATATGGACACAGATAAGTAATGAGAAAAAGCAGGAAAATGCATGGAAACAAAATTGCGGAATTCCAGGTTAGTTGCAAACCTCTCAGTGATAGAAGGGTCTAGCAAAAATATTAAACCAGGGCTAGGATAACAAATATATAGCCTTCCCTTAATTACAAACATATTTCTTTTGCAAATAGATGGTGTTAAAGGAGAGAAAGGAAAGAGTCATACAGGATCTTGAAGGAAAAGACAATAAGAAAGAGGATGGTAGGTACACCCTTACTGTACCTGAGGAAATGTGATCAGAGGTCACTTGGGGTTGAAACAGGACCATGGGCCCTTCAACATGAGCATAGAAATAAATTGGTGGAAAAAAAGGGGAAATGCGGGCATTGTTGAAAGGAGGTATCTTAGTTACTGCTATAAGAGAAATACCATGAGCGGATGGCTTCAACAAATGGCAGTTTATTTTCTCAAAGCCTGGTAGGCTAGAAGTCCAAATTCAGGGTTCCAACTCCGCGGGAAGGCTTTCTCTCTCTGTCAGATCTGGAGGAAAGTCCTTGTCATCAATCTTCTGGTCTTGGAGTTTCTCAGTGCACTCTGCTCCTGACACTGTTTTCTTGGTGGTTTGAAGCCCTCCATCTCTCTGCTCACTTCTCTCTTTTATATCTCAAAAGAGATTGCCTTATGATACAACCTAATCTTGTAGATTGAGTCCTGCCTCATTAACATAACTGCCTCTAATTCTTCCTCATTAACATCATAACCAAAAAAAAAAAACCATTGCCATCGAGTCTATTCTGACTCATAACAAACCTACAGGACAGAGTAGAACTGCCCCATAGGGTTTCCAAGGAGTGGCTGGTAGATTCGAACTGCTGACCTTTTGGTTAGCAGCCATAGCACTTAACCGCTACACCACCAGGGTTTCCCATTAACATTATACAATTTAGAATTTACAACACATAGGAAAATCACATCAGATGACAAAATGGTGGATAATCACACAATACTGGGAATCATGGCCTAGCCAAGTTGATATACATTTTGGGGGGACATAATTCAATTCATAACAGGGGACTTGAAAATAAATCTGAGGGCATTTAGGTTCTATGGCAGTTACACATAATAACTGCTAAAGTTCTGGCCTCACACCCAACTTCCTTTCAAAGTGCCCTCTGAAGACCTGCATGCAAGGGGATGATGTGGTTACCATTAGAAACTTAGAATAAGATTGGATTTGGAACAAAATTTAGAAGTTTTGCTGCAAAATTCAGTGGCAATGTAAATGGGTTAAAAAAAAAAAAAGGCACTTAAGTTGACATAGGGTTGCCTCCTGAGCTAAAGTAATATGTCTCAGAAGTAAGTAAAGGCAGATCTTAGAAAGTCAAGAAAATGTTCACAATCTAACCAGGAAAACACTTCTTATGATACAACCGTATGCTTTGACCTAGGGAGTACACGTACAGGTCTCTTTACTAAGAACATATTTAAAAATGTAGAAATACCCTCTGCACACATATATTTGCTAGAGAGTTACCTAAATGCCCAGAAATAGGCAGATAGTTAAATGAATGAAAATTTTTTTTGTAAGATCAGAAAATGGTATTTACAATTCTAGGCAATAACATGGAAACATATTGTTGAATTTAACTGCAGGGTTTAAGATATAGATATTATAAAATTAGCATTATGAAAAGGAAAAAAAATGGCTGTAAAGTCACAAAAATGTCAAAATTATTGCATTAGACTGGTGAGGCCATAGGTTTTTGCGGTCTTCATCATTCTCTCCTTCTCCTCTGCTTTCTTGTCTTCTATTTTATATTTTTCAAGTTTTATTTAATAAGCTTGTATTATTTTCAAATAATTAAACAAAGGCAGGAGTGCAGGGATAAAAGCCTACCTGAGGTGATTCATGCAGGGAGTGGATAGTCTAAGACTATCAGACCTGAGCATGTATCAGAATTACCCGGAGCTCTACACTCTTTGGGTCTGGAGCCAGAGCGGAGATCTTGTGTTTCTCACAAGTTCCCAGATGATATTGATGCTGTTGATGCAGGGACCTCATTTTGCATTTTGCTCTAAGGTAAATGCTAACTATTCATCCCTCGTGATTTTCAAGAATTTACTGGTCTATCCAATCATCTCACCAGAAAGCCCTATACATGGAGTAACTTACTCAAGCCTCTGGTAAAATTGCCCCTACAAAACTATGACTTAACATTTTGCCCTTGGCTTTCATCCAGGGTCAAAGAAAAAACGGCACTTCTTTTTCCTGGAAATGGCAATTGAAGATACCGTCTGTGTTTCAGTGGGTCTTTAAACAGATCCATGTATAAAATATTTTCACAGAATAGCAAAGGATTTAATCTTTATTACTTTTCTGTATTAGACAATGGTAACCGATCTTTAACTATGCATTTGCACCTCTGCTTTGTGTTTGGATTTAAGATGACTTACGAAAATATAGGGCTTGAGATAAAAAAAAAAAAAAAAAAAAAAAGCCGCGAATAAATAGGTGTGGAAATCCGGAGAAACAGACTCCATGATACAAACTACCTAACAGTGTCCTCCTTACCAGGGGAATCTCAAAGCCCGAATGAGTTCACCCTTGCACTGACTTCCGCCAGGCTTGGTTTTCTGTAGTTTTCTGTATTTAACCTCCTCTTACTCCCTCCATAGAAGCTTTGAGAACTTTCTTGCTGATATTTTTTCCTCTCCACCTCTGTATAACTACTTCACATTATAGGAAGATGCTTATAATCCTCATATAATTAACCTTTGAATAAATATCAACACATAATAACAGCACAGCTGAAATTAATATTTAAGGACAAGAACAGTTAAGTCTACTCTCTCTGGTAGGGCTTTAAATATTTGTTTGAATATCTCAACAAAACCTTGAGAAACACGAGCTATAAAAAATATGAAAACCTCTCCAGTTCAAGATCAAATGAAAAGTGCTACAAGCCCTGTAATGAACTTCACTGAACATCTCAAATTTAACCAGCTGAAATGTTTGTTTTTCCTTTTTAAGCAGCATTCTATTCAACTTTTAGAAATGAGAATCCTGTCCTATAATGGAAAAGCAGTGTATTGTCCTGTAGATTGAACAAAATGTCCTTGACTTACTTATCCTCCGGAGAAGCACTCCGTTTTGGCACCAGCTCCAAAGAATGTATCAAAGGAGCAGCAATTTCACCTCAGAGCTTAAAGACTAGAGGCTTCTTTTTGTTTTCCACAAAGAAAAATGGCACTCCTATTTCCATTCTACTGATTTCTACTTAGCTGAAACTCTGGCAATACTAGTTCCCTGCTACATAGGGATGGGCCCTGGTGGCAAAGTGGTTAAGCATTTGGCTACTAACCAAAAGGTCAGCAGTTTGAATCCATCAGCCACTCTTTGGAAACCCTATAGGGCAGGTCTACTCTGTCCTGTAGGGTTGATATGAGTAAGAATCAACTTGATGGTAACAGGTTTTTTGTTTTGCTTCTTTTGGCTACATAAGGACAGTTCTCAGCTGCCAACGGACAGATCAGCAGTTCAAAACCACCAATCACTTCACAGGAGAAAAAGACCTGTCAATCCGCTCCCTTAAAGATCACAGCCAAGAAAATTCTATGGGGCAGTTCCACTCTGTCACATGGGGTGGCTATGAGTTGGAATCAACTCCACAGCACACAAAAACAACTACAACAAAGAGCACAAAAGAAAGAAGGATTTTTTAAATAAATGAAGTAATTAAATATGGCAGGAAAGGGGAATACGGTGACCCACAAGCAAGTAGGCCAGCAGGAGCTACCATGAGACACAATGGACTGCAAATACCTGCTCACTTCTTGCTGATTTCAGGCACAGGTGATCCCAACCCAAATAACACACTAAAACTGTATTTGGCAAAATCAGTGAAACAATAGAAGTCTATTTAAGGGAGTTTTTATTATTTATTTTTAAAGAGCAAACCACCTGATTGGTGTTTGCTTACTTAATAATGCTATTATGAATAATGTTTTTCAAGGTTGACACGTTATCAATTCAAACTGGTAATTCAAGATACAGATAGAACTTGTCAGTGATATCAATATTGTTCAACGTTGTTTGGAATCAAAGTAAGCTCGGAAAGAAATGTTGATGGAAATTATTTTTAAGAAGTACTTGTTAGGTTCCTCTTGGGTTCAGAGCCTTTAATAAGACCCTGGAGAGACAGATAAATTATAAACAACTCTGAAAAATATCATATACAAGGAAAAACAGACAGAGCTGCAACATGGAAAGAATTCCATGTGTTTGTATTCCACTTTTTAAGGGAAACATTATGACATAATGGGTTCAGCATTTGCCCACTAGGGAGTACTGAGCACTCATCAGAGGTCAGAAGCTTCCTATAAACATTACCTCATTTAATCTACACAACAGACTTGAGAAGCAAGAATGTGCCATTTTACAAAGGAGAAAAAAAAATGAAGTTTGATGTTTTTAAGCAATTGTCTCAAAATAGCATGCTTAGTGGATACCAGAATCAGGATTTGAAGCCAGGGCTGCCTGATTTAAAAAAGAAAAAAGCTTCAGTTTCCTGCAACACAACAGGCTGCCATACAGCTGCCTCCCAAGTATTCTAGAGACTCCATTCTGCACTTCCTCACCAGTTTCTCATTTCAAAGTCAAAGATCATTCTATTCTTAGGAAACAACTCAAATATTATTTCCCTGAGGCATTGAATATACTCAAGCAGCTTTCAGACCAAAAGATACTTTCTACAGGACACTCTTAGGAAGCCATCAATTGGAAATTAAGAAAAACTTACACTTTCCTGACAAACAAAAACAAAGAAGTATGGAACACTGAAGAGATGCATAAAAATAGCTTAACCCCAAACAACTATTTAACGAAACCATATAGCATGTATAAAAAATCTTTTGACCATTATTACTTATTTCTGAACAAGCTGAATCTTGGATTGATGTCATGACCATAGGAAGATTCATTTGTGCACTTATTCAACAACCATTCATTGCACACTCATTGTGTGTGAGTATTCATCCACTTATGCCTTACACTGCCTAGTGTATCTGAATCAGTCCACTTGCCACTAGTCATTGTGTATACCTGCATCTCCACGGGAAATGTCCCCACCTCGCTTTAGCATCCCTAACTCTTTTAGTTATTCTCATATTTCAAGATTCAATTTAAGTGTTTTTTCTTTTTTTTTTTAGCCATGAAGCCTTTCCTTTTATCCCTAAACACGTTTAACATTTCCATCTTTCCTGACCTGTTCTCATCCTCAGTAGCATTTTTTTTTGTGCAACATACATACATACATATATGTATCTGTGTAAAGGAATAGATAAATATTATGAATGATCCACCAAGAGCTCCTTGGAAACTCTATGGGGCAGTTCTACTCTGTCCTATAGAGTCGCTATGAGTTGGAATTGACTTGACGGCAGTGGTGGGTATATATAATATTAATAATATCATCCATACATGGAGCCTTGGTGGCTAAGTGGTTAAGAGCTTGACTGCTAACCAAAACGTCAGCAGTTCAGATCCACCACCTGCTCCTTGGAAACACTATGGGGCAGTTCTACTCCGTCCTTTAGGGTTGCTATGAGTTGGAATCGACTCAACAGCAACGGGTTTATAAGTTACATGTAATATATATAACATTTAGTTATTTATGTATATTTATTGAGTCAACATTTATAAATGTCTAAGTCACTGCTAAATGCTGCATCTACAGAAGTTAAAATTATGCTTGGGTTCACAGCCTGGTGGAAGACACCTATAGTTAATATTCAGCTTTATGTCTTTTATAAGACTAAAAGTTATTTGATGCTTTATGTCTTGTCCATTTCAGTAAACTCTGCATAATCAAGTGTATGTCCTGCCTCATAGCCACTTTCAAAAGTAGTTGTTTAATACAATACTTGTGGTGAAAAATAATTAATGTGTAGTTTATGTACAGGAAACATACAGAGCTTGCTATTTCAGGGTACGTGTATGTAAGATTTTTCTCTTTTCCAGAGTATCAAATTAGGAACCAATTGACTGAGTAGATGGAATTCCATGTTTATAAGCATATGCCAAGGCTCACTAGACCCTTGAATAAACACATTTGACGTTAAATGGATTTTGAACATATTATTGGTTAAATCAAATTCCAAGAAAAATTAAACAAACCTTATAATGAAATTGCTTTATGCAGCATGCTTTCAGGGGAATGCCCCATGCAATAGTTGACAGAAAGCACACAGAAACGGTGTCCATTTCCTTTTCCCAGTGTTATAAACAGATTCCCTTGCATTTTCCTTTAAAAGAAAAATGGTGAGATAAAAAAGCTTACTCCAAAGTTGATTTAAATTTGGTGTAGGTCTGTAAGTTGATTCCGTAATTTAGCCAGCCTACTTCACATTATTTTAGAGCCCCATAGTGGATCACATAGTACTTTTTCGGTACATTTAAATCCTTACTCCTTGTAGCAGATTCCTAGATCCAAAAGTCTTTCTATTTTTAGAATCTTCTTCCACTAGTCACTTAAGAGAAGACCATATGTGTGTATTACTCTTTGAAAGAGTTGTGTTCCATCAACATAACTTGCGGCAGTGTAGAAGGCCTAGAAGAGCGGGCCTGTGTGTGTATGTGTGTGTGTTTTTTAAGCCTTTTCCAGTGAAGGGTAGGTATCTCCCAAATTCAAGTTGGTTAGGATTTTTCAATGTCAATGATTTCATAGAAGACTGAAATCCCACCTTTCATAACCTGCCTACTTCTATTTCTCTAATAAAGAGAGTAAACCCAAATGAGTAGCTTCATAGTGTCCTATTGAAATTTGAGCCAAAATCAGCCAACCGATGGAACTGGGAGTCTGGTATAAGTTCTAAAATCTAAAAAGCTAACGAACTAATTTGAGAAATCTACTGCGTGAAAAACATGTAGTTTTTTTTAGGATCTTTCTGAAATCTTTTTGCTGGGGCCAAAGTAAGAAATGAAAAAGGAGTTGGAAACAGAGGGTTATGGAACCAGAGAAAAAAGAAGTAATGTCTAGGGCTGAGGAAGAAAGCTGGTGCTAGATGCCACAGAAATGCTAATGAGAAAGCTTTCCTCTTGGAAGTGGGGTGTTAGTCTTTGTTGGGGTTCTAATATTAAAATGAATTACAGAAGTTTAGCTTTCTAAAATACAATTGAAGATAGCAGAGAGGTGCGAAATGACAGTGAAGCATTTCCTTAGTCAGACTAGAGATGTTTCTTCAGTATCATGGGAACTCTCTTTTAGTCTTTTCAGTAGTAGAAGAGACTGTATTTCAAAGTTTCTAATTCCCACCTCCATACCTATTCAATCTGTATGCTGAGCAAATAATACGAGAAACTGGACTGCATGAAGAAGAACAGGGCATCAGGATTGGAGGAAGACTCATTAACAACCTGCGTCATGCAGATGACACAACCTTGTTTGTTGAAAGTGAAGAGGACTTGAAGCACTTACTAATGAAGATCAAAGACCACAGCCTTCAGTATGGATTGCACCTCAACATAAAAAAAATAAAAATCCTCACAACTGGACCAATGAGCAACATCATGATGAATGGAGAAAAGATTGAAGTTGTCAAGGATTTCATTTTACTTGGATCCACAACCAACAGCCATGGAAGCAGCAGTCAAGAAATCAAAAGATGCATTGCATTGGGTAAATCTGCTGTAAAAGACCCCTTTAAAGTGTTGAAGAGCAAAGATGTCACCTTGAAGACTAAGGTGCGCCTGACCCAAGCCATGGTATTTTCAGTCACATCATATGCATGTGAAAGCTGGACAATGAATAAGGAAGACAGAAGAAGAATTGACGCCTTTGAATTGTGGTGTTGGTGAAGAATATTCAATATACCATGGACAGCCAAAAGAATGAACAAATCTGTCTTAGAAGCACAGCCAGAATGCTCCTTAGAGGCAAGGATGGCGAGACTGCGTCTTACCTACTTTGGACATGTTGTCAGGAGGGATCAGTCCCTGGAGAAGGACATCATGCTTGGCAGGGTACAGGGTCAGTGGAAAAGAGGAAGACCCTTAACGAGGTGGATTGACACAGTGGCTGCAACAATGAGCTCAAGCATAATATTGATTGTAAGGATGCCTCAGGACCAGGCAGTGTTTCTTTCTGTTGTGCGTAGGGTCGCTAAGAGTCGGTGACGACTCGATGGCACCTGACAGCAACAACAACAATTTCCACCCGCTGCTGAGCAGTTCAGAATTTGGTAAATTCAAAAGGCATGCCACCCAATAAAAAAAAATAAATAGTTGAGGCCAATAGATCTCATCAAAGATCTTCATTACATCTATCTCTGGCAATTATATTTTATTCCCAACTTTATATTTTGAAAATTTTCAAACTGACAGAAACTTTGAAACACTAGTATGATGATCACCTGATATCCTTCACCTGTGTTCACCAATTGTGAGCATTTTATCACATTTGCTTTTCCTCACGCTCTCTCTCAGCAATTTTTTTTTTTTTTGGCTAAACAAATTGAAAATTAGTTGCAGAAATGATAACACTTCACCCCTAAATATTTCATCATGTATCTCATAAGGATAAGGAGATCATCCTACACCAGAAAATAAACAATACCATCTACTATCCAAATTCAAATGTCCCTAATTGTTCAAAATGTATTTCATAAATTTTTGTAATCCAGGATTCCCTGAATGTCGAAGCATTGCAAATGATTATCTTTTCAGCCTTCTAATTTAAGTCACAAACTTTTATGTATTTGTTTTTCTAGACATTGATTTTTGTTTTTTGTTTTCCGAGGAGTCCAAGCAAGTTATTTTGTAGAATGGGCCACATTTTGAATTTGCGATTGTGTCCTCATTAATGATGTTAAACAGATTTGAGGAAAATATTACATAGATGATATCAGTACTTTTTATTACAGCACATTAGGAGGAACTTGATACCAGGTTGTCACACTACTAGTGATGGCAGGTTTTATGAAATTAAATTGTTAAATAATGCATAGGAGTGAATCACTGAGTTTGACTGAATATCCTATTTTCCAGCCACATTTCACCTAAAAGTTTGGTAACCATTGAGAATACTTAACAGTGGCTATTCCCTGGTAGTGGATTTTCTAATCTACTATGGGGGTTGCCACTGATAATCTTCTAATTCTGTTATTCCTTTTATATTTATTAGCTGATATTTTTCTGAAAAGAAATGCTTTTTTTTGTACCCCCCCCCACTGTCTCATACATATCATTGCCAAGATTTTTATTCCATCTGTGTGTTGTAATCCATTACCATAAAATTTTTTGGTGCTCAAATTGTCCAACACATGTGTGTATATGATTTTCTCAGATACTGATATTCCAACACTGGGGTAGTAACATTTTGTACTCTTACCACTAATATATTAGAACACTTGATTCTCCACACTTTTTCAAATAGAATATGCTGTAAAGCTTTTATAATTTTGCCAATTTGACAGATGAGAGATGATCTCTCAGGATAGTTTTGATTTTTATTTCTCTTTTTGAGAGTCAAGTTGAGCACTTGGAAAATGATGCCTCCATCCTACATTAGAGTAGATCCCAAACATATTAGAAATGTAAATACACATTTATAATCATGCAAGTATTAAAAGACTTTCGTTTATAACCAGGGTATGGGGAAAACCTTTCAAACTATAAATCAAAATCCAGAAGCTATAGAAAACATTAAATAACTGAATGCAATATTTTTTTCTTTTTTCTTTAATTTTTATTGTGCTTTAAATGAAAGTTTACAAATCAAGTCAGTCTCTCATACAAAAATTTATACACACCTTACTGTACAATCCTAATTGCTCTCCCACTAATAAGACGGGACTCTCTTTCCCTCCACTCTCTCTCCTTGTGTCCATTCAGGCAGATTCTGGCCCCCTCTGCCCTCTCATCTCCCCTCCCGACAGGGGATGCCAACACAGTCTCATGTGTCCACTTGATCCAAGAAGCCCGTTCTTCACCAGTATCATTTTCCATCCCATATTCCAGTCCAATCCCTGTCTGAAGAGTTGGGCTAACAGAAGGTCTGGGGACCATGACCTCTGGGCTCCTTCTAGTCACAGTCTGACCATTAAGTCCGGTCTTTTTACGAGAATTTGGAGTCTGCGTCCCACTGCTCTCTTGCTCCCTCAGGGGTTCTTTGTTGTGTTCCCTGTCAGTACAGTCATCAGTTGTAGCCAGGCACCATCTAGTTCTTCTAGTCTCGGGCTGATGTAGTCTCTGGTTTATGTGATCCTTTCTGTCTCTTAGGCTCATAGTTACCTTGTGTCTTTGGTGTTCTTCATTCTTCTTTGCTCCAGGTGAGACCAATTGATGCATCTTAGATGGCCACTTGCTAGCATTTAAGACCCCAGATACCACTCTCCAAAGTGGGATGAGAATGTTTTCTTAATAGATTTTATTATGACAATTGTCTTAGTTGTCTCCTGAAGCCATGGTCCCCAAACCTCTGCCCTTGCTTCGCTGACCTATGAAGTGTTACGTTTATTCAGGAAACTTCTTTGCTTTTGGTTTAGTCCAGCTGTGTTGACCTCTCCAGTACTGTTAGAAAATTGAGCAAAAAACATAAAGAGAGAGTTCACAGAAAATGATATACATATGCCCCTTAAACATTTGGTTGATTCACTATCCTCAGGCCTGCATGAGAACTAGTTCTTTATAGGTTCTGTGCAGACAATATACTTCCTATGAAGAGCAAAAGAGATTGAAAGGAGCACACATCAAAATTCATGGTAAAAATGATAAAACTGTGTGAGCAGGGAATGAACTCAATATCTTCATATGTTTTCCTAATGGGATTCTTTTATCCTCAGATATCGGTGAGAAGACAAGGTATGTATTTGAGAAATGAGAACTCACCCCCCAAAATAGCCAAATAACATGGGTATTTACAATCTAGAATGGTAAATAAAACTGCAAAGAAAATCAAATAAGAGAACTATCGATAACAAAGAAACAGAGAGAGAAATTGAAACATTTAAGTGAAATTTTAAAAAATTCTTAACAGAAGTTAAGCAGCTCAAACTTATTTAGAAAAATAAAGAATTAAGGAAGCAACTTCAAAACTCAAAGCAAATATTAGATCTATGTGAATTATGATACAAGAAACATCCTTCTCCTCTATCCACCCCCTTCCCATACACATGCAACACGCACTGGGGATATGTGACAGAAAGAAATGTAGGAAGTAAAAAGAGAAAGACAGAGAAAATTCAGTAACTAGTAAATGCAAGCATATTGAACAAATATAAGAGAAATAGTTGCTAAAAAGAATTTCCAACTACATTTAAAAGATGATGCTAAACAAGGGTCAAGCGATATGCTTGTGAAGAAACAAACTCATACTCAAGCTCTCAACAACTTTGAAATTAAAGTAAATTTTAATGAAATACAAATTAGGCAGGTAGTTAGTTCTGATAGCCAAATCTAGCTCAAGATCTTTTAGGAAATGATGTTGTTGTTAGTTGTCATCTGGTTGATTCCAACTCATGGTGACCCCAACCATGTGTGCAGAGAACTGCTCCATAGGGTTTCAAGGCTGTGACTTTTCAGAAGCAGATCGCCAGGCCTGCCTCCCAAGGCACCTCTGGGTGGGTTCAAACCTTCAACTTTTCAGCTAGTAGTCAAGTGCTTAACTGCCCACCCGAGTACTCCAATTAGCACGAGTGAACTAAAAAATATAAGGAGAAAAAGTAAAATAAATAAAATCAGATACATACAAGTTAACAAAACAAACTGAGTTTAATTTTAGAACAAGAAGCCCCCACTAATTCCACCCAAGTTATCTTCCATTACTGGGAAAAAAAAAAGAACGGGTGAGCTGTTTTTAAAAAAGTTCCATAGACACATCCAAACTCCCTGAAGGACCAAATCGTTGGAAAGAGGGCTATGGGGACCATGGTCTTGGGGAACATCTAGCTCAATAGGCATAACAGTTTATAAAGGAAATGTTCTACATTTCTACTTCGGTGAGTAGTGTCTAGGGTCTTAAAAGCCTGTGATCTGCCATCTAAGATACTCCACTGGTCTCATCCCTTTGGGAGCAAGAAAGAATGAAGGAAACTAAAGATACAAAAGAAACGTTAGTCCAAAAGACTAATGGATCACAACTACCATGGCCTCCATCAGACTGAGTCCAGCACAACTACATGGTGCCCAGCTATCACCACTGACTGCTCTGACAGGGATCACAATAGAAAGTACCTGACAGAGCTGGAGAAAAGTGTAGAACAAAATTTTAACTCACAAAACAAGACCAGACTTACTGGCCTGACAGAGACTGGAGAAACCCAGAGACTGGAGTATATGACCCCTGGACACCCTTTCAGCTCAGTAATGAAATCGCTCCTGAGGTTCACCCTTCAGCCAAAGATTAGACGGGCCCTATTTTAGTTATCTAGTGCTGCCATAACAGAAATACCACAAGTGGATGGCTTTAACAAAGAGAAATTAATTTTCTCGCAGTCTAGTAGGTTATAAGTCCAAATTCAGGGCATCAGCTACAGCGGAAGTCTTTCTCTCTCTTTCGGCTCAGGAGGAAGGTCCTCAATCTTCCCCTGGTTGAGGAGCTTCTCAGGTGCAGGGACCCCATGTCCAAAAGACACACTCTGTTCCTGGTGCTGCTTTCTTGGTGGTATGAGGCCCCCAGCTCTCTGCTTGCTTCCCTTTCCTTTTATCTCTTGAAAGATAAAAGGTGGTGCAGACCACACCTCAGGGTAACTCCCTTTACCTTTGATCAAGGAGGTGACCTGAGTAAGGGTGATGTTACAATCCCACCCTAATCCTCTCAACCTAAAGTTACAATCACAAAATGGAGGACAACTACACTATACTTGGAATCATGGCCTAACCAAATTGACACATATTTTTGGGGGGACGCAATTCAATCCATGATAGGCCCATAAAGCAAAATGAGACTAAAGGGGCACACCAGCCCAGGGGCAAGACTACAAGGCAGGAGGGGACTGGAAAGCTGGTAATAGGGAACCCAAGGTCGAGAAGGGAGAGTGTTGATATGTTGTGGGTTTGTTAACCAATGTCGTAAAACAATATATGTACTAACTCTTTAATAAGAAACTTGTTTGTTCTGTAAACCTTCATCTAAAGGACAATAAAAAAAGAAAGTAGAACCACTCAGAGAAAAACAAAAAAAAAAGTACTCCTCTGAGTATCTGAAATCCCCAGTAAGTCAGAGACTTCAGGCTGCCATGTAAACTAGAGAGAAATAACCTATCTTATTTTTTGATTTGAAGTTTACCCTCCTAATGATAAAATGAAGTCAACAATCTGCATCTAATTTTAACACAAATATTAATTGGGAGAAGATCCTAGGCAAAGCCCAGGAAGGTCAAGCTCCCTTTACTTCAATTAATCTAACAATCAGGCAAGTCGAAGCTCCACACTGATGATTTCTAAGTACTTAATTGGAGCACAATCTATGAACCCTCCATTAAAAACCAACCAACCAACCAACAAACAAACCCTTTGCCACTGAGTTGATTCCAGCTTATAGTGACCCTGTAGGACAGCATAGAACTGCCCCATATGGTTTCCAAGGAGTGGCTGGTGGATTGAAACTGCCGACCTTTTGGTTAGCAGCCCAGCTCTTAACCACTGCACCACTAGGGCTGCTTGCACAAACCCATGGTGGTAGGCAGAATTCTACTCCCCACCCTCATTCCACACTCTAATCCCCAGAATCTGTGAATTTGAGATATCACACCCATAAATATGTTATGGTATAAAGCCAAACGGCCTTTGCAAATGTAATTATTTTCTAGTCAGATGACCTTAAAATAGGGAGATTATTCTGAATTGTCAGTTGGACCAATGCAATCACATGTGCCCTTAGAGGCAAAAAAGGAAGTCAGAGAGATGCAAAGCCTGAGAAGGACTTGATGTGCCACTGTTCTTTACAAATGGAGGGTCCATGTGCGAAGGAAGGAATGCCAGTGGCCTCCCTTTTACTGAGCTGAGACTCTTTGCTCCAGACTAATTCCTGAGCACCCCTAGGTGCTAAGCAGCTGAGTTCAGTGCTCTTCTTCCCTATTACTGCCTAGGGTGGCCCCTGGTACCCTACACTTGACCTCTTCTCTGCCTTAGCATCTACCACACCCTCTGTTCCATTGTGTAGCTTCCACTGACAAGTCCAGCCTTTGTACACACTCCATTGCTCCTGGTGTAACCACTAATGTCCCCTGGCTGGAAAGACCCTCAGCTCCCTCTCTCCCCTGGCTTCCTAACTAAAGATCAAATGGAAGGAGATTAACACTCTCCACCTTTTTTCTTCCTGAATGAGGTCTTTCTAAGAAAGTAAGATGAGACTTTTTATTTTCCCCAAGCAGCTTCCCAATTAAAAATAATGGATATTTTATCTCACAACTTTGATTCTAAGATAAGGAAATTATTTTCTATGTCCGTTTTCAATACAAGAGTAACTTCACATCCTTTTAGTGTTAATCCCTTCCTTTATGTTACTATTCCAAACTTCCATCTGGAGGAATATCCTTCTATACTAAGACGGAGACAGATGTAGAAGGTTTGTAGCTATTAGTTTGTAGCTCCTTTCCCTGTGTAACGCAGTGGTGTGAGTTTTTCAGAACAATATTTTCTGTTAATGAACAATTGGTGAAATGGGTCTATGACAGAGAACTAAAGAGACTATATACTAGGAATCAGCAAGCCTTTTCTGTAAAAGACCAGACAATAAATGTTTTAGGCTTTGTCATCTCTGTCAAAACTACTCAACTCCACTCTTGTATAGAAATAGCCATCTTGTTGTTGTTGTTGTTAGGTGCTGCTGAGTCAGTTCTGACTCATAGCTACCCTACGTACAACAGAACAAAACATTGCCCGGTCCTATACCATCCTCAGAATTGCTATGCTTGAGCCCATGTTGCAGCCACTGTGTCAATCCATCTCCTTGAGGGTTTTCCACTTTTTCACTGTCTACCAAGCATGATGTCCTTCTCCAGGGATTGGTCCCCCCGATAACATTTCCAAAGTATGTGAGATGAAGCCTTGCCATTGAAATATTGAAATTATTATTCGTATATTTTAATAATTAATCTGACATTTTGGCTTTAAAAATGTGTACCAGAAATTGTCTTAGTTTGTCCCTATACCTAAGATGTTTATGCTCTTTTGCTCTTAAAAACATCAATGTAGTATGAACATTCAATGCAATATATTCTGTCTTCCATGCTTCTTATTAAGTTAAAAACGCTAAGTTTGGAAGGCCCCCAGTTGCCTAAAAAGTAGGCTGGCATTGGAAGATTTGGATTATAGAAGTTTTAACTGTAATGCTAGCCCTAGGCTCCAATCAGCAAACTAAATTCCTTATCAAAGCTCTTACTTCCAATGAATTACCATGTGACAGGTTACTCTCAAAAAACATTTAATCATAAGGCAAGTCATAGGACAGGTTATTAATAAGTTATTAATAAATTATTATTATTAATAATTTCTTATACCAAAGAAGCTTGTTACAATCAAAGCTTTTGTTTATACTCACAAGAAATGTTCTGCTTAAAACAAAGTTTGCTCTCCTTTGTAATAGCAAATGTGTTTGAGTTAGTGTGGGTAATTAGTTTTAAAACTGGATGAAATTAACAAAGACAGAGCACATGGCATGGTTCACAGACTCTTTACCACATGCTAATGGGAGAAATATCAACCTATATAATTTTTTAGTGTTCTCAGTCTCAAACACTGCTACAAACACACACATACCCACTCTGAAAGATTGCAATCCTAGAGACCTGAAATAAAAATACTAGAAACATAGAGGTAGAAGAGATGTTAGAGACACATAAGGAACTTGATTCACAAAAGATGAAATCCAGACTCAGCTGGGAAGTGTTTTGCCCAAGTTCACAGTGAGAGTCAATGGAAGATCAGGGATAGAATCCAGGTTTCTGAACCCCAAGCCCAGTTTTGTCTCGCTATCTGAATGTGTGTGCAGAAGCAGGGGTACACATAGATAACATGTATGGGGATCAAATTAAGCAATGCAAGTGGTGAACACAATGCCACCCAGTTGGTTATGAGGAAAACAAAAAGGTGAATGAGAAGACCATGAAAACTGGAGAAAACAGGGATTTTTCTTGATTTTTATCTCATTCAGCATGAAGAAAACCTGTTCCTAAAAGAGATTTGTTTCTTCAAGGCTATAGTGTTCCTGTGATTCTGGCTGATGTTCTAGACATGGAAAGGAATGTTCTCTAACCATTTTCTCTGCAAATAACTAATACAGAGGGCTCACTGCTGACACCAAAAATTCCAGTCTCTGGATGTGTCTGCTGCCTACAAGAGTAGCACTATCCTACTGTGCTTATGTGCTTGGACAAAGGCAGACACTATGCTCGACCCTAGAAGCATAAGCACAAAAGAGTGATTTAGTCCCTTGTTGGTAGCTTTGACAATGCCTTTTACAACACACACTACTGTTCTTGAGAATACTTGGACATATGACATACTGAACTCCTAGGAAAAGTCAGTGAGAACTTCGTCCCCTTTTCCTTTTAGGTTTATTAAGGATCACAATGCAGGAGAAAGAATGCTCTTGCAGAACTAAGAACACACGAAAATCTATGAAGATTTTTAGTTCTTAATATAATTAAGAAATACATTATATATAATTAAAGGAAACCCTGGTGGCGTAGTGCTTAAGTGCTACGGCTGCTAACCAAAGGGTCAGCAGTTGGAATCTGCCAGGTGCTCCTTGGAAACTCTATGGGGCAGTTCTACTCTGTCCTGCAGGGTCGCTATGAGTCGGGATCAACTCGAGAGCACTGGGTTAGGTTTTTTTTTAGTTGCTTATTAAAGATGGTTTTCTAACAACATGTTTAATTAGCGGCTGATCAAGAAAACTGAAATGGAGAATCAACCCCTGGCTTTGTCTCTCTGCATTTCTTGAGGTCACAGTCTGGTGCTAATACATAAAGTGGCAGATTGCAGAAGGCTGAGGAGAATGAGACTGAGGTGTGTTGGGAGGTGGGTGGGTGGCATCAAAAGGGAGCTACCACAGCTCCTGACAGCAGGGACTGGGCTTTGTTCATCTTTGGATTTCTGTCACCTAAACCAAACCCTGGTGGCGTAGCGGTTAAGTGTGATGGCTGCCAACCAAAGGGTCGTCAGTTGGAATCTGCCAGGCTCTCTTTGGAAACTCTATGGGGCAGTTCTGCTCTGTCCTCTAGGGTCGCTGTGAGTCAGAATCGATTTGATGGCACTGGGTTTGTTTATTTGTTTTAACACAGTGAGTATCTGCACATAACAGATTAACGATAGCTACTGTAATCTAAAGTAATGGACTTCTTTTGTCTAGGTTTGTCCAATGGATCTAGATTTTAGAGGGTTTTCTTCCTGAAAACCAGCATATTTTAAGTAGCCACACCCAAACAAGGCTGGATGGAGATGTGGGCACTCGGGACTGGCTAATAATTCGACCCTCCTTAAAACTGATATTCGCTTTAAATATTGGCTGAAGATTGTTTAGAAGAGAGACAAAATTCTCCGTTGGGGAAGGAAAAAGAAGCGCTGCTGGTAGTTACCTAGCTCTCTTCTAGTGCATTAATGCATCACCTCTGGACCCAAACTGGCATAGTGTTTGGCAAAGCAAATGCCCTGCAGTTAACTAACCCACCCTATGCAAAATAATTTTAGTTACAATCTATTGTCACTTAAGCTTGTTACTGTAAGGAGTCACTTCCTGCACTCTCAAGTGTTTTACCAATATTCTCACTAAATCATCAGTATTTTCCCTCAAAAGGATCCTAGAAAATAAAATGTGAGAACTGTTTTACATTTCCTTGCTTTTCCAGGGCTGTATATGTCCTGCAAATGTTGATATTCTGTGGCTGGCATATCCCTGAACCCAGTTTATTTTCCAGATTAACTGTCAGAAGCACCAGGGTACATGGCAGCGCCTCAGATACTTCCTGGTTCCTAGTGACAATCCCAATTCTATTGCCAGGTGCTCTTACTCACCTTCCAGTCTTCCACTCTGAGGCAAATTACTTAACACTTCTCGCTGACTCCAGTATAATTCCCCACTGTTCTTCCTTAGAAACTCTATGCCTCTGTCGTACTATAATATTTGACTGCCCACAAATACAATCCACTATTTGCCACCTGTGAACATGTTATCATGCTGGTTCCTATCTTCCATCTCTGCTACAAAAAAAAAATCGAATCTAAAAGCTTGCTTCAAATGCCATCTTTTAGTAAAACTTTTCTAGAACTTCAAATCAATTATGATTCTCTCTTCTCTGAGCCTCTATCTGGCAATTCTTTTGCAGCACTTACACTATTTTATCCCACGTACATGTCTTAGCAAGGAGCCCTGGTGGCTCAGTGGTTAAGTGCCTGCTGCTAACCAAACAAACAGTCAGAGGTTTGAATCCACCAGCCGCTCTGATGCAAAAAGGTGACAGTCGGCTTCCGTAAAGATTACAGCCTTGGAAACTCTACAGTGCGGCTCTACTCTGTCCTATAGGGTTGCAATGAGTTGGAATTGACTCAACAGCAATGGGTATGTGTCTTAGTATTTTTTTTTCTTGAAATTAACCAAAAACCAGTTCTCATTGAGTTGATTCCAACTCACGGCAACCCCATGTGTGTCAGAGCAGACCTGTGCTCCATAGGGTTTTCAATGACTGATTTTTCAGAAGTAGATTTCTAGAACTTTCTTCTGAGGCACCTTCTGAACTTCCAACCTTTTGGTTAGCAGCCTAGCACATTAACATTTTGCACCACCGAGGGACTCATTTCTACAGAGATCTGCATTAGTCGTGATCATTCAGTGACAAATAACATAAAACCCACTCAAGCTGGCTAAAACAAAACTAACTGAAAAGTCCAAAAGTGAAACAGACTTTCTTCATGGTTAAAGCAGGATTTGAGTTCCGAATATCTGTGACTCTTCGATTCTTTTCACTTATCTCTTCTCCAGGTATTGACTTCATCCTCAGAGCTGGCTTTCCTCATGGTTTTAAGTTGTCTGCTAGCAACGACCATAATTTTGTCCTTCACATCTGGGGGATACAGAATGTAATATCTTACAATAATTGAAATAGAAACCTTGAGCTTCCTGCGGACTAGCCCCCTTTCCCAAGGATCCCTTTAACTAGGGGAAGGCCATGCATTAATTGGTTTAGGCCTGAACCAATTACCACGGCACAGAGTTCAGTTTAGACTAGGGATCAGCACTGTCCTATGGCTGCTGAAAGGCAGAGACTGTAAGGCCCACAAAGCCTAAAATATTTACTAGCCAGCCCTTTTACAGAAACTGTTTGCCTGTCCCTGGGTTAGACCAATTTGGGCCTATCTTCGAAAGCGGAGTTGGAGTCAGTTCCAAAGCATATGGCTGCTAGGTCATGAAAGAGGGGAGAGTCTCCAAAGGAAAATCTGCTTCTTATTAGAAAAGAGAAAAGGAGTGAGGGTCCTTGAGAGCACTGACCAAACTCATTTTCCTTCTTTTCACAATGCTTTGAATTGATTTCACCTCAGTAATTGTACGTAGAATTGCTGAACTGAATTGTTACGTTCTCTCTGATTGACTTCCTTTTCCCTTTCCTCTGGGAGTGTAGATATTGAATACTAAAGAAAGTCTCTTGGGTGTGAAGCAATATTTCCCCAGCTTGCTTCCATTTCTTTGTTGAAGGAAATTATGGGATGTGACATTGGATTTATAATTGCCACCTCCATTTATATGTCCAAGTCAACCATAAACTCTAAAAGTACCAAAGAAAATCCAAGAAAAGTACATGTTGTACTTTTAGATGGGAAATTCTTTAATTGCATTTAGTAAAAAAAAAAAAAAAAAAAAAACCTCTCTTTTTTCACAGAAACTTTAGAAATATGGGTCAACTTTAAAAGTACGTTCTTCCTTTTTTATAATCCTAAAGGAAAGCCACATTTTCATGAAATACCCAGGCTGTGTCTACGGGAAGTTTTCTTGGGTTGCTGAATAATATAATTAATTTTCATTATTTAAAATGAGAATAAAGGAAAAAATAAAATAAAAATGGGTATAATAGTTTAAGACTAGTAGTCCTGTCATGAGGAAATCACACATCTGACTGGAATAGTCTGAATATAAATGAAGCATATGTTCTTAAATTATTTTACTTATTAAAATGACTATTTTAACATGACATCGTTTTTGTCAAATGGCACTCCTGTTTGATTATTAGCAGGTACATTTTGGCCTGCTGGTTTATCTTTCTCATAAAATACTGACTTTGAAAAGGCTGGGATGGGCTAGGACAGAGTATGTAGAGCTGCAAAAAAAAAATGCATAATAATCACAATAAAAATTACAACAGTGTAAAATATTTATCTCATCCTCAGACCCACAATATTCAACATTGTATTTTAATATCAAGCTGAAAAATGCAAAGGAAAAATGTCCTAATTTTCCAAACAAACTGCATCATTTCATGCTAAAAGCAGGAATTGAGTAGATGAGAATTTGATGCCATGACTTACTCTGAGTTCAGAATCCTGCAATTTCTAAGGATTAAAATACTAGGGGATTCAAAGCTGTGCAATTCTGTTTGACATTTGGATTGTCATTTACTGTTCAGTTCCTGGCTTCATCACTCTGAGGAAAGAAGTACTCTCCAACTGCAAATTGGCGAAGGCTGCTCCCCCACCTCCACAGCAAAACACAAAGGGAAATAAATGCTCTACCTCAGAACAACTGAACTCTGGGCTTCCTGTTTGGATTATGCATTGCCCACAATAGATTTTAAAACCACCTTGAAATGTTGTGAGATTAGGCTCTCAACACCTGATATTTACCACTGATTTCCTTCCATCTAAAATATAATTTTATGTCCTTAATTTCTCGGCATAAACAAACCGCCCTTTACAACCGTGTCTACATACACACTGCGGAATTGGTTATAACTCAGATTTGGTTATTCTGATTCACGATGGCTCTTTAGGGCAGCCTCTAGAGAGATAAAAAATCTGTTTCCCTCTTGCAAACTGTAAACAACTGTTGCCTGAGGGCTATGTCTGAATTGTCTGATTTTGCGAAGATATGCAGCCAGCGGCATTACAGATTGTATCGAAATACAGAAATGTTTACTTTGGTTTACACATTCAATTTCCTCAAAAAGCACCTTTAGCCTTTCAGCCACCCTCCCCCCACCCCACCCCCAGTATTTTCACGGTTTCCATCTATATTTGTCAATGGCTTCTCGCTTACCATACCTCTGTCACTCCTTGTTACGGAGTGTAAGGATTCCAGACAATAGCAACTGAAGCTGTTTCGCCTACTTTATAAAATACCAAAGATTAGGATGAAAAATGTGTCATTTTTTTCTTCCTCAGTTGCCTTCTATTCCCTTTCTACCCTGCCTGACCTGGCCTTCAAGTGGTCATTCATGAGCTATGTTGAAAGGCCCTTTACATTCAACTGGTGTTTGCTCATTAAGACTCGCTGCTCCTACCACTCCCCTCCTCTACCTACCTCAGTCCATACATTTATTTTATCCCCAGGATGAATAATCAGACTAAAACAAAAACCGAACCCATTGCTGGCAAGTTGATTCTAACTCAAAGCAGCCATATAGGACAGAGTAGAACTGCCCCAAAAGTTTTCCAAGGCAGTCAACCCTACAGAAGCAGACTGCTAAATGTTTTCTCCTGCAGAGCGGCCGATGGGTTCCAGTGTTTAAACACTGTGCCACCAGGGCTTCTTATAATAAGACCAGATGTGTGTTAATGTTGTTAGTTGCCATCAAGTAGGCTCTGATTCATGGTGACCTTATATATAACAGAAGGAAATATTGCTCAGTCTGGTGTTATCTTCATGATGGTTGGTATGTTTGAATCCATTGCTGTGGCTGCTGTGTGAATCCATCTAATCGATATACCACTCTACAATCTGGATGTCCCTATGTTGTAGTGTTGTAGTGTTCTGTCCCATAAGAGACATCAAACTATATATTACATATAGTTTTTAATAATCCTCTTCTCAGATGGATCATTGTAAAGCAAATTGACTAAATTGCTATTTAAGACTTTACCTACACAACCAGAAGAGGAGAAATCATTGAGATGAGATCTTCCTTTTTGAAGTTTCAGTGAGATGCAGATAATGGTTTTGCTTTGTGTGTACGGGTATGTATGTGTGTATTCCTGCTTGTCTGTCTCTGTGGGCACAACTAAATGGATCCAAATGACAAAGGCAATGGTAGCACAAAGAAATCGTATCGATAAAGAATGAACAGGAGAGGACACATACGATTTAGACCCACAAACATGTTAGGTGAGTGTTAAATGCCAACTCTCCAGAAAAAACCAGGTAAGACAAAGTGGAATTTGTTGTTCACTACGGTAAAGGAGACTACTAACTCAGCTGAGCAAGAATCTCAAAGGGAGAAGAGCAAGATCTGACTTATTGAGATTTTGAAGTCTGGTTTAAAGCAAGTCTTTCAATGGGGAAGCTCGATTAGGATTAATTAATGATCTTAGTGCAATAGTTTAGGATTGGTGGAAAAAGGTGAGAATTTTGGGGTGAGGAGTAGAAAGGATCTTAGGGCACAGTCTGCTGATATGTTTATTAAATAGTGACTCTTTCAGAAAATTCCTAGAATGAGTAAAAAATTTCTTTGCAATTTTTCTCTTTCTAGACAAGAGTCTTTTGAGTAAAGGCATGTTAATGTAGACATTAGCAGTGGTAGCCACCACCCATGTTTCAGTTTGTCGAAAGGTAGTGGCTTGTGTGTTGCTATAGTACTAGAAGCTATGCTGTTGGAATTTCAAATGCCAGTGGGTCACTCATGGTGGGTAGGTTTCAGCAGAGTTTTCAGACCAGGAAAGACTAGGAAGAAAGGTCTGGCCATCTCCTTCCAAACATTAGTCAACAAAAACCCTGTGGATCACAACAAATTATTGCCTGATGTAGTGCTGGAAGATGACCCCCCATAGGTTGGAAGATGCTACACAGTAGCCACAACAATAGACTCAAGCATGCAAGTGGTTGTGGGGATCATGAAGGACCAGGCAATGTTTCATTCTGTTGTATAAGGGGTCACCATGAGTTGGAGCTAACTTGACAATAACTATCAAAAATCTCAGTATCTGCATTGACAATCTCTGTAATCTGGCAAATCATTTACCCCTCTGTGTCTCATTTTTCCCATCTATAAAATGGGAGTCATATTTACCTTGCAGTTTGTTTGTGAGAACTAAACAAAATATTTGTTAAGTTCTGGCACAGTACCTGACATAAAACAGGCCTTCAACGATACTAATTTTCTTCCACTCCTTCCCTAATTTCTAGACCTAGGCTCCAAAGACTCAGCCAGTTTTTAAATCCAACCCAAAATTCCCTCTATCCACCTCCCTGCTTCCCAGGCCTGCTGTAAACAATGACACAACCCTCCCAGCTGCTCCTTTGCTGGCTGTTGCGGGGAAATAAGTACGTGAGATCTTTTCTTTTTAAACTTTTAGTTCTAATCACCGTGGGGAAAAGCGATGTGAGAAAGTTGTACAAGTTCCAGATAGCTCAGGAAATTCATCATAGTAATTCCCAGATTTATGGAAATATCCAGGCCCAGCCTCTTTTATTTAGCCTGGCCTGACTCATTTCTTAAAAATGTCCAAGGAAGTTTTACGCATATTAAAAAAAAAAGTGACTGATAACAGCTTAGCATGTCACCTATCACGGGGTAATATGCATATCAACTGAGAGGCTGAATATACAAACAGACCATTTATGACAATTGAGCTCAAACTTACAAATCTGATCAACGACCCAAGGAAGACAAACCACAACCTTTGCAGCAATTGTCCCATAACGGTCAGGACTTGGTCAGTGACTACAAGCTTCCTTAATTTTTCCTGCAGTTTCCAATTCAGGACCAACCAGAAAAAGCCAAATATGCTCTCTAAACCAATCACATAGGACGCTTCTGGTCAGTCCACCTCTTCTTTCCTCATTCCAACAACCCCTAATCAGAGCATATCTAATGTCTTCCTTTTTAAAAAAAAAAAAAAAAACTGTAAAGTTTTCCCACTCCTCTGTATTTCTTTGGGTCTCTACCAAATTGCCAAGTGATGACGGCTAACTTCCTTACATAGCAAACTCTGAATAAATAGCCTTTGCTTATTCTCATTTGGGTGTTTTTTATTTATTTCCATATGACAAAGCCTTCGCCTTTGGCAAAAGCCAGTGTCCCCAGTCACTTCTAGAGAGCCACTCACTGAAAAGGTCACTCAAATATGAGCACCTTGTTTCTCTTGTCCTTCCAGCTTTCATTGACTTGACACACTCAGCAGGGGCAAGCCACGTTCCTCCTGACTGGGCCTCCCCAGAAGCCAGGGAATAACCTGTAATGCTTTCTTCATCACCCCAATTAGCAAAGTTTGTGTTGAAGGTTCCCTTGAGTTAAAAAATTCAACTCCAGGGAGAAGGCCTCAAGCACCAGAGCACAAGTAGGTGGCAAAGAAATTTAGCTGAGGACACCCAACAATAGTCCACATTTTAGCTGGCCAGAAGAATACCTGAACATCTTTTTAGGTTTGAATAGAGCTTTTGCGAGATTTGATTCTCAGAGAAATCCTGTAAGGCCAATAGATTAAAAAAACCAAAGTTCAGAGACATGAGCAGTCCAAGGCAAGCTGAAAATTATCTTGGTGACTAAGAAGGACAAAAACCAGGGATTCAAACCCAGTTTGTCTGATTCTAAGTCTAGTGCTCTTTCTATCAAACCTTAATGAAGTACGTAGCATATTTCCCAAAAAACAAGTTGATATGAGAAAACTAATGTCAAGTTCATAGAAATATAAGTTAATCAACTTATGAATTTAATTAGTTCTTCCTGACTTTCATTTAGACTCCAGCCATGATATTATTTCCATGGCTGATGTATGACAAATCAAAGTCAAGTGAGCTGTTCTACATGAACGTCAAAGTACTCAGTAGAGTAGGGAATCTACATGATGTTTTATTGTTGTCAATACCGTATCCCATTTTACTATAATCATCAGATTGTCTTCAGCCTCCTTGATGTCAGGGACTATGTCATTTTTGTGTTAGTATCTCAAATTTTGAGCTCAGCAGACACACATTAAGTGTTTCATGAATAAGTGTAGAGATTTTGTGAGGAAGTTGTGAGATTTGAGACCTAGAGGTTTTTGTACCACAATCTACCTGTGAAAATCAGTCACGTCAGTTAACCTACCTGGGACTGTTACATTAGGGGTTTGCACTAAATCAAGATTTCCTCAAGCCTTTTTTCATTATCATCCCCCTAAGAAGCCTTTTTGGGAACCCTGGTGGCATAGTGGTTAAGTGCTATGGCTGCTAACCAAGAGGTCAGCAGCTGAAATCCTCCAGGCGCCCCTGGAAACTCTATGTGGCAGTTCTACTCTGTCCTATAGGGTTGCTATGAGTCAGAACTGACTCGACGGCAGTGGGTTTAAGAAGCCTTTTTAAAAAGCTTTTTTAGAGTCTGTGGGTGGCACAAACAGTTAAATGTTTGGCTACTAACCAAAAGGTTGATAGTTCAAACCCATCCAGAGCTGCAGCTGAAGAAAGGCTTGGCAATCTGCTTCCAAAAGATCATAGCCTTGAAAACCCTGTGGAGCACAGTTCTTCTCTGTCACATGGGGTCACCATGAACTGGAATCAACTCGATGGGAACTGGTTTAAGGAGTCTTTTTAGACACTTTTAAAAAAAAATAATCACTCACCCACAAAATTTCAATACCACACATATAGTGTATATGTGTTTATGTAATGTATCTTTATGTTTTATATATAAAAAGAGTAAGATTTTTTTCATCTCTCAAGAACCAATATTGCCCTCATTTGAAAAAGCATGCACTAGTTAGTTAATGTATATCCAAAACCAAAAAAAACAAACCTGTTACCATGGAGTCGATTCCGACTCATAGTGACCCTACAGGACAGAGTAGAACTGCCCCATAGGGTTTCCAAGGCTGTACTGTTTATGGAAGCAGACTGCCACATCTTTCTCCCTTGGAGCGGCTGGTAGGTTTGAACTGCCTACCTTTCAGTTAGCAGCTGAGCATTTAACCACTGTGCATCCAGGGCTCTAAATGCCTATCCAGATAAAAATATTATAATTATTTAATTTCCTAAGTTTTTCAAACCATCACAAATGCTGTTTTAGTCTTGAGGGAGGTGAGGTGCTCCATGGACCTCCTGGAGGTGATTGATAGCGAAAGCTTTAGGATCAGGACAAAAAAAAAAAAAAAAAGAAACTTATTCTGACCATAAATAGACTTTCTATTCTAAACCTGGATGCCGCCTTTTGAGCAGGAATCAGGGTATGGGTGAACAGTATTCCTTTCCATTTTTTACCATTTACTTCCCACGGGCCTCATGCTTCCATATCTCACTCAGAAATGATAAACATTAAAGGAGAGGCTTCCAGTCCTGAATCAGGTCCTGGAGTGAGCAAGCTAAAGGCACTAAGTGTGGACCTCTCAGCAAGGACTCTAACAGCTCATCTTTAATCCGAACATTCTGATTTTTTTCCTCGGTATTTATACACATCTCAGGTAGTCCCTCGGCTTAAAATCAAGGCACAGACGTATCCCTGACAGTCAACTTAATTAATAATCTGTGCTTGAATTTATATTGTATTACCATTGAATGAGGATTAGGAAAATGATTTGTCCTCCTCGACAAAACATGCTACCCTAAAATTATCTAGGGTCATTTTTATGCAGTAATATGATTCATTCTGTCTCTCTTTATCTCTCCCTCCTTCCCTTCATTCTCTTCCCTTATCATTCTCCAGTATGATTGATGGACAAATGAAGTCTACAACAAATCCAAGCTATATCATAATAGGTCATGATGGAACATTAGAATGATATTGACTTCAAAAATATTGCCATGGTAACTAGCAAAATTTGATCTTGAATGCAGTGGGAGAAAATGACTGTCTCTCATGGGAGAAAATGACTGTCTCTCAACAAACAAAAGAAAAAATATCAGTCAAGGATATAGGGGGATTTTGCCTCAGTAACCTGATTAACAGAGCTCTCTGTAAAAAGTATCACTCAGTGGTATTATGCCCTTCATTTTCTTGGTGTTGAAATGAATAAACAGTAGGACAAAGAAAACAAACTATTACTGGGTAATAAGCTAATAAATACTCTGGTTATAAAATGTAGCATTTGGTGCTGTGTTGCCAGTGACTGGGTTTTAAACGAACAGATTTCAGTAGAGGTTTAATATCAAAACGTAGACTAAAAACAGAGAAATGGTTAAAAACTGAGTTTTATTCGGTCTCTGTTAAGTCCAGTTCACGACAGTATAGTCACAGGTCTCTGCTGTAATTTTGAAGTCTATGCTCTCTGCTCATCAGACTTTCCCAAATATATGAGGTCAGACTAATTCCCAGAAGTTTTCTCCTGGTAATCACCTCATCTCCCACTCAATCAGTGTGTTTCTTCTTCTTCTTTTTTTTTTTTTAATGTTCGGGTTTTTCAGATTTGGTTTTACAAATCATTAGCATATGCTTGCCACTGAAAGATGTATGTGCTCTTGCATATTTGATGATATTGTTTTGAAGTTGGAACCATCCTGTTTGAAAACAGCAGTTTCCATAGGAACAGGTTTTCCAACTAGATCTTACAAGGAGAAGTATGTTATAAATAATTGCCAAAGCCCTGAGGGAGCTGTTAGAAACCCAAAGAAAGCCAAGCAAAGAAAAAGAAGAGAGATGGCAGAGGACAGTCACATGGTGACATTCCACAGGGGAAAGGCAAATGCTATCTAAATACTGCAGATTCCGATGAAGGTAATAAATTAAACTTTCAGATCCAAATCCATACCTGAAATACGGTGCTGAATTAACTCTCGTGTGGAGTTAAAATAAAAGTGGTCATAAATAAAAGGCCAGAATCACATTCAGTATTAATAACTCTTGTATCTATGAATGAATTGATGACACTCAGTTCCCTGTCACATAAATGGAACAATATAACTTTAAAAAAAAAAAAAAAGCTTATATTATGGTTCGAAGAGTCGTTCTTAAATGCAAAGATTTTAGTTCAGAGAGAACTGCTCAGCCACACAGAGCTGGTGGGTGGATTGCAGGAAACAGCCCCTGGTGTGATGAGGAAGGTGCAGGAAACCTAGGCGACCCTGGTCCCATTTGCTCCAGGCTTTTTCCTTTTTTGCATAGGGTGTTGTCTTAGGCTGGGCTCTCTACAGAAGCAAAACCAGTGAAGCATATTAATATATATATGTTGTTGTTAAGTGCCATCTAGTCAGTCCCCACTCATAGCAACCCTATGTACAATAGAAGGAAACACTGCCCGGTCCTTGCACCATCCTCATAATCATTGTTATGTTGAGGTGCAATCCATACTGAAGGCTGTAGTCTTTGATCTTCACAGGTTAGTGATTCAAGTCCTCTTCACTTTCAGCAAGCAACGTTCTGTCATCTGCATATCACAGGTTGTTAATGAGTCTTCCTCTAATCCTGATGCCCCATTCTTCTTCATATAGTCCAGCTTCTCTGATTTTTTGCTCAGCACGCACACTGAAAAAGCATGGTGAGAGGATACAACCTTGATGCACACCTTTCTTAACTTGAAACCACACCAGTATCCTCTTGTTCTGTTCAAACGACTGCCTCTTGGTCTAAGAACAGGTTCCTGATGAGTACAATTAAGTGTTCTGGAATTCCCATTCTTCTCAGTGTTATCCATAATTTGTTAAGATGCATGCAATCAAATGCCTTTGCATAGTCAATAAAACACAGGCAAATATCTTCGTGGTGTTCTGTTTTCAGCCATGATTCATATGACATCAGCAATGATATCCCTCGTTCCACACCCTCTTCTGAATCCAGCTTGACTTTCTGACAGTTCTCTGTCAATGCACAGCTACAACCATGTTTAAGTGATCTATAACCACTTTTCAATGATCTTCAGCAAAATTTTGTGTATGATATTAATGATACCATTCTATAATTTCCACATTCTGTTGGATCATCTTTCTTTGGAATGGGTTCCAATGTGCATCTTTTCAGTTGGCCAGGTAGCTGTTTTCCGTATTCCCTGTCATAGACTGGTGTCCAAATATCTCAACTGGTATTCCGTCAATTCCCAGAGCGTTATTTTTTGCCAATGCCTTCGGTGTAGCTCAGACCTCTTCCTTCGTTACCATCAGGTCTTGATCATATGCTGCCTCCTGAAATGGTTTAATGTTGATAATTCTTTTTGGTACAGTGACTCTGTATTCCTTCCAACTTCTTTTGATGCTTCCTGTGCCATTTAATATTTTTCCCTTAGAATCCTTCAGAATTGTAACTCCAGGCTTGAATGTTTTCTTTAGTTTTTTCAGTTTGAGAAATGCTTAGCATGTTCTTCCCTTATGGTTTTCTATCTCCAGGCCTTTGCACATTTTACTTTGTCTTCTTGAGTTGCCTTTTGAAATTTTCTGTTCAGCTCTTTTACTTCATCATTTCTTTCTTTGTCTTCAGCAACTCTACATTCAAGAGCAACTTTCAGAGTCTTTTCTGACATCTACTTTGGTCTTTCTTTCCTGTCTTTTTAATGACCTCATGCTTTCTTCATATATGATATCTTTGATGTGATCCCACAACTCATCTGGTATTTGTTCATAAGTATTCAAATCTATTCTTGAGATGGTCTCTAAATTCAGGTGGGATATCGGGCTCTCATGGACTTGCTGTGATTTTCTTCAGCTTCAACTTGAACTTTCATATGAGCATTTGATGGTCTGTTTGTCAGCCACCCCCGGCCTTTCTCTGACTGAGGATACTTGATCTTTTCCATTGTTTCTTTCCACAGATATAGTCAATTTTATTCCTGTGTATTCCTTCTGGTGAGGTCTACGTGTATAGTCACCATTTATGTTGTCGAAAAAAACGTATTTGCAATGAAGAAGTCCTTGATCTTGCAAACTCTATCATGCCCATCTCCAATGTTTCTATCATTGAGGCCATATTTTCCATCTTTTTTTGTTTCCAACCTTTACATTCCAATCAGTAGCAGTTATCAATGCATCTTGATTGCATGTTTGATCAATTTCAGACTGCAGAAGTTGGTAAAAACCTTCAATTTCCTCATCTTTGGCCTCAGTGGTTGGTGCATAAATTTGAATAGTAGTCGTATTAACTGGTCTTCCTTATAGGCATATGGATATTATCTTACCACTAACAGAGCTGTACTTCAGGATAGATTCTGAAATGTTCTTTTTGATTGTGAACGCATGCCATTCCTCTTCAATTTGTCATTTCCTGCAGAGTAAACCACATGATTGCCTGATTCTACATGGCCGATACCAGTGCATTTCAGTTCACTCATGCCTAGGACACTGATATTTATACATTCCATTTCATTTTTGACAACTTCCAATTTTCCTAAATTCATACTTCATACATTCCATGTTCTGATTATTAATGCATGTTTGCACAGTTTTTTCTCATTTTGAGTCATGCCACATCAGAAAATGAAGGTCCTGGAAGCTTGACTCCATCTACCTCAGTAAGGTTGGCTCTACTGTGAGGAGGCAGCTCTTCCCCAGTCATATTTTGAGTGTGTTCCAACCTGAGGGACTCATCTTCTGGCACTATATCAGGCAATGTTCTATTGCTATTCATACAGTTTTCACTGGCCTATTTTTTTTCAGAATTAGACTGCCAGGTCCTTCTCAGTCTGTGTTAGTCTGGAAGCTCCTCTGAAACCTGTCCACCAAGTGTGACCCTGCTGGTGGCAAACCTTCCAGTATCACAGCAACTACAAATTGACAGACACTTGGTGGTATATATATATATGTGCTACAGCTGCTAACCAAGAGGTCGGCAGTTCAAATCTGCCAGGCGCTTCTTGGAAACTCTATGGGGCAGTTCTACTCTGTCCTATAGGGTTGCTATGAGTCGGAATTGACTCAATGGCAGTGGGATATATATATATATATAAGCCCCGGTAACACAGTGGTTAAGAGCTAGGCAGCTAACTAAAAGATCAGCAGTTCAAATCCACCAGCTGCTCCTTGGAAACTTTATGGAACAGTTCTACTCTGTCTTATGTCTTATACGGTCACTTTGAGTTGGAATCAACTCAATAGCAATGGGTACTTTGTTTGGTAAATATATGTATATACATATATATACACACACATAAAAGTATATATGTGTATATATATAAATATATATATACACATTCAGAGAGAGAGAGAAGCACATTTTTCTCAAAGAAATGGCTCAAATGGTGTGACTCATGTAGCTGCAGGGGCTGACTATCCCAAGACTGGCAGGTCAGATGGTAGGCTACTGGCTCACAGGCTGAGGCCAATGAATCCCAAGATCACCAGGCAATACTGCGGGCCATTGGCTCAAGTTCCAAGAACCAGAGATCTGATGATGATGAGCCAGATGCAGGATCCAGAGCAAGCAATAGCCAGTGAACTTTGGAATCAGGCCACAGCCCCAAGGACACCCTCCTCATGATTGATTGGCTGATTACATCAAATTGCATCATGGAAGCGATTACATTATATCACAAAATGGAGGATAAGCACATCATTACATAACTGCCAAATCATTTCATAACTTCCATTATGCAATTATGCATCATTACATAACGGCCAAACCACTGAGAATCGTGGTCCAGCCAGGTTGACACACCTTAACCATCACAGGTGTTAATTTTTAATCTTATCACTCCCTCTTACTTTTTCCATGTCCTCCCCTCTCATTTTAATCTCTAACTCTAGGTCTAGTTCAATCCCTGCTGGTTTTGTCTGGGGAGAGCTGTGACTTAGGGTTTAAATCTTGCTGGAGAGAGGAAAAAAAAGAAAGTCCTATGACCAGTCTATGGAAATATCATGGAGTCAATGTTTATAGAAACTGTGGAAAAGGTGAAGCTATTCTTGGATATATTTATTAAATGGTGGTCCTATAAGGATTCACTTTACATAGACCCTGCCACACCCTTAGTCCCTGGGTGGCACAACCAGTTAAGTGGTCAACTACTAACCAAAACTTTGGTGGTTTGAACCCAAGAGAGGCTTTAGAATACAGGCCTCGTGACCTGCTTATGAAAGTTCACGGCCTTGAAAATCCTATAGAGTAGTTCTTCTCTGCATGCACGAGTCTGCCATGAGTTGGAATGAATTTGACAGCAACTAACAACAACAGCAGCAGCCGTACTTTTAGCTGAAAACTGAGAAAAGAATCAGGTCCTGACTGTGCATCCCAAGTTCTTCCTTCTAATTCAGCCTCTCATAGATTCCACAGGCCTTTCCAAGAATGGGCTGTTTACCACTAACAGTGGAATTGGCACACACAAAGCCCGTTTCTTATTCTCCAACTGCAACAGGTTGGCCTTGTTCAGAAGCAACTCTACTATGGTGTCCCTGGGTAGTACAAATCATTAACATTTCGGCTGCTAACCAAAAGGATGGAAGTTCGAGTATACCCACTAGTGCCTTGGAAGAAAGGCTTGGCAATTTACTTTAAAAAAATCAGCTATTGAAAATCCTATGAGCATAGTTCTACTCTGACACACTCATGGGGTCACCATGAGTCAAAGTCAGTTCGATGACAACCGGGGAACTCTATAATATATAGTACGCTTGCAGGCAAGTGCCCAAAATCCCTAATTGTGAGAAAGAATACCCTCTACTCCCAAAGTTGTTAAAAGATACTTCCCTGGCCTTAGCTTTCCTTCTCTGCTGTCTCCTTGTGGTGGAAGTGGCTTACATAAGAGTTAAAATACAACATTCAGAGTTTCATTCCAAGGGGTATGTTTACTGTCCAAAGATTTCAGAGGAAATGAGGGCAACTTTTTTCAATTTACAGCCAGAGAAAGAGCAGGAAAGAATAATCCTTCAAAAACAAACTGCATTGCTTGCATTATGAAAAGAGAAGGAAGGACAGAAGAAAGGGAGGGAGGTAGGGTGGGAAGAAGGAAGGAAGAAAAGGAGAGAGGAAGGAAGAAAAACAGGGCAAATTTTTCATAAAGTATTCTATAGGAAGGTAGGACTGTTTTTTAAGTTCTCTGCTATAAAGCCCAAGATGGTGAGATCTCTAGAAATATGGTTAATACGAATTCTCTTCTAAAGTTCAGAAGCTTAGTGTAGGCCATGTGGATGAGAGCTCCTTTAATGTACCATTGTGAAAAGTTTTGGGCTCAAATAAGTAAACAGAGCATACTCTGGTCTCAGGAAGAAGAGAAGAAATCAGAGAAAATTGGGAAATTAGAGAAATGCAAATCAAAACTACAATGAGATACTATCTCGCCTCAACAGGCTAGCATTAACCCCCCCCAAAAAAAAAAGCACAAAATAATAAATGTTGGAGAGGTTGTAGAGAGATTGGGATAAGTTATACACTGCTGGTGGGAATACAGAACTATACAACCACTTTGGAAATAGATTTGGCGCTTCCTTAAAAAGCTGGAAATAGAAGTACCATACGATCCAGCAATCCCACTACTTAGAATATATCCTAGTGAAATAAGAGCTTCGACATGAATAGAAATATGCACATTCATATTTATTGCAGCACTGTTCACAACAGCAAAAAGATGGAAACAATGCAGGTGCCCATCAATGGATGAACTGGTAAAGAAGTTATGGTTTATTCACACAATGGAATACTTCACAATGATGAAGAACAATGATGAATCTGAGAAACATCTCATAACATGGATGAATCTGGAAGGCATTATGCTAAGTGGAATTAGTCAGTTGCAAAAGGACAAATATTTTATGAGACCACTATTACAAGAGCTTAAGAAAAGGTTTAAACACAGAAGAAAACATTCTTTGGTGGTTACCAGGGTGGGGAGGGACAGAGAGAGGTCTTCACTAACTAGATAGTAGACAAGTATCTTAGATGAAGGGCAGGACAACACACAATACAGAGGAAGTCAGCATAACTGGACTAAACCAAAAGCTAAGAAGTTTCCTGAATACTAGCAAGCATTTCAAAGTACAGAGTATCAGGATTGAGTGGTGCGGACCATGGTTTCAGGGGACATCAAGGTCAATTGGCATAACAAGCTTTATTAAGAAAATGTTCTGCATGCCACTTTGGTGAGTGGTGTCTGGGGTTTTAAAATCTAGCAAGTGGCCATCTAAGATGCATCAATTGGCCTCAACCCACCTGGGACAAAGGAGAATGAAGAACACCAAAGACACAAGCAAAATACCAGCCCAAGAGACACAAAGGGCCACATAAACCAGAGATCCATCAGGCTGACACCAGAAGAACTAGATGGTGCTTGACTACCACCAATGACCACCATGACAGGGAATAATACAGAGTCCCTGACAGAGCAGGAGGAAACTGGGGTGTGGAACTCAAATTCTAGTAAAAAGATCACACTTAATGGTTTGAAAGTGACTATAGGGACCCCAGAAGACATTGTACCCAGACTCTCTGTTGCTGTAGTCTTTGTTGTTAGGTGCCATCAAGTCAGTTCCGACTCATAGCGACCGTATGTACCAAAGAATGAAACACTGCCCAAACCTGCGCCATCCTCACAATCATTGTTATGTTTGAGCCCATTGTTGCAGCCACTGTATCAACCCATCTCATTGAGAGTCTTTCTCTTTTCTGCTGACGCTGTACTTTACCAAGCATGATGTCCTTTTCCAGAGACGGATCCCTCCTGAAAACATGTCCAAGGTATGTAAGATGTTGTCTCACCACCCTTGCTTCTAAGGAGCATTCTGGTTGTACTTCTTCCAAGATAGGTTTATTCATTCTTTTGGCAGTCCATAGTATATTCAATATTCTTCACCAACACCACAATTCAAAGGTGTCAATTCTTCTTCGGTCTTCCTTATTCATTGTCCAGCTTTCACATGCATATGATGTGATTGAAAACACCATGACTTGGGTCAGGCTCACCTTAGTATTCAAGGTGATATCTTTGCTTTTCAACACTTTAAAAGAGGTCCTTTGCAGCAGATTTGCCCAATGTAATGCATCTTTTGATTTCTTAACTGCTGCTTCCATGGGTGTTGATTGTGGATCCAAGTAAAATGAAATCTTTGACAACTTCAACCTTTTCTCCATTCATCATGATGTTGCTCATTGGTCCAGTTGTGAGGATTTTTGTTTTCTTTATGTTGAGGTGTAATCCATACTGAAGGATGTGATCTTTGATCTTCATCAGTAAGTCCTCTTCACTTTCAGCAAGCAAGGTTGTATCATCTGCATATCGCAGGTCATTCATGAGTCTTCCTCCAACCCTGATGCCCCGTTCTTCTTCATATAGTCAGCTTCTCAGATTATTTGCTCAACATACAGAGTGAATAGGTATGGTGAAAGGATCAACCCTGACACACACCTTTCCTGACTTTAAGCCATGCAGTATCACCTTGCTCTGTTTGAATGACTTCCTCTTGGTCTATGTACAGGTTCCTTGTCAGCACAATTAACTGCCCTGGAATTCCCATTCTTTGCAGTATTATTCATAATTTGTTATGATCCACACAATCTAATGCCTTTGCATAGTCAATAAAACAGAGGTAAACATCTTTCTGGTATTCTCTGCTTCCAGCTAAGATCCTGTTGACATCAAAAATGTTATCCTTCGTTCCACATCCTCTTCTGAATCTTTAACTTCTGGCAGTTCCCTGTCGATATACTGCTGCAATCACTTTTGAGTGATCTTCACTATAATTTTATTTGCGTGTGATATTAATGATGTTGTTCAATAATTTCCACATTCTGTTGGATTACTTTTCTTTGGAATGAGCACAATTATGGATCTCTTCCTGTTGGTTGCCCAGGAAGCTGTCTTTTAAATTTCTTGACATAAATGAGTAAGCACCTCCAGTGCTCCATCTGTTTGTTGAAACACCTCAATTGGTATTCCATCAATTCCTGGAGCCTTGTTTTTCACCATTCTCTTCAGTGCAGCTTGGGTTTCTTCATTCAGGACCATTGGTTCTTAATCATATGCTTCCTCCTGAAATGGGTGAAGATACAGTCACTTTTGGTCACTGTACAGTGACTGTTTTTGGTACGGTGACGCTGTATATTTCTTTCATCTTCTTTTGTTGCTCCCTGCATCATTAAATATATTGTCTATAGAATTCTTCAATACTGCAACTCAAGGTTTGTGTTTTTTCTTCATTCCTTTTAGCTTGAGAAATGCCAAGTGTGTTCTTTCTTTTTGGTTTTCTAACTCCAGGTCTTGGCACATTTCATTACCATACCTTTCTTTGTCTCCTCCAGCTGTCCTTTGAAATCTTCTGTTCACCTCTTTTATTTCATTATTTCTTCCATTCACTGCAGCTACTTTACAATCAAGAGCAAGTTTCAGGGTCTCTTCTGACATCCATTTTGGTCTTTTCTTTCTTTGCTCTCTTTTTAATGACCTTTTGCACCCTTCATGTATGATGTCCTTGATTTCATTCCACAAGTTGTTTGGTCTTCAGTCATTAGTGTTCAATGCATTATATCTATTCTTGAGATGATCTCTAAATTCAGGTGGGATTTAGTTAAGGCCATATTTTGATTTTCATGGACTTGCTGTAATTTTCCTCAGCTTCAACTTGAACTTGCATACGAGCAATTAATGGTCTATTCCACAGTTGGCCCCTGGCCTTTTTCTGACTATTGATATTAAGCTTCTTTATTGTTTCTTTCCACTAATGTAGTTGATTTGATTCCTGTGTATTCTATTTGGTAAGGTTCATGTGTATAGTCATCCTTTATGTTGCCAAAAAATGGTATTTGCATTGAAGAAGTCATTGATCTTGCAAAATTCTATCATTTGACCTCTGGCATCATTTTTGTCACCAAGGCCATGTTTTCCAGCTACCAATTCTTTGTTTCCAACCTTCGCATTCCAATTACTAGTAATTATCAATGCATCTTGATTTAATGTTTAATCAATTTCAGACTGCAGAAGTTGGTAAAAATCTTCAATTTCCTTGTCTTTGGCATTAGTGGTTGGTGCATAAATTTAATAATGGTCGTATTAACTGGTCTTCCGTGTAGGCGTATGGATATCATCCTATCACTGACAGCACTGTATTTCATGATAGATCTTGAAATGTTCTATAAATACATGTGTATGAGTATATATATGTGTGTGTGTGTGTGCAAACGTATACACGTATAGATGTATCTATGTGTATGCACAGCTACATGCCTGTATGCATGTTTATTTGTATATATAATAAACTACATAAGGACACATTTCCAGATACTTCTTAAACTTAACTAAACACCTAGTGAGTTTGGTTTTCTGAGTTTGAAGGCTTAGGACCATAATTTCGTTGGACAAATCAGTCAACTGGCATGATATAGTTCATAAGGTTTATGTTCTACACCTTAGTTTGGTGAGTAGTATCTGGGGCATTAAAAGCTTGTGAGCAACCATCTAAGATACAAATATTGGTCTCTACTCATCTGGAGTAAAAGAGAAAGAAGGAAACCAAAAATCCAGAGAAGACACTAGTCTACAGGACTAATAGTCTACATGAACCATGGCCTCATCTACGCTGAAATCAATAGAACTACCACGACCAACCATTTTGAGCAGGGCCATTTTGAGCAAGGCCACAACAGATGGATCTAGACAGATGAGGAGAAAAATGTGGAACAGAACCCACATTCTTAAAAATCTCAGAATTACTGGACCAGTTGAAAATAGAGGAATTCCTGAACTATTGCCATGAGATACTCTTTACACCTTGAACCAAAATTAGTCCTTGAGGTTACCTTTCCACTAAATAACTGAGAGGTTCATAAAACTAAGAATATCACCCATGAGTACTGCCCGCCTTTAAAAAAACCATCTGTGTGAGATCAAGTGGTCAATTACCTTATTTTTTATGCAAATAATAATGCACGCCTTCTGTGTTTGTTTGCTGGCTGTGCCCTCTTCTGCGAAGTATTTTTGTAGGCACACTATGTTAATTCTTTTTTTACAGCAACATGTGGAAGAAAATCAGTGTGGTGGCCTTGTGAGGGGGCCTTGTGGGGAGGAGGGTGAAGCTGGCAAACAAACACAGAAGGTATGCATTATTTGGTAAAAATATGGTATTACCTTAAGGCAAAGTTTAGAGGATAAGCGGGCAGGGAAACTATCAAATTTTTACTCAAATAACAAGTACATTCTAAGCTTGTTTGCCAACTGCGCCCTCCCCCTGCCAGGTATTTTCATAAGCACGCTAGGCTAATTTTATTTAATAGTAACATGTAAGAAAAAGTTGATATAGTGGTGCTTAAGAAAATACCTCACTGGGGGAGGGTGTGGCTGGCAAACAAACATAAAACCAAAAACCAAACCCAGTGCCGTGGAGTCGATTCCGACTCATAGTGACCCTACAGTAATAAGCACCTCCTGTGTTTGTTTCCGCCTTTTTTTATGAGTCGGAAACAAACATAGGAGGTGCCTATTATTTGTGGAAACAGAACAGAATTAATGAAAATGCTGACAGATTATGAAAAATGTAACCAATGTCATTGAATAATTCGTGTAGAAATTGTTAAATGAGAACCTTATTTGCCGTCTAAATTCTCACCAAAAACATAATACGATCTTATTTAAAAGAAAATAAAGAAAGGGATAGGACAGTTCAGAAACAATTGCAACCCATTTAGAAATAATTTTGGTAATAATCAAGAATCATTAAAATGTCCATACCCTTTGACTCAGTAATTCCATTCTTGAGAGTTCATCTTAATAATACTAAAGAAATTATGTGAAAAGAGAGTATTTAAATTATTGAATTATACATGATGGCAAAAAAGGAAGCCAGAGTTAATGTTTAACAGAGAAGAACTGTTTAAATGCATTGTATTATATTGTATTGTATTGTATTGTATTGTATTGTATTGTATTGTATTGTATTGTATTGTATTGTATTGTATTGTATTGTATTGTATTGTATTGTATTGTATTGTATTGTATTGTATTGTATTGTATTGTATTGTATTGTATTGTATTGTATTGTATTGTATTGTATTGTATTATATTGGCTTGATGAAATACAATGTAAGCAGTAAAAATAAAAGTATGAAGACTTTATAGCAGAAAGGAAAAATACGCTTAAGTTAAAAGGCAGAATACAAAAATATATCCCTAAAAGTAATTTAAACAATGTAATTTTTAGCTACCATGGGATTGGAGATATATTTGTGTGTCTATTATGCTATTATAATGTTTTTCCACTAACTGTTCTGCTTGGGCTACACCTCCCATTCATAAATATGAGCATATATAATATTTTTGGACAGCTTCAAGAATAATAAAGAAATAAAGGCTACGAACCTGGCAGCAGACTTATAAAACCAAAACCATATGTTACCATTAGCTTCGAAGACTCCTGTATTGCCATCCCTGATTTCATCACTTTTCTGCTCCCCTGGGTAGACCTAACTCTAATTCTGATTTTCATGTCACCCTTTTGATTTTTTTTTTTAGTATGGATTATACATAAACACATATGTATTTTTTTTCATTTTTGAACATATGTATTTACTGTATGTAGTCTATGACTTTCTCTTTCTAGTCAACATTATTTTTGAGATCCATTCATACTGATACCTGTAGCTATGATTTCGTTTTCCATAATATATCAACATATGAATACACTATAATACAGTTCTCTATTTTACAGTTGATGAAATTTTGGGCTCCTTCCACCTTTTTGCTATTACAAACAATTCTGCCATGGATATTCTTATACATACCTCCAGATACATACATGTGCCCAAGTTTCTATAGGATATATATATATATATACGATGAGTCGGAATCGACCCGATGGCACTGGGTTTGGTTTTTGTTTGTTTGTTTGTTTTATACCTAGAATTAGAATTCTTGAATCTTTGGTATGCAAATATTTAAATTTAAAAGATAATTTCAAATAGTTTTCCAAAGAGTTTGTTCCAATATATATGCTAAAATGTACTACATAAGAGTTCCCATTGTGCAATCCGTTAAAACCCGTTGCCGTCGAGTCGATTCTGACTCATAGTGACCCTATAGAACAGAGTAGAACTGCCCATAGAGTTTCCAAGGAGTGCCTGGTGGATTTGAACTGCCATCCTTTAGGTTAGCAGCCATAGCACTTAACCACTATGCCACCAGGGTTTCCATTGTGCAATACACTTGTTAATAATTTAGTACTACGCATTGTTGTCAAGTTGATTCCAACTCAGTATTACGAGGCCTATAAATTTTAGTCATTCTGGTGGCTGAGATGTTATTTCATTATGCTTATTTTGCCGTTCTCTAATTATTTAATGATGTTGATTACATTTTTCTATGTTTGTGGGCCATTCATATTTCCCCTACCGTGAAACGTCTGTACAAATGTAGTGCCCATCTCTATTATGTCATCTTTTTATTGATGTATAACCATTTTTATATAGTATGAATACTGACAATTTCTTGGTTATTATGTTTATCAAATACCTTCTTGTAGTTTGTGCCTTATCTTTTACTTTTCTTATGGTGGTGGCTTTTGATGAGTAGATGTTAGTTTTCATGTAATCAAATTCCTCAATCTTTTCCTTTATGGTAAGAACTTTTTGCATCTTGTTAAGAAAACAAAACTCTCCATACCCCAAGGGTCTAAGTTTCTTCAGCCACGTTTTCTTCTAAAAGTTCTACCATTTTGCCTTTCTCATTTATGTCCTTGTTCCATCTGGATTTGGTTTTTACATACGATGTATGATAGAGATTCATTTTCCTTTTTTTTCATCTGGGTAAACAGTTTTCTCAGCATCATTTATTGAATTATCCTTTCTTACTCCCTCTGTTATGCAATACCGGCTCCTTTGATTATCAGATTTCTACATATAGACGTGAGTGAACTTCTAATTCCATTATTCTATTCCATTGTCCTAGTTGTTTCTAACTGAGCTAGTGAACCTCCTTTTAGGGTGCTGCTATGAACATAGTTCCACTCCCTAGATTTTTTTAGTCTCTAAGTCTTTTAATCCCAGTTTCAGATTCATGATAGAGAGAGAAATTGATTAGCCCAAATCAGTCAGATATCTACTCCAAGTTCCATCAGCTGTGGATGGGGGCCAAGATCTCAACACAGCACAGATATGACCACTAGAGGCCCACTTCTACCTACAGAGAGGTGAAACTGTTGTGAGAAGGGGAACCAACTCCACGCTTACAGCCCTGAGGAATGGTCTGAACCACAGCACTGTATGGTATCATCAGACGTGGGGCCATAAGCAATTATAAAAAAGTTTGAATAATGCCATTTAGAAGCTTTTCACCAAAAGAACCTCTAAATAATTCTGGTAATGAAATATTTTTTACCTACCAACTAGACAATGATTTATTCAGTTGATAATATTCCAGAGGGTGCAACACAGGACATAAACATACATTGATACTAGGAACTTAAATCTGTACAACTTTTGTAGAAAGCAAATTACCAGGATTTGTCAAACACCTTAATAAGGTATATACACTGTGACTAAATAATTCTGAGATATTATCCTATGAAAACAAACAAAAATTTATGAAAAAGTGGCTTAGGCCAGGTTGCTCAGAAGCAAACCCTGAAACAAAGATTCAGGGCAAGTGGTTTATTAAGGAAGTGCTTCCAGAGGAAAGCGGTAAACAACTGGAGGAAGCAGGAGCAGGAAAAGAGGAAGCCAAGCAGGAGTGATGTCTGGCAAAGTGCTATGGAGATGAGCTTCAACTGCTCTCTCAGGGAAACTCTGGCATGTAAGCCATACCTCAGAGTTGCCCCACCGGAATCAAAGTTCCTGCATAGTCACATCCGGACACCTGCCACTCATTGTTCAAACACGGCCCTGGAAGAACCAATTTCCCAGGCACTTAATGACATTGCTAAAACCAAAAAAACAAGGCAGTTGTAAGTGGACTCTGGCTCATGATCCCATGTGTTTCAGAGAAGAACTGAGCACCATAAGATCTCGATGGCTGATTTTTTGGAAGAGATTGCCAGGCCTTTCTTCCAAGACACCTCTGGGTGGACTTGAACTGTAATGGGTATATTCGTCACAGAGTTAATTATAATAGCAAAATGAAACTAAACAAAATGGAAACAACTTAACTATTTAAAAGCAAAAATTAATAAATGCAAGAGTATATAAACTAAACCCGTTGCCATTGAGTAGACCCCGACTCATAGTGACCCTATAGGACAGAGTAGAACTGCCCCACAAGGTTTCCAAGGAGTGACTGGTGGGTTTGAACTGCTGACCTTTTGGTTAACAGCCATAGCACTGCTACTATGCCCCCAGGGCTCCGCAATAGTATATAGTCAATAATTACTCAGTTCTTAAAGAATATTTAATAAAATGGTAAAATGGTTCATGACATTATATATTTTAGAAAAGAAGACTATAAAACTCAAAAACCAAACCCACTGCCATAGAGTCGATTCCGAATCATAGTGACCCTATAGGACAGAGTAGAACTGCCGCATAGAGTTTCCAAGGAGTGCCTGGTGGATTTGAACTGCCGACCTTTTTGTTAGCAGCCATAGCACTTAACTGCTACACCACCAGGGTTTCCAAGAGTAGACTATAAAACTATATAAATAGTATAACTCATTTTATAAGATACAGAGAGAGAGATACAGGAATGGTGTATTTTCTACCTTATATTCTGCATTTTCACAGCATTTACTATTACAAATATGTATAACTTTTCTTAAAGAAAAAAAAAGACAACAGGAAAGAAAGCAAAAACAAGTGAGAAAGCACATGTGTGCAAAAAAGAGAGCAAGCACAGGAGAGTAAACAGGAGTGAGCACATTAACATGTATAGATGTGAATACGCAAATTGCATCTGGTACAATACCAAGTCCTCTGTGGGCGCCTGTCAATTGGAAATTATTTGGGAAGTGCTTTGCCCACCTCAACCCTAACAAGTCCACCAGGATTTGGATATGTGTTTCCCTGTCACTTGGGGTAATGCTTACATCATAGCCTTTGACCTACAGCACCTGGAAGACCCTAAGTATCATGGTCATGAATGTGAGTGCATGTGTGTGTGAGTACATGCCTTAATTGCCACAGGATAACTCAACAAAATTGTCCATATGTTATATTGAGAATTGTTACTGAGTACTATTGCCATAGATGAAAATGGAGAGGATTGAATACACTTTAGAAAGCCCTGAGTATGTGAGAGAGAGAAGAACTGAGCTACTTTGCTTGCCAACTCTCCCCACTCCCGCCCCCTCAGCTGACCTCTCCTGAGCTGCTATTTTCCTGTGAATAGCATTTCAGGGTTTCTGATGGGTCTTCCTGGAAGAGGTACCAGGGAGTCCATGCAAATTGTACCATGCATAAGCCAAAATTCATCCCCATGATCAGTGCATCCCCTTTAAAAGGCCACACATTCGCTCTTACCAATTAGTTCGAGTCAAGTAAAAGGATTACTTAAAGGCCAAGTCGTTGTGAATGATCAAATCTTAAAATTAATTTATTTCAAAAAAGCCCTCTAACTGACAAGTACCCTTTCACATTCACATGCTTTGGAACTGGTCAAATGAATTTTTGTAGAACCTCACAATATGGGGCTGAAATTGAGATAAAGCATGAGAAATTTCAACAGACATGACTTAAAAAAAATTACGAAGAAAAGAAAATAGAAGTTTTAAATGGAAATAACTTTTTCAGCCTTAAATATAGGATTGACACTTCCACATTACTGTACAATCCATTTAGCATCCTGGGACACCATAAAAGAACATTATCATCCATGGCTTATACCTGTTCCAAACAGCATTTTTCTGATCTCTATTTAGAAAAAATAAATTCTTGAATGTACCAGAATATATAATAATATATACATACACACAAATAGCCCTTTTGGCGCAGTAGTTAAGAGCTCAGCTGCTAACTAAAAGTCGACAGTTCATATGCACCAGCTTCTACTTGGAAACTCTATGGGGCAGTTCTACTCTGTCTTCTAGGGTCACTATGAGTCAGAATTGACTCAATGGCAACAGGTTTTGAGTTTTTTATACATACACATAAGACTATATCACATTCCATACATTAGGATGTATTTTACTATATTAATAGTCCACATAATAAAGCAACACCTGAAAATCCATATGTAACTATAGGTGGCGTAGTGGTTAAGTGCTACGGCTGCTAACCAAAAGGTCAGCAGTTCGAATCCACCAGGTGCTCCTTGGAAACTCTATGGGGCAGTTCTACTTTGTCCTATAGGGTCGCTATGAGTCAGAATCGACTTGACGGCACTGGGTTTGGTTTTGGTTAAACAAAAGGCTTAGATTTTAGAAACCGCTTTTGAACTTTTAGGTATTTCTGTTATAGCAGCACTAGATAACTAAGACAAAAAATTGGAACAAACCATAAGAGTGACATGATCAGGTTGAATATTTTGAAAATCACCATGGATTTTATGGCTTGGGCTAGGGAAACTAACGCAATAACCCAGGCTAGGACTTTTTATGACTTGGACTTGGGTAATGGCAGTGGAGATGGAGAAAGGAAAGGGGAATAGATAAATATTTAGGAAGTTCAATAAATAGGTCTAGCTGGGGGATGAGGCAGAGGGAATTGCAAATGGCATGCGTTTTTTAGGCTCGAATAACTAAATGGGCAAACATATGATTGATCAAGACAAAAACAAGAGGAACAGATATGCGTAAGAAGATGATGGCTTCAGGTTTGGTCATGTTGAGTCTGAAGTATTGGATATCCAAGCAGAGATGTTCAAAAGAATATGCTAATCTGAGTCTCAATAAAGAAATTTTTGGTGGAGATAAACATTTGGAAATCGCCTGCATATAAGTATTAAGTGTAATTGAAATCAAGAATAAATGAACTCACTTTAAAAAAGAGAGAGAGAAGGTACAGTGAAAATAGAAAAAGACCTAGAACCAAGAAGTACCAAAATTTAAAGGGCAGATAGAACAGGAGCTTTCAAAGGAGATTGAAACGATGGACCAGAGAAACAGAATAGTGAGGTAAAAGAAAAAAAAATTAAATGCTCCCAAGTGGCTAAACAAGTACACAACTGAAATGTGTGTATTTAATTTAGAAAAGAAAGCTGTTGGTGATCAACATGATTTTGGAGTGGAGACAGAAGTCAAATTATAGTTAATGGAGGAGTGAATGGAAGTTGAGAAAGCGGAGATAACTCTTCCAGTTGGTTATTCATACTTTCTCTTCACTGTCTACACAGCAGATTCCATTACCAAATTAGGTGTTCCTTAGGATGGATGACGAGAACTTGGTTGAGTTGTCTCTTCTGTGGCTAAATTTCTTCATCTTCAGTCACTCTCCTAGCATCTCAACTTACTTCCACCCAGTTGTCCAAATGTAACAGATTGTTTCATGCTTCCATGTTTTTATACACAATGCTTTCCACTGTATACATAGTTCTTCATGTCTTATCACATCTTATCAACTGGGAAAACTCCTCCATACCTTTTCATTGTCCCCTCGGGTTACCTTATCTTAGAAGCCTTCTCTAACATAGCAGAGATGCTTCTAATGCTCATTTTGTGTTGTTGTTGTCATTGATGTTGTTAAGTGCCTTTGACTAGGTTCCAACTCATAACAAACCGATGTGCAACAGAACAAATTACTGCCTGGTCCTATGCCATCCTCACAATCATTGCTGTGTGTTTGAGCCCATCGTTGTAGCCGCTGCATCAATCTCTCTTCTTGAGGGCCTTCCTCTTTTTTGCTGACCATTTGCTCTCTTGTTTGTTGTTGTTGTTAAGTGCCGTCGAGTCGGTTCTCATAGAGACCCTATGCACAACAGAACAAAACACTGCCTGGTCCTGCACCATTTGCTCTACCAAGCACGATATCTGTTCTCCAGGGACTGGTCCCTCCCAATAACATGCCCAAAGTATGTGAGACAAAGCCTAGCCATCCTTCACTTTAAGGAGTATTCTGGCTGCACTTCCTCAAGATGGATTTGTTCTTTCTTCTGGCAGTCCGTGGTATATTCAATATTCTTCACCAACATCACAATTGAACTGCATCAATTCTTCTTTGGACTTCTTATTCATTGTCAAGGTTTCACATGGATATGAGGCAATTGAAAATACCATGTTTGGGTCAGGCCCAACTTAGTCCTCAAAGTGACATCTATGCTTTTTAACACTTTATAGAAGTCTTTTGCAGCAGATTTGCCAAATGCCAGATTTGCCAAATCATTTGATTTCTTGACTGCTCCCTCCATGGGTGTTGATTGTGGATCCAAGTAAAACGAAATCCTTGACAACATCAATATTTTCTCCCTTTATCATGATGTTGCTTGCTGGTCCAGTTGTGAAGGCCTTTGTTTTCTGTATGTTGAAGTATAGTCCCCACTGAGGGCTTTAGTCTTTGATCTTCATTGCTAAGTGCTTCAAGTCCTCTTCCCTTTCAGCAAGCAAGGATGTATCAGCTGCATATCTCAGGTTGTAAATGAGTATTCCTCCAAACCTAATGCCACATCCTTCTTCATATGGTCCAGCTTCTCAGATTATTTTTTCAGCACACAGATTGAATAAGTATGGTGAAAGGATACAATCCTCACGCACAACTTTCCTGATTATAAGCCACATACTATCCCCTTGTTCTGGTCAAACGACTGCCTCTGGGTCTGTGTATAGGTTCCTCATGAGCACAATTCAGTGTTCTAAAATTCCCTTTCTTTGCAGTATTATCCGAAATTTGTTATAACCTACACAGTTGAATGCCTTTGCATAGTCAATAAAACACAAGCAAATATCTTTCTGGTTTTCTCTGCTTTCAGCCAGGATCCATCTAACATCAGCAATGATATCCCTCCTTCCACATCCTTTTCTGAATCTGGCTTGACTTTCTGCCTGTTCTCTGTCAATGTACTGCCACAACCGTTTTTGAATTATTTTCAGCAAAATTTTACTTGCATGTGATATTAATGATATTGCTCGATACTTTACACTTTCTGTTGGATCACCTTTCTTTGGAATGGGTACATATATTGATCTCTGCCAGTCAGCTGGCCAGGTATCTGTCTTACAAATTTCTTGGCATAGACTAGTGAGCACCTCCAAGTCTGCATGCATTTGTTGAAACATCTCAATTGGTATTCCATCAATTCCTGAAGCCTTGTTTTTTGTCAATGCGTTCAGTGCAACTTGGACTTCTTCCTTCATTACCATCAGTTCTTGATCATATGCTACCTCCTGAAATGATTGAACGTTAACCAGCTCTTTATGACACGGTGACTCTGTATTTCTTCCATCTTTATTTATTCATTTACTTTATTGTGCTTTTTTTTTTTTTTAGGTGAAAGTTTACAGCTCAAGTTAATTTCTCATTCAAACTTTATACACATAATGTGACAGCTTGCTCCTCCTTTCCACACCAGGTTACCTGTACCCATGCATCCAGTTGCTGTCCCTTCCTACCTTGTAGTCTTGCTGTTGGACAGGAGTTGCCCAGTTGGCCTCGTATATTTGATTGAACTAAAAAGCATGTTCCTCATGTGGTATTTTTTGTTTTATAGGCCTGTGTGCATGTACCATAATTCGTTTATCCATTCATCTGTTGATGGGCATTTAGATTGCTTCCATCTATCTGCTATTCTGAATGCTGCTGCAATGAACATGGGGGAGCATGTGTCTATTCACGTGATATATTCCTAGGAGTGGGATTGCTGGATCATTTGGTATTTCTATTTCTAGCTTTTTAAGGAAGTGCCATATCATTTTCCAAAGTGGCTTTACCATTTTACATTCCCATCAGCAGTGCATAAAAGTTCCAATCTCCCCACAACCTCTCCGATAATTGTTGTTTCCTGGTTTTTGTTTGTTTGTTTTTGTTTTTTGATTAGTGCCAGCATTGTTGGGCTGAGATGGTATCTCAATGTAGTTTTGATTTGCATTTCTCTAATGGTTAATGGTAGTGTGCATTTCCTCATGTGTCTGTTAACCACCTGAATGTCTTCTTTGGTGAAGTGTCTGTTCATGCCCTTTGCCCATTTTTTTAATTGGATTATTTGTCTTTTTGTTGTTGAGGTATTGCAGTATTTAGCAGATTTTAGAGATTAGACCTTTGTCGAGTATATCATGGCCAAAAATTTTATCCTAGTCCGTAGTTTCCCTTTTTAATCTCTTGGTGAAGTCTTTCAATGAATTTAAATGTTTAATTTTAAAGAGCTCCCAGTTATCTAGTTTATCTTCCGGTGTTTAGTTATTGTTCATATCCTATTTGTGCCATATATTAGGGCCCCTAGTGTTGTTCTTTTTGTTGGTAGTGCTTTAGTGTTGTTCTTATTTTTTTTCTTGGTCTTTATCATTTTAGATTTTATGTTCAGATCTTTGATCCATTTTGAGGTAGTTTTTGTATATGGTGTGAGATACTAATTTTGCTTCATTTTTTTTTTTTACAGATTGACTCTTTCCGTCTTCTTTTATGCTTCTTGCGTTGTTCAATATTTTGCTCATAGAATCATTCAATATTGTATTCAAAGTTTGAATTTTTTCTTCAGTTCTTCCAGCTTGAGAATGTCAAGTATGTTCTTCCCTTTTGGTTTTCTAACTCCAAGTCTTTGCACATTTCATTATAATACTTTACTTTGTCTTCGTAAGCCACCCTTTGAAATCTTCTATTCAGCTCTTTTACGTCATCATTTCTTCCATGCACTTCAGCTACTCTATGTTCAAAAGCAAGTTTCAGAGTTTCTTTGACATCCATTTTGGTCTTTTCTTTCTTTCCTGCCTTTTTAATGACCTTTTGCTTTCTTCATGTGTGATGTCCTTGATATCACCCCACAAATCATCTGGTCATCAATCATTACTGTTCAGCGGGGTCAAATCTATCCTTGAGATGATCTCTAAATTCAGGTAGGATATACTCAAGGTAGTATTTTGGCTCTGGTGTTTTAGTTTTAATTTTCTTCAGCTTCATCTTGAACTTGTATATGATCAATTGATGGTGCGTTCCGCCATAGTCCCCTGGCCTTGTTCTGACTGATGATATTAAGCTTTTCCATCGTCTTTCTCCACAGATCTAGTTGATTTGATTCCTATGTATTTCATCTTGTAAGGTCCACGTGTATAGTTGCCATTCATGTTGTTGACAAAAGGTATTTGGAGTGAATAAATCATTGTTCATGCCAAACTCTATCACATGATCTCCAATGTCCTTTCTGCCACCAAGGGCATATTTTCCAACTATAGATCCTTCTGTTTCATTTCCAACTTTTGCATTGCAGTTATCAGTAATTATCAATGCATCTTGACCACATTTGATCAATTTCAGACTGCAAAGTTGGTAAAAACTTCAATTTCTTCACCTTTGGAACCTGTGGTTGTTGCATAAATTTGAATAGTAATTGTATTAACAGGTCTTCCTTGTAGACGTGTGGATATTATCCTGTTACTGTCAGCATTGTACTTCAGAATAAATCTCGAAATGTTCTTTTTGACAATGAATGTGAAGCCATTCCTCTTCAATCTGCCATTCTTAATACAGTAGGTTATATGATTGATTCAAGCCAGATTCAGAAGAAGACATGGAACAAGGGATATCACTGCTGATGTCAGATGGGTCATAGCTGAAAGCAGAGAATACTAGAAAGATGTTTACCTGTGTTTTATTGGCAATGCAAAGAAATTTGACTATGTCCATCTTAATGAATTATGGATAACATTGCAAAGAGTGGGAATTCCAGACCACTTAATTGTGCTCATGAGGAACCTGTACTTAGACCAAGAAGCAATTTTTCAAACAGAACAAGGGGATACTGTGTGGTTTAATGTTAAGAAAAGTGTAGGCCAGGGTTGTGTCCTTTCACCATACTTATTCAATCTGTATGTTTAGAAGGTGGACTGTGTGAAGAAAACTGTATGAAGAAGAATGTAGCATCAGGACTGAAGGAAGACTGATTAACAACCTGCGATATGTAGATGACACAACCTTGCTTGCTGAAAATGATGAGGACTTGAAGCACTTACTGATGAAGATCAAAGACCACATCCTTCAGTATGGATTACACAACATAAAGAAAATAAAAATCTTCACAACTAGACTGATGAGCAACATCATGATAAAAGGAGAAAAATTTGAAGTTGGCAAGGATTTCCTTTTACTTGGATTCACAATCAATACCCATGGAAACAGTAGTGAAGAAAGCAAATGATGCATTACCTTAGGCAAATCTGCTGTAAAAGTCCTCTTTAAAGTGTTAAAAAACAAAGAGGTCACTTTAAGGATTGAGATGCACCTGACCCAAGCCAAGGTGTTTTCAATAGCTTCATATGCATACAAAAGCTGGGCAATGAATAATGAAGACAAAAGAGGAATCGATACCTTTGAATTCTGGTAATGGGGAAGAATACAAAATATACCATGGACTGCCAGATGATCAAACAAATCTGTCTTGGAAGAAGTAGAGCTAGAATGCTCCTTAGAAGCAGGGATGGTGAGACTTGTCTCACACTCTTGGACATGTTATCAGGAGGGACCAATGCCTGAAGAAGGACATAATACTTAGTAAAGCAGAAGGTCAACAAAAAAGAGGAAGACTCTCAATGAAATGGGTTAACACAATGGCTGCAACAATGGGCTGAAGTATAACAACGATTTTAAGGATGGTGCCAGACCACGCAGTGCTTCTTTCTGTTAAGCTGACTCCATGGCACCTAACAACAAAAACAATGCCTAGGATATTGGTCTTTAAGTGTTTCATTTCCTTTTTGACAACTTCCAATTCTCCTAGATTCTTACTTCGTACATTCCACATTTAGATTATCAGTGGTTGCTTGCAGCTGTTTCTTCTCATTTAGAGTCACATCACATCAGCAAACGAAGGTCCTGAAAGCTTTGCTCTATCTAAATCACTAAGATCAATTCTATTTTGGGAATTCCATCTCCTCCTCAGTCATATTTTGAGTGACTTCTAACCTGAGGGGCTCTTCTTCCGGCACAACATCAGACAATGTTCCTCTGCTATTTTTACTGACCAATTTTTTCAGAAGTAGATGACCAGGCCCGTGTTCCTAGTCCGTCTTAGTCTGCAAGCTCCACTAAAACCTGTCCACTATGGGTGACCCTGCTGGTATTTGAAATACCCACCAGTCACTTCCTGGGAGTAAGATGTGACAGTCTGCTTCCATAAGGAGGTACAGCCTTGAAAACCCTATAGGGTAGTTCTATTGTGTCCTCTAGGGTCACTATGACTCAGAATCAACTTGACTACAGTGAGTTTAGTTTTCTTTTTTTTGTTGTTGTTGTATTGTTTGAATTCAAACACCCTGAGTATTTCTTTCCTTAGAGACAAACTTCTTAGAAAATCATAATTAGCAAAGCATTATTTCATATTAATCCTTATAGGATATTTGTGGGATGAAAGCCCCTAGGATCTTGTATTTTCCACAGCAAAGAGAGGTCTCATTACAGCATTTTGTTAGAACACCTAAAAACAATTTCAGTGTATTCCTAATATTAAGCAGAGAAGACCCTCAATCAATATTTGAAATGAACCATAGAATTCACTTTCTTAATAAAAATAGTTCCTTAAATCCATTTAATCAGCTCTTTAGTGATTTTTTTATTTCCCCATGCCCCACAAATGTTATCAGCTTTCAGAAAGTGAAGGGCATGTTACTCCCAGGTGAAATTTAGAAGTATTATGAACTACCATGTTGGAAATGAAGTTGAAGAAAAAGAATTTCTGTAGGAAACAAGGATTTGGAACACAATAAAGAATGGCCTTTCTGTTCTTCAGGGAAAGAAACAACTCTAATGGTGATGGTGTAATGTTGCAAAAGATTAAAAATAATAACAATAATCTCCAAAACTATTAAATTTTATTAAATAGAAAACAAAAGATGCTGAATTATATACTCTCCAAATCCTGTTAAATAAAGTATTGACAAATAAAAATGAGAGGATATGATTAAAATTATATTATTAATAGAAATACATGAAAGGAAAACCTTTCTTAATAAATTACAGTATTAGGTGTCAGAATTACACAGAGAATTATGCAAAATATAAAACGTCTGAAGAACTGATCAAGTTTTCAGATCCTTATGGAATAGAAAAGATGATTAAGCACATGAAGCCTTCACAAAAACCCAGTGTTCAAAGTATTAAGCTTAGAAATATTTATATTCTGTTTTTGAATAAATGGAATACAGAACTGTAGATCCAGAGAGTAAGAAGCAGAACAGAGTAAATAATGCATCCGATTTAGTTCATAATTTTTCTATTTTATCTCTGAAACACTTCTCAATCATGGAAGCAAATTGCTTCAGAGACTATGAGAAAGGAAATCAAGCTAGTAATATGGAATTGGACCAAACATAGACTATAATGTCAAAGGATTTCTTTTTTCAGAATCAATAGGTGATGAAAGACTTATGAAAATCATCCAGAGATTTATTTGATCAAAAACATATGGTTTTCCAACCATGGCAGCTATGTAGTAAAACTAGTCAAATTGTACATGGTCAATGCTCAAAGCACGCTTTTTTTCACCACAGAAGTAATTGCCTTTCAGTTTCCAAAACATAGCAAGTTAATATTATTTAAAATGTCTTTTGAATTGGCAATAGATTCACTTTGCTTAGAATGAAACCAATACAGTGAAAAGTCAGCCCACCTGCACCCAGGTATAACTTTTATACGTTTCTTGTATATCTTTTCAGAGTTTCTTTATGCAGATGCAAGTGAATATGAATATATAATCTTGTTTTCTTCCATTTTACATAAACTAAATTATATTATACTCACTGTTCCTCACCTAGTTTTTTATCACTAAACATATATCTTGGAAATCTTTCCATATAAGCAGCATTTTCAGATATATGTGAATAGATTGGAGAAAAGAAATATGTAGTCTTTTACAAATCTTTTAATTACCATTGTTTCTCAGATTATTTTTATATCTTGTGTTATATAGTTGTGTTTTCTCTTTTTATTCTTGATAAAATTATATTGTGCTTTATTGTCACAATTTATTAAAATAACACAAGTGACTATATATATAATACCCTGCAGGAAGAAGGCCTGGTGATCTGCTTCCTTAAAGATTACAGTCAAGAAAGCCCTATGGGGCAATTCTACTCTGTCGCATGGAGCTGCTATGAGTCAAAAATCAACTTGTCCCCTAGCAAACTTAGTGGTTTTGTTTTTCATATTTTTTCCTCACTTTCCTTTTTAAGATTTTTTAAAATGATTTTTATTGTGCTTTAAGTGAAAGTTTACAAATCAAGTCAGTCTCTCACATATAAATTTATATACTCCTTACTGAGATACTCCCACTTACTCTCCCCCAATGAGTCAGCCTGCTCCCTCCTTCCAGTCTCTCCTTTCGTGACCATTTTGCCAGTTTCTAACCCCCTCTACCCTCCCATCTCCCCTCCAGACAGGAGATGCCAACATAGTCTCAAGTGTCCACCTGATGCAAGTAGCTCACTCCTCATCAGGATCTCTCTCCAACCCATTGTCCAGTCCAATCAATGTCTGATGAGTTGGCTACGGGAATGGTTCCTGTCCTGGGACAAGAGAAGGTTTGGGGACCATGACCACCCAGATTCTTCTAGTCTTAGTCAGACTATTAAGTCTGGTCTTTTTATGAGAATTTGGGGATTGCATTCCATGTTCTCCTGTACCCTCAGGCATTCCCTGTTGTGCTCCCTGTCAGAGGAGTCATCGGTTGTGGCCGGGCACCGTCTAGTTCTTCTGGTCTCAGGATGATGTAGTCTATGATTCTTGTAGCCCTTTCTGTCTCTTGGGCTCATAATTACCTGGTGACCTTGGTGTTCTTCATTTTCCTTTGATCCAGGTGGGTTGAGTCTCATTGATGCATCTTAGATGGCTGCTTGTAAGCATTTAAGACCTCAGATGCCACACTTCAAATTGGGATGCAAAATGTTTTCTTAATAGAATTTATTATGCCAATTGATTTAGATGTCTCCTGAAATCATGGTCCCCAGACCCCTGCCCTTGCTCCACTGACCTTCGAAGCATTCAGTTTATTCAGGAAACTTCTTCGCTTTTGGTCCAGTCCAGTTGAGCTGACCTCCCCTGTATTGAGTGTTGTCCTTCCCTTCACCTAAAGTAGTTCTTATCTACTGTCTAATCATCGACTCGATGGCAATGGGATTTTTAATCAGTAAATAACCCTCTCCCAACTTTCCTCCCTCCCCCCTCTCATAACCACAAAAGAATGTGTTCTTCTCAGTTTAAATGAATCCTCAAGATCTTATAATAGTGGTATTATACAATATTTGCCCTTTTGCATCTGACTAATTTCACTCAGCGTAATGCCTTCTAGGTTCCTCCGTGTTATGAAATGTTTCACAAATTCATCATCGTTCTTTATCAATGCATAGTATTCCATTGCGTGAACACACCATAATTTATCCATTCGTCCGTTGATGGACACCTTACAATAGTTTTTGCTATTGTAAACAGTGCTGCAATAAACATGGGTGTGCATATATCTGTTCCTGTAAAGGCTCTTATTTCTCTAGGATATATTCCAAGGAGTGGGATTTCTGGATGGTATGGTAGTTCTATTTCTAGCTTTTTAAGGGAACGCCAAATCGATTTCCAAAGTGGTTGTACATTTGACATTCCCACCAGCCATGTATAAGTATTCCAATCTCTCCACAACCTCTCCAACATTTATTATTTTGTGTTTTTTGGATTAATGCCAGCCTTGTTGGAGTGAGATGGAATCTCATCGTAGTTTTAATTTGCTTTTCTCTAGTGGCTAATCATCAAGAGCATTTCCTCACATATCTGTTAGCCACCTGAATATCTTCTTTAGTGAAGTGTATGTTCATATCCTTTGCCCATTTTTTAATTGGGTTGTTTGTCTTTTTGTGGTTGAGTTTTAACAGAATCATATAGATTTTAAGAGATCACGCGCTGGTCGGAGATCTCATAGCTGAACATTTTTCCCAGTCTGTAGGTGGTCTTTTTACTCTTTTTTTGACGTCTTTAGATGAGCATTTTTTTTAGATGAGCATAGGTGTTTGATTTTTAGGAGCTCCCAGTTATCTGGTTTCTCTTTGTCATTTTCAGTAATGTTTTGTATTCTGTTTTTTTTTTTTATGCCTTGTATTAGGGTTTCCAACATTGTCCCTATTTTTTCTTCCGTGATGTTTATCATTTTAGTCTTTATGTTTAGGTCTTTGATCCATTTGGAGTTAGTTTTTGTGCATGGTGTGAGGTATGGATTCTGTTTCATTCTTCTGCAGATGGATATTCAGTTATGCCAGCACCATTTGTTAAAAAGACCCTCTTTTCCCCAATTAACTGACACTGGGCCTTTGTCAAATATCAGCTGCTCATATGTGGATGGATTTATATCTGGGTTCTCAATTCTGTTCCATTGGTCTATGTGTCTGTTGTTGTACCAGCACCAGGCTGTTTTGACTACTGTAGCTGTATAATATGTTCTAAAATCAGGTAGAGTGAGGCCTCCCACTTTGTTTTTTTTTTTTTCAATAATGCTTTACTTGTTTGGGGCTTCTTTCCTTTCCATATGAAGTTGGTGATTCCTTTCTCCATCACATTAAAAATGTCGTTGGAATTTGGATCGGAAGTGCATTATGTATATAGATGGCTTTTGGTAGAATAGACGTTTTTACTATGTTAAGTCTTCCTATCCATAAGCAAGGTATGTTTTTCCATTTGTGGGTCCCTTTCAGTTTCTTGCAGTAGTACTTTGTAGTTTTCTTTGTATAGGTCTTTTACATCTTTGGTGAGATTTATTCCTAAGTATTTTATCTTCTTGGGGGCTATTGTTAATGATATTGATTTGGTGATTTCCTCTTCGATGCTCTTTTTGTTGATGTACAGGAAACCAAGTGATTTTTGTATGTTTATCTTGTAACCTGAAACTCTGCCGAACTCTTCTATTAGCTTCAGTAGTTTTCTGGAGGATTCCTTAAGGTTTTCTGTGTATAAGATCATGTCATCTGCAAATAGAGATAATTTTACTTGTTCCTTGTCATTCCGGATGCCCTTTATTTCTTTGTCTAGCCTAATTGCTCTGGCTAGGACCTCCAGTACAATGTTGAATAAGAGCGGTGATAAAGGGCATCCTTGTCTGGTTCCCGTTCTCAAGGGAAATGCTTTCAGGCTCTCTCCATTTAGGATGATGTTGGCTGTTGGCTTTGCATAAACGCCCTTTATTATGTTGAGGAATTTTCCTTCTATTCCTATTTTGCTGAGAGTTTTTATCATTCATGAATGGGTGTTGAACTTTGTCAAATGCCTTTTCTGAATCATTGATAAGATCATGTGGTTTTTGTCTTTTGTTTCATTTATATGGTGGATTACATTAATTGTCTTTCTAATATTGAACCAAACTTCCATACCTGGTAGAAATCCCACTTGGTCATGGTGGATTATTTTTTTGATATGTTGTTGAATTCTCTTGGCTAGAATTTTGTTGAGGATTTTTGCATCCATGTTCATGAGGGCCATAGGTCTGTAATTTTCTTTTTTTGTGGTGTCTTTTTTTTTTTTTTTTTTTTAACCTGGTTTTGGTATCAGGGATATGCTGGCTTCATAGAATGAGTTACGGAGTATTCCATCTTTTTCTACACTTTGAAATACCTTTAGTAGCAGTGGTGTTAACTCTTCTCTGAAAGTTTGGTAGAACTCTGTAGTTAAGCCATCCGGGCCACGGCTTTTTTTGGTTGGGAGTTTTTTGATTACATTTTCAATATCTTTTTTTTAATGGGTCTATTTAGTTGTTCTACTTCTGATTGTGTTAGTTTAGGTAGGTAGTGTGTTCCTAGGAATTCATCCATTTCTTCTAGGTTTTCTTCTAGTTGTTAGAGTACAATTTTTCATAAGAATATGATATGATTCTTTTAATTTCATTTGGGTCTGTTGTGATATGGCCCATCTCATTTCTTATTCAGGTTGTTTCCTTTCTTGTATTTCTTTAGTTAGTCTGGCCAATGGTTTGTCAATTTTTAAAAATTTTTCTAAGAACCAACTTTTGGCTTTGTTAATTCTTTCAATAGTTTTTCTGTTCTCTAATTCATTTAATTCTGCTCTAATTTTTATTATTTGTATTCTTCTGGTGCGTGACGGATTCTTTTGTTGCTCGCTTTCTATTTGTTCAAGTTGTAGGGACTGTTCTCTGATTTTGGCTCTTTCTTCTTTACATATGTGTGCAATTATCGATATAAATTGACCTCTGAGCACTGCTTTTGCTGTGTCCCAGAGGTTTTGATAGGAAGTGTTTTCATTCTCTTTGCATTCTATAAATTTCTTTATTCCCTCCTTAATGTCTTCTATAACCCGGTCTTTTTTGAGCAGGGTATTGTTCAGTTTCCAAACATTTGATTTCTTTTCCCTGATTTTTCTGTTATTGATTTCTACTTTTTTTATGGCCTTATGGTCTGAGAAGATGCTTTGTAATATTTTGATGTTTTGGCTTCTGCAAAGTTTTGTTTTATGACCTAATATGTGATCTATTCTAGAGAATGTTCCATGTGCACTAGAAAAAACAGTGTACTTTGCAGCTGTCGGGTGGAGAGTTCTGTATAAGTCAATGAGGTCAAGTTGGTTAACTGTAGCAATTAGATCTTCCATGTCTCTATTGAACTTCTTACTGGAAGTCCTATCCTTCTCTGAAAGTGGTGTGTTGAAGTCTCCTACTATAATTGTGGAGGTGTCTATCTCACTTTTCAATTCTGTTAACACATGTTTTATGTGTCTTGCAGCCCTATCATTGGGTGCATAAATATTTAATATGGTTATGTCTTCCTGGTAAATTGTCCCTTTAATCATTATGTAGTGTCCTTCTTTATCCTTTGAGGTGGATTTAACTTTAGTCTATTTTGTCAGAAATTAATATTGCCACCCCTGCTCTTTTTTGATTGTTGTTTGCTTGGTATATATTTTTTCCATCCTTTGAGTTTTTGTTTGTTTGTGTCTCTAAGTCTAAGGTATGTCTCTTATAGTTAGCATATAGACGGATCGTGTTTTTTTATCCAGTCTGAGACTCTATCTCTTTATTGGTGCATTTAGTCCATTTACATTCAGCATAATTATAGATAAGTATGAGTTTAGTACTGTCATTTTGATGTCTTTTTGTGTGTGTTGTTGGCAATTTCATTTTTCCACTTACTTTTTTGTGCTCAGAAGTTTTTCTTTGTAAATTGTGTGTTCCTCATTTTCATAGTAGTCGAATTTATGTTTGCTGAGTTATTATGTTTTGCTTGGTTTTTATTTTGAAGTATGAAATTGTTAGACTTTTTTGTGGTTACCTTAATCTTTACCCCTATATTTCTAAGTAAATACCTAACTTGTATCGTCCTATATCGTCTTGTTTTCCTCTCCATATGGAAGATCTATGCCTCCTGTATTTAGTCCCTCTTTTGTGATTATCGTAATGTTTTACATAATGACTTCAAATTCTCTCCTTTGGGTATTTTTTTTCTTTTTTAAATTAATCTTATTTTGTTTTTGTGATTTCCCTATTTGAGTTGATATCGAGTTGTTCTGTTCTGGGACCTTGTGTTGTGTTGGTGGAGCTGGTATTACTGACTTTCTGACCAAAGAATTTCCTTTAGTAATTCTTGTAGCTTTGGTTTGGTTTTTGCAAATTCTCTAAGCTTGGGTTTTTTGTAAATGTTTTAATTTCACCTTCATATTTGAGAGAGAGTTTTGCTGGATATATGATTCTTGGTTGGCAGTTTTTCTCCTTCAGTGCTCTATATATGTCATCCCATTGCCTTCTTGCCTGCATGGTTGCTGCTGAGTAGTCTGAACTTATTCTTATTGATTCTCATTTGTAGATGACTTTCCTTTATCCCTGGCTGCTTTTAAAATTTTCTCTTTATCCTTGGTTTTGGCAAGTTTGATGATAATATACCTTGGTGATTTTCTTTTTGGATCAGTCTTGTATGGGGTTCGATGAGCATCTTGGATAGATATCTTTTCATCTCTCTTGATGCCAGGGAAGTTTTCTATCAACAGATCTCAACTATTCTCTCTGTATTTTCTGTTATCCCTCCCTGTTCTGGAACTTCAATCATATGCAACTTCTTCTTCTTGATAGAGTCCCACATGATTCTTAGGGTTTATTTATTTTTTAAAATTCTTTTATCTGATTTGTCTTCAATTATATTGGTGTCAATTGCCTTTTCCTCCCACTTCCGCACTCTGTATTCCAATTCCTCAATTCTGCACCTCTGACTTCCTATTGAGTTGTCTAATTCTGTAATTTTCCTGTTAATCTTTTGGATTTCTGAATTCTGTCTCTCTATGGATTCTTGAAAAAAAAAAACTTTTTTCTTATGGATTCTTGCAGCTTATTAATTTTCCACTATATTCTTGAATAATCTTTTTTATTTCTTCAACTGCTTTATCAGTGTTTTCCTTGGCTTTTTGTGTAGATTGCCTTATTTCATTTCTGAGGTCATCCCTGATGTCTTGAAGCATTCTGTATATTAGTTTTTTATATTCTGCATCTGGCAATTCCAGGATTGTATCTTCATTTGGGAAAGATTTTGATTCTTTAATTTGGGGATTTGTAGAAGCAATCATGGTCTGCTTCTTTATGTGATTTGATATTGACTGCTGTCTATGAGCCATCTATAAGATATTGTAATGATTTATCTTATATTTGCTCACTGAGTCTTGTCTTCTTGTTTTGTTTCAATATACCCAGACGGGCTACTAGATTGTGTTGTCTTGATTGTTGTAGCCTTTAAATCACTTAAGACCTATTACCAGCTGGTTTGAGCTGTTACCAGATATAAAAGCCTAAGAGTCCATTCACTATTCTTGAATAGAATCAGCTTAGGTGTTCTGATTTTGTGTCACCAAGTGTGTGGTGTAGACTGTCACCTATTAACTTAGAGGAGTAGTTGTGATGGTTGTGTGCACCAGATTCTAGTAGAGGCAGGAGGTCACACTCCAAGGAGGGCAGGATGCTGACAACCTTCCCCCACATGCCAGTGAGGTAGGTGTGCCTCTATTCCTAGAGCACTTTGGTGGGTGGGGTCTGCAGCTGTACCTAAGGCACCGAATGCTTGTACCTCTAAAGATTGGTAGGCCTCACTATCCTCAGACCTCTTTAGCAGGTGGCTAGGTGGTTTGGATGGAGCTTCAGCTCTCAGTTCCCCTCTGTGGCTCAGGGAGGGCTCTGTTTAATAGGTAAAGAGGTATCAGACCTCGAAAACTTGTCTTTCACCGGTTTGCTAAAACAATTACAGTCAGATCTGTATCAGAATTGCCTTTGCATTATAATAGCCACCTTGTTCCCCATAGGGATGAAAGCCAAAGACTGTGGATCTCATATGCTTGGCTGGAGCTGGTTCTATATTTTTATTCCAGTTTAGGGAAGTCAGGGAAGGATTTTTTTCCCCCGGATTGTTAGTTGCTACTTCTATCAGCCCAGGAGAATGGGTTAGGAAAAAAAAAAATCCTGCAGAGCATTTCACTCCCTGGCCCAGGAAATTCCAATGTTAATGAAGCTGTCTGGGGCAGGGAGGGGAGGGATCGGATAGATAGGAGAGAGTGCAGCAATATAGACAAAGTTACTTACCGTGCTTGTTGATGACTGTTTTTTCTGAGATTCCAGAGGGGCATGTAGCCTGTGTATGCTGGCTGGGTCGAGATTGCCCCCGAGGGTCAAGCCTGCATCCCGTGCTTGTGCCATCTTGGGAAGTTATGATCAGCTCCTCCGCTCCTAGTCCAAAGCCCAGCACCAACTTTTTCTGGCTGGGACACTGCACTCCAGGCTCCAAAACCAGTTGCTGCTTCCGGGTGATTTCTCCTGACAGCCGCGTCGTTGTGCAGCCTGTGTGCACTGGCTGGGTTTCCCCTGAGGTTACTTCAGGGGGCTAGGGCTGCGCCCCGTGCTTGTGCTGTCTCAGGAAGCTATACTCAGCTCCTCTGCGCTTAACCCAAAGCCTGGCGCCAAGGTTTTCTGACTGCGACGCTGGCTCCAGGCTCCGAAAACAGTTGCTGCTTCCCCATAGTTGCTCATTCTCTTGTGAGCCACATGAGTGTGCAGCCTGCTTGCACTGCCTGAGTCTCTACTGAAGTTACTCCAGGCGGTTAGGGGTTCGGGGTGTGTCCCATGCTTGCCCCATCTCAGTAAGCCACAATCAGCCCCACCACTCTGGCACCAGGGAACCACAAGGGCTCAAGGCGCGGGAAGCCAGCTCCAGAAGCAGTCGCTGCTTCAGGGCGCAGCTTTTCACTCCCCTGTCAGTCAGGTCAACTCTTTCATTCTGTGTTTGATGGTCAGGGTTCATAGATTATCATGTATGTGATCGATTCACTTGTTTTTCCGAGTCTTTGCTGCAGGAGGGATCTGTGGTAGCTTCTATGTAGTCAGCTATCTTGGCCCCTCTTTTTAAGATTTTTAATTTTGTTTGTTTTTCTGAATCATTAAGTAGGAGTCTTAGAGTTAAATAAATATTCTTGTATATATTCAGATTGGTACAAAACACCATTTTTCTTTGTTTTTGCGTAACTTAAAACCCAAAAACCAAACCCGTGCGGTTGGGTCTATTCCAACTCATAGTGACCCTATAGGACAGAGTAGAGCTTCCTCACAGGGCTTCCAGGGTGCAACTGGTGGAATCCAGCTGCCAACCTTTTGCTTTGTAGCTGTGGCTCTTAATCACTGTGCCACCAGGGCTCCTTACGTAACTTAGTTGGAGTCTGCCAACCTAACTTTAGATCCAGATTTAGCCATTTACTAGCTGTTTGACTTGGGCAACTTACTTAATCTCTCTGGGCTTCATTTGCTCATCTGTAATATGTTGTTGTTGTTGTGTGCCATCGAGTCGTTTCTAACTCATAGCAACCCTATAGGACAGAGTAGAACTGCCCCATAGGTTTACAAGGAGTGGCTGATGGATTTGAACCACTGACCTTTTGATTAGCAGCCTGAGCTTTTAACCAGTACACACCCAGGGCTCCCATACGTAATATGGGGATAGTTACAGTAATACTACGTATAGGCTTATTGTGAGAATTAACTGAACTAATGGAAACCCTGGTGGTGTAGTGGTTAAGAACTATTGCTGCTAACCAAAAGGATGGCAGTTCAAATCTACCAGGTGCTCGCTGGAAACCCTATAGGGCAGTTCTACTCTGCCCAGTAGGGTCACTATGGCTCAGAATCAACTCTATGGCAACAGGTTTGGTTTTTTTTTATTTAATAGATATAATGGGCTAGTAATGTGGACTGGCATAATAAGTACACAAAAACAATGATGTTGATGATAATGATAATGATCTGGAACTTGATATGATCACTCTGTCATGAAATGAATAAGATTTGTGCCCACTTGTGTATATGTGTATGTGTTTCAGTAAACAGTTTCTAAGCAAATTTAATCCTCTTTGCTTTGTCATAAAGCTTGGCTACTGAAAGAACTCCTTATTGAAAATATTTGATGATTTGAGAAGATCTAATTTTTTTTTTTTAATGATAGAAAAAATATAATGAACATTATATTTCGAAAAGTAAAGAGGACAATCCTTGGAGTCAAATGATAAGCAGAGTGAGTCACCCTGAGGAAATACTGCACATGAACGGACATCATACCTTCAGTTCTTATTATACTATGATAGAACTTATTTCTAAATTAGCAGTATCCAATAACTAGTGGCAAGTTTCTTCTGTTTAGAATGCTCACATTTCGTTTATCAGGAAGAGTTTTCATGACCTGCAATGACACCATTAGTTCTCAAGAAGTTCTGCAAAAATGCCTCCTATTCTTGTTATTGTTGTTGTTAGGTGCCATCAGATTGGTTCTGACTCATAGCAGCCCTATGTACAAGAGAACAAAACATTGCCCGGCCCTGTGCCACCCTCATGTTAATTGTCATGCTTGAGCTCATTGTTGTAATCATTGTGTCAGTCCATCTTGTTGAAGGTCTACCTTTTTTTCGATGACCGTCTTCTTTACCAAGCATGATTTCCTTCTCCAGGGACTGGTCCCTCCTGATAACATGTCCAAAGTATGTAAGAGAAAGCCTCACCACCCTTGCTTCTATGGAGCTTTCTGGCAGTACTTCTCTGAAGACAGACTTGTTCATTCTGAACCAATACAATAATTCAAAGGTGTTAATTCTTCTTCAATCTTCCTTATTTGTTGCCCAGCTTTTGCATACGAGGCGATTGAAAACACCATGGGTTGGGTCAGTTGCACCTTAGTCCTCAAAGTGACATCTTTGCTTTTTAACACTTGAAAGAGGTCTTTTATAGCAGATTTTCCTGATGCAATGTGTCATTTGAATTCTGGACTGCTTCTTCCATGGGTGTTGATTGTGGATCCAAGTAAAGTGAAATCCTTGACAACTTCAGTATTTTCTCTGTTTATCATGTTGTTGCTTATTGGTCCAGTTGTGAGGATTTTTGTTTTCTCTATGTTAAGTTGTAATCCACACTGAAGGCTGTAGTCTCTGATCTTCATCAGCAGGTGCTTCAAATGGTCTTCAATTTCAGCAAGTAGGTTGTGTCATATGCATATCACAGGTTGTTAATGAGCCTTCTTTCAATCCAGATGCCCCATTCTTCCTTATATTGTCCAGCTTCTCAGATTATTTGCTCATCATACAGATTGAATAATATGGTGAAAGGATACAACCATGACACATGCCTTTCCTGAGCTTAAATCATGCAGTATCCCCTTGTTTTGTTTGAACGATTGCTTCTTGATCTTTGTACAGGTTCCTCACGAACACGATTAAGTGTTCTGGGATTCCCATTCTTCACAATGTTATCCATAATTTCTTATGATCCACACTGTCAAATACCTCCTGTTCTAAATCCCTGTAAATATCAGCATGCCCTCTAGTCTCTCCTCCACCCACACTCATTTGCTAGGTTTTATTTTATCCAATCACAAAGCTCTAAATTCTACTTATACCGATGATTCCCAAATGTGTATATCCCATTCAGACTTCTCTAAGCTCAAAAAATGTATTTTGAACTGCTTCTTAATTTACTCAGTTGGGTATTTGATAGATTTCTCAAATTTAATATGTCTAAATAAAGTCTTGTCCTACACCCCAGTTTTTTTCTTACCAAATAGCATGATCAATTATCATTTTGCTCAAACCAAAGATGAAGAAGGCATCCCCGATTTCTGTTTTTCATGCACCCTGTAACTAATTCACCAGCCTGTCCTACAGCTCTTCCTTTAAAATATAATCCAGTTCAGTCCACTGTGCACCATCCTCACCACTATTCTACACCATCATCTCTAGCCTGGTCTATTTTACTAGCTTCCCAACAAGATTCCCTGCTTCATTTTTGTGCTCATATAGTCTGTTCATATAGCAGCCAGAGTGGTCTCTTAAACTTAAATAAGATCTCATCATTCACCTGGACAAAGCTTTCAATCAATTGAAATTCAAATTCTTTACATTGGGTTAGTGAATCTCCAAGATAAGATCTGTATCTCCAACATCCACAGCCATTCACCTCATCCCTCAATTCAAACCAGCCGTATTGGCTTTCCAGCTGTTCCTTAAATAGTCCTCCCCAAACTCACCTCAAGACTTTGCACTTCCTGTTTCTTCTATCTTGAAATCTGTCCCTGCAGATTCAATATATGAACAGTTTTCTCATTTTTTTTCAGGTCTTGCCTCAAATGTAAAGTTTTCAGATTTTAAAAATAAAGATATTTAGATATTTGTCAAACAAATATCAGTTAAATTTGAATTTCAGATAAACAATGAATAACTTTATACTTTAATATCTCTCAAATATTGCATGGGACATGCTTATACTGCAAAGTTATTCATTTATCTGAAATTCAAATTTAACTGGACATCCTCCATTTTATTTGGCAACCTTACAATCAACTCCTCAGAAAAGACATCCTTGACTACCCTACCTAAAGTAAGACCCTTCCTGTGCCAGGACTTTCTTACCCTGCTTTGTTTTTGTTTTTGTTTTTGTTTTTTTTTGTTTTCATAGCACTTCTCACTATCTGAAATGTTATTTGCTTATTTACATATATGGAAAATCATTCTATCTAAAATATAAGTTTCATGAGGACAGAGACTTTGTCTCTTACTTAACCTTATTCACAATATCCAGCACATAGAGGTGCTCAAAATATATGTATTGAATGGTTGAATAAATGGCACATAGCCCTGTTAAAATGAACACACCCATGGCTCTTTCCGATATTTGTTAAGCAAAGAATATTGTTAGAGAAAGACAAAGCTATTTCCATCATACTGCCTCAGACAATTTAAACGTCCCTATGAGATTCTTCTGTTCCTTTTCTCTGGAAAACCACAAGAAGAGATTCTGTTGTTGACGTTGTTTACTTTTATATAACCTTCATGAAGCAGCCACCTTCTGTCAAGATTCTTTCTTAAATGGTTAAAAAATATTAAACTCTAAAACAGAACATTAATTTGTAGGTATGGGAAAAATTAGAATTCATCCTTCTAACTTTACATGTGGAGAAACTGAGTCTCAAAAGCATAAAAGGATTTTCCCAAAGCCATGTGGCTAAGATAAGTTAACATATTTGTTTGTTTTTACTGTCTATTTTTCCCCCACTATGTTAAAAGTTCTCTGAGAACAGGAATTTTTTTATTTGGTTGTTTGATTATTACAGCATCTTGAAGGGTGCCCGGCACTTAATAGGAGCTCAGTAAATATCTGTGGTTTGAAATGGAATCAATGAACTAAAATCTAGGTTCCATGACTTTGAGCCAAGTGGTTTTTCCATAAGAATTGGTATATTTTTTCATTTATCCATAATGAGAATTTACTGAATCACATTAATCCTTTGCATGAAAAAAACTAAAGAAAAATTTCATTCACCATATTATAAATAAGCAGTAAGTTCTCAACATTTAATTAAATCCCAATATCTACACATAAAAAGAAAACCCAATCTCTAGGTATTGTTAATTGACTCAAACCTCACAAAACAATACATGCAAAGCACAAAGCTTTAAATTTTATTTAATTTGTACAACAGTAGATTTATGAGTTTGAACACTCTAAATTCTTACTAATGAGTGTCTTCGTAGCATATCAAAATAATAACCTGTCTTTGGTGGATTTCAATGGCCATAAAACTTGTTTTCACTGTCTTGTTAAAGGAACTACTATATTACTAAAGGATTTGATGACAGGAGAGGATTTTATGAAAGAAAAACAGAGCAGGCATTAGTACTTCAAAGATAAGCTATGTTTCCAGAAGTATGGAAGTCAGGGGATTTCTGAGTGGACTGGAGAAATATGAGTGAAAGAAGAACACAAGGAAAGTGGCCTACCTCATATGCCTATAGGGCCTGGCAAATAAATTAATGAAGGATGATAACAATAGAACTTGAGTCCTATCTAAAATGAGCAGACACTACCCACCAGAAAAAATGTGACTCTAGTATTGTCAGATCTTTCCAGCTTTCAAAGGAAACCAAAATTATTGGTTTTTTAATGTAAAAGCTGGTGTTTTATAAATAGCCTACTAGCCAAACAAAACTGAGTACTAGACTCAGTAAAAATTCAGAGATTAGTAAACAAACAGAAAAAAGTATCACTTTTAAAAACTCTAACAAAAATTGAAATAAAAGTATTTTATCCATAGAAAAGAACAAAACGCTATTAAAAATTTTTAAAAACATGAAAGAGCTTTTGAAATTAAACAGAGTAGTCAAAACAGTAAAAGTAATTGAATAGAAAATGTTAACTAAATGAGAAGAAGATAAAGCCAAAGAAATAATTCAGGTATTGTAACAAAAGACAATAGAAGAGGAAAGATAAGAGAATTATAAGATCTTTTAAGAAGACTTTTTTTCCCCACATTATAGGCACTTCAGGAAAAAAAAAAATGTGAAAATGGAAGTAAAGGCATTACCAAATCAATGTATAGAACAATTTCTCAAAACTGTTGGAAATGGGTCTCCAGTTTGAAAAGGCCGTGAACTGCTCAACAGAAAAAAATCTAAAAGACCCATATGTTCTTGGAAAATTTCAGAATGCAAGGAATAAAGGGAAGATTCTAAGATCTTAAAACAGACCATTTGCAAACAGCTAAGAAGATTTTAAGAAGATTTTAGAAGGATGACAGTTTTCACAACTGTGATACTGGATTCTTCTGAGGGAGTCTAATTTTCAGCTTAGAATTCTGTTACAAATTGAATTGTGTCTTCTTGAAATATGTGTTGGAATTCTAACTCCCATACCTGTGGACTCAATCTAATTTTATATAATGTAATGACCTTCCATAATGCAATCTAATATATCAATCACTTGAGATCCTTCCAGTGTAAGGTAGATCCTTAACCTAATTATTTCCGAGTTATATAAAGAGCAGTATAAACACAGAGATATGTATACAGACACCTGAGGAAGACAGGCGATACCTGACTATGGAGGCAGATGCACCTACAAACAGGATCTCCAAGGGTTGCAAGCAGCTACCAGGAGCTGAAATAGATAAAGAGGGGCCTTCCCCTAGAGCCACACCCTGAATGTGGACTCCTGAACTGTGAGAAAATAAATGTCTGTTCTTAAAGACACCCACTTACAGTATTTCTGTTAGGGCAGCACCAGGAAAATAAGACATATTCTAAACCCAGACAAACTATCAATTGTGATGTTAAAATAAAGTCATTTTCACACAAGAAAAAAATTTTAAATGTACTTTCCATGCTATCTTAAATGAAGAAAGAATACACAGTATTTTTACACAAATAATGCATGCCTTCTATGTTTGTTTGCCAACCATGCCCTCCCCCAATAAGGTATTTTCAGAAGTGTGCTACACTAATTTTTTTTTACAGCAAAATGTAAAAAAAAATGACTTAGTGGTACTTACGAAAATACCTTGTAGGGGGGAGGGCTTAGTTGGCAAACAAACATAGAAGGTACACATCATTTTCATAAAAGTATAGTATATGATCCACAAAATAGGAGATCCAAAAAGGAAAAAAGCAAATAGTAGTTCCAAGGCAACAGCTGTGCTATAGCCCTGAAGAATCGTCAGCCCAGACCAGAGCAAAAGAAAGGTATTAGGAGAAGGGAGACTCCAGCACAGATGAGGGGAATGCAGAGTTATGTTTTACTGGGATAGGGGTTTTGCGGGATAAGTAAGTTAGAGAGAGGGAGAAACAGAGAGAGAAAGAAAGGAAAGAGACTGAGAGGGAAGGGGAGAGAGAGAGAAGCTGAGGGTATTTACAAAGGGTTTATGATCATTATTGACCATGGAATCTATGCTGAGAAAGGATGGAAGTAAAGACAGGAAGCGAAAAAAAAAATCTCTGTCTACAGTCCTCAAATCTTTCTCAAATTCCACATGGATTCTTTGTCTTCCTATTGGCATGTCCACCTAGATATTCTGCAGGTACTTTAAGCAACATTTCCAAAAAGGAAACCATCACCTTTGTCCCCAAACAATCTTTTTCCTCTCATAACCCCTATTTCAATGAATGGTTTACAATCCAGAATTCTGGAAATTATGCTTCTTCTCCTCCAACTAAAAGATACTAAATATTTTGAAAGTACGTTATTTTTCTCCCCATCTTTCCTTAGATAATGCCTTAGTTACAGTTCTCATTAATTCTTTACTAACCTCTAATAGCATCCTACCTGCTCCTCCAACCACTAATTTCTCACTTTTTTAATATATCCTCTGGTTGATTTTAGAAAACCCTTCAATAATTTCTTTGTTGTCATAGAATAATGTCTATCATAGCTCCTAAAGTATTTAAACAGAATTTCAATCTACCTTTAAAATTTCTTTTCCTATTGTTCTCAATAGGGCCCCTATAGGGTCACTATGAGTCAGAATTGACTCGACAGCAATAGGTTTGGTTTTTTTGGTTATTGTTCTCAACCATGAGCCTGGTGTTCCAATCACCCTAAAAGAGTTAACATTCCTAAATGTACTCTTTTTCAGACCCACGTCTAATTAGAATATCCCAAAAGTGAAAAGAGTTGAGAAAATTACTCAGAAAATGATTCATTCAGTCTTAGGTAAAAATGATTAGCTTTTATGATTTCTGTATTTAATCACTCAACTAATGGTTTTTGAACCAGCATCATCGCATGTAACCCTCACAGCAACTCTACTATACCCACTACCGTTGAATCAATTCCGACTCATAGTAACCCTATAGGAGAGAATAGAGCTTCACCATAGGGTTTCCAAGGGTGCCAGGTGTATTCCAACTGCTGACCTTTCAGTTAGCAGCTGAGCTCTTAACCACTGCACCATCTGGGCTCCTACAGCAACTCTGGGTTTTAGAATTATTATCTCTTTTTTTACAGGTAAGGAAAATTATCCTCATAAAAGTTAACCAATTTGATCAAGATAATAAAGTGGTAAATGATATGGGGTACATGTTAGTCAAATTCCATGTGAATTAAAAGCCCAAGTTTCACAGATGATATGATCTCTGTTTAGGAAATCCTAAGGAATTCACTAATAAATGAGCTCCACAAGGTTGTAGAATATATCAAAGTGCCAAAAAAAAAAAGTATTTGTAAACACTAAACTAAAAACCAAACAAACAAAAACCCATTGCTATTGAGTCAATTTCAATGAAAAATCTATAACGGTAAATTAAGAAAACCATTGCATTTACAATGGCATCAAAAAGAATAAAATATTTAGGAATAAATTTGGCAAAAGTAGCCCAAGTCTTGTACACTGAAAACTCTAAAACATTGAAAGAAACTGAAGAATAAAACATTGAAAGTGAAGAAGACTTAAATCAATGGGAAGATATGTCGTGTTCATGGATTGGAAAACTTAATGCTTTTAAGATGGCTATACTCCTCAAGGAAACCGTGGTGGCTTAGTGCTTAAGTGCTACAGCTGCTAACCAAAGGGTGGGCAGTTCAAATCCGCCAGGCGCTCCTTGGAAACTCTATGTGGCAGTTCTACTCTGTCCTACGGGGTTGCTACGAGTCAGAATCTACTCGACGGCACTGGGTCTGGGTATGCTCCTCAAAGGGGACCTAGTGGTGCAGTGGTTAAGCGCTTGCTATGAAATGAAAGGTTGGTGATTCAAACCCACTAGCTACTCCATGGAAGAAAGATGAGGAAATCTGCGTCTGTGAATATTACAGCCTTGGAAACACTATGGGACAGTTCGATTGTGTTCTATAGGGTCGCTATGAGTCAGAATTGACTCCACAAAGCAGTGGGTTTAATTTGGTTTAGGGGATATTCCAGAAATTTTTCTACAGATAGAAGACAATTCCTACCAAAATGTCTTTTTTGTGTGTGTGTGCAGAAATTGACAAACTGATCCTATAATTCCTATGGAAATGTAAAGAACTCAGAATAGCAAATACAATCTTGAAAAGGGGGACAAAGTTGAAGAATTCAAGCTTCAGGATTTCAAAACTTACTACAAAGCTGCAGTAATCAAGACAGTGTAGTATTAGCGTAAGTTTAGATATAGACAATGTAATAGTATGCCCTAAAAAAAAAAAAAACCCATTGCTGTCGAGTTGATTCCAACTCATAGCGACCCTATAGAACAGAGTAGAACTGCCTCATAGAGTTTCCAAGTAGTGCCTTGTGGATTCGCAGCCATAACACTTAACCACTATGCTATCAGGGTTTCCATGTAATAGTATAGAGAGTCCAAAAAATAAACCCTCACATTTACGGTCAATTTATTTTCAACAAGTGTACTAAGGCAATTCAATGGGGAAAGAACAGCTTTCAACAAATAGTGCTGGAACACTGGATATCCACATGCAAAAGAGTAAAGCTGGACCCCTACCTTACATCATGTACAAAATTTAACTCAAAATGGAGCAAAGTCCTATAGTAAGAACCAAAACTATAAAATTCTTAGGAGAAAACATAGGCATAAATCTTTCTGACCTTAGATTAGACAATGGTTTCTTGGGTATGACACCAAAAGCATAAGAAACAAAAGGAAAAGCAGATAAATTGAACTTCACCAAAATTAAAAAAATTTGTGCTTTAAAGGATACTATCAAGAAAGTGAAAAGACAACACACAGAATCAGAGAGAATATCTGCAAATCATATACTTGAAAGGGGGCTTGTATTTGGAATATAAAAAACTTTTACAATTGAATAAAAGGCAAATAGCTTAATTTTAAAAATAGGCAAATGATTTTAATAAACATTACTCCAAAGAATATACACAAATGGCCCATAAGTACATGAAAAGATACTCAACATGATTGGTCATTAAAGAAGTTGAAATCAAAACCTCAATAAGATACCTCTTCACTTCCACTGGAGCCCTGGTGGTGCAGTGATTAAAAGCTACGGCTGCTAAGCAAAAGGTCAGCAGTTGGATTCCACCAGGTGCTCCTTGTAAACCCTATGGGGCAGTTCTACTCTGTCCTTTAGTGTTGCTGAGTCAGAATCTGCTCAACAACGATGGGTTTGGTCACTTTCACTAGGATGGCTATAATAAAAAAGGCAGACAATAGCAAGTACTAGACAGCATGTAGATAAATTAGAATCCTTATAATTGCTGGTGATAAATGTAAAATGGTGCAACCGCTGTGAAGAACCGTTTGTTGGTTCCTCAGAAAGTTAAATACAGAGTTAGTATATGATGCAGCAATTGTACTCCTAGGTATATACCCAAGAGAACTGAAAACACAAGTGCACACGAACTTGTACACAATGTTCATAGCAACAGTATTCATAATAGTCAAAAAGTAGAAATAACCCATCAACTGTCGAATGGATTTTAAAAAAAGTGGAATCTTCGTACAATAGAATATTCAGCAACAAAAGGATTGAAAAACTAATATATGTTACCACATGGATGAAGCTTGTAGAACTTATACCAAGTGAAAGAAGCTAGTCACAAAAGACTACACAGTGTATGATTCCATTCTTCTAAAATGTGCAGAATGGGAAAATCCATAGAGAAAGAAAGTAGATTAGTAGTTTCCAGGGGCTAGCAGGAAGCGGGAGATGAGGTGTGGCTGCTAAAAGGTAAGGAGTTTATTTTTGGTATGATGAAATGTTCTGGAATTAGATAGTGGTGATAGGGTCGCTATGAGTCAGAATCGACTCGACGGCACTGGGTTGGGTTGGGATAATTGCATATCTTTGTGAATACACTAAAAACCACTGAATAGTGTGCTTTAAAATGGTGAATCTCATGGTTTGTGAATTATATCTCAATTTTTTGAAAGCCCTTGGTTCATCTGGCTCTTGGCGTGATCATCATCTTTGTTCCACCAATCAGCCATGGATTTAAGACCAGAAACTGGGACTTTGTATCCTAAGGGGGTAGAGAGATCTGAGAAATAAAATACAGTGAAACCCATGAGCTGGAACTCCATAGGACTGCCTTATTTTTCTGGGTTTTGAAAGTTTTCCACCTTTGGCAGACTGCATTCTTACCACTTTCCTATCATTCACTTTAGTGGAAAATATTTGAGCTTTCCTTCTTTGACAGATTTCACCTTACACAGGTTCTGGCTTTCACAGGTTTCACTGTAGTTTTAGCATCTAGTTTTTAATGAAAACAAACAAAAAATTAGCTTCTACTTTCAGAGGTCAAGAGTGCACCAGGCAGAGGGAATATCCATAAGAAAATGGGGAACTAGGAAATAGGGAAGTTGTTTTGTATGGCTGGAATCTACAGTAGATATGGGCCAGTGGTATACAGCACATCCACTCCTCACTTATTGACAAGATTAGGTTCCAAAGACCAGGTTATTATGTGAAAATAGGCATTATGTGAAAATGGAGGATGACCACATAACATGACAAAAGAAGATGATTACATCACTATATAACTGTCAAATTACTTTATCACATAACTGCCAAACCACTAAGAATCATGGCCCAGCCAAGTTGACACATGACCGTAATCATCACAGCCAGCATTACTCTTGCTTTGCACCTAGGCATTCATTACTGCCTGACATACATCCTTAATGTGCAAAATAATCGAACAGTAAATTTGTTACTATTGTCATAAATGCAGTGTTTGATAACAAGATAGTCAATAAGGGAGGATTAGCAGTATTTGGGGAATATAGACAAGCCAGCAGATAATAACAGATCTATCATGAAAGGATTAGGAATTGGGACTTTTTTATGCAAACCAAGTTGTTCCAAAAACTAGCATTACCTAAGAATCATCTGAGAAACTTTTGAAAAATACAGATTCCATCTACGTGAAAAATATCACTCCAGAGATGCTGGTTCTACACATCTCATAGGGCCCAGGAACCTGTATTTAAAATCCCCCAAGGGATTCTAATATATAGGCAGGTGCCAGAAATGCTCTGCTAGACAGCAGCTGTATGACAGTCCTGGTAGGTAATAAGGAAGTTCTGAATTAAAGCAGTAGCAATTAACGTTTAAAAGAATGGGAAGATTGAGGGCCATTTGAAGAAGCTTACTAAAATTCATTCCAAAAAATGTATTCATTCAGCATATTTTTGCTAAGTAGATACTTAACAAAGCACAGGGGGTAAAATGGTAAAATCAATCCTCATGGAGCTTTTATTCTATTTGAAAAAATACAGGGGTTGTGGAGCAGGAAGAATTTAAATGAAAACTCTAAGCTTTCTAATAAGACTGGCACCATTCATTATGATAGGGAGTACAATAATAGTGCCAGCAAATATTTATGTGCCAGATAAGGTTTTTACACATATCTACTCACTTATTTCTCACAGTAACCATATCTGTATCATCATCCCCAGATAGAGATGAACAAACTTTGACACAGGGAGTGGAGTAGATCGTGTCATGTTCTACAGGTACGGGTGGTAGAGCCAGGACTCCAGCCAAGTAGTCTAGCTTGAGAAAGAGGTTGTAGTGAAGTCAATGCTCTGCTCAGCCAATCTCTTTGAATTGGACTTCCCTACCTCTGGTTCACATCTCCAGCTCCTCAGTATTTATTCTAGAGTTGACATTCTTTGCCTAAGGTCTACAGATGAGTTTCAGGAGTTCCATGAACCCTTGCTATTGCAAGGAAATTTTGCATGTGTGTGCTTACTTGCATTCTTCTTGGATAGATAATCTGTAACTTCAATAAAATGAATCTATGTCAGAAAAAAGGTTAAAAACTTCTTCTGATACCAATTTAACCCATTTCATGACTTGTATGATAAAATCTGTAGACGAAAGCTTCCTACAAGTGTGTATGGTCCTGGTGCTATAGAGTGGAAGCCTATTCTTCTCTCCTACCTTCCTTCCTAGCACTTTTAGCACCATATACCAAAAGCCAAATCATTGCCATCAAATCAGTTACAACTCAGTGACCTTAAAGTACGGAGAAGAACTGTGCCAAAGTGTATCCAAGGCTGTAAATTTTTATGGAAGCAAACTGCCCCATCTTTCTCCTGTGGAGCGCCTAGTGGGTTCGAACTACTGCCTTTCGGCTAGCAGCTGAGTGCTTCACCATCGTGCCACCAGGCCTCCTTTAGCAACATACATCAAGTGTCAATCAGTCACAAGTCTTCCCACAAACTGCTTCCAGCCTCAATGCTATGATCAGACCCTGATGCAGGGGGAAAACACAGATCTGTTTCTTGACTGTGTCAGTACAATTTTATCTATCCCTAAATAAATCATTATAAGATATCATGAATAAATCAGTATGTCTAAATTCGACCCCCTTGCCTCAAAGATCCCACGTGGTTATTAGGGAAAGTCATTGCTTAAGGGACATTGAAATTCTGTTAAGGGTGATGGGCAATTCTGGAAACAAAATAATGACAGTGCTTGTACAATATGATGAATGTAATTAATGTCATGGAATTGCACATGCAAAAGTGTTGAAATGGCAAATGTTTTGTATCTATCATCTATCTATCTATGTACATATTTATTGATAGATAGATAGCAAACCTGTGAAAGCTGAAACTTGTGTAAGGTGGAAACCTGTCACAAAAGGAAACAAATATTTTCCACTAAAATGAGAGAAAAGTGGTAAGATTGCATCCTGTCAAAGGCAGAAACTTTCAAGACCTGGAAAAGCAAGGCTATTCCATCGAGTTCCAGCTCACAGTTTTCACTGTCTTATACACATTTTTTTTTTTTTTAGGTAAATATATTTACGTCAATTTTTTAAATGTATTTTTTAATGTTAAAAAAAAAGAGGGTAATTTTCTTGAATAAGCACCATAGGTTAAAGAGGCAGAGTAAGTGAGTTTTGAGCCTTTCAGCGAAGTTGGCTTTTCCCAGGAGAAGTGTTTTCCTTCTAATGGTAGTCCAGCCTTTTAAGGCAAAATTCTAATTTCAGAACATTGCCTGGTTAAGTTTATTTTTAAAGAGAAGTTCTAAGTAGCTATTCAAAAGTAGTATCTGATATTGCTGTATATCTTGGGGAGGGAAAGAAGAGAGAAAGAGAAAGAAATTCCGAAGGCAGTCATGTTACTTAGAGCACATTTTTAAAAATGTGGTTCGTGGACCACCTGCATGAGAATCATTGAGGACAATCCTTAAAAAGTGCACATTCCTAAGCCCCACACAAATGTTCTGAACTTAACTGCCCTCAAATCTGCATTGTTATAAACACACCAGGTGATTCTTGTGGATTCTGAAGGAGACTTGTATGTCTGAAGCTAGATTTTGTAACGGAGTTCATGAAGTCACAAGGCTCCATATCAGACTGTCAGAGATTGATCAGCCAAACTAATAGCTCCTATACAACCTTTAGAGCAGAGGGCCTATGCACGTGGAGACAGGTGCTGAGATGGTTCCCTGCAACCACACGACTCTTAGAGTCACCGACTAAATCCCACTTGAGGTAAATGCTGTAGGCTGAAGAGTTCCCACTTACACTTTCTCATACCCCTAGGTTCCTTGCAGCAGGTTTAGCAGTGTAAGCTTTTCAAACCAAGAGACTGTTGGAGGTCAACATTATTTCAAGAGTTTATGAGAAAAAAGCTTTCAGGAGCCTAGAGATGAAAGAAAGGTCTGTTTTTCAAAATCCTCCTTGTATCATTCCACTTCTAGCTATTTACCCTGGTCTGAATTCAAAAGTGAAAGCAGGGAAGACATACACAGCTTCCAAAACTAAACAATTTGGGTAGTTAAATAACATGGAAATGGCCTCCCTTACTTCTCCCAACTGCCAGGGCTTACTTTGATCCCCTTAGTTTTCAGTCAATCCCTCAAATACTCTTCTAACTCATTCTTTTTAGTCTTCTGACTCTCTCAAAGGCTTAATCTCCAGATAACCCCCAGATGTCCTCATATCACACTCAGCTCCATAAACACCCACAATCCCCATTTTATTAACTCCCCCAACACGCACAACCCCCCACAGTTACTTTACACTGCCTTTACACTGTTCCTCTTCTCCAAGGAACAGCAGGCTCCCAGCCCGCTTTTGTTCTTCTCTCTCCTGCTTCAATTAAGGGAGGAACAAAAGGAACATTTCTGTGAGTGGAATAGTGCTGATCGGAGGCAAACAAGCCAGAAGAGAGTATTTAATTGTTTCTTACTTGCTTTGATACAGCTGTTCTTGAGTTGCATACATTACAGTTGCAAACGTCTTAAAAGTAACAGAAGTAAACTTTAATTAAAAATAGCTAGCTGTGAGCCAAGATGGCGGAATAGACAGATGCTTCCGTCGAGTGCTCTTTACAACAAAGACCCAAAAAAACAAGAGAAACGAGTATATTTGTGACAAGCTGGGAGCCCTGAGCATCAAAGGCAAGCTTAGATAACAAACAGAGGGGCAGGGGAGGAAGAGGCCATTCAGAAGTGGAGAAGAGTTACCCGACCTGAATTGCAGGGAGCCCTCAGGCACCATTCCTGGAGCGGCGACCGCAGGCTGGTCCTAGCGTTCGGCCACAGTTTCCTCAGGGAGAAGCAGCCAGCCACACAGCCCACTCACACCTCTGGAACCTGAGGAGAATAGCGCTCCCGGCAAAAGCTAAGTACTTGCATATATTTTACCGTGCCCCCCACCCCCAAGCCAGCTTCAGCGCCTGAATCTCTGGGCCTGAGATAGACCCTGGTGAGCACCTAGAGCCATCCTCCCGGCCTTGGGGAAGGAAAAAATTTGCAACTGGGGGGAAAAGATAATTTGCTAGCTCCATTAACTGGGGGAGCTCAGGACAGAAGCAGCTCCTGTCCAGGCATAAACCGTCTGTGGACCTTGAGCACCTTTCCCTTCTGCATGGACCTGTGTGGGTCTATTTTGGGAGAATAAGCCCTTGTTGGCAAACTCCAACCATTTCAGCTGTGTGGTGTAGAGGTGGGTGATTGACATTTGATACCACTTTGTGTACTAAACAAGGTCCTCACCTACCCACATCAGGGACCTAAGGACTGGTAGCTCCACTTAGGTCACCCAGCAACCCTCAACAGGGGTCCAAAGAAAACAGGTACCTCCCAGTCCTTACAACCAAAAACTTTGGGTGCCTGTGGTGCCTCTGCAGAACCCACCCACCAGCAAGCTCTGGAGAACAGAGACACGTTTTCTTCAGAAACAATTGGGGGTCAGTTCTCAGCCCCCTGCCTTGCTCAGAGGATGACCCCTGCTGCAATCAGATACCAGTGTATACGCCAATCAGCCCTGCCCCCTCTAAGACTGTAGGACAGAGTCTGTACCACACACTTGATATCAGCTACCTGGAAACATGAGCTGAATTCATACAAGAAAACTAAATGGCCTCCTAGACTGATATACCTGATAACAGCTCTAGCCAGCTGGGGACAGGACACCAGAGCTCCAAAGGTGAAAATAATCAAGCTAGCTCATTCAAGCAAACATAGGGGTATACCAAAACAAAACAAAGCCAGCAGCTATGATACAGTAAGCAAGCACAAACTAATACAATAACTTATAGATGGCTCGGAGACAACAGTCAATATCAAGTCACATAAAGAAACAGACCATAATCACCTCCACAGGCTCTCAAAACAAAGAATCCAGGGATCTTCTAAATGAAAGTGCATTCCTGGAATTACCAGATGCAGAATACAAAAGTTTAATATATAGAACCCTTCAAGACATCAGGAAAGAAATGAAGCAATACACAGAACAAGCCAAGGAACACACAGATAAAGCAACTGAAGAAATTAGAAAGATTATTCAGGAACATAATGAAAAGTTTAATTAGCTGGAAAAATCTATAGACAGACAGCAATCAGAAATTCAGAAGATTAACAATAAAATTACAGAATTAGATAACTCAATAGAAAGTCAGGGGTGCAGAATTGAGCAAACAGAAGCTAGAATTTCTGAACTCAAAGATGAATCACTTGGCACTAATATATTTGAAGAAAATCAGATAAAAGAATTAAAAAATATAAACCTTAAGACACATGTGGGACTCTATCAAGAGAAATAATCTAAAAGTGATTGGAGTACCAGAGCAGGGAGGGATAACAGGAAATACAGAGATAATTGTTGAAGATTTGTTGGCAGAAAACTTCCCTGATAGAGTGAAAGATGAGAAGATATCTCTCCAAGATACTCATCGAATTCCACATAGGGTATATTTTCAAAGAAAGTCACCAAGACATATTATAATCAAGCTTGTCAAAACCAAAGATAAAGAGAAAATTATCAGGGCAACGAGGGATAAATGAAAAGTCACCTACAAAGGAGAGCCAATAAGAAAAAGCTCAGACTACTCGGCAGAAACCATGCAGGCAAGAAGGCAATGGGATGACGTATTTAAAAAATTGAAGGAAAAAAATTACCTGCCAAGAATCATATATCCATTACAACTATCTCTTAAATATGAAGGTGAAATTAAGACATTTCCAGATAAAAACAAGTTGAGGGAATTCGTAAAAGCCAAACCAAAACTACAAGAAATACTAAAGGGAGTTCTTGGTTAGAAAATCAATAATATCAGGTATCAACCCAAGTCTAGAACACTGCGCAGAGCAACCAGAAGTCAACCCAGACGGGGAAATCAAAAAAACAAATCAAGATTATAAAAAAAAAAAAAAGCCCAAAACAGGGTAACAGTGATGTTATTACATAAAAGAAGTCAACATTAAAATAATAAAGAAGGACTAAGGAATTTAATCATATACCTTCCGTATGGAGAGGAAGATACTGTGAGACAAAGAAGTAAAAGTTAGGTTTAAATTTAGAAAAATAGGGGTAAATAATAAGGTAACCACAAAGGAGACAAACTAACCTACTTATCAAAATAAAATACAAGGGAAAAATACAGACTCAGCAGAAACAAAACCCACAACAATAATTTTGAGGAAAGGGCAATATATAAAGAAAATCTACTCAGCACATAAAATTAAGTGGGAAAAAGAAACTGTCAATAAACAAAAAAAGACATCAAAATGATAGCACTAAAATCATAATTATCCATAATTACCCTGAATGTAAACAGACTAAATGTACCAATAAAGAGACAGGGAGTAGCAGAATGGATTAAAGAACAAGATCTGTCTATATGCTGCCTACAAGAGACACATCTTAGACTTAGACACAAACAAACCAAACTCAAAGGATGGAAAAAAATATATCAAACAACAATCAAAAAAGAGCAGGAGTGGCAATATTAATTTCTGACAAAGTAGACTTTAAAGTTAAATCCATCAGAAAGGAAAAGGAAGGACAGTATATAATGATTAAAGGGACAATACACCAAGAAGATATAACCATATTAAATATTTATGCACCCAATAACAGGGCTGCAAGATACATAAAACGAACTCTATCAGCATTGAAAAGTGAGATACACAGCTCCACAATAATAGTAGGAGACTTCAAAACACCACTTTCAGTGAAGGACAGGACATCTAGAAAAAAGCTCAATAAAGACAGGAAAAATCTAAATGCTACAATCAACCAACTTGACCTCGTAGACGTATACAGAACACTCCACCCAAGAGCAACCAAGTATACTTTCTTTTCTAGTGCACATGGAACATTCTCTAGAATAGACTGCATATTCGGTCATAAAGCAAGCCTTAGCAGAATCCAAAACATTGAAATATTACAAAGCATCTTCTCTGACCATAAGGACATAAAAGTGGAAATCAATAGTAGGAAAAGCAGGGGAAAAAAATCAAACACTTGGAAACTGAACAATACCCTGCTTAAAAAAGACTGGGTTATAGAAGACATTAAGGATGGAATAAAGAAATTCAGAGAATCCAATGAGAATGAAAACACTTCCTATCAGAACCTTTGGGATACAGCAAAAGCGGTGCTCAGGGGCCAATTTATATCAATAAATGCACACATCCAAAAAGAAGAAAGGGCCAAAATCAAAGAATTATCCCTACAAGTTGAACAAATAGAAAGAGAGCAACAAAAGAAACCCACAGGCACCAGAAGAAAACAAATGATAAAAATTAGAGCTGAACTAAATGAAATAGAAAACACAAAAACAATTGAAAGACTTAACAAGACCAAAAGCTGTTTTTTTGAAAAACTCAACAAAATTGATAAACCACTGGCCAAACTGACAAAAGAAAAACAGGAGAGGAAGCAAATAACCCAAATAAGAAATGAGATGGGAGTTATTACAACAGACCCAATTGAAATTAAAAGAACCATATCAGATTACTATGAAAAATAATACTCAAACAAATTTGAAAACCTAGAAGAAATGGATGAATTCCTAGAAACACACTACCTACCTAAACTAAGACAAACACAGGTAGAACAACTAAATAGACCCATAAAAAAAAAAAAAAAAAAGAGATTGAAAAGGTAATCAAAAAACTCCCAACAAAAAAAAGCCCTGGTCCTGTCAGCTTCACTTCAGAGTTCTACCAATCTTTCAGAGTTAACACCACTACTACTAAAGGTACTTCAGAGCATAGAAAAAGACGGAATACTACCAAACTCATTCTACGAAGCCACCATATCCCTAATACCAAAACCAGGTAAAGACACCACAAGAAAAGAAAATTATAGACCTATATCCCTCATGAATGTAGCTGCAAAAATCCTCAAAAAAGTTCTGGCCAATAGAATTCAACAAAATATCAAAAAAAATAATTCACCATGACCAAGCAGGGTTCATACCAGGTATGCAGGGATGGTTCAACATTAGAAAACAATTAATGTAATCCACCACATAAATAAAACAAAAGACAAGAATCACATGATTTTATCAATTGATGCAGAAAAGGCATTTGACAAAGTTCAACACTCCTTCATGATAAAAACTCTCAGCAAAATAGAAATAGAAGGAAAATTCCTCAGCATAATAAGGGGAATTTATACAAAGCCAACAGCCAACATCACCCTAAATGGAGAGAGTCTGAAAACATTCCCATTGAGATCAGGTACCAGACAAGGATGCCCTTGATTACCACTCTTATTCACCATTGTGCTGAAAGTCCTAGCCAGAACAATTAGGCTAGATAAAGAAATAAAGGGCATCCAGATTGGCAAGGAAGAAGTCAAAGTATCTCTATTTGCAGATGACATGATTTTATACACAGAAAACCCTAAGGAACCCTCCGGAAAACTACTGAAACTAATAGAAGAGTTCAGCAGAGTATCGGGATACAAGATAAACATACAAAAATCAGTTGGATTCCTCTACATCAACAAAAAGAACATGGAAGAGGAAATCACGAAATCAATACCATTTACAGTAGCCCCCAAGAAGATAAAACACTTAAGAATAAATCTTACCAGAGATGTGAAAGACTTATACAAAGAAAACTACAGTACACTTCTGCAAGACACCAAAAGAGACTTACGTAAGTGAAAGAATATACCTTGCTCATGGATAGGAAGACTTAACATTATAAAAATAACTATTCTGCCAAAAGCAATCTATACATTTAATGCAATTCTGATCCAAATCCCAACAACATTCTTTAATGAGATGGAGAAACAAATCACCAACTTCATATGGAAGGGAAAGAGGCCCCAGATAAATAAGGCATTACTGAAAAAGAAGAACAAAGTGGGAGGCCTTACTTTACCTATTTTAGAACCTATTATGCTGCCACAGTAGTCAAAACAGCCTGGTACTGGTACAACAACAGATGCATAGACCAATGGAACAGAATTGAGAATCCAGACATAAATCCATCCACATATGAGCAGTTGATATTTGACAAAGGCCCCAAAACACTTAAATGGGGAAGTCAGTCTTTTTAACAAATGGTGCTAGCATAACTGGATATCCACCTGCAAAAAAATGAAACAAGACCCATACCTCACTCCATGCACAAAAACTAACTCAAAATGGATCAAAGACCTAAATATAAAATCTAAAACGATAAAGATCATGGAAGAAAAAATAGGGACAAGGTAAGAGCCCTAATACATGGCATAAACAGTATACAAAACACAAAGAATCTAGAAGAAAAACTAGATAACTGGGAGCTCCTAAAAATCAAACACTTATGCTCATCCAAAGACTTCATCAAAAGAGTAAAAAGACTACCTACAGATTGGGAAAAAGTTTTTAGCTATGACATTTCTGATCAGTGCCTGATCTCTAAAATCTACATGATACTGTAAAAACTCAACTGCAAAAAGACAAACAACTCAATTAAAAAATGGGCAAAAGGTACGAATAGACACTTCACTAAAGAAGACATTCAGATAGCTAAGAGATATGTGAGGAAATGTTCCCGATCATTAGCCATTAGAGAAATGCAGATCCAAACTACAATGAGATTTCATCTCACTCCAACAAGGCTGGCATTAATCCAAAAAACACAAAATAATAAATGTTGGACAGGCTGTGGAGAGATTGGAACACATACACTGCTGGTGGGAATGTCAAATGGTACAACCACTTTGGAAATTGATTTGGCGCTTCCTTAAAAAGCTAGAAATAGGGCGGAGCCAAGATGGCGGACTAGGCAGACGCTACCTCGGATCCCTCTTACAACAAAGACACGGAAAAACAAGTGAAATGATCACATACATAACAATCTACGAACCCTGAACAACAAACACAGATTTAAAGACGGAGAACGAACTAATACGGGGAAGCAGCGATTGTTTCCAGAGCCTGGAGCCAGCGTACCAGTCAGGTACGGCACAAGCACAGAGACCTGCTCCACCCCCCTGAACTAACCCCGGGAGGGGGACCAGCCGGTTCCACGGGCGGCGTGGGACGCAGCCGGTAGGAGAAGTCCCGGGGAGGCAGTGACTGATCTTGGAGCAGAAAGAGCAGCACCCGAGCCGGGGAACCGTCCCACAGGGATTTGGACTGGACGCAGGTACACCATAAACACAGAGAGTTGCTCCACCCCCCTGAACTAACCCCAGGAAGGGGACCAGCCGGGTCGCGCGGGCGGCGTGGGACGCAGCCGGTAGGAGAAGTCCCCGGGAGGCAGCGACTGGTAGTGGAGCGGGGAGAACAGCGTCCCAGCCGGGACACTCGGTCACGGCACAAGCACGGGGAGCTACTCCACCCATCTGAACTAACCCCGGGAGGAGGCCCAACTAGTTCTTGGGGGCGGCACGGCCACGTGGCTAGAGGGACGAGAAGTCCCCGGGAGGCAGCGACTGATTTTGGACTCGAGAGTGCACCGTCCCAGTAGGGGAGCCTTGACGCTTGGCGTGGGGCTGGAAGCGGAGGATCTGACCGTGACTCCAGCAGGCCAGACCCCCCGGGGGCAATCTCCACACAGCCAGCACACATAGGCGACTCGCCCCACGGGAATCTCAGATATAATAGTCATTCCAAGCAAGACAAGCAACTCTGGCTATATTCTGAGGTGCTACTCTCCTATCTCTCTGTTCCCTCCCCCACCCTCCCCAGGCGGCTTCATTAACATCTGAATAGCCTGAGCCAGAGGGAGAACTCTGATAGGGATCTGACTGCAGTTTTTTTTTAGTGGATTTTCTGGAAAAACTAGTTTCCCAGTGATGGCTCAGAGACAACAATCCATATCAAACCACTTAAAGAAGCAGACCATGACAGCTTCTACAACCCCCCAAACAAAAGAATCAAAATCTTTCCCAAATGAAGATACAATCTTGGAATTATCAGCTACAGAATATAAAAAACTAATTTACAGAATGCTTAATGATATCACAAATGAAATTAGGATATCTGCAGAAAAAGCCAAGGAACACACTGATAAAACTGTTGAAGAACTCAAAAAGATTATTCAAGAACATACTGGAAAAATTAATAAGTTGCAAGAATCCATAGAGAGACAACATGTAGAAATCCAAAAGATTAACAATAAAATAACAGAATTAGACAACACACTAGGAAGTCAGAGGAGCAGACTCGAGCAATTAGAATGCAGACTGGGACATCTGGAGGACCAGGGAATCAACACCAACATAGCTGAAAAAAAATCAGATAAAAGAATTAAAAAAAATGAAGAAACCCTAAGAATTATGTGGGACTCTATCAAGAAGGGTAACCTGCGGGTGATTGGAGTCCCAGAACAGGGAGGGGGGACAGAAAACACAGAGAAAATAGTTGAAGAACTCCTGACAGAAAACTTCCCTGACATCATGAAAGACGAAAGGATAGCTATCCAAGATGCTCATCGAACCCCATTTAAGATTGATACAAAAAGAAAAACACCAAGACATATTATCATCAAACTCGCCAAAACCAAAGACAAACAGAAAATTTTAAAAGCTGCCAGGGAGAAAAGAAAGGTTTCCTTCAAGGGAAAATCAATAAGAATATGTTCTGACTACTCAGCAGAAACCATGCAGGCAAGAAGGGAATGGGACGACATATACAGAAAACTGAAGGAGAAAAACTGCCAGCCAAGGATCATATATCCAGCAAAACTCTCTCTGAAATATGAAGGTGAAATTAAGATATTTACAGACAAACACAAGTTTAGAGAATTTGCAAAAACCAAACCAAAGCTACAAGAAATACTAAAGGATATTGTTTGGTCAGAGAACCAATAATATCAGATATCAGCACAACACAAGGTCACAAAACAGATCGTCCTGATATCAATTCAAATAGGGAAATCACAAAAACAAACAAATTAAGATTAATTAAAAAAAAAATACACATAACAGGGAATTATGGAAGTCAATAGGTAAAAGATCACAATAATCAACAAGAGGGACTAAATACAGGAGGCATTGAACTGCCTTATGGAGAGGGATACAAGGCGATATAGAACAATACAAGTTAGGTTTTTACTTAGAAAAATAGGGGTAAATAATAAGGTAACCACAAAAAGGTATAACAACTCTATAACTCAAGATAAAAACCAAGAAAAACGTAACGACTCAACTAACATAAAGTCAAGCACTATGAAAATGAGGATCTCACAATTTACTAAGAAAAACACCTCAGCACAAAAAAGTATGTGGAAAAATGAAATTGTCAACAACACACATAAAAAGGCATCAAAATGACAGCACTAAAAACTTATTTATCTATAATTACCCTGAATGTAAATGGACTAAATGCACCAATAAAGAGACAGAGAGTCACAGACTGGATAAAGAAACACGATCCATCTATATGCTGCCTACAAGAGACACACCTTAGACTTAGAGACACAAACAAACTAAAACTCAAAGGATGGAAAAAAGTATATCAAGCAAACAATAAGCAAAAAAGAAGAGGAGTAGCAATATTAATTTCTGACAAAATAGACTTTAGACTTAAACCCACCACAAAGGATAAAGAAGGACACTATATAATGATAAAAGGGACAATTGATCAGGAAGACATAACCATATTAAATATTTACACACCCAATGACAGGGCTGCAAGATACATAAATCAAATTTTAACAGAATTGAAAAGCGAGATAGATACCGCCACAATTATAGTAGGAGACTTCAACACACCACTTTCGGAGAAGGACAGGACATCCAGTAAGAAGCTCAACAGAGACACGGAAGATCTAATTACAACAATCAACCAACTTGACCTCATTGACTTATACAGAACTCTCCACCCAACTGCTGCAAAGTATACTTTTTTTTCTAGCGCACATGGAACATTCTCTAGAATAGACCACATATTAGGTCATAAAACAAACCTTTGCAGAGTCCAAAACATCGAAATATTACAAAGCATCTTCTCAGACCACAAGGCAATAAAACTAGAGATCAATAACAGAAAAACGAGGGAAAAGAAATCAAATACTTGGAAAATGAACAATACCCTCCTGAAAAAAGACTGGGTTATAGAAGACATCAAGGAGGGAATAAGGAAATTCATAGAATGCAACGAGAATGAAAATACTTCCTATCAAAACCTCTGGGACACAGCAAAAGCAGTGCTCAGAGGCCAATTTATATCAATTAATGCACACATACAAAAAGAAGAAAGAGCCAAAATCAGAGAACTGTTCCTGCAACTTGAACAAATAGAAAGTGAGCAACAAAAGAATTCATCAGGCACCAGAAGAAAACAAATAATAAAAATTAGAGCTGAACTAAATGAATTAGAGAACAGAAAAACAATCGAAAGAATTAACAAAGCCAAAAGCTGGTTCTTTGAAAAAATTAACAAAATTGATAAACCATTGGCTAGACTGACTAAAGAAATACAGGAAAGGAAACAAATAACCCGAATAAGAAATGAGAAGGACCACATCACAACAGAACCAAATGAAATTAGAAGAATCATTTCAGATTATTACGAAAAATTGTACTCTAACAAATTTGAAAACCTAGAAGAAATGGACGAATTCCTGGAAAAACACTACCTACCTAAACTAACACATTCAGAAGTAGAACAACTAAATAGACCCATAACAAAAAAAGAGATTGAAACGGTAATCAAAAAACTCCCAACAAAAAAAAGCCCTGGCCCGGACGGCTTCACTGCAGACTTCTACCAAACTTTCAGAGAAGAGTTAACACCACTACTACTGAAGGTATTTCAAAGCATAGAAAAGGACGGAATACTACCCAACTCATTCTATGAAGCTACCATCTCCCTGATACTAAAACCAGGTAAAGACATTACAAAAAAAGAAAATTTTAGACCTATATCCCTCATGAACATTGATGCAAAAATCCTCAACAAAATTCTAGCCAATAGAATCCAACAACACATCAAAAAAATAATTCACCCTGATCAAGTGGGATTTATACCAGGTATGCAAGGCTGGTTTAATATCAGAAAAACCATTAATGTAATCCATCACATAAATAAAACAAAAGAGAAAAACCACATGATCTTATCAATTGATGCAGAAAAGGCATTTGACAAAGTCCAACACCCATTCATGATAAAAACTCTTACCAAAATAGGAATTGAAGGAAAATTCCTCAACATAATAAAGGGCATCTATGCAAAGCCAACAGCCAATATCACTCTAAATGGAGAGAACCTGAAAGCATTTCCCTTGAGAACGGGAACCAGACAAGGATGCCCTTTATCACCACTCTTATTCAACATCGTGTTGGAAGTCTTAGCCAGGGCAATTAGGCTAGACAAAGAAATAAAGGGTATCCGGATTGGCAAGGAAGAAGTAAAGTTATCACTATTTGCAGATGACATGATTATATACACAGAAAACCCTAAGGAATCCTCCAGAAAACTACTGAAACTAATAGAAGAGTTTGGCAGAGTCTCAGGTTATAAAATAAACATACAAAAATCACTTGGATTCCTGTACATCAACAAAAAGAACACCGAAGAGGAAATAACCAAATCAATACCATTCACAGTAGCCCCCAAGAAGATAAGATACTTAGGAATAAATCTTACCAAGGATGTAAAAGACCTATACAAAGAAAACTACAAAGCTCTACTACAAGAAATTCAAAAGGACATACTTAAGTGGAAAAACATACCTTGCTCATGGATAGGAAGACTTAACATAGTAAAAATGTCTATTCTACCAAAAGCCATCTATACATTTAACGCACTTCCGATCCAAATTCCAATGTCATATTTTAAGGGGATAGAGAAACAAATCACCAATTTCATATGGAAGGGAAAGAAGCCCCGGATAAGCAAAGCACTACTGAAAAAGAAGAAGAAAGTGGGAGGCCTCACCTTACCTGACTTCAGAACCTATTATACAGCCACAGTAGTCAAAACAGCCTGGTATTGGTACAACAACAGACACATAGACCAATGGAACAGAATTGAGAACCCAGACATAGATCCATCCACGTATGAGCAGCTGATATTTGACAAAGGACCAGTGTCAATTAACTGGGGAAAAGATAGCCTTTTTAACAAATGGTGCTGGCATAACTGGATATCCATTTGCAAAAAAATGAAACAGGACCCATACCTCACACCATGCACAAAAACTAACTCCAAGTGGATCAAAGACCTAAACATAAAGACTAAAACGATAAAGATCATGGAAGAAAAAACTGGGACAACCCTAGGAGCCCTAATACAAGGTATAAACAGAATACAAAACATTACCAAAAATGATGAAGAGAAACCCGATAACTGGGAGCTCCTAAAAATCAAACACCTATGCTCATCTAAAGACTTCACCAAAAGAGTAAAAAGACCACCTACAGATTGGGAAAGAATTTTCAGCTATGACATCTCCGACCAGCGCCTGATCTCTAAAATCTACATGATTCTGTCAAAACTCAACCACAAAAAGACAAACAACCCAATCAAGAAGTGGGCAAAGGATATGAACACACATTTCACTAAGGAAGATATTCAGGCAGCCAACAGATACATGAGAAAATGCTCTCGATCATTAGCCATTAGAGAAATGCAAATTAAAACTACGATGAGATTCCATCTCACACCAGCAAGGCTGGCATTAATCCAAAAAACACAAAATAATAAATGTTGGAGAGGCTGCGGAGAGATTGGAACTCTCATACACTGCTGGTGGGAATGTAAAATGGTACAACCACTTTGGAAATCTATCTGGCGTTATCTTAAACAGTTAGAAATAGAACTACCATACAACCCAGAAATCCCACTTCTAGGAATATACCCTAGAGATACAAGAGCCTTCATACAAACAGATATATGCACACCCATGTTTATTGCAGCTCTGTTTACAATAGCAAAAAGTTGGAAGCAACCAAGGTGTCCATCAACGGATGAATGGGTAAATAAATTGTGGTATATTCACACAATGGAATACTACGCATCGATAAAGAACAGTGACGAATCTCTGAAACATTTCATAACATGGAGGAACCTGGAAGGTATTATGCTGAGCGAAATGAGTCAGAGGCAAAAGGACAAATATTGTATAAGACCACTATTATAAGATCTTGAGAAATAGTAAACCTGAGAAGAACACATACTTTTGTGGTTACGAGGGGGTGAGGGAGGGAGGGTGGGAGAGGGTTTTTTATTGATTAATCAGTAGATAAGAACTGCTTTAGGTGAAGGGAAAGACAACACTCAATACATGGAAGGTCAGCTCAATTGGACTGGACCAAAAGCAAAGAAGTTTCCGGGATAAAATGAATGCTTCAAAGGTCAGGGGAGCAAGTGCGGGGGTCTGGGGAACATGGTTTGCGGGGACTTCTAAGTCAATTGGCAAAATAATTCTATTATGAAATCATTCTGCATCCCACTTTGAAATGTGGCGTCTGAGGTTTTAAATGCTAACAAGCGGCCATCTAAGATGCAGGAATTGGTCTCAACCCACCTGGAGCAAAGGAAAATGAAGAACACCAAGGCCACACGACAACTAAGAGCCCAAAGACAGAAAGGGCCACATGAACCAGAGATCTACATCATCCTGAGACCAGAAGAACTAGTTGGTGCCCGGCCACAATCGATGACTGCCCTGACAGGGAGCACAGCAGAGGACCCCTGAGGGAGCAGGAGATCAGTGGGATACAGACCCCAAATTCTCATAAAAAGACCAAACTTAATGGTCTGACTGAGACTAGAGGAATCCCGGCGGCCATGCTCCCCAGACCTTCAGTTGACACAGGACAGGAACCATCCCCGAAGACAACTCATCAGAAATGAAAGGGACTGGTCAGCGGGTGGGAGAGAGACGCTGATGAAGAGTGAGCTAATTATATCAGGTGGACACTTGAGACTGTGTTGGCAACTCTTGTCTGGAGTGGGGATGGGAGGACAGAGAGAGAGGGAAGCAGGCAAAATTGTCAAGAAAGGAGAGACTGAAAGGGCTGACTCAAGAGGGGGAGAGCACGTGGGAGTAGGGAGTGAGATGTATGTAAACTTATATGTGACAGACTGATTGGATTTGTAAATGTTCACTTGAAGCTTAATAAAAGTTATTAAAAAAAAAAAAAAAGCTAGAAATAGAGTTACCATTGGATCCAGCAATCCCACTCCTTGGAATATATCCTAGAGAAATAAGAGCCTTTACACGAACAGATGTATGCACACCCAGGTTTATTGCAGTACTGGTTACAATAGCAAAAACATGGATGCAACCAAGGTGCCCATCAATGGATGAATGAATAAATAAATTATGGTATATTCACACAATGGAATACTATGCATTGATAAAGAACAGTGAGGAATCTGTGAAACATTTCATAACATAGAGGAAACTGGAAGGTATTATGCTGAGTGAAATTAGCTGCAAAAGGACAAATATTGTATAAGACAACTATTATAAGAACTTGAGAAATAGTTTAAACTGAGAAAAACATTCTTTTGTGGTTACGAGAGCGGGGAGGGAGGGAGGGTGGGAGAAGGGCATTCACTAATTAGATAGTAGATAAGAACTACTTTAGGTGAAGGGGAAAACAGCACACAATACAGGGGAGGTCAGCACAGTTGGACTAAACCCAAGCAAAGAAGTTTCCTGTATAAACTGAATGCTTCGAAACCCAGTGTAGCAGGAGCAGGAGTCTGGGGACCATGGTTTCTGGGGACATCTAAGTCAATTGGCATAATAAAATCTATTAAGAAAACATTCTGCATCCCACTTCGGTGAGTGGCATCTGGGGTCTTAAATGCCAGCAAGCAGCCATCTAAGATGCATCAATGAGTCTCAACCCACCTGGATCAGAGGAGAATGAAGAACACAAAGGACAGGAGGCAATTATGAGCCCAAAAGACAGAAAGGGCCACAGGAACCAGGGACTATATCATCCTGAGACCAGAAGAACTAGATGGTGCCCAGCTACAACCGATGCCTGCCCTGACAGGGAACACAACAGAGAAGCCCTGACGGAGCAAGTGAGCAGTGGGATGCAGACCTCAAATTCTCATAAGACCAGACTTAATGGTCTGACTGAGACTAGAAGGACCCCGGTGGTCATGGCCCCCAGACCTTCTGTTGCCCCAGGACAGGAACCACTCCCGAAGCCAACTCTTCAGACATGGATTGGCCTAGACAATGGGTTGGAGAGGAATGCTGGTGATGAATGAGTTTCTTGGATCAGGTGGACACTTGAGTCTATGTTGGCATCTTCTGCATGGAGGGGAGATGAGAGGGTGGAGGGGGTTAGAAGCTGGTGAAATGGACACAAAAAGAGAGAGTGGAGGGAGAGAGTAATTGGGAGTGTGTAGTAAGGTGTATACGGGGTTTTGTGTGAGAGACTCACTTGATTTGTAATCTTTCACTTGAAGCACGATAAAAATTATAAAAAAAAAAAAGCTAGCTGCCACTGTATGTTCACCATGTTGCCCATACTTTGTCAACTGCTGTGAATACAGTATGCTACTTAATCCCCTCAACAATCCAGTGTGTTCGGGTCCATTATTATCCCCATTTTAGAGATGAGGAAACTGAAGCTTAGAAGGCTAACTCAGATAAAAGGTCATACAGATATTAATTGATGAATCTGAGCTTTAGTTTCAGGAGAGTTTGATTTTAAACAACATTATATTAATTTTTAATCAGATGGCATGGTTTTGCCTGCAAATAACAAAATATCTTAAATAAGTATGATAAACTATTTAAAATAACAAGACTAGAGTTTGATGTCACCAAACCAAAACAAAACAAAACAAAACATTGTTATCATTGATTGATTGATTTTGACTCATAGTGACCCTATAGGACAGAGTAGAACTGTCCCATAGGGTTTCCAAGGAGCAGCAGGTGGGGTCAGCAGCTGAGGTCTTAAACACTATACCACCAGGGCTCCTTGATAAAAAAAAATTAGGGTTAGTTAAATCATGAGTTCTCCAATGTCAGGGCTCTGCTTCACATTCTCTGAGATTTGCTTGTCTTTCCCTTAGAATTATAATAAAATTGTGGCCATATTGCCAAACATCATTTCTTTATATGACAACCATCCAAAAGCAGAAAAGAAATGGAGAGGGTGTCTCTTCCTACATGTCTCTCTTTTCTAACAAGGAGAAGAAGTATCTCTCTTTTCTATCAAGGAGAAGAAGTATCTCTGTTTTCTAACAAGGAGAAGAAGTATCTCTCTTTTCTAACAAGGAGAAGAAATTTTTCCAGAATCCCCAGCAGACAACCCCCTCTAATTCATGGGTCAGAATTGGGTTGCATGGGCCCCTTTAATCAATCATTGGCAAAGGGGAATAGGACTATCATGTTTCATTTAGTCTGATATTGATTCATCCCATGGAGTGAGGAGAAGCCCATCTTTCCTGGGTACATTGCCAAAATAAAACCAGTTGCTGAGTTCCTGGATGGCACAAATGGTTACTATCTGAAAGGCTGATGGCTTGAGTCCACCCAGAGGTACATCAGAAGACAGGCCTGGAGATCTGCTTCTGAAAGATCACAACCACTGAGTGGAGGAACAACTTGGCTCATGGCAAGCCCATGTGTATCAGAGAATTGTGTTCCATAAGGTTTTCAATGGCTGATAATTTGGAAGTAGATAGCCAGGTCTTTCTTCCAGACTACCTCTGGATGAACTCATACCTCCAAACTTTTGGTTAAGCAGCCAAGCTTGTTAGCCATTTGTACCACCCAAGGTCCCCTGGATACATTGCATCCCACCCTAATCCTGAACAAAATCACTCTATTAGTAGGGACCCTCTTAGTAGGGAAGGAAGGATAAATGGCTGTTGTATAGGCAACCAACAGTGCTTGCCACACATTGTATCTTTAATATTTTAAGGCAACTCAAGGTGCCTCAATTGTCCTGGGTCCTCCAGCATTTCCTTCACCTATCCAGACTGCTTAATCTGCAGTCCCAGTCTCAGAAAACATACCACACATTCTGGTTTTTTTGTAACCAGTAAAGAAGAAAAACTTCTAAGTATGTAAATTTTAGGCATTTAGTCCGGTAGAAAATATGTCAGTGGAATGATAAATGTATGACTTTTATCCTCAGAAAATTGTGAGGTTAAAAAAAAAAGAAAACATCAAATTACCTTTCAATTTATAATATTTTCACTCTATTCCAAGCAAGCCTCTCCTATTGCTCTTTCTGGTTGCTTCATATGTCTCCTGTTTTCTCTTAGAAAACTTCTTCTTTCTAGAAATTTCTCCACGGTCTACCTGAGGTTTATGTCACAACAGTTATTTATGGATGAGTATGGTTATAATTTTTTCTCTATTATTTTCTAAACTGTTCAAATACTGTCACAAAAAAGTTGGTATTTTTCTGTTATTTTCGAAATTGTTCAAATACTGTCACAAAATTTACATTTACTTGGATAATGAGAGTTTGTATAATTGGTTAGTGCATGTTGAAAGATTCTGATTCTAAATGTCGGGTAATTGGGACTTTCTCTGTAAAGAAGATATTTTATTTATGTGTAATTTCTAGGTTTCTTTCTTTTTTTTTTTTTTTTCTTTTGCATAACAAATCTATTTCACCTGCCAGAACCATGAGGGAGTAAAGAAGCCTTCTGTCATCTTTCATCTCTACAGCCCTGACCCATTCATATCACAGCAGCCACATTTATCTTCTTGCTGCTTCTAGCCTTGAGTTCTCTTTCCACAACCTCAAGTTGCCCTGGCTCCACTAATCCCCTTCCTGCTTTATTTTAAGACAAATGACTCCAGTTTTTAACAAATGCTTTCATTTTTAAAGTACTTTATTTATTTTTTTCCATTCTAAATCATCGTCCACTCCTCATAATCATGCATAGAATCATATTTTTCAGGCTAAAAAGACTATTAGAAGTTATCTTGGCAACCACTTCCATTTTATAAATTAGGAAACTCAGGCCTGGATGAAGTGGGGCAGCTTGCTAATGGTCACACTGCTTCTTAATACTTTCAGAGGTCTTCTGCTCCCCCAAACCAGGTAAGAGTGGAGATGGGGAGGTGGCATGGCTGGTACAGGCAGCAGTGAAGGAGAGTAGCAATGAAGACCAGGGGGTTGAGGAATCCCAGAAGGGAGCTAAGGGAGGAGAGCATTTATCTAGGAGCTGGTGAGTGGCATGGACTCAGTGTTTGCTTGTCTTTGGGTAAAGAACCTTCTCTTGCTAACCTATGGATAATTTGCTTCCAGATAGCACCTTAAACTTTAATCACCACCACCACGGACAATTCAGGGCTGCTGGGCAGTACTTTACTAAATCCTTCAGGGTACACAACTGTTTTCTCCAAAATTTGAATCCAGAGCAAAACTGTGGAGATTCCATTACTCATGTCTCTTTGTGTTACAAGTGACCAAATCTCGTATTTCCATTGTGTGTTAAGCAAAAAGGCTCAGATAACCAGAAATCTTACCAGCATTCTCAATCACCATCCCTTGTTTCCACTTTCGTCTGCAAAACAACTTCATTTTCTCAGATGGATGATGGACTTGGTAAGAAAATTCAGAGCCTCATCAGCAGAGAAGAACTGGCCTACTTTCTCTAGTTCCTACTTCAAAACTCCCTCCACAGGACCAGTGTGAATCATGAGAGGAGGGTGGGCCTGGAATCTGTGAGACCCAGCAGCTCCTGTTCCAGGCCTGGAGGGGGGCAGGAGAAGGAGGGCACCTCAGTGAGGAGAGTGGATGGGGTGCTGAGCAAATCAAGCATTAAGTGTACTTTTTTATGGGCTTACATTAGGGGAACAGGGAGAAGAAGACCCCATTCAGCAGCCATTTCTTTAGCTTCAGGGGATATGATAGTTTTTCAAGGCTTTAAAAGTATATCAAAATCAAAACCAAACCTGTTGCCATGGAGTTGCTTCTCCCTGACTCATGGCAACCCTGTGTCTTACAGAGTAGAACTGCTCCACTGGGTTTTCTTGACTGTAATCTTAATGGAAGCAGTTTGACAGGACTTTCTTTCCCAGAGCCCCTGGGTGTATTCGAACCGCCAACCTTTAGGTTAGTAGCTGAGAGCAAACTGCTTGGGCCACCCAGGCTCCTTTAAAAATATGTGTTGTTGTTGTTAGGTGCGGTTGAGTCCCTTCCAACTCATAGTGACCCTGTAAGTATATATGATTACATAACCAAATAATTGGTAACAAATCTGATATAGGGAAACAAATACAACAAATGTGAAATAAAGGAAATACAATGAGTTACTTATGAGGATCGTCTTTTCATTTCGGCACAGGCACATCATGCTTTAATTAAGCTTGGGACACTTGCCTCAAAGGGAGCCTAGTATGCCTATATTTTATCAGCAGCAACTTAAATAAACGTGTAGTAGTATCTAGACTGGTTGCACTTGACATAACCTTAAAGGGTTTTGAATATGGATTAAAAAAAAAGTATAATGATAAATGTATAAAATTTATTTTTTCAAGTGTTAGGAAGCTCAACTCAAAATAATTAAACAAAAAATAAAAATATACCAAAAATCATAATACGTTCTGCAGGTAAGGGCAGCTCCAGCCTTGAGTGGTGTGAATTTTTCCTGATCAGCTTAGATTCTGATACAGAGAGAAATTTCCTCCCTCTGCCATGCCCATGCTACCCATATAACAATTTGGTCTGTATCTTCTTATTTTTTAAATCAGTTTACTTACGGATATCTAAAATTTTATGTATCTATAAAAGAAAAGGAGAAACTATTTATTTTTACAGCAGTAGATCATACATTATTGACTAGGGTTCTTAGTAACTGAAAACAGTATCAAATATTGCTGGTTTAAGCAGAAAGGGATTTATTAGAGAGCATTAAGCAGCATACAGAATTTCTGGCAAAGCCACGGAGGCAGATTTGTATTAATCGCAGTCCAAAATAAAAGCAGTCAGGAGAAAGGCACGTCTGTACTACAGGCTATTCTAGCAGAAAATGTAGTGGTGAGACATTACACTACTGGGCAGCCAGGGCACTGGGACTTGACACTTGAACCTAGACCAGAGTTGCCACCACCAGCCGGCAACCTAGATCACCATCTACAGCTGTGTCTCACCTTGCGTATGTCCTCATCTCATTGTGTCAGCCTGGGAGAACCTTGCCACAACCTAGCTGCAAGGCGTCCTGGGAAACACAGTTTCTTCCTTTCCAGTCTCAGAAGTACACGGAGGCATGCTAAAAGAAAGTTAGATGTTGAACAAGGCAATCCAAAGGATCTGCCTCACATTCTCTGCAATTTGTTGGCAATTTTCTCTTTTACTTTAGCAATATGATGATTTCTTAAGTCGGCCCACTTAGATCTATGTGGATCGTTAATTTTTTTGTGTCTATTGGGCTAAGCTATAGTACCCAGTAGGAACCCTGGTGATGCAGTGGCTAAAACTAAAAAGGTCAGTTGTTCGAAACCACCAGCGACTCCATGGGAGAAAGATGGGGCAATCTGCTTCCATAAAGATTTACAGTTTTGGGAACCTTATGAGTCAGTTCCATTGTGTCCCACAGGATTGCTATGAGTCAGAATCAACTCGACAGACATGAGTCTTTTTTTGGTGTAGTACCCAGCTATTTAATCAAACACTAATCTAGCTATTGCTATACTGGTATTTTGTGAATGTGGTTAGAATTTACAATCAGGAGTTTATCTTTGATAATGTAGGTGGGCCTCAACCAGTCAGTTGAAGGGCTTAAGAGCAAAGACTGAGGTTTCCTGAAGAAGAATAAATTCTGCCTGAAGACTGCAGTATCAAAGTCTGCTGAGTTTCCAGGCTGTTATCCTTACCCTTTGGATTTAATAATCACTTATGTACCAATACACAAAAATAGGAAAATAATATAGAATATGATTTTATATATATATATATATGTACATACACACATACACACACATACATGTATCCTATTTGCTCTGTCTGGAGAATGCTGGTTAATACAATCTACCTTGGTTATTTAATGGCTGCATCGTGTTCATAGCAGGTACATGCTATCGTTTATTGAATATGTGACTGTCAAGGTAGGCTAGGTTTTGCTCTCATAACAGATAAATTAAATAACCTCAGGTCGTAACAAAATAAATGCTAATTTCTCCTTCATGTAACTCTGATGTGAATGGGATAGCCCTCTGCTATATTGCAACGATGCCATCTGGGACACATGGCCTCCAACACTGCCTGCAGAGGAAGAGAAGGGTGGGAGGAGACACACTGCTCAAACTGCCTCCACACTTCATTTGTGCTTACACTCACTGGCCAGAAGTAGTCATGTGACCCCAACCTAATTGCAAAAGAGCTTGGGTAATGTAGAGAAGAATATGGATAATTGAGAGCACTAGCAGGTTCTGCTGTATAATATTCCATTTTTGAAGGGCATTTAGTTGTTTCTTTTCAAAATTTTGTTGGAATGAAGGAAACGGGAGGAAGGAAGGAAAGGAGAGGGGAGGCAGGAAGGGAGGGGAAGGAAGGAGAGGAGAATATATTCTTCATAATATAATGATTTTATTCCTATAGGATAGATTCCTAAATAGATTGCTGGGACAAATTATATTTACATTTTAATTTTAATAGATATTTTCAAAGTAATTTCTGAAAATGTGTAGCAGTTTCATTCCTACCAACAGTAGGAAAGTACTTGTTTTTGCACACCTTCATCATCTGGTGTGCAGATGATGTTGGACGTTACTGGTAACTTGATGTTAGGTGCCGTCAAGTTGGTCACAACTCATAACAACCCTATGTATAACACTACAGAACAAACACTACCTGATTCTGATGGTAACTGAATGTTACCAATATTGTAAAATTTATCCATTCTGATGATGATATGTGTTTTCAAGATATAAATTTTTCTATTAGTCAGGGTTAACATTTCATCATATACTTATCATTTAAATTTCCCCTTCAGGAATTGCCTATACATGCAATTTTCCAATTTCTCTATTTGGTGGTATGACTTCTCATTTTTAGAGGATAACTTTATTTAATATGTAGGGATTGACTTCTTGTGTGTTATTTTATGGCAGATATTTTCTTATTGTCATGTGTGTTTGTTTTGCTTATGCTGTCTCTTACAATTCAAACTTTGTCTTACTAAAATCTGTTAGATATTTCCCTTATGCCATGCTCTGTCATATTTAGGATATGCAATTAAACTCAAAAACTATTAAATATATATACATATTCTTCTATAGCTTCTTCAAATATCTTATAATTTTATTTTCTGCTTTTAATTTTTTTAAATAATTTTATTTTACACTTTTAAATTCATCTGCAATTTATTTTTTATAAGTTGAAAATCAAACTTTATTTTCTTTCAAAACAATAGAAGTTAAATAAGCCATTTTTCCCTCTACATAGTAAAATAGAATCTCTAAGATTTGTTGAAGTGTCTTATGTACTCAGACATATTTTTTGTCCTCTTGTTGCCCGATTAGGGTCCATGCCCTTGAGCACTTGAGCCAATGAAACATATTCCAAGACAGAAAGAGTGAGAAAGTTTTTTAGGAGGTGTCCACCAATAGGAATCTGACAACAACGCAGGCTGTCTCTATAGAATCTCAAAAGGCAATTTTACATTAGAGCTTGTATATGATTTTTTCAAGGGTTAGAAGTGTCTTTGTAGCCTGCAGATGGCATGGCCGGAGGAGTTATTCATTACAAGGTAATGACAAGAGACTCTATCAGACTAAAGAGACACATGCCAGACATCTTATCAGGCTAAAGATATACATGTCAGACACCTGGGTTCTAATCTCCCTGCTGGGGGAGGGGGTGTAAGTCACAGGTGGTCAGACTAAACAAAACGAAGTTATTAGCATCCGATCAAAACAAAGAACAAAGTTATTTGCATCAGATCAAAACAAAGTCATTAACAAAGGTATGTGGAAAGGAGAAGGCAGGCAGAAGAAGGAGAAAAACTTACAGGTTCATCATGGCATTAGTTATGTCAAGCTCTCAGTCACCCATTTTGAAAAGGAGAAAACATGTTGGGGAGTATTAGGGTCACACTCTGTACAACTTTGTTGATTTACTTGCTTCTTCCTGTTTTATCAAGAGCTTTAGTGAACATTTTGGTATCTGGGTTAGGATAAGTCTGCTTCTATTATAGGTTTTTTTCAAAATGTTCTTAGCAACATTATATATGGTTCTTTAATAGGGTGCTGGATATCCAGGTTTGTCTTTCCAGTTTCATTTCCTCCCTTCATGTCTTAGTTTCTTAAAAAAAAAAAAAAAGTTTCTTAGCTGCCATAAAAAAGTACCACACACTGGATAGCTTATAAGAACAGAAATTCACTGTATCACTGTTCTGGATTCTAGAAGTCCAAATTCAGGGTGTTGGTGAGGCATGTTTTCTTGAAGGCTCTAGGGAAAGATCCTTTCTTAGCTCTCCAGGCTCTGGTAGCCCCAGGTGTTCCTTGGCTTGCAGCTTCAGTATAACTTTGTCCTCACATGGCAGTCTTCTCTTTCTGTCTCTTCTCCTTTTTCATAAAGATAGCACTTAGACGGGAATACATACCCCCCACCCCGCCATGATATGACCTCATGTTAACTGATAACATCTTCAAAGAGCCTATTTCTAAACAAGGTCATACTCACAGCTACTACGGTTAGGATATCAAAATATTTTACGGGTCCCAATTCAATCCATAACACTTTGTCACCCTGCTCTGTATTTTGGGATGCTGACATCTATGGACTAATTCACCCTGAATCTCTTATCTTCTTGTTTCCATTTGTGTTTGGCCAATGAGAGGCACCAACAGGAGACTGAAGGACAAATACATTTGTTCCCTCAGCTCCTTCCCTGCAGGACTACCATCCTTAGGGCTTCCTTCCTGCAGGCAGTTCTAATTGAGCAGTCCTCACCTACAGCTATAGCTGGAACTCTGTGGCTATTACTCCCTCTCTTTCCCCTTTAGATCTGGGGATGGTAATGTGAGTCCCAGGGTGCTTCACCAGCTACTGTTGGCTCATCTTCATCCTACCCAAATCTTTGTAAATCATCTCTTCATAAAACTTCCCACAATATCTCCACTTGAATGTGTCATCTGCTTTCTACCAAGAAACTAATGATATGCAAAGGAACTTTGTCATAAAGTCCAGCTTCTCTGATTATTTGCTCAGAGTACAGTTTGATTAAGTATGGTGAAAGGATAAAACCCTGAAATACACCTTTCCTGATTTTAAACCACTCAGTATTGATCAAACATGAAATTTAGGATGCATTCATAATTATTGGTGATTGGAACGTGAAAGTTGGAAACAAAGAAGGATCAGTAGTTGGGAAATATGGTTTTGGCAATAGAAACAACGCCGGAGATCAAATGATAGAATTTTGCAAGACCAACGACTTCTTCATTGCAAATAACTTTTTTCACAAACAAAAACGGTGACTATACATACACATGGACCTCACCAGATGGAAAACACAGGGATCACATTGACTACATCTGTGGAAAGAGATACTGTAAAAGCTCAATATCATCAGTCAGAGCAAGGCCAGGGGCCGGCTGTGGAACAGAGCATCAATTGCTCATACTCAAGCTCACTTTGAAACTGAAGAAAATCAGAGCAAGTCCATGAGAGCCAAAATACAACCTTGAGTATATCCCACCCGAATTTAGAGACCGTCACAAGAATAGATTTGACGCATTGAACGCTAATGGCCAAACCAGACAAGTTGTGGAATGACATCAAGGACATCATACATGAAGAAAGCAGGAGGTCATTGAAAAGACAGGAAAGAAAAGACCAAGATGGATGTCAAAGAAGACTTTCAAACTTGCTCTCGAATGTTGAACAGCTAAAGCAAAAGGAAGAAATGATGAAGTAAAAGAACTGAACGGAAAGTTTCAAAAGACAGCTCGAGACAACAAAGTAAAGTACTATAACGACATGTGAAAAGAGCTGGAGATAGAAAACCAAAAGGGAAGAACACACTTAGCTTTTCTCAAGCTGAAAGACCTGAGGAAAAAATTCAAACCCTGAGCTGCAATATCGAAGGGTTTTATGGGGAAAATATGAAATGATACAGGAAGCATCAAAGGAAGATGGAAGGAATACACAGTCATTGTACCAAAAAGAATTAGCCAATGTTCAACCATTTCAAGACATAGCATATGATCAGGAACCTATGGTACTGAAGGAACAAGTTCAAGCTGCACTGAAGGCATTGGAAAAAAACAAGACTCCAGGAACTGATGGAATATCAATTGAGATGTTTCAACAAACGGAGGCAGTGCTGGAAGGGCTCACTCGTCTATGCCAAGAAATTTGGAAGACAGCTACCTGGCCAACCGATTGGAAAAGATCCATATTTATGGCTATTCCCAAGAAAGGTGATCCATCCAAATGCAGAAATTATTGAATAATATCATTAATATCACATGCAAGCAAAATTTTGCTGAAGATCATTCAAAAGCAGCTACAGCGGAATATTGACAGGGAACTCTCAGAAACTCAGGCTGAATTCAGAAGAGGATGTGGCACCAGGGATATCATTGCTGATGTCAGATGGATCCTGGCTGAAAGTAGAGAATACCAGAAGGACGTTTACCTGTGTTTTATTGATTATGCAAAGGCATTCGACTGTGTGGATCATAACAAATTATGAATAACATTGTGAAGAATGGGAATTCCAGAGCACTTAATTGTGCTCATGAGGAACATGTACATAGATCAAGAGGCAGTTGTTCAGACAGAACAACTGGATACTGATTGGTTTAAAGTCAGGAAAGGTGTGCATCAGGGTTGTATCCTTTCACCGTATTTATTCAATCTGTATGCTGAACAAATAATCTGAGAAGCTGGACTACATGAAGAAGAAAGGAGCATCAGGATTAGAGGAAGACTCATTAACAATGTGCGTTATGCAGATGACACAACCTTCCTTTCTGAAAGTGAAGAGGACTTGAAGCACTAATGAAGATCAAAGACCACAGCCTTCAGTATGAATTACACCTCAACATAAAGAAAACAAAAATCCTCACAACTGGACCAATAAGCCACGTCATGATAAACAGAGAAAAGATTGAAGTTGTCAAGGATTTCATTTTACTTGGATCCACAATCAACAGCCATGGAAACAGCAGTCAAGAAATCAAAAGATGCATTGCATTGGACAAATCTGCTGCAAAGGACCTCTTTCAAGTGTTGAAAAGCAAAGATGTCACCTTGAAGACTAAGGTGCTCCTGACCCAAGCCATGGTATTTTCAATCGCATCATACGCGTGTGAAAGCTGGACAATGAATAAGGAAGACTGAAGAATTAAAGCCTTTGAATTGTGGTGTTGAAGGAGAATATTGAATATACAATGGACTGCCAAAAGAACGAACGTATCTCTTGGAAGAAGTACAATGAGAATGCTCCTTAGAAGCAAGGATGGCGAGACTGCGTCTTACATACTTTGGACGTGTTGTCAGGAGGGATCAGTCCCTGAAGAAGGACATCATGCTTGGTAAAGTAGAGGGTCAGCAGAAAAGAGAAAACCCTCAACAAGATGGATTGACACAGTGGCTGCAACAGTGGGCTCAAGCTTAACAACCATTGTGAGGATGGTGCAGGACCAGGCACTGTTTCATCCTGTGGTCCATAGGGTCCGTATGAGTTGGAACCGACTTGATGGCATCTAGCAACAACAACGACAGTATCCCATTATTCTGTTCCAAAGACTGCCTTTTTGTCTATGTACCAGTTCCGAATGAGCACAATTAAGTGTTCTGGAATTCAGATACTTCACAATGTTATCCATAATTTTTTATGATACACACAAATACCTTTGCATAGTCAATAAAACACAGGTAAGCATTTTTTTTTTTCTGGTATTCTTTGCTTTCAGCCAAAATCCATCTGACATTAGCAATGATATTCCTCATTCCGTGTCCTCTTCTGAATCCAGCTTGAGTTTCTGGCATTTCCCTATGGATGTACTGCTATAACCGTTCTTTAATTATCTTCAGCAAAATCTTACTTATATGTGCTATTAATGATATTGTTCAATAATTTCAGTATTCTCTTGGATCACCTTTCTTTGAAATGGGCACAAATTCCAGTCAGGTGGCCAGATAGCTGTCTTCCAAATTTCTTGACATGGACAAGTGGCACTTCTGGCATTGCATCCATTTGCTGAAAAATCTCCATTGGTATTCTGTCAATTCCTTTAGCCTTTTTTTTTTTTTTTTTAACCAGTGCCTTCAGTGCACCTTGGGCTTCTTCCTTCAATACCATAGGTTCTTGACCATATGATACCTCCTGAAATGTTTGAACATCAACCAATTATTTTTGGTACTTAGAGTCTATGTATTCCTTCCATCTTCCTATGATGCTTCCTGCATCGCTCAATATTTTGCCCACAGAATCCTTCAATATTGCAACTTGAGGCTTGAATTTTTTCTTCAGTTTTTTCAGCTTGAGAAATACTGAACGTTTTTCCCTTTCGGCTTTCTAAGTCCAGGTCTTTGACATTACATTATAAAACTTTACTTTGTCTTCTTGAACCTCCCTTTGAAATCTTCTGTTCAGTCTTTTACTTGATCGTTTCTTCCTTTTGCTTTAGCTACTCTACATTCAAGAGCAAGTTTCAAAGTCTCTTCTGACATCCTTGTTGGTCTTTTCTTCCTTTCATGCCATTTTAATGACCTTTTGCTTTCTTCACGTATGATGTCCTTGATGTCATTCTACAACTTGTCTGGTCTTCAGTCATTAGCGTTCAATGCTTCAGGTCTATTCTTGAGATGGTCTCCAAATTATACTCAAGGTTGTATTTTGGTTCTTGTGGACTTGTTTTAATTTTCTTCAGCTTCAGCTTGTACTTAAAAAAAAAAAAAAAAAGCTTGTACTTACATATAAGCAATTCATGGTTTGTTCTGCAGTTGGTTCCTGGTCTTGTTCTGACTGATGACATTGAGCTTTTCCATTGTTTCTTTCCTCAGATGTAGTCGATTTGATTCCTGTGCATTCCATCTGGTGAGGCCCACGTGGATAGCCACCATTAATGTTGTCAAAAAAAGATATTTGCAGTGAAGAAGTCCTTGGTCTTGCAAAATTCTCTCATGCAATCTCTGGCATCACCAAGGCCATATTTTGTAACTAAGTATCTTCTTTATCATTTCCAACTTTCACATTCCATTCATCAGTAATTATCAGTGCATCTTGATTGCGTGTTTGATCAATTTCAGGCAGGATAAGTTGGTAAAAATCTTCAATTTCCTCGTCTTTGCTCTTAGTAGTTGGTGCATAAATTTGAATAATAGTCATATTAACTGGTCTTCCTTGTAGGATAATGGATATTATCATATCACTGACAGCGTTGTACTTCGGGATATATCTTGATATGTTCTTTTTGACAATGAATGCTATCCCATTTCTCTTCAATTTGTCATTCCCATCATAGTGGACTATATGATTGTCTCTAAATTGCCAATACCAGTCCACTTCAGCTCACTAATGCCTAGGATATCAATCATTATGTGTTCTGTTTCATTTTTTAGAATTTCCAATTTTCCTGGATTCCTACTGCATACTTTCCATGCTCCGATTATTAATGCATGTTTGCAGCTGTTTCTTCTCATTTTGAGTCACATCCCACTTAGCAAATGAAGGTTCCGAAAGCTTGATTCCACCCACATGAAGAGATAGCTCTTCCCTAGTCGTATTTTGTCTTCCAACCTGAGGGGCTCATCTTCTGGCACTGTATCAATGTTTCATTGCTATTCATGTGGTTTTTACAATTTTTTTCAGATGTAGGCCTCCAGATCCTTCTTTCCTAGTCTGTCTTAGTCTGGAAGCTTTGCTAAAATCTGTCCACCATGGGTGCCCCTGCTGGTATTTGAAATACCAGTGGCATAGCTTCCAGCATCACAGTAACACTCAAGCCACCACAGTATGACAAATTAACAGACACTTGATAGAAAGGAAAAATCATTAAACTGTATATTTGACATGTATTTAGGTAATTTATTATCGTTATTCACCTATTATTTATAATCATTTGTTTCTGACACATGAGATTTTCTTGCTATACAAACAAATCATATGAAAATAATAATTTTATTTCTTGTTTGCAAATATTGATACCACTTAATTTATTACCGTGTTATGTCGAATGAGCTAGAAATGCAAAATAAGATTTAATAATAATGATTTATTATTCTCTTATATTTTATTATTCTCTTTTATTTGATTTTAACATCAATGACTTTAGTATTTCATCACCCATTAGAATTTATCTTCGTTTTTTCTGGAAAACAATTTTCCCCATTTTTAGGAAGCGTTACATTTTTTAACTTTAAATCAGTTATTTTAACCTAATTATTTCTCAATATTGACTAATTCTGGTGGTTTTCTCCTATAATTTAATATTATAAATTGTGTAGCTACATCTTAATTTTGAAATATTTCTGCCATATTCCTTGGAACAAACTTGATTTGGTCATAACATATTATTACTATTGTAATACGTTGCTGTATTCTGTTTGCTAAAAATCATGATTAGGATATGTATGTCTGTATTCATAAGCGATCAGGACTAATTATTGCCATGTTCTTTCAGATTTTTGTGTAAGAGGTTATGTTTGCTTTATAAAATACATTTTCAAAGCTTTATTTTTTTCCATGCTCTGGAATAGTTTGAATATATAAGAATGTCTTTTTTCTTGAAAGTTAGTTAGAACATAACTATAAAACCACTTGATTCCTGAACATTTTAGTGGCAGGCTCTTAATAAGATTTTACACACACACACAGAGTACACATATACACAAATAGTTATTGGTCAGTTCAAATACTCTTCTTTTCCTGAGTAATTTTTTTTTAATTTACAAATTGCTAAAAATAATTTATTTCTCCATAACTGCTTTTGTTTTATTTATTGTTCTACTCTAGTTTTTATTTGTTGTCTGCTATTTAAATCCTTTAGTTTTAGCTTTGAACTATTAATTTTATTATCATATTTAGTTCCTTTTACTTTTTTTCTTACATTGAACAAAAAGCATATTTTCTTTCATTTTTGCTAAATATTAAAGCTATTCAATTACAATTTTTGTGTGTGTGTGGGTATTTAAGCTACAACCCATAGATTTGGATGACTGTTCTTATTTTTGTTAACTTCTAGTTTATTTATAATTTCACTTTTGTTTTTCTCATTGATCCAGAAATTATTTTTTAGAACTTTTCTTAATTATCATTTAATTTTTTTTAATTTTAAGATTGAGGTTAAGTTTTATTTGGTTTTGTTTTTATTTTTTGTGATCAAATAATGAGGACTTTAAAATTGCTACATTTGGGGATTTTTAGTATATGATCTTTTTTGGTTATTCCATATTTTCTATATGAAATCTGTATTTTCTTTTTAACTACATTAATTTTTTCAGTTAACCTATCAATTTCCGAAGAAAGGTATTGAATTCTACTATTGCAGTATTTTTTAAAACAAGTTCTCCTTGAATACTGCATCAGTTATCAAGTTATTGTCCCTTAGTTTCAAATCCACTCTTCTTTGCTCCTTTGTGATATTAGAGCTAGATCCTATAAACATTCCTGCTTTGGCATCCGGCACAATGTCAAGGTTTGCCAATAGAGGGTGTTAGGGGGACACTGTGGGAGGAAGGGACTTCTTTTCCTGGTTTCGGTGTGCTTCCCTTTCTTCTTGCTCCTCTGGCACTGTGCAGTCACTCAGGATACCCAGTGGTGTCGCTCTTAGCAAATTTCAGCAGCACTTCTGCGGACGGCTTTCCCTGAGTTTTTCACAGATGCCCCAACTGACTTCCATGTGAGTTTCATGAGTGCCCTAAACAGCTTCCAAGCAAAATTAGCAGCACCCCATTGGCAGCATCCTAGTAATTTTCATTGCCACACAAGGAGACAGTTTCCTACCTTGATGTGCAGCACGTTGGTGAATTTCACCAGCCAACAGGCTTCAGTCACGTGCTTTTCAATCAAGTCCAAATCTCAGCCTTGTAGGGGACGGGGCTTTTCCAAACTTGTTTTTCCCTAGGCTATTCTGCCTCAGTCCTCTACAGCTATTTATATATTCTTTAGTATTAATCCCCTGCTAGTTTTTCTTTTTTAGTTTACATGTATATATATAAAAAAATTAAAAAACTTGTTGCTGTTGAATCAATTCTGAGTCATAGCAACCCTAAAGGACAGACTAGAACTTCCCCCACAGGGTTTCAGGGAGCAACTGGTAGATTTGAACTGCCAACCATTTGGTTAGCAGCCAAGCTCTTACCCATTGTGCCACCACAAACTCAAAAAAACTCATTCCAGTCAGTTGATTCTGACTCATAGCAGCCCTATACGACAGAGTAGAACTGACCCCATAGGGTTTCCAAGGAGCACCTGGTGGATTTGAACTGCTGACCTTTTGGTTAGCAGCTGTAGCTCTTAACCACTACACCACCAGGGTTGCCTGATATGCCACAGGGTTTCCTGTGCCATCAGGGCTCCAAAAATGTATATAATTTAATATAATTCTTTATGTATTAAACTTCCCCTGTCCAAATTTCTGTGTGGTTTGTGTCTCCCGACTGGACCCTGACTGCTGTCAGGTAGTTTTTGCTCTCTCTAAAAATTTGTCATTACATGGCATATCTCTGATACATTTAGTGCTTTTTCTTTCTTAAACTTGAATTTCCCTTTTTGGTGTGTATTTGCTAGATACATTTTTGTCCTTCTGTTGTGCCTTTTTATTTTGGTTGCTTTTCTTGTGAAAAGCATATAACTGGAATTTTTCTTTTAATTACAGTATTTTTACCCAAATAATGTGCACCTTCTACATTTGTTTGCCAGCCTCACCCTCCCCCCATGAAGTAATTTCATAAGTGCTGCTATGACATTTTTTAAACGTGTTGCTGTAGAAAACATTAGCACAGCACACTTCCGAAAATACCTCAAGGGCAGAGGGCGTGGTTGGCAAACGAATGTAGAAGGTATGTTATTAGCGTAAAAATGCAGTAGCTGTCTTCTTTCCTAGGGCTGCTGTAACAGAAATATCAGAAGTGAGTGGCTTTAGAAAGCAGACATTTATTTTCTCACAGTCCAGAAAGTTGTAAGCCCAAATTCAGTACGTGGCTCTAGGGCCAAATCCTGTCTTGCTACTGGGGGCGTTACTGGGCTTGTAGGTGTATCTGTTTCCTTCCTCTGTCTCTCTCTTTCCCTTGCATGTGTCTCTGTGCCTATTCTACTCCTTTTGTAAATCAAAAGTGAATAGGTTTAGGACCCACTCTATTCTGATATGACTTCATTAACATACAAAAGAAACATCTTATTTCCAAACAGGGTATATTTACAGATACAGGGGTTAGTGTTTCAACTCAAATTTTGGGGATACCATTCAATCCACAGCATTAGAGAATTCAATCTGTTTACATTTATTGTGAAAAGTGGTATGTTTGCTCTGATTTCCATCTAATTTTATGTTAATTTTTCATTTAACTTTTTCTATTCCTAGGTTTTTCTAGTGTAACAAATTTGAACAAGTCCTTTCTGTGCTTTTTTATTTTGTTTTATATTTTAATTGCATCCTCCACAATAATTTGGAAGTAGTAATATGTTTCTCTATTTGCTAGCTCATCATCTCATATTTTTTAACATAGATTTCAATTTTAATGAAACTTATAGTTGATTTGAATACAAACGGTAACTCTCACAACAGTTGAAATTTATCTTTCTCTTGTGTGCTTTTCAAGGAATTGTTGGGGAATAATAAAACTGTGGTTACTTTGGACAAGTGGTCTCTGGGCTTCGTTTTCTTCAACTGTAGAAGGCACCCAAATATTCCTTGAGATCTTTATAGCTCTACTAATTCAAGGATCTATGATGTGACAGTTTTTGCCTTAAAGGAATGTTAGCAATGGAATCCTAGTTAAGGTGTAGCTTGGACTGTATAATTTCAGGGACTCAGGGTATGAATTGCAAACAGGTAACATGAAGTCAAGGAGCCCTGGTGGTGCAGTGATTAAAGTACTCACTCAGCTATTAACTGAAAGGTCAGAGGTTAAATCCACCAGCAGCTCCACAGGAGAAAAATGTGACTGTTGGCTTCTGTAAAGATTATAGCTTTGGAAACCCTATGGGGCAGTTCACCCTGTCCTGTAAGTTTTCTATGAATTGCAATTGACTCAAAGGCAAAAAGTTTGATTGATTTTGGAATGCAAAGTCAAAGATGCTCATAGGTATAGGTTGTCCTCCAGTCTGGGCCCCAGTAGAATTGTACTTCCTGGTCCTGTTGTAGTTGGGTGGAGCCACATGACCAGTTCTGACCAATGAGTTGTAAGTAGTGACATGTACCACTTCTAGGCCAGAGCACTTAACTGCCAGGATGAGACCCTCCAGAGCACTTTTTTCCTCTGCCACAGTGGTGGCAACATTCTGGTGCTGCACCATCGACCTGGGGTCTGGAGTCTGAAGTCATGAATCAGGGCCCCAGATGATGGTGGCTGGATTTTGAATTGTGAGCAAGGAATAAACCTTTGTGGCTATAAACCTCAGATTTTTGGGGTTACTTGTTAGTACTGCACAAAGTAGCTTATCCTGACATTAGTTTCTGTAAACTGTAGAAATATCAAGAGATTAAAGGAAGAGCAGCTATTGGGAAAATCAGGGCTTCTAATCAATTCATTCTGGTTCAAACCCCTACCGAGAATTTGCATTTCTAACAAGTCCCCTGCTTAGAATTTGCATTTCCACCCTAGGTATAGGAATCAAAATCTACATTTTAACAAGATACATAGGTAATTCTTATGTAAAACTTCCTGGGAACTTGTTAGAAATGCAAATTCTCAGCAGGGAATTGTTAGAAATGCAAATTCTCAGCAGGGAATTGTTAAAAATGCAAATTATCAGCAGGGTTCAAACCAGAACAAATAAGTTCAAAGCCCTGGGAAAATAACTCTTTTAAAGGGAGATCCCAGTTTGTGGTCTCTTTAGTAGACTTTTCCTAAGGAATTCTGTTGTTCTTATGGAGACTAGTGAAAGAATGGATGAATGAATGAATATGGGACTTATTTTTATATATATATATAAGCACAAAGGGCAAGAAGCACATGGTTGTTGAGATCATGGGTCTGGGATTAGGTTGCCTTGGTTCAGAGACTGACTCTACCCCTTACTAGCTGTGTTACTTTGGGCAGGTCACTTAAGCTCTCTAGGACCCAGTTTCTCCATCTACAAAAAAGGATAGTAGTACCTATCTCTTGCAGTTGTTGCAAAGAATAAATTAGTTTATACATGACAAGGACTTAGAATAGTGCTTGGAACACAATCAAAACCAAGCCAGGTACTACTGAGTTGATTCATACTCATAGCAACCCCATGTGTGTCAGAGTAATACTGCACTCCATAGGGTTTTTAATGGCTGATTTTTTGGAAGTAGATCTCCAGACCTTTCTTCCAAGGTGACTTTGGTTGGATTCAAACCTCCAATCTTTCAATTAGCAGCCAAGTATTTAACTGTTTACACCACCCATGGACCCCTTGGAATATAATATAGAAATAAATATAATAGGCAGTCGTTAAGTCTTACCCAGTCTCCTCCTCCTTCTATCCTTCTCCCCACCCCCTTCTTCTTATAACATTGACTTAGAAAAAAATACTGAAAGGATACATGTAATGTTAAAGTAGGCATCTCTGGGTAGCAGGATTCAGAATGATTTTTGTTTATTTATTTGTTTTTTTTTTAATTTTATTTTGTTGTTGAGAATATACACAGCAAAACATACACCAATTCAACTGTTTCTATATGTACCATTTAGTGATTACATTCTTTGAGCAACTATTCTTACCTTTGTTTTCCTCCTCCATTATATTTCATATTTTTAACAATAATATGAAAATCTATGATTCTCTTCTATTTTACTAAAATGGTACTTTAACCATTCTCCACAAAGACAGAGCCTTTCAAATATTTTATTCTCCCACTTTCTTTCTACCATTTTCCGATCCTAGATTTTGCTGAACTACCTAAGAAATTAATTCCATATCATTTTTCAGTTTTTCCTTAGAGTATGCTTCTCTTCTTAATGTACATATTTAACACTGATACTATAATTTGCAATAACTTTATTCTTAACGAGTAGGGTTAACTACATATTTTACTAGGTTCATTGCTCACTATTGTTTATTTTTTTCTTTATTTTTCTCTTGTTTTATATCTTTATTCAATTTTACTATGATTTATGCTGAAGTACATCCAAGGCCGGGTTATCCAACAAGCAAGATATGCACAGGCCCAATTGTGCCTTCCCACCAATCTGCAGTGCACAATTTCACCTGTCTCTCACCACAGCAAAGATGTGGTGAAACCATGTGAAATTGTTCACCACTGATTAGCAAATAAATACAATTAAGCCAGTACGTACGTACCTTGCTTAACACAAGCCGTTGCCTACCTTGCTTACTGGTTAATCCGTCTGTGAGAACTTCCTTAAGTAACATTGAATGGGAACATGAATAGTATACTTTGAATTCCTATGTATCAAAAACAATTCCTTCTTTTGGTATCATTTGAATAACAGTTTTGGGGAGTAGAATTTTTATATCACAATTCTTTCTCCTTCAAAAGTGAGCAAACATTATTCCCCTAGCTACTAGTATTTTATATAAAAAGTCAAAGTCTAACTGATTCCTTTTTTTTTTAAATATGTGAATTGTTCTATCTTTCTGAAAACGGATATTTTCTCTCTCCATGAAACCAAAATCAAACCCAGTGCCGTCAAGCCAATTCCGACTCATAGCAACCCTATAGGACAGGGTAGAACCGCCCCATCGAGTTTCCAAGGAGCGCCTGGCGGATTCAAACTGCCGACACTTTGGTTAGCAGACGTAGCAGTTGACCACCACCAGGGTTTCCTCTCTCTCTCTCCATAGAAGCCAGAAATTTCACAAAGGTATGTTTAGATGTAAGACCTTTTTTAATCATTTCAACCTGGTTCTTGGTAAGCCCTTTTGGTCTTTTTTTTCAGATGGGGAGGCTGAAGATTATTGCTTTGATTATTGATTCCGCTTCCATCTTCTCCTTGTTCTCCTTCTGGAATGTTGATAATCTACATATCATTTCTCCTAGGGCTATCCTCCATGTCTCTCATCTTTTCAGTTATGATTTACATTTCTTACTATTCCTTCTTTGTGTTGAAAGATAGCTTTTATTTAATCTTCTGATCACAAACTCAGTTTTCAGCTGTATCGATTCTATATTTCACTTTTAATTGTGCAACGTCCCCAGTTGTAGCCCCCTCTTTCAGATTTTCAGCTTTGTCTCCTTCCTGAGCTTTCTTTGCCTGCTCCTGTTAGAAAGAGAGGTTCTTCTCAGCATAAGTTTTCACCCCAGCTCTTCAGCAGCGGTGAATTGGTAGTGAAGGAAAGATAGGGTAAGATTGTCTTCACCAGAAGATGGGAGGTGACAGGGCTGAATCAAGACTACTCTTCTGTAGCTTAGGGGGTAGATGGAAGGATTATTCTCCAGTGCAGAGAACTGTTCTTTCCAAGTTATAGGGAAAAGGAGCAGCAGTTCCTCCGTGCCCGGTCATTTGCCTCAACAGGAAGAGTGTTTCTCCTGAGGATACATGTAGCAAGCAGAGAGGTCAGTTCTTTTTCTTGTGGTAGCTGAGGTGCTCTAAGTTAGCCATGAGTCAGCAATTTTGCTAGAGAGGCAGAGTCACGCATGAACTTCTGGGTCCTCAGTCCTCTCAGCACTGAAAACGGTAGTGCCCTAGACTTGCATCTTCTCATTAAATTATGTGAGGCCTCAGGTGTAACATTTGGGAATCTCCTCCAAATTTTCCAGTTCTTGACTGGGCTTAGCCTGCCTGTTCAATGCCCCAATAGAAGCTTGAAAAGGACAGGAAGGTCATGACGGTATATGCTTGGGCCATTTTCTCATGCTGGTGTTAATCTTTATTGTGTCTGTGAGCGTTTATTTCTCACTACAAAGGAAATTATTCTTATTATACAAAATGAAAACAATTCAGAAATATGTAATTACTAAGGAAATATTGCTACAGTCTCACATCTCCATTCTGTTTCACCCCACTCCAGCCCCAAATCACCCTTAGCAATTCTGTAGAATTTTTCTTCCAGTTTTCTTTCTATGCATATACAATATGGTAACTATGAAGCTTATAATCAAAATCCTAAATTTACCCCCCCCAGAAAGCTCTCTTCATTTTCATAATCAATTCATGCCTGGCTCTGAAGCCTACCTAAAATGAACATTTCACTCTCAACACAATATACTGATTTCACAGCCTAGCTTAATACTCATTCCCTGGTGTTTCCTCTACTTCCAGTTGCTCTCTGACTTATGAGTTTTCAAACCTGCTGCCCAGTAGGGTTAGTAAGAAGAAAGATAACCATTTTTAGGCTTGGGCCAGTGTTAAGCAAAAGGACCCTGAAGATATGCCCTTCCCATCTGTTCTCACACTTCCTAGAGCTTCCTTCGCTTTCATCTCAACTTGTATTCTGGGAATAGGGCTACACAGAGATTTCTATCACATATGCTGACTATCCTTGATGTGGACTGCACACTACTCATTGTTACTACATAGTTGTCATTTTCCCCTGTCCCTACACTACTGAGGAGCCCTGGTGGTGCTGTGGTGAAGTGCTGAGGCTGCTAACCAAAAGGTTGGCAGTTTGAATCCACCAGCTGCTCCTTGGAAACATTATGGGGCAGTTCTACTCTGTCCTATAGGGTTGCTATGAGTTAGAATTGACTTGAGGGCAATGTTTTTTTCTTTTTTTTTTTTCACTACTGCAAATCCGTGGCTGGCTTCCTGGTCCTTCCTCTCAGCTACTTCTACACCCAAACTAGTTGCCATCAGTTCAGTTCCAACTCATGGTGACCCTACGTGTGTCAAAGTAGAACTATACTCTGTAGGCTTTTCAGTGGCTGATTTTTTGGAAGTAAATCGCCAGGACTTTCTTCTGATGTGCCTCTGGGTGGACTCAAACCTCAAAACTTTTAGTTAGCAGCCAAGTGCATTAACAGTTTGGTACTACCCAAGAACTCCACTTCTTCATCCTGTTCAGGGACAAGTTGGCCTTCTCTACTCCTTTTGGAAGCCAGAGGAAACTTTCTTCTATCTCTTCCTTCTCTTGTCCCCACGTGCCACACAGCCGTTTCTTCTGCTGTTTCATACCTGAGTACTTCAACTAGATTCCCACTTGGAGAGTTATACAGGCTTCCCTTCTCTTAGATCTTCCCAAACGATAAGGGGAAATCTGGTTTTCTTCTCTCCCCCACTCCCATTGTGTGTGTGTGTGTGTGTGTGTGTGTGTGTGTGTGTGTGTGTTAGGGGAATGGAAGGAAGGAAAGAGCAACCCACTAAACAATCTTTTTATGCCACAATCCTCCTCCTTTCTGTCAAACTCAGCCATCTTTTTAAGCTTTGAAAATGTTTTCCCTTTCACATAGGAAAGAAGAACAAAACATGTAATTGTCACAAATTATTAGTATCAAAGTATTAGTCTATCACAAAATAATACCTTACATATCAATAAATCACGTCTACATTTTACCGTTTCAATTTTTATTTTGTCACCCAAATGTTAGCTTTTCATTCACCCACCTTAAACCAAATATTGCGTGATACATACTTAGACTAAAAAATTATTCATCGTTTACCTGAAATTCAAATTTGCCTGGGCATCTTGTATTTTATCTAACATCTCTACAGTTATCTTTTTTAAAAGGGCTAGTCAGCCTCTTGACATGTCCATGGTTTGGTGACTCATCATTAGTTTTTTGATTGTTTTGTTTTTTTAATCTCTTACTACCTTTAAGGAGATTTTTGAGATATATTTTATCTATTATCTAGTTGAGCTCAGGGAGAGGTTTGACATATCTAGAAACAAAAGTGCTCTGATTTATTTCTGAACCGTCCCATACTGTGTTCTACAAGACTTTGAAGATTTGCTATCTAGATGAGCTCAGGGGTTTTGTTGTTGACAAAATCACCATCCTAGAATCAAAGGAATATTGTGGGCCCCACCCCAAGCCCTGGGCTGGATGTGAACGCTTCCTAAGTGAGATGGAGTTCCTGCCTATTGGAGTCCCTGGGTAGTGAAAAAGTTAACACACTCAGCTGTTAACCTAAAGATTGGAGGTTCAAGTTCACCCAGAGATGCCTTGAAAGAAAGGCCTGGTAATCTACCTCTGAAAAAAACAGCAATTGAGAACACTATGAAGCATAGTTCTACCCCAACACACATGGTGTTGCCATGAATTGGAGTGTGGCCACTAACCTCAGAGGGATGAATCACATCTGTACTGCTTCAGGTACTTGAGTGAAGGTTCAAACACCAAACCCACTACTCAGCTATGATCCACAAAGTAACCAATGAAGCCTCCCTCTCCCTTGTCCAATGAGCTTTCACTAATATTGAGAACTTGGGGGGCTCCTTTTTCTGGTACAGTATGATTTTTTCCAGTAAGGCTCTGACCTGCTCTAGTTGGACCTCTAAGCTGCACTCCACACACTGTCAAATGGCTCCATCGAGAGTTCTACCGACACATGATATAGTTTAGATGGGCAGTCTCCCACCTTATCATATATTTTTTATGTGAGGTTAGGCATCCAGCCACAGATACAAAGGCACATGCTGTTTTGAAGCCATGTTCAATTTTTAAAGCTTGACATTGCAAACTTTTATCTAATACCTACAAAGTTTCAGCAGTGTGTTTTAACCACAGCCCATTTACAACAAGGGGATCACATTACACATATTTTGTAATTTGATTTAATGTCTCTGTGAAGTTCTTGGACGGTGATAATGGTTAACGTGCTTAACTGCTAATTGAAAGTTTGGAGTTCAAGTCCACCCAGAGGTACCTTGGAAAACAAGCCTGGTGATCTACCTCCAAAAACTCAGCCACTGAAAACCCTGTGGAGCACAGTTCTGCTGTGACATACATGGAGTTGCCATGAGTCGGGGGCAACTCAACAGCAACTGATTGGAAATCTTCTTACGTAGGTACATATAAAATCAGTTTTTCTGTTGAGTAGATGCTGACTCATGGCAACCCCATGTGTATCAGAGTAGAACTGTGCTCCATAGCGTTCTTAAAATTACTGTGATCTTTTGGAAGTAGATTGCCAGGCCTTTCTCCTGAGGCACATTTGGTTCGATTTGGTCCACCAACCTTTCAGTTAGTAATCAAGCACTTGATTATTTACACCACCCAGGGACTCCGTAAATACATATTAAAAAAATCAAAGCACATGTAGTCCTATTGTATTCCTTCGACATGCAGAGTGTTCAGTTAAATTGATACGCCATTATTTGTTTCACATTATTTTAAAATTTAAAATTAACAATTTTTTTATAGTCTTGTGGGAAAATAATCTTGCCGTTGTTGTTGTGTGGCATCAAGTTGATTCCAACTCGTAGCTACCCTATGGGACAGAGTACAGCTGCCCCATAGGGTTCCTATAGGAGTAGATTTATCAGGTCATTTCTCCCATGGGTTCAAACCACTGATCTTTTGGTTAGTAACCGAGCATTTAACCATGTTCCACCAGAAAGCCAAAAAACTAAACCCATTGCCATCGAGTCAATTCCAACTCACAGTGACCTTATAGGACAGAGTACAACTGCCTCATAGGTTTCGAAGGAGTAGCTGGTGGATTCAAACTGCCAACCTTTTGGTTAGCAACCAGTTCTTTAACTACCATGCCATCACACCAAACTATACATATAAAACTTAATAGAAAAATGCAAAAGAGAAAAATGGCACTTTTTTAGCCTTCCAAATTGATATCTGGAGATATGTAAGCACTGGTAGCCTAGAGGTGGCTTTAGCAGCATCATCCTGAAATTACATCCTGGATCATATTGGAAACATGCACAGGTGCTATGGGTCTGGGGGTTTGAGGGTCCTTTATATGGATTACCTTGTCTCTAGTCAGCCCCTTCCCATTCCCTGTGGCAGCTGTGCTAAGATATTTGGATCCCTTTTATGCTTGTTTTCCCAGATCTTCACCGGAAGTCATAATATTGTTTTGTACTCCTCAGAGGAAATAGAAACATTTGAGCAGAATTCTCCTCATCTTGCCTTACTGCAACCTCTGACTGACCCAAAACATTTTCTTTCTGTTTGTATCTCATCTCAGAGGAAGATTTTTCTCTTCTCCACCTGGACTCAATGAAATGGTCAGATGCCATGTGAGTCCCCAAGTAGCAATGTATTAGGGTCCCAGGGGATTAAACTACATGATAGTTTAGCATGTGTGCCTGACCTAGAAGGCATGAAATAGAAACAAAGGGCACCTTGAGAGGAGGAAGCGGAGAAAAAATTATGAAAGATATTAGCCGACACTGTACCTAACATACTGAGCTTCTTCATATTGCAGATTGAAATAAAGCTTCAGAAAGTATTGAGTTAAAGTCCAGGAATAGAACTCTCAGTGTTTACTAATACCTAGCATAACACTCTTGACAAGGTTGTGTGTTATTAGCAGTGATTTAAAGCTGAGACAATGGGAGGGCTTCACGAACAGCAGCAAAACCCCAAATCTCAGCCCTCATTAAGCCTGAGCCATAGATTAACGAGCATGTAGATTTTATATGCTTTGAGATGAAAATAATTTTTATAGCATTAAAAAATAGTCACTAGGTAGAAGGGGAAAAAATAGTAGAAGCATAAACCCGGAAGGAATGGCATTCATTCTTTTCAAATACATCAAAGCGCATTTTTTATTTTTGCTGCTGTGTATCACTCTTTTTTACTATGAATCAATTTTTCAATCGGATAATAATTTTTTCCTGTTTCCTTCTAGTCATTAAAACTCGTTGCTGTCAATTCCATTCTGACTTATAGCAACCCAATAGAACAGAGTAGAACTGCCCCATAGGGTTTCCAAGAAGCAGCGGGTGGATTCAAACTGCCAACCTTTTGGTTAGCAGACGAGCTCTTTACCACTGCACCACTAGGGCTCTGAGTGGCCATTAGCCACTCACTAATGACTGTCTCAGAAACCCCGGAGGCATAGTGATTAAGGGCTGTGGGTCCAAACCAAAAGGTCAGCAGCTGGAATCCACCAGGTGCTCTTTGGAAACTGCAGGTGACAGTTCTATTCTGTCCAATAGGTTGCTGGGAGTTGGAGTCGACTGCATGGCAATGGGATAATGACTGTCTCGGGCTGCTAACCAAATGGTTGGCAGTTCGAATCCACCAGCCACTCCTTGGAAACCCTATGAGGCAGTTCTACTCTGTCCTATAAGGTTGCTATGAGTCAGAATCCGCTCGATGGTAACAGGTTTGGTTTTAATGACTGTCAATTGCCATTATTATGCTGTTAAAGGAAAAAGTATCTCATTTTTATCATCACTTATTTCAATTTATTAAGACTATGGTTACTCCTTTAAAACTAGGACATGTACGATGTGAAATACTTTTACATGACATTGATGATCAAAATAAAGTGCCAGTAAATGTTTTGGTCATAGGTCTTTGTGAATATACAGACAATATATTATAATTTTTAAATATTAATGGACTGGATTCCGCTAAAGCATCAGGTGTTCAGTATGAACATTCCATTTGAGCTGGTAAAATTCTGAAATATAAACAGTTTCAGCAAAAGATATTCTTCATAAAACTTTTAACTCTTCAATGATATCTAGGCAAAAAATAGTTATTCACTCATGCCTTGAACAGCTCCTAAAGAAATCTCTTTGTAGATCCTTAGGGACTCTGAGTGAGGAGATGATGGCTGAGCTTAGTGGTAAAAAAAAGAAAAAATGCTTTCAAGTTAGGCAATCCTGGATTCTAATGTCAGCATGGTCATTTTCACACTGTACAGCCTATTGCAAATTACCTATGTAATCACTTAGATTATTTCTCTGAGCCTCAGTTTTCTCATATACAAAAGAGGGATGTGAATACCTACCTCATAGCATTGTTGTTATGAGGAGGTAATGTGTACCAAATGGCTCAGCAGAGTGCCTGGCATGATGCCTTCAATAAATAGTACCTTATCCACCCACTGCCATCGTGGCCAATCCGACTCACTGCAACCTACCCTATAGGACAGAATAGAACTGCCGCATAGGGTTTCCAAGGCTATAAATCATTACAGAAGCAAACCGCCACATCTTTCTCCAGCAGAGTGGCTGCCAGGTTCAAACCACCAAACTTGCAGTTAGCAGCCAACTGCTTTAACTACTGTGCCACCAGGGCTCCTTCAATAAATAGTAGCTATTTTTTTATTACAATGGAAGCAGCATTCAAGAAATCAAACGACAGTGCATTGGGCAAATCTTTTGCAAGACCTCTTTAAAAAGTGTTAAAAAGCAAAGACGTCACTTTGTGGACTAAGGTGGCCCTGATCCAAGCCAGAAATTTTTCAATTGCCACATATGCATGTGAAAGCTGAACAATGAATAAGGAAGACTGAAAAAGAATTGATGCCTTTGAATTATGGTGTTGGCAAAGAATATTGAATATACCATGGACTGCCAAAAGAATGAACAAATCTGTCTTGGAAGAAGTACAGCCAGGATGTGCCTTAGAGGTAAGGATGGGAAGACTTCATCTCATGGACTTTGGACATGTTATCGGGAGGGTCCAGTCATGCTTGGTAAAGTACAGGGTCAACAAAAGAAAGGAAGACCCTCAATGAAATGGATTGACACAGTGGCTACAACAATGGGCTCAAGCATAACAACGATTGTGAGGGTGCCTCAGGATTGGGTAGTGTTTTGTTCTGTTGTGCATAGGGTCACTATGAATTAGAACCTAGTCAATAACACCTAATAAAAACATCACAATTAGCATCATAATGAATTATCACTTAAAACTAATGCCATTCACATATGCATTGTTTCCATGTGCTCCCACGTTTTCAAAGTTTAATTGTTTAAATTAAAGGCTCTTCCTGCAATATTAAATGTGCTAAAATTTGCTCCATTTACTGTATCAATAATCAGTATTTCAGCCCAACCCACTTGGATGATGAAAAACTCTTTTATTCATTTATTTTTATCTTACTTGGTTATGATAAAAAAAAAAATAAGATACTATGATATAGAAGCAGAGAGCTTGGGGAGGCCCAGAAATTAGCAGCAGGAGGTATGGGAGGAAGAGAGAATGGTAGAGCCTTAGAATAGAACAAGGTATGCCAACGTAGGAAAAAAAAAAAAAATTAGAGGGAACGCTTATTTGGAGGCACTTACTTTTCCTCTAATTTTGCTTTACTTTTTTGTGCTGCCATCCCTGGAAGTATAAAACAGCTAATAAGTCATCCTAAATGGCTGATGCTGGTAAGTCATCAAATATTTAGAGGCCAAGGATCTTTAATCACCTACGTGCTTTCCTATGAATACTGATTTGACAAATGTTCATATTTAATTGATTCAAAAGTGACTTAATTTGAAAACCTAGCTGTTCCCAATTAAAAAGTATGCATCTTCATCTATGTCATAGTTGTTACCAGGCATGTCAGAGCAAGTCACCAGATCACTTAGACTCTGTGAATGGAAGTAGTAAGGGTTCGTGTGTTTGTATGTGTTTGCAACAGCTGTGGAAGGAAAAATGGAGGAGGAGGAGGGGCTTCTAATTATTTTTAAAGTTTGTCTTATAAATCTGGGTGAATTTCCCTTGAACTACTCTAAAGGCACAGCTAAGAGGCCTGGTCAAGGCAGTATTTTGAGATGCGAATACGTGAACACCCTGGTATTCTAAGAGCATTGATTGCCAGTACTGGAAATACATGTTTTGTTATAGCAAAACGAATCCCAACAAGCCCTATGTAGACCTCTAACCTTGTTAAACAGCACATATGTATTTCATTCATAAATATTCCTTCCACTATTAACATTTTTTTATTATTGCAAGAGCTAATGTAACTCTAAAAAGCTCAATGAGCACTAATGTGTAAAATTACCATTCTCTCACTTGACTTATCGCTGCAATCACTATTCTAACTAGAAGAATACTAGGTAGTTTGAAAGCCAAAAGTGAGTAATCAGTGATTTAAATCACTGGTCTTATTACTCCTTAACACAAACCACCAAGAGACGTCAATTTTTAGGAGGATCAGAGCAGCTGGAAAGAAAGATAAGGGAAAGGGAACTCGTGGGGAAAGCCTGTTTTAGCCCTTCTATGAAGTTTAATGAGAAGAGTGTTGTATTCCGTAAAGACGTTTTAATTTCACTTTCATAAAAGCAGAAGAGAGCATTTATGATGCAATTTTTCCTACGAACTCTGACTGTGTTTATGATAAATATTCAATTCTGCCGGCATTGCCAAGAAATCATTCACGTGGTTGATGCCTTATGGCTGCATCAAGCAAAGCCTCTCATACATGGATTTAAATAGTCTTGAATCATGTACCTGCTGTATGTTTCCCACGTTGTTATTGCTCTGATGATTATAGTTAAGAAAGGCTCTCCGCCCACCTCCTCGCACACATATAAATAGGCCACAGACATAAAAATAGATACATACACACCAGAAGAATGCTCTAACTGAAAGTTTGGTTTTGCTGTTTACAGAAGAGTACAGGGGCCTTTAAAATTAATTACTATAGAAAAATACAGTTACACAAGCCATCAAAATGGCAATCGTATTTTGAGGACCAATTGTATGAATCAAGTGTTGGCTTTCTTTATTCTTCCTAAATTTTCTAACTATAAAGTAAAAAAAGATAGGTAAATGACATTTTGCCTAGGTGAAACTGATAAATCAGGTTTGTTAAGAAAGGTTTTTACTTCCTTCAGTCCAATATATAATTTCATGCACTTAAGATATGCTTGACAGTATTCCCAGCACTGCATGGAGTACTAAAGATCTCAGTTCTGAAGAGCTTTGTAGACTTGTTGAGAAAAATAAAACATGAAATAATTGAATAACAATAGAAAAAAAAAAAACCTTGCCTTCAAGTTAATTCTGACTCATTGCAACCCTATGTGTTATGGAGTAGGATTGCTCCATACGATTTTCCAGATGGTGCAGATGGTTTGAGCTCAACTACTAAGCTAAGGGTTAGTTGTTCAAAACCACTCAGTGGCACCGAGGAAGAAAATCCTGGTGATCTGCTTCTGTAAAGATTATAGCCAAAAAAAACCCTACAGGGCAGTTCTACTTTGTAATACATGGGGTTGCCATGAGTTGGAATTGACTCAATAGCAACAGGTTTTGTTTTTGGTTTTGGGTAATCTTTACAGACACAGATTGTTGGGCCTTTCTTCCTCAGGGCTGCTGGATGGGTTTGAACTGCCAACCATTAGTTTAGTGGCTTATTGTAAACCACTTGTGTCACCCAGGGACCTCTTGAATTACAACAGAAATCATAATATTCAGGCCCAAACTAATTGTAAATGTCTCATAATCATAACAGGAGAAATTATCATGAAACTTGAGTATGTTAGAAGTCTTTAAGGAGAAGGTTGAGGTCAAGCAGTTCCTTGAAGAAGATTTCAGGTTAGAAAGTCAGAAAGAAAAGATGGCATACCTCCTTCCCTCAAAATTGCTATATTTGTTGAAAATATTTTCTATTTTTCTATCACACTTATATTTGTAATATTAGTATAAACTAGATACAATATACCCTTGACATTTGAAAGAGATATACCTGAGAACTTTTTGATTCTCACCTCACAAATGCTGCACTACAATAAAAGTTTCCCTATAAAATAAAGTAAAATTAGATTAAATATTTTAAATTGCCCTTTCCAACCCTTAATAAGATTCACTATACAGAAGAAATCTCTGAGAAACACTGCTAGGGAAAGGGATTTAATGTTTAATGTAAGCATTGAAATAGTTACTTGATTATCAAAATAAACCAAACCAAAAACCCAGTGCCGTCAAGTCGATTCTGACTCATAGCGACCCTATAGGACAGAGTAGAACTGCCCCATGGAGTTTCCAAGGAGCGCTTGGTGGATTCGAACTGCCGACCCTTTGGTTAGCAGCTGTAGCACTTAACCACTACGCCACCAGGGTTTCCAATTATAAGGACAATTAAATATCAAATATTAACCAGAGAAGATGAATATTTATAAAATGCCAAGAAACCTCAAAGTTATAAAGCCTTCATGAAAATCATGATTTCCGTCTTCCAGAATTGTTTTGGATATACCCTGATCTGGTGTTGCAGAAAAATGTAGTATTTGAGAGAGGTAAGATAGCATTATATTTCCATTTATTCATCATCTGTAATCATATAGTGAATAAAATTCACTCACTGAAAAGCATTTCAAAAGAATAAGATAATTTGGGGGAAACCTTGAATTATTTCTTTAAACTAACCTCTTTAATAGAACAAATAGTTGCTTCTTATATAATATTGCAGAAATTGACCTGTTAAATGCCCAGTTCCTGTCAATCCTAAGAACACTCATATTCCCTCTATGTTTATCCACAAGAAAACTGATTTTAAAAAATGCTGCTGATTCTCTGAAAAATGAAAACATCTTTCATTAATATTATATTAATATAAATATATTAATAACAAGAAATTTCTCAAAGGGCTTGAAACTTAGAAAGAAGAATTATATTTTCTTGAAAGGGACTACTGAATATTTAATTACATAAATTCAGATTCTAGTGGATGACATTAATGAAAATTCAAACATATATATCATAAGCATTTTTTATTGATGTTTTAGCTTCCTGTGGCTGCTGTAGAAAATTACTACAAACTTGGGGGCTTAAATCAACACACATTTATTCTCTCTCAGTTCTGGAGACCAGAGGTCTGAAATCAGTTTCACTGGGCTGAAATCAAGAGGTCGTCGGGGCCATGCACCCTTGAGTGTCTAGGAGACAATCTGTTTCTTTGCCTTTTCCAACTTCTAGAGCTGTATTCCTTTCATTTCTTGGCTCAAAACCCCTTCCTCCATCTTCAGGTTTAGCATCTTCAAATCCCTCTCTGCTTTATCTTCACAGAACCTTCTCCTCTGTAGTTAAACCTCATAATTACATTTAGGGCCTAACCATGTAATTGGCAATAATCTGCACATCACAAGATCATTAATTTAATCACATCTGCAAGGGCATTTTCTCTATAAAGGTTCCAAGGATTAGGACCTGGATGTCGTTGTGGGTCGTTATTCAGTTTAGCACAAGATAAAATGGCGCTTTATTTATCTGAAATTATAAACAAGCAATTTGTTGTTAGGTGCCGTCAAGTTGGTTCCGACTCAAGGCAACCCTCTGTACAACAGAACGAAACACTGCCCGGTCCTGCACCATCCTCACAATCATTGTTATGTTTGAGCCCATTGTTGCAGCCACTGTGTCAGTCAACCTCTTTGAGGACTTTCCTTTTTTTTTTTGCTGACCCTCTACTTTACCAAGCATGATGCCTTTCTCTGGGGACTGGATCCCCTGATAACATGTCCAAATTACATGAGGTGAAGTCTCACCATCCTCGCTTCCAAGGCGCACTCTGGCTGTATTTCTTCCAAGACAAACTTGTTCATTATTCTGACAATTCATGGTATATTCAATATTCTTTGCCAACACTATAGTTCAAAGACATCAATTCTTCTTCGGTCTTTCTTACTCATTGTCCAGCTTTTGTATGCATATGAGGTGGTTGAAAATACCATAACTTGGGTCAGGTGCACCTTAGTCCTCAAAGTGACATCTTTGTTTTTTAACACTACAAAAGGGGCCTTTTGCAGCACATTTGCCTAATGCAATATGTCCTTTGACTTCCTGACTGCTGGTTCCATAGGGGTTGATTGTGAATCTAAGTAAAATGAAATCCTTGACATGTCAATCTTTTCTCCATTTACATGATGTTGCATATCAGTCCAGTTGTGAGGACTTTTGTTTTCTTGATGCTGAGGTGCAATCCATACCGAAAGCTGTAGTCTTTGATCTTCATCAGTAATTGCTTCAGATCTTCCTTGTTTTCAGCAAGCAAGGTTGTGTCATCTGCATATCCCAGGTAATTAAGAAGCCTTCCACCAATCCTGATACCACATTCTTCTTCATATAACCCTGCTTCTCAGAATACTTGCTCAGTTTACAGATTGAATAAGTATGGTAAAAGGTTGCAATGCATGCCTTTCTTGATTTTAAACCATGCAGTATCCCCTTGCTTTGTTTGAATGACTGCCTATTTGTCTGTGTACAGGTTCCACATGAGCACAATTAAGTGTTCTGGAATTCCCATTCTTTGCAATGTTATTCATAATTTGTTATGATCCACACAGTTGACAGTCGAATGCCTTTGCATAGTCAACAAAACACAAGTAAACATCTTTCTGGTATTCTCTGCTTTCAGCCAAGATCCATCTGACATTAACAATGATATCCCTCATTCCATTTCCTTTTCTGAATCTGGCTTGAACTGACAGTTCCCTGTTGATGTACTGCTGCAACTACTGTTGAATGGTCTTCAGCAAAATTTTACTTGGATGTGATATTAATGATTTTGTTCTATAATTTCCACATTTGTTGAATCGCCTTTCTTTGAAATGGGCACAAAAATGGATCTCTTCCAATTGGTTGGTCAGGTAGCCATCTTCCAAATTTCCTGGCATAGACGAGGGAACACCTCCAGCACTGCATCCATTTGTTGAAACATCTCAATTCCTGGAGCCTAGTATTTCACCAATGTCTTCAGTGTAGATTAGACTTGTTCCTTTACTACCATCAGTTCTTGACCATATGCTACCTTCTGAAATGGTTGAACATCGACCAATTCTTTTTGGTACAGTGGCAATGTGTATTCATTCCATCTTCTTTTGATGCTTCCCACATTGTTTAATATTTTGCCTGTTTAAAAAAGACAAAAACATTGCCACTGAGTTGATTATGACTCATAGTGACCCTATGAGACAGAGTAGTATTGCCCCATAGGGTTGGTGGATTCAAACTGCAGACCTTTTGGTTAGCAACCTAATGCTTAACCACTGTGCCACCAGGGTTCATAGAAACCTTGAAAATTGCAACTTGAAGCTTGAATTTTTTCTTCAGTTCTTTCAGCTTGAAAAATGTCAAGCATATTCCTCCTATTTGGTTTTGTAGATCCAGGTTTTGCAGATGTCATTATAATATTTTACTTTGCCTGCCAAAGCTGCCCTTTGAAATATTTTGTTCGCCTGTTTTAGGCGATCATTTCTTCCATTTGGTTTAGCTACTCTGTGTTGAAGAGCAAGTTTCAAAGTCTCTTCTGCATTCAATTTGGTCCTTTCTTTCTTTCCGTTCTTTTTAATGACCTTTTGCTTTCTTCATATATGATGTCCTTGATGTCTTCCCACAATTCACCGGTCTTTGGTCATTAGTGTTCCATGTGTCAACTCTATTCTTGAGGTGGTCTCCAAATTCAGATGAGATATACTCAGATGAGAACCAAAATTCATATTTTGGTTCTTGTGGATTTGTTTTAATTTTCTTCAGTTTCAACTTGAACTTGCATATGATCCATTGATGGTCTGTTCTGATGTTGGCCCCTGGCTTTGTTCTGACTAATGATATTGAGCTTTTCCATCCTTTCTTTCCACAGATGTAGTCCATTTGATTCAGTGTATTCCATCTGGCAAGGTCCATGTGTGTAGTCACCATTTATGTCGTTGAAAAAAGGTATTTGCAATGAAGAAGTCATTGGTCTTGCAAAATTCTATCATGTGATCTCCAGTATTGTTTCCATCACTGTGGCCATATTTTCCAACTACAGATTCTTCTTTTTTGTTTCCAACGTTCGCATTCCAATTTCAGTAGTTATCAATGCATTTTGAACGCATTTTTGATCAACTTCAGACTGCATAAGTTGGTAAAAATTTTTAATTTCCTTATCTTTGGCATTAGTGGTTGGTGCATACATTTGAATCATAGTCATATTAACTGGTCTTCCTTGTAGGCACATGGATATTATCCTATTACAGACAGCTTTGTACTTCAGGACCGATCTTGAAATGTTCCTTTTTGACGAAGAACTCTAAGCCATCCCTCTTCAATTTGTTGTTCTTGGCACAGTAGACCATATTAATTCTCTGACTCAAAATGGCCAATAGCGTCCTTTTTAGCTCACTAATATGTAGGCTCTTGATCTTTATACATTCCATTCCATTTTTTACCACTTCCAATTTTTCTAGATTCATATTTCTTATATTCCACGTTCCAATTATTAATGCATGATTGCAGCTGTTTCTTCTCATTTTGAGTCATGCTACATCAGTAAATAAAGGTCCCAAAATCTTGACTCTATCCACATCATTAAGGTCAACTCTACTTTGAGGAGGTAGCACTTCCCAAGTCATCTTTTCAGTATCTTCCAACCTGAGGAGCTCATCTTCCAACACTATATCAGACAACATTCCATTGCTATTTGTAAGGTTTTCACTGGGCAGTTTTTTCAGAAGTAGACTGCCAGGTCCTTCTTCCTAGTCTGTTTTAGTCTGAAAGCTCTGCTGAAACCTTTCCACCAAGGGTGACCCTGCTGGTATTTGAAATATTGGTGGCATAACTTCCAGTATCAAAGCCAAAAAAGTATGACAAACTGAGAGATGCATGGTGGAAACAAGCAATAATAGATGAAAATACTTCTTAACAAGAAAGGCAAGGAGGGGAAATTATCATAGTAGGTATTAAAATATAGTTTAAATCAACAATAATTTCAGAAATGTGGTCCAGTGTGGATTTCCAGGTAGCCTTCTTGTATAAACCAGAAACGGGTATGTGATAAAGAAAATATCATAAACCAATGAAGAGATGGATTTTTCAGTAAATATTAAATTATTTTCTGTAATAAAGAAAAATACAAAGTAGAATGTATCATGTGACACCATACATCAAAGTATATTTTAGAAGGTCTAAACAGTAAAATAAAAGCTCATTGCCATTGAGTCGATTCCAACTCATAACGACAATATAGGGCAGAGTAGAACTGACCCATGGAGTTTCCAAGGCTGTAATCTTTATGAAAGCAGACTGACACAACTTCCTCCCATGGAGCAGCTGGTGGGCTTGAACTACCTACCTTTAGGGTAACAGCTTCAATCTGAATGTTGAGCGAATGACCCAAGAAGCTGGACTATATGAAGAATAACGTGGCATCAGGATTCAAGGAAGACTCATTAGTAACCTGCCTTAAGCAGATGACATAACTTTGCTTATAGAAAGTGAAGAAGACTTGAAGCACTTGCTGATAAAGATCAAAGTCCATAGCCTTCAGTATGGATTGCACCTCAACATAAAGAAAACAAAAATCCTTACAACTGGACCAATAAGCAACATTGTGATAAACAGAAAATATTGCAGTTGTCAAGGATTTCATTTTACTTGGATCCACAATCAGCCTCCATGAAGGAGCAGTCAGGAAATCAAACAATGTATTGCATTGGCGAATCTGCTGCAAAAGATCCCTTTAAAGTGTTAAAAAGCAAAGATGTCACTTTGAAGTCTATGGTGCTCCTGACTCAAGGCATGGTATTTTCAATCACCTCGTATGCATATAAAAGCTGGACAGTGAATAAGGAAACAAAAAAGAACTGATGCATTTGATTTAGGGTTCTAGTGAAGAATATTGAATATACCATGAACTGCCAGGAAACAAACAAATCTGTATTGGAAGAAGTATAGCCAGAGTACTCCTTAGAAGAGAGGATGGCAAGAATTTGTCTCACGTACATTGGACATGCTACCGGGGGAATCAGTCCCTGAAGAAGGACCTTATGTTTGGTAAAGTAGAGACTCAGTGAAAATGAGGAAGACCCTCAAGGAGATGAATTGATACAGTGCCTGAAACAATGTTCTCAAACACAGCAAACTGTGAGAATGGCACAGGATCAGGCAGTGTTTAGTTCTGTTGACATAAGGTCACTATGAGTCAGAGCCCCCTCAAAGGCACTAACAACAACAACAACAATAAGGGATATGTAAATACTTTCTAAACATAAAGGCAGTGGGGGGAAAAAAACATAAACCTGAACCTCAGTCAAATTGAGTGTATAAAAATTTTAAAAATATACACCTTAAAAATATAAAATATTAAAAACAAAACAATAAATTGGAAAATATTTATCAAAATGTTGTAGACAATTAGCATTCTTAACATAAAAGTGGTCTTACACATTAATAAGAAAAACAAAAAGCAAAATGGGAAAAACCATTAAAAAAGCCCAATACCTGAAGAAAAAATAGATTGACCAATGGAACAGAGTTGAGAACCCAGATTTAAATTCATCCACCCAAGGTCACCTGATCTTCGATAAAGGCCCAAAGCCCATCAAATGGGGAAAAGGCAGTCATATTAACAAATGGTGGTGCCAAAACTGGATGTCCATCTGCAAAAAAATGAAACAGGACCCATACCTCATAGCATACACAAAAACTAATTCAAAATGGATCAAAGACCTAAATATAACCAAAAACTATAAAGGTCATAGAAGAAAAAATAGAGTAAATGCTAGAGGCCCTAATACACAGCATTAAAAGGGTACAAACCATAACTAACGATACACAAATATTAGAAGACAAGCTAAATAACTGTGATTGTCTAAAAATTAAACACTTTTGCTCATCAAAAGACTTCACCAAAAGAGTAAAAAGAGAACCTAGAGACTGGGAAAAAAATTTGGCTATGACAAATACAACAAAGGCCTAATCTCTAAAATCTACAGGAAAATCCAACACCTCTACAACAAAAAGACAAATAATCCAATGAAAAAAATGGGCAAAAGATATTAACAAACACTTCACCAAAGGAGACATGTAAGCAGCTAACAGACACATGAGGAAATACTCGTGATCACTACCCATTAGAGAAATGCAAATCAAACATTGATGAAATACCACCTCACCCTGACATTACTGACACTAATATAAAAAAAACAAAAAACAGGATATAACAAATGTCGAAGAGGCTGGGGGAGATTGGAACTCTTATGCACTCCTGGTGGGACTGCAAAGTGGTACAACCATTTTGGGAAATGATGTGGTGCTTCCTTAAAAAGAAAGAACTAGAAATACCATATGATCCAGCAATCCTAGTCCTAGGAATATATCCTAGAGAAATAAGAGTGGACACATGAATAGACATATGCACATCCATGTTCATTGCAGCATTATTCGCAATACCAAAAAGATGGACCAACCTAGGTGCCCATCAACAGATGAATGGATAAACAAACTATGGCACATACACACATGGAATACTACACAAGGACAAAAAACAATGATGAGTCTGAAAAGCATCTCACAACATGGATGAATATGGAGGGTATTATTGTGAGTGAAATAAGCCAATCACAAAAGGACAAATATTGTATGAAACTCATGAAAAGGTTTACACACAAAAAGAAACAATCTTTGTTATGAAGGAGGGAGTGCATGGGAGGGAAAAACACTAAAGAGACAATAAATAAGTGGTGGGGGTTTTTTTTTGGTGAAGGGTAAGACAGTACACAATACTGGGGAAGCCACCAGAGCTTGTCCAAGGCAAGGTCATGGAAACTCCATAGACACACCCAAACTCGCTGAGGAACCAAATTACTGGGCTGAGGGCTGTGGGGACCATGGACTCGGGGAACGTCTAGCTCAACTGGCATAACATAGTTTATGAAGAAAATGTTCTATATTCTACTTTGGAGAGTAGCGTCTGGGTTCTTAAATGCCTGTGAGTAGCCATCTAAAATACTCCAATGGTCTTACCCTGTCTGAAGCAAGGGAAAATGAAGAAAACCGATGACTCAAGGGAAAGATTAGTTGAAAGGACTAATGGACCACACAACTACCACTGCCTCTTCCAGACTGAGTCCAGTACAATTTGGTGGTGCCCGGCTACCACCGCCAACTGCTCTGACAAGGATCACATTAGAAAGTCCTGGACAAAGCTGAAGAAAAATGTAGAACAATATTCTAACTTACAAAAAAAGACCAGATTCATTGGCCTGACAGAGACTGGAGAAACCCCTAGAGTATGGCCTCCAGACACCCTTATAGCTCAGTAATGAAGTCACTCCTGAAGTTCACCCTACAGCTAAAGATTAGACAGGCCCACAAAACAAAATGAGCCTAAATGGGCATACCAGCCCAGGGGCAAGAACGAGAAGGCAGGAGGGGACAGAAAAGCTGGTAACTGAGAACCCAAGGTCAAGAGGGGGAGAATATTGACATGTCATGGAATTGGCAACCAATGTCCCAAAACAAAGTGTGTTTCATTGTTTAATGAGATACTTGTTTGCTATGTAAATCTTCATCTAAAGTACAATTTAAAAAAATTAAAGAATGAAAATATGATTAGTTTTGACTCCTCAAATAAATGCAATTTATAGTAAGGAAATACCATTTGTTGCCTATCAAATTGCATTATTTATGAATAATAATACACAATGCTGCCCATAATATATGAAACAGGAATTCTTAAGCACTAGTCACAGGAATATAAATTCTTACATGTCAGCAGAGCCAAGATGGTGGAATAGACAGATGCTTCCGGCGAGCCCACTTTACAACAAAGACCTGAAAAAACAAGTGAAATGAGTATATTTGTGACAAGCTGGGAGCCCTGAGCTTCAAAGGCAAGCTTAGAAAACGAACTGAGGGGTAGAGGGAGGAAGAGACTGTTCAGAAGCAGAAAGGAGTTACTGGACCTGAATCATGGGGAGCCCAGAAGCACCGTTCCTGAAGCGGTCGTGGTGGCGGTGGGCTGGTACTAGTGTTCGGCTGCAGTTTCCTCAGGGAGAAGCAGTCAGCCACACAGATCACTCACACCTCTGGAACCTGAGGAGAGTAGCGCTCTCGGCAAAAGCTAAGTACTTGCATACATTTTAACGTGTCCCACCACCCGCAAACCGGCTTCAGTGGCTGAATTCCCTGGACCTGAGATAGGCACAGTTGAGCACCTAGAGCCATCCTCCCCACCTTGGGGAAGGAAAATATTTGCATTTGGGTGAAAAGATAATTTGCTAGCTCCGCTAACCAGGGGAGCTCAGGACAGAAGCAGGTCCTGTACAGGCATAAACCATGCATGGGCTTTGAGCAACTTTCCCTTCTGCATGGACCTGTGTGGGCCTATTTCAGGAGAATAGGCCCTTGTTGGCAGACTCCAACCATTTCAGCTATCTGGTGGAGAGGTGGGTGTTTGATGTTTGACATTGCTTTGCATATTAAACAAGGTCCACCTACCCACATCGGGGACCTAAGGACTGGTACCTCCACTCAGATCACTTAGCCAACCGTGACAGGGGTCTAAAGATAACCCGTACCTCCCAGCCCTTACAACCAAAAATTTTGGGTGCACATGGTCCGTCTGCAGAACCCACCCACCTGCATGCTCTAGGCAACAGGGACGCGCTTTCCTCAGATACACTCGGGGGTCGGTTCTCAGCCCCCTGCCTTGTTCAGAGTGTGACCCCCAGCTGCAATCAGATACCAGTATATAAGCCAATCAGCCCTGCCCGTCTAAGACTGTAGGACAGAGCCTGCACCACACACTTGATAATCAGCTACCTGGAAACATGAGCTGAATTCGTACAAGAAAACTGAATGGACTCCTAGACTGATATACCTGATAACAGCTCTAGCCAGCTGAGGACAGGACACCAGACCTCCAAAGGTGAAAATAATCAAGCCAGCTCACTCCAGCAACCCATAGGGGTATACCAAAACAAAACAGAGCAAGCAGCTACGACACAGTAAGAAAGCATAAACTAATGCAATAACTTATAGATGGCTCAGAGACAACAGTCAATATCAAGTCACATAAAGAAACAGACCATAATCACCTCCACAAGCTCTCAAAACAAAGAATCCAGGGATCTTCTAGATGAAAGTGCATTCCTGGAATTACGAGATGCAGAATACAAACATTTAATATACAGAACCCTTCAAGACATCAGGAAGGAAATGAGACAATACACAGAAAAAGCCGAGGAACACACAGATAAAGCAATTGAAGAAATTAGAAAGATTATTCAGGAACATAATGAAAAGTTTAATAAGCTGGAAAAATCCATAGACAGGCAGCAATCAGAAATTCAGAAGATTAACAATAAAATTACAGAAGTAGACAACTCAACAGAAAGTCAGAGGAGCAGAATTGAGCAAGTAGAAGCTAGAATTTCTGAACTTGAAGAAAAATCGCTTGGCACTAATATATTTGGAGAAAAATCAGATGAAAGAATTAAAAAAAAATGAAGAAACCTCAAGTATCATGTTGGACTCTATCAAGAGAAATAACCTATGAGTGATTGGAATACCAGAACAGGGAGGGATAACAGAAAATACAGAGAAAATTGTTGAAGATTTGTTGGCAGAATTCTTCCCTGATACCGTGAAATATGAGAAGATATCTATCCAAGATGCTCATCAAACTCCACATAAGGTAGATGTTAAAAGAAAGTCACCAAGACATATTATAATCAAACTTGCCAAAACTAAGCATAAAGAGAGAATTATAAACAGTGAGGGATAAATGAAAAGCCACCTACAAAGGAGAGCCAATAAGAATAAGCTCGGACTACTCGGCAGAAACCACGCAGGCAAGAAGACAATGGGATGACTTATATAAAAAATTGAAGGAAAAAAATTACCTGCCAAGAATCACATATCCAGCAAAACTGTCTCTTAAATATGAAGGTGAAATTAGGACATTTCCAGATAAACACAAGTTTAGGGAATTTGTAAAAACGAAACCAAAACTACAAGCAATACTAAAGGGAGATCTTTAGTTCGAAAATCGATAATATCAGGTATCAATCCAAAACTAGAACACTGGACAGAGCAACCAGAAGTCAACTCAGACAGAGAAATCAAAAAAAAAAATAAAACAAAGCAAGATCATTAAAAAAAGCTCAGAACAGGATAACAGCAATGTTATTATATAAAAGAAGACAACATTAGAATAATAAAGACGGATTAAGAAATGTAATCATACACCTTCCATATGGGGAGGAAGATAGACTGATACAAAGAAATAAAAGTTAGATTTAAATTTAGAAAAATAGGGGTAAATAATAAGATAACCACAAAGAAGACAAACTATCCTACTCATCAAAATGAAATACGAGAAAAAAAATAGAGGCTCAGCAGAAACAAAATCAACAACAACAAATATGAGGAAAGAACAATATATGAAGATAATCAACTCAGCACATAAAATTAAGTGGGAAAAAGAAACTGTCAACAACACACAAAAAAAGACATCAAAATGATAGCACTAAATTCATACCTATCCATAATTACCCTGAATGTAAATGGACTAAATGTACTAATAAAGAGACAGAATGGATTATAAAACAAGGTATGTCTATATGCTATCTACAAGAGACACACCTTAGACTTAGAGACACAAAGAAACTAACACTCTAAGGATAGAAAAAAATATATCAAGCAAATAGCAGCCTTTTTTTGATTGTTGTTATCAAGCAAACAACAATCAAAAAAGAGCAGAGGGGCACTATTAATTTCTGACAAAATAGACTTTAAAGTTAAATCCATCAGAAAGGATAAGGAAGGACATTATATAATGATTAAAGGGACAATACACCAAGAAGATATAACCATATTAAATATTTATGCACCCAATGGCAGGGCTGCATTACACATAAAATCTATCAGCAGTGAAAAGTGAAATAGACAGTAATAGTAGAAGATTTCCACAATAATAGTAGGAGATTTCAACACAACACTTTCGGTGAAGGACAAGACATCCAGAAAGAAGCCCAATAAAGACACGGCAGATCTAAATGCCACAATCAACCAACTTGACCTCGTAGACATATACAGAACACTCCACCCAAGAGCAACCAAGTATACTTTCTTTTCTACTGCACTTGGAACATTCTCTAGAATAGACCACATATTAGGTCATAAAGCAAGCCTTAGCAGAATCCAAAACATTCAAATATTACAAAGCATCTTCTCTGACCATAAGGCCATAAAAGTGGAAATCAATAATAGGAAAAGCAGGGAAAAAAAATCAGACACTTAGAAACTGAACAATACCCTGATCAAAAAAGACTGGATTATAGAAGATATTAAGGATAGAATAAAGATATTCAGAGAATCCCTGAGAACGAAAAAGCTTCCAATCAGAACCTTTGGGACACAGCAAAAGCGGTGCTCAGAGGCCAATTCATATCAATAAAAGCACACATCCAAAAAGAAGAAACGGCCAAAATCAAAGAATTATCCCTATAACTTGAACAAATAGAAAGAGAGCAACAAAAGAAACCCACAGGCACCAGAAGAAAACAAATAATAAAAATTAGAGCTGAACTAAATGAAATAGAAAACAGAAAAACAATTGAAAGAATTAACAACACCAAAAGTTGGCTTTTTGAAAAAAATCAACAAAATTGATAAACCATTGGCCAAACTGACAAAAGAAAAACAGGAGAAGCAAATAACCCAAAAAAGAAATGAGATGGGCGATATTACAACAGACCCAACTGAAATTAAAAGAATCATATCAGATTACTATGAAAAATTGCACTCTAACAAATTTGAAAACCTAGAAGAAATGGATGAATTCCTAGAAACACGCTACCTACCTAAACTAACACAAATAGAGGTAGAACAACTAAATAGACCCATAACAAAAGAAGAGATTGAAAAGGTAATCAAAAAACTCCCAAAAAAAAAAAAGCCCTGGTCCGGACGGCTTCACTGCAGAGTTCTACCAAACTTTCAGAGAAGAGTTAACACCACTACTACTAAAGGTATTTCAGAGCATGGAAAAGGATGGTATACTACCAAACTCATTCTATGAAGCCACCATATCCCTGATACCAAAACCAGGTAAAGACACCACAAGAAAAGAAAATTATAAACCTATATCCCTCATGAATGTAGCTGCAAAAATCCTCAAAAAAAATTCTAGCCAATAGAATTCAAAAATATATCAAAAAAATAATCCACCAAGACCAAGTGGGATTCATACCAGGTATGCAGGGATGGTTCAACATTAGAAAACAATTAATGTAATCAACCATATAAATAAAACAAAAGATAAGAATCACGTGATTTTATCAATTGATGCAGAAAAGGCATTTGACAAAGTTCAATACCCATTCATGATAAAAAAAAAAAAAAACTCTCAGCAAAATAGGAATAGAAAGAAAATTCCTCAACATAATAAAGGGCTTTTATACAAAGGCAACAGCCAACATCACCCTAAATGGAGAGATCCTGAAAGCAATCCCATTGAGACTGGGAACCCCACAAGGATGCCCTTTATCACCACTCTTATTCAACATTGTGCTGGAAGTCCTAGCCAGAACAATTAGGCTAGATACAGAAATAAAGGGCATCGAGATTGGCAAGGAAGAAGTCAAAGTATCTCTATTTGCAGATGACATGATTTTATACACAGAAAACCCTAAGGAATCCTCCAGAAAACTACTGAAACTGATAGAAAAGTTCAACAGAGTATTGGGATACAAGATAAACATACAAAAATCAGTTGGATTCCTCTACACCAACAAAAAGAACATCAAAGAGGAAATCACCAAATAAGTGCCATTTACAGTAGCCCCCAAGAAGATAAAATACTTAGGAATAAATCTTACCAGAGATGTAAAAGACTTATACAAAGAAAACTACAGTACACTTCTGCAAGAAACCAAAACAGACTTACATAAGTGGAAAAACGGACCTTGCTCATGGATAGGAAGACTTAACATTATAAATGTGTCTATTCTACCAAAAGCGATCTATACATTTAAGGCAATTCTGATCCAAATCCCAAGGACATTCTTTAAGGAGATGGAGAAACAAATTGCCAACTTCATATGGAAGGGAAAGAGGCCCCAGAAAAAGAAGAACAAAGTGGGAGGCCTTACTTTTCCTATTTTAGAACCTATTATGCTGCCACAGTAGTCAAAACAGCCTGGTACCAGCACACGAACAGATACATAGACCAATGGAACAGAATTGAGGATCCAGACATAAATCCATCCACATATGAGCCGTTGATATTTGACAAAGGCCCTAAAACAGTTAAAAGGGGAAAAGACAGTCTTTTTAACAAATGGTGCTGGCATAACCGGATATCCAACTGAAAAAAAATGAACCAAGACCCATACCTCGCTCCATTCACAAAAACGAGCTCAAAATGGATCAAAGACCTAAATACAAAATCTAAAATGATAAAGATCATAGAAGAAAAATAGGGACAATGTTAGGAGCCCTAATATATGACATAAAGAGTATACAAAATATTATTAAGAATGCAGAAGAAAAACTAGATAACTGGGAGCTCCTAAAAATCAAACACCTATGCTCATCTAAAGACTTCACCAAAAGAGTAAAAAGACCACCTACAGACTGGGAAAGAATTTTCAGCTATGACGTCTCCGATCAGCACCTGATCTCTAAAATCTATATAATTCTGTCCAAACTCAACCACAAAAAGACAAACAACCCAATCAAGAAGTGGGCAAAGGATATGAACACGCACTTCACTAAAGAAGATATTCAGGCCGCTAAAGAGATACATGAGAAAATGCTCTCGCTCATTAGCCATTAGAGAAACGCAAATTAAAACTACGATGAGATTCCATCTCACTCCAATGAGGCTGGCATTAATCCAAAAAACGCAAAATAATAAAAAATGTTAGAGAGGCTGCAGAGAGATTGGAACTCTTATACACTGCTGGTGGGAATGTAAAATGGTACAACCACTGTGGAAATATATCTGGCATTTTCTTAAAAAGTTAGAAATGAAACTATCATACATCCCAGAAATCCAACTCCTCAGAATACACCCTAGAGAAATAAGAGCCTTCACACGAACAGATATATGCACACCCATGTTTATTGCAGCTCTGTTTACAATAGCAAAAAGCTGGAAGCAACCAAGGTGTCCATCAACGGATGAATGGTTAAATAAATTGTGGTATATTCACACAATGGAATACTACGCATCGATAAAGAACAGTGACGAATCTGTGAAACATTTCATAACATAGAGGAACCTGGAAGGCATTATGCTGAGTGAAATTAGCAAAAGGACAAATATTGTATAAGACCACTATTATAAGATCTTGAGAAATAGAATAAACTGAGAAGAACACATACTATTGTGGTTACGGGGGGGGGGAGGGAGGGAGGGTGGGAGAGGGTTTTTTACTGATTAGTTAGTAGACAAGAACTGCTTTAGGTGAAGGGAAGGACAATACTCAATACATGGAAGGTCAGCTCAACTGGACAGGACCAAAAGCAAAGAAGTTTCCTGGATAAACTGAATGCTTCATAGGTCAGTAGAGCAAGGGCAGGGGTTTGGGGACCATGGTTTAAGGGGACGTCCAAGTCAATTGGCAAAATAATTCTATTATGAAAACATTCTGCATCCCACTTTGAAATGTGGCATCTGGGGTCTTAAATGCTAACAAGCGGCCATCTAAGATGCATCAATTGGTCTCAACCCGTCTGGATCAAAGGAGAATGAAGAACACCAAGGTCACACGATAACTAAGAGCCCAAGAGACAGAAAGGGCCACATGAACTAGAGACCTACATCATCCTGAGACCAGAAGAACTAGTTGGTGCCTGGCCACAACCGATGACTGCTCTGACAGGGAGCACAACAGAGAACCCCTGAAGGAGCAGGAGATCAGTGGGATGCAGACCCCAAATTCTCACAAAAAGACCATACTTAATGGTCTGACTGAGACTGGAGGAATCCCAGTGGTCATGGTCCCCAAACCTTCTGTTGGCCCAGGACAGGAACCATTCCCAAAGACAACTCAGCAGACATGAAAGGGACTGGACAGTGGGTAGGAGAGAGATGCTGAGGAAGAGTGAGCTATTTATATCAGGTGGACACTTGAGACTGTGTTGGCATCTCCTGTCTGGAGGGGGGATGGGAGGATAGAGAGAGTTGGAAGCTGGCAAAATCGTCACGAAAGGAGAGACTGGAAGGGCTGACTCATTAGGGGGATAGCAAGTGGGAGTACAGAGTAAGGTGTATATAAACTTATATGTGACAGTCTGACTTGATTTGTAAACGTTCACTTGAAGCTCAATAAAAGTTAATTAAACAAAGAAAAAAAAAAAAGAATGCCAAAGAAAAACTAGATAACTGGGAGCTCCTAAAAATCAAACACCTATGCTCATCCAAAGGCTTCACCAAAAGAGTAAAAAGACTACCTACAGGCTGGGAAAAAGTTTTTAGCTATGACATTTCTGATCAGCACCTGATCTCTAAAATCTGCATGATACTGCAAAAACTCAACTACAAAAAGACAAATAACCCAATTAAGAAATGGGCAAAAGATATGAATAGACGCTTCACTAAAGAGGACATTCAGGTAGGTAACAGATGTATGAGGAAATGTTCACGATCATTAGCCATTAGAGAAATGCAGATCAAGACTACAATGAGATTTCATCTTGCTCCAACAAGGCTGGCATTAATCCAGAAAACACAAAATAATAAATGTTGGAGAGGCTGTGGAGAGATTGGAACACTTAAACACTGCTGGTGGGAATGTCAAATGGTACAACCACTTTGGAAATTGATTTGGCACTTCCTTACAAAGCTAGAAATAGAACTACCATACGATCCAGCAATCCCACTCCTTGGAATATATCCTAGAGAAATAAGAGCCTTTATACGAACAGATATATGCACACCCGTGTTTCTTGCAGCGCTGTTTACAACAGCAAAAACATGGATGCAACCAAGGTGCCCATCAATGAATGAATGGATAAATAAATTATTGTATATTCACACAGTGGAATACTACGCATTGATAAAGAACAGTAAGGAATCTGTGAGACATTTCATAACATGGAGGAACCTGGAAGGCATTATGCTCAGTGAAATTAGTCAGTTGCAGAAGCACAAATATTGTATAAGACCACTATTATAAGAACTCATGACATAATTTAAACATAGAAGAAAATGTTCTTTGATGGTTACAGATGGGGGAGGGAGGGAGTTTGGGAGAGGGGTTTTCACTAATTAGATAGTAGATAAAAACTACTTTAGGTGACGGGAAAGACAAGACAATACAGTCGAGGTCAGCACAACTGGAATAAACCAAAAGCAAAGAAGTTTCCTGAATAAAGTGAATGCTTCGAAGGCCAGTGTAGCAGGGGCAGGGGTTTGGGGACCATGATTTCAGGAGACATCTAAGTCAATTGGCATAATAAAATCTATTAAGAAAACATTCTGCACCCCACTTTGAAGAGTGGCTTCTGGGCCTTAAATGCTAGCAAGCAGCCATCTAAGATGCATCAATTGGTCTCAACCCACCTGGATCAAAGGAGAATGAAGAACACCAAGGACACAAGGTAATTACGAGCCCAAGAGACAGAAAGGGCCACATGAACCAGAGACTACATCATCCTGAGACTAGAAGAACTAGATGGTGCCCAGCTGCAACCCATGACTGCCCTGACAGAGAACTCAACAGAGAACCCCTGAGGGAGTAAGAGAGCAGTGGGATGCAGACCCCAAATTCTCATAAAAAGACCAGACTTAATGGTCTGACTGAGACTAGAAGGACCCCGGTGGTCATGGCCGCCAGACCTTCTGTTGCCCCAATACAGGAACCATTCCCAAAGCCAACTCTTCAGACATGGATTGGACTGGACGATGGACACAAAAAGAGAGAGTGGAGGAAGAGAGTAGGCTGTCTTATTATGGGGAGAGTAATTGGGAGTATGTAGCAAGGTGTATATAAGTTTTTATGTGAGAGACTGACTTGATTTGTAAACTTTCACTTAAAGCACAATAAAATTATTTAAAAAATTCTTACATCTCTAGAAAGAAATTTAGCAATATATAACAAAAATCTTTAAAAAAATAAAAGCATATTCTCTTTAGTCCTGTAATTCTATGACCTGTTGTTGTTGCTGTTTGTGTTGTTAGGTGCCATTGAGTTGGTCCCGACTCATAGTCACCTTATGCATAACAGAAAGGAAAGTTGCCTGGTTCTGTGCCATCTCATAACATTTGGTATGTTTGAGCTCATTGTTACAGACACTGTGTCAATTCATCTGGTCAAAGGACTTCCTCTTTTTTGCTGATGCTCTACTTTACCATGCATGATGTCCTTCTCAAGGGACTGGTCCTTCCTAGTAGCATGCTCAAAGTACAAGAGACAAAATCTCACCATCTTAGCTCCTAAGAAGAATTCTGGCTGGACTTCTTCAAGACAGATTTGTTTGTTTTGTGGCAATCCAAGGTATACTCAATATTCTTTGCCAGTGCCATATTTCAAATGCATCAACTTTCTTCGGTCTTCCTTATTCATTGTGAAGCTTTCGTATGCATATGAGGCTATGGAAAACACCATGGCTTGGGTCAGGTGCACCTTAGTTCTTGAAGTGATGTTATTGCTTCCTGACACTTTAAAGAGATGTCTGGCAGCAGATTTGCCCTTTGCAATATGTCGTTTGATTTCTTGACTGCTGCTTCCATGGAGATTGATGGTGGATCCAAGTAAACTGAAATCCTTGACAACTTCAATAATTTCTCCATTTATCATGATGTTGCTTTTGGTCTAGATGTGAGAAGTTTTGTTCTCTTTAAGTTGAGGTGCAATCCAAACCGCAGGCTGTAGTCTAATCTTCATCAGTAGGTGCTTCATTTCCTCTTCACTTTCCACAAGCAAGATTGTATCATCTGTGTATCGCAGGTTGTTATTGAGACTTCCTCCAATCCTGATGCAGTGTTCTTCATATAGTCTGGCTTCTACGATTATTTGCTCAGCATTCAGATTGAATAAGTATGGTGAAAGGCTACAAACCTGATGCACACCTTTCCTGACTTTAAACCATGCAGTGTCCCTTTGTTCTGTCCAAACAGCTACCTCTTGATCTATATATAGGTTCCTCATGAGCACAATTAAGTGTTCTGGAATTCCCATTCTTAACAATGTTATCCATAATTTATTATGATCCACACAGTTGAATGCCTTTGCATAGTCAATAAAACACAGATAAACAATTTTCTGGTATTCTCTGCTTTCAACTAATATCCATCTGACATCAGCAATGATATCCCTGGTTCCACATCCTCTTTTGAACCGGGCTTAACTTTCTGGCAGTTCCCTGTTGATGTACTGCTGCAGCTGTTTTTGAATGATCTTCAACAAAATTTTACTTGCATGTGATATTAATGATGTTGTTCAATAATTTCTGCATTCTACCAGATTGATCACCTTTCTTTGGACCGGGTACAAATACCTCTTCCAGCTAGTTGGCTAGGTAGCTGTCATCCACATTTCTTGGTATAGACGAGTGAGCACTTCCAGCATTGCATCCATTTGTTGAAACATCTCAGCTGGTATTCTGTCAATTCCTGGAATCTTGTTTGCCACCAATGACTTCAGTGCAGCTTTCACTTCTTCCTTCATTACCATCTGTTCTCGATCATATGCTTCCTCCTGAAATGGGTGAATGTCAATCAACTCTTTTCATTACAGTGACTGTGTATTCCTTCCATCTTATTTTGATGCTCCCTGTGTCATTCAATATTTTGCCCATAGACCTTCAGTATTGCAACTTGGGGCATGAATTTTTTCTTCAGTTCTTTCAGCTTAAGAAGTTGAGTGTGTTTTTTGCCTTTTGATTTTCTAACTCCTGGTCTTTGCACATTTCATTATAATACTTTACTATGTCTTCTTGAGCAGTCCTTTGAAATCTTTTTGGCTCTTCTACTTCATCAATTCTTCCATTTGTTTTAGCTGCTCTTTGTTCAAGGGCAAGTTTCAGAGTCTTCTGACATCCATTTTGGTGTTTTCTTTCTTTCCTGTTTTTATAATGACCCTTTGTTTTCTTCATGTATGATGATATCCTTGATGTCATCCTATAACTTGTCTGGTCTTTGGTCATTAGTGTTCAATGTGTCAATTTTATTCTTGAGGTGGTCTCTAAATTCAGGTGGGATATACTCAAGATCAAGCAGATCATCAATTGCTCATATGCAAGTTCAAGTTGAAGCTGAAGAAAATTAAAACAAATCTACAAGAACCAAAGTATGATGTCCTGTACTATATGTTAAAGAAATAATGTATACACTCTATTATTTCTTTAGCATATACTACAGGACATCATTATGTACAAACATGTTCATAACAGTGTTTCTTAAAATATTTTTTAACTATAAGAAGATATACAACAAAACAGTAGTGATTAAATAATCCAGTGTGAACTATGTGACTAAATAATATCCAAATATTACAGAGTTCAAATCTTCCTTTTGCTTTGCTGGAGAAGGAAAACCAAAAGGGAAGAACGAGCTCAGCATTTCTCGAGCTGAAAGAACTGAAGAAAAAAATCAAGCCTCAAGTTGCAATAGTGAAGGATTCCATGGGAAAAATATTAAATGATGCAGGAAACATCAAAAGAAGATGGAAGGAATAAACAGAGTCATTATACCAAAAAGAATTAGTTGATATTGAATCAACCATTTCAATGGGTGGCATATGATCAGGAACTGATGGTACTGAAGGAAGAAGTCCAAGCTGCTAAAACAAGACTCCAGGAATTGATGGAATATCAATTGAGATGTTTCAACAAACAGATGCAGTACTGGAGGTGCTCACTTGTCTATGCCAAGAAATATGGAAGACAGCTTCCTGGCCAACTGACTGGAAGAGATCCATATTTATGCCTATTCCCAAGAAAGGTGATCCAACCAAATGCAGAAATTATAGAACAATATGGCTAATATCACACGCAAGCAAAATTTTGCTGAAGATCATTAAAAAATGGTTGCAGCAGTATATCGACAGGGAACTGCCAGAAATTCAGGCTGGTTTCAGAAGAGGATGTGGAACCAGGGATATCATTGCTGATGTCAGATGGATCCTGGCTGAAAGCAGAGAATACCAAAAGGATGTTTATCTGTGTTTTATTGACTATGCAAAGGCATTCGACTGTGTGGATCATAACAAACTATGGATAACACTGCAAAGAATGGGAATTCCAGAACAACTTAATTTTGCTCATGAGGAACCTTTACATGGATCACGAGGCAGTTGTTCGGTAAGAACAAGGGGATACTGATTGGTTTAAAGTCAGGAAAGGTGTCCACCAGGCTTATATTCTTTCACCATACCTATTTAATCTGTATGCTGAACAAATAATACAAGAAGCTGGACTATATGAAGAAGAACGGGGCATCAGGATTGGAGGAAGACTCATTAACAACATGCATTATGCAGATGACACAACCTTGCCTGCTGAAAGTGAAGAGGACTTGAAGCACTTACTAATGAAGATCACAGACCACAGCCTTCAGTATGGATTACACCTCAACATAAAGAAAACAAAAATCCTCACAACTGGACCAATGAGCAACATCATGATAAACAGAGAAAAGATTGAGGTTGTCAAGGATTTCATTTTACTTGGATCCGCAATCAACAGCCACAGAAGCAGCAGTCAAGAAATCAAAAGACACGTTGCATTGGGCAAATCTGCTGCAAAGGACCTCTTCAAAGTGTTGAAGAGCAAAGATGTCACCCTGAAGACTAAGGTGCGCCTGTCCCAAGCCATGGTATTTTCAATCACATCATATACATGTGAAAGCTGGACAATGAATAAGGAAGACCGAAGAAGAGTTGACGCCTTTGAATTGTGATGTTGGCGAATAATATTGAATATACCATGGACTGCCAAAAGAACGAACAAATCTGTCTTGGAAGAAGTGCGGCCAGAGTGCTCCTTGGAGGCAAGGATGGCGAGACTGCATCTTATATACTTTGGATATGTTGTCAGGAGGGATCAGTCCCTGGAGAAGGACATCATGCTTGGCAGAGTACAGGGTCAGCGGAAAAGAGAAAGAGCCTCAACAAGGTGGATTGACACAGTGGCTGCTACTACAAACTCAAGCATAATAACAACTGTAAGGATGGCGCAGAACCGGGCAGTGTTTCATTCTGTTGTGCATAGGGCCCCTATGAGTTGGAACCGACTCGACAGCACCTGACAACAACATTACATGGTTATGTTATAAATGTATTTTTAATGACAGGAAAACACCCACAATAAAATACTAGATATTAAAGCAGAATTCAAAACTGGATATACATATACTCAGGCATGAACACACACTATCTACAGTATCCAGAATATTGCTGAGAAAATTTTATGTGGACAAGTAGGCATTGAGCTGAATTCAGTCAGCAATAAAATTTTAATAACAAATTGAGATATTGACTATGAAAAAGCAGGGACTGGTAATAGGAAATAATTTGTAGATGAAGAAAGTCTCTTTAGATGAGAGGGTCATGAAAGGCCTCTCTGACACCAGAAGGAAGGAAGGAACCCAGGAAAGACTAACCTCCACAGAGACTCTAGGGAGGGAAGAAGGGTAGCAAGTTCAAGGCTTTGAAAAGAGGCTATGGGGTTTAGCGGTAGTGGGTAAGAGACAGAGAGTCTTCAGGTGAGTTTGGGAGAAATAATAAATGCCCCCCAGAAAAAATAAATGCCCAGATGGTACAAAATCATCCAGGCCATGGTGGTGCTTATACCTAATGTTTATTTCTCCAGTTATTTACTTACTGTGGTGTACTTGTAAATATCAACATTTTTCAACTGCAAACCAAGATTGTTCAATACTTTTAGCTTTATTTAGAAAAGGCCTCATTTAGTAATTATTATTTCCCCATTTTATAAGTAAGAAGCTGTAGCTAGAGAGTACCTTCGCCAAATTCACACCGCCAATAAATGCCACAGTGGAATTTGAACTGGTGCCGTTAATAACTCAAAGCCTGTGCTTTCAACCACTGTTTTATATTGCTTCCCTGGAGTATTATTCATCAGCACATATTTTAGAAATTGGGAATCCATGCTTAAAAGGGATGATTACTGGGTCTTTGCACAGCCATTTACTAACTGTAAATGAAGCATAAATGCAAATGTAAACTGCATATCTCTAGGTCTTACTTTTTTCATCTCTAAAATAGGACCAATCAACCAACCTAACCTACTTTAAAACCAGTTGCAGTCCAGTCGATTCAGACTCACAACAACTCCATGTGTGTCAGAGTAGAACTGTGCTCCATAGAGCTTTTAATCACTGATTTTTTGGAAGTAAGTCACCAGACCTTTCTTCTGGGTGGACATGAACCTTCAGCCTTTAGGTTAGCCGTCAAATGTGTTAACCTTCTGCACCACCCAGGGACCCCTACTTTCCAGGTAACTGATAACAAGTAGGCAATCATTCTTTGTACACTGTAAAGCAGTATGTGTAGAACACTGTTAATACTACCTCAGAAGGAAACTAGGTCGGCTTACCTTCTGGTCAACACAAGAACGTTCACAGTAAAACAACATGCATAAAATAATAAAAAAATTTCAAGAAATGAGTTCTTAAGAATAACTCTAAAGGCTTGCTTCAAATTACAGAGCTCCATTAAATAATTGTAACATTTCTGTTATTACCAAATTATATAACCGTAATGAAGATAATAAATACCTGGCATTTACAGAGTTTCTTTCATCTAAATATTCCCATAGAGCTCAATCAACTTTATGTGCAAATTGATTATGAGCTATATACAGGTGAAACAGAGCAGGCAGTATAAATCACACTAACAACAATGCTGTTCTCTCTTCTTTCCACCAATTCCTTTTATCCAAGCTAACTAATTGGTGCAAGAACAAGAGCTAAATGCTTTAAAAATTGATGAAAATGGAAGATAATTCTAAGAAGCCTCTTATCAACAGCCCACAGTCTAGTAAAAGACAGCTGGAGAATAAAGGGAATAATTTGATAATATAGTTATCATTATTCACACTTTAATGCTTAAGGCAGGGCTGCACTCTTAGAAGAGGAGAATGCTTTATAAGTTATCTGAACATGAGACAAAAACACAGGGAATTTCTTCCAAGCAGGCTATGGCAGTGCTTGTGTGTATACGTCTTCTGGCGCTTCCTAGAACTAGATGTCCCTGCTCTCATGCCTTCATGGTTTTATTTTCCAAAGGACAGAGTCCAACTCTCACCTCTTAATCTCAATAAAATACTACATAAACCTCAATAATGGTCAATAACTCTTTAACAATGTTAGCCATTACCCAGTATGCTGGAGCTGTGCTGAGTAATGTGCCGGCTACTGGCCACGTATGGCCACGTGAGCACTTGGAATGCTTAGTGTAACTGAGGAACTGAATTATTTTATTTAAATTCGCATAATTTTAAAGTTAAAAATAGATACTCAGTTAACTTATTTGAAAACATTTAATTATGTTTGGAACAATGTGGATATGTGAATCTAATTTTTTGACAACAAATTATATGAAATCTAAATACAGATCAAGCATCTCTGATAAAACTTTACCATCCAAATTGATATATGCTGGAAGTACATACTACATATAGGACTTGAAAGACTTAGTAAAAAAAAATGAATGTAAAATATCTTACTAATAGGTTTATATTGATTACAAATTGAAGTGATAATGTTTTGGATATATTGGGTTAAATAAAATATATTGTTAAAATTACTGCCACCTGTTTAAACTTCTTTTTTTTTTAATGTGTCATTGTTATTGTTCTTAGTTGTTGTCAAGCCAGCTCCAACTCATGGTGACTCCACGTACAACAGAATGAAATGTTGCGTAGTCCTGTGCCAGCTTCATGATCATTGATATGTCCGAGTCCATTGTTGTGGCCACTGTGTATTTTGAGGTCTAACCTAGGAGGTCCTGGGACCTTCATTGGCTGATGTGGCACGACTCAAAATGAGAAGAAACAGCTGCAAACATCCATTAATAATTGGAACTTGGAATGTACAAACTATGAATCTAGGGAAATTGGAAATCATCAAAAATGAAATGGAACGCATAAACATCAATATCCTAGGCATTACTGAGCTGAAATGGACTGGTATTGGCCATTTTGAATTGGACAATCATATAGTCTACTACGCTGGGAATGACAACTTGAAGAGGAATGGTGCTGCACTCATCGTCAAAAAGAACATTTCAAGATCTATCCTGAAGTACAATGCTGTCAGTGATAGGATAATTTCCATGCTCCTACAAGGAAGGCCAGTTAATATGACTATTATTCAAATTTACGCACCAACCGCTAGGGCCAAAGATCAAGAAATAGAAGTTTTTATCAGCTGCTACAGTCTGAAATTGATCAAACATGCAATCAAGATGCATTGATAATTACTGGCGGTTGGAATGCAAAAGTTGGAAACAAAAGAGAAGGATCAGTAGTTGTAAAATATGGCCTTGGTGATAGAGACAATGCCAGAGATCGAATCATAAAATTTTGCAAGACCAACGACTTCGTTGCAAATACCTTCTTTCACCAACATAAACGGCGACTATACACGTGCACCTTGCCAGATGGAACACACAGAAATCAAGTTGACTACATCTGTGGAAAGAGACAATGGAAAAGCTCAGTATCATCAGTCAGAACAAGGCCAAGGGCTGACTGTGGAACAGACCATCAATTGCTCATATGCCAGTTCAAGATGAAACTGAAGAAAATCAGAGCAAGTCCACGAGAGCTAAAATATGACCTTGAGTATATCCCACCTGAATTTAGAGACCATCTGAAGAATAGATTTGATGCATTGAATGCTAGTGACCGCAGATGAGACGAGTTGTGGAATGACATCAAGGACATCATCCATGAAGAAAGCAAGAGGTCACTGAAAAGACAGGAAAGAAAGAAAAGACCAAGATGGATGTCAGAGGAGACTCTGAAACTTGATTTTGAGTGTCGAGCAGCTAAAGCAAAAGGAAGAATTGATGAAGTAAAAGAATTGAACAGAAGATTTCAAAGGTCCTCTCGAGAAGACAAAGTAAAATATTATAATGACATGTGCAAAGAGCTGGAGATGGAAAACCAAAGGGGAAGAAGAAGCTTGAAATTTCTCAAGCTGAAAGAACTGAAGAAAAAATTCAAGCCTCAAGTTGCAATAGTGAAGGATTCCATGGGAAAAATATTAAATGATGCAGGAAGCATCAAAAGAAGATGGAAGGAATACACAGAGTCATTATACCAAAAAGAGTTAGTCAATATTCAACCATTTCAAGGGGTGGCATATGATCAGGAACTGATGGTACTCAAGGAAGAAGTCCAAGCTGCTCTGAAGGAATTGGTGAAAAACAAGGCTCCAGGAATTGATGGAATATCATTTGAGATGTTTCAACAAACAGATGCAGTACTGGAGGTGCTCACTTGTCTATGCCAAGAAATATGGAAGACAACTTCCTGGCCAACTGACTGGAAGAGATCCATATTTATGCCTATTCCCAAGAAAGGTGATCCAACCAAATGTGGAAATTATAGAACAATACGATTAATATCACACGCAAGCAAAATTTTGCCGAAGATCATTCAAAAACGGCTGCAACAGTATATCGACAGGGAACTGCCAGAAATTCAGGCTGGTTTCAGAAGAGGATGTGGAACCAGGGATATCATTGCTGATGTCAGATGGATCCTGGCTGAAAGCAGAAAATACCAAAAGGATGTTTACCTGTGTTTTATTGACTATGCAAAGGCATTCGACTGTGTGGATCACAACAAACTGTGGATAACACTGCGGAGAATGGGAATTCCAGAACACTTAATTGTGCTCATGAGGAACCTTTACATGGATCAAGAGGCAATTGTTCGGTAAGAACAAGGGGATACTGATTGGTTTAAAGTCAGGAAAGGTGTCCACCAGGCTTGTATTCTTTCACCATACCTATTTAATCTGTATGCTGAACAAATAATACAAGAAGCTGGACTATATGAAGAAGAACAGGGCATCAGGGTTGGAGGAAGACTCATTAATAACCTGCTTTATGCAGATGACACAACCTTGCTTGCTGAAAGTGAAGAGGACTTGAAGCACTTACTAATGAAGATCACAGACCACAGCCTTCAGTATGGGTTACACCTCAACATAAAGAAAACAAAAATCCTCACAACTGGACCAATGAGCAACATCATGATGAACAGAGAAAAGACTGAAGTTGTCAAGGATTTCATTTTACTTGGATCCACAATCAGCAGCCATGGAAACAGCAGTCAAGAAATCAAAAGACGCATTGCATTGGGCAAATCTGCTGCAAAGGACCTCTTCAAAGTGCGGAAGAGCAAAGATGTCACCCCCAGGACTAAGGTGTGCCTGACCCAGCCATGGTATTTTCAGTCACATCATATGCATGTGAAAGCTGGACAATGAATAAGGAAGACAGAAGAAGAGCTGACGCCTTTGAATTGTGATGTTGGCGAATAATATTGAATATATCATGGACTGCCAAAAGAACGAACAAATCTGTCTTGGGAGAAGTGTGGCCAGAATGATCCTTAGAGGCAAGGATGGCGAGACTGCGTCTTACATACTTTGAACATGTTGTCAGGAGGGATGAGTCCCTGGAGAAGGACATCATGCTTGGCAGAGTACAGGGTCAGAGGAAAAGAGGAAGACCCTCAATGAGGTGGATTGACACGGTGGCTGCAACAATGAGCTCAAGCATAACAAGGGTTGTGAGGATGGCGCAGGACCGGGCAGGGTTTCATTCTCTTGTGCATAGGGTCGCTATGAGTCGGAACCGATTCGACAGCACCTAACAACAACAACAACCTAGGAGGGTCTATCACTATGTTAGACAATATTCTGTTGTAATCCATAGGGTTTTCACTGACTAATTTTTGGAAGTGGATCACCAGGCGTTTCTTATTAGTCTGCCTTAGTCTGAAAGTTCCACTGAAACCTGCCCACAATGGGTGACCCTGCTGGTATTTGAAATACTGGTGGCACAGCTTCGAACATCACAATAGCAAGCCACCACAGTACAACTAACTGAAGATATGACATAGTCTTTTTTTAATTTGACCACATTATATTTTTATTGGACAGCTGTGTTGGGGGTTGTAATTTCTATTTCCATCTGATTACATTTCCTTTTGATGGCAGGAGACAGTGACATCATATAGGGAGCTCTTTGCCAGGTTGAAGAAGCACAGCATAATATTGATACTGGTGACATAAACAGTGGAATGCAGCCCTTGTTTCCTTCCATTGTTGTCCCACCCTCTGACCACTACTGAGCCCATCCTTCAGCCTCCAGACCTTTTTGTCACTGTCTCTGACCCTGCCCTGGCCTACATGAACCTCTCAGCTCCCCTCACTACCATTTTAGATTCCTAGACCCTTGCTTATTAATCCTATTAGCTCACTAATAAATTCTATCTTAAATTCCCCCCACAGGCTCTGTTCAAAGCCTTTTTTAGTTTTTCTCAAGTTCCCGAAGCGTTACCCACATCAACACTTTGAGGGAAATTCTAGGCCAATTGATCTCTTAACTCCCTGCCTCTCAACCTCAATGATTTTCTAAGTAATTCCTTCACTGCTTAGTTTTCTCTCCATTTTTTTCTGCCTCACTCCAAATCCAATGACTTTCACTTCACCTATACTTTGGACTCAATCTCATTCTTTATTCTCAGTGGCTTTGCTTAATCAATCATCTCACCTCAGTTTCTCAGAATGTCAACTTCTCCCTGTATATTGACTCCCTCTTCCACGGCCTCTTCAACTGGGTAAGTCCCAATCCCCCTGGACTCTGAATCAGGGCAGCGAGAGTGATCTAAGCAGTTAATGCCCTTAGCTGATCTGATCACAGGTTCCCTGTGTAAGCTTCCAGGACAGCCACATTTTCCATTCCCTGGTTCAAGAGTCAATAATTAATAGCGTGACTAATAAAACAGGTGAGCGACTTGTCTTCTCAAGTACATGATTTCTAACTTATTACTGATTTTGAATAAAGTCAGAGAGTGAAGTAACAGCCTGTAGTAGCTAGATAATCTCAGAATAAAAATGTGGATTTATTTGTTTTTGCTAAACTCCAAGACCTTCCCTTCTTTGTTCCCTCTTTACTCTATCCAGGCTCCTGCCCAGGACTTCCCTCAGGTTGCGGGCTGGAACCATATCAGGCCCACATTTCCTGTCATTATCATGTCATCACCATCTAGGGAGGGGCTGGTGCCCAGGCTTCCTTGTTTAGTAGCTCCTTAGTCCTTCCTTGGAGATAACCGTCTTGTTAGTTGGTTTCCCTCCAAGTGTGTGCACGCCATATGTTAGCAAAACTGTTGTGAATAAAATTACTAAAAAGCCAGATATTCTTTTCCAGTAGAGCTCTCTGGTGCCCACTGTTATTAAACTGACCTGTTTCCACTTTCTTATTCTTTGGGTGTGTTTCTCAGGAGAACTCTTTGCTTACGTGTACTTATTTCTCCAGATGATTGAAATTAATCTTACACGTAGTTTATTCTCTGTGATGACCCTCTCAACTCCTTTCTTAACCTACAAACACATTCCAAGAGGCATTCCTCTGACAGGCTTCCTTCTCAAGCTCTGATTTCACCTCTCCCCTATCATTAACTCCTCAACTCCCATTCAATGTGAGTTCCACCCTTATCTTTCTAGGGAAATTGCTTTTCTAGATCATTAATATCTACCTGGAGTGCTGGGGTAATGGTTAATGCACTCAGCAGCTGACCAAAAAATTGAGTCTACCCAGAAGCTCCTCAGAAGAAAAGCTGGTGATCTACTTCTGAAAAATCAGCCATTGAAAACCTTGTGGAGCACAGTTCTATTCTGATACACATGGGATCGCCATTGTTGACTCTGTGGAAACTGAAAAAAAGCAAAACAAAAACTACCTAATCAGCAAATTCAAGGTTTCTTCTCATTTTTCATGTACTTATTCTGTGTGATATTCATTGACTCCTAGTTTTTGTTTATTTATTTAAATAACTTCCTCCCTAGGGTTCCTTGATATGGCATTTTCCTAGTTTCATGATAGGCCTTCTCAGTCACCTTAGCCAACATCTGTTCTTCAGCCAAACTTTCCAGGTATCCTTCAGTGTTCTAGGCCCTCTCTTTGTTTTCCATTTCCCCTGTCTTTATTACTACTCCATACCAATGATCTTTAATCACTTGTGGAACATCCTTTCATGGATAACCAATAGGCATTTGGAATTTAATATATACTCAACTAAATACGCCATCTTCCTCCACTAGTTCTTCATCCCCACCCCCAAACTTCCTCTATGTGTTATATTCTGGATCTCAATAAATAGAATCACCGTCCTCCCAGTATTATGGGCTTAACACTTCACAGACATCTTCAAGTACTTTATCTTTCTCTTAAGTACTTTCTTTCTCTACCTGTCCAAGGGGTAGCAAGTTCTATCAGTTGAGTCTTAAAGATGTTGCTAATCCCTTCAGTAGGCTCTCCTCACCATTGCCCCAAGTCTAGCCATCATAAAGGCTTTTCAGGCTCATTCCAACTGTTTTCTAAGTGGTCTCTCCTCTTCCATCCTGTCACCAAAGTTAACTTTGCAAACTCAAGCCTGATCATTCCTTATCACTCCACATCTCAAAAGATTCAATTTCCCCCGATGACACCTGAAATAAAATCAAATACTACACGTGAACTGGCTATAGCAGATTGTCCCATGTTGCCTCTTATTATGTCATCCCCATTGTAACCGGTACTCTGGTCACACGTGGACTTCACTGGTCATGAACATTTCTTACAATGTCCTGGCTCAGTGACTATTTTAGTTACCTAGTGCTGGTACCTTTCACTATGGGGAAAATATTAAAGGACACAGGAAGCATTAAAAGAAGATGAAAGGAATACACAGAGTCATTATACCAAAAAGAATTAGACAATGTTCAACCATTTCAAGAGGTGGCATATGATCAGGAACCGATGGTACTGAAGGAAAAAGTCCAAGCCGCTCTGAAGGCTTCCTGGTCAACTGACCGGAAGAGACCCATATTTATGCCTATTCCCACGAGGGGCGATCCAACCGAATGTGGAAATTATATAACAATATCATTAATATCACACGCAAGCAAAATTTTGCTGAAGGTCTTTCAAAAACAGCTGCAGCAGTATATTGACAGGGAACTTCCAGAAATTCAGGCCGGTTTTAGAAGAGGACGTGGAACCAGGGATATCATTGCTGATGTCAGATGGATCCTGGCTGAAAGCAGAGAATATCAGAAGGATGTTTGCCTGTGTTTTATTGACTATGCAAAGGCATTTGACTATGCAGATCATAACAAATTATGGATAACATTGTGAAGAATAGGAATTCCAGAATACTTAATTGTGCTCATGAGGAACCTTTACATAGATCAAGAGGCAATTGTTCGGTAAGAACAAGGGGATATTGATTGGTTTAAAATCAGGAAAGGTGTGCATCAGGGTTGTATTCTTTCACCATACCTATTTAATCTGTATGCTGAGCAAATAATACAAGAAGCTGGACTATATGAAAAAGAACGGGACATCAGAGTTGGAGGAAGACTCATTAACAACCTGTGTTATGCAGATGACACAACCTTCCTTGCTGAAAGTGAAGAGGACTTGAAGCACTTACTAATGAAGATCAAAGACCACAGCCTTCAGTATGGATTGCACCTCAACATAAAGAAAACAAAAATCTTCACACTGGACCAATGAGCAACATCATGACAAATAGAGAAAAGACTGAAATTGTCAAGGATTTCATTTTACTTGGATCCACAATCAACACCCATGGAAGCAGCAGTCAAGAAATCAAAAGATGCATTGCATTGGGTAAATCTGCTACAAAGGACCTCTTTAAAGTGTTGAAGAGCAAAGATGTCATCTTGAAGACTAAGGTGCATCTGATCCAAGCCATGGTATTTTCAATCGCATCATGTGCTTGTGAAAGCTGGAGAATGAATAAGGAAGACCGAAGAAGAACTGACACCTTTGAATTGTGATGCTGGCGAAGAATATTGAATATACCACGGACTGCCAAAAGAATGAACACATCTGTCTTGGAGGAAGTACAACCAGCATGCTCCTTAGAAGCAAGGATGGTGAGACTGCATCTTACATACTTTGGACATGTTGTCAGGAGGGATCAGTCCCTGGGGAAGGACATCATGCTTGGCAGAGTACAGGGTCAGTAGAAAGAGGAAGACCCTCCATGAGGTGGATTGACGCAGTGGCTGCAACAATGAGTTCAAGCTTAACAACAATTGTAAGAATGGCTCAGGACCGGGCAGTGTTTTGTTCTGTTGTGCATAGGGTCTCTGTGAGTTGGAACCAACTCAACGGTACCTAACAACAGTGCTGGTATAACAAAAATGTCACAAGTGGGTGACTTTAACAAACAGAAATTTATTTTCTCATAGTTTAGGAGGCTAGAAGTCCAAATTCAGGGTGCCAGCTCTAAAGGAGGCTTTCTCTCTCTGTCGACTCTGGGGGAAGGTCCTTGTCTGTTTTCAGCTTCTGATTCTCAGTTCCTTGCTGATCTTTATGTGGCTTTGCATCTATTCCCCCCAATATGTGCTTGCTTGTTTTCTTGTTTAATCTCTTTTATATCTCAAAAGAGATTGACTTAAGACATACCCTTTATTAATAGTCACATTAACGTAGCAAAGAAAACCCATCCCAAATGGGATTATAACCACTGTAGGAGTTAAGCTTAATAATACATCTTTTGGGGGGACACAATTTCATCCATAAAAGTCCTTTTATCATGATGTCCCCTGAGCCTGCAACCCTCTGACCTCATTTCCCTCTATTGAATTTCTACACGGTACTGAAGCAATCAGGTCTGCTATGGACCCCTCTCAGGCAAAATTAATCTCTCCCCTTTCTATTTACTCCTGTACTTTCTACCTCTGCTCTAACTCTTACCACAGGCTACAGTATTTCTGTTTGAGACTGTCTTTCCACTAAATTGTGAATTTTCAGAGGGCAGAAACCATGTTTTATTCAACTTCACAGCCCCTGCAGTCCTCAGAGTAGGTAGATGCACAGTAAAGGTTTACTCAATTGTTGAAATAAAAGGAACTAAATTATAACATAGAAACTGTAAGGTTCTTGGAAGAGCTCTGAGATTTGCCAGACTGATCAAAGTGGTGAATTAATGGCCTTTTTTAAAGCTAAACAGATGCTCAGGAGTTGTAAGTGCAACATAGCTCTTGGGGATTAAAATTTCTTCACACTGAGGAAAACTATTTAGTGTTTCTTATACTCCCTCTCCTGCTCTTGTTTTATCACTTTAGTTAAAAAATGGAAATTATTCTTTTACCTAAAAAATAGAGTTGTATAAACCCTCCAAAAATCAGACTAAAAATGAAAATCTGTATTTATCCTACAGCTGAACTCACAGGGATTGTCCTTCAGATAATATCTCAGTTCACTATCTATTTTATTATTTTACATACTTAAGAAACCAGTAAGTGTCTACTGAGGACAAGATATGAGCCTAGAGTTGTGGTCAACATTTTGGTTTTCAAAAGAAAACAAGATCCAGACCCAGGTGAAACTTATTAAGGAAACCTCCATGGAACTGGGCCTTGGAAGAAGGATCAGTGGGTAGATACACAGACACATAGAATGGGAAGGGCTTTCCAAAGTGGAAGAAGGAAAGAGAAATGAGGAGCAAAGGCATGGAAACAATTGTAACATGTGCAATGTTGAAGGGTGGAGACAATGAAGTGAGCAGTCTGACTAGAAAGGATGGTTGGTTGACCCTAGAACTATAATTTTCAAGATGTATTAGTCATTAACTCCTTCAAATGAAATCAGATGCCAGAGTTCAATATGTAAAACAAACAAAACTGGAGCTACTGAGATAAAGGGGGAGGAGCATGAAAGATTGGACCTGCTGAGTTGCCTCCCTGACAACTCTCTTCCCATAGTTCCAGAGTTGTCTCCCTGAATACTATCAGTAAAACTGGAAAATCCCCTGGCAAGAGAAAAACAGAAAATAATATCAAAAAGGTAAAATGAGGGCCAAATTATAAGGACCTATGTTGTCTAACCCCAGGGCATAGTCTAAACTCAATCTCACTACACATGACATCTCTATAATTTAAAAGTTAAATAAATAGTTTTTATGTCCTTACAGTTTTATGTCCATAGTTCTATGCATTGCATGTATTTGGTGACCAAAAATATTTTAGAAATATTGCAGTGAATGGACAAATGGATGGCTGAGTGAATGCCAGCCTCCACTAAAATAAACAACAGATCTTCCCAAAAGTCTTTGTCAGTAACTCTGTGAACCTGGTTTATCCCCACCTTTTTCAGACAGTGAAATGAACCTTGAGTATGAATGTACAGCTTCAGGCTAAGTCAACCTTACCAGAGACTCTACCTTTCTCAGAGCTCAAGGGTACATATCAAATGGCTTCATGATGATTCCTAAATGACAAGAAACATCCAAAAGCACACTTCTTTCCCACTGCCTTAATTAATAATTCACAAGATACCTCAAGGCACAGGGGCCACCCCTGGCTACTTTGCAGATCTCCAAGAAAATGCAGATTCTTTAATAAGAGTGAAAAATTCTCTGAAGGTACAACGTGGTCAGAGGTTTAGCCAGAATCTCAGCACATGCAAATAACCTGAATGCACAGAAAAGACATCTGGGAGTGGGCTTGAAAGGGTGACATTGGACTGTTTTCTATTATGTTCTTGTAACCCATTGGGCCGTAGACATACATACACTTGTGTTGTATTAACTTGGAAATAATACAACTGGAGAAGCATCATGATTCAGGAGGCATTAATGCATGTGGACAAAGCCAATAAAAGCCACAGATTTTGTATATCATCCAAACAGAAAAACTAAAAATTTCTGGAGGAAGTTTTAGGGATGGTTATCAGGGGGAAGAAAAGCAGCTGTTTGATTAAAAAAAAAAAAAAAAAAAAGGTGATTTTTGTTAAGATACCTGAAGCTTCTCTAAGTAGCTGTCACCTCCCCCTCAGGTTCCTTAGATGTGAAAAGAGGGAAAAAAGTCATACTTCTAAAATTTATTTTTATTTTCCTTCTCTTTTTATCTTTCGTCTTACAGCCAATTGCCACCTGGACCTCTCTAAGTGTATAGCCCATGCAGGCCCCTAAATTTCAATTTCTGTGTAATCAATCTCATTATCAGTTAGGACAAAGAATTCATTTGCCTTTTTACGAGGCACTTACTTGGTGATAGGCAGTGTGTTGCTTACTGAGGATGCACTTATTTAAAAGAAATAAATAGGTAAACAAATATACAGTTCTTATCCTTTGTTGAGTTCAGAGTCTAATGTAGAGACAATAATTAACTAAATAATTATCACACAAATGTTACATCCTTCATATAAGCTTTGAGCAAAAGGTAGATGATATGTGAGTTTAATAAGAGAACCCACCTATCTGGTGAGTTCAAGGGAGTGTTTCCTCAGAAGTAGTATTTAGGCTTAGAGGAGAATGATGATCAGGAATAAATAGGCAAAGGGGGTAGGACAGAGTGGCTTAAGGTGGGGATGAAGAGCGTAATGGCAAAAGACAAGAATATCAGAAGATGGTGCTTTCAAGGCTCCAAGTGGGATGAGGAATATCAGTACAGAGAGTGAAAAACGAGCAGCAGGTTTCCAGAGGCATTTGAAGAAGTAGGAGGGGGGCAGCCATGCAGAAAATTATAGATCGTGACAAAAATTTTGAACTTTATCTTAAGCACAATGCAAAACTATTAAGTTTTCAGCTAGTGTTTGGGGATGAAGTTACAGGATTAGATTTGCCTTTTGAACAGATCGATTTGATTACAGGATTTAGGAAGCAAAAGAAAATTTGAAGGTGGCACAAATGGTCAAGCACTTGAGTATTAGCCAAAACGTTGATGGTTCGAATCCTCCCAGAAGTGCGTTGGAATAAAGGCCTAGCAATCTGCTTCTAAAAGGTCACAGTCTTGAAAACCCTGTGGGGAAGTTCTACTCTGCACAGACAGGGTCACCATGAGTCAGAATCGACTAGATAGCAACTAACAACTAAAAGAATAGCAAAGAGATTTCGAGGTGTTGATAGTTTGTACTAAAGTAGAAGTAATGAAGATAGACGTAAATGAAGCAGAAAGATATGTGGAAAGGACTGAATATAGGAGCTAAGCAAAAGGTAAGAGTCAAAGTGGGCTGAAGATTCTGGTTTCTAAAAGTGGATTGATAGTCATGATATTCAGTGAAATTAGGATGACTGGAAGAGTCACGTCTGGGAAAAGATTATTATTTTTATTTCAGAAATGTGGAGCTAAAGGTGCTATGGAATATCTAAAGGATATGTCAAAGAGTAGTTGGATATACAGGTCTAGAGTTCAGAGGAGAGGTCTTAGCTGGATCTATAAATGTCAATCATTGGCACATAGGCGGTATTTGATGTTAACAGCAGTGGTAAAATCTCCCAGGGTGAGAATATACTGAACAGCTGAATGCCTGGGCTTCTTTGCAATGCTTTGGCACTGGCTGAAAACATATGGAGAAAAACAAAGGAGCATGGCTGTAATTTTTTTCTTCTCCAGTTAATAAAAAGTCAGTTTCACAGTAATTTTAGAAGAGAAGGCCTCAGAGAACTGGCCAAAAAATAAAAAGATAAAGATGACACTGGGGACAAGAAATGAGTCTTTCTAAGACAAAGGAAAAGTCACAGAGGAGAGAGAAACAAGGTGGTGAAGGCAGCAAAAGAAATTGTTGCCCTCTCTTCTGGTAAAATTAAAAAGGAGGTTCGTGGCTTCTTCCAAACTAGATGGGCATACAGTGGCTATTATGTTATCCATGACCCCTGAAATACAAAAAGATAAAGTGATAGTTCTACAAGTCACTGGAGGATTACAACCAGTGATAGTAAAAAAGGGAAAGATAACTTTGGCTAGAATACATTTCAGTGGATTTTTCTCCCTAAGATTTATTACATATGTGAAAGCTGGCCCTAAAAAAGAGCTGCTAAGTGCCCCTTGAAGGAAACAGAGCCAGTGCAGACAACAGGACTCTGGGAAATTTGGGAGGACAAGCAGTCTGAAAACAGGAATAGGCTGTACCTCATATTTTTGCAGAACAGTTCAGGAGAGCCCACATAATCATTTCAGGGTAAGACAAGCTGTATTTAAATTCTCAGTTTACCCAGGAATTCTCAGTGTCTAAAGGCAGCCTATGCAACTTTTTTCCATAACTAACTTTTTCTATGTGAATAAATTGTGTAATTATATTTCCAGAAGAGATATGGATGTCCTAACCCCTATACCTGCAAATAGGATGCTATTTGGAAATAGAGGTTTTCTTTTGTTATGTAATGAGGTCATACCAGAGTTGGGTGGGTCCTAACCCTAATTGCTTCTGAGTAGTGTCTTATAAATATACCAAAACCAAACCAAACCCATTGCCATTAAGTTGATTCCGACTCATAGCCACCCTGTAGGACAGAGTAGAATTGCCCTATACAGTTTCCAATGAGCACCTGGTGGATTCGAACTGCCGATGTTTGGTTAACAGCCATAGTTCTTAATCGTTATGTTACCAGGGTTTTCCTTATAAATATAAGAGCAGAATAAATTCAGACACACACACACAGGGAAAGAGACCATGTTAGGTTATGTCTACCAGCAAATTTCAGTCAAAATATAGATGGAAAGATCCTAAAAGAGATATATACAAACCAAGTTCAATAATAGTTAAAAAGTAAATAATATACCAAACCAAACTGGTCTATTTTAGAAACTCAACATTGATTAAGCATTAGTGGCAGAGCCAGTGATCCCTCTTACAACAAAGGCCAGAAAAAAAAAGTGAAACCATTATATATATGACAAGCTAGGAGCCCCAAATATCAAAGGCAAACTTAGGAAATCAGACTGAGCAGTAGGGGGAGGGAAAGATGGTTCAGAAGCAGTGACGAGTTGCCAGACATGACTCAGGAGGAACCAGCGCCCCTCAGGCAAGTTCCCCTGGAGTGACGGTGCAGGGCTGGCAGTAGCGTTCGGGACACACTTTGCTCAGGGAGACACAGTGAGCCGCACCGTCTACTCACACCTCCAGTACCAGAGAAGAACAGCACCCTTGGCAAAAGCTAAGTACTTGCATTTATTTTACTGCACCCCTAGGCCCCAAGCCAGCTTCAGTGGCTGTCGATTTCCCTGGGCCTGAGATAGGCCTGCTGCACACTCTGGGCCATTCTTCCAGCCTTGGAGAAGGAATAAATTAACAATTGAGAGAAAACATAATCTGCCACTTCCACTACACTGGGGAGCTCAGGACAGAAGTTGCTCCTGTCCAGGCACAAACGGTCCATGGATCTTGAATACCTTTCACCCCTGCAAGGACATGTGTGGGCCAATTTCAGGAGATTAGTCCCTTGCTGGCAGCCTGCGACAGTGTATGTGCTTGAGAACTGACTTCAACTATTTCAGCTGTGCAGTGCAGAGGCGGATTTTTGACGTTTAACATCACTTTGCCTACTGTTTAGTAGGCCCCTGTTTAGGGCCCTTACCTACTCACATCAGGGGCCTGAGGACTGGTGGCTCCATCTGCATCACCTAGCCACCCACAACAGTGGACAAAGAATAAGTGTTGCCTCCCAGTCCGTACAATCAAAAGCATTGGGTGCCCATGGTCTAGCTGCAGAACCCACCCACCTGTGTGCTCTAGGGAACAGGGACACACTTTTCTCACAGAAACTTGGGGGAAGGTTGTCAACTCTCTGACTTGTTCAGAGCATGACCCCCTGCTGAAAAAAGATACCTGTGCCTACACAAATCACCCTGCCCCTCTAAGACTGTGGGACAGAGCCTGTACCACACACTTGATGACCAACCACCTGGACACCTGAGCTGAATCCATACATGAAAAGTGAATGGACTCCTAGGCTCATATACTTGGTAACAGTTCTAGCCATCGAGTGACAGGAAGTTAGAGCTTCAAAGGCACAAGTAATCAAGCTAGCTCACTCAAGCAACCCATTTGGGCATATCAAAACAAAACAAAGCAAGAAGCTAAGATACAGTAAGCAAACATAAAATTAATTGACATAGTAACTTATAGATGGCTTGGAGACAACAGTCAAAAACAAATCACATAAAGAAGCAGACCACGATCACTTCAACAAGCTCTCAAAACAAAGACTCAAGGAATCTACCTGATGAAAATGTATTCCTAGAATTACCAGATGTAGAATACAAAAGATTAATATACAGGACTCTTCAAGAGATCCAGAATGAGATCAGGCATAATGCAGAAAAAACCAACGAACACAAAGATAAAGCAGTTAAAGAAACTAAAAAGGTTACTCAAGAACATAATGAAAAATTTAATAGGCTGCAAGAATCCATAGAGAGACAGCAATCAGAAGTTCAGAACATTAACAAAAAAATTTAAGAATTAGACAACTCAATAGAAGGTCAAAGGAGAAGAATTAAGGAAATGTAAGGGAGGATTAGTGAGATTGAAGATAAAACACTTAGCACTAATATAGTCAAAGAAAAATCGGGTAAAAGAATTGAAAAAAATGAAGAAACCATAAGAATCATATGAGACTCTATCAAGAGAAATAACCTATGAGTGCTTGGAGTATCAGAACAGGGAGGGATAACAGAAAATACTGAGAGAATTGTTTAAGCTTTGTTGGCAGAAAACTTCCTTGATATCAAAAAAGATGAGAAGATATCTACTAAAGATGCTCATCAGACTCCATATAAGGTAGATCTCAAAAGAAAATCACCAAGACATATTATAATCAAACTTGCCAAAACCAAAGATTAAGAGAGAATTTTGAGAGCAGCTAGGGATAAACAAAAAGTTACCTACAAAGGAGGGTCAATAAGAATAAGCTTGGTACTACTTAGCAGAAACCATGCAGGCAAGAAGGCAATGGGATGACATATATAAAGCATTGAAGGAAAAAAATTGCCAGCAAGAACCGTATATCCAGCAAAACTGTCTCTCAGATATGAAGACAAACTAGGACATTTCCAGATAAATAGAAGTTTAGGGAATTTGTAAAAACCAAACCTACAATACTAAAGGGAGTTCTCTGGTTAGAAAATCAACAATACCAGACACCAATCCAAGACTAGAACATAGGGACAGAGCAACCGGATTTCAACACAGATAGCAAAATCACAAAAATAAATCAAGATAAAAAACACTCAAAACAGGGAAATGGTGATGTTATTATGTAAAAGATGAAAGCATTAAAACAATAAAGAAGGATTAAAAAATATAGTCATAGATCGTTCATATGGAGAGGAAGTCAATGTGATATAAAGAAATAAAAGTTAGGTTTAGGAGGTGGGACCAAGATGGCTGACTAGGTAGAAGCTTCCGCTGATCCCTTTTGCAACAAAGACTTGAAAAAATGAGTGAATCGATTACATACATGACAGTCTACAAACCCTGACCATCAAATACAGAACTAAGGAGTTGACCTGAGTGACAGGGGAGCAAAAAGCCGTGAGCTGAAGAAGCAACTGCTTCCGGAGCCAGCGTGCTGTGCCACAGGCATAAGCCCTTGCAGTTCCCTGGAGCGAGAGTGCTGGGGCTGATCGCAGCTTACTGAGATGGGGCAAGCACAAGATGCAGCCCTAACCCCCTGGAGTAACTTCGGCAGGGACCTACCCAGCGCACCCAGGCTGCACGCTGATGTGGCTGACAGGAGAATGAGAAACCACGGGGAAGCAGTGACTGGTTTCTGAGCCTGGAGCACAGCATACCAGCCAGAAAACCTTGGCAATGGGCATTGGACTAAGCATGGAGGAGCTGATCACGGCTTCCTGAGACTGTGCAAGCGTGGGACGCAGCCCTAATCTTCGGGAAAATCTCAACCCAGCCAACGCACACAGGCTACATGCCCTCCTGGAATCTCAGATAAAACAGTCATCACCAAACAAGATAAGTAACTTTGTCTATCTTGCCACACTACCCCAAGCAAAGAAGTTTCCGGGATAAACTGAATGCTTCAAAGGTCAGCGGAGCAAGGGCGGGGGTTTGGGGACTATGGCTTAAGGGGACTTCTAAGTCAATTGGCAAAATAATTCTATTATGAAAACATTCTGCATCCCACTTTGAAATGTGGCATCTGGGGTCTTAAATACTAACAAGCGGCCATCTAAGATGCATCAATTGGTCTCAACCCACCTGGATCAAAGGAGAATGATGAACACCAAGGTCACAAGATAATTATGAGCCCAAGAGACAGAAAGGGCCACATGAACCAGAGACTTACATCATCCTGAGACCAGAAGAACTAGATGGTGCCCGGCCACAACCGATGACTGCCCTGACAGGGAGCACAACAGAGAACCCCTGAGGGAGCAGGAGAATAGTGGGATGCTGACCCCAAATTCTCATAAAAAGACCAGACTTAATGGTCTGACTGAGACTAGAAGAATCCCAGTGGTCATGGTCCCCAAACCTTCTGTTGGCCCAGGACAGGAACCATTCCTGAAGCCAACTCTTCAGACATGGATTGGACTGGACAATGGGTTGGAGAGAGATGCTGAGCTACTTGCATCTGGTTGACACTTGAGACTATGTTGGCATCTCCTGTCTGGAGGGGAGATGAGAGGTTAGGGGGGATTAGAAGCTGGCAAAATGGTCATGAAAAGAGAGACTGGAAGGAGGGAGCAGGCTGTCTTATTGGGCGGAGAGTAATTGGGAGCATGTAGTAAGGTGTGTATAAGTTTATATGTGAGAGACTGACTTGATTTGTAAACTTGCACTTAAAGCACAATAAAATTATTAAAAAAAACATAGAAAAAAGTTAGGTTTAAACTTAGAAAAATAGGGGTATAAAGATAACCACAAAGGAGTCTAACAATCCAACATACCAAAATAAAGTACAAGAAAAACATAAATACTCAGCATAAACAAAATCAACAAAAATGAATTAGAGGAAAAGATAATATATAAAGTACTTAGCACAAAAAATTAAGTGGAAAAAAGAAACTGCTAACAACACACAAAAAAAGACATCAAAATAACACCACTAAACTCATTAAAAAAAAAAAAACTCATAGATATCCATAATTATACTGAATATAAATGGACTAAATAAACCAATAAAGAGACAGAGAGTGGCAGAATGGATAAAAAAAAGTGGTCCATCTATATGCTGCCTACAAGAGACACACCTTTGACTTAAAGACAAAAGCAAACTAAAACTGAAAGGATGGAAAAAATATGTGAAGCAAACAACAAACAAAAAAGAGCAGGAGTGACAGTATTAATTTCTGACAAAATAGACTTTAAAGTTAAATCCACCACAAAAGATAAGGAAGGACACTATAAAATGATTAAAGGGAGAATATACCAGGAGGATATAATCATATTAAATATTTACGCACCCAATGACAGACCTTCAGGACACATAAAACAAACTCTAACAGCACTGGAAAGTGAGATTGACAACTGCACAATAATAGTCAGAGACTGCAACACACCATTTCTGGTGAAGGACAGAGCATTCAGAAGAAGCTCAGTAAAGACACTGAAGATCTAAATGCTGCAATCAACCAACTTGACAACATAAACATATACAGAAACTCTACCCAACAGCAGCCATATATACTTTCCTTTACAAGCACATGGAACATTCTCTAGAATAGACCACATACTAGGCTATAAATCCAAATCATTTGAAATTTTACAAAGCATCTCCTCTGACCATAAAGTAAAAATCAATAACAGAAAAAGCAGGGTAAAGAAATCAAACACTTGGAAACTAAATAATATCCCACTCAAAAAAGACAGAATTATAGACTAAATTAAGGATGGATTAACGAAATTCATAGAATTCAGTGAGAATGAAAACACTTCCTATCAGAGCTCTCGGGACATAGGTAAAGCTGTGCTCAGAGGTCAATTTATGGCAATAAATGCACACATCCAAAAAGAGAAAAGGGCCAAAATCAAAGAATTATTCCTACAACTTGAACAAATAGAAAGAGAGCAACAAAAGAAACCCTCAGGCACCGGAAGAAAGTAAATAATAAAAATTAGAGCAGAATTTAATGAAATAGAGAACAGAAAAAACATCTGAAAGAGTTAACAAGACCAAAAACTGGTTCTCTGAAAAAATTAATAAAATTGATAAACCATTGGCCAAAATGACAAAAGAAAAACAGAAGAGGAAGCAAATAACCCAAAAAAGAAACAAGATGGGTGATATCACAATACGCCCAACTGAAATTAAAAGAATCATGTCTGACTACTATGAAAAATTGTACTCTAACAAATTTGAAAACCTAGAAGAAATGGAAGAATTTCTAAAAACACACTGCCTATCTAAGCCATAGTTTCAGGGGACATGTAGTTCAATTCAAAATAAGAAAACGTTCCACATTCCACCTTGCTGAGTGGCGTCTGAGGTCTTAAATACTAGCAAGAGGCCATCTAAGATGCATCAATTTGTCTCAACCTACCTGGAGCAAAGGAGAATGAAGAACACCAAAGACACAAGGTAATTATGAGCCCAAGAGACAGAAGGGCCTGAGACCAGAAGAACTAGATGGTGCCCAGCTACAATTGATGATTGCCCTGACAGAGAACATAACCGAGAATCCCTGAGGGAGCAGGAGAGCAGTGGGATGCAGACCTCAAATTCTCTTAGAAACCAGACTTAATGGTCTGACTGAAACTAGAAGGAACCAGGAGATCATTGTCCCCAGACCTTCTGTTACCCAAATACTGCAAGCATTCCCAAAGCCAACTCTTCAGACAGGAATTGGACTGGACTATAGATAGAATGGGGCAGTTCTACTCTGTCCAATAGGGTTGCTATGAGCCAGAATTGACTCGACAGCACTGGGTTATAGATAGAAAATGATACTGGTGAGGAGTGAGCCTTTTGGCTCAAGTAGACATATGAGACTATGTGGGCAGGTCCTGTCTGGAGGGGAGATGAGAAGGCAGAGGGAGGGAGACAGAAACTGTCCAAATGCGCATGGGGAATACAGGGTGGAGAGGAGTGTGCTGTCTCATTAGGAGGAGAGCAACTAGGAGTACATAGCAAAAAAAAAGCTGTATATAAATTTTTGTATGAGAGACTGACTTGATTTGTAAACTTTCACTTAAAGCATAATAAAAATTAAAAAATTTAAAAAACATTAAGCATTCTAAATCAATGTAATTCAAATATCAACAGATTCAAAGAGAGAAATCACATGATTGTATCAATAGATGCAGAAAAATAGTTTCCTAAAATTATCTACCCATTAATGATAAAAATACATATAGCAATTTAGTAATAAAGGGAATGGTCTTAATCTGATAAATTATGCCTATTAAGAAAAAAAAAAAATCCCTGCAGCAAGCATCACAATGATGAACCATAAAAAGCACCGAGACTGTGAACACCAGTTCTCTTCTTAATTCTATAGGATTCCTATATCATTCAGATTAGTAACAGAAAATATCACGTGCACCAACAGTTTACTTGAAGAGAGTTTAAGGCAGAGGCATGGGCAAGGTTAGAGGAGCCGACAAGGGAATGAAGAAGCATCCAGAGATGGAAAAAGTGATGTGTCATTACCATTGCTGGTCCTGATGGTAAAGGGAGGAAGTATTTATGAGGGCATAGAGAAGGGGAGGGGGTCAAACTTCCCTTCTGGAATCCTGGCAATGTTCTACTTTTTGACCCATATACTGGTAACATGGAAGTTTGCTTTGTGACAAAAACCATTGAGCTGTACATTTTTACTCCAGGCATAATAATAAAAAAAAAAAATCAAACCCATTCCTGTCAAGTCGATTCTGACTCATAGCAACCCTATAGGACAGAGTAAAACTACGCATAGGGTCTCCAAGGAGCACCTGGTGGATTCAAACTACGCATAGGGTCTCCAAGGAGCACCTGGTGGATTCAAACTGCCGACCTTTCAGTTAGCAGCCAAACTCTTAACTGCTAAGCCATCAGTGTTTACCCAGGCATAATAAAGGAGGTCATAATATTAAAATAAAAAAATTGCTGTTGCAGATGTTGCATGTACATGTGAATGAAAGCGAATGGATGTGACATGCAGAGAAAAAGAATTAGAATTATTTTTTAGATAATTATACACTCCCAAACAGGTTAATTAAAGCAATTATAACATGGAGTACAAAGGTAATTTCCCAGGACTTCTAAGGAACCAAAACAAAAAAAAGGCAGGAAAATAAAAGGGGAAATAGGATCTGTTTTTATTTATCCCTTAGATACAGCTTTCATTCTTCCCTCTCTCTCAGGAGTGTCTGAGGGCAGGCTCCCCCGGAGGCACAAGGATGTTGTACGCACCTCAAGAACTAAGACAGGATACAAGAGGAGGACTTGGCGGTCAGAGTTTGGGGATGGCCCCCTGCCTGACTTCAAGAAGAGCACCTCTGCTTTCATCTCTATAAATATATTGAGTTTTTTCTGTAAGATTGGATTTGAAGAAAGAGATTTTTATTAAAAGATAAAATACATATATTAATTTCACATAAGGACCCAAGGTCCAAAGGATGGAGTGAGTAACTGAAAAAAAAAACTAGTTTTTAACTAACTGAAGGACATGATAAATAGATACTGGCAGAGTCATCTGGCTAAACCAGGTCTTTGGTTGTTGTTGTTGTTAGGTGCAGTTGAGTAGGTTCTGACTCATAGTGACCCTATATACCAAAGAACAAAACACTGCCCGGTCCTGCACCACCCTTACAATCATTGTTATGCTTGAGCTCATTGTTGCAGCCACTGTGTCACTCCACCTCATTGAGGATCTTCCTCTTTCCACTGACCCTGCACGTTACCAAGCATGATGTCCTTCTCCACAGACTGATCCCTCCTAACAACATGTCCAAAGTATGTAAGATGCAGTCTTGCCATCCTTGCCTCTAAGGAGCATTTTGGTTGTACTTCTTCCAAGACAGATTTGTTCGTTCTTTTGGCAGTCCATGGTATATCCAATATTCTTCACCAACACCACAATTCAAAGGCATCAACTCTTCTTCAGTCTTCCTTATTCATTGTCCAGCTTTCACATGCATATGATGCAATTGAAAATACCATGGCTTGGGACAGGTGCACCTTAGTCTTCAACGTGACATCTTTGCTTTTGAACACTTTAAAGAGGTCCTTTGCAGCAGGTTTGTCTAATGCAATGCATCGTTTGATTTCTCAACTGCTGCTTTCATAGCTGTTGATTGTGGATCCAAGTAAAATGAAATCTTTGACAACTTCAATCTTTTCTCTGTTTATCATGATGTGGCTTATTGGTCCAGTTGTGAGGATTTTTGTTTTCTTTATGTTGAGGTGTAACCATACTGAAGGCTGTGGTCTTTGATCTTCATCAGTAAGTGCTTCAAGTCCTTTTCACTTTCAGCAAGCAAGGTTGTCGTCTGCATATTGCAGGTGTTAATAAGTCTTTCTCCCGTCCGGATGCTGCATCCTTCTTCACATAGTCCACCTCCTCAGATTATTCCTTTTCTATTTGAATGACTGCCTCTTGGTCTATGTCTGTACAGGTTCCTCATGAGCACAATTAATTGTTCTGGAGTTCCCATTCTTTGCAATGTTATCCATAATTTGTTATGATCCACACAGTTGAATGACTTTGCATAGTTAATAAAACACAGGTAAGCATCCTTCTGGTATTCTCTGCTTTTAGCCAGGATCCATCTGACATAAGCAATGATATCCCTGGTTCCACGTCCTCTTTTGAATCTGGCCTGAATTTCTAGCAGTTCCCTGTCAATACACTGCTGCAGCCACTTTTGAATGATCTTCGGCAAAATTTTGCTTGCGTGTGATATTAATGATATTGTTCGATAATTCCCACATTCAGTTGGATCACCTTTCTTGGGAACAGGCATAAATATGGATCTCTTCCAGTCGGTTGGCCAGGTACCTGTGTTCCAAATTTCTTGGCATAGACAAGTGAGCACTTCCAGCGCTGCATCTGTTTTGTTGTTGAAACATCTCAATTGATATTCCATCATTTCCTGGAGCCTTGGTTTTCACCAATGCCCTCAGTGCAGCTTGGAATTCTTCCTCCATTACCACCTGTTCCTGATAATATGCCATCTCTTGAAATAGTTGAACATTGAATAATCCTTTTTGGTATAATGACTCTGTGTATTCCTTCCATCTTCTTTTGATGCTCCCTGCATCGTTTAATATTTTCCCCGTAGAATCCTTCACTATTGCAACGCGAGGCTTCAATTTTTTCTTCAGCTCTTTCAGCTTGAGAAATGCCGAGCAGGTTCTTCCCTTTTGGTTTTCTATCTCCAGCTCTCCGCACGTGTCATTATAACGGGACCTGCAATGAGTTTTTTGTAGTCCCCAGTAAATCTCTTTTTCTACTACAACACTGATCACTCAAATTATGTTTCTGTATTGTTGTTGTTAGGTGAAGTCAAGATGGCTCCAACTCACAGCAATCCTATATACAACAGAAAGAAATATTTCCTGGGCCTGCACCATCTTCACAATCTTTACTATGTTTGAGTGCATTATTGCAACTACTCTGTCAATCCATCTCTTTGAGGGTCTTCCTATTTTTGCGTACCCTCTACTATACCAAGCATGATGTTATTCTCCAGGGGCTGGTCCCTCCTGATAACATGTTCAAAGTACTTGAGACTAAGGCTTGCCTTGCTTACTTCTAAGCAGCATTCTGGCTGTACTTCTTACAAGACAGATTAGTTCCTTCTTTTACCAGTCCATGGTATATTCGATATTCTTCGTAACACCATAATTCAAATGCATCAATTTTTCTTTGATTTTTCTTACTCATTGTCAAGTTTTTGCATGCATAAGAGGTGATGGAAAACACCACTATTTGGGTCATGTTCACCTTAGTCCTCAAAGTGACATATTTAAAGAAGTCTTTGGCAGCAGATTTGCCCTATGCAATATGTCGTTTGATTTCTTGACTGCTGCTTCCATGGGTGTTGATTGTGGGTCCAATTAAAACGAAATCCTTTACAATGTCAATTATTTTCTCCATTTGTTATGATGTCGCTTATTGGTCCAATTCTGAGGGGTTTTGTTTTTGTTTTTTTATTGTGCTGTGACTGAAAGTTTATAGTTCAAGTCAGTTTCTCATACAAAAACTTATACACACGTTGTTATGTGATCCCAGTTGCTTTCCCTACAATGTGGCAGCACACTCCTCTCCACCCTGTATTTCCCTTGTCTATTCAACCAACTCCTTTCCCATTCTGCCTTCTCATCTCGCCTCCAGACATCAGCTGCCCATTTAGTCTCCTGTAAAAAAAAAAAAAAAAAATTTTTTTTTTTTTTTTTGTCTACTTGAGCCAAGGAACACACTCTTCACCAGTATCATTTTTTGTGTTATAGTCCAGCCTAATCTTTGTCTGAAGAGTTGGCTTCAGGATTGTTTTAGTTCTGGGCTAACAAAGAGTCTGGGGGCCATGTCTTCTGGGGTCCCTGTAGTCTCAGTCAGACCATCAAGTCTGGTCTTTTTAATAGAATTTGAGTTCTGCACCCCACTTTTTTCCCACTCCATCAGGGACTCTCTGTTTTGTTCCCTGTCAGGGCAGTCATTGGTGGTAGCTGGGCACCATCTAGTTCTTCCAGTCTCAGGCTGATGGAGTCTCCAGTTCATGTGGCCCTTTCTGTCTCTTGGGTTCATATTTTCCTTATGTCTTTGGTGTTCTTCATTCTCTTTTGCTCCACGTGGGTTGGGACCAGTTGATGCATCTTAGATGGCTGCTTGCTAGCTTTTAAGACCCCAGATGCCACTCACCAAAGTGGGATTCAGAACATTTTTCTTAATAAACTTTGTTATGCTAATTGACCTAGATGTCTCCTGAGACCACGGTCCCCAGGCCCCTCCCTCTGCTACTCTGTCCCTTGAAGTGTTTGGTGGTATTCAGAAAATATCTTAGCTTTTGGTTTAGTCCAGTTGTGCTGACTTCCCTTGTATTGCAATTCTGAGGATTTTTGTATTCTTTATGTTGAGTTGTAATCCATACTGAAGGTTGTGGTCTTTGATCTTCATCAGTAACTGCTTTAAGTCCTCTTTGCTTTTATCAGGTGAGATTTCATCATCTGCATATTGCAGGTTGCTAATGAGTCTTCCTCCAGTGCTAATACCACATTCTTTTTCATATAGCCCAGTTTCTTAGGTTACTTGCTTGTTCAACGTAAAGATTGAGTAAGTATGGTGTAAAGATAAAATCCTAACACACACCTTTCCGGATTTTACCATGCAGTAACTCCTTGTTCTGTATGAACAACTGCTTTTTGGTCTATGTACAGGTTGCACATGAGCACCATTAAGTGTTCTGGAATTCCTGTTCTTCCCAATGTTATCTATAATTTCTTATTATCCACACAATCAAATGCCTTTGCATAGTCAATAAAACACAGGTAAAAATCTTTCTGGTATTCCCTGCTTTCAGCAAAGATCCATCTGACATCAGCAATGAAATCCCTCATTCCATTTCCGCTTCTGAATCTGGCTTGACCTTCTGGGCAGCTCTCTGCCAGTGTACTGCTGCAACAGTTTTTTTAATTATCTTCAGCGAATTTTACTTGCATATGACTTTAAAGATGTTGTTTGATATTTTCTGCATTCTGTTGCACTTTTCTTTGGAATGGTGACAAATATGGATCTCTTCAAGTCTGTTGGCCAGGTAGCCATCTTCCAAATTTTTTTGGCATAGACAAGTGAACACTTCCAGTATTGCATCTATTTGTTGAAATATCTTAACTGGTATTCTGTCAATTCCTGGAGGCTTGTTTTTCATCAATGCCTTCAGTGCAGCTTGGACTTCTTCCTTCATTACTATCAGTTCTTGGTCATATGCTATCTCCTGAAATGGTTGAATGTCAACCAATCTTTTTTTGGTGCAGTGACTCTGTGTATTCCTTCCATCTTCCTTTCATGCTTCCTGTGTCCTTCAATATTTTCACTTCAATATTGTAACTTGAGGCTTGAATTTTTCTTCAGTCCTTTCAGCTTGAGACATACTAAGGGTGTTCTTCCCTTCTGGTTTTCTAATTCCAGGTCTTTGCATATTTCATTATAATACTTAACTTTGTCTTCTCGAGCTGCCCTTTGAAACCTTCTGTTCAGCTCTTTTACTTTATCACTTCTTCTTTCACTTTAGCTGCTCGACATTCAAGAGCAAGTGTCAGAGTCTCTTCTGACATCCATTTTGGTATTTTCTTTCTTTCCCTGTCTTTTTAATGACCTTTTGATTTCTTCAGGTATGATGTCCTTGATGTCATTCCACAACTTGCCTGTTCTTCAGTCATTAGCTTTCAATGCGTCAAATCTATTCTTGAGATAGTCTCTAAATTCAGGTGAGATCTGCTTAAGTTCATACTTTGGCTCTCATGGACTTGTTTTAACTTTTTTATCTTTAACTTGAACTTGCATATGAGCAATTGATGGTCTGTCTGCTCTGCAGTCAGCCCCTGGCCCTGTTCTGACTGATGATATTGAGTTTCTCAATTGTCATTTCCACAGATGTCATTGATTTGAAAGCCCATGTGTAGTCATCTTTATGTTGTTGAAAAAATGTATTTGCAATGAAAAAGTCATTGGATGTAATGCATTGAACTGTCTCCCCCAAAAATATGTTTCAACTTGGTTAGGCCATTTTGTGATTTTCCTATGTGTTATAAATCATAATCTCTGCCTGTGGTTAAAAGGATTAGGGTGGGATTGTAACACCACTCTTACTCAGGTCACCTCCCTGATCCCTGGGGCAATCTCTCAAGAGATAAAAGGAAAGGGAAGCAAGCAGAAAATTGGGGACCTAATATCATCAAGAAAGCAGTGCCAGGAGCAGAGCGTGTCCTTTGGATCTGAGGTTCCTGGGCTGAGATGCTCCCAGACCAAAGGAAAACTGATACATCACAAAGACCTTCCTCCAGAGCCAACAGAGAGAGAAAGCCTGAGAAAATAAACTTCTCTTTGTTAAAGCCATCCACTTGTGTTATTTCTGTTATAGCAGCACTAGATGACAAAGACAATGGTCTTGCAAAATTCTATCATGTGATCTCCAGCATCATTTTTATCATTAAGGCCATAATTTCCAACTACTGATCCTTATTCTTTGCTTCCGATTTTTGCTTTCCAATCACCAGTAATTGTCAATGTATTTTGATTGCATATTTGATCAGTTTTAGACTGCAGAAGTTGGTAAAAACTTCAGTTTCTTCACCTTGGCATTAGTCATTGGTGTGTAAATTTGAATAATAGTCATATTAACTGGTCTTCCTTGTACTGTATGGATATTGTCCTATCACCGACAGTTTTGTATTAAAGGATAGATTTTGAAATGTTCTTTTTGACAATGAATGCAAGACCATTCCTCTTCAATTTGTCATTCCCGGCATAATAGGCCATATGACAGTCCCTTTAAAAATGGCCAATACCAGTTCATTTCAGCTAACTAATGCCTAGGACATAGATCTTTATGTGTTCCATTTCATTTTTGACAACTTCTTATTTTCCTAGATTCATACTTCATACATTCCATGTCCTGATTATTAATGGATGTTTGCAGTTGTTTCTTCTCATTTTGAGTTGTGCCACATCAGCAAATGAAAGTCTCAAAAGCTTTACTGCATTTATGTCATTAAGGTTGATTCTACTTTGAGGTGACAGCTCTTCCTTAAGAGTCATTGCCTCACAATCTAAGGGGCTCTTCTTTCGGCACTATGTCAGACAATGTCTCAATGCTATTCATAAAGTTTTCACTGGCCAATTTTTTTAGAAATAGATCACGAGGTTCTTCTTCCTAGTCTGTCTTAGCCCGGAAGCTCTGCTGAAACTTGTGCACCATGGGTGACCCTGCTGGTATTTGAAATATTGGCAGCATACTTTCCAGCATCACAGTAACACAGAAGCCACCATATATGACAAACTGGCCAATGAATGGTAGAGTGTTCTCTTCGTGTGCAAAAGTAACCCTAAGAAAAAGCAAACAAACCAAGAAATGAAATCAAAAGCCACTCTGTTAGTTATTGTGAGTTATGCCTATTTAATATCCTACACTCTTTGTCAGGAAGATCTCTGAAATTTACCTAATCAAGTTGCCAGTGATTGCTTTTGCTCCCTGAACTTAATTCCTGAACTCCCTAAAACCAGCGTTGAAGTGTTGCAGGTACATCTCTATGACTCAGAGTCTAGGAAAGAGAAAAGAAATATAATCCTATTCTATGAACTTTCAGGACATTCACTCATGAAGCTAAATGGCTGAATATCACATAATTGTTAAAGAGTATCCTGAGGTGTTTACAATTTAAAAGGTAAAAATCTTCTATGAACTAAATAATAATTTGTAAAATTCAGTTGGAGTAACTAAATATATTATACCTCTATTGTTTTCTGGCAGCAAACAATTTGCTTAAAAACAACATGAGATAGTGGTCTGAAGACACCAAAGTAATATATTTTTGGGTTTAGTTGAAAATGAAGGTTAATGAATGATACTAACTGCAAACCTGATGGATAACGAGAGCTAAAAAGCACATTTAGATAACAAAATAAAATCCACCTCGTAGAAATAAATATTTAAAGATGCTGACAATTTGTTGTTACTTAAGTTTTAAGATTTAGCAGTGGGAATGTTGAAGGGATGGCACTGGGTGCTTATTCCTAAGTAAAAAATAATGAAAATGGAAAAAAAAATTACCATCAAGTTGATTCCAACTCATGGCAACCCCATATATGTCAGAGTAGACCTGTGCTCCTTATGGTTTTCAATGGCTGTTTCTTTGGAATTAGATCACAAGGACTTTCTTCTGACATCCTTGTGGTTGGACTTAAACATCCAAACTTTTGATTTGAAGCTGAACATGTTAACCATGCGCACCATGCAGGGACTCCAAAAATAGCAAAGTCACTAAAAATAACCAGTTTCAAGAATGTCATTCTTGCATATGAGTTTATAAACACAACAGCAGATCATCTGTCAAGTATCGTCAGGAAGTTAGCACATCATACACACAATTGAATTCTGTAGAAGCTTACGCATATTAGGATCCTGTCATAGATACTCATAGCTTCCATACAAGTATCTGCTTCCTTCTTGCTTACTATCAAGACCCTGATTTGATTCTGGACAGAAGTGTGACTAGGTCCACATGACAGCCTAGCTTTCCCAAACTTTTTAGGTGCTAGGATTGGTCTGTGACATTATTCTGAAATGGGATATAAGCCAAAATCTGTTGGTGGCCTCTGAGAAAGCATGGGCATTTCTGATAAGGTGAGAAGTATTATTAGCAAGGCTCTTTCACCCTTTTATTGCATTGAAAAGCATGTAATTACTAGAATCAGGGAAGATATTTTGCAACCATGAGGCAACAGTTATTGAAAGAAGACCAGAGAAAGCAATCTCACAACTACCTACCTCCAACCCACTTTTTATGTGAGGAAAAGAAGTCCCTAATTTTTAAGCCACTGTAGGTTGAATATGCCATTACTTTTAGCTGAAAGCATTTCAAACTAATATACTCTATAATTTTAGTCATAATCCCCACATGTCTGTCAGTTTATATACTGTGGGGGCTTGCTGTTGTTGTGATGTTGGAAGCTGTGGCACTGGTATTCCAATTTACCAACAGGGTCACCCACGGCGGACAGGTGTCAGCTGAGCTTCCAGACTAAGATGGACTAGGAAGAAGGAACCAGTGGTCTACTTCTGAAAAGAATTAGCCTGTGAAAATCTTATGAATAGCAGTGGAACACTGTCTGATATAGTGTTGGAAGATGAACTCCTCAGGCTGGAAAACCAAAACCAAACCTATTGACATCAAGTCAGTTCCAACTCATAGCAAAACCCTGGTGGCGTAGTAGATAAGAGCTACGGCTGCTACCTCATAGCAAAACCCTGGTGGCGTAGTGGATAAGAGCTATGGTTGGCAGTTCAAATCCACCAGGTGCCCCTTGGAAACCCTATGGCAGAGCTCTACTCTGTCCTATAGGATTGCTATGAGTTCCTTTTGAGACTCGGGTTGGAAGGCACTAAAAATATGACTGGGGAAGAGCTGTCTCCTCAAAGTAGAATCAACCCTACTGAGGTAGGTGGAGTCAAGCTTCCAGGACCTTCATTTGCTGATGTGGTATGATTCAAAATGAGAAGAAACAGCTGCAAACACCCATTAATAATTGGAATGTGGAATGTATGAAGTATGAATCTAGGAAAATTGGAAATTATCAAAAATGAAATGGAACATATAAACATTGACATCCTAGGCATTAGTGAGCTTAAATGTACTGGTATTGGCCATTTTGAATCTAACAATCTTATGGTCTACAATGCCAGCAATGACATTGAAGAGGAATGGCATTGCACTAATCATCAAAAAAGAACACTTCAAGATCTATTCTGAAGTACAATGCTGTCAGTAATAGGATAATATCCACACTTCTACAAGGAAGACCAGTTAATACAACTATTATTCAAATTTACATGCCAACCACTAAGGTCAAAGATGAAGAAACTGAAGGTTTTTACCAACTTTTGCAGTCTGAAGTTGATCAAACATGCAATCAGGATACAGTGAAAATTACTGGTGATTGGAATGCAAAAGTTGGAAATAAAGAAGATTGGTAACTGGAAAACATGGCCTTGGTGACAGAAACGAGGCCTGAGATCACATGATAGAATTTTGCAAGACCAACGACTTCTTCATTGCAGATACCTTTTTTTCACTAACATAAACAGCGAGTATATAAGCCAGATGGAATACACAAGAATAAAATCAACTACATCTGTGGAAAAACACAATGGAAAAGCTCAATATCATCAGTCAGAACAAGGCCAGGAGCCTACTGTGGAACAGACCATCCATTGCTCATATGCAAGTTCAAGTTGAAAATGAAGAAAATTAGAACAAGTCCACAAGAGCCAAAATACGACCTTGAGCATATTCCACCTGAATTCAGAGACCATCTCAAGAATAGATTTAATGTATTGAACACTAATGACTGAAGAACGGACAAGTTGTGGAATGACGTCAAGAACATCATACACGAAGAAAGCAAGAGATCAATAAGAAGACATGAAAGAAAGAAAAGACCAAAGTGGATGTCAGAAGAGACTGAAATTTGCTCTTGGACAATGAGTAGCTAAAGCAAAAGGAAGAAATGATTAAGTAAAAGAGCTGAACAGAAGATTTCAAAGGGCAGCTTGAGAAGGCAAAGTAAAGTATTATAATGATATGTGCAAAGAGGTGGACACAGAAGACCAAAAGGGAAGAACATTCTTGGCATTTCTCAAGCTGGAAGAACGAAAGAAAAAATTCAAGCCTCGAGTTGCAGTATGAATTATTCTACAGGGAAGATATTGAATGACACAGGAAACATCAAAAGGAGATGGAAGGAATACACAATCACTATACCAAAAAGAATTAGTTGACACTCATCCATTTCAAGAGGTAGCATATGATCAGGAACTGATGGTACTGAAGGAAGAAGTCCAAGCTGCACTGAAAGCATTGGCAGAAAACAAGGCTTCAGGAACTGACTGAATACCAACTGGGATGTTTCAACAAACTATGCAGCACTGGAAATGCTCACTCACCAAGAAATTTGGAAGACAGCTACGTGGCCAAACGACTGGAAGAGATCCATATTTATGCCTATTCTCAAGAAAGGTGATCCATCCAAATGTGGAAATTATCAAACAATATCATTAATATCAACACAAGTAAAATTTTGCTGAAGATCATTCAAAACCTGCTGCAGCAGTATATCAGCAGGGAACTGCCAGAATTTCAAGCCAGATTCAGAAGATATGTATGAAGGATATCACTGGTGATGTCAGATGGATCCTGGCTGAAAGCAGAGAGTACCAGAGAGATGTTTACCTCTGTTTTATTGACTACACAAAGGCATTTGACTGTGTGGATCATAATAAATTATGGATAACATTGCAAAGAATGGGAATTCCAGAATTCTTCACTGTGCTTATGAGGAACCTGTATATAGATCAAGAGGCAGTCTTTTGGACAGAACAAGTGGATACTGTGTGGTTTAAAGTCAGGAAGGGTATGCGTCAGGTTTGTATCCTTTTACCACACCCATTAAATCTGTATGTTGAGCAAATAATCCAAGAAGCTGGACTATATGAAGAAGAATGGGGCATCAGGATTGGAGGAAGACTCATTAACAACATGCGTTATGCAGAAGACATAATCTTGCTTGCTGGAAGTGAAGAGGACTTGAAGCACTTATTGATGAAGATCAAAGACCACAGCCTTCAGTATGGATTACATCTCAACATAAAGGAAACAAAAATTCTCACTACTGGACCAACAAGCAACATCTGATAAATGGAGAAATGGTTGAAATTGTCAAGGATTTCATTTCACTTGGACCCACAATCAACACACATGGAAGCAGCAGTCAAGAAATCAAAAGACACATTACACTGGGGAAATCTGTTGCAAAAGACCTCTTTGAAGTGTTGAAAAGCAAGGAAGTCACCTTGAAGGCTAAGGTATGCCTGACCCAAGCCATGATGTTTCCATCATGCATGTGAAAGCTGGACAATGATTAAGGAAGATATAAGAATTGACACCTTTGAATTGTGGTGTTAGCGAAGAATATTGAATATAGCATGGACTGTGGGCCCAAAGAAGGAACAAATCTGTCTTGGAAGAAGTGCAGCCAGAATGTGCCTTAGAAGCAAAGATGGTGAGGCTATGTCTCACATACTTTGGACATGTTATCAGGAAGGGTCAGTCCCTGGAAAAGGACATCATGCTTGGTAACGTAGAGGGTCAACGAAAAGAGCATGACCCTCAACAAGATGAACTGACACAGCGGCTGCAACAATGGGCTCAAACATAACAATGATTGTGAGGATGGCACAGGACCAGGCAGTGTTTCATTCTGTTGTACATTGGGTCACTATAAGTCAGAATCAACTCAAGGACACCTAAAAACAACAGCATAGCTGAAAGCATTGCAAACTAATATACTCTGTAATTTTAGTCATATCTTGTAGAAATATTTCTGAAATATGACACATTTTTCTCCTTTACTTACAATATATTGGATTTTTTTTTTTTACATTTTTCCTTTCTGATTCGATATCACATTAGAATGTGAAATTAACATTTTTCTAAAATATACCAGCTAGACAATAAGCATTCCTATGATCATATCCAGGGCAGGACTAGGATAGTGAGACACAAAATTTAAGGGGGAATCAAAAGACTCAGTAATCAAGATAAATAATATTTTAAAGAAATATTTTTTAAACCATACTATTACAAAATTTAAGAACAAGGTATTGCAGTATTAAAGGATTCTATGGGAAAAAAATTGAATGATGCAATGTCTTAGTTATCTAGTGCTGCTGTAACAGAAACACAACAAGTGGATGGCTTTAACAAACAGAAATCTTTTTTCTCACATTTTAGGAGGCTAGAAGTCCAAATTCAGGACTCTGGCTTTAGGGGAAGGCTTTCTTTCTCTGACAGTTCTGTAGGAAGGTCCTTGTCTCTTCAGCTTCTGCTTCCTGGTTCCTGGATATCTCCATGTTTGTTGGCAACTATTTTCCCCACCTTTGCTTGCTTGCTCAATTTCCTCTTTTATATCTCAAAAGAGATTGATTTAAGACACACCCTACACTTCTACACTAATATTGCCTCATTAACATAACAAAGAGAAAACCCATTCCAAAATGGGACTATAACCACAGGTATAAAAACCCAAAAACCAAACCTGTTGCCGTTGAGTCTATTCCGACTCATAGCAACCCTGTAGGACAGAGTAAAATCATCACATAGGGTTTCCAAGGAATGGCTGGTTAATTTGAACTACTGACCTTTTGGTTAGTAGCCGATCTCTTAACCACTGCAACACCAGGGCTCCAAACCACAGGTATGTGGGTTAGGATTTACAACACATATTTTGGAGGGGCAAAATTCAACCCATAACACATGAGAAGCATCAAAAGAAGATGGAAGGAATATATATAGTCAGTGTACCAAAAAGAATTAGTTGACCTTCAACCATTTTAGGAGGTAACATATGATCAAGAGCTGATGGTACTGAAGGAAGCCCAAGGTGCACTGAAAGCATTGGTGAAAAACAAGGCTCCAGGAATTGACCAAATACCGAATGAGGTGTTTCAACAAACAGATGCAATGCTGGGAGTGCTCACTTGTCTATGCCAAGAAATTTGGAAGTCAGCTACCTGTCCAACTAACTGAAAGAGACCTATATCCATACCCATTTCAAAGATAAGCAATCAGCTGAATGCAGAAATTATCAAACAATGGCATTAATATCACACACATGTAAAATTTTGCTGAAGATGACTCAAAAGTGGCTGCAGCTGTACATCCACAGGGAACTACCAGAAGTTCAGGAAATGATGTGGAACAAGGGATATCATTGTTGATGCCAGATGGATACCGGCTGAAAGCAGAGAATACCAGAAAGATGTTTACCTTTTTTTTTTTTGGCTACGCAAAGACATTGTACTGTGTGGATCATAACAAATTATGGATGACATTATGAAGAATGGGAATTCCAAAACACTAAATTGTGCTCACATGGAACCTGTACATGAATCCAGAGGCAGTCTTTCAAACCGAACAAGGAGATACAGCATAGTAAAATTGGAAAATGTATACAGCAGCATTGTAATCTTTCACCTTACTTATTCAATCTATATGCTGAACAAATAATCTCAGAAACTGGGCTATAAGAAGAAGAACATGGCATCAGGTTTGGAGGAAAGACTCATTAACAACCTTCAGGATGCAGATCATACAGTATTGCTTGCTGAAAGTGAAGACAACTTGAAGCACTTACTGATGAAGGTCAAAGACTATAGCCTTCATTCAGTATGAACTACACCTGGACATAAAGAAAACAAAAATCCTCACAACTGGACAAGTAAACAATATCATAATAAGTGACAAAAAAAATGAATATCATCAAGGATTTCATTCTTCTTGAGTCAACAATCGATGCCCATGGAAGCAGCAATCGAGAAATCAAATGACACATTTCATTTCGGAAAATCAACTGCAAAAGACCTCTTTAAGTGTTAAAAAGCAGAGATGTCACTTTGATGGGTAAGGTGAGACTGACCCAAGCTGTGGTATTTTCAATCACCTCGTATGTATGCAAAAGCTGGACAACGTAAAAGGAAGACGAAAGAAGAATTAATGTATTCAAATTGTGGAGTTAGTGAAGAATATTGACTACACCCTGGACTGCCAGGAGAAAAACAAATCAATCTTAGAAGAAATACAGCCAGAATTCTTAGAAGCTAGGCTTGACTTTGTCTCATTTACTTTGGACACATCAGCGGGTGAGACCAATTGCTGGAGAAAGACATCATGCTTGGTAAGTTAGAGGGCCAGTGAAAAAGAGGGAGACCCTCAGTGAGATGGAATGACACAGTGGCTCAACAATGGGCTCAAACATAGCAATGGTTGTAAGGATCGAGCAGGACTGGCCAACATTTCATTCTGTTATACATAATGTTGCTGTGAATCCAAGCCAACTCCAAGGCACCTAACAAGAACAACCTACCCTATAAGGTGTATAGGATTTGTGATGGTTTTTTTCCGCTTCTGTTATTTGGGAGCCTTTGCTCACTTACTTGTGGAGTTCTGGTTATGCTCCAGATGTTTGTATTTGCCTAAATTCTCTATGCCATATCAACGGAGTATTATATTAATTCAACAATATGCTAGCTAGATTCCCTAGAATCCATATGGTTATCTAAATACAAACATGTCTTTAAAACTCACAAATGTGTACAAATATTTCTGGAATGCCAAATGCTTAAGATTTTGATTTAGTTTAGTAAACATTTATTAAGCACTTTATAGTCATCAGGCAATATAGGCTTTGAGGATGCAAAAATTGGTAGAAAAAGAAAAGATACCCATGTTGTTTACAATATTTTTAAACATGCATTTCTCAATTGCCTGTGGGATTGAAATGCAAAACTCTGTTTTATGATTAGATTAAATAGTAGGTGAACTAATGATGGCATAGCTAATATTTCAAGAACAAAGAGACCTTTTCAGTAAATGTGGGATTACACCATGTTTATCTCAGCTTTCTCACAGTCCCAATGGAATAGCAACTGGCAGCAGGTGCAAATGTGGGACAAATATCCTGAGGGATGGTAACTGGGTATTCGCCAATCCATCAGGAATAAAATGGACTGGATTAGAGCTTTTGTAGGGAGGAGGGATCAGGGAACAAAGCCTTTCCCCCTTCTGTCTCTAAGCAATCCCATCCAGTTCAGAAAGGGCAGAATCAAGCACTTGGTGTCAGATGTAGGCCTTTTCATGCCATCAAATCAGCAAGATGAGAGGCTCTTTATGGTCCCTATGGGATATCAGTGGAATTAGTGATGAGAGGCAACATGCATTGGTGAAAACTCATTATGACTCATCCCTTTTCAATTATCTAAGAGGCTCCCTCTGTGATAAAGGAATCATCAAAGAACTGGGACTTAACTGATTTGAAATGTTTTTTAAAAAGTCATAAAGAACCGTGGGTTTTGTAAAGTTGAATCACGTTGAAGGTGAGTCATTTGTCTACATCACTGACAAGCTTTTTCTTCTCTGCCTATGGGGTCAGAGAGCCACAGTTATCTGGCTCTGAAGCTGTACCTTCAGAATGTACCTCCCTAAACACATGCAGAACATCAATCATCAGCACCTGGACTTGAAACATGGCTAGATACTATATTGGAACCCCAAGCAAGGCTCTGCTAATGTTCTATAAATTGTAAAGAGCTGAACAAGTATTACTTTAATTTAGAAGCAGCCTGGTAAAATGGGAAAGCATGGACTGGAAGACCTGGTTTTTTTTTTTTCCTCTTGCCTTACCTGTTTTTCTTTCTACTTCCTTGCTCATTATTCTTTCTCCCAAAGAATCGAGAGAATGTACAAGGAGGTAGTTCACTGCATCACAGGAGCCCTCTGGGGATGGCGTCCCTTGGAATCCAGACAGTGCCTCTTTGATCTCCATCTATAATTTTAAATTTTCCAATCTACCTATTGTCAACACTCATTGAGAAGCTCACATACCTATTTTTAATGTTGTCTTAATCCTCCAATTGATGATAATTCCCCAATTTTTATAGTCAATAATGATTGTATCAAAGGCCTACTGCATACACTGAAGTGATGGTGAGAACAGTTGGGTTGGTGAGAGCCCATAAACAAACCACAAATGTTTCAAAACCCATCCACAGATGTGTGTTTGGTCCCTACCATGTTTTACAAAAATTAATTAATTAATTAAGTTGCTGTTATGGATTGAATTGTCTCCCCTCAAAAAGATAAGTTGAAGCCGTAACCCCTGGTACTTGTAAATGTGACCTTGTTTGGAAACAGGGTCTTTAAAGATGTAATCAGTTAACATGAGGTCATACTGGAGAAAGGTGGGTTCTAATCCAATGTGAGTGGTGTCCCTATAGAAGAAAGAAGAGAATTCAATGCACACACAGAAGGAAGACGGTTATGTGCAGACAAAGGCAGAGATTGGAGTTATGTTGCAGCTGCAAGGCAAGGAACACCTGGGGCTACCAGAGGCTGAAAGAGACGAGAAAGGATATTCTCCTAGAGATTTTGGCAGGATAATGGTCTTGCAGATATGTTGATTTGAACTTCTAGCCTCCAGTATGATGAGAGAATACATTTCTGTTGTTTTAACCCAAACACTTTGTGATATTTTGTTATGGAAGCCCTAGGAAACTAAAATAGTTGCCATCTTTTTTTAAATTAGGAGATTAAATAAAAATCTAAATGTCTCCCTTCTTGAGGAATTAAATGGTATTACAAAAGTAGGACTGTAGTTCTATATGGCAACATTGCCTGGGCCTGAATGGAGTTTTAGAGGCACAGCCTGTTCAATTTGCCACAATCATCCATCACATGTTTTAATTATTTACATTACTGCTAGGCACGTTCAGACATTCGAGTTTATAACACCTAAGGTTGGTAAAGGGAGACCTGGTGGTACAGTGGTTAAGTGCTTGGTTGCTAACTAAAAGGTTGGCAGTTCAAACCCACCAAACGCTCCACTGGAGAAAGATGTGGCAGTCTGCTTCTGGAAAGATCACAGCCTTGAAAAGCCTACGGGGCAGTTCTCCTCTGTCCTATCAGGTCACTATGAGTCAGAACTGACTTGACAGCAATGGGCTTCGTTTGGGTGGAAGGTTGAATCATTGGGACTGCTGTAAAATGGCACTAGGGTCTAATATTTCTAATCCCCAAACTGTTGATTGGTAGTAATAATAATAATGGTAATAATAAATGGCAACATTTATTGAGTGTTTAGTACATGCCAGGCACTGTCCTAAATTTTTTATATAAATTGACTCATTTAATCTTCACAGAACTCTTTGAGTGATATATTAATAATATTACCACCATTTTACAGATAAATCAGAGAGGTTGAATGACTTGTCTGGCTAATAAGTAGCATTGCTGTGATGCCCAAAACCCTCTGCCGTCAAGTCGATTCTGACTCATAGTGACCCTATAGGGGTGATAAAATGAGATAATTGTGAAGCTGTTTTTAAAAAATTAAGTGTTATACAAATCTAAAGTAGGTTATCATTATTACTGGTATTGTATTCACCCTAATAATTTATCCTGCAAAAAGCTACAATTCTTGCTAAAATAAAGCAATCAGATTGCCACACATTTGCCCATTATTAAATATTCTTCCTATAAATGACTAAAGGAATAAACACAAACCAACAAATTCAGTGCATGAGGATTTTATCTTAGATAATTAATAGAGAGATAGATACTCAGGTTTAAGAAGCATCAACTCATTTCATTTATGCAAAGTAGTCATGGCAAGGCATGCAAGTAAGAACTCACAACAGTCATTTAGAAACAATCAGAAAGAACAAGTACAATGTTAGTTTAATGGTTAGAGTTCAAATCTTTAGACTTCAGGCTCTTACCTTTAATCAGAGGTCCCTCATATCTAGGTGTCCAAGGTCAGCAGTGGTGGGCAGAGTCTTAACAGGCTTAGTCTTCACAGTAAGAGAGTAGAAAAAATTCCATTTGTCTCTGCCTCTCTCAATAAGTGAGCAGAAATTCAGGATTTATATGTGAAATACTCACCGTGGCTTCACATAATAAATGCCAGTGTGACGTCAAAGACTAGTACGTTATGTATTTTCTCCTGGGTTTAAGATGAGCCAAATGAGGCATCTTTTCTTCAAGGTTAGAGATTAGGGAGGCTGTTTAGACTCATGTCTCAATGCTGGTTTACAAAGATTAACTATGTTATGTCTCCTTTTTTCATAGCATATCAGGTCAAAGTCAACTTAACTTGAAGGTTGTTTACCATGTTCTTCACATACTTTTATGTTTCTATGTCTAGGTTCAGAAATTTTCTAAGTAACTTTCTTGCGACTTAAAGGTTTCTAACGGCTTATAGTTAATGTCAGGGAACCTCACAAAGGTAGACATACATCTATTTTTAAGCTCATATTATGAGTGCTTATACATAAGTACTTTGAAAGCACAATAGTGATTTATTAACTTATGGGATTTGAAATCATCATAGAAACATACAGAAGAATGAGAAACCAACCAAGCATAAAAACCTTGGAAGGAAGTAAAAATATAATTATGAAAATAGATTAGAGTTAAGGTAGATTGTAGATTTAATTGTAAAACTTAAAATTATCACATTAATCAGTTATGACTTTAAATTTTCTTAAGTATAATTTTTGTTTTTCACATAATTCTGGTGAAGATAGATTGTTGATATAACCATTAAACTTAAAATTATCCTATTAATCAATTATAATTTTCAATTAACTTAGTTTTTGCTTTGTTTTTCAAATAGCTCTGGGCATTTTATAAAACCTGACGCTAATTCTTTCCATGCTACCCTGTTGCTCTGTTGTATACATAATGTTTGATGTAAATTAATAGGACTGCACCTGGCCCTCACGCTTATCTCAATGCCTTTTCCTTGGTCTTAAAATCACTTTCTGTTTGCAGGACTTTAAGACTGTTTTTCAACAACAAGAAGATAAAATAGGCAAGTGTAGGCTTTAGTCAAATAAAACCCCCTTCCACACTTGCATTCCTTGGGTTTTGACATTACTTGATGTCCCAAAAGCCATATAATAAAAGAAGATTCTGAATAATAATAGTGAATGTACTATTTCAGTGCCTATGTGCTATTAATGACTGACAGTATTTCACTTTACAATTTTTCATTTCATTCAGATTTTCTCTTTTAATCTTCATAATAACCCTGTAAGGTATTAATTCATGGGTGATTGGTAACCTCTCAACATTATAAATGTGTCTTATCTTGACATAGAATATTATGAGCATATAAAAATAAAGGGCATCAGCTGTGAATGTCTGAATTATTTAGGTTGTTATTATGATTTCACTACTTGCATCCAGACAGGACTATGGATCTTCAGGACCAAGTCCTTCATTTTCCAGAGAGGAAACCAATTCACAGTGAGTTAGTAGCACAGCCAGGGCAAGAAACAGTGTCCTGATCCCCATTTCAGATATTCTTCTGCTCTAAAGATTTTATTTTCTGAAAAGAAAGGAGCCCTGGTGGCTCCATGTTTAAAGTGCTCCACTGCTAATGGAAAGGTCTGCTGTTTGACCCCACCAGCTGCTCTGCAGGAGAAAGATGTGGCAGTCTGCTTCTGTAAATATTTACAGCCTTGGAAACCCTATGAGGAAGTTCTACCCTGTCCTACAGGGCTGCTACGAATTGGAATCAACTAGATGGTAATGGATTTAAAAGAATAAATAGTTTCCTTCTGCTTGCAAATGTAGGTCCAATTTACTGAAATAAGGTATAATTGAGAAATTTTAAACAATCATGAAGTATAATTAGTAGAATACCAATGTGGGTGAAAAACAGAGCTTTTTCTTTAGTAGGAGATGGAGGCTGGGAGGAGGAAAATAACCCCCATTTCACAGATTGTAGTTTTCAGGTAAGGAATTTCACATCTAAAGGTGAAAGTAACACTAAATATCCATTTTGTCAGGTTGCCACACAGATATTTTAATTGTCACAGTTTATTAGCATTGCTCATATTTAGTTGTTTTCTCCTTGACAGCAGAAATATACTTTCACTGCTTAAGATCTCCATGTTCAACTTCATTAACCATTACTTACTGGGATTTGGTGTATGGATTCAGTGTATGGAAATCCAGAAGTAGTATACCTGCCACCAATCAGCTACCATCCTAACCTCTTAACAATAGAGTTGCAAGTAGGGATGGATTGTTGTACTCACCATCTCCTTGCAGGTATGTTTGAGCAATGCTCCAACAATTGTCTCTCTCATACATCTGCAATGACTCCTTCTCCACTGGTTTCTTCTCATCAACCTAAAAACACACTGTAATATTTCCCATCTTAGACATGAAAACATTTCTTTGATTTCACATACCTCCCCAACTACTGTATCTCTATTTCTCTTTTCTGCTTGATAGAAAACTACCTGTCAATGCTCACTGTCTCCATTTTATTTCCTCCCTTCTCTATTGACCCATTGCCAATCAGGCTGCTCTTCCACACCCCCCACCCCCAAGCTGGCTTCAGAGGCTGTTGATTTCCCTGGGCCTTAGATAGGCCCTGTTGAGCACCTAGAGCCATCCTCCAGGCCCTGGAGAAGGAATAAGTTTGCAACTGGGGGAAAATATAATTTGCCAGCTCCACTAACTGGGGAAGCTCAGGACAGAAGTGGCTCCTGCCACTAATGACCTCCTTATTGCTAATTCTGTGGTAAAATCTCAGTCTTCATTTTTCTCTACTTCTCAGCAGTATTTGACTCAACTGATGACCATTCCATGCTGAAATACATTCTTTACATAGCTTCTAGGACATCATTCTTTTGAGTTTCCTGATTTCTCTCTGGTTACTCTTTCTCAGTCTCTCTGTTGGATCCTTTTTATATCTGTAAATTGTAATACACCCACCTAAGTATTTCACGTCTCTGCCAAGCCATACTGGAGGGATTGATGAAAAACAAAGCTCTAGTAATCAATGGAATACCAATTGAGATGTTTCAAAAAATGGATGCAGTGCAGCAGATGCTCAATTGTCTATGTCAAGAAATTTGGAAGACAGCTTTCCAGCCAACGAACTGGAAGACATCCATATCTGTGCTCATTCCAAAGAAAGTGATCCAAAAGAATGCAGAAATCATTGAACAACATCATTAATATCACATGGAAGTAAGATTTTGCTGAAGATCATTCAACAGTGGTTACAACAGTACATCGACAAGGAGCTGCCAGAAATTCGGCTGGATTCAGAAGAGGATATGGAACAAGGGATATCATTGCTAATGTCAGATGGATCTTAGCTGAAAGCAGAGAATACCAGAAAGATGTTTACCTGTGTTTTATTAACTATGGAAAGACATTCTACTGTGTGCATCATAAAAAATTATGGATAGCATTGTGAAGAATGAAAATCCCATTGTGCTCAAGCGGAGCTGTACATAGATCAAGAGGCAGTCTTTCTAACAGAACAAGAGGAAACTGCATGGTTTAAAGTCAGGAAATTTGTAGGTCAGGGTTATATCCTTTGACCGTACTTGTCCAATTTGCATGCTGAGCAAATAATCTGAGAAGCTGGACTATATAAAGAAGAACATGGCCTCAAGACAAGAGGGAGATTCATTAACAACCTGTCATATACAGATGACACAACCTTGCTTGCTGAAAGTGAAAAGGACTTGAGGCACTTAACAATGAAGACCAAAGACTACAGCCTTTGGTATGGATTGCACTTAAACATAAAGAAAACAACAATCTCACAACTGGACCAATAAGCAACATCATGATAAACAGAGAAAAGATTGAAGTTATCAAGAATTTCATCTTACTTCAATTCACAATCATTGCCCTTGGGAGGAGGAATCAAGAAATCAAATGATGAGAGACGGGCCCACAATGGCAGATCTTCCGGCAAGCCCTCTTACAACAAAAATCTGAAAAAACAAGTGAAATGAGTATATTTATGACAAGCTAGGAGCCCTGAACATCAAAGGCAGTGTTAGAAAACAAACCGAGGGGCAGGGGAGAAGAGATGGTTCAGAAGCGGAGAGGAGTTACCACACCTGAATTACCGAGAGCCCTCAGGCACCATTCCTGGGAGCAGCGGTGGCAGGCTGGTACTAGCGTTCAGCTGCAGTTTCCTTAGGAAGAAACAGCCAGCCACACAGCCTACTCACACCTCCCTAATCAGAGAAGAATGGCACTCTCGGCAAAAGCTAAGTACTTGCATATATTTTAACACACCCCACACCCCGAGCTGGCTTCAGGGGCTGTTGATTTCCCTGGGCCTGAGATAGGCACTGTTGAGTGCCAAGAGCCATCCTCCAGGCCCTGGAGAGGTAATAAATTGCCAATTGGGGGAAAAGATAATTTGCCAGCTCCACTAACTTGGGGAGCTCAGGACAGAAGCAGCTCCTATCCAGGCATAAACGGTCCATGGACTTTGAGTACCTTGCCCCTCTGCATGGACCTATGTGGGCCTACTTCAGGTGCATAAGCCCTCTTTGGCAGACTCCAACTGTTTCAGCTGTGTGGTGGAGAGGTGGGTGTTTGATGCTTGACATAGCTTTGCCTATTAAACAGGGTCCTTACCTACCCACATCAGGGGCCTAAGGACTGGTAGCTCCACACAGGTTACCCAGCCACCTGTGATAGAAGTCCAAGGATAACTGGTACCTCCCAGTCCTTATAACCAAAAACATTGGGTGCCTATGGTCTGTCTGCAGAACACACCCACCTGTACACTCTAAGGAACAGGGAAATGCTTTCCTGAGAGACACATGGGGGATGATTCTCCACCCTCTGCCTTGTTCAGAGCATGACCCCCTGCTGCAACCAGATACCAATAACTACACCAATCACCTCTGCCCCTTTAAGACTGTAGGACAGAGCCTGTACCACACACTTGATAATCAGCTAACTGGACACCTGTGCTGAATTCACACAAGAAAAGTGAATGGACTCCTAGACTGATACACCTAATAACACCTCTAGCCATCTGGGGACAGGATGTCAGAGCTCCAAAAGTGAAAACAATCAAGCTAGCTGACTCAAGCAACCCATTTGGGCATATCAAAACAAAACAAAGCAAGAAGCTATGACACAGTAAGCAAACATAAAATAAACTAATGTAATAACTTATAGGTGGCTCGGAGACAACAGTCAATATCAAGTCACATAAAGAAACAGGCCATGATAGCCTCAACAAGCTCTCAAAACAAAGAATCCAGGGATCTTCTACATAAAAGTGCATTCCTGGAATTACCAGAGGCAGAATACAAAAGATTAATATACAGAACCATTCAGACATCAGGAAGGAAATGAGGTAATATGCAGAACAAGACAAGGAACACAAGGATAAAGCAATTGAAGAAATTAAAAAAGATTATTCAGGAACATAATGAAAAATTTAGTGAGCTGGAAAAATCCATGGACAGACAGCAATCAGAAATTCAGAGGATTAAAAATAAAATTACAGAAGTAGACAACTCAATAGAAAGTCAGAGAAGCAGATTTGAGCAAGTGGAAGGCAGAATTTCTGAACTTGAAGATAAAGCACTTGGCACTAATATATTAGAAGAAAAAACAGATAAAAGAATTAAAAAAAAAAAAAAGAAAGAAACCGTAAGAATCATGTAGGACTCTATCAAGAGAAATAACCTACAACTGACTGGAGTACCAGAACAGGTAGGGATAACAGAAAATACAGAGAGAATTGTTGAAGATTTTTTGGCAGAAAACCTCCCTGTTATAGTGAAAGATGAGAAGATATCTATCCAAGATGCTCATCGAACTCCATATAAGACAAATGTTAAGAGAAAGTCACCAAGACATGTTATAATCAAACTTGGCAAAACCAAAGATAAAGAGAATTTTAAGAGCAGCTAGAGATAAATGAAAAGTCACCGAAAAAGGAGAGCAAATAAGAATAAGCTTGGACTACTCAGCAGAAACCATGCAGGCAAGAAGGCAATGGTATGACTTATATAAAAAATTGAAGGGAAAAAATTGGAAGCCAAGAATCATATATACAGCAAAACTATCTCTCATATATGAATGTGAAATTAGGATATTTCCAGATAAACAGAAGTTTAGGGATTTCATCAAAACCAAAACAAAACTGCAAGAAATTCTAAATGGAGTTCTTTGGTTAGAAAATTAATATTATCAGGTATCAACCCAAGACTAGACCACTGGGGAGGGCAATCAGAAGTCAGCCCAGACAGGGAAATCAAAAAAATAAATCAAGATAATAAAATGCTCAAAGAAGGGTAACAGAGATGTTATTGTGAAAGAAGACAAAATTAAAACAACAAAGAGGGACTAAGAAATGTAGTCGTAGATATTCCATGTGGAGAAGAAGATAAGGCGATAAAAAGAAATAAAAGTTAGGTTTAAATTTAGAAAAATAGGAGTAAATAATAAGGTAGCTACAAAGGAGACAAACTACCCTACACATCAAAATAAAATACAAGAAAAAAAATAGAGACTCAGCAGAAACAAAATCAATAACAACAAATATAAGAAAAGGACAATATATAATCTACTCAGCACATAAAATTAAGTCGGAAAAAGAAACAGTCAACAACTCACAAAAAGGCATCAAAATGGTACCACTAAATTCATACCTATCCATAATTATGCTGAATGTAAATGGGCTAAATGTACTAACACAGAGACAGAGTGGCTAGAATTGATTAAAAAACACGATCCATCTATATGCTGCCTACAAGAGACATACCTTAGACTTAAACAAACAAACTAAAAGGATGGAAAAAAATACATCAAGCAAGCAACAATCAAAAAAAGAGCAGCAGTGGCAATATTAATTTCTGACAAAATAGGCTTTAAAGTTAAATCCATCATAATGAATAAGGAAGGACACTATATAATGATTAAAGGAACAATATACCAAGAAGATATAACCATATTAAATATTTATGCACCCAATGACAGGGTTGCAAGATACATAAAACAAACTCTATCAGCAATGAAAAGTGAGATAGACACCTACATAACAATAGTAGGAGATTTCAACACACCACTTTCGGTGAAGGACGGACATCCAGAAAGAAGCTCAATAAAGACACAAAAGATCTAAATGCCACAATAAACCAACTTGACCTCATAGACATATACAGAAACTCCACCCAACAGCAGCCAAGTATACTTTCTTTTCTGGTCAACATGGAATGTTCTCTAGAATAGACCACATATTACGTCATAAAGCAAGCCTTAGCAGAATCTAAAACATTGAAATATTACAAACATCTTCTCTGACCATAAGGCCATAAAAGTGGAAATCAACAGAAAAAGCAGGAAAAGAAATCAAACACTTGGAAACTGAACAATACCCTGCTCAAAAAAGACTGGATTATAGAAGACATTAAAGATGGAACAAAAAAATTCATAGAATCCAATGAGAATGAGAACACTTTGCATCAGAACTTTTGGGACACAGTGAAAGCAGTGCTAAGAGGTCAATTTATATCAATAAATGCATACATCCAAAAAGAAAAAGGGCCAAAATCAAAGAATGATCCCTACAACTTGAACAAATAGGAAGAGAGCAGCAAAAGAAACCCTCAGGCACCAGAAGAAAGCAAATAATAAAAATTTAAGCAGAATTAAATAAAATATAAAACAGAAAAACAACTGATAGAATTAAAAAGACCAAAAGCTGGTTCTTGGAAAAAATCAACAAAATTGATAAACCATTGGCCAAACTGACAAAAGAAAAACAGGAGAGGAAGCAAATAACACAAATAAGAAATGAGATGGGCGATATTACAACAGACCCAACTGAAATTACGAGAGTCATTCATATCAGATGACTATGAAAAACTATACTCAAATTTGAAAACCTAGAGGGAATGCATGAATTCCTAGAAACACATTACCTACCTGAACTAACACAAACAGAGGTAGAACAACTAAATAGACCCATAACGAAAGAAGAGGTTGAAAAGGTAATCAAAAAACTCCCAACGAAAAAAAACCCTGGCCAGACAGCTTCACTGCAGAGTTCTACCAAACTTTCAGAGAAGAGTTAACACCACTACTACTAAAGTTTTTTAGAGCATAGAAAAGAATGAAATCCTCCCAAATTCATTCTGTGAAGTGAGCATATCCTTGATACCAAAACCAGGTAAAGACGCCACAAAAAAAGAAAATTACATACCTATATCCCTCATGAACACAGATGAAAAAATCTTCAAAAAATTCCAGCCAACAGAATTCAACAACATATCAAAAAAATAACCATGCTCAAGTGGGATTCATACCCAGTAAGCAAGGATGGTTCAACATAAGAAAAACAATTAATGTAATCCATTATATAAATAAAACAAAAGACAAGAATCACATGATCTTCACAATCCATGTAGAAAAGGCATTTGACAAAGTTCAACACACATTTATGACAAAAACTCTCACGAAAATAGGAATAGAAGTGAAATTCCTCAACATAATCAAGGACGTTTATATAAAGCCCATAGCCAACATCATCCTAAATGGAGAGAGCCTGAAAGCATTCCCATTGAGATCAGGTACCAGACAAGGATGCCCTTTATCGCCGCTCTTATTCAACATTGTGCTGGAAATCCCAGCCAGAGCAATTAGGCTAGATACAGAAATAAAGTTCATCCAGATTGGCAAGGAAGAAGTCAAAGTATCTCTATTTGCAGATCTTATACATAGAAAATCCTAAGGAATCCTCCAGAAAACTACTGAAACTAATAGAAGAGTTCAGCAGAGTATCGGGATACAAGATAAACATACAAAAATCAGTTGGATTCCTCTACACCAACAAAAAGAACATCAAAGAGGAAATCACCAAATCAATGCCATTTACAGTAGCCCCCAAGAAGATAAAATACATAGGAATAAATCTTACCAGAGATGTAAAAGACTTACACAAAGAAAACTACAGTACACTTCTGCAAGAAACCAAAAGAGACTTACATAAGTGGAAAAACATGCCTTGCTCATGGATAGGGAGACTTAACATTATAAAAATGTCTATTCTACCGAAATTGATCTATACATTTAATGCACTTCCGATCCAAAACCCAACAACATTCTTTAATGAGATGGAGAAACAAATCACCAACTTCATACGGAAGTGAAAGGGGCCCCGGATAAATACGGCATACTGAAAAAGAAGAACAAAGTGGGAGCCCTTACTTTACCTGATTTTAGAAACTATTATACTGCCACAGTAGTCAAAACAGCCTGTTACTGGCACAACAACAGATACATAGACCAATGGAATAGAATTGAGAATCCAGACATAAATCCATCCACATATGAGCAGTTGATATTTGACAAAGGCCCTAAAACAGTTAAAAGAGGAAAAGACAGTCTTTTTAACAAATGGTGCTGGCATAACTGGATATCCATCAGCAAAAAAATGAAACAAGACCCATACCTCACTCCATGCACAAAAATGAGCTCAAAATTGATCAAAGACTTAAATATAAAATCTAAAACGATAAAGATCATGGAAGAAAAAAATAGGGACAACGTTAGGAGCCCTAATACATGGCATAAAGAGTATACGAAATATTATTAAGAACGCAGAAGAAAAACTAGATAACTGGGAGCTCCTAAAAATCAAACACCTATGCTCATCCAAAGACTTCACCAAAAGAGTAAAAAGACCACCTACAGGCTGGGAAAAAGTTTTTAGCTATGACATTTCCGATCAGCATCTGATCTCTAAAATCTACATGGTACTGCAAAAACTCAGCTACAATAAAAGAAATAACCCAATTAAAAAATGGGCAAAAGATATGAATAGACACTGCACTAAAGAAGACATTCAGGTAGCTAACAGATATATGAGGAAATGTTCACGACCATTTGCCATTAGAGAAAAGCAGATCAAAACTACAATGAGATTTCATCTTACTCCAACAAGGCTGGCATTAATCCAAAAAACACAAAATAATAAATGTTGGAGAGGCTGTGGAGAGATTGGAACACTTATACACTGCTGGTGAGACTGTCGGATGGTACAATCCTTTGGAAATCAATTTGGCAGTTCCTTAAAAAGCTAGAAATAGAACTACCATTGGATCCAGCAATCCCACTCCTCAGAATATATCCTAGAGAAATAAGAGCCTTTACACAAACAGATACATGCACACCCATGTTTATTGCAGCACTGTTTACAATAGCAAAAAGATGGAAGTAACCAAGGTGCCCATCAATGGATGAATGGATAAATAAATTACGGTATATTCACACAGTGGAACACTACACACCGATAAAGAACGCTGAGGAATCTGTGAAACATTTCATAACATGGAGGAACCTGGAAGGCATCATGCTGAGTGAAATTAGTCAGTTGCAAAAGGACAAATATTGTATAAGACCACTATTATAAGAACTTGAGAAATAGTTTAAACTGAGAAGAAAACATTCTTTTGTGGTTATGAGAGGAGGGAGGGTGGGAGGGCGAGAGAGGAGTATTCACTAATTAGTTGGTAGATAAGAACTATCTTAGGTGGAGGGAAAGACAGCACACAGTACAGGGGAGGTCAGCACAACTGGACTAAACCAAAAGCAAAGAAGTTTCCAGAAGAAACTGAATGCTTTGAAGGCCAGTGTAGCAGGGGCAGGGGTTTGGGGATCATAGTTTCAGGGGACATCTAAGTCAATTGGCATAATAAAATCTATTAAGAAAACATTCTGCATCCCACTTTGAAGAGCGGTGTCTGGGGTCTTAAACGCTATCAAGCGGCCATCTGAGACGCATCAGTTGGTCTCAACTGACCTAGACCAAAGGAGAATGAAGAACACCAAGGACACAAGGTAATTACAAGCCCAAGAGACAGAAAGGGCCACACAACCCAGAGACTACATCAGCCTGAGCCCAGAAGAACTAGATGGTACCCGCCTACAACTGCTGATGGCTCTGACAGGGAACGCAACAGAGGACTCCTGAGAGAGCAGGAGAGCAGTGGGATGCAGACCCCAAATTCTTGTAAAAAGACCAGACTTAACGGTCTGACTGAGACTAGAAGGACCGTGGTGGTCATGGCCCCCATCTGTTGGCCCAGGACAGGAACCATTCCCAAAGCCAACTCTTCAGACTTGGATTGGACTGGACAGTGGGATAGACAGAGATGCTGGTGAGGAGGACACTTGAGACTATGTTGGCACCTCCTGTCCAGAGGCAAGATGAGAGGGTAGAGGGGGTTAGAAGTTGGTGGAATGGACATGAAAAGAGAGAATGGTGGGAGGGAGCGGACTGTCTCATTAGGGGAATAGCAATTGGGAGTATGTAGTAATGTGTATGTAAGTTTTTGTGTGAGAGACTGACTTTATTTGTAAACTTTCTCTTAAAGCACAATAAAAATTAAAAAAAAAAATCAAATGACACATTGCATTGGGCAAATCTGCTGCAAAAGACCCCTTTAAAGTGTCGAAAAGCAAAGATGTCACTTTGAGGACTAAGGTGTGCCTGACCCAAACCATGGTATTATCAATTGCCTCATACGCATGGGAAACCTGGACAATGAGTAAGGTAGACCAAACAAGAATTAATGCCTTTGAATTATGATGTCGGTGAAGAGTATTGAATAATTCATGGAGTGCCAGAAGAATGAACAAATCTGTCTTGGAAGAAATACAGCCAGAATGCTCCTTAGGAGCAAGGATAGTGAGACTTTGTCTCACATACTTTGGACATGCTATCAGAAGGGACCAGTCCCTGGAGAAGGACATCATGCTTGGTAAAGTACACGGTTGGTGAAAAAGAGGAAGACCCTAATGAGATGGATTGACACAGTAGCTGCAATAATGTGCTCAAGCATAACAACGATTTTGAGGATGGCACAAGACTGGGCAGCGTTTTGTTCTGTTGTACACAGTGTCGCTACAAGTTGGAACCAACTCAAGTGTACCTAACAACAACAAACACCACCACCAACTCTCTCTTCCTCTGTGATCTCATTCATTTTATGCCTTTAAACACTAACTGAAAACAATTTCCAAATTTATATCTGTAGCCCAAATTGCTGCATTTGTGAAATCCAGAATTTTATATACAACATCTTACATAATATTCAACATCTTTCATGTATGACTAACAAGATTTCAAAACTAACCGGTCCAAAATGAAACTCCTTATTCTCAGACTCCAACAAAACTGCCACCACCTACACACTTTTCCCCATCTCTGTAAGTGATCACTCAATATTTTGGCCACACTGTTCCCTCACTGGCTCCTGTTCAGATGTTGTTTTCCTGATCACTCTCTAGAGCAGGCACACCCTTGTCCTGGCACTCCATGTTCTCCTTCCCTGCTTTATTTTTCTCCTAGGCACTTATCATTACATGATATATATATATATATACAATGAATGTATACCCCATGAAGGAAGCAACTTTGTTTCATCTACTTTCTTTGGAACTCCCCCTGGCTTGCAACAGGTACTCAATAAATATATCAGCTGAGTGAAAATTATCTTTCAGAAATAGATATACCTTAACAGATATCCTTCATAAATAGGAATCTGCTGCACTTCAACTCCTCAAATCTTCCTGAATCCTTCACTTCCTCTCTACTTTGTCCATTCCAGCTATTTACACCCATGACCACAACCTGAACTCTGTTATCACCCATAAATGTCCTACATCAGAAACCTCCAGCATCCCATCCTCTGCCTGTAATCTCTCCAAGTAGAGATTTTATGCCTTCATCTCCTTCCATGAGCTCTCCAGACTCCGAGACTTCCAGCCTTTTATTCCTCCAGGTTACCAGATGGCCTCACCTCCTTGTTCAGTCTGGTCTATGTGGTCGTTCTTCTGAACAGCTCTATGGCCCAGCAGAACAGCTCAATCCCTTGCGTTACTGAACCTTCATATATATATTTGATCTTTAACTGTAAAAGTACATGATTTAAAACAATATATCTCTAACCCTAAGCACCCAGAGTAACCCAATCTCTAAGTTTCTCAGCCTGGGTTCAAATACTGATTTTAATGCTTATCAGTTATATCTTTGGGCTGATTTTTTAACCTCAAAGCCTCAGTTTCCTCAATGGTATAATGGAAATAATAATTGTGCTAATTTCAAGAGCTTCTTGTGAGGAATAAAAGAGCTAATCTAAGTAAAGTGTTTGTCACATTAAGTTACTATTACCATTATGATACCAGATTGTTAAGCCCAGTAAAGAATATCACAAAACAACTATATATACTAATTAAAAAAAAAAAATTGCCATGGAGTCAATTGTGGCTCATGGCAACCCCCTATGTGTCAGAGTAGAACTGTGTTCTATAGGGTTTTCAATGGCTAATTATTCAAAAGTAGATTGCCTCTGAGTAGACTTGAACCACTAACCTGTTGGTGAGCAGCCAAGTCTGTTAATATTTTTACCACCCAAGAACTCCTATACATATAACAAAAACTTGCTGCCCTCCAGTCAGTTCTGACTCATAGCGACCCTACAGGACAGAGTAGATCTGCTCCCCAGTGTTTCCAAGGCTGTAATCTACAGAAGTAGACTGTCACATCTTTCTCTTGCAGAGCTGCTGGTGGGTTCGAAACTCCCATCATTTGTTTAGCAGCTGAGTACTTAACCACTGTGCCACTAGGGCTCCTCTCATACATACTGTTGTTGTTGTTAGGTGCCGTGGAGTTGGTTCCTACTCATGGAGACCCTATGTACCACAAAACGAAGCACTGCCTGGTCCTGCACCATGCTCAAATCATTGTTATGTTGGAGCCCATTGTTGCAGTCAATGTGCCAACCCATCTTTTTGAGGGTCTTCCCCTTTCTGCTGGCCCTGTACTCTGCCAAGCATGATGTCCTTCTCCAGGCACTGATCCCTCCTGACAACATGTCCAAAGTATGTAAGACACAGTCTCGCCATCCTTGCCTCTAAGGAGCACTCTGGTTGTACTTCTTCCAAGACAGATTTGTTCATTCTTTTGGCTGTCCATGGTATATTCAATATTCTTCACCAACACCACAATTCAAAGGCTTTAATCCTTCTTGAATAAGGAATAATGAATAAGGAAGACGGAAGAAGAATTGACACCTTTGAGTTGTGGTGTTGGTGAAGAATATTGCATATACCATGGACTGCCAAAAGAACGAACAAATCTGTCTTGGAAGAAGTGCGGCCAGGATGCTCCTTAGAGGCAAGGATGGCAAGACTGCATCTTACATACTTTGGACATGTTGTCAGGAAGGATGAGTCCCTGGAGAAGGACATCATGCTTGGCAGAGTACAGGGCCAGCAGAAAAGAGGAAGACCCTCAACAAGGTGGATTGACACAGTGGCTGCAACAATGAGCTCAAGCATAACAACGATTGTAAGGATGGCGCAGGACCGGCGGGGTTTCATTCTGTTGTGCATAGGGTCGCTATGAGTCGGAACCAACTCGACAGCACCTAATGACAACAACGATCCTTCTTCAGTCTTCCTTATTCATTGTCCAGCTTTCACATGCATATTATGCAATTGAAAATACCCTGGTTTGGGTCAGGTGAACCTTAATCTTCAAGGTGACATCTATGCTTTTCAACACTTTAAAGAGGTCCTTTGTAATAGATTTGCCCAAAGCAGTGCATCTCTTGATTTCTCGACTGATGCTTTGTGTTGATTGTGGATCCAAGTAAAATGAAATCCTTAACAACTTCAATCTTTTCTCCGTTTGTCATGATGTTGCTTATTGGTCCAGTTGTGAGGATTTTTGTTTTCTTTATGTTGATGTATAATCCATACTGAAGGCTGTAGTCTCTGATCTTCATCAGTAAGTGCTTCAAGTCCTCTTCACTTTCAGCAAGCAAGGTTGTGTCATCTGCATATTGTTAATGAGTCTTCCTCCAATCCTGATACCCCATTCTTCTTCATATAGTCCACCTTCTCTGATTATTTGCTCAGCATACAGACTGAATAGGTATGGTGAAAGGATATAACCCTGATGCACACCTTTCTTGACTTTATGTGGCATCCTCTTGTTCTGTCTGAATAACTGCCTCTTGATCTACGTACAGGTTCCTCATGAGCACTATTAAGTGTTCTGGAATTCCCATTCTTCACAATGTTATCCATAATTTGTTATGATCCAAAAAGTTGAATTCCCCCATACATAAGAGTACCTCTATAATGCATGGGAAACCCTGGTGGCATAGTGGTTAAGTGCTACAGCTGCTAACCAAGAGGTCAGCAGTTCAAATCCACCAGACACACCTTGGAAACTCTATGGGGCAGTTCTACTCTGTCCTATAGGGTCGCTATGAGTCGGAATCAACTCGACAGCAATGGGTTTGGTTTGGTTTTGGTATAATGCATGGGGGCCCCCAATCCTGCTTAACACTATATTTATTGATCCTTAGTTATCTTCCCTCCCATTTTGATCACCTTTATTCCAAGTTTTCCCATCTCCTCAACCTCTTAACCTTTAAGGTTATCCGTGTTTCTATCTTTTCCGCTTCCTTCCTATTTCTAAGGGTAAAAAAGAATCATTTTATTGAAGAACAAGTTGTCCATCTTTGCTCTTGATACCTTCTATTCTGATCAATTACTTCTTCTCTCTCCTAATTCTCAATCTTTTCTCAGATACTGGCACTTTTTCTGCAAATCGTTAAAACAATCAGGTTTGTCCTATAATTTTGTTTCTTTACTCTGTGATCCTATTTGGATACTCACCTGGTGATATCATTCTTTTCAGCCAAGTTTCTCAAAAGAGTAGTTCCATCTCATATTTCTCAATTCTTAATTTTCCATTACATTCTTAACCATTTTAATTAATATATTCTGAGCATTTTTCTAAAATAAAAAACTTCCTGAACACGTGTTGAATAAAATGATTCATTTCAGTTGTACTGACCTCTCCTGTATATTGTGTTGTCTTTCCCTTCACCTAAAATAGTCCTTGTCTACTATCTAATTAGCGAATACCCCCTCCCTCCCTCCCCACTCTCATAACCATCAAAGAATATTTTCTTCTCTGTTTAAACTATTTCTTGAGTTCTTAAAATAGTGGTCTCATACAATATTTGTCCTTTTGCAACTGACTAATGTCACTCAGCATAATGCCTTCCAGATTCCTCCATGTTAACGAAATATTTCACGGATTCTTCATTGTTCTTCATTGATGTGTAGTATTCTATTGAGTGAACATACCATAATTTATTTACCCATTCACTTGCTGATGGGCACCTTGGTTACTTCCATCTTCTTGCTATTGGAAACAGTGCTGGAATGAACGTGGGTGTGCGCATTGTTGTTCCTGTAAAGGCTCTTATTTCTCTAGGATATATTCCAAGGAGTGGGATTGCTGGATCGTATGGTAGTTCTATTTCTAGCTTACTAAAAAAAGTGCCAAATCGATTTTTAAAGTAGCTGTGCCATTTTACATTCCCACCAGCAGTGTATAAGTGTTCCAGTCTCTCCAAAACCTCTCCAACATTTATTATTTTGTGTTTTTTGGACTAATGCCTGAGTTCCTGAGGTGGGATTGTATCTCATTGTACTTTTGATTTGCATTTCTCTAGTGGCTAATGATCTTGAGGATTTCCTCGTGTATCTGTTCGCCACCTGAATGTCTTCTTTGGTGAAGTGCTTGTTCATATCCTTTGCCCATTTTTTAATTGGGTCATTTGTCTTTTTGTTGTTGAGTTTTTGCAGTACCTTGTAGATTATAGAGATCAGACTCTGATCGGAATTGTCTTAGCCAAGAACTTTTTCCTAGTCTGTAGGTAATCTTTTTACTCTTTTGGTGAAGTCTTTGGCTGAGCTTAGGCATTTGATTTTTAGGAACTCCCAGTTATCTATTTTTCTCTTCTGGTGTTTTTGCATTGTTAGTAGTGTTTTGTATACTGTTTATACCATGCATTAGGGCTCCTAGCAGTGTCCCTATATTTTGTTCCATGATCTTTATCGTTTTAGATTTTATATTTAGGTCTTTGCTCCATTTTGAGTTAGTTTTTGTGCACGGTGTGAGTTATGGGTCTTGTTTCACTTTTTTTTGCAGATGGATATCTAGTTATGCCTGCACCATTTGTTAAAGAGACTGTCTTTTTCCCACTTAACAGACTTTGGGCCTTTGTCAAATATCACCTGCTCATATGTGAGTGGATTTATGTCTGAATTCTCAATTCTGTTCCATTGGTCTATGTATCTGTTGTACCAGTACCAGGTTGTTTTGACTACTGTGGAGGTATCATATGTTCTAAAATGAGGTAATGTGAGGCCTCCCACCTTTTACTTCTTCTTCAGTAATGCTTTACTTATCTGGGGCCTCTTTCCCTTCCATATGAAGTTGGTAATTTTTTTCTCCATTTCATTAAAAAATGTCATTGGTATTTGGATCGGGATTGCATTGTATCTATAGATGGCTTCGGGTAGAGTAGACATTTTTACAATGTTGATTCTTCCTATCCATGAGCAAGGTATGTTTTCCTACTTATGTAGGTCTCTTGTGATTTCTTGCAGTAGTGTCTTGTAGTATTTTTGTATAGGTCTTTTACATCTTTGGTGAGATTTATTCTTAAGTATTTTATCTTCTTCAGGGGAATTCTAAATGTTATTTGGTGATTTCCTCTTCAAAGTTCTCTTTGTTGGTGTAGAGGGATCCAACTGATTTTTGTATGCTTATCTTGTATCCTGATCCTCTGCTGAACTCTATTAGTTTCAGTAGTTTTCTTGAGGACTTTTTACGGTTTTCTGTGTATAAGATCATGTCATATGCAAATAGAGATACTTTTACTTCTTCTTTGCCAATTTGGATGCCCTTTATTTCTTTATCTAGCCTAATTGCTCTGGCTAGGACCTCCAGCACAATGTTGAATGAAAGTGATGATAAAGGACATCCTTGTATGGTTCCTGTTCTCTAGGGGAATGCTTTCAGAATCTCTCCATTTAGGATGATGCTGGTTGTTGGCTTTGTGTAAATGCTCTTTCTTATGTTGAGGAATTTCCCTCCTATTCCTATTTTGCTGAGAGTTTTTTATCATGAATTGGTGTTGAACTTTGTCAAATGCCTTTTCTGCATCAATTGGTAAGATCATGTAGTTCTTGTCTTTTGTTTTATTTATATGGTGGATTACATTGATTGTTTTTCTAATGCTGAATCATCCCTGTATACCTGGTATGAACTTTTTTTCTGATATGTTGTTGAATTCTACTGGCTAGAATTTTGTTGAGGATTTTGTGGCTAAGTTCATGAAGGATATATGTGTGTAATTTTTTTGTGTGTGGTGTCTTTACCTGTTTTTGGTTTCAGGGTTTTGCTGGCTTCATAGAATGTTTGGGAGTATTACAACCTTTTCTTTGCTCTGAAATACCTTTAGTAGTAGTAGTGTTAACGCTTCTCTGAAAGTTTAGTAAAATTCTCCAGGGAAGCCATCAGGGCCAGGGCTTTTTTTTCTTTGAGAGTTTTTAATTACCTTTTCAATGTCTTCTTTAGTTATGGGTTTATTTAGTTGTTCTACATTTGTTTGTGTTAGTTTAAGTAGGTAGTGTGTTTCCAGAAATTTGTCCTTTCTTCTAGGTTTTTGAAATTGTTGGAATACAATTTTTCATAGTAATTTGATATGATTCTTTTAATTTCAGTTGTATCTGTTGTGATATTTCCCATTTCATTTCTTATTCTTGTTATTTGCTTCATGTCCTGTTTTCTTTTGTCAGTCTGGCTAATGGTTTATCAATTTTGTTAATCTTTTCAAAGAACCAGATTTGGTCTTGTTAACTCTTTCAATTATTTTCCTATTCTCTATTTCATTTAATTCTGTTCAAATTTTTATTATTAGCTTTTTTCTGGTTCCTGAGAGGTTTTTTTGTTGTTGTTGCTCTGTTTGTTCAAGTCGTAGGGATAGTTCTTTGACTTTGGCCCTTTCTTCTTTTTGGGTGTGTGCATTTATTCCTATAAATAAACCTTTGAGGACTGCTTTAACTGTGTCCCAAAGATTCTGATAGGAAGTGTTTTCATTCTCATTGGATTCTATGAATTTCTTTATTCTGTTCTTAATTTCTTCTATAATCCAGCAGTTTCTGAGGCAGGTGTTGTTCAGTTTCCATGTGTTTGATTTCTTTTCCCCTCTTTTTTTGTTATTGATTTCTACTTTTAGGGCTTTATGGTCAGAGAAGATACTTTCTAATATTTTGATGTCTTAGATTCTGTTAAGCCTTGCTTTATGACCTAATACATGGTCTATTCTAGAGAATGTACCAAGAGTGGTGGAAAATAAAGTAAACTTGTCTGCTGTTTGGGGGGGAGTGTTCTGTATATGTCTGTGAGGTCAAGTTGGTCTTTTGTGGCATTTAGATCTTCCATGTCTTTATTGAGCTTCTTTCTAGACATTCTGTCCTTCACTGAAAGGGGTGTGTTGAAGTCTCCTGCTACTATTGTGGAGCTGTTATTCTCACTTTTCAACGCTGGTAGGGTTTGTTTTCTGTATCTTGAAGCCCTGTTATTGGGTGCATAAATATTTAATATGGTAATATCCTCCTGGTATATTGTCCATTTAATCATTATATAGTGTCCTTCTGTATCCTTTGTGGTGGATTTAAATTTAAAGTCTATTTTGTCAGAAATTAGTATTGCCACTCCTGATCTTTTTTGATTGTTGTTTGCTCAATATATTTTTTCCATCCTTTGAGTTTTAGTTTGTTTGTGTCTATAAGTCTAAGATGTGTCTCTTGTAGACAGCATATAGGTGGACCATTTTTTTTTTTTTTTTATCCATTCTGCCACTCTCTGACTCTTTAATGGTGCATTTAGTCCATATATATTCAGTATAATTTTGGATAGGTATGAGTTTAGTGCTATGTTTTTTGTTATCTTTTTTTGTGTATTGTTGACAGTTTCTTTTTTCCCCTTAATTTTTGGTGCTGAGTAGTTTTCCTTTATAAATTGTTTTTTCCTCTTTTTCATTGTTGTTGATTTTGTTTTTGCTAAGGCTTTATCTTTTTCTTGTATTTTATTTTGATGTGTAGGATTGTTAGTCTCCTTTGTGGTTACCTCTTTCTTTACCCCTATTTTTCTAATTTTTTAAAATCTTTTTTTTTATTGTACTTCAGATGAAGTTTTACAGGACAAACCAATTTCTCATCAGATAGTTAGTACACACCTTGTTCTATGACATTGGTTAACAACCCCACAACATGTCAACACTCTTCTCAACCCTGGGTTCCCTATTTCCAGCTTTCCTGTCCCCCTGCCCCCCACCTTCCTGTCCCTACCCCAGGGCTGGAATGCCCCTTAAGTCTTGTTTTGTTCCATGGGCCTGTTCAATCCTTGGCAGAAAGGTGAACCTCAGGAGTGACTTCATTACTGAGCTGAAAGTGTGTCAGGGGCCACACTCTCAGTTCTTCTCCAGTCTCTGTCACACCAGCAAGTCTGATCTTTCTTTTTGAGTTAGAATTTGTTCTACATTTCTCTCCAGCTCTGTCCAGGACCCTCTACTGTGATCCCTGTCAGAGCAATCAGTGGTGGTAGCTGGGTACCATCTAATTGTACTGGACTCAGTCTGGTGGAGGTCGTGGTAGATGTGGTCCATTAGTCCTATGGACTAATCTTTCCCTTGTATCTTTAGTTTTCTTCATTCTTCCTTGTTCCCGAAGGGGTGAGACCAGTGGAGTATGCAAACAGCCAATCACAGGCTTTTAAGATCCCAGACACTACTCACCAAAGTAGAATGTAGAACATACTCTTTATAAATTATGTTTTGCCAACTGAACTAGATATTCCCCCGAGATCATGGTCCCACAGTGCTCAGCCCAGCAATTTGGTCCTTCAGGGAGTTTGGATGCATCTATGGAGCTACCATGACCTTGCCTTGTACAAGTTGTGCTGGCTTCCATAGTCTTGTGTGCTGGCTTCCATAGTATTGTGTACTGTCTTACCCTTCACCAAAGTTTCCACTTATATATATTGTCTATTAAGTGTTCTTCCATCCCCACCCCTCCCTTCCCTTGTAACCATCAAAGATTGTTTCTTTTTGTATGTAAACCTTTCCATGAGTATTTACAGTAGTGGTCTCATATGATATTTTTCCTTTTGTTTTTCACGGCACTGGGTTTGGGTTTTTTCACTCAGCGTAATGCCCTCCTTGTTATGAGATGCTTCACAGATTCATCTTTGTTCTCAACTTTGTGTGATACTTCACTGTATGTATGTACCAAAGTTTGTTTATCCATTCATCTGTTGATGGGCATCTAGGTTGTTTCTACCTTTTTGCTATTGTGAACAATGCAGCAATGAACACGGGTATGCATATGTCTGTCCATGTGACAACTCTTATTTCTCTAGGATATATTTCTAAGACTGGGATTGCTGGATCATATGGTATTTCTATTTCTAGCTTTCTAAGGAAGCACCATGTCATTTTCCAAAATAGTTGTATCAGTTTGGATTTCCACCAACAGTGCATAAGAGCTCCAATATCCCTGTAGCCTCTCCAACATTTGTTATTTCCTGTTTTATTGATTCGTGCCAGTAATGCAGGGGTGAGATTATATCTCATTGTGGTTTTGATTAAAAAAAAAAAAAATTTTTTTTTTAATGGCTAGAGATCATGAGCATTGCTTTGTATGTCTATTGGCCACTTGAATGTCTTCTTTAGTGAAGTGTCTGTTCATTTCCTTTGCCTATTTTTTAATTGGATTATTTGTCTTTTTGTTGTAGAGGTGTTGGATTTTCTTGTAAATTTTAGAGTTTAGACCTTTGCCTGATTTGTAATAGCCAAATTTTTTTTCCCAGTCTATAGGTTCTCTTTTTATTCTTTTGGTGAAGTCTTTTGATGAGCATAAGTGTTTAATTTTTAGAAGATCCCAGTTATCTAGCTTATTCTCTGGAGCTTATGTGTTGTTGGTTGTGGTTTGTATCCTGTTAATTTCATGTATTAGGGCCTCTAGCATTGATCCTATTTTTTCTTCTAGGAACTTCATGGTTTTTGGCCTTATATTTAGGCCTTTGATCCATTTTGAGTTAGTTTTTGTATACGGCGTGAGATATGGGTCCTGTTTCATTTTTTTTGCAGATGGATATCCAGTTATGCCAGCATCATTTGTTAAAAAGACTGTATTTTCCCCATATGATGGACTTTGGGCCCTCATCGAAGATCAGGTGACCATAAGTGGATGGATTTACACCTGGGTTCTCAATTTTGTTCCATTGGTCAACGTATCTGTCATTGTACCAGTACCAGGCTGTTTTGACTAGGCTGTATAGTAGGTTCTGAATTTGTCTGCCTTTTCCATAAAGTTGTCTGTTTTTCCCTCATTTTTGTCTGCTTTTTGCTTCAACTATTGGATAGCTCTGAATATTGCAGATTTAAATTCTCTGTTAGGTAGTTCTAGTACCTTTTCTTCTACTGAAAAGTCATTCGATGTTTTATTTTGGATGCCTACTAGAACTATTCTCTCTTGTTTTTTAATATGTTTTGTATTGTCTGCTGACTTCAGAACATTCAGTAGTTATTTCTTCATTTCTTGATAGTAGATGGGTTTGTTTCATCCTGTTTTTTTGTTTTATTTGGTTACATCTGAACAGGTGGGCTGAATGTTCTTTGTCATTTGCTCATCTATAGTCACAATACTTTTCACTTCCTTGTCCAGTGGAGGGGGGGGCAGTCACTCAGCTATGGTGCAGCGGCACAGGTCCAGCTGAAGGGGAGGGGCTGGGTGGGTTGTTTCTGGCACATAGTAAGGTCGATGGCGCAGGGTAGTAATCAATGCCAGGCAGGTTACAGTAGGCTGTGCCTGTGCTGCTCAGAGGTGTGATGTTCAGTTCATGGTGCAAGCAGGCAGGAATGAGGGGGGAGGTTGTGACGTATGGAGCTAGTATGGGTATGGGAAAGATGAGAGAGAAACAGGAGCCAAAAACAAAGAAAAAAAAACTGACAGCCCCCCCTAAAAAAAAATAGTGCAAATGGAGCTTGCCATTGGAGTGGAGACATGAAAGCCCAAGATAAGGAGAGAAACCAAAAGTAAAAGAAAAAAAATTAACTAGATAAAAATTTGGAAAAGAAAAAAAAAGTAGAAAACAAAAGCCCCTAGGGGTCCCACCAGTGTGGCCATGAAGACCAGGGAAGTCTCCCAGGTTGTGCAGTATAGCCTGGCTAGAAGGGGTATGGATGTAATACAGCACCAGGAGACTGGAAAAGAAGGTAAGCATACACAACAAGAACTGAGAAATGAAGAAAGAGAAAATAGAGAAGGAAGAAAGAAAAAAAATGCCACCAGGGATCCTGCCTACACAACTGCACAGATTGGGAGAGTGGCTCCTAGGCTGTGCAGTGCAGCCCGGCTAGAAGGGGCTCCCAAGTGTGAAAAGAGAAAGAAAACAAACAAAAGAGAACAATGCAAAACAATAATAATAATAATAATAAAGCCCCAGGGATCCCACCAGTGTGGTGTCACAGGCTGGGGGAGTGGATCCCCAGTCGAGAGTAGCTGCACAGCCTTTCAAAAAGAAGCAAAGATGGCACATGGAGCCAGGTGTTAGAGAGAAAGGAGAGGGAGGTGCTGGGAGGCATGGAAGAAACCAAAAGAGATGGAAAGAAGCTACACCAGCCCAGGGACCCAGCCAGTATGAACGGGTCAAATCCCAGTAGCCTGGGGTGGAAGCAGTTGCCTCCTGACCAAGACACTGCAGCTGGCGGGAAGCAGAGGAGGTTGAAATGGGAGGGGAAGGAAGGTGGGAATTAGAAAAGCATATATCACTCATTACTCTGTCTCCTGCTGGGAACTTTGAGAAGCTGCTTTCCCGTACTCCTGTCCACCTATCTGCAATGTGGGTGGGGTGAATCCAAGCTGCACTTCCTGGCCGGCCAAGCCACCGCAGCCAGCCAGGAAGCTTGGAGGTAGAGCAGCAGAAGGAGGATGGGGCAGGAGTGGAAGAGTGCGTATCTCTGGTTGCCAGGTGCTCTGTCTCCTTCTGGGATCTCCGTGAAGCTGCTCCCTGTGAGTAAATCTCCGACAGGAGCCCAAGATGGTGAATCCGTGCGACATTAACTGATAAGGAACTTCAGCACCTTCACCAAGTATCTCTCCTCAATGTTAGTCCTCTGTCGGTTTCTTATTTTGTTTGGTGTTTAGCTGAGTTCTTTATCTCTTCACTTGACACTTCGGGTTCCAGGAATGACATTTGTCTCAGTTTTATGTAGTTTTTCATGTCTTTGCTGTGGATGGACAGTGTGGTGTTTCTGTCTATGGCACCATGTTGGCCAGGTGATTTTTCTAAGTTTAAACCAAACTTTTATCTCTCTATATCCCCTTGACTTGCTCTCTGTATGAAAGATCTATGACTACATTTTTTAGTCCCTATTTATTGATTTAATGTTGTCATCTTTTACTTAAAGATATCTCTGTTCCCTGTTTTGAGTGATTTTTATTTTCATTTATTTTTGTGATTTCCCTATCTGAGTGGATATCTGGTTTCTCCATCCTGTGTTCTGATCTTGTGTTTTTATCTGATGTTATTGATTTTCTAACCAGAGGACTCCTTTTAGTATTTCTTGCAGTTTTGGTTTGGTTTTTGAAAAATCCCTAAACTTCTGTTTATCTGGAAATGTCCTAATTCTGCCTTCATATTTAAGAGACAGTTTTGCTGATTATATGATTCTTGACTGGAAGTTTTTTTTTTCCTTCAGTGCTTTATATATGTCATCCATTGCCTTCTTGCCTGCATGGTTTCTGCTAAGTAGTCTGAGCTAATTCTTATTTACTCTCCTTTGTAGGTGATTTTTCATTTATCCCTAGCCATTCTTAAAATTCTCTATCTTTGGTTTTGGCAAGTTTGATTATGATGACTTGGTGACTTTCTTTTGGTATTTACCTTGTATGGGGTTCGATGAGCATCTTGGATAGATACCTTGTAGTCCTTCACAATATCAGTTAAGTTTTCTCCCGACAAATCTTTCAAAAATTCTTTCTGTATTTTCTGTTACCCCTTCCTGTTCTGGTACTCCAATCACTCATAGGTTATTTCTTTGGATAGAGCCTCACATGATTCTTAGGTTTTCTTCAAGTTTTTTAATTCTTTTATCTGATTTTTCTTCAAATATGTTGGTGTCAAGTGTTTTATTTTCAATCTCACTAATTCTGCCTTCCATTTCCTCATTCTGCTCCCGTAGACTTTCCACTCAGTTGTCTAATTTTGAAATTTTATTATTAACCTTCTGAATTTCTGATCGCTGTCTCTTTATGGATTCTTGACACTTATTAAATTTTTCATTATGCTCTTGAATAGCCTTACTAATTTTCCCAACTGCATTATACGTGCGTTCCCTGGCTTGTTCTGCATTTTGCTTGATCTCCTTCCTGATCTCTTAAAGAGTTTTATATATTAATCTTTTTTGTTCTACCTCCAGTAATTCCAGGAATATGTCTTCATCTGGAAGATTCCTTTATTCTTTGTTTTGGGAGCTTATTGAAGTGATCATGGTCTGTTTCTTCATGTGATTTGATATTGACTGCTGTCTCTGAGCCATCTATAAGTACATGGGCCTAAGAGTTCATTCACTTTCCTTGTATGGATTCAGCTCAGGTGTCCAGGTAATCAATCACCAGGTGTGTGGTTCAGGCTCTCACCTATGGCCTTAGAGGAGCAGTGGTGAATGGTGTATGTGCAGGTTTCTGGTTGCAGCAGGGGGTCACACTCTGAGCAAGTATCTGTGAAGAAGGCAGATCCCTGTTCTCTAGAATTCAAAGGTGGGTGGGCTCTGCAGCTGTGCCATAGCTACCCAGTGCTTTTAACTGTAAGGACTGGGAGGCACCACTTATCCTTGGACCCCTGTCATGGGGGCTAGGTGGCGTGGGTAGAGCCACCAGTCATCAGGCCCCTGATGAGGGTAGGTGAGAACCCTGCTTAATGGGCAGAGTGGTATCAAACACCAAAAACCTATCTCTCCACCACATGGATGAAACTGTTAAAGTCAGATCTCAGGCACATATGCCTTTGCACTGCAACAACAAAGCCCAGCTACTGAAATGGGGCCACACAGGTCCATGCAGGGGTGAAAGGCATTCAAAGTCCCTGAACAATTTGTGTTTGGACAGGAGTTATTTCTGCCCTAAGTTGCCAGCTCAGGGGAGCCAGCATATTATTTTCCCCATTTGTTAATTCGTTCCTTCTCCAAGGCCACGAGAATGGCTCAGGGAACACAGCAGGACCTATCTCAGACCCAGGGAAGTCGACTGTCATTGAAGCTGGCTCAAAGCCTGGAGCAGAGAGTGGAGGGATCAGATAAATGGAAGAGAGTTCTTTTAACAAGAGTGTTTTTAGATCTGTGTGGTAAATTAGACACAAATATTTAACTTTTGCAGAGGGCACTGTTCTTCACTGATTCGTGAGGCATGAGTAGATTCTGCTGCTCACTTTCTGTGGCTGAGAAAACTGCATCAAGCACGCTACCACCAGCCCTGCCATGGTTGTTCCAGGGGTTTGAGGCTTAGAGGCACCGGTTCCTGCCAAGTCAGGTCTGGCAGCTCATCGCTGCTTCTGAACTGTCTCTCTCCTCCCACCCACCCCCCACCACTCAGTCCAATTTCTTAACTTTGCCTTTGATGTTCAGGGCTCCTACCTTGTCATATATACAATTGATTCACTTGTGTTTATTTTTTGGGTCTTAGTTGTAAAAGGGACCACTGGAAGCGTCTGACTACTCTGCCGTCTTGGCCCCACCTCCAGATGACACAATCTTTCTGGCTGAAAGTGAAGAGGACTTGAAACACTTACTGATGAAGATCAAAGACCACAGTACGGATTACACCTCAACACAAAGAAAACAAAAATCCTCACAACTGGACCGATAAACGTCATCATGATAAATGGAGAAAATACTGAAGTTGTCAAGATTTCATTTTATTTGGAGCCACAATCAACACCCACGGAAGGAGCAGTCAGGAAATCAAATGCCTCACTGCATTTAGCAGATCTGTGGCAAAAGATCTCTTTAAAGTGTGAAAAAGCAAAGATGTCACTTTAAGAACTAAGATGCATCTGATACAAGCCATGCTGCTTGAACCACCTCAAATGCATGTAAGAGCTGGGCAATGAGTAAAGACGACCGAAGAAGAATCGATGCCTTTGAATTATGGTGTTGGGTAAATATATTCAATATAGCATTGACTGCCAGAAGAACAAACAAATCTGTCTTGCAGGAAGTACAGGCAGAACCCTCATTAGAAACAAGGACAGCAAGACTTCATCCCACATGCTTTGGATATATTATCAGGAGGGACAAGCCCCTGGAGAAGGACATCATGCTTGGTAAAGCAGAGGGTCAGTGAAAAAAGGGAAGACCCTCAATGAGATGGATTGACACATTGGCTGCACAATTGGCTCAAGCTTAATGATTGTGATGATGGCACAGGACCGGGCAGTGTTTCCTTCTATTGTACACAGGGCAGCTGTGAGTTGGAACTGACTCTACAGCATCTAGCAACCACAACAACATATTAATCCTACCCACTTTAGGTGTTTACTGAATATTTGTCAATTATTAAATAAATTAATAATAAACTCTATTTAGGAAGCTTAATGAATAGACTCAAATAATACTTATAAATATTGATAATACTTTTTATTTTTGTTTATTTGCAGTGTTCTATAGGACTATGTTTCATTAAACTAAAGAACTCCCCTGAAGTCATCATGCCATTCCTCCTTGGGCAGCTGTGGAGTACTAAAACCATCAGTCAATCCAGTCAAGCAAAACTCATCAAATAATTAATTGGCATAATGGGGGGAAAAAGATGGATTAACTTCTCAATAAGTTAATTTTACTTTGTGAAATCACCTTTTGAAAAATATCTTCCAAAGCTTCAGACACTGGCCTCAAACTGTTCATCATTCAACACGTTCTATGTTAGAAGTGGATACTGCAAGAAATTCACTTGGCAGGAAGGGAGATTACACAGAGGAGTGGACGTGGCAGTCTATTTGTCAGGTGTTTTCTCATTACGGATGTTAGAGATAAGGGTCAGTTTTTGAGCTGGGAACAGATTCTAAACACACACTTCTATTAAATGGTTTCACGAGGAGCCAAATTCCAAACCATTTGGCACTTTGAAGATAAGAATACACACATTGCCAAGTTCCTATCAAGTGAGCTGTCATCATTATTAATTATTGTAATAATGTCTCCAACACAAGAGGCATTACCTGACACTCATTGACTCTGTATGTTACCAACAGCAGGTGGAGAGACCACAATAATAACAGAGGTGGAAAAAAAGTAGCAGTCCCTTTCCATCAAATGACTTCTGTTACGAATAATTAAAATTTTAAAATCCATCCAATAAAGTTTGGTTTCAAGTCTTTCCTTTAACCGAAAATGGCTGTCCAACATTAGATAACATTTGTTAAACCAACCTTTTGTAAATACCTATAAAGGTTTCCGTGATGATCAATTTTGTGTCAGTTTGGCTAGACTATAAAAAAAAGTGCCCAGTTATTTAGTCAAATGCTAACCTAGGTGTTGCTGTAAAGGTATTCTGCAGATGTGGTTAACACTTACAGTGACCCGACTTTAAGTAAAGGGGATTACCCTAGATAATATGGTTGGGCCTCTTCCAATCAGTTAAAGGCCTCAATAACAAAAATTGAGGTTTCCAGGAAAGAAAGAAATTCTGCCTCAAGACTGCAATATCAACAATTACCTTAATTGCCAGCTTGCGTGCCCTACAAATTTTGGACTTGCCAACCCACAAAATCACCTGAGCCAATTCTTTAAAATAAACTGTATATATCTTACTGGTTCTGTTTCACTGGAGAACCCTGACTGATACAGTGCCATGTTGAATGTTGAATGCGAAGATATATATGCAAATCAGGGCCCCATTCTCAAAATAGGACCCTTTGTGGCACAGTGGTTCAAATCCACCAGCTGCTCCTCAGGAGAAAGATGTGGCAGTCGGCTTATGAAAAGATTTATAGCCTTGGAAATCCTAGGGGGCAGTTCTACTCTCTCCTCTATGGTTCCTATGAGTAGGAATTGACTCAATGGCAATGGGTCCAGTTTGGATCCTCGAAGTATTTAATAGCCAACTGGGTAGCTGCATACAAAATTTCATCACATAAAGCAGTATATGAGGCACCTGAGATGTACAGAGTGGCTTTGTGAGTCCGATAAGAGTGGGATCTGTTTCAGCTGAGGAAATCAGAGAAAGCCAAAAAAATCCATTTTGGATAGTTAGAACTTCAGGATGGATGATTGGTATTGCCAGAGGAGGGTGCATTCCAGTGAAGAGAATGGCTGGAGCATGAGGACGTTCAGCACGTTTTTAACAGATAGTGAATGGACCAGTTGTCTGGAGATCAGGTTGGTTTAGACAGGTGAAAGACAAGAATGGAAAGGTAAGTTTGGAACATGTAAGGTAAAAAAAGCCCCGAAACAGGACAATAGTGGTAAAAATCAAAAGAAAAAATGAACATAAGAAAAGCAATTAACAATTACCAAACTTGTAGTACACCCCCAAACAAATGTAAAACCAAAATTATGCAGTAATTCCAAAATTCTGTAAATACTGTCATTCTGATATTTTTCTGCTTGCTTTACCTTCATGTTGATGCTAGCACAATTACTTCCTAAGCATTTAATGTTCAAGATTCGGTTTATACTTATGTTCACATCCTTCTTTTTTAAAAAATAAACTATTTTAGAATAGTTTTAGACTTACAGAAAAATTGCAGAAATAGTACAGAAAATTCCCATGTACCCCCACCTAATTTCCCTTGTTGTTAAGATCTTATATTGCATTATATTTGTCATAACTAATAAACCAATACTGATACTAATATTATTACTAACTAAAGTTCATAATTTATTCAGATTCATTTAGCTTTTTACCTAAAGTCCTTTTAATATTCCAGGATCCCATTTAGGATACCACATTACATTTAGTTGTCATGTCTCCTTGGGGTCCTCTAGATTGTGTCAATTTCTCAGACTTTCCTTATTTTATGACTTTGAATAATAATGGTCAATATCTTGTAGAATTCCCCTCAATTAGAGTTAATCTGATGTTTTTCCCCTGGTTAGACTGGAGTTATGGGTCTTTGGGGAGGAAGACCACAAAGGTAAAGTGCCATTCTGATCTATCAAAGGTACATAGTGTTAACATGATTAATCACTGTTGATGTGACCTTGATCACATGGTTGAGAATGTATTTTGTAGATTTCTCTACTGCACAGTTATTTGTCATACTCTTCTCTTTGGAAGGAAGTAACTATGTGTAGAACACATATAAGTATAGGGAATTATGCTCCATCTCCTTGAAACTGAAGTATCTACATAAATTATTTGGAATTCAGCATGAGGGATTTGTCTATTATCCCTCATTTATTTATTCATTCAATCATTTATTTATGTCAGTATGAACTCATGGGAAATTATTTCATACTTTAGATTACAATCTAATATTATAATATTTATTTTGTTCCTGAAATCATTCTAGCTTTAGCCACTGGGAGCTTTTTCAGTTAGTTTCTGCATCGCTTTGATATTGTCATCCCCATCATATTGTTTTTTGAGCACTTCCTTAATTTCTAGTAGTATAAGATGATCCGAGCTCATCTTGTGTTTTTCCTGCCCCTACTCTAGAATTAGACATTTCTCCAAGGAGTCCTGATTTCTTTTATTAGAGAATAGCATTAGAAAACAAGATCTGGCCACTAGTGTGCTCGTTGCTATCAGAGTGTCATTGCTTCTAGGTCCTCTCAGCAAACACAGCTTAGAAACTTATGTAGGTATACAAATCTGTGTCCAACAATCATCTGTTACTTTGTTGAACTGTGGTGGCTTGATTGTATGCCACTGTGATGCTGGAAGTTATACTACTGGTGTTTCAAATACCAGTAGAGTCACCCATGGTGCACAAGTTTCAGTGGAGCTTCCACACTAAGACAAACTAGGAAGAAGGACCTGGCAATCTACTTCTTAGAAAATTGGCCAGTGAAAACCTTATGAATAGCAGTGGAAAATTGTTTGATACAGTGTTGGAAGATGAGTCCCTCAGGTTGGAAGGCACTCAATATACAACTAGGAAAGAGATGCCTCCTCAAAGAGGAGTTGACTTTAATGACGTAGACGGAGTCAAGCTTTCGGGACCTTCATTTGCTGATGTGACATGACTCAAAATGAGAAGAAAGCTGCAAACATCCATTAGTTACCAAGACACGGAATGTATGAAGTAAGAATCTAGAAAAATAGGAAGTTGTCAAAAATGAAAAGGAACACATAAAGATCTATATCTAGGCATTAGTGAGCTAAAACGAACTGGTATTGGCCATTTTGGATCAGACAATTATGTGGTATGCTATGCTGGGAGTGACAAATTGAAGAGGAACGGCATAGCATTCATTGTCAAAAAGAACATTTCAACATCTATCTTGAAGTACAATGTGGTCAGTGATAGGACAATATCCATACACCTAAAAGGAAGACAGCTAATACAACAATTACTGAAATTCACATACCAGCCACTAAGGCCAAAGATGAAGAAACTGAAGATTTTTACCAACTTCTGCAGTCTGAAATTGATCAAGCATGCAATCAAGATACATTTATAATTACAGGTGATCAGAACTCAAAAGTTGGAAACAAAGAAGGAACAGTAGTCGGAAAATATGACATTGGTTATAGGAACGATGCTGGAGATCATATGACAGAATTTTGCAAGACCAGCAACCTACTCCTTGGAAATACCTTTTTTTCAACAACATAAATGGCTACTATATATATATGGACCTTCCCAGATGGAATACACAGGAATCAAATGGACAATATCAGTGGAAAGAGATGATGGAGAAGCTCAACATGATCAGTCAGACAAGGTCAGGGACCGACTGCAGAATAGACTATCAATTACTCACATGCAAATTCAAGTTGAAGATGAAGGAAATTTTAAAAAGTCCATGACAGCCAAAGTACAATCTTGGTATATCCCACCTGAATTTGGAGACCATCTCAAGGATAGATATGACCCCTTGAACACTAATGACTGAAGACAGTTGAGTTGTGGAATGACATCAAGAACATCATACATGAAGAAAGCAAAAGGCCATTAAAAAGAAAGAAAACATCAAAATGGATGTTACAAGAGAATCTGAAACTTGCTCTTGAACATAGAGTCACTAAAGCAAACGGAAGACTTGATGAAGTAAAAAAGCTGAACAGAAGATTTCAAAAGGTGCCTTGAGAAGACAAAGTAAAGTATTATAATGAAATGTACAAAGACCTGGAGTTAAAAAATCAAAAGGGAAGAACGCACTCAGTATTTCTCAAGCTGAAAGAACTGAAGGAAAAATTCCAGCCTAGAGTTGCAATTTTGAAGAATATTATGGGAAAAATATTTAATGATGCAGAAAGCATCAAAAGAAGATGGAAGGAATACACAGAGTCACTGTACCAAAAAGAATTGGTCAACATTCATCCATCTCAGGATATAGCATATGATCAAGAACAGATGGCACTGAAGGTATAAGTCCAAGCTGCATTGAAAGCATTGGAGAAAAGCAAGCCTCCAGGAATTGATGCAAAACCAATTGAGATGTTTCTACAAATGAATGCAATGCTGGAAGGGCTCCCTGTCTATGCCAAGAAATATGGAAGACAGCTACCTGGCCAACCAACTGGGAGCAATCCATATAGGTGCTCATTCCAAAGAAAGGTGATCCAACAGGATGTGGAAGTTATAAAACAACATCATTAATATCACATGCAAGTAAATTTTGCTGAAGATCATTCAAAAGCATTTGCAGCAGTACATCAACAGAAAACTCTCAAAAACTCAAGCTGGACTCAAAACAGGTTGTGGAATGAGGTTGTTGCTGCCAATGTCAGATGGATCTTGGCTCAAAGCAGAGAATACCAGAAAGATGTTTACCTCTATTTTATTGACTATGCAGAGGCATTTGATTGCATCAATCATATCAAATTGTGGCTAATACTATGAAGAATGGGAGTTCCAGAACACTTAATTGTGTTCACGTGTCACCTGTGCACAGACCAAGAGACAGTCATTCAAACAGAGCAAGGAGATACCGCATGGTCTGAAATCAGGAAAGGTGTAGGTGAGGGTTTTATCCTTTCACCGTAATTATTCAATGTATGTGCTATAATCTAAAAGCCTCGGCTATGTGAAGAAAAACAAGGTATCAGGATTGGAGGAAGACTCATTAAAAATCTGGGATATGCATGTGATAGAACTTTCCTTGCTGAAAATGAAGACTTGAAGCACTTACTAATGAAGATCAAGGTCTACAGCCTTTAATGTGGATTACACCTCAACATAAAGAAAACATCCTCACAACTAGACCAATTAGTAGCATCATGATAAACAAAGAAAATATTCCATTTGTCAATGATTACATTTTACTTCAAACCACAATTAGTGCTCATGGAATCAACAGTGAAGAAATCAAATGATGTATTGGGCAATCTGCTGCCAAGGACCTCTTTAAAGTGTTGAACGGCACCTGAAACTATTGCCCTAAGATAATCTTTAAACCATAAACCAAAAATATCCCCTGAAGTCATCTTAAAGCTGAACAATATTTTAGCTTAAGTAGTAAAAAAGGCCTGCCTTGAGAATTTTTTTTTTTCTGGGTTTTTATGTATATAGGATCAAATTGACAACAGCAACTCGAAAGATTAAATGTTAAGGGGCCATGAGTTTACATTAATGATGTCGGAACAATTCAGAAAAGGAGGGTGAGAATTGTACAACTTGAAGAACATAATCAATGTCACTAAATTGTACATGTAGAAACTATTGTATTGGTGTATGTTTTGCTGTGTATATTCTCAATAACAAAAACAAAATAAAATTTAGAAGAAAAAAAGTATTAAGAACCAAAGAAGTCACTTTGAGGACTAAGGTGCACCTGACCCAAGCCGTGATATTTTCAATCACTTCATATGTATTTGAAACCTGGACAATGAGTAAGAAAGACCTAAGAAGAATTGATGTATAGGGTAGCTATGAGTTGGAAGTGACTCGATGGCACCCAACAACAGCAACATAGTGACCTATATACACATATCTAGAATTCTTTTTTGTATTTATTCATCTGCATCTATAGTAAGCTAAACATGAGTTCAAATTGATGTCTCCAAATATAATCCATTACTAAATGTTTCATTCTAGCCTTCACCTTTTGCTTATTTGTAACTTCCCACTTCAACTGTAAGAAACCTGGACCCCACTATCAAGACATCCGTTTATTTCTTTGTTTAATGCTTGTATCCATGCATAGTGGTTTCAGAATTGTTAACCTGTACCCATATTAGAAAAAACCTTCTCAAGTAGAGTACAGTGCTTAGATATAGTTTCTTTTGTCTTTAGTCTAACAGTCTTTACTCATTTCCAAAGTTACTTACATCAGCACATTTTCCACAACTGTTTCAGTAAGTTTACATCACACATTGGTAATACAGTTAGATTCCTTTGTCACAGTCTGCATTCCAACCTAGGATGTCCTATCTCCCAATTGAATTTTTTTTTCTTTTGTATATATTATGGTTCACTCTTTGCTCTGTAAAGTCCTATGGGTTTTGGCAAATACACTGTGTCATGTGTCCACCCTTATAGTAACATACAGAATAGTTTCAAAGACTTGAATGAAATCCTCCGTGTTTTGCCTATTTAAATCTAACCACTCCCTAAACTCCTGGCAAGTACTGACTGGCTTTATGTGGCTATAGTTTTGCCTTTTCCAGAATATAAATACAGAATTTTCAAAATATTTCTTTTACTTAACTATATGTATTTAACATTCATCCGTATCCTTTCCTAGCTTGATAGTTTGCATCTTTTTATCACTAACCCATACTCCAATCTATGGACATATCAGTTTATTTATCCACTCACCTATTGAAGGACATATTGGTTACTTCCAGTTTGGGGTAATTGTGAATAAAGCCACTATACACACTTCTGTGCAGGTTTTTCTCTGAGCATAATTTTTCAAGTCAGTTGGATAAATACCTAGTAGTTTGATTGCTGAGTCACATGGTAAGACTATGTTTAGTTTTGGCAAAAACTGCCAAACTGTATTCAAAAGTGGCTTTCCATTGTGCATTTCCACAGGCAATGAATGAGATTTTCTGTTTCTCTGCACACTCATTAGCAATTGGTATTGTCAGATTTTTGGATTTTGGCCATTCGAATAGGTGTGTAGTGGCATCTCATTGTTGGTTTGATCTGAAATTCCCTAATGGCAAATGATGTTGAGCATCTTCTCATATGCTTATTTTCTATCTGAGTATCTTCTTTGGTGAGGCGCCTATTCAAACCTTGTCCAGTTTTTATTCAGATAGTTGTTTTCTTTTTGCTTGGTTTAAGAGTTTTTTGTATGTTCTGGACATGTATATGATGGATAGAATAGATATTAATCAGATATGTTATTTGCAAATATTGTCTCCCGGTCAATGGTTTGTCTTTTCATTCTCTTAACACTGTGTTTTGCAGAGTTCATTTGTTTTTAAAACATTGAATTCAATCAATAATTCAGTGCCAATAAACTCCACCTAAGTGTAAATAATGGGGAAACTGGTTTTAAGTGGTAGGATTTTCACATTCCATGCAGGAGACCGTGGTTTGATTCCTGGCCAATCCACCTTTCCAAAGCCACCGCCTGTCTACCAGTGGAGGCTTGCATGTTGCTTTGATGCTGAATATGTCTCAGAGGATCTTCCAGACTAAGTCGACCTAGGAAAAAATGCTTGGAAATCTACTTCTGAAAACAAGCCAGTGAAATCTGTATGGATCACAATGGTCTGAGTCACAACCATTCACGAGGATGGTGCAGGACCATTGTGCATGGTGTCACCATGAGTCGGGGGGAAACTTGATGGCAGCTAACAACAAGAAGTGTAAATATAATTTTTCTTCACATCTGTCTTAGTTATCTAGGGCTGCTATAACAGAAATATGTAATTGGGTGGCTTTAACAAACATAAATTTATTCTTTCACCATTCAGGAGGCTAAAAGTCTGAATTCAGGGTGCCAGGTCTAGGGGAAGGTTTCTCTCTCTGTTGGCTCTGGGGGAAGGTCCTTGTCTCCTTTCAACATCTGTGGGCCCAGCATTCCTTGGAGATCTCCATGTGTCTTGGCATCAATCTTCCCCTGGGTCTAGGAGGTTCTCAGTGCAGGGACCCCAGATTCAAAGGACATGCTTGGCTCCTGACTCTTCTTTCTTGGGATTAGTGAGGTCCCTCTTCTCTCTTCTCACTTCTCTCCTTTTACCCTTTGTAAGATAAGAAGGTGGGACTCAAGCAAGAGTGTGACTTGAGTAAGACTGTGACTTGAGTCACCTCCTTTAATAAGGGAGTGACTCAAGACACACCCCACACTAATCCAGCCTCATTAACATATAAAGGTTTAAGATTTACAATACATAAAATGGAGGATAATTACAGTACTACAAAATGGAGGACAATTACATGAGACCACTAAATGGAGGACAATTACACAATACTGAGACTCATGGCCTAGCCAAGATGACACATATTTGGGGGGATACAATTTAATCTCTGACAATATCTTTCAATTATTCAGTTTTGAAAAGTCTCTTGCCAAAGGAGTTAGTCTTCCAGCAACATCTTTAACACAGTTTGGTTCAAAATTCAGGAAAGTGAGGAAGACCCACCATTTTCAGAGACCACAGCATCCTGTGAGTCCTCAAAAATATTGCCATTTCTTCCTCCTATTGCTCATTTGGGGGCATACAAAGGAGAAACTTGCTTTTTCTGAGGGTCATTTTCAACTACGATTCTGTCAAAGAAAACAAGAAGCCAGTGGAGTGAAAAGAAAATAGATTCTATGCCATTTAAAACAATTGCACTAATTTTATGTAGCAGTAAACATCAATTTCTTCAGCAGTAGATTTCAATTATGTTTCTAATTTGCAAATGTTGCCCTCCAGTAGATCTCAAATTAGAGGACTAAGAACTAAGGAATGGCAAGACAATGACATTGCAATTAAAAATCCTTCTAAAATATTCAATTATCCATTTGGGAAGTTAGTAAATGGCTCACCTTATTTACTGGTAAAAGGCATAAGGGAAATTTGATTTAGATTGGATTTATAACTATGTTCCTTAGACTGGTTCCATTTGGGGAATATCTAGCTATAGCTGAATCTGGTCTGGAATGGTTGAGATTTGTATAAACTTGAGGAGTGCTAGGGAAAATTAACTATTTGACTACTGTAAACAATGCTAAAAAAATAGTTGTCCAATTTTCATTATAATGGGATTTGTTGTATGCAATAGAGCACTGGAAATAAGAAGTCCATCTCTATTAGATTCCTAGCATTGTGAGGAGATACCTGTTATGGATTGAATTTTGTCCCCCCAAAATATGTGTATGAAATCCTAACCTCTTTTGGTTTTATGCCTGTGGTTATAATCCCATTTGTTATGTTAATGAGACAGGATTAGTATAGGGTGCATTTTGAGTCAATCTCATTTGAGATATAAACAAGATTAAACAAGCAAGTGGAGTAGAAGAAAGGGGGGAATAGAGATACCAAGCCACAGGAAGACCACCCAGGAGCAGAAGCTCAGAAGAGACAAGGACTTTCCTCCAGAGCCAACAAAGAGAGAGCTTTCCCCTAGAATTGGTGCACTGAATTCAGACATCTAGCCTCCTAAATAGTGAGAAAATAAAGTTCCATTTTTTAAAGTCATCCACTTATGGTATTTCTGTTATAGCAGCACTAGGTATCTAAAACATGCCCAATCCAGATTCTTATCTAATGTTTTTTATTTTTATTTATTTATTTTTTCAGGTTTTCCCTATCACCTTTTGTAACCCCCCAATCTCAAAGAAATGTAAGACTTGGTGTTATGTCACAGTTTTAACTGATAGAATTCATGAATCTCTCTCTAAACCTTAATTTCTACAACCAAAAAGAAATGGGGAAAATGCATGCCTTTTAGGATTATTGCAAGAACTAATTGAAACAATGAAGATGAGATTTTCACAGCCTTTGGACAATATTAATTGCCCCTCCTTTTTATGTTGAGCTTCTTTCCCTCTGAAATATATTCAACCTAAGATTTCATAGTTCATAAAGGATACCAGAGTTGGGACTTAGTGTTTCTTTTGATTTCTTTGTAAGAATGCCTACCTCATGCACAGAAAGCATCCACCTACCTCTTCCCAATACTACATACATGCCAAATTCCTACCCATCCTACAGGTTAGGTGCTCCTTCCCTCCACTGCCCCTCTGTACACCTGCTATGAATGAAGGATATACAAAACATGTACAGGCATAGCTGGAATATTTATTTGCATGCTGATTTCCATGAAGGCATTATTTGTGTCTATATACTTCAAACTATCTACCATCTGCACAGCAGGTGCTTAGAACCTGTTTTAGAATGGGTGGAAGACAGGAAAGAAGAAAGGGAGATAAGGAATGAAGGAGAGAGGCAAGAAACTAAGGTTACATAGCTAGAAGACATGTGTCTTAGTCATCTAGTGCTGCTATAACAGAAATACCACAAATGGATGGCTTTATGACAGAGAAGTTTATTCTCTCACAGTCCAGTAGGCTAGAAGTCCAAATTCAGGGCTCCAGCTTCAGGGCAAGGCTTTCTTTCTCTGTTGGCTTTGGAGGAAGTCCTTGTCACCGGTCTTCCATTGGTCTGGGAGCCTTTCAGCACAGGAACCTCAGATCCAAAGGACGTACATTGCCCCCAGCGCTGCTTTCTTGGTGGTATAAGATCCCCCATGTCTCTCTGCTTGTTTCTCTATTTTATATCTCAAAGGAGATCAGCTTAGGATACTATCTAATCTTGTAGATTTCATCAATATAACTACCTAAAATCCATCTCATTAACATCATAGTGATAGGATTTACAACACACAGGAAAATCTCATCAAATCACAAAATGGTGGACAATCACACAATACTTAGAATTATGGCCTAACCAAGTTGACACATATTTTGGGGCGACACAATTCAATCCATGACAACAGGCATGAAGAGTCTTTTCACCTTTTTACAAATACCCACCTGAAGAATAAAGCACTTTCATTTCTTGACTAGGTTATTGGGGTTTTAAGAAAGTTGGAACACACTAGTGTAAAGGAAGATTTCATTTAGCTGCGTGTACAGACATAAATGCCTCTTCATGGTCTGTCTTGTCATCTGTCTCAGTACTTGTTATGGATTGAATTGTGTCCCCCCAAAGCCCATTGCTGTCAAGTCGATTCTGATTCCTAGCAACCCCGTAGGACAGAATAGAACTGCCCTATAGGGTTTCCAAGGCTGTAAATCTTTACAAAAGCAAACTGCCACACCTTTCTCCCACAAAGTAGATGATGGGTTCGAACTTCTGACATTTCAGTTAGCAGCAGAGTGCTTAATCATTGCACCACCAGGGCTCCTTTGTCCTCCTAAAATCTTCCATAAATGTGACCTTATTTGGAAATAGGGTCTTTGAAGATGTTATCAGTTAACATGAAGTCATACTGGAGTAGAGTGGATCCTAATCCAATATGAGTGATGTTCTGATAAAAAGAGAGACATGGAGTGACAAATGAGTTATGCTGCAGCTTCAAGTCACGGAATGCTTTGGGGCACCAAAGCCAGGAGAGACAAGAAATTATCTTCTCTTAAAGTCTTTGGAGAGAGTGTGGTACTGATGACACCATGAGTTCGGACTTCTAGTCTCCAGAAATGGGAGGCAATAAATCTCTGCGATTTTAAGCTACCCACTTTGTGACACTTTGTTATGGCCACCCTAGGAAACTATATTTATGGTAAGATCTCTGTAAGCCTTTTAAAGCTTCAGATTTTCTGATTCCTCAAAGCTCTTTCTTCACTGATCAAATAATCCCCAGGTTTCTGTACACACTTCCTTATTAAACCTGCAAACTTTCTCTGAAACATCATTTATGCATGTGCCTGCAATGAAGGAACACAGACTTCACTCCACGCAGGCAAGTTTGTTTTGCCAGATCTTTAACTTCAATGACATCCTCTATGAATAAAACTTAAACACCAGAAAGCAGGTTTAAAAAAAATGAGGAGGAACAACTCAGAAAAGGAGGGTGAGAATGGTTGCACAACTCGAAGAATGTATTCAGTGTCACTGAGTCGTACATGTAGAAATGGTTGAATTGATGTATGTTTTGCCATGTATAATCTCAATTACAAAAATTTTCTTTTAAAAATCTAAAAAAAAATTACAAAAGGGGTTGTGGATGATGTTGGAAAATTCCCTGTTTTTAGGAGATGAAGGATTAGGCAGGATCCCAAAACTGGTCTTCGCCAGCAGAAAGCACCGCTTAGACTGGGGGAGGGAGATTCAGGATGAAGTAAGGCCAAAAGGCCTTCTATTTGCTGGGGATTCTGGGGTGCTGGCATCATGTACCCTGGAGCCAACCCACCAATGAAACAACATCCGGCTGCCTGTACTCTCCCTGCCCTGGACCTGCCTCCTTTTATGACCTCAGTTCCATTGCAGCCTATCATCTGGTTCCCAGTATTCCTTTCAATGTATGAAAGTCATTTGTTTTGAAAAAGTGCGCGTAAACAAAGTAGCTATCATTAATACTTTCTGGAATACAATTTATTCATTCAAAAAGTATTTATTGAGCATACCCCCATACTAGGCTCTGTGGAAAATAAGAAGGTTTCAGACATAATTCCCGTCCTTGGAGCTCTTGTACTCGTAAAAGAGCTTACTGTTCAAAGGGAATTTTTTTTTTCCCATTTGTTAGCTCATTCCTCTCTCATGAAATATGTTTTCTATTTCTGGCGTGTTATGATTTACATAGGGCAAAAAAGGGGGGGCTTCTCTTTCCTGCATCTTTTGTCAAATGTTTGCTTTGTTTAAAGCTAGTGCAGTGCCATTTTAGTTAAATCACATTTGCTTTTCTGTGATATAACTGTCTATGTCAAAGTAATGCCATTTTAGTTAAATCACATTTGCTTTTCTGTGATATAACTGTCTATGTCAAAGTTATATTAGCATACAAGTTAGTAAATATAAATAAAATGAATTTCAGAATAAAATGACATAAAACTCATTTTCTCTTTCCCTTTTTCCTAAGAAAGTGTGGATCTTCCAGCAGAGTGCTGAACTTCTTTTTTTTTTTTTTTCTTTTTAATTTTTCTTAGGGCCCCTTGCTTGTCTCGCCCTTTCCTATTCGGAAACACATACACGCCAAAAGCTGCCATGGAGGCCCTGGTCAAAAACAGAGGCAATATAGTCGTGGAATGCTCCTGCCAGAAATCACCTGACTGAGGGACAGGAATGTCTCCTGCTCCTTCTCCAGGGAGAGGGAGTGATCTGGGGATGTTGTACATTGTAAGATCCCAAGAAATGGAAAAACTGTGAGATACTTAATCATCACATCCACATATATGCTCTCTATTACGTAACTTGAATTGAACTTCTTTCAAATACAGTACATTGAGTGTTTGCAATGTGGAAGTGAAGCAGTGCTAGGCTATTCACTACGGTGTATTTTTGCCTGGTATTGATGGCTCAGGAGCCCTGGTGGTACACTGGTAAAAGTACGTGGCTGGGAACCGAAAGGTCTGCGGTTCAAACTCACCAGCTGCTCCACAGGCAAAAGATGTGGCAGTCTGCTTCTCTAAAAATTTCAGGCTTGGAAACCCTATGGAGCAGTTCTACTCTGTCCTGTGGGGTCACTATGAATCAGAATCAACTTGACAGCACTGGGTTTTGGGGAGACACAATTCAATTAATTCCACAGCAGTGGGCTTGGTTTTGGATTGATGGTTCAGGTTCCTGGGTGACCCAAATAGTTTGCACTTATCTACTAACCTAAAGGTTGGTAGTTAAAACCTACCCAGTGACCACAGAAGAAATGCCTGAAGACCTATTTCTGTAAAGATTACAGCCAAGGAAACCCTATGGAACACAGTTTTACTCTGTAAAACACATGGGGTCACCATGAGTCAGAAGAAACTTGACGGCAGTGGGTTGTTTTTGTTTTGTTTTGTTTTATTGATGGCTCAAGCCAAGTGTAAAATGCAATACCCTCAAAATACCACCTGGGTCCTTCATGCTAGAGTCTTCACTAACCCATGTGTTACATGTTTTAAAGAGCAATCCATCTATGGATGTTTTATGTGTAAACATAAAGAAGGACAGAAAACAACACCCAGCTTTGGGGCCCATGTCATATTTGAAATAAAACCCAAAGATTTAGTTCTCCAGGATCTTTATCAAGTTGACCAGCACTGTCTAAAATCAATGCTTCTTTTGTCAATTTTTCTGTGAACTTGTCAAGACCAAATGTAGGGCTTTTCAGTGATCTTCATTCTGCATGTAAAACAACACTATTTACTCACCAAAGAAAACTGCTTCATGGAAACCAAATTATTACTGTGCCAACTAGTTTTTCAAGGCTCTCTTTAGGTCTATATTAGTTTTTTGCAGTGCATTTTGTTCTCAGAAAGATGGTGGTGATACTTTCCTGTAGATGATGTGGAAATAACAAACTCTGATCTATGTGACTACAAGGAAACATAAAGCACAGTTCGACCCTTCCAGGCCACCTCTAACTCCAATCAATATTGTGACTATAACCAAACATAATCAAATCATTTGGAGTGTTATGATCCAGAAGGTTGCAAAAGGCTCTTTAGGGGGCATAACAGCTCTTTTGATTCTCTCAGATTGACTGGGAAACTGCCTCGTCTTAATACCTCTAACTGAGACTGAAACCACTCCAAAAGGAGAGACATGGGATAATAAGAAGCAGATGACCTTTGAATCTATTTACACTTCTGGGCAGAAACAGCAGTAAGGCTGTGAGGAGCTGTGAAGGCTTCTCTTTAATAGGAGTCTTGTGTTGCCTGCACCTGCTGGAAAGACAGGGAGAGCCACGGGAAAGTTTTCAAAATGCTGGCCTTCTATCTTCCAGACAAACTCTGCCTCAAAACAAACAAACAAAATCTTTTCTTTTGCTCTGTTTTGTTCCATTTTGGAAGAATATAAATCCTCCTATCATTTTGCTGTATTGTTGTCTCCAGTAATTAGACCTCGTGTCTGGGGCCTGTCGAGGGCACTGTACTAGTTAGCCATCAAGTCCCTTGGATTAAATTCAATAAATAAGGCAGTAAACATGGTTTATGGTTTATTAAAAGTACAATTGATTGCGTTCTGAAATATTCAAAGGCCTCTGAATAAATCAACTACTTACCAAATTCAATATTTTCTGACAGGGCAAAATTTATCCTATAAGTACACTGCAAAAATAAAAACTCTTTCTTTGTAAACTTATATGTTCAGCCTTGTAAAATAAGAGCCAAAACTTAAAGGGGAGTTTTTCATGTTGATGACGCTACTCCAGTCTAAAATTCCCACATCTTTAGCTTTGAAACTCTCCCAAATGTGAGATTCAAAACCCATTAACCTATTCCTATGTCTCATAATACCAATTAAGACATTCTTCTATTTATTTAGCTTAAATCCTTTCTCATGAAATTGTCTGTAGACCTTGGAAATGAAGGAAATTTGAGCCAGCACAAACAATAATAATAATCCTGTGTATCAATCTAGTTCTCTATTTCTGCAGTGTCTTGCTCTTTTACATAAACCCCTCCCCTCTCTACTGGAATCACACTTGCTAAGGCTACCCATGACCTGAGTACTACCATCCCAACAGCCTCTTTCAAAGTTTCATCTTATTTGACCTCACTGTAGAATTTAGCCCAATTCACCATCCTTCCTGTCCTAGCTTCCCCACCCTTCACCACATTTTGTTTTCTGATAGTTTCTTCTTACTTCCTTTGCTTCTTCTGTCCTCTCTTCCTAGTGAACTCAAGTGTTCAGTCCTCAGGGTTTACTTTTCTTAGGCAATATCACAAACTTCAATGACTTCATCAGCCAATTTATGTTAAGTCTTAGACCGATACCTTGAGCTTTAACTTCTCTTCTAAGCTTTACACATCTTTCCTACTGCCCATTTGAAGTACCAGGAGACTAACAGATGTTTCACATCTAAAAAGCTCATCTTCCCTTCCAAACCTGCTATATCTTGATTTCACCTTCCATCTGGTTGTCCAAGCAATAAACATCAGGCTTATATTCAGCATCTCCTACTTCATTATCCTCCGCCTTAACTGGTAATCAAATTATACTGATTCTACTCCTAAAATGCCCCTCACTACATCTGTTCTTCTCCTTTCCTACTGTCACTGGTTTGGCTCATACCTTCAAAGTTTTTCATGTGGTCTACTTCAACAGCTGGCCCTCTCATCATCATTCTTATACCTGTTTACTTTCCTTCTTGTATTTTTGTTTCAGAGATCTTTTATAAGTGCAAAGTCAGTAAGCCAGACTGTTCCCAATGAAAGGGCTGGAGGTAGGTGGGTGAAAGTTCACACCTGAAGGCCAGATTCCTAGCCTACACTTCTTGTTCTGTGCACTGTGCTTCTTGGCCAGGGGAGCCAACATGGCTCTACAGACAAGAGCACCATTCTGCCCTCTGCAGCAAAGACCTGAAAAACTAAATAAAACAAATGCCAATCCTGGAACCCTAGCATCAAATGAAGGGATAAAGAACCAGATCAAGCACCACATGGAAGAAGAAACTGACAAAAAATAGAGAATAAGAAGAGCTGAGGAGTAGAGGTCACCTGTCAGCTAATGTGGCATAGCGTCACCATCTTGGAGCACAGCCAGCAACAACTCCAGACAGGGAAGATGGGAAGGCAGCTTCGCAGAGCTCTGAACAGGAGACAGAGCTCCCAGTAACCAGAGATACATCCTTTCCCACCTTTCACCCTTCTGCCCTGTACACTCCCTCCACTGCTTTCCAACCAGCCATGGTCACTCAGTCGGAGAGACAGTTCCCTGCCACTCCAGATCTGCCCCAGCCCACAGCCCAGCTACCTCAGCACCATATTTTTTTTTCTCCTTCCCTTTTTCCCTTTCCATTCTCTCTTCTACCTAGCCCCCGTGTTGCCTCTGCCCCTTCCTGACAGGCTGTGCCACGCCACACAGCAAAGAGAGACGCCAGCTTGCTGCCAACCCGGTTCTGCCTGACCTCAATGGCTGTTTCCTCAATGCCATTTTTTTGCTTTATTATTTTTGTTTGTTTCTCGTGTCTCTTTCCCTTTCTTCCTTTTCCTTCCCACACCCACCTAGCCCAGTGCACCACCTCTGTCCCTTCTCCATAGGCCATGCTACGCTCCTCAGCTAGAGAGCCACCAGCACAAGGTCTCCCAGGTCTGCCCTGCCCCCACCAGCTGGCTCTTGTCATGTCATCATTCTTATTTATTTATATTTTTGCTTGTGTTTCTCTCTCTTCTTTCTTTTCTTTTTCCCTTTCACCTAGCTCCACACATCACATCCTCTCCCTGCCTTCCTGCCTCTCTGTACAGCCTGCTGAGTGTCATGCCCCAAAGTGGCAACAGCATGGAACTCTGAACTCCGCTCTGCAACCCTCTCCAGATCTCCAGAACCCACCCCATGCCATGCCCTAGCATCACCCTGCTGAGTGCCAGACCCCCATACTGACCCTGGCCATGCCCCACCAAATGCAGTGCCCCCAAGCAGCACTGGTGTGGACTGCCAGACCCCTGACCCCCTTCCCACATATAAACTTCTGACCCACACTGCTCAGTGCCATGATCCTAAGCAGGACTGGTATAGACCCTTGGACCCACAGCCCCCACCCTGTGCTGCCCCCAGCCCCACTGAGTGCTGCATCCCCAAGAGGGACCAGTGCAGACCACTGGACCCCCAGCCTGCCCCACTGTGCTGCCCCTAGGCCTGCCCCACCAGTCCCAGTTCATGCCAAAAACAACCCACCCCTGCCCCTCTCACTCCCTGTTGGACCTGCCCTGCTGCACCATAGCTGAGTGACCAGCCCTGCTCACCTGGAAAGGGTGGTGAGAACTGCCATGCACATAGATAAGCAAGCAACAGAACAAGCCCAGTCCACCCTCCCAGATATAACCAAATCAAACAAAAAAATGAGCACAAAACAAACAAACCTAAAAATAACAAATGAAGAAAATAATTCCTGAATGTCTCAGAGACAGCAGATGATATCAGAACATATTAAAAAACAGGATAGGATGCCCCACTAAGCAAACAAAATAAAACAGCAGATGACCTTCTGGTAGAAGAAAAGGCACTGGAACTATGTGATAGGGAATTCAAAAGTCTAATATTCAGTGTTCTCCAAGAGATTAAGAAAGAGATCGAGAAAAACACAGACAAAACTAAGGAAAAAATAGATAATATCATGGAAAAAAAAAAAAGGTTGAAATCAGGGAAAACACATACAAACGGAAAATTCAGGAAAAAAAATACAAGAAAAAAATGTCAAAATAAACTATTAGAAATCATACCAAAAAAGCAATTAGATATCTGAAAGATAAACAACAAGATTTCAGAAATAGTGCAATAGAAAGTTTAAGAGCAAATGTGAAACAACAGAAAACAGGATCAGTGAAATTGAAGACAAATCCTTGTATACCACTTTGTTTGAGGAAAAATCAGAGAAAAGAATTTTAAAACATTAAGAAAGCCTCAGAACTATGTGGAATACAATCAAGAACAAAAATTTGTGTATAATCAGAGTTCCAGAACAGAGAAAGAAAATGGAAAACACAGAGAGAATCATTGAAGATTTGCTGACAGAAAACTTCACCAATATCATAAAAGATGAAAAGCTGACTGTCCAAAAAGCTCAATGAATCCCATATAGGATAGACCCCAAAAGAAAGTTACCAAGACATATAACTACACTGGCCAAAACCAAAGACAAAGAAAGAATCCTGAGAGCAGCAAGATAAAAACAAAAAGTCACTTACAAGGGGGAACCAACAAGACTAAGCTCTGAATACTCAGCAGAAACCATACTGGCAAGGAGGCAAATGGGATAACATATAAAATGTCAAAAGAAAAAAAAAAATGCCAACCAAGAATAATATATACTGCAAAATTCTCACTAAAATATGATGGTGAAATTAGGACATTTCCAGATAAATATAAATTAAGGGAATAATAAAAACCAAGCCAAACTTACAAGAATATTAAATGGAGTCCTCCGGTTAGAGAAACAAAAACATCAGACATCAACCAGAATCTAGGACACAGGACAGTATGAGCCAGATACCATCCAAGATGATGAACTGTCAAGGACAAAACAAAACTAAAAGATTTACAGCAGGGAACCATAGACATCAATTTGTAAATGACAATAACAATAGAACAATAAAAGAGGGAATAAATGGTGTGGTTATAGAACTTTCAAATGAAGAGGAAGTCAAAGCAGTATCAAGTAATAAAAAACTGGTTAAAACTTAGGAAAGTAGGGGTAAATTTCAAGGTAACCACAAAGAAACTTAAAAACTTACTCATCAAAATCAAGTAGAAAAACATAAAGCCTCACTAAACACAAAATCTACAAAAATGAAAGAAACAAAAACAAATTGCACAAACAAAAAGGAACTCAACAAAGGAGAGTAAGAGGAACAAAGAAAACACCAGCACCACAAAAAAAAAGCAATAAACACATCTATTGATAATCACACTGAATGTGAATGGCTTAAATGCATCCATAAACAGACAGAGAGTGACAGAATGGATTAAAAAAAACAGGACCCATCAATATGCTGTCTACAAGAGACACATCTTAGAAGAAAAAGACATAAATATAATAAAAATCAAAGGATGGAAAAAACATATCAAAGACACAGCAACCAAAACATAGCAGAAGTGGCAATACTAATCTTAGATAAAATAGACTTTAAGGCAAAATCCATCAGAAAAGACAAGGAAGGACATTATAAAGTGATTAAAGAGTCAATCCACAAAGATGAAATAATCTTAATAAATATACTACGCAACAAACAACAGGTTCCAAGATACATAAAACTAACTCTGACAGCATTGAAAAAAGAAACTGACAGTTCCACAATAATAGTAGGAGAGTTCAACACACTAGTTTTGCTAAAGGACAGGACATCTAAAAAGAAACTCAACAAAGATATAGAAGATCTAAAGGCCACAATCAACCAACTTGATCTCATAGACATATACAGAACACTCCACCCAACAGCAGCAAAGTACACATTCTTTTCCAACACACATGGAACATTCTCCAGAATAGACCACATCTTAGGCTGCAAAGCAACCCTCAACAAAATCCAAAACACTGAGATAATACTAACCATTTTCTCTAATCACAATGCCATAAAAATAGAAATTAATAACAGGAACAGCAAGGAAAAAAATTAAAAAGATGGAAACTAAATAACACCTTGCTTAAAAACTACTGGATAATACAAGAAATCTAAGATGGAATCAAAAAATTCCTAGAGCCAAACAAGAATGAAAATATATCATACCAAAACCTTTGAGACACAGCAAAGGCAGTGCTCAGAGGTCCATTTATACTAACAAATGCTTGCATCAAAAAAGAAGAAAGGAATAAAATAAAAACATTAGCTTTACAACTCAGAGAACAGCAAAAGAAGTCCACAGCCACAAGAAGAAAGGAAATAATAAAGATCAGAGCAGAAATAAATGAAATAGAGAACTAAAAAAAAAAAAAAATAGGAAGAATCAAAAAGCGTTTGAAAGCATCAACAAAATTGACAAACCTTTGGCCAAACTGACAAAAGAAAAACAGGAGAGGAAGCAAATAACCCAAAAAAGAGATGAAATGGGGGACATTACAACAGACTCAACTGAAATAAAAAGGATCATAACAGATTACCATGAAAAACTTACTCCAACAAATTTGAAAACCCAGAGGAAATGGACAAATTTCTATAAACACATTACCTACCTAAACTAACACAAAATGAGGTAGAAAGTCTGAAGAGACCCATAAGAAGAGAAGAGATTGAAAAGGTAATTAAACAAACAAACAAAAAAAACTACTAACAACAAAAAAAAGCCCTGGCACAGATGGCTTCACTGGAGAATTCTACCAAACATTCAAAGAAGCGCTCACACCAGTACTACTCAATATATTTCAGGACATAGAAAACGAATGGATATTTCAAAATTCATTCTATGAAGCCAGCCTAACCCTCATATCGAAACCAGGCAAAGCCACCACAAAAAAAAGAAATCACAGACCAATATCTCTCATGAATAAAGATGCAAAAATTTCCAACAAAATTCTAACCAATAGAATTCAGCTTCATAGCATTCAAAAAATAATACACCATGACCAAGTGGGATTCATATCAGGTATGCAAGGATGGTTCAATATTAGAAAATCAATCAACATAATCCAAGTAAGTAAAACAGAAGAAAAGAATCACATGACCATCTCAATTGACAAGGAAGAGGCATTTGATAAAGTCCAGCAATATTCCTGATAAAAACTGTCAATAAAATAGGAATAGAAGGGAAATGTCTCAATATAATAAAGGACATCCATACAAAACCAACAGCCAACATCATTCTCAACGGAGAGGCTGAAAGCATTTCCCTTGAGAATGGGAACAAGACCAGGATGCCCTTTATCATCAGCCCTATTTAACACGGTGCTGGAAGTCCTAGCTAGAGCAATACGCCAAGAAAAAGAAATAAAGGTCATTCAAATTAGTAAAGAAGAAGTAAAATATCCCTATTTGCAGTCGATATGATACTACACATAGAGAATCCTTAAGACTTCACAAGAAAACTCCTGGATGAACAGAAAGGTTCAGCAGAGTTGCAGGAAACAAGATAAACATACAAAAATCAGTTGGATTCCTGTACACCAATCAAGAGAACTATGAAAAGGATATCAGAAAAGCAATAGCATTTATAATAGCCCCTAAAGAAAATAAAATAAGAATAAATCTAACCAGGAATGGAAAATAAAACTATAAAGCACTACTGTAAGAAACCAAAAGAAATGGAAAAACGTATCGTTCTCATGGATAGGTAGGCTCAAGATTGTGAAATTGTCAATTCTACCCAAACCAATCAAATACAAATAGAATGCAATCCCAATTCAAATACCAACAGCATTCTTTAAGGAGATAGAAAAACTAATCACTAACTTCACATGGGAAGGAAAGAGGCCCCGGATAAGTAAAGCTCTATTGAAGAAGAATAACAAAGTGGGAGGCCTCACGCTACCTGACCTCAGAATTTACTATACAGCTACAGTAGTCAAAACAGCCTGGTACTGGTACAACAACAGACATGTTGGCCAATGGAATAGAACCAAGAGATGTAAATCCATTCACCTTGGGTCACCCAATCTTTGGCAAAGGCCCAAAGTCCATTAAATGGGGAAAACACACTCTTTTTAACAAATGGTGATGGCAAAACTGGATGTCCATGTGTAAAAAAATGAAACAGGATCCATACCTCACACTATGCACAAAAACTAATTCAAAATGGGTCAAAGACCTACATATAAAACCTAAAACTATGAAGATCATGGAAGAAAAAGTAGAGTAAATCCTTACCTGTTGCTGTGGAGTTTATTCTGAATCATAGTGACCCTATAGGACAGAGTAAAACTGCCCCATAGGGTTTCCAAGGAACAGCTTCTGGATTCGAGTTGCCAAAATTTTGGTTGGCTGCCGAGCTCTTAATCGCTGAGCCACCAGGGTCAATGTTTAATATTTTCCCCCATAGAATCCTTCACTATTGCAACTTGAGGCCTGAATTTTTTCTTCAGTTCTTTCAACTTCAGAAATGTCAAGCGTGTTCTTTCCTTTTGGCTTTCTATTCCCAGCACTTTGTACATGTCATTATAATACTTTATCTTCTCAAGCAGCGCTTTGAAATCTTCAGTTCTTTTACTTCATTATTTCTTATTTTAGCTTTAGATACTCAATGTTCGAGAGCAGGTTTCAGAGTTTCTTCTGGCATCCATTTTGGTCTTTTCTTTGTTTTCTGTCTTTTTAATGACCTCTTGCTTTCTCCATGTATGATGTCCTTCATGTCATTCCACAACTCCTCTGGTCTACGGTCATTAATGTTCGACGTGTCAAGTCTATCATTGAGATGGTCTCTAAATTCAGGTGGGATATAATCAAGGTTGTACTTTGGTTCTCATGGACTTGTTCTAATTTTCTTCAGTTTCAAATGAACTTACATATAAGCAACTGATGGTATGTTCCACAGTCGGCCCCCAGCCTTGTTCTGACTGATAATATTGAGCTTTTCCATCAGCTCTTTCCACAGATGTAGTCGATTTGATTCCTGTGTATTCTGTCTGGCGAGGTCCATGTGTATAGTCACTGTTTATGTTGGTGAACAAACTATTTGCAATGAAAAAGTCATTGGTCTTGCAAAATTCTATCATGGGATCGCTGACATAATGTCTATGACCAAGGCCATATTTTCCAACTACCAATCCTTCTTCTTTGTTTCCAAATTTCACATTCCAATCACCATTAATTATCATGTATCTTGATTGTATGTTTGATCAATTTCAGATTGCAGAAGTTGGTAAAAGTCTTCAATTTCTTCACCTTTGACCTTAGAGGTTGGTGCATAAATTTGAACAATAGTTGTATTAACTAATCTTCCATGTAGGGATATGAATATTAGCCTATCACTAACAGTGTTGTACTTCAGGATAGATCTTTCTTTTTTATTGTGCTTTAAGTGAAAGTTTACAAAATCAGGTCAGTCTGTCATACAAAAATTTATATACTCCTTTCTGTATACTCCTAATTGCTCTCCCCCAAATGAGACAGCACCCTCCTTCCCTCCACTCTCTCATTTCATGTCCATTCTGCCAGCTTCTGACCCCCTCTGCCCTCTCATCTCCCCACCTGATAGGAGATGCCAACATAGTCTTAAGTGTCTACTTGATGCAAGAAGCTCATTCTTCACCAACATCTTTTTCTATCCCATTCTCCAGTCCAATCGCTGGCTGAAGAGTTGACTATGGGAATGGTTCCTGTCTTGGGCCAACAGAAGGTCTGGGGTCATGAACACTGGGGTCCTTCTAGACTCAGTCAGACCATTAAGTCTGGTCTTTCTACAAGAATTTGGGATCTGCATCCCACTGCTCTCCTGCTTCTTCAGGGGTTCTCTGTTGTGTTCCCTGACAGGGCAGCCATCTATTGTAGCCGGGCACCACCTAGTTCTTCTGGTCTCAGGCTGATGTAGTCTCTGGTGTATGTGGCCCTTTCTGTCTCTTGGGCTCATGATTACCTTGTGTCCTTGGTGTTCTTCATTCTTCTTTGGTCCAGGTGGGTTGAGACCAACTTATGCATCTTAGAAGCTCTCAGTTTATCCAGGAAACTTCTTTGCTTTTGGTTTAGTCCAGTTGTGCTGACCTCTTCTGTATTGTGTGTTGTCCTTCCTTTCACCTAAAGTAGTTCTTACTTACCATCTAATTAGTGAATACTCCTCTCCCTCCCTCCCTCCCTCCCCCCTCTCGTAAACATCAAATAATATTTTCTTCTCTGTTTAAAGTATTTCTCAAGTTCTTATAATAGTGGTCTTATACAATATTTGTTCTTTTGCCTCTGACTAATTTCACTCAGCATAATGCCTTCTAGATTCCTCCATGTTATGAAATGTTTCACAGAGCCATCACTGCTCTTTATAGATGCGTAGTATTCCATTGTGTGAATATACCATTATTTATTCATCCATTCATCTGTTGATGGGCACCTTGGTTGCTTCCATCGTTTTTGCTATTGTAAACAGCGCTGCAATGACATGGGTGTGCATGTATCTGATCGTGTAAAGGCTCTTATTTCTCTAGAATATATTCCAAGGAGTGGGATTGCTGGATTGTATGGTAGTACTATTTCTAGCTTTTTAAGGAACTACCAAATCGATTTCCAAAGTGGTTGTACCATTTTACATCCCCACCAGCAGTGTATAAGTGTCCAGTCTCTCCACAACCTCTCCCACATTTACTGTTTTGTATTTTTTGGATTAATGCCAGCCTTGTTTTTTCGTTTTTTTTGTTAGAGTGAGATGAAATCTCATTGTAGTATTGATTTACATTTCTCTAATGGCTAATGATTGTGAGCATTTCCTCATGTATCTGTTAGCTACCTGAATGTCTTCTTTAGCAAAGTGTCTGTTCATATCTTTTGCACATTTTTTAACTGGGCTATTTGTCTTTGCAGTGTCATGTAGATATTAGAGATCAGGCGCTGATCGGAAATGTCATAGCAGAAAATGCTTTCCCAGTCTCTTTTTTACTCTTTTGGTGAAGTCTCTGGATGAGCAAAGGTGTTTGATTTTTAGGAGCTCCCAGTTATCTAGTTTTTATTCTGCATTGTTAATAATGTTTTGTGTGCTGTTTTATGCCAGGTGTTAGGGCTCCTAACATTGTCCCTCTTTTCCATGATCATTTTATATTTTTATTTACATCTTTGATCCATTTTGAGTTAGTTTTTGTGCATAATGTAAGGTATGGGTCTTGTTTCCTTCTTTTGCAGATGGATATCCAGTTATGCCAGCACCATTTGTTAAACAGACTATCTTTCCCCCATTTAACTAACTTTGGGCCTTTGTCAAATATCAGATGCTCGTATGTGGATGAATTTATGTCTAGATTCTCAATCCTGTTCCATTGGTCTCTGTATCTGTTGTTGTACCAGTACCAGGCTGTTTTGACTACAATGGCAATATAATAGGTTCTAAAATCAAGTAGAGTGAGGCCTCCCCCTTTGTTATTCTTTTTCCGTAATGTTTTACTTATCTGGGGTCTCTTTCCCTTCCACATGAAGTTGGTGATTTGTTTCTCTATCTCATTAAAGAGTCCTGTTGGAATTTGGATTGGAATTGCATTAAATCTATAGATTGCTTTTGGTAGAATAGAAATTTTTACAATGTTAAGTCTTCCTATCCATGAGCAAGGTATGTTTTTCCACTTATGTAGGTCTCTTTTGGATTCTTGCAGAAGTGTAAGGTAGTTTTCTTTGTGTAAGTCTTTTTCCTCTCTGCTAAGATTTATTCCTAAGTATTTTATCTTCTTGGGAGCTACTACACATGGTATTGAATTGGTGATGTCCTCTTCAGTGTTCTTTTTGTTGGTGTAGAGGAATCCAACTGATTTTTGTATGTTTATCTTGTATCCTGATGTTCTGCTGAACTCTTATATTAGTTTCAGTAGTTTTCTCTAGGATTCCTTAGGGTTTTCTGTGTACAAGATCATGTTATCTAAAAATAGAGATACTTTTACTTCTTCCTTGCAAATCTAGATGCGCTTTATTTCTTTATCTAGCCTAATGCTCTGGCTAGGACCTCCAGCACAATGTTGAATAAGAGTGGTGATAAAGGGCATCCTTGTCTGGTTCCCGATCTCAGTGGGAGTGCTTTCGGGCTCTCTCCATTTAGGATAATGTTGGCTATTGCCTTTGTATAAATGCCCTTTATTATGTTGAGGAATTTTCCTTCTATTCCTATTTTGCTGAGAGTTTTTACCATGAATGGGCGTTGAACTTTGTCAAATGCCTTTTCTGCATAAATGATAAAATCATGTGTCTTATCTTTTGTTTTATTTATATAATGGATTACATTAATTTTTTTTCTAATGTTGAACCATCCCTGCATACCTGTTGTGAATCCTACTTTGTCTTGGTAAATTATTTTTTTGATATGTTGTTGAATTCTATTGACTAGAATTTTGTTGAAGATTTTTGCATCTAAGTTCATGAGGGATATAGGTGTGTAATTTTTTTTTTATGGTGTCTTTACCTCGTTTTGGTATCAGGGATATGCTGGATTCATAGAATGAGTTTGGGAGTATTCCTTCCTTTTCCATGCTCTGAAATACCTTTAGTAGTAGTGGGGTTAACTCTTCTCTGAAAGTTTAGTAGAACTCTAAAGTGACGCTGCCCTGGCCAGGGCTTTTTTTGGGAAATTTTTTATTACCTTTTCAATTTCTTCTTTTGTTATGGGTCTATTTACTTGTTCTACCTCTGTTTGTGTTAGTTTAGGTAGGTAGTGTTTTTCCAGGTATTCATCCATTTCTTCTAGGTTTTCAAATTTGATAGAGTACAATTTTTCATAATAATCTGATATGATTCTTTTAATCTCAGTTGGGTCTGTTGTAATATAGCCCATCTCATTTCTTATTAAGATTATTTGCTTCCTCTCCTGTTTTTCTTTTGTCACTTTGGCCAATAGTTTATCAATTTTGTTGATTTTTTTCAAAGAAGCAGCTTTTGGTCTTATTAATTCTTTCGATTATTTTTGTTTTCTATCTCATTTAATTCTGCTGTAATTTTTATTATTTGATTTCTTCTGGTTCCTGAGGGTTTCTTTTGTTGCTCTCTTTCTATTTGTTCATGTTGTAGGGATAATTATTTGATTTTGGCCCTTTCTTCTTTTTGGATGTGTGCATTTATTGATATAAATCGACCTCTGAGCACTGCTTTCACTGTGTCCCAAAGGTTCTGATAGGAAATGTTTTCATTCTCATTGAATTCCATGAGTTTCTTTATTTCATCCTTAATGTCTTCTATAACCCAGTCTTTTTTTGAGCAGGGTATTGTTCAGTTTCCAAGTGTTTGATTTCTTTTCCAAGCTTTTTTGGTTATTGATTTCTAGTTTTATGGGCTTATGGTCAGGGAAGATGCTTTGTAATATTTCAGTGTTTTGGATTCTGCTAAGGCTTGGTCTATGACCTAATATGTGGTCTATTCTAGAGAATGTTCCATGTGCACTAGAAAAGAAAGTATACTTCGCTGCAGTTGGGTGGAGTGTTCTGTATATGTCTATGAGGTCAAGTTGGTTGATTGTGGCATTTAGATCTTCCATGTCTTTATTGAGCTTCTTTCTGGATGTCCTGTCCTTCACCAAAATTGGTGAGTTGAAGTCTCCTACTATTATTGTGGAGCTGTCTATCTCACTTCTAAATGCTGATAGATTTTGTTTTATGTATCTTCCAGCCCTGTCATTGGGTGCATAAATATTCAATATGATTATATCCTCCTGGTATATTGTCTCTTTAATCATTACATAGTGTCCTTCCTTATCCTTTATGATGGATTATGAAGGATTTAACTTTAAAGACTATTTTGTAAGAAATTAATATTGCCACTCCTGCTCTTTTTTGATTGTTGTTTGCTTGATAAATTTCTGCCATCTTTTAAGTTTTAGTTTGTGTCTCTACATCTAATGTATGTCTTTAAGGCAGCGTATAGACAGATTGTGTTTTTTAATCCATTTTGCTGCTCTCTGTCTCTTTATTGGTGCATTTAGTCCATTTATATTCAGAGTAATTATGGATAGTTTTGAATTTAGTTCTATCATTTTGACGTGTTTTTGTGTGTGTGTTGTTTACTGTTTCTTTTTCCCACTAATTTTTTGTGCTGTGTAGTTGATATATTGTCTTTTCTTCATATTCGTTGTTGTTGATTTTGTTTCTGCTGAGTGTCAATTTTTTTGCATTTTATTTTGATGTGTAGGGTATGAGAAACTACCCTACACATCAAAAAAAAAAAAATGCAAGAAAAAAATAGACAGCAGAAACAAAATCAACAACAATTAATAGGAAGAAAAGACAATATACAAAGATAAATATAGGGTCACTATGAGTCAAAATTGAGTCGATGGCACTAGGTTAGGCTTTTTGGTTTTGGTAGGGTAGTTTGTCTCCTTTGTGTTTACCTTAATATTTATCCCTATTTTTCTAAATGAAATCTAACTTTTATTTCTTTGTATCACCTTGTTTTCCTCTCCATATGAAAGATCTATGACTACATTTCTTAGTCCTTCTTTATTGTTTTGATGTTGTCTTCTTTTACATATTAACATCATTGGTTTGCTGTTTTGAGCGTTTTTTATCTTGATTTATTTTGGTGATTTCCCCATCTGTGCTGACATCTGATTGCTCTGTCCAGTGTTCTAGTCTTGGGTTGATACCTGATATTATTGATTTTCTAACCAAAGAACTCCATTTAGTATTTCTTGTAGTTTTGGTTTGGTTTTTACAAATTCCCTAAACTTCTGTTTATCTGGAAATGTCCTAATTTCACCATCACATTTGAGAGACAGTTTTGCTGGATATATGATTCTTGGCTGGCAATTTTTTTCCTTCAATTTTTTATGTAAGTAATCCCATTCCCTTCTTGCCTGCTTGGTTTCTGCTGAGTAGTCTGAGCTTATTCTTATTGACTCTCCTTTGTAGGTGACTTTTCATTTATCCCTATCTGCTCTGAAAAATCTCTTTATCTTTGGTTTTGGCAAGTTTGGTTATAATATGTCTTGGTGACTTTCTTTTAAAATCTACCTCATGTGGAGTTTGATGAACATCTTGGATTGATATCCTCTCATCTTTCACGCTATCAGGGAAGTTTTCTGTGAACAAACTTTAAAGAATTCTCTCTGTATTTTCTGTTATCCCTCCCTGATCTGGTACTCCAATCACTCTTAGGTTATTTCTCTTGATAGAGTCCCACATAATTTTTAAGATTTCTTCATTTTTTTAAATTCTTTTATCTGATTTTTCCTCAAATATATTGGTACCAAGTACATTATCTTCAAGTTCACAAAGTCTGCCTTCCACTTGCTCAATTCTGCTCCTCTTTCTACTGAATTGTCTAATTCTATAATTTTATTCTTAATCTTCTGTCTATGGATTTTTCCATCTTATTAAATTTTTCATTATGTTCCTGAATAACCTTTTCAATTTCTTCAACTCCTTTATCTGCGTGTTCCTTGGCTTGTTCTGCATATTGCCTGATTTCCTTCCTGATATCTTGAAGGGTTCTGTGTATTAATCTTTTGTATTCTGCATCCGGCAATCCCAGGAAGGCACTTTCATCTAGAAGATCCCTTGATTCTTTGTTTTGAGAGCTTGTTGAGGCAATCTTGGTCTGTTTCTTTATGTGACTTGATATTGGTTGTTGCCTCCAAGCCATCTATAAGTTACTGTATTAGTTTATTTTATGTTTACTTACTCTATCGTAGCTTCTTGCTTTGTTTTGTTTTGATATTTCCAAATGGGTTGTTTGAGTGAGCTATCCTGATTATTTTCACCTTTGGACCTCTGACGTCCTGTCCCCAGATGGTTAGAGCTGTTATCAGACATAGCACTCTAGGAGTCCATTCACTTTTCTTGTATAAATTCACCTCAGGCATCCAGGTAGCTGATCAACAAGTGTGTGGTACAAGCTCTGTCCTACAGTCTTAAAGGGGCAGAGGTGATTGGTGTTGGCACCAGTATCTGGTTGCAGCAAGGGATCATCCTCTGAACAAGGCAGGTGGCTGAGAATAATCCCCAAGTGTCTCTAAGGAAAGCATGTCCCTCTTCCCTAGAACATACAAGTAGGTGGGTTCTGCAGACAGACCATGGGCACCCAATGTTTTTGGTTGTAAGGACTGGGAAGTACCAGTTATCCCTGGACCACTTGCACAGGTGGCTTGGTGACCTGAGTGGAGCTACCAGTCCTTAGGCCCCTGACATGGGTAGATGAAGACCCTGTTTGTTAGGCAAAGTGGTGTCAAACATCAAATACTCACCTTTCCACTGCACAGCTGAAACAGTTGTAGTCTGCCAACAAGGGCCTATTCTCCTGAAATAGGCCCACACAGGTCCATGCGGGGGGGAAGGTATGCAAGTCCACAGACTGTTTATGCCTGGACAGGAGCCACTTCTGTCCTGAGCTCCCCTGGTTAGTGGAGCTGGCGAATTATCTTTTCCTACAATTGAGAATGTATTGCTTTTCCAATTCCGGTAGAATGGCTCTAGGCACACAATAGGGCTTATCTTAGGCCCATGGAAATCAACAGCCGCTGAAGCCAGTTTAGGGGCTGGGGGTGTAGTAAAATGTATGCGAGTACTTAGCTTTTGCTGAGATCGCTGTTCTTCTCTGGTTTAGGAGGTGTGAGTAGGCTGTGTGGCCAGCTACTTCTCCCTGAGGAATCTGTGGCCGAACGTTAGTATCACCCCTCCATAGCCACTCCTGGGAATGGTGCCTGAGGGCTCCCAGTGATTTAGGTTCAGTAACTCCTCTCAGCTTCTGAACTGCCTCTTCCTCCCCCTGCTGCTCAGTTCATTTTCTAACTGCCTTTGTTGTTCAGGGCTCCTAGCTTGTCATAAATATACTAGTTTCACTTTTGGGGGGGGGTTGGTTGTAAGAGGGTTTGCCAGAAGCGTCTATTTCACCATCTTGGCCCCACCTCCTCAGGATAGAGCTTGAAGTGTTCTTTTTGATGATGAATGGCAATGCCATTCCTCTTCAAGTTGTCATTCCCAGCATAGTAGACCACAATTGTCCAATTCAAAATGGTCAATACTGGTCTATTTCAGCTCACTAATGCCTAGGATATCAATGTTTATGCATTCTATTTTATTTTTGACAGTTTCCAGTTTTCCTAGATTCATACTTCATGCATTCCAAGTTCCAATTATGAATGGATGTTTGCAGCTGTTTCTTTTCTTTTGAGTTGTGCCACATCAGCAAATGAAGGCTCTGAAAGCTTGACTCCATCCATGTTATTAAGGTCGACTCTACTTTGAGGAGGCAGCTCTTCCCTAGTTGTCTTTTGAGTGCCTTCCATCGTAGGGGGCTCATCTTCCAGGACTATATCAGACAATGCTCCACTGCTATTCATAAGGTTTTCACTGTCCAATTCTTTTCAGAAGTAGACTGCCAGGTCCTTCTTCCTAGTCTGTCTTAATCTGGAAGCTCAGCTGAAACCTGTTTGCCATGGGTGACCCTGCTGGTATCTGAATACCAGTGGCATAGCTTCCAGCATCACGGCAATACGCAAGTTCCCACAGTACAACAAGCTGACAGACACATAAATTACTTCTCCAGACCTAAGTTTCACCGTACGTAAATGAAAGGGTTGAATTAGTGATTTCTAAGGGTCTTCCAACTTCTGACATCTTTTCCAGAAGGGCAGTTAAATATAACAATATCATGTCAACAGACCACTTTGGCTGCTTTAGGATATCATTATAGATATTGTAGCTTAATGCTTCTTTTAGTTCCAGCAATCAAAAAGTGTCTATTTTTGGTGCATCTATTTTCTGATTAGAAAGACAAAAGCAGGAATCAATTCTAACTCTTTAGGAGCTTCCAATCCAGTTTTGGAAAAAAAAATATAGATTGGATAAATACCCAAAGTGCAAAATAAATAACTGTAAGTTCATACCAATATAAAAACATTACTGAATAAATAATTAAATGAAGAGGATAAATATATCTCCCATGTGGATGAATTCCCAATGATTTGTTTAGATACTTGCCCTTAAGCTCCGCCACCCCTTAAGTACAGGCTACACATAGACACTTACTTCCAAAAAATACAGTATAAAAGGAAAGAAAAAGAAGAGTAACTTCACGTGGAGAAACTTGACAAATACTACCTCAACTAGATGATCAAGATTAAAATCAGTAGTGGTAAGTCATGTTGACACGATGTACCCTTGATATGATGTGATTAAAATGGCACTTTACATCTGCAATCTTCCTCTTCAAAACTCAGATCTCCAGTCTAATCATGAGAAAAACATCATAGAAATTCAAATTGAGGGGCATTTTATAAAATAGCTGACACCAGTACTCCTCAAAACTGTCAAGGTCATCAAAAACCAGAAAAGTCTGAGAAATTGCCACAGACAAAAGAAGCCTAAGACATAATGATTAAATGTAATGTGGTATCATGGATGGGATCTTGGAACATAAAAAGACATCAGGTAAAAACTAAGGAAATCTTAAATATGGACTTTGGTTAAGAGCTCTACTACTAACCAAAAGGTCAGCTGTTTGAATCCACCAGCAGCTCCTTGGAAACCATATGGGGCAGTTCTACTCTGCCCTCTAGGGTCTCTATGAGTAGGAATCAACTCAGTGGCAATGGGCATTAGTTAATAGCAATGTATTAATATTGGCCATTAAATGTGACAACTATACCATTTTAATATAAGATGTTAACAATAGAAGAAACTGTTGGGTATATGGGAATTGGTTTTTTATCCTAAGGCACCAAGTCTGTTAAAAAAATCAAAATTCATTTATTCATTTAACAGGCATTTATTGAGTGTTTATATGGTCCAAGCTACAGTGCCAGGTGTTGAGTACACAAAAATGAATAAAGTACACGGAGAACCCTATACAGTTTAAAATGCTGATGACGTGCAACGGTAATTCAGAGGAAGGTGAAGTCACCTCTGGCTGGAAGTTGCAGGAGAATGCTGGATAGAAAGAGGTTGAAAGCAGGCGCATTTACTTTACAATATATGAGTGAGTTTTACTTGTGCCTTTAAAGCAAGAAAATTTCCCTGGGAGCAGAGAAATAACTAATCAACTGGAAAAAAAAAAAAAAAAAAAAAAACTGCGCATAGCATGCAAGTGGGAAAAACAGTGTCAGGTATGCCTAAGGAAGTGCTCGGCAGCTGGGACATGACTCAGCTGATAAATGATTTAGATCAGTCAGCTGCCTACCTGCAATGCCCAGCACAATATCTTTGTGTCAGGAATGGTTTGGTTTGTAACTCAGTTGATGGAACTCAAAAGACAGTATTCTTTAAGTCTTTAACACATAATATACTCATGGCATAGTATTGCTTGAATAGTTGTTGTTATTTGCCATAAAGTTGGTTCCAGCTCATGGCAACCTCATGTATAACAATGTTCCCAGGCCCTGCACCATCTCCATGATCTTTAATATGGCCGAGCCCATTGTAGAGGCTATTGTGTCAGCCCATCTCAGTGAGGGTTTTCCTCATTTTTGCTGATCCTCTATCAAACACGACTTGCTTTTCTAGTGACTGATCTTTCCTGATGTCGTATCCAAAAGAAGTCTCGCATCCTCACTTCTCAGGAGCATTCTGGCTGTATTTTTTTTTTTTAAGACTGATTTGTTTATTTTTTCTAGAAGTTTATGGTATATTCACTATTCTTCACTAACACAACAATTCAAATGCGTAAATTCTTCTGTCTTCCTTTTTTACTGTCTAGCTTTCACATGTATATGGAGCAATTGAAGAAACCATGGCTTGGGTCAGGTGTACTTTAGACTTCAAAGTTACATCTTTGTTTTTTATCACTTTAAATAGGTCTTTTGTAGCAGATTTACCCACTGCAACATGTCTGATTTCTTCACTGATGCTTTCATGGGCACTGATCGCTGATTCAAGTAGAATGAACTCATTGACAGCATTAAATTTTTTCTATGTTTATCATGATGTTTATTGGTCGAGTTGTGAGAATTTCCATTTTATTAACGTTCAGGTGTAATCCATACTGAAGACTGTGGTCTTTTACTTTCATCAGTAAGTGCTTCAAGTCATCTTCACTTTCAGCAAGCAGGGTTGTGTCATCTGCATATTGCAGGTTGTTAATGAGCCTTCCTACAATCCTGATACCATGGTCTTCTACGTTTGTCCAGTTTCTCAGATGATTTTTGCAACATACGTATTGAATAAGTAAGACAAAAGGAAAAAGCCCTGCAGCACACCTTTTCCTTTTGTTGTTGTTGTTGTGGCCTGAATAATACTACAAAACAAAATCATCATGTTTGACACTGTCTCCGAAGATGATAAAGCAATTATACAGGAATTATGTTTGGTAAGGCCAGCCCAGTAGAGGGACACCCATCCCACTCTGTGCTCAGAGTCACTAATTATTAAGTACAAGACATGGGATAAGAATCCACTTCTATTAATTTCACGGAGATGCTCTTGAGAAAAAATAATTTATTTCATCCCTTCCTCTTTCTCCCTTATCGACATCTGCCAGCCCACCAATGATCCCATCCTAGATGCTGGGGCAATGTCAGAAGTGTTGACATAAAAATATTTAAAAATGTATAATGCTAGGAGGATTTGACCTCCAGGCACACTAGGACCTCAAGAGTCGAAAAGAAGACAGCAAGCCATATGCGACCAACCTGAAGAGATGACCCCTATGGGGGTTATCCAGTATCTGAGCACACTTGCCTGATAATGAGTGAGCTTGGGCATAATAAAGTTTGGCATCAAAATTCAGGTCGATTCAATTTGTTGCACAAGATTTGAAGTTATGAATATGGGTTCCTAGCAATATTTGAAGGCAATTGGAATGAATGAAAACATTGTGATTCAATGCAGGCCAAACACAATGTAGAGATTAATTAGATGAGATCAGGACTAGAACATGCTGAGGCAAGAGTCCAGGCTGTTCAGGAGAAGATCATCAGGCATCAAAGAAAGTGAGAGCTCCATTTAAGCAAGTTAGGGTTCAACCATGCTGCCGATATATACATAAGAATTGGAATACTAAACCAAAACATGAGGGCAGACCAACAAGGCAGGAAGTAGAGAAAGGCTGAGATGGTGAAGATGTATCTGTAAGCTTACTTCCATATCACTCAACATCAGGCTACATGAACTTATCTAACTCTGGATGACACGCATTACTGGAAAAGAGACTCCTCTGTGCTCTTTGGTCTACTCAGGACTAGATCAAGAGCTGGATATGGCCAAGCCTAAGGAAAGGGACTTATCAGCTCACAGATGAACAAGGCTAGAGGGTCCAGGGACTGGCCAACAGGGTTTGCAGCCACAAAAGAGAAAGGTGGATTCCAAGCAAACATGGTGAGCTAGAGTGCTTCTGTGGCCATCCCACAGCTACAGCTGTCCCAAGTACCCACTCATATGGAAGAGACCTACAGGAAATGAATTTGCAGTATGATTTAAGTAAACAAAGATGTCTGATTAATTGTAATCAAGTTGGCTCTGACTCATGGAGATTTTATATATAACAGAAGGAAATGTTGCCTGGTCGTGCACCATCTTCATCTTTGAGTCCATTGTTTTAGACATGAGTCAATCCATCTCACTGAAAGTTTCTCTCTTTTGCTGACCCTCTTCTTTACCATGTATGATGCCCTTTCCTAGTGATTAGATTTTCCTGAAGATGTGTACAAAGTAAGTGAGCTGAAGTCTCACCATCCATGCTTCTAAGGAGCATTCTGGTTGTATTTCTTCTAAGACTGATTTATTTGTTCAAAAAAAGATACAATCTAGCCTTTCAAATAATAAGTATCCTGAGTCTTTTTTGCTGAAAAGATAATAAAAAAAAAAAATGCATCTGCAAAACATTCAGTCTTATAAAAAGGGAAGGGGGAAAATATGATTTCTTTCATCGTAGAGAGGGAACTACAGAAAATTGGGATAGGATCCATAGTTGCACTCTAATTTTGGTCAAACAGAGCCTTGCTGTTTAGAACACTTGTTTGAAAATTGCCCCAAGAAAGATTTCCCATCCATGTATCTAGTAGATTTTGTCCTGTGTCAAAGCATCAAATAAAGACAAACAATCCAAGACCTTATTCAGTTCTTTTAAAATCATGCCAGTCAAACACAATTATTTTTCAGGGTCCCACAGGGATTTATCCAGGAGGAATATTCCCTTGACTGAAAGAAAAATGTTCACCCCTGTGTGTCTAATTAGGTTTTCCAGGGCACCCGGCAGACAGTGGCAACAGCCACACTGAGAAAGTAAAATTAAGAGTCAGGTAATTTTCTAACAAGGGACAACTGTATCTGGCTATATAGATAGTACCTTTCCCCGCATAAGTTCTAAAATTTTTCAGCAGACAATCCACACTCCATTCTCTAAAGGGAAATTCCTTGAAGAATTGGGTTACATGGGACTGAGGTGGTAGTGAGGACAAATGGATGGAGAAGCTGCTGGTAGTACAAGACAAGGGGTGGGCAAGGTGTTCTTTCTTGATCAACCCCCTTATATGAGGGGAATGATGGCAGCTGTGAGCACACATCCTGTTATGGATTAAACTGTGTCCTCTAAAATATGTGTTGGAATCCTAACCTGTATCTATAATCCCAACCTGTGGATGTGGGATATAATCCTGTTTGAAAATAGGGATTTTGTTTTATTGTGGTAAATATATAGGTAAAAAAACATGTGCCATTTGTGATTGTTAAGGTTGTGTGTCAACTTGGCTTGGCCATGGATCTCAGTGGTTTGGCAGTTATGATGTAGCTTGGCAGTCATATGATGATGTGATTGCTTCCGTGATGAGATTTGATATAATGTGATCACCCGATGATGGGATTGGCTGTGAGTAGACAATCAGTTGAAAGGGAGTTTCCTTGGGCATGTGGCCTGCATCAAATATAAGCAGACTTTCTGGCAAGGCTCATGGGCTTTTGCTCACTCTGGATCCTGCAGCTGGCTCCTGTTCATCTGAACTCCAGGTCTTGGAACTTGAGCTAGCAACTTACCTGTCATCTTGCCTGCCAATCATGGGAGTCATCGGCCTTCACAGCATGTGAACAAGAGCCCTACTGTCTGACCTGCTGATCTTGGGTTCTCCAGTTCCTGTGGCTATGTGAATCAGGAGAAGCCCCTAGCCTGACCCACAGACTGGGGACATTCCAGCCTCTGTAACCGTGTAAGCCATTTTCCTGATAAAAATCTCCATATGTATTTATACACTTTACTGGTTTTGCTTCTCTACAGAACCCAATCTAAGTCACTACCCACGGCCTTCTTTACAGAAATAGAAAAACCAATTCTCGACTTTATACAGAATGGCAAGAAGGCTCGAATAGTTGAAACAATATTGAAAGAGAAGAACAAAGTAGGGGAGAACTCACACTTTCTGACTTAAAAACATACTATATAGCTATAGTAATCAAAATAGCCTAGTACTGGTATAGCAACAGACACATAGGCCAATGGAATAGAATGGAAAGTCCAGAAATAAACCCACACATCTATGGTTAACTGGTTTTTGACAAGAGTACTAATTCCATTCGATAGGGAACGAAGTCTCTTCAATAAACGGCACTGGGAAAATATGACATCTACATGCCAAAAATTGAAACAATCCATGCCTCACACCATACAAAAAACAAATACAAAATGCATTAAAGACCTAAATGTGCAAACTGAAAAGATAAAATTCTTGGAGGAAAAAGCAGGGGCAATGCTATCAGGCCTAGGTTTAACAATGAAGTATCTAATATAATAACAAAAGCACAAACGGTGAAAGACAAACTAAATAAAGGGGACCTCATACCACCAGGTGGAAACCCTAGTGGAGTAGCGGTCAAGAGCTATGGCTTCTACCCAAAAGGTCAGCAGTTCAAATCCACCAGGTGCTCCTTGGAAACCCTATGGGGCAGTTCTACTCTGCCCTATAGGTTCGCTATGAGTTGGAATTGACTTGAAGACAATGGGTTCAGTTTGGCTCATACCACCAAGAAACGAGTCAGGAGTGAGCACATCCTTTGGACCCAGGATTCCTGCACTGAGAAGCTCCTATTATTAGGGGAAGATTGATGACAAGTACCTTCCCTCAGAGCCAACAGACAGAGAAAGACATCCCCTGGAGCTGGCACCCTGAATTCAGACTTCTAGCCCTCCTAGACTGTGAGAGAATAAATCTCTGTTAAAGCCATCCACTTGTGGTATTTCCGTTATATAGCAGCACTAGATAACTAAGACACCAGTTCACAATCTTCACATGTATAGTTCAGAGACATTAAATATGTTCGTTGTTGTTCTACCACCACCACTGCTGTTTCCAAGTTTTTCCATCACCTTTAGCAGAAGCCAAGTGTCCCTTAAGCATTGTGTCTTCCTTCCCTCTCCCTTCTCTCCACTCTTGGTAATGACTAATAAACTTTGGTCTCTATACACTTGCTTTATATCTCATATAAGTGGGATCATAACACATTTGTCCTTTTCTGGCAGACTTATTTTACTCAGCATAATGTTTTCAATATTCATCTATGTTGTAGCATGTATCGAGACTCTAGAAAATAGGGATTTTGTTATGTTAATTATTTTATAATAATGTAGTGTGGAACCTAAACTAATTACTTCTGACTTATATAAAGAGCAGCATAGATACACACACAAACACAGGAAAACAAATGCCACTTGAGGATCGTTTACAAGCCAAGGAACCAAGGAATGCCCAGCACTATCTACGAAGAAAGAACTGACACAGCCAAGACCCTAATTTGCCTTCCTAGCCTCTAGAACTGTGAGAAAATATATTTGTGTCTTTTAAAGCCACCCATTTGTGCTATTTTTGCCACAGTGGCCCTAGAAAACAAATACACACCCTTTCTGCTAGAAGTGCCTGTGAGGTACAGAGAGAGGCAGGCAAGCAGCTGCTGGTTAAAAACAAGCCAGTTGTGGATTATGCACTAGGTACCTCTCTTAAGTCATTTAGCATCTCAAGGCCCTTCTTTTTCTTCTCCTCCTCCTCCTCATCCTTCTCCTCCTCCTTCTCCCCCTCTTCCTCCTCCTCCTCCTTCTTCTTTTCATTTTTAACTGTGAAAGAATAAATTTTTATTAGTTTAACTTTGACTTCAATGTTCAAAGATGTGGGTGGTGCTACAGAGGCTACTGAACTGAAAAAAAAAAAAAATGCCCTATTGCTGCCATATCCGCTTCCCAAATGTATAGTGGTCAACCATGTTCACGACATTCTCCAGAGGGTCAGAAAGGGAGTGGACAGGGATGACGTACTGAGAGGAGGTAAAATAAATCCAAGTCCATGGATTTATACCAGAAGAACACCTGCTTTATAGATCCACAAAGTGGTACATTAGAATAGAATGCTACAGAATCTTGAAAGTAAAGATACAAACTCTTAATTGCATCAAGAAGACGATGAGACTCAAGCAGCGTTAACTTGGGTATGGGTTTTGTCAATGGATCGAGAAAGTAAAGAGAAAAGCTGATCTAATCTTCAGCAAGAAACATTTGCTGATTTCTCTGTTGTCCAAAACATCATTTTGCAGCTCCCTGATTACTTCTGCTACAGATGTACTTCTTTCATCTCTGCTCTTTAAGAACTAGAAGCTCCTTTAAGGAAGACATGAGGCTCTTTCTGAATCTGAGGCATATGTGCCAACTCCCCACCCACAGACCCTGCAAGAACATAATAAACATTTCTTCACTTTTGGCCTATCACATGCCATTGTTTGTGGATGTTGTCATTAGGTGCCGTTGTGATGGTTAAGATTGTGTGTCAATTTGGCTGGGCCATGATTCTCCGTATTTATATGTGATCACTCCCATGATCGAATCTGCTGTGAGTAGCCAATCAGTTGAAAGGGAGCTTCCTTGAGACTGCAACCTGCATCCACACATAAGTAGACATTTTGACTTTTTTGCTCACTGGATCCTGCAGCTGTCTCCAGTTCATCTGACCTCCAGTTCTCGGGACTTGAGCTATCATCTTATCTCCTGATTCTGGGATTCGTCAGTCTTCACAGCCTGTGAGCAAAAGCGCTACTCTCCAACCTACCAACCTTGGGCTCACCATCGCCTGTGGCTGCATGAATCAAGAGAAGTCTCTGTCCTGATCCTCAGGCTTGGAACGTTCCAGCCTGTACAATCGCCTGAGCCGTTTCCTTGATATAAATCTCTTTCTATATATATTTATACGATTTATTGGTTTTGCTTCTCTAGTGAACCCAGCCTAAGGCAGCCATCAGGTCAGTTTTGATTCATAGCAACTCTGTATGCAACAGAACAAAACAGTCCTGGTCCTGTGCCATTCTCACAATTATTGTTGTGCTTGAGCCCACTGTTGCAACCATTGTGTCAACCCATCTCGTTGAGAGCCTTCCACTTTTTCACTGACCCTCTACTTTACCAAGCATGATGTCCTTCCCCAGGGACTGAACCCTCCTGATGACATGTCTAATGTATGTAAGGCATAGTCTCGCCGTCATTGCTTCTAAGGACCATTCATTTTTCAGGCAGTTCATGGTATATTCAATATTCCTCCCTGACACCATAATTCAAAGGCATCAATTTTTCTTCTTCGGTCCTTATTCACTACCCAGCTTTCATATGCATATGAGGTGATTGAAAACACTGTGGCTTGGGTCAGGCGCACCTTAGTCTTTAGAATGACATCTTTGCTTTTTAACACTTTAAAGATGTCTTTTGCAGAAGATTTGCCCAATGCAATGAACTGATTTCTTGACTGCTGCTTCCATCGATGTTACTTGTAGATCCAAGTAAAACGAAATTTTTGACAACTTCAATCTTTTCTCTGTTTATCATGATGTTGCTTATTTGGTACAGTTGTAAGGGTGTTTGTTTTCTTTATGTTGAAGTGTATTCCATACTGAAGGCTATGATCTTTGATCTTCATCAATAAGTGTTTCAAGTCCTTTTCACTTTCAGCAAGCAAAATTGTGTCATCTGCATAATGCAGGTCATTAATGAGTCTGCCTCAAACCCTGATGCCCTGTTCTTCTTCATAGAGTCTAGCTTTTCAGATCATTTGCTCAACATACAGAATTGAATAAGTATGGTGAAAGGATACAACCCTGACGCACATCTTTCCTGGTTTCAAACCACACAGTAACCCCTTGTTCTGTTCAAATGACTGCCTCTTGATCTATGTACAGGTTCCTCATGAGCACAATTAAGCATTATGGAATTCCCATTCTTCACAATGTTATCCATAATTCGTTATGATGCACACAGTCGAATGCCTTTGCATAGTCAATAAAACACAGGTAAACATCTTTGTGGTATTCTCTGCTTTCAGCCAAGATGCATCTGACGTCACCAATAATATCCCTTGTTCCATGTCCTCTTCTGAGTTTAGCTTGAATTTCTGATAGTTCCCTATTGATGTACTGCTGCAATGGGTTTTGAATGATGTTCAACAAAATTTTACTGTGATATTAATGACATCGTTCGATAAATACCACATTTGGATGTATCACCGTTCTTTGGAACGGGCATAAATGTGTATCTCTTCCAATTGGTTGGCCAGGTAACTGTCTTCCAAATTTCTTGGCATAGACTAATGAGCACTTCCAGTGCTTCATCCGTTTGTTGAAACATCTCAATTGGTAGTCATCAATCCCCAGAGCCTTGTTTCTTCACCAATGCCTTCAGTGCAACTTGAATTTTTTCTTCAGTTCTTTCAGCTTGAGAAATGCTGAGCATGTTCTTCGCTTTTGGCTTTCTAACTCCCAGTCTTTGCACATGTCATTATAATACTCTGTCTTCTCCAGCCTCCCTTTGAAATCTTGTGTTCAGCCATAGTTTACTCTCCCAGAAATTAAATACTTATATGCACTCATGAGGAGTCCCTGAGTGGTACAAATAGTTAAGCATTTGACTACTAATAAATGGTTGGAAGCTTGAGTCCACCCAGAAACACTTCAGAAGAAAGGCCTGGTAATCTACTTTCAAAAAATCAGCCATAGAAAACTCTAAGGAGCCAGTTCTACTCTGAAACATACGGGGTCACCATGAGTCAGATTGAACTCCACTGCAACTGGGAGTATGTACTTAAGAGCATGCAAAACCTTGGATTATACTTCCTGGTATTAGAATTTCTGTGCCTGGAAAAGCCTAACAATTATTTATTTCCAAAAGAACAATTTAAATCCAATGCTCACATTTACATAAAAAAATGATTTTTACTTTGAAAAGAGAGCTTAAAAGCCATAAGAATGAATAGCGTAAGTTCTTAAAATATATAGTAGATTCTTAGGTAATATTCATTTTATAAATTTGTATTACAACATAAATTATTTTTTAATCTATTTATACTCACATTTTCTCAATAGTTCACTTAAGAGATCAATAAGCAAATCTCATCTTTAAAAAATTAAATTTCAGTTTCCATCTCTATAAGAGAAGATGATAACTGATACAGATATTAATTTTCAAATTTGTTGATTTTGAGTAGAGTGGTATACAGATAGGGCCTTAATTTTCTCATAACTGATTTTTAAACTCCCCATTTCTATAAGGAATTCTTTGGGAAAAGATTGTATGTGAATAACACAGACTCATCAACATAAAAATAGTTTATATGATATTTTTCACTCTTATGTAAGGATGATTGTCTTTAAGTCACAATTTTTTTTTAATGCAAGCTCCTCATACAATTGTAGAGTCAAGTAACTGCTCAATCCAATAAACATTTTCCCAAATCTCTGCAGGAGCTTTAAGAGAATGGGGCCATAGATAATCACCTCTGGCCTCAGTGCAGAAAGCACTTCTTCCTCAGTTAGAGTTCATATTAAGAAAACAGCAAGAGAAAGAAGTGTGTTCTGATATGAAGAATGGAATGCCTCTTGAAATATGATATTTATTCCAAGACATTGTTATTTTGATTTGTGGCAATGGAGCAAAAAAGCACTTGGGACTGGTGAAGATCAACTGAGACAATATGTGTGATATAGCCTTTTGCTGATTTCACTTGATGTTTGTATGGCATTTTTAGCTTGTTAAAGAAAATACCTAAGGAATGTGTTTTATCATTTTTCTCCAATGCGAGAAACTATGAAAGAACTATTAAAATATTTTAAGGAATGTAAGTCTAATCTAAAATACTGGGGGAAATCACACCCCAGATTGTTCAGAAAAAAGCAATATCCTTTTGCAGCTCACTAACTATGTGGAAAAGGTGGAAGTGAGTAGGGAAATGGAAGAGAAGGAGAAGGTCAAGAGTGGGCCATCCTCCCAGGCATGCTGCAGCGCCAGTCTCCTTTAAAATTCCATGGAAAGGTGCACTCCAGTGAAATTTTGGGAATCACTCACATCTGAGCCTCCCTTCTTCCTTTAAAACAGTGTCTTCTCTCTATCCTTTTGTACTCTTAAGGCACTGTTGTGAATTTCTGGTGCAGCGAAAAGGATAAACCTATTTCCAACTAAAGAGTTACTAATTCATTTCTTTATTTATCACTGGAGACTAGCTTTCTTCTTCTTCTTCTTCTTCTTTTTTAAAGAACTCCCTGAATCTAAGGAGATAATGGTGAGATTCCAGACATTATGGAAGAGAGGTGTGTCTGCATGGAGATGTTAATGTGGATGGACATTAAGGGAATAGTAGGTTCTGTTTTTGGCATTTCCTACACCATCCCAGTAGATGGTGGCCTAAAATACGGATCCTTAATGCCACCTGGTTTTGACCTTGAACAAAAATTCCACCAACATAATTAGAACCTTCTTTTTTCCATCAGCATGCTTTTATTTTACTTTTTATTTCAAAACAATTTTAAATTTGTAAAGAGTTGCAAAAATAAAAATAGTACCAAAAATAGTACAAAATAGTAGAATCCCATTTGTTCTCTCTGTGTGTTTGCATATTTTTTTCTGAGCCATTTGAGAGTAAGTTATCCCTAAATACTCCAGTGTATGTTTCCAAGGAATAAGAATATTTTCTTACATAACCACTGTAGTGTTACAACTTCAGAAACTTTTTTTTTTAACCAGTTGATAGCTATTTCTTTCCACCACTCGTTTGCCAGTTTGTCGTACTGTGGTAGCTTGGGTATTGCTATGATGCTGAAAGCTATGCCACCAGTGTTTCAAATACCAGCAGGGTCACTGGTAGTGGACAGGTTTCAGAGGAGCTTCCAGACTAAGACAGACTAGGGAGAACAGTCCAGAAATCTATTTCTAAAAATTAGCCAATAAAAACCTCATATATCACAACAGAGTATTTTCTAATATAATGCTGAAAGATGAGCCCCCTAGGTTGGAGAGCACTACACAATGGCCATACCAATAGACTAAAGCATACCAACAACCTTGAAGATAGCACAGGACTGGGCAACATTTCATTCTGTTATATGTAAGGTCGCTATGAGTTGGAGCCAGCTTGGCGGCAACTGACAACAACAGCAAGGCTGTTTCTTTAAGAGACTTCTGAGGACACCTCCACAGTCAGTTCTTTAAGCAACAAAGAACTAACTGTGGACATGCTTTATAGAACAAAACACAGATCTTGCCATCAGAAGACCTGCATTACTCCTCTTACCAGAAGTATGATCTTGGTGAGTTACTTAAATCCTTGTGAGTTGCAATATGTCCTCCTGTAAAATTCTTAAAACAATACCTACTTTGTAAGTTAGATGTGTTGTAGCACTTGTAAGATGGAAGGCTATTAGGCATAGAGTCTAAGGGAGACAGGGCAAGTAACTTTCAACTCAAGTGGCAGGTCTAGTTCAGTTACGGTGATATCTATAACCTTATATTGAGAAGGAGTGTAGGGCCTCAACTGTGTTCAGCCAAAAAGTCTTCTGTGGTTGATTAGTGATGTCTGCCAGGAGAGCCAAGTACAAGGGGGGGAGCATAAGTAACATATAAATGCCATTCCTGGTACAAAGTATTATTTATTATCTTTCAAGGGACCAGTCCAGGTGCCATCTCCTTCCTCCACTGATTGAACCTAACCAGTGTGCTTCCTTGTTTTGATAGACAAGTCAGTCCTATAAGCTTACTCACGCAAGGAGAAGCTGATTGAATAAAAATATCAATCAATAAGTGCAAACAGTACTATGTATCATCTTTCTTATTCTCCAAAAGTAGATAGCTTATGGTAAAGCCGCACAGATCAAAGGCATTCAACAAGAACTCTTCTTAAACTGAGAAAACCATTCTAATTCTTATATCTATGTTTTTTTTTTTTTTTTTACTTACGGGCAGAGGGCAACATCTGACACTGTTTTCCTTTTTCACAATCAATGTGACTCAAGGATTCAAGTGCAGTAGGGAAAGGATGTTAGAGAAGGTAAGAAGGAAGTTTCAAATTAAAGAAGAATGGAGTGCAAACTGTAAGGAAGTGCAGATCAAAGTGATAGGAAGTAGGGGAGGAGAAGGGACAAAAGAAATGGCAGACAAGAGCAGAAAGACCAAAGACAGAGAGAATAGCAGTTAGGAGGAAGGAAGTCAGAGGTAAATATGTTTTCATTTATACCACTCCAGAAGGATATTTTAAAAGGAACATGATGTCACTTCCATGTCAGTATAGCAAATACATTTCATAAAACATAGCTGTATTCCTTTTCTCCCTCAAGACCAGATCATTGCCCCCTATAGATTTTTTTTCTATTTTCTTCTCTAGCATAAGTTTCACAGAGAAACCCTATTTTTTTTTTCTTTTTAATCGTTCTTTACGAAGGGCGCCTTTAAGAACATCCCTAAGGTAAACTAATCTAATCTTACTTTTACTAACCTAAATGTGTGTCCCATGAAGCTATTTACTTTCAAGCTTGCAATCCATCTCTAAATGTATGCATCATATAAGGAGGATTGGAGCCAAATCTGATCTCACACTTTTAAAAATCATAAATCTTTACTTTTTTTATGAACACCAAAGCAATAATGACATCCCTAACACAGAAGTAACATCACTTTAAAATATTACTTTACTTCACAAGTTTCCAAAACTGGATATCACTTGTAGATATTATGAGTCGAAATGGATGGCACTGGGTTTTTAGATATTATAAGTGGTATAAAAGGAATTTTCAATTACTTTTATTTCCATTTTACATTGTAGTAAATTGAAATTTTAGAAGTTTCTTGAACTACAAAATTTTACTTAAAAAAATATAGTTAGATATGTGTTTCCCTTGCACCAAAGAATGGATTCCTTTGAGGTTGCGTCCCTCAAATGAGTCTCTATAAAGGAAGCCTTCCAGGATCTGTGCACGTTCTTGCATACGCACAGCCCAGCCCAGGGTACACTGCCCTCTCAGTGCTCAGTCTGCCTCGCAGGATGTGACCCAATAGAGAACACGGCTCCTTACAGCCTCTCAGCCAACTCTGGCCTCAGCTAGTTATGAGTTTTGCTGGGGAGATTCATTTCCCAGGAGTGAGATCTGACATAATAGGTAATACATATTATGTAATATATTTATTTTTAATATATTTATAAACATTTATATGAACATGTGACTTGTGCCCACTAATATCCTAGTTCTCCCCTCAAAAAAGCAGTCTCAGTTTAATAATGAGCTTAGAGAATTCTCAATTAGTACCCGAATCTAAACATGACAAGCAGTTTGGAGAAGGCAATGAATATAGCCAAGTAATTCTCTCTCTGGGACTCCATCTTATGAGAATAATATTAAACAAAGAAAAATGTATACGCAGAAAAGTTTTATCACAGCATTATTACTAAAGTAAGGCAATTAAAATAGTGAAAACGCTCAGAGTAAAACTAGTGTATATCCTTTAGCTGGAATGTTATGCTGCCATTACAAAAAAAAAAAAAAACCCAGGCTATGTTTAAAAGTGTTTTTAAAGATATAATAATAATAATAATTGAAACAAGTGTTCAAAATTGCATGTACAGTATAATTGTACATAGGGAAAAAATAAGATTAAGCATGTACGAAAAGATTTTAAAAATATACCATAATTATCACTAGGTAGCTGGCTTACAATGGTGTCCTTCGTGGTGCAGTGGTTAAGCACTTGGTTGCTAACCAAAAAAGTCAACAGTTCGAACCCAACAGTGACTCCAAGGGAGAAAGATGTGGCAGTCTGCTTCCTTAAAGGTTACAGCCTTGGAAATCTTATGGGGCAGTTCTACCTTGTCCTATAGGATTGCTGAGTCAGAATTGACTCAATGGCAGAGCAGTTTTGATTTTGCTGTTTTACAATATTTGCGCTAATTAGGTTATGTTATTTTAATAATGAGTATTCTTATATTTTATATTATTTAACAAGAGGGCTGATTTTTTTTTTTCCAAATTTATGTTTTTCCTTAGAATGAAAGAGGACAGAGGCAAAGCATAGTAGAGGTGAAAAATCAGAAGTAGAAATTTGAGTTGGGGGCCTGGGATGAGATGAGAAAGTTGCCATAAAGAGGTAAGAAATCAACCAGGTATAGCTTTAAGTTTATTGTTACAGCTCAAAGTTAAGAATTAGGATTAGTCCACCTATAAATGGAAAGATGAACAGAAACCCAGTTTGAAGGTCAGAAAAAGAGGAATGGAATAGGAGTCAAGGCCCTGGCTTATCTAAGACATCTCATATGTGACTAACAGAGTCCTCTGATTCTCTGACTGTAGATGAAGAGAACTAAGCACAAGCCAAGGCTTAAGGCCAAATGGGGACTTAGCACCACATCCTGCCCCCAACTCCTCAAGGATGTGAGTCTGGCAGCAGGGCCTTTTGACAAGCATGAAGGGATTCAATTCATAGTACAGCCAAGCCAGAATCTCAGCCCACACTCAGCCTGCCGTTCTACCCACAGTCCAGCTTAGATGTGAAGAAATCTCCAGACTGAAGTAAAGGAGGAGAGGAAAGGGCCAGCTAAATCTAACTAAATGAATACAAAGCACAACAGTTATTTTGACTGTGTCCTATGCCCTGCCTCCGCATTTTTTTAAACCAAGCTGGGTGTGAAGACCAGAAGAAAATTAATATCGTGTAACAAGTGGTATGATACTTACATTGACACATTTTTTCTACTCATTTCAACATTTACTCATTCAACATAAATTCTTGTAGGGCCCACATTGGGCCAGACACCATCCTCAGCATTCGGGCTGGCTGCAGCAATAAAGCAGGAAGCTCCCACAATTGTGCAGTTGTCTCAAATGAAAAAGATGAGAACAAGTAGAATCATTAATAAACTAGATAACTAGTTTCAGGCATTGATAAGGATATAAAGACCAGGAAGTCTTCTTCCAGAAGTACAGGGAAGGACTCTTTGAAGAGGTAACATCTGAACTGAGGCATAAGGACACTAACACAGCAAACAAAAGCATCAGTGAGGGCAGAGCAAAGACAGATGGGGTGCACCTGGCATATCTGAGGAAGGGAAAGAAGGCCGGTGTGGTTGGAGCAGAGTAAATTGAGTGGGGAAAGAGAAGGGAAAAAGCACAGAATAAGATAGTGATATAAGGTGAGGTTGCAAAGGCGGGCCATGGGAAGGAATTTAAATTTTATTCTCATATAAAACCAAGTTTTTAAAGAGTTTTAAGCAATGTATTCCTAGCATATAGTTTGGAAATCAAATAATCTTATTGGCAAACCCCGGCATTTTGAGAAAAGAACAGTTCTTTTAAGAATTAAAACAGGCTAAACCTTGAAGGAAGAGAGCATACAGTTTGTTCCACAAACAAGAGGTGAGAAAGAATATGGGACTAGATTAAAATCCAGACTTTTCCACTTCCACAGACTAGATTGGTAATGCCCAGGTTGGGAGGGAGGAGAAGGATGAACTGGACATGACCTAGGAGGTCAGTGTGACCCTTGACATAGATTAGGACCTGTGGAGAGAAAAGTCATCACGGAAACTTCTGAAACAAAATAGAAAATTGGCATGACTCCTGACTTCCTCAAACGCCAACCTGAATTGTCACAGAAGAAGGCAGGCCCATGATAAAAATGGAACACAGAAAATAGTCCTCAAATTGTGACAAGGAGTTTGAGGCATGATAAGCATGAGAAGGTTAGGTCCCAGGGTGAGAGAAAAAACAGGGCAGAAAAGGGTCAGGAATTACAAAGAGGGGATGAACTGAGAATCATCTTCTGGTTGTGTGCTTTTCACTTGGCTTGTTTGCCTGGTAGATCACTGCTCATTCCAATGCTAACTGAGACACCGTAAGGCAAACCATAAATCAAACCCATTGCTGTCGAGTCAATTCAGATTTATAGCCACTCTCTAGCCCAGCGCAGAGCTGCCCCACAGGGTTTCCAAGGAGCAGCCCATGGATTCCAACTACCGACCTTTAGACTAGCAGCCTGAGTTCTTAACCACTGTGCCACCAGAGCTCCAAGGCCAGCCATAGGAGGCAAGAACACATCAGGGCAGAGCTGGATCCTGGCTGCGGAGCCTATTGCAGAGACTACAGGTGACTTCCTGGCTGGAGCATTGCTTTGTGAGCTCTCTGCTCTGTGGCCTAGGAAAATCTAATAGCAGACAAATCCTCTGAGATAAGAGCAATGTCTGGCGCAGCGATACTGGGAGGTTACCTGGCAGCAAAGGATATCTGGAAGGGAAGAACAGACAAGACAAAGTTCATATTGAAGAATTCAAGTCTATAAAATCTGAGATGAGGCCTAGCAGTAAACTCATCTGAGGAACACCAAGATAGGACCTAGGCTTTCAGATGTACTCCAATGTAAACATTTCTACCACGGCAGTTGATAATCCCAGCACAATAAAAGATGACTTCAAAATGGGAAATCACAATCCATCTGAGGAGTATAAGTATTATAAAAAAGAACATTTTTAAGTGGAGAAACTATATTAGAGTATGCAGTATTCATAAAATATGCAGATTGAGAACTTAAAATAAGCACAAAAACTATCTTCAGATACACAAGGGGGGATGTCAGAAACCTGAAGCAGGAGAAAACAGTCACAGAAAAAAAACACAATTTGGAAATACTAGGTATGAAAAATATAATTTTCAGAATAAAGAACTCAAAAAAAGAATTGACTGAGTAGATTTGGTTCAAATCTACTGAGCTGGAAGACTGAGTCACGGTGCTCTGCCAGAAGATGTCAAGAAGACATATAAACATGTAAAAGTGAGAAAGAGATAAGACATAAGGAAAAGAGAATTAGAAGTGCCAGCATAGGTATAACAAAGACCATGAGAGGAAAAGAAAAATTCAGAAGAGCAATACCTGAAGAAATAATGTGCAAAGAATTCCCAGATTTAAGAAAAAAATAACTTTTCAGAGTAAAGAACTAACAGTGTATGAGATGGAATAAAAAAAAGAAGAAGAAAGGAAATGCTCTTCCAACCACATTAAATGAAGCCTACAAACATCAAAAATATAGAGAAAATTCTAAAGGCTACTTTTGATTTAAAAGTAAATTATCTTAGAAAGGATCAACACTTGTACGAACTCCTATCTTCTCAGCACCAACATGGATATAAGAATATTTTGGATATATCTTCAAAGTATGGAAGTAAAAGACTTGAATACAGACTGTTATGTCCAGCTAAACTATCATTTATATGTGAGGGGAAAATAAATATTATCTCAGACATACTCAGTTTCAGAAAATCTACCAAAGACACTCTTTTAAAGTTCCCTTGAATTATACTCTAAAAAAGGTGAATTTTAAATTTCTTGAAGAAAGTCCTCCAACAAAAAAAAAAAGTAATGTACGCAAGAGTAAGTAATAAGCATTGGAATGTAAAAGTTTATAAATAACTTAGAAAATTTTGTTTTTGTAGGAGTAAGCACTGACAAAAAAAAAAAAAAAAGAAGAAGAACATCCCTAACAATTCAAAACTAAAAATTTTTGGACAGTAAGATGGTGGTACAAGCTAAGGGAGGTTTTTACATTGTAGAGACAATCTAAGCAAGCACTGCCCATTTGAGGACCAGAGAGGCACATGGAAGCCTAGCTAATGCCAACAGCCATGTTAGCGGCCCTGTTCACTGCCTTCCAGTGAGGGCTTCCCATGCACCGCTGCCTGTTCATCACCCACTGGTTGTCCACCAGCAAGGTGATGCATTCATGCCTCAAAAATCTGCTCAGCCCCATCATAACTACTCTGTGTGCTTAACAGCCTTCCCTAATAGACCAAGACATTCATGAGCTGTTCTCCAATCGGAGAGATGATTAGAGTGATGCAGAAGAGAAAGCCCAGCACAAGAATCTGGGTGGAACTAATTGTAACCAGCTCAAGATTTATCCTCAACTCAGTAAAAAAACTGTGCAAATGGTGTGGCATTTCTAAACCACTAACTCTTCCAAGAGGTTATCTCCAGGGATGCAAAGGAATTGGAGATTTACTTACGATTAGTCATCAAATATTTACTGAGCACCAGGTACTATCTTAGACCATAGAGATCCAACGAATCCCCAGATCATAGACCCTACCTTTAAGAAGCATACTGTTCAGAGAGAAAGAATTCAAGGTCAGAGGGTTCCATTTCTGCCCATACAGCCATCTAGATATCCAGAAAAACCCTCCGGATACATAATGTCTAAAAATGCTGATTAAAATATTCTAAAGTCCCCTTAAATGCACAGCTGGTCTGTCAACAAAAAGGGAAAATTTCAGAGAGCATAAATACCAAGAAAATATGAATCTAGGAAGTTAACAAGGCAGAAAAGCATGAAGCTTGGAGTCCAGGGAGAGGGGTCAAGACCTGGGACCTGCACAAAGAGTGAGGGACGTTATATCTTTAGAGAAAGCCAGGACCTGAAAAGGTGATATCTTCAGTGCAAGAGATAAACTGGAGACAAAACTTCTCTGGCAAAAGAGAAAATGAAGATACTTGGCTGTCTCATCTTAGCTTTGGAGGGGAAATGAGATGTGGAAATGTTTCCCTGAGAATTTGTATTTGCCAGCCTACACTCTCATGGGTTATAGCAGAACTTATACTTCTCATATAGGGAGGAAGAGGGAGCTTAAAATTCAGTTTAAAAAGAGTATATGCTTTTCAGAAACAAATGCAAATACTCTTTAGGCAAAAGCATGTTAGAGAAAACTGGTTTCAAAAAAATTTCCATAAATTATGTTCCATAAAACACATGCTCACAATAAAAAAAAAATCACCAAGCATGATACCATAAGTGAGAATTAGATGAAATAACAAACAGAATCAGGCCCAGAAAGACTGCAAATATTGGAATTATCACATGTACAGTCTGAAACATTTACACTTAATATGGTTAAAGAAATAAAATTACCTCCTATAGGGTCGCTATGAGTTGGAATCGACTCGACAGCACTGGGATCTAAAGTAAAGAAATGGATAAAGGAGACTGTTAAAATGATAAGATGTATCTGGAAAAGAACTAAATAGAGCTTACAGAATTTTTGAAAAAATGAAATTAGAAAGTCAACAAATAAATTAAACAGGACACTAGACACAGTGGGAAAACATGTAAAAGTACTTTGTCAACCAAATATAAGCACTTGACAAAAGTTAAGAGTAGGTAGAGTTATGCATATAAAACTTGCTGCCCCTGAGTACTGCCAGTGTTAGAGAAGAATGTATCCCTATAGGTAAGTGAATCGAGCATCCTCTCAGGACAGAAATTCTCCCTGCAGCCTCCTTCTGTTCAGAGAGGAGTGAAGGCTCCAGAGAGAAGAGACCCAGTGTGACTTATCCCCAAGTAAATGTCCAGCATTTGAAAAAGACCATGGTAAGAGCTCAATACACATCATTAACTGAATGAATAAAGGAATGAATGCATGGTTTATTTCATAATATTTGGTATAAATCTCGCATTGCTGTTTGGAGACTTTTGTCCAACTCTGGTATTGCACATCTCTAAAACATCCAGAGCGGTAAGTGAAAAGGTTAGCCCATTAGAAAAAAGTATTTATGCCCAATGTCAAGAGCCCATACACTGCCATATGAAGAGAGGTTTGTATTTCTGTACTACATAGAAGGGTTGACAGTGGTTCTCCCTTCTCATGCTATTGGAAGCACTCGGCTGCTAAACGAAAGGCTGGCAGTTAAACCTGCTAGCTGCTCCGTGGGAGAAAGATGTAGCAGTCTGCTTCCATGAAGGTTTACTGCCTTGGAAACTCTATGGGGAAGTTCTGCTCTGTCCTACAGGGCTGCTGTGTGTTAGAATCAACTCCATAGCAGTGGGTTTGGTGTTTGAGTTTTGGTGCTCACAAACCCCAAGCAATATTCCGCCACAATAATCTCTGCTCCATCCCCCACAGTCCCTGCACATTTTAAAATATGAGATCAAAAAATTTTCAATGTCAGTCATTGGGATCTGACGGAGTCATCAGAATTACAAACTCCTTATCAATTTCAGCAGATAAAAAATTCAAACTTGTCTTTAATTTATCGTATGAGTCGAGGAGGTGGTTCGAGAAAAAATAAGCACAGGATAGTTTACCATTAAATTTCTGGTTGGGCCACATTGCACACATTATGGAACCGTGGTAGCGCAGTGGTGAAGCGCTTGACTGCTAACTGAGAGGTCGGCCATTCAAACACACCAGCCGTTCCGCAAGAGAAAGATGTGGCAGTTTGTTTTTGTAAAGATTACAGCTTTAACAATGCTATGGGGCAGTTCTACTGTCCTATAGAGTTGCTGTCAGTACAGACTTGATGACAATGGGTTTGCTTTTTTTGTTTTTTATTTGGTTTGCACACATTACATGCATACTCCCCTGTCCACAATGCAACAACTGTGGGGATGGTGCAGGATCAGGCAGTGTTTTGTTCTGTTATACATAGGGTCTCTATGAGTCAGAAGTGACACAACAGGACCTAACCATAGCAAACATAACTCAGGGTGACAACCAGAAGTTCAAATGAATGACAAGCTCATAACTAAATTACTAAAATGTTAGTATTGTTGTAAGCCTTCATCCCCAGGCTATAAAAGCCTATGCAAGAAACCTTACACATCATTTCACTCTTTCCTAGGTGTTGCGAGCAGAATAATGCTATCTGCGTCCTCCATTTTTTTTTTTTTTTCTTCCTGCATAGAATGTTTTGGAAGAAGGAGCAAATATTCTAAAGACCAAGAGTCTGAGAGTTAAATCAATTCCTGGAGAACAACAACAAAATCAAACCCACTGCTGTCTGGAGAACCTTTACTAAATTCTAACACCTTACCCATCTACATAAAAAGGAGCCCTGGTGGTTCAATGGTAAAGCACTTAACTGCTACTGAAACGTTGGGGGTTCAAATCCTGTCAGTGACTCTGCATGGGGATCTGTTTCCACAAAGATTACAGCAAATAAAACCCTTTGGGGCCATTCTACTCTGTCACATGGGGTTGCTATGAGTCAAGATCAACTCCATGGCACCTAACAACAACCACAACCTATCTATACAGCACAGTTCCTCACAAAGTATGAATTTTGATTGCAAGTGAAAGGAAGCCTCAGTACATTTGTATTTAGCTAATAACAACTACAGTTACAAACCTTATGTGGAAGAGTGCAGAAGAGAACCTACATAAAGAACCTTCTCCAGCAATGGATGTCAGGCAATACCTTCAGGCACTGGAGTGAAATATCCCCTCTTGAAGAAGACTGTTAATTGTTGTGGGGCACTATTTCAACCAGCTTCCCAGTGCTAGGTTAAGAAGCAAATAAGAAACCTGGTTTGCAAGCAGAAGTTTTCAAGCTTCTCTTATAGTTGGATCATAAAAAGTTCCATCATGTGTTATAACAGTGTGCTGTTTGAGATATTAATGGCTTCATAACTGCACACACAGGGAAAGAGAATGCATCGGAGCCATGTTTGACGAGAAAGGTACATGGGTGCCCCATTGTTTATTGTACTTATGCTTGTACTGTTGCAAGCTCTTGGAATAAGTGACTTGAAAGATTTGAAAATTGCTTAGATGCTATAGATATTGAACCTGATAGCAGAGGGAAAGATTTATCACTGAACTCTACTAGGCCTAAAATTATGCTGGAAAGAAATACAAATATGTATGAGATGCATAAAGCTCTATTAAGAGAACACATTAGTGTAAAGAGGAATATCAAACATGAGAAATTTGAGGTCTCAAATTTGACAGAAAACAAATTATTAGAGACAGAGGAGAATATACTATTAGGCTGTACAACATGGCAGAGACCCACAAAATTTTCTACAAGTGCTTTTAACCATTAAGGATTAGCCCTACCCATCCTCTAGCACCTCTTCAACAAATATGATATGATTAACTGGACTTGATACAATTGACACAGCTTACATTAGCCTCCTAAGGAGTCCTGGTGGTGCAGTGGTTAAGCACTTGGATGCTAACTGAAAGGCTGGTGGTTCGAGTCCACCCAGAGGTGTCTGAGAAGACAGGCCTGACATTCTACTTCAAAAAAATCAGCCTTTGAAAACCCTAAGCAGCACAGCTCTACTCTGACACACAAGGGGTTGCCATGAGTAGGAATCAACTCAACAGCAACTGGCTAACTTTTATAGGGCACTTAGGGAATGTAGGAAAGGGGACATGGCTTGGGATTTAGCAGAATGACATTAAAGTAATAGAGAAAAAGTACAAAATTCTGTCAATCACCCATGTACTAGAAATAGCCTAGAAACACCAAACTTCTAGCCATTTAGAAACTGTTTTTTTTTATTTGTTTGCTTGTTTTTCACTATGAAGGCAAAAAATCCAGCTTATAGTCTGCATTTTTTATTTTCCCCACTACACAGCTGCTTTGGAAAAGCATAAACCCAGAGTCAAACTAAAACCTTGGGCTGCATTTCAAAAACCATAGACAAAGAATTTGTGAATATTCTTCTCCACATTAATTATCCTGTCTAGGACCGAAGCTGCTAGAAGTGAGCGACTTGGCTCTTAGTATATCCTTCACCTCCGAAGAGAGAAAAGATGACTATTTTAGCATCATATATGGTTTCATGATTGAAACAGCACCTAAGGTATATTCATGAACCAGGAAAGGCCTTATTACTGTTATGCAATTCCATTGTGACATCTACTCAGCCATGAAAGCAGTTTCATTTTTATGCAACTATACCAGACGGCATATGCACTGCATAGCTAAAACAAACAGAACTCAATTCTGCTGCAGGTCCTTTCCTGGAGGGAACATTTGGTCATGTGGCTATATTATCTCCACGTGGTACTGAAGCAATGACGAAAGCCTTCAGTTAGGAGAGGCTTTTATTTGTGCTCTTTTTTTTTGTTTTGCTTTGGCCAGAGAAGGGTGTGGCTGGGAAAGTTATTAAGAATCACCTACTGATAACTGAACTGCCAGCTCATGGTGATGGCTAAAGTCTGCCCCAAAAGACTCAGATTTGCTGTTAAAAAAATAAATCCCATGTCAGCAAATGTAGGTAGAATGGACTGGGAAAGACACCTTAGATTGTCTCAAGATAGAGAATGAAGTCTCTGGATTATTAACTAAAACCACACAGAACAGAAGAGCAGGAAGAGTGCTTTCCATACTGATAAAGAAAAAAAGGAAAAAGAGACAGATTCAAATATAACTTCATTCAAAGAAAATAAATGCTAAGAAAAGGATATTATGATCTTTATTAATAGGAACAACATGAATATTATACTATGTGAGGGTACCATATCTATGTGAGAAAGATAAACCTTATGTGTGATAAAATTCAAGTGAGCAAATATTGACGACCTGCTAACTCCCTGTCAAGGAGCCCTGATGGCACACAATGGTTAAGTGCTCAGCTGCTAACCAGAAGGTTGGTGGTTCAAACTCACCAGCCACTCCGAGGGAGAAAAGACCTGGCAATCTGCTCCTGTAAACATTATAGCCTTGGAAACACTATGGGAAAATTCTACTCTGTCCAACATGGTTGTTCTGAGTCAGAATCCACTTGATGGTACACGACAACAACAAGCTACCTTCTTAGCACTCTGCCAGGAAAGAGGAGGGATATCTGACCTCAAGTTGCTTATAATCTTAGTTGGGAGGTGGGGTCAAGATAGCAAAGTAGTCAGACGCTTTCTGTGGTCCCTCTTACAACAAACACCTGAAAAAACAAGTGAATCAATTATATATGACAATCTAGGAGCCCTGGACATCAAAGGCAAAGTTGAGGAATCAGACCAACCGGCAGGAGCAGGAGAGACAGTTCAGAACAGCAAGGAGTTGCCAGACCTGATCTGGAGGGAACTGGCATCCTGTAGGCTAGGATCTGCCAGCACCAGCAGTGAGGCAAGCAGTTGCATTTGCAACACGTTTTCCACATCAGGAGAGACTGAGAGGCGAAGAGTCTACTCACACCTCCAGAATCAGTGAAAAGTGGTGCTCAATCAGCAAAAGACAAGTACATGCATCTAACCTACTGAGTGGATAAAAAACACCCCTTTGGAAAAAACCTCTCTCCCATTTACCTGCCCCTTCCCACTCTGCAGTGTTTCCAAGCCAGCTTCAGAGATTGCTGCATTCCCTGGCCAAGAAGTAGGACCCACCACGTGCTCTGAGCCATTTTCCTGACCTCGGAGAGTAAATAAATTAACAAACAGGGAAAAAATAATCTTCTGACTCCTCTAAGCCAGTAACTCAGGGCAGAAACAGCTCCTTTGCCTAGGCATAGGCAAAGGGGTCCACAGACTTTGAATGCCTTTCACCCCTGCATAGACCTGTATGGGCCTGTTTCAACAGTGTAGGTGCTCATTAGCACAGTACAGCAGGGTATATACCTAAAGTCTAACTTCAACTGTTTCAGCTATATGGTGGAGAGGCATGTATATGATATTTGACTCCGCTCTGCCTATTAAACAGGGTCCTCATTTACCCACATCAGGGGTCGGAGGACTGGTGGCTTCACCCATGCCACCTAGCCAACTGTGACAAGGGTCCAAGAATAAGTGGTGCCTCTCAGTCCTTACAGCCAACAGCATTGGGTACCCATAGTCTGGCTGCAAAACCCACTCACCTGTGTGCTCTAGGGAACAGGGACATGCTTTCCTCACAGACACTCAGAGGTGGTTGTCTGTCCCCTGTCTTGTTCAGTGTGTGGCCCTCTACTGAGCCATATACCTGTACCTATGCCAATCACCCCTGTTCATCTAGGACTGTAGGTGAGAGCCTGCACCACACACTTGGTGACTGACAACCTGGACACCTGAGCTGAATCCATTCAAGAAAAGTAAGTGAATTGCTGGGCTCACGTACCTAGTATTAGCTCTAACAACCTGGTGACAGGATGTTAGAGCTTCAAAGGCAGCAATAATCAAACTAGCTCCCTCGAAGAGCCTGTCTGAGCATATCAAAACAGAACAAGAAGCTGAGACACAGTAAATTAACATAAAATAAACCCACAAAACCACACCCACTGCTGTCGAGTCAATTCTGACTCATAGCGACCCTATAGGACAGAGTAGAACTGCCTGATAGAGTTTCCAAGGAGTGCCTGGCAGATTCAAACTGCTGACCTCTTGGTTAGCAGCCATAGTACTTACCCACTATGCCACCAGGGTTTCCAACATAAAATAAATAAATATGATAACTTATTGATGGCTCAGAGACAACAGACAATATTCAATCACATAAAGAGGCAGACAGGATGGCTTCAGCAAGCTCCCAAAACAAAAGAATCAAGAAATCTTCCAGGTGCAGACAACTGCCTGGAATTACAAGAGGTAGAATGCAAAACGTTAATATACAGAATTCTTCAAGAGATCAGGCAAAATGCAGAACAAGCCAAGGAGCACACAGACAAAGCAATAGAGGAACTTAAGAAGATTATAGAAGAGCATAATAACAAATTTAATAAGTTGCAAGAATCCATAGACAGCAAACAGAAATCCAGAAAATTAACAATAAAATTTCAGAATTAGACAACTCAGTAGAAAGTCATAGGGGCAGAATTGAGGAAATGGAAGTCAGGATTAGCGAGACTGAAGATAAAGCACTTGACACCAACACTTTTGAGGAAAAAATCAGATAAAAGAATTTTAAAAAATTGAAGAAACCCTAAGAATTATGTGAGACTCTATCAAGATGAATAACCTACGAGTGATTGGAATATCAGAACATGGGGGATAACACAAAATACAGAGGGAATTGTTGAAGATTTGTTGGCAGAAAATTTCCCTGATATAATGCAAGATGAGAAAATGTTTATCCAAAATGATGATCAAAACCCAAACAAGGTAGATCCCAAAAGAAAGTCACCAAGACATATTATAATCTAACTTGCCAAAACCAAATATAAAGAGGGAACTTTAAGAGTGGCTAGGAATAAACCAAAAGTAACCTACAAAGGAGAGTCAATAAGGCTAAGCCTAGACTACTCAGCAGAAATCATGTAGGCAAGAAGGCGATGGGACTCAAAAAAGATATATATAAAGTCTTGAAGGAAAAAAAATTGCCAACCAAGAATTATATATCCAGCAAACTGTCTCTTAAATATGATGGGGAAATTAGGACATTTCCAAATAAACAGAATTTTAGGGAATTTGCAAAAACCAAACAAAAATTACAAGAAATACTAGCAGAAGCCCTCTAGTTAGAAAATCAATAACACCAGATAACAACCAAGACTAGAACATGGGACAGAGCAACCAGAGATAAACTCAGATACGGAAATCACAAAAATATCAAAGCTAAAATGGTGAAATCAGGGAAACAGAGAAGATATTAAGTAATAGATGACATCATTAAAAAAAAAGGACAAAAAAATGTAGTCAAAAATCTTTCATATGGAGGGAAAGTCAAGGAAATATAAAAAAATAAAAGATTGATTTAAACTTGGAAAAATAGGGGTAAATATTAAGGTAATCACAAAGAAAACTAACAACTTTACACATCAAAATAAAAAACAAGAAAAACATAACTACTCAGCAAATACAAAAGCAAAAACAATGAAAAAGAGGAAAAGAAAATATATAAAGAAAAATGACAGCACAGAAAATTAAGTGGAAATAAGAAACTGTCAACAACACACACACACAAAAAAAGACATCAAAAAGACAGCACTAAACTCATAAAATCAATAATTAGGCTGAATACAAACAGACTAAATGCACCAATAAAAAGACAGAGAGTGGCAGAATGGATAAAAAAAACACAGTTCATCTATATACCATCTACAAGAGACACACCTCAGACTTAAAGACACAAACAAACTAAAACTCAAAGGATGGATAAAAATATGTCAAGCAAACAACAATCAAAAAAAAGCAAGATAGGCAATATTAATTTCTGACACAAAAGACTTTAAAGTAAAATCCACCACAAAGGATAAGGAAGGACACACCATAACTGTAATAAATATTTATGCACTCAACAACAGGGCTCCAAAATACATAAAACAAACTGTAACAGCATTGAAAAGAGAGATTAACAGCTCCATGGTAATAGTTATGGTAATAGTAGGAAGCTTCAACACACCACTTTGGGTGAAGAGCAGAACATCCAGGAAGAAGCTCAATAAAGACAAGACACAAGATCGAAATGTCACAATCAGCCAACTTATGACCTCATAGACATATACAGAAAGCTCCACCCAACAGCAGCCAAGTATACTTTCTTTTCCAATGCACATGGAACATTCTCCAGAAAGACCATATATTAGGCCATAAAGCAAGCCTTAACAGAATCCAAAACATCAAAATATTACAAAGCATCTTTTCTGACCATAAAGCCATAAAAGTAGAAATCAATAACAGAAAAAGCAAGGAAAAAAAAAAAATCAGACACAAGGAAACAGAACAAAACCTTGTTCAAAAGCTACTGGGTTATAGAATAAATTAAGAATGGAACAAAGAAACTCATAGAATCAAACGAGAATTAAGACACATTCTGCCAGAACCTTTGGGACACAGCAAAAGCAGAGCTCAGAGATCAATTTATAGCAATAAAAGCACACATCCAAAAAGAAGAAAGGGCCAAAATCAAACCCTTAACCCTAAAACTCGAACAAATAGAGAGCAGCACAAGATGCCCTCAGGTAACAAAAGAAAGGAAACAATAAAAATTAGAGCAGAATTAAAAGACAAAGAGAATAGAAAAACAATTGAAAGAGTTAACAAAACCAAAACACGGTTCTTTGAAAAGATCAACAAAAATCGATAAACCATTGGCCAAACTGACAAAAGAAAAGCAGGAGAGGAAGCAAATAACCCTAATAAGAAATGAGATAGGTCACAACAGACCCAAATGAAATTAAAAGAATCGTCTCTGACTACTACGAAAAATTGTACTCTAACAAATTTGAAAACCTAGAGGAAATGGACAAATGTCTAGAAACAAACTACCTACTGAAACTAACACAAAGGTATAACAACTAAATACACTTATAACAAAAGAAGAGATTGAAACGGTAATTAAAAAACTCTCAACGAAAAACTGCCCTGGCTCTGATGGCTTCACTGGAGAATTCTACCAAATTTTCAGAAAAGAGTTAATACCACTACTACTAAAGGTATTTCACAGCATAGAAAAGGATGGAATACTCCCAAACTCATTCTGTGAAGCCAGCATAACCCTGACACCAAAACCAGGTAAAGACATCACAAAAAAAGAAAATCACAGACCAATATCCTTTATGAACATAGATACAAAATCCTCAACAAAATTCTAGCCAATAGAATTCAACCACGTATCAAAAAAATAATTCACCATAACCAAGTGAGATTCATACCAGGTATGCAGGGGTGGTTCAACATCAGAAAAACAATCAATGTAATCTATCACATAAATAAAACAAAAGAACCACATGATCTTATCAATTGATGCAGAAAAGGCATTTGACGAAGTCCAACACCCATTCATGATAAAAGCTCTCAGCAAAATAGGAATAGAAGGGAAATTCCACAACATAATAAAAGGCATTTATACAAAGTCAACAGCCAACATCATCCTAAATGGAGAGAGCCTGAAAGCATTCCCCTTTAGAATGGGAACCAGGCAAGGATGCCCTTTATCACTGCTCTTTTTCAGCATTGTGTTGGAGGTCCCAGCCAGGGCAGTTAGGTCAGAAATGGAACTAAAGGACATCCAAATTGGTAAGGAAGAAGTAAAGATATCTCTGTTTGTGGATAATATGAATTTATACACAGAAAACCCTAAAGAATCCTCAAGAAAACTACTAAAACTAATAGAAGAGTTCAGCAGAGCATCAGGATACAAGATAAACACACAAAAATCGGTTGGATTCCTCTACACCAACAAAGAGAGCATTGAAGAGGAAACCACCAAATCAACACCATTTACAACAGCCCCCAAGAAAATAAAATACTTAGGAATAAATCTAACCAGAGACGTAAAAGGCCTATGCAAAGAAAACTACAAGACACTATGGCAAGAAACCAAAGGAGACCTACATAAGTGGAAAAACTTACCTTGCTCAGGGACAGGAAGACTCAATATTGTGAAAATAATATCTATCAGTCTACAGGTATAATGCAATCCTGATCCGGATTCCCACGGCATTTTTTTAATGAGATGGAGAAACAAATCACCAAATTCATATGGAAGGGAAAGAGGCCCGGCATAAGTAAAGCATTACTGAAGAAGAACAAAATGGGAGGCCTCACACTACCTGATTTTAGAATCTATTATACTGCCATGGTAGTCGAAACAGCCTGGTACTAGTACAATAACAGATACATAGACCAGTGGAACAGGATTGAGAATCTAAACATAAACTCATCACTTATGAGCAGCTGATATTTGACAAAGGTCCAAAGTCCGTTAATTGGGGAAAAGACAGTCTGTTTAACAAATGGTGCTGGCATAACTGGATATCCATCTGCAAAAAAATGAAACGAGACCCGTACCTCACATCGTGCACAAAAACTAATTCAAAAATAGATCAAAGACTTAAATACAAAATTTAAGACAATAAAGATTATAGAAGAAAAAACAGGGACAACGCCAGGAGCCCTACTACATGGCACAAGCAGAACACAAACCACAACTAACAATGCACAAACTCCAGAAGAGAAACTAGATAACTGGGAGCTCCTCAAAATCAAACACCTATGCTCATCCAAAGACTTCACCAAAAGAGTAAAAAGACAACCTACAGATTGGGAAAAAACTTTTGGCTACAACAAATCCAATCTCTAAAATGTGCAAGATACTGCAAAACTTCAACAAAAAAAGACAAATAAACCAACTAAAAAATGGACGAAGGATATGAACAGGAACTTCACAAAAGAAATTGAGGTGGCTAGCAGATACATGAGGAAAAGTTCATGATCATTAGCCATTAGAGAAATGCAAATCAAAACTAAAATGAGATACCACCTCACCCCGACAAGGCTAGCATTAATCAAAAAAACACAAAATAAATGTTGGAGACCTACAACAGCCTACTGAGTGATTACCAGTGAGGAAGTATCATAGATCCAGAACCACCTGGCTGAAAGGGGCCATGACCATCCCCTGGATACTTTAATTTTGTAGACTCAAGACAAAGACATGCGTTAAATTCCAGGTTCGTGCTGTTCCTAATGTCACATGATGCTTCCTGGGACAGGCCTGAGCTGAAAGCTGTGATGATGCCCTTCCTGAGGGAGAAGAGAAGGAGAAGCTGACAGCTCTGCTAAAAGATAAGCTCTTACATTTTTTCTGACCTTTTCTTAGTCCCACGTTGAGCACATAGACTATGCTTTGCTGTCTGATTTTCTAGTTGACACATGTGAACATCTCCTATGCCAGCTTGTAACACTTCAACAGGGCCAGGATGAAGGTGATACCTTGCATGACCCTGAGACTGAGTGCCTCCTTAAATGTTGCACAAGTTGGCTCACTTGCTTCACCTTAAACCCAGCCCTGCATTTCAACCAATTTAATAATTTTGACTATGGTGCCTGATTTATTCATAATGCAGGTCAAAGTATAAGGAATGGGGGAGCCCATCATTCAGATAACTAGGTAACAAGTACACCTATACAAAATAAATCTCGAACTGAATTTATCAGTACGTGATAAAGTAAGGCATACTGAATGGTGTTAGCGAAACAGAGACGGGCTGCCTGTGACTAAGAACTATGAAAAAATATGTAGTTAACTCTGCTATGTTAAGTGATTCCAAACCCAAAGTATTCGCAACACCTCCAGCCGATTTATTTTAAAATGCTTCCAACTTTCAATACCTTGCCTTTGGGTTTTAAATTTAATTTGAAGTACAATATGTCATCTAAAATATGGAAGCCATAATTGCTTTAGAAGGAGAAAAACCGCTCAGCACTACTGCCACGTGAGAAACGGAAGAGAGTAGTAAGTGGGAGAACTGGCAGAAATGAGCAGGGCACGTCTCACATATAATCATTTGCTAGCACTTGTAGCTTTTGAGCTTTCAAAATATAGACTAGAAGGTGCCTTCTCTTTTGTATAAGTAATGTTGTTTGAATTAGGGCACTTAAGTCTACCAGCACCAAGAGCTGAACCGATCAATAATATACATCTGACATTGTAACAAACAATGCTGAGGCTGAGGCTGTGGGATCTAATGCTTGGCAGAGTCTAAGTACAACCCGTGTTAACAGGCAATTCTGTGTCTCTGGAGAGTTCGAATCTGAATGACAAGGAGAAGTCAGAGGACAATGACAGTGAGAAATCAGAACTCATTTTGTTACAATGCTAGAAACCCAAGGCAATCCCAAACCAGCTTAAACATCAAAAGGAAGTTGGTTGGCTCAGGAAATCTAGAGTTGAATCATCAAAAATAGGAAGGAAAAGGATATATTTGGGCTTCAGAAACAAAGACCAGGGTCTTGAATGTTTTCTCTCTGTCTCACTTTCTCTCTTGTCTTTGTGTTTTTCTCATTGTGGCTTCCTTCTTTCCCACCACAGACCAACTTTCTCCAAATATCAGGAAATTTTATGGCCTACAGCTTCTGAGATTTATTTATTCCTTTCAGCCTCTGCCACCAGAGGAGAATTAACACTTCACCTCAATTTCAAATTAAAAAGTCCTGGGCAAGGTCTACAACTGGCCCAACTTGCAGCGGACACCTACTCTGGATCAACCAACATGGCCAGGACTACTGTCATGTATAAAAATGGAAAACGACAGCCCCCAAGATAACCACCTGGAAATCTTAGGGCGAATGGGGGAGTTCCTGGAGAGACCATATCATAGATGTCCTTTTAGCATTCGTTGTAAAAGTCACCTTGTACCAAAGACTGTTTTACTCTTTAAACAGCAAGGCAACTCCAACAGATGTGGTGTTAAAGACTAGGCATTTCCATATTTAATATAATTTAAAATTTCGAAGGAAGGAAGACATTTGAGCAGCTTTCAGAGACAACACAATGCAGCTATGTTTCTAAGTCCTGCCTTGGTGAACCCAGCTTTATCTTGTCAGGAGGTTAAAGCAGGGTCAGGGAAAGACTAGGGGGGACTGGGCTACTCTGCTTGATCTCAGTTCCAGAAAGATGGGCTAGAAGAGATAGTGTGAAGCCTCCTCGGTCACGCCATCTTGGAGAAACATCACCTGTGTCTCCAACAGCTAGTGCAGGAATCAGCATCAGAGGCAGTTTGCTTATTTTGTTTTGTTTTGAGGAGTGAAAGGGAAGAGGTCCAATTCTGTGAATCTCGACATGATGAAATTTCCGAGAACAACGCTCAACAGGTACTCTTCCCCTGACCTGCTCTGAAGTTCCCTGACCTGCAGGAGCTTCAATCAACAGTAGTTCTCTGAAAGGTGGGAGAGAAAACTGACTTTACTTTCCCAATTGTACTAATAATAACAGCTGTAGCAGCACTAGCAATGAGTGCCGTTATTGTTAAATAAAAACAGTTCATGTTTACTGACTGCTCACAATACGCAGGCACAGCTCAAAAAGTTTTATGAGTATTCAGTCACTCCATTTTCCTTCTCAATAACGATGTGAAGCCAGTTTTCAAATGTGCTTCATATTCTCTTTGCTGTTGTTGTCAGCTGCCATTGAGTCAGTTCTGACTCATGGAGACCCTATATATGAGAACAAACCGATGCCTGGTCCTGTACCATCTTCATAATCATGGGTATATTCGAGCCCATATTCTAAAGGCCCTCAAAGGCACATTTACTAAAATTCAGTCCACCAACTAATAGACATATGCTAGATGTTTAAAATCCAGTAGTTAAGCAAAAGAGCTCCCTGCTCTTGACCACTACTCCCAGAAATTCTATTGCCAAATGTTTCTCGTGGAAAGAAGGAAAGTATTCCTTTGCTCCCTCAGTTAATCTAGGAATTTCCTGTGTGGCCATGATCCTTGAGTGGTGGCAACCTGTTGTGTCACTGAACAAATTGATTGATTTAATCATGAGGTATTTTTGACAAACGGACCAGTCTGCTAATACCACACCAAAAAAAAAAAAAAAAAGAACTTCTAAGAGTTAGTCAAATGCCCATAGAATCTATTTTCTAGAAAGAGAGTGAGTTGTCTTTACATTTCTTTTCCTGCTTGGAAAGTGCATCTTGCCCTTTTGGGCCCCTTATGGATTTAAAGTCTTAATTCTACAGTATTTATTTTGCACTCATAAGGACATATTCATTGAAATGACTCAACAATATAAATGCTTTGGTTAAACTTGACTGCGCTTTGTCTGTAGCTCTTAGGATTTTTTTTTCCCCCTCCTGAATTAATAAAACATACCAAATTCCGATGGCAGCATATGGTGCCTTCCATGGGAACATTTTATTTAAATTACTGAGAATCCTGCAATCTGATTCCACTTCAATAAACACATGAAAATACCTTTTACATTATAAATGTGTAACTAGCCAGATTAAGTATTTTCATACGCTTTGCTGAGTTTTCCAATACCTTCAGAAGTTAGAAAAAATGTTTTATGTTTAATCAAAGAATATGATGCCTGCTATTTGTTATCTATTAAGTGCCTACTTAAATATTTCAAAATATCAAGGAAAGTGACAATATACATCCATTTACAGCAAACAGCCAGCCCTGATGCTTAATACATTCCTGTGCCACTGCACATCCATAAACTTGCTAATCTAGCAATCCATTAAGTAATTTTCCTCCAAATTCCAAGATAGACCTGCACATAGGACACAGGGGAATGTAAACTATAGAAACTGCCTCAGGAACGGTTTGGAAATATACATTAACACCTTTAAAATTATTTGATACATTTTGACCCAGAAATTCTACATCTAGGAATTCATCCTAATGAAGCAAATAAATATATAAGAGAATGTATTTTTTTCACAGCATTTTAAAAAATTTTATTGTGCTTTAGATGAAAGGTTACAGTGAAAATTAATTTCTCACTCAAAATTCATACACAAGTTGTTTTGTGACGTTGGCTGCAATCCTGGCATTGTGTCAGCACTCTCCCCGTATCTACTCTCGGCTCCCTGTGGCCATTCATCCAGTTTTCCTGTAGGTAAACCTTTTCTTGGGTTTTTATAATAGCGGTCTCATACAATAATTGTCCTTTTGTGATTGAGTTATTTCACTCAACATAATGTCCTCCAGATTCTTCCATGTGGTCAGATATTCACGGATTCATCATTGTTTTTTATTGTTGCGTAGTATTCCATTATGCGTATGTACCATAACTTGTTTATTCATTCATCTGTTGATGGGCACTTAGGTTATTTCCATCTTTTTGCTATTGTGAATAATGAGGCAATGAACATGGGTGTGATGTATCTATTCCTGTGACAGCTTTTATTCCTCTAGGATATATTCCAACGAGTGGGGTTGCTGGATCGTATGGTAATTCTATTTCTAGCTTTTTAAGGTGGTGCCATAAAGTTTTCTATAATGGTTGTGCCATTATATTATGTTCCCACCAGCAATGCATAAGAATTCCAATCTCGCCACAACCTCTCCAACATTGTTATTTTGTTTTTTTATTAGAGCCAGTAATGTCGGGGTGAGAAGGTATCTCATTGTAGTTTTGATTTGCATTTCTCTAATGGCTAATCATCGTGAGCATTTCCTCATGTGTCTGCTAGCTGCCTGAATGTCTTCTTTAATGAAGTTTCTATTCATATCCTTTGCCCGTTTTTTAAATGGATTATTTGTCTTTTTGTTGTTAAGGTGTTGGAGTATTTTATAGATTAGATTCTTGTCAGATAAGTTTGTAGCCAAAAATTTTTTTCCAGCATGTAGGTTCTCTTTTTACTCTTCTGGTGAGCATAAGTGTTTAATTTTGGGGAGCTCCCAATTATGTAGTTTATCTTCTGGTGTTTGTGCATTGTTAGTTATGGTTTGTATTGTATTTATGCCATATGTTAGGACCCCTAGCATTGTCCCTATTTTTTCTTCCATGACCTTTATCATTTTAGGTTTTATATTTAGGTCTTTGATTCATTTTGAGTAGTTTTTGTGTATGGTATGAGGTGCAGGTTCTGTTTCATTTTTTACAGATGGACGTCCAATTTTGCCAGCATCATTTGTTAAAAAGGCTGTCTTTTCCCCATTTAATGGGCTGTGGTCTTTTGTCAAAGATAGCTGACCATAGGTGGATGGATTTACATCTGGGTTCTCAGTTCTGTTCAATTGGTCTATATGCCTATCCTTGTACCAAAACCAGCTATTTTGACTACCATGGCTGGCTGTATAGTAGGCTCTGAGATCAAACAGTGTGAGGCCTCCTACTTTGTTCTTTTTCTTCAATAATGCTTTGCTTATCCGGGGCCTCTTTCCTTTCCATGTAAAATTGGCAATTAGTTTTTCCTTCTCGTTAAAGAATGCTGTTGATATTTGGGTTGGAATTGCATTCTATCTATAGATCACTTTGGGTAGAATTGACATTTTTACAATGTTGGGTCTTCCTATCCATGAGCATGGTATGTTTTTCCATTTATCTGGGTCTTCTTTGGTTTCTTGCAGTAGTGCTTTGTAGTTTTCTTTGTATAGGTCTTTTCCATCCCTGGTTAGATTTATTCCTAAGTATTTTAACTTTTTAGGGGTTATTTTTTTTTTATAAAGACAGTATAGTTTTCCTGATTTCCTTGTCGAAGTTCTCTTTGTTGGTGTATAAGAATTCAACTGTGTTTTTTTTTTTTTTTTTTTAATGTTGCCCTTGTATTCTGCTTCTTTGCTGAATGTTTCTATTAGTTTCTTGTGGGATCTTTAAGGTTCTCTGCGTATGGGATTATAGCATCTGTGAATAAGGGTAGTTTTACTTCTTTCTTTTCAGTTTTGACAGACTTTATTTCTTTTTCTTGCCTCATTGCTCTAGCTAGGAATTCCAGCACAGTGATAAAGGGCATCCTTGTCTTATTCCTGTTCTCAGGGGAATGCTTTCAGCTTCTCTCCATTGAGAATTATGCTGGCTGTGGTTTTATATAAATGTCCTTTATTATGTTGAGAAATTTCCCTTCTGTTCCTATTTAATGAGAGCTTTTATCAGGAATGAGTGTTGTACTTTATCAAATGCCTTTTCTGCACCAATTGAGATGATCATGTGATTTTTTTCTTTTGTTCTATTAATGTGGTGGATTACATTGATTGGTTTTCCAATGTTGAACCATCCTTGCCTTGCATACCTGATATGAATCCCACTTGATCGCTGTGTATTTTTTTTTATATTGCTGAATTCTATTGGCTAGAATTTTGTTGAGAATTTTTGCATCTATATTCATGAGAGATATTGGTCCGTAATTTCGTTTTTGGGTGTCTTTGGCCTTGATATCATGGTTATGCTGGGCTCATAGGATGAATTCAGAAATATGCCTTCTTTTTCTATGTTCTGAAATAGTTTGAGTAATACTGGTATGAGCTCTTCTCTGAATGTTTAGTAGAATTCTCCAGTGAAGCCCTCTGGGCCAGGGCTTTTTTGTGTTGTTGGAAGTTTTTTTTTTTTCCTAATTACTTTCTTATCTTCAATCTCCTCTCTTGTTATGGGTCTGTTTGGATTGTCTATCTCAGTTTGTGTGTTCAGATGCATACTGTGTTTCTGGAAATTTGTACATTTTCTCTAGGTTCTCAAATTTGTTGGAGTACAATTTTTTATAGTATTCTGTTATGATCCTTTTCATTTTAGCTAAGTCTGTAGTAATGTCCCCCATTTCTTAGTGGAGTTATTTGTTTCCTTTTCAGTTTTTGTTTTGTCATTTTGGCTAATAGTTTGTTGATCTTGCTGATCTTTTCAAAGAACCAGCTTTTGGTTTTGTTGATTCTTTCTATTATTTTACTGTTCTCTATTTCATTTATTTCTGCTCTAATCTTTATTATTTCCTTCCTTCTGGTACCTGTGGGCTTCTCTTGTGCTCTGTTTCTACTTATTTTGTGTTGTAGGGCTAACATTTTGATTTTGGCCCATTCTTCTTTTTTGATGTGTGCATGTATTTTTATAAATTGACCCCTGAGCACTGCCTTTGTTGTGTCTCAAAGGCTTTGGTATGGTGTGTTTTCATTTTCATTTGATTCTGGGAAATTTTGTATTGCTTCTTTGATTTCTCCCATTATTCTGTTGTTTTCAAGCCAGGTGTTATTCAGTTTCCAAGTATTTGATATTTTTCTTTGTTCTTCCTATTATTGATTTCTACTTTTATGGTGTGATCAGAAAGAATGTTTTGTATTATTTCAATGTTCTTGTTTTTGTAGAGAGTTGCTTTGAGGCCTAAAATACGGTCTATTCTGAAGACTGTTTCATGTGCATTGGAAAAGAATGTATGATTTGCTGCTATTAGGTGCAGTGTTCTATATACGTTTATGAGGTCGAGTTGGTTGATTGTGGCCTTTAGATCTTCTGTATCTTTGTTGAGTTTCTGTCTAGATGATCTATCCTTTACCAAGAGTGGTGTGTTGCTATTATTGTGGAAATGTCTGTTTCTCTTTTCAGTGCTATCAGAGTTTGTTTTATATATTTTAGAGCCCTGTTCTTGGGTGCATAGATATTTATTTGGGTTATGTCTTCTTGGTGAATTATCCTTTTAATCATTATATATTGTCCTTGTCTTTATGGTAGATATTACCTTAAAGTATAATTTATCTGAGATTAGTTTTGCCATTCCTTCTCTTTATTGGTTGTAGTTTGCTTGATATATTTTCTCCATCTTTTGATTTTTAATATATTTATATCTTTGTGTCTAAGGTGTATCTCTTGTAGATAGTGTATCAATAGGTCATGTTTTTTAATCTCTTTTGCCACTGTCTCTTCATGGGTGCATTTAAGCCATTTACATTCAGTGTGATTATCAATAGGTATGAGTTTATTCCTGTCATTTTTGTTTGTTTGTTTGATTTTGTGTGTGTGATGCTAACATTTTCATTGTTCCTCTTACTTTCCTATGCTGAGTTCCTTTTGTTTGTGGATTTTCTTCTTTTCTTTCTTTACTACAAATTTTGTGTTTACTGAGTATGTTTTTCTTTTTTATTTTGATGGGTATGTTTGTTAAATTTCTTTGTGATTACCTTAAAGCTAATCCTTATGTTTCTAAGTTTGAAGCAGCCTTTTATTCCTTGATATCACCTTTTCTTCCTCTTCTTCTGAAAGTTCTACACCTAACCCATCTAACCCATCTAGTCTACTTTTATTGTTTTAACATGGTTGTCATTTACAGACTGATGTCTCTGTTTCCCTATTTTAATTCTTTCAACTTTGTTTTATTATTGAGAGTTCTTTACCTAGGTTGGTATCTGTTTGATGCTGTCCTTTGTCCTAGACTCAGGTTGTTGTCTTATGTTGTTGGTTCTGTAACTGAAGGACTCCCTTTAATATTTGTAAGTTTGGTTTGGTTTTTAAGAATCCCCTTTATTTTTGTTTATCTGGAAGTGCCGTATTTCACCATCATGTTTGAGAGTTTTGCAAGATATATTATTCTTGGTTGGCAGCTTTTTTCTTTTGTTTTTAATGTATGTCATCCCATTGCCTTCTTGCCTGCATAGTTTCTTCCGAGGAATCAGAGTTTAGTTTTATTGTTTCCCCCTTTTAAATTACTTTTCATTTTCCTAGAGTGGATCTCAGGATTCTTTCTTTGTCTTTGGTTTTATGTTATGTCTTGGTGACTTTCTTTGGGAGTCTAGACTATACGGGGTTCAATGAGATTCTTGAATGGCCAGTTTCTCTTCTTTTGTCATATTTGGGGCATTCTCTGCCAGCAAATCTTCAATAATCTTCTCTACGTTTTCCATTTTCTCCACCTGTTCTGAAACTTCAATCACACACGAATTTTTGTTCTTGATTGTGCCCCACATAATTCTTAGGTTTCCTTCATTTTTCTTCATTCTTTTCTCTGATTTTTCCTCAAAGTGACATCCATGGGTTTGTCTTCAATATCACTAATTCTGTCTTCCATTGTTTCAGTTTTGCTCCTAAGACCTCCTATTCAATTGTCCATTTCTGAAATTTTGTTTTTTCTTTTGGATTTCTAGCTGTTGTTTTTGTATAATTGTTAATTTCTTTTGACATTGTGTTCTTGTATTATTTTCCTGGATTCTTCTATTGCTTTGCCTGTGTTTTCCTTGGTTTTGACTGTTTTTGTTGGTTTCGTCTGTGTTTTCCATGATTTTGTCTATTTTTTCCTTTGCTTTTGTCTATTTGCTTTCTTTCGTAATTGCTTGGAGATCCCTAAATATTAGTCTTTTGAATTCCATATTGACTAGTCCCAGTGATTTTTGTTTTACCAGAAGGTTATGTGATTTTTTTTTATTTTGGTTATGTTAGAGCCATTTTGTCCAGCTATTTTATATGTTTTGGTATTGTCTACTGTCTCTGAGGCATTAAGGTATTATTTTCTTGATTGACTGTGTGTTCTTTTTTTTTTTGTTATATCAGGACAGGTGTGCAGGACATGCTTTGCTACTTGCTTCTCTGTGGGCATGATAGCTCTCAACACCTTATCCAAGTGGGTAGGGCAGCAGCAAGCAGGGTGAGCCCACTTTGCTGTATACTAGTTTGATGAGGCAGCTGGGAGCAGACTGGGCAGGCACTGTTTGCCTCATGATGTTGGTCCAGCAGTGTGAGATTGTTCACAGCCCCTCACCAGATAAGCGGGGTTGTTGGCTGGGAAGTGGTATGTGATATGGGCTCATTTTCCACCATTTAGGATCTGGTTGTATGGCAGGAGGGGGGAGCAATGTGGGCTCGGTGAGGCATTGGGCCTGAGTCCCAGGGCATTCCAGCCATGGTGGTGCAGCAGGGACCAGTGGGACGATAGGGAGGTGACATATGGGGCTATGTGGGAGGGATAAAGAAAATAAAAGAGAGAGAAATAAAGGGAAAAAAATGTGATATGGTAGGAGCCAGTGGGTTGAAGTGAGATGAGCTTTAGTGATGGCAGGAAGGGGGGGTGGTGTATGGGGATATGTGGGAGGGATGAAGAAAATAAGGAAAGAAAAATAAAATATATAAATGACAGTGCATTGGGGTCAGTGGTTTAGGGTGGGGCAGACCTGTAGCAGTGGCAGGCCAGTGCACCAGTGGCATTCTAACCCTGTCAGCACTGCAGAGGATGATGGGAAGGGGGAAGATAGCATACAGATTAGGTAGGAGGGAGAAAGAAAAGGAATAAAGAGAAAAAAAATTCAGCATGGTGGGGGCCACAGAGTGAGGGTGGGCTGGAACTGGGAGCTGGTGAGGAAAGGAGTTGGCATACGGGGCTGGGTGGGAGAGAGAAATATTAGAGAAAAATGATAAAGAAAAAAATGGCAGTGTGATGAAAGCCAGTAGGGATGGGGTATAACATATAGGGCTAGGTGGGAAGGAGAAAGAAAAGGAAGAAAGAAAGAAAAAAATCCGTGGGTGGGAGTGGGCTGGGTGGGCAAGGGGCTCATATTATAGACTTGTCACTGGGGCCTGCTGGGACTCACCAAAAGGGTGAGGGGTGGGAAAGCATATTTCTCTGATTATCAGGTGCTCTGTTTCTTGTTGGGAGTTTCATAAAGTTGCCTTCCCATACTCCACGCCCAAGGTCCTTGTTGGCTGTGTTTCCAGATGACAATGCTGTGCTCTGTTAGTTGGCAAGGGATCTCCACTCCACATCTCTCCTCATTCTATGTTTTCCATCAGCTTCTTCTTCCATTCAGTGCTTTATCCCTTCCTTTGGTGCTTAGATTTCCAGGATTGACATTTGTGTCTGTTTTACTTAGTTTTTTGGATCTTTGCTGCAGAGGGACATCGTGATGCATCTGTCTAGGGCACCACGTTCTCACAATACTTTCATAGCAGTGTAACTGGCATGTTCCAGCCTGTGATTTTATAATAAGGTAAAATTTTCATTAAATATCCAAATTATGATTACCATTTTGCCCTCAGTTGCCCATATAGGAAGTAAGCTGCCCTCATATTCTCCTTTAGTTATTGCTAAGAGAGAAACACTTCTTGACCTGGAAAAATATTCTTGTATACCTTTAGGAAAATGACAAGTTACAAAACTTTATATTTATACAGGATGATGCCAATGGCATTCCAAGCACAGGGAAAGAATGCCACCTATATAGTACCCAAGGAGCCCTGGTGGCACAGTGGCTAAGCAGTCAGCTGCTAACCAAAAGTTCGGTGGTTCAAACTCACCAGCTGCTCCACACGAAAAGGATGTGGCAGCCTGCTTCCATAAAGATTACAGCCTTGGAAACCCTATCGGGGAGTTCTACTCTGTCCTATAGGGTCACTATGAGTCAGAATCAACTTGACAGCGATGGGTATCTGTGCATATATATTAAAAAAAGAAAAAAAAAAAAACACTACTGTCGAGTCAATCCCAACTCATAGCGATCCTACTGTTAATAGGGTTATCTCTGCTCGGTTAGATTGCAAGTGATTTTTGTTTCTTTTTTATATTTATTCTGCAACTTCCAATTTTTCAACACAAATTGTGATTTTCATTATTTTAAAAAAATCTACTCAGCACATTTCATAAAAGTTATCAAGGTACTAAACAAACGTGGGTATATCAAAGCCTCCTTCTCCACAATATCTTTGTTTCAGGGGAGTAGTTTTCTGCTTACCTGGGAAGCTTCTTGACACCAGCTTCTTAAACTATGCAAAGCCCACTCAGTTGTAATAACGTGAACTGCTCACACATCCCATGGGCATCACTCCTACTTGCTTGCTTTATGAATAGAATCAGAAGAGATCACAAGTGAAGTTACATAGGTATGTCATTTCAGGTGGAATTTGAATTGTAGTTCTTCTCTACCAAGCTTGTGCACTGAAGATTCTAATCCTGCAGTTTCCCTTTCTCTCCAGAGTAGAGGTTCCCACAAATGAAAAAGGGAGGCATTGAAATTTTTTTAATTTAACCTAAAAAGGATTAGATTTAAACATCCAGATCTCTACCTGACACCTCCACCTGTATATAGAAGGACGCTGAGGATGCTGTACCTGATTTTTAGGAATGAAAACACTCAGTCACACCACAAAAGGAAGGCCGTTTCCTGCCTGGCTGCTCCACCCACAAGTTCCCGGCCTGGCAGGCTGTGAGGAGTTGTCTCAGGAGTTCATCGAGACTCTCTGCCCCATAACTTCTTGGATCTCCACTTTTTCAGGAGGAAGCACACAGAATGAACTTATCTCAGCCCCAGCTAAGTCTGAAAATGTATCATCTGGAGCCCTCTAGTTAACTATTCTGATCCCTTAATTATGCAGAAGGAAAGAGAAAAAAAAAAATGTTTTCCCTTCTTGGTCACAAGATATGAACAATGAAATGAAACAATGACTTAATAAACTTTGTTAGATATTGCCTAGAATAAGGTGTATACACAGTAATTGAATTTGTCCTTTGCTACAAGATGACTTCTTCCTCCTACATTTTGAATGGTAGAATAGAATGAGAAGGTACTCATGGTTTGTGTTCATGGTTTTGATGAAGAGGTTGCCACTGAGTCGACTCTGACTCATGGCGACCCATGTTTGTGAGAATAGAACTGTGCTCCACAATGCTTGCAATTGCTGATTTGTCAGAAACAGATTGCCAGGCCTTTCTCCCAAGGTGACTTTGGGTGGACTCAAACCTCCAACCTTGACTCTGATGAGAGCATAACATATCATGAAAGGAGACACATTTATGTCCATAATTGGGAAAAAAAAAGTTCTGTCCAGGAGGAAAAGCACAGGTGGGAGAGGAGGAAGAAAAGAAGTAATCTACCTGATGCATGGTAAGTGCTCAACAAATGGTAACTGCTTTTATTGTTATTGTTGTGGTTCTTGTTGGGCTGTCATCATTACAAGGGGTAAAAAGTAGATATGTTAGATGGGTGGAGGTCAAAATGGATTTAAAAAACAAGAGAAATAGACAAACATAAGGAGAGATTTTAGGAAATTAGAAAAAGAGGAGAAGGTAAAAAGATAAGAGAACATAAAGAAATAGAAATTAGGTATTTAGGGACGATTGGGAACTTTATTACATAGGCAAATAAAGATTAATGTCTTCCACAGAGTCCAGCATGCGTCCGAAGAACATTTATTGCATAAATAAGAGGTTATTTTTTGTTTCTAAAGGGGCAACGTATGGAAAATTCACAGGATATGTGGAAATTCAATCTATCACTCTAAAGAGACCTCTCTGGGTGCCTGTTTCTCATTTCATTCTGAGCCATGCAGGACGCATTTAAGTGCAGGGCTTCAAGTATGTTAACTTTTTTTTTCCCCCCAAAAAAGAAAAAATGCATGCCATTTTATTTCAATCTTTATCCAAAAATGTAAAAACAGAATGAAAAGTGTAGCCCTGTGCTTCAACTACTGACCTTCAATCCTTGTGGGAAGGTAGCGGGGAGAGGGTCAGGACAGAAGTTCAGCATTTCTCCCACCCCTAGAAAAAGGAAAGACCCAGACATGGTTGGGCCTAGAACAACAGGGCCCTGTAGAGAATGGGCCACCTTTTCTCCTAGCACCAGCCCAAGTCTCCCCACCCCCTGCCCCAAACCCTCCTCTTCAATGGAGAATGAACATGTCAAATTCTTGAGACTTGTCCAGAAACATGGCTCATGGCACAAGTCACAGGCTGCTAGCTGACCTGAAGAGAGCAGACAAAGGCTCAGCGTTTAGACACTTACCTGCTCCTCTTGCCTCCACCCCCAACCCATACCACTCTGCTCTCCCCGAACTCAAGAAAGGCTGGGGTGTGCCCCCTGCTTCTTGGCAGGCAGGGCAGGGCAAAACTCAGTTTCATCCTTCCCGCTGTCCTTTTTCTTGCTCTCCTCCTCAGAAATGCCATTGCTTATAGTAAAAATCTGGTGCCCCCAGTGGTCCACATGAGGACAGAGCCTGACTTCAGGTGGAAGGTTCCAGGTGGTTGGAACTGGAAGTCATTGAGTCTGAGCATGTGTCTTAGGTTGGGTTCTCTAGAGAAGTAAAACCAGTAAAACATATATATCTGTACAGAGAGATTTATATCAAGGAAATGGGTTATGTGGTTGTAGAGACTGGAACATGCCCAGTTCCTGGGTTAAATAGAGATATCTCCTGATTCATATAGGTGCAGGGGCTGGCTAATACTAGATCAGCAAATTGGAGAGCAGGGCTCTTGCTGAAAGCCTGTGAAGATCAAAGAATCCCAAGATTGGCAGGCAAGACTGCAGGTAAGGCATTAGCTCAAGTCCCAAGAACCAGAGGTCAGATGAACAAGGAGCCTGCTGCAGGATCAAGAATGAGCAAAAGCCCACAAGCCTTGCCAGAATATCCACTTATATTCAATGTAGGCCACATGCTCAAGGAAACTCCCTTTCAACTGATTGGCAACTCACAGCAGATCACATCATATCATCACGGAAGTGATAACAAAATCATACAACTTTCAAACCACTGGCCCACCCAAGTTGACACACAGCCTTAACCATCACAGTCCACCCCTTGTCAACTTGGCACCTGTACACATCTCCTTAAACCATACATAATCCTTGAATAAAGACAATTATAAAGTCATACTTGTGCCTAACATGATACAATGAACACACATACAAAGCAGAAATATTACAATTACAGTCCTTGCTTCTGCAACTGGTCAAGTGGTCATAACTGGTATTTAGAACTACCTTCTTCCACCACCCATTCTGTATTTTCTTTGCCCTCAGCAAGCACTTCAGCTGATTGTGGTTCTTTGCCTGGTAGGGTGACCCAAAACTTCACCTGAAGGGTCTGGGCCATTAGTAGCCATGTCAAAATTGGGTTGCTGCAGTTTTCCATTAACTTTAATCACAGGGCATGGTAGTACTAAAAGGTGCCCTAAGGGATCTCCTGTATTGAAGATACACTCTTCTTTACCTCCATTATGTAATATCAATCTGATTTCCTCTTGGTAATCATGATCAGTCACACTAACCAGTATGGCAACTTCCTTCTTTGCCTGTTGATCTAGAGGCATAAAGAGCCCAAAGTGGTCAGGCGACACTCTGAACTTGCAGTCCAATGGAATCAGTGATATGTCTCCAGGTGGGAGCATTCCTCCCTTTGGACCTCTAGACTTGCAGAGCATAAGTTCGTGAGGACAGGAAGCAAAAATCTTGAGAGTGGTTCACTGAGGGTAATAGTGAGTGGTGCCACTCCCATTTCCACCCCTTGATTCCTGGACCCATGAATCCTGGCTATGGGAGAAATAGCACCATATATTGGATGCTGGTTTAGAGTATATACAGCCACCTAGAGAACATTGCCCCAACTCTGCAAGGTATTGCCACCTAGCTAACCTAGCTAGAGCTGTAATTGTGTCTTTAGAAGGTCATTCCATCTTTTTATCAAGCCAGCTGCTTCAGGATGAAGGGGAACATGGTAAGACCAGTGAATTCCACAAGCATGGGCTCATTGCCACACTCCATTTGCTATGAAGTGAGTTCCTTGATTTGAGGCAATGCTATGTGACATAACGTGACAGTGGATAAGGCATTTTGTAAGCCCGTGGATGGAAGTTTTGGCAGAAGCATTGCATGCAGGGAAGGCAAATCCAAATCCAGAGTAAGTGTCCATTTCAGTAAGAAAAAAAATGGTGCCCTTTCCGTGATAGAAGCAGTCAAATGTAATCAATCTGCCACTAGGTGACTAGCTGATCACCTGGTGGAATGGTGCCATATTGGGGAGATAGAATTTACAACACATAGGAAAATCACATCAGATGACAAAATGGTGGAAAATCACACAGTACTGGGAATCATGGCCTAGCCAAAATTGATACACATAATTTTGAGGACAATTCAATCCATAACATTCCACCCTTCGGTCCCTCAAAATTCATATCCTTGCCACATGTAAAACACATTCACTTTGTCATATCATAGCAAAAGCCTTAAATCAACTCCAAGTCCAAAACCCAAAACTTACTCTTCATCTGTGAAATCTAAAATACAAATTATCTACTTTCAAAGTGCATTGGAAGAACAGGCACAAGCTAGACATTTCTATTACAAATGGGAGAAATTGAAGGGAATGAAGGCATAACAAGCACCAAGCAAGTTAGCAGAACACATTAGATTAGCCCTCAAGGCTTGAAAATAATCCTCTGTTTTCTGATACCACTTAGGCAATGGCCCAGACTCTGGATGTTGGCTGCACTCTCCTTATTCTGGGTTGAGGCTCCTTGCCCCCGGCCTTCAGCTCTGCCTCCCAGGCCCACTGGAATGGCAACTCTGCTCACTTGGCTTTGGGCAGCCCCATTCTCCTAGTCCATCTGAGTCATGACTTAATCCACCCTTTGAGGCTGAGGCAGCTCTGCTTCCTGTGTTCTTTGTCTCTTCAGCTTCTGCTTCCTTGTTCCTTGGCCTCTAGGCTCCTTGGGCCTCACCACCAATGTCTGCCCTGCTCAGGCAAGTGTCCCAAAGCTCTATAGCTCCACCCATAAGTGTCTGGAGGCACCCCACTCCTCCAAGAAGCCTCCTCAGCAGAGACACTCAGGTCTCTTGCTCCCTAAGTCAGCTCCTGTGCTGTCTTGGGCTAGTTTCCTGGTTCTGCTACTGCCAGTTCTCTGCTGCTGCTTCTTACCATCTGCACTGTCTCTGGTGTAACAGTGCTCCTCATTTCCTTCTGAGTCCTCTATCCTTTCACAATTTTAAAACCATTTCCACATTTTAGGCAACTGTTAGAGTATCACCCTACTCCCAAAACCAAATTCTATCTTAGTTAACTAGTGCTGTTATAACAGAAATACCACAAGTGGATAGCTTTAACAAAGAGAAATTTATTCTCTCACAGTCTAGGAGGCTAGAAGTCAGAATTCCGGGTGCCAGCTCCAGGGGATGGCTTTCTTTCTCTGACAGCTCTGGAGGAAGGCCCTTGTCATCAATTTTCCCTTGGTTTAGGAGCTTCTCAGCACAGGAACTTCAGGTCCAAATGACACATTCTCTTCCCAGCATTGTTTTCTTGGTGGTATGAGGTCCCCACATCTTTCTGCTCACTTCTCTCTTTTATATCTCAAAAAACATTGGCTTAAGATACAATCTAGTTTTGTAAATTGAGTCCTGCCTCATTAACATAACTGCCACTAATCCCATCTCATTAACATCATAGAGATAGGATTTATAACATAAAGGAAAATCACATCAGATGACAAAATGGTAGACAACCACACAATACTGGGAATCATGGCTAGCCAAATTGATACACATGTTTTTGGGAGACACAGTTCAATCCATAACACTGACCATCCAAGCTAACCATTGGCCACAGCCCGTGAAACAGTATATAATCGCACATCTGGCCATTTCTTTTTCCAAGCAAAGTGAAAAAACAGGTGTACTGCTTAAAGTTCTGCCCATTGGGAGGATTTCCCTTCACCACTGTCCTTCAGGGAGGTCCCAGAAAGGAGCTGAAGTGCTGCTGCTGTCCACTTTTGAGTGGTGCCTGCATATCGCACAGTATTATCTGTAAACCAGGCATGAGTTTTGTTTCCCTCAGTCAACTGATCATAAGAACTCCCCATGAGGCCATAGGTGCAGACTGGGAGATGGAAGATAATGTCACAGGAGAGGAGACCATGGGCATTTGGGCCACTTCTTCAAACAACTTACTTATGCCTTCAGGTCCTGCTTAGGCCCAGTCTCATCTATACCACTTCCATTTAATGATGGAGTGCTGATGTGCATGTCCAACTTTATGATTCTGTGAGTCAGACAACACCCAGTTCATGATGGGCAGCTCAAGCCACATGGTGACTTGGTGTCCCGTGGTTAAGAGTTCAGTCTCTACTAAGGCCCAGTAACAAGCCAAAAGCTGTTTCTCGAAAGGAAAGTAGTTAACTGCAGAGGATGGCAGGGCTTTGCTCCAAATTCCTGAGGGTCTTCACTGTGATTCACCAATAGGGGCCTCCTAAAGACTCCAAACAACATCTCTATCTGCCATGGACAATTCAAACACCATTGTATCAGCCAGATCGTACGGCCCAAAGGGCAAAGCAGGTTGCACGGCAACCGGAACCTATTGCAGAGCCTTCTCTTGTTCTGGACCCCACTCAAAGCTAGCAGCTTTTTGAGTCATTTGATATATAGGCCAGAGTAGCACACCCAAATGACAAATTTGTTGTCTCTAAAAGTGAAAAAGGTCTACTAGGCGTTATGCCTCCTTTTCAGTTGTGGGAGGAGCCAGATGCAATAACTTATCCTTCATTTTAGAGGGAATACCTGGACCCCTAGAAATTTCACGGAGATGGAAGGTGCCTGAATTTTCATGGGATTAATTTCCCAATCTCTAGCACACAAATGTTTTACCAATAAGTCCAGGGTCATTGACACTTTTTCCTTACTAGGTCCAATCAGCATAATGTCATCAATGTAATGGACCAGTGTGATATCTTGTGGAAGGGAAAGGTAATCAAGTTTCCTGTGAACTAAATTATGACATAGGGCTGGAGAGTTGATTAGCTCTGAGGTAGGCAACTGAAAGTATATTGCTGAACTTGTCAGCTGAAAGCAAACTCCTTCTGATGGTTCTTTGAAACAGGTATGGAGAAAAAGGAATTAGCTAGATCAATAGCTGCATACCAGGTACCAGGAGATGTATTAAATTTGCTCAAACAATGAAACTACATCTGGAACACCAGCTGCAGTTGAAGCCACTACCTGGTTAACTTTTTAATATCCACTGTCATTTTCCAAGATCCATCTGTTTTTTACACAGGCCAAATAAGTGAGTTGAATGGGGATGTGGTGAGAATCAGAACCCCTGAATCCTTCAAGTCCTTGATGGTGGCAATAATCTCTGCAATCCCTCCAGAAATGCAATATTGCTTTTGGTTTACTATTTTCCTAGGTAGGGACAGTTCTAATGGCTCCCACTTGGGTTTTCCTACCGTAATAGCCCTTACTCCATTTGTAAGGAATCCAATGTAAGAGTTCTGCCAGTTGCTGAGTATATCTCCCCAATTATACTTTCCTGAACTGGGGAAATCACTGCAGGATGGGTTGGGGGACACAATGGACCTACTATGAGACAGACATGAGCTAAGACTCCATTAATAACCTGGCCTCCATATGTCTCCACTCTGACTGGTGGGCCACAGCGACCTTTTGGGTCTCCTGGAATTAGCGTCAGTTCAGAGCCAATATCTAGTAGTCCCTGAAAACTCTGATTAATTCTTTTTCCCCAATGAACAGTAACTCTCGTAAAAGGCTGTTGATCACTTTGGGGAAGGATGGGAGAAAAATTAAAAGTATAAGTTTTTGGCAGTGTATTGGAGTTCTTCCTCATAGGGAAGCTTCCCCTTCAATTAAGGGGTTGTGGGTCTCTAAACTTGCTGAAGTCTAGAAATTGATTGAGGGGCTATAACTCTCTATTCTGGTGATTCAAGTTAGACAGCTGTTCACTTGACCTAGAATTCTTCCACTTGTACATATCAAGTAAATATTCAGTAGATCTCCTATCTATTTCACTTCTGGGGACACCATGACTAAACAGCCAACTCCATAAGTCCGTACAAGTCAGACTATTCCGATTACTGCTTTGACTCCACTGTCCATTACTGTAACCACACCCATCTTGTTTTTGTCAATTGAGTTTAGACACTTGGCCCCTACTACCATGGGGTCCATCAGCCCCATTGTAGTTAGGTGTCTTAATTCAGTTAGGACAGTTCCCACTGTCAAATATGACTTACACAAAATAGCAATCACAGCAGTCTTCAAGGAAGCTGGGGCTCCCTTCACAACTTTGTTCCTCAGTGTTGTGTCCTTTGGGTACTCCATGTGTGGACCTGTGATTCTAACCTGAAAGATCCATTGTAGCTTGCCAATTTCCCTAAACTTTTTGATACCTTCTCCTACAGTATACCAAGGCAAATCTGGTACTTCAACTTGTTTTAGTGTAGGCCACCTAGTAATCCATGCTTCAGCAACTCAACACAAATAAACTATTAGATCCTTTCCTAACTTCTTAAGCTGAAACACTGAATCAAGAATCTGTGCTTAGTGGCCCCATATCAAAAAACTCAGACTGATCCATCTTTATGTCCCTTGCACCATTCTCCCACATTCCTAATAGCCATTCCCACACATATTCGTCAGGTTTCTGTTTGTACATATTAGAAAAGTCAAGCAGTTCTTTTGGAGTGTAATGTACCTCCTCCTGGGTCACAATTTGTACTTTACCTTTTCAGGCTCACTGAACTCAAGTCTAGTTATAGATTTAGAAGCCAAAATCAGTGGGCAAATGTTCTGAAAACATTCAGCATTGTCTTATATAGAGTATCTGCCTCAGGTGATGCCCCAGGCAATGGCTCGGACAAAGGAGCTTTAGACAAAGCTGTGTTAATCTCATTAGATGGAAGTGGAGGGGCTAATGGTTTTACTGGGCAAGGTGATTTAGCAGAAAAAGATGGAATAATCTCTTCATATGGGAGTGACACTGCTGGTTCTGTGGGCAGGAGTGATTCAACAGAATTTGGGGGCTCAGTGTCTTCAGCTTCCTGATTACCTGCCCATATGTCACCATCCCAAGTTTCAGGATCCCATTTCTTCCTAATCAGTGCCCTCACTTTAATTCAGACACCTCTCGAGGTTGGTAATTCAGCTGGCATTGTTATTCAGCCCCTATGACAGTGTGTGGAAAAAAAAAAACTTTTTTTCACACACTACAGTAACACTCTGGGTTTGCTTTTCGGCAATATCAGCTCTATTACTACAAGAAATAAGGCTTCCTTTCAAGGCACAATTGGAAACTTTGAGGTTGTTTATGAGGCACTTGAGCTTTGACTCAGAAGCCCTAAGACCATCTCTTTCTTTCACCAGTTTGTCTAGCAAAAGTAGGACCAACCAACCAGCTTCCTTATAATTCTCATTATGACAAAATTATACAAAGGTATCACACATGCAATCACCCAGAGCCTAGTCTTTCACCGATATCTGATCTACTGGTGGTGATTTTTTTGTATTTGAATTGCCACCTCACACCATGGATTAGCAGTGCCCTCTTTACTGCTGGAAGCAGAGTTATCAACATCTTTAAGACTAACTAGACTTGAGAATCAATTTAGAAAACTCATCTCTAGAACTGCGCTCAGTACCAAATATCTTAGGCTAGGTTCTCTAGAGAAGCAAAACCGGTAAAGGATATAAATATATAGACAGAGATTTATACCAAGGAAATGGTTCACATGGTTGTAGAGGCTGGAACATCACAAGGCTGTGAGTTAGGGTAGAGATTTCTCCTGATTCACATAGCTGCAGGGGCTGGGGAACCCAAGATCAGCAAGTCAGAAAGCAGGGCTTTTGCTCACAGGCTGTGAAGATTGACGAATCCCAAGATTGGCAGGCAAGACTGCAGGTAAGCCGCTAGTTCAAGTCCCAAGAACCAGAGGTCAGATGAGCAGGAGCCAGCTGCAGGATCCAGAACGAACAAAAGCCCACTAGCCTTGCCAGAATATCCACTTATATTCAGTGCAGGCCACATGCCCAAGGAAACTCCATTTCAGTTGATTAGCTACTTACAGCAGATCCCATCATGGAGGTGATCACATCATATCAAATTTCATCATGGAAGTGATCACAAAATCATATGACTGTTAAACCACTGAGAATCATGGCCCAGCCAAGTTGACACACAACCTTAACCATCACAGCATGGGTTGGCTGGACAGCTTGATGTTGGCCACAGGGACTGCAATCTCTTGTTGGTCATGGCTCCACACAACTTCCACCACTTTACACTCATCCTTGGACCCTTAGCATCATCCTCTTCCTCTACCTTGAAGGTGAAGGAGTGGGTGCAGCCTTAGTTCTCACAACCAAAGGAAAAATGGGCTCTACTCTCCTGGCTCAGGAACCCTAAGGGAACTGCTGTGGTTTGGCCATGCTGCAAGGCAGTCTGCTCACTTTTAAAGGAGAACCTCACTTCAGAAGCTCTTCAGGGAGCACGGCAAGATCAGAAACAGAACCTGGGTGCTTTTCATCTTCTGAACACCCTTCTCTTCTTTCATTGTCACAAACACACCAATGAAAACCCATTGCCAAGGACTTGGTTCTGACACCTAGCAACCCTATAGGACAGAGTAGAACTGCCCCCATAGGGTTTCTAAGGTTGTAAATCTTTATGGACCCTATTGCCCCATTTTTCTCCTTCAGAGTGGCTGGTGGGTTTGAACCACCGACTGTTTGGTTAACAGCCCAGTGCTTTAACCACTGCACCACCAGGGCTCCCACAAACACACAGACCCCATTTTTCAGAGGCTAATGTCTCATATCCGAAGCAGCTGACATATAGAACAGAATCAAATACCCTAATATAGGAGTCTTTTCTGTGACTTGTGTTGAAATTCTAAGCATGAAGCTTTTCAAGAACAGTTTAGGCTTCTCATAGCTTTTTAGTCATAACTCTACACATTTAATGTTTTAAATTATAATTCTATTAGTGTAACAAAGATGTTAATAAATACATGGTAATGAGCCTTTTGATTACTTAGCTAATAACTAGACCAACCTTTTAATTTCCCCAATAAATGCCTCAGTCCTACTGCCATATGATATCAGGCCTTAATTTCGTTGAGGCTGTATCAACATCTTCTTGAAATTAATTCACTGAGTAATGGATCACCAGGAATGCCTTACTGACTAAGCTGTCCCCACCATCTGGGTGAACAGTTTTTCAAACAATTTCAAGGTTATTTTCAGTTAGTGTGCTGCTTACTCCTCAATAAAATATCTCTCCATTATACATGAATCACTGCTACTCCCTAATCTCATAGAAGGGTCTGGACTTGCTCATCTGGTGGTTTCTAGTGAGAAAATGTGCATACATTATTGGCAGAATGCCACACTGGCAAATTTAAATATGACCACAATTCAGATCCAAGTCACACCAGTGGATAAAGCTGTCACTGCACACTCAAAAATCATCACGTGTTTCCTGAATGAGACCCACTAACTCACAAAATCGTCATTGTTAATGTTGCTGACAATGTGCCAGACACTGTGCCATAGGTTTTGCATGTGGTGTACATTTTATTTGCAGAAACAACATGATGAAGTGGATACTATTACTGGGCACAATTTACAGATGAGAAACTTTTGCTCCGAAAATGAAGTCACCCAAGACCATATGGCTAGTTGGTGGCTCATTCAGATTTGAATTCAGGTTTTTCTGACTCAAGAGCCATGCCTACAAATACTCTTTTCTACCTTTAGTGCACCAGGAGACCTTGTTAAAGCCGTAGATTTCCACTTACAGAGATTTTGATTCTGAACCAGGAAGTCTATATTGTAAGGCTGAACAATACACATTTTAAGAAGGACCCCATCCGCAGATGATTCTAATGCAGGAAGTCTGCAGGTCACATTTGGGAAGCACTGAAATTCTTTGGGAATCACTATTTCCCTGGTTCTGTTATGTGGCCAATTGCATATTCCAAAGATGGTGGCACAATACCACTCACACATGCTCTTCTCTTGCCACAACTCCATCAAGAGATAGAAGTTTATTTCTCCATGTCACTGAATCTTGCAGGCCCGTGATTATTTTGACCAAAAGACTACAGCAGAACTGATGCTGTGCCAGTTGCACACATAACCCTTGATTAGCCTGAAATCATTGCTTTCTGCCTCTTATAGACCAAGAGACTACCCTGAAATCACCATGCTGTGAGAAGGCCAAGCCATGTGGAAAGGCCCTGAAGGATGGGTAACCATGTGGAGCAAGAGAGAGTTGAGGCAGAACATGAAAGCACCAGACAAAAGTAAAGATGCCACCTTGGAAGTGGGTCCTCTAGCCCCAGACCCCCTAGCGGACACTAGATGCAGCAGAAACGATAAAAAAATAACCCAGCAAAGTCCTTCCTGAATTCTTGACCTATCACATCATGAGCAAAATAAATGATTATTTCAAGTCCTAAGTGTTGGGGTAGTTTGTTACAGAGTATTAAATAACTAAAATATGCTACCATACATAATTCGAACTATATAACTATTTGTATCTGTGTATCTCTCTCTCTCTCTCTATCATCTATCTCTCTCTCTCTATCATCTATCTATCTCTATCATCTCTATCGTCTCTCTCTCTGTCTATCTCTCTCTCTATCATCTATCAATCTATCATCTATCTACCTATCTATCTATCATCTGTCTCTGTCATCTCTCTCTATCATCTATCATCTATCAACTATCATCTGTCTATCTATCATCTATCTATCTATCTATCTATCTATCTATCTATCTATCTATCTATCTATCTATCTATCTATCTATCTATCTATCTATCATCTATCTATCTATCTATCTATCATCTATCTATCTATCTATCTATCTATCTATCTATCTATCTATCTATCTATCTATCTATCTATCTATCTATCTATCTATCTATCTATCTATCTATCTATCTATCTATCCAATGTTGTTGTTAGTTGCCGTCTAGTCAGCCCCTGACTAATGGTGACCCCATGCACTATAGAATTGGACTGTTGTGGTCCATAGGGTTTTCTTTGGCTGATTTTCATTACGTAGATCACCAGGCTTTCCTTCTAACTTGTCTTATTCTGGAATCTCCACTGTAACCTGTTCAGCATCATAGCACACACACGCCTCCACTGACAGATGTGTGGTGGCTGCGCATGAAGTGCTTTGGCCGGGAATCTAACCTGGGTCTCCCACGTGGAGGACAAGAATTCTACCACTGAACCACCACCACTCAGGTATAAATAGAGATATGTAGATGTACTGAAATACATATGCAGATATATTAAAACTTGAAATCCTATGCCGAAATTACTTTTTAATCAAAAATCAAGGTAATTGAGTAAAATATTTCTTTCTGTAATTATCTGGGAATTTCCATGAGTTCTCATTTCCACCTTAAATATGTAAATATAGCCATACTATTCTAGTTCTGTGATCAAAATCCTATTACTGCTTATACACCTGAAACTAAAACAACATATATATTAAGGTTGTTGATACACTTCTGTTCATTTTACATTTCCCCTTACTTATAGAGAAACTCCAAAACTGTGATGGCCTCTACAAAAGAAATGTGATGCGAGGCACACACAAAGATCTACATTCCATTTTTTGCACCTGATTCATCTGTTCAGAGATGAAAGTCAGTCTGGGTTATTAAATGGATTTGCTTGTGTTTTTTCTCTAGAGAGCAGAAAGGGACTGAAAGCCTTCATTATCGTAAGTTCCCAGATGAACACAAATCCAGAGTGAAATTTCACAAACTTTTAACTTGCATAAGCAATTTTTAAGTTTTTAACATTAACCCATTTCCAAATTGGAGATGCAATGGCATTTTATTCTTTTAACCTCATGCCTAGACATTCTGCACAGAAAATCCTGCTTTGATCATTAAAATCGATTCGCATACCAAATCGTTGAATAACTGTTCTCATTCCCATCTGTTAGAGAGGCACAATGCCACATAGAAGTGGCTCGCCAAGACTTTTGAGGCCTAACAGTCAACTGCATAAGGGATCAAACATAAACCACGCTGATTGCAGCAATTCTGCCCAGTCAGACTTTCTGTTTAACTTGGGACATAATGTTTCAATAGGCAATATCATGGCCGTTATGTGTAAAGATAATCAGTTACAAAGGCTTAGTGTTTGGGTCAACCTGATGGAAGTTGTATCTAGCTTTCCTAAAAACTCTCACCATGTTATGATGACCTTCGTTTTCACTCCCAGAGGCAACCTCACCACCTTCAATTGGAACCCAATGTCTTTCCCTCAACCTGAATTAGAGTTACACCTCATCCTGGCCCACAACTGCTACCTACTTGGTTTTCTGTAGTATATTCTTAACTAAATTTTAATAGGATTTGTGCCAAACCCATCCCACATTACTCAAGCCTTCAGCCCCACCTTCCACCCTACTCTCTCATGCAGCCACATGGTCTAGCTATACTCTATAGCTGATTACTTTTCTCCAGTAATGCAGGCTCTTATACCCAGTTGGAGCCCTGGTAGCTCAGTGGTTAAGAGTTCAGGCTGCTAACCAAAAGGTCGGCAATTCAAATCCACCGCGCACTCCTTGGAAATCCTGTCGGGCAGTTCTCCTCTGTTCCGTAGGGTCGCGATGAGTCAGCATTGACTTGATGGCAATGGGTTTCAATTTTTTATTTTAGTCTGCAGGGCCTGATTTACTCAGGCAACTAAATCTTAATGCATCCGAAATTGAATTCGCCATCCTCCATCTTAATGAATACTACATCATCCAACCAATACCCAATACCCTCTCCCTTACTACCAAGTCCTGACGTATTTAGCTTCTCGTATGTCTCAATTTTAGCCCCTCCTTGCAATACTTCTACTACAACCTTGGTTTAAGGGCTTGTTATCTCTCTTCAGCTATCAGAAAAAATTTTCAGGCCTCCACACTTTAGACCATCTATAATAATAATTGTTGTTGTTACTGTTAGGTGCCGTCAAGTTGGTTCCAACTCATAGGAACCCTATGCACAACAGACAAAAACACTGCCCAGTCCTGCACCATCCTCACAATTGTTGCTATGCTTGAGCCCATTGTTGCAGCCACTGTGTCAATCCATCTCATTGAAGGTCTTCCTCTTTTTTGATGACCTTCTACTTTACCAAGCATGATGTCCTTCTCCAGGGACTGATCCCTCCTGACAACATGTCCAAAGTATTCACACAGTCTTGCCATCCTAGTTGCCAAGGAGCATTCTGGTTATACTTCTTCCAAGACACATTTGTTCTTTCTTTTGGCAGTCCATGCCAAATATTGAAGTACATTCAATATTCTTTGCCAACACCACAATTCAAAGGCTTCAGTTCTTCTTCAGTCTTCCTTGTTCATTGCCTAGCTTTCCCATGCATGTGAGGCGATTGAAAACACCACAGCTTGGGTCAGGGGTACCTTAGTCCTCAAGGTGACATCTTTGTTTTTTAACATTTCAAAGAGATCTCTTGCAGCTGATTTGTCCAATGCAATGTGTTTTTCGATTTCTCGACTGCTGGTTCCATGGGTGTTGATCATGGATGCAAGTAAAATGAAATCCTTGACAACCTCAATCTTTTCTCCGTTTCTCATGATGTTGCTTATTGGTCCAGTTGTGAGGATTTTTGTTTTCTTTATGTTGAGGTGTAATCCATACTGAAGGCTGTGATCTTTTATCTTCATTAGTAAGTTCTTCAAGTCTTGTTCACTTTCAGCAAGCAAGGTTGTGTCATCTGCGTGATGCAGGTTGTTAATGAGTCTTCCTCCAGTCCTGATGTCCCGTTCTTCTTCATGTAGTCCAGCTTCTCGGATTAGTTTCTCAGCATACAGATAGAATAATAGCAGTTATAATAAAAATAATGATGTTTATTGAGTGCTTATCATGGCAACACTTTTGGTTTTGCATCATGTACCAGACACTTTCCAGGCTTTCTACGTATATTAATTCATTTAATCAATTCAATTCATAACTCACTTTATTGTCCCCCATTTTAAAGATAAAGAAATGGAGGCAAAAAAATTAAGTAACATTCAATGTCACACAAAGAAACATGAGAGAATCAAAATATGAATTCAGACAGTCTGGCTCCAGAGCCCAAGCTCTCCAACACCTCACTACACCACCTGATCTTGTCCTTCTGTTTAAAATGGCTGCCAATCACTCACAGAGTGAAATCCAGGCTCCCCAGAAGGACACTCCCCTTTCTGATGTAACCCCCACCTACTTCTCCCTTGCGTCTTCAGGTTTCCCTCTTTCACTGGTCTTTGCTTTTCATGTGCAAATCTACTCAGAATTCTACTCTTCTGAGAAAAAGACCTTCTTTCAACCCTGCCACCCATCCAGGTTCCTGTCTTACTTCCTCATTTTACATCTTTCCACATAAGAGAAAATGACCCTCCCATTCCGCATCTTTCCACCAACCTCTTTCCTGTTAGCCACTGTAATCAGGTTTCCATCGTTCTACTGCACTGCTTTTTCAGATCACCAAGGCCTCTAATAGATAAGCTGAATGTTGTGAATTGTGGAATCGAATCAAATCTCTGCTTGAGCTGCAGCTAAATCCCTTTCTAGTTATGTGATCTTCAATAAGTTATTTAACTTCTCTGAGCTGGTGAATTTTTCACTTTCCAGCTATTCCCCTTGGAAATATATCTACCTTTCCTTCTATCCTGATACTGTCAAGCTCCCCCTTCCCCACTCTTATCATAATACCCTCATCTACACCTGTTTTCCCTAGAGAGGCCAGTATGCCCAGGACCTTGCCTCTCCTCCCCTTCCATCAAGTCCATGCTTGACCACTTAGTAAGTGCTAAGTGGTATTTAACGTCACTTCTTTGGACAATGCTCCCTCATTTATAATATATAAGTAATAATACCATTCTCATACTTCACAGTATTCTTATAAAAATTACAAAAGAATTAACTAATATGTTATACATGAAGTCATGTTGAAAACTCTAAAGAGCCACTCACATGTTGATTGTAATATATATATGTGTGTGTGTGTGTACACACACACACACATATATAGTTGTGGTTCAGTGGTAGAATTCTCACCTTCCATGTGGAAGACCCGAGTTTGATTCCTGTCCAAAGTACCTCATATGTAGCCATTACCAGTCTGTAAGTGGGGGCTTGTGGGTTGCTATGATGCTGAACTGATTTTAGCAGAGCTTCCAGATTAAGATGAACTAGGAAGAAAGCCCTGGCAATCTGCTTCCAAAAATCAGCCAGTGAAAAACCTATGGATCAAAATGGTCCATCTCACAACCAGTCATGCGGATGGCACAGGACTGGTCATTGCTTTATTCTGTTGTTCATAGGGTTGCCATGAGTCAGGGGCCAACTTTATGGGAGCTAACAACAGAAACAGCATATATATATGCACACACACATGCACACACAAAGATCAAGTGTATAGTTCCTACAAAAAAAGGACGTTCTCCAACATAACAACAATACAATCAACGAAATCAGAAAATTAGCATTGATATACTACTTCCACCTAATCCTCAAGGATTAGACCACATTCAGGGATTTCCAGATGTCTCAATAATGCCCTTCATACCAAAAGGACCCAGTTCAGAATCACTCATTACGTTTAGTTGTCATGTTTCTTTAATCTCCTTCAGTCTGAGACAGTTCCTTGGCCTTTCTTCAATTTAGATGACGTTGACACATTTGAAGATTAAACGACAGTGATTTTGTGAACTGTTCATCAATTTGTTTGTTCATCAGTTTGTCTATTGTTTCCCAGGATTAGATTATGAATCTTTGGCAGACACATCACAGAAGTGATGCTGCAGTCTTCTCATTGCATCCTCTTTGATGATGCATGGTTTTGATTTGCCTCATGATTGATGATGCTAACTTTGATTACTTGGTTATGGTGGTGTCTACCAGGCTTCTCTTCTATAAACTTACATTTTTTCCATTAATATTTTGTGGGGAAAGTATTTTGTGGAAGAGATATTTTGAAACGGTATTAATATCTTTTCTCATCAAGCTTTCAATTCATTCATTCATTTATTTACGTCAGTATGGGCCCTTGATTTCTTGTTTTATTCAATGGGTCATTATTTATTCTGAATCTCAAATAATTCTAGATTTGGCCAGTGACAGCCAAATATATGTCATTTTGAGATGTCCTTTCTTCTTTGCGCACTTCCTTACTTTATGGCATTAAAAAAAAAAAGAGAGAGAAAACTGTTCTAGGCTTTTCTTGTACTTTTCTTGCCCAGCCCTGGAATCAGCCATTTTTCCAGGGAGATATGTATGGTTCCTTTTAGACCTTTTAGTTCTTGTTGTTATAGTTATTGTTGGTGTTGTTAGGTGTTGTAGAATTGGCTCTGACTCATAGACACCTTTTTTATAACAGAGTGAAACGTTACCTGGTTGTATGCCATCCTCACAACTGTTGCTATGTGTGAGCCCATTGTTACAGCCATTGTGCCAATCCATCTTATTGAGGGTCTCCCTCTTTTTTGCTGACCCTCTTCTTTAGCAGCCATGATGTCTTTCTGCAGTGATTGGTCCCTCCTGATGACAGGTCCAAAATAAGTGAGACCAAGTCTCACCATCCTCCCTTCTAGGAGCATTCTAGCTGTACCTCCTCCTACCCAGATTTGTTCATTATTCTGGCAGTCCATGGTATAGTCAATATTCTTTACCAACATCACAAAAGAATGGTATTTGGAAGACATGTGAACTCTAGATGTACTTCTTGCTATTGTGGGAGTCGCTGTCTCAAGATCTTCTCATTAGAGAGAGCTAGAGAATGTATCTATGTATAAACATACACATACACACACACTTACATTTTTCCCTATATTTATGTACATTTTTTGAAACCCGTGAATTTAGACCGATACCTCTAATTTCTGTCTAAAACCACAGGGTTTTTTCTCTTTCCCTTCCTCTTTTTTTTTCCCTAAAATCTGGCTCCCATTATCCTTAATGTATTTGGTCAGTCCCCTTGTATGTAACCAATCACACGTCGCAACCACCACTATCTCCCCTCTGTGGATGCCCTCCTCACCCAGCTCAGGCTGCCCCCACAGGTGATGTTCTCCTTGCTTTGCTCTGCCCCCACCCTTCACACCAGGTCACCTGTACATGTGGATGCTCTCTTCACTCCTTTTGAGTTCCCATGTTCCATGCTCCATGATACTCTGCTCACCCCACTAGGGCTCTGATGCCACCTGCCAGAAACCCCCATCACCCCTCTTGGGCTCTGACACCCCTCATCAAGCTACCCCTCTACATGGGTGGCCTCTTTGCCTGCTAGGGCTCTGATACCCACCTCTAGGCTGCTATGTGTGTTGCCTTCCTCCCCTTCGCCACACTGTGACACCCATGCTGGGCTATCCTGAGACGTGGATGCTCTTCTTACTCATTTTGGTTCTTCCTCACCCCACTTGGACTCTGAAATTCCAACCAGTCCGCCTCATATATGGAAGCCCTCCTAACCCTGCTCTGGCTCCAACAACCGATGCTGGCCCATTCCTCCAAACTGTTGTCCTGATTCCTTCTTCAAGGCCCAAGCTGGGCCCTCCCACATGTGAACATACTCTTCATCCTGCTTGGCCTCCAACATTCTGCTCCAGGCCAGCCCTCCATGTAAATGCCTCTCTTGCTTTTCCCTACCCAGTGACTTTGTTGTTGTTATTAGGTGCCGTCGAGTCAGTTCTGACTCATAGTGGCCCTATGTACAACAGAAAGAAACACTGCCCAGTCCTGCACCATCCTCTCAATCATCGTTATGCATAAACCCATTGTTGCAGCCACTGTGTCAATCCATTTCCTTGAGAATCTTCCTCTTTTTCAATGACTCTCTACTTTACCAAGCGTGATGCCCCTCTCCAGGGACTTCCCCTCCTGTTAACATGTCCAAAGTATGTGCCTTTGATCTTCACCAGTAAGTGCTTCAAGTCCTCTTAGGCCTTGTCATCTAAATATCATAGGTTGTTAATGAGTCTTCCTCCAATCCTGATGTCCTGTTCTTCATATAGTCCAGCTTCTTGGATTATTTGCTCAGTATACAGATAAATGACTTATTTCTAAATCCAGGCGGTGCTTTTCAGTCCTTATGTTGCTTGATGTGTTTGAGGCATTTGATACCCTGGCCTCTGAAAACAACCTATTCCCTTAGCTTCCATGACACAGCACACTTGTGATATTCTTCCCACCTCTCCGGCTGCTGCTTCTCAGTCTCCTGTAGTCTTTCTCTTTCCTTTCCCATAGTTTAAACATTGGCACTTACCAAGGTTCAGTCTTGGGCCTTCTGCTCTTCATACTCCCACAGTCTATCTCATGTACTGTCTTAGCTCTAATTGTCATCTCTATGCCAATATTGTAGAAATCTTTATCTCCATCTCTGCAAACCTGCCTCTTGAACACCATACACATATATCCCACTGTCTATTGTACATTCCTTCAACTCAACTATTTTTACTGAGCACCTACTATGTGCTACGCATTTTTCTAAGCTCTTAACATCTTGATTTAGATGTCTCAAAGGCACCTCAAACTTTAGCACACACAAGATAATGTCGTTGTGTCCACCTCCTCCCTTTTTACACACAGTTCCAGCAAGCTCCGTCTCAGTAAATGGCATAATCATCTCCCTCACCGCCTGGGCCAGAAACTTCTGGCACTTACTCCACCTCCCCACATCCAATCAATCATTGAATCCTACTGATTCTACCTTTTAAATACCTCTTAAACCTGTGCAGTTCTCTCCATCTTCCCTAACTCTTTAGATCTGGTTGCCATTGTTTCTCATCTAGACTACAGCCTCCTAACTACCCTCCCTGTATCCAGACCTGTCCCTTGACACACACAAATTTCAATCTGTTCTCCACATGGTGGCTAGGGTATTCTTTCTAAAATGAAAAATTTAATTATGGCACTCCCCTGCTTTTATACCTTTAAGATGGGTTCCCTTGGCCTTTTAGATAAAAGAAAAAATTTAACACAACCTCAAGGCTGTCGGTGATCTGGCCTGCTTAGCTCTTCAGCCTCACATATACTGTTTCTGCACATTGAACCTTCCTCTGCAGGGTCTGGGTGGTCTAGACAGTTCTCTCTGGCCTACAGTCTTCCTGTATCCACTGTCGCCTCCATCTAGAATCAGCTCTCCTTTTGTCCTTTGTCTGATAAGCTTCTATTCATCTTTCAAATCTCAGGATGAATGTCACCTGCTCCAAGAGGTTCTCCCTGATGCAGAGACATGGTTAGTTTCTCTGCTCACTGTGACATCCCTGTAGTATAAGGAATGCTTGCTCCACTGTAATTATTCATTTAAGGTCTGTGTTCCCAAATAGACTAAATATTCCATGAAGCCAGGGATCTTATCTGTTTTACACCATCTATGCTTCACACAGTGGCAAATGCACAGCAAGAGCACAATAAATATTTGCAAAATGGATGAATGAATTATTGTTGCTGTAATAATAAGCTAAAAACCCAGCGCCGTTGAGTCGATTCCGACTCATAGTGACCCCACAGGACAGAGTAGAACTGCCCCGTAGAGTTTCTAAGGAGCGCCTGGCGGATTCGAACTGCTGACCCTTTGGTTAGCCGTTGTAGTACTTAACCACTACGCCACCAGGGTTTCCATTAATAAGCTAGGCCCTTTAATTTTACCCGTTTATAATCTGAAACATCATAAACTGATTTTAATGCTTCTAGTTTAGTTAGTGTTGATAGATTAATATCTAACGCTATACGGTATAATGGTTGAGGTCAAAGTACAGAGAAGCCTACCTTTCTTCAGATCCCAGGTTCTCCTCTGTGGGCAGCTACTGTGTGCCTTGGGAAGCCACTACCTTCCCTGTGCCTCTATTTCCCCATATTACCCACTATGCTGTCTTAAGGATTAAATGAGTCAATGTGTGTAAATCACGTAGAAAAGGACCTGGCAAACCTGCAGTGGACACTATATGGTTATTTTGTGATATTTTCATTTAAACAAACTATTGTCCTGACAAACTCCCTTGAGCATTAGAAATATATTCAAAAGATAGAAATTTCAGGAAAGGGACAAAATAGTGCATAAGTTCATTTTCAGTAAGGGGCCCAGGATATTTTAGCTTAAGCCTACTGCCTGGACGTGACTATGAAGAACACCTCCTTTCTATCTCCATAGGGGCTCGATAGTGTCAGTATCAAAGTTACCCTCAATAGGGGCTAAGTATTAATGGGCAGCCTAGCAGAGGGAGCCTCTCCACGTTTTACATACATCACGTCCATTCTGCATCTGCATCCAGACACTTTGCCCCCCACCCCTTGCAGGGGCCTCCCAATGATTCACCATGGCTCCACTTACACACTGAGACCCCACTCAGTGTGAGGATCATGGACTGCTTCAGGCCCCACACAGCTCCTCCCAAAGTGTCACATTTGTTCTGGATGGCACTTACGTCACAGGAGGAGGGGTAATGGAGAAAGCTGGCGACTCAGGCACAAAAGTGCTTTTATGGATTGGTTGTTCTACAACCTGTTCTCCTTTAACGTCACATTGATCTCCAGATGAGGACAGTCACAGCAGAGTGGGCGCATCAGATGGGGAGCATATTGTTAAAAGTTCATCCGAAAATACCTGGCACAATCTTTAAAGGATAAATAAATAAAAGATATTTAATATTTTTAATGATCAAACAAAAAGAAATTGAAATATAAGATTTAGAAAGTAGTGGAAAATAGGCTTATAATACTGTCAAATAAGAATTTAACGATTTGTGATTTTATGATAAAAACTTGCTTTTAAAATGTAAAAGAAGTTTTTCTACAACCAGAAAGGTTTAACAGATCTGTAACTATTATACACAAATAAAACTGAAAAGTATGTAGAAAATAGTAAATATTTGTAAAAACGGAATCAAGATTATTTGTTTCAAATGATGGAAAATGTATTACTAAACTAAAACTAAGCATTATTTACAACCTTGTGCAGCAAATTTGCCAGTTTAATAGAGAATTACTGTGGAAGACAGTCTTCCTTAGTTCCAGAAGGTATGAGGAGAGTCTAACTGAGAAACCAGATATCAAGCCCACTTGACTAAATCAGGACAAAATTTCTACCAGCATCCAACATGTCGCACGAAATCAGAAGACGGCAGGTTAATAAACAAAAAAATGATGACTAAAGCCAAAATCTCTGCATTACCTGGGGGGAAGAGGAGGCCTTTGGCCACACAGAATCTGGTCAAAAACCAGGCTCCTGTACTTACTTGCAGAACGTTCATGAATGACTTAATTATCTACACCTCAGTCTCCTCATCTGTAATTTGGGTATAAAATATACTTGTTTTTGTGCATATTGTTAAGTTGGTCATATTTGGAAAATGTTACACAATGCCTATTCCCTCAGTAAATGCTAGCTCAACTGGACAGCAACTGGTTTGGAAGAAAGGCCTGGCAATCTACTTCCAAAATATCAGCCAATGAAAACCCTGTGTATAGCATGGGGCCACCGTGAGTTGCAGGCAAGTTCGACGGCAGCTAACAACAACAACAGTTGCTATATTTATCACAGTAATTTCCTCTGCACTCTAAGTGGTGCTTTTCTATATACTTGTAATCCTGTACATTGTTTGTGGAATTGTTTGAGATTTTTCATTTACTTGCATTTAAGTGGGGAAGAGCTTCAGCTTTAGAGTTACCAAAACCTGGGAATCATTTCCAGCTTCTTCATTTGCAGGTAGTGAAAAATTAGATGAGCTGTTTTATCTCTCTTGTCTTCTGTTTGCTCATCCATAAGATGGAATAAGACCTGCATTGCCAATTGTTATAAAGGTTAAGTGAAATCATATGTGTAAAGTGTCTGACATAAAATTGTGTTTTATAAACAGCAACACAAATATTCCAGTGATATTTCATTGGGAAATATTAAAATAGAAATTTAATCCAAGAAAAAATATTTCAAATTTATGTCAAGTCACCAAGCAGAGTAAAAACTCTTAGAGATGTTATTCTATGTTTCTATTCCCTTTCTTTTATTCCCAGTGACTTGGGGATTTTGGTGTGTTAATTATAAAATATTTTAACGCTAGAAGAAAGTAAGCCATTTGTGTATTTCAGCAGCGTAGAAAAGAAGCCTTACTTGCTATGGTTTGCTATAATCACATATTTATTGAAAGAGTTCGCTTTATCTGCTGCAGAATGCTCTTTGATGTCATTAACACAGGGAATGATTATAGGAAAGTAATTCAAAACTATTCAAAGCATGAGGTGGCAAGGGATTTTTCTTCACTTCCTGAAGGCTACATAGATGAATGCAGCAAACAACAGTCCTCTGGAGTCCAGAAGTAAGATTATGAGAGCACCTGAAACAAAGACCCTTAAAAACTCCCCCGATTACTCACATTAACATCGACTCTCAGAGAGAAGACACTGCAAATTATTTAATAACTCAACTTTTCTGCAGAACTACAAAAATCCACTGATCCAAAATGTTAAATGATATTGTAAATCATCACCAGTGTGCTCCTATTAAAGCCGAAGGAGAGAGTTCAGGTTTAATAGAAAGAATATTATGCTTGGACTCAGGACACCCGTGTCCACATCTCTACTCTGCCAAGGACACTCCAGTAACCACTGCTACTTGCCAACCTGCCAGAGTCTCACCTTCCTCATCTGTAGAATAACACGGAGCTTAGCACGTTGTTGTAAAGATTAAATGAGATAAAGTGTGTTCATTGCTGCTTCAGAATTGAAGCTATGAATATACTAATCCAACTGATTGTTAAATGAATTGGAGATTAATTTTAACATCAAATGAATAATATTATAATTGTTGTTATTGTTAGCGGCCATCGAGTTGGCCCCCTGATACATGGTGACCCCATGCACAATGGAAAAAACACCATCCCCATGATCTTTTGCAGATCAAACTGTTGTGAGCCACAGGGTTTTACTGACTGATTTTAAGAAGCAGATTGCCAGGCCTTTCTTCATACTGTCTTAGGTTGCAAACTCCACTAAAATCTGTTTATAATTACGGTTGTTGTTATCATTGTTGTTGTGTACCATTAAGTAGATTCTGACTCATAGTGACCTTAGAGTTGCTGTCATTGTTAGGTGCCATCAAGTCAGTTCCGACTCATAGCTATCCTATGTACAACAGAATGAAACACTGCCCAGTCCTGTGCCACCCTCACAATCATCGTTATGCTTGAGCCCATTGTTGCAGCCACTGTGTCAATCCATCTTATTGAGGGTCTTCCACTTTTTCACTGACACTCTACCACACTTGATGTCCTTTGCCAGGAACTGATGCCTCCTGATAACATGTCCAAAGTATGTGACGAGACATAGTCTCGCCATCCTTGCTTCTAGGAGCATTCTGGTTGTACTTTTTATGAGACAGGTTTGTTCATTCTTTTGGCAGTCCATGCTATATTCAATATTCTTCACCAACACCACAGTTCAAAGGTTTCAATTTTTCTTTGGCCTTTCTTAGTCACTGTCCAGCTTTCGCCTGCATATAAAAAAAAAAAAGCATATAAGGCAATTAAAAACACCACTGCTTGGGTCAGGCACACCTTAGTCTTCACGGTGTTGAGTGTGTTTTTCCCTTTTGGTTATCTATGTCCAGGTCTTTCCACATGTCATTATGGGACCAATTGCTAGATTAAACATTTTATATTAACTAATTATCTCACGTTTTACTCACAACAAACTGACAAAGAAATTTCTTAATTATCTTTTTCTTATTTGAGAAAAAGGATGTTTAGAAAGGTTAAGAATCCAATCTAAGTTTACATAGAAGGTAAGTACCACAACCAGGGCAAATACAAGTTTTTCTCAAACCAAAATCTGTATGTTTACAAATTATTGGTTTTCAAATTATTTATTAGCAGCCGAACTTTTTTTTTTCAAATGAAATATTTTATAGAGCCAAAATACATACAATGGATAAGAACTGAGCTGCCTGGCTTCAGTCAGGGATTAAGGACGTTGCCCTGATGGTAGCCTTAGAAACAGCTCCAAGGAACCCTAGGACTCAACAAAGCGCAGTGTGAAGAGCATCGCTGTGATGATGCCCTTTTTCACTTTTATGATTTCAACAGCTTGTGACTCACCGGAAAGGTTTATGGCAAGTAATAATTTGTCATGTTTCTAATGTATTAATTTGAACCTTGCATTGAAAAACTGGTAAGAATAAGTCACTTAGCTGGTGAGTGAGCTTTTTTGCAATGTGAGAATGTGCACAGCTTATGCATGACTCAAGATATACATGCGATTTGGAAGAAAGCCAGGAGCCTGGGTAAATATTTCCATACTCATGAGTTGGGAGATTCCTGAGTCATTTAGGACATGCTATTGGCAAAATGTCTAGCTTCTACAGTACCTGATTATTGCAAACTAGCCTAGTACGTCTTTCATTCTGTCCCTAATGAGTAAGGGATGGCACGTTACTCAACATACTTCTTCAATGTCTCCTAGGGCTGCCAGATGCAGCAAATACAAACACAGCCAGTTACATTTAAATTTCAGAAAAACAATTAAGGTTTTTATATAAGTATGCCTGAAATACTGCATGGGATATAATTACTCTAAGAAAAAAATATTGATCATCATTTCCTTAAAATGGTTTAGGTTTTGTATGTTTGCTTACAAAATAACTGGTGGTGAACGGTAATATATCTCAATTCATTTACACAGATTTTAAACAAATTAGTCGGTTCAGGCAAATAGACAAGACAAAATAAAACATAATTTATACCATATATTTATACATGTATAATTTTGTATATTTATGGTTCTGGTCAAAATAGTAAAGAATTTTAAGGTTTTATAAGAGGAAGAAGATGCAAGATGAGTGCACTACATCATGTTGTTCCATTAAAAATCCTCCAGTGACATTACTTTCAAAGACAACTTCTATGTAGCACGTCAGCTCCATCTTTATTTGGCACTGGCATGACTTTGTCTTTGATTCCATTTGTGCTTCCAAACAAAGTTTCCACTCTTGGGTTAAAGACAGAACCAAAAGAATATATAGAGGACCCTCTTTCAAAGTAAAAAAAATTTTTTTCAGTTCCAAAAATTATTTGAAGCGTATATTCAGCCATAAATGACGTTCTTGAAAAATTTTAATGCTATTTTGTTGTTGTGGTTAGTTGCTGATGAGTCAGCTCCAACTCACAACAACCTTGTGTATAACAGAACGAAACATGCCCAGTCCTGCAGCATCTCCATGATCGTTGGCATGTTTGAGTCCACTATTGTGGCTCTTGTTTAGTGGCTTCCAATTTAGTGATCTCATCTTCCAGCACTATATCAGACAATATTCTGTTGTGATCCACAGAGTTTTTTTTTTGGCTGATTTTTGGAAGTAGATTGCCAGCCTTTTCTTCCCAGTCTGTCTTAGTCTAGAAGGTTTGGTGAAACCTGCCTATCACAGGTGACTGTGACAGTATTTGAAATACCAGTGGTATAGCTTCTAGCATCATACCCACAGGCAAGCTACCACAGTAGAGCAAACTAACAGATAGGTGGTGTCTACTGTCATTTTAAATGCTTTAAATTAAAGGGTAAGTAGAAAAGCAATATGTTGTTGTTGTTAGATGCCATCGAGTCAGTTGTGACTCACAGTGACCCTATGTACAACAGAATGGAACATATCCTGGTCCTGCACCATCTTCACAATTCTTGTTATGCTTGAGCACATTGGCACAGCCACTGTGTCAGTCCATCTGCTTGAGGGTCTACGTTTTCGATGACCTTCTACTTTACCAAGCATGATGCCCTTCTTCAGGGACCGATCCCTTCTGATAACATGTCCAAAGTATCTGAGACAAAGTCTCGCCATCCTTACTTCTAAGAAGGATTCTGGCTGTACTTCTTCCAAGATGGATTTGTTCATTCTTTTGACAGTCCGTGATGTACTCAATATTCTTCGCCCACACCATAATTCAAAGGCGTTAATTCTTCTTCAGTCTTCTTAATCCATTGCCCAGCTTTCTCACGCGTATGAGGTGATTGAAAATACCATGGCTTGAGTCAGGCACACGTTTGTCCTTAAAGTGACATCTTTGCTTTCTAACACTTTAGAGGTCTTTTGTAGCAGATTTGCCCAATGCAATATGTCATTTGATTCCTTGACTGCTGCTTCCATGGGCATTGAGTGTGGACCCAAGTAAAATGAAATCATTGACAGCTTCAATCTTTTCTCCATTTATCATGATGTTGCTTATTGGGCCAGTTGTGAAAATTTTTGTTTTCTTTATGTTGAGGTGCAATCCATACGGAAGGCTGTAGTCTTTGATCTTCATCAGTAAGCCCTTTAAGTCCTCTTCCCTTTCAGCAACCAAGGTTGTGTCATCTGCATATCGAAAGTTGTTAATGAGTCTTCCTTCAATCCTGATGCTTCGTTCTTCTTCATATAGTCCAGATTCTTGTACTATTTGCTCAGCATGGAGATTGAATAAGTATCGTGAAAGAATACAGCCGTGACAAACACCTTTTCTGATTTTAAAACCACTCAGTATCCCCTTGTTCTGTTCCAACGACTGCCTCTTGGTCTGTTTACAGATTCCTCATGAGCACAATTAAATGTGCTGGGGTTCTCTTTCTTCACAATGTTATCCAAAATTTGTTATGATCCACACAGTTGAATGCCTTTGCATAGTCAACAAAACATAGGTAAACATCTTTCTGGTGTTCCCTGCTTTCAGCCAAGATCCCTGTGACATCAGCAATGATATCCCTAGTTCTACCTCTTCTTCTGAATCACACTTGAACTTCTGGCAATCCCCTGTCAATGTACTGCTGCAATTGCTTTTGAACGATCTTCAGCAAAATTTTGCTTGTGTGTGATATTAATGACATTGTTCGATAATTTCCACATTCTGTTTGATCACCTTTCTTTGGAATAGGCACAAATATGGATCTCCTCCAGTCAGTTGGCCAGATAACTATCTTTCAAATTTCTTGACCTCCTTGAGCACCTCCAGAGCTGTATCTGTTTGTTGAAACATCTCAGTTGGTATTTTGTCAATTTCTGGAGCCTTATTTTTTGCCATTCCTCCTTCAGCACAGCTTGGACTTCTTCCTTCAGCACCATTGGTTCTTGATCGTATGCTACCTCCTGAAATTGTTGCAAGTCAATTCATTCTTTTTGGTACTGTGTATTCCTTCCATCTTTTGATGCTTCCTGAGTCATTCATTTTGCCCACAGAATCCTTCAATATTGCAACTGAAAGCTTGAATTTTTTTCTTCAGTTCTTTCAGCTTGAGATATGCCAGGTGTGTTCTTCCCTTTTGGCTTTCTAACTCCAGGTCTTTGCACATTTCATGATAATACTTCACTTTGTCTACATGAGCCGCCCTTTGAATTCATCTGTTCAGTTATTTTCTGTGATCATTTCTTCCATTTGCTTTAACTACTCTATGTTCAAGAGTAAGTTTCAGAGTATATTCTGACATCCATTTTTTGGTCTTTTCTTTCTTTCCTGTCTTTTTAGTGACCTTTTGCTTTCTTCATGAAAGATGCCCTTGCTATACTTCCCAACTTGTCTGGTCTTCGGTTATTTGTGTTCAGTGCGTCAAATCTATTCTTGAGATGGTCTCTAAATTCAGGTGGGATATACTTTGTTTCTCATGGACTTTTTCTAATTTTCTTCAGCTTCAACTTGAACTTGCATATGAGCAATTGATGATGTGTTCTGCAGTCATCCCCTGACCTTGTTCTGACTGACAGTATTGAGCTTCTCCATCATATCTTTCCACAGATGTGGTCGATTTGATTCCTGTGTATTCCATCTGGAAAGGTCTGTGTGTATAGTCACTGTTTATGCTGTTGAAAAAAGGTGTTTGCAATGAAGAAGTTGTTGGTCTTGCAAAACTTTATCATGTGATTTCTTGCATTGTTTCTATCACCAAGGCCATGTTTTCCAACTACTGTTCCCTCTTTGTTTCCAACTTTTGAATTCTAATCACTAGTAATTACCAACGCATCTTGATGGCATGGTTGATCAATTTCAGACTTCGGAAATTGGTAAAAATCTTCAATTTCCTCATCTTTGGCTTTAGTGGTTGGTGCATAAGAAAGTAGGTGTACGGATATTATCCTATCACTGAAAACATAGTACTTCAGTATAGATCTTGAAATGTTCTTTCGACGATGAACGTGATGCCATTCCTCTCCATTTTGTCATTTTTTTTTAAGCAGGAAGAAACAGTTGTTTTAGAGAGTTCATGTATTGTGACATTTGCTAGAAGTACTGCATCTGAAAATAGTGGGTTTACCTTATTCATCTTAGAAGATAAAGAAGTTTCCAGGAATAAATAGTCATTTATTATTTAAGAAACCTATTAAGATAAGTCACCACACTAATACAGTGAAGGAAAACATGTGATCATCTTAAAAGGTATCAAAATGTCATATAGAAAAATTTCATACTTCTTGGTATCTTAGAAGACTTAAACAAAAGACTTCTATTCACATGATTTAAAAATGCCTTTTTCATATTAATATCCAACATAATATTTAATGATCCCTTTTTTTTATTTGTTAAAACTTTTAAAATCAAGGTTATATACTCTCTCTGTTATTATTTTAACATTGTTCTTGAAATACTTGACAATGCAATAAGACATGAAATAGAGGAAAAGAGGCCTATTAGAAGAAATGCAAACACTTATTGATGGGTACCAGGTGGCTTCCACAGAAAACAATAATGGTTAAAATGGATTAATATATAATATGCTTCAAGCACTCTTGTAATGACTTTGCATGTATAATTTCATTTAGCCTCCAAAACAACACTATAAGGCAGATACTTTTATTATCTCTAGCTCCGCTATCTATACACGAGAAAACTGACGCAGAGGAAGGTTAACTGACTTGCTCAAAAACCCGGGTGACAAGTATCCATTAACTACTATGCTATGCTGTATAAAACTGCATCTGCATCCATAGATCAGGATTGATCTCTAAAATTAGCCTAGCCAGCCTATACTGCTGGGAGATCTTTACCACCACATGCATTACTACACACTCAGAATTTCCTCCAGACACTGTATGAAAAGTGGAGGTCAGTTTGACTCAAGCTTCTTGAACATGTGATTTTTCTTAATGCTTCTGCTTCTCCCTGGCTATAATTCTGAGCTCAGCACTTATTCCTGACTCTCACCTAGAGACAGAGTGTTTTTTCTTTTTGTTTTTTTTTGGGGAGGGGTTGTTTGTTTTTCCTCTCTGTTCCCTTCCCCCAGCTACAATGTTTTTTTCCAAGTCTCTGGTAAGCAACTGTGCTTGTTGCCCTTCCTCCAACAGATTAAAGCTTTTGTTCCATGACAGAAATAGGGGAGAAAAGTCCAGTTCTATGCCCTTCCTTCAGCAGCTGCTCTTTCCTTTCCCCCTATCTTCCTTTGAATGACACTTTCCCAGGACTTTCTCTCACCTTTTCTGTGAGAGCTCACAGGGTATTATTGAGAAAAAAAAAAAAAAAAAACTAAAGATTGCAGATTCAGCCAATTTATGTGGCTACTGAATGCTGACAAATTCTCCCACCACTCTCATGGAACTATTCTTACCAGTGCCCAGTGGAGTCTGCCCTAGGTAAGTTGGAGCTTGTGCCTTGTTTCACCCTGCAGTGCCTGTCTCTCCTTATATTTGCAGCCATTTGGTTACCTGTGACCCTGGTTGTCTGATATGTTCAAGGAAATCATGAACTTGCTGTTTGTTTTTCATTGTAAGAACAAGAGACACTTTTTCTAGATCTCTACATCTATGGGCTGGAACTGGATGAGATTGATTTTTGAGATCAGCCCTGGATTACCTGTCCAATCTTATTTCAACAAAGTTGTCCACTCATTTTTGGACATTAAACATTTTTTACTTCATAATGTATGTTATTTTTGCATGTGAAATACTCCCCATTTGAATTGTAAGCTTTTTGAAGGTTGGAAGGCTGCATGGAGTAGTGGAAAGAACATGAACTTTAGAGATAGAATTCACTAGGCTCAAATCCTACTTCTATAATTTATATTGTCATAGAAAAAATAGTACACCTCCATGGACCTCAGTTTCTCCTTCTGTTAAAATGGAGCTGAGAATACCCAAACAAAATGTTGGCCATGAGAATTAGATGAAATGATGTGTATGAAGCCCCTGGAAGATGGTGGACTTTCAAAACATGTTGGTTCACACCCCTCCCCATCTCCTCCTTATACTCAGGCTGAGTATCTCACAGAATCTCTACAAGAACATGAAGCATCCCAAAATTTAATGTATTCAATTGAAGTGTTCCAGTCTTGTTTCCTTTTTATTCTCATAAGATGTTAAAAAATCAACTTCTAGTGCCCCAATGCACAACAGGATAAATTTACCAACAATACGTGGAAATCCATAAATATATATATATATATATATTTTTTTTTTCAATTTACTGAAAAACCAATAAAAGAACTATACTTGGCGGCAGGTAGAACGAAGGTAGCACTAGCTGAGAATAGGTTTGTGATAGACTTATGACTTGGATCATGAAAAAAAAAAAAATTGCCATTGAGTCAATTCCTACTCATAGCAACTATATAGGACAGAGTAGAACTGCCCCATAGGGTTTCCAATGAGCGGTTGGTGAATTCAAACTGCTGACCTTTTTTGGTTAGCAGCCAAAGCTCACCATAGAAAGCCACACAAATGGTTTGATGAGAAAGACTGAGTCTACAGTGTGGAAGGAGAAACATACAGAGTTTACTGATTTAATGTATGACTGCACATAACGAGCTTTACATATTGAGATTCTGATATCAATTTCTAATTCTTCCTTCTCCAAGGAACAGGGGAAAACCTCTTAGCCCAGAAGAGTTAAGACATGTCTTTGTGCTAGCCTGTCCCATCTAAGTTTATCTTCTTACTTTTAGTTTTCCAGGCCTCTTCTCAGAGTCTTATCATTTCCGTAGTTTTATTTCATACCAGCTGGGGCTGAAAAAGTTTTTTTATACTTCTATCATGGCACACATAAAAAATTCTCAAGCCTCTGTTTATTCACTTATTTTCAGGACTAAGATGTAATCCACAATAATGCTGAATGGAACTGCTCCCTTCAACAGACTTTGAAACATTCACACTTTTAGGAAAAATCCAAATTCCTTAACATGACCTACAGGCTCAACCTAATCTGTCTCTGAATAGCTTTCTGGCCTCTTCACCTTCCACTTCCTTCTCACCTCTACCATCAGCTCCAATGAATTTATTTCAGCATCTCCAATTTGCCAGTCCTCTTCCCTTTAGGCCTTTCTTTTCACATGCTGTTCCTTCTGCCTGAAATGCATTTCCTTTCCACTTCACCCAGCAACTCCTATTCATCCTTCAGTTCTTAATTCAGGTGTCACTTCCCCCTTCATTTTATCAGTCCCCCTCCCTTGCCTGTGTTGCTTGCCCCTCCTCTGTGTCCCCTGTGATATCCTGCCCTTCCAGGTCATAACTCATTTCAAGCTATATTCTATTCATCTGTTTACTTTCCTCTGCCCACCACCCCACAGGGCACGTGGTGGCAGCAACTAGGTCTTTCTAGTCCATTCTGATCTAGTGCATCTTGACCATCCTTTCTATTTCATCCCTAGGATCTGACTCAGAGACCAGCAGTAATAAACATTGTACCATCTTTGTTGCCACTGTTTCTAAGCCCTCAATGTATATTGGACTCTAGGGTCCTCCAGGGTTGCCCTGCTTCCCGCTCAAAAAAGTATAATTTCTTTTTACTTTTTGATTTTGCTCATCTGTATATTTTTTATAATGAAGGTTAGGACTACATTAAATAATGAATGCAAAACCTTCTGTGTAGTTCCTGGCATGTAGGCATTCAATTCGAGGTAATTATTTAATCCTTGTCTCTGTTCCCTTTTGCCTATACAGTGACACCTGTCTCCCTTAGTTGCAATGATCCTCCTGCCCATCCCCTCCGCCTGTCAGCAGAGAACACCCTGGCACTGAAAGCTGAAGGCTTTCCTTCATGCATTTCCCCTTTTATCAGCTCACTGGCAGGGGTAAAATTAGCCATGATTTTTAGAAACTATTCCCCAAACTGTTGTTTGGACCTCCAGATTTTGAATGCCACCACTCTCTTTACTGAGTCCCTCTCTGGAGCTGCTTATCACATCCTGAGGAGAAACTGCTGTATGTAGAAAATCTCCTCATTGGCCAGTCCCTCAGGGCTAACTGGCCCTGGGTGGACACCTTCAGTGGATATGTGCTGTGGCTACCCAAGTCCTGCTGTGGAGGATTCTGTAGTGGAAAACAGATTAACAAGACCCAGAAGATCCAGGTTCTGATCCCCATCTGTCATATATTATCTGGTGACTTTGGACTAGTCCCTTAACATCTCTCTGCCTCAGTTTCCTCTTCTGTAAAATGAGAAAGATTGACTAGATCACTGCTGTAGTTGTTAGTTGCTGACATGTCTGCTCTGACTCATGGGGACCTCATCTACAACAGAACAAAATATTGCCCAGTCCTGTGCTGTCTTCACAATCATTCATTCAATTACTAATGGATGCTTACAGCTGTTACTTCTCATTTTGATCATGCCACATCAACAAATGAATGTCCTCAAGGCTTTACTCCACCCCCATCATTAAGGCCTATTTACTTTGAGGAAGCAGCCCTTCCCCAGTCATATTCTGAGTGCCTTCCAACCTAGGAAAGGCTCACCTTCCAGCACTATATTGGGCAATTTCTGTTGTATATAAGGTTTTCACTGGGTAGTTTTAGGAAGTAGATCACCAGATCGTTTTTCCTAGCCTGTCTTAGCCTGGAAGCTCTGCTGAAACCTGTCCACCATGGATGACCCTACTGGTATTTGAAATACCTGAGGTATAACTTCCAGCATCACAGCAACATGCAAGCCACCTTACTATGACAAACTGACAGACAGGTGGTGGGAGAGATCGTTAATAAGGTCCATATTAGCTAACATATTCTATGATTCTGTGCTCAGGGAGTGTTTCAGCCGAGTTCCCAGCAGAAAAGAGATGGCACGATCCAAGCGGTATTTGAGGAGAATTTAATAGAAGGACTATTTACAAAGGTGTGGGCAGGGCATAGGGAAACCATGTAGGATGGTGTGGAACTAGGGCTAGGAACAACAGAAAGCTACAACCATCCATGAGGTTTCTAGAACCCAGAGAGACAGCCATGTGGAGAGGACTGCCAAGCAGGAGCAGTGGCCTTGGTGGTGGAAGACAGCTAACCTGAAGAGACCCTGCAGGGAGAGACTCAAGGGAATAAATATTCACTCTCTCCTCCCCGATCTTCTTCTGATGCTCCTGGTATTCCAACCAGCTGGAATCCAGTGGACAAGGGAGCTCACTGTTGTAGCCTTTACAGGTTATCCCCACAGAGCACAATGCAGGTGGGGAAGGAGGGGCCTTCAGAAGATAATCAGTGCACAGGGATGCCCATGACATTTAGGTAGAACCTGGGATCAGGGAGCCCTTTTGAACTGGATGAGTTGTAGTGATACCAGCAAAAACCTTGTTATTGCCTAACAGAGTTTTGTTGGTCCCTTGGCATTCTGTTTAGTATAAATCACTGCAATCCCTTTAAAGAAATGGCACTGTCACCACCAGCTTTATCAGACATTCAGACCAAAGCCGCAGGTTAGTGAAATCTGAGAAACTGCTGATATTACTAGAGCGTCTGTTTGGGAAATAACTTATTGCAACATAAAAGGTTTATTGTCACCTAATAACCTATACACCTTATTTTTAAAATATTTTCACTTAGCTGATCCACAGAGTATCCTTTTGAGAACAATCTAAATTATTATTATCCAATTCTTATGCAGATTTATAATTAATCTAACAACTATGATCTGACCATGAATATGCCTTTGCCATCTGGTATCTTTACCCTGAATTCAATCATGAATAATACATAACCATCTGACAGTTGAATCCAATCCATAATGCGGCCATACATGGTACAGATCCATCCATAGTGTGCTAATTTGCATTCTCCATCATTTTCATCTAATTCCTACCCAGAGCTTTTTCATTGAGTTTCAGCCATCCGGGGAACAATCCACCTACACACTAGGCCATATGGGATGCAGCACATATTCTGTAGTATCCTGGGTCTCATCCTAATTGTCACTAACAGAGCCAAAATGTGTCACTCCAAACATGGGCCAGGGTGCTCTTGGGCATTCATAAGGTGCTTAATGGGGCTTTCAGCACGGAGTTGCTGACAGTATGTATTTTAATTAGACTTCTAAGTGCACATTTATTTTTCCCATTAGACTAGGCCTACATGCAGGTGAAAGAGCATGATCACCTTAAAAGAAATGTACTGAAAGTGAAACTTTAAACTTGTACACCAAACAAAACATGGTCCACCTGAACTCATCACTTTACTCTTGCCTGGTGACTTGCACTTTGTCTCCTGTGAGGTGGTACTCATCCATGGTTGCTTCTTTGACTAGGCCCCTCTGGACCAGTAGAGACCTTTGAAATCTTTACATCATGTGCCCTATCTGTAGATAAGTTCAAATATTTACAAAACACAATGCTGGCCAAAATGAAAAACATTCTTGGGCCCAATTTGGCAGGCAGGCCACCAAATTATAAACCTTGTTTTATATGGTTGCTAAGATATTTCTCTCCATCAAGCTTGACTCTGGAGCGTTCTAGCAAGTGGGGCCTAGGATACTTGCAATTCACGGCCATAATGTATTCCTCTTAATTATTAGTTCTATGTCGTTGTTGTTGTTATTGTTGCTGGTTATCATTGTCAAGTCTATTCTAATTCATGGCAGCCCCTTGTGTGCAGAGTAGAACTGCTCCATAGGGTGGGCTGTCAGTAGGGCTTTACACATTGGGAAAAGTAGCCATGGGCCAAACTCATAGATATATAATCTTGGAAGCCTGAAAGTGAGATGTAGAGATTCAGTAGCTGGTGAGGGGGGAAGAAACTGAGAGACTCTGAACCAAAACCAAACCAGTTGCCATTGAGTCAATTTCAACTCATGGAAACCCCATGTGTTTCAGACCAGAAGTACACTCCATATGGTTTTCCAAGGCTGTGATTTTTCAGAAACAGATTGTCAGGACTTTTTTCTATGCCACCTCTGGGTGGACTCAAAATTCCAACCTTTCAGTTAGTAGCCCAGCACTTAACTATTTGCACTACCCAGGGACTGAGAGACTCAGGAAGGGCAGTTAACAGAAGCCAAGAGCTAGCAGGAGCCTGTAGAAGAATAAATAGCAGGAGCAGGTAAAGCAGAGACAGAGTCTGAGTCACCCAGTGATGGGTGGTCAGAGGCAGGAGAATGGTGTATACTGCTTTGTGAAAGGATAAGACACTACAATGCTGAGCCGCTCTGAATCCCAAATAAACTTGTAGCATTGGCAGGGGTGAGGGGTGCTGGTTAATCTTCAATTTACATATTTATGTCCTCTCTCTAAGCCCTGATAGTACATGAGATTGCAATCCTGTAACAAGGGTTATTTAATCATATAATTTCTAAAAGAAATGGAGAAAGTTAATAAGTTTAAAAACTAGAATAGAATTCATTTCTGTATCATGAAATTAAATCTTGTTAATGACCAAGAGTGATGTGTACCGATAAATCTTACATTTGTTTTGTTCTCACCGTCTGGAATCTACTCTCCCTGCCCTCATCTTATCTAATTAGTGTTTCTGAATGGGCCATTATTAGAATTTTAAGAAGGGCAATTCTTCACTGAGTAGACCTCTCCTGTGCATTGCAAGGTATTTGCCATTCCCAGCCAATGGGATGTTTAAAAATGAGCTTCTTCCCATTATTATATTTAAAAATAAACCCACATAGTTCCAAAAGCTCTCTAGGGAGCAGTACTGGTCCTGGTCATGAACTACTGATCTAACCTTCCAGTACTTCCCAGGGCAGCTGAAATTCAAGCTTCTTTTTAATTATTTGATTGTTCAATGCTACAGTGATTTCTGTATCTTTTTTGAATTCCAACTGCACTTAGCGTCAATACTGCATCAGTGGCTTCTTAGATTTCTTGATGGTGTTCTAGTTGCCTCATGTATGTTGGCTTCTCTTCTCCACTTGATCTTAAATGCTTTAAGGACGGCAAAAGGGCCTAAGCAGTCTTTTGTATCCCACATAGTGCCTAACATAATGCTAAGTACTGAAGGAATTCTGACTGGCTGTTCATGATCTAGTCTCTGCTAAACTCTTCAGCAATGTTTCATTCCAAGTCTCTATCCTTGCTCTTGCTCCTAAGAAGGGCAGGAACTGTGCCTAGTTCATCTCTCTAACTCTTAGCCTAGCTGAATACATGCTGGTTAATTATAGTTGATTATACTATATATTTTTTTGACATTCATAAGCATGAGCCACATTGTGGGGAATGAAGAAAAATGTTGGTCACTAAATGGGGCAGCCAATATATTTTTCTTAACTATGCCTTGTTCTTTGCTAAATAGCTCTTTTAAAATAGAATGCATGTGACTAACTACTGTCCAGATCTTGATTTCAACTTACACTTATTATACACTTTCATTAAAGCATTTGAAATGACCAACTTGGTTATCAGCAAGACATTAACTCAAGTTGAACACTCAACCAGAAGGCAAAAGAAAATAAGATCTGCATTTGATTAGAATAGATTGTGTCATTTCTATTCAACACTTGACTTAAACAGACTTTCTTTTATTACTTCCCTGTAGTATAGAACAGTGATATCCATATGAGTACAGTCATGCATTGCTTAATGTCTATGATATGTTCTATGCAATAGGACATTATGTGATTTGGACATTGTGCAAACATCATATTATTTTCCCACGGCAACTTTGAGATAGTGGGAGTGTTCTTTTCCAAGAGTCAGGGAGGGTCCAGAGCTCTGCTCACTGCTGTCGGTGCCTGGGCCAATGGCTGCATCCCAGAGGAGCACGGGCTTGGCAAGGGCACTCTCTGAGCTGGCAGAGCCCAGGAACTGGGCCTTTAGGTGAGGCCCTGGGGTATTCAGGGAGGCATTAAGCCCTTTGGAGGCCCAGACAGCTCTACAGGCCCAGTTCACTGAGAATAAGGTCTAGGGGCACAAGGCAAGCCCAGGGTAGGTTCCCCAGGCAAGAGCTGGTCCAAGGCACAAAGGTGGTGGCTCCCTTCTGACTATGTCTGGTTACATCTGCTATGTTCCGTTCTCCCATTGGGATTTCTGAACTTATGGTACCATGGACTCATATGCAGTCGGGTATTACCCGAACAGACGTTATGTGGCACATGACTGTATAAAGAGCATCATTCAAAATAATAATAAAAATAATTATCTGGGAAACCCTGTCAAATGATACACTAACAGTAGTGTATCATGTAGGTATCTATGAATTAACAAGAATCCTGGGTCCTTTTAACAACATAGCCCTGGTGGAAGAGTTAGGTATCAGCTGTGATTTCCATTCAGCTCCACTGATGGCTGGTAGAGTTCCGGTTGGTGAGGCGAAGGCAAAGATAATGTCTCCGGGCCAAACTAATTGCTGAAGAACCAAAAGCCTGGATCCAGCTGAGTGTTTCTAGCGATCTCACCAGGAAGTGAAGAAGTCGTTGCCTCAGCCTCATCCTGTGAAGACTCTACATATCACTAGGGCCCACGGTGGGGGGCAGGGGTAGAGGGGCACCCCCAGAGACACTAAGAGAACCAAGAACTCACAGCCTTCAACATCAAGAGGAGGTTGAGCACGAGGAACAGAGAGGTGAAGAATTCCATAGGCTGAATTTCAGTCCATTGCCTTTGTGAGTCAGAATCTACTCAATGGCAAGTGTTTTTAGAGTTCCGGAGGGTACAAATGGTTAATGTACTCAACTGCTAATGAGCAGTAACTTGGCAGAAAGGCCTCGTGGTCTGCTTCCAAAAGATCAGCCATTGAAAACCCTCTGAAGCACATTTCTATTCTGATACATGTGGGATCACCATGAGTCAGACTCAAGTTACTGGCAATTATTTTATTTGGTGCCTTCCTTATACTTGTACTCTGGAAACTAAGTTTCCAGCAATTAAATACGTTGTTGAAATAGTTCCTAGCTTAATAGAGGTTTCATCAGGCAATACCTGGAAATGGCTGCACACATGTATATAAGGGATTGGTGGTAGAAATCTATTAGAAGAGGCATGTTCTGCCTTTAGCAGTGCTCTTTAATAAAAACACCTTTTTTACAAACTGCTTCATAGACATTTTATTAGTTTTATATTTGGCACGTGTCAGGGGCAGATGGAGTAAAAGGGCCTCAGTATCCTCTTTTGTAAAAGGGAGATAATATTTCCCTTCTAGAGTTGTGGTGTAAAATATAAATATTAAATGTAATATATTATGGTGCCAGGTACAGAGGAAGGGTTCAGTTCATGGCCAATGTTATTATTATATAAATTCAGGGTTAAAGGAGGATAGAGTATTATTGACTCACCAGCTTATTTTAACATACCATTTAGCTAAATATTTTGATCATGGGAAAAGTTACTCAAGGAATCAAATAAACCATATGAATCTGTTCTCAAAGGAGAGCCCCTAAAACCATAGGCAACGAGCCTCTTAGCCTCAGGTTCACTCACTCATTTAAGAACTACAGCTTCTCAGAGTTTTAGAGGCATCAGTTACAATTTTCTTGCCCCAAGAAATATTTTAAAAGAAACCCTTGCCACACATCCAGCTGACTGCTTCTTAATCTTCCTTCTCTCGTCTTTTCCAGGGGCTTTCCTACTTCTCTTCTCAATGAAGGAAGCACCATAGTATAATGGAAAGAGCTTGAGCTGTGGTATTGTACAGATTGAGGTTTCAATGCAGACTTTGCCAATTACTCCCCATGAAACCTTGGCAGGTTACTTAATATATCTGAGTCCTATTTTACCCATCTGCAAACCAAGAATAAAAAATTTGCCTTGTAGGGCTGTGGGTAGCAGATCCAGTGTTAGGGTTTATAAGGGAGGTTGATAAAGGATTAGCAATTAGCCAGAACATTTTTAAATTAATAGCCCTAGTATGTGCTACATAAATAATAGATTTTGTTTATTGTTATGTTATTGCTGCATCTGTGCCAGAGTTGTTTCTGTCCCCGCCCCCTCAACCAACATCCCAGAAAATTTTTGAGTCAAGAGTACTAGATTAAGAGTCAAAAACCCTTGATTGGAACTGCCTAACTTTGGGTTAGAATCCGAGCTCTCAACCACTGCGTCACCAGGACTCCCATTTTGAGGTTAAGTACTGCTTATTTGGAAACCCTGGTGGCGTAGTGGTTAAGTGCTATGGCTGCTAACTAAACGTTGGCAGTTCAAATCCACCAGGTGCTCCTTGGAAACTCTAGGGGGCAATTCTCCTCTGTCCTATAGGGTCACTATTTATCTGAATCTACTCGACAACAATAGGTTTGTTTTTTGGTTTGGTTTTACTGCTTATTTAGGATCCCTAGGTGGCTTGGATACCAAGGAAAAAAGGTTGTTGAATTAGAACTGCCAACCTTTCAGTTAGCAGCCAAGTGCTTAATCAATATGCCACCAGGGATCCTTCTGAAAAATCATAGCCATTGAAAAGTCTATGGAGCACAGTTCTACTCTAAAACACCCTGGGCCACCATGAGTCAGCACTGACTGAATACCAACTATTTTTATTTTGTTTGTTTTTCCTTTGGCTACTGATTATTTCTTCTGAAGTCTTCAGCTGCTTGTTTTGTCTCTCCGAACCTAACTTCCCACTTTTGTAAGATGATTAGATAAATTAGAATGATCTAAAATGTCTCTTCAACCCTTGAAATTCTGTCTCTGTCAACTTCATTTTCCCTCTCTGGCTAATCACTTCTTTTTTTTCCCTTTTGTTTTTAACTATTAATATTTAAATAATTTTAGATTTAGAGAAAATTTTACAAAAATAGTATCTAGAGTTTCTGTATATTCTCCACTAGCTTTCCCTAATGTTAACACCTTACATTTCCATGGTACATTCATCAAAACAGAAATTAACACATAGATTTTATTTCAATTTTTCTAGTTTTTTCCACTAATGTCCTTTTTCGTTTCCAGGATCCAATCCAGAATCCCACCTTGCATTTATTTGTCATGTCCTTTTAGTCTCCTTCAATTTGTAACAGTTTTCCTGACATCCTTTGTCTCTCACCACTGCAACATTTTTTGAGGAATATTGGTCAGGTATTTTGTAGAATGTCTCTCAACTGAGGTCTGTCTGATATTTTCTCATGAAAAGATTGAGGTTATGAGATGAGGTGATGTACCCTTGCCATTGCATCAGACCGGAAGGTGCATGTCACCAGCGTGACTTATTACCAGGCACAGATTACCCAAGAAGCAAGGTACACAGGGGCTTACTTGTACTTACTTACTAATCTGTACTGCGCAATTCCACCTGTTTTCACAACAGCAAAGGTGTGGTGAAGCCTATGTGAAATTCTTCACTACGGATTAGTAAGTAAACACAATTAAGCCTGTGCATACCTTGCTTACTAGTTAATCCACCCGTGCTTATTACTGATGTCAAACCTGATCACCTGGTTAAGGTGGTGTCTGTCAGGTTTCTCCACTGCAAGGTTATTATTTTTCCTTTACATACTCTATTCCTTTGAAGCAAGTCGTTAAGTCCAGCTCACATGCCAGAAGAGGGGAATAAAGTTCCACATACTGGAAAAAGCTGTACTGAACAATTTGGTTAAGAGCTCAGCTGCTAACCAAAAGGCCAGCAGTTTGAATTCACCAGCCACTCCTTGGAAACTGCATAGGATAGTTGGATAGTTCTACTTTGTCCTATAGGGTCGCTATGAGTCAGAATCAACTCAATGGGAATGGGTTTGGATTTTTTTTTTTTTTAATTGTAAGCTATATGGATGGAGCTTTAAGGCAAGGAAAGAAAACCCTCCATAGAGCAGGTATGTACCCATGTTTTTGTTTTTGTTGTTATTAGGTGCTATGAGTCAAGTCGGCTCTGACTCATAGGGGCCCTATGTACAACAGAATGAAACACTACTCAGTCCTGCACCATCCTCATAATCATTTCTATGTTTGAGGCCATTGTTGCAGCCACTGTGTCAATCCATGTCCTTGAGAGTCTCCTTCTTTTTCACCGACCCTCTACTTTACCAAGCATGATGTCCTTCTCCTGGGACTGGTCCTTCCTGATAACATGTCCGACATACATGAGACAAAGTCGTGCTATCTTGGCTTCTAAGGAGCGTTGTGGCTGTACTTCTTCCAAGACAGGTTTGTTTATTCTTCTGGCAGTCCATGGTATATTCAGTATTCTTCACCAATACCATAATACCCAGAATGTCTATAATATATTTTTCTGAGTTCCTTAATCACCTACCATGACAAAATAAATATTTGGCTTCAACTACTCAGCTTGTATATACTCTTGGTACTTCACCAAATTCCAGATATGCCATATGTCTACCAGTAAGAGGTAAGAACAAATATTAAGCCAATATAGGAGTGATTATTTAGAATATTTTCGAAGCTGAACTATGGTGTGTATTAATAGCACAAAAGCTCATTTATCTCAGCACCAACTTTACCAATGGAATAATCTTTAGACCATTAAAAAAAAAAAAAAAAAGGAAGGAAGGAAGAAACGAAAGAAATAATGCTACATAGCACCCACGTTGTTTAACGTAAGGATGTATCTCCAGTGATGGATTTTGTTTTGTTTTTCCTCCTTGGCACACAGGGACACCAAATTTTTCAGCCTCTTACAGTTAATGGGACCATGAATTCCAGGCCTGCCCTCTAAAACTCTCCTGTGTGCTTCCTCCATGCTGATCCTTTCCTTGTCCCTTAGAGTAAGGGGTTGCAATGGAGGCCTCTGAGGCCCTATGGGATGAAGGAGGCACTAGATGGGAGAAACTTGGGTCCCTAAATGACTGCATAGACCATGGCCCCTGCCAATCTTTGCTGGACTGAGATGGGAATGAGAAATGTGCCTCTATTCTGCTATTCCACGGAGATTTGGGGGTTGTTTGTTATAGCTATCAGGTTCTCCTGACCAAAATAGAAGGGAAATTCCCAGAAGGCAAGATTTGTTTCCATTAAGTTGCTTGTCTAGGGCCTAGCACAGTCCCATATGCAGATGGGGACCTAAATGCCTTCGGAGATGGAGAAGAGGAAGAGGATGATAAACAGCATGTCACTACAGGGAGCTATTTGGTTTGCAAGAACTATATAGCTATACCCTGCACCTGTTTTTCTACAAAGTTGTCACAACCTGAAAAAAGAGTGAGAGGGGATCATACAATTCTACTAGAAATAGTGGCAGAAGTGGTAAGCTTGAAAACAGTCCAGATCAAATGGAAGTTCCCCAGAGGCTGCTACTTCACCGTTTTGAGCCAATATAAGAGCAATTATTTAGAGTATTCTTAAACTAGACCGTGGTGTATATTACTAGCACAAAAATCCTTTTTTCTCAGCACCAACTTTACCAATGAAAAGTTAGGTGGGGAATAAAGCATAATCACACTTCGTGAAAAACAAACAGTCTTACTAGACCAGGTTTCTGTAGTTATTGAAGGAATTATCTACCTAGTAATTGTAAAGGAATGGATTATAAAAAGCTCGTCACTTACCATAAGGGTGTGCCTTTCTATTGCAATATATCCCATAAAAAATCCCATTCTGCTATATTAACAAAGGGACCCTGATTTTTGTGATCAAAACTCAACATTTTATATCTCACTGAGTATGTTATTTTCACACTTTCAGTATATACTGAGACTTAATTGTAGAAAATCTATTTCTGTGAAGTTTTATTGTATAGAAAACACAGAGTTCCACACAGGCTTCCTTCTCTCCATCTGTCTTCTCAAGAACAGCTCAGGGACACAGGCCTCCTACTCTGGCCACAAGAACTCATGGCTGGTTTATCTGGTAAAAAGAATGGATTGATGAAAATCTTCTCATCTGACTTTAGTTCTCACATTTAGTAGCTCCGCATCTTGCAAACTCTAATTAAGCAGTTTTTAGTGAGCTTGCAGAGAAATGTTACCATATTCACTGTGGCAAGTTATGTTAGGAAGTATGTGGCTTCCTGCCTCTTCTGGTCTGGCATCCAGGGAACTGGCTAAAAAAGGTGAAGCTGTAACATGGCTCACTAATATAGAAGAGGACTCAATGTCTTCACTATATACTATATTTTTATGCAAATAATGTGCACCTTATTTTCAAAAACGTGCTGTGCTAATTTTTTTTTTTTTTTTTTACAGCAACTTGTGAAAAAAATTGCCATAGCAGCACTTAACAAAAATACCTAATGGGGCAGGTGCGGTTGACAAACAAATGTAGAAGGTACACACTATTTGCGTAAAATACCCTGTTTTTAGTTGTTTTAAATCTGAAAAGAGTAAGCACAACTCATATTTCAGGAAAAACGCAGAGGCAGACATGAATGAGGAAGGACTAACTCCCTGTTCTCCCCCAGAAGTAATTTAATCATCAATTCTTTAATGTAATAGCTGTTATGCACTCATTCATTGATGATCAGACCCACGTGTGAACTTCCTCTGAGCATTAACACACTGATATTGGCAAAATGGGTTCAGGGCCACTACAATAAGCTGTGAACAAGCTGTAATAAATTAACTCCATACCTTACCCCTAATTCCTAATATTTAGTCTGGGTCCTAATGGCTGGATGAAGAATAAAACAACCCAGACCTGAATTAACTGGGATTCACCTCAGAATTTCTCTGAGGAAATCAGTCTTTTATTCTAGCTATGCCTTCTGCAGAGTAAGCTCAATAAAATTGCGCTCTTTGGAGTAGTTTTTACTAAATCTAATTATGCTGCCTAGTTTGAGGATCCTGCTGTTGCCTATTTGGTTTTTGTTTTATTTTCCTGAAAGTGAGGGGTGTTACTTTCTCAGCATTCCTGCTAAAGAACAGGTTCTCCTCAACCCCATACATTGTGTGTGTGTGTGTGTGCATGTGTGTGTATAAGACATTATTAGCATAGCACTTTACCTTTCAAGTGGGTTTTGTCTTGGCCATGGATTAACCATTGGACTGTCCCCATGCCTATCTACTTTATCTTCCAAATTGGGGTACTTTTTACAGCGCTATTATTGATTATGCCTCATCAGCAGGCATAAACCAGGGCTGTTTTGGACAAACTGAGACATATGATAACACTTGGGAATTTAAAACAGCTGTGTGCTCCTCTATCTCAGATATTATAAAAATCTTCCATAGGATGTTCATTTCCTTTGGGAGACTCACAAAATATGACCGTTTACCTGCCATAGCTGGAAGCAGTGTAGCATGGAGGTTGCACACAAGGGCTCTGCAGCTACCCCCACTGGCTTTGAAAGGTCATCACTTCCCAGCTACAGAATCAGACCTGGGTTCAAATCCCAGAACTTTTATTTCCAAAACAGGTTACTTTGGAAAATTGCTTAACTTTCCTCATCTACTAAATGGCACCAATAATTGAAAAGCATAGGACTATGTAGAATAAAATGAGTTTATAGATATAATCTAAGTATGGCGAGTCTGACACAGATTTATAGCTCTTACTTACATATTGGCTCATTTAATAATAACCCTTTTCTGAGTCTCCAGGTGGTACAGTTAACACACTTGGCTGCTTAGCAAAAGTTTGGAGGTTTGAGTCTACCAAGAGGTACCTCGAAGGAAAGTCCTGACGATGTACATCTGAAAAGTCAACCATTGAAAACCCTATGGAGCACAGTTCTACTCTGACACACATGTAGTTGAAATCAACTCAATGAAAACTGCGTTTTTTTGTTTTGTTTCGTTTTTTCCATGAAAACAGATCAGGAGTTTTGCTTTCTAATCTTGCCTACTCATTAACATGTTGCTTCCTGACTGTTAGGTCACCACCTTTCCATCTAAGTGCTCTGTACTGATGTGACTGGTTATTTTAGGTTCCGATGATTGCCTAGACATTTTGTTCTCTCCATTATTCTTCATACTCTGGTTCGTTTTTATTTTCAGTATTTTCGTAAACTTACCTCTGGCCAAATACGCTGAGTTCCCCTTTGATTATTCAGTGTTGCTTCCATATAATAAAGTGTTAAGTAGCAATTCCAAAATGAATCTTCAACTTCACGTTTAGTGACACATTACTCTGTCTCGTCATATCTTCTTGGGAGTTTCATGTCAGGCACTGGTGTCTAGTCTATTACTGCCCAAAGGTTACAAAAGAATGCATCTTTAGAATCATCATTAGTATCTTCTGCTAGAATATGCATGACTCTCAGTGACAATTTAATAAATCTTGCATGGAAACTGGCATGGAGCCACATTTTGTCAATGAAACCACAGGGAAAAAAAAATGTGTTTTCCAGGTTTCACAAGGAACATGACCTTGACGCTTCCTGTGTATTGTGTCCTTGGACACAGCACCTCACTCCATCTAAAAGTAAAAATAATACCTGCCCTAATCTCCGGATAGCATTATGAAGTTGAAATTATTTATATGAATTATTATTAGAGGAAGGAAGGAAACAAAAACATTTAAGCATTTGTTTGATTTAGATAAGTGGATTAGGACATTTTGGTTCAATTTCAACATCTAGCTCTGCCGTATAGGGTTGTTATGAGTCAGAATCAACTCGACGGCACACAACAATTCAAGAATTTTGGGAACGCTAGAGTAGAAACATCCCCACAGCCACGCCCTGCCTTCGTGGCTATCATTAACAGCTTCTTAATTGACTTCAATGCTAACAGTTGCTAAGCATTTACTATGCTTCTGGTATTTTACATGTTTAATCCTCAAAATAAACTTTGAGGTAAGTTCTGTAAGTAGTGTCATAGTAAAAAAAAAAAAAATTGGCATGGAGTCAATTCTGACTCATGGTAACCCCATGTGTGTCAGAGTAGGGTTTTCAATGGCTATGACCTTTCAGTAGTAGATCACCAACCCTTTCTTCTGAGATGCCTCTGCGTAGACTCGAACTGCCAACCTTCAGTTAGTAGCTGAGCTCTTAACTGTTTACACCTGCCAGGACTCTTATTGCCACAGTACACCAAACCAAAAAACCAAACCCACTGCCTTCGAGTCAATTCTGACTCACAACAACCCTACCGGACAGAGTAGAACTGCCCCATAGGGTTTCCAAGGAGTAGCTGGTGGATTCAAACTGCCGACCTTTTGGTTAGCAGCCAAGCTCTTAACTACTGTGCCACCAGGGCCATAGTACACAGGCTTATTAAAACTATATGACTTTGCCAATGTCAGTGAACTGGAGTGTAAAACAAGGTCAGATTGGATCAACACCCACATTAACCACCAGGTTATATCATGTGTCTTTGTGAGGGGGGGTATGGATTTACTGTTCCTGTGAAAAGTACATAAAGCACATGCTTACTGATGGCAGGTCAATAGAAACATTTTTAATCCGTGGAAGACAGCATGTAAATATCAGGTACAACACTACTTCAGCTAAGCAATTATGAAGAATCCTGGTTTGTTTTTATGTACTATGCAAGACAGACACTTGGGAATTTGTAAGTAATAACCAGCTGGTAACCATCTTTCTTAAGGCTATTTTATTCTTCTGCCCAATGAAGCATACACCAGGGTTCAAGACCAAGAATTCTTCTTTACACAAGTAGACCTTGCAGTTGTTTCTTTGATGAATGACTTCCTTGTCACAGAGACTGCACTAGGTATGTGTTCTAGAGAGGGTTACTGCCAGTGTATCTTACATGTTTTAAGATTGGTAACATCTGTACTGTAGCCACATTAAGAGAATTTTCCAAGGAGCAGATGGTATGTTCTCAAAGTGTTAGCCTAAGACTAAGCATAAAAAATAATCATAGTAATTAACATGTAAAGCAGTTACTAGTTGCTAAGCACTTCTTATATATTAATTTATTTAATCCTCACAAAAACCTTCTGAAGTAGTGGCATTTTTAGTTCCATGTCACAACTAAGGAAGGTGAGAGGTAGTTCCTAAGTAGGGGAGCCAGGATGTCACAGGGGAAAGGCTTCAGTAATAATCTCAGTGCCCTAAGTGCCAAAGACAGGGCAGTACTAAATTAGGGCTGGGGTATGAACCCAGGCTGGATTAAATCCATTGATATTGAGTTGATTCCAACTGATAGAGACCCTTTAGAACTTCTCCAAGGGTTTCCAAGGCTATAATCTTTATGGAAGGAGACTGCCACATCTTTCTCCCATGGAGCAGCTGGTAGGTTTGAACCACCAACCTTTTGGTTAGCAACTGGGTGTTCTAACCACTGTACCACCAGAGCTCCTTCCAACCTGGACTAGCTGCCATTTATTGAGCACTTACTATCTTCCATTAAACCCAATATTAATAGTATCCAATTTCATTCCCACTAAAATCCTTCACAGTAGACATTGTCATTGCAGTTTCACAAATACAAAGCCAGGATTCACAAAAGTTATTTGCCTATTGTCACACAATTAGTGGCTCAATCAGCATATGACCCTAGGCGTTTTTACCTCTAAGCCTCTGCTTTAACCTCCATGACATAGAGCAAGCTGCTGTTTATATAAAATCTTCTGCCATTTGAACATTCCACACCTGACTTTTTTCTTCTGGGGACTATTCCTAATTGATTAAGATCCATTGTTATGTGTTAAGAGCTATGGCTGCTAACTAAAAGGTCCAGAGTTCAAATCCACCAGCCGCTCCTTGGAAACCCCGTGGGACTGTTCTACTCTGTCCCATAGGGTCACTATGAGTCAGAGCGGACTGGATGTTTCTGTTTATTGATAGCCATGTCTCCCAAACAAGATAAAAATTTGAGCACAATTTTCCTCACATCCTCTTAGCTGTCTCTTTGGTGATATCATCTAGAGTTTTAATTCTTAATTGTTAAAACTATATGACTTTTTTTTTTAATCATTGCTTTTGTTGACATTAATAAACTTGATTAATTTCTTTGTAAATGCTTTACTGCCCAGATCCATTTCTTACACCATATTGATATTTCTTTTTGGCAGCGTACTGCTCCCAAGAGTTTTTCAAAGAGGATCTATGAGTAGTAAACTTTCTACAACTTTGTAGATCTAAGAATTTCTTTATTAAAATGATAGTTTATCTGGATATAAAATTTGAAATCCAAAGGTCTTTTCCTTCAATGTTTTGAGGATGTTATCCAGTGTTGCTGTAAAACCTGCCATAAATCTGAACTGGTTCAGGTCTTTTCTTTTACTCTGGACTGGAAGATTTTAAATTTTTCTCTTTGTCTTTATTCTTAAGTTTCACTATAATGTGTTTGGATATTGATTTTATCTTTCTTATTTATCTTATTCAGCACTAGCCTTTAATCCTGTGCTCTTAGATCTTTCTTTAATCCTGGGAAACTCTTGTTCATTATTTCCTTCTCTCTGATTGTTCTTTTCTCACCTTTTGGGCTCCTATTTTATAGATTTTGACACTTTTATTTCTGGGTTTCATGGCCCTCAATATTTTTCAATGTTCCATCTCTTCTGAATGTCTTCCCTCCCTGATGTCTTCTAGAAAAATTTTGCAACCCAATCTTTCAGCTCACTCATTTGTACTTGAGCTGTCCCCATTCTGCAATTCAAATTATCCTTCTAGTTTTGTTGCTGTTGCTGTTTTTTTCTCAAACATTATATTTTCATACCCAAATTTTTTAATTAGTTCTTTTTCTCGCTATATGATTTCAAAAGCTTTCCTAATCCTTCTGAGAATATTTATTAGGTCCATTTTAAATTCATGTATGTTTCATTAGTTCTGCTACCTCTGGAAAAACTTATACTTTCAGTTGTCTTTCTTGTTTAGAGCTTATGTTCCTTAGATATCTAACAAATTTGGGTGGGGGAGTACAGCTCACCTTTTATTTCTTTGGGGCAGTTGTCTTGGCTTTAGTTTGTATTCCTCAGGGAGTGAAGGTGGGGGAAAATACCTGTAGAGCTACAGTCTGGACTTATCCATCCCTGTGCCCCTACCCAAGTTCCCTGGCTATCCCCAAATTTCTAGCTCCTCTGCCCTGGGCACTGCTCTTGTCAGCAGTGGGGCAGACAACCCTTGTGAATTTTCTCATGTAGGAGGGTGGAGAAGAAATGGAGGGCACTGACAGAGGCCAGATCACCCACCTGTCCCTTTGACCATTGGCTCACCACCCCACAAAGTCTCCTTTCCACCCACCTTTACAAGTGTCTGTGGTAGTTGACTTGGGCAATATGAGAAGGGGTGGTAAACTACTATGACTCCCCACACTGAACTTCCAGTTTCAAGCCTACCCAGGAAAATGTGGGGGAAAGAAAAAAGTATAATAAAGCTCTCTCCCACCCATTCTTTCTGTTTCTGCCTCTATGCCCGAACCAAAAATGAGACTAATCTTCTCTTTCTCTCAAATTTCATTTATTTATTAGTTACTGAGACCCATCGATGTCTCTATGTCACCTGTGGTCAGGGCTAGTTTCATGGGCATCTTGCCTGAGCAGCCACACAGGACCGCATGATTGAAAGCCCCACCCCCACATCCAGTTTAATGCTCTGCTGCCTCTACCTTGCAATTCTGAACTTTTCTTAACAAGATACTCAGCATTTTCAGTTTGCACAGGGCCCTGCAAAATTCATAGCCAGTTTTGCCTGTGGTATCGCCAAGTTTGGCTTCAGCAGCCTATGTTGGGTTGGTAAGCTACCCCAAAATAACAAAAGTTAAATTTCTAGGGAATGTACCCACAGTTCTCTGTCCATTGTCAAGCATTGACTATATCTTCAGTTTTAGTGTCAATAAATTATTTTGTAGGGGAGGAGGTATGGTTCAGAACAGCTCTTCTTGGCTGCCATGGTAACTATAAAAAAGGAATGCCTATACACCACCTGCCTCAAGACTTCAGAGAAGCTGAGGGCACAGGGTTCCTGAAGTTCCACAGATAGGTTCTCATTTCATAAATGTCCAGTCCTGTTTTTTGATTGTATATCAGAATAAATTTCAGCAGGTTAGTGTTTTACCTAAGAAATGTCTATAAAGGCATACAAAATCTTTCACGTACATCTAGAACTCCATTTTTCTGGAAATATGGTCTATGACTTTCACAAGATTATCAAAGACATCCAGAAAAAAAAAAAAAAGGTTAATAATTTACTACTGTATGGATTCTACGAGAGAGAGAGAATTTAGGTTCTTCTACAAAGACACATGCATACACACAGTACACACACACAAAAAAAATTTTCTCACCAGAGACTATATTGCCCTACCCTGAGGTGTAATCACCAATTATTGATGAAGAATATTTGAGATTAGAATATTTTGCTTATTGTTTGCTTTTAATGTCATTTCTAAAAATGATCAGCACAGAAACAAAACTTGCTCAAAACAGCCTGATCCTTGTTAACCTTTTTACCAAGTTTCTTCTCTTAGTTGCAAAAATCTAAGTAATATTTTTTTTAAAATATTGCTTAATATATGGGGACAATAATGAAGATGACAGCTTATTGTACCAGTTTTCATTTGTGCTAATTACATTCGTTAATGTTGTCTATTACCAGTTGTTTCTTTGAAGTAAGGAAAGGAGTTCACTTTTAGTGCTCTCAAATCCTCTGCTTCTGCTACGGAATCTTTCTCCAAGTCTACCTTTCCTCCCCAGCCCCACGCAGGTCTGCCTGGGCAATGCAAAGTCCCTGGTATTTCAGCCAATTGACTGGTTTCAACAAAGAGAAGGAATACAATTCATGGCTCTTATTTTCCTAGTTCACCTTAATAATTATCAGTATTGAAAGTTAGGAATATAGAGTGATTGGCAATCTGATTCAGTCCTTACCATTAGAGACAATACAGAGTTTAGTAGAAGCTTATAGAAGAAAGGAATGAAAAAAATGAATATATACTAGTAACAATAGCTGACACAGTGTGTTATTTTCCTGATTATATAGGCACTTTGGACCAATAAGCAACATCACAATAAATACAAAAAAGATTGAAGTTGTCAAGGATTTCATTTTACTTGGATCCACAATCACCACCCATGGAAGCAGCAGTCAAGAAATCAAAGATGCATTGCTTTGGGCAAATCTGCTGTAAAAGACCTCTTTAAAGTCTTAAAAAGCAAAGCTGTCACTTTAAGGGCTAAGATGCACCTGACCCAAACTAAGGTATTTTCAATTACCTCACATGCATGTGAAAGCTGGACAATGAATAAGGAAGACTAAAGAAGAATTGACATCTTTGAAATACGGTGTTGGCAAAGAATATTGAATATACCATGGACTACCAGGAGAACGAACAAGCCTGTCTTGGAAGAAGTACAGCCAGAATATTCCTTAGAATTGAGGAGGGTGAGGCTTTGTCTCATGTACTTTCAACGTGTTATCAGAAGGAACCAGTCCCTGGAGAAGGACACCATGCTTGGGAAAGTGGAGCATCAGTAAAAAAGAGGAAGACTCTGAAAAAGATGGATTGACACAGTGGCTACAACAATAGGCTCAGGCATAACAACAATCATAAGTCCGGTACAGGACTGGGCAGTGATTCGTTCTATTGTACATGGGGTTGCTATGAGTTGGAACTGACTCGACAGCACCTGACAACAACATGAGCACTTTACAAATATTTTCAAAACAACCCTATGACTAAGAAGCTATGGTCATCCTCATTTACGCATGAGGAAACTGAGGCACAGAGAAGTAAAATTACTTGGCCATGGTAGAATAGCTAGTAAGTCAAGAAAGTCGGTATTTGACTAGGCAATTAGACTTTAGAAGTCAATGCTTATAACCACTATATATATTATATCTTGGAAACCATGGTGGCCTAGTGTTTAAGTGCTCCCAGAATCAGAGCTTTTTGTTAGTTTGAGATCACCAGCGTTACCACATATGTAGTTAACAGAATCCCTACAGACAGCAAATAAATTATATGATGTAGTTAGTCTATAAAAACTTATCATGGGTAAACGTAGAGTCTCCTATAGGTTTTTTTGACATAATGAAAATATCTTACCGAGCCGTCAGAGGAGTTCAGGAAGTGCCAAGTTGGGTAAGCACAAACCTCCTCCTTTCCTTGTAAGCAACACCTTCATCTTTATACCCCTGAGCTCTTAGCCATTGTCCATCTGATAGATGGGACTGAATAAGCATTTCCTGAATTGAACGAAATTAAGTGTAGCCTTGGGCTAATCACATCTCTAAGTATGAGTTTCTCCACTTGTAAAATGAAAAGGTGGACCAAGATCAGTAGTTTCAATGCTGGCTGCATATTAGAACCACCTGGGGAGCTGGTAAAAAGCAGTGGTGCTCTGGCCCCACCCCAGAGACTCGGACTCCATTGATCTGAGGTAGGTTAAAGGCTTTGGAACTTTTACCCCTTTCTTTCTTCTTTTAATCCCAAGTGATATTAACGTGAAGCTGGCGTAGAAAAACCATAGACCAGTGGTTCTCAAACTTTTCCTCTCTGGACCAACAGCATCGGCACAACCTGGGAACTTGTCAGAAATGCAAATTCTGTAATTTGCCCCACCTCAGACCCCCAGAATCAGAAATCTCATTCCATTTTGAAAAAGTCTATAAACAACTCAAGATCATGCTGAAAATGACTTTCCTCTATCTTGCATTGTGGTGCAGACGGCTGAGGAATATTTCCAGTAGAGCAGCAGCCTGATGGATTAGAATATTTTCTTTCTTAAAAAACCCTTAGACACCACATTTATTACAGCTGGTTCAAGTGCTACTGCCTTGTGGAAACCTTTGACCTGATTAGATACGCAGATTTGGAAGTCTATAAATGTTTTTGAGTTTGTATACTCCAAAATACTTCTTAAAGGTCATTAACATAATGCTGTCAAGAATACCATATGGGTAGTGAATCAAAGGCATAGTGGTTATATCCCTGTGACTTTCATCCTATCCCTAGATTAGCTTCCTTAGCATGTTCGGAGAGCTAATGGATGCTTTCCTCTAAGCCTAACACAGTGCTAGTAACGTTTTTCTCTGTGGATTTGGAACTTTAATTCAAAGGCTATGTAACCACTTTTTTTAGAAGCAATTTATTTTGAGGGCAAAGTGCTCTATGTTAGGTTAAGCAGTTTCCTTTTCAGATATTTTACTAGCGAGAAGAGATAAAGCTTTCTAAGAACAAAAGTATTTGCATCTTCCATCTTACTGGACCTTACTGATGATTTTGACTCAGCAAGATCCTTAATCTCATTTTCAAACAGTCCCTAAAGAATTTCTAAATGTTTCAGGGACCAAACAATTCTCTAATGTGATATTTGCATTTATTACATTTTTTCACTTTGTAAAGAAAGAGATAAACAATTACCAGATGGGAGAAGAAAAGTTTTCTAAAACCCATAAATGAACGTACAGTTTCAATGTGTCTGTGCATGTATTATACATTGGGAAATGGTAGGCAGCGTAGCCTCACAGCTGGAATCAGAAAAACCTGAGTATGAGTCCAAGTTCTGTCACTTAACAGTGGTGCGATCTGTGATTTTTAGGTGCCATTAAGTCAGCCCCAACTCATGGCTGCATTTTGTAAAACAGAACAAAACACTGCCTGGTCCTGCACCATCCTCACAATCATTTGTATACTTGAGCCCATTATTGCAGCTATTGTGTCAATCCGTCTTATGGAGGATTCCCCTCATTTTCTCTGAGCCTCCACTTTACTAAACCTGACGTCTTTTTCTAGCAATTGGTCTTTCCTGATGACGTATCCAAAATAAGACAAAGTCTTGCCATGCTTGCTGCTGTAGGATCTAGGGTAGGTTATTTAATCTCTCACTGTTTTTGTTTTCTTGTCTATAAAAATGGAATCAATAATAATACCTTCATGACCTGCTGTCCGTATTAAATAAGCTATGTAAAGTAATCCATATTAAACAAGTTATGTAAAGTAAATAACTGTGTTATTTACTAAGTAAATAACTGTGTTATTTACTAAGTAAATAACTGTGTCTTAGTAAATAACTTTTGAATCAAGTTTGTTAAGACAGTAGTGGTGGTGGTGGTGGTTATATATATGGATTTTCTATGAATCATAGATTTTTTTGGTTTATTTATCTAATAATGGGCATGACTACTCATTCACATTTATCAAATGTTGTGCTGGTAAGTGGTTAACAACTAGTTGTTAGGGGAGGGGAGAGAGAAGCCCTGGCTTGTAGCATTTCCACGGTGTCGGTACTCCCTCCATGGCCAGAGCTACCAACATGGAGCGTTGTGACTGAACAACGAGCTGGGAAGAGATGCTCACATCTAACTCCCAGGCATCAGCCCTGACAAACCCACAGCTCCTAAACCCAGAAGTGTGGGATTGCTCCACCAGTGTGTCTGCTGCACATTACTCTCCCTAAGAAGAAGCTAAATGTTTCACAGGGAACTAATTTGCCTGTGTTTCCATTATACATAAAGTAGCAGAATAAAATACCTGACCATAATGGCTAAGGCTCATTTTAGAGGATCTTGGTAGACAGAAGGAAACCCTGGTGGCGTAGTGGTTGAGTGCTACGACTGCTAACCAAAAGGTCAGCAGTTCAAATCCACCAGGCGCTCCTTGGAAACTCTAGGAGGCAGTTCTACTCTGTCCGATAGGGTCACTATGAGTCGGAATCAACTCAACGGCAACGGGCTTGGTAGACAGAAGAACCATATAATATTAGAGCAGGAAGGGGCTAGAGGCATTGTCCAGCCTCTGCAGCAATTCCTAGTTCTTCTGAAAAGGGAACTAGAGTATCGAGGATTATGATGTTAGATGAGGATTATGATGTCATGTTCCTACTACTGTTTACAAAAAATACTAGGATTAGAGACCATATTTCCTTGCCTGCTGACCTTCTTTCTATTATCCCTGCTGGAAAAACTTGAGCAATCTCAGGCCACTCAATGACGGAGCTCAGTGACAGGATGTGAACCTGTACTTATTTGGTGCAATTCATCTTTCTGTTCATTTGAAAGTAATACAATGCACAACACTAAAAATAGTAATAGTCGAAATTTTTCCCAAATGCCCACAAATGGACTTTGCTGTAAGATTGGCCTTGGTGGTCTCACTGTAGATGAAGTAGACTTATAGACGTGCTCTGGGTATTGTTAGAAAGGAGCATTCCCTTTAAAAATAAGCAGAATGGAAGGATCTTACTGGGAACACCAAACTATGACAAGGCTCCAATGTATAGATAAACCAAATCCATTGCCATCAAGTAGATTCTGACCCATGTGTTACAGAGTAGAACTGCTCCATAAGATTTTCAGGTCTTTCTTCTGTAGCACTGAGTGCTGCACTGGGTGAGTTCAATCTGCCAGTTTTTACTTTAATAGATTAGTGCAAACCGTTTGTGCCATCCAGGGACCTATAATGTTTTGATACTCCCTAGTGAAAATTAAGTTGTTTTCATTTTAGAGCCCTGGTGGCACAATGGGTAAGAGACTGGCTGCTAACCAAAAGGTCAGAAGTTCGAATCCACCAGGCACTCCTTGGAAACACTATGAGGCAGTTCTACTCTGTCCTATAGGGTCGTTATGAGAGTCAGAAACAATTCAACGGCAACAGGTTTGGTTTTTTGTTTTTTGCTTTTTTTTACAGATACAGATAAACTAGACAGATAAAGCTCTTACCTTTATCAAAGAATTTTATTTTCTGGTAGACAGTGGGGGAAAAAAAGAGGGAGAAAATGATTATACTAATGATATATTCTACAGTTTCAGGAGCAAATAAGTATCCCAAAGAAAACAGAATCAAGTTAAATAGATAAAAAACAATGGCAGGAGGTGTGAGAGGGTTCTATTTAGATATGCTTTTCAACAAAGGGACTTTCTCAGCAGATTATCTTTGGGCAGAGACTAGACAGAAATGGGGATCTGGAGGAAAAATTTCCCAACAAGGTAACAATAAGTGTAAAGGCCCAGAATGAGCATGTCGTGTTTGGGGAACAACAGAGGAAGGGAGGAAAGGATAGTGAGAAATAAGGATCATGGAGGGCTAGTCTTGCCAGGGAAATTTATTTTGGAATTTAGTTCCAATTATAATGGGAAACCTTTATTGGTTTGAGCAGAGAAAAGAAGTGACTTGATTAAACATGTAAAGGATCATTCTGGCTGCCTGTCACATGGATATCAGACTTTAAAGGGCCGAGAATCTTGAGGAACATTCAGCTCAATTGGCATAACATAGTTGATAAAGAAAATGTTCTGCATCCTACTTTGATGGGTAGCTTAAAAGCTCATGAGCCACCATCTAAGATACTCCACTGGTCCCACCCTGTCTGGAGCAAGGGAGAAGGAAGAAAACCAAAGACACAAGGGAAAGAGTAGTCCAAAGGACTAACGGACCACAACTATCAAAGCCCCCACCAGACTCAGTCCAGCACATCTAGATGGTGCCCAGCTCTGACAATAGAGAGTCCTGGACACAGCATAAGAAAAATGTAGAACAAAATTCTAACTCATGAAAATAGGCCAGACTTACTGATCTGACAGAGATTGGAGAAACCCCAACAGTATGAGCCCCAGATACCCTTTTAACTCAGTATTGAATCACTCCTGAAGTTTACCCTTCAACCAAAGATTAGACAGGCCCATAAAACAAAACAAGACTAAATGGGCACACCAGCCCAGGGACAAGGATAAAAAGGCAAGAGGGGCAGGAAAGCTGGTAATGGGGACCCCAAGGTAGAGAAGGGGAGAGTGTTGACATGTCATGGGGCTGGCAGCCAATGTCACAAAACAATATGTGTATTAGTTGTTTAATGAGAAACTAATTTGCTTTGTAAACCTTCATCTAAATACAATAAAATAAATAAATAAAGCCAAGAGTGGAAGCAGGAAGGCAGTTTGGCCAGCCAAAGCAGTGGTTCAGTCGAGAGATGATGGTATCTCAGACTATAGTTGCTGTGGAGATGGTGAAAAGTACTTGGATTCAGGATAAATTTTGGAAGTGTCACTAATAGAACTTGCAAGTAGAACAGTTAGGGCATTAGGGAAAAGGAGATATAAAAGTAACTCTTAGCTTTTAGGGCTGAAGCACTTATTTTATAGTGTTGCCATGTATTAATATTGGAAAACTGAGGGAAGGGCAGGTAGAAGAGGGAAAAAGTAAATAGTACTTATTTGGACTTTTTAAGTTTAACATGACTATTAAAAATCTAAAGCGCAATATAGATGTCCAGACCTAAGGGAAGAAGGTGAATCTAAAAGTATAAAATTGAATATTATTGGCATTTAATTGACATTTAAAGCCAGAAGATTAGTGAGACAGCCCAATATAGAATATAGAGAAGAGAAGAGGTTCAGTGAGTGAGCCCTGGAGCACTTCAATGTTTAGAGGTCTGGAGAAGAGGAAGATTCAGCAAAAAGTCTGAAAAAAACTTTCCAGTGAGAGAGAAGGACAACCAGAATATTGTGTAACCCAGAAGCCAAGTGAAAAAAGTGCTTCCAGAAGAAGATAGAAATTAACTATGTAAAAGTCTTTTGGAAGTTAGTAAACAGAGAACTCAAAATTGACTAATGGATTTAGCAAGATGGAAGCTGCTATTAATGTTGCCAAGAACAGTTTCAGTGCAGGGGTGGGTAAGAAACCCTGATTGAATTGAAGAGAAAATAGGAAATTATGAAGTAAAGATGAAAAATATTGACCAATCTATTGCTATGAGTTGGAATCAACTCGATGGTACTGGGTTTGATTTTATTTGGTTCTTCTATTAAGGAAGTAGAAATTTTATTTTTTTAAGATAAGAGATATTCAGCATGTTTGTATGCTAATGTAAACAATGGGAACTGTAAGTATGGGAACTGTAATGTAAGTAATGAGGCAGGGTATAATCTTAGAAGAAATGTCTTGAGTAGGTGAGAGAGCACATATTCAGTGCATCAGGTGGGCCTTAGAGAATGGCAGTAAGAGTCCATTGTGGCAAGTGGAAGATGGGCAAAAATGTGGGTGGGTTGGAAAATGAGATAATAAAATATGTGGAAGTTCTCTACAAATAGCTTCAATGTGTATACCTAAAATAAGATTCAATATCATCAGCTAAGAGGATGAGTCAAAGGGAATGCAGGCTTGATAAAAGAGACTAAGTATGACAATGGTAGTGACTGTCTGATATAGGGTGGAAGTAAGATACTTAAAGAAAATGAAGGAACTGGAAAGTCAGAGTATAGGAATGCATTGTTTATATGCATATTTGTGTTACTCAGAATGACGGCAGAATTAGTGTGAGAAAGACAGCTACTGAATTCTAAATTCTTCTTATAAGAAACTGATTCCAGAACCTGTGTCTCCTCCCCATCCTCTCTCCATATTCCAGAATGTGTTCCCACTTGTTTCCTGACTATCCCACCAACTCCTAAATTCAAGCTGCTCAGAATAATTACCACCTTCACCCCAAAGCCTCCTTTTGACTTGACCACGTCTCTAAAGTAATTCATCTATTGACTCAGATGCAAACATTCAGAGTCAGCCAGTCAGCTGCCAGGATGTTTAGATTCTCCTCAGCTACATCTGTTCCTCTTTTGTTCACCCATCTCAATGTCACCACCTTAATTTACCCCCAGGACTGCTGTCATAACCTCATACTAGGTGTCCCAACCTATGACCTCTTCACTAGTACAGCCTGATACTTTGGCAAAGTATCAGGATACAAGATAAACATACAAAAATCAGATTCCTCTACACCAACAATGAGAATTTTGAGAAAGAAATCACTGAAACAATACTATTTAGAATAGCCCACAAGAAGATAAAGTACTTAAGAATAAATCTAACCAGAGATGTAAAAGACCTATAGGAAGAAAACTACAAGACACTACTTCAAGAAACTAAGAGAGACATACATAAGTGGAAAAATATACCATGCTCATGGATAGGAAGACTCAACATTGTGAAAATGTCAATCCTACCCAAAGCAATCTGCAGATACAATCCAATCCTGATCCAAATTCCAACGGCACTTTTTAATGAGATGGAGAAACAAATCACCAGCTTTATATGGAAAGGGAAGAGGCCCTGGATAAGTAAAGCATTACTGAAGAAGAAGAAAAAGGTGGGAAGCCTCACATTACCTGATTTTAGAGCTTATTATACTGCCACAGTAGTCAAAACAGCCTGGTACTGGTACAACAACAGATACATAGACCAGTGGAACAGAATTGAGAACCCAGATGTAAATCCATCCACCTATGAGCAGCTGATATTTGACAAAGTCCCAAAGTCCATTAAATGGGGAAAAGACAGTCTCTTTAATAAATGGTGCTGGCATAACTGGATATCTATCTATAAAAAAAATTAAACGGGATTCATACCTCATACCATGTAAAAAAACTAACTTGAAATAGATCAAAAGCCTAAATATAAAATCTAAAATGATAAAGATCATAGAAGGAAAAATAGGGACAATGCTAGGGGCCCTAACACATGGCATAAATAGTATACAAACCATAACTAACGATGCACAAATACCAGAAGGGAAACTAGACAAGTAGGAGCTCCTGAAAATCAAACACTTATGCTCATCAAAAGACTTCACTAAGTGAGTAAAAAGAGAACTTACAGACTGGGAAAAAAATTTTTGCTAAGACATATCCAGTAAGGGTCTAATCTCTATAAATCTACAAAATACTGCAACACCTCAATAACAAAAAGACAAATAATCCAATTAAAAAATGGGCAAAGGATACGAACAGACACTTCACCAAAGAAGACATTCAGGTGGCTAACAGATACGTGAGGAAAAGCTCACAATCATTAGCTATTAGAGAAATGCAGATCAAAACTACAATAAGATACCATCTCACCCTGACATTACTGGTGAAGCTCACTCTTCAGACAAAGATTAGACAGGACTATAAAACAAAAAATAATACACAATGCCAGTAAATTTCTATTAGTCCCTAAACTAGCCCAAGCCAGATTTGGTCTGCCCTGCATGTGTAGAAGGGCCAGGTGTGACCACTAATTGACCTCAACAGAGGACGCAGCAAGAGGAGGAATGAATCATCATCTAGACCCTGTGCCAAAGCAAGAGGTCCGACAAGAACAACTTCACCTCCTGTTTTCTGGCTAGCCACCTTCTAGAATTTTCCCTCCCCAGTACGCCTGCATGCCCACCATTTGCTGCTCAAAACACATATAAGCCCTGCTTCCCTGTAGCTCAGGGAGCCAGATCTGAGGAACTTCCTCCTGGCTTCCTGCTTTTCGCATTGCAATAAAGTTACTTTCTCAAAGACCAGCATCCAGATAACTGGCAAGTCTGAGCACACCGGACAAGGACTCACCTTCTAGGGTTTTGTAACAAGGAATGTGCTTCTTAGTTCAATCAGATATACGAGACCAAATGGGCAGCTCTTATCTTAAAGTAGGATAAGAAGGCAGAAAGGGACAGAAACTGGTCGAATGGACACAGGAAACCTGGGGTGGAAAGGCGGAGTGTGCTGTCACATTGTAGGGATTGCAACTAATGTCGCAAAACAATATGTGTATAAATTTTTGAATGAGAAATTAACTTGAGCTGTAAGCTTTCGCCTAAAGCACAATTAAAAAAAAGAAAGAAAAGATATCGGAATTTATCAAATGCTTTTTATTTTAAATATTTATGATGCTATCTTTGCTTAAATATACCCCCATCCCCATCCTACCTCATAAAGTTAAAAAAAAAAAAAAAGCAGACTGATGCTTAAACATGAACTTCTTTAGTCCTTCTTCTTCTCTTGTCAGAATGCATTTTAGCATGGCTCCCAAACTTTGTGGTTTCTGATAAATCCAGTAGAATGCCCTAAAATAAAAAATGAGCTAGAAGGTTGTAGACAGGTAGAATCAGAGGATAGGGAAGAACTTTGAGAAGTTCAACAGAGATCCAATTGTGTTCCACGTGATAAACATTTATGGAGTGCCTCTGAACTGCAAGGCACAGCGGTAGGCCTGTACAGGATACATAGATGAATATTCACGGCATTACAACTCAGTCCAAAAAGTTAGAAACCTTAGAAATTTGTTAATAATAAAAATAATTGCAATTACAAAAAATAAATAAATAAATTCCTTATATCACCATGTTGATGATCAAGAGATGTCCCTGATCAAAAGCATTCATTGGCTCCCCAAACTTTATCAAACAATGGCCAAACACACCTTTACAGGCTATTTGAATTGTTGGTGCCTGAAGCTCAGAGACCATAGATTATACATCTTAGTACCTCACTTCCCACCTAACAGAGTGATTATATATAGTAGGCACATACTAAATACTTGGAGAATAAATAATGAATAGAAAACATTTTTATTTAATCATTGATGTATAAAATGAAAATAGAAAAAATTCCCCTTATGAATTAATAATTACATTAATCTACATTAATCAGAATTTCTTCATGTGCTCCCAATCTCAAATCTTTAAGAAGTTTAAGAAAAGATCAGATCAGCTGAAATTTTATTCCGAGCTACCAAGATAAATACCATTCAGTAAATGCAATGTACATAGGAGCATGGCATTAAAAATGAATGAACAAAATTCATTTGCATAAACAAATAAAATGACTTTTTGTCCGTGACATTAGCACTATATAGATTTTCATTTAATTATTTAACTTAATTCATGGTCAGTCCTAACAAAGGTCCAAAACCAAGGTTTTTGCATATGTAAATAAGTTAGACTGTTTGAAACACATGGCTCAAGACTCTTCTTCCCTCTTTCTCATATACGTGTACAAACTATGAGGAAATGATTGACAGGATGGCCCAAAATTGCTTCTACTCCTATAAAAAGCACTTATTAAACAATAATGGGAAAATAATCTCAATGCATCAACTCTACGTGAAAACGAGGTTGAAATCAAAACTGACAGCTAAGTCCCAAAATGCACATTCAATCTAGTGGGAGAGGATGTCAGCAGAAAATAATTACCCATTACTCTCACCTTGTTTTCAGTAAAATTAACATGAAAATGTTTCAAGTTGTTGTTGGAGAAAATTTTGACACACAGGCTAATCTTATCTTTAATTATAAAAAAGCAGTGCACACATTTTTTAACACGCGATGCAATTATATAATACTCAGTGTGGGGAAAGTTTGCCGTCATGAAAAAATATATATCTTTCTTTCAGAACAATGGTACCAGGTGCTAACAAATGTATTTCTATTTTTGGTTGTAATTTAATTCTACTCACAAAGAAATGTGCAAGACAGAAACAAAGATAAGAGAAAATTGCATTTAAGTTTTGTTTAGCTTTAGCATTAAATAACTATGTGGATGGATATGAATATTTGTATTAAATAATTCTAATTTTTAAATATAATATTTCATATTTTACAGTTTATAAAACATTTTAAAGGGATTGCCACAACCCTTTCCTGAACTTTCAAAAAATTTAGGGTCTATTACATTGATGTGATGGAGCATTTTGATGTCCTCAAAAATGATGTAGGAAAATATTTACTATTGAATAATAATATCAATTATGTGAGGTTTACTATTAAATAGAGTAAGAAAAACACTTAGAGTAGCAGAGGACTTTCTAGTTTACTCCTTTTGGCATCCTGCAATCTACCTGGCATTATCTCCTCCAGGCAGAATGGCTCAGTAGGACGAGGGCAAGATAACTGCAAAAGGATGTTTGCGTTTTGTTGTTTCACCGTTTTAAACTAGTTAATTGCCTTAGAATTTCCCTGAGTGATTTCTCCTCAAATTCCTAATTTAGGTAACTGTTCCTCAAGGAGACAGCAGAGTACAGTGATCCAAAGTTCTAGCTCTAGAGCCAGGCTACCTGGGTTGACACTTAGATCTGCTACTTACTAGCTTTGTGACCTTGGGGAAGTTACTTAACCTCTCTGTATGTATGAAGTCTGAATGAGACTATTTCCTATCTCAGAGGATTGCCTTGAGGATTAAATAAGATAATGTAAGCATTTAGTAACTGGCAAATAGTAGGTATTTGTTTTTTGTTTTCTTTCAAAATACAATGTCAAATCTATTGGTGGCACCTTAAATCATGGATTAAGAAGGAAGACAACATTTTTGTGTTAAAGCAAGAACCTTTCCTGTGTTTTTCTTGTTCTACGAGTGTTAGTAGGGGGCACAAGTGTGCGAAGAGTGGAGAATATATTAAAGCATAATGAATATTAAAGCCTATGAAAGCTTCTCTCTTGGAGTGAGGTTTGCGCTAACCTGAGTCCAGGCAGGTTATGCCTCCCATGGTATGGTGGATATCATATGGCCAGTACAATCTAAGCTTCTGCAGCCAGTCACTATCTTCCTTTAAGAATCACAGTAACTAGAAAGAGGAAGATATGATGGAGCCAAGATGGTAGAATAGACAAATGCTCCAGCAAGCCCTCTTTACAACAAAGACCCAAAAAAAACAAGTGAAATGAGTATATTCATGACAAGCTAGGAGCTCTGAGCATCAAAGGCAATCTTAGAAAATGAACTGAGGGGTGGGGGAGGAAGAGACGGTTCAAAAGCGGACAGGAGTTACCGCACCTGAATTGTGGGGAGCACTCAGGCATCATTCCCAGAGCAGCAGCGGCAGGCTGGTACTAGTGTTCCACCGCAGTTTCCTCAGGGAGAAGCAGCCAGCCACACAACCTGTTCACACATCCTGAGCCAAAGAAGAACAGTGCTTTCAGCAAAAGCTAAGTACTTGCGTATATTTTACCGCGGCCCCTGCCCCCAAGCCAGCTTCAGTGGTGGAATTCCCTGGGCCTGAGATAGGACCTGTTGAGTGCCTAGAGCCATCCTCCTGGACTTGAAGAAGGAAAAAATTTGCAATTGGGGGGAAAGATCATTTGCCGGCTCCACTAAATTGGGGAGCTCAAGACAGAAGCAGCTCCTGTCCAGGCACAAATCGTCCGTGGACTTTGAGCACCTTCCCATCTGCATGGACCTGTGTGGGCCTACTTCAGGAGAATAGACCCTTCTTCGCAGACTCCAACCATTTCAGCTGTGCGGCGGAGAGGTGGGTGTTTGATGTTTGACATTGCTTTGCATATTAAACAGGGTCCTCACCTACCCACATCAAGGGTCTAAGGACTGGTAGCTCCACTCAGGTCACCCAGCCACCCACGGCAGGAGTCCAGGGATAACTAGTACCTCCCAGTCCATACAACCAAAACATTGGGTGCCCATGGTCCATCTGCAGAACCCACCCACCTGTATGCTCTAGGGAACAGGGACACACTTTCCTCACAGACACATGGGAGATGATTCTCAGCCCCCTGCCTTGTTCAGAATGTGACCCTCTCCTACAACCAGATACCGGTACCCACACCAATCACCATCACCTCTGGCCCTCTAAGACTGTAGGACAGAGCCTGTACCACACACTTGTTGATCAGCTACCTGGACACCTGAGCTGAATTTGTACAAGAAAAGTGAATGGACTCCTAGGCTGATATACCTAATAACACCTCTAGCTATCTGGGGACAGGACGTCAGAGCTCCAAAGGTGAAAATAATCAAGCTAGCTGACTCAAGCAACCCATCTGGGCATATCAAAACAAAACAAAGCAAGAAGCTATGACACAGTAAGCAAACATAAACTAATACAATAACTTATAGATAACTCAGAGATAACAGTCAATATCAAGTCACATAAAGAAACAGACCATGATCACCTCAACAAAGCTCTCAAAACAAAGAATCCAGGGATCTTCTACATGAAAGTGCATTCTTGGAATTACCAGAGGCAGAATACAAAAGATTAATATACAGAACCCTTCAAGACACCAGGAAGGAAATGAGGCAATATGCAGAACAAGCCAAGGAACACACAGTTGAAGCAATTGAAGAAATTAAAAAGATTATTCAGGAACATAATGAAAAGCTTAATAAGCTGGAAAAATCCATAGACAGACAGCAATCAGAAATTCAGAAGATTAACAATAAAAGTACAGAAGTAGACAACTCAATAGAAAGTCAGAGGAGCAGAACTGAGCAAGTGGAAGGCAGAATTCTGAACTTGAAGATAAATCACATGGCACTAATATATTTGAAGAAAAAGCAGATAAAAGAATTTTTTAAAAATTAGAAAACTTAAGAACTGTTGGACACTATCAAGAGAAATAACCTATGAGTGACTGGAGTGCCAGAACAGGGAGGGATAACAGAAAATACAGAGAGAATTGTTGAAGATTTGTTGACAGAAAACTTTCCTGATATCATGAAAGATGAGAAGATATCTATCCAAGATGCTCATCGAACTCCACGTAAGGTAGGTGTTAAAAGAAAGTCACCAAGACATATTATAATCAAACTTGCCAAAGCCAAAGATAAAGAGAGAATTTTAAGAGCAGCTAGGGATAAACGAAAAGTCACCTACAAAGGAGAGCCAATAAGAATAAGCTCGGACTCCTCGGCAGAAACCATGCAGGCAAGAAGGCAAATGGGATGACTTATTGAAAAAACTGAAGGAAAAATTGACAGCCAAGAATCATATATCCAGCAAAAATATCTCTTAAATATGAAGGTGAGATTAGGACAAAAAAAAACATTTCCAGATAACACAAGTTTAGGGAATTTGTCAAAACCAAAACAAAACGAACAGAAATACTAAAGGGAGTTCTTTGGTTAGAAAATCATTAATATTAGTTATCAACCCAAGACTGGAATACTGGGCAGAGAAATCAGAAGTGAACCCAGACAGGGAGATCAAGAAAACAAAGCAAGATTTTTTTTAAATGCTCAAAACAGGATAACAGTGATGATATTATGTGAAAGAAGACAACATTAAAATAATAAAGAGGGGCTAAGAAATATAGTCATAGATCTTCCATATTCAGAGGAAGATATGGCGATACAAAGAACTAAAAGTTAGGTTTAAATTTAGAAAAACAGGGGTAAATAAAAAGGTAACCACAAAGGAGACAAACTATCCTACACATCAAAATAAAATACAAGAAAAAAATACAGACTCAGCAGAAACAAAATCAACAACAATGAATATGAGGAAAGGACAATATATAAAGATAATCTACTCAGCATATAAAATTAAATGGGAAAAAGAAACTGTCAACAACACACAAAAAAAGACATCAAAACGATAGCATTAAATTCATACCTATCCATAATTATGCTGAATGTAAATGGATTAAATGCACCAATAAAGAGACAGAGAGTGGCAGAATGGATTAAAAAACAAGATCCGTCTATATGTTGCCTACAAGAGACATACCTTACAATTAGAGACACAAACTAAAACTTGAAGGATGGAAAAAATATATATCAAGCAAACAACAATCCAAAAAGAGCAGGAGTGGCAATATTAATTTCTGACCAAACAGACTTTAAAGTTAAATCCATCAGAAAGGGTAAGGAAGGACACTATATAATGATTAAAGGGACAATATAACAAGAAGATATAACCATATTAAATATTTATGCACCCAATGACAGGGCTGCAAGATACATAAAACAAACTCTATCAGCATTGAAAAAGTGAGATAGCTCCACAATAATAGGAGTCTTCAACACTCTGCTTACGGTGAAGGACACGACACCCAGAAAGAAGCTCAATAAAGACACGGAAGATCTAAATGTCGCAATATACCAACTTGACCTCATAGACATATACAGAACACCCAACAGCAACCAAGTATACTTTCTTGTCTAGTGTGCATGGAACATTCCCTAGAATAGACCACATATTAGGTCAAAAAGTAAGCCTTAGCAGAATCCAAAACGTGAAATATTACAACACATCTTCTCTGACCATAGGCCATAAGAGTGGAAATCAATATCAGGAAAAACAAAGAAAAGAAATCAAACACTTGGAAACTAAACAATATTCTGCTCATAAAAGACTGGATTATAGAAGACATTAAGGATGGAATAAAGAAATTCAGAGAATTCAATGAGAATGAAAACACTTCCTATCAGAACCTTTGAACACAGCAAAAGTGGTGCTCAGAGGCCAATTTATATCAATAAATGCAAACACACAAAAACAAGAAAGGGCCAAAATCAAAGAATTATCCCTACAACTTGAACAAATAGAGCAACAAAAGAAACCCTCAGGCACCAGAAGAAAACAAATAATAAAAATTAGAGCAGAACTAAATGAAATAGAAAACAGGAAAACAATTGAAAGAATTAACAAGACCAAAAGCTGCTTCTTTGAAAAAAATCAGCAAAATTGATAGCCCACTGGCCAAACTGACAAAAGAAAAACAGAAGAGAAAGCGAATAACCTGAATAAGAAATGAGATGGGCAATATTACAACAGACCCAACTGAAATTAAAGGACTCATATCAGATTACTATGAAAAACTGAACTCTAACAAATCTGAAAACCTAGAAGAAATGGATGAATTCCTAGAAACACACTACCTACCTAAACTAACACAAACAGAGGTAGAACAACTAAATAGACGCGTAACAAAAGAAAAGATTGAAAAGGTAATCAAAAAACTCCCCCCCAAAAAAGCCCTGGCCCAGACTGGCTTCACTGCAGAGTTCTACCAAACTTTCAGAGAAGAGTTAACAACAGTACTACTAAAGGTATTTCAAATCATAGAAAAGGACAGGATACTTCCAAACTCATTCTATGAAGCCAGCATATCCCTGATACCAAAACCAGGTAAAGACACCACAAAAAAGAAAATTACAGACCTAGTATCCCTCATGCAAAAATCCTCAACAAAATTCTAGCCAATAGAATTCAACAACATATCAAAAAAATATTCACCATGACAAAGTGGGATTCATACCAGGTATGCAGGGATGGTTCAACATTAAGAAAACAATTAATAAAATCCATTTTTTTAATGACATAAATAAAAGACAAGAACCACATGATTTTATCAACTGATGCAGAAAAGGCATTTGACAAAGCTCAACACCCACTCATGATAAAAACTCTCAGCAAAATAGGAATAGAAGGAAAATTCCTCAACATAATAAAGAGTATTGATATAAAGCCAACAGCCATCATCATCTTAAATAGAGAGAGCCTGAAAGCATTTCCCTCGAGATCGGAAAGAAGACAAGGATGTCCTTTATCACCACTCTTATTCAACATTGTGCTGGAGGTCCTAGCCAGAGCCATCAGGTTACATAAAGAAATAAAGGGCATCCAGATTGGCAAGGAAGAAGTAAAATTATCTCTATTTGCAGACATGATCTTCTACTTCCGCACAGAAAATCCTAAGGAACCTTCAAGAAAACTACTGAAACTAATACTTCAGCACAGTATTGGGATACAAGATACATATACAAAAATCAGTTGGATTCCTCTACACCAACAAAAAAAACATTGAGGAGGAAATCACCAAATCAATACCATTTACGTAGCCCCTGAGAAGATAAAATATTTAGGAATAAATCTTAGCAGGGATGTAAAAGACTTATACAAAGAAAACTACAAAACACTTCTGCAAGAAACCAAAAGAGACCTACCTAAGTGGGAAAACATACCTTGCTCATGGATAGATTTAACATTTTAAAAATGTCTATTCTACCAAAAGCAATCTATACATTTAACGAAATTCCAATCCAAAGTTCAAGGACATTTTTTAATGAGTTGGAGAAACAAATCACCAACTTCATATGGAAGAGAAAGAGGCCCTAGGTAAGTGAAGCATTACTAAAAAAGACGAACAAAGTGGGAGGCCTTACTCTACCTGATTTTAGAATCTATTATACTGTCACAGTAGTCAAAACAGCCTGGTACTGGTACAACAGATGCATAGACCAATGGAACAGAATTGAGAATCCAGACATAAATCCATACACATATGAGCAGTTGATATTTGACAAAGGCCCCAAAACAGTTACAGGGAAAAGGCAGTCTTTTAAACAAATGGTGCTGGCATAACTGGAATCCATCTGAAAAAAAAAAAAAAATGAAACAAGACCCATACCTCACTCCATGCACAAAAACTAACTCAAAATGGATCAAAGACCTAAATATAAAATCTAAAACGATAAAGATCATGGAAGAGAAAATAGGGACAATGTTAGGAGCCCTAACACATGGCATAAACCGTATACAAAACATTATTAAGAATGCAGAAGAAAAACTAGATAACTGGGAGCTCCTAAAAATCAAACACCTATGCTCATCCAAAGACTTCACGAAAAGAGTAAAAAGGGTTACCCACAGACTGGGAAAAAGTTTTTAGCTATGACATTTCTGATCAGCACCTGATCTCTAAAATCTACATGATACTGCAGAAGCTCAACTACAAAAAGACAAATAACCCAACTAAAAAATGGGCAAAATATATGATCAGATACTTCACTAAAGAAGACATTCAGGTAGCTAACAGATAGATGAGGAAATGCTCACAATCATCAGCCATTAGAGAAATGCAAATCAACACTACAATGAGATTTCATCTCACTCCAACAAGGCTGACATTAATCCAAAAAACACGAAACAATAAATGTAGGAGAGGCTGTGGAGAGATTGGAACACTTGTACACTGCTGGTGTGAATGTAAAATGGTACAACCACTTTGGAAATTGATTTGGTGCTTTCTTAAAAAACTAGAAACAGAACTACCATACGATCCAGCAATCCCAGTCCTTGGAATATATCCTAGAGAAATAAGAGCCTTTACACGAACAGATATATGCACACCCATGTTCACTGCAGCACTGTTTACAACAGCAAAAAGATAGAAGCAACCATGGTGCCCATCAATGGATGAATGGATAAATAAATTATGGTATATTCACACAATGGAATACTATGCATTGATAAAGAACAGTGGTGAATTCGTGAAACATTTCATAACATGGAGGAATCTGGAAGGCATTATGCTGAGTGAAATTAGTCATTTGCAAAAGGAGAAATATTGTATGAGACCACTGTTATAAGAACTCGAGAAATAGTTTAAACAGAGAAGAAATTATTCTTTGATGGTTAGGAGAGGGGAGACAGAGGAAGAGTAGGAGAGGGGTATTCACCAATTAGATAGTAGATAAGAACTACTTTAGGTGAAGGGAAAGACAATACACAATACAGACAAGGTCAGCATAACTGGACTAAACCAAAAGCAAAGAAGTTTTCTGAATAAACTGAATGCTTTGAAGGCCAGCGTAGCAGGGGCAAAGGTTTGGGGACCATGATTTCACGGGACATCTAAGTTGATTGGCATAATAAAATCTATTAAGAAAACATCCTGCATCCCACTTTGGAGAGTGGAATCTGGGGTCTTAAAAGCTAACAAGTGGCTGTCTAAGATGTATCAGTTGATGTCAACCCACCTAGACCAAAGGAGAATGAATAACACCAAGAACACAAGGTAATTACAAGCCCAAGAGGCAGAAAAGGCCACGTAAACCAGAAACTACATCAGCCTGAGACCAGAAGAACTAGATGGTGCCTGGCTGCAACAGATGACTGTCCTGACAGGGAACAGAAACAGAGAAGCTCTGAGGGAGCAGGAGAGCAGTGGGATGCAGACCCCAAATTCTTGTAAAAAGACCAGACTTAATGGTCTGACTGAGACTAGAAGGACCCCTGTTGTCATGACCCCCAGACCTTCTGTTAGCCCAGGACAAGAACCATTCCCGAAGCCAACTCTTCAAACAGGAATTGGACTGGACAGTGGGATGGAGAGGTACACTGGTGAAGAGTGAGCTTTTGAATCAGGTGGACACTTGAGACTATTCTGGCATTTCCTGCCTGGAGGGGAGACGAGAGGATAGACGGGCTTAGAAGCTGGTGAAATGGACATGAAAATAGAGAGTGGAGGGAGGGAGAGCAATTGGGAGTCTGTAGCCAGGTGTATAGAAATTTTTGTGTGAGAGACTGACTTGGTTTGTAAGCTTTCACTTAAAGCACAATAAAAATTAAAAAAAAAAAAAGGGGAAGATATCTCTTGCTGGTTCTAACACTGTGATAATATTCAAATATGCTGGAAGCAAAAAAGGATAGCAAAAATTATAGCATTTGACCTCATTTTTATAAAACATTAGCAGCAATTTTTGAGTGATGTGTGACAAGTGATTTTTAAAGATTTTTTTTTAATTTGGGAATAATTTTAGATTTATAGAAAATTGTAGAGATAATAGAGTGTTCCCATACATACACCCTCATCCAATTTTCCCTGATGTTAACATCTTACATAACTTTAGTACATTTATTTAAACTAAGAGATTAATATTGATACATTACTATTAACTGAGCTCCAGACTGTATTTGGATTCCACCAGTTTTTCCACTGATGTCCTTGGTCTGCTCTTAGTCATCATGTCTCCTTAGTCTCCTCTGGCCTACGACAGTTTCGTAGTCTTTGTTATCCATGACATTGATATCTTTGAAGCATATTGATCAGGTATTTTGTGAAAACCAAAACCCAAATGCATTGCTATTGAATTGATTCTGACTCATGGTGACCCCACGTGTCACAGTGTAGGTCGGCTCCTTAAGATTTTCTGTAATCTTTATGGGAGATGACCACCAGGCCTTTTTTCCACAGTGCCACTAGCTGGGTTTGAACCACCAACCTTCAGGTTAGTAGTCGAGCACAAATCACAAACAGCTTGCACTACCCAGGGATGCAATCTGGGTTTGTCCAGTGTTTTTCCAATGATTAGGCTGGGGTTGTAGGTTTTTGAGAAGAATACTAGTAACCTTGATCACTTGGTTAAGGTGGTGTCTTAGGTTTCTCAGCTGTAAAGCTCCTATCTTTGCTTCTTCCACACCAAGATCTGGGGACAGGCATGCTCATTTCTATCTGGGTGCCCCTTTCTCTAAACCCACTAGGCAGACAGAGCTAGGAACTATTATGGGTGGTTTTTATTTTCTTCTTTTTTCTTGTCCATATTTGCCAAATTTCCTGCAATGAATTTTGTACTAATTCTCCATTGCTGTTGTAATGAATTACTACAAACTTAATGGCTTAAAACAACACTAATACATATCTTAACAAATCTATAGTTTTGAAGTCTTAAATGAGTCTCGCTGTGGGCTAAAACCAAGATGCCGGCAGGGCTGTGCATCTTGCTGAAGACTCTAGGAGAGAATCTATTTTCTTGCCCTCTCTAGCTTCTGGAGAATGTCCACATTCCTTGGCTCATAGTACCCTTCCTTCACCTTCAAATCCAGCTATAGTGGGGAGAATTCTTCCCATATTGCATCACTCAGACTTCCTCTTCTACTTCCCACTTCCAGTTTTAAGGACCTTTGTGATTACATTGGGCTCACTCAGATAATCCAGGATAATCTATTTTAAGGTCAGCTGATTGGTAACCTTAATTCCATCGGCAACCTTAACTCCTCTTTGCTATGTAAGGTAACATAGTTGCAGTTTCTGGGGATATGAGCACCTTTGAAGGGTTCTTTATTCTGCCTGCTACAAATCTGAATTATTTTGTAACAAGACAAACGAGTATCAATAAGTGACTCACTCGTAAAGTGTTCGTCAAGCCAGTGACTTTAGTTTGCCCTGAAAACTGGAAAAAGTGCCCTTTCCTTAAGAAATTTCACTTCCATCTGACAAAATTTGTCATAATATACTCATTTAGTTAGAACAGGAGAGTAATGAATAAAAATCTACAATGTCAACTATATTGCAATAAATTCATAATGACTATTATACAAATGACATCCCACAAGATGTGGTGTCCTCATGCAATGTGTGAGCTGCACTGGCATCCATGGTATCCCAGAAGACAATTAAGTGGACTACTACCTATAGAAGTAGTCCCCGGGTGGTACAACTTGGCTGCTAAACAAAAGGTTAGAGGTTCGAGTCCACCCAGAGGCATCTTGGAAGAAAGGTCTGCTATCCTACCGCCCAAAAATTAGTCATTGAAAACCCTATGGAGCACAATTCTACTCTGACACCCGTGGGTCACCGTAAGTCATATGATTTTACTACATACCAGGCCTCACGTTAGTTATTTTTCATACATTAACTCATTCAATGCTCTTAGTGCCCTGTTAGGCAAATATAACATCCCTACTTAATTTGCTTTTTAACACTTTAAAGAGGTCTTGTGCAGCAGATTTGCCCAATGCAATGTGTCTTTTGATTTCTTGGCTGCTGGTTCCATGGATGTTGATTATGGATTCAAGTAAAATGAAATCCTTGGCCATATTAGTCTTTTCTCTGTTTATCATGATGTTGCTTATTGACCCAGTTGTGACAATTTTTGTTTTCTTTATGTTGAGGTGTATTCTATACCGAAGGCTGTAGACTTTCATCTTCATCAGTAAGTTCTTCAAGTCCTCTTCACTTTCAGCAAGCAAGATTGTATCATCTGCATAATGCAGGTTGTTAATAAGTCTTCCTTCAATCCTGATGCTCTGTAGACAGATTGACACGATGGCTGCAACAATGGGCTCAAGCATAACAATTGTGAGAATGGTGCCAGACCAGGCAGTGTTTTGTTCTGTTGTACATAGAGTTGGAGCTGGCTCAACAGCACCTAACAAAAACAAATTTAATTTAGGTGAGACTTTTTGTCAAATGTTACACAGCTACTATGTGTCAGAACTAGAATTAAAACTCAATAAACCTAACACCAAAGTATTCATTCTACAATGACTATTTCTGCAGCACTCATCTACACTCTTCAAGGAGGAGAGAAAGCAAAGACTACTAAAGAAAAACCAAACACATTGCTGTTGAGTTGATTCTGACTTATAGTGACCCTGTAGGACAGAGTAGAACTGCCACATAAGGTTTTCAGGCAGCAACTGGTGAATTCAAACTGCCAGCCTTTTGGTTAGCAGCCGTATCCTTTAACCACCGTGCCACCAGGGCTCCATATAAAGATGCTGAAATCACGGGTTCAGGAAATTCTCAGTCTTCCCACTAAACTAGGAGTTCCAGCACCTCTCCTCCACACCACCCCACTCTGCCACCATTACCTATATCAGAGGTATTTTTTTTTCCTGATAATTTCTACACATAAAATTGAGCAACACTGATTACATTCTTCATGTTTTGCAACCATTCTCACTCTGTTTCCAACTAATTCCACCATCGTTTATATAAACACAATGCCCCCTGTACAAATATTCCCTCGTTCCACTCCCTCTCACCCCCGATAACCACTAATAATCTTTGATTTCTATGATGTTGTTGTTAGGTGCTGTCGAGTTACTTCCAACTCATAGCAACCCCATGTACAACATAATGAAGCGCTGCCCGGTCCTGCACCATCCTCACAGTCATTGCTATGCATTAGCCCATTTTTGCAGCCACTGTGTCAATCCATCTTGTTGAGGGTCCACCTCTTTTTCATTCACCCTCTGCTTTGCCAAACATGATATCCTGTTTCAGGGACTGATCCTTCCTGTAACATGCCCAAAGTATATTTGCTTATTTCATATAGTGAGATAATACAGAATTTGTCCTTTTATATCTGATTTGTTTTGCTTGGCATGATGTTTTCAAGGTTCATCCATATTGTGACTTGCATCAGGATTTCATTTCTCTGTATAGCTGAGTAATATTCCATTGTATGCGTGTATCACATGCTGTTTATCCATCCATTGATGGACATTCACCTTTGGCTACTATGAAAAGTGCTGCAGTGAACACTGTTGTACAAGTTTCAATTTGTGTTCCTGCCTTCACTTCTTCTGGATTGGGATTGCTGGGTCATATGGTAGTCATGTGCTCAGCTTTTAGAGGAACTGCCAAACTGTTTTCCACAGTTTCTGTATCATTTTACAATCTCACCAGCAATGGATGAAGTTCCAGTTTCTCCACAACGTCACTTCACCTGTTGTTTTCCATTTTGTTGTTGTTGATGTTGGTGGTGGTATGTTTGGTTTTTTGTTTTTTGGTTCTTTTTATTTATTGCCATTCTAATGGAGGTGAGGTAATGTCTCATTGTGGTTTTAATTGCATCTCCGTAATTGTTAATGATGTTGTACATCTTTCACGTGCTTATTGGCCAGTAATGTGCTTTTCTTAAAACTCATTTTGGATCTTACTTAAAATAAAGATTAGATTTTCTTTTCCTATCAAACCAACAAAGCAACTATTTTTCAAAACTGTCCCAGTGTCAAATGGGAGTGATAGAATTCAAAACTATAAGTGATTGGTAAATAAGGAAAAATTTAATAAGCAAGGACAAGGAAAAACATTGACCCTTATTAGTTCAAATAAATGTAAATTAAAGCAACAATCAGGAAGCATTTTAGAAAAAGAATAAACTGTTTTATTTTGTTTTATTTTTTAATAACTCTCAACATTAGTGTAATCCTTGTGGAAATGAGATACTCATTTATTGCTGGCGCCATTGGAAATTGGTACGATCTTTTTAGAATGCAATGGAAAAAAAGCAAGAGCCATACAAATTTTCAGGAATCATTTGATCCAGAAAATTGTTCTCCTGGGAATTGAGAAAAATTAATTATTCATCAATAGCAAAAAAATCTATGTACATAAGATATTTATCATCAGAAATGTAGAAACACCCTAAATGCACAGAAGTAAAATTATATAGTAAGCCATAGTATATCAATGTGATGGAAAACAATGCAGCCATTTAAAATGGTAACTATGAAGTAAATGTAGAAGTAAGGGAAATGTTTATAGCCTACAGTTTGAAGAAAAAAGGAATAAAGAGAGGACTGTATTCTGTGACTATAACTGTAAAAATATGCATTTGTGTAAACAAAAACCAAATTTTCTTAATTCTAAAAGACATATTTTTAACATGTCAACACTTATGAAATCAGGATGCATCTTACAATCAATATTGGCTCACGTTTTAATTGAAAGCACCTTTTCTTTTTTTTCTTTCTTATAAATCAATTGCCATGGAGTTGAATTCAACTCATGGTGACCCCAAGTGTGTCGGAGTAAAACTGTGCTCTGTAAATATTCAATGGCTAATTTTTTTTAAGTAGATTGCCAGGCCTTTCTTCCAAGGCACCTCTGGGAGGACTGGAGCCTCCAACCTTTCAGTAGCAGCCAAGTGTGTTAATTGTTTGCCCCATCCAAGGACTCTTTTTCTTTCTTAAAATAATGATGTATCTTAGAGTCAATAAAATGTGATACTAGGAGAAAATATGCAAAAATGAAACTGATGTGTTAGGTTTGAGAGATTCTGGGTTTTATCTATATTCAGTCAATATCCTAGGCTTTAGTAAGCTGAAATGGACTGGTATTGGCAATTTCGAGTCAGACAATCATGTGGTCTACTATGCCGGGAACGACAACTTGAAGAGGAATGACATGGCATTCTTTGTCAAAAGAACATTTCAAGATCTATCCTGAAGTACAACACTCTCAGTGATAGGATAATATCCATACACTTACAAGGAAAACCAGTTAATACAAATATTATTCAAATTTACGCACCAACCACAAAGACCAAAGTTGAAGAAATTGAAGATTTTTATCAACTTTTGCAGTCTGAAATTGATCAAACATACAATCAACATGCATTGTTAATTACTGGTGATTGGAATGTGAAAGTTGGAAATGAAAAAGAAGGATTCGTAGTTGGAAAATATGGCCTTGGTGATAGAAACAATGCCAGAGATTGCATGACAGAATTTTGCAAGACCAACAACTTCTTCATTGCAAATACCTTTTTTCAACAACGTAAATGGCAAATATACACTTGGACCTCACCAGCTAGAATACACGGGAATCAAATCGACTACGTCTGTGGAAAATGGAAACGCTCAATATCCTCAGTCAGAACAAGACCAAGGGCCGACTATGGAACAGACCATCAGTTGCTCATATGTAAGTTCAAGTTGAAGCTGAAGATAATTAGATAAAGTCCACCAGAGCCAAAGTACAACCTTGAGTATATACCACCTGAATTTAGAGACCATCTCAAGACCAGATTTGACGCACTGAATACTAATGACCAAAGACCAGACAAGTTGTGGAATAACATCAAGGGCATCATTCATAAAAAAAGCAAAAGGTCACTAAAAAGACAGGAAGGAAAGAAAAGACCAAAATGGATGTCAGAAGAGACTCTGAAACTTTCTTGAACATACAGCAGTGAAAGTGAATGGAAGAAATGATCACATAAAAGAACTGCATAGATTACTTCAGAGGGTGGCTCAAGAAGACAAAGTATTATAACGAAATGTGCAAAGACCTGAAATTAGAAAATCAAAAGGGAAGGACACACCCGGCATTTCTCAAGCTGAAAGAACTGCAGAAAAAATTCAAGCTTTGAATTGTAATATTGAAAGATTCTACCAGAAAAATATTAAACGATGCAGAAAGCATTAAAAGAAGATAGAAGGGAGGTGCAGCTGAGATGGCGGAATAGCCAGATGCTTCCAGCGATCCCTCTTACAACAAAGACCCAAAAAAATCAAGTAAAATGATTATATTTATGACAAGGAACCCTGAGGAAACCCTGGTGGTATAGTGGTTAAGTGCTATGGCACTTAACAGGTCAGCAGTTAGAATCCACCAGGCACTCCTTGGAAACTCTATGAGACAGTTCTACTCTGTCCTATAGGGTCATTATGAGTTGGAATCCACTCGACAGCAGTGTACGGTTTGGGTAGGAGCACTGAACATCAAAGGCAAAGTTAGAAAATGGACTAAGTGGCAGGGGGAGAGTGAGACCGTTCAGAGGCAGAGAGGAGTTGCTGGACCTGAATCACAGAGAGCCCTCAGGCACCATTCCCTGAAGCAGTGGCCAGCTGGTGGTAGCGTTCAGCTGCAGTTTTCTCAGGGAGAAGCACCTGGGGTCTTAAACGCTAGCAAGCAGCCATCTAAGATGCATCAATTGGTCTCAACCCACCTGGACCAAAGGAGAGTGAAGAACACCAAAGACACAAGGTAATTATGAGCCCAAGAGACAGAAAGGGCCACATATACCAGAGACTACATCAGCCTGAGACCAGAAGAACTAGATGGTGCCTGGCTACAACCAATGACTGCCCTGATAGGAACACAAAACAGAACCCCTGAGGCAGTAGGAGAGTGGGATGCAGACCCCAAATTCTCATAAAGTGACCAGACTTAACAGTCTGACTGAGACTAGAATGACGCCGGAGGTCATGGTCCCCAGAACTTCTGTTTGCCCAAGACAGGAACAATTCCTAAAGCTAACTCTTCAGACCAGGATTGGACTAGACTATGGGATAAACAATGATACTAGTGAAGAATGAGCTTCACCAGACTATGTTGGCATCTCCTGTCTGAAGCAGAGAAGAGAGGGTAGAGAGGGTCAGAAGCTGGCCAAATGCACACGAAAAGAAATAGATAAGGGAAGGAGTGTGCAGTCTCATTAGGGGGAGAGCAGTTAGGAGTATATAGAAAGGTGTTTATAAATTTTTGTACGAGAGTCTGATTTGATTTGTAAACTTTCACTTAAATCACAATAAAAAAAATTTTTTTAATTAAAAAAAAAGAAGTTGGAAGGAATACACACAGTTTCTGTACAGAAAACATTGGTCAACATTTAACCATTTCAGAGGTAACATATGATCAAGAACTGATGGTACTGAAGGAAGAAGTCCAAGATGGGTGTACTGAACACACTGGAGAAAAACAAGGCTCCAGAATTGATGGAGTACCAATTGGCATGTTTCAACAAATGGATGCAGCACTGGAAATGCTTACTTGTCTATGCCAAGAAATTTAGAAGGCAGCTACATGGTCAACTGACTAGAAGAGATCTATATTTGTGCCTATTCCAAAGAAAGGTGATCCAACAAAATTCAGAAATTATCAAACAATATCATTAATTTTATCACACACAATAAAATTTTGCTGAAGATCATTCAAAAGCGATTACAGCAGTACATTGACAGAGAACTGCCAGAAGTTCAAACAGGGTTCAGAAGAAGACATGGAACGAGAGATGTCATTGCTGATGTCAGATGGATCTTAGCTGAAAGCAGAACATACCAGAAAGATGTTTACCTGTGTTTTATTGACTATACAAAGGCATTTGACTGTATGGATCATAACAAATTATTGATAACATTGTGAAGAATGAGAATTCCAGAACACTTAATTGTGCTCATGAGGAACCTGTACATAGACAAAGAGGCAGTCATTCAAACAGAACAAGAGGATACTGAGTGGTTTAAAGTCATGAAAGGTGTGCACCAGGGTTGTATTCTTTCACCATACTTATTCAATCTGTATGCAGAGCAAATAATCAGAGAATCTGGAGTATATGAAGAAGAACGTGACATCAGGTTTGGAGGAACACTCATTAAGAACCAGCAATATTCATATAAGACAACCTTGCTTGCTGAAAGGGAAGAGAACTTAAAGCACTTACTGATGAAGATCAAAGACCACAGACTTCAATATGGATTACACTTCAACATAAAGAAAACAAAAATTCTCAAAACTGGACTAGTAAGCGATATCACTATAAATGGAGAAAAGATTGAAGTTGTCAAGGATTTCATTTTACTTGGTTGCACAATCAACGCCCATGGAAGCAGCAGTCAAGAAATGAAATGACACATCGCATTGGGCAAATCTGCTGCAAAAGACCTCTTTAAAGTGTTGAAAAGCAAAAATGACACTTTGAGGACTAAAGTGTGCCTGATAAAAACCATGGTTTTTTCAATTGCCTTATATGCATTTGAAAACCGGACAATGTATAAGGAAGACCAAAAAAAGACTTGATGCCTTTGAATTATGTTGATGAAGAATATTGAATGTACCATGCACTGTCAGAAGAACAAAACAAATTTCTTTTGGAGGAAGTACAGCCAGAATGCTCCTTAGAAACAAGGATGGTGAGACTTCCTCTTATATACTTTGGCATTGTTATCAGGAGGAACCATTCCCTGGAAAAGGACATTATGCTTGGCAAAGTAGATGGTCAGTGAAAAAGAGGAAGCCTCTCAATGAGGCGGATTGACACAGAGGCTGAAACAACAGGCTCAAGCATAATAATTTTAAGAATGGTGCAGGACCAGGCAGTGTTTCGTTCTGCTGTACACAAGGTCGCTATGAGTCAGAACTTACTTGACAGCACCTAATAACAACAAGGCATTCAAAATTAACCATTTTTCACTAATGACTTTAAAAGAATAATAAATGGAGTTAAATGTCTTTCATGGATGGTAGAAAATTCTAGACATCAATGCATCTATAATGGATTGTCATGTGCCGTGAGTAAGCCTTCTTTAAGGGGAGCAAGAGTATGGAAGGAATTCTGAAAGAAGGAATAACAAGAAAAAAGAATGAAGGGGGAAAATGTTTCAAAACAGTTTCTAATCTGGTTTATAATTTGTGGGATGCAGTTTTCTTTTCTGTCTAACTTAAAAAGGATCAAGAATCTTGTGCCACAGGGAAAAATTTAGACTGAAAATAACCAAGTTGGTTGTCTTTCTTATCATCTTTCATTAAAAGTGGTTCTGAATTAAGACATAATTAAATTTGGCATTTGAAGCTAAGTAGTTTTAATCCTACACAAAAATCCCTGCCAGAAACAAGAAAACAATGATATAAATTCATGTCAGCATAAAAACAATGCTCGATTTTCAAAATAAAAGTCAATGGTGAAGACTATGAATGCAAAATAGGAACATTAGATAAGCAACAAATATCAGGATATTTAAAAGCCAAATTCATCACAAGCTCTTTGAGAAAGAGTTTCAATCAATTATAGTTAGAGTGAACAAAAGAAATGCAATGACAACCCTTTCTTTTTATTTTCCCTATAAGAACATGTGAAATGAAATTTATTTAAATCTAAGTGAGGAAGATTAAGAGTAAATGCAACTGCCACAGTAGTCAAAACAGCCTGGTGCTGGTACAACAACAGATACATAGGCCAATGGAACAGAATTGGGAATCCAGACATAAATCCGTCCACCTATGAGCAGTTGATATTTGACAAAGGCCCCAAAACAGTTAAATGGGGAAAAGACAGTGTTTTCAACAAATGGTGCGGGCATAACTGGATATCCATCTGAAAAAAAAAATGAAACAAAACCCATACCTGACACCATGCATAAAAATGAACTCAAATGGATCAAAGACCTAAATATAAAATCTAAAACGATAAAGATCTGGGAGAAAAAACAGAGACAACGTTAGGAGCCCTAATACATGGCATAAACAGTATACAAAACATTACTAACAATGCAGAAGAAAAACTAGATAACTGGGAGCTCCTAAAAATCAAACACCTATGCTCATCCAAGGGCTTCACCAAAAGAGTAAAAAGACTACCTACAGACTGGGAAAAGTTTTTAGCTATGACATTTCTGACCAGCATCTGATCTCTAAAATCTACATGAAACTACAAAAACTTAACTACAAAAAGATAAATAACCCAATTAAAAAATGGGCAAAAGATACGAACAGGTACTTCTCTAAAGAAGACTTCAGGTAGCTAACAGATACAGGAAATGCTCACGATCATTAGCCATTAGAGAAATGCTAATCAAAACTACAATGAGATTTCATCTCACTCCAACAAGGCTGACGTTAATCCAAAAAACACAAAATAGTAAATGTTGGAGAGGTTGCAGAGAGACTGAACAGTTACGCGCTGCTGGTGGGAATGTAAAACAGCACAACCACTTTGGAAGTTGATTTAGCGCTTATTTTTTTTTTTTTTTTAAAGCTAGAAATAAAAGTACCATATGATCCAGCAATCCCACTTCTTGGAATATATGGAGAAATAAGAGCCTTTACATGAACAGATGTATGCACACCCATGTTCATTGCAGCACTGTTTACAGTAGCAAAAAAGATGGAAGCAACCAAGGTGCCCATCAATGGATGGATGGATAAATAAATTACGGTATGTTCACACAGTGGAATACTACACACCGATAAAGAACAGTGAGGAATCTGTGAGACATTTCATAACATGGAGGAACCTGGAGGGCATTATGCTGAGTGAAATTAGTCCTTTGCATAAGACCACTATTATAAGAATTCTAGAAATAGTTTAAACACAGAAGAAAATATTCTTTGATGGTTAGGAGAGGGGAGACAGAGGAAGGGTGGAACAGGGGTATTCACTAATTAGATAGTAGATAAGAACTACTTTAGGGGAAGGGAAAGACAACACACAATACAGGCGAGGTCAGCACGACTGGACTAAACCAAAAGCAGAGAAGTTTCCTGAACAAACTGAATGCTTTGAAGGCCAGTGTAGCAGGGGTGCAGGTTTGGGGATCATGGTTTCAGGGGACATCTAAGTCAATTGGCATAATGAGATCTATTAAGAAAGTATCCTGCATCCCACTTTGGAGAGTGGTGTCTGGGGTCTTAAATGCTAGCTACTGGCCATCTAAGATGTATCATTTGGTCTCGACCCACCTGGATCAAAGGAGAATGAATAACACCAAGGACACAAGGTAATTATGAGCCCAAGAGGCAGAAAAGGCCATATAAACCAGAGACTACATCAGCCTGAGACCAGAAGAACTAGATGGTACCCGGCTACAACCGATGACTGCCCTGACAGGGAACACAACAGAGAACCCCTGAGGGGGCAGGAGAACAGTGGGATGCAGACCCTCAATTCTCGTAAAAAGACCAGACTTAATGGTCTGGCTGAGACTAGAAGGACCCCAGTGGTCATGGTCCCCGGACCTTCTGTTGGTCTAGGACATGAACCATTCCCAAAGCCAGCTCTTCAGACAGGGATTGGACTGGACAGTGGAATGGAGAGGGATGCTGGTGAGGAGTAAGCTTCTTGGATCAGGTGGACACTTGAGACTATGTTGGCATCTCCTGTCTGGAGGGGAGATGAGAGGGCAGAGGCGATAAGAAGCTGGCAGAATGGACAAGAGATAGTAGAGGGAGGGAACAGGCTGTCTTATTAGGGGAAGGGAAATTGGGAGTATATAGGAAGGTGTAGGAAACCCTGGTGGCACAGTGGTTAAGTGCTACTGCTGCTAACCAAAGGGTCGGCAGTTCAAATCCACCAGGAGCTCCTTGGAAACTCTCTGGGGCAGTTCTTCTCTGTCCTATAGGGTCGCTCTGAGTTGGAATCGGCTCGACACACTGGGTTTGGTTTTTAGCAAGGTGTATATAAGTTTTTGTGTGAGAGACTGACTTGATTTGTAAGCTTTCACTTAAAGCAGAATAAAAATTAAAAAAACAAAAGAGTAAATGCAATCCAGAAAGAATAACCTAAGTGAAAGAACAATTTAAGCTATCTATGAAGAAGAGCAAGTTGGAAAAAATATGTCTTAGATCAGTGTAAAAATGGTGTAAATGTGGAGTCTGACCTCATTTCTCTTCAGAAGTTGGGAAGGAGAATCAAGATCAGCTGCCCAACGCTGATTCCTATGAGGCGGAGGTCAGACACACCTCCTCTCTCTTCCATTACCAATTCTGACGCCAACAGTCTCTGCCATGGCACTCTCTACTTCTCTGCTGGGTTCAATAATTCGTTGCATTGGCCACATAGAACTTACAGACAATATTCACAATTATGGGGTTTATCAGGGAAGAAACAGGTTACAATTCAGGCTCAGGAACATTCAGGATACAATCCTTCCATAAGGACAACCTCTTTTCAGCTGTGTTCGCAGGCACACTTACTCTTTCTGGCCCTAGGCCCTTGTCCTGCTCAGGCAAGTATTACAAATCTCTTTTTAGCCCCTGCCAGTAAGTTCCGGGAGCCCTGCGGGCACAATGGTTAAAAGCTCAGCTGCTAACCGAAAGGTCAGCTGTTTGAATCCACCAGCCGCTCCTAGGAAACCCTATGGGGAACTGCTACACTGCCCTATAGGGTCATTATAAGTCAGAATCGACTTGACAGCAATGGTTTGAGGTTTAATAAGTGCCCAAAGTCACCTCACTCCACCAGTAAGCCTTGGCCAAAAAGCACTCAGCTTTCTCACTCCATGGGCCAGGAAGCCCAGCATGCTGTTTCTTGCTGTCTCCTGCAGTCTTTTCTCTGCCACTTCTTCTCAAGCTATTTCTCTCTCTCTCTCTCTCTCTCTCTCTTTCTCCTTGTTCTGGAAGCTTCTCAGCATGGGAATGCCAGGTTCAAAGGACACAATCTGTGCTCCTGGCTGTTCTTCCTTGGTGCTGTTGGGATCCTCTCTCTGCTCTGGAATTGGCTCTCTTTTAACCTCTCAATCTCCTTTGTGGGCCACAATTGCCTTATTTGCAGAGCCCCACCCAATCACTTGGGTGGGACTTACAAGACCGTGGCAAGAAAGGCCAGACAAAAGTGATCCATTGCTCTGCAGATAGTCAGAAAGTAGAAATCCTAATTACAATCATTTATTCCAAATTGTTTGCGGTAAGACTTCTTGTGGATTATCCATATCCATTCTCCCCTTCTTCTTCAATACCAGAACCCCCATTTTTAGCCAGGCGCTGCTGCTAGAAAAAAGTATGGTTTCTCAGTCTTCCTTGCAGTCTTGTCTGCTAACCAAAAGGTTGGCAGTTCGAACCTACCAGCCACTCCTTGGAAATTCTATGGGGCAGTTCTACTCTGTCCTGTAGGGTTGCAATGAGTCAGAGTCAACTTGACAGCAATAGGTTGCAGCCTTGTGGTCAAGCTCTGGACCCAAACCCACTGCCCTTGAATCGATTCTGATTCATAGCAACCTTGTAAGACAGAGTAAAACTTCGCCATATGATTTCCAAGGCTGTAATCTATACTGGAGCAGACTGCCACATCTTTCTCCTGCAGAGCAGCTAGTAGGTTTAAATCAGGAACCTTTCGGTTAACAGCCAAGAGCTTAACCGCTGCATCACCACATCTCCTAAGCTCCTGGACAATGCGATGTAAATCAAAGACTTATATGACTCAACTGGAAAAGTTTCCTATAAAAGAGAGGTGAGTAGCATTTCACCCTCCCCCAGTTCCTGCTGCTACCTACCTGAATGGGATGTGATGGCTGGAGTTCTAAGAGCCATCTCAGTTCATGGGTTGATGTAGTGCCTATCGGCCAGTAGTAAGACTGGTGAAGCTGAGAGAATACTAGGACTCTGATGATACCAAGGACCTGCTCTACAAGACTTGGATGGCCTATTCTTGGACATCCACTGTACATGAGAAAGAAGACACTTCTATCTTGGTTAAGACACAATTGTTTCTGGTATTTAATACTTACAGTTGAATCCAAACCCCAACTGATTTATCAAGTATAAGCTCTTTCATTCTTTGTTAGGAATAGTTGGAACATTCTTCAGAGAGTAAGTTTCTTCACCTCATACCCAATTGAAAAAATTAATCAATCCTCAAGTGCCAAAAAACACTAGATGCCCTGTCCTGTGTTCTGCTTTTATGGATTGGTGGTGATGAGGAGGAGGGATGGCAAGTGGATGGTCTGCCCTTCCCTGTCTAATTTCATCAGATTTTAAATATGTCATTAGGAGACATGAGAGTGGGAGGAGAGGCTTCTTACAGCTTTGAATCTGAACCATTCTTATTTCGGGCTCTGTAACCTCGGAGTCTCCCCGTAGCCATTCTTAGACACTGCGGCGGTTAAGACTGTGTGTCAATTTGGCTGGGCCATGACTCTCAGTTTTATATGTGATCACTTCCATGATGGGATCTGCTGTGAATAGCCAATCAGTTGAAAGGGAGCTTCCTTGGTCATTTGGCCTGCATCCAGATATAAGCAGACGTTATGGCTTTTGCTCCCTCTGAATCCTACAGCTGGCTTCTCTTTGTCTGACCTCTGGTTCTTGGGATTTGAGCTAGCAGCTTACCTGCCTATCTTGGATTCGCCAGCCTCTGCGACTATGCGAATCAGGAGAAGCCTTTATTCTGGTCCACAGACTTGGGACGTTCCAGCTTCTACAACCACATAAGCCATTTCCTTGATATTAATATATATATTTATATTGATGTTTATGTTTATATTTATTTATACATACACTTTTCTGGTTTTGCTTCTCTAGTTATCATTCTCAGCATAGTAGACCATATGATTGTCTGATTCAGAATGGCCAATGTCAGTCCATTTCAGCTCACTAATGCCTAAAAAAAAAGGATACCAATATTTATGCATTCCATTTGATTTTTGACAATTTTAGATTTTCCTAGATTCATAATTCGTACATTCCATTTTCCAATTATTAATGGATGTTTACAGCTGTTTCTTCTCATTTTGAGTCATAACATATCACAAATGAAGGTCCCAAAAGCCTGACTCCGTCCACGTCACTAAGGTCAACTCTACTTTGAGGAAGCAGCTCTTCCCCAGATGTCTTTTGAGTGTTTTCCAACCTGAGGGGCTCATCTTCCAGCACTATATCTAACAATGTTCCACTGCTATTCATAAGGTTTTCACAGGCTAAACCTTTTCAGAAGTAGACTGCGGGTCCTTCTTCCTAGTCTGTCTTAGCCTGGAAGCTCAGCTAAAACCTGTCCACCACAGGTGATCCTGCTGGTATTTGAATACCAGTGGCATAGCTTCCAGCATCACAGCATCACACAAGCCCCCACAGTACAGATTCTGCAACCATGTGAGCCATTTCGTTGATATAAGCCTCTCTCTCTCTATATATATATATCTGTATATATTTATACAATTTTCTGGTTTTGCTTCTCCAGAGAACCCACCCTAAAACAGACTCTTAGATGCTTTCCATGTAAATAACATAACAATCTCTATAACATGGTGAGGGGAAAAGTCAAAATTCCATTTCTCTGACACCAAATTGTAATCAATCCAAATCAATTTATTATCAATTCTGTTTCCCTGTTTGCTGACACCAGCTGCCCACGCAGCATTTCTTCCTTTGACCCTAGTCACCTGGAGCTAGATCAGACCTCACAAGTTAAAGGACATAGCCCTCCAGATTGCCATATCTGTCCAAGACCTCAGATGCCAGCTATAAGCTTTTGGGTCCCCATGAAACCCTTAGACCTGTTGGATACAAATTCAGGGGTTTCTTACTACCATTTCAGGATGCCAATGTAAGATCAGGAAACCAAGGGCTCCCTTCGCTTATGATTTTCTGGCTACAAGTTTATGGATTCCTCTACCCTCTCAGGATACCAGCCATAAACTCAGGAGTGCCCAGCCCACCTCACTTATGATCTGCTGGCTCCCACTACTCCCATAAATTTGATAATTTTTTAGAACAACTTACAGAACTCAGGAAAGAGCTATACTTGCTATTATAATTTTATTCTAACAAAAAGGATGTAAACAAAGAGACACATAGGGTGAAGTATGGGAGGGTTCTCAATATGGAGCTTCCACGTCCCAAAAGGCATGCTACCCTCCCACACGCACAGATGTTTTCACCAACCAGGAAACCCACGGTGCTCCCATGTCCAGAGCTTTTACTGGTGGTCTCATTCTGTAATTCAAGCCCCCACCCCATCCTCCTGAGGTCATTCAATATCAGCAGGTTGATATCTTGAGATGGGTCTTGCTGACCTGGCCAGCCTCCACCCAAGAGTCAACTCATTAGCATAACCTGTTAGGTAAGTGTGGTCTTGTGCCCTTATCAAGGACACTTATGACTACTAAGGATATTCCAAGGTTTTAGAAGTTATCTCCCAGGAACCAAGGTCAAAGGCCAAATTCTTTGAGTAAAATTAGCCCCACATATGGACAGGATAAAATGAAACACTTGTAGAAAAGTCCATGTTTATTGTTTTTGTAGGATTGGACTTCTTTGAATATGAAGGTTAAAAATGCTCTTCCTACCAAGTCTTCTCCCAAGCACTACTCTTTTGTCTAGAATGCATTTTTCTGTCCATCATTTCATCCTGTCATCTTAAAACTTTCTCAAGTTCTACTTCATGAATACAATTCTTAGGACCATTTTGCAAACTAGGCTTGCAAACTAGGCATTTTATGCTGATGCATTTGATCATGAAGTATTCTGTTTGTTTCTGAATACATCTTTAGCACTTACTTAATGGTCAACTTCCAAACAGAAATAAGTTTAGGGCTTACCTCCAACTGAGTCCTAGCACAGTTGATTCAACTCATGTTCATTAATCATCAACTATCTGTATGTCAGTCCAGCATTAAATAGATAACTTATAAGGATGATGAACGTGAGGATGGTAGTAGTGGTGATGATGAAGATGATTCAGCATACCATGTGAGTAACAGCCAATTAATAATAATGTACCTTAAATTAATAATTAAGAATCCTTCATGGACTCATAGAAATTTAATCATGAACTGTACATTTTACATCTTGTATCCAAAGCCTGCTTGAAGATGGAGTTATTTATGGAGAATTTTCAGAGATACAGTTTCCATTCTTTTTAGCACTTCAGGTTTTATTCTCAAATCAAGCCAATTCCTCAAAAGTGCATACACGCTTGTCCTGGGTTATATTGGCCATTGGAATGGGTCTTGAATAGAATTGTGCCTGTCATTTACTGAGGAACACTTCCAGAGTCACCCAGCTGCCTGTGGTCCTCCACTGCCCTTAGGGAAAGCGCTACTACATGAATAATTTATCTTAGATTTTAGCCTAGGGAGGTATTTGTTTCTCATGGAAAACTGGTATGATTATTCTTCTTAGACATTAAAAACTATGTCCTAGGCCAGCTTTTGTTTTCACTTTGCCTGACAGGAAACCCTGGTGGCATAGTGGTTAAGAGCTGCAGCTGCTAATCAAAAGTTCAGCAGTTCAAATCTAGCAGTCACTCTTCGAAACTCTATGGGGCAGTTCAACTCTGTCCTATAGGGTCACTATGAGTCAGAATTGACTCAACAGCGACAGGTTTGGTTTTTTTGGTTTTAGACAGGAAGCTTAAAATCCAATTTGTTGTTCCTCTCTAACAACTACAAAGATTTGTAAGTATAGCTACTTGTGGTTTTTCCCTTCCTGCTATTCTCCAACCCCTGCCTTAGTTTTCCTCTGACTCTAATTTATATTTGCCCTAGTCTTAACATTTTTCTCTCCTATTGATTTTTTGCCTTTTTGTCATATATTTTGGTTGTAAGCAATTTAAAGTGAGTTATGGAACAATCAAAGAATAGATATGGCAACTAAGTTATTGAATGAAATAAGGGTCCAAATTACATCTTATGAGGCAAAAGTTAGATCTCCTAAAGTATTCTAAGGACCTGAGTGCTAAGGCCACTCACCCTTTACTAGACCTGCCAGTTCCAGCACGCCAGTCCTGATTCTATGCGGTGTTCACTAGTCACAGCAAATCTGAACTTGTACAAAACCTCTATTAAATACTCCAGACTTAGAGGAGTTGGGAACATTGGCTGAAAGAAAATTCTTTTTCTCCCAAGGAAACTGGCAGAATCCCACACCGTGAGCATTCTTGGAGGTTGTTCAGCTCTGGCTTCACTGCTCCATTGAAGAGATCTCCCATGTACAGTAGGAAGAAAACAAGTGTATTTTTTTACCTGAGCCTGTTCCAGGGAAGTTGCTGTGTAGAACATACATCCCAGATCATAAAGTTACCTGCTTATTTTTCAGTTCAGTAGCACAATTGGAAAGTTGATGATTACATTCTGGTCGGTTAATAGCTGTCTGGGGCCAGCCTTTCATAACAACTCTGCAATTCGTCAGGTAACAAACATTTATTAAGCATCTATTATTTGTAAGGTGCAATGCTAGCTGTCTTACGGGACATAAATATGAATATGTCATAAGTCCAGTACTTGAAAATCATACAATAGAATGAGGAAAGCTATAAACCAAAATACCAAACCTGTTGCTGCAGAATCGATTCTGACTCACAGAGACCCTGTAGGACAGTGTTAGAACTGCCTCATAGAGATTCCAAGACTGGAATCTTTATGGAGGCAGACTTCCACCTCTTTCTACCTCGGAGCAGCTGATGAGTTTAAGCCACTAGGGCTCCTTGAAGATGGCTATACTAATATTTAAAAGCCCATATATATTATGCAGATAACCCAATCTTTGAATGCAGTATCGGAAGTAGGAGTGATTCCATTGGGTGAAATTAAGGAAGGCTTCATACGGGCCATGAATTTTGAGATGATTTTTGGATATTGGCACATAAAATAAATTGGACAAGCATGACAGGTAAGGGAGAAAGAATGAGCAAATGTGGGAAATAAGAAAGAGCTCAAAGGTAAACCACTCGTCCTTGCATGCTGGAGAATGGTGGGAAATAATACTTGAGAAAAACATGGCAAAGGCTGAGAAGTTTGTTCTTAATTCAGTGGAAAGTGAGGTATCCTTGAATATTTCCAAAAAAGGAAGAAATGGCATCAGAGATTCCTCACAAAGTTTTGTCTGGCACTAAAATGAGTGATAGATTGGAGCTGGTGAGAAAGAGGTAATTGGAAAATGAGTGAAAAGGCTAATGCGATTTTCCATTGGAAAGTATTTAACATCTCCTTTTTTTTTTTTTTTTTACTGAACAGCAAGTGTTAATTCTTTACCTATTATGTACGTGGCATGCAGAATCACACGAAGAATCACTACTAATAACCACTGGAATAATTTACTAATGACACATTTAATGATGTGCAACAGCAACAGTTTTCAAGATACGGAAATCTGCGATCCCATCATAGTTTAACTATTGCAATCACTTCCACTTGGAAGAAATCAAAGATGATTCCAGCAGTCTTTGGATTTTTCAGTCTGCTGATCAAAGCAGCAAGGGTTCTGGTTTTCTGATCATTATTGAGTGGAAATGTTAACTTCTGCAGATTCTGCTTTCGCTTGCAAAATTATAAGTGTATTGGTTCCCCTCTAACTCACTAAGTGCTTTTCTCCATGGCCACCCATCTGAACAACAGAAAAGTCTCCAAAAAGGTGATTACCAGCATGATCAGGACCAATCTGAATTCAGACCTACTGTAAAAAAGTAATATATTTCCTGCTTTTCCATTTCCTTTTCCTAGACATCAAATACTTCTTTTGAAAATGCAATTAGCTGTGATTGTCATGTATATGCAATTAAAATATCCAATTTAAGTTTTCACTTAAAGCTGACTTTGGATGGGTCTTTTGGTGGCACAAGCGGTTAAGCACTCAACTTCTAACCAAAAGGTTGGTGGTTTGAACCCACCCGGAGGTGACCAGAAAGAAAAGTCCTGGTGATCTGCTTCCAAAAGGTCACAGCCATGAAAACTCTATGGAAGTCAGTTCTACTCTGCAACACATGGAGTTACCATGAGTCAGAATTCACTCAACAGCAACTGGTTGGTTTGTTTGCTTTTTGTTGTTTTGTTTTACTTTGGGTGCATTGTTTTTTAATCCTTATACTTCTAAATTTCTTTGAACATATGTGCAAAGGAAATGCTAGTGACATAGTGGTTAAGTGCTACGGCTGCTAACCAAAAGGTCAGCAGTTTGAATCCGCCAGGTGCTCCTTGGAAACTTTATGGGGCAGTTCTACTCTGTCCTATAGGGTCGCTATGAGTCAGAATCAACTCGACGGCAGTGGGTTTCTATATGTGTAAAGGGCAATGGGACATTTCTGGATGCTGTTACCAATTTATAGCCATATCCTGTAGACTGTTGCGTCCCCTCGTCCTAAATTCTGCTAAACGTAACTAACCTTCTCAAACTTTTTTCAGCTCAGGCTAACCCTTGCCATATCACATAGAGGAAGGTAGGAACTCAACATTTCAAATTCCAACAGTTAATAAGAAATGATGATCTTTATTAATGAAATTTTTGAGAGCTTAAAAAAAATCAGAATTTTTTTTTAAAAAGCCTGCCTCACATTTTCATGCCTCACAAAATGAACAACTATTAACATTTTTAAATTTTTGTTTAATTAATTTGGAAAAGAAATAAAATATCATATTTCTAGCTAAAATAATTTCTTCTACAAGGATCAGCACAAAGCTGGTTCCTATGAGGTAGAGGTTAAAGACGTCCCAAATGTCCAGCTTTTCCAAGCTGCTGTACCACTCCATCGTCTCTAACATCGACTACTCCTCCTCCCCTCAGTACTATCCCTCCCATCTTTAAGGTCCCTAATTCGCTGCAAGGTCTCACAGAACGCAGGAACCATATACAGGAAATGGCTCATGCAGTTGTGGAGGCTGGCAAGTCCCGAATCAGTGGGTCAGGCACAGGCTTCTCCCTGGTCCTCAGTCTCTGCCCACAGGGCTCAGCTTTCTCACTCCTTGGGCCCGGAAACCTAATGCACTGTCTCCTGTGGGTATCCCCTTCCTTGGTGGTGGTGGGCTTTCCTCTCTGCTCTGGAACTGGCTCTCTCTCTCTTTTTTTAATAATTTTTATTGCACTTGAAGTGAAAGTTTACAAATCAAGTCAGTCTCTCACACAAAAACCCATATACACCTTGCTACCAATTTTTTTTTTTAATCAGACAGCCCACTCTCTCCCTCCACTCTCTCTTTTTGTGTCCATTTCACCAACTTCTAACCCCTTCCACCCTCTCATCTCTTTCTCCAGGCAGGAGATGCCAACATAGTCTCAAGTGTCCACCTGATCCAAGAAGCTCACTCCTCACCAGCATTCCTCTCCAACCCATTGTCCAGTCCAATCCATGTCTGAAGAATTGGCTTCAGGAATGGTTTCTGTCCTGGGCCAGCAGAAGGTCTAAGAGCCATGACCACCGGGGTCCTTCCAGTCTCAGTCAGACCATTAAGTCTGGTCTTAAGGAATTGGCTCTCTTTTAAGGCAAAACTGTCCAATCCCCTTGGTGGGCCACAGTTATTTTATTTGCACAGCCCTGCCCAATCACCTGGGTGGGAATTACAAGACTGTGCCAAAAAAGGCTGTACTATGTAATTCATCACACTGCACTAGTTCAAGTCCCCTTAGTCATCCATCTATCCTAGATCCAGTTTCTTTTACCCTTCTGAGGAGCAACCCTTTCCCACATTTTGCCGTATAATCTTCCAGTCCATTCTTATACTTGGATGTATATACATGTATCCATAAATAATATATACTGTAATTTTGTGTTGCCTTTTACAGTTAAGGAAACCTTGTGGTGTAGTGGTTAAGTGCTACAGCTGCTAACCAAGAGGTCGGCAGTTCAAATCTGCCAGGTGTTCCCTGGAAACTCTATGGGGCAGTTCCACTCTGTCGTATAGAGTTGCTATGAGTTGGAATCGACTTGACAGCAGTGGGTTTTGGTTTACAGTTAAATAAATTATATCATAAAATCATATTTTCTGCAATATTTTCTCTTAATATTATGTTTTTCAGTTCTATTAGTTTATGAAGAGAAATTGTATTAATTCCTTTTTGCCTCTGGACTGTGTTCCATTGTATGGGTAAACCCCATTATATTTATTCCTTTCGGGTATTTCATTATATTTTTTCATTTCGGTGGTTCCAAATACTTTACTTTCACAAACAATACTGACTGAGAATCAGCTTTGTGCATGTTTGCTTGTGCACTTGGGAGAGTTTCTCTAGGCTACAGATTTAGAAGTGAAATTTCAGGAGGTGTCTACTTTCAGGTTTCTTGTTGTTTTTGTTTTTGGAAACTGTCAAATTGTTCTCCAAAGTGGCTGTGTCATTTATATCCCATTTGCTATTTTAGGTTTTTTTCTTTTCTTTTAAAACTGTGACCAACTCCATTGTATGGATATACCACAGTTCTTTTTTTCATCAAGCAGTTGGGTTGTTTCCAGTTTGGGGCAATTACAGGTAAAGCCACTCTAAACATTGACCTGCAGCTTTTGTATGTGTAGACAAATGCTTTCATTTCTGTTGGATAAATAACTTTTGTATCTCCGACATTACTAGTAAGGCTTCATGGATTTCTTCCCTCCGTGACATGTTGGGAGACCTGTTGGCACAGTGGTTAAGAACTCAGGCTTCTAATCAGAAATTTGGCAGTTCAAATCTACCATCTGCTCCTTGGAAACCCTATGGGCCAGTTCTACTCTGTCATATAGGATCAATATGAGTCAGAATTGACAGCAATGGCTTTGTTTTGGGGTTTTTTTGTGACAGGTTGAAGGTGGTGACCTCGGAATTTAAGGAGATGATAACGTTGTCAGCATGCATTTCTGTGGCCGGGACTTGTTTCCTGGTAAGATTGCATACCAGCACTTATAAGGCTCGAAGAGGTGCCAACATGATATCATCAGCCTCCAAAAAGTCCTGCATGATTTATCATGTCTTGCAAGCCTTTCAGTACTGCATAAAAATACGAAGCAAGAAGCTCCTTCCTTCTGCATGAAGTGGTAAAGTGGAGAGCAGCCTAATTATGAATAAGAGTTTCTTCCCAATAATCACATTTTAAAAAAACAGAAATTTTCTGCTCAAAACAGTAAGGTACCATTGTGCATCACTGAAGAAACAGTTTGGAATGGGCCTAGTCTACAATTAGACTTTGTAATTTCCCTCTAAATATCTCTCTCCTTTCTCTAAAAGGAGCCCTTGTAGCACAGTGGTTAAAGCGCTCGGCTGCTAACCAAAGGTTCGATAGTACAAACCCACCAGCTGCTCCACGGGAGAAAGATGTGGCAGTCTACTTCTGTAAAGATTTATAGCCTTGGAAACCCTATGGGGCAGTTCTACTCTGTTCTACAGAGTTGCTATGAGTCTGAATTGACTTGACAGCAGTGGGTTTGGTTTTCCCCTTTTCTCGTCTTTCCTTACATTCCTTAAAGCATCCTGAAACCTCCCTCCTTAGCTCAACAATTCAAAGTCATAAAGCTCTAACCAGAAATCAGAAGATGTCAGCTCTGGGGCCAGCACTGTTGGGGAACTAAATAATCCAACACCTTGGGCAAGTCATTTTTCTAATGAGTTTTGTCTTTTTTATAGAATCACAAAGTGATGCCAAAGGGCATAATCTAGGATTTGAAGCCAGCTTAGCCCTGTCAGAGCTCCACCTTTCTCTCTCTCTCACATACACACACACACACACACACGCACGCACCCACATATGCACACAACTGTTCTAGAGACGGAGAGATCGCCTCATCCAAGTTGCTTGTTTCGTTGTATTAGCACATCCCACGGTAGGTGGATGGCCTATCTAAGAGATCAGAGCCAGAGCTCCAACTAAGCCAGTGCCCTTTCCACCCCGCAAACCCGTCTTCTTCTGCCTTTGGAGCCAGCCCTCTGTCCCTTCATTGGTGTCAGTCTACCTACCTAATTGCTGATTTCCTTTTGGGGGAAGCAGGGTGAACTAGAGAAAATCTCAAAAGCCCTCCCCACCAGTCCCCAAAAACCACAGCAGTTGATGCTCCATCGGTCACTCATTTCCCAAGGAACTAGGCTGCTGTTTTTGTCTTTAGGTGCCTTCAAGTTGGTTTTGACTCATAGCAGCCCTATGTATGGAACAAAACACTGCCCAGTCTGGCGCCATCATTGTTATGCTTGAGTCCATTGTTGCAGCCACTGTGTCAATCCATCTCATTGAAGGCTTTCCTGTTTTTTGCTGACCCTCTACTTTACCAAGCTTGATGTCCTCTCCAAGGACTGATCCCTCCTGATATGATGTCCAAAGTATGTGAGACATAGTCTTACCATCCTTGCTTCTAAAGAGCATTCTGGTTGTGCTTCTTCCAAGACAGATTTGTTTGTTCTTTTGGCAGTCCGTGGTATATTCAATATTCTTCACCAACGCCATAACTTAAAGGCACCAATTCTTCTTCGGTCTTCCTTATTTATTGTCCAACTTTCGATTGCATGAGGCGATTGAAAACACCATGGCTTGGGTCAGGCACAGCTTAGTCTTCAAGATGACATCTTCGCATTTTAACTTTTGCAGCAGGTTTGCCCAGTGCAATGCTCTTTTGATTTCTTGACTGCTGCTTCCATCAGTGTTGATTGTGAATCCAAGTAAAACAAAATCCTTGACAACTTCAATCTTTTTTCTGTTTATCGTGATGTTGCTAATTGGACCAGTTGTGATGATTTTTGTTTTCTTTATGTTGAGGTGTAATCCATACTGAAAGCTATGGTCTTTGATCTTCATCAATAAGTGCTTTAAGCCCTCTTCACTTTCAGCAAGCCAGGTTAGGCTAGGTCCTTGAAATACAAAGATACAAAGCATAAAAAAGACCCAAGCTTCAGTAGAGAGGAAGAGACAACCCAAGAAAACAGACTTATAATCTGGGTAAATTAATGTGATAAATCAGTCACAGGAGTATTTTCAGAACACCATATGAGTGCAGCAACTTTACTTCACAAAGAAACAGTAGGGCTCACCAGTTTGACAACAACAGAAAAGCACAGGGAGCAGGGCACTAAGGCAAGAAAGGACATGTGCAAAGGCACTGAGGCAGGAAAGGACAGAGCATATTCAAGGGACTACAAGTGGTGAGCACTGCTGAAGCAGAAGCTACATGGAGAGAAGCAGTGGAGCTTTGTTATATCAGCTATTCTAGCAAGAGAATTTCAGTCTATAATAGAAACAGAGATCAAGGTATTAGTGGCTAACAGGAGTTTTTCCAAGGGAGGGAAAAAAAAAAACCTTCTCAGGTTCTTCAGGAAGGGGTCTTCAAAGCACACATGGTGGGAAATGGTGTACTTGTCATTCCAGAGGATTCGGTACTAAAGACAGAACAGTGGTAAATCTACAAGTCTAGAGGGCACCCTAGAAATGGAATATGACCTTGAGCTTAATCTGTCTAGTCAAGGGCTAATCCACTAGTAACTCCCTCTCTTCCTTATTCTAGTTCTGCCACTGGAAAGAGAGTGAGTTGACTGTATCCCAAAGGACCATAGAGATTGTTCTTTACAAGTAGTTCTTGATGAAGAATTATAAGGCAATAGCTGCACTGATGCCTGGAAGGGCTTGTGCCAATGTCACCTAGGGAAACTGACCATCTCTTGTTGCACTCCTCCACATGCCATCTCTTCAACATGTCACAGGTATTTCTGGTATATGGTATTTTACAATTTGGCCTAAAAAAGATCGCTTTGATATTAATAATGCCCCAGCTATTTATCCAGGAGGAATGGAAACATGTCTGCACAAAAACCTTTATGTCAATGTTTACAGCAGGTTTATTTTTAATTGCTCCAAACTGGAAACAATGCAACCATTTAATGGAAAAAAGAACTGTAATATATTCATACAATGGAATGCTGCTTAGCAACTGAAATGAACTATTGATGCACACAACTTGGATAAATCTGAAAGGTATTGTGTTAGGTTTTTAAAAAAAAAAAAAAGCCATACACAAAAGGATTCCTACTATAGTGACAGAGAACAGATCATTTGCTGTCAGAGCCTGGCGTAGGGGTAGGAGTGGAGGGAATGATACAAAGAGGCACAAGGGGACTATTGGAGGTAATGGGAATGTTCTATACCTTGGTTGTGGTAGTGGTTACACAAGTTGAAATTCATAGAACTGTGCACTCAAAAGGCATGAATTTTACTTTATGTAAATTATACCTCAGTAAACCTGTCAGTTTGTTGTACTGTGGTGACTTGTGTATCACTATGATGCTGGAAGCTGGTCCCAGGTATTTCAAATACCAGCAGAGTCATCCATGGTGTACAGGTTTCAGCAGAGCCTCCTGACTAATACAGAGTAGGAATAAAGGCCCGATGATCTACTTTTGAAAATTAGCCTATGAAAAGCTTATGGATAGCAACAGAACTTGCCTGATATAGTGCTGGATGATGAGCCCCTTAGGTTGGAATGTGCTCAAAATAAGACTGGGAAAGAGCTGCCTCCTTAAAGTAGAGTCAACCTTGATGACACAGATGGAGTAAAACCTTTGGGACCTTCATTTGCTGATGTGGCATGACTCAAAATGAGAAGTAACAGCTGCAAACATTCATTAGTAATCAGAATTTGGAATGTATAAAGTATGAAAAAGGAAAACTGGAAGTCATCAAAAATTAAATGAGAGGCTTTAGGTATTAGTGAGTTGAAATTGATTGGTACTGGCCATTTTGAATTGGACAATCATATGGTCTACCATGAGGGAATAAAAAACTGAAGAGGAGCAGCATTGCATTCATCATTAACAATAATAGTTTTAGATCTATCCTAAAATGCAAGATGATCAGTGATAGGTTTACATCCATACACCTATAAGAAAGACCAGTTACTGCAACCGTTATTCAGATTTACACACCAACCACATATGCCAAAGATGATGAAACTAAAGATGTTTATGACCCGCTATAATCTGAAATTGATCAAGCATGTAATAAAGTTACGTTAATAATTACTATTGATTGAAATGTGAAAGCAAGGAACAAAGAAGGAGCAGAAGTTGGAAGATATGGCTTTGGTGATAGAAATAATGCCAGAGGTCACATAATAGAATTCTGCAAGACCAATGACTTAATCATTGGAAATACTTTTTTTCAACAACTCTATTGATGACTATACATGTGGACCTCATCAGAAGGATTATACAGGAATTAAATCAGTTATAACTGTGGAAAGAGGCAATGGAGAAGCTCAATATCATCAGTCAGAACAAGGCCAGGGGCTGCATATGGAAGTCCAAATTGAAGCCGAAGAAAATTGAAACAAGCCCAAGACAGCCAAAGTATGACTTTGATATATCACGCCAGAATTTAGAAACCATCTCAAGAATAGATTTGATGCATTGAACGCTAATGACTGAAGACCAGACGAGTTGTGGGGTGACATCAAGGACATCACACATGAAGAAAGCTAGAGGTCATTAAAAAGACAGGAAAGAAAGAAAAGACCAAAATGGATGTCAGAAGAGATTTTGAAACTTACTCTTGAACGTAGAGTAACTAAAGCAAGTGGAAGAAATGATGAAGTTAAAGAGGTGAACAGATAATTCCAAAGGGCAGTTTGAGAAGACAGAGTAAAGTATTATGATGAAATGTGCAAAGACCTGATGTTAGAAAACCAAAAGGCAAGAACACACTCAACATTTCTCAAGCAGAAAGAACTGAAGAAAAATTTAAGCTTTGAGTTGTGTTACTGAAGTTTAGTGTGTTACTGAAGTTCAGTGTGTTACTGAAGTTGTGTTATGGGTAAAAATCTGAATATACAGATTCCCTGTACCAAAAAAAAAATTGACCAATGTTCAACCAACCACTGGTACCAAAGGAAGAAGTTCAAGCTTCACTAAAGGCATTGGTGAAAAACAAGCCTCCAAGAACTGATGGAGTATCAATTGAGATACTTCGGCAAAAAGGTTGCACCACTAGAAGAGTTTACTTACCTATATCAAGAAATTTGGAAGTCAGCTACGTGGCCAACTATTTGGAAGCAATCCATATTTGTGTCCATTCCAGAAAGTGATCCAACGAATGTGAAAATTATTTAACAAAATCATTAATATCACATACTAGCAAAATTTTGCTGAAGATAATTCAAAATGATTGCAGCCATTATCAACAGGGAACTACCAGAAGTTCAGGGTGGACTCAGAGAGAACATGGAACAAGGAGTATCATTGCTGATGTCAGATGGATCTTAGCTGAAAGCAGAGAATACCAGAAAGATATAACCCATGTTATATTGACTACTTGAAGGTATTCAACTGTATGAATCATAAAAAATTGTGAATAACATTGTGAGTAACATTATGAACACTTAATCATGCTCATGTATAACTGACTACAGGCTTGTTTCAGTATGGATTACACCTGAATGTGAAGACAATGAAAATCCTCACAACTAGACCGATAAATAACATCATGATAAATGTGGAAAAAAGTTAATGTTATCATTGCGTTCATTCTACTTGGATCAACAATCAGTCCCATGACAGCAGCAGTCAAGAAATCAAATGACATATTGCATTAGGCAAATCTGCTGCAAAAGACCTCTTTAAAGTTCTAAAAAGCAAAGATGTCACACTGATCACCAAGATGTGTCTGACCCAAGCCATGGTCTTTTCAATCACCTCATATGCATGCAAAATCTGGACAATGAAAAAGGAAGACAGAAGAAGAATTGATGCATTCAAACTGTGGTGTTGGCAAAGTATACTGAATACACTATGGACTGCCAGAAGCATGAACAAGTCAGCCTTAGAAGAAATACAATCAGAGTGATCCTTAGAAATAAGGATAGTGAGACTTTGGCTCACTTATTTTGAATACATCATCAATAAAGACCAATTGCTAGAAAAGGACATCATGATTAGTAAAGAGTGAGCAAAAACAAAGGCAATCCTCCATGAGATGGATTGACACAACAGTGGAAACAATGGACTCGAGCATACCAACAATCAAGAAGGGGGTGCTGGACCAGGGAAGGTTTTGTTCTGTTATACATAAGGTTGCCTTGAGTTGGAGGTGACTCAGTGACAACTAACAACAGTGACAAGCCTGAATTACCAATAATACAATAAAACCTATAGAATTCTCTCTACTTCGATGTATGTTTGAACACTTCTACAATAAAAACTTTTAAACATGCGATTAAAAAAAAAAATGCCCTTGCCGTCAAGTTGATTCCGATTCATAGTGACCCTGTAGGACAGAATAGAACTGCCCCATAGGGTTTCCAAGGAGTGGCTGGTGGATTTGAACTGCCAGCCTTCAGGTCAGCAGCCAAGCTCTTAACCACTGTGCCACTAGGGCTCCATGCAATAAAAAACTTAATACTACCACATGACATGAGATGATTTGTCTCACTCAGGTGCTTGTGGCATAACGTAGCACTGCTGCTCCTGCTGGGGGAGTGAGGACACAAGCTTGTCAGGTTGGCTTAGAGAGGGGCAAGTGACCACCCATTAGCCAGGGTGGGTGTGCTCACAGGCAGTGCTCAGTGGAAAACAAAAGCATCAATGCCATCTACCTCAGAAAAAAGGAGCCCTGGTTATAGAGACAAAATTTTTCAATGTGGACTAAAAGGTCCCGCATAATCGGGCCCTTGATTATATGGTCCCGTGTTTCTGCTACTGTCACACCTTTCCATGCTAGTGTCTTGCCACAGGTCGTTTGCACATCCTGTCCTCTAACATGCTGTTGTCTCTACTCTTCACATAGTTAATTCCTTCTTGACATCTCAGCACAGATGACATTGCCCCAAAGAAGCCTTTTCTTACCTCTGGGACTATATATACCTAATGCCTGATGACAGGTCCTCAGGGTACAGTAGACTGCTCCCACTCAACACTTGTCACAGATTAACTGTCCATTGACCTGTGTGATTATTTACTCTCTTGGGAGTCTCCTTGCTAAGCTGCACAAGCCACAGGTCAGAAACTGGGATAGGTTTTGTGGTTCCACTGAATCCCCCGTTCTGAGCTCAGTGTTTAGCTAGGTTCAACATTCATTCTGTGAAAAACTGAATAAAATATATGTATCTAAAACAACTGAGGAAAAATTATCCCTAGCCTGAGGGTCAGGAGATCTAGATATGAACCATCTTCTCACTTAATTTCAGTATGACCTGAAGGGAGCCATTCCAGCCACCTGCTCCTCAGATTCCCCCTTGTAAAATCAGGAGATGGGGCCTCATGAGTCTTTAGAGCTCTGGTTTGATGACAATATCTGTTCATTGCTTTTACTGACATTGCCACCACTGTACTTTTCTTCACTTTGCTTCTCCAAGGAAGCAATGATGGCAGGACCTTTGAAATCCTGCTTCATTTCCACAGAGCTCCACAAATTTTCGACAAAAACCTCTCCAAAAGACTACAGGCTGCATGTAAACCACAGAGCCCATTGAGGCCTAAAGTTAAAAGGTCATATTGTGTAGTATGGTCCTCAGAGTCATCTGGGAACAATAACTAAAACATATAAATTACAAAACCGTGATGGCCTGCTGCTGTATCCATGGAAACAGATGTTGGTTTGGCCAAAGTGCTTTATAATGATTATGATTAATCATCCTTGAAATCACTGTTATTTATTGGCGTATAACTGATGGAACCATGTTGCAAGGGCTATATTGTACAGTTTTACAAATTTTCAGTTGTTAGAGTTAGAACCATAGCTGTAAAATAGCAAAAAATGTCCTTTAGAATGTACTCATTAAATATCAGTCAAAGAGAACAGGAAAATATAAAACCCATTAAAAAAAAAAAAAAACATAGCTTGGAATAATAGTCAATAACAACATTGTGTCAACACAAGTCACTACATTCAAGATAAATTCTCTTCCGTGCTTCACATAAAATTAGTGCTAAGGAAAACTTAAAAAAAATAGGGACCCTTTCTTTGTGAGCTCTTTCTAAGTTTAGTTCTTTTTCACAATTTTCTTTTATCTCAGTTTGAGTCATAACCATAAACCTGTAAAAAAGTTATGGGTTCATTTATTTGTCACCTTTTCCTTCAGCCAGTCTTCCCTGTCACAAGCATTTTCCCACTTTATGAAGTTGTGGACATTCTGAAGTTTTATCCCCTTGCATCTCACCACCTAAGAGTGACTTGTCTTAATTTGACCATATGGATAATTAAAGGATGATCAGAGTGTGGGAAGAGCCTTCATTCAAACTTGTTTCATATGGAGCTGGGGGGCATTCTCTGGAGACAACAAGCCTCAGGTCATTTTAGAACTATCTTAACTTCCTCATGTTCTCCCTCCAAGCCCCACCCCTGCCCTGACCCCTCGGAAGCCCAATATCCACCTAACAAAGCATGCACAACCTTGACCTTCTCTCACATGTGTGTGAGATGGCATACCTGAGACAAGGGAATGCCAAGGGATGGGCCAACAGGCCCAGAGGCCACTGTGAGCTTGGATATGTTCCTAATGCATGCTTTCCCAGGATACTTTTACTCCTCAGATACATATGGCATTATTTTCGGTGACAGTAGGAGCAATGAGAAAGGGCCAAAGCCTTGGGTGATGTTGGTATAAGTCTTTACTAAGCACATCTATAAAGCTACTGCCATTTCATTTTTGATATAGTACTGCAAATAAACAGCAATCCCTGGGCCCTTGAGCTATGGTCTGTGAACAGCCCTGAGACTGTTCTGCATAATGACCTTATTGCCTGTGGGGTGGGGCAGCTAGAGAGAGTTGGAGTGGGTGCTGGGAATTTGCAGCCATGCTAGGATATAGCCCAAACACCGTGTGCATTAGCCACTCTGATGTGAGGCGATGTGAGGCTCCTTGGAAACTCACATCATAGCCTCTGAAATCTGTGTATAGCCACAGTCACCACAAACCTCGTGTCCCACAATAGTCATAGACCTAGAAAACTACCCAGAATACTTTGTGCAGCTGGGAAGGACAAGGAAAATTTGGTAAGTTGGAAACTGATAAGCAAAGCAAAAATATTTTGAAGGAGGCAAGATTTGTGACTATTTCCCAGTAATTATGACTAGAAGATCCCGATACCATCACAGAAGTGCAAGCATGAAGATTGTATGCTGTTATGGATTTAACTGTGCCCCCCAAAAATGTGTGTTGAAGTCCTAGTCCCTATACCTGTGGATGTGACCCTGTTTGGAAATAGTGTTTTCCTTGTTATGTTAATTAGGTCAAACCCATGTTGGATGGGTCCTAAACCTAATCACTTCTGAGTTACAAAAACAGCAGAATAGACACAGAGATACACACAGGGGAAGATGCCATATGGAGACCGACACACATAGTATATACAGCTACAAGCCCAGGAACTCCAAGAATTGCCAACCACTGAAAGCTGGAATAGACAAAGAAGGATTTCCACTAGAGCCATGCCCTGACTTCTAGCCTCCTGAACAGTGAGAAAATAAATTTCTGTTCTTTAAAGTCACCCACTTATGGTATTTTTGTTATGGCAGCACTAGGTAACTAAGACATATGTAAGTATTTATATATTCATGCAAAGAGGAGGTAGCCCCAAGGACACATGTGGGATTTCTGTATCTTCAATGCAGAGAACTAAGAGGTACCTCCAAAGGTCATTTGATCCAACTTTCTGAACCTGCATAACAGAGAATTACCATCCTCTGCTTTTAAATGGCCTCAGGAAAAAAAAAAAAAAAAAGACTCCATGATCTTATCTCAAGGCATATTCCAGAGATTTATTATAAAATGTAACAGGAAATTTATTATAAAATATAATAGGAAGAAGTGAGTATTTGATATAATGTACCCCAATGTTTCTCAAGTGGGGATGATTTTGTTCCCCAGGGAACATATGGCAGTGTCTGGAGACTTTTTGTTGTTGTTGTTATAGCTGCCATGGGATTAGATCTGGTGGGTTGAGACCAGAGGTATTTGCTCAAAGAAAAGAAAAGAAAAAACATTGCCATCAAGTCAATAGCAACTCATGGCGACCTCATGTGTTACAGAGTAGAACTGCTCTATAGGGCTTTCTTGGCTCTAATGTTTGTGGAAGCAGATCTCCAGGTCTTTCTTCCATGGCACCTCTATGTGGGTTTGAACCACCAATCTTTAGGTTAGTAGTAAGTGCAAACGATTTGTGCCACCCAGGAACCTTACGGCTGTTGCTAAAATTCCTGTAATGCACAGGACAGCTCCCCTCCCCCCAATATAACAAAGAATTAAAAAAAAAAAAATTATTCAACCCAAAATGTCAATAGTGCTGTGGTTGAAAAACTTCGATATAGGCAAATAACCAGTGTAACTACATTATTCCTCTTTGAAACAGTTGGGCAAAGTCAAAAGATTCATAGTTGGAATAATTGGACTGATGGTTAAAGGCATCTGTGTTTATAATGCCTTGGTCTCAGACCACTGGATTGATTTCACTGAAGGATATTATTAATAATTATTCAAGTAAAATTAGCATACATTTTTAAGTTCCAAACACACAGGCAGGCCCTGCCTTTATGATGGTTACCACTGGAGAGGCGGGGAGTAAGAGGCATATAAAACACTGTATGGGAGTTTTAGAGATGAAAGCAATCCATTCTGCCTGGAAGACAGGGAAATTTTAATATGGAAAGATGACTTTTGAACTGTCAAACTAATCGCCCTTTACTTTCTAGTAATAATTTAAAACTGTTTAATTTAAATAGTGCCAAGCACTCTTCTAAATACTTTACATTCATTATTTCATTATATTCTCCAAACAACCCTATGAAGTAGGAACACTTATCCTCATTTTATAGATGAGGAAATTTGGACTCGGAGTCATTTTGTAATTTGTCAAGGTCACTCAGTCATTAAGGCTTTTAGTCAGAGCCCTCACCTGGACTTGTCTGTCTCCATAGTGAGTGCATGTAACTGCTGTGCCATACAGCCTTCCAGGGTATAGCCAAGTGATTTTAGTCAGGTGATAACATCTCCCCATCACTGGCTCTGTCAGGAGAATCTGATGGTGTTTAAGGCTCACCCAGCACCAGCACTCGTTATTCTAACACAAATGTCCTTGTTGTTTTTAGGTGCTGACGAGTTCCAACTCATAGCGGCCCTATAGGGCAGAGCAGAACTGCCCCACAGGGTTTCCAAGAAGCAGCTGGTAGATTTGAACTTCCAGTCTTTTGGTTAGCAGCCAAGCTCTTAACCACTACGCCACCAGGGCTCCTAACACAAACAGGGGGATGATTTTTTGACATAACAGTAATCTTGGGGTTGGCTCATCAGTGGGGAGAAAAAGAAGGACTTCGAAATGATCCGTAGAAATGATAACAGTTAAATAGCTACTTGGAGTCCCTGGGTGGTACAGTTAACACGCTCTACTGCTAACATAAAGGTTGGAGGTTCAAGTCCACCCTCAGAAAAAAGAAAGCCCTGGTGATCTACTTCCAAAATATCATCCCCTGAAAATCCTATGGAACACAGTTCTACTCTGACACGCATGGGGTCGCCATGAGTTGGAAACAACTCCAGAAGCCTACCTGGGGGAAGGCAGGTAGGTGCCCTGGGCATCATGTTCATGCCCTGGGTGCCACTTGAGGGGGGTACCAATGAGCAGTTTCTATTGGCCATCACAGTTTCCATTGCCAGCTGTGAGAGGTCACTAAGCAATTTAACACTAATTGCCCTAGGCACTATTTTCCATAGTTAGGCCCCTGGACAATTCAAAGCAACTGGTTAACAAACTATCTGGGATTTTGACCCTAAAAGAAATTTTATCTTAGCCAATATTCCCTAAATGGAGCTTAAGAAAAGTTACTGTCATTGACTCCCCAAGTTCAAACCAATTTCATTTTGATAGTACAAGTATATTTCCTAACTACCATTCATTTCATTCATTCATTTATTAATTCAACAAGTACTTGCTGATTGCCTACCATGTGAGGGGCAATAGACTGAATCCTGGCGCTATAGCAGTGATCAGCTAAACAAGCCCTTGACTGCTTCTGTTGGGCCCTGCATCTAGAAGCCCCTATTTTCTCTGCACCAACCAATCTGCAACACATCCTTCAAAACTCTCTTCAAGATTATTTCATTTATGTGCATGTGTTTTAAAGCATCCTACAGCAAGACACATAAAAGATGTCCAAATAGCATCAGCTAAAAGTGGGGCAAGAGAAGAAAGTAAAACAGGGGCAGAGATGAAGCAGAGCCAGGAACTCATCTGAAAATGCCTATCATAATAACACACATGTGTTATGGGTGGGCCAAAAATTTGGCACTCACTCTTCTGGCAGGCAACATAAAAAAAAGAAACCTTATCAGTCACACAATCCACAGTGTCGTTGAGATACAAAAAATCCAAATATTCAGAGGAGATCTAACTACTCTCGGTATTCAGATCAGACAGGAACCTTCCCTGGAGTCTTCATTCATAGGCAATATAATGAACAGCCATCATGGCTTCTTGAAAATCTGTACAAGATGCAGAAGACTTCCTCTTAAAATGGCTCTTGATGTAGGTTGGTAGCACATGCAGACATGCTCCTAAGAAAGGACCTCTGGAGAGGGTGAAAGAGAAGCTAGGGACAAGGTGATACAACAAAAGCAGTGTCCCAGACCTCTGCTGATCAGCTTTGATCTGGGAGTTTATTTTAGAATATCTGGAGGTGTGGATGAAATTTACTACCTACATTAAATATTCTTCCTACCTTTTGGTCAATGTGGTATGGAAAGGAGCTTGCAACTGAATATGACAAATGCCTGAGAGCAGCTGTTCCCAGTGCCCCTGAGACCTGAGAGCCAGGGTAAGTGTTCATAGCCTTTTTCAGAAGCTGTGTAGTCCATCAAGTTACATATCTGGGTGGAGAGCCAGGCCACCTCCATATTAGGTAATGCTGGCAGGAAAGATCAGAGTTATTCTTAGAAAATTATTTTCAACTGACTGAAGACCTTGATGAACAGGCAGTTAAGTCTCCAAAATTCTACTCCATTTAGCATGGCCAAAATAGTATTAGCCAGAATTTTTTTCTTTGAGCCAAATGTAGCCAGATATCCCCTCAGACAAAATAAAGCTGCAACATAACACTGATTAAAAGCGTAGTTAGCTTTCAGCATAATACTTTCTAATGTGTTCCAAGATAAGCCATTGTGAAATGCACATCAAGAGAAGGGTAACAAGTTGTGTGGGATTGTTATTTATCTGTAAGCCTAAAAGATGGGACTATCTAGCAAAGACAATAACTTGTTAGGAATTAAAAAAAAAAAAAAGAGGAAGAAGAAAAAACTGAAAAGCTTACCAGTAGCCTTTCCTTCAGACAATAATTGGCTAGCAGGGTCAGAGGTCTATTCAGGAGAAGCCTTGATTGAAATAACAGGGCCATAATAAATGAACATTTGTTTTATCTTTTTCCATAGCTAGGAGAGGGAGGGTTGAAGTTAGTTCATCCAGATCATTAAAAACCAAGTTTTAAAGAAGGAAAACCCAAACACAAACCTTTGTAACCCCAAAGGCAGTGGTCTGCTCTGTCGAAAGACCATTCCCATTGGCTCTGATCTGAGCAGAACCATAATAGGACCAGTTTTGTGAAAGCATCTGTACCTGGGGCTCTGTCTAGATTGAGCTTATGCTCTATAAATATCCAAATCCTGTGCACAAGGATAAAGACCAAGGAATTGTCAATAAATGCAGCAAAATTTTCTCTCTCTGATGTGTTTCTGTAGAAGACAAAAAGGATATCAGCGATCTATGAAGGAATAAGCTTTGGTTAGTGCTTTCTATTGCTCATATAAAAGCCTGACCTATGAAAATTAGATTTGTAATTCGACAATCTAATACCTCGCACACAATTTACAGCCATTGTCCAATAAAGAAGACTATAAAAGTCAGCCACTGAAAACCCTAAGGAGCACAGTTCTATTCTGACACACGTGGGGTGGCCATGAGCCTGAATCAACTCAACAGCAACTGGCTTGGTTTTGTTTTGTTTTGGGGTTTTTTGCTATGATTTGGGATAGGAAATATTGTCCTATTAGAATATGGAATAAATTATATTATTCATCCAACCACACAGGCCTGAGCCTCAGTATAAATAATGGTGGAAAAGTTGGTAAGAGAGGTTCCTGAATAGATTTACAGGAAAATATTCTTCCTTAGGATCTAACCACATTGCCTGATACAGTGGTCTAACTCAGCTTCTGATAGAAATTATGTTTGTAGGTAAGTTTTTTTAGGTAATGCTCATTTATAATAAGTTTTCAATTGTGTAAGATCCCAAGTGGTCCCATGAGATTTTTGTTTCATGAGAAATCTCATGAACCTCACTGTGGAAAATTTTAAGTTGTTCTACTCTCTGATGACATGTGGAAAGAAGGAGCCCTCTTCAGCATTTAAATAGTCTCCAGTTAATAAGAACTACCTCATATCCTTGAAAACCCTTTTCAGTCCAAGGTGGCCAATCCTGCAGGATTGAGGAAGGATCTTCAGAACTGGCTGCCAGAAGCCACAATGAGGAGACTATTCAACTGTGAGTGATCCTGAAACCAAAGAACAGTGACCCCTCTGTTCCCCTCTTCCCCATGAAAAAGGGACAGCTCTGGCACTCCTTGTGGAGACAAGACATAAATAATGGTGTATTCCCCTTTGTTCTTCTCCATAGATGAGAGGCCATTTGGGAGACGTATTAACTGCCCAGACTTGGAAGCCACCTTAGCGAGTCTTTAATCTTCTCTGATGTACAGTTACCTAGTCTGTAAAATGGAGATAATAATGGAACTTACAGGGAAGTTGTGAGATTTAAATGAGCCTATCTGCATAAAGGAGCACTGGTGGCGAAGTGATTAAGAGCTCAGGCTGCTAACCAAAAGGTCAGCAGTTTGAATCCACCAGCTGCTCCTCAGAAACCCTATGCGGCAGTTCTACTCTGTCCTATAGGGTCGCATTGAGTCGGAATTGGCTTGACACCACACAACAACAGCTTGTGCATAAAGCTCTAAGAACAGGGCCTGGCACACAGTATCCTTATGTTAATGTTAGATATTTTGTTATAATTATGAAGGATGAGGAATAATGATCACCATCTCAACCAGAGACTGATTATCAGAGAAACTAGATTACACCAAGAACCCCCCCTTAATGACTGTTATGGATTGAATTGTGTCATGCAAAAATATGTATTGTAAAACCTAACCCCTATACGTGCGGTTATTGGAGCCCTAGTGGTACAGTGGTTAAGTGCTCAGCTGCTAACCAAAAGGTCAGCCATTCAAATCCACCAGCCAGTCCACGGGAGAAAGTTGTGTCAGTTCTTTCAATAAAGATTACAGCCTTGGAAACCCTATGGGGAAGTTCTACTCTGTCCTGTAGGGTTGCTATGGGTTATTCCTGTGGGTATAATCTCATTCGTGAATGGGTTTTCTTTGTTATGTTAATGAGGTGGTATTTCTGTAATGTGTGTCTTCAATCAATCTCTTTTGAGATATAAAGCAGATTACGCAAGCAAGCAGAGATAGGGGAAGATATGTGCCATGCCACATGAAGATTGCTAAGGAGCCAAGGAACAGAAGCTGAAAAGAAACAGGACTTTCCCCAGAATCAATAGAGAGAGAAAACCTTCCCCTAGAGGCGGTGTCCTGACTTTGTACTGCTAGTCTTCTAAACTGTGAGAAAATAAATTTCTGTTTGTTAAATTTACCCCCTTGTGGCATTTCTGTTATAGCAGTACTACCCATTTGTGATTCCTTGGATTCTTTATACCCTTCCTCAATTCAGAATCATAGCCTAGAAGTCTCTGAGTCTAGTTCTAGTTCATTCCGATCATGGCCTCATTTTGCTCAATTTGACCAGCATACCAATATAAGTACAAAATTGCTTCTAGGACTGCTATCTTCATCTCAGGATACCTTGTCTCCTCCAGGTAACTGTAGACAAATTTCTCAAAATATGAGCCATGTTTTCTATTTCTTCTACATCCTATAAAACTTAGAGCAGTGTAATGCAGTGGATGAATCCCAAGTGATTGGAAGGTAAATACAAACTAAATTTAGGCACTGAGAAGAGAATCCTTTATTGAAGACAAATTTGCATATCCAAGGATCAGTTTTTTGAAACATTATTGTTCAAGAATGTTCAAAAAACTTCAATGAGGGCACACAATATAAAACCTGAGGGGAGATTATAGCTGGGAAGGATTGGCTTTGGGCCTAACATCGCTTTATCATTGTTTTGGCAGGTAATCAACAGGAAACTCTGTTGCATAGACATAAATCATAATTGAGTTTTCATCAGTCCTGTGCCAAATCTGTGCATGTATGAAATCCAGGACTCTGGTGCCAAGGTGCCTTATCAGTCCATATACTAATATGCCTTTTGATGAAATCAAAGAACAGTAGAATCAGACAAAGTTGCAGCCTTGTACTGCCAAAGCCAGGAAGGCAGTTAATTCTTCACATTGGCCAATGACTAAAGAACCATCTCTAAGAAAGCCATTTCTCAAGCAATGTTCCTTAGATGCTCAAGGGGATTCAAACATGGGAAGAAAATCAACTCATAATGGTTACTTTTACTAAGACCCTTTATATGAAATCCCCCAAAATTTTATCTGAAATGTACTGAAAGACCATCAAGTAGTTTTAAAGGCAAACTTTATATACATTGTTTTCTTAAGGCAAAGGGGAAAATAAAATGAGCATTAAAGATTACCTACTCTAATGTTAATAAGAAGGAAAATATTTCAGACTTTCATCCTTTTCTCACAAGTAATATACCTGAAACTCAAGTTGATTTAATTTAAATAAATTTAATTCTATGCTCACTTATTTTAAGGACTGATGATTAGATTAAGACACATAAATCTGTTTGCAGGTTTACAAGAACCTGTACTTTTGAAATTATTTGGAATATTTGTTAAAATGCTCTTACTTTAAAAAAAAAAAAAACATCCTCTAGAACCTATTTTAATACACTGGGTATGGAGTTGCCTGAGAGAAATTCTTAACTAGATATTTTCTCAGCAATCCAGACATACACCCTGCCACATGCACACAAAGAAAAAGATCCCGTAGATCTGCACTGCCCATTACACTAGCCACTAGCCCTGTAACTTTAAATTTAAATTGATCAAATGTAATTAAAGTTAAAAATTCAGTTCCTCAGTCAAACTATACAAAGCTAGTGGTTTCAGTATTGAACAGCTCAGTTATTGAACATTTTCATTATGGAAGAAAGTTCAGTTGCACAGTGCTGCAAACTTACACCATTCCTATCGCATCCAGAAAGACCTGAGCTTTGTACTATCCAGGAGGGGGTCTCTTTTCTCTCTAAATTCTCCCAAGCCCCCATTAATAAGGTGGAATCTGTACCCAAGGCATGGCATTCTGAGAATACTGGGCCTTGATACCTCTCACCTTACCTCGTTCATAGGGCAGAGATTCCACTCCAGGACGCTAAAGCTAAGACCAAATGCTACTGCCCTCATCCAATGTCACTCTTGTAATGCAGGGGCATCGCTCTGAAAAAATCAGGCCACTGTGCCCACCCCCCCACCCCCCATCTCTGGAGCAGTGGTACAAAAACCTTGAGAACAGAGAGTTTTATAGCTAGGACTGACTACTTGTAACAGAGCATGAGGAAGTTCAAGTCTAAGGATGACTCAAAAACAATGGAGATTTTGGTTGCAAGCAATTAAGAAGAGACTAGTAGTTGCATGGTAGCAACAAGCCAAACTTTAGACCAGCTAGAAGTTTAATAGGGAGAACTAGGAAAAGGTACAAGTAAGAAGAGCCCTCCTGGGTCAGAACAAGGCACAAGACTGACCTCAAAGACTGCCCCGTAGTCTTTGCTGTACAATATAACCCAATTAATTTGATCATATTTAATTGGATCACACTGTGGAGTAGTTTATGCCCCAGGGCAATCAGGCAGCAATTAGTGCATCCAAACATAGATGTGATACCAGTCAAGACAGATCTGCTAGAAGATTAACAGTGAGATCATGGGAAAAGACAATCAAAGACAGCCCTGCTAACACCACTGTCATCCCAGTGGCCAAGACAGTGCCTTCTGAGGAGTGACATCAGAAGCTACACAATAAAGAGGAAATAGATTTCACCACAATATTTTCGCCAAGTCACTAAACAAATAAACAAGCAAACAATAACAAGACTCCGGGGAGGGAGGCAAATCAGTCTCCAGATTTGCTACAGTATATTATTTAAAATTTCTATTTTTCAACAACAAAAAATAAGACATGCAAAGAAAAATGAAAGAATGACCCATTCACTGGGGGTAGGGAGTGAGGAATGGACAATAGAAATTGCCTTTGAAAGGACCCATATGTAACAGTGAGAAGACACAGATTTCAATGGAGCTATTTTAAATATAAAGAGCCCTAGAAGAGCAGTAGTTAAGCACTTGGCTGCTAACTGAAAGGTCAGCAGTTCAAACCCAGCAGCCACTTCATGGGAGAAAGATGTGGCGGTCTGCTCCTGTAAAGATTACAGTTTTAGAAATCCTATGGGGCATTTCTAGCCTATACTACATGATCACTACGTATCGGAATCAACTCGACAGCAATAGGTTTGGTTTGGTTTTAGTTATTTTAAATATGTCCAAAGAGCTAAATTTTTGATGAAGTTCAATTTATCCTTTTTTTTTTTTTTCTTGTAAGGCTCAAATTCTATGGGTTCTTTCTAAGAAACTGGTCCTCCTTGTAGGCTTATGGGTATTATCCTATCACTGACAGTGTTGTATTTCAGGGTAGTCTTAAAATGTTCTTTTTGACAATGAATGTGACACCTTTCCTCTTCAATTTTTCATTCCAGGCATAGTAGACCATATGACTGTCCAATTCAAAATGGCCAATACCAGTTCATTTCAGCTCATTAGTTCTAGGATATCTATCTTCAAGTGTTTCTTTTCATTTCTGACAACTCTCAATTTTCCTTGATTAATAGTTGGTACAGTCCATGTTCTAATTATTAATGGAAGTTTGCAGCTATTTCTTCTCATTTTGAGTCGTGCCACATCAGCAAATGAAGATCCTGAAAGCTTTATTCTACCCATGTCATTAACATTGACTCTACTTGAGGAGGTGGCTCCTCCCCAGTTGTATTTTAATGCCTTCCAACCTGAGGGGCTCATCTTCTGGCACTATTTCTATCTGACAATGTTCTGCTGCTATTCATAAGGTTTTCACTGGCCAATGTTTTCAGAAATAGATTGCCATGTTCTTCTTCTCAGTCTGTCTTAGCCTGGGAGCTTGCTGAAAATTGTCCACCATGGGTGACTCTGCTGGTATTTGAAATACTGTTGACATAGCTTCCAGCATCACAGCAACACGCCGGCCACCACAGTATGACAAACTAACACTGACTGAAATTATCATGCAATCAGGATGCATTGATAATTACTGGTAATTGGAATGCAAAAGTTGGAAACAAAGAAGGATCAGTAGTTGGAAAATAAAGCCTTGGTGATAGACACGAAGTGGGAGATCACACAATAGAATTTTGCAAGACCAATGACTTCCTCATTGCAAATATCTCCTTTTCAACAACATATATGGCCACTATACACATGGACCTTGCCAGGTGAAATACACAGGAATGAAAATGACTACATCTGTGGAAAGAGACAATGAGAAGCTCAATATCATCAGTCAGAACAAGGCCAGGGGCCAATTGCAGAACAGACCATCAATTGCTCCTATGCAAGTTCAAGTTGAAGCTAAAGAAAATTAAAACAAAATATGACCCTGAGTATATCTTACCTGAATTTAGAGACTATCTCAAGAATAGATTTGACTCATTGAACACTAAGGACTGAAGTCCAGGCAAGTTGTGGGATGACATAAAGGACATCATACATGAAGAAAGAAAAGGGTCATTAAAAAGACAGGGAAGAAAGAAAAGGCCAAAACGGATGTAGGAAGAGATTCTGAAACATGCTCTTGAATGTACAGTAGCTAAAGCAAACGAAAGAAATGATGAAATAAAAGATCTGAACAGAAGATATAGAAGGGCATCTCAAGAAGGCAAAGTGTTATAATGAAATGTGTGAAGATCTGGAGTTAAAAAACCAAAAGGGAGGAACGTACTCAGGATTTCTCAAGGAGAAAGAACTGAAGAAAAATTCAAGCCTACTAGAATGTTACAGGAGCCCTAGTGGCGTAGTGGTTAAGATCTCAGCTGCTAACCAAAAGGTCAGCAGTTCAAATCCACCAGCCACTCCTCGAAAACCCTATGGGGAAGTTCTACTCTGTCTTATGGGGTCACTATGAGTTGGAACTGATTCAACAGCACCTAACAATAACAACAGGATGTTATAATCAAAAAGACAGATAATAATAACTTTTGAAGAGGATGTGGAGAAATTGGAACCCTCATGCATTGCTGCTGGAATCTAAAATGGTGCAGACATTTTGGGAAACAGTTCGGCAGTTCCTCAAAGTGTTAAACATGGAATTACCATATACCAATTCTATGTATATACCTAAGAGAAATGGAAGCATACCTCCATGCAAAACTTGTACACAAATGTTCATAGCAACACTATTCATAATAACCCAAAAGTGGAGACAAGCCCAATATCTGTCAACTGATGAATGGATAAATAAATTGCATATCCATACCATAGAAATATTATTCAACAGAAAAGTGATTCATTGCAGACTTCCAGCCAACATGGCACCATAGACAGAAGCACCATGCCATCCCTCCACAGCAACGACCTGAAAAACTAAGTAAAACAGAGACGAATGTCATTCCTGGAACATGAAGTACCAAATGAAGAAATAGAGAACTCAGCCAAGTACCAAATGAAATAAGAAACTGACAGAGGAGAGTGAGGAGGGATACGTGCGGAGGGCCCCATCAGCTAACACAGCATGGATCCAGCATCTTGGACTCCAGTTGGGGATCAGCAGACAAGGAGCATGGGAAAGCAGCTTTGCGGAACTCTCAGCAGGAGACAGAGCACCCAGTAACAAGAGATATACACTCTTCTAGGGCCCTGCCTTCCTCCCCACCCCCCACTTTGGCCTCCTCTGCTTCCCACCAGCCACAGTCTCTTGGCCGGGAAGCAACTGCTTTGGCCTCAGGCTGCTTAGATTTGCCCTGCCCACATTTGCCAGGCCACTGAGCTGGTGTTGGTTCTTTCCATCTCTTTTGGTTTCTTCTGTGCCTCCTACCACCTCCCCCTCCTTTCTCTGGAACACATGGCTCCCTACGCCATCTTTGCTTCTTCTTGAAAGGCTATGAAGCCACGCTCTACTGGGGAACCATTCCCCCAGTCTGTGACACCACTCTGGTGGGATCCCTGGGGCTTGTTTTCCCCCTTGTTTTGTTTTGTTCTGTTTTCTTTGTTTTCTTTTTCTTTTCGCAGCTTGGGAGCCCCTTCTAGCTAGGCTGCACTGCATGGCTTAGAGGCACTCCCCCAATCTGTGCAGCCACACAGATGAGATCCCTGCAGGCATCTCTCTTTTTTTTTTTTCTTTCTTTTCTTTTTTTTTTTCCTTTTCTCTCTCTTTTCCCTCTCTGTCTTCATTTCTCCATTCTCGTCTCTCTACTCTTTTCTTTTTCTGTCTCCTGAATAACTGGTGCTGTGTGACATCTTCACCCCCTCTAGCCAGGCTATACTGAGCAACCAGGGAGCCACTTCCCTGGTCTTAGCAGCCCCACCAGTGGGACTCTGGGACTCCTGAGGTCTTTTTTTTTTTCTTTTTCTTTTTTTCCCCCCAAATTTTTATCTAGTTATCTTTATTTGTTTTGGCTCCTGTTTTTCTCTCCTCTCTCCCGTATCCCTATTTGCCGCACACATCACAACCTCCCCCCTCTTTCCTGCCTACCTGCACCATGCACTGAACATCACAGCCCCGAGCAGCACCAGCATGGCCTACTGGAACCTGGCCAGCACTGATTTCTGGCCCACCCTCTTGGCCTAGTACATGCCACAAACAACCCATCCCAGCCCCTCCCCTTCAGCTGGACCTTCCCTGCTGCACCATAGCTGAATAACTGGCCTTGCCTATTGGACAAGGAGGTCAAAAGTATCATGACTACAGACAAACAAACAACAAAGAATGCACAGCCCACTTGCTCAGATATAACCAAATAAAACAAAAAAGCAGGATGAAACAAATCTACAATCAAGAAACAAAGAAAATAACTACTGAATGTCCCAATGACAGCAGATGATATCAAAACATATTTTAAAAAACAAGACAGGATGGGTCCAGTAGGCATCCAAAATAAAACAGCAGATGACTTTCCAGTAGAAGAAAAGGCACTAGAACTACCTGACAGGGAATTCAAATCTCTAATATTCAGAGCAATCCAAGAGTTGAAGCAAAAAGCAGACAAAAATGAGGGAAAGAACAGGCAAATTTTTGGAAAAGGCAGGCAAACTTATGGAAGATACAGACAAAAAAATGGAACAATTCAAGAAAGTGACACAGGAACTAAATGCCAAAACAAGCTCATGACTAGAAATCATACAAAAACAACAGTTATAAATCCAAAAGAAAAGCATCAAGATTTCAGAAATGGACAGTGTCATAGAAGGGCTGAGGAGTAGGTTTGAAACTATGGAAGATAGAATCAGTAAAATTGAAGACAAACACTTGGATACAACTCTGTTTGAGGAAAAATCAGAAAAAAGAATGAAGAAACCCTGGGAACTATGTGGGATAAAATCAAAAGCAAAAATTTGCGAGTGATCAGAGTTCCAGAGCAGGGAAAGAAAACGAAAAACACAGAAAGGATCATTGAAGAATTGCTGACAGAAAACTTCCCTAATATCATGAATAATGAAAAGGTGACTATCCAAGAAGCTCAAAGAACCCCATATAGGAGAGACCCCAAAAGAAAAACACCAAGGCATATCATAATCACACTCACTAAAACCAAAAACAAAGAAAAAATCCTGCAAGTAGCTCAAGAAAAACAAAAAATCACATACAAAAGAGAAACAATAAGACTAAACTCTGATTATTCAGCAGAAACCATGCAGGCAAGAAGGCAATGGGAGATATACACAAAACTTGAAAGAAAAAAATTGCCAACCAAGAAAAATATATCCTGAAAAACTTTTGTTCAAATATGATGGTGAAATTAGGACATTTCCAGATAAACAGAAATTAAGGGAATGTGTAAAAACCAAACCAAACCTTCAAGAATTATTAAAGGGAGTCCTTTGGTCTGAGAACAAACATCAGACCACAGCCTAAATCTAGGATACAAGATTGTACCAACCAGAAACCAGCCTAAGAAATGAACTCTCAAGGACTGTCCAAAACCAAAAGAATTGCAAAAGGGAACCAGAGAGGTTAATCTGTAAATGACAACATCAGAACAATAAAAGAGGGAATAAATGGTATAGGTATAGAACTTTCTAATGGAGAGGAAGGCAAGGTGATACCAAGTAATAATGGACTGGGCCAAACCTAGGAAGATAAGGGTAAATTTCAAGGTAACTACAAAGAAAGTTAACAAACCTACTCATCAAAATAAAGAAGAAAAACATAAAGTCTCAATAAAAAACAAAATCTACAAAAAGAAATGAAAAAGAACTCTACCAACAAAAGGAACTCAGCACAGGAGAGTAAGAGGAACAAAGAAACATTAGATAAATCTGTGGAGCATCTCATAACATGGATGCGTCTGGAAGACTTTATGCTGAGTGAAATAATTCAATCACAAAAGAACAAATATTGTATGAGACCACTGCCGTAAAAACTCATGAAAAGGTTTACATACAAAAAGAAACAGTATTTGAATGTTATGAGGGACGGGAGGGGTGGGGATGGAAAAACAGTAGACAAAAGATAAGCAGTAACTTTGGTGAAGGATAAGACAGTACACAATACTGGGGGAGCCAGCACAACTTGTACAAGGCAAGGCCACAGTAGCAACTTAGACAACTCCAAACACCCTTAGGGACTGAATTGCTGGGCTGAGGGCTGCGGGGACCATGTTCTCAGGGAACATCTAGCTCAATTGGCATAGCAGAGTTTATAAAGAAAATGTTCTACATTCGACTTTGGTGAGTAGCGTCTGGGGTCTTAAAAGCCTGTGGGCAGCCATCTAGGATACTCCACTGGTCTCACCCCTTTGGGATCAAGGAGGAATGAAGAAAACTAAAGACACAAGGGAAAGATTAGTCCAAATGACTAACGGACCACATCTACCATGGCCTCCACCAGGCTGAGTCCAGTACAACTAGATGGTGCCCAGCTACCACCACTGACTGCTCTGACATGGATCACAATAAAGGGTTACAGACAGAGCTGGAGAAAAATGTAGAACAAAATTCTCACTCAAAAAGAAAGACCAGACTTGCTGGCCTGACAGACACTGGAGAAACCCTGAGAGTATGGCCCCGGACACCCTCTCAGCTCAATAATGAGGCCACTCCTGAGGTTCACCCTTCAGCTAAAGACTGAACAGACCCATGGAACAAAACAAGACTAAAGAATTGCACCAGTCCTGGGGCAGGGACTGGAAGGCAGGAGGGAACAGGAAAGTTGGTAATAGACCTAGGGTTGAGAAGGGAGAGTGTTGACATGTCGCAGGGTTGTTAACCAGTGTCATACAACAATGTGTGTACTAACTGATGAGAAACTAGTTTGTTCTGTAAACCTTCATCTAAAGTTCAAATAAAAAAAAAAGTTATTCAACAATAAAAACTGTGCTACAACAAGAAAGAACCTTGAAAACATTATACTAAGTTAAATAAGCCAATTAGAAAAGACAACATGTTGTATGATTCCAATTATATAACATGTTCAGAAGAGAGAAATTTCCTGTAGAAAGATAGAAAATAGATTAGTGATTGCTTAGTGTTGGGTGGTTGGAGGAAAATGAGCAGTGACTTTGTTAGGGAAATGGGGATTCTTCTTTGGCCTGATAAAAATGTTTTAGAACTAATTGTGGTGACAGTTATACAACCTGTGAATATTCTAAAAACCATTGAATTGTACACTTTGAGTGAATTGTATGGTATGTGAATTATATCTTGAAGCCATTTTAAAAAGCAACTTGGAATTCCAAAGTAAAATATTTATTTTCAAAAAATTAATAATAACATAGGAATGTAAATATTTTCTTTATACAGCTTAATAACATTTGCCCACAGAAGCAGACAAAATGTGCACCTGGAACCAAAGCAATTTTGCAGAAGAATAGAGAAAGACATATAGATTTGGTTCAATCTTTTGCGAGCGGACTACAAAGTAATACTTTGATTTTCATTTCTTGTGTGTTTAAACTGATGGAGCGAGTGAAAAGAATTATGTATTATTCTGAGAAAATTGATTCTACAATGACGCCAGCAAACAGCAGTCCAACAACAATGCTTGGCTTTTGTCAGCCTTCCTGTAAATTTCTTAAAACCCCATCTTGAGAAATAAATCAGTTGGCATAATCAGGGCCTTTCGTAGTAGAAGGCCAGAAAAGACATTTGGCTCGTGATTCATGTTCTTAGACGGCCTCAAAATGAGAATTTTGACATTACATCCAAATAAGCTTGTACACGTGAGCTACGTAGCCTCACCATTAGGATTTAGAGATACTCATCACACATCTTAAATTTTGTGCTCTTTTGCTGGACCACAACCCCTACAATGGTCTATGAAGAAATTTTGTTATCAATCCTATAATCATATTGTTGATAACATAATCACATAGTGTTATAGGTATGTTAAAAAATATATATCATTAAAATAATGTAATATACCACAATTTGTATAAACTTATTTTGTTTTTCTATAAGTTTAAATCATAATGGTCCAATTTTCTGTCAAACTTGGAAAAACTATGGTGGAAAAACTTGGACCCAAAAGCAGAATATTTATTTCTCAATTAGCTTATGTAACCTTGGTTGATCCTTAACTCTGCTTTTACCTTGGGGTTATCCAATGGACATCGATGGTGATCACCCCTACTCTCCTTTACTGAGAAGATTTTTAGGAGGATCAAATGAGATACAAGACATTGAAAATAGTTTCAAAGATAAAGCAGCATACAGTAGTGATATAATTTTACTGCATTTAAGTAAATGAATGTTATTAATATTTTAGGATTTACTGAAATCTCTCCAGTGACACTATGAAGAAAAACTTATGTGAAGCTGAACTACAATGAAATCTAATGGTTAGAATAAACTCTGAGCCTATTAAAATATCATTTTCTGCTTTTTCTTTCATATACAACATAATGTGGAATTAGATGCAAAAGTGTTACGTTCATGGAGCAGATAAACTATTAAGTTAATTTCAGGTAACCAAACACGGTAAGAGGCAGCATTGTTTGTTGACATGGGAAGACACTTCACTTTACATAAGCAGACTACTCTACAGATGCTTATATTGTTTTTCATGTCATACTACCCCAAAAAAAAGCCTGCATCACAGAGAGGAATCATATTTCCTGGAATTGCCAAAAGCTTTGAAGTCCAGTGCTAGGTATAGCATAAGTGCCTGGTTAATATTTGCAGACTGATTAGAGAAAAAAGCACTTATGTGTAAATAAGAATATTGAGTATGGGAACATGAAGATAATTCTTTTACTCAGTATTTCAATACCAGGTCCAGTCTGGAGCCTGAAACACACGTGAAGGGAGAACTTGGAGATGTTCCAGAGAAAAACGATAAAAGAGTTGGAAAATAGAGCCTATAAATCATGACTAGAGGAATTGGGGGTTATTTAACCTGAAGGAAAAAGCTACATGAGTGCACCAGATTCATGTATCTGAAACTTAAAAATGCTGAAACTTGCCACACCCCATCAATACAGTTGTGCAAGCAGAAAGAAATTCAGAACCAACAAAGATATTTTAGAAGTGTTACTATTATTTCTGTAAATATCTAACTTTATCTCTCTTCATATAATTTCCAAAGCAACCAACAGCATCGGGTTGTACATAATTCAATCCACAAGCTTTTATCAAGTGCCACTGAGGGCCAGGCACCTCAATGGGCGTTGTGGTCAGAAAAGAGGACAGTGTGATCCTGAGCCTCCTGGAAGTGAGGGTTAGCAGAGGAGTTGCAGGGTGTTGGGAACTCTCTACAATCAAAGAATAGGCTGAGTACCTTAGTGCCTCTGAGAGGAGCACAATCGATCTACTTGGGAAGATGAGGTGAAGGAGGACTTGTTCCACAGGGGGCTGAAGGTTGCTAATGAGCTCTGTGGGCAGAAGTAGGCAGGAGGAGGGATGAGGCGGGTGAGGACATTCTAAGTGGATGGAAGGGCAAGCACAGAAAACAAGGCAAGGGTGAGAGACTGAACCAATTAGGAAGCAGGAGAAGATACAACAAATGTTATCTACTTTTCTTTGCTAATAAAGAAACTGGGTCTCAAAAGTCTTGTTGACTTGTACAAGGTTAGCAGTAGTGAATGCCAGAACTGGGACTTGACCCCACAATTCCTGAGTTCAAGTCTGTGAGGGCTCTTTACAAATCCTCATTACTCTTTTACCAATCCTGATATGCTGTGATTTATTGGATAAACACTTCTTTCCATTAGACCTGAAGCTGTTATCAATATGAAATACATCTTGTTGATTAATTGGGGATGTGACGGTGATGGTGTCATCATGGTCACATGGTACAAAGTCACTGAATTCTGTAAACACAAATACAAATGAATTCGTTGGAAATATCGGAAGTTAAATTTGCCCAAACAGCCATTTAATAGAGCATCTCACATTTATTTGTTTTGTTACACACCACATAGGGAAGAGATGAGTAAACTGAATTAAATCAGTTTTAACTTTTTGCTTTAAATTAAAGGAAAATGTACCATCTTATTTATGTTGTCAGAAATTGCTTCCTGTTATGGAGTTTACAACCCTCCTCATACTGTTTAGGTTGTTCCTTTTTCTCACATTTTAAATGGAAATAGCTTCATAAGCCTTGAGTCAATCTAACAACACTTGAACAATTAGGCTGGATCAACACACACACAAAAAAAAAGTGTGCTGGAATCCAGACAAATAACCAGATAAAATAAGAGTTGAGAGGCTGTCAATGAAATTTTAACTTATTTTGTTATTTTATTGTTTTTCTGTAGTCAGAGTCTAACAAAATTATTTTTTGAATTTACAGATTTTAAGATGTAAAATTACTTAAATCTGAATTTTCCTCTCTCAATAATTAAAAATGAAGAAAAAAATATATTTCTCATTCCCTGCATTTCTGTTTTAAAGCCTTAGTGGAGTAAATTTCAGAGAAAATAAGAACTGGAGAAAATAAAACAACACTTGTTGAAGGCATCCTGCTGTTTCTTAGAAGGTTCTCAGGTAAAGAAGATACTCTAGAAAACCTCATACCAGTATTCCTCTCTAACCACGTCTCTAAAATGTCCTCTTTCTATCCTGCCACATGACTGGAAATCACCTTAAAGTTTATTATTTGAGGGTGAACTTTTCTGGTTCATTTCCCGACTGTCCAAACTATAATTATATCCAATTTGTTGGTAGCATCACGAGGACAGGAGAGCTGCCCTTTTCTCCCTGCTTGCATTTCCTCCTCCTTACTCTATAATAAATGAGCAAATGCATAATTGTGCCTGTGGGCTCACATCTGCTTGTGATTACCTCTGTGCGTTTGGCCGCAGAAAGACACTGAAAAGTCATTGAAGAGCAGGGCAATTTCTTAGCCATTAGTTTGTAAAAATCTTGTCTGTCCCGATATGATTTAGAACATGAACATCCTAACCTGAAATGTTCTCTGTAGGTATTAGTCTCACCACCCTGCCCCTTTCACCCTGAGGTGTTTTCCTTGGAAAGAGCAGGTACCTTTCAAAGCTAACAGTTCAGAGCATAAGCTCCACTACATGTCTGAACTCTTGACTTCATATCAAGCTAACATAAAAAGCTGAGAATTTCAATCTCATCATATTATTTTCCACTGATGAGATCTGACACCGCTGAGAAGAGTGTTTGAGTTCAGAGATTGGCACTAGTTGGTTTTGTACAAGGACAAGGTGATCACGAGAGCTGTCTGCAGAGAGGGGTTTCCCAGGGTAAAAGCTGGCAGCAGAAGCCCCTCTCACCTAAAACTGAAGATGCATGAGCCAGAGGGCTAGTATAATCTCAGATTCTAAGGAGAATGGCTCAGGTCAGAACCAGAGTGATGCCTCTGAACGGGTTATGGAGGTAAGGAGATTCTGAAGTAGGAAACAAGACCTGGAAAGAAGAGAGAGCTAGTGAGTGTAAGAGAAATAAATAGATGAGCCGGATGGTGTTTGGGAAATTACATGGATGGGCTGTATTTATTTAAAGGTCCATGGATGGATGTGACCTTACCACTTGAAGACCCTCCCCTAGCAAGCAGGCTCTGAGTTTACCCAGGCTGGTACACTGCTAAGTCAGAAGGTACATTCCCATGACTGTTCTTCAGGCTGTATTTGGTCCTGGTAATGGGTGAATGGATGCTGAGGAACTCATTCAAACATATTCAGACTCAGGGAAATCTGTTCTAATTATTGGGCTCTGTTGCAGTTGGTAGAATTTCGGCAGACACTGACGAATGACCAAAAAAAAAAAATCAAACCAAACCTGTTACCGTTGAGTCAATTCCAACTCATAGCGACCCTATAGGACAGAGTAGAACTGCCTCATTGGGTTTCCAAGGAGCAGCTGGTAGATTTGAACTGCCAACCTCTTGGTTGACATCCGCATGCTTAACCATTGTGCCACTAGGGATCCAGTGAAAGGCAAGATGGACACATGTGGAGGAAGACAGATAGAGTCAACTGTCACAGGCACATCCCAACTGTTCTCAGCCCAGGCAGGTGGTGCCCACATGTCAGAAGAGGGTCACAGAGGTCTTTAGTGTTAGATGAATTTTTTTTTAATAACTGTCAGCATGATGCTGGTACCAGGAGGTGCAGAAAGGAAATAGAAGGGAATGTTCTGGGGGGAGAAAAGCAGTGGCTGGTGAGTGGACCCATTGTGTGACCTTTAAAAGATATAGTAATGAATGTATTCCTCTCAGACCAGAGTGATATGCTCCTTTTGGCCACCAGAGTGCAAATATTGGAAAGGTAGGTGGAAACATAGATGAACAGTATCTTCCATATTTGGATTTAAGTAGATGGGTCATCTTAGGATCAAGATTTCCTTGATGAATAGAGCACCAGGGGGTAGTATCATTGTGAGAAGGAAATTACAGTCTTCACCTTGACCTCAGCATAATTTTTAGGTGTCAGTGTCTTCGATAGGTGATATGAGTGGGCATTGACTCAGTAGCACCTCACAACAACAACAAAGATGCCCATGTCTTAATCACCAGAACATGTGAATATGTTACCTGATACGGCAAAGGGACTTTAAAGGTACAATCAAGTTAAGGATTATGAAATGGGGAGATTATCCCGGGTTACGCATGGGGGCCCAATGGAATCACAAGAGAGACAAAAGTGTCAGTCAGAGACGATGTGATGAGAGAGTAAGAGTAAGATAGTGATTTCAAGACTGTGCTGTGCTGCTGACTTTAAAGATAGAGGAAGAGGCCACAAGTCAAAAAATGAAGATCATCTCTAACAGCTGGCATATTCAAGGAAACAGATTCTCTACTAGAACATCCAGGAGGAATGAAGCCCTGCTGACACCTTGATTATAGTCCAGTTAAACCGTTCCGGACTTCTGAACTTCAGAACTGTAGGAGAATAGTTGTGTATTGTTTCAGGCCACTAAATTTGTGGTAATTTGTAAGATCAGCAACAGGAAACTTAAAAAAAAAAATTCCAGAAGTTATGATATGGGATGTAAGGTCTCAGATGACAGTTAGGGTTTGGAATGGGCAGGGTTAGATGGCAGGAAGCAAAAAACTGTGCATGATGGAGATGAATTCCATCAACAGGACTCCAAGCCTATTGACCTGGGAGGGCAGGCAGCCCCAGCTCAAAAGGTACTCCTATTAAAAGAACTCAGTCCTGTTTCTTAATTATGTCTGAAAGAGTAAAACATACCACATGCCCAATAAAACATGAGTTTCTTCTTTCTTGTCTTCCTCATAACTTTCCCGTTTTCCACATTCTCTCCTCTCTCAGCTCCAACATCTTTTAATTCTGCTTGAACCCAGGAGCAAAAGCTACAGCTATGCAAGCTGCTACAATGATTTCAAACAGCTTCAACTGCAAAGCATTACATACTTTTATTATTGGAAGGGATCTTAAGAGGGTAACACCTCAACCACACACCCAAAACTCACAACTCTACAACTTTTTGTTGTTGTTTTTATGCCAAACACCTCTGGTAATAGGAGATGCACTACCTCTCAAGACAGCGTTTCCATCTTTGAACAACTAGAAGGCCTCAGATCAGTATAAGAAAAATTGATTTATCCTCTTCATGGTTACCATTCATAGGTCCTTTGCTACCCCTGGGGATGACTAAGAATTTAAAGAACACGTCCAATCCCATTGTTAAATGATAGGCCTTGAAATACTTAAAAACATTTATAAGATTTAAAAACAAAAGTGTTTCCCTCAGAAACTACAGCTAAAACACACAAGAGACTTGGCAGAAATCTCTTTCTCAGATTAATTCATGTATGATATTGTTGTTGTTAGGTGCTGTAGAGTCAGTTCCAACTCAGTGAACCTACGCACAACAGAACAAAACACTGCCCAGTCCTGCTCCGTCTTTACAATCGTTGTTATCCTTGAGCTCATTGTTACAGCCACTGTGTCAATTCACTTTGTTGAGCATCTTCCTCTTTTCCACTGACCCTGTACTTTGCCAAGCATGATGTCCTTCTCCAGGAACTGATCCCTCCTGACAACATGTCCAAAGTATATAAGATACAGTTTCACCATCCGTGCCTCTAAGGAGCATTCTGGCTGCACTTCTTCCAAGACAGATTTGTTCGTTCTTCTGGCAGTCCATGGTATATTCAATATTCTTTGCCAACACCACAATTCAAAGGCGTCAATTCTTCATCAGTCTTCCTTATTCACTGTCCAGCATTCACATGCATGTGATGCCATTGAAAATACCATGGCTTCGATCAGGCAACCTTAGTCTTCAAGGGGACACCTTTGCTTTTCAACACTTTAAAGAGGTCCTATGCAGCAGATTCACCCAATGCAATGAGTCTTTTGATTTCTTGACTCTGCTTCCATGGCTGTTGATTGTGAATCCAAGTAAAATGAAATCCTTGACAACTTCAATCTTTTCTCCATTTATCCTGATGTTGCTCATTGGTCCAGTTGTGAGGATTTTTGTTTTCTTTATGTTGAGGTGCAATCCATACTGAAGGCTGTGGTCTTTGATCTTCATTAGTAAACGCATCAAATCCTCTTCACTTTCAGCAAGCAAGGTTGTGTCATCTGCATAACACAGGTTGTTAATGAGTCTTCCTCCAATCCTGATTTCCCATTCTTCCTCATCTAGTCCAGTGTCTCGGATTATTTGCTCAGCATACAGACTGAATCCCCCACATTTCTGTCAATTTGTCATACTGTGGGGACTTGCATGTTGCTGTGGTGCTAGAAACTATGCCACCGGTGTTCAGACACCAGCAGGGTCACCAATGGAGGGCAGGTTTCAGCTGAGCTTCCAGACTAAGACAGACTAGGAAGAAGGACCTGGCAGTCTACTTCTGAAAAGCATTAGTCAGTGAAAACCTTATGAATAACAGCAGAACATTTTCTGATATAGTGCTGGAAGATGAGCCCCCCAGGTTGGAAGGCACTCAAAAGATGACTGGGGAAGAGCTGCCTCCTCAAAGTAGAGTCGACCTTAATGATGTGGATGGAGTAAAGCTTTCGGGACCTTCATTTGCTGATGTGGCACGACTCAAAATGAGAAGAAACAGATGCAAACATCCATTAATAATCGGAACCTGGAATGCACGAAGTATGAATCTAGGAAAATTGGAAATCATGAAAAATGAAATGGAACACATAAACATGGATATCCTAGGCATTAGTGAGCTGAAACGGACTGATATTGGCCATTTTGAATCAGACAATCATATAGTCTACTATGCTGGGAATGACAACTTGAAGAGGAATGGTGTTGCATTCATCGTCAAAAAGAACATTTCAAGATCTATCTGGAAGTACAATGCTGTCAGTAATAGGATAATATCCATACGCATACAAGGAATACCAGTTAATATGACCATTATTCAAATATACACACCAACCACTAGGCCCAAAGATAAAGAAATAGAAGATTTTTATCAGCTGCTGCAGTCTGAAATTGATCAAACATGCAATCAAGATGCATTGATAATTACTGGCGATTGGAATGCAAAAGTTGGAAACAAAGAAGAAGGATCAGTAGTTGGAAAATATGGCCTTGGGGATAGAAACAATGCCGGAGAGTGAAGGATAGAATTTTGCAAGACTAACGACTTCTTCATTGCAAATACCTTCTTTCAGCAACATAAACGGCGACCACACACATACTCCTCGCCAGATGGAACACACAGAAATCAAATTGACTGCATCTGTGGAAAGAGACGATGGAAAAGCTCAATTTCATCAGTCAGAACAAGGCCAGGGGCCAACTATGGAACAGACCATCAATTGCTCATATGCAAGTTCAAGCTGAAACTGAAGAAAATCAGAGTAAGTCCACAAGAGCCAAAATATGACCTTGAGTATATCCCACCTAAATTTAGAGACCATCTGAAGAATAGATTTGATGCATTGAACACTGGTGACCGAAGACCGGATGAGTTGTGGAATGACATCAAGGACATCATACATGAGAGAGCAAGAAGTCATTGAAAAGATAGGAAAGAAAGAAAAGACCAAGATGGATGTCAGAGGAGACTCTGAAACTTCCTCTCGAATGTCGAGCAGCGAAAGCAAAAGGAAGAATTGATGAAGTAAAAGAACTTAACAGAAGATTTCAAAGGGCAGCTCAAGAAGACAAAGTAAAGTATTATAATGACATGTGCAAAGAGCTGAAAATGGAAAACCAAAAGGGAAGAACACACTCAGTGTTTCTCAAGCTGAAAGAACTGAAGAAAAAATTCAAGCCTTGAGTTGCAATACTGAAGGATTCCATGGCGAAAATATTAAATGACGCAGGAAGCATCAAAAGAAGATGGAAGGAATACACAGTCATTACACCAAAAAGAATTAGTCGATGTTCCACCATTTCAAGAGATGGCATATGATTAGGAACCGATGGTACTGAAGGAAGAAGTCCAAGCTGCTCTGAAGGCATTGGTGAAAAACAAGGCTTCCGGAATTGATGGAATATCAATTGAGATGTTTCAACAAACAGATGCAGTGCTGGAGGTGCTCACTCGTCTACGCCAAGAAATATGGAAGACAGCTTCCTGGCCAACTGACTGGAAGAGATCCATGTTTATGCCTATTCCCAAGAAATGAGATCCAGCCAAATGTGGAAATTATAGAACAATATCATTAATATCACACACAAGCAAAATTTTGCCGAAGATCATTCAAAAACGGCTGCAGCAGTATATCGACAGGGAACTGCCAGAAATTCAGGCCGGTTTCAGAAGAGGACATGGAACCAGAGACATCACTGCTGATGTCAGATGGATCCTGGCTGAAAGCAGAGGATACCAGAAGGATGCTTACCTGTGTTTTATTGACTATGCAAAAGCATTCGACTGTGTGGATCATAGCAAATTATGGATAACATCGCGAAGAATGGGAATTCCAAAACACTTAATTGTGCTCTTGAGGGACCTTTACATAGATCAAGAGGCAATTGTTCAAACAGAACAAGGGGATACCGCATGGTTTAAAGTCAAGAAAGGTGTGTGCCAGGGTTGTATTCTTTCACCATACCTATTCAATCTGTATGCTGAGCAAATAATGCAAGAAGCTGGACTATATGAAGAATGGGCATCAAGATTGGAGGAAGACTCATTAACAACCTGTGTTATGCAGATGACACAACCTTGCTTGCTGAAAGTGAAAAGGACTTGAAGCACTTACTAATGAAGATCAAAGACCACAGCCTTCAGTATGGATTGCACCTCAACATAAAGAAAACAAAAATCCTCACAACTGGACCAATGAGCAACATCAGGATAAACGGAGAAAAGATTGAAGTTGTCAAGGATTTCATTTTACTTGGATTCACAATCAACAGCCATGGAAGCAGAGTCAAGAAATCAAAAGATGCATTGCATTGGGTAAATTTGCTGCAAAGGACCTCTTCAAAGTGTTGGAAAGCAAAGGTGTCCCCTTCAAGACTAAGGTGTGCCTGACCCAAGCCATGGTATTTTCAATCTCATCATATGCATGTGGAAGCTGGACAGTGAATAAGGAAGACAGAAGAAGAATTGATCCCTTTGAATTGTGGTGTTGGTGAAGAATATTGAATATACCGTGGGCTGCCAGAAGAACGAACAAATCTGTCTTGGAAGAAGTGCAGCCAGAATACTCCTTAGAGGCAAGGATGGCGAGACTACGTCTTACCTGCTTTGGACATGTTGTCAGGAGGGATTAGTCTCTGGAGAAGGATATCATGCTTGGCAGAGTGCAGGGTCAGCGGAAAAGAGGAAGACCCTCAATGAAGTGGATTGACGCAGTGGCTGCAACAATGAGCTCAAGCATAACAACGACTGTAAAGATGGCGCAGGACCGGGCAGTGTTTTGTTCTGTGTGCATAGGGTCGGTATGAGTCGGAACTGGCTCAACAGCACCTAACGACAACAACAACAACAGATTGAGTAGATTTGGTGAAAGGATACAACCCTGACACACATCTTTCCTGACTTTAAGCCGATCAGTATGCCCTTGTTCTGTCTGAACAACTGCCTTTTGATCAATGTACAGGTTCATGAAGAGCACAATTAAGTGTTCTGGAATTCTCATTCTTTACAATGTTATCCATAATTTGTTATGATCCACACAGTCGAATGCCTTTGCATAGTCAATAAAACACAGGTAAACAGCCTTCTGGTATTCTCGGCTTACAGCCAGGATCCATCTAACATCAGCAAAGATATCCCTGGTTCCACGACCTCTTCCGAAAGAAGCCTGAATTTCTGGCAGTTCCGTCGATATACTGCTGCAGCCGCTTTTGAATGATCTTCAGCGAAATTTTACTTGGGTATGATATTGTTCTATAATTTCCACATTCGGCTGGATCACATTTCTTGGGAATAGCCATAAATATGGATCTCTTCCAGTCAGTTGGCCAGGAAGCTGCCTTCCATATTTCTTGGCATAGGCAAGTGAGCACCTCCAGCGCTGCATCTGTTTGCTGAAACATCTCAGTTGATATTCATTCAATTCCTGGAGCCTTGTTTTTCACCAATGCCTTCAGAGCAGTTTGGACTTCTTCCTTCAGCACTGTTGGTTCCTGATCATATGCCATCTCTTGAAATGGTGGAACATCGAATAATTCTTTTTGGTATAATGACTCTGTGTATTCCTTCCATCTTCTTTTGATGCTTCCTGCGTCATTTAATATTTTCCCCATAGAATCCTTCACTATTGCTACTCGAGGTTTGATTTTTTTTTTTATTCAGTTCCTTCAGCTTGAGAAACACTGAACGTGTTCTCCCCTTTTCGTTTTCTATCTCCAACTCTTTGCACACGTCATCATAATACTTTACTTTGTCTTCTCGAGCCACCCTTTGAAATCCTCAGTTCTTTCACTTTATCAATTCTTCCTTTTGTTTTGGCTCCTTGACGTGAGAGAGCAAGTTTCAGAGTCTCCTCTGACATCCATCTTGGTCTTTTCTTTCTTTCCTGTCTTTTCAATGGCTTCTTGCTTTCTTCATGTATGATGTCCTTGATGTCATTCAACAACTCATCAGGTCTTTAGTCACCACTGTTCAATGCGTCAAATCTATTCCTGAGATTGTCTCTAAATTCAGGTGGGATATACTCAAGGTCATATTTTGGCTCTTGTGCACTTGCTCTGATTTTCTTCAGTTTCAGCTTGAACTTGTGTATGAGCAATTGATGGTCTGTTCCACAGTTGGCCCCTGGCCTTGTTCTGACTGATGATATTGAGCTCTTCCATCGTCTCTTTCCAAAGATGTAGTCAATATGATTCCTGTGTGTTCCATCGGGTGAGGTACATGTGTATAGTCACCGTTTATGTTGGTGAAAGACTGTATTTGCAATGAAGTCGATGGTCTTGCAAAATTCTATCATTCAATCTCCAGCATTGTTTCTATCACCAAGGCCATGTTTTCCAACTACCGATCCTTCTTCATTGTTTCCAACTTTTTCATTCCAATCACCAGTAATTCTCAATGCATCCTGATTGCATGTTTGATCAAATTCAGACTGCAGCAGCTGATAAAAATCTTCTATTTCTTCATCTTTGGTCTTAGTGATTGGAGCATAAATGTGAATATAATTCATGTATACCTTAGAATAATAAGATGCTTTTGATCAAGTGAATGGAAGAGAAGAAAGCCTGGACAGTTCCCAGATATGATAGGCCCCAGTAAGAATTACCACAATGCAATTTCCAGGTTAATGAGAGAAGGGGGAGCACAAAGATCCCAAGAACAGAAAATGTGGGGCAGCTCATAAAGGAGGCACGCTAGAGTTGCTGTTAACCACTGAATTGTCTTCATGACTACAAAGGTCAGAACGATGACACCTTTCAAAAATGTCTTCTGGAATAGATCAGCCACATTGTTAGGTTATTTCAAATACAATAACAAACCAACTAAAACTCTGTTCTAAAAGAAAGGCAATTGCTGCAAATTGATCCGAGTCTGTATTCTTCATTTGCTTCCCATCCATACTCATTCCAGGGTCTTTTCTGCTCTGATCTGTGTCTCAGGAGGCTGACTTCTATGGCTCTCTGTCCTCTGGCTTCTGGTTAGATTTGGCCAATGGAAGGCACTCACAAAAGAGAAGAGGACAGGAGAGATGAGATTGGGTTACTTATTTTCCCTGTTTTGCAACATAATTCCAGTAGAGGCTGTGATAGACCCTACAAGGCAGTTCTTCTTCCAAGGCTTCAGTTAGTTCCTGTTCCCAGTAATAAAAAGCCCTCTCCCTGATCTTTTAGGCCCAAGGGTGGTAACTATTTATTGCTACTGCTATTCTCTAGGTGCTTCAATCTTCCTTGTTAGTTCTCTAAGCCCTTTGAAAACCTCGGCAAATAGCTCCTTCGATAAATTCTCTTTTAAACACCAACTGAGTGTACTTTCTGTTTCTTTTTGGACTCCTGGCTGATAGACTGTTTCCTTGCTTATACTCTTGTCTCCTCACCCCCCATAGTGATCCTTTTAAAACATAAGTTACATAGCATCACTCTTGTGCTCAAAACACTCCAGTGGCTTACCATCTCACCAAGGGTCCTTACAGTGACTTACAAGGCCCCTAACTCACCCTATCAAATCAACCACAGTTTTATATAGCACATGGTTTTAATTATCACGAAAAGAAACCACACATAATACAACCTACCTAAATACAAAATTTCAAAAAATATTTATATAATGATTTAGCTGAGAAGTAAAAAGAAAGTATTAATAATAAAATAATGTAAATTTCAGGATCAAAATACTAAGGCATGACCATACTTATACTAGAAGACATAATGAAGAGGGTAAATGCTTGCATCTTTCACTGGAAGCAGCAAGCACAAAGGCAGATATATTAAATTGATGACTCAAATAACACAAATGCATTGCCATTAGTGATACGCTTTTCCAAAATGGTTGTGCCAGTTATCACCTTACTGTCTCTCAGCTCCAAATCTAACCTTTACTGTCTGTTTTGCAATAATGGAGCTGGGTCTTTTAAATAATTTTCCTTTGCACAACGTTAACCTTTGTCTTTGCTAGAGATATATATCAGGAAGAAAGATTTCCTTCCTGGATCCAATGTGCTCCTTTCCGCTGTGTGTGTTTGGCTTTTACAGCACACAGTTCTCGCAGCGTGGGCAGCTCGTTCAGTGCCAGGATCCTACAGCATGGACTGCTTTTACAGCACCCAGCTTTTACAGTGTGTGTGACTTCTCCAGTGTCCAGCTACCGAGGTGCATGCAGTTTATCTGGCACCCAACTCCTGCAGCATTTGCAGGTCCTCCAGCACCAGGCTTCTGCAACCAGGAAGATTTTCAACACCAGAGTCCTGCAGTGCAAACAGCTTCTCCAGTGCCCAGCTCCAGCAATGCACAATGTGTTTTATTGACTACACAAATGCATTTGCTGTGTGGATCGTAACAAATCATCTATAAGATTATGAAGAATGGGACTTTCAGAACACTTAATTGTGTTTATGAGAAACCTGTGCATAGATCAAGAGGCAGTTGTTCGAACAAACAAGGGGATACTGTGTGATTTAAAATCAAGAAAGGTGTGTGTCAGTGTTGTATCCTCACACCATACTTATTCAAACTGTATGCTGACTAAATAATCCGAGAAGCTGGACTATATGAAGAAGAACAGGGAGCATCAGGATTGGAGGAAGACTCATTAACAACCTGCGTTATGCAGATGACACAACCCTGCTCAATGAAAGTGAAGAGGACTTGAAGCACTTGCTGATGAAGATCAAAGACCACAGCCTTCAGTATGGATTACAGCTCAACAAAAAAGAAAACAAAAATCATCACAACTGGACCAATAAGCAACATCATGATACACGGAGAAAAGACTGAAGTTGTCAAGGATTTCATTTTACTGGGACCCACAATCAACACCTATGGAAGCAACGGTCAAGAAATCAAATGACACATTGCATTGGGCAAATCTGCTGCAAAAGACCTCTTTAAAGTGTTAAAAAGCAAAGACGTCACCTTGACGACTAAGGTACACCTGACCCAAGCCATGGTGTTTTCAATTGCCTAATATTCACGTGAAAGCTGTACAATGATTAAGGAAGATGGGAAAAGAGTCGATGCCTTTGAATTATGGTGTTGGCGGAGCATATTGAATATACTATGGACTGCCAAAAGAATGAACAAATCCATTGGAAGATATACAGTCTGAATGCTCCTTAGAAACAAGGATGGCAAGACTACGTTTCACATACTTTGGACATGTTATCAGGAGGAATCAGTCCCTGTAGAAAGACATCACACTTGGTAAAGTCGAGTGTCAGTGAAAAAGAGGCAGACCTTCAACAAGATGGATTGACACAGTGGTTCTAACAATGGGCTGAAGCATAACAAGGATTTGAGGATTGCACAGGACCAGGTAGTGTTTTATTCTGTTGTAAATAGGTCACTGTGAGTCATACCTGGCTGGATGGCACCTAACAACAACAACATGTACATATATATAGAGAGAGAGAGATTTATGTCAAGGAAATGGTTTACACAGTTGCTGAGGTTGGACAGTCCCAAGTCCGTGGGCCAGGATGGAGGCTTCTCCTAACTCACATAACTGCAGGGGCTGACGAACCCAAGATCAGCAGGTAAGACATCAGGCTTTTGGCTCACAGGCTGTGGAGGCTGACAAATCTCGATATCAACAAGTAAGACAGCAGGCCACTGGTTTACAGGCTGTGGAGGCTGATGACTCCAAAGATCTGCAGGTAAGCAGCTAGCTTCAGCCCCAAGAACTGCAGGCCTGATGCAGGATCCAGAGGGAACAAATGCCCGGGAGCCTTGCCAGAAAGTCCACATATATCAGATGCAGGCCTCACCTGTAAGGAAACTCACTTTCAACTGGTTGGCTGCTCATAGCAGATCTCATCATGGTGGTGATTACATTATATCAGATCTCATTATGGAAGGGATTACATCATAACTGCCAAACAACCGAGAACTATGTCCCAGCCAACTTGACATACAACCTTAACTATCACAACCCACCCACTGTCAAATTAACACCAGTACACATCTCCCTAAACCATACATAATCTCTAAACAAAGAAAATTATAAAGCCATACTTCTGCCTGACATGGTACGACATCTGTACAACTGAAAATGGGCTAGCCTTGTTTACGTCTTATATTGCATAAGTGAAGAAAACAAAAATAGTTAATGCACACATACAAGGAAGAAATACTCATAACAATTACAGTCCTCATTTCTTCAAGTGGTCACGTGGTCATAGCTAGTATTTACAACTACATTCTTCCACCACCCATTCCGTATTCCCTTTACCCTCAGCCAGCACCTCAGCTGGTTGTGGTTCTTTGCCTGGTGGGGTCACCCAAACCTTCATGACAGAAGAGTCTGGGCCATTAATAGTCATGTCAGAATTGACTTAATAGTCATGTCCATTGACATTAATCACAGGGAATGGTATTATTAAGAGATGTCATAGAGACCTCTTGTACTCTGTACATACTCTTCTTTACCTCCATTATGTAATATCGATCTGATTTCCTCTTGGTAATCAGGATCAATCACACCAGCTGTGATGGTTAAGATTGTGTGTTAACTTGGTTGGACCATGATTCTCAGTGTTTATATGTGATCACTTCCGTAATTGAATCTGCTGTGAGTAGCCAATCTGTTAAAAGGGAGTTTCCTTGGGGGCGTGACCTGCATCCAAATATAAGCAGATGTTCTGGCTTTTTTGCTCTTTCTGGATCCTGCACTGCCTCCTGTTCATCTGACCTCTGGCTCTTGGGACTTGAGCTATCAGCTTATCTGCAGATCCTGGAATTCATCGATCTTCACAGCCTGAGAGCAGAAGCCCCGCTCTCCAACCTGTCAATCTTGGGTTCAACAGCCTCTGTGGCTACATGAATTGAGAGAAGCCTCTATCCTGATACACGGACTTGGGATGTTTCAACCTCTATAATCACATGAGCCATTTCCTTGATATAAATATATATATATGTGTGTGTGTGTATATGTATGTGTGTGTGTATATATATATATATATATATATATATATATATATACATACACACCTTACTGGTTTTGCTTCTCTAGAGAACCCAGCCTAAGACATCAGTAAATATAATAACTCCTTTCTTTGCCTGTTGATCCAGAAGCATGAGGAGCCAAAAGTGGCCAGGTGGAGGCGGAGCCAAGATGGCGGACTAGGCAGACGCTACCTCGGATCCCTCTTACAACAAAGACACGGAAAAACAAGTGAATCGATCACATACATAACAATCTATGAACCCTGAACAACAAACACAGATTTAGAGACGGAGAACGAACTAATACGGGGAAGCATCGATTATTTCCAGAGCCTGGAGCCAGCGTACCAGTCAGGTACGGCACAAGCACAGAGAGCTGCTCCACCCCCCTGAACTAACCCCGGGAGGGGGACCAGCCGGTTCCACAGGCGGCGTGGGACGCAGCCGGTAGGAGAAGTCCCCGGGAGGCAGTGACTGGTCTTGGAGCAGAAAGAGCAGCATCCGAGCCGGGGAACCGTCCCGCAGGGATTTGGTCTGGATGCAGGTACGCCATAAACACGGAGAGTTGCTCCACCCCCCTGAACTAACCCCGGGAAGGGGACCAGCCGGGTCGCGCGGGCGGCGTGGGACTCAGCCGGTAGGAGAAGTCCCCGGGAGGCAGCGACTGGTATTGGAGCGGGGAGAACAGCGTCCCAGCCGGGACACTCGGTCACGGCACAAGCATGGGGAATTGCTCCACCCATCTGAACTAACCCCGGGAGGAGGCCCACCTGGTTCTCGGGGGCGGCACGGCCACGTGGCTAGAGGGACGAGAAGTCCCCAGGAGGCAGCGACTGATTTTGGAGTCGAGAGTGCACCGTCCCAGTAGGGGAGCCTTGACGCTGGGCATGGGGCTGGAAGCGGAGGCTCTGACCGTGACTCCAGCGGGCCAGACCCGCCAGGGGCAATCTCCACACAGCCAGCACACATAGGCGACAAGCCCCGCGGGAATCTCAGATATAATAGTCATTCCAAGCAAGACAAGCAACTCTGGCTATATTCTGAGGTGCTACTCTCCTATCTCTCTATTCCGTCCCCCACCCTCCCCAGACAGCTTCATTAACATCTGAATAGCCTGAGCCAGAGGGAGAACTCTGATAGGGATCTGACTGCATTTTTTTTTTAGCGGATTTTCTGGAAAAACTAGTTTCCCAGTGATGGCTCGGAGACAACAATCCATATCAAACCACTTAAAGAAGCAGACCGAGACAGCTTCTCCAACCCCCCAAACAAAAGAATCAAAACCTTTCCCGAATGAAGATACAATCTTGGAATTATCAGATACAGAATATAAAAAACTAATTTACAGAATGCTTAATGAAATCACAAATGAAATTAGGAAAACTGCAGAAAAAGCCAAGGAACACACTGATAAAACTGTTGAAGAACTCAAAAAGATTATTCAAGAACATACTGGAAAAATTAATAAGTTGCAAGAATCCATAGAGAGACAACATGTAGAAATCCAAAAGATTAACAATAAAATAACAGAATTAGACAACGCACTAGGAAGTCAGAGGAGCAGACTCGAGCAATTAGAATGCAGACTGGGACATCTGGAGGACCAGGGAATCAACACCAACATAGCTGAAAAAAAAATCAGATAAAAGAATTAAAAAAAATGAAGAAACCCTAAGAATTATGTGGGACTCTATCAAGAAGGATAACCTGCGGGTGATTGGAGTCCCAGAACAGGGAGAGGAGACAGAAAACACAGAGAAAATAGTTGAAGAACTCCTGACAGAAAACTTCCCTGACATCATGAAAGACGAAAGGATAGCTATCCAAGATGCTCATCGAACCCCATTTAAGATTGATCCAAAAAGAAAAACACCAAGACACATTATCATCAAACTCACCAAAACCAAAGATAAACAGAAAATTTTAAAAGCAGCCAGGGAGAAAACAAAGGTTTCCTTCAAGGGAGAATCAATAAGAATATGTTCTGACTACTCAGCAGAAACCATGCAGGCAAGAAGGGAATGGTACGACATATACAGAACACTGAAGGAGAAAAACTGCCAGCCAAGGATCATATATCCAGCAAAACTCTCTCTGAAATATGAAGGCAAAATTAAGATATTTACAGACAAACACAAGTTTAGAGAATTTGCAAAAACCAAACCAAAGCTTCAAGAAATACTAAAGGATATTGTTTGGTCAGAGAACCAATAATATCAGATATCAGCACAACACAAGGTCACAAAACAGAACATCCTGATATCAGCTCAAATAGGGAAATCACAAAAACAAACAAATTAAGATTAATTAAAAAAAAAATACACATAACAGGGAATCATGGAAGTCAATAGGTAAAAGATCACAATAATCAAAAAGAGGGACTAAATACAGGAGGCATTGAACTGCCATATGGAGAGTGATACAAGGCGATATAGAACAATACAAGTTAGGTTTTTACTTAGAAAAATAGGGGTAAATAATAAGGTAACCACAAAAAGGTATAACAACTCTATAACTCAAGATAAAAACCAAGAAAAACGTAACGACTCAACTAACATAAACTCAAGCACTATGAAAATGAGGATCTCGCAATTTACTAAGAAAAACGCCTCAGCACAAAAAAGTATGTGGAAAAATGAAATTGTCAACAACACACATAAAAAGGCATCAAAATGACAGCACTAAAAACGTATTTATCTATAATTACCCTGAATGTAAATGGACTAAATGCACCAATAAAGAGACAGAGAGTCACAGACTGGATAAAGAAACATGATCCATCTATATGCTGCCTACAAGAGACACACCTTAGACTTAGAGACACAAACAAACTAAAACTCAAAGGATGGAAAAAAGTATATCAAGCAAACAATAAGCAAAAAAGAAGAGGAGTAGCAATATTAAAATTTCTGACAAAATAGACTTTAGACTTAAATCCACCACAAAGGATAAAGAAGGACACTATATAATGATAAAAGGGACAATTGATCAGGAAGACATAACCATATTAAATATTTACGCACCCAATGACAGGGCTGCAAGATACATAAATCAAATTTTAACAGAATTGAAAAGTGAGATAGATACCTCCACAATTATAGTATGAGACTTCAACACACCACTTTCGGAGAAGGACAGGACATCCAGTAAGAAGCTCAACAGAGACACGGAAGACCTAATTACAACAATCAACCAACTTGACCTCATTGACTTATACAGAACTCTCCACCCAACTGCTGCAAAATATACTTTCTTTTCTAGCACACATGGAACATTCTCTAGAATAGACCACATATTAGGTCATAAAACAAACCTTTGCAGAGTCCAAAACATCGAAATATTACAAAGCATCTTCTCAGACCACAAGGCAACAAAACTAGAGATCAATAACAGAAAAACTAGGGAAAAGAAATCAAATACTTGGAAAATGAACAATACCCTCCTGAAAAAAGACTGGGTTATAGAAGACATCAAGGAGGGAATAAGGAAATTCATAGAAAGCAACGAGAATGAAAATACTTCCTATCAAAACCTCTGGGACACAGCAAAAGCAGTGCTCAGAGGCCAATTTATATCAATAAATGCACACATACAAAAAGAAGAAAGAGCCAAAAGCAGAGAACTGTCCCTACAACTTGAACAAATAGAAACTGAGCAACAAAAGAATCCATCAGGTACTAGAAGAAAACAAATAATAAAAATTAGAGCTGAACTAAATGAATTAGAGAACAGAAAAACAATTGAAAGAATTAACAAAGCCAAAAGCTGGTTCTTTGAAAAAATTAACAAAATTGATAAACCATTGGCTAGACTGACTAAAGAAATACAGGAAAGGAAACAAATAACCCGAATAAGAAATGAGAAGGAGCACATCACAACAGAACCAAATGAAATTAAAAGAATCATTTCAGATTATTATGAAATACTGTACTCTAACAAATTTGAAAACCTAGAAGAAATGGATGAATTCCTGGAAAAACACTACCTACCTAAACTAACACATTCAGAAGTAGAACAACTAAATAGACCCATAACAAAAAAAGAGATTGAAACGGTAATCAAAAAACTCCCAACAAAAAAAAGCCCTGGCCCAGACGGCTTCACTGCAGAGTTCTACCAAACTTTCAGAGAAGAGTTAACACCACTACTACTAAAGGTATTCCAAAGCATAGAAAATGACGGAATACTACCCAACTCATTCTATGAAGCCACCATCTCCCTGATACCAATACCAGGTAAAGACATTACAAAAAAAGAAAATTATAGACCTATATCCCTCATGAACATTGATGCAAAAATCCTCAACAAAATTCTAGCCAATAGAATCCAACAACACATCAAAAAAATAATTCACCCTGATCAAGTGGGATTTATACCAGGTATGCAAGGCTGGTTTAATATCAGAAAAACCATTAATGTAATCCATCACATAAATAAAACAAAAGACAAAAACCACATGATCTTATCAATTGATGCAGAAAAGGCATTTGACAAAGTCCAACACCCATTCATGATAAAAACTCTTACCAAAATAGGAATTGAAGGAAAATTCCTCAACATAATAAAGGGCATCTATGCAAAGCCAACAGCCAATATCACTCTAAATGGAGAGAACCTGAAAGCATTTCCCTTGAGAACGGGAACCAGACAAGGATGCCCTTTATCACCGCTCTTATTCAACATCGTGTTGGAAGTCTTAGCCAGGGCAATTAGGCTAGACAAAGAAATAAAAGGTATCCGGATTGGCAAGGAAGAAGTAAAGTTATCACTATTTGCAGATGACATGATTATATACACAGAAAACCCTAAGGAATCCTCCAGAAAACTACTGAAACTAATAGAAGAGTTTGGCAGAGTCTCAGGTTATAAAATAAACATACAAAAATCACTTGGATTCCTCTACATCAGCAAAAAGAACACCGAAGAGGAAATAACCAAATCAATACCATTCACAGTAGCCCCCAAGAAGATAAGATACTTAGGAATAAATCTTACCAAGGATGTAAAAGACCTATACAAAGAAAACTACAAAGCTCTACTACAAGAAATTCAAAAGGACATACTTCAGTGGAAAAACATACCTTGCTCATGGATAGGAAGACTTAACATAGTAAAAATGTCTATTCTACCAAAAGCCATCTATACATTTAACGCACTTCCGATCCAAATTCCAATGTCATATTTTAAGCGGATAGAGAAACAAATGACCAATTTCATATGGAAGGGAAAGAAGCCCCGGATAAGCAAAGCACTACTGAAAAAGAAGAAGAAAGTGGGAGGCCTCACCTTACCTGACTTCAGAACCTATTATACAGCCACAGTAGTCAAAACAGCCCGGTATTGGTACAACAACAGACACATAGACCAATGGAATAGAATTGAGAACCCAGACATAGATCCATCCACGTATGAGCAGCTGATATTTGACAAAGGACCAGTGTCAATTAACTGGGGAAAAGATAGCCTTTTTAACAAATGGTGCTGGCATAACTGGATATCATTTGCAAAAAAAGGAAACAGGACCCATACCTCACACCATGCACAAAAACTAACTCCAAGTGGATCAAAGACCTAAACATAAAGACTAAAACGATAAAGATCATGGAAGAAAAAATTGGGACAACCCTAGGAGCCCTAGTACAAGGTATAAACAGAATACAAAACATTACCAAAAATGATGAAGAGAAACCCGATAACTGGGAGCTCCTAAAAATCAAACACCTATGCTCATCTAAAGACTTCACCAAAAGAGTAAAAAGACCACCTACACATTGGGAAAGAATTTTTAGCTATGACATCTCCGACCAGCGCCTGATCTCTAAAATCTACATGATTCTGTCAAAACTCAACCACAAAAAGACAAACAACCCAATCAAGAAGTGGGCAAAGGATATGAACACACATTTCACTAAAGAAGATATTCAGGCAGCCAACAGATACATGAGAAAATGCTCTCGATCATTAGCCATTAGAGAAATGCAAATTAAAACTACGATGAGATTCCATCTCACACCAGCAAGGCTGGCATTAATCCAAAAAACACAAAATAATAAATGTTGGAGAGGCTGCGGAGAGATTGGAACTCTCATACACTGCTGGTGGGAATGTAAAATGGTACAACCACTTTGGAAATCTATCTGGCGTTATCTTAAACAGTTAGAAATAGAACTACCATACAACCCAGAAATCCCACTCCTAGGAATATACCCTAGAGATACAAGAGCCTTCATACAAACAGATATATGCACACCCATGTTTATTGCAGCTCTGTTTACAATAGCAAAAAGTTGGAAGCAACCAAGGTGTCCATCAATGGATGAATGGGTAAATAAATTGTGGTATATTCACACAATGGAATACTACGCATCGATAAAGAACAGTGACGAATCTCTGAAACATTTCATAACATGGAGGAACCTGGAAGGCATTATGCTGAGTGAAATTAGTCAGAGGCAAAAGGACAAATATTGTATAAGACCACTATTATAAGATCTTGAGAAATAGTAAACCTGAGAAGAACACATACTTTTGTGGTTACGAGGGGGTGAGGGAGGGAGGGTGGGAGAGGGTTTTTTATTGATTAATCAGTAGATAAGAACTGCTTTAGGTGAAGGGAAAGACAACACTCAATACATGGAAGGTCAGCTCAATTGGACTGGACCAAAAGCAAAGAAGTTTCCGGGATAAAACGAATGCTTCAAAGGTCAGCGGAGCAAGCGCGGGGGTCTGGGGAACATGGTTTGCGGGGACTTCTAAGTCAATTGGCAAAATAATTCTATTATGAAATCATTCTGCATCCCACTTTGAAATGTGGCGTCTGGGGTCTTAAATGCTAACAAGCGGCCATCTAAGATGCAGCAATTGGTCTCAACCCACCTGGAGCAAAGGAAAATGAAGAACACCAAGGCCACACGACAACTAAGAGCCCAAGAGACAGAAAGGGCCACATGAACCAGAGACCTACATCATCCTGAGACCAGAAGAACTAGTTGGTGCCCGGCCACAATCGATGACTGCCCTGACAGGGAGCACAGCAGAGGACCCCTGAGGGAGCAGGAGATCAGTGGGATGCAGACCCCAAATTCTCATAAAAAGACCAAACTTAAAGGTCTGACTGAGACTGGGGGAATCCCGGCGGCCATGCTCCCCAGACCTTCTGTTGACCCAGGACAGGAACCATCCCCGAAGACAACTCATCAGAAATGAAAGGGACTGGTCAGCGGGTGGGAGAGAGACGCTGATGAAGAGTGAGCTAATTATATCAGGTGGACACTTGAGATTGTGTTGGCAACTCTTGTCTGGAGGGGGGATGGGAGGATAGAGAGAGAGGGAAGCAGGCAAAATTGTCAAGAAAGGAGAGACTGAAAGGGCTGACTCAAGAGGAGGAGAGCAAGTGGGAGTAGGGAGTGAGATGTATGTAACCTTATATGTGACAGACTGATTGGATTTGTAAACGTTCACTTGAAGCTTAATAAAAGTTATTAAAAAAAAAAAAAAAAGTGGCCAGGTGGCATTCTTAACTTCCAGTTCAATGTAATCGGTGTTGTGATTCCAGGTGGGAACATTCCTCCCTTTGGAACTAAGACCTCTAAACCCACAGAGCCTAGGGTCACAGGAACAGGAAGGAAAAATTTTGTGAGTGGGATGCCACTCCCATTTTCACCCCTTGGTTCTTGGACCCATAAATCCTGGATATGGCAGAAACAGCACCATATATTGGTTGCTTATTTAGAGAATATATAGCCTCCTGCAGAACTTTGCACCAACCCTGCAAGGTACTGCCACCTAAATAACACTGTAATTATGTCTTTAGAAGGCCATTCCATTGTTCTATCAAGCCAGCTATTTCAGATGATGAGGAATGTGGTAAGATCAGTGAATTCCATGAACATGGGCCCATTACCACACTTCATTTGCTGTGAAGTGAGTCCCTTCATCTGAGGTGATGCTGTGTGAGATACCATCACAGTGGATTAAAGCATTCTGTAAGTCCACGGATGGTAGTTTTGGCAGAAGAATTGCATGCAGGGAAGGTGAATCCATATCTAGAGTGTCTATTCCAGTAAGAATGAAATGCTGCCCTCTTCATGATGAAAGCAGTCCAATGTAATCAAGCTGCCATCAGCTAGCTAGCTGATCACCTTGAGGAATGTTGCCATATTGGGGACTCTGTGTTAGTCTCTGGTGCTGGCAGATTGGGCACTCGGCAGTGACTGTAGCCAAGTCAGCCTTGGTGAGTGGAAGTCCATGTTGCTGAGCCCACGCATAACTTCCATCCATGACATCATAGTCACTTTGTCAATGACCCCATTGGGCAATGAGAGGAATGGCTGTGAAAGAGGATGACTAACTTCCACAGAATGTGTCATCCTATTCACTTAATTGTTAAAATCCTCCTCTGCCAAGTTCACCCTTAGGTAAGCATTCACATGAGACACAAATATCTTCACTTCTTTGGCCCATTCAGAGAAGTTTATGCATATACCTCTTCCCCATACCTCCTTGGCTCCAATTTTTTCAACATGTTCCTTCCAAGTCCCTGACAATCCAGCCAGATCATTGGCCACAGCCCATAAATCAGTATACATTTGCATATCTGGCCATTTCTCCTTCCAAGCAAAGTGAACAATCAGGTGTACTGCTCAAAGTTCTGCCCATTAGAAAGATTTCTCTTCACCACTATCCTTCAGGGACTTCCCAGAAAGGGGTTGTAGTGCTGCCGCTGTCCACTTTTAAGTTGTGCCTGCGTATCACAGAGAACCAACTGTAAATCAGTCGTGAATTTTCTCTTCCTCAGTCAACTGATTATAAGGAACTCCCCACGAGGCCATAGGTGAAGACGGGGAGAAGGCAGTTAATGTGACAGGAGTGGAGACCGTGAGCATTTGGTCCACTTCCTCATGCAACTTACTTGTGTCTTCAGATCCTGCTCAGACCTGATTGATCTTTTACATACCGCATCCATTTAATGATGGAGTGCTGCTGTTCATGTCTGACTTTATGACTCTGTTGGCCAGAAAACATCCAGTTCATGGTGGGCAGCTCAGACTGCATGGTGACTTTGTGGTCCATGGTTAAGCATTCAGCCTTTACTAAGGCCCAGTAACAGGCAAAAAGCAGTTTCTAAAAGGACAGTAGTTATCTGCAGAGGACAGCAGAGATTTGCTCCTAAATTCTAAGGGTCTGCAGTGTGATTCACAAATAAGGGACTGACAAATACTCCAAACAGCATCTCTGTCTGTCACTGACACTTCAAGCACCATTGGATCAGCCAGGCCATATGGCTCAAGTGGCACAGCAGCTTGCATGGCAGCCTGAACCTGCTCCAGAGCCTCGTCTTGGTCTGAGCCCCACTGAAAACTAGCAGCTTTTCCAGTCACTCGATAAATAGGCCAGAATAGCACACCCAAATCCTGGAAATGTTCCCTCCAAAATCCAAAGAGGACTACCAGGTGTTGTGCCTCTTTTTAGTTGTGGAAGGGGCCAGGTGCAATAACTTACACTTCACTTTAAAAGGAATATCTCGACATGCCCCCACATTACCACTGAAAAAAACCAAACCCTTTGCTGTTGAGTTGATTCCAGCTCATAGTGACCCTATAGGACATAGCAGAACTGTCACACAGGGTTTCCAAAGAGAAGCTGGTGGATTTGAACTGCTGACTGGTTAGCAGCCATAGCTCTTAACTACAGCACCACATTACCACTAGGTTTCTAGAAATTTCACTAAGGTGGAAGGCACCTGAATTTTGGTCAGATTAATTTCCCACTCCCTAGCATGCAAATGTTTTACCAATAAGTCCACAGTCATTGACACTTCTTCCTTACTAGGTCCAAGTAGCATAATGTCATCAATGTAATGGACCAGTGTGATGTCTTATGGAAGGGAAAGATAGTCAAGGTCTCTGTTGACTAAATTGTGACATAAGGCTGAAGAGTTGATAAGCCTCTGAGATAGGACAGTGAAGGTGTATTTCTGGCCTTGCCAGCTGAAGGCAAACTTCTTCTGGTGGTTCTTCAAAACAGGTATGGAGAAAAAGGCATTAACCAGATCAATAGCTGCCTACCAGGTACCGGGAGATGTATTAATTTTCTCAAGCAAAAAATCACATCTGGAACAGCAGCTGCAACTGTTTTTTTTTTTATAATCCACTGTCATTCTCCAAGATCCATTTGTTTTTGGCACAGGTCAAATACACAAGTTGAATGGAGATGTCGTGGGAATCACCATTCCTGCATCCTTCAAGCCTTGATGGTGGCACTGATCTCTGTAATCCCTCCAGGAATGCAGTATTGTTTTTGGCTTACTGTTTTCCTAGGTATTGGCAGTTCTAATGGCTTCCACTTGGCTTTTCCTACCATAATAACCATTATTCTACTTGTCAGAGATTCCATGTGGGGGTTCTGCCAATTGCTGGGTATACCTACCAATTATGCTTTCTGGAACTAGGGAAATCTCTACAGGATGGGTTTGGGGACCCACTGGACCCATTATAAGCTGAAACTGAGCTAATACTCCATTAATAATCTGACCTCCATACGCTCCCACTCTGACTGGTGTGCCACGATGACATTTTGAGTCTTCTGGAATTAGTGTCAGTTCAAAGCCTGTACCCAGTAATCCCCCAAAATTCTGATTATTTCCTTTTCCCTAGTGGGCAGTCACTCTCATAAAAGGATGTAAATCACTTTGGGGAAGGCTGGGAAAAAGATTAACAATATAAATTTTTGGCAGTATAGTGGGGTCCTTCCTCATGTTGACCCAGCCTCCCCTTCATTCAGTGGGTTGGGGGTCTGTAAACTGGCTCAAGTCTGGGAATTGATTAAGGGGCCATGACTCTCTGCTGGCAATTCATGTTAGACTGCTGTTCCCTTGAACTACAGTTCTTCCACTTGTACAGATCAAGTAAATATTTAGTAGATTTCCTATCTATTTCATTCCTAGGAACACCACGACTAAGTAGTCAATACCTAAGGTGTAATGAATTCCTTAATGTGGTCTTTCTCGCCATTGTCTTGTAACTCCCACCCAGGTGATTGGGCAGGACTGTATGATAGTGTAACTGTAGCCCACCAAAAGGATTGGTCAGCTTTATCAGCCTGCTGGGCTTGAAATGAGCCACCCCAGAGGCAGGAATGAGAAGATCTGACTGCCATCAAGGAAGAAGAGCAAGGAGCCAGCACATCTTTTGGACCTGGGATCCCTGTGCTCAGAGGCTCCCGGAAGCAGGAAACCAAGAGAGAGAGCGAGTTGTAACCCTAAAGACAGTTAGAAGTGGTGGTAGCATCGATCCAGCAGCAGTGGCCTGGTAGCAGGAGACAGCGTGGTGAGACTCCCGGCCTACAGAGATAGAAAGCTATGTGACTTTGAGCAGAGGCCATGGACCAGGGAGAGGTATGTGTGTGTATACATATGTGTGTATATATATATGTGTATATATAAAACCGCACACACATACCTCTCCCTGGTGCATATATATATGTGTATATATGTGTGTGTATATATATGTGTGTATACATATGTGTATATATATGTGTATATATAAAACCAAAAAAAAAACAAACCCAGTGCTGTTGAGTCGATTCCAACTCATAGCAACCCTATAGGACAGAGTAGAACTGCCCCATAGAGTTTCCAAGAAGCACCTGGTGGATTCAAACTGCCAACCCTTTTGTTAACAGCCGTAGCACTTAACCACTACGCCACCAGGGTTTCCGTGTATATATATGTGTGTATATGGCTGGGAAGAGGCTGTCCTGATGGAAGAACTGTATCCTCAGTGCTCCTGAGCCTGAATTGTACCTGTTACTTCCCTAATAAACCGCATAATTGTGAGTGTTGTCTGTGACTTCTGCGTGGCTATTGCAATGAATTGTCAAACCCAGCAGAGAAGCAGAGAGTGCCATGGGAAGGATGATTGGTGTCAGAATTGCTAAAGATGGTAGAGAGAGGAAGCATATCGGACCTCCACCTCACAGGAATCAGCCTTGGGCTGTTGGTCTTGATTCTCCTTTCCTCTTCTGAAGTTAGGGGAAGTCAAACGCTGCCCCCAAGCTGTTTTTACAAAGCCCTAAGTCCATGCAAGTTAAGACGGTTCTGATTATTGCTTTGACACTGCTGTCTTTTACAGCAACCACACCCACCTTGTGTTTGTTGACTGAGTGCTGCCACTTGGCTCCTACCACCATAAGGTCCAACTGGCCCCATTGTACTTAGATGCATTTCCCACTTAATTCAATTTGGGCATTTTCCACTGCCAAACCTGACTTACATAAAATAGCAATCACAGCCGCCTTTAGGATGCTGGGACTCCCTTGACAAATCAACTTGACGGCAACGGGGTTTGAGTTGTGGTGCGTCCTCTGTGCAACTTCATGTGTGGATCTGTGCGCTAACTTGATAAACCCACTCTGACATGCCAATTTCCCTAAGCTTTTGGGTTCCTTCTTCTATAACATACAAAGGCAGGTCTGGTACTTCAACTTAATTTAGTGTAGGCCTCTGCATAATCCATGCTTCAGCAAACCAACCAAATAAACCATCAGATCCTTTCCCAACCTCTTGAGCTGAAACATTGAGTGAAGAATCTGTGCATAGTGGGCCCATATAAATAAGCTCAGACTGATTCAACTTTATGTTCCTTGCACCACACTTAATAGCCATTTCCACACATATTCCCCAGGTTTCTGTTTGTACATATATATGTCTTAGTTACCTAATGCTGTGTCCTAGGCTGGATTCTCTAGAGAAACAAAACCAGGAAAGCATATAAGTATATATAGAGAGAGAGAGAGATTTACATCAAGGAAATGACTTACGCAGTTGGAGAGGCTGGAACACTGAATCAGGCTGAAGGCTTCTCCCGATTCACATAGCTACAGGGGCTAGGGAACTCAAGACCAGCAGGTCACACACTAGGGCTCTTGCTCACAGACAAAGACTGACAAATCCCAAGATCATGAGGCAAGCACAATATCCTTCTCCAAGGACTGATCCCTCTGATAACATGTCCAAAGTATGTGAAACGTAGCCTCATCATCCTTGCTTCTAAGGAGCATTCTGGCCGCACTTCTTCCAAGACAGATTTGTTCATTCTTTTGGCAGTCCATGGTATATTCAACATTCTTCACCAACACCACAATTCAAAGGCGTCAGCTCTTCTTTGGTCTTCCTTATTCATAGTCCAGCTTTCACATGTGTATGAGGTGATTGAAAACACCATGGCTTGAGTGAGGTGCACCTTAGTCTTCAAGATGACATCTGTGCTTTTCAACACTTTAAAGAGGTCTTTTGCAGCAGATTTTTCCAATGCAATGCGTCTTTTGATTTCTTGACTGCTGCTTCCACGGGTATTGATTGTGGATCCAAGTAAAATGAAATCTTTGACAACTTCAATCTTTTCTCGTTTATCATGATGTTGGAAACCCTGGTGGCATAGTGGTTAAGTGCTACAGCTGCTAACCAAGAGTTCAGAAGTTTGAATCCACCAGGCACCCCTTGGAAACTCTATGGGGCAGTTCTACTCTGTTCTACAGGGTCGCTACAAGTCAGAATCGATTTGGCGGTAGTGGGTTTGGTTTTGGGTTATCATGATGTTGCTTATTGGTCTAGTTGTGACGATTTTTCTTTTCTTTACGTTGAGGTGTAATCCGTACTGAAGTCTGTGGTCTTTAATCTTCATCAGTAAGTGCTTCAAGTCCTCTTCACTTTCAGCAAGCAAGATTGTGTCATCTCCATAATGCAGGTTTTTAACGAGTCTTCCTCAAACCTGAGCCCTGTTCTTCTTCATTTAGTCCAGCTTCTTGGAATATTTGCTCAGCATGAAGATTGAATAGGTATGGTGAGAAGATACAACCCTGACTCACACTTTTCCTAACTTTACGCTGTGCATTATCCCATTGTTCTACTCAAATGACTGCCTCTTTATCTATGTACAGGTTCCTCATGAGCACAATTAAGTGTTCTGGAATTCCCATTCTTCACAATGTTGTCCATAATTTGTTATGATCCACACAGTTGAATGCCTTTGCTGCCAAATTATATCATAACTGCCAAACCACTTAGAATTATGGCAGCCAAGTTGACACACAACGTTAACCATCAAAACATATTAGAAAACTCAATCAATTCTTTTGGAGTGTAGTGTACCTCCTCCTGAGTCACTCTTTTTACTTCAACTTCTGGCATTCTCTGCAGCTTAAGTCTAACTATAGGCCCAGAAGCAAAAATTGGTGGTCAGAATGTGTTCCGAAAATATTCAGCAATGTTTCATAAGGCATCTCCCTCAGGAGATGCCCCAGGCAATGATTCAGATGCCTTCCCAGTGGATGACTTAGACAAAGGCTCGTCAGACTTAGCTGGGTTAATCTCATCAGATGGGTGTGTGGGACTAATGATTTTACTGGGGAAGGTAGCTTAGCAGACAAAGATGGGGTAATCTCTTCAGGTGGGAGTGAGAGGGCTGGTTCTGTTGATAGGAGTGATTCAATGGAATTTAGAGGCTCAGTGACCCCAGATTCCTGATTATCTGCCCGCATGCCTGCATCCCAAGTTTCAGGATCCTATTTCATCCCAATCAGTGCCCTCACTTTAATTTCAGACACCATTCGAGGTTGGGAATTCAAGTGGTGTTGTAATTTAGCCACTCATACAGTAAGACTCTGGGTTTGGTTTTAGGCAATATCAGCTCTGTTACTACAAGAAATAAGGCTTTCTTTCAAGGCACAAGTGGAAACTTTGAGGTCATTTATGCTGCACTTGAGCTGTGACTCTGAAGTCCTGAGATCATCTCTTTCTTTCACCACTTTGTCTAGCAAAAGTAGGACCAACCAAACAGCTTCCTTACACTTCTCATTCTGACAAAACCGCAGAAAGGTATCAAACATGCGATCACCCAGAGCCTCACCTCTCACAATACCTTATCTATTGGTGGTGATATTTTGCATATTTCTATTGCCATCTCACACCATGGATTAGCAGTGCTGTCTTTACTACTAGAAGCAAAGTCATCAAAATCTTTAAGACTAACCAGACTTGAGGACAAATTTAGAAAACTCATTATTACAATTTTGTTTGTCTAGAACCACTCTTGGTACCAAATGTCTTAGGCTGGGTTCTCTAGAGAAGCAAAATCAGTGGTATATATATATGTATATACACACACACTTCACTGGTATGTATATATACGGAGCCCTGGTGGAGCAGTGGTTAAGAGCTATGGTGAGCTACAGTTGCTAACCAAGAGGTTGGCAGTTCAAATCCACCAGCTGCTTCTTGGAAACCCTATGGAGCAGTTCTACTCTATCCTATACGGTTGTTATGAGTCAGAATCAACTCAACGGCAACGGGTCTGTTTTTGTTTTGTTTTTGTGTGTATATATATACATGGAAACGCTGGTGGCATAGTGGTTAAGTGCTACAGCTACTAACCAAAGAGTCGGCAGTTTGAATCTGCCAGGCACTCCTTGGAGACTCTATGGGGCAGTTTTACTCTGTCCTATAGGGTCACTATGAGTTGGAATCAACTCGATGGCATTAGGTTTGGTTTGGTTTTATATATATACATATATATGTGTAAAGAAAGAGACAGATTTACATGAAGGAAATGGCTCACAGAGTTGTAGAGAGAGGCAGGACAGTCTCAAGTCCATGAGTCAGCCTGGAGGCTTTTCCTGACTCACATAGCTGCAGGGGCTGCCAAACTGAAGATAGGCAGCTGAGCTACCAGCTCAAGTTCCAAGAACTGGAAGTCAGATGCAGGATCCAGAGAGAGCAAAAGCCCTGGAGCCTTGCCAGAAAGTCCACATATGTTGGATGCAGGCCACACCCATAAGGAAACTTACTTTCAAATGATTGGCTGTTCATAGCAGATCTCATCATTGAGGTGATTACACTATATCAGATCTTACTATGGAGGTGATTACATGGTTACATAGCTACCAAACTACACTGTAACTGCCAAGCCAATGATAATCATGGCTCAGCCAAGTTGACACACAACCTTAAAGACCACAAGCCCCCATCCCAGAAGCCGTAGTTCTTTCTCGTATGCTCTTTCTTAGCTCTAAGGGAAGTCCTGATCTTCATATATGTCATTCCTGTTTTCTTTAATATTCTCTTTACTTCTTACTAGCTAATCCCTCATTATTCTAATTGTCGCTTATAGTTAATAATGTCTTATATTAAACTTTCCCTGTTCAAATTACAGTGTCATCTCTCTCTGCTGATTGAACCCTGACTTGATACAATGGTGAACAACTACTGGTAAAGTTCCTGACAAAGGAAAGCAATTTTCTCTCATTTACATAGTAGTTGCATTTCTAAGAAATTTAGTGATTAAAAAACAGTGAGGGGAAAAAAATCTTTGTGCCTATGTGAAAAATGGTGTTATGTCCTAAACTCAGATTACTCTAATCAGGGATGCCACTTAAAACTGTACAGAATATGTACAACAAAATTCTCTGGGACCACCATGCCCAGAAAGTCCACATCAATGGTACTTCCAAAGATTCTGCAGCCCACAACCTGCACAACTATATGTGGACATGCTACCAATTCAAATTCCATCCAGATCTTTTGAAAGTTTGTGTGGAATGTAGGGCAATTCATTGTGCACGACTATCCCATCTATTGCAACACATCTAGCAACCCTGGCCTCCTCCCATAATACCAAAAACACCTGTAAATTTACAAATTTCCCACCTTGGAACAACAGTCCACTCATGCCTTATTTCTTTGATCTTGTCTTTTAAACTCTTATGTTTGCTCCAATCACACTAATCTCCTTGGTGTTTTTAAATAGTCCATGTTCCATCTTTCCTCCAGAGCCTTTGTAACTTATTGTTTCTCTGCATGGAATACTTTTCCCTTAATAGCTCCAAATTCTCCTTCACTGCCTTCAGGTCCCTGATCAAATGTGAGGTCCCTGCTGAAATGTCTTTCCCTGGCCTCTCTGTATAAGATAGAAATCAAAGTCCCACCCCAAAACTTCTTGTGTCTTGTGTTTTATTTTTCTTAACATCATGATCACTGTCTATAGTACTAATTATTTTAATTATTTTTTGTATCCTCTCATTAGCGCTTAGGTTGCATGAGGACAAAGGTTTTACCTATCTTGTTCACTGTTATAATCTCAGTACCATACACAGTGCCCAGTGTGTACGAGACATTGAACAATTATTTGTGGAATGAATAGTGTAAAGTCATAACCTTACTCAGAATAACACCTGCTCAGTAATGCTCCTTTTCACATATATCCAGGTCAATGAATTTAATCACTTCATTTCTCCTATCCTCTTCCTTATTCAAAATCTGAGCCGCACTGCCCAAAAGAGGAGGAAAAAACCAGAAAGTTGGCAAGTACTACCTTAGAACATTTGATCATTTTGACATTTATTATATGAGGGAATGAAGACAGAGTAGTTTTCAGATGAGAAAATATGCATTCTCACTCAGTTCATTCAATAGAAGGGTGTCCCCCACATAGGTTTAGAAGATAAAGCTAAGGGTAGAAACTGACCTTTCATGACACAGGGAACCTGACATACATTATCATATTTAATCCTTATAGCCATCTTAAAACTAAGGCTATTTCACCTAAGAGAAAACTAAAGCTCAGTGACATTAAGTAAATATTAGAGTGGAATTCAAAACTATGTCTGTCTAACTCCAAAGTCTATGCTTATTTTACCACATCACTGGAATGAGACAATGAAATATGTTGAACAAAGTGCAATCTTACTAGAATTTGAGCATCATTTTAATGGTCAAGGTTCTAGAGAAATACCTTGATTCATTTCCAAGAATATTCCATGTGCATCTCTGAGTGGTATCTAAAAACACTTGAAAAATAGCCAACGCTCCTTTTTTATGTGAATTTTGCATAATTTTGGCTTACCATTGGCAAACTTTTGTTTAAAGTCAGTTTATTAACCAACAGCACCTGCTTTGGTTAATGAATTGCTTTGTTGATATTGGCAGTTTTTATTCTTCGTACTTAATTATTGTGTCCTGAAATAATCAATCTCTTTTGTCTTACCAAGGCCTACACTAAGGAAAAATTATGAGACAGATAGATGTTTTCATGTTCCTCCCATTCCATCTTTGTTAGAATCTGGCTAGAGGGAAACAGAAGAACAAAGGGAAGAAAGATTAGGAGGAAAGTTGCTCACTCAGCACTAAGTCTGACCCCCAAGGGTTAATAACCAGACTCCAAGCAGGCCAATATATTCAGTCTAATAGCCAGTGTTCTCTTGGCTTTGGACCACTGTTCTTATCCTCAGTAGTTAAAGAAGTATTAAGCAGTTCTATACGCACCATTCCATCTGAAGAGGTCCACATGTATACTTGCCATTTATGTTGTTGAAAAAAAGGTATCTGCAATGAAGAAGTCGTTGGTCTTGCAAAATTCTATCATGCCATCTCAGGCATCCTTTCTATCACCAAGGCCGTATTTTCCAAATACCAGCCCTTCTTCTTTGTTTCCAGCTTTTCCAATCACCAGTAATTATCAATGCATCTTGACTGCATGTGTGATCAATTTCAGACTGCAGAAGTTGGTTGAAATCTTCAATTTCTTCATCTTTGATCTTAGTGGTTCATGCGTAGGCATGTTAACTGCTCCTCCTTGTAGGTGTATGGATATTATCCTATCACTGACAGCTTTCTACGTCAGGATAGATCTTGAAATGTACTTCTTAATGACGAATGTAATGCCATTCCTCTTTAAGGTGTTGTCATTCCTGGCATAGTAGACTATACGATTGTCTGATTCAGAATGGCCAATACCATCCATTTCTGCTCACTAATGCGTAGGATATTAATGTTTATGCATTCCATTTCATTTTTGCTGATTTCCAATTTTCCTAAATTTATACTTTGTACATTCCATGTTCCAATTATTAATAGATGTTTGTAGCTGTTTCTTATCATTTTTAGTCATGCCACATGAGCAAATGAAGGTTCTAAAAGCTCAAATCCATTCACATAATTAAGGACAACTCTACTTTGAGGGGGCAGCTCTTCCCCAGTCATCTTTTGAGTGTCTTCCAACCTGAGGGGCTCACCTTCTGGCACTATATCAGACAATGTTCCACTGCTATTCATAAGGTTTTCATTGCTTAATTCTTTTCAGAAGTAGACTGCCAGCTCTTTCTTCCTGGTCTGTCTTAGTTAGGAAGTTCAGCTGAAACCTATCCACCATGGGTGACCCTGCTGGTATTTGAATACCAGTGGCATAGCTTCCAGCATCAAGGCAACAGGCAAGACCCCACAGTACAACAAACTGACAGGCATGTGGGGGGATAGCGCAGGACCAGGCAGTGTTTCGTTCTTTTGTATATAGGGTCATTACAAATCAGGACTGACTCAAGGACACCTAACAACAACATGTGCACCATATTGTATTGTCCACATTATTACCTAATCCTCATTGGATTTATTGTTAGCTCCAGTTTACAAATGAAGAGCTTGATAATCTTGACCAGGTTAGGTACAAAGGAACTGTAACCCAATCCAGGTCTATTTGACTTCAGGGTCCATGCCCTCAGCCACTGGCCTATGGTGCAGGACAGGGACATTCCACATCAGAGAAGGCATGAGCATCACAATAGTAAGTGGCCAGTCTGTATGAGCAGGATCTTTAGCTAATGGCTGGGTAGAAAGGCCAGGATCTCTGCTCCCTCCAGACAGCAAGACAAAATCAAATGTGCCCAGGCCCCAGGTAGGGATTTTGAGATTCAAAGAAGATTCCCAATTCAAGCCAGGGGCTAAAATGCTAAAGGAAGAAACAGAGGCTGAGGCCACATCATAGGAATAAATAAGCCCCCTAGGAGTAAAGAAAGGCTCCTCCCAGGCATGCCAGTCCTCTGTGATTCCACAGGTCCATAAATCTTGCTTCATATAAGACACTGAGCACAACATCTCAAGAGTTTCTGGCTGGAGTTACATATAAGGACCTAACTGCAGACAAAGTACTGCTGAAGAAGGCCTTCCAGTCCAACAAAATCATCAAGACCCTTAAACATACACAAAATTATCTACTTCGTTCATTCAACTAATATTTCCTGAGTACATGCTGTATGCCAGATAATGTTTCAGCTTCAAAGTTTTGAGATTTTATGCAACTTTTGATAGTTTAAGTATGTATTTATGTTCATCTGTTCAGATTTGTACCTATTTTTAACTACCCATTTTCCTGAAATGTGTTTCCTGAAACTTGTTTATAGTGGAAGTTTTCAGGTAGAGGAAGGGAAGGTAATTCCAGGGTAAAGACATAAATGGCATGAATAAACATCCTGAACTGTGAAAGATCTCCACCCTCTTGGAGAAACTTAAGAAAAGCAAGGTGGGAGGAACATAAGGTGGGTGGGTAGGGAGATAACAAACTCTCCATCTTTATTTTACTCAGTGGGAGAAATTTCAGATCAGGGAGAGCAATAATGTAGAAATGGTTGGAAGCAAGTAGGACCTTTATATTGTACCTCAATTCACACTCCTTTCCCCGTCAGCATCTTGAGCTTCGCAGTCCATCTCTTTCTCCGAAGGAATGTGCTTTGAAATTCAATCATTTCAATTTAGGATCTTTTTCCAAAGAAAGTTTAATTTCTGGGAGGAATACCTAGATGGGTTCCAGCTTCTCCTCAGTCCAGGCTCCCTTCACAGTGTGGTTTCCTTCATTCTGTTTGGTAAGAATTTTCAGAATATCAAGTATAAACAGTATTCAGTCATAAGTTCAATAAACTCATCAAAGTCCAAATTCAAATATTTTTATACTATTCCTCATTTTAGATTGGCCATGTGTTGATCTCATTCACTCATTTGGACTTGACGGTTATCTCTTTTTGGTCATCAGGGCCACCTGAATGAGGTCTGTGGGTTGGCCCTAAACAGGGGTGCCAATGGCAGGGACAAGTCGAGACTGAAACCCAGCACCAGCTCTGCTTGTAAAGTTGTAGAGCCTAACAGGAGGTGGCATCTAGCCCAAAGAAAACAAGCATCTATTTTTCCGTGCAAAGAAATGGTTTAGGCTGTTAGAGGTCTTTTGGCCCACCATAAAGGGAAAAAAAAAAAAGGCCTATGTAACACATTACTATTTCAGCCAAAAAGAATAATGGCAAAATAGAGATAGTTTTGTTCAAAGAAAATGAGTTGAACTCTCGTACAATAACAAAGCATGATATTGTATAATACAAAACATGCAACAACAACAAAAAAATGTCACGTCATATAGTAGGCACAATGATGGCTACTTGTTTTTACTGGTGGCAATATTTTATTATTGTTGTTGTTTTCAAGGTATTGGGAGTATTCATGTAATCGACTTAGAGTTGTAAATGAATCCACAATCCAGTGTAAATTGAATGTAATGATTCTGAACTATTAAAGAAGACTTTAACTGCATTGCAATTTTTTAAACTAAATCTGATGTAAATATGGCAATCTTTTAAATTTTGTCAGAGAGAGAAAGGTACTCCAGATTTATATTATTCTCATTAATTTTCAGGATGCTTGAAATGTTTCATAGTTTTAAATAATCTATAAATATTCTAATCTTTCCAAAAAGAAAGATAGCCTTCATGCTGTGAATGGAAGCAGAGGGTCAAGGGTCCCAGTTACTTCCTATGTGACCCTGAGCTGGTCAATTTACTGCCTCTCTGACCAAGAGTTTTCTCACCTGTAAAACACCAGAATTGGACTAGATGATCTCTCAGGTTCTTTACTTTCAAATTTTATGACCAAGTCTACTTTTGGACAGCTAAAAAAGATGGGGCTAATTTTAATGTATATTGTCTGTCCCCATATCTTGTATATAACTGATTGCAAATGCCTACAAGCTAAAATAAAGGATCAAAGAAGTGCCACCTGCTTCTATTACCAGTTAGATGGTAAAATGGCCACAAGTTTTTTTTTTTTTCTTTTTAAACATTTAGTGAAAAACAGAAGTTGGCAGAAAATGTGTTGTCAACAATATTACCCCCGTATACTTACTGAATAATTCATAGCCAGTACGTGGTAGAAGCTTAATTTTTAAAACAGCATTTTTCCCCAAATACCTGAGTGTTCTGACAACAGTAACGAATGATTTAGTTGGCATTACTTTGAAAATTACAGTGTTTAAAAATTGATGTTTGAGATCCAAATGTGTTTTGTCCATATCAATTTCTTTTGAATTGATTTTGCTATATTACATTGGGATGAAATATTTGCCATAGTTAACTATTCCCACCTTCTTACCTTTCACAAGTCCTTTTTATACATTCTTTAGCCAATTTTTTTCCATTGAAACACTCCATTTTTTCTCAATGATGAAACCTTTCACTTTTATTCAAACTACATAAAATAAAGTCATCTTGCAATTAGTTGTTGTTTTTAGTTGCCATCAAGTTGATTCCAACTTAAGGTAACCTTATGCATAATAGAAATAAAAGTTGCCTTGTCTTGTGCCATCTTCATGATTGCAGGTAATGCAATTTAATAAGTTAGCATAAAGGTATTGTATTTAATTATAGAAGGGAAAATAGTACTTTGTAGTGAAAAATTTGTTCCATTTTATTTTACTCACCATTATCTTTTCTCCAGAAGCCCTGGTAGTACAATGGTTAAGTGCTAGGCTGCTAACCAAAAGGTTGGTGGTTGGAACTCACCAACGGCTCTGTGGGAGAGAAGACCTGGCAATCTGTTCCCCTGAAGAGTATAGTCTAGAAAACCCTATGGGGCAGTTCTACTGTGTCATATAGTGTCACTATTAGTTGAAATCGACTCAGTGGCACATGACAACAACAGCAACATCTTTTACTCCCTATGTGAATTACATTGGTATCCTCTGGCAGCAATTTGCTCCAATTTTTAGCAAAATTGATTTTTTTATCCAAAATTATGTCTTAATTAGGATGTTATATCTTCTACTGCATCACCAAGTTACATCACAAAACATCAATATGAAAATAGGATTATATATGAAATTTGGCAGTAGCAGAAGCAGAAAAGGCTTCTTGCTCCTATGCCAATTATAATTTAGGAGGGGCATTAATAACTGCCATGACTCAGAACTTAGTCCAGCACCCTCTGAATCTCCCAATCGAGCTCATCAGAGCTCTTCCCTCGTAATCCCATAACTGCCTCCCCTTGATAATCCAGGGTACTTCCTTGTCCGTCCTCTAATCTACCAGCACAACCTCTGACCCATCCAGGTTACATGCAATTTTTAGAAGAATGCAGTGTCATTTCCAGATTTTCTAAATAGGAGAAGTTTCTGGCGGCAGAAAAGGGACTTTAGGCTGGTATACCTAGCAAGATTTCTCCTTTTGTTAGATTGTATGAGTATTTGAATTGGGTTATAGATGCCCCACCTCATAAGCCACCTCTTGGTTCCTTGGCTGCAACAGTGGCTTGACTTTTTATTTGAACAGAAATTCCTGTTACAGTGGAAGGGTGCAAGGGCAGGAATTGAGTCCACTTCTGTTATACAGGCTTACAGCTGTTAAACTACCTGGGGCATGTTGGCTCGCTAGGATAAACCAATAGTTTTGTGTAAAAATAAAAATGTTTTGTGTTATGCAGCCTGAAACATTTCTATCCATTGCTAGCCATCATGATTAGCCATGTTGGAATGCGTTTCAGTGGAAAACTGTTTTCTACCGCTTCAAAGTAATAACGTGCTAAAAAAAATTTTTAATTTTATTCATTCAACAAATATTGAGCGTTCACTACTGTATGTCAGGTATCGTTTAACATACTTTTTGAATAACTAAAAATTCACTGTATAATGATAGTAAAATGACAGAAATCAGTAAAATTGTTCATATGTATTTTAATGTATTTTTGTCTATTTAATCAATACGCTACAATATTCTTTAAAGTTATTGCCTTTAATGTTACATGACAGACCAATGAATAAGTAGAATAGATTAGATAGCTACATAAAAGTGTTCCTTTTAGCTTCCCATCCTTCCTGTTTTAGACTGAATTGTGTCCCCCGAAAAAGCATGTTGGAGTCCTAACCCTTGTATTTCTAAACATGACCCTATTTGGAAAGAGGGTCTTTGAAGATGTTACCAGTTAGGTTAACATGAGGCCATACTGGAAAAGAGCAGGTTCTAATCCTATATGACTGATGTCTTTACAAAAACAGAGAAGGGGCACAGAAACAGAGAGACAGAGGAAGGATACCATGGAAGGCTGCAGCTGCAAGCCAAGGAACAGCTGGAGCTACCAAAAGCTAGGAGAAAGGCAAGGAACAGTTCTTTCTCAGGCCACTCAGAAGGAGTCAACAGAGATGGTACCCTGATTTGGACTTCTAGAACTGTGAGACAATGAATACCTGAATTTCTGTTGTTTAAAGCCAGGGAATTTGTGGTACTTTTTTATTGCCACCCCTCCCCACTTTCTCTTTCTTTCTTTCTTTCTCCTAACATGGTTTCTAAGGTTTCCATTCATATTTCCTACTCTATTCTTAACCACCAAAAAAAAAAAAAAAAAACCCTCCTATCAAACAGTAATGTTACCAGAGGTGAGGAGTACACAAGCTTCTTAAGCCCATCGTCAGCTTTGGGTAGCTTAATTGCTTAGTTGTGGTGTCTTTTAGGTTCTCTGGAAGCAGACAATGAGATGGAGTTCAGCATGCAAGAGATGTATGGGGTGGGGGTAATGCTTGTGAAAGACAAAAAGGGCAAGGAAGCAGGATTGGACAAGAAGAGAACCAGACCACCATGTTGATCTGACAAAGTCTCTGCCAACCCAATGGGGAGCTGGAGCAATCATTTATTGAGCTGAGATGGCCAGGCCCTAGTGCCATTCATTGTGCTCAGTCATTGGCTGATTATTGCCCAGGAAGAGCATGGTCTCAGCTGGGAAACTGAGGCAGATCTTGAAGGCACTAACAGCTGGAAGTTGTCAGCTAACTGCACTCCTGACAACTGAATGGTAAGTTCTTTCTGGAAGCAAATCCAAACCCAGCATCTGCAAGGCTACGACAGTTGTGTTCTCAAGAACAGAGCCTTGAGAAAGTGGGATAAGGCATTCCTACAAATTGGAATGTGAATGTGGTCAGAGAAAGATCTGGAAAAATGAGGTGCAGGAGGGCTGAGAAGAGCCCAGAAAGAGAGGCCCAGGATGCCCCTTGAGTGCCTAGGCCACAAGGGACCCCAAGAGACTGGTGAGGGTTTCAGGGAAGGAAGGCAAGAGGTGGGTGAATCTAGTATTGGAATGATCTAACCGCAGATGGGGAGTGACTCCTGGCTGTACTAGTGACAAGCTTTGTGATGCTGATCATTACTTAACCTCTCCAAACCACAGTCACTGCATCTGTACAATGCATTAACACAATAGAGTTTTGAAAATTACAAGTGAAAATAATTAAATCCTCAATATTTATTAGCCATTATGGTTACCATTATTGTTGTTACCTGTTATGGTTGTTTTACTGAAGGTCTTCTTAACCTATTTCAGATTTGCCTCTGGTCCCCAGGGCAGGGCTCCCATAATGGGAACAGTCTAGCTGAGTGGATAAGTCAGGCGCTGGAGATGGGCAGCCTGGCTTCAAATCCCAACCCTGCACTTATGAGTTGTGAAATCTTGAGTAAATTGTTAAGCCTCTCAGTGTCTAAATTTTTTAATCTTCAAAAGAAGGAAAACAAGATTATCTACTTCACTGGGTTTCTGTGAATTAGTACAGGAAATGTATTTGGTACAGTGCCAGCCACTTAGTAAATGCTCAATAAATGTATTTAGTAAGTGCTCTATTAATACGAGAAGCTGGACTATATGAAGAAGAATGGGATATCAGGGTTGGAGGAAGACTCATTAACAACCTGCATTATGCAGATGACACAACCTTGCTTGCTGAAAGTGAAGAGGACTTGAAGCACTTACTAATGAAGATCAAAGACCACAGCCTTCAGTATGGATTGCACCTCAACATAAAGAAAACAAAAATCCTCACAACTGGACCAATGAGCAACATCATGATAAACAGAGAAAAGACTGAAGTTGTCAAGGATTTCATTTGACTTGGATCCACAGTCAACAGCCATGGAAGCAGCAGTCAAGAAATCAAAAGATGCATTGCATTGGGTAAATCTGCTGCAAAAGACCTCTTCAAAGTGTTGAAGAGCAAAGATGTCACCCTGAAGACTAAGGTGTGCCTGACCTACGCCATGGTATTTTCAATAGCATCATATGCATGTGGAAGCTGGAAAACGAATAAGGAAGATTGAAGAAGAATTGACGCCTTTGAATTGTGGTGTTGGCAAAGAATATTGAATATACCATGGACAGCCAAAAGAACGAACAAATCTGTCTTAGAAGAAGTACAAGCAGAATGCTCCTTAGAAGCAAGGATGGCGAGACTGCATCTTACATACTTTGGACATGTTGTTAGGAAGGGTCAGTCCCTGGAGAAGGACATCATGCCTGGCAGAGTACAGGGTCAGTGCAAAAGAGGAAGACCCTCAATGAAGTGGATTGACACAGTGGCTGCAACAATGAGCTCAAGCATAACGATTGTAAGGATGGCTCAGGACCGGGCAGTGTTTCGTTCTGCTGTGCATGGGGTCACTATGAGTCAGAACTGACTCGAAGGCACCTAACAACGACAACAACAATTAACACTTAAAGCCCTGATGGTGCAGTGGTTAAGAGCTACAGCGAACTGCAGCTGCTAATCAAAAGGTCAGCAGTCAGTAGTTCAAATTCACCAACCGTTCCTTAGAAACCCTATGGGACAGTTCTTTTCTTATAGGGTCACTATGAGTCAGAATCGACTCAACAGCAATGAGTTTTTCTGTTTGTTTTATTAGCACTCATCTGTCAATTTGTCACACTGTGGTGGCTTGCTTGTTGTTGTGATGCTGGACACTATGCCATTGGTATTTCAAATATTGGGGGGGTCTCCCATGGTGGACAGGTTTCAGTGGAGCTTCCAGGCTAATACAGACTAGGAAGAAAGGCCTGATGATCTACTTCCAAAAATCAGCCAACAAAAACCTATGGACCCAAAGAGAATGTCTCACTTGTTTTGGACATGTCATCAAGAGGGATCAATCAGTAGAGGAGAACAGCATGTTTGGTGAAGTAAAGGGGCAGCAACGGTGAGGGAGACCCTCAGTGAGATGGATTGGCACAACAGCCACAAAAGTGGATTTGAATATGCTGGCAAGTGTGAAGGTGACACAGGACTGGCCGAGTTTTCATTCTGTCGTACATGGGTTGTCATGAATTGGAATCAACTCAATGGCAGCTACCTATTTACCTATCTGTTAGTGCATATACTTATTTTTCTTTATTACAGAAGTAATATAAGTTTATTAAACAACATTTCAAAAGTAGGAATTTGTTTAACTAGGATAATAAAAAATTGAATCTGATTTACATGAAAAGACTGAATGCTTCTTAGTTTGCAAGATCCCAAATAAGTGGGCTATACTACAGAGTCAACAAAATTCTGCATAGCTTTCTGCTAGCACCTAGTATGTTTTCAATATGCTATCTTTAGTCATTCTTTAGTCATTTTTTAATGGTTGTCTTACCAGGTTACTCTAAGGAGAAAACCTCCATTATTTGCACAGACTCTGAACTTATTTCCTGCTTGTAGCTATTCGAAAACCAAAAATACATATAAGAGACTCAAATGCAAAACTGTTGATGCATTTTATTCCTTGGTCAGTGTTTGGGCAGTTTTTATTTTAAATACATCCCCAGGATGTATAACACCTGGTTAGAAACCTTTCCAACTATCTAGGTATTTGGCATGATTTTGACAAAACTGGATGATTGATTGTTCCTGTCATTTTTAAAATCCAGATGTTTAGATTTCCTGGAGGCCCAGCCCAATGTTGGTTTGTTCTTGGAAAAACATTACAGTGTGAGCATCTTGAAATTCAGAACCCTGCATCAAAAACCTACTCGGCAACATGCCCTATGCACTTAATCTTATAAATGCTACTTGATTTGTTATCCAGCCACAATGTTAATTAAAAAGGCATTGAAAGGATTCTAGAGATGCTAGGACAAAAATGAACAAATATCCACTAAAGGGCACTTATCCTTTCTACTACAGACTCCAGACTTCCACATAGTCACCTCACTCACGGCCTGAACAAGACGTGGTGGAGTTACTCTATCTTATGGGTGAATTGCGTTATGAATGCCCAGTTGATAGGTAGAATAAACTTACTCATTAGCACAAGATTATAAAAGATGATAAAGTTCCCAGACCAGCCCACAAAAATCTATTAAACTGGCAACATAGCTGCATGTTATTAATGGACCCTCAGAGCTCTGCCTCAAGCCTTCTAGGCCCAGCCAGTCTCAGGACTTTCAGAGACTTAATATCCTGATCCCTAAACTGCTCTAAACTGGGGCCCTCCTGAGCCATAACCCCTGATCTCACCTCCTCCACACCCTGCAGAGCTGAGAGTCGATGGGGAGTGGGCCCAATGCAGGCTCTGTTGCTAGCAAGTTTCCACCTCAGGAAAGCAAGAGTTAAAACATGTGGACACGTCAGTAATATTTACTGCCTTAATTTTCCCTCTATTTTACACTTCTCAGAACATAATTCTATAACACTGATATTTCCCACTTTTAATGTCTTCCTAGTCTTATTTATTTGCTTTCTTAGCCTTTTAGCAGCCAATCTGAGGAATATTAATAAGCAATTATAAACCAACAATGGTCCATAAATTTGGTTCCTCCTTTCCAACCACCAACAAATTGAATCCTGAAACCACCAATAACTGACCAAGAACATAAAAAAATCATTGGAAACTCAACGTGAGTTAAAGAAAAGAATAAGTAAAGCAAATGCATATATATTGAAAGTCACATTATCTTGAAAATGTATGCATCACATATTTTTATTCATTCTTTTCCAGCTCATTCTCAGCCTGGGTATAATCTATTCCCATAAGCCTTCCCTGATCCCACTGATCCCACTCATTAGCACTCCTGGCTCGTTCTGTGTCTCTCCGCTGTGCTTCTATACTTTCTTACGCTTCTCTCTGTAATTGCCCTTAACCGCATTGCATTAAAAACATTTATTTTTATTCCTATTTCTTCCACTATATTTAATTCCCTTGAAAGAAGAACTTTGACTTACCCGTCCTTTTATCCCTATCACCTAGCATAGTGTCTGCATATACTAGGTGTTCAAGAAGTACATGTGAATAAATGAACCTCTATAAGGTGCCAAACATTATGCTTAATGTTTTATACTTATAAGGTAGCATTAAAAATATTAAAAAGATTATCACATTTAATTTTTAAAAAAAGCCTTACCAGGCAGTATTATAATTAAAAGTTTTGAAAGGTTAAGTAACTTGCTCAAAATCACACAACCAGAAAGGGACAGAACAGGATCTAGGGTCCAGATGAAAGAAACCCCAAAGTTCAGTGTCTGCCACTATTCTCCACTGGCTTCTGTGAGATTTTGGCACTGCAAGATGCTGCATTACTCACTTTTTTTTTCCAAAATAAGTCAACTATTTGTTCTGTTTCATTAATAGGTAATCAAGAATCAGTAAGATTTCCTTGCAATTATCTTGTCCTAGACATTATACATGTTATCAGAAGGGATCAGTCCCTGGAGACAGACGTCAGGCTTGGTAAAGTAGAGGGTCATCGAAAAAGAGAAAGACCCTCAACAAGATGGATTGATACAGTGGCTGCAACAATGGGTTCAAGCATAGCAACAATTGCGAGGATGGGGCAGGACCTGGCAGTGTTTTGCTCTGTTGTGCATAGTGCCCCTATGAGTCAGAGTTGACTCAACGGCACCAAACAACAACAGACATTACACTTAGGAGTCCAATCAATATACATTTTTCTATTGATGGCCCAGTGACAGCGTTAACACTGTGCCTTCAATATAAAAACTAAGATTAATCCAACAAAAATCTCATGGGCCCTTGTGTTTCAGCTGCTTAGCCAGCTGTGTATGGAAAGCCGTATTTTCTTTGTTAGGAGTTCCTGGGTGTTTAAATGGTTAAGCACTGGACTATTAGCAGAAAAGCTGGCAGTTCGAACCTACCCAGAGGCACCTTGAAAGATAAACCTTGTGACCTGTTTCTGAAAGGCCACAGCCTTGGAAACTCTATGGAACAGGTCTACTCTACACACGTGGGGTCACCATGAGTGAAAATTGACTTGACAGCAACTAACAACATCTTCCTTGTTCTTTACAAAGTCTGTTTTTTTGTCAGCTCTTCTTATAAGGCCTGGTGATGATGTGAAGACCTTCTGGACTTTGTGGGCACCATCATCATGAATTAATAGAAGAAATATAGTCCAGGATGTATGCACAGTTGGAAAACACCTGCAACTTATGTTCCCTGTCCTCTTAACATTTTCCACTCAAGGGCTCCAAATCAGAGAGAAAGTCTGGAATCATTAAAAACGATAAAAGAAAAGGGCCAAAAAGGGAAACTCACTTATTTCCAAATGGCAACAAAATGATCATAAGACCAATTTTCTGAGATGCCCTATCCCACAGCATGACAAGATTAACAAAGGATAAGACCTAGCTAAGAAGCCCTGGTGGGGAAACAGTTAAGACCTCAGCTGCTAACCAAAAGGTTGGCAGTTTGAACCCACCCAGTGGCCCAAGGGAGAAAGACCTGGAGACCTGTTCCCGTAAAGATTATAGCCTAGAAAAACCTATGGGGCAGCTCTGCTCCAACACGTGGAGTCACCATGAGTCAAAAATTGACTCAACAGTAACTAACAGCAACAACAAAAGCCTTGCTGCCAAGAAAAGGAACTATCCCCAAGAACTTGGAAGGTGACCCCAAGACATATGGTCAGAACATAGGCTTCCTTCAATCCTAGTCCAGGTGGAGATGAGGCCCACATGAAGGCCCCAGGCTGGCTAAAGAGTATGAGACACATGGAAAATGTAAGGCAAAAATCAAAGCATGTCTCTTACTTAAAAGGAAATCAAGCGTGTATCAGCTATGGGAGGAAAGATACCCTGGATTGCTGCCTAGGACGTAAGTTACCGTCATGGTGTCTGAGGTCAAACTAAGCCCTTTTATCCTCAGGGGTCCAGGTTTGCTTTGTATATTTGAGCCCTTAGATTATTTTTAGAAGGGATTCATCCATATCTACCAGTTTTAATTCTTATGAAATTTGCTTCTAGTATTATTCATGGATACTAAGGTGCACCTGACCCAAGCCATGATGTTTTCAATCACTCCATATGCGTGTGAAAGCTAGACAATGAACAAGTAAGACCAAAGAATTGACGCCTTTGAATTATGTTGGCAAAGAATATAGAATACACCATGAACTGCCAGAAGAATGAACAAATATGCCTTGGAAGAAGACAGACATGTCCAAAGTATGTGAGACTTCATCTTGGATGTGTTATTAGGAGACACCAATCCCTGGAGAAGGACATCATGCTCAGTAAAGAGGAGGGTCAGTGAAAAAGAGGAAGGCCTTCAATAAGAGTAATTGACACAGTGGCTGCAACAATGGGCTCAAGCATAACAACGATTATGAGGATGGTGCAGGACAGGGCAATGTTTTGTTCTTTGCACATAGGGTCACTGTGAGGCAGAACTGACTCAATGGCACCTGAAAAAGAACAACAATTATGGCCTGTTTTGTGATTGGTCTCTCCTGATAAAGTGTACAAAGTAAGCAAGTCAAAGTCTCATCATCTTCGCTTCTAAGGAACACTCTGGTTGTATTTTTGCTAAAACTGATTTATTTTTGCTTTTGGCACTCCATGGCAAATTCAAACAATAAAAGAGGTCTTATAACCACTGAGAAGAAACAGTTAAAAGACACCTAAAACATTTAACAAGATGCAGATTTTAATAAATTTTCTGAATCCCTACTATGCTGTACCAAATGCTTTATGTGCTGTGACGGTGAGAACTTTCTGAGCTGTAAATAATGAGAACCGAACTTAAATTAATATAAGAAATTTTAAGGGAATTCATTGGAAGGCGTCCGAACGGTTACACCAAACTCAGAGCAAAAGGTTCAACCCAATCTCAGGAAAGGAGCTGGGAACTGGAGTGTTCTCCCAAAACAGACTGGCCCAAATAGTCCTTTGCTAAGAAATTAAAAACAAATTCTAGCTCTCTCTCAGTTACTCATTTTTGTTTTTCTCTATCTGCTTGATTATTCTTTCTCATTGCACATCTTCCTTTGCTCATAAGTTTGCTGTGATCATTAAGGTTGTGTCTCAACTTGGCTGGGCCATGGTTCTCAGTGGTTTTACAGTTCTGATTGTAACACCACACTTACTCAGGTCACCTCCCTGATCCAATGTAAAGGGATTTTCCCTGAGGTGTGGCCTGCACCACCTTTTATCTCTCAAGAGGAAAGAGAAGCAAGCAGAGAGTTCTCTTTGTTAAAGCCATCCACTTGTGGTATTTCTGTTATGGCAGCTCTAGATGACTAAGACACTACCCAAAGAGAGTATGATCATGACTCAAAGCTGAGGTGGATCCTGAAGGTGCTAACAGCAAGAAATGGTCAGCTAACCGCTCCTTGCAGCTGAATGGAAAATTCTTTCTTGAAGATAGATTTAAGTGGCAGAACTCCACTTTAACTGTCTATAAAAGTAGAGTGAAATTTATCACTTTTAGCTGCCCAGAATCCATTCCTGTTTGTAAGAATACCCCAGTTTTTCTTTGGGGAGATCACCTCTCCTGTGCATGGTATTGTGTCAGTATTTCTATTTCTCACTGTGAAGAAAGAGAGGAATAGACCTTTCCCTCACAGCCCTAGTATAGCTGAAAGGCAGGCACATAGTCTAAGTTCAGCCAATCAGAAGTCCACTGTCAAGAGCTGACATCTCGGGGAGGAAAGCCAGAGGACAGTTGGAGGCCATTCATGGCTGTTACAGTGGTGGAAGTAGCCTCAGCCTTCCGGTCAGGTTATGATCCTTATGAACAGCCCACTATGCATCCTGACTCTGTAGACAAGCTTCCTCATCTGTCACTTCCTCCCTTTGTTGTAAGTATTCCCTATCCCACATATATCCTTCCAGTAAATTTCCCAGTCAAGGTCTGATTTAGTTGCTTTCAACCAGGAACCTCAACTGATACAGAAAGTTTTTTCTTTAGAAAATAAACCAATTTGGCAGCAAAACTTAGGATGAAGACACCATTCGTTGTTGGAAACAAACATATAAAATTATCATTTAACTTTCCCCCTCTAAAAAAATGCTCCAGAAGGTAGGTATCAAATTGCCTTTTTCAGTGGTTCAAGAAGCAGTTTTTGAGGCAATATTACTGAGAGATTTTCCCAGAAATATTAGGTTATTCAGAACATACCTGATTTTTTTAATTTTTAAACATTTCTTATAAACTAAAAATTTAATACAGTTTGCCCTTGCTTTCTACCTAATTTGACTTTAGCAAGTCACAGGTAAATACTGTGAAAGTGACTGACTAGGCATTTCACAATTCAATGTGGCATTTGAGTAAGTGCTTTTATGGCCCAGGTCTTCTATCCATGTACAGAGAAGGAGGGACAGAAACAGACCTCTTTCTGCAGTACTCCATAGGCCAGAGCCCAGAAACACAAAATCGCATTGTCTCAAGAACCTTAGTTGACACAACTAACTGCATGTTACCTGGATTTGGTACTACTTAAGTAATTATATGCTAGTAATCTTGACTAATGGTGCACGGTGCAGTGCTACCTAGAAATAAATCTCTAACAAGGTCACTTTCCTCGGTCAGATCCTGTTCAGTATTTTTTTTCAGTGACCTAAAATAAGGAAGACCGAAGAATTGGTGCCTTTGAATTGTGGTTTTGGTGAAGAATATTGAATGCATCATGAACTGCCAAAAGAATAAATGAATCTTGGAGGAAGTATGACCAGAATCCTCTTTAGAAGCAAGGATGGCAAGACTATGTCTCACGTACTTTGGACATGTTATCAGAAGGGATCAGGCCCTGGAGAAGGATATGCTTGGTAGAGAGTCAGAGAAAAAGAGGAAGACCCTCAACCAGATGGTCTTCCTACATGTAGGAAGATGTAGGAATCATGCATTTTAAATTTAAGAGGCATAAAACTGAAAGAGATAATCGATATGTCAGACAAAAGAGTTAAAATTGGAAATGGTCTTAAATAATGCAGAATACAAACACAAAAAGTTAAGATTTTAAGTTTTCCTAAATTCAGTAACAAAATCTTGAATTTAGGATCAAAACTCCAATGGCGATACATGTGATTTTAAAATGCTCAAGGTAAACCATCTAACTGATCAAAGTATAAAGGAACTAACTGAAATGCAAAGAACATATAAAGCAATACCCTATTTATTTTTTAATATTTTTTCAAAAATATTTAATATTTTTAATATTTTCCCAGTAGAATCCTTCAATATTGCAACAATAAATAAATAAACAACAATTTATTTTTATAAAAGACTGTTGTTGTTAGGTGCTGTCAAGTTGGTTCCGACTCATAGTGACGCTACGTACAACAAAACTAAACACTACCTGGTCCTGCACCATCCTTACAATCACTGTCATGCTTAAGCCCATTGTTACAGCCACTGTGTTAATCTATCTTGTTAAGGGTCTTCTTTTTCGCTCTCTACTTTACCAAGCATGATATCCTTCTCCAGGGACTGATCCTTTCTGATAACATGTCCAAGAGTATGTGAGGCGTAGTGTCTCCACTCTTGCTTCCAAGGAGCATTCTGGACGTACTTCCTCCAAGATACATTTGTTTATTCTTTTGGCGGTCCATGGTATATTCAATATTCTTCTCCAACACCACAATTCAAAGGTGTCAATTCTTCTTCAGTCTTCCTTATTCATTGTCCAGCTTTCACATGCATATGAGGCAATTAAAAACACCATGGCTTGGGTCAGGCACACCTTAGTCTTCAAGGCTGTGGGTGCTTATATGTGTATTTAAATGCAAAAAGATAAACACTAAATTGTTAAGTGCTTAACTCTAGGAGGAGCATTTAGGAAAGTAGGATGAGATGAAGAAATCTCTTACTTTACTATGTACATATTTATATATGGCATGAAACTTTGACAGAAAGAATTTTTCGTGTGTTTATTCTATAATGAAAAATTAATCAATTAAGTATATAAAGTGCATGCTAAGAACCTTGACTTTCACCTAGACTTCAAGATAAAATCTTAAAACTTGTGCCCAAGTTACAGGAAGAATCAGTCCCATTATTCTCTGGGCTGGTCAAACATCGTCAGGAAAAATGTATTTGATCCTCAGAAGAACGTTTGCCAAAATAGAGCGCATGCATACAAGGAGGAAAACAGTAATGGTTAGGGGCTTGGAATCCATTTCACATACTGGAAGAAATGGAACTGATTGTCACAGAGAAGACCAAAGTGAGAGGTGATTAAGACTTGGCAAATATTTTAAGTGTCACCAAACAAAGGGGTCAAAAATCTTAACTAGAGGGCAAAACTAGAATCAGCAAAACCTTCAGGGAGGTAGATTTTAGGTTACTATTGCAAATTCTGGAGCCCTGGTGGTGAAGTGGTTAACGATCTTGGCTGTTAACCGAAAGGTCAGCAGTTCAAATCCACCAGCCACTCCTTGTAAACTCTAAGGGGCAGCTCTACTCTGTCCTATAGGGTCGCTATGAGTCGGAATTGACTTGACGGCAATGGATTTTATCCAAAATTCTAACAATTAGTGCTGCCTCCAAAATGCAGTGTGCTTCACTGTAGGGCAATCAACTCCCCGTTTCTGGATGGAGCTAGATGACCATTAGACAGAAATGCTATAAAAAAGAATTTGTGTGCTTTGGGGTTGTACTAACTATATAATGGCTAGTCTCCTTTCTCTAGTAAATTTTATTTGGGGTCCACTTTCTTTATGGATTCAAATTACCACGATCATATTCTATATTAGCTTCCTGGGGCTTCCTAGGCCTGTATTACATGCTTGATGGCTTAAAACAACAAAAACGGATTCTCTCACGGCTCTGGAGGCTGGAAGTCCAAAATCAAGGTATCTGCAGGAACATGCTCCCACTGAAATTTCTAGGGATGAATCCTTGTATGCCTCTTCTATCTTCTGGCAGTTTCCGGCAATCATTGGTGTTCTTCGGTTTGTAGATGCATCACTCCAATCTTTGCCTCCATCTTCAAATGGCCTTCTTCTGTGTGTGACTGTATCTCTGTTTTCTCTTATTGCAAGCACACCAGTCATTTGATTAAAGCCCAGCTTAATTCAGTATTTTTGATTCAGTATTTTTGCCTCATCTTAACTACATCTGTAAGGACCCTATTTCCAAATAAATTCACATTCTGAGGTTCCAGGTGGACTTGACTTTTCAGAGACATTCTTCAACCCAGTACAGTTCTTGCTGTACTTGAAACCCCGTCCTGTACCCATGTTTCTGAAGATAAATGGAAGGATCGCATGGATAGGAAATGGAAGGGAAATGTGGAAGCATTGCAGATAGAAGACGTAGAAGAGCTCAAGGTCTGCAGTAGGATGAAGTATGGGGCAAGCATTGATTTTTCTGAAGCAAAGGGCAAGACAAGGGACCATCTGTGAATTTTTTAACTTTAATTTTTATGTTCTTAAATGCCCTGGTATAGAGTTTGTGGTGCCATGCATGATATATGTCTGAGAATCTGTATATTAACATTAGTTCACTTTCTTTGTAATTAAAACTAGTGCCTAGAAACAACCTATTTATGCTTATAGATGTGAGTTTGGCCATATCTCTAAAAACAGCCATTGCCTGGCATCTCACTGCAGCAAATTATCGAGGGCTGGGGTGATTCCCAGGAAAAGTAATTACTTTTTCATTTAAGTGAGGCAACTGCTCTGTATGGTATAGAATATACCTCTATCTAAATTACATGTTTTCCTTTAACCAAGGGAAAATTCTTTTCTATTGTAATCTTCACAAATCTGTCAATAAATCCATAAATGAAAGAGTTTTCTAAAACATTCCCAAATAAAACTCAGAGTGATTTTTTTAATATGCTAACATTGCATTTAATTTTGCCTCACTGAGAAATGACTATTCCATGAAAGTGATTTTTCTACTTGTCAGCAACTCTTAATAAAGTTCTTTTTCTTTGAAATCTTAGCTGTTTTGAGGAGAGTATCCTTTTAATGCATTACACTTACCTGCATAGTGAGTATAGCATTTTGGATTATATTTAACAATCTTTTTAAAGATTTGAATAGAAAGTTAAATATTTTACTTGGTTTTCATACAACGATTTCTTCATAGCTCTTAGCATGTGGAGAGTTTCTAATTGGCTACAAAATATTCTGTATTTATGATTATAGTGGAAATATCTGTTCTTTTTCTGACAGTGTTACTGATAAACATGTTACTTGAACTCACTCATAAACTCATGCACCACTAATTATTGGAGAGTTGTGGTATCTTAATGAGCTTACCTGTGACCCTCACCATCTTCTTGTCCTCAATTCTTCTAATTTTTTCTGGAAACTTATTAAATATAAAGGTCCATATGCTCAAAGTAAAAACTAAATTTACTTTTAAATCAATATGCAAAAATAAGTAATGCTACCTACTATAAAAAATATGCGTAGGGTAAAATTCATGGCTTCAAAAATATAATTTTCCTTTTCTGACATCATTCCCTTTATTTTTCTTGTAAATTAATTGTTGTTTTTCCATATTTTTGAGATATCCAGGAAAATGGTTGCTAGCTATGAACACATTAGTGTAAACTCATTAAAAAGATTCCCTAAACAAATATATTTTCATGTTTCCCCAAAACGAAATTTTATCCTACAAGTATGCTCTTTACTATCTTTATTGGTTCTTTCAGACTCTGTTTAGAATCCTGAAAATCTGGCACAACCATTTTAATTCACTTGAAGCCAAAGCATGGAGTTTGGATTGCCAACGTAAATTTATCTTCATTAAATTAAATTTGCTTTAGTATAATTTTAGTGGAACACAGGATTACAGTGCCTAACAAAGAAAACACTCTTTCAGGAAAACATTATAATAGTGTAAAAATTTTACTGTGATAAGTAAGTAAATGGGATTATAATACATGCAGTCAGTCTCAGACCCATAAATATTTGATATATGGCTACTTGACTCCACGCGCTCTGTTAAGACCTATGTGCTCAAAGTTCATAGATGAGTGAATTTAACTCATGAGATCCTAACCTTTAGGAGTTAAAAGTCAAAACTGGGCAAAGAGACTGATGTCAAAAAATAGTTTTATTATTATTATTATTATGCTTTAAGTGAAAACTTACAAACCAAATCTATCTCTCATACAAAAACTTATATACACCTTACTATATTTTATATACTCCTAGTTGCTCTCCCTCTAATGAGATAGCACACTCCTTCCCTCACTCTCTATTTTCATGTCCATTCAACCAGTTTCTGCCCCCTCTGCCCTATCATCTCCCCTCCAGATAGGAGCTGCCCACCTAGTCTCAAGTGTCTACTTGATCCAAGGAGGTCACTCTTCACCAGTATCATTTTCTATCCCATAGTCCAGTCCAATCCCTGTCTGAAGAGTTAGCTTTGGGAATGGTTCCTGTCCTGGGCTAACGGAAGGTCTGGGGACCATGACCTCTGGGGTCTTTATAGATCATTGGTTAGATCATTAAGTCTGGTCTTTTTGTGAGAATTTGGGGTCTGCATCCCACTGCTCTCCTGCTCCCTCAGGGGTTCTCTGTTGTGTTCCCTGTCAGGGCAGTCATCAGTTGTAGCCAGGCACCATCTAGTACTTCTGGTCTCAGGATGATGTAGTCTCTGGTTTATGTGGCCCTTTCTGACTCTTGGGCTCACACTTACCTTGTGTCTTTGGTGTTCTTCATCCTCCTTTGCTCCAGGTGGGTTGAGACCAATTGATGCATCTTAGATGGCCGATTGCTACCGTTTAAGACCCCAGGTGCCACTCTCCAAAGTGGGATGCAGAATGTTTTCTTAATAAATTTAATTATGCCAATGGACTTAGATGTCTGCTGAAATCATGGTCCCCAAACCCCCACCACTGCTACGCTGGCCTTCGAAGCTTACAGTTTATTCAGGAAACTTCTTTCCTTTTGGTATAGCCCAGTTATGCTGACCTCTCCTGTACTGTGTGTTGTCTCCCTTCACCTAAAATAGTTCTTATCTACTATCTAATTCGTGAGAACCGCTCTCCCTCCCTCCCTCCCTCCCCCCTCTCGTAACCATCAAAGAATATTTTCTTCTCTGTTTAAATTAAGAGTTCTTATAATAGTGGTCTCATACAATATTTCTTCTTTTGCAAATGACTAATTTCAATCAGCATACTGCCTTCCAGATTCCTCCATGTTATAAAATGTTTCACAGATTCATTATTGTTCTTTATCGATGTGTAGTATTCCATTGTGTGACTATACCATAATTTATTTATCCATTCATCTATCGATGAGCACCTTGGTTGCTTCCATCTTTTTGCTATTGTAAACAATGCTGCAATAAACATGGGTGTGCATATATCTGTTCCTGTAAAGGCTCTTTTTTCTCTAGGATATATTCCAAGGAGTGGGATTCTTGGATTGTATGGTAGTTCTATTTCTAGCTTCTTAAGGAAGCGCCAAATCGATCTCCAAAGTGGTTGTACTGTTTTACATTCCCACCAGCAGAGTATAAGTGTTCCAGTCTCTCTACAACCTCTCCAACATTTATTATTTTGTGTTTTTTGGGCTAATACCAGCCTTGTTGGAGTGAGATGGAACCTCATTGTAGTTTTGCTGTGCGTTTCTCTAAAGGCTAATGACTGTGAGGATTTCCTCATGTATCTGTTAGCTACCTGAATGTCTTCTTTAGCAAAGTGCCTGTTCATATCCTTTGCCCATTTTTTAATTGGGTTATTAGTCTTTTTGTAGTTGAGTTTTGCAGTATCATGTAGGTTTTAGAGATCAGACACTGACCAGAAATGTCATAGCTAAAAACTTTTTCTCAGTCTGTAGGTAATCTTTTCACTCTTTTGGTGAAGTCTTTGGCTGAGCATAGGTGTTTGATTTTTAGGAACTCCCAGTTATCTGGTTTCTCTTCTGTGTTGTTAGTAATGTTTTGTATAATGTTTACACCGTGTATTAGGGATCCTAACATTGTCCCTATTTTTTCTTCCATGATCTTTATCATTTTAGATTTTATACTTAGGCCTTTGATCCATTCTGAGTTCATTTTCGTGCATGGTGTGAGGTATGGGTCTTGTTTCATTTTTTTCAGATGGATATCCAGTTATGCCAGCACCATTTGTTAAAGAGACTGCCTTTTCCCCATTTAACTGACTTTGGGCCTTTGTCAAATATCAGCTGCTCATACGTGGATAGATTTATGTCTGGATTCTCAATTCTGTTCCATCAGCCTACGTATCTGTTGTTGTACCAGTACCAGGATATTTTGACTACTGTGGCAGTATAATAGGTTCTAAAATCAGGTAGAGTGAGGCCTCCCACTTTGTTCTTCTTTTTCAGTAATGCTTTACTTATTCAGGGCCTCTTTCTCTTGTAATTTGTCCTTGGAATTTGGACTGGAACTGCATTGTTTCTATAGATGGCTTTCAGTAGAATAGACATTTTTACAATATTAAGTCTCCCTATCCATGAGCTATTTTATCCATGAGCAAGGTAAGTTTTTCCACTTATGTAGGTCTCTTTCGGTTTCTTGCAGTAGTGTCTTGTAGTTTTCTTTCTATAGATATTTTATGTCTCTGGTAAGATTATTCCTAAGTATTTTATCTTCTTGGGGGTTACTGTAAATGGTATTGATTTGGTGATTTCTTCTTCAGTGTTTTTTTTGTTGGTGTAGAGGAATCCAAGTGATTTTTGTATGTTTATCTTGTATCCTGATACTCTGCTGAACTCTTCTGTTAGTTCCAGTAGTTTTCTTGAGGATTCTTTAGGGTTTTCTGTGTATAAGATCCTGTCATCTGCAAATAGAGATACTTTTACTTCTTCTTTACCAATATGAATGCCCTTTATTTCTTTATCTGGCCTAATTGCTCTGGCTAGGACCTCCAGCACAATGTTGAATAAGAGCGGTGATAAAGGGCATCCTTGCCTGGTTCCTGATCTCAAGGGGAATGCTTTTAGATTCTCTCCATTTAGGGTGATGTTGGCTCTTGGCTTCGTATAAATGCCCTTTACTATGTTGAGGAATTTTACTTCTATTCCTATTTTGCTGAGAGTTTTTATCATGAATCAGTGTTGAACTTTGTCAAATGCCTTTTCTGCATCAATTGATAAGATTATGTGGTTCTTATCTTTTGTTTTATTTATATGATTGATTGCATATAAAATTTTAAAGAGAAAATGAAAAAAGATCAAAACAATACTGTATCACTGTTCGTGTACATCTGGTTATATAGACATACACACCCTCATTCATAGTGAGTATATATACACACATACAGAGAAAGGAAGATAACAGAGATAGAAGAAGAGTGCCCAGGAAAAAGCCCAAAACACTAAACAATAAGGACTGAATCTTTGATTCCGCAGAGTTCCTGGACCAGAAGAAAGCAGAGGTAGCCTAGCTCAAGCCATGGTCTTTGCAATCACCACACATGTATGCAAAAGCTCTGTAATGAAAAAGGAAGACAAAAGAAAAATTAATGTGTTCACAAAGAATGTTGAATATATCATGGAGTGCCAAAAGCATAAATAAATCAGTTTTAGCAAAAATACAACCCGAATGCTCCTTAGAAGTGAGGATGATGAGACTTTGACTTGCTTACTTTGTACACATCATCAGGAAAGACCAATCACTAGAAAAGGACATCAGGCTTGGAAAAGTTGAGGGCAGGCCAAGGAAAACAAACGAAACCCTCAATAAGATGGGATGACACAGTAGCCACAATAATAGACTCAAAATTATGAAGATGGCACAGAACTGAGCAACATTTTGTTCTGTTACAAATAAGGTCACCATGAGTAGGAGCTACCATGGCAACTAACAACAACAAATTTAAAATATAATACTGCTTTAATTTTAAAAAGTAAATAAATGCATTGATATCATCCTAACCTTCCAGGAATACAGATATTTTCTACATTTATCATCTCTGATTGAGCAACGCATTCAAAGAGCTAGAAGCAATAAACAAATGGCAATTTAAAACGCCTTTCCAGCTTCTTTCATTTCATTCCTCAACATCATCCATATTCTGATTTTTCATTAATTAAAATAGATTTTGGAACTTTTAAAGCCTGCCTCCAAGTCTGAAACCAGTTCCATTTGACCAATTATTTTTTTCATTTCTGAAATCTTCTTCAATTTTACTCTTCAAAAAGAGGTCATTCTTCAAATTCTGCATGGTACCAGGAGATAGAAGCATAGGCCAGAATGAAAGGATCCTACCACAGAAAGCCCTCTTGCTCTCTTAGGAAATTTTTGAGTTATATATAACATAATTCGAAAAGCACAGATCAAATGGTAAAATTAAACTAAGGGTGTATCATCACTGACATTTTTATATCATCCCTAGTTCTGCTATTTCGACTTCTGCCTCCACATTAGTAGACTTTATGACTTAAAAGCTTACCATAAAAGATTTCTATCCCAATTTTCCCAACTTTAAGACTCCCCACAAGTGTGAAGTTCTCCCCTTTTTACTCCTACTAGGGAAATACAACATTTAAACATTATTCCTAGTGAGTTTTCACAATATTAGCGTTCAATCTGAGTCAATTCAGATAAATCTTTGTGCTACGTATGCACTTAAAACTAGACACTTAATTTTCAGGTTACCATATTTTAATCAGTCATCAGGGGACTCATCTATCTCTAGGCTGGCTGTTTCAGAGGTAATTGGCATTAATAGAGTTCAGAGTCAATTCCCACTCTAATCTCAACGTTAGTGACTTAGTATATCTAAATTTACAGCTATAAAATGGCCCTGAGTGTCTAACCTGACAAGTGGTGAGGCTGAGGCCCAGCTTGCATAGATGCATGAAGGAAATTCTTTATAAGTTTACTATGGATGGAAAGAAACACAATTCTTTCACTTCTCAGAGGAAATATAATGAAATGTCCGTCCCTAACTCCTAGATAACCACTGATCCCAAATTTCCATCTTGCATCATTGTCAGAATTTCCAATCAAAGAACAGTATTTCTCAGCATTTTTAAGGTAAATACATCCCTACCAAGGAGTCCTGTTGGCACAATGGTTAAGGCTTGGCTGCTAATCAAAGGTTGAGGGTTCAAACCCACCTAAAGGTTCCGTGGGAGAAAGACCTGGTGTTCTGCTCTCATAAAGATTACACCCTAGAAAATACTATGGGGAAGTTCTACTCTGTCGCAGGGGGTCACTATGAGTTGGAATTGGCTTGAAGCACCCAACAACAACAGCACATTCCTACTAGGAGCTGAATCTCTAGCAGGGAATAGGAGAAACCCTTGCACATCCATAGGATGTATTGCTAACACTCCAAATGCAGAAAGAAAACTCACCAACTTTAGTAGGCTTGACATTCTCATTCCATAGGTAAGTGAAGGCAAATCATCAATCTAAAATATGGAACTGATTAAGTAAGGAAAGCTTCAAAACACCTAAATAATTAAGTTGTTTATAAATGGCGAATTTCCAAAATATTTTTTAACTTATAACCCAGCACAGGAATTTACACTTATGAAGTCCTCGATTAATGTTTGTTGAACTAAACTGAAAGATTAAATTGATCCAGTACCAGTAAGCTGGTAAAAGTTTAACAGATGGAGAGTAGGAGAACAGGAGGAGTCCCGATTTGTAATGTTTTCCGAATTCTGTGAAATAAATACTCCCACGATGGCTGATTTCAAGCTTTTGACATGATTTCACTGAGCACTGAGCTGGGAAAAGATGCTAACAAATGGCTCTTGTGGCCAATATGAGCTGGTTCTGGCATTCCATCTTGACCAATACACAAAAGAAGACAATTGAAAATATGTCTTAGGTACCAGGCTATACCTTGACCATATTGACTAAATTAGGAACAAAAGACGTGATTCATTTACCTCTGTGTTCCCCTAGAATGTCAAATATAGAGTGGATCACATGGTAGATGCTCCAAACAGAACCAGTAATTTGCTCTTTACTTATAGTTTTCACTCATACTCTTCACTCATTTTCAGTTTCTGTTCTGATGTTTCCTTCAAGATTCATCTCAGAGTTCACTCAAACCTTACCCTACATTTGTCAAATCCTTTGACTATTAACATCACTACTCAACGACTGTTTATATCTCCTAGTGCTGTCAGCTTGCCACCTAATCCAACTCCTCTTAGCTTTCAAACTAGAATCTTCTCCTGGCTGCAATTTTCCCTCTCCCTCCTTTCCTGGACTTCTGTGGCTTCCAGGTCCTCCTCTCCCATATTCTACCCTCAGGTAGCTCCCACCTCGTCATCTTTGAGAGCAGAACTCAGACTCGTAGGGCACTCTTCGTACATCTTTTTCTTATTCGTCTTGATTTTGAGCCTGTATTCTTTGAGAAAGGTGCCCTGATAGCTCACTGGTTAAGCACTTGGCTGCTAATTGAAAGGTCAACAGTTCAAACCCACCGGCCGCTCTGCAGAAGAAAGATGTAGCAGTCTGCTTCCTTAAAGATTACAACCTTGGAAGCCCTATGGGGCAGTTCTACCCTCTCCTTGTTGTTAGGTACTATCAAGTTGGTTCCGACTCATGGCAACCCTATATGCAACAGAACAAAACACTGCCTAGTGCTGCACCATTCTCATGATCGTTGTTATACTTAAGCCCATTGTTGCAGTCACTGTGTCAATAAATGTCATTGAGGGTTTTCCTCTTTTTGGCTGACCTTCTCCTTTACCAAGCATGATATCCTTCTCCAGGGACTGGTCCCTTCTGATAACAAGTCCCAAGAATATGAGACAAAGTCTTGCCACCCTTGCTTCTAATGTCCTACAGCATCATTAGGAGTTGGAATCAACTTGTTGGCAGTGGAATTCTTCAAGACTTTTCCTTTGGGACTAGTGAAACTCATCTATTTTTTTCCTGCTTCTACTCTCTGGTCCTGAGTCTCATTCCCCAAGTCTCTTCAGGTGCTAGCCATAGCTTTCTCCTAACAAACCTCTAAGCTTCTCTTATTGCTTCTAGCTCCTTGGGTGCATTGCTCTTTAATTCGGAATTTGCCAAGTTACTCTTGGAAATTCCTTTTAATTAGTCATTTTCTGCCTGATTTTAGGTGAATATTCCCTGAGATGGGATACTGATTGATTCCTTTTTATGAACCAAATTAATGAAATGCCCACTAGTTTGATTTGCCTATAGTACTTGGTAAGTCACTCTGTTTCAAGCCAGGCTCGATCAAAGCTCTATGAATTCAAATCATCAAGTTACCTCGCAACGATTTTTTTTTTCATTCAACCTCTGTATTCCATTCTTTCCAAAAAAGTTTAAAAGCAAGAATGTCTTATTACATCCTGCAAATTGAGTCCTAGAAGAAAATTGGGAAAGAAGTTATGACTCTCTTTAAGTAAACCCAGTAGAAAATATTTATATTGAGGAATGAGAAAATTGAGGTGTTATTAACTATACTCAAGTTTTCACTCTAAGCTAAAGTTTTCACTTGGGAACCTCCCTGCTCTGGTTTCCATAGCTCATATATGAAAGTGCTAGACTACTACTGGAAAGGGGTCAGACCCTGCTTTCATGGAATTTAGTGAAATTAGGACTCAGACCAGATTCAAACTTCAAGTTCAATCAAGTCGAGCAGAGGCAATAAAGAGTTCAGGGTAAGTTACCTCCTGACTTGGAAAACCTGGCCTTCAGGATCTCAGGGTGTGGTGGACGCAGTAGCTCAAAGGCTAGTCCTGGCACCTAGGAAGTGTGAGTCAGGTCACCAAGCCAAGGTCAGAGGTACAGGAGTGAAGTTAAGGAGTGATGGGAAAACTTCGGAAAGAAGAAAGTAAAAACGGAGCAAATCGTCCACAGAGAGGAGTGTCTTAGATCCTCAAAGACGTACCTGTGCCCATGTCTGCTGGGGGCCTTTCCAACAATAGGCTTGCTATTGGGTTAACACCTATTACCCCACAGAGTCCTTGCAGAAATCTGAAATTCTTGAGGCCAAACATATTAATACTGTGCAACTTTAGAGATCAGGGTTTATTTTTATATTTACATGCATGACTTTACTGCTTAACATTTATAAATCAGTTCATATTTCTGTGTTTTGAAAATTTATAAGAAATGGCCAAGATATCATGGAATCTGGCATTCAAAAAAATTTTTTTAATAAGAATTAGTAGAAAATAATCACAATAAAGAGTATGACAAAATTACAGTCAATCTAATAAATTTATTGGTAAACTAAACAAACCCGCTAGCCATAGTACAAATCTCCAACTGTGTCTCCTCCTACTTGACTGTTGTTAGGATTTTTCCAGAAAATGAGAGTTTTGACTAATGGCTTATTAGTGTGGAATATTAAAGATTAAAAATACAAGCTTTTTAAGTTAAGAAAATTAGATAATAAGTCTAATTCATTTAAAATATTTTGAAGAGAAACATTTCAAAATATCTTATCGAAGTTTTATAAGCAAAATTAATTACAGAATCTGGTACCTAGATCCTCTAAACAGAATTTTTAAGTTGGCTTTATATGTTTAAAAGTTTAAATTTTTTAAGAAAGTTGTTAAATGTGAGGGGAGGTATTTTAGATTTAATAATTTTGAAACCATTATCTTTTTAGTGAATGTTATTTTCTAGTCAAAAGTTAAAACTTATAATCAGGTTCCAATATCAGGTGTACACAATTAAAAATATATATATATGTTGAGACAATATTTAAACCAAACAGGCAAATTTTGCCAAATATGTGAAATATACCACACAAATATACCAGCAAATTCAAGGGACCCCAACATAAGGCCCTGATTTTATAGGGCTCCTAAACCATCACTTATATCCCCCACTTATGAAGTCACCAGGTTCTTGGTACTTTGGTATATTGTTCCTTTATAACCTTGTATAAATATAGGATTTTTAAGATTCTGGTGGCATAGTGGTTAAAAGCTATGGCTGCTAACCAAAAGGTTGGCAGTTAGAATCCACCAGGTGCTCCTTGGAAACTCTATGGGACAGCTCTGCTCTGTCTTATAAGGTTGCTGCAGATTTGAACTGCTAACCCTTTGGTTAGCAGCCATAGCACTTAACCACTACACCACCAGGGTCTCCGTGAGTCAGAATTGACTCAATGGCAACTGGTTTGGGTTTTTTTTTTTTTTCATTTAGAAAATTATAAATTCTATTTTTTACCTGTCTGTAGGCATCAAAGTATACTTCTCAGAAGGTTAGCATTTCACAAGCAGGTATAGAGTAAAATAAAATAGAACTTACAGTAAAAATTACCAAGTCTTCTGAGTTATGAAAATTATAAAATAAAACTTTCCCATTCTGGAGATAATTTTGCCAGCATGGGATTTTTAGTAATTAACATGTGACATTTCAGAGTTTCCCACAAATCTCCATAAGCATCCTCATTCCTCGTACAGGGGGAGAATTTCTCTGCCTTTGCCTTCACTAGAAGATAAGAGTCCACTGCAGTTAGGTGGTGGTGAAATAAACAGAAACCGGTCGCCATGGAGTCGACTCCAACCCATGGCAACCACATGTGTGTCAGACTAGAATGGTGCTCCATAGGATTTTCAATGGCCAGGCGCTCCTTGGAAACTCTATGTGGCAGTTCTACTCTGTCCTATGGGGTCGCTATGACTCGGAATCGACTCGATGGCAGTGGGGTTTTTTTAGTGGGTTTGGTGATCTTTTGGAAGTAGGTTACCAGAACTTCCTCCTGCAGTGCCTCTGGGTGGAGCCAAACCACCAACATTTTGGTTAATAGTCAAGTGCTTAACCATTGGGCCAACCAGAGACTCCATGGTCATGGTGAGTGGCACCAGAAAAACAGACTCCCAGGATCCTAGCATGAACAAAGCATCAAAAGAGGTAGAATCAAGGATCACAGTCCTTTAATGATCTTGTGCCAAGCCCACTGAAACAGACAACAAATTGTCATTTTCCTCATTCACTCCATGACTAAGGCAACAGCTGCTTCTAGCAAATTCCAGCAGGTGATGAGATTTATCCCAGACTACCTGAGAGAAACTGAAGCAGCACAGTAGAAATAAATCACCTGGACTTAAGAGGAACCGTAATGTCCTTGATTTTCCCTGGATTAAAGAGGAGAATTTGGCCCAACAAATAGGGATATAATATATTTAGTAATGGGATATTGTGTTTATTTTAAAAAACACAGTGTTTCCCCATAGTCCCTTGCTTATCAGCACCCTTTAATTAAACCAGTTATGTAGTAACCTTAACAATAGCAGGGCTCCAATAAATATTCCGAACTCCCAGTGTCAAAGCATGTTTCTCAGGCATATACATGGGTAACTGCCAATTCTACTTATTCCCAACCCTAGCTCTTGTAAGGAGGGTCTCCATTCCTGAAATAGTTCCTGACTGGCCCATGATACTACAAACAAACATCAGTTCTGAATAAGGAATGTTCCATGTTTTCAGTTTAACTTCTGTGAACCACCATCTTTAAGTAATTCACATATTTGGAGCAGCTTTCACATTACCACTTTGTGAAAAAGCTAATGGGCTCCCAAAACTAAAGCTAATTTGAAGTCACTAGGTATCAAAAAGGACATGCTTCATTCATCCCAATCTGAATTTATTCGTATCTCATTGACACTCCTTGCAGTAAGCATTTCCTTACTCTACATGGAGCAGGTATGACAAATAAGCTCCCATGAGCCAGCTTCATGCACCTAATGTTAGGTAAACCGTGAGGAGTAGAAAGCACCTCTTAATTGCATTCATCAGGAATTTGCTGCGTACCTACAACTTTCCTACACTGTGCTAAGCATTTTGAGGAAAATAAAGCTCTAAAAAAGATTCTTGTGCCTCAGGTTACTTATAATCTTATTGCAGTAACTTATAAATTAATTAGCAAACAACACAAGAAGATAGAATATGATTAATATAACCAAGAAATCCCCACCCTCACACACGCGCGCGCGCACACACACACACACACAGTTCAGCCTCTGGAATGTGAAAGAATGCCAAGACTATGAATTCCATCTTCCCTCTCTTCTTCCAAAAATGGCTCTATACTTTCACAATACACTGGACCTTCAAACTCAAGGAAAAATGCTTAACATTCTAAAGAATTATCCCCACTTTTTCATCACATCATTGTGTAGCTGGCATCTTTCTTCATATATGGAGGTAAGGAGGTAGAAACTAGAAATGGCGGTCACTATCATGAACTTCAGTTGAAAGGAGTTTGAAAAGTCCAAAGAGCTATACAAGTATAAGAGGCTGTTAGGTCTGAAGGCAATAATGCCAGGGCAACATCAGAAGGCTCATGTCCTTGCTCAGAAAAAAATCAGAGGAGCACCTACCCAAGCCTGCAATGGAAAACTGCACTATAGAGTTACAAGATTGGTGAAACATTTGATATGAAAAAAAAAATCTAATCTCACTCATCGATCATTCTATTTGAACTACACCTAGTATAAGCATCCAAAAAAAAAAAAAAAAACAACTACCCAAACCATTGCTATTGAGTCAATTCTGACTTAGAGCAGCCTGATAGCATAACCACTACTAACTGGTTAAGCAAAATGATCACATACCCAAACCAAACCAAACCCACTGCCATTGAGTCAATTATGTCTCAGAGCAACCCTACAGGACAGAGTAGAACTGCCCCATAGGGTTTCCAAGGCTATAAATCTTTATGAAAGCCAATTGCCTTATCTTTCTTCCACAGAGCGCCTAGTGGGTTCAAAGTACCAACCTTTCAGTTAGCAGCTGAGCACTTTAACCACCGTGCCACCAGAGCTCCTGATTAAACATAATTATCATGTAATCCCTAACAGTGTTCTTCAATTTAATTATAATGGATGATCCTAGTATATATGAACAAATTATCAACTTAAATTATTACATACATAAATGCACCAAACAACATGATAGTTAAGCCACAGCATTTGTTAATAGAGAAGGGTATCCATATGGAACCTTCTCGATGGGCTATATCAACGCAATAACTGCAGCAATTACTAACCCCAGTTAGGGCAATCAATTAAAAGGCCACTATCCTGCCAATCACGCAGCAGCAGAATTTGGTTAGTTGAGATGTTGTATCCTTACTAACCTATTCAGATGCCTTTATATCTATGAGGATAAATCGGTAAGCATTTCATGCTAACTCTATAGCTTGACTCCATGGCAGAAGGAATATAGATAAGGCAGTAAGAAGAGAGGATGGCTAATATGAAGAAATAAATATCAAGAATTTAACATTTTTTATTCATTCAGGGCCCTGATTCCACCCAAACACATCACAGGAAATGTCATTTCCACACACATATCCTTATATTCATTTTCCAAAATATCAACCAGGAAGAGAACACTCATTATAGACCAGCTTAGTTTATAAACACTAAAGCTAATTCCAATTAACAATCTCATAACATAGGCTTTGTTGTACCCATTTTATGGACAAGGAAGTTGAGACTTGGGAGACTTAAATGAGTTCCCCAAAGTCACACAGAACTGGGACCTAGGTCTGAGTATAAAGTCCATCCATCCCCTCCATTATGACAAGCTGCATGCCAGGTAACAGAGAAGAAAAGGATACAGAAATCACATTTGTCTTTCCCTGGGCGTATGTCTTGGACTGCAAGCTTCTGGAGAACAGGACAGCATATGTTGCTATGTGGTCCTCCTTGTTTAGCATTGGGCTGTGTGAGCAGGTGCTACAGGATTTTCATTTTGGCAAAGAGAAAAGTGAAGAAGCCGGAATAGAGTGGATGATAGGAGCCCAGCTCCCTGTTTTGCTCCTGAATTTATGAAAGGTCTTGGGAATGATGTGCGGGAAACAGAAATATATCATCTCTGAGCTTTAGTGACTGTAGACAAATCACGATTCACACTGTCAACCCTGCTATGGTAATGGACAAAGGTCCAAACAAAGAAGGCATTAAATCACCCCCAGAGATCGCTTTGCCCAAATGACATTGAATTGTAGGAGGAGAGAGAGTAAATTTCAGAGACTTCCTCCTTCCTCCAAACCCAGTGCACTTTCTTCTTTCTCTGTCTCCTCCACAGCTCAAACTTCATCAGTCCTGGCATTTTCTGTACAGCAAAAACCAAACGTATAATAAATGCCAAACAGCTATTCCTGTCATTGCCTGTCCTGCAGTTGCTTGGCTATTAGCTGCTGGTGGAGCAGACCGTGTAGATTGACTAGATCTGAGGAAGGATGAGGAATGAGATGTCAAGGAGGGGAGCGCCGCTGCCTGTGCAACGTAGCTTTGACATGTGCAGCAGACGTGCAGCAGACAGCGCGCATCAGCAAACCAAGCTGCCGCAAAGGACGCCAGAGATGAGTGTGATCAGCATATTTGGCCTGTCAATTATCTTCTTCCCTGTCCACCCCCACCCCCAAAACACAAGTTCCTTAATGTTAACAGTGCCAGAAATTGCAGCAGTGCGCGTGATGTCAGGTTGAAATCCAACGTTACTTTCCAAATGTGAGCTTGGATTTCAAACCAGACCCAATGCACTGCCCCTGCTGTCTCCTGGGCCACAATATTCTCCATGGCCAGCAACTCTGCAGCAGTGTCCTGTGCTCAAGAAATGGGCTTGGCATTTCTGGTTTCCCAATAAGCCATCCTGGGACAGTCAAAGAATGAATACACACACATACACGTGGGAAATAACTAGGCCTGATTTATGGGTTGAATGGTATTCTCTTCTTTCTCTTGACTGAATCCCTGCACCTATTACCCAAACCTCACTCACAATGTCCCTCCATACAAACCCACTTAATATCTTTGACATGGTTAATATCAGTTTTGATATCACAGGAATATGTGCCCAGGATCAGCATGACTTTTGTTGAAAAAGCTTCAACTCTCACTTATACATATGTATATGGAGCCCTGGTGGCGTAGTGGTTAAGAGCTTGGCTGCTAACCAAAAGATTAAAAAAAAAAAGATTGGCAGTTTGAATTCACGAGCCGCTCCTTGGAAACCCTGTGGAGCAGTTCTACTCTGTCCTATAGGGTCACTATAGGGTTGCTACGAGTCAGAACCAACTCATATGTATGTAACTGTTGTTGAGAATACGCACAGCAGAACATACACCAATTCAACAATTCTACATGTACAATTCAGTGGCATTGATTACACTTTTCTAGTTGTACAAACATTCTCTCCCTCCTTTCTGAGTTGTTCCTCCCCCATTAAAATAAACTCACTGCCACTTAAGTTTCCTATCTTTTGAGTTGCTGTTATCACTTAGCTCCCACATGGATAGTTCTTAAAAGAGCACAATACTCAAGGCAGACATTCTTCACTAGTTAAGCTAAACTCTTTATTGGTTTTAAGAAGACACAAGGAATATTTTGGTTTAAAGTTTGAAGATTATCTCAGGGCAATAGTTTCAGGGGTTCATCAAGACTCCACGGCTCCAAAAATCTGGATTCCATGAAAATTTGAATTTTTTTTCTGTATCCTCCTGCCCCAACTTAGATCAGGATTCTTCTATAGAATCTTTGTTCAAAAGAATCAGCAATGGTAACCAGGTACCACCCAATTCTTCTGGTCTCATGGCAAAGGAAGCAGTTGTTCATGGAGGCAATTAGCCACACATTCCATGTTCTCCTTCTATTCCTAACTCTCCTTCTTCTGTTGCTGCTACAGGAAAATAGAAATCAACTCTTCTACCTTAGATGTCTACTTGCAAGCTTTGAAGACCCCAGACACTACACAACGAACTAAGAGGTAGAACAGAAGCACTAACGCCATTATTAAGTCAATTATCTAATATGTCCCATGAAGCCGTGACTCTAAACCTCCAAAAAAGGAACCAAATTCCAGGAAGTGTTTGGTCGTACAAAAGCAGTCTCAGCAGCTACTCTTTTTTTTTTTTTTTTGTAGATATATCCGTCACACTTTTGACAATTCAATTTTTTACAAGTTTTACAATTACATTAATTGGTTCTGCAATCTTACCCTTAATCAATTTGCAATTTTTCCATCACTATAAACTGAAACTCAGTACTCCATGAGCAATAACTCCCCCTTCCTCCTTCTCTCTCATCCCTGGTAACCACTATTAAGCTTTAGTCTCTCTACATTTGCCTGTTCTTGTCTTTTTATATAATTGAGGTCATATTTGTCCTCTTGTGATTGGCTTATCAATAAATGGTGTTGGGAAAACTAGATTTTCACATACAGAAAAATGGAAAAAGATACATGCATCACACCACATAGGAAAAAAAAAAAAATTCTAAATGGATTAAAGCCCTAAATGTCAAGCCTAGCTTTTAACAATGGATTATCTAATAACAAAAACACAAATAGCAAAAGACAAAATTTTAAAAAATGGGATCTCATAAAAATTAAAAACATTCATTTATCAAAATCTTTCCCAAAAAAGTGAAAGACAAGCTGCTGACTGGGAGAATATCTTTGGAAACCACATATTCAATAAGAACCTAATAACAAAAGTGTATATAACTTTGACTACTTAACAACAAAAAGACAAAAAACTCAATCATAAAATGGGCAAAGGACATGAACAGAGATTTCGCCAAAGAGGACATTCAAATGACCACCAAACACATGAAAATATGCTCAATGTCTTTAGCCATCAGAGAGATGCAAATCAAAACTACAATAGGATACCATTTCACTCCCACTAGGATAGCCAAGATTTAAAAAAAAAAAATGTTGGCAAAGATGTGGGAAAATTGGAATGCTTCTCCATTGCTGGTGGGAATACAAAATAATACAGCCTTGTGGAAAGCAGTGTCGTGGTTCCTCAAAAAACTAAATTTAGAATGACCATATGACTCAGCAATTCAACTTCTAGGTATACACCCAATAGACTTGAAAGCAGAAACTCGAAGAAATACTTGTACACCAATGTTCATTGCAGCAAAATACACGATAGCCAAAAGGCGTTAGCAACCTAAATGCCCATCAACAGATGAATGGATATACAGAATGTGGTACGTACATACAATGGAAGACAATTCGGCCAGTAAGAGAAACGAAGTCTTGATAAATGCTACAGTGTGGATAGAGCTTGAAGACGTTATGCTCAATGAAATAAGTCAACCCTCCTGTTTTTGATGAGAATTCTTTTTTTTTTTTTTTTTGCGTAAGAAGCTCCTTAGCCCATGCTTCAAGAAATGTGACCCGCAAGCACCCCCACCCTCCCACTTCCCCAGGATGGGATTGAGATATCTCCCCAACTGCTAGAAAGGAGGTGGAAAACTAAGAGACCTTTCTAAAAACTGATTGTCTTTAACCTTGAGGTGGACAGAATAAATACTGTCTCTCCTTCTTCTTAAATTCTTAAATTGCCGTTGAGTGGATTCTGACTTATGGTGACCCCATGTGTGTCAGAATAGAACTGTGCCCCACTGTGTTTTCAGTGGCTGATTTTTCAGAAGAAGATCAACAGGAGTTTCTCCTGATGTGCCCCTGGGTGAACTCAAACCACCAACCTTTTGGTAGCAGCTGAATACTTAATCATTTGCATCACGCAGGAATTCCAGTCTGAGTCTATTAAACCCTTCCTGATGGGTCTTCCAGGGATACAATGGAAAAAGGAAAGAATAATATTTTTACATTGGTGGATAAATGCAGGGAGGAATTGGAGGAAAGTAAATGAAGGGTACTTGTTTAGTGTCTTAGTACTATAATAGAAATATCGCAAGTGGGTGGCTTTAACAAACAGGAAATTATATTCTCACAGTTTAGGAGACTAGAAGTCTGAATTCTGGGTGCCGGTTCTAGGGCAAGTCTTTCTCTCTCTGTCGATTCTGGAGGAAGGTCCTTGTCTTTTTTTAATTTCTACTCCTGGGCGATCTTCATGTTGCTTAGCATCTCTTTTCCCCCATCTCTGCTCACTTGTTTGTTTGACCTCCCTCATATCACAAAAGAGATTGACTGAAGATACACTAATCCTCCCTCATTAACATAACAAAGACAATCCACTCACAAGTGGGGTTATAACCACTGGCATAGAGGTTAGGATTTACAACACATATTTTGGGGGGACATAATTCAACCTATGACACTTCGACTGTAAGAGGTCTAATATCACTGGAACATGATTAAAAGGGTTTTTTTTTTAACCTCAGGGAGTTGCAGCTCCAGGTCCCAAGGGCGCCAGTAGAAGGACAAGAGGACTGAGAAAGGACTGCTGCGAGGGGCACTGTGTGAATGCCCAGAGAGAGAGCAGAGACCTGGCCAGTCATTCAGAGTTGTCCAGTCTTCGTGTGGCACACCTGTACCAAAAGCCCTAGGGAAGTCGGCACTCTTTCTTCTATGATCCTAGATTGGGACCAGGATGCTGGAGGCAAGGAGCTTTGATGGAGAAGGAGGACTGGAAAACATTCATAGCAATTCTTTACATGGGAAGAAAAGGTTTGCTGGGATGTTCTAGAGGAAGCTCCCTGAGAAATCAGGACATCCGAGTGAAAGACAAACAGCCTTGTGTAGATGGACAGAGAGGGAAGGCTGAGGCCCAAGAAATAAATGTACTTTCATCGCAGTCAGGATTTTGTGTGAGTAAGGCTAGGCTTGCATATGTTCTTCTTAATTTTTTCTTGACTAAAAATAAAGGCAGAATCATATTTCAACAGCAATGGGGTTTGTTAGCATGAAAAACCATGTATTCCTAAGAGATTTTGGCTGGAAGTAGCCTTCGCTATTATCTAGCCCAGGGGTTGTCAAACTTTGACCTTCATCAGAATTACCTCGAGGGCATTTTAAAACACAGACCGCTGGGCCCTACCCTGAGCACGTCTGATTCAGTTTGTCTCAGATGAAACACAAGAGTTCGCATTTCTGGCAAGTCTCCTGGTGAAGCTGATATTGTTGGTCCAGGAACCACACTGTGAGAATGGCTGATCTAATCCAATCCTAATTTTTTAAATGGATATTTAATTATATTTAACAAATACTTATTAAGCACCTGCTATTTTTTTTATGAGTAAAATTTTAGACTGAATATTAGAGACAAAAAGGAATTTTATACTAAATTAAATCCTAAAATGATTAAAGATTTAGATGTTTAAAAAATTCATGAAAATGCTAAAATATAATCCCAGGGTGAGGAAGGGCTTTTTAAAAATGACACTAAAGATAGAAACCATAAAGGAAAATATCCGTAGTATTTTCTATATAAAATTATTAAATTTCTATGCAGCAAAAAAAAAATTGCAACAAAGTACAAAATTATGAAAAAGTTCTTGCCAAGTTATGTCCTTAAAATGCAAAGAGCACTTTCAGATCTAAAAGGATAATCCAAATACCTTCAGAGAAACATTAACAAAAAAGCAATTAGGCAATTTACAAAAAAAAAAAAAGACAAATGCTTAGCAAATATATGAAAAGCATTTAGTCACACTAGTAATGAAAATTGAAGAAAGATTGTTTTCCAGTGGTGAATTTGGCAAATAAAATATTAATAATATTCAATGTTGGCACAGCTGACTCTCATAGGTTGGTAGAGGGTGTATAAGTTGGTACAAACATAAGTAAACTAGCTGCTATTACAAAAAATCTAAACATGAACAATGGCTTAAACATGAATAAGTGTATTTCTTGCCCATATTAAGTCCTAGGAAGTGTTCCTGATGGGCAGTAGGCTCTTCTCCAAACAATAATTCAGAGACCCAGACGCCTTCCCCTTTTCGTTCTATCTGGTATCTCCACCATCTTTAACATGTGACTTACCAAGCCTCATCAAGCCAAAATGGAAAATAACATAGAAAACAGCTTTGCCAGTGTTTATGGAGCAGCCTAGAATGGCATGCACAACTTCCACTTACATTCCATTGGCGAGAACTAATTCATATGGTATGTGATTTATATCCCAGTAAAGCTATTAACAAAACAAAACATAGTAAAGAGAGATATTCTAGAAAAGAAAGTAGGTTAACTGCACCATGTGTTGCAATGAAGTCGAAGAAGATGAGGCCTAAGAAGAAAGCATAGAGCTAATTAAGAGATCATTATTAATCCTGGAGATAAAAAAAGAAAACAGTTTCAGTGGAAGGGTGAGCCTCCTAGACTAATGGCAATTTGTTAAGGAATAGTTAGGTTTAAGTTGTAAGGAATGGCAAGCGATAATCAAAAGCTATCCTACTGAGTTTTACAATGAAAGAGAAGAGGTATAAGACTACAGTTTTAAATGATAAAGGGGGCAAACGAGTAATTATTTTTACAAGAGACCCCATGATGTATGTAATGATATAGCACCTGAGATGTAGGTCTGTCTCATTGGAAGTTGGGGGGGTGAGATTCTGTGCACAAATAGAGGATTAGTCTTGCCAATAAAAGATATTTCTTCCTCCAAAACCTTAAGTAAACAGGAAATTTTGGTATAAATGTGAAGAACTATTGATATATAGTTCATCAAATGATCATAATCATTTCAGTAATATATGATTTAATGATGTAAGTAAAGTGTGTTTGAAGTAGTAAATAAAATGGGGAAAGTTTGAGACAACCATCATAGGAAACACAATCAGAAAATAAAATAAGTCAGTAGCAGCAGGTGATATTTTTGGTAGCCACCAAACCACTGATGTGAGTATAACATAGATGAATGGGCAGGGATAGGACGGTTTGGATGTAGAAACATTAATTTCATCAAACTTATAATATCTTTTTACTTTCAAAGATCTCACATTATCCAGAGATGACCACGAAGTCCTCACTAGGAGATAAACACACATTTTTAAAGTTACCCTAAGCCCTCTACTACCCCTTTTCTTTCTCAAGTAAACAGGTTGACTTTCATTTTTTAAACATTTCCCATAATAGATGTGTGTGCTTCATCACAAGTTATCAACCATTTCACACAGATGAGCCAATGGATTTCATCAATTATGCGAAGCCAAACTTTTTTTATTTGTTCTTGTTGCTGTGTATTTTAGTCAGAAGAATTCCATTCACATCAGTAATTTCTGGGACTGTATTTATTGATCCTGGGAATGTTCCAATACATTATACTATATGATACCTGCAAAATTTACAATGCTTATTAATCATTGTCTTAGTATCTAGTGTTGCTATAACAGAAATGCCACAAGTGGATGGCTGTAAAAAACAGATATTTATTCTCTCACAGTTTAGGAGTTTAGAAGTGTGAATTTAGGGTGCCAGCTCCGGGGAAGAATTTTTCTCTCTCTCCGCTCTGGGGGAAGGTCCTTGTCATCAATCTTCCCCGGGTCTAGGAGCTTCTCAGCACAGGGACCTCAGGTCCAAAGGACATGCTCCAGTCCTGGCTCTTCTTCCTTGGTGGTATGAGGTCCCTCTCCTCTCTGCTCACTTCTCTCTTTTATATCTCCAAAGAGATTGACTCAAGATACAACCTAATCCTGTAGATTGCATCCTGCCTCATTTACATAACTGCATCTAATTCTGCCTAATTAACATCATAGAGGTTAGGATTTACAACACATAAGATAATTACATCAGATCATAAAATGGTGGACACCACACAATACTGGGAATCATGGCCTAGCCAAGTTGACACACGTTTTGGGGGGGATACAGTTCAATACAATACAATCATTTATTGTCTGTCTTAGGCTGGATTCTTTAGAGAAGAAAAACCAGTAAAGTGTATAAACATATATGTTGTTAGGTACTGTCAAATCAGCTCCAATTCATAGCAACCCTATGTACAATAGAATGAAACACTGCCCAGTACTGCACCATCCTCATGATTGTTTTTATGCTTGAGCCCATTGCTGTAGCAACTGTGTTAGTCCACCTCATTGACACCCATCTTCTTTTTTGATCACCCTCTATTTTACCAAGCATTATGTCCTTCTCTAGGGATCAATCCCGTCTGATAACGTGTCCAAAGTATGTGAGACAAAGTCTCACTATCCTTGCTTCTAAGGAGCATTCTGGCTGTACTTCTTCCAAAACAGGTTTGTTGATTCTTTTGAAGTCCATATAAATATATAGAGAGAACTCAAAATCAAACTCAAGACCTGCAAGTCAGACAGCAGGGCTTTGGCTCACAGACTGCGAAGACCAACGAATTCCACAATCAGCAAATAAGATGGCAGATAAGCTACTAGCTCAAGTCCCAAGAACTGGAAGTCAGATGAACAAAAGCCAGCTGCAGGATCCAGAACAAGCAAAAGCCCAGAAGCCTTGCCAGAGAGTCCACCTATATTGGATGCAGGCCACACCCTCAAGGAAACTCCTCTTCAGCTACTTGGCTACTCACAGCAGATCCTCTCATGGAGGTGATCACATTATATCAATTCTTATCACGGAACTGATCATACCATTACACAACTGCCAAACTACATCATGGCTGTCAAACCACCGAGAATCACAGCCCAGTCAAGTTGACACAAAATTTTAATGATCACATTATTCAATTTACCTGATTGACTCAAGTAGTAGAGGGCATGTTCCTTAGCGGATGAGTTAGAGGCAGATAATGGATCTGAGAGGAAGACTCTAGTAAATAGGGCAACAAGACTAGTGAACATTAGAGGTCACTCAGCCTCCTGAGACCAGCTTGATATGCAAGTTCTTGGTGGACAAAAAGGGTGGCTTAAGGATAAGAGCAGGGTAGGAAGGGCTATCCTACCCCAGAGCGGCCTCAGCTTCAGTGTAGCTTGAACATTATTTCATCTGCCCGTCTGCTTGTGGGAAAGGGAGGATCCCAGAAACAAGTTGCTCTGGAACCACAGGACCAACCGAACTAAGGACTAGCCTCCTACAATCCGAAATTGAGCCCAGCAGTAAAAATCACAGTACTCAATGCAGCATGAAAGACTGAACCAATTTTGAGTTGACATTAATATTCAAAGATTCTGAATTGGTTGAGGTTCCAGACACAAACATGAAAAGACAGTGGTCACAGTCACATTGAAACTTTTTACGATGGTTCCCAGGAGACATGTTCAGTTTGAAGTGGTTCCACATTTGGGGGCTAGTGGGAGGTGTCTATGTGTGGTGATAAGACTTATTTTGTGGGTTTTGGGCTGGCAAGGCCTGGGAAGTTACCAATGCTCCGATAATAAATATGTATTTCAAGAGAGTATTCTAAGTCCTATTAGGAACTAGTCCATCAATCAGGCACTAGAGTAGGTTCTCAATCCAATGTACTCAGTATTCTCATAAGGGGCTAGGGGAAAGAAAAATCAGCAATTTCAGGAGCATATGGGTAACTGGGAACCCACTCTAATATGTCAAGTACCAGAATTACGGTTGTAGGACTGATGCAGGCACTTAATAATTAGTCTTTATGCATTCAGCCATTATTTTGTGCCTACTATATACCAGGCTTTTTAAAGTCGACTCTACTTTGAGGAGGCAGCTGTTCCCCAGTCATCTTTTGAGTGCCTTCTAGCATGGGGGACTCATCTTCCAGCAGTATATCAGACAATGTTCCACTGCTATTCATAAGGTTTTCACTGGCTAATGCTTTTCAGAAGTAGGCTGCCTGGTCCTTCTTCCTAGTCTGTCTTAGTCTGGAAGCTCAGCTGAAACCTGTCCTCCATGGGTGACCCTGCTGGTATCTGAATACCGGTGGCATAGCTTCCAGAATCACAGCAACACACAAGACACCACAGTATAACAAACTGACAGACATGATGACGTGGATGGAGTAAAGCTTTTGGGACCTTCATTTGCTGATGTGGCACGACTCAAAATGAGAAGAAACAGCTACAAACATCCATTAATAATCGGAACCTGGAACGTACGAAGTACGAATCTAGGAAATTGGAAATCATCAAAAATGAAATGGAATGCATAAACATCGATATCCTAGGCATTAGTGAGCTCAAATGGACTGGTATTGGCCATGTTGAATTGGAAAATCATATAGTCTACTATGCTGGGAATGACAACTTGAAAAGGAATGGTGTTACATTCATCTTTGAAAAGAACGTTTCAAGATCTATCCGGAACTACAACGCTGTCAGTGATAAGATAATATCCATAGGCCTACAAAGAAGACCAGTTAATACGACTATTATTCATATTTACGCACCAACCACTAGGGCCAAAGATGAAGAAATAGAAGATTTTTATCAGCTGCTGCAGTCTGAACTTGATTGAACATGCAATCAAGATGCATTGATAATTACTGGCGATTGGAATGCAAAAGTTGGAAACAAAGAAAAAGGATCAGTAGTTGGAAAATATGGCCTTGGTGATAGAAACAATGCCGGAGATCGAAGGATAGCATTTTGCAAGACCAACGACTTCTTCGTTGCAAATACCTTCTTTCACCAACATAAATGGCGACCATACACATGGACCTCGCCAGTGGAACACGCAGAAGTCAAATTGACTGCATCTGTGGAGAGAGACGATGGAAAAGCTCAATATCATCAGTCAGAACAAGGCCAGGGGCCGACTGTGGAACAGACCAACAATTGCTCATATGCAAGTTCAAGCTGAAACTGAAGAAAATCAGAGCAACTCCACAAGAGCCAAAATATGACCTTGAGTATATCCCACCTGAATTTAGAGACCATCTCAAGGATAGATTTGACCCGTTGAACACTAGTGACCGCAGACCAGATGAGTTGTGGAATGACATGAAGAATATCACCCATGAAGAAAGCAAGAGGTCACTGAAAAGACAGGAAAGAAAGGAAAGACCAAGATGGATGTCAGAAGAGACTCTGAAACTTGCTCTTGAGCGTTGAGCAGCTAAAGCAAAAGAAGAATTCATGAAGTAAAAGAACTGAACAGAAGATTTCAAAGGGCCGCTCGAGAAGACAAAGTAAAGTATTATAATGACATGCGCAAAAAGCTGGAGATGGAAAACCAAAAGGGAAGAACGCACTCAGCGTTTCTCAAGCTGAAAGAACTGAAGAAAAAATTCAAACCTCGAGTTGCAATAGTGAAGGATTCCATGGGGAAAATATTAAACAATGCAGGAAGCATCAAAAGAAGATGGAAGGAATACACAGAGTCATTATACCAAAAAGAATTAGTTGATATTCAACCATTTCAGGAGATGGCATATGATCAGGAACTGATGGTACTGAAGGAAGAAGTCCAAGCTGCTCTGAAGGCATTGGTGAAAAACAAGGCTCCAGGAATTGATGGAATATCAATTGAGATGTTTCAACAAACAGATGCAGTACTGGAGGTGCTCACTCATCTATGCCAAGAAATATGGAAGACAGCTTCCTGGCCAACTGACTGGAAGAGATCCATATTTATGCCTATTCCCAAGAAAGGTGATCCAACCAAATGTGGAAACTATGAAACAATATCATTAATATCACGTGCAAGCAAAATTCGGCTGAAGATCATTCAAAAACGGCTGCAGCAGTATATCGACAGGGAACTGCCAGAAATCCAGGCCAGTTTCAGAAGAGGATGTGGAACCAGGGATATCACTGCCGATGTCAGATGGATCCTGGCTGAAAGCAGAGAATACCAGAAGGTTGTTTACCTGTGTTTTATTGACCACGCAAAGGCATTCGACTATGTTCATCATAACAAACTATGGATAACACTGCGAAGAATGGAAATTCCCGAACACTTAATTGTGTTCGTGAGGAACCTATACATAGATCAAGAGGCAGTTGTTCGGACAGAACAAGGGGATACTGATTGGTTTAAAGTCAGAAAAGGTGTGCGTCAGGGTTGTATTCTTTCACCATACCTATTTAATCTGTATGCTGAACAAAAAATCCGAGAAGCTGGACTATATGAAGAAGAACGGGGCATCAGGTTTGGAGGAAGACTCATTAACAACCTGCTTTATGCAGATGACACAACCTTGCTTGCTGAAAGTGAAGAGGACTTGAAGCACTTACTAATGAAGATCAAAGACCACAGCCTTCAGTATGGATTACACCTCAACATAAAGAAAACAAAAACCCTCACAAATGGACCAATGTTGCCATCATGATAAACAGAGAAAAGATTGAAGTTGTCAAGATTTCATTTGACTTGGATCCACAGTCAACAGCCATGGAAGCAGCAGTTAAGAAATCAAAAGACGCATTGCATTGGGCAAATCTGCTGCAAAGGACCTCTTCAAAGTGTTGAAGAGCAAAGATGTCACCCTGAAGACTAAGGTGCGCCTGACCCAAGCCATGGTATTTTCAATCACATCATATGCATGTGAAAGCTGTACAGTGAATAAGGAAGACCAAAGAAGAATTGACGCATTTGAATTGTGGTGTTGGCAAAGAGTATTGAAAAACCATGGACTGCCAAAAGAACCAACAAATCTGCCTTGGAAGAAGTCAGGCCAGAAAGCTCCTTAGAGGCAAGGATGGCGACACTGCGTCTTACATACTTTGGTCATGTTGTCAGGAGGGATCAGTCCCTGCAGAAGGACGTCATGCTTGGCAGAGTACAGGGTCAGCAGAAAAGAGGAAGACCCTCAACGAGGTGGATTGACACAGTGGCTGCAACAATGAGCTCAAGCGTAACAATGATTGTAAGGATGGTGCAGGACTGGGCAGTGTTTTGTTCTGTTTTGCATAGGGTCCCTATGAATTGGAATCGACTCGACGGCACCTAACAACAACAACAACGTATACCAGGCTGTGTGACAGTTGCCGGTAATACAAAGATAAACAAGATGTAACGTTTAAGTAGTTTGCCAAGCCTAGTGAGAGAGATAGTAGAGTCAATGTGATGAATTTCAGCAGGGAATGCTTCTGAAAAGGAGTGAGGATCTCCCTGGATTTTGGAGGGCATGAGTATCTACAGTAAGCTAAAAGTGATAACTCTTTCCCAAAGTTGCCTAAAATCTGCCCTGCTCCAAATATAAGTGAGGGCACTGGGGTAGGTGGGGTATTGAAAAAAAGAGTGGGAGAAACTTTAAGAAAAATGTGAGCTAGTAGAGGTATTACAGAAGTCAATCCCACAAATAGCCATACGAAACATTAAAAAAAATTCATAAACACTCAAGCCCATCTGTGTTTATTTTCTCTCACCCAATAGCACGTTACAACTCTGTTTCCATGGCTTCAAAACAGCAAATCAACTTGATCAAGTTAGTCAAATAACAAGACAAATAGGTTAAAAAAAAAAAAAAGTTGATATCTTCATTCCCTATAAGCACAGCCTAAAATACAATATTTATTTCTATTAATAAGCTGTTTGCTTTAATACTCAATCTCAAATCTCTTTTCTCTACTATTTTATAAAATGTACAACTCTGCCTGAGTTAAATCGCATGCAATATCTTAGTGCATCATCTTCCAATCATTAATTTCCATTAGAGAATGTCAGCAGGGAATTATGTCAGTTTACTTGGACTTGATTCTTCTCGTAAATCCATTCTAACCTCTATATAGCCTTTCATTCTATCAGGCATTTTCCACCTCCCTTGGAAGCTTCTCAAATTTTTTCTTGAAATTAAAGTTAAGTTTATCCAAATTGTTCTTACCTTTATTCTTTAATAATTGTTTATTGAGTTCCTACTAATATGAAAAGCACTGAATAAAGCATTGGGAGGTGGCAACAATATAGTGCCTGATTTATAGGCAAAGTGGGATTCTCTTTATTTTGCAATTAGAAATGAGGCCAGAACCTGAGGACACAAGGCCCAAGTTATCCCACATTGACATGAAACTGCCTTGGTTGGAACTGGTGCCAGCACCTCCCTGCAGAACTTGTTAAAAAAGACAGTGCAGAATTTCCACCAACTGGCCAATTCTCACTCATCCCCCCATCCAAAAAGATGAGGAAGGAGCCAGATCAGGTGGTACTGTAGCATTTGTGAAGATAAGGTATCATGATTGAATTGTGTCCCCCAAAAATATGTGTATCAATTTGGCTAGGCCATGATTCCCAGTATTTTGTGATTGTTCACCATTTTGTCATCTGATGTGATTTTCCTCTGTGTTGTAAATACTGTCTCTATGATGTTCATGAGATGGGATTAGTGACAGTTATGTTAATAAGGCAGGACTCAATCTACAAGATTGGATTGTGTTTTGAGCCAATCTCTTTTGAGATATAAAAGAGAGAAGTGAACAGAGAGACATGGGGACCTCATACTACCAAGAAACAGGAGCCAGGAAAATAGCGCATCCACTGGACCCAGGTCCTGGGGTGAGAAGCTCCTGGGCTGGAGAAGATTAATGAGAAGGACCTTCCTACAGAGTTTGCAGAAAGAGAAAGCCTTCCCCTGGAGCTGGCACCTTGAATTCAGACTTCTAGCCTCCTAGACTGTGAGGGAATATATTTCTCTTTGTTAAAGCTATTCACTTGTGGTATTTCTGTTACAGCAGCACTAGATAACTAAGACATAAGGGATAGAGCATGCTTCCCCTACTTGAAGCCACAGATAAATCTTTGTGAAGACTAGAGGTTCTAGAAAGATAGAATTACTAATAGATATATGTCTCCCTGACTAGGGGCTTACTGAGCTGCAGAACCCTCTGACACACACTAATGATACACTTTGAGGAATATAAGAAAAGATTCTTGGGGAGAGTTCTGGGACAATGAAGGTATGTTGTATTTTCATTTTTTGGTCTGTTTCCCCCACTATGGAGAGGATGAAGCAGGTGCTTGACAGGTTTCCCTTAAAATTCATTTTTGAACAGAGTACAGTGCTTGCTTCTGACCTATAAATTTATGAAGAATGGACATCCCTGGAGCAGCCCTGCCAGAGAAGTTTAAAGAGTGTGGCGTTAAGGTAAGTATGAGCCCAAGAGTCAGAATGGGCCACATAAATCAAAGACTACATCAGCCTGAGACCAGAAGAACTAGATGGTACCTGGCTATAACCGATGACTGCCCTGACAGGGAACACAACAGAGAACCCCTGGGGGAGCAGGAGAGCAGTGGGATGCAGACCCCAAATTCTTGTAAAAAAGACCAGACTTAATGGTCTAATGGAGACTAGAGGGACCCCAGAGGTCGTGGTCCCTAGACCTTCTGTTAGCCCAAGACAGGAAACATTCCCGAAGCCAACTCTTCAGACAGGGGTTGGACTAGACTATAGAATTAGAAAATGATACTGGTGAGGAGCATGCTTCTTGGATCAAGTAGACACATGAGACTACGTGTCCAGCTTCTGTCTGGAGGGGAGATGTGAAGGCTGAGGGGTACAGAGGCTGGCTTAGTGGACATGGAAACACAGGGTGGAGAGAAGGAGTATGTTATCTCATTAAGGGAGAGTAACTAGGATTGTATAGCAAAGTGTATATAAGGTTTTGTGTGAGAGACTGACTTGATTTGTAAACTTTCACTTAAACCACAATAAAAATATTAAAAAAAAAAAAAGTGAGGTGTTAGGGCACCCTATCCCAGATCTCCACAGCCCTCAGAATGTAGACAATCATCCCATCTCCACAGAAAAGAATATAGAGATGTGCTAAGAAAGCCCAGGCAGTTTCTAGACCAATCACTGCTATGGCCAATCCAGCAAAGGAGCTGGGGTAGGTACTGACGGGGAAATAAGGGGAGACACATCTGCTCCTCTAATGGGATGCCTCAATGGCAAAGAGGGCTGGGTAAAGGTAAACGCTGTCCAAAGAAAACCAAGCACACCATCTGAATGGAAACCTGTCTGCTAGCAGAGACCACGAGCATCAGCTAGAACCAGTTTGGATCTAAAGGAACCCAGAGCTGACAGATGGGAAGTCACATAAAATGATTCTGCCTCACCATATGCTTCCTCCTTGTTCACAACACCAAAGAAGTCAATGCCTAGGAAATAGGGAGTCTCAGAACCAGACCTCTTCCCGCCTCATTCACATACCTCTGCCATGGCCACAGCTGGGGGGAAGGAGATGGGATTGGATCAAGAGTAAGAATAAAGTAAAAATAAACACATTTAAGCCTTAAACTGAGATCATTAACAGAACAAGACAAGGAGCCCATGGCGCAACAGTTAAGAACTCAACTGCTAACCAAAAGATTGGCGGTTCAGAGAAAGACCTGACTATCTGCTCCCATGAACACTTTAGCCTAGGAAACCCTATGAGGCAGTTCTACTCTGACACCTGGGCCTGCTATGAGTTGAAAATAGACTCAGTGGCATCTAACAGCAGCAACTCAGCAAAATACCTATACACAGAAACTAAAAATTTGCATCAAATGTCTGGTTACTTCCATATAGTTAGTTGGCATATTTCCCCTTTGATTAAATTGTTAGTCATCATTACTGTGTTATACATTGAATACAACTTATTGTAACTCATTAAAAAAGCACACAGCATATGTTGGAGTCACTAAAATTAAAAAATTTATTTTAGTTAATCAGTTTGGATCAAAATATTCAAATCTATTTCATTTTTAATTTCCAAAAATGTTACTAACATATCCTTAAAATTATTCACATCAATAATAAATACAGCAGTTCAGAAAAATATATATTTGCTGAAGAAGTGAAATGAAGCAATGAAATAAATAATTTGAAAAATACTGCTCCTTGACCACATCCCTACAAAAATTATTTGTGTTTATTATTGCTTTAGTATGGCTAGTTTGTCTGCAAGGAGAGAATAAATAAAATCTCTAGTAAAATAGAATGTATTTTAAGGATACAATAGGCATCTTAAATCTCAGAACTGGAGATGTGTTTTCAAGAGACTTCAAGAAACTAGAAGCAGAGAAGCCCTATGCTCTCTCTTTCAGAGCATCCCAATTTCTCTCCCAATGCTTGGTTCAATCTTGGCTCTTCACTGAAGAGCATCTTAAGCTTCCATGGTTGTCATGGATTGAATTGTGCCCCCCAAAAATATGTGTATCAGTTTAGCTAGGCCATGATTCCCAGTATTGTGTGATTGTCCACCATTTTGTCATCTGATGTGATTTTCCTATGTGTTGTAAATCCTACCTCTGTGACGCTAATGAGGTGGGATAGGCAGCGGTTCTTTTAGAGAGGCAGGACTCAATCTACAAGATTGGATTGTGTCTTGAGGCAATCTCTTTTTGAGATATAAAAGATAATCGAGCAGAGAGACAAGGGGACCTCATACCACCAAGAAAGCAGTGCCAGGAGCAGAGTGTGTCCTTTGAACCTGGGTTTCCTGCACAGAGAAGCTCCTAGTTAAGGGAAAGATTGATGAGAAGGATCTTCCTCCGGGGACAACAGAAAGAGAAAGCCTTCGCCTGTAGCTGGTGCTCTGAATTTGGACTTCTAGCCTACTAGACTGTGAGAAAATAAATTTCTCTTTGTTTAAGCCATTTACTTGTGGTGTTTATGTTATAGCAACACCAGATAACTAAGACAATGGGTTATACAGTTTCATCAGTTTCCTACCATTCCCAGTATCCTGATTCTGACCTCGGGTGCCACCACTAACTGGCCACTTCCCTTCACATCTCTTAGTTCATATAAACAAGTGAGAGGATTATAGTGGTTGATGTTTTTGCTCCAGGCCATGTGAAAACAGCCAAGCCAAGATGAGCTACCCTTGGGTCAACAGCCACTCAGTTTTTTTCTAGCAAGTTGGGTGTGATGGTTAGTTTTATGTGGCAATTTGACTAGGCTCTAAAACCCATTGCCATTGAGTTTGACTTGGCTCTAGTACCCAGTTATTCAACTAAACACTAATCTAGGTGTTGCAGACGGCACAACCTTGCTTGTTGAAAGTGAAGAGGGCTTGAAGCACTTACCGATGAAGATGAACAGTGACAGCCTTCAGTATGGATTACAACTCAACATTAAGAAAACAAAAATCCGCACAACTGGACCAATAAGCAAAATCATAATAAACGGAGAAAACATTGAAGTTATCAAGGATTTCATTTTACTTGGATCCACAAATCAATGCCCATGGAAACAGCAGTCAAGATATCAAAGACACATTGTGTTGGGCAAATCTGCTGCAAAAAGACCTCTTTAAAGTGTTAAAAGCAAAGCTGTCACTTTGAGTACTAAGATGCACCTGACCCAAGCCATGGTATTTTCAATTGCCTCATATGGATGTGAAAGCTGGACAATGATTGAGGCCAAAGAATTGATGACTTTTATTGGTAAAGAATATTGGTAAAGAATATTGAATATACCAGGGACTGTCAGAAGAACTAACAAATCTGTGTTGGAAGAAGTATAGCCAGAATGCTCCTTAGAAGCAAGGATGCTGAGATTTCACCTCACATACTTTGGACATGTGTTATCAAGAGTGACAAGTCACTGGAAAAGGACATCATGCTTTTTAAAGTAGAGGGTCAGCAAAAGAGAGGAAGACCTTCAACATGATGGATTGATAGAGTAGCTGCAACAATAGGTCCAAACATATCAATAATTGTGAGGATGGTACAGGACTGGGCAGTGTTTTGTTTTCTCACTATGAGTCAGAACCGACTTGATAGCACAACAGTCTAGGTGTTGCTGTGAAGGTATTTTGTAGCTGTGGTTAACATCTATAATTATTTGCCTTTGTGTAACAGATATTACCCTCGACAATGTGGGTGGGCCTCATTTGATCAGTTGAAGGCCTGAAGGGTAAATACCAAAATTTCCTGGAGAAGAAGAAATTCTGCCTCAAGATTACAGCATCAATACCTACCTGAGTTTCTAGTCTCTCTCTCTGCTCTATGGATTTTAGATTTGCCAGCCCCCACAACAGTCTTTAAAATAAATCTTTATAAATATTTTTCTCTCTCTGTTTAGATAGATAGATAGAGACAGAGATAAAGATAGATACAGTCATCCCTTAGTGTCTCCGGGGGATTTCTTCCAGGACCCCCATCGGATACCAAAGTTCACCAATGCTCAAGTCCCTTTTTTTAAATAATGTCGTTTTTGCATATAACATACCCGCATCCTCCCGTATACATTAAATTGCCTATATTTTTTTATAATACCTATTACAACATAAATGCTATGTAAATAGTTGTCATACAGCACTGTATTGTTCAGGGAATAATGGCAAGACACTAGGCGAAAAATGCTTACACAAAGAGTGCTGGAGAGAGACTGAGGGTCTGTGAAGTGGTGGGAGGCTACAGCAGGGTATGCCCACACATCATTTCATTCAGGATGGTTCAGTGTAGTGCTTGGTGTACAGCAAGTTCAGCTTTTTGATTTTTGGAAATCCCTCTTACCAATATTTTCATCTGCAGTTGGTTGAACCCATGGATGCAGAACCCGTGGATATGGAGGGCTGACTGTATGTATATTTATACCCTATTGGTTCTGTTTCTGCGGAGAATCATGACTGATACAGTGGGACACATAGCACTTGAAGAAATTGAGTTCCTAGTGAACTCCAGTCCTCGGCCCCAGCATGGAGAATCATGTGATTTCTGGAACAAAATTTTTACTAACTCTTACGTGTACTATGTACAGCTTTATTGTTTATTGAATTTTCTACAAAGAATTTAGCCTATGTAAAATCCATTTTATAATCTCACTTTGAGGCAGAAATTTGAAACACTTCAAGGAAATATTCCTCATCATATTTTGGACTATGGCCTCATTAAAGTCATCAAAGATCTCAAAGGCCCTATAGGTTATCTATCCCCTACCAAAATTTTTCCAGAGTTATAAATTTGAAAAGTTGTAACTAGATTATAAACACATAGCTGAACCCAAGAAACATTCATATTACATATAAAACAGCATTTAGATCACCTGGAGGAAGAGTGTAGTTGCTTCTACACTCTGAAAACCACTTCCCTTGTGGAAAAGAGACTTCAAAACCACAAAAGAAATCTTAGCCAGAAGAAAACTCTTTCTGTCATATAACCTAACCACATCCTCTCTTTTTCTTTCCTCGGTGGAAATAAAAAACAATCTTTCTGAATGAGGAAAGAAAAAAAAAGCAACACTCCCTTTAGTATATAACTACCACTTACTGAACACAAGAGATTAAAGACCTCTTTTGTTAAATAATGGTGAATTTGACTCAAAATTTGGAGGTTCTCACGATCTCAGTTCTCCTCTGTCTTAAAAGGTGCTCCAGATCAAGGACTGGACTTAAATGTGCAGGTAACTTAAAATTTTCCAGTGCATTCCTGAGATGTGAGGCAGCCTTCTCCAGCCACTCCTCCAGTCCATTCTCTCCCCAATAAAGGGTCCTGGAGCTGGTCATGCTACAGGAATGACAGTCTCATGAAGGGCTTTTAATGTATGGCTAAGCACCAAAGTCACCAGGAGTGGTTGTTCAAAACAAAGTCACCAGGAGTTGTTCAAAACAGAGACGCCTGGTTCCCACCCCAGTTCTTTTAAACCAGAAACCGAAAGATAGACTCCCTCCTGGTTCTGCCTGGGGTGCTGCCTTCTCACAGTGCTTTAAGCTTCAGCCTCTTGAGTCTCCCAGTAGTTTACATGCAACCCACCAAGGGAATTAAAATTCCCTTGCTGAGCCCTTGGCCCAGCTTCTCTTCACATATCCACTCCATAGTCAAAAAGCAGGCTTTAAATTCACTTCTCATTAATTAGAAAATGAGTGCAGTGCTAAATTAAAGCAGAGGTTACTGTGTAATTGCCACTATTTGAAGTAGAAAATGGTGTAGCTGACAGACTGTGTTCCCACCACTCAGAATTCAGCTTTCATATTTTTATTTTTCATTGTATCTTTTCAGGCAGAATATTTTAATATAAGCAGCTCTGACGTAGCTGAGAAACTCATCTTTAAGTAATTGTCCTGAATTCAAATTTATAGAATTTTAAAGGCCTCTACATATACTCACTGCTAAGTTAACCAGAAGGACAAGTGATCAAAACTTTAGTGCATCCTAATCAGCTTCTTGGATCCCTCTAAAAGTAGGAGCCTAATCCCTTGCATTCATTTCTAAAGTGGCAGCAATATCTATACTTTCTTGCAAGAGTAATTTTTTTTTTTTTTATTTTAAGGCACCAAATGGAAAGAATCTGCATCATTTAACAGTCCCTTGTGTGGAAGAATCTGTCCTGTTTTATGTTTGTTGATTTGAAAGGGTGTTTGAGAAAGAATGGGCAATGAGCCCATGAGATCAATATTCTGAAGAATTAACCTATAAACAAATAAATAACACAGTATATGGGCTACTTAATGTCACATCTCTATAGACGGAAAACAATAAGTTTGTAGCTAAGGTTGACGTGATGGATAAAACTAGATTAGTGGCACACTTTGCCCGATCTAGAAACAAAAGTACATGTGCTTTCTTTCACTGTTCCCACATTGTAAAGAATGCTCAGTATTTCCCACTCTTTAATCCCTTACTCTGATTTTTAGCAATAATTTGGACATTTACTTTTATTCTTGAAAGAATGGCATATACTAACTCTGCAAAAGAAAAAGCAGAGGACAACTTAGCCATTGCAGGACCAGGGTTTAAGCCATCTTTTAAGACTCCAAGGGAAATACCAAAAGAAGGACACATGTTGAGAGATCATGTTTTCCCTGGTGCCGTGAAGATGCCCTCAGACTGGTATGCATATCCACAGTTTATCAAACTCATTATAAGTCACTGGCCCCAACTCTCAGAAAATTAAAAAAATATTCATTCCTGGGCCCCATCTTTGAATAATCGAGGTCAAATTTCTGAGAGTTGGGCTCAGGTACCTAGTGTTAAATGCAGAGATAGAGGGATAGGTAGATAGGTAGTTCAGTGGATAGATAAACAGACAGGTAGATACATACATAGGTGATAGATAGATGAGAGAGAGAGAGAGGTGATAGAGAGAGAGAGAAAGAGAAATAGAGAGACAGACAGATAGACAGACAGAGAGAGAGAGAGAGATGAGAGAGAGAGAGAGAGATGATAGACAGATAGACAGACAGACAGACAGGTAGATAGACAGGTGGATAGGTAGATATAGATAACTCACTACTACCCACAGGAAAGGAAAATAATAAGAAGTGAAAAAACACAGAAAGTGAGGAAGAGAACACCGTTTAACCTATTACGTTTCTTCTTTTATTTAGGAAAATTGTATAAGATTTAAAATCTTATATAAATGCCCTAATTCTGAGTCGGAATCGACTCGACAACAACGGGTTTGGTTTTTGGTTTTTATAGGTGGTAAGAATTCATTAGATTCCAATTTAGAACTAAATCTTTAGAAGATGATGACGCTGCTTTTTAAAAATAAAAAAGACTGGGTTATTTATTAAAGGGAAATACAAAGAAATTTACAAGGAAGACGTCTCATGAGAAACAGTTTTCTGTTCTTTGAAAGAAAGAAAAGGGGTAGCATAACCATATTCTTTATCCACTAGATCCTTCTCTGAGGTAGAATATGGGTGAGTTCTCTGACAATATTTATGTGAGCAGGATGAAATAATGGAGACAATGCCAGCTGCCAAGGAGATCAAATTCACGGAAAAGAAAAATGCAAGTAGTAGGTGTAGTAGAAAAGAAAGGACATTAAAAAAATAAAAAAAAACAGACAATAAATGCAGAGAATTTTACATATGAAAAGACTTGTGAACTACAGATAGTGCTAACAATAGAAGATGCATCTAGGGAAGTAAGGTGGCTAGAAGGGAAAGAGCAATCTGAAAGTAGAACATAGAGTAAAAAATAAATTAAAAGAATAAAAATTACCCCATTCATTTTTATCATTTTAATGAACATAAGCCAAAGAGTAAGGTCACAGAAAAAGGTTTATTTAATCTTTGTCCTTTCATCAGCCTCCAAGTTAACAAATATCTGGGCAGAGAATAGGACAATTTTTAAAACAGGAAATGGAAATAGTAAAGCTAAAGCCTTAAGTTGCTATGAATGTTTTTAACCTTAGCTTTCAGATTTATTTCAACATATTTGTGGTGAGCATCTTGTTTCCCAAGGCGTATTTTGACCCAGTGGACAATAGGCCACATTTTCACACAGCCTTATTTACCCTCAGCTTCTTTTCACTTCCACTTGGGAAAGGGAACTTTGGAGTCAACCTACCTCAGGAAGGAAGACCTAAGCCAGAAAAGATGGCTGAGATTCAGGTTGCCTTGGGGTGGGAGTGGGAGACATCAGCTGGGGCCTTATGACTCTGCTAACCAATACCAAAGCAGTGTGCTGCTTTTAGATGACATAAAATTGTCTATTGTGACATATGTTCATGTCATCACTCTGCTGAGTATTCCTCTCCTTCAGTCTCCTCCATGTAAAATTTATAAAAAATGTACTAGTTTTTTTTTTTTTTTTCTGTTTAGATTCATATGACTTTCCTTTTGGAGGGTTTTGGTTGTCAGTGGCAATTTCAAAAACTGATAATATTTGTCTACTTGAACTACTTACATGTTTATCCTTTATTATTTCTATTTAAGGAACTCTTTTTTTTTTTTTTTTAAATCACTTGATCATTTTCCCATAGTAACAATACATTAGGTTTTCAGTACTTGGCATCAAGGAGTAGTATTATTCAGGCATTCTATTCAACTTCAATTTAAGGCAATGGTAAAATTAATTGTTATCATCTGAATTTTCTTTTAAGAGTATCTTCAAGGTCAAGACACTAATGAAAAAAATTACTTCTACTTTTTTTTATAAATAAAACACTAATTTAAAACTATCTTTGATATTAGCTAAATGATTTTAATGATTAAAAGGATTAAAAACTAAATAACCCAAAATTTCCTTCGTAAGTACTTTAGATTTTATATTTAAGATATCAGCAACTTTTGAAATTTTAGTTTTCCAGAAAGTAGCTGGTGGCCATCAGAAATAAAAGTAGTTTACAAGTACAAAAATTGTGGGAGTATATACAATTAAACTAGTATTATTGATCATAGCTCTCTAAGCATTTAATGAACAACAATATATTGAACATCTTTTCTATCTGCCAGCTACTTCTTGCTCAATATCATCAGACAGAACAAAGCCAAGGGCTGACTGTGGAACAGACCATCAATTGCTCCTATGCAAGTTGAAGTTGAAGTTGAAGAAAATTCAAACAAGTCCATGAGAACCAAAGTACATCCTTGAGTATATCCAACCTGAATTTAGAGACCATCCCAAAAATAGATTTGACCCATTGAACACTAATGACCAAAGACCAGATGAGTTGTGGAATGACATCTAGGACATCATACATGAAGAAAGCAAGAGGTCATTAAAAAGACAGGAAAGAAATAAAAGACCAAAATGGATGTCAGACGAGACTCTGAAACTTGCTTTTGAATATAGAGTAGCTAAAGCAAAAGGAAGAAATGATGAAGTAAAAGAACTGAACAGAAGATTTCAAAGGGTGGCTCCAGAAGACAAAGTATTATAATGACATGTGCAAATACCTGGAGTTAGAAAACCAAACAAGAACTAAAAAAAAAAAAAAAATTGAAGTCTCGAGTTGCAATATTGAAGGATTCTACAAGAAAAATCCTAAATGATTCAGGAAGCATCAAAAGAAGATGGGAGGAATACACAGAGTCACCGTACCAAAAAGAATTGGTTGGTGTTCAGCCATTTCAGGAGGTAGCGTATGATCAAGAACCTATGGTACTGAAGGAGGAGGTCCAAGCTCACTGAAGGTATTGGTGAAAAACAAGTCTTCAGGAATTGACAGAATACCAATTGAGATATTTCAACACACAGATGCAGCACTGGAAGTGTACCTTCATCTATGCCAAGAAATTTGGAAGATAGCTACCTGGCCAACCAACTGGAAGAGATCCATATTTGTACCCATTCCAAAGAAAGGAATCCAACAGAATTCAGAAATTATAGAACAATATCATTTATGTCACACAAGTAAAATTTTGCTGAAGATCGTTCAAAAGCTGCTGTAACAGTACATTGACAGGGGATTGCCAGAAATTTAAGCCCGATTCTGAAGAGGGCATGGAACAAGATATATCATTGCTGATGTCAGATGGATCCTGGATGAAAGCAGAGAATACCAGGAAGATGTTCACCTGTATTTTATCACCTATGCAAAGGCATTGGGCTGTGTGGATCATAACAAATTATGGATAACATTGTGAAGAATGGGAATTCCCGAACACTTAATTGTGCTCGTGAGGAACCTGTACATAGACCAAGGGGAAGCCATTCGAACAGAACAAGGGGATATTTTGTGATTTAAAGTCAGGAAAGGTGTGTATCAGGGTTGTATCATTTCACCACACTTATTCAAACTGTATACTGAGCAAATAATCCTAGAATCTGAAATATATGAAGAAGAATGCCACATCAGGATTGGAGGAAGACTCATTAACAACCTGCAATATACAGATCACACAACCTTCCTTGCTGAAAGTGAAGAGGACCTGAAGCTCTTACTGATGAAGACCAAAGACCACAGCCTTCAGTATGGATTATACCTCAACATAAACCCAAAAAAACCAAACCCACTGCCGTCGAGTTGATTCCAACTCATAGCGACCCTATGGGACAGAGTAGAACTGCCCCGTAGAGTTTCCAGGGAGCTCCTGGTGGATTCGAACTGCTGACCTCTTGGTTAACAGCTGTAGCACTTAACCACTACGCCACCAGGGTTTCCCCTCGACATAAAGAAAACAAAAATCCTCACAACAGGGCCAATAAGCAACATCATGATAAACAGAGAACAGATTGAAGTCATCAAGAATTTCATTTTGTTTGGATGTACAATCAACACCCATAGAACCAGCAGTCAAAAAATCAAACAATGCATTGCATTGGGCAAATCTGCTGCAAAACAGCTTTTTAAAGTGAAAAGTAAAGATGTCACTTTAAGGACTAAGGTGCCCCTGACCCAAGCCATGGTGTTTTCAATAGCCTTATATGCATATGAAAGCAGGACAATGAATAAGGAAGACCAAAGAATTGATGCCTTTGAATTGCGAGGTTGGTGAAGGATATTGAGTTTATCATGGACTGCCAAAAGAACATATAAATCTGTCCTATGAGTACAGCCAGCATGTTCGTTAAAAGCAAGGGTGGTTAGACTTTGTCTCACATACTTTGGACATGTTATCAGGAAGGACCGGCCCCTGGAAAAAGACATCATCCTTGGTACAGTAGAGGGTCAGCGAAAAAAAGGAAGACCCTCAATGAGATGTGTTTACACAGTGGCTGCAACAATGGGCTCAAGCATAACAACAATCTTGAGGATGGCACTGGACCAGGCAGTGTTTCATTCTGTTGTACATAAGGATGCTATAAGTCAGAATCTACTCAATGGCATCTAACAACAACAACAAATATTGACATGAAATTGAATATGATCAGCTATCAATGAACTCATAGTCAAATGGAGACATAGAAAGTTAAACCATTATTACAATAATTTATCAGTAGCCTTGAAAGTATGTCCTGGACCAGCAGCATCAGTATCACCTGGGAACTTGTTAGAAATGCAAATTTCTGGACCTTGCCCTGAACCTACTCAATCACAAATGTCAATCTATGTCTTAACAACCCTTCCAGGTGATTTTGATGGATGCTAAATTTGAGAAACAACTGTGTTAATACAAAGGAACTCTTTGGCTGCAGTAGTTAAGCGCTTGGCTGCTAACTGAAAGGTTAGGGGTTCTAATCCACCAGATGCATCACTAAAGAAAGACGTGGCATTCTGCTTCCATAGAGATTACACTCTTGGAAACCCCATGAGGGCAGTCCTACTCCGTCTTGTTGTTTCTGTATGAGTAGAAATTGACTCTATGGCAATGGGTTTGGTTTTGGGGTATTAATACAAGCACTGTGAGGTGGTCACAATGCTCCAAAACCCACACTCGCTGCCGTCGAGTTGATTCCAACTCACAGCAACCCTACAGGGCCGAGTAGAACTGCACCATAGAGTTTCCAAGGAGCACCTGGCGGATTAGAACTGCTGACCTTTTGGTTAGCAGCTGTAGCATTTAACCACTACGCCACCAGGGTTTCCAGATGATAGAAAAAAAAAAAAAAGAGAGATAGAGATATATAATTGTGCTTTAGATAATGGTTTACAGAGCAAATTAGTTTCCCATTCAATAGTTTATACACAAATTTTTCCATGACATTGGTTGCACTCCCCGCAATGAGTCAGCACTCTTGCCATTACCACCCTGAGCTCCCCATTTCCATTCGTCCAGTTTTCCTGCCCCTTCCTGCGTTCTCATTTTTGTTTTGGGGTGTATGTTGCCCTTTTGGTCTCATGTAGATGATTATTCTAAGGAGCATTTTCCTCATGTGTGTTACTGTTTATTTATAGGACTGTCTATCTGAAGGTCGATCTCTGGGTATGGCTTCAGTTCCAGGTTAGAAGGGTGTCTAAGGCTTTAGTCTCAGGGGTTCCTCCAGTCTCTCTCAGAACAGTAAACTTGTTTTTGTTTTGGGGTTTTTTTATGAATTTGAATTTTGTTCTACATTTTTTTTTTCCCAACTGTAACCAGGACCTTCTACTGTGACCTCAGTCAAAGCAGTTGATAGCGGAAGCCGGGCACCATCTAGTTCTTCTGGGCTCACGCTGGTGGAGGCTATGGTTCCTGTGGTCCGCTAGTCCTTTGGACTAATTGTTTCCTTGAGTCTTTGGTTTTCTTCACTCTTCTTTGCTCTGGATGGAAAGAGTCCAAAAGTTGTATCATAGATGGCCACTCATAAGCTTTTATGACCAGACACTTCTCACCAAAGTAGGATGTAGAATGTTGTCTTTATGAACTATTGTGCTAATTGACCTAGATGTCCCCGGGACTATGATCCTTAGCCCTCAAGCCCAAAAACTCAGTCCTGTGAGGTGTTTGGTTTTTTCTAGGCTGTTTCCATGACTGTGCCCCCTGTGTGCTCTATTATGTATCAGAATATACATAACAGCACATACAAGTATGTATGTAGAACTAGCCGGAGTCAAACCTACATATACACGTAGGTGTACTCGGTCCTACAGGGTCGCTATGAGTTGGAATCGACTCGACGGCACTGGGTTTCTGGGGTACTCCTCTATGCCCCCTACACCTATTCAGCATGTATATCTACCTATGTACTCACTCAGGGCCCTGGTGGTGCAGTAGTTAAGAGCTACAGCAAGCTACAGCTGTTAACCTAAAGGCTGACATTTGAATCCACCAGCCGCTCCTTGGAAACCCTTTGGGGTGGTTCTACTCTTGTCCTGTACTGTCACTATGATAAGTCAGAATTGACTCATTTTTGTTTGTTTTTTATGTAACCACTCATGAATTATTATTTGTTATTACTGTTGTTGCAGAATTGTGTATGTTGTAGTATTTATCTCCATTGCCTTTTATTCTTGTGTACCTTTCAGTGTCTTCCCTTGCCTTTGTTATGTTGTACTGACTTCCCCCATATTGAGTACTGCCTTTCCCTTCACCAAAGTTAACACACATCTACTTTCTAGTTGGTGATTTTCTCTCCCTCTTCATCTTTATCCCTGGTAACCATCAAAAATATTTCTTTCTGTGTGTAAACATTTTCTTGACTGTTTATAATAGTGGTCTCATACAATAGTTGTCTTTTCGTGATTGGCTTATTTCACTCACATAATCGAATATAATTTTTTATGTAATACTAAATGGGCAAGTGCTAAAAGCAATATTAAGCCAAAGCTGAGGCTGATGTCAAATATCTGATCATAGCTTCTGGATTGAAAAATAAATCTTGAATTTTAACAAAAAAAAATTATTTCAATTTTTTTATTAATGGTTTAGGATTCAAATTTTATAAACTTGATATAGTACAGTAACAATAATTTCTTAGCCTTGTTAACTGCTGAAAAGTTCCTGTGGTCACTGTACTGAAAATTTATGATACTAAATGGATGCTTAATTTCAGCTGGGATAAGTGAAAGAACAAGACATTTCTTGGGTATCTCAATTTTCTCTAGCATTTTCTTCTTTATACTTTATATTCCTTATGAGTCTAGATCAAAGATGATTTATTATAGATGTTGCACAAGATTTTAAAGGTTTTTCCTCATAAAATATTGAGATGGTAAAGTTGACATTCTGCTTTAATTCAATCTCAGAAGATGTAAAGAATAATCAAATGAAATATTTTCTTGAAAGACTCAGGACTAATGTATGTGACTAGAAAACTACAAGAGAACAGAAATTTGTTTTGTTCATCGTTTCCCAAATACCTAGGAAAGTGCTGAACACATAATAGGTGCTCAATGAATATTCATGGAATAAATGATAGACTAAACAGATTTAAATAACTACCAACTAAAAACAGCTCTTAAAGCTTATTTGGTTTAATGATATGAATGCTGGTACATCAAATGATTTCACAATATTCAAATTATGGCATACAGTCATGAAAAGCCTGGAAGACAAATGAAGATGAACTGGTACTACCAGAAATTAAAATATACCCTAAAGTCTCAATAATTAAAACAGTGGGATAGTAGCAGAGGGCTATGTAGACAGACCACCAGAATACAATAGAAAGTTGAAATATAGACCCAAATACATAAGGGAATTTGATGTGTGCTAAAGGTAGAATCCCAAATCAATGGGAGTAAACATGAACTTTTTAACAAATGGAGTTGGGACATCTGGATAACCATCTGGTAAAAGATCAGATTATTTCCACACCCTACATGACACACCAGGGAAAACTCTAATGGATCAAAGATGTACTAGAAGAAAACATATCAAATCCCTTTTCGATGTTGAGACAGGGAAGATTTTTCTAACTATGACTTAAAATCTAGAAGCCTTTAAAAAAAAATCTAGAAGAAAAACATCAAAACTCCAATGGAAAATGGGTAAAAGATATGATTGGCAGGCTCACAGGAAAAAAAAAAAATACAAATGGTCCTTAAACATATACAAATGTGCTCCACCTCAACCATAAGAAATAGCATTTTTTGTCTAAAATCAGGGTGGATTACCCAATAAGCAAGGTAAGCACGGGCTTACTTGTTCTTACTTACAAATCTGTAGTGAACAATTTCATGCGGGTTTCACCACATCAAACGTGAAACTGTTCACTACAAATTAGTAAGTAAGCACAAGTAAGCAGGTACTCCATCCCTGTCAGGGATTGTAAATTTGTAAAAAAAAAAAAAAAAAAAGGCTTTGATTCTGTAAGAAGGTGCTGTGGGCTTGGGAGAGAGACAGATGCCAGCCATATCTAGAAGCAGAATGTTTGATGTGGTGAAATTGTTCACTACAGATTAGCAAGTAAGAACAAGTAAACCCGTGCTTACCTTGCTTATTGGGTAATCCGACACTGTCTATAATACTGTCAAAAATTTAACAACATATTATGTTAGAAAATGGGTGCTCTCGTGTCTCGCTAGTGGGAGAGCGAAATAGTACAGTCTCAATGGAGGGAAACTTGACAGTGCATATAAGTTTTCCAAAAAGATATTGACCAGGCAATCACACTTTTGGGAATGTATCCTATAGTTATGCATGGACACATATGAAATGTGTAAAGTTATAGCAGTGTCTACTTAGGGAAGTTAGGGGAAAAAAATCTAAGTCCCCATCAGAAGAAAACTATTTAAATAAACTATGATGTATCTGGAGCCCGGCGGCATAGTGGTTAAGAGCTTGGCTGCTAACCAAAAGATCAGCAGTTCAAATCCACCAACCGCTCCTTGGAAACTCTATGAGGGCAGTTCTACTCTGTACTATAGAGTCGCTATGAGTCGGAACCAACTTGACGCCACCTAACAATATGATGTATCTACTCAGGGAAACACTATCCAACATAAAAAAGGTATGAGAGTGCTCTGTTTAGATTTTTATAGAAAGACCTCCATATAATAATGTCTAGTAGATAGAAAGGAAGAGAGGATGGGAGTAAGGCAGGTAGCAATGGTATTTTTTTTTTTTTTTTATCCCCTAGTGGTACAGCGGTTAAGAGGCAGCCGCTAACCAAAAGGTTGGCAGCTTGAATTTATCAGTGGCTCCTTGGAAACCCTATAGGGCAGTTCTACTCTGTCCTATAGGGTTGCTATAAGTTGGAATGGACTTGATGGCAACAGGTTTTTTGTTTTTTTTTTTTTTACCCTTTGAGTAAAAACTTAGGGAAGGTAAGAATATATATTTTCATTTGCTAATATCTGCTATAAGAAACACTAAAAGTATATGCAAAAAATATACAGCACATAGGGGAATGTGCTAAATAGGTCTTTATATTAAAAAAAAGAATGTGCTAAAAAGTAGATCTTTTTATATAGTTTTTAATTCTAAGCATGGTATGTTCTTTTTAAACAATTAAAATTAAAAAAGGAATTATGACATAATATAATCTATGTTATTCTGATTTGTTTTATTATTTGAAAGTTTTTAAACATCTGTTGGCTCAGAAGGGCTCTAAAGTTTTTTTTCCTAAAAGTATCCCGTGTCATGAATTGAATTCTGTCCCCCAAAAGTATCTGTCATCTTTGCTAGGTCATGATTCCCAGTATTGTATGATTTGTCTACCATTTTGTCATCTGATGTGATTTCCCTAAATGTTGCAAATCCTACCACTATGGTGCAATGAGATGGATTAGTGGCAGTTATATGGATGAGATCTACAAGATTAGATAGTGTCTAAGGCCAATCTCTTTTGAGATATAAAAGAAGCCAGCAGAGAGACATGGGACCTAATATCACCAAGAAGGCAATGCCAAGAACAGAGCACGTCCTTTGAACCCAAGGTTCCTGCACTGAGAAGATCCTTGACCAGAGGAAGATTAATGACAAGGGCCTTCCTCCAGAGCTGACAGAGAGAAAGAAATCCTGCCTTGGAGCAGGCGCCGCGAATTCAGACTTCTAGCCTATTAGACTGTGAGAGAATATATTTCTCTTTGTTAAAGACATCCACTTGTGGTATTTCTGTTATAGCAGCACTAGATGACTAAGACATCCTGCTAATACATTCTCTTTAATACTTGCTTTAGCCATACATTTCTCAATTTCAAATTTAAAACAAAAGCTATTTCATAATCAGCATTAATGATTGCAGCATTTTACTCTTTGCAAGGTTATCAATGACTTCTCAGTCCTTAACTTACTTGACTGATCAACAGCATTTGGTAAAGTTTCTCTCTCCCTCCTCCTTAAAACATTTTCCTTACTCAGATTCCAGGATATACTCATTTGTTCTCTTCCTCCTTCACTAGTGGATCGTCATGCTATTTGCTAGTTCTACATGTCCACTGTCGGAATACCTACACCCACTCCTCATCTGGTATCATGGCTTTGATTATCTAATGATTTCAGATTTAAATCTCCAGCCCAGACCTCTCTTCTGAACTCCGGATTGGTATATCTAACTGCCTAGCTAGTATCTCCAGTTGGAATGTAATAACCTGTTGCCATTGAGTAAATTCCGATTCACAGCCATCCTATGTGTTACAGAGTAGAACTACTCCATAGGGTTTTCTTGGCTGTGATCTTTATGGAAGATTGCCAGGCCTTTCTTTTGCAGCACCACTGGATAGGTTGACTACTAACGTTTTAGTAGTCAAGCACAAACCACTTGTGCTACCAAGGGACCTGGACATCTAATAGACATCTCAAACTTAATATGTCCGAAACTGAACTACTAATCTTTCTTCCCAAACTGCTCTACTCATAGTCTTTCTCACCTCAGGTAATGGAAAATCACCCTTGACTCCTCTCTTTTAAATCCCACATCTTATCTGTTAGCAGATACAGCACCTCCAATTTCTACATTATCTTCTTACCATCTTCAGACTACACTCATTCAAGCTACTACCATCTCTGACCTGGATGACTGCAATCAACTTCTAACTGGATTTCCTACTATAATTTCTTTTCAACACAGCCCCCATTTAACATATTAGTCAGATTGTGTCCTTCCTCTGTTCACTCAAACAAAAGCCAAAGTCCTTCTAATGTTCTATAAGGCCCCATATGATCTAGCTTTCCATTAGTCATCTGACTTCATATCTTCTTATTCCTCACTCGTCCTTCCAGTCTAGCCACGCTGACTTCACACACTACAGATGTCTACTTAACTAACTCCTTCTCTTTAAATCTTGCTCAAATATCATCTTCTCAATGAAACCTACCTGACAATTCTATTTAAAACTGCAATCTACCTCCTACCCCAGTGTTCCAGATACACTTGGCCTTGCTCTTTTTTTTTTTTTTGCAAACCACTTATTATCTTCTACATAATTTGCTTGCTTATTATGTTTGTTGCAAAATTTATGTCCACATTTCTTATAATGTAAGTTCCATGAGGGAAGGAATTTTTATCTTCAAGCATCTAAAACATTGGCTGCCACATAGTAAGCATTAAATTGATATATGAATTTGTGTTAAGAGTAAGCCGAAAGGCATTCTGTTTGGAAAGAGTAGAATTGATTATCAAATATGAGAAGTCATTGCTATTATCATTATTTATTGTTAGATTTAATTCACCTACACAACTATTGAAAGGGCAAGACAGGGGAAAGATTTAAAAGTATTTAAATGTATTTTGAAAGAACATAAGTAGCTATTTTTAAGCAGACTTCTATTGGTGGATATTTAGCTTACATGTAAGTTAACAACTTTTCTATTTCCAACTTTATTCGTATCTTTGCCTATATGTGCTTGCAAATGTAGAATGAAATTACTGAGTGCAAATTTGCTGGGTCAAAGAGTATATACTTCTGAAATTGTGAAGACATAACCAAATTGCTTTTTAGGAGTTTGCATCAATTTACACTCTCAAGGTGTGTGTGTGTGTGTGTGTGTGTGTGTGTGTGTGTATACCTGTATATTATGAATTTCCTGTAATATCCTATTATTACAATAAAAGAAACATATACACACAAAAAATAAGCCAATAAAGTATAAGTACAATGAGCAAAAGAGAAGTGAGAGTTCAATGATAAATGATAGAATTGATGAATAAACAAGTAGTTGGATGCATTTAGTTGATGGATGGATAGATGGATGGAAAGAGGAAAATTAAGTGACTAGATACTTGCCAGGGTATTCCTGGCAAACATGTAAGTGCTCAGCTCAACCACTAGCAGAAATGGTGGTTCGAACCCACCCAGAGGGAGGTGCCTCAGAAGACAAGCCTGGCAATCTGCTTCCAAAAGGTCACAGCCCCTATGGAGCAATTCTACTCCACACACATGGGGTTGCCATGAGTCAGAATCAGCCCTGTGGCAACTGACAACAGATACTTTCCAGGTGTCAAATAGGTGAGGGGTACAAATGGGAAAACAAGGTTCTGAGGAATGATCACAGCAGCAGCAGAAAAGTAACTCGACTTTGACAGGAAAAAAAAAACCTCATCCAGGGAAACAATTGCAAATCATATTTTGTTTCTTTTCTAACTAATTTCAAGAGAATAAAATTAATTAGAATGTATGATGCATCAACAAAAGCTTCCCTTCTCATAAAAAAAAAAAAAAACCCACTCATATTGCTTGAATAAAACAAGTGTCTGTGTCAGGCTTACTGGCAAAGTTTCTGAAATTAAATTGTAAACCATGTGCTAAACTCACAGCTCCCAGTATAGTCATTGCTTAAGAGATGCGGAGTGACTTGGAAGACTTGGATAAAAAAAAATCAAGGTCTAAACTTTAGCATAGTGAACTCTTCTAATAAGGGGAGATATTTCCATAGGCATCTTGGATAATGTTTCAAATCCATGGGCAATCATTCTAGAATATGGCAGAACACTCTGGTACTACTTGGTCACCCCAACCAGTTCATTTCATGTTCTTCCTCCTTAAAAGAAAAAATGATACATGTCGAAGAAATACAGAGGAATACTAAAAGTATATAAAAAAAGATACAGTGGGTAGGAGAATGTGTTCTGACTCCGTACTACCTTTCCTAAGACTACATTACAGTCTAAAATCCACTTTGCTTCTCTCTGTATAAGCCCTAATTCTTTCCTTTTTCTAATCAATGCCAATATCCTGAGGTTATTAAGAGGGACTTCCCTTAAATGGCCTATCTCCAGAGAATTGCAAAGAGATATTTCTTGTAGCAGCACTTGACTGCTTACTGAAAGGTTGACAGTTCAAATCTACCCAGCAGCTCCATGGGAAAAAGACCTGGCAATCTGCACCCATAAAGATTACAACTTAGAAAAACCCTCTGAGGCAGTTCTACTCTATCACGTGGGGTCACTATAAGTCCATACTGATTTGAAGGCACCTAACAACAGCAACATATTTCTTGTGTGCAGTCACTAGAAAATGTGCATGAAACTATGCCTGGCTGGCATAGTAAATGGGGATGAAAAGAGAACGTGTTAGAAGTCATAGAGACCTGAGTTTGAACCTTGACTCTGTTATTTCTAGATGAATGGCCTTAGACAATTTTCTTACCATCTCTGAGTCTTTAAATGAAGAAAAGAACACTTGTATTAATGGCTTGCAGATTAAGCTAGCCTACGGAAGCAACAACTACCATACATTAGAACCTTTTCTTTTTGAATAATGGTCTTCAAGATAAAACGCAAAGGAAGAGGCATATATACCCATATAGCCTGTCATTGTATACTGATTACTGATTTGGGATGTGGAGTAATTTGAAATTTATTTATTCCGAGGAATTTAATGGTCAACAAAGCAAAGCACTAATGTCAGATGTTGCATATGCAGAGAGCATTTAGGTGTGCTTTCACTGATGAAGAAGTTCAGGGCATCTTCCAAATTTATGAAACATCTGTTAAAGCAGCTGGTACTTCATTAAATACAAGTAAAAATGTAGCAATTTGCCTTGGCAATGCTGATAAATGGGAACAGGTGATGATCCCAGAAGAGACTGTGGTTACGAATGAACCTATTGAAATTCTTGTATATTCTTATAAAAAAAAAATAAAATAAAAATATATGAGAAATAAAAAAGGAGGCCATAGAGGCCCTGGAACACCTTGGGACCATGGAAGGTGGAGTGACTCATTCACATGCCCCATTCAACTTAGATTCCACATTCTAAGTGGGATTCCACCAGACCAAAACCAGTACTCTTTCTGCAGGACTCCCTAAAGTTACCACCTGAAATTTTCCTAATGAGTAGCAACAGAGCAATTTCTAAGACTTAAATTCCAATTGTAACTACTTATAATTAAGAAAAGACACCATTCCATGAAAGTGAAGTTGAACAGTCTTATCTCTAACAGGTAGAAACAACTTAGGATATTTTATTCTTATGCATCTTTATGAGATAGGAAGGTGGGATTTGCTCATTTGACAGGTAAAGAAACAGAGTAATTGACACTTAACTGTACTGAGCATTTTGACACAAATGATCATAATTGGCCAAAACCTCAAAATTCATTGACAATTTTCCATCAGATGTCAATGCCTTTTTATTAGAAATGTATGCTAGAAGTGAAAAATAAATCAGGTCATCTGAATTTGGCAATGAACCAACTAGAAGATGGTTTCTTCTTTGCTCTTTATTCCTTATCTTACCCAGGTGACCAATGAATTTTTCCAAGGTTCATTGTTCTTTCTGAGCTGGTTCTCACCATATTCAAGGAATTCAAAATTCCCAAACACTCAGCAGATAAAGCAAGGTCAAGAGAAGTGACAACACTCTCATCATGAGCCTGGCTCAACAGAGCTGCTTTTAGAATTTAGGACTGAGACATGCTCAAATGTTATGAGTTGCTGTGATGATGCATAATTCGATGGTGATTTAAGCCAGAGCTAAAAAAAAAAAAAAAATGATGGTAATCATGGAGGGGAAAGAATAAAATGCCAAAGAAAGCAGTTAAATGAGCCGAAGTGCCTGGCATTTTTGTGATGTGTATCTGTTAGTAATTTGTCAGACTGTAACAATAAAGGTAATTTCATAAATAACGGGTTCATCAATTCACAACAGCCCAGTCTGATACTCAAGTCTAAAGAAAAGGAGTTATATTTGGCTTATCAACGTAAAGAAATAGTTATGAAACTTGGGCCTAGCCTATACATTGCAAAGTGAAATGGAGAGCTGATCATTAATAGAGACAATCAAAGCTTCACAGATTTAGCTTATGATGAGTTTCAAGGTAGCAATTGCTTTGGGGAAGATTTCACAGAATTAAGAAATGAATAAAAATAGCATTCATGGTAAGGGCAGAAAGGCTGTTCCCCATAATCTTCAGAATCACTCTGGGGCTGCTGCCTTCCTCTCCAGTGTCACTGGCTACCCCTTTACAGGCACCCAGGGATCTAGCCACAGAAAGCTTTGCATGTTGCTTCTAATAAGCCTAGATGTTCCATGCCTGTGTACATGCTATTCCTCTTGAAATACCCTTTCTCCTTGTTTCACTCTGTGGTCCAATGGATCGCTTTTGTGTGGCCTGTCCAGCCACAGTCTTGCCGCAACTATCCAAGTGATTGGGTGGGACTGCGCATATAAGGCAACTGTGGCCTGCCAGGGGGATTGATCAGTTTTGCATTAAAAGAGAGCCGATTCCAGAACAGAGGGAGGGTTCCACCACCACCACCACCAAGGAAGAATGGCCCGGAATAGACAGCACGTCTTTTGAACCCAGGATCTCTGCACTGAGAAGCTCCTGGACCCAGGAGACAGAAAGAGAGCTATAGACCTGAAGACAGCAAGAAGTGGTGGCAGAGAAACTGTGGCAGGAGAGACCAGCAGGAGACCACACAGCAGAGTGGGGTGCCTCTGGGAACTTATTGGCAGAGGCTAAAGGAGCTTTGTAACACTTCCCTGAGTAGGGCAGAGGCCTTGAGCCGGAGAGAGATGTACCTGCAAAAACTGCTGAAAAGAGGCTATCCTGATGGAAGAACTGTATCCTGAGTGTTCCTGAGCCTGAATTATAACCTGTTACTTCCCTAATGAATCCTATAATCGTGAGTATTGTCTGTGAATTTCGTGTGGTTATTGCAACAAACTATCGAACCCAGCAGAGAAGTGGAGTGTCGGGGAGGGATGGTTGGTATTAGAATTGCTAAAGATGGTGGAGAGAGTAGGCATGTCTGACCTCCACCTCATAGGAATCACCCTTGGGCTGTTGATCTTGATTCTCCTTCCCCCTTGTGAAGTAAGAGGAGGTCTTACATGACCCCATGCCCTTTTCACACACTCAAATAGCAACTCATCCCTCAATGTTAAGTTCCGGTGATACTTTTCCCAAGATACTCCCCTCGACTCTTATCTCCTCATCCCCCAGAATGCTTACAAGCCCCTGCTCTGCCTTGACATTCTACCCCATGGACTACATTGTAATACCTGGCTTACATATCTTTCCTTCATAATTACTAGAAATTCCATAAGGATGATGATTATATTTCCTTGTATTCTCTCAGTCCTTGAAACATAATATATGCTCAATAATTGCTGAAGAATGAACAAATGAATGAGTGGTAGAATTAAAGCATGAAGAGTCAGAAATATATATATAATGACTCTCTCCTCTCATTGAAACTCTCCTCTTGAGATTATCATCTTCTTCTCAGCACCTATGAAAGGACAGTAATAGCAGAGTCTACAAGTTTCTCCTCAGCCTAAATATTGCTTCTAACTTGAGATAATTTAAAAAAAAAAAATGTTTAGGAGAATAGTGGCTCAAAATGTCCCTGTAACTACAGTGAATGAAAAGTAGGAGAGTGATAGAGACATGTGAGCTATGGCTTATCTTACTGAAATCTGGTATTTGAAAATATCTAGATGAAATGAGAGTACCAAAGTAATCCTACCTAATGGTTTTCCTTTCTTTTGTGATTCAGCATTATTACAACATATCATATGTCTAGTTAAGAGTTGTTATAATTTAGAACAAAATAGCTCAAAGGGCTTAAAATACCTATTCTACCACTCTATTTTTCTAAACCACAAGATATTTTTTATCTCTTTGGTTTCAATATTCCTATATATCAAATATCACCTTGATTTTCACAAAGACGACATAACTCAATAGAAACATGAGTTAAACATGTAATTAAAAATCAAAGCAAAAGATTATATAACTAACCCTTTTAACCTTTTTAAAAGTTATAAAACACTGTTTACTTGAAAAAGAAAGATATTTCATATGTGTCAGTATTGTAGGAAATACAATGATATCAAATACATAAAATTTATCAATATGAGCATGTAAAGAGAGAAACCATTCTACACTAATGCAAAATGATTATGCAAATAGAAGAGCTTTTAAAAATCTTCCCATAATCTTTCAAAATAGGATAATTGGCTTTCCCTAAATCATCTATACTCAAGCAATTGTGTTTCAATTTTTTTTTCTTAGTCATAACCAATTTATCTTTTCATTTTCCTTCTTAAGTGTCATCATCATCTTTATACTCATTTAATCCTGGTGGAATGGTGGGATGAGAACCCAAGTGAATCAATGCACAGCTGAGTCCTGGATCAAAAAAATTATCTAACATTCCCTGAAGTAAAATGAATAAGATTTTAGAGGAGGGGGTAATGACGGGCACATAATACTGGAACGAGGGATGTGGAGCACCCTGGGGTTCCTCATATAAGTAATGGGAAGTATATAAAATCCATATTCTATAGAGCAAACTGACAATTTCCTGCTGTGGCAAGATGGCATTTTACCATATTAACTTATATCTGAGTTTCATTTTTTGTTGGTTTTATATATCAAAAATTAAGGGCGAAGAATACAGGACAATCATAATGTAGGAAAATAAAATATTTTATGTGCCTTAACTTGGAAAATACAATTCATCCCAGACTTCAGTACACAAAAAGGGTACTTTATGGCTCTTGAAAGTGCTAAGGCAAGCACTCCCTAGTACTTTATAGTATTAAGTTAAGTTTTATGAGTGTATATGCTCCACCCAAAACATGATCAAGTGAACATCACCAAATAGCGCTGGTCTGTGGAGAGTGATTTTCTTTTCTCCTTTTTCCAGTGCCCATATGGTAGATACCTACTATAGAATGTGTTATGACCTCCTAATTCTCCTCACCCCCTGAATTCACATGGTTCCCACAAGAGTGTCTGTGTGCTTACACAACTCTGTTGGCCATTATTGATTAGCTCAAGGATAGCTACCTGAGCCAGTTGGGCCAATGAATTCTTTCCCTGGATGTTTGAACTTCGAACGGGAGAGAGAGCAGAGGCACTTCAGGAGATAGAAACTATCAGCACCATATTTCCACACATGTGGGAAAATCTGTCAATGGCAAGAGAGAAGAATAAAAATTAAATATAGAGAAGAGACATTCCTAGAGGTGGAGTCAAGATGGCAGAGTAGTCAGACACTTCTTGTAATCCCTTTTACAACAAAGACCTGAAAAAACAAGTGAATCAATTATATATGACAATCTAGGAGCCCTGAACATCAAAGGCAAAGTTGAGAAATTGGACTGAGTGGCAGTGGGAGGGAGAGACAGTTCAGGAGCAGCTAGGAGTTGCCAGACCTGACCCAGCAGGAACCGTCAGCCTACAGACTGGATCAGCTGGCGTATGCGGTTAGGCAAGCAGTGGTGCCTGGGATGTGTTTTCAACATCAGGAGAGGCTGAATGATGAAGAGTCTGTTTAAGTCTTCAGAACGAGCAAAAAGTGGCACTCAATTAGCAAAAGATAAGTAACGTGTCTAACCTACTGCACAGATCAAAAAAACACCCCATTTAGGAAGAATCTCTCTCCCATTTACCTGCCCCCTCCCCACTCTGCCACAGGTCCCAGGTCAGCTTCAGAGATCGCCATGTTTCCTGGGCTAGAAATAGGATCCATTGCACGTCCTGAGCCACTCTCCCAGCTTTGGAGAGGGGAAAATTAACAAACAGGAAAAAATAATCTACAGCTTCCCTAGCCTGGAACTCAGGGCAGGAATAGCCCCTTTGTCTAGACACAGGCATAAGGGGTCCATGGACACTGAAGGCCTTACACCTTTGCATAGAACTATTTGGGCCTATTTCAACAGCATAGGCCCTCATTAGCACAGTACAACAGGGTATATACCTGAGGCCTATTTTCAACTGTATCAGCTATAAGGTGAAGTGGCACATTCATGACATTTGACGGTGCTCTGCCCATTAAGCAGGGTCCTTACCTACACACATCAGGAGCCTGAGGACTGGTGGCTCCACCCACACCACCCAGCCACCTGTGACAGGGGTCCAAGAATAAGTGCTGCCTCCCAGTCCTTATAGCCAACGGCATTGGGTGCCCATAGTCCAGCTGCAAAACCCACCCACCTACGCACAGTAGGGAACAGGGACATACTTTCCTCACAGACAGGGGCAGCCATCAGGCCCCAGCCTTGCTCCGCACATGACCCCTTACTGCAGCCAGATACCCGTAGCCCAATCACCCCTGCCCATCTAGGACTGTAGGTGAGAGCCTGCACCACACACTTGGTGACTGACTACCTGGACACCTGAACTCAACCCATACAAGAAAAGTAAGCTGACTCCTGGGCTTACATACCTAGTAACAGCTCTAACCACCTGGTGACAGGATGTTAGAGCTTCAAAGTTACCAATAATCAAGCTAGCTCATACAAGCAGCCTATTTGAGCATATCTAAACAAAACAAGAAGCTAGGACACAGTAAGCAAACATAAAATAAATAGATATAATAACTTATTGATGGCTCAGAGATAACAGTCAATATTAAATCACATAAAGAGGCAGACCATGATTGCTTCATCAAGTGACCATACAAAGAATCAAGAAACCTTCCAGAGGAAGATAAATCTTAGAATTACTGGTGGTAGAATTCAAAAGATTAATATGCAGAGCTCTTCAGGAATCAGGCAAAACACAGAACAAGCCAAGGAACACAGAGACAAAGTAATAGAGGAACTTAAGAAGGTTATAGAAGAGCATAATGACAGATTTAACAGGCTGCAACAATCCATAGAGAGACTGCAAACAGAAATCAAAAAGATTAACAAATAAATTTCAGAATTATACAACTCAATAAAAAGTCATAGGAGTGGAATTGAGGCAGTGGAAGTCAGAATTAGTGAGATTAAAGATAAGGAACTTGACACCAACTTATCTGAGGAAAAATCAAATAGAAGAATTTTTCTAAAAATGAAGAAACCCAAAGAATTATGTGGGACTCTATCAAGAGGAATAACCTATGAGTGATTGAAATACCAGAAAAGGGGAGTATAATAGAAAATACAGAGAGAATTGTTGTAGATTTGTTGGGTGAAAACTTCCCTGATATTGTGAATGATGAGAAGGTATCTATCCAGCATGCTCATCAAACCCTACACAAGGTAGATCCCAAAAGAAAGTCACCAAGGCATATTATAATCAAACTTGCCAAAATCAAAGATAGAGAATTTTAAGAGCGGCTAGGGGTAAACAAAAAGCCATCTACAAAGAAGAGCCAATAAGACTAAACTCAGACTACTCAGCAGAAACCATGCAGGCAAGAAGGCAATGGGATGACATATATAAAGTCTTGAAGGAAAAAAATTGCTCAAATATGATAGCAAAATTAGGGCATTTCCAGATAAACAGAAGTTTAGGGAATTTGCAAAAACCAAACCAAAATTAGAAGAAATACTAAAGGAAGTCCCCCAGGTAGAAAATCAGTAACATCAGATAACAACTCAAGACTAGAGCACAGGACAGAGCAACCAGATATAAACCCAGATAGGGAAGTTATAAATAAATCAAGGCTAGAACACCAAAAATAGGGAAACAGAGATGTCAGTATGTAAAAGATGACAACATGAGAACAAAAAAGAGGGACTAAGTAATATAGTCATAGATCTTTCATATGGAGAGGAAGCCAAGGTGATATAAAGAAATAAAAGATTGGTTTAAACTTAAGAAAAACAGAGGTAAATATTAAGGTAACCACAAGGGAAACTAACAATCCTACACCTCAAAATAAAAAAAGAAAAACGTAAAGACTGAGCAAATACAAAATCAACAACAATGAAAAAGATAAAAAAAAAATACATAAAGAAAAGAGACATTCCATAGTTGCCCGTTCACTAAAAGAAGAAAAGCCACGAGCCAGGACTTGGACATTTAGGCCAAAAGAACAGTGACAAATGATAAAAGCACACTTGATAAAAGAAAATCAGGTAAATTGGACTTCATCAAAATGAAAAACTTTGTGCATTTAAAGACACCCCACAGAATGTGAGAAAATATTTGCAAATCATGTATCTAATAAGGATCTTATGGAGTCACTCTAAGTTAGAATTGACTCGAGGGCAACAGGTTTTCTTTTGTTGTTGTTTTAATCCAGAATGTCTGAAGAACTCCTACAACTCAACAATAAAAGACAACACAATTTTAAAATCAGCAAAGGATTTGAATAATCACTTCTCCAAAGAAAATATGCAAATATCTAACAAGCATGTGAAAGATGTCAACATCATTAGTCACGAGGAATATACAGATCAGAACCAAGATGTTATACAGCCTCATATCCACCAGGATGACAAAAATCAAAAGTAAACAATAAGAAGTAGGAGTGTGTAAAATTAGAACACCCCTACATTGCTGATGGGATTGTGAAATAGCGAAGCTACTTCAGGAAAAACAGTTCGGCAGTTCCTCAAAATTTACCATATGACCCCTCAGTTCTACTCCCAGCTATACATGCAAGAGAAATGAAAACATATGTCAACACAAAAAACATGTACAAGAAAGGTCATAGCATCGTAATACCTAATAGCCGAAAGAGTGAAAACAATCAAAATGCCTATCAGTGGATAAATATAAAATGTCAAATATCAGTACAATGGAATATTATTTGGCAATAAAAAAGAATGAAATACTGATACACGCAACGACAAGGAAAAACTTTGAAAACATTATGCTAAGTGAAAGAAGCCGTTCAGAAAAGTCCACATATTGCATGATTTCATTTCTATGAAATGGCCAGAATAGACTTCATAGAGACAGACAGTGAATTAGTAGTTGCCAGGGACTGAGGGAGGGAGAATGGCAGCGAGTGTTAATGGATACAGGTACAGGGTTTACTTTTGAGATGATGAAATGTTCTGAAATTAGACTGTTGCACAACTCTGTGAATATCTCAAAAATCATTGATTCGTACACTTTAAAAAGAATGAATTTAATGTATGTGTCTAAAGCAGTTAGAAAAAAATACATACATACATATATTTCATGTATCTATATACGTGAAAGAATATAAAACAAAAAAAAAAGCGAGCAATAAAACAAAAAGAGTCTGTGCCATGAGATAAGTAAATTTGGGTCAGTGTTCTAGTCCTCATGTTGGAGGAAGAATTAACAGCTCTTTATTGTATCATTAGTCCCTGGTGGCACAAATGGTTTGCTCTCTACTACTAACCCAAAAGTTGGCAGTTCGAACCCACAAAGTGGCAGCCACAGGATTTCACGTGGCAATCTGCTTCCATAAAGATTACAGCCAAGAAAATCCTATGGAAAAGTTCCACTCTATAACACATGGGATCACCATGAGTCATAATTAACTCAATGGCAATGGGTTTGTTTTTTGTTTTTTATCATTTAAAAATAAGTACATGGAACAGTGAATGAATAAATACCTAAGCCAAAAGAGAACAATGCATGAGCCACTAATGCCTTTCCCATGAACCAAGAATTAGAATTAACCCAATTCTGCTCACGTTAGTTTCATTAAAAGTATTAAAGAGTGAATAGACTCATTTCCAGCAATATGACGGGGTAGATATCCTGGCCAACTCTCCCGCTTAAAACAATAAAAATGCTAGATAAGTTATCAAATACATTTGTTTTAAATTCTTACTGAAGTAGCAAGAAAGTAAGGATTCCTCTGAGTTGAAAACTAGGCAAGAGCAGGAACCTGGAGAGGTAAGTAAAATACTAAAGCCAGCTGAAACTCTGAGAGCATACGGTGAATCCAGGAGGGCTTGAGCTCTGATTGTTTTCAAGGCCTCCCAGAGCTGAGGGGAGATGAAGCCAACCCAAAGGGAGGGGATTTCTAATAGGAGACCCTGTATAAGGAACTATAGCCTCAAACCTTAGAGAAAGTGTGAAGTAAAAATAAATCTACGCCTGCCCCCAGCTCCAAATGACAGCGAGTTAAACCTCCAACCTCGAACCTTGGTACTGGGTGGAAAGGAATATGTAGAAAGAAAATTTTGCTTCCAAGTCCTCAACCAATATTTAGCCCCTGGAAGAGACCCCGGGCTATATTCATTCTTCCTAGACGATCCAAAAATTATCAAGCCAAGAATTTAAACTCAAGTGGGCTCAGACTTGAGGATTTTTGTGAACATGGAATGTAAAATAATTTTGCTTAATATAGCTAAGAAATTATTTTAATTTTGCAAATATGAGCAAAAAGAAAAAAGTGACTAAAGGGATTTGAAAATAAGTAAATAAAATTTCTATAAATGAAAAAGTTAATCATCAAAATCTAAAACTTAGTGTGTTTAACAGCATATTTGACATAGGTGGAGAGCCAATTAATGAATTACAAATGAATAATAACATGCAAACACTTCAGTAATGTTTAAGTACTTGCTTACTATTCTAAGTACTTTTAAAAAATTAACTCATTTATCCCTCATAACAATTCCATGAGGTAGACACGATTATTTCCCCATTTTTCAGATGAGTAAAAATTAGTCATGGATTAAATAATTGCACAAAACTAACACGTGGACAAACCACCCTTCAAATAGAGACAAAATTTCCAAATAAAACTTTTAAACCTAACCTCAGAATTATTACCTTAGGTTCTTAGGTTAATTGATTCAAACTGGAATCTGTTAGTCTGTACATCGCCCTGGTGGCACAGTGGTTAAGAGCTATGACTGCTAACAAAAAGGTCCACGGTTTGAATCCACCAGCCACTCCTTGGAAACCCAATGGGGAAGTTCTCCTCTGACCTATGGGGTCGCTATGAGTCAGACTCAACTGGACAGCAATGGGTTAGTTTTTTGGGGTTTTAGTCTGTAAATATTTCAAATCATATTCTAAATTAATAGCTTGGGTATAATTATTAGTTGTTTTAATCTTATAATTTTGAATTAGAAGTTTATTTTGCTAGATAAGGCACAACTTGAATGGCATAGATCTCTCTTACCCTTTAGACCATAATCCCTACATCATCATCCTCAGACTAATTAACCTGTATAAATTATGTATGTTAAAATTTATTCATACATATTTGCCTTATTCTGCAAAGATTTAAAACAGCTTTCAGGAAAAAATACCAATAATTTTAATATATCAATTTTTTTTTTTAAAATATCAAGGTCAAGAACATCTAAATTAGAATAAAAGATCAAAACTTGGGTGAAAAGTAGAAGCTTGTAGGCTTCTTAACGGGCTCTTTTGAGCCAAGCCACAAAGGATATCTGGACCATCAGCAGGCACCTTATCAGAAAAATAAGGACATGCAGTGTGAACGCTCATCTTAATCACATAATCCAGTGTGGTTTGGGGCTTTGTTTTTAGGAGTTGTATTTAGAAGTTTTTCTCCAGACTTCCTGATGCAAATTTTCAGTTGTTTCTCTTCCACCGTCATTTTAGTCTTTATACTAGCTGTGTCAAGTTTACTTTCCTGAGGGTGTTGGTTTGTTTGTTTTGTTTTGTTTTGTTAATGGAATCAATTATGGCACTATCATTTCTCTGATTTAATATGCTTCTCAGAATATAGTTTTTTCTGTATTTTTAGTACATTTTTCTACTGTTTATCATCATGGAGAAAATGGATCTGACAGGCATTTTACAAAAAATCATCTGGTTTCTGGAACTCAATACATTTTATAGTGCTTGAAACATTTCATTGTCCATGCCAGTCATTTTGCTTTCCCCCAAAATAAGTTTATATTGATTCATGATATACCATACTCCTTTCCCATTATTTCAGCTAAGCACATTTTCAGATTCTTTATCCAAAGTTTACTCTTCACAAAAACATTAAATACAGCATGAGATGGAGTTTAGTGACTTTAAAAAAATAACAATTTTCAGCTGAAGATGTAGTTTCCGTTTTTATTATAGTATATGTTTTGAATGTTGTATTTGTAGATTTGTGTCAAATTTCCTTATGTGTGTTTTATTTTAAAGAAATTTGTAACACAGTAATATTGGCAGCTTACAATTCTAAACTTATGAAATGAAAAAGATATTTTTGAAGAAAAGATGTATGTGCTACATTGTTCCTTCCTTAAGTGGGGACATGATGGGAAAATGCAAACATTGTGGTTGTTGAGTGTCATCAAGTAGATTCCAGCTCATAGCCACCTTATGTGACAGAGTAGAACTGCCCCATAAGATTTCCAAGGCTGTAATTTTTCAGGAGCATATAGGCAGATCTTTTCTCACCGGGACCCTCTGGGTGGGTTCGAATGGAGACCTTAGCAGCTGAACACTTAACCGTTGTGCAGCCCCAAAATCCAAACCAAACTTATTACCATTGAGTTGATTCAGAGTCACAGAGACCCTACAGGGCAGAGTAGAACTGCCCCATAGGGTTTCCAAGGAGCGGCTAGTAAATGCAAACTGCCGACCTTTTGGATAGCAGCTGAGCTCTTAACCACTGTGCCACTAGGGCTCCTAACATACAAATTAGTGAATTAAAAATTAAACTTAAATCTGGAAAACAAATGACCAGAGTAGGAAAGAAACCACTTTTCCCAGGACACTAGATGACTTGACTTTAGGTCAGTCTTTTGGAATACAGCCAGGAAACACAAAATAAGAAATGAGATGGAACTAGCAAGAAGACAGAAAAGACAGTAAAAAAGTGGCTTAGCAACTCCACAGCAAGAGGAGAATAAAGGAACACATTGCCCCTTTATTACATGGACAGAAAAGAAATAATAGAGGATACCAAGAAGCTGTAGGTTTAAAATTGTTTTGTTGAGGATTTTTTTTTTTTTTTTATGAACGTAGTCAAAGCCTCAAAGCTGAGAAAAAAGGATAAAAGAAGGGTTAGCACATTGAAGAAACTGCTCAAAATGCTATCACTATTAGGAGCTCCGATTGCACTTGTTGTCTAAACATTTTATTATAAAACATAAACATATTTTATCCTGAATTTTATCTAATTGTTTCACACACATGCACACATACATACACCTATATGTTAAAAAAAGTACGTTCTAATTAGATTCTAAATTCCCCCAGTGGAGAAACAATTTGTATACTTATTTTGCATATGCTAGTTTCCATGCAGAGCAAAGTGGATAGCAGATAGTCTTAAAATATTTGTTAAATTAAATTTTGACTATTAAAAAATCAGATGAAAGTTATCAAAAATGCCTTTCAGGAAATCTAATTCTCAGAAAAGTAAAATTCGATATACTATAGCAGCTTAAATTTAATCTTGGTTAGTCAGATGATGCCTTAGGTATTTATTTTCATTATAGAATAGATCTCAGGGCTTTTAATTTTTAGTTATCAACCCTAAGAAAACAGAAATATTAAGTAATAAGGACACTTTATTAAAAATTATAGCCAGCCCATTTTGGGTGGTCTGCATTTTAAAAACAACAACATTCATTGTGCAGATCACATAAGTAGTGGGCATAAAATGACTGAAGCATAGAACCAAGAGCTGCTATATCCAGTCAGGGAATTTAACTGCATCACACAACAGACAAAATGGCAACCATTCATTTCAGCTCTAACCCAACATAGAAGTGCCTCTGTCTTCAAAAAATCCTTCCCAGCTCTCCTGTCAGGCAGTGCTGACCACAAAGAATCCAAGGACAGCAAGTGGGGTGCTCAGAAGCACAGACAACTCCAGAGCCTTGAACCCAGAGGAGAAGTCACTCCCATGGTGGTAAGTAAGTTGGGGCCAGCAAGTGTGCCCTTCAAACAGATTGGTAAGCAATACATTTACAATCTGAATTTTAAGCTATTGCAGATCCATAAGCTAATAATTTTCTGCAATTAGTAGCAAAAAAAAAACCCACTGCTGTCAAGGTTGATTTCTACTCATAGCGACCCTTTAGGACAGAATAGAACAGCCTCATAAGATTTCCAAGGCTGTAAATCTTTACAGAAGGAGATTGCCATATCTTTCAGCAGCAGAGTGGTTGATGGGCTCAAACCACCAACCTTTTAGTTAGCAGCTGAGCCCTCAACCACTGGACCACCAGGTTTCCTTAATTAATAATAAGAGCCCTAATACGAAAGATGGAATGGCTGAAGACAATCCTAAGAGCCAGATCAGCTAAAACAGAGACACAAATCTGAGCCGACCAGAAAACAGATGAGGGTATTAGGACAAGAGTACCATTGTACACCATACATAAGTATTCTGAAGCTGAAGTATTGTAGTACAGTAGACTGAGCAGACAAACTTGGCTCAGTTCCCGGCTCCAGCACGTTCTAACTATTTGATCCTGGGAACATGAAACTAGCCATTCTGGGTCTCAGTAGCATTTTGAATGCTGTTGTGAAACTTAACCAGAGCAATTTCGATCAAGTCGATTTCAATTCATAGCAACCCCATGTGTATCAGAGTAGAACTGCGCTCCATAGTGTTTTCAATGGCTAATTTTTAGGAAGTACATCTCCGGGCCTTCCTTCCAAGGTGCTTCTGGGTCAACTTGAACCACCAGCCCGTAGTTAGCACCATTTGCACCACCAAGGAACTCCATTATGAAAATTACAGGAGATTATTTCAAAGCACCTGTTCTGGTAACTGATAGGTTGCAGGTGCACAACAAGTAGTAACTAATTTTGTTATTGTTCTTCTTGCTGTCATTGTTCTAGGTATTGTTCTTTTTTTAAGTCAAATGAGTAGGACAACTGTTCTTGGTTCTTATTCTGTAGTGTGACTTCAGTTACTTTCAAATAATGCTTATGTTTTCTTCATAAATCCAGCTAAAGGAACTCCTGCAATCAAGGTCATGAAGCAAAATGGATGAACGGTGCCCACTTAGTTTTGGGGCGTTATATAAAATAATGGCAGGAATTTTTATAATGATTTGTTTTATATTGGGTGTTGATAATTCTAAGAGTTAAGGAGGCAAGAGAAGATTGCTTGAAAAAGTAGAAAAAGTATTTCTCTGTTACTACAAATTTTAGATCCAAGAGCATTGAGCATCAGTATGTTAAAGCTGTCCCCTCATAAAGGGTTCAGCATAAAGCATAGAGTCAACACATGGCATTTTGTTATTTAAAAAGAAAATGATACGTATTAACCAATTCCCAAATAACCCAATGTTAATTGTTTAATTAAACCACACAGTTGTTTCTCTTCAAATGGTACTAAATGAAGCTAAATCCTGGATACTGTAGGAAAACAGTATAATATGAAATTATAGCAAAACATTTAAGATTAGGGTTTGACGCTTCAGGTCTTTAATTGACACGCTATCTTTTGGTACATATACCATATTATACCAGTTGCCATCAAGTCAATTTTGACTCATGGAGACCTGTGTGTTGTAGAGTAAAACTGTACGCCATAGGGTTTTCATGGCTGACTTTTTGGAAGTAGATCGCCAGACCTGTCTTCCTAGGCACCTCTGGATGGGTTCAAATTGCCAACCTTTTGGTTAGTAGCCAAGAGCTTAACCATTTGCACCAGCCAGGTACATAGAGTTGCTGCATTTTGAGAAGAGGAGTCAGGGGATCTGGAGCAGGGATGACAGACAGTAAGCTTCAGTGAACCCCTGTCCCCTACACTGTGCTGTCACCTGCCTCCGCCCCACACTGTCCTTCCAGAAAGGAGTGATGTCGCTGCAGTGAATCGTTTGGGCTCCATGTAGCACAACCCCTAACTCTGTGAAGACCCATTTTCCTTATTGATTTGTTCGGCCAAATACTGAATATGCCTATCAAAAGAAAAAGAACAAAGAAACAACATAAGGTCCTAGAATCAATACTAAACCACAGGTATCCATAAAAAAGAGTTCAGTTTTCCACCGTGTACGTGTGTGTGTGTGCATGCATGCGTGTGTGTGTGTGTATTTCCTCTGTCTTTAAGTACTGCTCATTCAGTTATGTTCCCACAGAGTTATCTACTCTGGGTTATAATTTGTTTAAACATAAAACATGTGTACATAGTAATTCGTGATATATTATAATAAGCATTATTGATATGATAGCCCACATAAGTGCCAGTGGAGTGATTGCTCATGGCTTTCAGACATCAAGGTGGGCCCACCCTCTATGTTCCTAAAAATAGAATTAAATACATTATTGTTTTTTAGAATATACCTATTTACAAAAAGGAAGTATGTTTTTATTATACCAAGAGTGATTTGTTAGAGAAAATAATACTTGGATAAGAGTTTCTCAAATCTAACAAAGATATCTATAAAATAATCCAAACACCTGGTTTAAGAAAAAAATTCTACACACAAGCAAACCAAAAAAAAAATAATTATTTGATTAAAATAACTTATTTTCATACTTCCCACAGGTTTCTTGGAGAAGTTAGAAGTAAACAAACTTTCCCTAAAAATTATTTAGTTGAGAAAATTTGAACAATTGAGTGAAAATGATTGACAGAATGTTTACTTCAAAATAAGTGCCACTCACACGGAAAGTCCTTAATAAATGCCTGTTGATGAATGTGTATGTTTTAAGTACATCAAGATAATTGATCCACATTCTATACATCTTAATGCTTCAGTTAAACATAAAGTGCCCATGTTTTACAACTGGGGCTTAATGTTCAGTCATCCAGTCAACAAACATGAAACTAAGTTTCTGCTATTCATTTATTTGTTCATTCATTCAACAAATATTTATTGAAAGCCTAAAACATGCTAGCTAGGCACTGCCTTTGGCTTGGGAGATTTAGCAATGAATCCAATTGACAGTTTCCATTTCCTCCAGAAATTTGCAGACGAGTGAGGAAAAAGAGAAAATAAACAAGAAAGCAAATAACTGTATAAATAAGACATTTCAAGTAACATTAAGTGCTATGAAGGAAACATACGGTAGAGTTTAATTTGGGAGAGAGAGAGGAAAGACCAACTTTCAACACTGAAGATAAAAGTCTCTGAAAGGTCAGTTTCTGAAATAAATGGAGTTACCTCCTCAAATATCTGGCAAAGAAATTTCCAGGCAGACAGGGAAAAGGCAGGAGAGTGGGAATGAGCTTAGGTACTTTGAGGCCAATATGGCTGAAGAAGAATGATAGGTATTTTAATTTTATCCTAATGCAATGACAGACATCTGAGCAAGATTTTTAATCAGGTTAATTGAAGAATAATTTGTACCCATAAAAGTTCACCCATTTTAAGTGTACAGTTCAATGAGTTTTGTCAAATACATGAGTCATGTAACCACTACTCCAGCACCATAATCAAAGTATAGACTATTTCCATCACTTCAAAAAGTTGCCCCAGACCCATTTGTAGTCAATCCCCTCCCCCACCATGAGCCACTAGGAATCACAACAAACCAAACCCATTGTCATCCAGTCAATTCCAACTCACAATGACCCCATGTGCTTCAGAGTAGAACTGCTCCATATTGTTTTCTTGGCTATAATCTTTATAGAAGCAAATTACAATGACTTTTTTCCATGGCATTGTTGGGTGGGTTCAAGCTGCCAACCTTTACATTAGTAGTCAAGTGCAAACTGTTTGCCACCCACCACCCAGGGATGTCATATGAATGGACTCAGACATAATGTCAAATAAAAAAAAAATCATAGAGTTTGCAATTTTTTGTTTCTGGTTTTTTCACTTAGCATAATGTTTTTGAAATCCACCCATGTGGTTGCATGTTTATTGCTGCATAGTATTTCCTCCAAGTGTCTGTCATTTGGTCGTACTGTGGGGGCTTACGTGTTGCTGTGATGATGGAAGCTATGCCACCAGTATTCAAATACCAGCAGGGTCACCCACAGCAGACAGGTTTCAGTGGAAGAAAAACCCGGCAGTCAACTTCTGAAAAGATTTAGCCAGTGAAAACCTTATGAATAGCAAAGGAACATTATTTGATATACAGTGCCAGAAAATGAGCCCCTCAGGTTGGAAAGAACTCAAAATATGACCAGGAAAGAGGGGCCACCTCAAAGCAGAGTTGACCTTAGTGACATGGGTGGAGTTCAGCTTTGGGGATCTTCATTTGCTGATGTGGCATGACTCAAAATGAGAAGACACAGCTGAAACACCCATTAATAATTGGAACATGAAATGTATGAAGCATGAATCTAGGGAAATTAGGAATCATCAAAAATGAGATGGAACACATAAACAATGATATCCTAGATATTAGTGGGCTGAAATGAATTGGTTTTCCATTTTGAATCATATGGTCTACTATGCTGGGAATGATGACTTGAAGAGGAATGGCGTTTCATTCATCGTCAAAAAGAACATTTCAAGATCTATTCTGAAGCACAGCGTTGTCAGGGATAGGAAAATATCCATGTGCCTACATGGAAGACCAGTTAATATGACTATTATTCAGATTTATGCACCAACCACTAAGGCCAACAAAGAAGAAATGGAAGATTTTTACCAACTTCTGCTTCTGAAATTAGTCGAACATGCAATCAGGATGCATTGATAATTACTGGGAATTGCAATGTGAAAGTTGGAAACATAGAAGGATTGGTAGTTGGAAAATATGGCGGTGGTGATAGAAATGATGCCAGAGAGGATAGAATTTTTCAAGGCCAATGACTTCTTCATTGCTAATAAGTTATTCAACAATATAAATGGCAACTATACACATGGACCTTGCCAGATGGAATACACAGGAATCAAATCTACTATATCTGTGTAAAAAGACTCTGAAAAAGCTCAATATTATCAGTCAGAACAAGGCCAGGGCCAAATGTGGAACAGACCATCAATTGCTCATACGCAAGTTAAGCTGAAGCTGAAGAAAATTAGAACAAGTTCATGAGAGCCAAAGTACAACCTTGAGTATATCCCACCTGAATTTAGAGACCATCTCAAGAACAGATATGACCCTTTGAACACTACTGACCGAAGACCAGACCAGTTGTGGAATGACATCAAAGACATCACACATGAAGAAAGCACAAAGTCATTTAAAGACAGGAAAGAATGCAAAAACCAAAATGGATGTCAGAAGAGAATCTGAAACTTGCTCTTGTATGTCAAGTCACTAAAGCGAAAAGAAGAAATGATGAAGCAAAAGAGTTGAACAGAAGATTTCAAAGGACGGCGTAAGAAAACAAAGTATTATAATGGGATGTGAAAGGACATAAAGATAGAAAGCCAAAAAGGAAGAACACGCTCAGCATTTCTCAAGCTGAAAGAACCAAAGAAAAAATTCAAGCCCGAAGTTGCAATATTGAAGGATTCTATGGGGAAAATATTAAAAGACACAGGAAGCATCAAAAGAAGATGGAAGGAATACACAGAGTCACTATACCAAAAAGAATTGGTCCACCTTCAACCATTTCAGGAGGTAGCATATGATCAGGAATCCATGGTACTGAAGGAAGAAGTCCAAGCTGAACTGAGGGCTCTGGCAAAAAACAAGTCTCCAGGAATTGACAGAATACCAACTGAGATGCTTCAACAAATGGATGCTGCCCTGAAAGTGCTCACTTGTCTGCGCCAAGAAAGGAAGACAGCTGCCTGGCCAACTGACTGGAAGAGATCCATATTTATGCCTATTCCAAAGAAATGTGATCCAACTGAACATGGAAAGTATCAAGCAATATCATTAATACCACACACAAGTAATATTTTGCTGAAGATCATTCAAAAGCAGCTGCAACAGTACATCGACAGACAACTGCCAGAAATTCAAGCAGGATTCAGAACCAGGACATGAAAGAAGGAATATCATTGCTGACGTCAGATGGGTCCTGGCTGAAAGCAGAGAATACCAGAAAGATGTTTACCTGAGTTTTCTTGAGTATGCAAAGGCATTCGACTGTGTGGGTCATAACAAATTGTAGGTAACATTGTGAAGAACAGGTGTTCCAGAACATTTAGTCATGCTCATGAGGAACCTGTACATAGATCAAGAGGCAGTCTTTCGAACAGACCAAGGGGATACTGCATGGTTTAAAGTCAAGAAACTTGTGCGTCAAGGTTGTATCCTTTCACCATACTTATTTAATCTGTATGCTGAGCAAACAATCCAAGAAGCTACACTATATGAAGAAGAACGGGGCATCAGGATTGGAGGAAGACTAACAACCTGCATTATGCAGATGACACCACTTTGCTTGCTGAAAGTAAAAATGACTTGAAGCACTTACTGATGAAGATCAAAGACCACAGCTTTCAGTTTGGATTACATCTCAACATAAAGAAAACAAAAATCCTCACAACTGGACCAATAAGCAACATCATGATAAATGGAGAAAAGATTGAAGTTGTCAAGGATTTCATTTTACTTGGATCCACAATCAACACCCGTGGAAACAGCAGTCAAGAAATCAAAAGATTCATTGCATTGGGCAAATCTGCTGCAAAAGACCTCTTTCAAGTGTTGAAAAGCAAAGATGCCATCTTAAAGACTAAGGTGCACCTGACCAAGGCCATGGCATTTTCAATAGCCTCATACGTATGCAAAAGCTGGACAATGAATAAGAAAGACCAAAGAATTGCTGCCTTTGAATTGTAGTGTTGGTGAAGAATATCGAATATACCATGGACTGCCAAAAAAACAAACAAATCTGTCTCTGAAGAAGTACAGCCAGAATGCTCCTTAGAAACAAGGATGGCAAGATTAGGTCTCACATATCTTGGACATGTTATGAGGAGGGATCAGTCACTGAAGAAGGACATTATGCTTGGTAAAGTAGAGGGTCATCGAAAAAGAGGAAGGCCCTCAACAAGATGGTTTGACACAGTGGCTGGAACAATGGGCTCGAGCAAAACAATAATTGTGAGGATGGTGTAGGATAGGGCAGTGTTTTGTTCTGTTCTACATAGGGTCACTATGGGTCGGAACCGACTTGATGGCACCTAACAACAATGACAGTATTCCATTGTTTCTTAATACAGTATAGATATCCATTCAACAACTGATGAACATTTTAGTGTTTCCAGTTTTAGGGAAAAATTGCAATGAACATTCACATATAGGTCTTCATGGGGGCGACTTCTATTGGGTAAATACCTAAGAGTGGCATTGCTTGGTCTAATTATACATCAATGTGTAACGTTAAAAGAAACATCCGAGCTGTTCTCCAAAGTGGCTGTCCCATTTTGTACCCCCACCAGCAATGTAACAGAACTCCAGTTTTTCTATGCCCTCCCCAATATTTGGTATTGTCAGTCATTTTTAAATTTTAGCCATTCTCCTGGATGTGTAATGGTATCTACCTCACTGTGATTTTAATTTGCATTTCCATGACGATTAAAAACGGTAAGCATTTTTTCATAGGCTTATTGGTTATTCTATAACTTCTTTAGTGGCATGTCTGTTCAAGTCCTTTTTTTTATTAGCTTGTCTTGTTATGGAATTGTACGAGTACTTTATATACTCAAGGCAGAAATTGTTTTTCATACATGTTTTGCAGATACTTTCTCCCTGTTTGTGGCTTCTAATTTCATTTTTTTTAACAATTGCCATTTTGAGAGCATAAGTTTTTAAATTTTTTATTTTAATGTATTTATCTAGTTTTAGTATCAAGGCAATAATGACTTCATAAAATGAATGGTAAAGTATTCCATCCTCTTCTATTTTCCTATACAGCTTGTGTAGGACTGAAAATACTTCTTCCTTGAGGGTTTTTTGTTTCTGTTGTCTGTCTGTTTGTTTGTTTGTTTGTTTTTTAGAAAATACCAGTGAATACATCCGGGTCTGGAGTGTCCTTACAACAAAGTTTTTAATATAAGTCAGCTTGCAAATACAAGGCTCTTAAACCATGTATTTCTTCTTGAATAATCTTTGCTATTTTGTGTGTCTCCAGAGATTGGTCTGCTTCATCTAAGATGTCAAATTTATTGGCAGCAAGTTGTTCATAACATTTCCTTAATATGCTTACAGTGTCTCTAGGATATGTATGGTGTATATATCCTCTTTCATCCCTCATATTGATAATTTGCATCTTGTCCATTTTTTTCTTAATCAATTCGGCTAGAAGTTTATCAATTTTGTTCATTTTCTGTTTCATTAATTCCTGTTCTTTATTATTTCCTTCCATATGCTTGCATCGAGTTTGTTTTTCTTTTCCTGCTTTCTTAAGCTGAAAACTTAGATTGTTGTTTATATACCTTTCTTCTTTTCTAAGTCTTAAATGCTATAAATTTTTCTCAAAGCACTGCTTTAGCTACACCCTCCAATTTTTTTATATTGTGTTTTCAGTCAGTTCAAAATATTTTCTACTTTTTTGTGTTTTATTCTCTTGCCCATTAGAAAGTGGAAGTATTTTGTTTAATCTCAAAATATTTGGGGATTTTCCAGATATCTTTCTATGATTAATTTCTAGTGGTCAGTGAAAATACTTTGTATGATATCAATCCTTTGAAATACATTAAGAAGTGATTCAGAGCCCAGAAAATAACTTATCTTGGTGGTTGTTCCCTTTGCACTTGAAAAGAATGTGTGTTCTGCTGTTTTGCAGTGGGTGGGTCTATAAATGTCATTTGGGGAAAGTTGACTGATAGTGTTGTTTAAGTTTTCTATACTCTTACTAAATTTTGTCTACATGCTCTGTCAATTACTTAGAAAAGATTATTAAAATCTTCAGCTATAATTGCAGATTTTTCAATTTCTTCTTTAATTTCTACGAGGTTTTCTTTGGTGTATTTTGAAGCTCTTTTATGCTCTTTTAGGATCATTAGCCTTCTCAATGGACTGATCCCTTTCTCATTATGAATTGCCCATCTTTATCTCTTTACCCATGATGATATTCCCTGTTCTGAAATGTACTTTGTCTGGATAATATACCTACTCCAGTTTACTTTGGTTGATGCTTTCTCCATCCTTTCACTTTGTAATTATATTTAAAGGGTGTTTCTTGTAGACAGCATATAGTTGGTCCTTGCTTTTATCATCCAATCTTTCATTTAAAGTCATTATTGACCAGGTACATTTAATAAAATTCTAGATGTAGTAACATTTAGATCTACCATTCTAATATTTGTTTTCTATGTGTCTCATTTGTTCCTTTTTCATCCTTTTCTGTGTTTCTTGGGTTAACTGAGATTTTTATAATTCTATTATATATCTGTCTTAGTTATCTAGTGCTGTTCTTAACACAAGTGGATGGCTTTAACAAAGAGAAATTTATTTCTTCACAGTAAATTGGGCTAAAAGTCCAAATTCAGGGCATCAGCTCCAGGGGAAGATGTTCTCTCTCTGTCAGCCTTCTCATCAACGTTCCTCTGGACTAGGGGTTTCTTCACCCAGAGACCCCATGTCCAAAGGACACGCTCTGCTCCCAGTGCTTCTTTCTTGGTGGTGTGAGGTCCCCAACTCTCTGCTTGCTTCCCTTTCCTTTTCTCTCTTGAGAGATAAAAGGTGGTCCAGGGAAGCTCCCTTTACCTTGGATCAGGGAGGCAACCTGGGTAAGTGTGGTGTTACAATTACACTCTAATCTTCTTTAACATAAAATTACAATCACAAACTGGAAGACAATCACACAATACTGGGAATCACAGCCTAACCAAGTCAACACATATTTTGGGGGGACACAGTTCAATCCATGACAACATCTACTTCTCTACTATTAACCAAAAGATAGACAGTTGGAACTCACTCAGAGGTGCCTCAGAAGAAAGTCCTGGCAATCTGCTTCCAAAAGGTCACAGCAATAAAAACCCTATGAGCACAATTCTACTCTGCAACATATGTAGCAGCTGTGAGTCAGAATCAATTCTGGGAAGCTGGCTGGTTTGGGTATTAGTTAATTAGCTAAACCTCTTTTATTTTTTTCATAAGGTTTTAAATATACATTTTAACTTATCAAAGTATATCTTCAAATAATGTTATGCCTCTTCAAATGCACTCTAAGAATCTTACAACTGTATATGCCAGTTTCTCCCATCCTACCATTCACTGCGCTTGGAAGAACTCTATCATGTGATCTTCAGCATCATTCCTATCACCAAGGTAGTGATAAGATGCAATGTTGGAAGCACTTCCTCATCTCTGTCAAGAAATTTGGGGGGCAGAACCAACATGGCACCCTAGACATATCCATTATGGCATCCCCCTGCAGCAAGGACTCGAAAAACCAAGTAAAACAGATACAAATGTCAATCCTAGAAACCTAGGCACCAAATGAAGGGGTAAAGAACTAGATCAAACAGTGAATGGGAGAAAAAAACAGATGAAAAACAGAGAACAAGGAGAGATATGGAGTGGAGGTTCCCTGCCAACTAACACGGCACAGCATTACCGTCTTGGAGCACATCCAGCAATGACCCTGGACAGTGAGTACAGGAAGGCTCCCAACAGGAAACAGAGCACGCAGCAACCAAAGAAACATGTTTTCCAATCCCTCACCCTTCTACCCCATACACTACCTCTACCCCTTCCTGCTGGGCCATTTGAATTACCTTGGCTAGAGAGCCACCGGCCTACACCAGCCTGAGTCTGCCCGACCCCCACCTGCCAGTTCCTGCCACGCCATCTTTTCCCCATTCCTTCTTTTCTTTCTCCCTCCTACATAGCCCTATATGCCCCCTCTACCCCTTCCTACCAGGCCGTGCTGCACCACTTCAGGTAGAGAGCCACCAGCCTGTCACCACCTCAGGTTCCCCTGCCCCGTCCCACCAGCTCCCACCATGCCATTTTTTTAATATTTTTCCTTTCTTCCTTTTCTTTCTCTCTCCCACCTAGCCCCATACACCACCTCTACCTCCTCCTGCCAGGCCATGCCACATCACTGCAGGTAGAGAGTCACCAGACCACTGCCACCCAAGATCTGCCTGCCCCCCACCTGCCTGCTCCTACCATGCCATTTTTTCCATTTTTGTTCTCCTTCTTGTCTAGTCCCATATGCCACCTCCCCATTCCAGCAGGCCACACCACACAACTGTATCTGAAAGCCACCAGTCCAACACTACCTCAGGTCCACTCTGCCCCCACACAGTGACTCCCACCATGCCATTTTTGTTTCTCTTTTTCCTTTCCTTCTTTTCTTTCTCCCACCCACCTAGCCCCATATGCTACCTGCCCCCCTTCCCACCAGGCCACACCAAACAATCACAGCTACAGAACCACCAACCAGCCCACTGTTGCCCTGGGTCTACCTCACCCTTGCCTGCTAGCTCCTGTCATGCCATTTTTTTTTAATTTTTTTTGCTTTCTTCCTTCTCTTTCTCCCTCCCAATCAGCCCTATACGACAACTTTCTTCCTTCTCACCAGCTCCTGCAATCCTGCTTTTTTTAGCTTTCTTTCTTTCTCTTCCATATATCACCTTCCCTCCCTTCTAATCGGCCCTCTAGTCCACCCCACCACCACTCGCTGGCCCCCAACACACCACCAGTTTTTTTACTATTTTTTATATTTTCATTTTTCTTTCTTCCTTCACTTTCTCACTCCCACCTAACCCAGTATACCACCTCATCCCCAGGCTGCTGGACCCCTTGATGCAGCCACAGCTAAAGACACTTTGGTTTGCTGCCACCCTACGTCCACCCCATCCAACGGCTGCTACCATGCCATGTTTTTTCTTTTTCCTTTTTTCCCTTTCTTTTTCCCTCCTACTTATCCCAGTACTCCACCTCCACCTGTTCCCACAGGCTATTGTGCTGCCACGGCTAGAGAGCCTCCAACACACTGCCACTTCAGACTAAGACAGACTAGGAAGAAGGACCTGGCAGTTGACTTCTGAAAAGATTTAGCCAGTGAAAAACCTTATGAATAGCAATGGAACATTGTTTGATATATAGTACCAGAAAATGAGCCCCTCAGGTTGGAAGGAACTCAAAATATGACCAGGAAAGAGCTGCCTCCTCAAAGCAGACTGGACCTTAATGACATCAGTGGAGTCAAGCTTTCCGAATTTTCATTTGCTGATGTAGTGTGACTCAGAATGAGAAGAAACAGCTGCAAACATCCATTAATAGTCTGGAAATGAATGAAGTATGAATCTAGGAAAATTGGAAATTGTCAAAAATGAAATGGAACACATAAACATTGACATCCTAGATATTAGTGAGCTGAAACGGATTGGTATTGGCCATTTTGAATCAGACACTCACATGGCCTACTATGCCAGGAATGACAACATAAAGAGGAATGGCATTGCATTCATTGCTAAAAAAAATTTCAAAATCTATCCTGAAGTCCAATGCTGTCAGTGATAGGATAATATCCATACCCCTACAAGGAAGACAAGTTAACACGACTATTATTCAAATTTACGCACCAACCACTAAGGCCAAAGATGAAGAAAATGAAGATTTTACCAACTTATGCAGTTTGAAATTGATCAAACATGCAATCGGAATGCATTGATAATTACCAGTGACTAGAATGCAAAAGTCGGAAACAAAGAAGAAGGATTGGTAGTTGGAAAATATGCCCTTGGTGATAGAATTTTCTGAGACCAATGACTTCTTCATTGCAAATACATTTTTTCAACAAAATAAATGGAGACTATACATATGGACCTTGGCAGATGGAATACACAGGAATCAAACTGACATCTGTGCAAAGAGACTCTGGAAAAGCTCAGTATCATCAGTCAGAACAAGGTCAGGGGCTGATGGTGGAAGAGACCGTCAGTTGCTCCTATGCAAGTTCAAGATTAGCCTGAAGAAAATTAGAACAAGTCCACATGAGAGCCAAAATACAACCTTGAGTATATTCCACGTAAATTTAGAGACCATCTCAAGAATAGATTTGACCCACTGAACACTAATGACTGAAGACCAGACAAGTTGTGGAGTGACGCCAAGGATATCATATATAAAGAAAGCAAGAGGTCTTTACAAAGACAGGAAAGAAAGAAAAAAACAAAATGGATGTCACAAGAGATTCTGACACTTGCTCTTGAATGTCGAGTACCTAAAATGAAAGAAGAAATGAAGAAGTAAAAGAGCTGAACAAAGATTTCAAAGGCTGGCTTGAGAAGACACACTACAGTATTATGGTGACATGTGCAAAGATTTGGAGATAGAAAACCAAAAGCAAAGAACACACTCAGCATGTCTCAAGCTGAAAGAACTAAAGAAAAATTCAAGCCTTGAGTTGCAATATTGAAGGATTCTACGGGGAAAATATTAAACGATGCAGGACGCATCAAAAGAAGATGGAGGGAATACACAGAATCACTATACAAAAAAGAATTGGCTGATGTTCAGCCATTTCAGGAGGTAGCAAATGAACAGGAACGAATGGAACTGAAGGAAGTAGTCCAAGCTGCACTGAAGGCATTGGCGAAAAACAAGGCTCCAGGAATTGACAGAATACCAATTGAGATGTTCCAACAAATAGATATTGCTCTTCTATGCCAAGAAATTTGGAAGACAGCTACCTGGCCAACCAACTGGAAGACATCCATATTTATGCTTATTCTGAAGAAAGGAGGTCCAACAGAATGCAGAAATTATTGAACAATATTATTAACACCACACACAATTAAAATTTTGATGAAGATCATTCAAAAGTAGCTGCAGTGGTACATAAACAGGGAACTGTCAGAAATTCAAGCCAGATGCAGAAGAGGGCGTGGAACCAGGGATATCATTGCTGATGTCAGATGGATCCTAGCTGAAAGCAGAGACTGCCAGAAAGATATTTATCTGTGTTTTATTGACTATGCAAAGGCATTCTACTGTGTGAATCAGAACAAATTATGGATAACATTGCATAGAATGGGAATTCCAGAACACTTAACTGTGCTCATGAGGAAACTGTACATAGATCGACAGGCAGTGTTTGAACAGAACAAGGTGATACTGCATGGTTTAAAGTTAGGAAAGGTGTGCGACAGGGTTGTATCTTTTTACTATACTTATTTAATCTGTATGCTGAGCAAATAATCCAAGAAGTTGGACTATAAGAAGAAGAACAGGACATCAGAATTGGAGGAAAACTTATTAACAATCTGCGTTATGCAGGTGACACAACCTTACTTGCTGAAAAGTGAAGAGAATTTGAAGCCCCTACTGATGAAGATCAGAGGCCACAGCCTTTAGTATGAATTACACCTCAACACAAAGAAAACAAAAATCCTCAGAACTGGACCAATAAGTAAGAGCATAGTAAATAGCAAAAAGATTGACGTTGTCCAGGATTTCATTTTGCTTGGATCCACAATCAATACCCAGGGAAACAGCAGTCAAGCAATGAAAATACACATTGCATTGGAAAAATCTGCTGCAAAGGACCACTTTAAAGTGTTGAAAAGCAAAGATGTCACCTTAAGACTAAGTTGCGCCTGTTCCAAGTCATAGCATTTTCAATCACCTCACATGCATGTGAAATCTGGACAATGAATAAGGAAGACCAAAGAAGAATTGACACCCTAGAATTGTGGTATTGGCAAAGAATATCGAATATACCATGGACTGCCAAAAGAACAAAGAAATCTGTCCTGGAAGAAGTACAACCAGAATACTCATTAGAAGCAAGGATGGCAAGAGTACGTCTCACATACTTTGAACGTGTTATCAGGAGGGATCAGTCCCTGGAGAAGGACATCATGCTTGGTAAAATAGAGGGTCAATGAAAAAGAGGAAGACCCTCAATGAGATGGATTCACACAGTGACTGCAACAATGGGCTTAAGCATAACAATAATTGTGAAGATGGTACAGGACCAGGAAGCATTTCATTCTATTGTACATGGGGTCGCTATGAGTCAGAACTAACTTGACAACCCCTAACAACGACAATGACAACAAACAGAGGAAATGGACAAATTTCTAGAAACACACTACCTGTATAAATTAACACAAATTGAAATAGAAAATCCAAACAGACGCATAATAAGAGAAGAGATTGGAGAGATTAAAAAAAAAAAAACTCCCAACAAAAAAACACTGGCCTGAATGACTTCGCTGGAGAATTCTACCAAACATTCAGAGAAGAACTAATGCCAGTACTACTCAAAAGATTTCAGAGCATAGAAAAAGAAGGAATACTTCCAAATTCATTCTAGGAAGCCAACAAAACCATGATCCCAAAGTCAGGCAAAAAATTGACAAAAAAAGAATTGATGAAAAAAGAAAATTACAGACCAATATTTCTCATGAATATAACCCAAACCAAACCCACTGCTGTCTAGTCGATTCTGACTCATAGCAACCCTATAGGACAGAGTAGAACTGCCCCATAGAGTTACTGAGGAGCACCTGGCAGATTCAAACTGCCGACCTCTTGGTTAGCAGCCATAACACTTAACCACTACGCCACCAGGGTTTCCCTCATGAATATAGATGACAAAAATTCTCAACAAAACTCTAGCCAATAGAATTCAGCATTATACCAAAAAATAATACACCACAGCCAAGTGCTATTCATTCCAGGTATTCAAGGATTGTCAATATTAGAAAATCAATGTAATCCACCACATAAGTTAGCAAAAAACTCACATAATCATTTCAGTTGACACAGAAAAGACACTTAATAAAGTTCAATGCCCATTCCTGATAAAAACTCTCACCAAAATAAGAATAGAAGGGAAATTCCTCAATGTAATAAAGGGCATCTATACAAAACCAACAGCCAACTTCATTCTCAGTGGAGAGAGGCTGAAAGCATTCCTGCTGGGAACAGGATCAAGACAAGGATGCCCTTTAGCACCACTCCTATTTAACATTGTGCTGGAAGTCCTAGCTAGAGCAATAAGGCAAAAAAAGAAATAAAGTGCATCCAAATTGTTAAGGAAGAAGTAAAACTATCCTTATTCATGGTTGATATGATACTATACATTGAGAACCTGAAAGACTCCACAAGAAAATTACTGGAACTAATAGAAAGATTCAGCAGATTAGCAAGATACAAGATAAACATACAAAAATAAGTTGAATTCCTATACACCAATAGAAAGAACTATGAAAAGAAAATCAGGAAAGCAATACCATTTATAATAACCCCTATTTAAAGAATAAAATACTTAAGAATAAATCTAACCATGGACATAAAAGATGGATACAAAGAAAACTACAAAAAACTACAGCAAGATACCAAAAGGGAGATACATAAATGGAAAAACATACCATGCTCATGGACAGGTAGACTCAACATTGTGAAAATGTTAATTTTACTCAAAGCAATCTACAAATACAATGCAATCCCAATCCAAATACCAACAGCATTCTTTAACAACATGGGAAAACTAATTATTAACTTTATATGGGAAGGAAAGAGGCCCCAGATAAGTAAGTACTATCCAAGAAGAAGAACAAAGTAGGAGGCTTCACACCACCTGATCTCAGAACCTACTATACAGCCATGGTAATCAAAACAGCCTGATACTTGTACAACAACAGACACATTGACCAATGGAACAGAATCAAGAACCCAGATGTAAATCCATACACCTATGGTCACCTGATCTTCGAAAAAGTCCAAAAGTCCATTAAATGGGGAGAGGACAGTCTTTTTAACAAATGGCCATGGCAAAACTGAATGTCCCTCTGCAAAAAATAAAACAGGATCCATACCTCACACCATACACAAAAACTAATTCAAAATGGATCGAAGACGTAAAAATAAAACCAAAAACTATAAAGATCATGGAAGAAAAAATAGGGTCAATATTAGATGCCTTAACATATGGCATAAATAGGATACAAACCATAATTAGCAGTATACAAACACTACCAGATAAGCTAGATAACTGGGATCTTCTAAAAATTAAACACTTCTCATCAAAAGACTTTACCAAAAGTGTAAAAAGAGAACCAACAAACTGGAAAAAAAAATTTTTGGCTTTGACATATTCTGCAAGGGTCTAATCTTTAAAATCTATAGAATACTTCAACATGTCATTAACAAAAAGACAGATAGTTTAATTTAAAAATGGGCAAAGATATGAAGAGACACTTCACCAAACAAGGTGTTCAGATGGCTAACAGACCCCTGAGGAAATGCTCAGAATCATTAGCCATTAAAACCAAAACCATATCCATTGCTGTGGTGTCTATTCCAATTCATCAGCCATTAGAGAAATGCAAATCAAAACTATAATGAGCAGCCGTCTCACTCCAACTTTACTGGTGTGAATTCAAAAAACAGAAAATAACAAGTTTTGAAGAGGTTGGAGGGAGACTGAAACTCATATGCACTGCTGGTGGGAATGGAAAATGGTACAACCACTATGGAAAATTATATGACACCTCCTTAAAAGCTAGAAATAGACATACCATATGATCCAGCAATCCCAGCTCTAGGACTATATCCTAGAGAAATAAAAGCCATCACACAAATAGACATGTGCACACCCATGTTCATTGCAACAAATTATTCACAACAGAAAAAGAAGGAAACCACCTAAGTGCCCATCAATAGATGAATAGATAAATTATGGTACATACACACAATGGAATACTATATAATGATAAATAACAATGATGAATCCATGAAACTTGTCACAACATAGACAAATCTGGAGGGCATTATGCTGAGTGAAATAAGTCAATCACGAATGGACAAATATTGTATAAGACCACTATTATAAAAACCCAAGAAAAGGTTTACACACAGAAAAAATTTTTTGAAGGTTACAAGCGTGGGAGGGGCAGGGGAGGTGGGGAAGAGGAATCACTGACTGGCTAGAAAAGTGTTAACTCTGGTGAAGTGAAAGACAGCACACAATATAGGGGAAATCCGCACAACTTGACAAATGCAAAGTCATGGAAGCTTACCAGACGCATCCAAACACCTTGAGAGACCTAGTTACTGGAGCTGAGGGCTGGGGACCATGGTTTCAGGGGACATCTAGGTCAACTGGCATAACATAGTTCATAAAGAAAATGTTCTACATCCTACTTTGGTGACTAGCATCTGGGATCTTAAAAGCTTGGGAGTGGCCATCTAAGATGCATGTATTGCCCCCATCACGTTTGGAGTACAGGAAAATGACAAAAACAAAAGACACAGGAAAACATTAGTCCAGAGGACTAATGAAACACAGCCTCCACCAGCCTGAGCCCAGAAGAACTAGATGGTGCTCGGCTACCACCAGCAGCCGCTCTGGCAGGGATCACAATAGAGAATCCCAGACAGAGAGGGAGAAAAATGCAGAGCAAAACTCAAATTCACACACACACAAAAAGGCTACACTTAGTGGTCTAACAGAGACTGGAGGAAACCAAGAGACTATGGTCCCCCAACACCTGCTAACTCAGAACTGAAACCACTTCTGAAATCCACCTTTCAGCCAAAGATTAGACAGGCCTATAAAACAAAAAATAACACACATGAGGAACATACTTAGTTCAACAAAGTATATGAGATCAAATGGGCAACACCTGCCCAAAAGCAAAGATGAGAAGGCAGGAAGGAACAGGAAAAGTGGATGAACGGACATGGAGGACCCAGGGTGAAAAGGAGAAGGGGGAGAGTGCTGACATATTGTGGGGATTGCGATCAATGTCACAAAATAATTTGTGTATAAAATTTTGGATGGAAAACTAATTTTAGCTAAAAAACAATTTAAAAAAAAGAAATTTGGAAGACAGCTACCTGGTCAACTGTCTGAACAAAATCCGTATTCCTGCCAATACCAAAGAAAGATGATCAAAAAGAATTGGGAAATTATCAAACAATGTCATTAATATCACACACTGATAAAATTTTGCTAAAAATAATTCAAAAACAGATGTAGTACATTGACATGGAACTGACAGAAGTTCAAGCCAGATTCAGAAGAGTACATGGAATGAGATATCATTGCTGATGTTAGATGAATCTTGGCCTTAAGCAGAGAGTACCAGAAAGATATTTACCTATGTTGTATCGACTACATGAAGGCATTCGACTGTGTGGATCAGAATAAATTACAGATAGCATCACAAAGAATGAAAATTCAAAACACTTTATTGTGCACATGTGGGACCTGTACATGGATCAAGAGGCAGTCCTTCAAAGAGCACAGGGGATAATATGTGGTTTAATATTGGAAAAGGAGTGTGGCAGGGTATTATTTCACCTTATTGAATCTCTATGCTGAACAAATAACCTGAAAGCTGAGCTATATGAAGAAGACTAAGGCATCAGGATCGGAGGAAGACTCATTAACAACCTGAGATATGCAGATGACACAACCTTGCTTGCCAAAAGTGAAGAGGAATTGAAGCACTTACTGATGAAAATCAAAGGCTGCAGCCCTCAGTATGGATTGCACCTGAACATAAAGTAAATGAAAATCCTTACAACTGGACAGCATCATGATCATATGGCGAAGAAACTGAAGTTGTCAAGGATTTCATTCTTTCTGGATCAACAATCAATGCCATGGAAACAGTAGTCAAGAAATCAAATGATGTATTACGTTGGGCAAATCTGCTGCAAAAGACCTCTTGAAGTTTTAAAAAGCAAAGCTATCACTTTGATGACTAAGATATTCCTGACTCAAGCCACGGTATTTTCAGTTGTGTCATAGGCATGCAATAGCTGGACAATGAAAGAAGAATTGACCCATTCAAATTGTGGTGTTGGTGAAGAATATTGAATATATGATGGACTGCCAGAAGAACAAACAAATCTGTCTTGGAGGAAATATAGCCAGAATGTTCCTTAGAAACAAAGAGGGCAAGACTACTTGCTTACTTTGAACACGTCACCAGGAAAGACGAATTGCTAAAAAAGGATATCATGTTCGGTAAAGTAGAGGGTCAGAGAAAACGAGGGAAACCTTTTGTAAGATGGATTGACATGGTGGTGCAGCAATGGGGTTAAACATAGCAATGAATTTAAGGATGGCTCAAGACTAGGTAACATTCAGTTCTGTTGTACGTAAGATTGCCCTGAGCTGGACCCATCTGTACGGCAACTAACAACAGCAGCAAGGTTCATGGTGGGATTTGGGAGTGTTTCTTGGTTGTCCTACTCTTTCCTTAGTCTTGTGTGAGCCCTGTGCACATATGCCTCTTGTGGATTTTCACAGCATGTCCTCCCTTTTCCATAATGGCAAACAATTTCTGCCTATTACTCAATTCAAAGTCTAGAGCACAAACAGATTTCCTGCCCCTCCCCCAGTGGCTACAGACCTCACTGCAGGGACATGGCCACAAGCCAACTTCCTGTCTTTCCCTCACTGAAAGCCAATTTCTACCTTACATTGGTGGAAGTCTTGGGCATGAGATGACTTCCTGCCTTCTCCCAGAAACATACATCATTTTCCTAAAGTCTGTGAAGGTTTCAGAACAGGCAATTCTGATCCCCTCCCCCATGGGCAACTAACCTCTGCCTGGTATCAGAACAGAGTTCAAAGTGTGTGTGGTTTTCCTGCCCCTCCTTCGGTGGCAGACGTTTTTTGCCTTGTGTAGTAATTTTCTATTGCTGTTGTAACAAATCACCTCAAATTTAGTGCCTTAAAACAAGACTCATTTTATCATTTAACAGTTCTGTAGTTCAGAAATCTGGGCTGTGCCTGGCTTGGTTCTCTGCTTAGAATCTCACAAGGCCAAAATCAAGGTGTTAGCCAGCTGGCCTCTTAACAGTAGGTTCTGGGAAGACTCCTCTCCTGAGCTCATTCAGGTTATTAGCAGAATCCAGCTCCTTGCAGTTACAGGGCTAAGCCCCATTTCTTTGTTATCTGTGGCCACCCACATTACTTAACTCATGGCCCCATTCATCTTGGTTGGAAGTCAACAGTGGTGCAACGAGTCTTTCTCATGCTCTAAATCCCTCTGCATCTCTCTGAAGTCCTCCTCTGGTCTCAGGTGGGACAAAGCTCTGCTTTTAAGGGCTCATGTGATTACATCAAGCCACCCATTCAATCCATGATAATCTTGCGATTTTAAGGTCACCTGATTAACAGCCTAATTACATACGCCATGTGACATAACATATTCATGAGAGTAACACATGATCTTGGGAGCCAAAATTCTGCACCACACCTTATATCAGAGGAGGACCCAGGTCAGAGGTGGATTTTCTGCCTGTACCCCAGTGGCAGGTCCCAGAACAAGGATGGAGCCTTCTCCAAGTTCTCCTGCAACACTCTCAAACTTAGCAACCTCTGCAGGCCTCCTGCACCAAAGGGGTGGGGCGTGGTGTGGATGACCTCTTTCAGGCCTCCTACCCTGTCCCTGACCATTCTTGAGGACACTCATTGAGGCCCATGTGAAATGACTGGCCTGTGGTTGGAACCCTATGTTCAGGAATTCAGAGATTCTAAATTGTCACGCTAGCTCACACTTGATCTTTAGAATTTATTAAAAATATCAACAGTTTTTTTCTTATCAGTTTTTTTTTTTTTTTTTTTACATCTTCCTCCCATGCTCTGCCAAAGTTCTTGTCTCTAGTCTCACTTTCTCTCTTTTTTTTTTTGGCGGGGGGGGGCAGGAGTAGAGAGGGATAAGGCTCATTACTCACTGGAATTCAGTTTACCTACTTTCGTTGTGACTCTAGCTCTCTGACAGCTTAAAGAAATTATTTTGTGAATTATCAGGTTGTTCTGTTTTGTGGGGTGGAAGCGATGTTCTCCGTGGCTTTATATTATCTAAACAGAAGTTCAACTTCATTGAAGGGCTTTTAAGCCAGAGAGTTACATGATCTAATTCATATTTTTAGAAGACTATTCTAGTAACTATGTGAAAAATAGAAGTCCCATTAGTTAGCTATTAGAAAGTGAGATTATGTGGAGATAGTAAGAAGAGGTCAGATTTGAAGTACCTTCTAGAAATATTACCAATAAGGCCACTGGTGGAGTGGATTGGGGACCAAGAATGAGTCACAGGATTTTTTTTTTTTTTTTTAATCTCTTCAAGAGCATACATGAGATAAATGGGATGGACAAGACTGAGAAAGGAACAGTTGTGTGCAGCTATGTCCATGTTCTATTTTGGTCAGGTTGACTTTGAAATCCCATTGTACATCTAACAGCCAATGTTGACTCAGCAGTTGGATATACAAGTCTGGAGCCCAAGGGAAAGATCTAGGTCTGGAGAAAAAATTTTGAACTCTAGATGGTATTTAAAATCATGGGATTAGATGATACCACCAAAGAGGAGCGTGAAGAACCAAGCCCTGTAAATATTGGAAAAAGGTAGAGGAGGCAGGAGATTGAGAAAAAATAGTGAAGTAAGAAGAAAATAAGTGATAACACAGAAGTCAAGAGGAGATGGCATTTCAAAAAGCAAAGAATGATCTACTGTGTCAAATATCATGTAGGGGGAGGTCTTACCACTGATTTGTCAAGACAGAAATCATTGATTACTTCAATAGGAGCTGTTTGAATGGCTCTGTGACAGATACTCTGAAAAATGCTTGGTATGTGCAGTGAACAAAGCAGATGTGATAACACCCGCCTTCTTGGAGTTTACAGTCTAATAAAAATTTGTCCTCAGCTTGGTTCTTTATTAACTGCATACAGAAACTGATAATTTACATGTAAGTAACTACTCAACAAAGAGTTTAGAACGTTGGGAAAAAATTGGAACTCTTTTGTTCTCCTCTATGTCCCCTCAACAAAATTTTATACAATTACAAAAAGAGTGAGACATTATCATTTTAGTGCTAACCAGGGGTTGGGGGAGAAATACCATTTTCTTTATCTTATATTTAAAGGAAGAGATCTACTTTTTTTTTATAAATTAATAATTCAGAATGTGTTTGAAGACACAACCAATTAGCTGCAGTCATTTGCATTTTTATGTTCTTTCATTACTTTCCTAAGTCCTTTTCTGCTGTTTCTGTAATGAAAATGCTATCTTTCAAAGGTGAATAGCTTTTTTAAAATTTGTTTGGCAATGAACTTTCTTTAATTATCAATTGGCCAATTTCATAGATTTCAAAGAAAATGTAGCTATTAATGTTGAAATATTAGCAAATGCAGATGATATTGTTTCAGTCTTTAACTTAGTGCCAAAATTCTTTTTCATTTAAAAACGTGTTAAGTGGATTTTTTGTGGTTGCATTTTGTTGTGGTTGTTGTTTGTTTTATTGTTTTTGCTGAGCTTTTATATGGATGGGACTCAGACCAATATTCACCATGCATCAAATAAGAGCTCCACAAAGTGTTGTATTTTAACTTATTTAGCCTAAGCCTCAGTGGTATACTCCCCCTACAACATTACAGAAAGACAAATGACAAATGAGCATAAATTACCACACGAGTGAAGCCATGTATCATAAAATTATTCCTTCCACCAAATGCATACAAATTTTTATTCTCAGGCCTGGCCCATCAAGGGCAAAAAGGACTGAGACAGAGATGTGTGTGGTATATTTTAAATCTAATTGACAAGCTATAAACTCACAACTCTATTATTTTCATTAATAAACATTAGTTAGGTACACTGGAAATCCCATTAACCATCTGTGGTTTAATTGTTCAGTAGGCTAACCTTCACTCTGAGTGGTATCTTTAAAGAACTTAGGAGTCTCCTCTAATCACCCAGCTGATTAAAACTGGTGAAGGCTGGTTGTAAATATGTATAGATTTATTGTCAACAAAATAAGCCTTATGGCTCTCTACAGCAGCATACAGGAAAATAATGGAGAGAGATATAATTGAGAAACAATATATAAACCAAAATAAAATTTGAAAATAATAGCACATTTATGGGAGAGAAGATATCTTTGAGAAAAATTATGATGCTTAGACTCTTCCTCTTCTTACCACACCTTCTACTCTAAGGGTCAGCTGCTTCTTTCCACAAACCCCTGTCACAGGTCTACCAACAACAGGATAGATTATGTTATAATTCAATAACCAGCAATACCAAAATTTCAGTTGTTTAACACAAAATGTGCATGTTCAGGCAAAATCCAGGGCTGCTAGTCTTCAGTCATGGCTCAGCAATCTGACTACTTCCATTTTGAGGCACCCTCCTCTCCACACACGCTTCCATGCTCACTACAGCAAAGGAAGAGAGAGCATTAGAGGGTCCTGTGCCACAAATTAAAAGCTTCAGGACAGAAATGACAGTTTTCTCACGACTCAAAAGCCATAACTCGTCATACAAGGCCAGAACTTTGGAGTCATCCTTAATTCCTCTCTTTCTATCATAGCCTATGTCCAGTCCCTCAGGGAATTCTTTTGGCTCTAACTTCAAAATATATGTCCCAAATCAGACGTTTTCTCACTACCTCTATTTTATCATGCTGGTTAGTTCGACTCTATGTCATCTCTCACACCAATTATTAAGTAGCCTCTTGTCTTAGGTCAGGTTCACTAGAAGCAGAGCCTGAGACAAAGATTTGGATGTACATTACTTATTAAGGGAGTTCTCTTAAGCAAAAAAAAAAAAGAAGAAGAAGAAGTAGTAAGGCTGAAGAAGGAAGAAGAAACAACCAGCAAAGATGAGATCTGTGGTTAATACCTAGCCTTAGTCTGACCCACAGAAGAGTTCTGGAGCATAAAACACACTGCAAAGGGGTTCCTCATGAAGATAAGATAAGGGGTCCAGTTTTTGTGTTCTCTTATAAGTCCTCGATCATAAGCAACCCCTGATGAGGTGTAACTTTCTGGTCAAGATGGCTCCCAGAAACAGAGAGCAATTCACTGGAGAGAGAAACCTCTGAGAAGAATCATTAGCAGTCAACATCCCCAGCAGCTGGAGGGTGGGTGTGCCGGCCTGGTAAAGGAGATCTAAATGGGGCACTGCAGCATCTACTGTAGTCCACTCCTTGCACTACACAGATTCACTTCCTTCCTATATTAAATTCACTTTATCCAGACACAGTTACTCCAAAATTCTTAGGTCATAATCCCTGGGAAAACTTATAATAGAAGGTTTAGTGAAAAGACTGTCCTTACTGCTTTAGTTGGTCCTGAAACCATCATTAATACTCACCTCTCTTTCCTCTGGGTGACTTGCCTGGTGGGGTGACAAAGATCCATAAGCTGCCTGAGGCCCTGGTTACTATGTCTTTATCAGGGTGTGGTTGTGGGACTTGCCTATTTATAGTTAAAACTGGGCACAGGCATAGCAGAGAAACCCCAGGGAACACCTGAGAGCCAAACATATTCTTTCTGGCCCCACTACATAGCAGCACTCCTACATCTGTGTGATGAACTGTGTGAATTACTCCTATCATTTAATAATTCTTTTCTGTGCTTATTTGCCAGTTGGTGCAAGCAGAACAAGGTGAGTATTACCTGGCATAGCTTCAAGCTTAATGGGACTTTTTTAGTGTCCTTGCCGGAAGTGCCCCTTCTCTGGGAACTAGGACTGCCAAACAAAAAGAGTCTGAAACTGTGAGAACAGAAATCAAAAATTCCCTTTTGGACATTGGAAGTTATAGTAATTGTGACCACGTCTACTTCCACTCCTAGCTCCTATGCCTTTTGGGGCACAGCACCATATGACAATCATTGATTGAGAGAGTATACAGCATCCTAAAGGATAGTGCTCCATCCATGTAGGTGTCATCTCCAAACTGGCACTTCAACCTCATCATCAAGAGGCCTTCCTACCACTCTATCAAGCCAGCAGCTTCTGAATGGCATGGAATACAGTTGGAACTGTAGATCTTTTGATTACGTGCCTATGAAAGCTGTTCTGTTGCTGTCAAGTGGCTCTTTTGTCTAAGGCAATACATTGCCAGGTTCCACTTTGACGAGTCAGGCACTCAGGGAGATCTCACATGGTAGCATTGGCTGAGGCCTTGCAGAGAGAAAAGGCAAACCTAAACCTGGAGCATCTACCAGTCATGATCGGGATGAATCATGACTTTCTAAGATAAAGGAGGTCTGATAAAACCCACAAAGTGACTAGGTGGTCTTTATGAGGGATCATAACTTATCAGAGAGGTCAGCATAAATTTTATTTGCTGATATAGTCAGCATTCAGCAACAGAAGTACCCAGATCAGCCTCTTTGTCTCCAATCTGCTAATCTTGTTCCCTACAGGACATGATCAACCAGCTAAGCCATTTTGCCACTGTTCATCAGTTTACATTTATTCTTATCTCAGACAAATTGTCTCTTTACACAAAATGGACTATCAAGTACAATGCCCAAAGGTATGCCCACTGTGAGAATTTCTTCTCCCCACTGTCTCTCAGGGCCACCCAGAACCAAGCTATAGTGCAGCAGCAGTCCACTTTGGCTTTTACGAGCATACCAAGCCAGCCCACTCACAAACCAGGCTTGAGTTTTTTCCCTCTTCTGTCAGTTGGTCATAGAGAATTCCCCATAAGACCTAGACGTGAGTCGAGGGAGAGGTGTTGTTGCAACTATAGTGGGTGACATGGGAATTTGGGCTTCCTGTTCATGCAGTTTACCTGTATGTAGCCTCTGGGCCTGCTCAAACTCAGTCTCAGATGTACTACTTTCCTCTTACTATGGGCTTTTGATGAGCCCAACAATAGCGAGTCTGACAGTACCTAGCTCATGATGTGCAGTTCTGGGTGTCACTTAACATCCTCTACTAGAATCAGTAAGATGACAAGATCAGTTTTTCAAGTGCTATTTAGTTCTCTGCTGCAGGTGACATGCCTTTGCACCAGAATCCAAGGGGTCAACTTGAAGACTCTCCTTTTAGGGTTTGGCATGAGCTCTAATACAGCATCCTTTACTCCCACAGGTACATCTAGTACTGTGGGGTCTACCAGATCATCTAGTTCAAGCAACAGAACTGCTTGTACCACAGCCTCAATGCTGGTCTGTTGCTGTAAAGTGGGTCCTTTGTCTAAGGTGATATTTTGCCAGGTTCCACGTTGATGAGTCAGGCACTCAGCTTTAGGCCCCACTCAAAATTAGCAGCCTTTCACATCACCTACTAAATTGATGGAGTAGTATCTCCAAGTACAGAGTATGCTGCCTCCAAAACCTGAGGATGCTCACCAAGTTTTATACTCCTTCCTTAGTCACGCGGTGGCCTCCTGAATCTATAGAGTTTATCTTCCTCTCTCTGGCACATACATCTCTTCCTAAGGTTTCCAGAGTTCTTGCCACTTTTAGCTCCCCACATGTGATTTATATGATGTCATCAATATAAAGGAACCACGTGATTTTTCTATGAAATGTCCAAATGGTCCAGGTCTCTTTGGACCATATTATGATAGAAGAATTCATAAAGCCCAGGGGCAAGATCCTGATGGTATAATGTTATAAATGTGAATTGCTTCTCATAAGTCATCCTGATCAGTATAGGAAACACATCTGCCAGATCAATGACTACATGTTATGTATGCAAGGTTCTGTTAATCTGCTCTAGAAAAAATAGCACATCTAGCACAAATAAAATGCAAATGTACTCACTACTTTGTTAAGTTTATAGTAGGCCACTCTCATCCACCACGATCTATTTGGTTTTAGCAGGGGCCAGGTTGTTGAATAAATGGGCAAATAGCACATGCAGCTACTGCAACTAATAATTATGTCCATTCTAATGACATATTTGGGAACTGGGGAAATGATGACCAGGTGGATCCAAAGACCCAGTGGACCCACTGAGAAATGAACTGGGCCAGAACTCCATGGCCTCACTCCTAGACGCCTTTATTCTAAGAGTGGAACCATAATGACGCTTTTCTAAACTATCAACATCAACTCGAACTCTGGATCTAGAAACCCTGCAAAGATTTGGGTACTCACCTTTCCCTGGTGCATGGTTACCAGAGTAAATGGTCATAAGTCTCTTTAGGGAAGGATTATGGGAATCAATACACACACACACATATACACCTCAAACATTTGTGTTGCCATCGAGCCAATTCCAACTAATCGGGGAATCAATAGCAAATACAGAGCCCTTCATCATGAGAACTCACTCCATGTTTTGGTAGATGAATTCTGGATCTGAGACTTGGCTTAGGTCTGGGAAGGACAAGGGATTGTGACTTTTTCACTGAGGTGACTGACCCTGCCTTCTGCTCATCCTTTCTTTATCTCTTCTGACTGTATATTAAGCAGTATTCCTTTTGCCTGCCTATCTATTTTTTCCCTATAGATACCAAGCTCTATTAACCATCTCAATAGATCCTTTTGGGTCAGGCATTTTGTCTGCCATTCCAACTTTATTATCTATTATGGCAATTAAGCCCACCTTCCTTCTCAGAGTTAAGTACTGCTATCTGGCCTCTGCTATTCTGGGCTTCTGTCATCTCCGTTACTACTACATACAGCCAACTCCATGGGTATGTGACCAGTACAGTCACACAGGGTTCTGTGCTCAGAAGGGTCCCCACACTTGGGTTTAATGCTCTGTGGTCACCATCTTGAAATTCTTAATAATTTTATCTTTGTGTTTCGTAAGTGAAGTACAATGAGACAATGGAACATGAACCCGGGAATTGGAACTTTAGCTCGTGTGTGGCCCCACCTCCCTCTGGTTCTCCCATCCTGGAACAAGTTCTTGACTGCCCACTCCTCTTTCCCCACCCAGTGGCCACTACCACCTTCCACCCCCAGCAGGGACCTGAGCACAGGGATGGGGCTCAGTGTTGGTCACACTCCCCCATGCACCTGTAAGGGTCTCCTTTCCTCTACAAGTATCCAGTGCCCAAGGGAGAGCAACATTAACAAATTAAAAAAAATATGGCAGGTCAAGAAATAGACCATGGAAGGAACAAAAAAAGTTTTTATTCTGCTTTTTTTTTTTTTTACAAAAACCCTGCATTTTCACTTTGCACTGGTTCTGCTAAGTTCTGTAAGAGCATTTCCTACAGTCAGTCCAGCCTGTATAAGCTTCTTAACAATGCTGATGTTACCCCTGCACTCATGCATTCCTTATCACCTTGTAGAGAGTCCTCCAGACCCTCCCAAGGAACATAGACAGCTGATGAGTTTTCTAGTCTTTAAAATTAGAGTCATTCTAGTATGCTCACTTCTCTGGGGGCATTGATCCTTTCATCCACACTCCACCATGGCTCTTCTGGCATCTCTACTTCATGTACTGTGGATCATCACTTTTTTCAAGCTTCTAAGAGCTATCCCAGCAGCATATTAGAAACCATCTCCTGGGTCACTTGCCAGGGGGTTAAGTCTTCTATCTTGAGAGAGTGCCACCATTTTGACAACTTCTCTTATCCAGCTTCATACTCCACCCCTTGATGCAGCACTCTTAGGATCCACTCCCAGGAATATTCCCTGGTACCAGTTGATACAGGTTAACCTGGTCATGTAACTCCTTTGACATATGATTTCTTTACTCCCTTTATAATCCCAGTGGCGTCCCAGTTGGATCCAGCTGAGATATGGCCCTAATAATTGGTTGAAAGACCAGGACAGAGGTGGAGCAGATCTTGAGGAAGTCAACATTGTCTTGTAAAGAGCCTACTTGATTTTCGGCTTCTGCATCTTTACGTAAAGGGATTGGAGGGCTCTATTACCCAAAAAGAGCCCTGGTGGTGCATTGGTTAAGGAATACTGCTGTTAACCAAAAGGTTAGCAGTTCAAATCCACAAGCCACTCCTGGGAAACCCTATAGAGCAGTGCTACTCTGTCCTCTAGGGTCACTATTGGTTGGAATTGACTCAATGACAACGGGTTTGGATTTTTTTTTTTTTTAATTCAAAAATGAGGAAGGCCCAGAGGGTCAGGGAAATCTGGCAATTAAAGAAGCTCCTGGTGGCCTAGTGGTTAAGAACTACAGCTGCTAACTATAAAGGTTGGCAGTTCAAACCTACCAATCATTCCTTAGAAACCTATGGGCCAGTTATACTCTGTCCTATAGGGTCACTGTGAGTCGGAATCCACTCGACAGCAACAGGTCTCACGCATCTACGTAGATACCCATTCCAAATCTCAGTGTACACTCTTTCCCTATGAACCCCAGGCTTTGGCTTGGAGGAAAAAGGTTAAACCCTGTAGAACAAAGTCAAACATCCACTTATTATCAGACTTGGTGTCACTCAGTTAACCAGCTGACAACTTCACTGATATGACTCTATATACACAATTAAGTCCACCATTTTCTACCAAATCTCTTAACCCCCATGTTTCAAAGCTGTGCTATCCTTACAATAACTCTGACTCAAACTCAAGCATATCTTTTGACTCCTCTCTTTCTCATGCCTTAAGAGCTACCTCACAATTTCCGCACTTCCGTTCCTTCCATGTGTAACCCCTCACTTCCAATTTTGCTATTCTTCATTGTCACCCTCACTTCGGTCTCCCTAATTCATGCCCCACCTGTTATTGATCATAACCTCCTAAATGGTCTTCCTGCCCCTAGATAACCTTCGTATTCATCTTGTACATGGCTCTCCAGTTAGTTCTTCTGCAGCCCACCTATGCCGTATGATGAGGCTTTGCAAAAACTGTAAATGATAAAAAGCAAAGTACAACGCCTTTAGACAGCTACTGAATGCCCTCCCTGGCCAGACTTTAACATGCCATTTTAACCTTCCCTTTCATTATTTACAGTATTGTTTCTTCACGCTCCAGCCTTCCTGAATGTCATGGTCTTACTCTCCATGCTCTTCTCACTCTTTCCTGCCGCTGTCTCTTTAGTTGTCCTGTTAACTCTGTAGGAAACTCACCTCTATCCAGCCTTCATGGCCCAGCCTGGTAAAAATAGAGCTGTGTGGCAGGAATCAACTCATCAGCAATGAGCTTGATATTTTTGTTTTTGTTTTGGGGGGTGGCGGGTTTAAATGGCCAGATTCTGGAGCCAAACTGCAAGCCACTTATTAGCAAGTTATTTAACCTCTCTATGCCTTGGTTTCCCCTTCTAGAAAAACGGGGCTGGAGATAATAGTATCTACCTCATAGGGTTTTTGTAAAAATTAAGTAAGTCTATACATGCTTAAGACAATACTAAGCCAGTACCTGGTTAGCAATTATTAGAGGCTATTTACCTCTTAATACTAATTACCACCTCAAAAAAAAAAAATTTTTTTTTTCATGCAGTCATTCCTGAGCCCTCCAGTAGAAGAAACAGGCCTGAAGATCTACTTATAGCCAAGAAAACCCTGTAATTCATTAGCCTCCAAAGTCACAAACCAAACACAAAATCAACAACAAAAATAAGCTGTTTGAAAAATAAATAAGCTATTTGTACGAACTGGTAGTCATTGATCCCGAACCATACAATTGTGGCCAGCAGCCTTTCTCTCTGCTTCCCCGTCCCATAACACCTCAGCAAAAACATCAAATTTAAACCAAGATCCAAAGAAAAGGGTCTTCTGTGCTTGCCTTCTTTTTCTTGTAAATTCCTGTTGTGTGCTGCGTCTCAATAACAGTGCTTCTAGTCTGCTTCGAATTATGGATATATCCATCTAGGCATAGCAGGACTTATCATGTTCATCCTTTTTCCCATTAAAATGGAAGCTCCTAAGGTTATCTGTAATGTCTCATCTATTTTTTGTACTCCTTGCAGTGCCCTGCACTGTGCTGAAGATAGTATGCTTCAACACTATATATTATATAAAAAAAAAAAAAAATTTTTTTTTTTTTTTTTATAGAAAAAAGAATCTCAATTTGTGCAGGAGGCTGAGGAATGTTGTAATTGAGAGTGTAGGAAAGATAACATTGTCTGGAAAGACAAATAAATACTGTAGAAACAGTGTTCAGTTTGATATGAAATAATCCAGAACTCAAAAGGTAAAGATCTTTGTCACCTAGTGAAGGAGCATGGACTTTGGAGTTGAACTAAGTTTTGAGTATGTGTCCTATCATTCACTAGACATTTAACCTTGAGCACATTATTTAAACTTTCTGAGCTTCAGACTCTCCAATTGTGAATGGAAGGAATCTCTACCTTGCAGCACTGAGGTGAGACCAAAATGAGGTAGCATATATGTGGCATCACAAATAGGGCTCAGCATATACAGCATATATGGAGGTGCTCTATACTCTATATTGGTAGGTAGCTGCTATCAAGTAGACTGGTGACCTTATCTAGGACAGAATGAAATGTTGCCCAGTCCTGCATCATATTCACAATTGCCAACAAGCTCAAGTCCATTGTTGTGGCTATTGTGCCAATCCATCTCACCGAGGGTTTCCCTCGCCCTCACTGTCCCTCTACTTCACCAAGCATGATATTCTCCTCCCTTCTGATGATGTGTCCAAAACAAGCAAGTTGGACTATGTTCTGTTGTGATCCATAAGGTTTTCATTGGCTAATTTTCAGAAGTAGATCACCAAGCCTGTCCTTCTAGCCTGTCTTACTCTGGAATCTCTGTTGAAACCTGTCCACCATGTGTGACCCCACTGGTATTTGAAATACCAATGGCATAGAGTCCAGCATCACAGCAATATGCAAGCCATCACAGTATCACAAGCTGACAGACAGGTGGTGGCTTAAGATTGTTCTGTCAAATATGACTTGATACATGCTTGTATATTAAAAAAAAATAAACAAAGCAAGCCTAGTTATCCTTTCTGGAAGAGTCAAAAAGAGATAACATCAACAATTAATTGAACAAAAAGAGACAAGGTGAGTTAATATGAGCCACAATAAACCTTTTTTTACAATAAACCGGTGCCTTCAGGAATATGGGGGGAACCCCAAATCTGTGTGCTGGGTGTGACGGAATGCTTCTCAGCCCCTTCTTCTAGCTTGTACAAAACATTTTATCAATTTTATCAAATCAATTCACAGAATAATTGAACCAGCAAACGTGCATTCTGCTTTGGCAGAGAACATTCATATCTTGTGCAGAGTCCCTCATGGAAGCAGTAGCCATTAAGGCATGGTCTTCATCTATGATCAGAGAGGATGAGTGCCTGTTCTAATTAGCAACATCGAAACAGTTAACAAGCAAAGCCCAAAACAAAACAAAAACAGCCCCCATTTCTAGAGAAAAAACCAGTTGCCACTGAGTCAACTCCAAGTCATGGTGACCCAATATGTGTCAGAGTAGAACTGTGCTCCATAAGGTTTAAAAATAAGGTTTAGGTGGCTGATTTTTCAGAAGTACACCGACAAGCCTTTCTTCCTAGGAGCCACTGTGTGGACTCGAACTGCTAACCTTTTGTTAGCAGCCCAGCGCATTAACCGTTTCCACCACCCGGGACTCCCCTAGAGCAAAGCAGGACAGTCAATAGGGCACAGAGAAGACTCACTGCTCTGCATGTGCCCATAGCTTACACCCTTCCTTACCAGCACCCCATTCTGTTGATTCTAGGGCCTCTAGTCATGGAAATTAGGGACCACAGCAAAGAAAATATTTGCAGCCAGGGAATCCTGATGCTAAGTGTTTACGTTTTGAGTGGTCTAACCACCCAGATAACCACTGAGGCCACCTCACCTACATTGCTGACTCCCTTCCTTTGCTCCTTCCCTCTCCACCACATTATGACTGCTGCAATGGAAGAGCCAAGACCACAGAAACCACATCTTTGACGAAAGCACTGTTTCCGTTCACTGGTTTTCCAGTGGCTTATCTGTTATAACCCAAGTCCCAAAACCATAGATCTAGAAACTATATGTCAAGAAAAAGAATAACTTTGAAACGCTGCATGAAGTACCATGTGCCAGGGGTGAAAAATGACTATGAAAATTCCCAGTGTTATAGTCAGTGGGCTGATGCTCTTGACACTGAAGGACACAGTAGAAGAGGGCCGGACTTACAGGAGCTTTTACAAGAAGAAAGGTATATACACCATTAATACATTACTGCTGCTAGCCAGTGAATCTCTAATCAGTATAAAAGTTGTATTTATTCCAAAACTGGAATATTTATTGTTTGAATTTCATTAGAGAGCCAATATAGTCTCCACTTCATGGGATAACTGCAAAATTTAGTAAGAGATCCATCTAGGCATAGCTAAGGACAGAATTTAAATCTTACTTGACTTTATGCTATTTTTACCTAATATTTCTTGAGTGTTCGCTCAGTGCTAGTCACTTGACATGCAGTATCTCATTTAATGCTGGAAACAACCCTATGGAGGTTAGTAATACCAATGCCTCCATTTGACAAATGAAGAAACTGAGGCATGAAGAACTAAGGAGTTTCCCAAGATCACACACTAGTAAGTGGCAGAGTCAGGAGCTGAATGAAAGCAGTCAGGCTCCAGTCCCCCCGCCTCCTGCCCGGTACCCCTTAACTGCTCTGCTGGTCCAGAAAGGCTGAACTATCTACAGAAAACTTGATCTTAATTATATCACATATTTCACCTAAAACATTATTTCTGTATATTAAAATGTTAAATAAGTTGTGTGATATTCACAAATATTCATGAAATCCAAACTATTTCATTTATTAATGACTGGCTAAATGACTTGTAATGAAAACACCATCTGTTAAGCCAAATAAACAAATAAGAAATTAGCTTATTTGTTTGGAGTGTAAACAGGGAAATCATTAGCCAACTTCTGTGTTTTCCTGCTACAAGCTTTGGCCTTTAGTTAGCACATAGAGTATATGGCTAGAATAGGATCAATTAGCTTTCCTGGTAGGAAAACGTATGTTACCTTTCAACTTTGACTTTTATTGACCCCTTCAAATCTGCTCCATCCACATCTACTGCCATATGGCCTTGCAGCCATACACTGTGTGGTTCAAAAGCACAATGTTATTGGGGTGGGAACTTGACTCACTTCTTCTTAGGAATAGAAACTTGGCCCTTTTCCTTGACCACAGAAAACAGCAGAAAATCTTGGCCATCTCCTTTGCAGATGCCTGCTACTGATTACCAGTGTGATCAGGCAAAAGCCTACAAGTGACATTGCCCGAATACATCAGGACTAGTGGAAACACTCAAAATGCATGCCACTTCTGATGGCGGGTTAGTAATAACATTGTTGTGCACAAACAACAGACACATTTATTATTTGACTCTTCATTCATCGATGAATTATTATGGAAAGCCACTGGATAGATGGCCATCACATGCAAAAATAAATACAGCACTTTGTTCCCAGCTACAGACATTTCTTCTTTCTTTTGATTGCATTCTCTTCTAACATCTGCCTCTCAAAGAGGGATTGGTTTTAGAATGGTAATATAAATACTTAACAGAACTGTATTCCTCAGAGGGGGGCAAAAAGGCTGAACGTTTCAATTAGCTTTACTAGTATCCAGAAATAGGACTGCATTACTGGAAAAATGCTTTGAATTACTGCTCTTTGAAACAGAATCATTAGTATCTGAAGGAAAAGAATCATGTTGTCCTTCTAAATATTCACTCCAGAAATTTGCAGAAAATTACAAGAGCCAAACCCTGCAGTCTTTACAATGATGCTGAGTTGTGAGTTCCAATACAATGCTCCTTTTGGACAAACTCTGGGACATTAAACTCTAGCTAAACTCATAAACTTGATGTCCATTCTATAATTTCGCTGCCTCATTATTGTTAGAATTATAGTCAGTGTCAAAGTAACCTCCTGCTACTTTTAGGAACAAGTATACATTCTGAATTTGATGCATTCTAGCACATGAACTTGTCAAACTTCAGAAATGCATCTGCAGTAGAAATAACCAGGCTTAAAAATTGAACACAAATTACAATCCTTTACTTGTCTAGAAACAACCTTCACTAAACACTATTAGTAACATTTATTTCCCACAGTAAAGTCTCCAGGATTGCTTGCTCAGCAGGTAGACACAATGCCCTTCTCTGAGCTTGCTTCAGAGTCCTCCCTAATGTACCAGCTTGGCCAGTCTTATCACCAGCAAAGTTAAGAAGCTGTTTCCTTTATGGGTTCTATCTTCTGCTCTGCCTTGGCCTGAAATCCCCCATTTTTACAGCTTATTCAAAGACTCAGATACAACACGAATGTTCTGCTAGGGATGTTTGACAATAGTGAGCTACAGAGGACTAAGGTAGAGAGTAAGTCCTAGAACACTAAACAAGCAGGTAGGTTCCAGAAGTGTGTCTCAGTAGATGTTTGGGGCATAGAGGACCCATATCAGAGCTGGAAAATCCCTGACGGAAGCCGGAGAGGTAGGTAGTAGAAGGAAAATATCTGAGGAGATAGCCTGAGTCACTGTGATAGATCTTATTCTGTCAAAGGCTCCCAAATATGCCATTAAAATAAATTGCCAGATTTAGCAGGCAAAAAATACAGGACACCCAAATACCTTGATAAATTTGAATTTCAGATAAACAACAAATAATTTTTTAATATAGGTATGTACCAAATATTACATGGGACATACGAAAAAGTTATTTGTTGTTTATCTGAAATTCAAATTTAACTGCTCATTCTGTATTTTATCTGGCAACCCCACCTTGAAACAACTACTGTTTCAGTGTGAGTTACATCTTTAGGTCTGGGTTTGCCCAAGCAGTAGTTCTCAAAGTGTGGCTCTTGGACCAGCAACATCAGCATTGTCTGGGCGGTTGTGAGGAATGATAGTTCTCGTTCCCACCTCAGACCCCCTCCCTGGAGGTTGGCTCGGCAATCTGCTATAATGAGCCCTCCCTAAGAGCCTGTTGCACACTCAAGTTGGAAAGCCACTTTCCCAAAGCATCTGAAGACTGATGGATTTGATGAATAAACAGATAAAAAAAGGAGAGCTTGATTTGGGGAGCATATGATAAAGGGAACTGGGAACAGTCCTAGGTACAGCAACTGTGTTGAAAACACTGAGAATCTCATCCCGTTTGTGATGTTGCTTTGTTCCTAAGGTTTGGATGTTGCCATTTCTTAGTTGCCCCTAGCAGTTATTAATAAAACTGTTATAATGAAAACAGCTTGCATGCTTATCTTCAGGGACACTGAAGGTAGAAATACTAGTCAGTCTTGAAGGGAGAGACACTTAAAAGAAAAAAAAATTGGAAATCAGAATGAAGCCATGGGCCCTGGAGTAAAGAAGGCCTCCTGGGTGAGCCCCGGGGAATTCCCAGCAGAAAGACCTTTGCCTTCCCTAACAGGAGTAGGTGCATGGCCTTGGAGACTATCTTCTCTCAGCTCACAGTCATGCTTAGGGACCAAACGCAGTGTAGACTAGATGTCACCATGGCATTCCTGCTCTGTACCAGCACGTCACAGGGAGCTGGGGAGAGGGCCTCTGTCTAACTGCCATCCAGGGCAATCGACCTGAGGGGATGTATCTGGGACACAAGTGCAGTTTGCTGGGCCTCTCACGCCCTCACCAACCTTCCCAGGGCCCGACCTAGTGCTAGATACTGCCTCCTCCTCCCAAATAGCAAAATCTGAGGCTTATTTAAACTGAAGAGGTAAAGCCCTCTCATTTTGGAGATGCATAGTGAATAATTTTTAAATTATGTTTTCATCCACTTTCAAACTCACCTTCTCTTTAAGTGTGTGGAGAGATGCAGTATTGACTAGTAGATAAGAACACAGTCTCCCCAGTTTCTGCATGTGTAAATTTAGCTACTTATAATATTTGAGAATTGCTGTGAGGATTAAAGAGTTAATGCATTTAAAGTTTAGAACAGTGGCTCACAGAAAGCGCTCAATAAATATTAGCTGTTGGGTGGCACCGTTTGCACTCAACTACTAATTTTTTTTTACTAATCTAAAGGTTGGAGATTTGAACCCACCCAGCAGAACCACAGAATAAAGGCCTGGATATCTGCTTCCTTAAAGATTACAGCCAAGAAAACCCTATGGAGCAGTCCCAGTCTGTAATTCATGGGGTTGCCAAGAGTTGGAATCAAATCCATGGCAATAGATTTTTTTTTTTTAATTACTATTACTACTACTACTGTTATTATTACTACTAGTATTGCCATGTTCAATAGAAATCATATTCCCTGGGTTCAGTGTTCGGATTGGAAGGAAGAAAGGAGTGATAGATACAATATGAGGAAGACCAAACACTTAGGCTGTCTGGGCTTTTGTCCCCAAAGTTGGTCTACGATCAATAGTCTGGTTCACTTCCTAAGAATACCTAACCAAAACTGAACACATTGCTGTCGATTCCAATTCATAGCGACCGTGTAGGACAGGGTAGGACTGCCCCATAGGGTTCTCAAGGAGTGCCTGGTGGATTCAAAGTGCCAACCTTACGATTAGCAGCCGAACTCTTAATCACTACGCCACCCAAATCCAAACCCATTACCATCAAGTCGATTCCGGCTCATAACAACCCTAACTGGACAGAGTAGAACTGCCCCAGGAGGTTTCCAAGCCTGTAATCTTTATGCAAGCAGACTGCCACATCTTTCTCCCGGGGAGTGGATGGTGGGTTCAAACCACTGACCTTTTGGTTAGCAGCTGAGAGCTTAACCACTTTGTCACCAGGGCGCCTTAAAAATCAGCTTAGGAGCTTATTGTATATACAGGTTATTGTTCCCTGCACCAAAGATATGATTAGACTAGCACGGTCTGGAGCCACAACATCTGTACGTATAACAAGAATGCCATGAGTTTCTGAGGTTTAGTGACCACTGCCCTGGGATAGAGCGCCTCTCAAGCCAGAGGTGACTACAGTCTCAAAGAAGACCTTTCCCAAGTGACTCATTCATCCAATCAGTTTCTTCCTTCCATTTCCAGTAACCCTTTGAAAAGTTAATTGACAGAAAGCATTAAACGATAGATTATGTGACTTCCAGTTCTGCTGGCATAGGAGAGACTATTTCACCATGATGAAGTATAAATAATAATAATAGCTGTTATGTGTTAGGAGTTTTCCATACGGCAGGTACTGTACCAGTGGTTTTATACATGACATCTACCCTTTTCAGGGAAATAGTATCATTCCCATTTTATAGATGAGGAAACTAGAACATGAAGAAGTGAGGCAATTTGCTCAAGGACATACAACAAGGAAATGACAGAGCCAAATTCAAGCTTGTCAGACAATAAAGCCTTTTTCTCTACTCCAAACCCCAAAAAAAACAAACCCAGTGCCATCAAGTCAATTCCAACTCATAGCAACCCTATAGAACAGAGTAGAATTGCCCATAGAGCTTGTAAGGAGTGCCTGGTGGATTTGAACTGCCGACCTTTTGGTTAGCAGCCATAGCACTTAACCACTATGCCACCAGGGTTTCCTTCTCTACTCCAGTAGCCCTCAAACATTAAAAAACCCAAAGGTGTGTGTTAATTAAGAAAAAAAAAAATCCGAAAAACATTTTAAAATTCATATTCCTGAGCCTTAAAAACAAAGATTCAGATTCACTAGGCCTGACTGAGGCCTTGTTGTTGTTGGTAGGTGCTGTTGAGTCAGTTCCAACTCGTAGCGACCCAATGCACAGCAGAACGAAAACTGCCTGGTCCTGCGCCATCTTCACAACCGTTGCTATGCTTGAGCCCAATGTTGCAGCCACTGTGTCAAGCCTGACACCTAGAAATCTGCGCTGATAACAGACAGCCCATGTGATTCTAAAACAGGTGGTCTTAGCCAACATTTTGGGAAGCACTGCTCAGTACAATTTGTCTCACCTTGGTTTTAAATCTCTTCAACCCTAGTGAATATTAAGAGGTTTAAATAAGTCCCAAATATTTCCTAAAATGAAAGTTCTATGTTGAGTTTTAAATTTTTGAATAAATTTAAAATTGTGTGATTAGCACTTGTTCTAAAGAAATCTTAACTTTTGTTATCCCCCCAAATGGCAGCAGATAAATAACCAAGGTTCCTTTTGGATTGTATCTGCAGTAGAGACACTACTCAAAGGAAGATTAATTGTTTTTAATGGGCTGCTGTTGTTGCTTTTTGTTTTCTAGCCATGGTGTCTAGATGAAATATACTTCCTTTTACATTATCTTGAAAGTGGAAATTATATTCAGGTTCATGAATGGAAGAAACAGATTTTCCTATTGTTCTTTATTCTAAAAATAACTTAAAAAATCCCCTAAGCATCTGCAGTTCAAATAGAAAATTATTAACACTTAAAACACCAAAACCAAAAAAACTAAGCCCATTGCCGTCAAGTTGGTTTCGACTGATAGTGACCCTATTAAAAAAAAAAATGAGCATAATAAATGAATATATGCATGAAAGCAGAAGAACCATGACTTCGTTTAGTCTCTAAATCCAAACCCAACTTTGACATGATTTCCCTGTGCATGTTGATAATGTTTGCTCCAGGGAACTAAACGTTTGTTCTCATCCTAAGAGACATACATAGACCACGTGCCTGACCCATAGCCCCAAGAAAACACAGGAGACCCTGGTCATAAGTCAGGTGAGTGACAAAAGAACTTGAGGGGTTACAGACAGTCAAAACTGGAGGAACGTCAGGATACCTTCACCCTGAGATAAGTGCCAAGAGAGCTCCCATCGTGCAAGTTACCTCGGCATAACCTCAAAATAGGCAGGCAGGCCAGACAGGTGAAAAGAGGCAAGACCTTAGTCAAATATCATAACCTTTTAAGCCTCAGTTTTCTTATCTATAAAGCTGATGTATGTATATGGAGGAAGGTGAGAGGAATGTCCTTCCTCATAGAGTTGTTAAAAGAATTAAATGAGAGAATTTTTATGGAGCCCTTAACACGTTGTGTAGCTCAACAATATTTAAAAAATACTCAAAAAGCATTTGTCATTACTATTCCTCCAACAATAAATAAGTTAGAAATATTAAAAAGGCTGCAGGGCATAGTAAGAAGGAAAGGGAAATTGTTAGTGTTCCCCAAGAGCATGTTAACAGTTACTATATTGACCACATTATCAAATAGCCTGGATTTAAAATAAATGGATGCACAATCTGATCATATAGAAGTACTAAAGTCATTCATAGAGGACGCAGCCTGGTGAGTATATCTTTTATTAACGTTTCAGACAACGAATTTTACCTAAATACAAACGAGTTCACATCGGGTTTCTTCAGTGTGTCAAGGTTCTCTGCAGCAGAAAAGCTAAGGAATTTATTTATCCTCTTTTTGTAACAAACACCCGCTAATTGCAAGTAAAAGACTCTCTGGTCCTGCTTCCCAGGTACCGAAAACGATTTTTCTGATTAATGATCCAGGTATGTGCAATAACTACAAAGCCAACATTCCCCAGTTCTAACAGAGTCAGCTACCTCTGCCCAGGTGTTAAACCATGGCTCTCATCCTGGGGGACGTTTGGTAATTAGCAGTGCCAGCAGGTGTTTGCACTTGCTGCTGTTCCTGGTATTTGAGCATATGTGTCAAGTCCCTGTCGGGGGGAGAAAGTGGGTGAAATAAATGCTTCACCCCAGCTCCAGTAAAGTCAGCTTCTTCCAGAAAGAAAAGCAAACTTTCCGTCTCTGCATCAAGCACTATCATTGTTCATTCTCTAAACCGCCAGCTCATTTTCAAGTTGCCTTTGGCACTCTCTCCTGCTCCCGTTTAGCAATGGGCTCTCTCCAAACAGCTCATCTGGACTTTGCTGTGCTCTGGGCCTTTATGACCTGACTCTCTACAATTGAAAACTCCTGTCTTGAATCTTGCCATGCTATTTCAGACCCTGTTCCCTGACTTTCAAGCACAGCTTCTAACCTGTTCGTTCCCGTCTGAACCCTTGCTGAGAATTTGCATTTCCACCGCAGATATACTGAATCAGAATCTACTGTTTAACAAAAGCCTCAGGTGATTCTTATGTATGATAAAGTTTGAGAACCTCTGCTGTACTAGTGGTTCTCAGAACTGGTCCCTAACCAACAATATTAGCATCACCTGGGAACTTGTTAGAAATGCAAATTCTTAGGAGGAGATAGGACACAACCAAACTGGTTAGAATCCCTGTTTTCAATGGAAAGCTCAGCTAGGCTGATGAAGTAATTCTGCTGAGGTATAATGAATGCCCAAGTGTTACTGGAAAAGGGCTTAATCTCAAACTTACCCTCTTCCCACAAAATATATTCAGGCCAGTTCTCCAGAAGAAAAAAATGTCCTGATTTGTAGCACCTGCCAATTTCTATGGAGTAAATACTCCCACCATGGCCAACTTCATGCAACCAACAGGGCAGAGTGGGGAAGAGATGCCCAGAATCAGCCTTTGTGAACTGGTATGACCAAAGTCCTACACAGCCCTGAATATTATATAATTTACAATGCTTTGCTAAAGAAGTATCATTAGGCCCAAAGAGTCAGAATATCACAACTGGGTTTGGTTGGTTTAAGAAATATTTTAGAGCAAAAGGGGTCTTACGGAATATTTAAGAATGCAGTGAGGACTTCTGAAAGTTGGCAGACAGGATTTGCATGCTTAACTCTTCTCCCTCCAAGGAGCACCTTAAAAAATAAAAGTTTTTTTTTTTTTTTTTAAGTATAATCCCACAGCAAGAAACAAGGGAATGAAAGCCATCAGAGGAGGACAGATTTTAACCAATTTCCACGACACAGAAAGTAGATGGAGTGGTGACTGGTGGCTACCATGGAGCAGAGGAAGTTGCCCTAGGAACAATTGCAGAAGGGACTAGGGTGGAAACCTAATCTGGCCCACCCGGTAGAGCCCTCCGGAGACTCAGCACTCAGAGAAGATGAGAACTGTGGAGGGTTTGGGGAAAGGAACTGAAAACTGTGTATAAGGAATAGTGGGAAAGTCAAGTGGCTCAAATCATGAGAAATACTTGGCATCTGCTAGCTAACTGAGAACTAGATAAAGACAATATAGAGGGGAGCCCAGCAAATGGTGAGAATTTTGCACTTAATGACCCTTAAAACCAAAAATCAAACCAGTTCCCATTGAGTCAATTCTGACTCATGGCAACCCCGTGAGAAGCAGATACCCAGGCCTTTCTTTAGAGGCTCCTCTGGGTGGGTTCAAATGGTCAACCTTTCAGGTAGTAGTTGAGCACAAAATGATTTTTAAAGAACTGTCTAATTACAACCAGGTCAAGATCCTTGTGGTTTGCAAAGAGGCCCTAAAGGCTGCCATTTTCAGAGTACCCGGGGGATGCATATCAATCACAGAGCATCCATCTGGGTATCTAGTTGCATCCAGCATTGGGAGTGAGTGAGTGACTACGTTAGTGTCCACTGTGTGCAAGAACAGCCTAAAAACTATGGACCAAGCAAGCGTAACTTATGCTCCAATACAAGAGAATATTAAAACAGATGATTGAGACACTTAAGAGCCTATTTAGTATAGTGGGAAACAAATTTTGGTGGCAGATAATTCTGTCTTCAGGTAAAAGTCTGTAGCCCTGAAGACCCTGCCTATCTTGGAAGACGTTCTCATCTCAAGGTTGATATAAACATACTCTACATCTATTTAACAAATATCTGTGCAGCTACTTAGTGCCAGTTCTTTGCTACGTGTTGTGAAGAAAAAGAGATGCATCAGGTAAGGTTTGACTTCATTGTGCTTACCATATAGAAGGGGCGATACTATATAGTTATGTCTCTACATAACAATGAGACTGGTGCCTTAGGAGAGGAAGAGGGTGGCCTGGCAGTGACGAATGTTGAAATGGTAAATGTTTGGTTACATATATATTTACCATAATTAAAAAGAGAGAGAGATGGAATGTTTCCAGCTTGAGGGAGGTGCCATTGGGGTGCTAGAGTTGCCCAATGAAACACAGAATTCCCAAACAAATTTGAATTTCAGATAAACAACCAGTTATTTTTAGTACAAGAATGCCTCATGCAGTATTTTTATTTGCTGAATCTGGCAACTGTTAGGCTTGGTTTTGTAAGGAGGGTAGGATGTGAATTGCTATGGAGGTTGGAGGCAAGGACATTCCAGGCAGAAGGAGAAATAAAAATAATGTAGTTATTTATTCAACTTTTAAGCACAAATATCACCTTCTCTGATCGCCTTATTTAAAATTGCAACCTTGCCATTCCCACAGTATTTTTCTCCAAAGTACTTATCACTACATGACATCTCATGTGTTTGTTTGTTGTTTATCTCCCCTTTCTAGAATATCAAAACAAGAAAGGTTTTGTATTTTGTTCGACGCTATATTTCCATGCCTAAAACATGTGGCATACAGTAGGTGTCCAATAAATACTTGTTGACTTAATGATTGACAAATGAACAAGTAAATTCAGGAACTGATTCGTTTTTCCCCTTGAGCCTGACACTTGGTAAATGTTTAGTTTTTTTTATTAAAATATCAAAACATAAGACAGGAGGCATGGCCAATATGGTGGAGTAGTCAGATGCTTCCTGCAGTCCCTCTTACAACAAAGAACGAAAAAAAAAACAAGTGAATCGATTACATATGACAACCTAGGAGCCCTGAACATTAAAGACAAAGTTGAGGAGTCAGACTGAGCAGCAAGGGGAGGGAGAGACAGTTCAGAAGCAGTGAGAATTTGCCAAAACTGCCTGCCGGCACTCTGCAGCCTGGATCCACTAGCGTGCATGGGTTGAGGCAAGCAGTAGCACTCGGGATGAGTTTTCCACACGGGGAGAAACTGAGAGGTGGAGAGCCTGCTCCAGCCTCCAGAACCAGGGAGAAAAAAAAGCAGCATCAAACTGGCAAATTTAAGTACAAGCATCTGATGTACCAAACGAATTAGAAAAAGAAACCCTTCCCCCCTCTGTGAAATACTTCTCTCCCATTTATCTGCCTCCTACCCCTGCTCTGCTTTGGGTCCCAGTCTGGCTTCAGTGATTGCTGCACCACTGGGATGGAAGTAGGACCCATCATGTGCACCAAACCACTCTTCTGGCTTTGCAGAGGGAACAAATTAACAAATGGGGAAAAATAACCTGCCAGCTCCCCAAAGCCAGAAATTCAGGGCAGGCACAGCCCCTTTGCCTAGGCACTGACTTTGAACGCTTTTCACTCCTGCATAGACCTGTGTGGGCCCATTTCAACAGCATAGACCCTCATTAGAACAGTACAACAGGGTATAGACATGAAGCCTATATTCAACTGCAACAGCTAAGGGGGAGTGGCATATTTGTGATATTTGACACTGTCCTGCCCATTATCCAGGGTCCTCACCTACCCACATCAGGATCCTGAGGTTTGGTGGCTCCACCCACTCCACCTAGCCCACCATGACAGGGGTCCAAGAATAAGTGGTACTCCCAGTCCTTACAGCCAACAGCACTGAGTGCCCAAAGTCCAGCCATAAAACCCACCCGCCTATGTACTCTAGGGAACAGGGACACACCTTCCACCCAGCCACTCAGCGGCAGCCTCAGCCCCTTACCTTGCTCTGCATATAACCTCCTACTGCAGCCAGATACCTGTGCCTACTCCAATCACCCCTGCCCATCTAGGACTGTAGGTGGGAGCATGCACCACACACTCAATGACCAACTACCTGGACACCTGAGCTGAATCCATACAAGAAAAGTAAACAGACTCCTGGGCTCACATACCTAGTAACAGCTCTAAACACCTGGTGACAGGACATGAGAGCTTCAAAGACACCAATAATCAAAGTAGCTTGTGTGACCAACCTATTTGGGCATATCAAAAAAAAAAAAAAAGCTGGGACACAGTAAGCAAACATAAAATAAATAAATATGATAACTTATTTATGGTTCAGAGACAACAGTCAATATCAAATAACATAAAGAGGCAGACCATGATGGCTCCAGCAAGTGACCAAAACAAAGAACCAACAACCCTCCCGGAGGAAGAGAATGTCTTGGAATTTCTGGAGGTGGAATTCAAAAGATTAATATACAGAGTTCTTCAAGAGATCAGGAAGGAGAACAGGCAAAACGCAGACCAAGTCAAGGAACACACAGACAAAGCAAGAGAGGAACTTAAGAAGGTTATATAACAGCATAATGACAAATTTAACAGGCTTCAAGAATCCATAGAGAGACAGCAAACAAACCCAAAAGACTAATAATAAAATTTCAGAATTAGACAATAGAAGTCAGAGGAGCAGAACTGACAAAATGGAAGTCAGAATTAATGAGGTTGTATAAAGCTCTTGACACCAATTTATTAAAGGAAAAATCAAATAAAAGGTTTTAAAAAATGAAGAAACCCTAAGTATTATGTAGGATTCTATCAAGAGGAATAACCTGTGAGTGATTGGAGTACCAAAATGGGGAGGTGGATAACAGAAAATACAGAGAGAATTGTCAAAGATTTGTTGGCAGAAAACGTTCCTGATATCATGAAAGACGAGAAGATACCCATCCAAGAAGCTCACCAAACCACACACACGGTAGATCCCAAAAGAAAGTCACCAAGACACATTATAATCAAATTTGCCAAAACCAAAGATAAAGAGAGAATTTTAAGAGCAGCTGGTGATAAACAAAAAGTCCTCTACAAAGGAAAGTCCATAAGACTAATGTGATGGTTAAGATTCTGTGTCAACTTGGTTGGGCCATGGTTCTCAGTGGTTTGGCAGTCATATGGTAAGTAACTTCTGTGAAGAGATTTGATATTATGTGATCACCTCCATGACGGGATCTGCTGTGAGTAGCCAATCAGTTGAAAGGGAGTTTCCTTGAGCGTGTGGCCTGCATTGAATATAAGTGGATAGTCTGGCAAGGCTTGGGTGCTTTTTGCTCATGCTGGAGCCTGCAGCTGGCTCTTGTTTGCCTGACCTCTGGTTCTTGGGACTTGAGATAGCAGCTTACTTGCAGTCTTGCCTGTCAATCTTGAGGCTCATCAATCTTCACAGCCTGTTTCAAAGAGCCCTGCTCTCTGACCTGCCAATCTTGGGTTTGGTAGGCCCTGCAGCTACCTGAATCAGAAGAAGCTTCCATCATGACCCACAGACTTGGGACATTCCAGGGTCTACACTGCATAAACCATTTCCTTGATATGAACCTCTTGCTATATATATATTTATAGGTATTATAGGTTTTGCTTCTCTAGAGAACCCAGCCTAAGACATTTAAGCTCTGACTACTCAGCCGAAATCATGCAGGCAAGAAGGCAATAGGATGACACAAATAAAGACTTGAAGGGAAAAAATTGCCAGCCAAGAATTATATATGCAGCAAAATTGCTTCTCCACTAGAGGGACCCTAGAGGTCATGGTCCCCGGACCCTTTGTTAGCCCAAGATTGGAACCATTCCTGAAGCCAAGTCCAGTGATTGGACTGGACTATAAGATAGGTAATGATTCTGGTGAGGAGTGAGCTTCTTGGTTTAAGTAGACACATGAGACTATGTGGCCAACTCCTGTCTGGAGGTGAGATGAGAAGGAAGAGGAGGACAGGAGCTGGTTGAATGGACACGGGGCATACAGGGTAGAGAGAAGGAATCTGCTGACTCATTAGGAGGGAAGCCGCTAGGAGTACATAGCAGGTGTGTATAGCTTTTTGTATGAGAGACTGACTTGATTTGTAAACTTTCACTTAAAGCACAACTAATTAATTAATCAATTAAACACACACACACACATAAAAACTGTCTCTCAAATACGATGGTGAAATTAGGGCATTTCAAGATAAACAGAAGTTAAGGGAATTTGTAAAAACCAAACCAAAATAACAAAGAAATACTAAAGGGAGTCCTCCAGTTAGAAAATCGATAACATCAGGTAACAACCAAAGGCTAGAACACAGGACAGAACAACAGAATATCAACCCACATACGGAAGTCACAAAAATAAATCTAAGCTAATACACTGAAAATAGGAAAACAGAGACATCAATATGTAAAAGATGACAACATTAAAACAAAAACAGGGACTAAATAATGTAGAACTTTCATATGGAGAAGTCAAGTCGACATCAGAAAACAGAAGATTGGTTTAAACCTAGAAAAATGGAGGTAAATAACGAAGGTAACCACAAAGAAAACTACCCATCAAACTAAGGAACAAGAAAAACATAAAAAATCGGCAAATACAAAATCAACAATGATGAAAAGGATGCAAAGAAAATACATAAAGAAAAATCATTCAGCACAGAAAATTAAGTGGAACAAAGAAACTGTCAACAACACAAAAGATATCAAAATCACAGCACTAAACTCATACCTATCAATAATTACGTTGAATACAAATGGACTAACTGTACCAATAAAGAGACAGAGAGTGGTGGAATGGATAAAAAAAATATACTATCTGTATATGCTGCCTAAAAGAGACTCGAAGACCCAAACAAACTAAAACTCAAAGGATGGAAAAAATATATCAAGCAAACAACAATCAAAAAAGAGCAGGATTGGCAATATTAATCTCTGACAAAATAGACTTTAAAGCAAAATCCACCACAAAGGATAAGGAAGGACACTGTATAAAAGTTAAAGGGTCAATACACCAGGAGGACATAACCATAATAAATATTTACACACCCAATGACAGGGCTCCAAAATACATAAAACAAACAGCATTGAAAGAGAGATAGACAGCTCCACAATAATAGTAGGAGACTTTATAACACACCACTTTCAGTAAAGAAAGCTCAATAAAGACATGGAAGACCTAAAAGCCACAATCAACCAACTTGACCTCATAGACATAAACAAAACATCCACCAAACAGAAGCCAAGTATACTTTCTTTCCCAATGCACATAGAACATTCTCCAAAATAGACCACATTTTAGGCCACAAAGCAAGTCTTAACAGAATCCAAAAGATCAAAATATTACAAAGCATCTTTTCTGACCATGAAGCCATAGAAGTAGAGATCAATAACAGAAGAAGCAAGAAAAAAAAAAAATCAAATACATGGAAACCGCACAATGCCTTCCTCAAAAACAACTGGGTTATAGAAGAAATTAAGAATAGAATAAAATTCATAGAATCAAATGAGAATGAAAACGCACCCCACCAGAATCTCTGGGACACAGCAAAAACATTGCTCAGAGGTCAATTTATAGAAATAAATGCACACATCCAAAGAGAAGAAACGGTGAAAATCAAAACATTAATCCTACAACTTGAACAAATAGTAAGAAAGCTGCAAAAGCACACCAGAAGAAAGGAAATAATAAAAATTAGAGCAGAAATAAAAGAAATAGAGAATAGAAAAACAATTGAAAGAGTTAACAAGACCAACACATGGTTCTTTGAAAAGATTAACAAAATTAATCAACCATTGGCCAAACTGACGAAAGAAAAACAGGAGAGGAAGCAAATAACCCAAATAAGAAATGAGATGGGTGATATCACAACAGACCCAACTGAAACTGAAGAATCATAACAGAATACTTTGAAAAATTGTACTCCAACAAATTTGAAAACCTAGAGGAAATGGCCAAATTTCTAGAAACACAGTACCTACCTAAACTGACACAAATAGAGGTAGAACAACAAAATAAACCTATAACAAAAGAAGAGATTGAAGAGGTAATTTTAAAAAACTCCAAAGGAAAAAAAAAAAACATGGCCTTAACGACTTCACTGGAAAATTCTACCAAACTTTCAGAGAAGAGTTGACACTTGTACTACTAAAGGTATTTCAGAGAATAGAAAGGGATGGAGTACTCCTGAACTCATTCTATCAAGCCAGCATAACCATGATATCAAAACCAGGTAAAGACACCACAAAAAAAGAAAATTACAGACCAATATCCCTCATGAACATAGACATAAAAATCTTCAACAAAATTCTAGCCAATAGAACTCAACAATATATCGAAAAAATAATTCACCATGGGCAAGTGGAATTCATACCAGGTATTCAGGGATGATTTATTCAGGGATGATTCAACGTTAGAAAAACAATCAATGTAATCCATCACATAAATAAAAGAATCACATGATCTTATCAATTGATGCAGAAAAGGCATTTGACAAAGTCCTACACCCATTCATGATAAAAACTCTCAGCAAAATAGGAATAGAAGGGAAATTCCTCAACGTAATAAAGGGCATTTATACAAAAACCAACAGCCGTTATCATCCTAAATGGAGATAGTCTGAAAGCATTTCCCTTGAGAATGGGAACCAGACAAGGATGCCTTCTATTACTACTCTTATTCAACATTGTGTTAGAGGTCCTAGCCAGAGCAATTAGGCTAGAAAGAGTAAGGCATCCAAATTGGTAAGGAAGAAGTAAAAGTACCCCTATGTGCAGATGATATGATCATATGCACAGAAAACTCCAAAGAATCCACAAGAAAACTACTGGAACTAATAGAAGATTTCAGTAATGCATCAGAATACAAGATAAATATACAATAATAAGTTGGATTCTTCTACACCAATAAAGAGAACTTTGAAGAGAAAATCACCAAATCAATAGCATTTACAATAGCTCCCAAGAAGATAAAATACTTAGGAATAAATCTAACCAGAGACGTAAAAGACCTCTACAAAGAAAACTAAAAGACACTACTGCAAAGAATCATAAGAGACCTATATAAGTGGAAAAATATACTTTGCTCGTGTTTAGGAAGTATCAATATTGTGAAAACCTCAGTTCTACCCAAAACAATCTACAGATACAATGCAATCCCAATCCAAATTCCAATGACATTTTTTAACAAGGTGGTGAAACAGATTACCAACTTCATATGGAAAGGAAAGAGGCCCCAGATAAGTGAAGCATTACTGAAGAAGAACAAAGTGGGAGGCCTCAGAATACCTGATTTTAGAAACTATTATACTGTCACAGTAGTCAAAACAGCCTGATACTCGTGTAACAACAGATACATAGACCAATGGAACAGGATTGAGAATACAGACGTAAACTCATCCACCTATGAGCAGCTGTTGTTTGACAAAGGCCCAAAGTCTGTTAAATGGGGAAAAGACAGTCTCTATAACAAATGGTACTGGCATAACCGGATATCCATCTGCAAAAAAATAAAACAAGATCCATACCTCCCACCATACACAAAAACCAACTCAAAATGGATCAAAGACCTAATTATAAAATAGAAAGTGATAAAGATCATGGAAGGAAAAATAGGGACAAGGCTAAACAAATACATGGCATAAACAGAATACGAAACATAACTAACAATGCACAAATACTAGAAGAGAAACTAGATAACAAACAGTTATGCTCATCAAAAGAATTCACCAAAAGAGTAAAAAGACAACCTACAGACTGGGAACAAATTTTTGGCTGTGACATATCTGATCAAGGTACTACAAGATACTGCAAAACTTCAACAACAAAAAGACAACCCAATTAAGAAAATGGGCAAAGGATATGAACAGGCACTTCACCAAAGAAGACATTCAGGTAGCTAACAGATACCTGAGGAAATGCTCATGATCATTAGCCATTAGAGAAATGCTAATCAAAACCGCAACGAGATACTCTCTCGCCCCAATAAGGCTAGAATTAACCCAAAAAAACACAAAATAATAAATGTTGGAGAGGTTGTGGAGAGACTGGAACACTTATACACTGATGGTGGGAATGTAAAATGGTACAAGCAGTTAGGAAATCAATTTGGCACTTCCTTAAAAAGCCAGAAATAGAAGTACCATGTTATCCAGCAATCCCACTCCTTGCAATATATCCTAAAGAAACAAGAGCTGTCACACAAATAGATATATGCATACCCATGTTCACTGTAGCACTGTTCACAATAGCAAAAAGATAGGAACAACCTAGGTGCCTGTCGCTATGAGTTGGAATTGACTCGATGGCGGTGGGTTTGGTTTGGTTTTTAGGTGCCTGTCAAGAGACGAATAGATAAACAAATTATGGTATATTCACACAATGGAATACTACACAACGATAAAAAACAATGAGGAATCTTTGGAACATCTCACAACATGGATAAATCTGGAAGGCATTAGGCTGAGTGAAATTAGTCAGTCACAAAAGGACAAATATTGTATGAAATCACTGTTATACGAACTCAAGAAAAGGTTTAAATACAGGAGAAAGTATTCCTTGATGGTTACGAGGGTGGGGAAGGAGGGAGAGGAGAATTCACTAACTAGATAGTAGACAAGAACTATCTAGGTGAAGGGAAGGATAACATACAATACAGGAGAAGTCAGCACAATTGGACTAAGCCAAAAGCTAAGAAGTTTCCCGAACACAACCAAACACTTCAAGGGACAGAACAGCAGGGGCGTGGGGCTAAGAATCATGGTTTCAGGGGACATCTAGGTCAACTGGCGTGTTGTTGTTGTTGTTACGTGCTGTCAAGTTGGTTCTGACTCATAGCGACCCTATACACAACAGAACAAAACACTGCCCGGTCCTGAGCCATCCTTACAACCGTTGTTATGCTTGAGCTTATTGTTGCAGCCACTGTGTCAATCCACCTCGTTGAGGATCTTCCTCTTTTCCACCAACCCTGTACTCTGACAAGCATGATGTCCTTCTCCAGGGACTCATCCCTCCTGACAACATGTCCAAAGTATGTAAGATGCAGTCTCGCCACCCTTGCTTCTAAGGAGCATTCTGGTTGTACTTCCTCTAAGGAGATTTGTTCGTTCTTTTGGCAGTCCATGGGATATTCAATATTCTTCGCCAACACCACAACTCAAAGGCGTCAATTCTTCTTTGGTCTTCTTTATTCATTGTCCAGCATTCACATGCATATGATCCGATTCAAAATACCATGACTTGGGTCAGGCGCACGTTGGTCTTGAAGGTGACATCTTTGCTCTTCAACACTTCAAAGAGGTCCTTTGCAGCAGATTTACCCAATGCAATGCGTCTTTTGATTTCTTGACTGCTACTTCCATGGCTGTTGATTGCGAATCCAAGTAAAATGAAATCCTTGACAACTTCAATCTTTTCTCCATTTATTATGATGTTGCTCATTGGTCCAGTTGTGAGGATTTTTGTTTTCTTTATGTTGAGGTGCAATCCATACTGAAGGCTGTGGTCTTTGATCTTCATGAGTAAGGGCTTCAAGTCCTCTTCACTTTCAGCAAGCAAGGTTGTGTCATCTGCATAACGCAAGTTCTTAATGAGTCTTCCTCCAATCCTGATGCCCTGTTCTTCTTCATATACTCCAGCTTCTTGGATTATTTGCTCAGCATACAGATTGAATAAGTATGGTGAAAGAATACAACCCTGATGTGCACCTTTTCTTACTTTAAACCAATCAGTATCTCCTTGTTCTGTCCAAACAACTGCTTCTTGATCTATGTAGAGGTTCCTCACGAGCACAATTAAGTGTTCTGGAATTCCCATTCGTCGCAAAGTTATCCATAATTTGTTATGATCCACACAGTCGAATGCCTTTGCATAGTCAATAAAACACAGGTAAACATCCTTCTGGTATTCTCTGCTTTCAGCCAGGATCCATCTGACATCAGCAATGATATCCCTGGTTCCATGCCTTCTGAAACCAGCCTGAATTTCTGGCAGTTCCCTTTCCATATACTGCTGCAGCTGTTTTTGAATGATCTTCAGCAAAATTTTGCTTGCGTGTGATATTAATGATATTGTTCTATAATTTCCACATTTGGCTGAATCACCTTTCTTGGGAATAGGCATAAATATGGATCTCTTCCAGTCAGTTGGCCAGGAAGCTGTCTTCCATATTTCTTGGCATAGACTAGTGAGCACCTCCAGTGCTGCATCTGTTTGTTGAACCATCTCAGTTGATATTCCATCAATTCCTGGAGCCTTGTTTTTCGCCAATGCCTTCAGAACAGCTTGGACTTCTTCCTTCAGTACCATTGGTTCCTGATCATATGCTACCTCTTGAAATGGTTGAACATTGACTAATTCTTTTCGGTATAACAACTCTGTGTATTCCTTCCATCTTTTGATGTTTCCTGAGTCGTTTAATATTTTCCCACAGAATCCTTCACTATTGCAATTCGAGGCTTGAATTTTTTCTTCATTTCTTTCAGCTTGAGGAATGCCAAGCATGTTCTTCCCTTTTGGTTTTCCATCTCCAGCTCTTTGCAAATGTCATTATAATACTTTAATTTGTCTTCTCTAACCCATTGAAATCTTCTGTTCAGTTCTTTTACTTCATCAACTCTTCCTTTTGCTTTAGCTGCTCGACATTCAAGAGCAGGTTTCAGAGTCTCCTCCAACATCCATCTTGGTCTTTTCTTTCTTTCCTGTCTTTTCAATGACCTCTTGCTTTCTTCATGTATGGTGCCCTTGATGTCATTCCACGACTCATCTGGTCTTCGGTCACTAGTGTTCCATGCGTCAAATCTATTCTTCAGATGGTCTCTAAATTCAGGTGGGAAATACTCAAGGTCATATTTTGGCTCTCGTGGATTTGCTCTGATTTTCTTCAGTTTCAGTTTGAACTTGCATATGAGCAAATGATGGTCTGTTCCAGTCAGCCCCTGGCCTTGTTCTGACTGATGATATTGAGCTTTTCCATTGTCTCTTTCCACAGATGTAGTCAATTTGATTTCTGTGCGTTCCATCTGATGAGGTCCATGTGCATAGTCACCATTTATGTTGGTGAAAGAAGGTATTTGCAATGAAGAAGTCGTTGGTCTTGCAAAATTCTATCATTCTATCTCCGGCATTGTTTCTATCACCAAGGCCATATTTTCCAACTACCGATCCTTCTTCTTTGTTTCCAACTTTCACATTCCAATCACCAGTAATTATCAATGCATCTTGATTGTATGTTTGATCAATTTCAGACTGCAGCAGCTGCTAAAAATCTTCTATTTCTTCATTTTTGGCCCCAGTGGTTGGTGCGTAAATTTGAATAATAGTCGTATTAACTGGCCTTCCTTGTAGGCGTATGGAAATTATCCTATCACTAACAGCATTGTACTTCAGGATAGATCTTGAAACGTTCTTTTTGAAGATGAATGCAACACCATTCCTTTTCAAGTTGTCATTCCCAGCATAGTAGACTATATGATTGTCTGATTCAAAATGGCCAGTACCAGTCCATTTCAGCTCACTAATGCCTAGGATATCAAAGTTCATGCGTTCCATTTCATTTTTGACAATTTCCAGTTTTCCTAGATTCATGCTTCATACATTCCAGGTTCTGATTATTAATGGATATTTGTAGCTGTTTCTTCTCATTTTGAGTCATGCTACATCAGCAAATGAAGGTCCCGAAAGCTTTACTACATCCGCATGATTAAGGTTGACTCTACTTTGAGGAGACAGCTCTTACCCAGTCATCTTTTGAGTGCCTTCCAACCTGGGGGGCTCATCTTCCAGCACTATATCAGACAATGTTCCACTGCTATTCATAAGGTTTTCACTGGCTAATGCTTTTCAGATGTAGACTGCTGGGTCCTTCTTCCTAGTCTATCTCAGCCTGGAAGCTCAGGTGAAACCTGTCCTCCATTGATGACCCTGCTGGAATCTGCATGCCGGCAGCATAGCTTCCAGCATCACTGCAACACACAATCCCCCACAGTACGACAAACCGACAGACATGTGGGGGGTCAACTGGCATAACAAAGTTTTTTAAGAAAATGTTCTGCATCCTTGGCGTGTGGTGTCTGAGTTCTCAAAAGCTTGCAAGCAGCCATCTAAGATGCATCAATTGGTCCCAACCCATTTGGAGCAAAGTAGAATGAAGAACACCAAAGACACGAGGAAAATATTAGCTCAAGAGACAAAAGGACCACATAAACCAGAGACTCCATCGACCTGAGACCAGAAGAACTGGATGGTGCCTGGCTACCACCAGTGACCACCCTGACAGGGAACACAACAGACAGTCCCTGATGGAGCAGGAGAAAACTGTGGTGCAGATCTCAAATTCACATAAAAAAAAAAAAAAACAGACTTAATAGTCTGACTGAGACTAGATGAACCACGGAAGACTTGGTCCCTAGACTCTCTGTTAACCCAGAACTAAAATCATTCCTGAAGCCAAGTCTTCAGACAAAGATCAGACTGAAATATAAAACATAAAATAATATTTGTGAAGAGTGTGCTTCTTAGTTCAAGTAGATACATGAGACTAAATGGGTAGCTCCTGTCCAGAGGTGGGATGAGCAGGTAGAAAGGGATAGGAGCCGGTTTAATGGACACAGGAAACCCAGGACAGAAAGGGAGCATGTGCTGTCACATTGTAGGGATTGCAACTAGGGTCACATAATAATATGTATATAAATTTTTGTATGAGAAACTAACTTAGCTGTAAACTTTCACCTAAAGCACAATAAAAATTTTAAAAATACAGCCCCAAAGCTGAAGTAGCATACAAACTAAATGGGGACAAAAGAAGACAGGTACAAAAGAAATATATGATCATAAAGGAATATAAAAATAGCCAAGAATCACAAATAGTGTACGCAAATCCTGCTTCATTTCTGCTGAGCTGATGTTGTCACAGGGCCTCCAAAACTCAAGTTAGGAGAGATAGCATGGGAGATGTGGATCTGGACAAGGTCTTGCAAGCAGAGCAGGCAGAGCTTCTGGATCCTTCTGGGCCAACAGTGCAGTTGAACTCATTCCTGTCAGGACCCTTTTCCTTCACAGGCCACATCTCCTAAGAAGCCAAACACCATGACCTCGCATCCTGCAGCTCATCCTCCTCCAAAGCAATTGACCGGTCTTGTGGATGGACTTCAGAGGTAATAAGGAAACCAAATGAATGTGTTTTGAGTGGAAAAGGATGACGTCTTGGAATTAGAAATCAAGACAAAATGTTTTTGCATGCCACCGGTGTAGTCAGGAATGGTTTAGTGGTTTCTCAGAGTCAATAGATACTGTAAATTGTTGCAGTGCTGCTTCCGCCTACCTCAGGAGAGGTCTACACAAAAGTGACATCTATAAATAAAGTCAGGCCAGGTCGCTGTCAAGCTGTCTCCCATATAACATGCTCTCTGTCAAGACAGATGCATGTGTCTGTAGATGTTAATTGACAGTTAGATTTAAGATAGGAGAATCTCAGAAAGGAAGCATCTGATGGCCCTTTCACTTAATGGCTACCTCATCACCGAGACCATTTGTCATTTAGCTAATATAATAAGCATATCCCTAATGCTTTCTGAATGTACAGGTCACCAAACTGCTGGAAAAAAAAAAAAGTAACAAGTGCAGGTGGATGTAGGTAGAGCTCTCTCTTAGACAGTGGTGCATTTGTGGCTTTAGCTTCCTCTTTTTCTCCTTCCTAGTGACATCCCAAGGTCTTAATTTTCTGTTATTATATTGTTGCTCACTTGGTCTTTTATTCGTTTGTAACATTTAGACTAGAATTGCCAGAAAGAAAGCAAGTGAGACAGAAAGTGAAAGAGAGAGAGAGAAAGGAAAGAATAAAAGAGGAGAGGAGAGGAGAAACCTTGAGAAATAATTGAGTTGATGCTCCTACAGGAACAAAACCAAAAGAAACCAAACCCATTGATGCTGAGTCAATTCTGACTCATAGCGACCCTACAGGACAGAGTAGAACTGCCTACAGGAACAGCAAACAATAAAAAAACAAAACCAAAAACCCCACTACAATATAAGATCCTGCCATCTTAGAGCTTCCATAACCTTAAAATAGTGGGAACTTAACATTCATGAAATAAAGCCTGAATTGAAGAACTCTGAACTATTAAAAGACCTATTCAACCATGTACTCCCAGGGCTCTTCTAGAAGAGGGCCTGTCACATAGAGGCACTCAAAAACTATGTGGACTGGACAAATGATATGTTGGATTAATTTAAATATCTTGGTCAAGGACCTTCTTACTTGATGGAATTCTTAGTTAAAACATAAATAGAATTAAAAATGTAACAAGGAACTTTCAATTTAAATAAACCAGGAAACTGTAACACTGAGGGTAAAAAAAAAGTCTTCATCAAAGCTTTGGCTCAGAGTGAGGCTTGACACCTGTAACTTGGTACTGCCTGGATACTGATAACATCTTTGAGAAGAAAATAAAACTGGTTCCTAGTCCATCACTGATTTCTGGGTCAACCTCCAATGGTGTTTTCCTTCTGGAAGGACTGCCTAAGTGTGCTCCATTCCAATGGAGCATACAGCCTAGGTTGTCCTTCCCATTGACAAAAATCGTTGGCAGAATGACACTGTTACAATTTTGGCAGGAGACTGACACCTTTCTTATTCTGATACTAGAGGCTCAACAAGGGCACAAGAACCTAAGGAGTTCTTTGTGTAGTTATTTCAGGCCTTACTCTTTCCAGCAATTATTATCTTAATTACAGGTCACAGGATCAGTTAGAATCAGGCAGACCAAGAGGTCCCTATTGAGAGCAGATGGGAAGGGTGCAGAGGGAAGATAGGTAGTATTAGGGGTTATTCCCACCTCCTAGCCAGGAATATCTGTCTACAAATCTCAATGAGTTATGTCCTACACAATTCAATTTAAACATAAAATAACTCCATATAAGGAATGGCGCTTAGAGGTAGAAGGCATGGAACACGTTTTGGAATGTTCCCTGCATGGGCTGCATTGCCTGATGACACAACCCCAGCTAACGGGTAGCATGGAGTCTTCAAAGTCATAGATAAGAGGAAGTCAGAGAAGCAGCTGTTAGAAAGAGAAGAGAGGCAGGAATTTTTTTTTTTTTTTTAAGGACTCGGAAACCTTGCATTGTGGGATCTATTAAATCCCTCACTTGCTTTTTCTTTCTCTATTTTCATGAAAATAATTATTTTCTTTGAACATTCAACTTACATGTACTGTGCTCTGTGCTGGTTGTTAAGTCAAATAAAACTTTATTCAACAAATGTTTTCTGAGCATCTCCTCTGTGCCAGGCATGAGGCTAGGTATAGAGAACACAGAAATGAATAAAATGCAAACCTTGCCCTCCTAGAGATTCCCAGCTAGGATAGGAGTTCACACTCAGAATCTACGGTCTCTTTGCATAAGAAGGGAAGACCACTGATTCTCCTTTCAGGACATGTACATGGAGAGTTACGAATGGATTTGCTTTGATTCATGCAGTTTCCAGCCCAGAAATTTTTTTGATCAGAAGTACATATTTGAGACACAACTAGAACCAATCAATGATGTCAGTTGGCCATATTAACTAAGGGTTGCCAAACAATGCACTAGCAAGGTATGTAACGTAACCTAAGCCTCTCCAGGCCGCATTAATCTGTGAGTACAGGTAGTATCACAGAAGCAGAAAATTAGAACAAGTCGATGAGAGGGAATGTACGACCTTGAGTATATCCCACCTGATTTTAGAGACCTTCTCAGGAATAGGTATGACTCATGGAACACAAATGACCAAAGACCAGACAAGTTGTGGAATGACATCAAGGACATTATACATGAAAAAAGCAAGAAGTCATTAAAAAGGCAGGAAAGACAGAAAAGACCAAAATAGATGTCAGAAGATACTCTGAAATTTGCTCTTGAATGTCGAGCCACTAAAGCAAAAGGAAGAAATGATGAAGTAAAAGAACTAAACAGAACATTTCAAAGGGCTGCTCGAGAAGACAAAGTAAAGTATTATAATGACATGTGCAAAGAGCTGGAGATAGAAAACCAAAATGGAAGAACATGCTTGGCATTTCTCAAGCTGAAAGAACTGAAGAAAAAATTCAAGCTTCAAGTTGCAATAGTGAAGGATTCTGTGGGGAAAATATTAAACGATGTAGGAAGCATCAAAAGAAGATGGAAGGAATACACAGAGTCATTATACCAAAAAGAATTGGTCAACTTTCAACCATTTCAAGAGGTAGCATATGATCAGGAACTGATGTTGCCGAAGGAAGAAGTCCAAGCTGCACTGAAGGCATTGGCAAAAAACAAGGCTCCAAGAATTGAAGGAAACACCAATTGAGCTGGTTCAACAAATGGATGCAGTGCTGGAAGTACTTACTAGTCTATGCCAAGAAATTTGAAAGACAGCCTCCTGGCCAACTGACTGGAAGAGATCCATATTTATGCCTATTCCCAAGAAAGGCTATCCAACTGGCTACCACTACTGACTGCTCTGACAGGAATCACAATAAAGAATCCTGGACAGGGCTGAAGAAAAATGTAGAACAAAATTCTAACTCACAAAAAAAGACCAGACTTACTGGCCTGACAGAGGCTGGAGAAACCCAAGAATATGGCCCCTGAACACAGTTTTAGCTCAGGAATGAAGTCACTCCCAAGGTTCTCCCTTTAGGCAAATATTTAAAAAAAAAAAAAAAAAACCAGTGCCGTCGTTAGACAGGCCCATAAAATAAAATGATACTAACAGGGCCCAGGGGCAAGGACTAGAAGCCAGGAGGGAATGGGAAAGCTGGTGATAGGGAACCCAAGGTTAAGAAGGGAGTGTTGACATGCCCTGGGGTTAGTAACCGATGTCATAAAACAATAAGTATACTGTTTAAGGAGAAACTAGTTTGTTCTGTAAACCTTCATCTGAAGTACAATAAAAAAAAAAGATACCCCTTATAGCTTTGCTAAGTATATAATATGATGTTCGCACAACTTCCAAATGATATAATGTCTTATTTCATAGAACGTATCATGGAAGTTAAGCAACGCATGACTGTAGTAATTAAGACAAAGTGCTTTGAAGAAAATGAATAGTGATAAAAAGATCTTCATAGGCCGACCAGAACACAGCCGAGATCATACAGCCAGTCCAAGAGTTTTTGACAATGCTTTATTGTCTCTTACGTTAGCTAGAGCAAAGCTGTCGAGTCGGAACAATATCCAGTTAATTCTCACAACTCAACAGGCCCTACAGAAGGTACTAACTCATTTTAATGATAAGCCACAGACCACCGTCAGGTCATTGAAGAGGATTTGGAATTGCTCTCAAGCTTTTTGACTCAAAAGATTAGGCAGTTTTCTTTGTGTGTGAGCTCGAGGTGTTAAGCCCTTTTATCTTGGCGCTGTCTGCAAAATTGATAATGTCCATAATTGCATTATTCAAGTTAGCAATAAAAAAATTAAGTACTAATCCAGTATCACCCACTGACAGTGTCAACCCAGGTAGATAGATACTAAGCCAGTAACCACTTCTCGTTGATGTGGGATGAAATAAAATCCGCTAAGTTCTAAATGTGTTGTAATGCCTTCTTCTTTATCACAGTGCTCTAAGGAAATGGAAGACTTCTGACATAACCAGCTCTTCACAGAATGACTGGAATGACCATGAGGTGTCCCCAGATCTTCCTTTTATTTACCAATTAAAGTTTGTATTCCTTTATGATCTAAAATTAGAGTCATAGGGTTTTCCTGATGTCTTTTTTGCATCAAAGGTTTAACTTATTGTGAACTGAGTTACCAGAGGCTGTTCACATTTAACATCACTTCCGCTTTGATTTAGCATTAGGTATTCAGTATTTTCCTGAGACTTTATGTAAATTGATTACTTAAAAAAAACTAATAACATTTCCCAATGACTTCAGTTATCTTTTCAGAGTACAGTTCCCAATGTGAGTATACCGGCCAAAACACATATAACTTTACATTGAAAGAGCACCCTGTCTCTGTCAATGCGTGATCTATATGCATTTAGTAGTCTGCCCCATGATGTGTTGGACAAATGGACAAATCAATCCACTTGCTCTTCAGTCACCAATTGTTACTGTATTTATTAAAATACATCATGTTAAATCAATATTTCAGGGGATGCTCTCCCTGACCTGGAAAATCTGAGTGTTCACAAAGTTTATGCCATTGTTCTAGATATTTTACGCCACTTAACAGCTCCATGTCTAAATAGACAATAATATATTGTTACTATTGGAGCGCTAATAGTATCAACACAATATTTCCGAGCGTTTCAGTGCAATTACACAATTACTGTTAAATTGTCAAATATTAATTGATCCTTTACTGATTAGTGAAATCCACAACCAAATTAAAATTTCTAATAAAGTGTTTTGATGGTGTCTGTTTCTATCTGAAAACAATTGTTCAACAACCAATTGTCCCACAATAATTCAACAACAAAAAAGTGAACAATGCATTTTCAAAGAACACACAGCTAGTACAGAAGCTAAACATGTAAACAAAGATGTATGTATAAAAGTACCTCACACATCATGTGATACTAATGTAATGCTCATTATTGAGACAAGAAAATAAAAAATACAATCAGAAGTATAATAGGTGCCTTATCAGATTATACAGTGTCACAGTGACTGCTCTTCCAATAGCAGACCGAAGAAAAGCCCAAACAAGATGAATCTAGACCAGGGGCGGATTATCCAATAGGCAACCTAAGCACGGTTCTTACCTAGCTTACCAGGCCATCTGTAGTGAACAATTTCACATATTTTTCACCACATCAAAATTCTGCTTTTAGGTATGGCTGGCATTTGTCTATCTCCCAAACCCACAGCACCTTCCTACAGAATCAAAGTCTCTTTTCAAATTTACAATCCCTGACAGGGTGGATTACCCAATCAGCAAGGTAAGCGCTAAGCCCATGCTTATCTTGCTTATTGGGTCATATACCCCTGATCTAGACAGACATACACTGTCAGGGGACAGCCCCAGCAAGGAAAGACCCTCACTGTGCATCCTGGCAGATAATCCGAAGAACTGACACATAGCCCTTCCCAGAATCATAAGTACAGGAAAACTTACTGATACGGGCAAGCAGCTGCTCTCCAGTGGCGGCTGGCTAGAGTATTTTCCGCAACCACCTAACAAAGGACCCCAGCTTATATACCATCCCAGCTGGGACCAAGGCTCATCGTTTTTCCCCCACGTCCTTGGGCAGTCAGTGTTCCCAGGGACTTCACATCCAAGCCCAGATATTTTCCTTCTTGTTGCTAAGGCATTCTTTGGCCTTGGCCACTGGCCCAGTCATGCCACTTGTGGCCTTGTACCTTAGCCCAAGTCCATCCCAAATCCATCCCCAGCGTGCTTCGGGGAAGAGAAAAGCGTATTCTATTAGGGAGGGGATGCATATAGCTGAATAGCATTACCCTACAGTCCACCTCTGCATACTCTCCTAATGGCCTTAAAATCTTACCGCCCCCTCTTCCGTGATAGCCCTCGGACTTGGTATGCAGAGGAGCATTGCAAAACCAGACCACATACTCAGTATAACTAGCAACACAGGAAAAGACATAGTAAGAAGAGCCCCAATATCACCCAGAAGCCTGTCTGCCAGGCAGATGGGAGGGATTGCAGCCAGCTGGAGACAGGGTCAGCGGCATCATGTTTGATAGCAGTGATGTGTTGCTGCAAGTCCCGCAGAGCCAAAGACACATTTTTAGAGGCATCAGGGCTACACATGCAATATTCAGTTTTTATCATGACACAGATGCCACCCTGGGTGGCGGTTAGGATGTCAAGGGCCATCCTACTCTGAAGGACAACCTTCCGTATTTGTTGAGTCTCCCCATTCAGAAGGGTGATAGCCCACCTGGGGTTGTTAAGGGCAGCTGTGGTGTGTCTGGCTAGCGCCTTTACCTGCCACTCCACATCTATAGTGGTGGCCTGGGGCAAAAACAGAGACAAGGAGCAAAACCACCATGATGTGCGCTGGTATCTGTGCTGGGCTGTTACACTTTACCAATTGCTGGGAACACTGGGGAGGGTGGTGTAAATATTAGCCACTATGTACAGCCACCCCCAGGTGCAGTGCCCCACCCAGCTGGCCACCCATGCAAACCACATGTCCAAAGCCACCCATTGGGTGATGGGTATGCCCCTGCCCATAGGCTTTGCTTTTGCTTCCCTAACCAACTATTGGCAACAACTAGCAGTGTCCTAGCACGCTGTTGTTGGGGGTCCAACCCATCACTCTGAGGGGACAAGAGGTATTAGTTCTGTTCCGACGCTCCCAGTAAAAGGGGACTTGGCCCTTAATAAGAACTTGCTTTCACTTGCAGTCGGGCATTATACACTGTGCATGACTTTCTCCAACATGCTGTACCTCTCTTTTGTTCCTTGCCACAACTGGGACCAAAATCCCAGTGGCAATCTCTCGTTGCTTTGCTGTGGCCACAGGCCTCACCCGTACCCCTCGGGGTAACAGGCTATGTCCAATTGGCACGGCTGACCTTGTATTAACACTCTTAAAGCCCGTTATTTGTTTTACAGCTACCTTCTCTGCTGGAAGGCCTCCTCTTCCTTTGCCTCTCAGTCCCACACTGCTCCTTTTTTCTCATTCTGTCTCTCTTCTTATACCCTCACTTTCTAGAACTCTCCCCAGTTTCACCTGTCTCTCTCTCTCTCTCACCCATTCTCTTCCCCTCTAGCCCCCTGTATCACTTTCTCATCTAATCTTTTTGTTTCTCTCTCCTTCAGTCTCACCTCCTTTCTTCACTAACTTATATAGGGGCTATAGGGTGTGGGCTACATGGGGTATGAAGGGGTGCTAGTACCCCAGGAGCCTGACAATTGCCTGTAGTTGCTTCACAGTTTCTGCTCGGGAGTAGGCTTGGACTTTATCTATCACCACTTCAGGCATCACTTGGATCTTACCCAACCAGATAACAACCAAGTACTTGACCAACAAACCAGGCCCCTGCATTTTTCCCCCATTCACTGCCCATCCCCGTGACTGGAGGTGCATGCTACCTCACCAGCTGCAGTCTGCATAGAAGCAAACGAGTCAGAGGTCAGCATGACACCATCAACATTGTGGAATATGGCCACCTCAGCAGGGGGAATCCACCACTTGAGGTCAGTAGCAACCATGCCATGGCATATGGTGGGGCTATGCAGGTACCCTTGTGGGAGCACAGTGAAAGTCCACTGCCTCACCTCCCAACTGAAGGCAAACTGGTCCTAGCTGTCTGAGTGTAGAGGGATGCTAAAGAAAGCATTAGCCAAGTGGTAAGTGCCCAATGCCTCCCCCATTTGCCCCATCATCGGCACGATGTTGGGTACAGCTGCAAACAAGGGGGGAGTCACCTTAGTCAATTCCCAGTACTCTACCATCATTCTCCAGGAGCCATCCGGTTTGCACATTGGCCATTCAGGACTATTGAAGGGGCTCTTGGCCAGTCATAGAATCCCCACTTGGTGTATCTCCTGCACACCCTCAGTGATTTCTTGGTGCCCGCCAGGGAGGCAGTACTGCTTAAGGGCCATGACCTGAGCTGGGGAAGTGAACTGCACAGAGGACCATTCAGCATTACCTTGTACTACAGTTTTTATGGCTTTCACCTGCAGTCGGAACTCACTGGAGGTCTGCATCTCCAGCCCCAACAAGATATCTCTGCCCAGAATGTATTCCAGTATCGAGGCAAGGTATACTTTGGTAGGCCTTTGGGGATAGCCTTCCAATCCGCAGCACTAGTTTGATTTGGCACACCCTGATGGCCCCACCCCTGTACCCATCAATAGTTGTTAGTGGGGGTCCAGTGTATGATCATTTTAGTGTGTGGCCTCCGGTCCCCTGTTACCCAGCCGAGGGCTTTCTGCACCTATTGTGCACCTTGGCCACACCCCTTAGTTGAGGGGTGAGGGACACTCCCACCCCTCAGCGAGGGAGCCATAGGCTTGGCCTCCTCTTGTGGGCTCAGGTCAGTGCCTTTGTGGAACCCAGGTCTATTGTTAGGAAAAATTCTACATCAAAGAAACATATTTTATAGAATAGACAGCTTGATCAAACATATGGCACAAATAAGAAATGCCCTTGCAGGGAACTGCTGCATTGAGACCCCAGACTGCTTGTCTGAGATGCATGGTCCAGGCTGGTCTTGTCTCGTGCCCTCCCATCAGTCATTTAAACCTGTCCACTGAAGTGCTCAATTGCTCCTAGGTCTTGGGGTGATAAAGAGTGTGAAGAGTTCATTGAAGATCCAGTGGAAGCCTCTGTATAGGATAAAAAAACCCTGATACGATTTACCTGCCGAGAACACTCTGGCCTGTTGGCTCGGGAATCTGTCCCTGCACAGGTTTTAGCCTTGGCCAGGGTCTCATAGGCGGGTCAGCTTTCCTGTGCCATCCAGCATTTTCTGATGACAGTGGCAGTCCACGCATGTAGGCCCAGTCTAGGATAGCATGTGAATCTCCCTGGACAGTCCTCTCTTAAACCCAGGAGGTGGTCGATTGCACATCTCTTTGCTCTGGAGCAGACAATGCTTCAGCCTCTGCAGTCAGCTGGTAAGACTGGTCTGTTCGTTGGCTGTTTTCTACTCTCAGCATAGGGGCTTTTCTGATGACTATCCACACAAAAGGAAACCCTAGTGGCGTAGTGGTTAAGTGCTAGGGCTGCTAACCAAAGGGTCAGCAGTTTGAACCTGCCAGGTGCTCTTTGGAAACTCTATGGGGCAGTTCTACTCTGTCCTATAGGGTTGCTATGAGTTGGAATCAACTTGACGGCACTGGGTTTGGTTTGATTTTGATGCACACAAGTAACAAAAGCTTCTCAGGAGCAGAGCTGATTTTTTTTTTTTTTTTTTTTTTTTTTTGTCCAGATGTCTCATTTCTATAGGGGCTTGCTTTATATATCAGTCTGAGGGTTGTCAGTGGCCAGATTGAGTGGCCAGGCTATTAGCTATAAGCCTGCATCACAATTTCCTTGAGCCCCTCTAAAAATGGCCCTAACTGCAGCAATTCCCATCAGGACTTGGAGGCAAAAGTTGACAAAGGTGTGCATTAATACATCAACATCATTAGTACATACAATAAGGATTTGTAGGGGCCCCAAGGGACTTATCCGTAGTCAGGCTGGGGCAAGTGTCTCAATGATGGTGACCTCAGACCCAAAGTATACCTCATTGGACTTTAATTGTAACACATGGCCTTTGCTCCTCTGTGCTGACAGAGAAAATAGGCTTAATCCTCAATCTTAATTATTTCTGAAAGATCTGGGAAAAGTTGGCAGAGCCCTCACTCATTTGTGGAGTCATGCCTCCACCACACCAAGCACAAGCATGTGTCCAGCCCAGTTGCCTGGTAACCTGGAGGTGGGCCCCCCTCTTTTAGTTTTCCCCTTACCATTGCAGCTGCAGCTAGACTGCTGTTCAGTTATCTTGGCCAGGGCAGCTATCAGAGATTCTGAGGTCTCTTCAAGGTCGCTCAACACAAACTATCTTGAAGGGCTTTTTATTCCTTTTTTTTTTTTCTTTTCATTTCTTTTTTCCCTGCTGTTTTAACTCTTGCTTTGCACCGGGTGTTACAGGGTGTTCTCAGCACCAGGGACCTATTTATCCCCTCCAACTAGCTCCAGTCCCATGCTCTGCTGACTGAGCTAGCCAGGCTTCCCTGGCCACCCTGGGATTTCTCCCACAGAAAAGCATATGGGCCAGGCCACCCCACGTAGAGGTCGCTGGCCACCCCGGGATTTCCCCCTAAGATGGCTCTTGCTTCCGCAAACGGGGTACCAATGTTTCAGTGGAGGAGGAATATGCTGCGCGCAAATCCTCCAGCTGCCGCTCTGCTTCCAGCTGCCTAATTAGGGCCCTAGCAGCTGGCTCCGCATCGGACGCCCCTCTCAATGCTGCCAGTAGAAGCCACCCCACACAAGCCGCCTCAGCACCGCAATCTGGCTTTTGCTTTGGGGCCTCCCATGAATATCGCCATGCCCGCAGCAGCGGCCACACAGCTCCCGCAACCAAAACAGGAACAACCTTCTTTTCTTTCTCAACATGCAAAGACTGTAGTAATGCAGCAATCCCTGTGGCGTTTTCGGGGAGTTCCAGTACTCACGCACAGGTCCCCAGACATCAACAATCTGGGCTAGTGGTCCCAGGGAATGCGTCCCTGGCCACCCTGGGATTTCCGCCAGCGGAGCCCGCTTTTCCCCACCCATCTGGGAAGGCCGGGTGTGCTCCCCAGAATCCTGCCGATCATGCCACTTGTCGAGGGACAGCCCCAGCAACAGAAGACCCTCACTGTGTGTCCTGGCAGTTAATCTGAAGGACTAACATGTAGCCCTTTCCAGATTCATGAGTTTATTTGGGAAAACTTACTGACACGGGCAAGCAGCTGCTCTCCAGTGGCGGCCGGCTGGAGTATTTTCTGCAACCACCTAGCAGAGGACCCAAGCTTATATACCATCCCAGCTGGGACCAAGGCTCATCGTTTTTCTCCCACGTCCTTGGGCAGTCAGTGTTCCCAGGGACTTCACATTCAGGCCCAGATGTTTTCCTTCTTGTTGCTAAGGCCACTGGCCCAGTCATGCCACTTGTGGCCTTGTACCTTAGCCCAAGTCGATTCTGAATTCATCCCCAGCATGCTTCGGGGAAGAACAAAGCTGATTCTATGAGGGAGGGGATGCATATAGCTGGATAGCATTACCCTGCATGTACACAAACACACATACATAGATACACACCTGCATATGGACCTAGTATGTTAAGTTTGGGATGGGGAATTTTATAACAGTAGAGTTAGAACTAAACACCTTCCAATGTTGCTCAACTCCCTCTTCTAGCCCATGTTCCTTCCAAGAAAAAAAATACATAGGTAGAGGAACCAGCTCTGAAAATTCCAAACACTGCCCTTTCACATGGATTCTTGAAGCAAATACAATAGGCAGTGATCTCTTTCATGCTAACAAAATTTCCTTGCCCATCTAACAATATCCTAGCCCAGTCGCTACCTCTTCTGTGATACATTCAGTGTTCCTCCCCACAGAAAAACAAACATTTCAGCCATGCATCACTTCAATCCCTGTAGCATACTGTATGTATAGCACTTCCCTCAATGCGTTTAACAGACAATTGGAATTGTTTATAAATCTCTCTCCCCCACTGGCTTATGAGTCCATTAAGTCTACGAATTGTATTGGTATATTTTCAGTTTGTATCTCCAGTGTGTCTAGCACAATACCTGGCACAGAGTAAATATACATTCAGTAAGTATTTGTTGAATAATTGAGGTAAATTAAACTTGATGAAAGCCTCATTTCTCACCTGTGCCATGAGAATTGGATGGCATTGATCTGATGCTTTCACTCTTGACATCACTGAATCAGTCTATATTTCTATTTTATAGTTCTCAATTATTTTCAAATATTTTAATTGCCATTTACTTTGACCTAATCATGCATTTTCTAGGAAAGCATATTACCTCTTAGCTATATTGATGAATGGAATGAAATGAAGAAAGTATCATTATACGGCAAAAAGACTGCAACCTCTGTAGCCCGAAAGGCTGGTTCAAACCCTGGCACCACCTACTACCGGAATAATCATAGGCAGCTCATTTAAGTTCTATGAGCCTCGGTTTTCTGATTTCTAAATTGAAGATAAGAAGGTCTCCCTCTGAATATGGTTATGGGAATCAGAGCTATTATATACCAAGACCTGACAGAGTGCCTGGTGCATAGTAGGTGCTCCATAAATTATACCACTATAATGCGTGTAAAAGCACTTTGTAAACTAAGGAGCACTACATAAATGTTAGTTACAGCATTACCTCTTATTGTGGTACTTTATTGTTATCTAGACTTATCATAATTATATAATATAGAGAAAAGGGTCCAGGAAAAAGCCACAGTAAATCCGGATACTACTGCCATAGTAACTAAAAAGAAGGAGAGACAGAAAAGGAGTCAATGGACACTTGATTGCTTTTTGTTATATTTACCTGCCTTGTGGATGACCAAAAGCGTCTTTCCTTTTGCCTCCTAATGAGTCCCGGATGATTAACAAGTCTTATACTCCGAGTAACGCCTGGTGGCACATTGGTTAAGAGTTCAACTGCAAACCAAAAGGTTAGCAGTTTGAGTCCACCAGGCGCTCCTTGGAAACCCTATGGGGCAGGTCTTCCCTGCCCTATAGGGTCACTATGAGTTGGAATTGACTCGACGGCAATGGGTTTGTTTTGGGGTTTTTCTTTGACTCCAATTAGCTTTTCAGGAAAGTAGTCAGGCCTCCAGATAGAAGTGGAACCAGAGCTGGAATTATGTTAGGAATTCCGAGCTATATTCTCTCCATTTCTCATGTCCACTTCTCTCAGATGGCCAGATTCATTGTTCATTCCATATGATCTGGTTTCTCTGTTTCTCAATTCATAGTCACCAACCTCCCTACTTCCCCCTCCCCATCTCACTCCAGAGCTCAGTTTTCACATGTCCCTCAGTTCTGGCTGCACATAGAAATTAACTGGCTTTTCTGAATCGGGTGCGTGCCCTGTTCTAGCCAACACTGGTGGGAAGGGTATAGGAAAGTATCACATGTCATAAAGATGGGAATCAGATCTGCCGTTATAGATGGGCGAGATGTTCTCATGAGGCATAATGATTATAGATGTATCAAGTGTACCTTCACAGAGTGTGGTTTGTACAGGTACTGTATGTGAGGGTCCAGGGTATAGGCAGAGTCCCTGAGTGGTGCAAAGGGTTAACGTGCTCACCTGCTCTCTAAAAGCTCAGCTGCTAACCAAGGAAGTTCAAGTCTACAGAGGTACCTCAAAAGAAAAACCTGGCAATTCTGACAAAACTCAGGCATGGAAAACCCTATGGAGCACAGTTTTACCATTACACATGTGGAGTAGCCGTGAGTCGGAACAGACTTGATGGCAACTGGTTTTACTGGAGAGTATGGAGCAATTTTACTCGAAGCCCACTAACAACAATAGACAATTAGGTAATATCAGAATCAATGAAATCAAATTATGCAGATTTTAATATCTTTAACTACCATCCGGCTGCCCTGACCAATTGCAGCTCAGGTTTTAAACCATCATTAAGTTCTACGACAGGCACCATTTGTCTTCATTCTACTTAGACCGCTCTCTGTCTGCTGTTAATTCACTTTGTTAGCCCTATTTCTGATCTTAGAGGAAGACCGTATAGTAGCAAGGCCAGGCCTGCTTCTAAACTCTGACTCTGTGACCTTGGATAAGTATCACTGCTTCTCAAAACCCAGAACCCACACTTGTAAGACGGGGCTGGTAATATCTACCCTGCCTGCTATTGGGGTTGTTAGGATGGTGTCCACAGATACGTGTCAAAAACATTTTGAAAACTGTGAATGCAGTTTATGAATGTCAGTGCAGTGTTGTGGCTAAGGGCTCTGAGCCCCTCTGATCTGGTTTTAAATTCTGGTTCTACCATTTATTATTCTCATTTTGAGCAAGTTACTTCACCCCCTTTGAGCCTCAGTTTCACTGTCTATAAAATTGGCATAAAAATATAAATATAATATTAATACCTTGTAGGTGTTTCATGAAGATCAAATGTAATAATACAGATAAAGTGCTTTGCACAGTGCCTGCCATGTAGAGGGCATTCTAAATTTCTTAATTATTATAAAATATTATTAATACCTATGGGAGCTGTAGATTAAACTTTTGGCTTCTGTCTAAAACATAACATAAATTTTCAGTTACCCTTTTCACTAGAAAATGAGGGTGGCCTTTGCTTTTACCCTACGGTTGCCTATTTTCCTATCTCCTTTTCTGTCCCTTTGCTTGTTAGATAGACTCTTTCCCTTAATCCAGTAGATACTTGGTCTTTCTTCTTTTGTTAGCTATCTTCTCTGAACTGCTGAGTTCTGCCTTGGCTTCCAGATCCTATTTTCCAGGCCCTTTATTTTAAAATCAGTCATGTTGGTTCTTGCCTATTGTTTTATTTATCTCCTCTTTCAATGATTCACTTATTAATTCAACAAATAGCTATCGAGGGCCTACTCTGTGCCAGATGTTGGTGATACAATGTAAGGAGAAAAAGACATCTTCCCTGTTTCTATAGTCTGGTGAGAAGACACACATGATGGGTGATTTTTTTGTGCAATAACCCATGTGCTTTTTCTCTGTGGCCCTCCTTCATTTGGACAGTTAGACATAAGGTAACCACTACACCAGGGAAGTGTTTGGACATAGAAAAACTAGAACTAAAAATAACCAAATTCTTACTCCAGTTTTAAAAGCTGAGGTCCAGGTGTAATTTTTTTTTTTTTTTAGCCAAATTGATGACTAGGAGGAAGCACCTTTCTATCCTTCCCTCTCCTACCAACTCCACCTCACGAGGTAGAATTCCATTCTAGGAACTCTACTCACAAGGTAGAGTTCAAGGAAGGGTGGAGCAAAGGAAAGAAAAGGGCAGTAGATCATGAGGAAGGAAAGCCAGGGGCCTAAGCTCAGGGGATCAGACTCAGAGGGAGCTTGCAGAAAAGGAGGAGGATGTTAGCATCCATACTCTGCCCATCTTCCTTGAAAGTGAAGGACCTTCTGTGGCCAGGATAAGGATGTAAGATGTGAGACCACCCCCTCATTGCAGCAGCAGCACAGAGCCTGTGACCATCTAAGAAAACGAATACACCATTCCAATGACCCTGTGAAGACATCTTTCATATACACACAAACGCAGTCACTCACTCACACACCAGATGGAAGATGAGATCCTAAATATAAAGTGGTTGAGGTGTGAAAGGGAAGAATGTCCTTGGCCAGGCTTGGTGAGATTTTTCCCACAAGCTTAAGCAGTGATTAAACACAATTCTCTTGCACAGGCATTAATTTGATAATCATGTTATTATACAATTAGAAACCAAGGTCAGTGCTCTGAAGGAAGAAAACTTTGAGAGCATTTAAGAGAAGGACCTGACCTAGACTAGAAAGTCAGGATTGGCTCCTCTGAGAAAGTGACATTTGAGCTGAATTTTCGGTGATAAGTAGGAATTAACTAGATAGAGAGACGGGGAAAAGAAACAGTATGGCAATGAACCTGTCTTAAGGGGCACCACCGTGTATTCTAAGAGCTAGACAAGTGTCAGTGTGGGTACAGAGGGCAAGGGAAAAAGGTTCGAGATGAGGCTGAAAGGAAGCACTAGATTATACAAAGACTAGTAAGTATTTATTATTAAGGACTTTGGCCGTTGGCCCAACAAAAATGGAAAACCATTGCATTTAAGTAAAGGGGTAAAAAGATTACTCTGATTATAGTGTAGAAAACAAATAAAGAAGGACCAGAGTGAAAGCAAGGAGGTTATTGCAGGAATCCAATCAAGAACTAATGAGCAGAGATTAATGGGTTTCTTCTATTCCAACTTGTTTCTGGTTTTTCCCATCACCTTGGATCTCAAAAAGTTTTGATCTTGTGAATGGTTTCATCCCCAAATTCTATAGTATTGTTGATGTTGTTTGGTTGTTTTTTTGTTTGCTTGCTTGTTTGTTTTGTAGAATCTTAACATTTTAATTCAGCCCTATATCATTTTACTTTAAAAAAAAAACTCTTTCCTGTCTTCACTATATCATCCATATAACAGCCATCCTGAATTTTAAGATGTATACTAAAAGAACTTAACATCTCAGATTTATACTTACCCATAGTCCCTGACTTCAGTTTATTCTGGGAGATCTGTCCACATACTCAGTCTCTTATTATTCTTTGAGAATTATCCTTGATTCTGAGTGCTACATTTTGAGGATTATTAGAAAACAAGAAGTTATCCAGAAGACAATGACCAAGATGGCAAATGCACTTCAAATCATGACACGAGTGATTTGCAGGATGTTTAATCTGACAAAGAAATACCTTTGGGATTAAAGTGAAAAATGCCTTCAAATGCAAGCATTCTTCTGTTTTCCCCCCTGTGTCACTGAAAAGGTGAGAACTAGGACTAATAGGAGGACACGAAATGGATGCAGATGTCTTCTTAAACGGAGCTAAAGTTCGATCTATTTATTGTCTGAAATATAACAGTCTATCTTGGAATGCAGTGAACTTTTAATCCTTGGGGATATTTAAACAGACTCTGGACAGCCACATGTCACAAAGGTGAGCAAAATCAAGCATAATATAGAGGCTGGGATTGGATATCTTCAAGGTTCATTGTCAGCTTTCCACCAGTATTACTACTTTTCCAGCAGCAACACTAATGGGAGAAGGGGAGATGGAGTTGGGCCTTATTTTCAGCTCCCAATTTCTGAGTGATAGCTACATCCCTGAAAGTGCTAGGCTGCTGTTCATAAAATATGCATGTGTTTAGGTAATTACGCTTTTTCAAACGTCCACTTTATTTTTGGTTTTATTAGCCATTGGTTTCAATTATCTAACTCTCAGAACCTTCCATTAGCATGGATTATCATTTCACGAATAATGGTATTGGCAAAGAATATTGAATATACCATGGACTGCCAGAAGAACGAACAAATCTGCCTTGGAAGAAGCACAGCCAGAATGCTCCTTAGAAGTGAGGATGTTGAGACTCTATCTCATGTACTTTGGACATGTTATCAGGAGGAAACAGTCCCTGGAGAAGAACATCATGTTTGGTAGACTTCCAGAAAAAAAGAGGAAGATCCTCAAGGAAATGGATGGACACAGTGGCTGTAACAATTGGCTTAAACATAGCAATGATTTTGAGGATGGTGCAGTACTCAGAAGCATTTCATTCTGTCGTACATAGGGTCGCTCTGAGTCAGAATTGACTTGACAGCACCTAACAACAACCCATTAAAAAAAAAAAATCCCATTGCCGTTAAGTCAATTCCAACTCATAGGGACCCCATAGGACAGAGTAGAACTGCCCCACAGGACAGAGTAGAACTGCCCCATAGGGTTTCCAAGGTGGATTGAAACTGCTGACCTTTTTGTTAGCAGCTGAGCTCTTAACCACTGCATCACTAGCGCTCCACAACAACTACATCATTTAATAAATGCATACTCCCTGCTGCTGATATGTATGAGACAGTTACACTTAAATTAGTCATCAATTGGTAAAAGAGAAATTGCTATTTTAAAAAACACTTTTCAAACAAAATTTGTCAGGGAAAAACTATATAGACCGCAATTTCTTTTAAAAGCCCACATTTCATGTGCTTTAGATAATCAGATTTGGTGATATCTGTTTAAAACCTGGCACATCTAACAACTAAGACATAATATTTGGTGATGAGGAAATTCTGGTGTTTCTTTTCCAGCACCTAGGCAATTTAGCTCTAAAGGAAAAAAGCACAGAGGAAACTGGTCATCCTGACATGACCCTAATGCTTAATTCAATCATTGTATTCTACCTTTTTCCCATCTCCCCAAACAAGAACAATGGCGTTAATTATTTCTTTTTAGATGCATTGAATCTCCAGTACTTAGTTCAATAGAGAGAGATGGCTTAAACAACCTGATGAAGCAGAAATTGGCAAGTGGTCCTGCCCCACCCCCCTTACTCCAAACATACATGTAAGCTCTTATTTAAAAATCTCCTCCATTGTCTCCTCTTTATTATCTTCACTCCAATCATTGTTTGAAATAAAAACACCCTGCTTTGTTATCATATGTCACTCTTGTTTCCCTTTCACTTTCATCTCTTAGCCTCTTTTCCATTTCCCTTGTGTGTGTGCGTATGTGTGCAGTGAGTTAGCCTTTTTTCCTGAGGCTTAATTGAAATATTCTAAACTCCTTTCTTCCCACAGTCCTATTTTTCTCTCATGATCAGCTAAGAGGTGCTAGAGAGAAGATAACACAGTAATGGACCAGAAAATATTTGGACAATGGTGTGTCCATTTTAACTTTGGATATAGTAATGTCTGGAAATTTTGAGTGCTTATATTCTTAGTTTTTTAAACTGTGTCTTTAAATGTCTTCAGAACCTTGTGGACTTTAGATAGACTTGGGTTTTAAAGTAATATAACAATTATATAATCAGATAACACAAGTACTGGTAAGGATAGGAGAAGACAAAAGCCTTAGTGCACTGTGTGGGTGTGTCACGTGGCAAGGTCATTCTGGAAACAACCTGGCAGTACTCAGTGAAATTAAGTAAAAATGTTACATATTGTCCAGCAATCTAGCTCCTGGGTATATACTCCATATGCCCATGGCCCACAGTGTGACAGTTATGAAGATATTCACCAAGACATTGCTTGAGATAGCAGGGAATTGGAGGCATCTTGGGCCGTCCATCACTGGTGAAAAGTTGTGCAAAGTATTGCAGGTTCACATTACAGAATGCTAAACAGGAGTCAGCAGGAAGGAACTGAAATGATATACAACATGAATAGATATTATAAACCTAGTTGAGTGAGAAGAGAAAGAAACAGAATGAAACCTACAGTCAAACAACATATACAAATGGCATTGTATATTTTAAAAAGATTCATGTACATATGTATATACACACAGACATATTCATATGTGTGCATTAACACATTAGAATGGATTTCTATGGCATGAGTGTGGCGAACCTAGGGAATGAAGGGAAAATAAACAGTAAAAATAAGAGAGGGACATTTCACTATCAGTGATAATATTCTAACCATGAACTGATAAGTGTGACTCAATTAGACTTACTTGGGGCTTAATAAATTTTAAAAATATATTATTACACAATAAAACAAAAGAAACACGTGCATGCCATAAAAAAAAACTCATAAGGGCATAAAATAATCACTGTAATCTTTTGATATGCTAGGTGCATTGGTTTTATTACTATGTAATAAATTACCACAATCTTTGTGGCTTAAAACAACGTGTTTATTATCTCAGTTTCTGTGGGTCAGGAGTCCAAGCCTGGCTTAGCTGGGTCCTCTGCTCAGGGTCACACAAGACTGCAGTCAAGGTTTCAGCCAGGCTGCATTTTCATCTGAAGGCTCTGCTGAGGAAAAATTCTCTTCCAGGCTCATTCAGGTTATTAGCAGAACTCATTTCCTTGTGGCTGCACGACTGAGGGCCCCAGCTTTTTGTGGGAAACTATCTCAGGTTCCAGAGGCCACCTACAGTTCCTTGCCATGTTGCCTTTCTCAACATGGACACTTATTTCATGAAGCTTGCAAGGAGAATCTCTAGTTCTAATCCACTAACACAGTCTTTTATGAAGTAACCTAATCAAACATAACCATGAGAATGACATCCCATTACCTTTGCGGTATTCTATTGTTTAGAAGCGAGTCACAGGCCCCACCTGTGCTTAAGGAGAATAGATTAGATTATACAGAGAGATGAACACCAGGAGGTGCATATCATTGGGGCTTACCTTAAAGCCTGTCCACTAGGCAACGTTCTAGACAATGATATTACATCAATGAGCAAAAGAGAAAAAAAAACCCTGTCCTCATACACAGTACAATCTACTGTATATATTTCTCTTTTCAAAATCAATAGGATACGAGTATACGTAATCTTTTTCATCTTGCCATCTCATCTTATCAGGATCATCTTGGATAGTTTTAGTTTCAAGTACTTAAAAAACTAGATTACTCTTTATAACAGATCCATAATGTATTTAACCACTATCCTATTCATGAGCTCTGAGGTTATTTCCAGTTTTCTCATATAAAGATGCTTTAATAAATGTACTTATATGTATGTCATTGAGTTCTTGTGCAGGTTTACCCAAAGTGTTTATCTCTTCAAGGTCAAATAAAAATTCTAACCTGTTCTAACTTTGGTTCTGCCTCCTACCAGTTATGAGAGATTCGGAAAGTTACTCAGTCCTTTGTTTCTCATTTCCCTAATTTATTACAGTGATAATTTAAATGAATTCACATGCAAAAATGCACAGAATATTGTGTTTGATGTGTGGAAGACACTTCACGTATTACTTTGTATATTTCATCAAATATTTCAAGAAATATATGCAAAACAGGTCCCTTTTTCTATCTTCCAAATTAGTTAGATGAGAGAAAAGGAGTGTTTATAGAAGGGAAATGAAGAGGCAGAGATAAGTGAGTATGAAATAAAGGTAGATAATAATGTCTCTCTTTGCTCCCCAATCAGTTTAGCCCTTCCATGTTTCCTATGGGCTAATCCCATCAATTCGTCTTGATCAAGATCTGTCCCAATGTTGTGCTAAACCCCATCATTCTCTATGAATTGAAACATGTACCCTCAAATCCATACTCTGTATCTTCCAAGGTGTTATAAACCCAATCCACTGCCATCATGTTGATTCCGACTCATAGCGACCCTATAGGTTAAGTAGAACTGCCACATAGTTTCCCAGGAGCACCTGGAGGATTTGAACTGCCCACCCTTTGGTTAGCAACCGTAACACTTAACCACTACACCACCAGGGTTTCAAGGTGTTATATAGATAATATATTTTTAACTTAATATAATTTAATGTTAATGCACCATTGCGGAGCACCATGCAACGTATACATCTACATGACAATGTGTTTACTTAGACAATGTACCTAACCTAAAGGTAATATTGCGATACTGTGCCTTTCACACCAGATTAGGGAAGAGCCACTAATGAAGTGGATATTTGAGACAGGGGAAATTCTTGCAGTCATTACTTCAATTCATACCATGGAGGTGGTCCCATCTCTTAAAACTTGCTCTGCCAAAAAGGGATCAAGAGTCTAAGGAGATGCTAGGCATGACTCTGTGTGATCCCCCAGGGGAGAACCCTACAATGTTCATAAAACATGTAATTTTTCAGGCTTGAACATGTTTCTTTATCAAGAAATGGCCTTTCATTAGCTGTAAACTCAAGAGAAGGGAAGATCGAAAAGAGAGGAGGGAGCCCAAAAGGGTTTTCTTTCAAATCTAAATAAAAGGTAAAGGGAGAATCAAATCCTTGTATGCGATATCTTTTCTCTGTCACTCAAAGGAAAGAAGAACAGCTTTGCCAAGGAATAGAGTTCTTTCTTGCCTTCGAGCCTACAAACGTAGGGATCTGTGCAGAGTGACACCTAGTGGTCTCCAGAGCTCATTTAGTAGCAAGAGTAATGAAAAACTTGAGCTAAAGACACACTTAGGCGTGTTCTTCCTCAACTGTGAAGAAGCTGAGCTGTTAATTGGTTTTGATTCTGATCCCACAAGCTTTTACCCACATATCCCTCCATTGTTAAACTGTACAGAAAATTAATATTTAAAATTTGAGCATCACACAGAAGTCACTGAGCGGGAGAAAAAAATGATTCTGATGTGTGAGAGAAAGTATTTTGCTTACATCTGGAGTCCAAAAGGCAACATTGAAGCACAATATCCAACCCAACAGAGTTAAAAGGACTTAAGCCTTTTGCAGTTACATTCTCCAGAGCCCATTCCCACTAGGTCACATTCTGCCTTTAACCCCTCCTGGGTGAACCTGTCCAGTAGAACATCTATACTCCTGGCTGGACTAGGGAAGTTAGGAGGCTGAGAAGATATAATGGACAAAGAGAATGTCAGCTTATTCTGGTGATTTGTTGCTATCCAGGAACAGTTTAAAATTCCTCTCTGGTGCATTGAGAGAAGGGCTTATATTTTCTCCTCTTACCAACAGATTCTCCCTGAAGTGGGACCCCCGAAATTTTGGATTTAACCTCCTAAGGTCTGAGTTAACAAAGACTTCTTTTTAGAAAAGAGTCAAAACAAACCATAACCAACAATAACTTTTGCCCTAATTTATTTAGGAAACATGCAAAATTAAAATTAGGAGAACCCATCTAGAATTTATCAAATGACTATCTTCTTATAACTCCATCCTAAGGATAAAACAAAACTCAGATATAACAAATATGACTGAATTTGAACACAGAAACAGGTCATAAGAGTAGATCCCGAAAAATAATTACTAAAGGAGAAAATTTGGTGAGAGAGTTTAAAGTAGCTTGGATTCTAGAGAAAACCTGGGAGAATTCTTTGATTTTTGCAACTTCATAAACTAAAGATCGCTGTTAGGTGCGATTGAGTCAGTTCCAAATGATAGCTCCCCTATGTACAGCAGAACAAACCACTGCCCGGTCCTGCACCTTCCTCAAAATCATTGCTACGTTTGAGCCCATTGTTGCAGCCACTGCGTCAACCCATCTCCTTGAGGGTCTTCCTTTCCTTTGCTGACCATCTACTTTACCAAGCCTGGTGTCCTTTTCCAGGGACTGGTCCCTCCTGATAATATGCCCAAAGTGCGTGAGATGAAGGCTTGCCATCCTCACTTCTAAGGAGCATTCTGGCTGTGCTTCTTCCAAGATAGATCTGTTCATTATTCTGGCAGTTCATAGTATATTCAATATTCTTTGCCAACGCCATAATTCAAATGCATCAGTTCTTCTTCAGCCTTTCTTATTCATCTTGATTGCATGTTTGATCAATTACAGAATGCAGAAGTTGGTAAAAACCTTCAATGTCTTGAACTTTGGCATTAGTGGTTGGTATGTAAATTTGAATAATAGACATGTTAATATCCTTTTAGGTATGTGGACATTATCTTATCACTGACAGCATTGTACTTCAGGATAAATCTTGAAATGTTCTTTTTGACAATGAATGCAATGCCATTCCTCTTCAGTTTTTCATTCCCTGCATAGTAGGCCACGTGATTGTCCAATTTAAAATTGCCAAAACCATTTCAGCTCGCTAATGCCTAGGATATCTATAAGCATCCCATTTCATTTTTTACAACTTCTGGTATTCCCAAATTCATACTTCATAGATTCCACATTTTGATTATTAATGGATGTTTGCAGTTGTTTCTTCTTATTTTGAGTTGTGCTCATCAGCAAATGAATTTCCCGAAAGATTTACTCCATTCACATTATTAAGGTCAATTCTACTTTGAGGAGGCAGATCTTCCCCAGTCATACATTGAGTGGCTTCCAAACTGTGGCGCTTATCTTCTGGCACTATGTCAGACAATGTTCCACTGCCATTCATAAGGCTTTCACTGGACAGTTCTTTCAGAAGTATATTGCCAGGTCCTTCTTCCTAGTCTGTCTTGGTCCAGAAGTTCCACTGAAACCTGCCCCCCATGGGTGACCCTGCTGGTATTAGAAATACCAGTGGCATAGCTTCCAGCATCACGACAACATGCAAGCCACCATAGAACAACAAACTGACAGACAAGTGGCGGAAACTAAAGGTTTACTAGCCCCAGACTTTGCAGGCGTCGGACCATTTTTTACCTCGGGCTGGTATTGCTTTATTCTATTTATAGTTGATTGTAAAAGCTCATGTCAAATAGAATTCAGAGAATATTTTCTCTAACAGAATTGAATAGTGAAATCGGATGACTTGTAAATGTGTTTCTTTTTATCTCTACAGGTATAACTCTACCTTGGACTTAGAATACATCTCTCTCAATCCATTACCTTATAAGATGTTCAACCCCAAAAGCATTCGTTTCCTTCTTTATGAACTTTTAATCTATTCAATCAAATATATTCATCCCATTTCTATTGTTCAGTCTACTGAGTAATTTTATGCACCAAGAACTGTCCTAACACTTTACATATATCACAACTCATTTGATATATATGTTAATTTTATTTAAAGAGGGGGGAAAAACCTGCTGCCCTGAGCCCTTAAGGAGTTTGTTCAAAGAATGCAGCGAGTATGAGAGACAGCCAGGATTTGAGCCTCAGTCTGCTTGACTAGGGAGTCCTTGGGTGGTGCAAATGGTTAAACACTCAATTACTAGCTGTCTTAGCCATCTAGTGCTGCTATAAGTGGACAGCTTTAACAAACAGAAATTTATTCTCTCACAGCCTAGGAGGCTAGAAGTCTGAACACAGGGTGCCAGCTCCAGGGAAAGGTTTTCTCTCTCTGCTGGCTCTGGGGGAAGATCTTCCCCACTTGAGGAGCTTCTCAGTGCAGGGACCCTAAGTCCAAAGGTTTCACTATTCTCCTGGCTCTTGTTTCTTGGTAGTATGAGGCTCTCTTGTCTCTCTGCTCACTTCTCTCTTTTACATCTTAAAAATGATTGATTTAAGACACAACCTAACCTCATAGATTGAGTCCTGCCTCATTAACATAACTGCTGCTAATCCTGTCTTATTAACATCATAGAGGTAGTTTCCAACACGTAGGAAAATCACATCAGATGACAAAATGATGGACAATCACCGATACTGGGGATCCTGGCCTAGCTGAGTTGACAGATATTTTGGGGGACACAGTTCAATCCATGACACTAGCCAAAAGGTTAGTAGTCCAAACCTACCCAGAGGCACCTTAGAAGACAGGCCTGGCAATCTGTTTTCAAAGGTCAAAGGCTTGAAAACCCTATGGAGCAGAGTTCTACTGTGACACACATGAGGTCATCATGAGTTGAAATTGACTCAATAGCAACTAGCAACATCTACTTGATTCCATTATGTCCATGTTGTGCAATACCATTTCCCAACCTACCTCATATTACTGCCTCTTATCTCTCTCTCTTTTTTTTGTTAGCTCACCTCAACTTCTACTTTGTCTTGTACATATTTGTATAAGTCAACTTATGGGGAAAAATGGGATTTAATTAATTAATTTTTAAAACTTGATGAGCAAAGAGGTAAGTGCCAGGCAGTAGAGTCCTCAGAAGTGTATCCTAGCTATTGTTTAGAGTTCCAGACAGAATGAGCTCATTAAAGCATGTACATCATGTTTTCTGAGACTGTTAAATGACTCAAGTGAAAAATAGATAAGCAAAAGTGTCTGTTTTCTCTCTTTCACTTTGACTTCTATACCTACAGAGGAAAGTTACTTAAATTACAAAGGGGTTGTTGGGAAGGCTGTTTGAGAAACAACTTTAAAAGGCAGGATATGCCAAGCTTGAAATGTGAAGACCAAGGGAGAGGACAAACAGATACTATAAAACAAAATACAAGAATACAGACCTGCACACCAAAATAAAAAATTAGATCTATGGGTTACTTCTTGAGTCAAGAAGGTGGTTAGGAAAAATAAAACTAACTAAATTTAGGGAGCTTACTTTTTTTTTTTTTTACCTTACCAAGAAGAGGTATTGATTAAAAATATAAACTAGTACAAGGAAAGTTTAGATATATTCTTGGATTCTTTACCATAAATGTTTATGATACTTCTCTAATCTTTGAGGTGAGATTGTGGAAGAGAGATACATGTACAATATGTATGTATGAATATATGTTTGTCATTAACAGGTAAAGAATTCTAGTGTGTCTGGGGAATGTCACACATTTGCAGACAAGTGATCTTACTTTCTCCATGTACATGCAGAAATATTATACTCAATATCCTAAGGTGACTTTGAAAGCATACGACAAGGTCAAACAGTTTTCTGGTCCACTGAGAAAATACTTCCCTCCCTTATCCATGGATGCTGCAATACAATTTTCCATGTAACAGAAAGAGAAAATAATCCTGTCTCCCACTCCATCCACCTCCTGATTTCATGCCCTGACCTGACTAATTCAGCAGAGAATTGTTTGATGGTTAGTTGGTTTAATAAATTAAAACCAACTAATATAATAAATCATATTAAGAAACTATAGCACAAAAATCACATGGTCATCTCAAAAGACACAGGAAAAGCATTTAGCAAAATCCAATACTCTTTCATGATAAATATATTCCACAAATTAGGAACAGAAGAAACCTCCACAACCTGACAAAAATCATCTATGAAAAACTGACAGGTGACATTATAGTTAATGGAGAAAGACTGAAATCTTTCCCCCTAACAGGAGAGATATCCACTCTCAACAGTTCTATTCAACATTGTACTGGAGGTTTTAGCCAAGGAAATTAGGCAAAAAAATGAAATAAAAGGCATCCATATTAGAAATGAAGAAGTAAAACCATCTCTAATTGCAGACATCATTGCCTTGCATACAGAAAGTCCTAAGAAATCTCATAAAATACTACTAGAACTAATAAACAAGTTTAGCAAGTTTGCAGCATATATCAATATACAAAAAATCAATTGTATTTTTATACACTACCTAAAAGCAATCTGAAAATTAAACTAAGAACACAATTCCACTTACAAAAGTGCTTCAAAAAGATTCCATTTAGCATCAGAAAGAATAAAAGGCCTAGGAATACATTTAACAAAAGAAGTACTCTGAAAAGTAGAAGACATTTTTAAAAGAAATTGAAGAAGATCTAAATAAATGGAAAGACATCCTATGTTCATGGATGGAATGATTTGATATTGTTAAGACGGCAAATCCCAAGTTGACCTACCGATTAATCACAATCCCTGTCAAAATTCCAGCTGACTCTTTTGTAAAAATTGACAAGATGATCCTAAAATAGATACGCAAATGTTAGGGGCACAGAATAAACAAAGCAATCTTGAAAAATATAAAGAAGACTTAAATTTACTGATTTCAAAATATATTAAAAAGCTACAGTATCAAGACAGTGTGGCATAAGGCTAGACATAAATATCAATGGAATAGAATTGAAAGCCCAGAAATAAACCCTTGTATCTATGGCCAATGGATTTTGGTCAAGGGTGCCAAGACAACTTATTGAAGAAAGAATCATCTTTTTAACAAATGGTGGGACAGTTAGATACCCATGTGCAAAAGAATGAAGTTGGACTCCTACCTCATACCACACAGAAATACAACTCAAAATGGATCGAGGGCAGAGCCAACATTATGCCCTAGAGAGCCACACCAGGATGTCCCTCTGCAGCAAAGACCTGAATAAGTAAAACAGTTACAAACATCAATCCTGGAACCCTATGCATCAAATGAAGGGATGAAGAACTAGATCTAATACCAAATGGAAGAAGAAACCATTGGAAAACAGAGAATGAGGAGAGATATGGAGTGGAGATTCTCTGCCAGCTAACAGAGCACAGTGTCACCATCTTGGAAGATAGCTGGCAACAACCCTTGATGGAGAATACAGGAAGGCAAATTCATGGAGCTCCCAACAGGGGACACAGCACCCAGTAACCAGAGAAACACACTTTCCCACCCTTCACCCTTCTGGTAAGTAGGAGCAAGAACCCCTTCAGCCCAGCAGCCCTCACTGCTGGGGTTTACAATATAACTCACCCCTCGGCCCACCCCACCCGCTCCCACCACATGTGTCATGGATTGAACTGTGTCCCCCAAAAAATACGTGTCAACTTGGTTAGGCCATGATTCCCAGTATTGTGTGGTTGTCCTCAATTTTGTGATTGTAATTTTATGTTGAAAGGATTAGAGTAGGATTGTAACACGACCCTTACTCAGGTCATCTCCCTGATTCAAGGTAAAGGGAGTTTCCCTGGGGTGTGGCCTGCATTACCTTTTATCTCTCAAGAGATAATAGAAAAGGGAAGCAAGCAGAGAGTTGGGGACCTCACACCACCAAGAAAGCAGTGCCAGGAGCAAAGCGCGTCCTTTGGGCCCGGGGTCCCTGTGCCTGAGAAGCTCCTTGACCATGGGAAGATTGAGGACAAGGACCTTCTATCAGAGCCAACAGAGACAGAAAGGCTTCCCCTGGAGCTGATGCCTTGAATTTGGACTTTTAGCCTACTTTACTGTGAGGAAATAAATTCGTCTTTGTTAAAGCCATCCACTTGTGGTATTTCTGTTATGGCAGCCCTAAATAACTAAGACAACACGGCTATTTTTTCCTTTTTTTCTCCCTCCCATCTAGGCCTGGATACCACCTCCCCCATTCCCACAAGCCCCCACTGCACTGCCCTGGCCAGAGGGCCACTGGCACAACACTGCCCTGGGTCTGCCCCACCCCAACCTGCCAGCTCCCGCTGTGCCACCACTTTTTGTTCTTTCTCTTCTATCTTGTCTTTCTCCCACATAGCTCTATATATCACCTCCCCTCCATTCCTACCTGATCCCAGGTGCACCCCACCCCCACTCACTGGCCTCCATCATGTCAACATTTTTTTATTATCATTATTATTATTTTCTTTTTTTCTCATTCTTCCTTTTCTTTCTCTATCCAACCTAGCCCCATATGCCATCTCCACCCCTATCCTACTGGCCCCCACTGCACCACCTATTTTTTTATTTTTTTTTTCCTACCTCTGACTTAGCCCTGTATCCCTTCCCACTGGACCCCGGGTCTGCCCCACCCCCGCTCTCCAGCCCCACCATGTCACAATTATTTTTTCTTTTTTCTTTTTTCATGTTCTTTCTCCCTCTCACTTAGCCCCATATGCACATAACCTCCTTCCCATACGCTCCCACCATGCCACCATAGCTAGAGACCCTTCAACGCACCAACCTGCCACTGACCTGCGTCCACCCTGCCCCCACCAGACAGCCCCAACTGCACTGCATTTTTTTTCTTTTTTCACTTTCTTTTCTTTCTCTATCCCACCTAGCCCTGTACCTCACCACCTCTCCCTTCCATAGGCCTTCAGGTTCACACTGCCCCCACTTGCCACTCCCCATCATGTCACCATTGTTTATCTTTCTTCCTTTTTTTCTCCCCACCCCCCCCCACCTAGCATCATATGCCACCTCCTACCCCTTCCACCTAGCCCCCAATACACTACCACAGATAGAGTGCAACTGATGCACTGGCCTGCTGCCATTCCAGGTCTGCCCCACCCTCAACTGTCAGTCACCATTGCACAGTCATTTGGTTTTTTATATACTTATTTTATTAATTTTTTCTTTTTCTTTCTCCCTTCCACCTAGCCACATATGCTATTTCACTAGCCTTCCTGCTGGCCCCTGGGTCCACCCCAATTCCACCTGCTAGACACCTTGAAACTGCCCTTTTTTCTCTCTCTCTTTTTTCTTTCACTCTCCCACCTAGCGCCACGTGCCACTCCCCCCCCCACCACCACTGGCCCAAGCTGTGCCACCAGAGCAAGAGCTTCCACAGCGCTCAGGCCTGCCACCGCACTGGGCCCACATTGCCCCACCCCTCCCACCAGTCCACCAGCAGCTGAATGGTGGGAAGTGAGCCCATACCACTCCCCGTTCAACATCCTTGCCCATCTGGCAAGGGGCTGGGAATGATCCTACACTGTTGGAACAACATCAGGAGACAGACAGTGCTCACCCAGTCTTCCCTCAGCCACCTCACTAAAACAGTGAACGGTGAAGGGGGTTCACCCCTCCTGCTGCTTCCCTGCCCACTGGACAAGATGGTGAGAACTATCATGTCCGCAGAGGAGCAAGCAGTAAAATACACCCAGGCTACTCACCCTGAGATATCAAAAAAAAAAAATGAATGCAAAATCAATAAAAAAGAAAACAATACCTTAATGTCTCAGAGACAGCAGACTATATCAAAACAGAGGAAAAAACAGGACAAGATGAAACCAGCAAGTAACCAAACAAAGAACCAGATAACATTCTGGTAAAAGAAAAAGCAGTGGAAGTACCCGATAGGGAATGCAAAGACTAATACTTAGGACTCTCCAAGAGATTACAAAAGAGATTGAGGAAAACTCAGAAAAACTGACGGAAAAAATAGACAAAATCCTGGAAAACACAGACAAAATCATGGAAAACACAGACAAAATCAAGGAAAACACAAAGCAATCAGTGACTTCAGGAAAGTAATACAAGAACAAAATGCCAAAATATGTAAACAATTAGAAATCACACAAAACAGCAACTAGAAATTTAAAAGACAAACAACAAAATTTCAAAAATGAACAATTCAATGGAAGTTTTCAGGAGCAAGTATGAAACAATGAAAGACAGAATCAGCAAGATTGAAGACAAATCCATGGATGGCACTTTGAGGAAAAAGCAGAGAAAATAATGAAGAAAATCTAATATTTATCAATCAAGACAAAAATTTGTGCGTGATCAAAGAAGACTTTCTAGCAGAAAACTTCCAGATATCATGAAAGACAAAAAGCTGGCTATCCAAGAAGCTCAACAAATCCCATATAGGAAAGACACCAAAAAGAAAGTCATGAGGACACATCATAATCACATTTGCAAAATTAAAGACAAAGCAAAACTCCTGAGAGCAGCTACAGAAAAACACAAAGTCTCACAAAAGGGGAAATAATAAGACTAAACTCTGATTACTCAGCAAGAATTATGCAGGCGAGAAGGCAATGGGCTGACATATGCAAAAACCTTGAAAGGAAAAATGTTGCCAGCCAAGAATAATATATCTTTCAAAACTCCATCTCAAATGTGATGGCGAAATTAGGACATTTCCAGATAAACAGAAATTAGGGGAATTCGTAAAAATTAATCCAAATTCACAAGAAATACTAAAGGGAGTCCTTTGGTTACAGAACCAAGAACTTCAGATAACCACCTGAGTCCAGGGCACAGGACAGCATCACCCAGATACCAACATAGATTTAAAAAAGAAAAAAACCTCTCAATAATAAAACAAAACCAAAAGAAATTTGGAAGATAGCTACCTGGCCAACTGACTGGAAGAGATCCATACTTACCCCAATTCCCAAGAAAGGTGATCCAACCAAATGTGGAAATTATTGAACAATATTGTTAATATCACATGCAAGCAAAATTTTGCTTAAAATCATTCAAAAGTGGCTGCAGCAGCATATTGACAAGGAACTGCCAGGAGTTCAAGCTGGATTTAGAAGAGGATGTGGAACCAGGGATATCATTGCTGATGTTAGATGGCTCCTGGCTGAAAGCAGAGAATACCAAAAAGATGTTTGCCTGTGTTTTATTGGCTATGCTGAGACATTCGATTCCATGGATGATAACAAATTGTGGATAACATTGCAGAGAACGTGAATTCCAGAACGCTGAATCATGCTCATGAGGAATCTGTACATGGATCAAGAGGCAGTCATTCAAACAGAACAAGGGGATACTGAGTAGTTTAAAATCAGGAAAGCTGTGTGTCAGTGTTATATTCTTTCACCATACCCACTCAGTCCGCATGCTGAGCAAATAATATAAGAAGCTGAACTATATGAAGAAGAATGGGGTATCAGGACTGGAAAGGAAGACTCATTAACAACCTGTGTTATGCGGATCACACAACCTTTCCTGCTGAAAGTGGACAGGACTTGAAGAACTTACTGATGAAGATCAAAGACCACAGCTTTCAGTACGGATTACACTTCAACATAAAGAAAACAAAAATCCTCACAACTGGGCCAATAAGCAACATTATTATGCTAAACAGAGAAAAGATTGAGGTTGTTAAAGATTTCTTTTTACTTGAATCCATAATCAACACCCATGGAAGCAGCAGTCAAGAAATCAAAAGATGCATTACATTCAGTAAATCAGCTGCAGGAGACTTCTTTAAAGTGTTAAGAGTAAAGATGTCACCTTGAGGACTAAGGTGTGCCTGACTCAAGCCATGGTGTTTTCAATCAGCTCATATGCATGCAAAAGCTGGACAATGAATAAGGAAGACTGAAGAATTGATGCCTTTGAATTGTGGTGTTGGAGAAGAATATTGAATACATCATGTACTGCCAAAAGAATGAGCAAATCTGTCTTGGAAGAAGTGCAATCAGAATGCTCCTTGGAAGCAAGGATAGTGAGACTGCATCTCGCATACTTTGGACATGTTGTTAGGAGGAATCAGTTCCTGGAGAAGGACATTGTGCTTGGCAAAAGTAGAAGGTCAGCAAAAAAAGAGGAAGACCCTCAACGAGATGGATTGACACAGTGGCTGCAACAGTGGGCTCAAGCATAGCAACAATTGTGGGGATGGCACAGGACCAGAAAGTGTCTCGTTCTGTTGTACATAGTGTTACTATGAGCCAGAACCAACTCAACGGTACCTAACAACAACAACAATACACTTAAAACAGGGAAATGGAGACATAGGTCTGTAAATGGCAACATCAAAACAATAAAAGGAAGAATAAGTAAGTATAGAACTTTCAAATGGAGAGGAAGTCAAGGCAATGACGAGTAACAAAAGGTTGGTTCAAACTTAGGACCCACCCAGTGCCGTCGAAAAACTTAGGAAGGTAAGGGTAAATTTCAAGGAAACCACAAAGAAAGGTAACGAACCTACTCATCAAGATAAAAAAGAAGAAAAACAAAGTCTCAGTAAACACAAAATCTAAAGTAACAAAAGAAAAGAAAATCCACAAACAGACAAACAAAAAGACTCAACATAGAAGAGTAAGAGGAACAAAGAAAATGTCAACACCAGAAAAATAGTACAGCAATATGACAGCAATAAACTCATACTTATCAATAATCACATTGAATGTAAATGGCTTAAATACATCTGTAAAGAGACAGAGTGGCAGAATGGATAAAAAACACAACCTGTCCATATGCTGTCTACAAGAGACAAGCTTTAGAAACAAAGGCATAAGTATATTAAAAATCAAAGGATGGAAAAAACTATTTCAGCAAACAGTAAACAAAAAGAGGAGTGGCAATACTAACCTCAGACAAAATAGTCTTTAAGGCAAATCAACCATAAAAGATAAGAAATGACATTATATAATGATTAAACATACAATTCACGAAGTAGACATAATCCTAATAAATATCTAAGCACCCAATGACAGGTCTCCAGAATACATAAAACAAACTCTAACAGCACTGAAAAGAGGAATAGTTCCACAATAATAATAGGAAACTTCAACACACCACTCTTGGTAAAGGAGAGAACATCTAGAATGAAACTCAACAAAGATACAGAAGATCTAAAGGCCACAATCAACCAACCTGATCACATAAATATATATAGAACACCCCACCCAACAGCAGAAAACTATACCTTCTTCTTCAATGCAAATGGAACATTCTTCAGAAAAGACCACATTTTAGGTCACAAAGTAGGCCCCAATAAAATTCAAAACAACAAAATAATACAAAACATTCTCTCTGATCACAACACCGTAAAAGTAGAAATCAATAACAGGAAGAGCAAAGAAAAAAAATAGAATACATAGAAACTGAATAACACTTGGCTTAAAAATAACTGGGTAGCAGAAGAAATCAAAGCCGGAATCAAAAAATGCTTTGCATCAAATGAAAATGAAAACACATCATACCAAAAACCTTTGGGACACAGCAAAAGCAGTGCTCTGAGGGCAATTTATAGCAATAAATGTACACATCAAAAAAGCATGGGCCAAAATAAAAACAGTCCTACAACTCAAACAAATAGAAAGAGAGCAGTAAAAGGAGCCCTCAAGCACCGAAAGAAAGGAAATAATACAGATTAGAGCAGAAATAAATGAAATAGAGAACTGAAAAAACAACAGAAAGAATTGACAAGACCAAAGGTTGGTTCTTTGGAAAGACTGACAGACCACTGACTAAGCTGACTAAAGAAAAACAGGAGAGAAAGTAAATAACCCAAGTAAGAAATGAGGTGGGGGACTTTACAACAGACTCACTTGAAATAAAAAGGATCATAATAGAATATTATGAAAAATTATTCTTCAACAAATTTGAGAACCTAGGGGAAATGGGCAAATTTCTAGAAACACACCACCTATGTAAACTAACACAAATTGAGATAGAAAATCTGAACAGACTCATAACAAAGTAGAAATTGAAAAGAGGAAAAACAAACGAAAAAAGGCTCGCGACAAAAAAAAGCTCTGGTCTGGATGACTTCGCTGAAGAATTCTACCAAACATTCAGAGAGAGCTCATACCAGTACTACTCAAACTGTTTCAGAGCATAGAAAAGGAAAGAATACTTTTGAATTCATTCTACGAAGCCAGCATAACCCTGATGCCAAAGCCAGATAAAGGCACAAAAAAAAAAAAAAATTACAAACCAATATCTCTCATGAATATAGATGCAAAAATTCTCAACAAAATTCTAGCCAGTAGAATTCAGCATCATATCAAAAATAATACACCACAAATCAAGAAGTGGGCAAAGGATATGAACACACACTTCACTAAAGAAGATATTCAGGCAGCTAACAGACACATGAGAAAATGCTCTCGATCATTAGCCATTAGAGAAATGCAGATTAAAACTACGATGAGATTCCATCTCACTGCAACAAGGCTGGCATTATTCCAAAAAACACAAAATAATAAATGTTGGAGAGGCTGCGGAGAGATTGGAACTCTTATACACTGCTGGTGGGAATGTAAAACGGTACAACCACTTTGGAAATCTATCTGGCGTTATCTTAAACAGTTAGAAATAGTACTACCATACAACCCAGAAATCCCACTCCTCGGAATATACCCTAGAGAAATAAGAGCCTTCACACAAACAGATATATGCACACCCATGTTTATTGCAGCTCTGTTTACAATAGCAAAAAGCTGGAAGCAACCAAGGTGTCCATCAACGGATGAATGGGTAAATAAATTGTGGTATATTCACACAATGGAATACTACGCATCGATAAAGAACAGTGACGAATCTGTGAAACATTTCATAACATGGAGGAACCTGGAAGGCATTATGCTGAGTGAAATTAGTCAGAGGCAAAAGGACAAATATTGTGTAAGACCACTATTATGAGATCTTGAGAAATAGTATAAACTGAGAAGAACACATACTTTTGTGGTTATGAGGGGGGGAGGGACGGAGGTGGGAGAGGATTTTTTACTGATTAATTAGTAGATAAGAACTGCTTTAGGTGAAGGGAAGGACAATACTCAATACATGGAAGGTCAGCTCAACTGGACTGGACGAAAAGCAAAGAAGTTTCCGGGATAAACTGAATGCTTCAAAGGTCAGCGGAGCAAGGGCAGGGGTTTGGGGACCATGGTTTAAGGGGACTTCTAAGTCAATTGGCAAAATAATTCTATTATGAAAACATTCTGCATCCCACTTTGAAATGTGGCATCTGGGGTCTTAAATGCTAACAAGAGGCCATCTAAGATGCATCAACTGGTCTCAACCCACCTGGAGCAAAGGAGAATGAAGAACACCAAGGTCACACGATAACTAAGAGCCCAAGAGACAGAAAGGGCCACATGAAACAGAGACCTACATCATCCTGAGACCAGAAGAACTAGTTGGTGCCTGGCCACAATCGATGACTGCCCTGACAGGGAGCACAACAGAGAACCCCTGAGGGAGCAAGAGATCAGTGGGATGCAGACCCCAAATTCTCATAAAAAGACCAGACTTAATGGTCTGACTGAGGCTAAAGGAATCCCGGTGGTCATGGTCCCCAAACCTTCTGTTGGCATAGGACAGGAACCACTCCCGAAGACAACTCATCAGACATGAAAGGGACTGGTCAGCGGGTGGGAGAGAGACGCTGATGAAGAGTGAGCTAATTATATCAGGTGGACACTTGAGACTGTGTTGGCATCTCCTGTCTGGAGGGGGGATGGGAGGAGAGAGAGTTGGAAGCTGGCAAAATTGTCACGAAAGGAGAGACTGGAAGGGCTGACTCATTAGGGGGAGAGCAAGTGGGAATACGGAGTAAGGTGTACATAAACTTATATGTGACAGTCTGACTTGATTTGTAAACGTTCACTTGAAGCTCAATAAAAATAATAATAATAATACACCACAGCCAAGTGAGATTTATAAAAAAATTTTTTTTTGTTTTTTTATGCAAGAATGGTTCAACATTAGAAAATTAATCAACATAAATATAACAAAAGAAATAAAAGCACATGATCATCTCAGCCAACACAGAAAAGGCATTTGATAAAGTCCAACACTCATTCCTGATAAAAACTTTCAATAAAATAGGAATAGAAGGGACGTTCCTCAAAATAATAAAGGGCATCTATACAAAATCAACAGCCAGCATCATTCTCAACAGAGAGAGCCTGAACTCATTCCCCCTGAGAATGGGATCAAGACAAGAATGCACTTTGTCACCACTCCTATAAACATTGTTCTGAGAGTCCTAGGTAGAGCAACAAGGCAAGCAAAACAAATAAAGAGCATCCAAAGTGGAAACAAAGAAGTAAAACTATCCCTATCCAACAATGATACGATACTATATAGAGAGGACCCCAAAGATTCCACAAGATAACTACTAATAGATTCAGCAGAGTAACAGGACACAGGGTAAACATACTAAAATCAGCTGGATTCCTATACACCAACAAAGAAAATTTTGGAAAGTGAATCAGGAAAACATTACCATTTATAATAGCCCATAAAAAGATAAAATACTTGGAAATAAATCTAACTGGGGACATAAAAGACTATACACAAAACACTACAAAACACTGTTTCAAGAAGCCAAAAGAGACTTACGTAAATGGAAAAACATATCATGCACACGGATAGGAAGACTTAACATTGTGAAAATGTCAATTCCATTAAACGTGTTCTGCAGTTATAATGCAATCCCGATCCATATACCAACAGCATTCTTTGAGGAGGTGGAAACTGATTACAACTTTATATGGAAAGGAAAGAGGCCCCATGTAAGCAAAGCATTATTGAAGAAAAAGAACAAAGTAGGAGGTCTCACTCTACCTGAGCCCAGAACCTACAATAAACCTCAGTGGTCAAAAAGGCCTGGTACTGGTACAACAACAGACACATAGACAAATGGAACAGAATCGAGAGCCCAGATATAAATCTATCCACCTATGGTCAACTGATCTTTGAAAAAGGACCAAAATAAATGGGGAGAAGACAGTCTTTTTAACAAATAGCACTGGACAAATTGGATGTCCACCTGCAAAAAATGAAACAGGGTCCATACTTCTCACCATATACAAAAACTAACTCAAGGTGGATCAAACACCTAAATATAAAACCTAAAACAATAAAGATTGTTATGAATTGAATTACGTCCCCCCAAAATATGTGTCAACTTGGCTAGGCCAGATTCCCAGTATTGGTTGTCTGTCCACCATTTTGTCACCTGATGTGATTTTCCTATGTGTTGTGGATTCTACCTCTATAATGTTAATAAGGCAGGATTAGAGACAGTTGTGTTAATGAGGCAGGACTCAATTACAAGATTAGATTGTGTCTTAAACCACTCTCTTTTGAGATATAAAAGAGAGAAGTGAGCAGAGAGTCAGGGGGATCTCATAACACGAAGATAGCAGCACTGGGAGTATATTGTGTCCTTTGGACCCAGGGTCCCTGTGCTGAGAAGCTCCTCCACCAGGGGAAGATTGATGACAGGGACCTTACTCCAGAGCTGACAGAGAGAGAAGGCCTTTCCCTGGAGCTTGTGCCCTGAATTTGGACTTTTAGCCTACTAGACCATGAGAGAATGAATTTCTCTTTATTAAGGCCATCCACTTGTGGTATTTCTGTTATAGCAGCACCAGATGACTAAGACAAAGATTATGGGAGAAAAAATAGGGACAACTCTAGGGGCTCTAATACATGGAATAAAGAGAATACAAACCATAACTAGCAATGCACATACACCAGAAGATAGACTAGACAACAGGGAGCTTCTAAAAATTAAACACTATGCTCATCAAAAGATTTCACCAAAAGAGTAAAAAGAGAACCTAGGAAAAAATTTTTGGCTGTGACGTATCTGACAAGGGTCTGATCTCTAAAATCTATAGCATACTTCAAGACTTTAACAGCAAAAAGACAAATAATCCAATTAAAAAATGGGCAAAGGATATGAACAGAACACTTCACTGAAGAAGACATTCAGACAGCTAACAGACACATGAGGAAATGCTCGAGATCTTTAGCCATTAACCCAACCACCCCTGGAGTCGAGTTGATTAGAGAAATGCAAATCAAAACTACAGTGAGATACCATCTCACCCTGACATTACTGGCCCTAATACAAAACACAAAACAACAACAACAACAACAAAAACCTTTGCCCTTCAGTCAATTCCGACTCATAGTGACCCCACAGGACAGAGTAGAACTGCCCCATACGGTTTCCAAGGAGCACCTGGTGGATTTGAACTGCTGAGCTCTTGGTTAGCAGCCATAGCTCCTAACCAATACACCACCAGGGTATCCAATACAAAAAAACAGGTAATAACAAATGTTGGAGAGGTTGCAGGGATATTGGAACACTTATGCACTGTTTGTGGGAGTGTAAAATGGTACAACAACTCTGGAAAATGATATGGTGTCTCCTTAAGAAGGTAGAAATAGAAATACCATTTGAGCCAGCAATCCCACTACTAGGAATAAATATATATATGCACACCCACGTTCATTGCATCATTATTCACAATAGCAAAAAGATAGAAAAAACCTAAGTGCTCATCGACAGACTAATGATAAACAAATTATGGTACGTACACACAATGGAATACTACACAATGATAAAGAAGAATGATGAACCCATGAAACATCTCACATGGATGAATCCAGAGAGCATTATGCTAAGTGAAATAAGTCAATCACGAAAGGACACATACTGTATGAGACCACTATTATAAAAAAGAAAGAAAATGTGTACACACAGAAAAAAACAACCTTTGACAGGTTATGAGGGAAAGGAAAGGTCTGGAGGGGAAATCAGTAACTAGATAATAGACAAATGGTAACTTTGATGAAGGAAAAAAGAGCACACGGTATAGGGAAAGTCAGCACAATTTGACCAACGCAAAGTCACTTCCTAAAAAAAACACATTGCTATCGAGTCAATTCTGATCCACAGCAACTCTATAGGACAGAGTTGAACTGCCCACATAAGGTTTCCAAGGCTGGTGGATTTGAACTGCCGACATTTTGGTTAGCGGTCATAGACAACTTTGCCTTGGTCAAATTATCACTTGTCTTCACCAAAGTTATCACTTGTCTATGATCTAGTTAGTGGTAGATGCTTCCTAGACACATCCAAACACCTTAAGGGACTAAGTTACTGGGCCTGAAGGTGGGAGACCATGGTATCTGGGGATATCTAGGTCAGCTGACATAATACAGTTTGTAAAGGAAATCCTTTTACATCCTACTTTGGTGAGTAGTGTCTGGGGCCTTAAAAGCTTGCAAGCAGCCATCTAGGATACATATACATCTATTGGCTCTATCACATTCCGAGCAAAGAAGAATGGAAAAAAAAAAAAAAAGATCCAAGGAACATATTAGTCTAAAGGACTAATAGATCACATGAGTCACAGCCCCCATCAGCCTGAACACAGAAGAACCAGATGGTGCCCAGCTACCACCACTGACCACTGTTACAGGGATCACAAAAAAAGTGTCCCAGAAAGAGCAGGAGAAAAATGTAGAACAAAATTCAAAATCACACACACACACACAAAGACCAGACTTACCGGTCTGACAGAGAGTGGAGGAACCCCCATGACTATGGCCCCCCAACATCCTGCCAACTCAGTTCTGAAGCCACTCCAGAAGTCCAACTTTCAGCAAAAGATTAGACAGGCCTATAAAACAAACACTGACACATGTGAGGAACGTGCTTCTTAGTTCAATCAAGTGCATGAGACCAAATGGGCAACACCTGCCTAAAAGCAAAGAAGAGAAAGGCAGAAAGGGACAGGAAAACTTGACTAACTGACACAGGGAACCTGGGGTGTAAAGGGAAAGGGGGAGAGTGCTGACACAACGCGGGGATTGCAGTCAATGTCACAAAACAATTTGTGTATAAGTTGTTGAATGAGAAACTAATTTGCACTGTAAACTTTCACCTGAAGCACAATAAATTTTTTTTAAAAATAGGTCAAAAACCTAAATGTAAGAACTATAGCTATAAAAATCTTAGAAGAAAACAGGAGCAAATCTTCATGACCATGGGTTAGGCAGTGATTTCTTAGATGTGATGTCAAAAACACAAGCGACAAAAGAAAAAATAGTAAATGAGACTTCATCAAGATCTAAAACTTTTGTGCTTCAAAGGACACCACCAAGAAACTAAAGAGACAATCCACAGTATTGCAAATCATCTATCTGATCAAGGACTTGTTGGGGGACAGCCCCAGCAAGGAAAGACCCTCACTGTGCATCCTGGCAGGTAATCCAGAGAACTGACATGTAGCCCTTTCCAGGTTCATGGGTTCAGGTAAACTTACTGACACCGGCTAGCAGCTGCTTTCCAGTGGCAGCCTGCTGGAGTATTGTCCGCAACCACCTAGCAAGGGACACGAGCCTATATACCATTCCAGCTGGCACCCAGGCTCATCATTTTCTCCCACGTCCTTGGGCAGTCAGTGTTCCCAGGGACTTCACGTCCAGGCCCAGATATTTTCCTTCTTGTTGCTAAGGCATTCTTTGGCCTTGGCCGCTGGCCCAGTCAGGCCACTCCTGGCCTTGTACCTTAGCCTGAGTCCACCCCAAATTCATCCCCAGCATGCTTCAGGGAAGAGCAAAGCTGATTCCATTAGGGAGGGGATGCATATAGCTGAATAGCATTACCCTGTAGACTTAAACTCAATATATAAAGGACTCTTAGTACTCAACAACGAGAAAGACAACCCAATTTTTAAAATGGGCAAAGAATCTAAATAATAATTTTCTCCAAAGGAGATACACAACTGGCAAATAAGCACATGAAAAAATGCTCAACATTATTAGTCATTAAAACCAAAAACCAAACTCAATGCTGTCAAGTCAGTTCCGACTCATAGCTACCCCATAGGACAGAATAGAACTGCCCCATAGGGTTTCCAAGGAGCGGCTGGGAGATTTGAACTGCCAACCTTCTGGTTAGCACCTGAATTCTTAACCACTACACCACATTAGTCATTGGAGAGATACAAGTAAAAATCACAACGAGATACCACTTCACAGCACTGGGATGGCTAGAATCAAAAAGTCATATAACAAGTGTTTGTAAGTTTATAGAGAAATCGGAACCCTCCTACTCTGCTGGTGAGAATGTAAAATGGTGCAGTTACTTTGGAAAATGGTTTGGCAGTTCCTCAAATTATTTAGCATAGAAGTTACCATGCTGTTGTTGTTAGGAGCTGCCAAGGTCGGTACCGACTCATAGCAACCCTATGTACAACAGAGCGAAGCGCTGGCTCGTCCTGCACCATCCTCACAGTCATTGCTATGCTTGGGCCATCTTTGCAGCCACTGTGTTAATCCATCTCATTGAGAGGCTTCTTCTTCTTTGCTGACCTTCTACTTTACCAAGCATGACGTCCTTCTCCAGGCACTGGTCCTTTCTGAAAACGTATCCAAAATACGTGAGACAAGATCTCATCATCCTCACTTCTAAGGAGCATTCCGGCTGTACTTCTTCCAAGACCAATTTGTTCGTTCTTCTGGTAGTCCATGTTATGTGAAATTACCGTAGAGCCAAACCCACCGCCATTGAGTCGATTCTGACTCATAGCAATCCTTTAGGACAGAATAGATCTCCCCATAGGGTATCCAAGGAGCAGCTGGTGGATTCAAACTGCCGACATTTTGGTTAGCAGCTGAGCTCTTAATCACTGTGCCACCAGGGCTCCAATAATTCCAGTCTTAGGTATATACCCAAGAGAATTGAAAACATACGTACAGGCAATGAATTTTCATTGCAGCATTATGTATATATACTACAATGTGGATGACCCTTGAAAACATTGTAAGTGAAAGAATCCACTCACAAAAGGCCACATATTGGATGATTCTACTTATATTAAATGCCCAGAATTCGGAACTGCATAGAGACAGAAACTAGAGTAGTGGTTGCCAGAGACTGGAAGGAGCAGGGAGTAGAAAGTAATTGCTAACGGATATGAGGTTTTTTTAGGGGGTGATGAAAATATTCTGGAATTACATAGTAATGATGGTTTCACAACTTTGCAAATATATTAAAAGCCACTGAATTGCACACTTCAAAACCAAATGATGAATAATTAAATATCCCAAATCATTCTCATACTTGTAGATATTTATTAAAGTTTGCCCTATTATATAATTATTTCTGAATATAGTCTCCCCATATAGATTATATGGTACTTGACGGCAGGAATAACATATTAATCACCTTTGTATCAAGCAAAATGTTGTACGTGGTAGGAGATCATGTCCCTGAAACTTCAAGCTTTCCAACACTTATGCTTCCCTAAGTCTTTAAGATGGCTGGAGTAGACTCCAAAACCACCAACCCAGCCTCTCCCACTCACCTTCTGAGATCTTCAGCATTTGCTTGCCAAGTGATGAGAACCAAGAGCTTGTTTATGCCAATGCTGATTTTATTCCATTCCTTGTCTGAAAAAGTGACTTTGCTAGAGAGTTTTTCATCAGGAATTCATTCCTTCAGTTCTCTGTTGTGCTCATCTTCCAGGTCTTGCAAACACCTCCTGACCAATAATCTACCTTTACTGTCCCCATTCTCCTCTACTTCCTATATCTTACCTGTCCTCCTGCATCTCCTAATTTCTAAATGTGAAACTCTATAGCCAAACAACGAGCTCTTTCTCCAGTTTTATAATTGTGGGAGAAAGATGTGGCAGTCTACTTCCATAAAGATTACAGCCTTGGAAACCCTATGGGGAAGTTCTACTCTGCCCAATGGGGTCACTAGGGGTCAGAATTTATTTAAGGGCGATTGATTGGTTCCATCTAGTACCAAGCTGAGGGATATCTTCACCTGTTGCTTTGGCACTCATTAAATCAGTTATTCATTCACTCATTTGTTCAACAAATGATATCGAGTACCTAGTGTATACCGAGCTCCATTTTGGTCGCTGTGATTACTTTTTGTTTATTCGTTGATGTGGGAATGGAACATTTGTTTGCTCATGTAACTAAAGGAATTTATGTCACATAGGAAAGAATGTTATTACCTAGTCATAAACCACCAGACCACTGATAATAATTTCCATATTTGAAGGATATCGGAAAATGAATCAATTCCTCTTCTTTTACTAGAGGCACTGGTCCTTTAATCAATTCCAACTTCAAATCCATCTTGCAATTTAAACAATTACCATCTGTTGCTTGGGTTGTACTAGCTATGGCTTCAGTTTTACTGTTACCTTCACAGCTTAAGTCAGAAAAGAAAAAAGAAATGCTAAGCATTAACATCTTGCTTATGTATGTATATTCATGCAGTGTGATTGCTGGTAGCTCTCCAGAAAATTTGACCCAGTTTCTGAAAGTCTCTTCAGTCTGTCATATTAAAAGATGCACAATAATTTAATCAATCCAAAAATTTTATTATCTTCACCAGTTTTTTTTTCTTTTTAGTAGTGCAACAAAACCCTTCCTTCATTCCCATGTTAAGACGGCCCCAGAAAAACTGGTGGGCTGTAGAACGAAGCTGAGTTCAGTTAACCCAGGGGGGCGGGATATTCCAGGCGTGTGGTTCCCTGAGTGGCAAAGCATCAGATGGGCAGCCCCTCCATGTTCCCACCCCGGCAGATCCAGTTTCAGAAGTGGCATCGTCTGAGCACAGTGCTTGCTCAGGCCTGCCCCTTTCTCTCGCTTCTCCTCAAACAACTATTAGTCCCATTTTGTAGCAGCCACTTGGAGAGAAGAGGAACAGAATTTTTTTTTTTTTTAACTATCAAGTCATACTTGGTGTTCATATACAGCTGCCTGCTTTGCTGTTGTGCCTCTCAGATTGTCTGTTTGATCTGTCAGGAGCTAGCTTTCCTCCTTCCACTCAGACCTCTCTCCAGTCTGGTAGCCTTATGACTATACCTGAAGATTCAGGAGTTTCTAAATCCTAAAAACTAATTCAGATAATTTTTGAGCTGGAAATGCTATTAGAGCCCTTGTTGCTCAAAATTTAGCCCATGGACCAGCAGTATCAGCATCTCTAGAGTATTTGTAAAACCAGCGTGGGGGTGGTGTCTGATCTCTCCCTTCACAAAGGGGAAGGACAATCAAGATCAACAGCCCAAGGCTGATTCCTATGAGGCGGAGGTCAGACATGCCTCCTCTCTCCGCCATCTTTTACTAATCCTGACACCAACCGTCCTTCCTACAGCACTCTCTGCATCCCTGCTGGGTTTGATAATCCATTGCAATGCCCATACAGAACTCATAGACCATACTTATGATTATGAGGTTTATTAGGGAACTAACAGACACAATTCTCAGTAAGAAACACTCAGGATACAGTTCTTCCATCGGGACAGCCTCTTCCCAATGGTGCTCCCCGGTACACCTCTCCCTAGCCCTAGGCCTCTCCCCAAAGGCACTCAGCTTTCTCTCTCCATGGGCTTTGCCCACGATGCCATCTCCTGCTGCCAGGTCTCTGCTGCCACCACTTCTCACTGTCTTCAGGGTTACAGCTTGCTCTTTCTCTCAGTCTCCTGTTTCCAGGAACTTCTCAGCGCAGGGAGCCTGGATCCAAAAGGACAAGCTCTCCACTCCTGGCTGTTCTTCCTTAGTGGTGGTAGGGCCCTCCTCTCTGCTCTGGAATTGACTCTCTTTTAAGGCAAAACTGACCAATCCCATTGGTGGGCCACAGTTACACAGTCCTGCCCAATCACTTAGGCAGGAGTTACAAGACTGTGGCTAGGAAGGCCACATAAGAGTAACCTACTGCACCACAGTACTTGTAGAAATACAGATCATTAGGCCCTATGCCGAAACTGTATGAAATCAGAATCTCTGGGGGTGGGGCCCAGGAATCCGCATATTAACAAGCCATCCATGTAATTCTGGTGTTCACTGAAGTTTGAGAAGTCCTGGCATGCTCGTTTTCCAGTGCCATCCTGAATACTCAGACCACCTATATAAGGTTGCCCATCTTTTTCCCATACTCTCTGGCCTAGATTCCAGTTCCATTGTTTCTTTTCCCTGTCACTTTGTGTCTCTTAGCTTAGGTTCTGATTCCAGCCTCCAATGACCTTTCTGGACTAAACTGCGTATTTGCATACTCCTGCTTTCACTCACTTTTCTGGGTTCAATCTCTGATCTGTTTGTTTATAAAAGTCTCAAGTCCTTCCTACTGCCTCTGTATGCTTCATTTCTGACCTACCTTTCTGCCTACGGCTCCTTCTGACCTGCCTACAGAGAGTGAATCTACACATTAGAGCAACCAGGCCATGATGTTCATTAACGTAGGTCTCCAAACTGCTCTCTGTGCCATCTGTCTTTTCCCCTTGCTACCTATCTTCCACACAGCTGCCAGTTACCTTCCTAAGGAACAAAACTAACATTCTCAGTCTGTGCTTAAAAACTCCACTAGACTTCCAATTTTCTGCAGGATAAACTCCAAACTCCTTAGCATGACATCCAAAGCCCTCAACAGCCTGTAACTAATTTATATCCTCAGTCTCATCACTGTTGCCTCTCTCACCCTCAGCCTTATATTTCTGCCAACTCACTTGTCTGACAACTTACTTGTCAGCCTCAGTGCCTTTGCACCTGCTATCTCCTCTGCACAGATGGCCCCTTTCCCTGCTTTTCTAGCAGACAAATGTCTACTAGTCTTTTAAGATTTAATTCAATTGTCAGTTAAATGCATTCTCTGGACAACTTGCCCACAACTCTTATTTCACCCTTGTGATGTCTGTTGTGTTTGTCAGTTTTTACATCTCTTTCACAAACTGTAAGCTGTTTGTGGGCAGAGATTGTTCTCATCTTAACTGAAATACCCAGAGCCTAGCACAGTGAGGGCACATTGTAATAACTCAATAAATAGTATAAATATCAGATTCTTAAGAAGTGTGCCCTAAAGAATGTTTTTGCAGATCAAGTGACTTTATCATTGTAATAAGGAAGCTTGCTTTACAGGTGTAACGTAAATCTTTTTGTAAATTGGAGAATCCTTTTGTAAAGAATTGCTTTTTAGTATCAAATATCCAACCTCTAATTTCTCTTCGCAGTATTTTCATATATATGAGTATCCCAATATGGTAGTATGACTATAATTTTTCTGCAGTTTCTACTGTCTTTCTAATTCAAGAAGTTCCTTGCCCAAATCTTCTGAGTACTTTAGGATTTGTTTTATTGCAACTTCTCATAGAAAAGGGTTTTAATTTAAAAGACAAGATATGGTGTGTAGGAATGTGGGATTTTTAATTAAAAAAAAAACTTTGTAAAGCTTAATTTTTAATATAGGTAATAAAATCATGTAGGCTTTTCTGAACAGAGACATTATAAATAATTTAAAATACCACTAAATTTAAATTTTTAAAGAAATATTTCATGTCACCTAATATGGATAAGCTATTTCCACGTTTTCACTTGAGCCAGCCAGCAAGCTGGTGGTTTCTATTGTGTAGATAAAAAGCATCTCACAGTCTCTGAGTAATGCACTCTAGGGCTGTGTGGTACGTGGCCTGCACAGCTATTCTTGGTGGTCCTGTTGTAAAATAAAGGATCTGTCCTTCATCGCAAAGACAGTTTGTAGGGGAGCAAGGAGGGGACTTCTCTGGTTCCTAATTGGCCTTCCCTTATATGAGTGGTTTAACACTGGCTGCACGTTAGAGTAATTAAACAGGCTCTCTGGAGGAGTGACCCAAGTATCAGTATTTTTCAAAGCTCCAAAGGTAATTGCAATGCATAGCAAAGATTTGAGAACCAATATCCTGTACCAGTAGTTCTTCTTAGGGCAGTATCATCCCTTAGATGATTTATGTGGTGGTTTTTCGTGGCTACCATGATCATGTGTGGTGAGTGCTCCTGGCATCAGTAGGTGGGGTGCAAGGATAATATGAGCCCTGGTAGTGCAATGATTAAGTGCTCAGCTGCTAACTGAAAAGTCAGCAGTTCAAACCTCCACATTGGCTCTGCCAGAGAAAAGACCTGGTGATCTGTTCTCATGAAGGTAACAGCATAGGAAACCCTGTGGGGGAATTCTGCTCTATCCTACAGTTGCTATAAGTCAGAATCAACTTGACAGCACACAACAACACACTTTGTGAACCAGTCCCCTAAACAAAGAATTGCCTTGTGTCCTGCATCATTTTTTTATATGCCTTGCTAGATTTTTCATGTGGCTAAAAAGAATTGCTTATCATTATCTCACCCCAGAGCCTTATTCTGCTTTACATATAAACACAAAGCATTTTTGTACAGTTTTAATATATACCGAGTTTTTCAGGAATGCAACCATCAAGTAAATAGGTTGTTCTTTTTTCAGTTCAGAACTTTACTAAATGCTCTTCACCATTTTAGGAAAAAAAAAATATCACTCAAAGCAATGCTATTCCTGGAATTTAAGTCACCACCATAACCCACCTGTGTCAGTCTGCATTTCTAGCTGTTGAGTTTGTAAGCATTCTATGTATAGGTACACACATATGTCTACTTTGCTGTGTTTTCTACTGTAATTGTGTCTAAGCAATTATGTACTGAAATGCATAGTATTTTATTACAAATTGCATTTTATTTCTCCCTGTATTTTAGTTAGAGAATTATATTGATCTTTTAAAATTATGTGTATATGTAGGTTAAAAAAAAAAAAGTTAAGCTACCTGTAATTACATATAAAGAAAGTAAAGGGGGACTTACAAAATATTTGTTATTAAAAGGGCAATGGGGCCTGAAATGGTTCAGAGTAACTGCTGTAGGTTGTTGTCTTAGTTATCTGGTGCTGCTATAACAGAAAAATCACACATGAGTGGGCTTAATGAACAGAAATTTTTTTTCCCACTGTCGAGGAGGCTAGAAGTCCAAATTCAGGGCACTGGCTCTAGGGGAAGGCTCTCTGCTCACTGTGGGGGAAAAGCCTCATCTCTTTCAGCTCCTGTTCCTCGGTTACCTACCTGGTGATCTTCAAGTGGTGTTGCATCTATAGTCCCACATCTGTACATCCTTGTTTCTGTGCCTAATCCGCTCCATTTATATTTCAAAAGTGATTGGCTTAAAACACACCCTATACGTTTACAGTTTCATTAACACAACAAAGAAAACCCTATTCACAGATGGGATTACATCCACAAATTTGTGGCTTAGGATTTACAACACATATTTTTGAGGGGCACAATTCAATCCGTAACAGTTGTATTTTCTCTCTTTCAATTGTTGCCTCAAAAAATTAAATAAAATGAAAAATATAAAAGCCCCACCTTAACTGGCTCCAACTCATATGCTTTTCCTGAGCTAAAGTTAAACTCAAAACCTTATTCCCAGTTCTTATTTGAGACTAAACTGCAAGTGTTCTGAAGACAGTACGTACAGATTCACATGAGAACTTATCTACAGCCTGGCAAAATGGAGCACTTCGTGGTGCTATCAAAAATACTCAGGAATTGTCAGTTACCTTTCTTAATCAGATTTTTGTTGATTTTTCTAAATTTCTTTTTATCAATTACCATTGGTCAATCAATACAGTTTTAATAAAACCTTTTTGCCTGTAATACTGTATTCTCCATTCCACTTCACCCTCCCACCGTCACACTCATACCTCGACCTTGTCGTCACCGATAACTGTGGGTCCTCCAAGATCCGTTTCAAGCATTCTGTTCTTGGCTCACAGTCTTCTGTCTCTGCAGCTCACTCACCCTGGAATATCCATCCCAGAAATTCATTAGGACCTCCAATCCATTGGCCTTGCCACTTCCTCACTATTTCTCACTCCTCCCTATCTTCCCCTCTTCCTCCATCCCACCACTACACTCTCTTGTTTCTAAGCTTGTTCTCAGTCCAGGACCTGGTACTAGCTGCCCTCTCTGACAGGAATGCTCTTCTGCCTCCCACCTGAATGGCTCACTTATTTTAGTCATTCATATTTCAGCATAAAGATTGCCTAAGAAATCTTCCCTAACTTCCCCATCTAAATAGCCACTCAGCCTATATGAGATGTCCACCGCATCATCATCCTGTTTAACTCTCTGCAAAGTGCTTATTGCTAATAAGACTTTTTTTTTTCTTGCTGCTTTGTCACATTCATTTCAGTGTACACTCCGTGAAAGTGGAGACCTTGTCTGTCCTGTTCATTGGAAAACTATGTTTGACCACAGAGTAGACAATAAATATTGGTAGAACGGAAAACACAATGACAAGAAGAAAGAAAGGAAGGGAAGAAGGAAGATGGTGCAAACAGTTAAGTGCTCGGCTGCTAACTGAAAGGCTGGCGATTCAAACCCACCCAGAGCCTCTGCAAGAGAAAGACTTGGCGATCTGCTCCCTGAAAGATTAAAGCCTATGAAACCCTATGGGACAGTTCTACTCTTTCACATGGAGTTGCTGTGAGTCGGAACCAACTTGATGGCACCTGACAACGACAACAACAAATATATAAAATACGTAACAATAAAGCCGCATTTCTCCCACAGTTCAAAAATAAATACAGGAGGAGAGTATGAAAGCATGATAAAAATAATGATGATGATGATGTGACAAGCTTCTGACTTCCCTGATTCAATTGTAAAAGCTAGCAATTTTCCTTTTCACACCATGACATGTCTTCTATGAGACCTGTATAATAGCATTTCTCATCTTGTGTTGCAATTATTTACTGAAATAGTTGTCTCTCTTGATAACCTATTATCTCCTTGTGAGCAAGAAATGTGTCTGATTCATATTTATAGCCCTAATGCTTGGCACAGGGCCTGGGAAATAGTAGAAGCTCAATAAATACTGAAAGAATTTATTAGAATAATAATGTTAGGAATGGAAGTTGCGATAAAATTCTTTTTTTTTTTCATTGCTGTTCCTTGTATAAGTCATTGTAAATGAATGCAATAAAGCATATAGTTACAGGTGTAAGATAGTATAGCATGGATATTTAAGAGTATGTGTTCTAGAGGCAGGTTATCTGGGTTCAAATCCTGGTACAACCAGGTACAAATATTGGCTGCACCACTTTCTGGTACAATCACTTCTTAACTGACCTTGGACAAATTACTTACCCTTCTTGTGCCTCAATTTCTTCATCTGTAAAATGAAGATAATGACAAAATCTATCCCATAGTGTTGTTGTTTAAGAAACAAGAGAGTTAACATATGTACATCAGTTAGCTTTTTGATGCATAGCAGACTGTCCCAAAACTTAATAGCTTGAAACAGTAATTAGCTCATGATTCTTTAGGTTGCCAATTTGAACAGTGCTAAGCTAGGCAGTTTTTCTCCTGGTCTCAGCTGGACTCATTCATGTGATGGCAGTCAGTGGTAGGGCGGCTATGGTTTGGTTGGTCTCAGATGACCTTGCTCCCCGTCTTACAGTTGGTTTGGGTAACTGGACACTGTATCTCCAGCATGTAGCAGTCTAGCCTGGGCTTCTTTACATGTGGCTGGGTTCTAGAAGCAGGAAAAGCGAGGGCATACACCAGAGCCCAAGCACTTTTCAAGCCTTTTCATGTGTCACATTTATTAACATCTCATTGGCCAAAGCAAATCATATGGCCAAATCCATAGTCAAGAGCTGGAGAAATAGATTCTACTTCTGGATGGGAGGGGATGCAAAATGTGGTCATTTCTGAAAAATACTCTATAACACAATAAACACCTATAATAGTGCCTTGCACATAGTAAGTATTGTATAAGTACTAATTAACACTACGTGGCAATATTTGTACGGATGCTTTTTAACCCAGCCCCTTACTGCATTTATACAGAGTGAAAATTAAAATAAATTACACAATTAGAAGTAGAGAAAAGAAATAGAACCAGAAAAAAACTATTATCACACAGTTTTATTATATGCAAAAATGGCAATTCTATAAAATACCCAAAGCCTAAGTCTACTTACAAAGAGCTGTTCAGATGTCTATATTTCAGTGTGTCTTAGGAGGCAGTAAGGCACAGGGTGTCAGATCCTGGACTCTGGGCTGAATTGCCTAGGTTAGAATTCTAACTTGCTACTTACTAGCTGGATAACCTCAGACAAATTGCCTAACCACTCTAAGCCTCGATTTCTGCATCTGTGGTATTGGAAGAACTACAAATTTCAACTTCTGAGATCTTTGTGAGGATTAACTGAGGCATAATATATAAGGTACTTCTGGCACAGAGTGAGCACCCAGTAACTGTTAGCTATTACTGTCCTCAATTTTTTTTAGAGTGGAAGATTGTCTAGTACAGTTCTGAGATTTTCAACTTTGGTGGCACACTGGAATTACTTGGGGAACTTAAATATATTGAAGCCTGGCTCCACCCAGAGATTCTCATGTAAATGGAGCGAGGCCTTTGCGTGGTGGGTTCTGAAAGCACCAGAGATAGTTCTAATGTCAGCCAAGGCTGAGAACCACTGGTGTAGTGGAAGAAGACCTTAGAGAAGATCCAGAGCAAACTCTTCTTTTCAAAGATGAGGAAACTGAGGCCCAAAAAGGTTATAGGAATTGCTTAATGACAGCCAGGTTGATGGTGGGGAAACTGGAAACTAGTATCCCGGTGTCCATGGCTAGCTGTGATCCTCCTCAGTAAGAACTGGGAGCTGGGAAAAGGGCAGTTGGACTCCTGTTACATCTACCAACTGTTGCCCGATTCCAAGCTTTTAAAGTAACTTAAATAAATAAATAACGATTTTTGTACTCCCTTGATTTTACCGTTTTGATTCATAGTAAGATTCAGATTCTGCCTGCTTGTTGAATTAGGCCTTTATTTCATTTAGTCAGTTTTCCTTAGAGATAAAATTCCATCTTATGTATACATCCATGCAAGCTCAGAGCTCAATTTCAAAGAGAAAAAGTAGTTTTCTTCCTTTCATTGTTGCTCCTTCTTTTCCCTCTTTCTTCCTCTTCCCTCCATTCATCCTTAAGGACATTGGTCTACCTTCTTTTATCATTGTGATCAATCACTTGCTGTTGTTGTCATTGTGACCCTATGTACAACAGAACTGAACGTTGCCCGCTCCTGCGCCATCCTCACAATCATTGCTATGTTTGAGCACATTGTTCAGCCACTGTGTCAATCCATCTTGTCGGAGGGAATTTTCTCCTCCATTAAAATCTTTGGTGAGAATGGTAGCAGGCAACCTCCCTCCAGGGTCAGGAGAGACAAGGAATTTGGCGACTGTTCTTTGGTGAAAGGCTGCCCGATCAGGGCTGAGAGGAACCGACAGATAACTGGTGGTACCAGGAATCTCTGAGAAGTAAGCAGAGCTTTCAGAGAAAATCCCTTTTCTGTTTTTTTCTCCCCAGCTTTAGCTTCTACAAATATTAGCCCTTTGTCATTGTCTCCGAGCTCCTAATTACCAAGATCGAAGGAACAAATTCAATGAGCAAGAGAATTACAGAGCAAAGTTCTCAGGAACCTGGCCTTTTACAAAAGAAATGTGTCATATATCCTTACATGAACAAAGCTGGATACCAAATTGACTGCAATATGATCTAATTTTCTCATTTTGTTTATGTACGTATGTGTGATTATTACTGAGTGGTGAGATTACAGAGAATATTTTTAATAGCTGCTGATCCGTAGTTTCTGACTCTTCTATGATGAGTATGTATTACTTATACATAAAGAAGCAATAAGATCATTATTTTAAAAGCAAAACACATGCTAAATGTTGATCATAGAATACAGTCCTGTAGTTCCTTTTTCTCGTATTCATTATTCTCCAAACAGTTTTTATATGACATTTGGGATCTTCAGAGTGTTGTGAAATTAGCTGGTTCTTTGTTCACTTATTTATTCACGTGTGTGTATGTGCCTGTGCACACGCACTCAGGTCTGTTGTACTTTTGGCCTTTATCCCAACCCCCACTTACCACTTTAGGCCAATATGTCTCATTTCCCCAGCCTTCTCAGCATTTGTGACATTTCCAATTCCATCTGCAGGTTTAATTAACGTGCTGCTTATCCACTCTTCCACATCACTGATAACCAGAGACATAAAACTGGACCCAGTACTGACTGCTGTACCATCTAGATACCTCCCACAATTGGACACAGCCTTCTGCTTTACCTAGTTTTCAAGCCAAGCTGATTGAAACTGATTTTGCAAGTAAAATTCACTCAGACATTGCGTCAAATGATTTATGAAGTCCACACAGCCATGTAGTGTCCCATTAATCACAGACACTACAATAATCTATTTGTGTGCAGCAGTCCTCATAAATCGGAATAAAATAAATTCCACGAGCGCATCTTCAGCTTTTGCAACAGGGCACATGGTATTATTCAGGGCGCCATCCATATAATGCAATGTTAGCAGACTTGCAGATTCCTGAGCTTGGTCAAGCAAGCAAAAATATGCATTCATTCACCAATGCATGCCAAAACTAAAGAAATTACAGCCTGTTCATCCACTGGGTGAGAGAGTTTCCTTAGGGCTCAGCTCTCTCAATTTTTTTCTTCTTTTTTTTTTTTTTTATGAATGCTAATGTAAATGAACAGAGTATATGAGGTACAACAATAAAGTGGTAAGATTATTTTCTGAATAAACATTCCAGAATTATACCTTCATATAAATGCTGAGCACTTAAGTGTCATTGCTATTTGGAGACTCTGCTTATTGTAATGATATTATGAAAAAAAACTGTAAATTTTCCTTTGGGACTGATCTGTGTATTACTTAACAGTAGAATGTCTTTTGTTACGGCAAGTTCACCTCATTCATGAATATATGTCATTTCTTAAAAACAATCCAAAATTATCACAAACCATATTTAGTAAAGGTTGTGAATGATCCAGCTAGGTAATAGTAATTTTTTTCAAATTGTAAAGTTATTGTTTTTTACTAATTATGGAAAGAATTCTTATTGTAAAATACAAATGAAACAACATAAAAATGCATTGAAGCAAATTAAAATTGCATAAAATTCTAACACAAAAAGATAATCACTGTTACTGTATTAGTAAGTCTCTTTTCCAAAATTTTATCAATATGAGTATTTGTGTGTAGAGAGACAGATATGGAGATAAATGCACACACAGATAAGATGCAGTAAAAATGAAATTCTACTATCAATGTTTTATTATTATCTGTTTTTTAAATATCAATAATATATTGTGTATATCTTTCCAATACAATAAATACAGAACCACACCGTTTTAATAACTGTATAATTTTCTATTTTCACCACCCATCTGTCAGTTTGTCATACTATGGCAGCTAGTGTGTTGCTATGATGCTGGAAGCTATGCCACTGGTATTGCAAATACCAGCAGGGTAGACACGTTTCAGCAGAGCTTCCAGGTTAAAATGAACTAGGAAGAAAGGCCTGGCAATCATTTATGAAAATTAGTCAATGAAAACCTTATGGGTTACAACAAAATATTGTCCAGTGTAGTGCTAGAAGATGAGCCCCTTAGGTTTCAAGGCACTACACAATAGCTGCAACCGTGGCTCAAACATACCAAGGATCACAAAGATGGTGCAGTTTTATTGTTATGCATAAGGTCTCCATGAGTCAGAGCTGACTCAATGGCGACTAACAACAACAATAAATTTCCATTATGTGTATTTATTTAATAAACACTCTACGAATGGATATTTAGTTTATTTTTTATTTTTTTGCAACTACAAACAAATCTATGATGAACACCCTGGTTATAAGATATTTGTAAGTCGAGACTTCTTCACATCACATCTTAGAAAAATAATTCTTAGAATAGGAAAATGTATTAGAATAAGTGTTCTGCTTCAAACAAGAATGTTATTAGAGTAAACTCTTAAAACTGGGATTTCTGGATTAGAGGATATGTTCAGTTAATATTTTGATGTAATTTCAGAATTTTCTGCCTTTCAGAAAAATTGTACCAAGTTATACTATCATCACTAGTTCATCAAAGTATCAATTGCCTCATCCTTGCCAGTTTTAGATATTGACAATCTTTAAAAATGTTTGTTAATCTAATAAATGAAAATGTTTTCTTATTATTTTAATTTGCATGTCCTTGATATTTGGCTGAACATCTTTCAATATGTTTATTGTTCATTTATACTTCTTTCATGAGTTACCTATTCTTGTATATTTCCATTTGGGGCAAGGATGATCATCAGTTTTATTGATTTATAGGGCTATTTTTATACTAAGGTAATGTTTTAAGGAGGCCTAGTGGCACTCAGCTGCTAACCAAAAAGTCAGCGGTTCGAACCTGTCAACTGCCTTGCAGGAGAAAGATGTGGCAGTCTGCTTCTGTAAAGATTTACAGCCTTGGAAACTACGAGGCAGTTCTACTCTGTCCTGGATGGTGACTATGAGTCAGAATCTATTTGGCAGCAACAGGGCTTGGTTTGTTTTGGTTTAATGCTGTTTTTAATCAAAACCATGGTATATGCTTAAAGAGTTCAATTTTCTTATACACTTGTAATTGGCTCAGAGGTCAGTTCCAAAAAAATTTTGAGAAATGCAAATGTTCTCAGAAAATGGGTATATTTTCCCAAGGTGACAATGTTAAAAAAAAAAAAACAACACTCATCAGAGTATCCAATTCTTGTATATTTGTTTGAAATGAAACTGTTTTAATCCATTAGGTTTGGTTAAGAGCCTGTGCCTTGGAATCAGATTGCATTTCTTCAAATCCTGACTCTTCTGTTTATAACCTAGGTAACCCAAGCATGTTACTTAACTATCCTGTGCCTAGGCTTCTTCATGTGAAAAATGAAGATAATAATAGTCCCTACTACCTGGTGGCACAGTGGTTAAGAGCTCAGCTTCTATCCAAAAGGTTGGCAGTTTGAATCCACCAGTTGCTCCTTGGAAACCCTATGAGGCAGCTTTACTTTGTCCTTAGGGTCACTATGAGTTGGAATTGACTCCATGACAGCGAGTTTTTTGGACATAGAGGTGTTGCAGGGTTTAAATGAGAGGATACACATAAAGTATTTAGACTAGAATTGGGAATATTTTAAGTGCTCAATAAATTATAGTCATCATTAATTACTACCACTGTCTCTCAGTTTGTCGTACTGTGGTGACTTACATGCTGCTGTGATGCTGGAAGCTCTGCCACAGGTATTTCAAATACCAGCAAAGTCACCCATGGTGGACACGTTTCAGTGGAGCTTCCAGACTAAGACAGGCTAGGAAGAAATGCCTTTGATCTACTTCGGAAAATTAGCCAGTGAAGATCGTATACAGTGCTGGAAGATGAGCTCCCTTGGTTGGAAGGCACTCAAAACACAAAGTGGCCATAACAATGGACTTAAGAATAAAAAAAAAAAAACAATGGACTTGAGCATAGCAACAATCAATCATGAAGATGGAGCAGAAGCTGGCAATGTTTTGTTCTGCCGTACATGAAGTTCCCATGATTCAGAGCCGGCTTGTAGCGACTAATCACAACACGAATTGCAATATTATTTGTATTCATGACCCTCTCAAGCCTAGACCACCAGGTTTACCTTAAGGCATTCTTTAATTCACATTTTATTGCTGTATTTGCTGATAAGCTGCCCTGATAATATGTCTAAATGCCTCAAATTTTATTTTAGGAACATAAAAAAAAAGCGTTCTAGAGCAAGGAACAAATCAGAAACCAAAGGGAACTTTCCTTTAGTTCCTTGGGAGGCTTTTATAATATAGCAACAAGAGAATAAAGACATCCAAATCCTTGGAGGGGTCTGACGATGACATATCTATTTTATGCACCACCTAGGCAGGATTTGGATAGTTGAGGAACAGGACAGAATGAGTTGGATGATGAGGGGCTGGGAAAGGCCTAGAAGCTCAATTGGCTGGAGAGGCTTGGGTCAACTTGCAGTCCTGAATGTGTAAATGACCACTGCCCTATCAGTGAGTAAAGGTGTGGAAGCACCATGCAGGCTGGCCAAGATGTTCATATCCTGGCATAGACAGAGCAGGCTAAACTCAATGCATGATGAATTGGTCCTGGGAGAAGTGTATTACAGTGGCATAGTGAAGCATGAAGTCGCTGAGACCTGGATCTGAATCCTGATTCAGTCACACGGATGAAGTCCTTGCAAAACTTACGTAATTTCTCTGGGCGTCAGTTTCTTTTCTGTGAAATATGGCTGACCATAACTTATGTGAAACCCTGGTGGTGTAGTGGTTAAGTGCTATGGCTGTTAACCAAGAGGTCTGAAAGTTCAAATCTGCCAGGTGCTCCTTGGAAACTGTACGGGGCAGTTCTACTCTGTCCTATAGGGTCGCTATGAGTCGGAATCGACTCGACGGCAGTGGGTTTTTTGTATAATTTATAAGATTGTTATGAAGATGAAAAGAGAGACAATATGCAAAGCATTTATCATACACTTAGTTCCATGTGTTCTATTAACAGTCACTATAAAGCAGAAGACAATAAAAGTATTTAAGAACTAAACTTCATGGGCACTGACCAAGCAGAAAAGATGTGTAACCAATAAGACCAATTAGAAGAGATGCCCAATGTATAGAAAAGTTGGCCCAACCATTAAGAACGGACCCAACCCCACGCACCCTACTGTTGCAAACTGTTTCTTAGAGATAAGAAAGGGGTTTTCAGATGTAATAAGGGCCCCAGTGTCTGGGGCGGAAAGGTACAAGTATTTAAGAGGTCCACCTAGCATGCCGTATAAACCGTCTGGGGTCAGATGGAGGGAAAAATCAGCAAGGTGGGGGAGTTTTTTATCTAGAGGCTGCTACTGCAGGACCAGGAGAAGTAACTCAGAGTAGTATGGTAATAGCAAGGACAGGTGGTACGGATCAGAAACTCAGGCATCAAGTGCCTGGCCAACGTGGTTCAAGTCCAGACACCATCACCTAATCAGCAAATGTTAGCACTCAGACAATCAGGTGAGCAGGTAAAAGGAATTAGATTCCAACTATAGAATAATGAGTCAGAAAAAAGAGCGGGGAATTAGTAACAAGAGTTACTAACTCTAAGTTGTGGAGATTGGAGGCAGGAGTACAAAATCCTTTGGTACTATCTCCTCAGACTAGAACTGAGGTCAGAACTAATGCAGAGGTAGATAAACAGGTAACCTGCTAAGACTGAGGAGGATGGAGAAGGGTTCCAAGTTATGCTCACTGTGAATGAGACTGCTGAGGGTCAGGAAATGCAAATCAATCACTACTTTGGGATTTCATTTTCCTTGTCTCTAAAATGGAGTTAGACCTGGGCTATCTGAAGCCCCTTCCAGTGCTTTAAATTTTCTTTATTTCTATAAGAAATCTCAAGGCAAAGAGCAAACACTATTGGGTAGTGTCTTAGCCATCTAGTGCTGCTATAATAGAAATACCACAAGTGGATGGCTTCAACGAAGAGAAGTCTATTCTTTCACAGTCCAGTAGGCTACAAGTCCAAATTCAGGGTGCAGCTCCAGGGGAAGGCTTTCTCTCTGTTGGCTCTGGAGGAAGATCCTTGTCATCAGTCTTCCTTTGGTCCGTGAGCATCTCAGTGCAGGAACCTCAGGTCCAAAGGTCTCACTCTGCTCCCGGCACTGTTTTCTTGGTGGTATGAAGTCCCTCCTCTCTGCTAGCTTCCCTTTCCTTTTATCTCTTGAGAGAGAAAAGGTAGTACAGACCACACGCCAGGGAAACTCCCTTTACGTTGGATCAGGAATGTGACCTGGTAAGGGTGTTACAATCCCACCCTATTCCGCTTTAACATAAAATTACAATCACAAAATGGAGGATCACCATAGAATATTGGGAATTATGGCCTAACCGCATTGATACACACATTTTTGGGGGGACATAATTCAATCTATGACAGATAGAGTACTAAAGAGTCTCCAGTCTCAGTAGGCTTGTACTTCTTCACAAAATTTTGATACCTAATAGGTGTTAAATAATACTATGTATTTATACGTAAGTTACTCATCTGAGGAAATACAGTTTCAGTGAAAAACTAGAAGCTTTACAGGTTCTAACCATGTGGCAAAGCAAAAAACATTAATAGAATGGAAAACCTAAAGGTAGGTATAACCCGTTAACCTCAGGCATTCCTAATCATTTCTACAATTTCAAAATCTATTGTGGCTTGTTCGATTTTATACCATACCTCATTACCTCAGAGCTATGCTATTTGGTAAAGTCTTGCAACTACTTTCTTTGGTTCCATTCATTGTTCTTCTGTTCCTCTGCCACTATAATTTTGATTTTTCACCAAAAATGTCATCACTCGTAAATAAGAACATTATTTTATATACCCCTAAGGCTGCTAACCAAAAGACTGGTGGTTCAAACCCACCTAGAGGCCCCACAAGAGAAAGACCTGTCAATCTATTTCTGTAAAGATTACAGCCTGGGAAGCCATATGGGGCAGTTCTAGTCTGTCACATGGGGTTGCTATGAGTTGGAAATTGACTCGGCAGCACCTAAGAAAAACAACAAGAAAGAAAAACACAACATCAAACCAAACTATGACACACCATCAATTGTAGGATGCAGTTCATTTTCAGAGTTGTTAAAATATTTTTAAAGTGTGTCTTAAAATCAGTTAAATGTCTTTATAAAACAGGATTCTGATGAGGTTACTTTTCTCTAAAATCGCCAAAGATTCCCTAAAAGATGAGGTCTTAACTCTTTGCTATAGCATTTTGAGCCTTCACAATCCAGCCCAACCTTACTAGCCTCACCACCTAACATTTTCCACTGGGCGTTCAGTTGCCTCAAATTTCCTTTTTTTTCCCCCCCATTGAAAAATCACATGCTCTTTTCCTTCCTTCACCGACATGTATTGAACACCTGCTATGTACCAGGCCTCCTTCTAGATACTTTGTTTTTTTCCTTGCTCAGAATCTCTACCCCTCCCATCTCTGCCACCTAAACCTGGTAAGTTTTATTCTTCCTTCAAGATGCAACCTAACTTTTGTGAAAATGTTATGGAAACTTTCTCCAATTTCCTCGTGTAGATGTAATTTTTAAAGTTTCTATTACACTGTGTTGAAACGGTTGGTTTACTGGTACCAATTGCCCTCAAGCCCAAGGAGAGTGACTTCTTTATTTATGTAATCAGAGTAGTGATTAGGAATGTAGGATTCAGCTTCCTGGCTTCAAAGTCGATATCCTGCCTAGTAGGAACTAATACACCCTAGTTGAAAAGACAGACATTACAGGGAAAGTACAGATGGCTAGGGAGCCCAGTGACTATGAAGACTTGATCTTCACTCAGGCCAGAAGTACCCCTGTGTTGCAGAACTATAGACTAGTTAGATCCCTTCTTGCAAGCTTTGAAAGTAGCAAACATTTGGTGACTTTCTGACCCTATTAAGGGTTAAAGAAATCCCACTATAACAAATGCCGAAGATTTATTGAGCATCTAACTTGTGCTCACAATCATGCAGGTGCTATTTTCCTAAGTAACTGATGAGAAAAAATGATACTCAGATAGATTAAATGACTTATTCACAGTAACACAAATAGTGATGAACATAGTCAGAATGTGATCCCTGGTCAATCTGATTCCCAAGATCCTGTTCTGTCCATTAGAGCACATTAGAGCACAATGCCTTATCATTCTTGAGGTCTTTCCTAGTCAGTGATTTGATAAGGTAAAATTGAATGTTTTTTTTCTTCAAACGCCTATGATTGGTGCGGATGGTTAGCTCCTCTCCCTGGCAAAATCTAATTGAGAAAAATGTCATGGTCTTTGAAAATAATCAGCTGATGATGGAGACATTCTTGGAATCTTTTTCATATATTTTCTTCCGACATGGTTCCATGCCTTGCAGGCTCAATCTTCCATTGTTTCATGCTAATCTCAGACCAATAGTCATTTACACAGTCACAGGCCACTGGCAACTAGCATTTGGTCAGTGAACTCAATTTGCTGCATGAATTTTAGTTTGAGCTTGAAAAAGTCGGTGAAGAACAAAAAATATAGCCAATAAGATGGTCAAGACATATTAGCTATCAAAGATAATACTAATAAAGAATATGGGTACAATGACCTTTAGATGCAATATCAGAATGTTAAAATATTCTTCAAGTTCAAGTGATAGAGGGAGGCACTGATTTGCAGCCCACGATAAACCTATGGATCATGATGCAATGAGAGGTGATACTGGTGAAAAGGCTCCAAAGGGGAAGGCACACGGGGAGTATTGCAAAGGTGGCTTGGAGAAGTAGTAATAGACTCCTTTAGGACCTGGAAACATGGAAAAAAGGAGGGTGTGAAGAAGCTTGTTCTCTTTTGAGTACATAGAATCTTGATAACCAAAAATAAAGCCATGGGCAGAGACAGACTGAGACTGTGGAAATTCAGGAAATAAAACTCATTGGGTAGCATAATGTAAATGGCCACCCTCCCATCTGAGAAATGGAAAGTCTTGGTATTACTTCTTTTGATTGCTGCTCATCAGAAGCAGTAAAAGGTCTTCTTGGAACATAATAATATTGAAAATATTTAGATCGTCAGGATTGGTAACCTAATCATTATACATTCATTACATAGCGAACAAACAAACACAAGGTAAGTTATAAGTGCATATCAAAACTGAATTTTGTCTAAGAACATATAACAATAGTCAGGTCCTGATAAACCGTTAATGTTATTTCTGTTTAAGCTACTCTACTGTGGGCTAGCTGCTATAACAAATAAGATCTAAATCTCAGTGACTTATCACAGTAAAGATTTTATTTCTCACACTACTCACAGTTTACTTAGGTTCAGCAAGTTGTGTATATATGAACGTGTGTATGTGTCAGGGGTCCGCTTTATGCAGCCATTCAGGAATCCAGGATCCACCCATGTAATGGTTCCACAATCTTCTCGTGCCTCAGAGTCCTCAATGATATGCCCCAAATCCAGCCAGCAGAGAGGGAGGAGGGAAAATATGAAGGACAGTAAAAAGGTTTTAGAGGTTAGATCTGAAAAGGCCCCTACCACTTCCATCCACATTCCATGACATCCTCTAACTTCAAAGAAGCTGCTCGTGTTGTCTGTGTGTCCAGAATAAAGAGAAAGAACATCAATATTTTGGTGAGCCCGATCACTTTTGGCCAGAAAATAGGTAATGAATTCTCATTTCAAGGACAAAATAGCTACAAGATGGGTAGGATATGAGTATAAAATATCAGTATTCCAATGAGCATTATTATACCAGAATTTATATTCAAATAAGTGATGTCCCCGTGTCAGCAGTCGCTTGGAGAGCCAGTATGTTTGTTCCATGGGTACCATTAATGCCTACTTTTTTTTTTTTAAACTCTTTTCGTATTTTCTTTAGAGCATGTTTTGATTCTTTCAAGTATTCTCAGCAGTGGCAAATCTTCATCCTTTGAGGATGAAGTTGAAGGAGATTATAAAAAATAAGTTAGAGACAAGGCTGGAGAATGAGGAAGATAATCTGAGCAACAATATATTGGGCCCTCCAGGGCTGTTAAACAATGAGGCTTATTTTCTCATCAGACTTACACAGGGCAATTCCAAAATAAACATTATAAAAACATTTTTAGCAATGATTTAATTTTTAAAATCAGTGCGATTGTATTTCTTAACACAGATGCCATATAGATTTGGACAAAAGTGACTATGATATGCATCTATGAATCTTTTGAAACCATATATTAGACCAGGCAATTGGATAGACAAATTAGAGAGGTGGGCGGCATTGTAATAGGTAGAAATTCTTCCTTCTTATGATAATTCATGGCTGGGTCTTCTATTCTCAATTCTCTTACATTTGCTTTTTCCAGCTATCCTGGAAAATACCTGCAAGTGCAGAAAAATCAACTAATATAGCCTCACCTTTTGGGGGTCTCAATCATTTATTCTCTCTAATTAGTTCAGTTTTATAGGGGCACTCCTTCCTTGGGAGAATTTTTTACTTGAGTATGTAAGACTTTCCCTTAAAAATCACACAGCATACAATTTGCCAGATTACCTGATTTGGTTGGTAATTTGTAAGGCTAAATCATTAGCTGACCCAAGGCTGAAACCTCCTAATGTTGAACATTTTTAAAGATCAAATGAAATAATGAATGTAAAAACAATTTGGGGGAAAAAAAAAAGCTTTACAATGTAAGGTGTGTTTGAAGCAACAGGAAAGGTTTTTAACTTGAAGGGTAGAACACTGGGGGGATGAGCATTCTCACTAAGTGAAGAAATATGTGCAGAAGAGAAAACTTCCTGGAAGGCTGTGTGGCATTGCATGTCAAAACAGGCATACCCTCTGACCCACAATTTACAATTCCAATTCAGAAATTTATTTAAGAAAATAATTGGACTAATGTTTGAAGATTTGGCTAGATGGGAATTCATTGTAGATTTGTTTTGTCAAAGTGAGAAATGTAAAAATAAAAAAAATTTTTTTTAAACCTAAAGGCATTTAGTTAAATACAATGTGGCATATCCATTCAATGGAACGATATTCAGTGGTAAAAAGACGGCAGGCTTGATCTCAAAATCAAGGCAGTATAAACTAGGATATATATCCCATTTTATATTTAATAGGGAAAATAAGCCTTCAAGGATATATTGCTGTCAATGGTTATACATCCACGGTGAGATTATGAATGCTGTTTTTTTTCTTACTGTTTGTATTTTCTCATTTTTTCCCCCAGCGAGCATGTATAGTACTGCATAGCGTGGATTCTAGAGCCAAACTGCCTGGTTTGACTTCCAGTTTTGCACTTAGTAGGTGTGACACTGGGCACATTACTTATCCTTTCCGTGTCTTAGGTTTCCTACCTGTAAAATGCAGGTAGTTATAGTACCTACCTCCAGGGATTATTAAAAAAAACAAACCCAAACTCGTTGCCATGGAGTCGAATCCAACTCGTAGCGGCGCTACAGGACAAAGTAGAACGGCCTCAGGGTTTCCAAGGAGCAGATGGTGGATTCAAACTACTGACCTTTTGGTTAGCAGGTGAGCTCTTAACCACTTCGTCACCAGGGCTCCATGGGATTATAGTGAAGATTAAACATGGTAATATATCAAGGGAATTAGTAAACGTGGGCATAGTAAACACTACATAGATATTTGTTAATCAGCAATTAGGAAAACAATGGAGGTATTTTCACTTTGAGAAAAGAATTAATCACTATTAGAACTTTTCATATGCAAATTAGGGAAGAGGGCAGAAGTTGTCATACCCTAAAACCAAACCATTGCCATTCGAGTCGATTCTGACTCATTTAAATTAGGGCCACAGAAAACAATAAAACTGACAAGAAAAACAACTTGGCGCTACCGAACTTTCTGAAGGAGGCAGTTAAACACACAGGTCTTTAAGGAAGAATATGGGCTCCAAACCTCATATCTACACACAGAACTCTGAGACCGTGGCAAGTCACTTAACCTTCTAAGTCGCAAATTCCTCAACCGTAAAATGGAGTTAACACAAGGCATTAAAGGGGCTGTAATTTTTTTTTTAAAGCATTGACTTTATAGGATTATTCTGCAGATTAATTAAAATTACCTATGTAAAGTGCTTAGTACCAAAAAAAAAAAAAGACCCAAACCCACTGCCATTGAGTCGATTCCGACTCATAGCAACCCTATAGGACAGAGTAGAACTGCCCCATAGAGTTTCCAAGGAGTGCCTGGCGGATTCAAACTGCCGGTCTCTTGGTTTGCAGCCCTAGCACTTAATCACTACGCCACCAGGGTTTCCAGTGCTTAGTACAGTGACTAGCAATTAGCAAGTACCCAATAAAGGTTAGATATTATTGTTATGATTATTATTAATTACTACCCTTTAAAATTAGCTTTAGACTGCAATGGATCTGAGAAGTATTCACGAAAGCTAAAACCCTAAGACTAGATAGACTACCAAAGTGGAAGCAACAATTACAAAGTTCCGAAGAAGGCAGAAAAACAAATACATGAGCAGGCAGGTGTGGTATAGCAACACGAGCTATCAGATAGCAGGGATTCCAGCTCAGGCATATACTTGAGGAGACACTCAAATTTTTTTTAAGGCACAGTGGTTAAGAGCTACAGCTGCTAACCAAAAAGCTGGCAGTTCGAATCCACCAGGCGCTTCTTGTAGGGTCGCTATGAGTCGGAATCCACTAGAAGGCAATGGGTTAAAAAGAATAACAGAAAAGGAGGACAACCATTTTATCCACACAATACCCTATGTGGTTGGTATTCTTGTCTCCATTTCACAGAGGAAGAAACAGATTCATAAGAAATAAATATCTTGTCCAAACTTGTGCAGACAGAGAGCAAGGAAGAGGATCCTAGGCCAGGCTTTTAAAAGAACAGTGTTCTGTGCAGAGTCCCTGGGTGGTATAGATGGTCAATGAGGTGGGCTGCTCACTGAAAGGTTGGAAGTTCGAGTCCACCTAGAGGTACCTCAGAAGAAAGGTCCAGTGATCTACTCCTGAAAAATCAGTTATTGAAAACTCTATGGAGTGCAGTTCTATTCTGACACATGTGGAATCAACTCGATGGCAACTTTGTGTGTGTGTTCTGTGCACTCACCTAGCTGCTCAGCTAGTAGCTCTGGAGTTAAACATGGGCGGGGTGAATGGTAAGGCAAGAACCGTGTTAGTGAAAGTGGGGTACTAGGTGGTGGTAATGTTGCCCAAATACCAGATCCAGGGCCCAAGATCTGAGAGCCCAAACTGGGGGTTCCCCTATGTTACTAAAATGGCCTAGGCCACGCAGAACAAGAGATACCAGCTGAAGAGAGCCAACAGATGGGGGACGGAGGGAGAAAGGAGCCAGACCTATCTGCCCTGGTTTTTTATACAGCTAAGGAAACCCTGGTGGTGTAGTGGTTAAGTGCTATAGCTGCTAACCAAAAGGTCAGCAGTTTGAATCCATCCAGGTACTCCCTGGAAACTCTATGGGGCAGTTCTACTCTGTCCTATAGGGTCGCTATGAGTCAGAATCGACTCGACAGCAGTGGGTTTCTAATATATATGCAACATTTTTATAAAGCAATGAGACTTTTTTTCTTGTGGAACTCATTCTAAAAAGGTATCAGACTGAAAAGGCAACTTCTACAATTTTCTTTTCATTTCCAGAGAGGACACAAATAGTACGTGCATCCCAGAGAGTGTGAACACTGTAAAGAGGCTGGACTAGACACTGTATCAGGGAGGAGGCCCCCAATATGTGCCTTCTGTCGATTGCCCTCTCATTTCCATTTTCTTAGGCCTCCAACTGGGCATTTTGATTTTCAGATGTTTTCGTAATTTAGCAAACTCCTCCCATCCAACCCCTCAACGGCCAATAGAGGGCAGGCCACCTCTTCCAGGACTCCATCAGCTGTCTGTTCCAATGCCCTTTCTTTTCAGACTTTTTTTTTTTTTTGGTGTGTGTGTGTGGAAGACTCCCTCCCGTCTCAACCATTCAAGTGCTTATTTTAGAGGTATTTACTAAAACCAAGAGCAAGGGGCCACAGACCTTTTCTTTGAGTACTTTTTGTCTGTAATGCTTCCCTCTCCCTTTTTCAACTCATTCATTCCTGCACGCATGCATTCTCATTGGTCCTGCTCCCTTCAATGAGCTAACAATCTAATGGGGTTCAGAGCTGTTTAAGGAACTACTTATACTATAATGTTATAAATGACACAAGGAGCGGTACTTACTCTACACAACAGATAAGGGAATAACCTCAGGAAGGCTTCTCAGAGAAGGCATTAGAGCCAAATTCCACGTATGGCTCTAACTCTTATATTTGTATATGCCACTTGGGACCCATGTAATTCTTCTCAGTCCACTTTCTCCCTGACTCTCTATTGTCACCATGTTGGGTCCACCCAACTTCCCTCTGTACTTTCAATCTGGTCTCTGAGGACAAGAGAATATTTATGTGTTTGAGCCTCAATCTCAATGCCTTGGCATCTGGCCACCTCCTGGATTGAAGAGAAGAAATAATGATTTCATAACTGAGCTCCTAGTTCATGCAGTTTAAGATAAGCTACCAGGCCCTTGCAGGCTTCTCATTTGCCACTAGTTGCTGACTTCAAAAAATCTTGTTTTTTCTATTACTTTTATGACTATTAATTCTATAACAAAGAACCACATGAAACTTGAATATTCTGAGCTGACACACCCATTTTAGTCTCAAGAATCTAGCCCATTCTAACTATAACTTCAATTCCTCTGAAAGTCACTTTCTCACCTTGTGTCTACCTACCTTCCAGGTTGTTCTACCACTGGAATCCTAGGAACAATGGATGGTAACCTCTATATTGTCCCTTTTGTTCAATCTCCAGTTTTCCCCAACCCTTAACACATCATTGCCTTAAAACACACACACACAAAAGCAAAACCTTGACAATGATTATAACCCCCTTTTTCCAGACCATAGTGGCTTTTTCATTTCTACAAGGTCACCTGACCTTGGCTTTTTCTGTTGGCTCCAACAGTGTTATCTGCTCCATTTTAATACTGTCTTTATACTTGCCTTTGAACAGAAATACAGATAACCTCCTCTGTGAGTGGAAGGGGCCTTTTAACACAGCGCAATGATGACAGTTTGTTGGCAAATTTCATGGTGAAGTGCTGGTGCCTTGTTGGGGTACAAGAAACAACCATGTTTAACAGTGTTAACAATTGTGTGTTCTATTTTCTCTTGCGTTTTGCTAACAGAAAAGCTAGTGTATTTCAAATGATTTCACCACTTAATACTTATAGAGCCTTAGAGTGAGGGCCTTTGGAGATCATCTAATTTGAACTACACAATTGCAGAAATCGTCTCTATGACATCACTGCCAACTATTCATCCCAAGAGCAATTTAAGCTCCTCTAGAAATGGGATGCTCATTCCCCCTTTCCGACGTTGAACATCTCTGCAATGACCCTCTGGTAGTGATAATTAATGAACCTCTTCTCCCTCCTGGGGACAAACAAATAGATTGGAGAAATATTTAGGTTCTGATGCCAGCAACTAGGAAATACTCCATTGGTAACTTTGGCTCTTTGCTTCAGGATTAGAGTGGTTAAACCAAGATATTTATCATAAGTATAAATTTCTTCTGGAAACAGAGAATTCCATATGCATCTTTGTTTCCTTACACTCCTAGGCTGTTAACTTTTGATCCATTAGTCAACATTTTCAGGATCCATTCCACTGCCACTTTCCTACAGACAGACCATCCGGGATCAGAGGGTCGGCCATTCCCACTTCACTTCTGCCACAGAATCTGATTTTTTTTTCCCCCACAGATCCAAGTCACTTTTGTTCAATTCACTAATTTTATTGATCCCAACAGACATCCTGTGAATTGAGGGGCATTTCTTCACATGCTTTCGAGAACCTTCTCTGACAGCCACTGAGGAGAACCATCTTCACACGATGCATTTTGCATCACTTCAGTTTCTTCTTTACCTGGTTTATCACAAAGGATATTCAGCACATATCTTCTTTATTAGTACATTCACAATAAATCAAAAACAAACAAAAACCCACCACTTTAGTCCTGGAGCCTGGGAAAGAAAAAGGCAATGTCAGATGACATTAACGATGCACGAGGTACACGGGTCTAGTGTCATGTCAAGACTTGTAATAATCTAGTATTCGGCTTTACTTAAAGGAGAAACATTTCGCTCTGTTACTTTCCAGTCACCCACTCCCATAACACAGCACCTCGGCACAGAGGGCAGAGCTACAAAACACACAACAACGCAGGATGTGGACGATTACAATTCAACTCAAAGCTACAGGAGCCCCCAGCAGCCCCCCACCCCGCGAAAATTTACCTACACCGCTTAACGCGCTTAATTCACCAGCAGCTTCGCTGGAGACGTCTCAGAGCTCTCCGAGACTCCATTACATAATATCTTTTACAAAGTCTGTTCCCAGCTCGAGCAGAAGATGGATTCTCATCCAGTTCGCGGAGGCTCCTTGCAGTTCCTTCCCTCCCCCGCGGTTCGATCCGCCGAGTGCCCCAGTCGAGGTTGCAGCAAGTCCCTGGGCCCCGAGCCTCCGTCACTCTTCGAACTCAGAGCCACCTCGGAGGTGCAGCCGCCTGGCCCTCGGGGATCCCAGGCCAGCTGCGGCGGCACGGGGCCGGCGGGCGCTCGGGACAGTCGGTGCTTGCTGAGTCCGCCCGGATCCCGGAGCCCCGCTCGCAGCTCGCGGTTCTCGGGCGGGCGCGGCGCGCAGCTGCCTGCCTGCAGGCCGGCTCCGTGCGCCGCACTCCGGGAAGAGGAGGAGGGGAGGAGGTGGAGGCGTGCGAGGGAGCAGCGGCCCGGCCGCCGCCGAGGAGAGGGGGCCGGGCGGCCAGGGAGAGGCAGCCAATGAGCGGCGCGCGGCGCGGGCGGGGGCAGGGCTGGGGGATGAGGTAGGATGGGGGAGGGCACAGCCCGAGCGGCCGAGGCTCGAGCCATAAACAAGCGCCCGGAGGAGCCGCGCAGGAGTGAGGCGAGCGGGGCGCGCGGAGCGGACGCCGCGGACCTTCTGCTGCGCCACCGCGCCCACTCGGCGGCTCGGGAGGCGGAGACCGGCCGGGGGCTGCGCAGCCGGGAGGAGGACAAGGAGGAAGCACCGCCAGCACCGCTGTAGCCCAGCGCCGCCGCTGCTACAAGTTTGGGCTGAACCGGAGCTGCCGGGAGGAAACTTTTTTCTTTTTTTCCCCCTCCCTCCCGGGAGGAGGAGGAGGAGGGGAAGCCACCGCTGCCGCTGGCGCCAACGCTAGTGGGCTCGGGGTCGGCGCGGCCGGCAAGGGAGGCGGGGGCCTCGCCCCGCCAGGGGAGGCGCGCCCCGGGGGCCCCGAGGGGGGCGGCGAGGACCGCGGGCTGCGGGTGCGGCGGCGGCGCGTGTACCCCGCGCAGGGGAGGGCGCCCGCCCCGCTCCCGGCCCGACTGCGAGGAGGCGGCGGCGGCGGCGCAAGAGGATGTACTTGGTGGCGGGGGGCAGGCGGCTGGCCGGCTGCGGGCACCTGGTCTCGCTGCTCGGGCTGCTGCTGCTGCTGGCGCGCTCCGGCACCCGGGCGCTGGTCTGCCTGCCCTGCGACGAGTCCAAGTGCGAGGAGCCCAGGAACTGCCCCGGGAGCATCGTGCAGGGCGTCTGCGGCTGCTGCTACATGTGCGCCCGCCAGAGAAACGAGAGCTGCGGCGGCGCCTACGGGCTGCACGGAGCCTGCGACCGGGGGCTGCGCTGTGTCATCCGCCCCCCGCTCAATGGCGACTCCATCACCGAGTACGAAGTGGGCGTCTGCGAAGGTACGGCCGCCCGCTCGCCCGCCCGCCACTGGCCCCCTCCCACCTGGCCCGCGCCGCCCCTTCGGCGCTTAGTGCGCGGAACAAAGTTTGGCCGAGACTTTCCCGAGGAGAGAGGGCTCCGCGGGAGGAAGGCGGTCCCCGTCCCCGTCCCCGGGAGAGCGCCCTCCGCGCTTCTCCTCCCTCTTGCTGCTCCCTCTGACGCTTGGCTGGCCTCGGGCAAGGTTGGATTTTGTGGGTGGGGGAGGGCGAATCGGGGGATCTTCCCCGGCGGTGCAAAGGCACGCACACATGGGGCCATTCCGGCTGTGGCTGGGTGGCCCGGCCCTGCGGCCTTGGGCGGGGGCGCGCGGGCGGGGGGCACTGCAGAGCTGCCCGCGGGCCCCTGGGGCGGCCGGCCGCCGCCCTCGCCGCACTAGCGCAGTGTGGAACCGTGTGCTCCACACCCTCCACCAAAGTCCATTTTCTCTTGACAGAGGAGACGTGTCTCCAGCTCACACCCCCTGTGTGGCTTTTATTATCTTTTCCTTGCTCTCTTCCTTCACCCCCTTTCTTCTCCTTCGCATATAAATCAGTTTTAGCCCCGGAATATGTCAGCCCAGGGGAAGTTACATACGGTGGTTACTCATTTATTTGCCTATTGAAAATGGTCAAAGGGTTTCTCTCCTGAAAGGAAGGGCCGGGGGGGGGGGGCGGTGGGGAGGAGAGAATTGCACCTAGGAGTGAAAAGTTATTTCTGACTATTAGTGGCTGCATTTTAGGATCAGATATCCGCGTGCTTCCGATCGTGTTGCTGGTTCCTTGTTTTTGTTTGTTTGACAGCAGGGAGCGTTCTGCTGGTTTCTCCACTACGCAGCGTGCATCATGGTGTTGAGACTGATGGAGGGAGAAAGATTAGTGTACTATCCCTCGTTGGGAGAGCCTCTGCTGGTGGATGTCGGCCTTAATTCCTGTCCGCCTACCTCGGCCTTGGGGTGCCTGGTCTGGTTTGGCTTCCAGAGAGAGGCAGTGAGGTTTTTTTTTCTTTTTTATCCTGGCTAAGGGGTACAACTCGGTGAACGCAAGGAAAAGTGGGACCCCGGCTCCGGCTGACGGCGGTGATGCTGTTCCGGGCATCCTGGTGAATGAGCAGAGCCTAGCAGCCTTACTTATGGGGAGCGGCGCCCTCTGCCCCAGTCCCTTCCTTACTACTGTACAGCAAGCACCTAGAGACCAGGGGAAGGTGTATTTTGAAGCATCAGTGTGTGTATGTGTGCTTATTTTGTGTGTATGTGTTTGTTTATTGTAGTGGGATAAAGGCAAAGGGGCTGGCAACCTTAAGGATAAAAGCTGATCTCTTGAAAGGTTTCAGTTCTGTGATTCTGTTTAAAGACACACGCACACACATTTATTGACACCTGCAGTTTTTAGAGTTTGGACAGTTTTGGAAAATTCAGGAGGCCTTTCTGGTTTGGAAGCTAGTGGGCAGTACTGACTTATTCTAGATGGAGGGGATGTGCTCTGCTGCATCCTTAGGACATTAGGTTCAGAAGAGTGCATTCGCCTGAGATACACAAGCCTCTGCCTGGTGTTAAGTCCCATTTTGTAGCATGTCTATTCCTCATATGTGGAAAACTGTCCATCAGGTTAACTTCTGATACAATTTTATACCTCTGATTTTGGGAATTCTGAGTGACTTAGACTACAGGAATGGTCTTTGAACTCTGCCGCTTGGAGTATATTAACATACTTAACCCAGCCTCCCGTAAATCTAAAAAGAACAAGCAACAAGGAAAAATGGGTAAATGCAATAGAAACTGCTGTACTCTCAGAAGGACTTTTAAAGGTTCTGATTCAAGCTGTTGTTTTGTTTCTTCTTAACACGTTTCTGGTGAAGGAAATGTGGAGCTAAGGGAACATTTACTGTGATCAAGTGTTTTGGCAGCATTTTCCTGGGTCATGGTATGGAGGTATTTTGGCAATTGTTGGTGAGCCTTTCATTCCTCTGAAATGATGTGGCTCCTCAGACTCACAGCTTCCTCTCTTCTGGTAAAAGCCCCTGCACTTGGTATTAGGCTTGAAAGTGCTTGGAAGGCATGTTGACATGATTATATCTCAATTAGTGCTCTCTGGCAACACTTTTCATTTAGCAAGCCTGTTTTCAGCTACCAAAATTGCGTGTTCAGGGCATTTGTTTTAGAATTCTAAAAGCAGCACTCAAGTTGTATTCTAGATCTATGAAACTGAAACAAGTATGATAGAATGGTTGGATTTAGAGAGATATTTCAGTCATGTATCTAAAATTTAAAATATTTTCAGCTTACTACGGGGTTTATGAAAAAAATGGGATGAGTAACCTTTTTTTGTTTACTTCCTGTTATTAAGAATTAGAAGAGTCTTCATGTGTAAGTAATTATCTAGAAGTTGCTGACTTTGCAAGAAATTTCTCAATGGCCGGTGTCTCCATCAGTTTCCAGTTTTCTTCAGAAATTCATGTGCTGAAGCATAATTATCATAACTAATGTGAATAAGAATTGATATAGTTCATGTCAAGTCTTTTTTGCTACAATTTTTGCACTAAAATGACCCCTACTGGTTGTATCTGTTAATGAAATCTCTTGAAAACTTCTTATTTAATTGGCTATATGAAAAAATATATTGCGTAGCATAGAAATACTATGACTAATCTACCTGCTTTCCATGAGGTAATCTAAAAATTACGTTGCTCTGTTTGCCAACTTGCAGTAGTTTTATTTGTGTTATTCCTTATACTGGCTTTGTGAAACAAAATTAATGTTCTTAACTACAGTTCACAAGTGAGTTCAGTAAATCAGGGCAGAAATGGACCCCTTCCAACTTGTGGCTCACTACCTTAGGTTTTTAAGGCATTTTGGCACATAGTAGGTGATCAATAAATGTGCCTGGAATAAAGATGAAAATTCTGTGTCTTAGAAAGAACACTGAAGAAAAATATTTTCTGAAGAGTAAACAATGTGATGAGTGTGTCTTGTGAACCATGCTAGATGCGCACTCGAGTTTTCTTTTCCCTTCCTTCCCTCCTCCCTTTTTTTTCTTTCCTTCTTTTTTGTGTGTGTGTGTGTTAAGTGTATGTTAACAAATGAGCATGGAACCAGGTAGCTGAAGTTTGCTCTGCCCTCTCAGTCTAAAAATTGCTTTCTATCCCCTGGGAAAGCACAAATCCTTTTCCTGTTTCCATTCATCTGGTAAGTCTTCTGTTGCCTTTTGCAGCATCTTAACTGGCCTGTTTCTTGGCCAGACTGCCCACATCCAAGGAAATAGCCCAGAAGCCAGAGAAAAAAGTTTGGATTCTGAACTCCTGAGGAAGAAGACTAGATGGGAGACCTCTTTGAGGGATCAGAGATAAAGTGTTACAGTACTACCAAAGTGGGATTTTCTAGGAAGAATGTTTATTAGGACAGCTGAGAATTATATTTTGAGATAAGGGGATGAGGCCCATTCTTTTCTATGTGGAAAAGTACTGTTTGGTTCTGGAAGGGGTGGGGTGGAGTGGGGGTGGGGGGAAGCATGACCAGCATTCTCCGAATAATAAAAAGGCAGATGAAGGCTGGAGTTTGGCACCTTATGAGACAGAGTGATTTGGAACCAAGTAGACTCTATTGAGTTGCTCTGCTGTGAGAACTTTGTTGCATAAGATCCAGGTGATTACAGATAAGCACCAGCTTTTTTTTCCAGGGGATATTTATTCAGTGGCTTCATTATTACCAAACTTAGCTTTCCATGGCTTTCACCAGTGTGGTCTAAACACTGCTACTTTCAGAACACAAGCCGCCTTTTATTTCCCTGGGTGTTTTAACTTTTCCTTCCATCCGCTTTTCATGGGGTGGTGAACCAAGTATTTGTGGGTGGGTAGTTACAGGACAAATGGTTAACACTCTCAGCAGCTAACTGGAGGGTTGGAAGTTCGAGTCCACCTAGAGGTAACTTGGAAGAAAGGTCTGGCCATCTACTTTGAAAAATTGGACCTTGAAAACTGTATGGAGCACAGTTCTACTTTGACCTGCTTGGGCTCACCATGGGTCAGAATTAACTTGGCAGCAACTGGTTACTGGTTACTTGCAGCAAAGAACAGAATTTTTGGATTTTTTTTTTCTTCCTGAGATGGTTGCCATTAGAAGGTTATAGTTTTTTTTTTTTTTTTAATCCCTGGAAGACAGCCAGTAGAGTTGATGGTTTTTTGAAAGGAAATGTGTGGAAGATCTGATGTGAGGCCCAGATAGCAGGTTTCAAGAGGCCAGATATGGCATCAAAGCATTTGGTTTGTGCACAAGCTGCATGGGAACTGCCCCCATTGCTCTGTAATAGGCCTGGAGTTAAGAGAGTTAAGAGGGCATAGATTTCAATTTTTGCTAATTGAACAGGGAAAGGCAAAGTTAATACTTTTGTACTGGAGTTAGAGAAATTAAAACTTCCAGGGTTCCAAACCTTTTTGAGTAATGTATTTCATTTTACATCTCAAAAATCTTTAGGTAGAGTGAGCTCTTAGATGCCAGAGAGAGAAGCAAGCAGAGGGCTTATAAAATTACGTTAGAAGGATATGAGAAGAGAAACCAATATAAGTAAATAAGGAAGTAATTAGTTCCTTCCAAAAGTAAATATTGACCAAATGTACGGATACTATTCACTGCACATACACAAATGACAGGACTTGGTGACCTTCACTTTGACTGTCAAGCTTACAGAATTCTCACTGTTTTTGAGGAGTTTTAGTCACATAAAACACTTGGCAAGAGTCAAATGAATTACATATTATCAGAAAGTCAAAAATAGCAAGTCGAGAAGTATTTGCTTCCATTAATACATGTGAAACAATGACCAGGAGAATGTATAAACTATCTGTTGGCAATACAGTTGTGAACAGCCGTGTGATGAAGAAAACTGTGACAGCCGTAAGTGATGGGCATTATATTGAATTGTAGGCGGTATTTGGTGATTCGGTGCAGGCTTCTGTGTTTTGTGTGGCTTAATTAAGATATGAAGATCTGGATGGGTGAGTGAACAGCTTGGAAATACAGGTCCCAGCGTTATAAAGTTGGGGAAGTAGATAAAACACGACCCCTAAAAAGATAATAGCGTGAAAGGAATAAAAAATGATGAATGAGAGAAGGAAAAAATACTGAATTCATCTTACGGCAACGACATCATCCTTTTAAGAATAATTCAAAGCATACTCCAGACATTAATTGTGAAATTCCTGGAAAATGTGGGTGTGTTTAACGTTTCTCAGTCTATGGCACTAGCATGAGAGATGACAGTGCTGGCTTAGCGTGTAAATATGATAGAATAGGAGGTGATAAAATGAGTGAAAGGTAAATATGTTTGGTGAAGCAGGTTATTGTAACACTGTGTTCCCTATGGCACATTCGGTATCTGGATTTCGGAGACACCTCAATAAATCTCATTTAATTATTTGAGGAAGAAACAGTAGATTAGCCAAACACGCATGAATAATAATAAGTTAAAAGCCTGCCTTCTCAGAGGTTGAATTTTCCAGAGCTGTAGTTTCAAAGATCTGACTTGTCTTTGCGTAGAAATCAATCATTTACTCATTGATCCTCAAGCTGTACAAGGCCTTCTGCTGGGGTACAGGGTCAGTTGGGGAGCTTGGGGACCTCTCAAACATGTTCCTTACACTCTTCATCCTCTTTAAATCAAGATAAGGAGGTAAGACAGTGAGGCTGTAAAAAAAAAATCTGCATAGTAAATGTAAGTGCAAGCTGAATAGAAGTGATTCTACAAGTCTGTGTGTGATTAATTGGTGAATGAAATATGTGGATAAAATTTTTTCTAGGAATCAAAGGATCTACGATGATTTATTCAGTCTCTGATGGCAGAGCTTGCAAGGGGAATTAGAATTTGAACTATGTGTAAAAGTATGAGTAGGCTATCTTTTTTTTGGTGGGGAATGACACCCTACCCATTCTCCTCAGAGCGGTGCACACACAGGTCATAGTGTTCCCAACATCGGAGAATGAGGTTGCATTCTTAATGCTTTACTAGCTGTGGTTCACAATGGCAGGTTTCCTTTTGAGACTGATTTTCTGTTTGCTCTAGCTTGCTCCACTGGGCCGATGGGTTGACAGTGGACCGAGAAGTATCCCCTTTTCGGTGTCACTTGACTTCATGCTGCCCATTGGGGCTTGCCCTGCCTGGCCAGTTAGCCTGGTTAACACATTGAAAACTTACGTGTTTAGGCAAGACCTCCTTGGTCTTAAAGACAGAGGAGTTGTTTAATATACCTAAATTTAAGAATGACTTCAAGGTAAATATTGAACCGTAAATGTTCATTGGGGCCTATGTGAAACAAACAAAAAAATTCAAATACTCCAATTTTCTGTTACAAAATGAATAGATCTCAATTTCTTACCTCCCCTCCCCACCCCCAATTAATTCTCATCGTGAAATACTTATATGTTGTTTGAAGAGTTTATTGGTTAGGAACTTTGTTTCTGGGGTCAAATCTTCACTCTGCTTCTGTGAGTCCCAGTTTTCTCATCTGTATAGTGGAGTTAATAGTAGGGTTGCTATAAGGACTTAATGGATCCCTGGAAAGCACGCAGAAGAGTGACTGGCAGGTGGTAAATGTTTAATAACAACAAAGCTACTAACCAGTGTAAGTGACAGGAGTATTCTCTTGTTCTGCTTAATCTTTATCACCCTGAGTAATTGATCGTCAGTAATTAAGGAGCTTGGGCTCCTAGAAAGGGAGTGAATTGTTAGAGTACAAACCCTTCCCTTCCCACCCCAGCACCACAAATGCCTTAGAGTTAAAAAAATTTATGTAAGGCCTCTGAAGCTAGTCAGTGCCTCTCCTAGTGCCCCTTTGTTAAACCTCGTCTAATTACTACAGAATTTACATATTTTGGGTAAAATATGTAGGGAAGAATCTGCAACTTTTTTTTTTCACATTGTTATAGGAATTCTAAATTTACCTATGTGTCTGTGGGGTAGTATTTCATTTGGGGATGATACATGTTTGCCTTCACCTTATAGTTTTGAAAGAAGATTTTGCTCCTAGCTCCTGGAGTGTTCACACTGGTGGTCACTGCTGAATTTGACCTGGGCTCAGTCCTGGCTGGCTTGAGCTAAGGAAACAGCTTGTATGGCAGCTTGCTTCCCATAGGCAGTTGGTATAAACTAGGCAAAACCAAAGTCAGAGCTTCAACCAATCTCTTACTCTACCCTCCTTTTAGCCCTACCCATTTCCCTACCGTCCTTTCATCTACAAATATTTATTGAGCATCTGCTGTGGGCCTGGTAATAGGTACCTCTTAGGTTTGCTGTGAGGGATACATGAGATAAAACTGGGCTTCTGGAATTTTAATCTATGTGCGAATCACCTTGGGATCTTGTTAAAGCGCAGGTGCTGATTCAGTAGGTCTGGATCACCCTGAGATTCTGTATTTCTAACCATCTCTCAGGTGATCTCCAGTGCTACTGGTCCTTGGACCACACTTTTGTGAAAAGCAAGTATGTGTAAAGCGTGTACAGAGTGTGGCATATACACAGACCTGACAAATGTTAGCTGCTATTCAAAAATAATTATTATAATATTTTTTTATTATAATAATTATTTTTGAACCAAAATAAATAAGGTCCCTGCTTTCACAGAGCCCACAGCTTAAGGGTAGACAGTGAAACCTGAGAGGATCCATTCTAGCCCAAGAGAGTTACTTAAAGCTGTTAAGCCCTGAGATAGGGAAGTGCTGGGCATCTCAGGAGCACCCAAGAGGCCTAGTAACTAGAACTTTGACTGCCAGGAAGGGTTTACTGGAGGGAGCAGCAATAGGCAAGACCTGAGGGTCTTCTCTCCTCCCTTCTCCTTCCTACTCCTCTTGTACAAGACATTTTAGAAGAAAGAAAATAGGCCTTGGGCCTAGACGAACCTACATTCAAATTTCAGCTCAGTCATTTTTTAACTGTAAGATCAGCTTGCTTAGTTTTTTGGGGGCCTCAGTTTCTCATCTGTGAAATTGGACTATTAATAGCTTTCTATAAAGTAAATATTATATATAGATATAGATTGTGTATTTGTGTGTTTGTGTGTGTAATGCTTAGTACAGTTCCTGGTACCAAAGAAATTTTAAGAAAGATAATATTCTAATTTCTCTCCTAGTGTCCTCGGTTTCTCATTTTTTTCTTCATTATCTTTATTTGTATGTTTTGGAAACCTATTTTGTGTACATACTCACACTTCCTGTATGCTTAGCTCAACTAATAGGGGACTCTGAAAATTTGGGTTCCAGATGTATATGAGAGTGCAAAGGACTGTGAAATACTGAGAATGAGGGGCTGCAAGGCCAGGGACTCTGGACCGAGAAAGCACTTGTTGATTTGATCTGGGGCAACTGTAATTGCCAGCCCCTTTGGAGTTTCAGCAAAATGTGAACATTTGCTTGATTTTTGTGGCTTGAATCCTCACTACCAGAGAGCAATTTCAAATTAATATTTTTTAAGAGGTGACATATTTTAATACTGGTGGCATGTGGTTTCATGAAAGCAAATTAAATGTCATTTTATTGTTAGAGTTTTTTGTGGGTGTCTGGACATCACCTGAGACGTTGAAGACACCAGTGTGCCCCCAAGGCAAGGTTGGATCACGGGGGCTGCAGGATGAAGCAGTAGCAGGCCTGGAGAGGTTCAAGGATCTGGTGGGCTTGGATTCCCAAGCCAGTGAGCGGGAGAGTGTGTGAGGACTGGGATTCCTCTGCGCATTGGCTTTTCTTAATCTCATGTGTTCCACCTGTCCTTCATGTGAATTCTTACTGTGGGTTTATGGAGGATTTTCATTGTGGTTACTCCGGAGAATCTTTGTGTTACAGTGCAAGGGCTAGTAAGGTACAATATCTAGAATTAAAATATTTCATGTTCTTATCTCTGTAGTTCCTATTGTAGGTGTGGTCTCACCTTAGGAGAGCAAAACAGCATGTTCTTAGCTGTGTCTTTTCCTTCATCCCTGGAAATAGGTATCATTTTTGTCCTCAAATACTGATTGAGGACTCACAAGGCAAATGGTTTCTGTTGGCTGTTGTGGAACAAGGAGAAAGGATTTGATTACACAGTCTTTGGCCTCAGTAGTTTATAACTTGAGAACCAAATCTCATTGCCACACAGCAGAAATTGAATTTCTTTCCAGAAACTCTTTTAGTACCTATCACTGTAGTGCCTCTGTCTTCTATCAAGAATGCTGGGACTCAAACTTGTAACCTACAAGCAAAGTGAAAAAAAAAACTTCAAAAATAATTTGAGGGTTTCTTTTAAAAAATATAACAACCTAATTTGAAATATCCTGGGAACATTTGTCTTATGAACATATAAGAAAGACATTAAGTATTAAATTATATTTTAGGATGTTGTCATTTTAAACTTTTTAAGTTCTTGAGAATGAAGAATTTACTCTTGAAATTTTAGGTAAGTTCTTAGCAGCCAGCTACTCTGGCTATGGCAAGAAAAGGAAAAAAAGGATAAAGGCTGTAACTACAGACTGTCTTATTTAGTGTTTCAAAACAAAAACCATAAACAAACATCTCAGATTCAAAACAGAAAGGAATTTCTGGCAGGGACTAATGAAACCTGAGCCGGTAGAGTCTCATTCTAGAAGAGGTAACTTATTTAGCTTTTTATACAAAGGCCACAAGCAAAACGTTTCACAGCTGTGATAAAACACAAGGCATCTCAATATTGGAGCGTAATGATTCCTTTTTAAAGACTGAACAATCTGCCAAAATAAGACCAGCCTACCTTGAGGAAGTTTAATGTGAACTAGACTTTACTAAGAATTATAATTAAATCCTTATAATGTGTGAGGAATCTTTCTTAAAGGATGTATGAGCTCCATCCCATCAGCATGTGTGTTTATAATCTGCAGAGGCAGAACGTTCCATTATCTTGTCAAATGTAGAACTTGAAAACTTTCACGTTGCTTTACTCACTTTCCATAGTTGGAATTTGCTTTTTTAAAGGTATGGGTATTTACATTCTGAGTGAGGAAAAGGGGATGTTTTTAGACAATTTTATCTCTGAAAGGCAAAGTGAAAGAGTTTTTAAATGGTTTGAGGAAAAAAATGGGTATGCTCTGTGTTTTCCAGAACCACTGAGTTCTTACATTTCAGGCAACTTTTAGGAAAATTTTATTACAATTATCTGTGACATAAAAATGAAAGGCCAAATAAAGTTTCATATTTTGATCAAAATAGCTTGTTTCAGAAAAAATGTAAGGCTGCTCAAAAAGATAAATATCACAAATTTCTTGTATAGGAGAATGGCATGATAAAGATGAAAAAATACCTGTGACTTCCAAATCCACCTTTATCCCTTAGTATTTCAGTGACTTAGATAAAACTCCCTCAGCTTCTCTTGGCTTCACCCACCTTAATCTGTCCAAAGGGAATTAAATAGTTACTTACCTGTAGGCAGCGCAACTGAATCAGATGATATCTTAAGGCCCTTCTGGTCATAAGATCTATGTTTTTATGACCTAGAAGTGCTGGGCAAGAGTCAAATATTACCTTGTGTTTGTAAAGCCAGGGAAGGAAAAAGTGGTAGTATCTACATGACTCTTCGCCAAGTGCTGTAGACAGAAGGGCTTAGCAGAAAAGATCAAACGTTTTCCATAGTTATGTTTGTTTATTTACTGTGAGGTGGAAGAGACACAAAACATAGTCATGAGGAACTTGGTGATGCCTTTAAATGCCTGTGAGCTTTAAGCCCTATTAACTGTGGCCTAGGTGGGATTCTTTGACAGCGCTGGGTTCTGGTTAGATGGGGTTCAAGGTACACCTATGTGTCTTTTTTATGTCTGTCCTGGCCTGCTGCCTTTACTCTTTCTCCATTTTCTTATTCACTGCATTAATTATTACAGCTGTGAAGTAGGTAGGTGACAAATACAGTACTGCAAACAGAGAAGCTTGAGCAAAGACAGGCCAAAACTTGCCCCAATTCACATGCTCATTTTTTGCCTCTGACACTAGGAGAGAGTTGAGTAACTGCTATTCTTCCAAATACTGCAGGCAGCAGCCAAATTCTTAGCATTCCTTTACCTTTGCTGCTGTTTTCACTTGCCAGGGAGTTTCCCACCAGACACGGGGCAAGCAGTTTTCTTAAGGCGCGTACTGAATTTAAAGAGACATAACAGTAATAATGTGTGAAAGGGGGTACTGCTGGCTGAACATGGCGCTTAAGTGTCTCATATTGGGAGAGTGAAATGACATGCTGCAGAGGGACATGCTGCAGACTTCACCAGCCCCCTCACCCCCGCGTGTCTCTGAGCATGGTACCAGGAAACCGTGTGTGTATGTGTGACAGCAAATCCTCACTCACCATATTTCAAGCACAGGCCAGCTATGAAATTCAGAAAGTTGTCTCTTAGTGTCTAGAAACATCACCTTTCCTTTGCGTGTTGTCCAGTGGCAGGCACTGAGCAAGGTTGGATGGCATGGCTCTGTGGCTGTGAAGCTTCATGTAATACATATTATACTAAAGAAAGTGACTCTCAGCACAGCCTCCGGCGTATACCAGCTATAAACTTGCTTCGCCTTGTGGATATTACATTTTTGCCAAGAGCAGCCTTCCAGAATGAGGTGCTAGTTAATTCCATTCCGGCATTTATTCATTAATAAGTCTGCTGAATGCTAAATACTCCATTTGGGAGTATGTGACATGAGAAGCTCAGCAACTAATTATTATGTAGACCTCTTCCATCGTTCTCACCTTCAATTCAATTACCTAAGCCACCAATCCCCAGCAATATGAACTAATTGAATTTTTAGTTTTCTGTAATATTTTGCTGTTTGCCCTAAGATCTTTTTTTTGCTGAAATATATAAAACTGCTATAAGTTTGCTAAGAACTGGGTAAGCATTTTATACTGTTAGAAGAAAACATTTTTAGTGGAGTACTGTGGCTTGCCCTGCCTTTCCTTTTTTTTAAAGATGATATCAAGAGTTAAATCCTATTCCTGATCTTATCATCCCTCTTCCAGGCTCGATTTCTGGAGAGCTAATAGTGGTGGCTGACTGAAATAGCCATTGAGGGATGGGTGGTATTAATTTCCTAACCTGAGCTTTTGCATAAGATAGGTACTCCTTTACTCTTCTTTGGTTCATAAACAGGTCTTTATTTGGTTTTCTTCCTGCTTGTTTGGCGCATATTAGCATAAGAACTTTAAGCTTTGGGAGCAGTAATAAGAGTCTGAATGCCTGGGTACAGTACTTCTCCCTGTGGAAGCAGCCAGAGTGTTCAGTGTGTATTTGCTACCATCAGAGACAGGGCTAGGGGATGGATTGGATACCTCTCTTGGCCCACATATGTGCACTGTGCTTTTGGCCCTCCTTGTCTGGTGAATCCCTGCCATGACCCAGAGCAGGCTGCGTATCAAGGGCCCTGGAAGCCATTGGAAAGGCATGCTTTCTTTGCTTTTGCCTCCACATTCTTCCGGCATGGTCGCACGCGCTTCTCCATCTATTGGTAATCCAACTGTTAACAGAAGCGAGTGCCAAGCGTCAAATCCCCCGTGAGGAGCCCCTCCAATAATGATACCCTGTTAGGGTGGTGAAAGAGGAGTATTTTAGACATGATTAGAGGGAGAGTGTTTGCTAGGGCTTCACATTTCTCTGACACTAGAGTGTGATCCTCTGGGTTAGGAAGTGACACAAGGATCTTTACAAGGCTGGGGTAGACGTGCTGAGCTAAAAAGGATGTGCCCAGGACTGCAGCATCGGCAGCTGGGCCCCTGAATGGGTACAGTTGCAGAAGTGTCTTTGAGAGACAGGAAGTTGAGATAATTTCTTCTTTCAAGATGTAGTGAACTTTGTGCATTTGGATGTGAGTACGTGCATGTGTGCATTTGCGTGCGTGTTTTTCAGTTACTGACGGCACAACATAGACAAACAATACCTTGCGTTGTATTACAGGTGTGCTGAAAACAACTCCCAGCCTGAATCAGTAACTGTAGTATCTACTCTGTAGATCAGGAAATGGAAAATGACTTCTTCATAAATAAAGATTGTGCATTGTTTTATTCATTTGGGAGAAAAATGTAATTAAAGTGCTTTGGCTTTTAAATGACCTGGTTAACTGTGCTGTCAATAAGTGGGCAAGTGGAAGCCCAGGAAAATTAACTTATTTCATTTCTTGGTGATTGGGACAAAAGTCTTATAATCTCCAAGGTAATAAAGAATGATTTGTAGTAGGTTATCATTAAACATAGCTTTTTGACCATACATGGGAATTTTGGATTCAATAGCAAAAAAGAAAAACAGAAGTTTAGGGTGAGAAGTGAAAGACCTCTGTAGGGAAATAAGCAAAATAAAAGAAGCCAGAGGCGTTTTTTGTTGGAAGGAATTGAAATTATTTTCAAAGACTATGCTGGGAAAAGGTGGGCCCTCAGCAACCAGTTCACTATCTATGCAGGAAATTGTATTAGATCCTTTGGAGAGAGAAAAGGGAAAGATTCTCTGCCAACAGAGGACTGAAAAACTTGAGGGAGATAAAGTATTTACATGCTTTAATAACATAAAACATGTCCAAAGATATATATATAATTACAGCTACATTTGGCACTGAAAATAGTCCATGTATTATATTTTTTAAACTGTGTGTGAATATATAAGCATATGTCCCTGAGTAAAGAATGTTTGGGTGATAATATTTCTTGAGAGAGTGGAAAAGCAGAAGGCATTAGGAGCTAAAAAAAAAATAAAAATGTAAAGGATGACTACTAGTTAAGGAACACTGAGCTTTTTTTCTTTAGAAGGGAAGTATTTCATATGTGTAATTATTCCAGCTCTTCTTTTTATAATCTTAGTATTATAAGCATTTAACTTCCCATAGGGCTTTAGTAATTTGCATGTTATTACTAAAAGCCTGTAGGTAAGTGAAAATTAGACTTCTAAATTCTAGACCTGGCTATCTTGCTCCTGAAGTTTTGGGTTTTCCAACTTTATTTCAAGTTTGTCTTGGACAAAGACCCTTTGAGAACTCAGAAAATTAGTGAAGAGGGTGACCGTTTTCTGAGTCATTTTAACGCATACGTCCTAATATCTAGTACAACCAAAAGTTTGGAGGCAAGACCTATAACTGAAAATTGGTTGTGTTGTTGGCTTTTAGATTCCCCAGTGTTGTCTTTACAGCCTTCAAAATGTGGTCTCATCCTTCAAACCCTACCTCCCTCTGCTGCTGCCTTTGTGAAGCCTTCCTGCCCTGCTCAGGAAAAAGTATGCCATCTCCCCTAGCCCCCAGGTCCCATAAATAGCACTCTCTCTTTTCCTTGTTACTGCACTTTTGCACCGTGTCAGAGTTCACATTTCCGTCTCCCTGCCTCATTGTTACCCACTTGAGTGCCAGGATTGTGTGTTATCCAAGCGTTTGGCACACAGGAAGAACTCAGTGAACATTTGTTGACTAAATCTAGACTCAAGGTCATCCCAGATGTCATGCAGAAACTTTTCCATCGAAACGGTATTGTGGCAAACTGAGACAAATGGCACTACCTGTTGAGAGAACCCCAGTGAGAAGTCAGTTGAATCATTGCAGAAGGAAGCTCAGGCTGGTTAACTGAATCATTCTTAGAACTTTTTTTTTTTTTGATAATTTTTTGATGGTGGGTTAGTTTCAGCTGTATTTATTTTGGCAAATATTTAAAGGTAATTTTTATTTTGGAGGACTGTTCTTTTTGCCATTTGTTCATAAAGGTGTCATCTTTCACCAGCTCTTCATCAGCTTGTAAGAACCCTCCTCGTGGGTGGCTGCTCAGTAACCTCCTCCTTGCCACCAGGGATTTGTTGCACAGAACAGTTGAGATACTATGGTGATCAGCTGCTTGTAAATAGTAACTGATAAATGATTATGAATTATTTTATAGACACACTTCAGATGACAGTCTGAGTATTTGATGATAATAAAGAAGACTTCTGTATTCTGAGCAACATCCAGGATTGTGCCTCAAATGTGTATGTTGTGACTCTCCAGGAAGGAGTTTAACAAACATTTATCAGATAGCCAGTCTGTGAGTGCTATGGACAGGGAATGACAAAACATGGTCTTTATGGCATCAGGTGATCTCCACATGTCCTGAGGAATTTAACTGTGCAGCTTCTTTGGGGAAGGAAGTCCTAAGCCAACAACATGAGGGTGGAAGTGTGTGGCTGTGAATAATAAAAATACCTCACAATGGTCTGAACAGGAAGTCCATAGGAATGCAATATAAGGAATTTAGGAAAGCAAAATCCCACTTGGATTCACTCCAAAGTCTGTGACTTCAAGGACTAAGGAATTTTGATGACGAGTGGCTAGATCCCTAACTTGTTATTTAGTAGTGTAGTTGTTTTTCCTCTGGCATTAGTCATGAGCTCTTTATTTTTTTTCTAAAAGTCTTAGTTTACAAATTAAGACATAATAAGATATTAGACACTTAAGGATGCAACACAGAATGGCGATCTTCGGGTGATATATTTAGCACCAGGCTTTTCAACTGCTGAAGAAGAAAGGTTTTACCAAGATAAGTATACAGAATCATAGTCTCGTGTACAAGATTATCCTGTATGTAAGCTCACGATGCCTGTAGCCTTTTATCACTTCAGGGAATGTACCCAGAGAGCCCATGTTCTTAGGGCAGGTTTCTGGTGTCTGTGCTACAGCATGTCCCTTCAGCTTTCCCATGTTTAAGATGTTTGTCTCATACCTGGTGGTAGCCACTGAAAATATGAGTGTCATCAGTGGTGGCTTTCCCAGTAGCTCAAATGAGAGCCTTTTGTTGATTACCACTTGTTATAAAAGTTTTGGGAACGGTGAGGAGAAGAAGCTGGAACTGATGGCTAAGTAATGTTGTAACTCTAGAGTTCTGGTTGTCCATAATACTTAATCGGCAATGAAAAGTGAAGATTCTAAACAAGGTAATTTTTTGAGGATCCACTGATAATTTTCCTTATAACCCTTTTAAAATATATTTAACTTTTATGTGGTTTCATTACTGTTGAAAGTTTCAAAATCAGCTCCCTGACCTCAGAGCAAGTGAATTTTCTGTTCAGCACTGCCTTCTCTGAACTTAATCAGCAGAAGGAGTATTTGACTTGATAGCAAATACTGTCTAAATCGGAAACCCTGGTGGCGTAGTGGTTAAGAGATATGGCTGCTAATCAAAAGATCAGCAGTTCAGATCCACCAGGCACTTCTTGAAAACTCTGTGGGGGCAGTTCTGCCCTGTCCTATAGGGCCACTATGAGTTGGAATCAACTTGACTGCAGTGACTTACTGTCTAAATCAGGGGTGTGTGTATTTCAAAACCTGTGAATCCTCAGTTTTAAGTGGTTGGGAGAACACTTCGAGCTGTTCTTGCTGCCGGAGTAGCACATTTTCCTTCAGACTTTATTAAAATAAATGAATGGAGGCAGAGGACTGGGAAATTATACTTGGAGGAGGGAGTGGCCCCATCAGGTTGTAAGCCAAGGTAAATAGTCTTTGTAACTGCAAAATATACTTCCTGGAAGGAGAGAACTCGCTGAAGTGTGTGTAAAGTGTAACCAGCAAGTACCATTTTCAATTATACAGATAGCTGGCTTGCCCTGAGTCCCGAAGAGAACCTCTCAGAACTATTTGGGGGAAATTGGTGTTTTGACCCTGCCTTTGACTGGCCCATCATGCCTACAGCTGGATTTGGAGACCACCCTTCAAGGAGGAAAAAGTCATGTTTATGGTAGAAAAAGCAAGCAGATGGGGCTTTCTGATTGTTATTTGGAGAGAGCGCTCGTTTAGACTTCTTTAAGCCATAGCATATAGCAGTGATATATATGCAGAAGTGTAGAAATAAAGTGGTCAGCGACCTAGGGAAAGACAGCCTTGCAGAGGAGCCGGTAGACTGATGGAATGGCACTGGGAAGGCGTCCCTGAGTCTGCAGGTGATTTAGAGTTAATGGAAACATGGACATTTTCTTTCTGCCTGTTTTTCATTACAGTAGAAAAATGTTTCGTTACGCTGGACAACTGTGTACCCATCACATAATTTATGCATGCATTCATATATACAACACGCACACGTGTAAGAAAACTTCCCCAGAGGATCATGTTCTTGTCCTAATGGTCTCTTTCTGTTCATTCTTCTGCGATACTAGCAGTGTTTTCTTCTTATTGGCCCTGTTGGGTAATGTTGATTCCAGTAGCAAAATTTACATATGCATGTATCTGTCTCTGGCCATCGTTAATTAATTTATATAAATAAATTCGTATAGATTGTCTCCAAAGCAGCTTACATAAAGCTGTGGGCATCTTATTCCTGTCAGTAAGGTATTCATCAGGTTTGTAGTTGCTTGTGTCTTCCATGTTATGTGTCAGGGAAGGTGGACCACCAAGAAAGGACCGAGACAGAAACTCCTTAGAACTTTTCATACTCAAATTCGCTTGGAACTTATTTGCATGTGAGAACGGGCCTGGTCCTATAAAAAGAGTTCACTCGGAAAGGTGTTAGCTAAGGGCCTGGTCCTATAAAAAGAGTTCACTCGGAAAGGTGTTAGCTAAAGTCCTTCTCTCCAGTTTCTTGACTGTCTTATTTCCTATAACAGTTATATGTGCTAGGGCCAAATATTGATTGGGCCCACTTTCTTCTTTTGAAGAAAATTATCATGAAGGCAGCATAGCTTTACTAGACAGTTTGAGAAGTAAAGAAAAGAAACAAAACTCCCTTGTTCCAAACATAAGAACTAGTCTTGTTTTGCTTTTTTTAAATATCTCTGTCTATAAAAGGCAAGAGAGAAAGAAGAAAGTTATTCCAGGTGAAGTTGAGGAGGAAGTTTGTTGTAGTCTTAATAGAATTTATTTTCGTTGGGTGCCTCAGCTCTCCAAGGTGATGACTCTGATTGTGTTACCTCCACTAAGTAGGACCTGACCCTGGAACTGGTCTGCTGACCTGTGTAAGTGGTCATTTGTGTCCAGGTCTCCCTGTGGCTCTTGGTGGTTTCGTCTTACGTCTTTGGCACCAGCAGCCCTGTGTTGCCTGTAAAGAGACATTTAAAGCTGTGTAATGGTGAAGTAATGATTTGTAGGCTTTGTGCAAATAGCCAGCCAATGAGTAGAGGTGTTTAAATTCTGTTGCTTTTTTAGTAATGCAAATATTTTATTTAGTATGAAAAATGGATATAATTAACTAAATCCTAAGTAGGGACTGGAAACCCTGGTGGCGTAGTGGTTAAGTGCTACGACTGCTTAACCAAAAGGTTGGCAGTTCAGATCTACCAAGCGCTCCTTGGAAACTCTATGGGGCAGTTCTAGTCTGTGCTATAGGGTTGCTATGAGTCAGAGTCAACTCGACGGCACTGGGTTTGGTTTTGGTTTGGGTAAATAGGGACTAGATATTAAATTCAAGATGAATCTGCAGCTTTTTTGATTTGCTTGCATGTGCCATATGCTCTTGTTACCAAGGATTTTGTCTGAGAATTTAAAACAGTCACCAGTGCCACCATTTTATAAATTAAAACCTCAGATCTAGACTTTATTCAGCAAGGCGCATATAAAATGAACTTCATTAAAATTTTATCAGGAAAAGTTTTTTTTTTCCCTTGCCAAAAAGTACATGTATTAATTATTGACTGATATAATTAATAAGGTACTGGTTTCATACTCAAAAGGTATAATTACCATCTGCTATAATATTTCTTTTTATAATATTTCAGATTTACTTCTGTAATCTTTATTTTTTAAAAAGCAAATTATTTCACTTAAAACCAGTTGTACAAACAGTACGTAAAATCAAAGCACCAGGCCTCAGATATATTTTATATAAATCTTAAGTGCTTTCTGGATTATCAAAAGGAAGATAAAAATGATGATCACTGTTTTAGTAGGAATTTGATATTTCTGAATTGCAAATATTTGAAAATTTCTAATTCATTTATGATACATACCAATCAAATATCTAGTCCAGAAAACATGACACATTTACTTGACTGATTATTGTTTGGAGAAAGTGCTCATTTAGACTTCTTTAAGCCATAGCGTATAGCAAAGTGATACATGTGCACAACTGAAATTTAAGAAATTCTTTATTGCACAGCATATTGACAGAAAATGAAGGTACGTGCTCTGTACTGAAAATGTAGTTTGTAGGTTAAATCGCATCAAAGGGGACAGCTTAACAGATATTTGTGGAATTTTAGTTATGCATAATATGGGATCATCCTAACTGAACTCAACACTGGTGTGTAAAGTTTTAAAGTACAAAGTTTATTAGATAATTTATTTTCAACAGCAATAAGCAAATGCTCCCACCTCCCCCCCCCCCCACCACATATATGCTGAAATTGTGTTTCCAGGATGAAAACGAGGTGTGGGAAAGCTGACTACCCCTGAGGAAAGAGTCTGCAGAGGGAGCCCGGGGGCCTGGGACTCAACATGTGGCCTGTATCTCCTGTTTTTGTGACCAGTTAGTAAAACTTTATTTCAAAATGTGAATCAATAGAGTGTCTCTAATACTATACAATTAATCTTTAATCAGTTGATATTTATTATCAACCAAAACTGGTTATGTTTTTTTTCCAAAAGCTTTTTAATAGTGCGATTATGAATGTTTACACCAGTTTTTAATGAAACCGATTCGCATCTTCCTTGGTGTCAGGTAGACGTTGGAGCCCCTGGGAAGAGTGTACGCTGCGTGTTCAGGCGAGTGTTTGAACAGTAGGTGAGTGTTGGTACACCATTGTGGGCAGCGTTTCCTTGCTTACAGAGTGGTGGAGATCGGCCAATGCGGATGAAGAGGGGGAGGAAAGTTTTGCTTTTGAGAGCCCTAGGTTTATTTCTGGCTGTTGGGATGTGAGACTGTGAGAGAAGGCATAAATACAGTTTGAGGGAGGTCGTAGACGCCAAGGCTCTTGCCGGGGTAAACACTGGATGGGTTTGTTTACAGCTGCTTCACACTTTTACCTTTCCTTGTTGGTGCTTCCAAGGGGGGATGCTTAGTGTCTGGATCTCGTTTAGTGGGCATCACCAGAATCTCCTCAAGTATACCGGCCACAGTAATTTTGTTTCCTTTCTTTCTGAATTTGAATTCAAATAACTACCTGACCTGCTATGAGAGTACTTTTCTTTCTTTTTTAAAAAAATAACAAACCCCAAACTTCTTGGGAGAAGGCAATTGTGCAGATACTAAAAGCCTACAGCATTTGTGGATTTGGGAGTTTGTGGCTCAGTATATCTGTGCATCGTTATCTCCAGTGCACACAAGAAGGCAGAGCAGCAGCTCCCGAGCCCTGCCTCCCATCTCTTTACAGGTTGGCAGCTGATTTCCCCCGTCCAGGTTCTGAATCCCTTTTCTTTGAATACCCCTGAGGGCTCAGGGAGACTCCAGCCAGCCAGCTGCTGCACTCATCCATTTCCCAGTCCTGTACACAGGTGCTCTCTACTGTCAGGAGCTTGGGAACACTGCCCTGCCAACCCTGACCATGGCTCCCCTCGTCGCTGGGCACTTACCTGCCTGTATCTGTGGCAGTGGTCTCATTCTCAATTCTCAGTACTGGCCTTACTGCCTCAGCCTTGTTCGTTGCTCCCCAGAATGTGAATCACCTTAGTCTTGGGACATTTCATCTGCCTGTATGGGTGCCACACATACTTCCATTTGCCGCAGAATGTTAGGGATGCAATCTCAAGAAAATCTGCCCAAAGGAAATAATTTCCTCAGGAAAAATTTAGATTATAAATTCCTTAAGGAGAAGCCACGTTTTATTAAAGAAAGGCGGTATTGTGTGCTAGGGGAGTTCAGACTCTGAAGGGGACCGTCCAGCCTAGCCACTTGCTTGGTTGGTGTGTGACCCTGGTTAAGATACTTGACCTCTGTGCCTCCGTGTTCATCTGTAAAATGGGCATAATAATAATACCTCTATTGGGTCATTAGAAGGAACAATTAAGTTAACTTTTTAGTGTAAAGAACTTGAATAGTGACTTGTACATGGTAATCACGCAGTAAATGTTAGCTGTCCGCGTGCCTTTTGTAACTCATCAGCAGATACTATGGCTTACACATAATAGGTGCTCATTAAATGTTTTGTTGAATAAGTGTGTATTTAAAAGGTGGCGAAATGATTTCTTCATCTCTTATCATAAAACAAAAGTAATATTTAGTTGGAATAGGGCATAGTAGGCATGAAGACATTTACTCCCTGGATGAGGGTGAAAAGGAGAATGTTCAGATTCTATGTTACTAACTATGCTCCCTATCATTTGTTAATCAGAAATAATACACCCAGTCTGTCAAGAGTGTTTTGATGAATATCTACTGACTTCCAAGGTAATTTTGGAAGGGTGAAACACCTTAATCAGGTGATTTATTTCCAGTAAGCATTGTTATTGGAACATTTCAAACTGTCATATTCCATGGGCATATTAATGGAACTTTGCCCTTTCATTGTAGTTCACCCTGCATTCTAACGTATATTTGCTTTTGAGGTGGGAGATGGATAGAAAGGTGATCTTTAATTAAATAGCCCTCAGTACTTGCTTCTTTGTAGTCCCGTCAGTGTCTAGCATGGGGCCATAAACAGCAGTTGCTCAGTAAATAAGTTAAATTAATAAGTAATTGGTGATGCATTTTCCTTCACATCATCGGGCTGGGAGGAGCTTGTGAGGTGGTTTTGTTCATTATTTTCCCCCAGGCAGGCCTTATGACTGGATTATGTCTCTCTTGCTGTTGGGGTATTGAATTTGAGGGCTGCTCAGAGTTAATACTCATCTATTCTAAGAGGAACAAATGGTCTCCAAATGGTCCAGATGAAATGGTGGGGGCTGGGACGCTGCAGTCCTCTTGGATGAGGTGTTTGGGATGTACTCCGGATGAAGATCACAGCGCTACCAGAAGAAGGTAAGTCTTTTTTTTTTTTTTACATTAAGAAAGTTCAGTTAAAAGTTCATGCTGATAACATTTCATGTAACGTGGACTAAAGAGGGTACATCCTGTGTTCTCTTGGTAGGGACTGTGATCCTCAGGAGAGCTGTTTTTGATCCCAAGACTTGGAGAAATTTGGAAAAGATGGTTTTAAAAAAGCGATCATATGCTAAAGTTACAAGCACGCCAACCTGAAGACCACTGTGTTTTGTAAGTGCTTCTTTTTATTCTAAAAATATTTATTGCTTCAAATAACTATGTAACAGGATTGCAGTGGTAGTAAGAATATGCCTTTTCCTTTGTAGAGAAATTAGAATAGCTTTATTTAAACTCTATTTATGGAAACTCTATGGGGCAGTTCTACTCTGTCCTATAGGGTCGCTATGAATCAGAATCGACTCGATGGCACTGGGTTTTTTTTTTTTTTTTTTTTAAACATAGACACACAAACAGAAAGCTCGTCCTGTCTTTTTAAATGCCATTTCTGTTGTCCATTGTCATTTTAATAACTTTTTTTTTCTTTTTTTTTTTTAGGCCTCAGTGTATTCCAGAATTTTTTGAACCATTAAATTCTCCCCTGGCACCCCACTTAAAAAAAATAAATTTATTTCAATGGAAACGAGTGAGTGGTAAGATTATTTCATAGGTGGTTTGAAGGAGCCACCATTTTATAAAAAGAATAGAAGAATATACAAATGCTTTCCCTCTTTCTCACTTCTCTCTCACCAAAAATGAAATGGCCCATTTAAAACCTGATCTTCATAAAAGGACAGCTGTCACAGGGTGCACTTTTTATGGGCCATCTGATTGCTTCTGCTATAGTTCCACACTCTGCTCTTGTGCAAAAGTCAGGCACTCTTATTTCAGGCCTGACAGCAGTGCAGCCTGCTGGCCGTACAGGAAGAGCAGCGCGTCATTTCGTTATGAACGGCAGTGTGTACTTAGGGGAAAAAAGTTCACAAATTCAAGTGAGTTCCGGATGATTCACCACATAGAAAGCGTGTTCTCTACAGTGGTGGTTTGATCTTAGTAAGTAAAGGACATGCTCTGTGTTGAATCCTGGCTTGACAGAACAGGGGTGATAATTGGTCAGGGAGTCTGTTTCCTCCATAGAAATAATTGCCTAGGATAAGATGAAACTACATGTAGCATCGCTTTTATCATCTTTTCTACAGACTCAGTCTCTGCTGTTACATTCGTGCTTATAAGCGTTTATTAAAAGCAAAGGTTGGTCTAAAAGAGGAAAAAGATAGGCATTTTGTTGACGTGCAGTTGATGGATTTCGACCCTTCAAGGTGTTCTCTCCACGGAATTTTTTATAGAAGTGGAATCTGGCTAAGAAATACTCTTTCTGACTTTGTCTGGCACATGAATGGCAGCCCTCAGCAGGCCCCTCTTCATGGAGTCCCTGTCACTAATTCCTCCAGCACCCCCAGTCAGGCAGCTGGTGGGCAGACTGACTCTCATCTTTAGGATGCCAGTCAGGCCACGGTTCCCCTGCTCCCCCATCCTCTAAGGGAGGACAGTCGAGGTGACTGGAAGAGAGTAGGAGGTCCTGAGGTCAGACTGAAGTCTGCTTGTTCACCTGTTTGCTCTGTACAGTGACCCTTTTGGGCACAAACTCCTCCTCCCCCCACCAGCTCCCTCTTTTCGGATTCTAGTTGAGTGGAATCCTGTGTTTGCGGGATCAGGCACTGGGCACGGTGTCATGGTGCTTCCAGAGGCCCTCCCTGGGCCCGGGTAGGGCCAGAATTGTCAAGTCCCATCATGCTCTGGCTCCATTGGGTGACTTGCTGGGATGTGCATCCTGGAGCCCATTTCATAAGCCTTGGGGCCCAGCAAGCAGGAGGAGCCATGATGTTCTTGAGACGGTTAGGGCCTATGGGCTTGAGCCCAGCCTCAGAGTTAAAACCCAGAAAGATACCAAGAGACTCCTTAAGACACTAAATCTGAAATACAGAGAAATCCAATATTGCAAGAGGGGAGTTTTGCTTTGGGAGTTTAAAGAAGTTTGGTTGCCATCTGAGTGAACATCGCGTTCCGTTTGTTATCCAAAAATCCATCAGACTGAAAATGACCAAGGTCACAGAACTTTTGCTAGACCGGAAATCAGGGAATTATGGAGTTGGAATGGTCCTCAGAGAACATCTCTAGGCCAGCCTTCTCATTTTATAGATTAAGGAACCAAGACCCATAAAATTTCATTGTATTCTCTTAAGATTTTTAAAGTTTCCGTTGTGTCTGCAGTTGTGGCCTCTATTTAGGTCAAGGGTCTCCCTCTTTCCCACTCTGGAGGGAGCTCTTAGGGCCCCTGTAGACACCCCCCCCACACACACACAACCTTGGTCCCAGAATACAGGGCACAGACCCTGCTGTTCCTTCCCTGCCTCCTTGCCCCTGTCCCCACCCCCTATGCAGGGATCTGCAGCCCTCCCCATGGTGGTGTGAAGCCACTGGAATGTGGCACTCTGACCCCTTGTGCTGAGTGTCCTGGATGGACCTGGCCTGGGAAACAGGAAGGATTTCATAGGGGGAGGAAGGAGGAGTGCCCTATGGCCTTAGGGTGGGACTGAGGGAAAGGAAGTACTGGGCAATGTGGCCTCCCCAAGTAGGCGCAGCAGAGTCCCACAATATAGGAACCAGGCAGGCACAGCGTTACTGGGCTGGCAGCCAGTAAACAGGCAGGCTTCCTTACGCCAGGCCCATGGCTGACAGCCTCTGGTGGAGCTGGGCCCAGGGAGGTGAGCCACCAGAGCAATTGTGGTGAGGAGGAAAGAGTTTGAACGGAAAATGGGAGAACCAGACCAGAATGCAGATGAAAAACGTTGTAAGAGTCAATGAAGATAAATATGGCGGAGAAAAGGAATATCTAGCCACTGTAGGGTTTAGGGACATTTCTCACTTCTCTAGAAACCAAAAATGTTAGACGGTGGAAAAGATCCTCTTAAAGAGACTTTCACTGCCCTGTTTGTGAGACCCCACTGCTCTTTAACACACTTAGCCTTTGTAAGAGAAGAGTCATTGGGATTCATGAAGGGGCAGGGGCACATTCAAGTGTAAGGCAGATTGCTACTTATCTGCTCCTGTTTTCTGTCAAGATCAACCCAGCTCTGCTCAGTTACCTCCCTTGAAAAGGTTTTCAGAAAACCTGAGGCTCAGCCTCAGGTGATGGTGTTTCTACCAGCCCTGCTGCTCTTGAGGCTAATAGAACCTTGTTGTCTCAGCTTCCTCCCTTTTAAAGCCTTTTGCAGAACCAGGATGCAGAGCAAGGGCTTGGAACCACCTCATGCAAACCCTTGTGACACCATGAGCAGATCATGCAGGTGGCTGTTGCCAAACTGCACGTGAGGTTTGCCAAGATGGTAAGCCAGCTTTTCATGGGGAAGTTTAAAATAACATTCCATGCTCTTGTGAGAGGAAAAGAAACTAGAGAGGCAGAGCCTGTTTCTGAAACACCTGTTTTTAAGATAAATCCTAGCTGCTGCCATACCTGAAGGGATTGTGTTTCCTCTGTAACTAGAAGCTCTCTGTGCTGAGTAAACTCAGTCTTCCTGTGTCCAGCGTTGTGCTCTGTGGTCATGCTGCATCCTGTCTTGGTTGAGGGTGCTAATCTCCACCTTCCTCATATGATATTATACAGATCCCTAGGAATAGTGGCCCTGGCCCTAAGTAGCAGTTTCTTGGTTATTAGACTAATTCTTGGGGCTAAAAACCAGGGTATATGGCACCGCTTCCTCCACCTGGTAGATAGCGAAAGCCAAAGGTGAAGCCCAGTGGGATGTTGCAGGTAGTGCAGCAGCTGAACAGTTCAGTATCTTGTTACTCAAGATTTACATCTTATGGTCTGCCTGAGAACCTAGTGATCTTCCATAAATGTGAATATTCAGAACAACTGAATTATTAAAGAACACTTTAAGGGCTTATATGTAAGTTTAAAGCTTTATGTCTGTGTATATTCAAATTCTTTGAAAATTGGTGGTCCTTAAATTGTTAGTTAGATAGGGTATGGACTTGATCAGAGCATCCTTCTGGAATTTTCTACATTTGATAATTCTCTTTACATCCTAAAACTACTTTTTAAATGTATATGGAACCGAATAAAATAGACACTTTTCAACTTTTCAGGTAGACGTTAATGTAGATGTATTTACACTAATCGTGAATTTTACCATTTGAACAATTTTCCTGTGGCCTCTTACATGGCAAAGACACTTTAAATAGAATAACATTGCGGAATCGTGATCTTGAAAAATCCACCTAACTACATATGGGAATACATAGTGCTGAAGCATGTGGAAAAGGACTAGATGATCCACAGAGGTTTTATTTAAGTTTCCTTTTTGGAAGCAAATTAGTTATAAATAGAGAATGCTAACTCACACAGAGCAGCCACCAACTGCACCATTCAGCAGGTGGGTATTAGGGCTCACCGTGTGCCACATACTCAGCTTGGTGTAGAGCGGTTATAGAGGCAAGGAAGGCACTGTTTCTGCCCCGAAGAAGCTCAGAATTCAGCTGTAAACAAACAGCTGCAATGCCCTGAGATATGTGAAGTGCTGTGGGCGAGTGTGCTAGAGTTGGGAGGGAGAACATCAAGTGAACTTCTTCAAAGAGAAGACATTGAAGCTGGGCACAGTAAGGTAGCAGTTTTTCAGGTGGTTGCTCCTATGCAGAGGAAATGGAATCAGTAAAAGTCCATCAACTGGGAATGCATAGTGTGCTTAGGGAATTGATAATTCAGTACCTGTTTATGGAGGGCCTTCTGTGCTGAGGAGCCCTGGTGGCACAGTGGTTGAGCGCTTGGCTGCTAACCAAAAGGCCAACAGTTTGAACTCACCCGCTGCTCCAGGGGAGAAGGATAATGGGAGTCTGCTTCTGTGAAGATTACTCATTGCTGTGAGTCGATTCTGACTCATACTGACCCTGTAAGACAGAGTAGAACTGCCCCATAGGGTTTCTAAGGCTGTGATCCTGGTGGCACAGTGGTTAAAGTGCTCGACTGACAGAAGGGTGGGTGGTTCAAAACCAGCCAGCTGCTTTGCAGGAGAAAGACAGTTCTACTCTGTAGATGGTTATGAATCAGAATCAACTCCATGGCAGTGGGTTTGGTTTTGGTTCTGATCTTTATGGAAGCAGACTGCCACATCTTTCTCCCGTGGAACGGCAGGTGGGTTTGAACTGCCGACCTTTCGTTTAGCAGCCAAGCTGCTTAGCCACTGCACCACCAGAGCACCTTTCCATAAAGATGTAGCTTTGGAAACCCTATGGGGCAGTCCTACTCTTCTGCAGGGTTGCTATGAGTTGGAATTGACTCGACGGAAGCAGGTTTGATGTGCTTAGTTTACTACGTGCTAGGCTGTGTTACAGGTGGAGAAGATATACCAGTAGCGGGTAAATAAGACGTACAAAAAATCCTTTCTGATCTGTAGCTTTCTGATATGGGCGTACAAAATGAGTAAAGCACAGCATGCCAGGGACCCCCGGTGGCACATTCGTTAAGAGTTTGGCTGCTAACCAAAAGGTCGGCAGTTCAAATCCACCAGCTTCTCCTTGGAAGCCCTATGGGGCAGTTCTGCTCTGTGCTGTAGGGTCACTATGAGTTGGAATCTAAAGAGTTTCAGGTATTTTTTTTTTTTTTTTTGACAGCATGCCAAAGACTGTTGCAGAGAAAAATAAAGCAGAGAAGGTGGCAGTGGTATTTGGTTGTGGTTTTAAATAGAGTGGTCAGAGAAAGTCTTGTGGAGAAAAGAGTTTGGTCATAGACCTGAAAGAGTGAGGGAGTGACACATCTGGTGGGGTTGCACTCCAGGCAGAGGGAGCACGAGTGCCAAGGCCCTGAGGCTGCAGTAAGCCTGGGAAAGGAAAGTGGTGCCTGCCAATCAGTGAGAAGTGACAGGAAGGTCTGCTGGATCAGCGCAGGTTTCATTTATCAGCGTGAGGGGTTTGGACTTGACCATGTAGGCCAGAGGAGCCATCAAAGATTTTTAGACGGTGAATGACATGATGGTATTGCCATTACTGAGACCCCCAAACTGCGTTCCCTGTGATTTGGAGCTGAGTGACTATTAGGTTACCACAGAAAGGAAACCCCAGTTTTGTGAGAAATGTACAAATATATTTCCAAATATGTTCTTTAATTTTCATAATCTATGTTTTTGTTAGGAGCCTTGGTGACACAGTGTTTAAGTGCTGTTCTGCTAACCGAAAGGTCGGCGGTTCAAACCCACCGGCTACTCCGAGGGAGAAAGATGTGGCAGTCTGCTTCCGTGAAGATTTACAGCCTTGGAAACCCCATGGGGCAGTTCTGCTCTGTCCTACAGGGTCACTATGAGTTGGAATTGACTCGATGGCAGTGGGTTTGGGTGTTCTTGTTATATTCATTTATGTGATGTATTTTACATGGTTCAGAAATTAAATCATTGCGTTGTGAATCATAGTCCCTACAAAATATTAATATTCATTTTCTGGCGTACCCCGAGGCAAGAGTCCTGCTTTGATTGTCCCCTTGTCTACATTTGCTGCTTTCTGGAGAGTTTTAGGATAAATTTCAAGGACTTAATGCCTTTGAAATTCAGTGTATTAGATAAGGCTATTTGTTGTGTGAGGTTTTCTGATAGGCCACAGTTTGTCTCTCTTGTTCTCATTTGTAATTCATAGCACCACTTCTCACATAAACATATAGTAGCAATGTGGATTTTAACGTGTGTTTTAAGAAATGTGGACATACACATCCAACTTTTGCTTATGATGAAGCTAGATAACAGTAGGAAAGTGTACTCCATGCACACAGAACAGCGTTTGTTGAATATTGCTGGCAAACGATGCTGTTTCTAGGACCAGATAACAGGATACTCATGCAGTGTATAGAAATAAATAAGATCAAACAGTAAAAAACTTGCTTCACAGAAGAAATTAAAGATTTGGGCTTTTAGGCAAGGTATTTAGTAAACGTATTTTTGTAAAGCCGCACTGAAGTTAGTGGTAAGGATCGGTTAGAAATTAGTTGTTGGAATTGATCACTTTTTTTTGCTTCTGGCCATCTTCCACTTGATTTATTTTTAAGAATTCAGATAAATTATTGAGGTAAAGTTCGCGGTAGTGCCCAAGTTGATTTGTAAAAACATCCCTTACAAAATGTTTGCTGGTTTTACAAAGTTATTATCCTGAAAAGATTCCTTAATGCTGCTTACAGATCATTACGCCTTTTAAAAGTCTTAATTGATGCCTCAGGAGTATTGCAATATATGAAGGCATTGTTTGCCTTAGCAAAGAAATCATTGTTTCCCGAATGATAGAATGGTTACTGAGATCTTGTTTATATTCTTGGGGTTTCTGTTCTTTTGATGTTTCCAAAAGTGCTCTTGTTTGTCTTGCCTCAGAAGGTGTCAGAGCCTTCAGTTCAACCCTGTTGTTACATGACCATGAGCAGGGGGGGTATCAAGGCCATGTTCACCGGGTTTGGTTTCACCAAGGTGAGATGAGGAAATTAGCCATGTTACTTCCTGCTTATGGCAAATACAAGAGGAATCTCACTTAAAGATGTTACTTAAAGCAATTTTTTTTTTTATGACAGACTTTTTTAAACTTAGGAAGACATAAGTAAATTTCAGGGTAACCACAAAGAAAACTAAAAAACCTCACCAAAATAAAGAAGAAAATCATAAAGACTCAGGAAGCATAAAATCAGCAGCAACAAAGGAAATTAAAAGAAAATCCGTAAACAAAAAAAGTATATGGAGCAAAGAAATCAACACCACAAAAGAGCTCAACAAAATGACTGCAGTAAATTCACACCTAATGATAATTACACTTAATGTAAATGGATTAAATTCAACAGTCAAGAGACAGAGGCAGAATGGAAGAAAACACAACCCATCAATATGCTACCTACAAGAGACACATCTTAGACATAAAGATAAAGATAAGGTAAAAATCAGGGGGTGGAAAAACTGTATCAAGCAAACAGCATCTGTAAAAGAGCAGGAGTGGCAATATTAGTCTCTGATAAAATAGACTTTAAGACAAACCAGCATAAGAGACAAGGAAGGACATTATATATAAAGGGTCAGTCCAGCAAGAGGACATAACCATAATATCTACACACCCAATGAAAGAGCTTCAAAAATAAAAGAAAATTTAATAGAATGGAAAAGAGAAATAGCTCCACAATAATGATAGAGACTTTTAACACACCACTTTTGATGAAGGACAGAACAACTAGAAAGAAACTCAGCAAAGATACAGAAGATCTAAACAACGCAATCAACCAACTTTATCTCAGACATATACAGAACAGTCCACCCAACAACAGCACAGTACACATTCTGTTCCCGTGCACATGGATCATTCTCCAGAACAGACCATATGTTAGGCCACAAAGCAAGCCTCAATAAACTAAAAAACATTGAAATAATACAAAAAGTATCTTCTCAGATGATGGAAAAGCTATAAAATTAGAAATCAATAACAGGAAGAACAAGGAAAAAAAATCAAATACACGGAAACTGAATAATCTGCATAAAAACCACTGAGTAATAGAAGAAATAAAAAATGAAATGGAAAAATCCCTAGACTCAAACAAGAATGAAGACATAATATACCAAAATCTATGGGACACACAGAAGCAGTGCTCAGAGGTCAGTTTATAACAGCAAATGCACACATCAAAAAAGAAAAAAGCGAAAATCATCATCTTAGCTCTACAACTTCAACAAATAGAAAAAGAGCCCCAAAAGCAAAGAACAAAACAAACAAAAATCCACAGTCATCAGAAATAAGGAAATAATAAAGATTAGAAATTAATGAAACAGAAAACAGAAAAGCAATAGAAAGAATCAACAAAACTAGAGATTGGTTCATGGAATGGATTAATAAAGCTAACAAACCACTGGCCAAATTGACAAAGAGGAGGAGAAGATGCAAATAACACAAATAAGAAACAAAATGGGTGACATTATAACAGAACCAACTGAAATAAAAAAAATCATAACAAAATACTATGAAGAGAACTGTACTGCAACAAATTTGAAAACCTATGAGAAATGGACAGATTTCTAGAAACACACTACCTACCTAACACAAACTGAAGCAGAAAATTTGAACAGACCCATACCAAAAAAAAATTGAAAAGGTCATAAAAAAAAACTTCCAATGGGAAAAAGAAAGAAGAAGAAGAAGGAGAAAAAGCCCTGGCCCAGACAGATTCACTGGAGAATTTTGGCAAACATTGAGAGAAGAGCTGACACCAACTCTACATAAACTATTCGAGAACGTAGAAAAGGAAGGAATACTCCCAGTTCATTGTATGAAACAAGCATAGCCCTTACACCAAAGCCGGGCAAAGACACTGTTAAAAAAAAGAAAATTATAGAACAATATCCCTTATGAATACAGATGTAAAAATTCTCAACAAAATCCTAGCCAGTAGAATCTAACGGCATATGAAAAATACATTGTGACCAAGTGGGGTTCATACCAAGTATATAGGGATGGTTCAACATTAGGAAATAAATTGGTATAGTACACTACATAAATAAAAAAGGAAAAGAACTTCATGATCAGATCATATCAATGAATGCAGAAAAGGCATTTGAGAAAATCCAGCATCCATTCCTGATAAAAACTCTCAGCAAACTGGGAACAAAAGGGAAATTCCTCAACATAATTTAGGGCATATACAAAAAAACCAATAGCCAGTGTTATTCTCAGTGGAGAGAGACTAAAAGCATTCCCCTTGAGAATGGGAGCCAGGCAAGGATGCCCTGTATCACCACTCTTATACAACATGGTACTGGAAGTCCTAGTCAGAACAATAAAGCAAGAAAGGGAAATAAAAGGCATCCAGATGGTAAGGAAGAAGTAAAATTATCCCACTTTGCAGGTGATGTGGTCCTGTACCTAGAAAATCCCAGCTATTTTGGAAGAAAGCTACTGGAACTGATAAAAGGATTTAGCAAAGTGGCAGGGTACAAAATCAGCATACAAAAACCAGTCTGATTCCTCTACGCTAACAAAGAGAACTCCAAAATGGAAATCAGGAAACCAATACCGTTTACAATAGCCTTTCAAAAGATAAAATACTTAAAAATAAACCTAACCAGGGATGTAAAAGGATTATACAAAGAAAACTACAAAACACTACAGCAAGAAACTAAGAGAGACCTACATAAATGGAAAAACATACCATACTCATGGATAGGAAGACTTAACATTGTGAAAATGTCAATGCTACCCAAAGCGATATGTAGATATAAAGCAGTCCTGATCCAGATTCCATTAACATTCTTTAACAAGATGGGAAACTAATCACCAACTTTATATGGAAAAGAAGAGACCCAGGATAAGCAAAGCTCTGCTGAAGAAGAACAAAGTAGGAGGCCTCAGACTTCCCAATTTCAGAATCTACTATATAGCCATGATAGTTAAAACAGCCTGGTACTGGTATAATGACAGATACACAGACAAGTGGAACAGAATTGAGAACCCAGAAATAAATCCATCCACCTATGGACAGATGATCTTCAACAAAGGTCCAAAATCCATTAAATGGAAAAGAAACAGTCTCTTTTAACAAATGGTGCTAGCAAAACTGGGTATACATTGGCAGAAAAATGAAATAGGGCCCATACCTCATACCATACCAAAAAAAACCTAAAGATAGATCAAAGACTTAAATGTAAAACCTGAAACTATGAAGATCATGGAAGACGTTTAGGCTGATTGACATAACATACTCCATAACATCCTACTTTGGTGAGTAGTTACTGGGATCTTAAAACAAGCGGCTATCTAAGATAACACTATTGGTCTCTCTTCATCTGGAGCAAAGAAGAGTGAAGAAAATCAAAGTCTCAGGAACAATTAGTCCAAAGGAGTAATGGACCACATGAACCACAGCCCCCACTAGCCTGAGTCCATAAGAATTAGGTGGTGCCCAGCTACCAATATCAGTGGCTCTGAATGGGATTACAGTAGAAGGTCCTGGAAAGAGAAGAGTGTAGAACAGAATTCAAATTCATAAGACCAGACTTCTCCAATAAAGACTGGTAGAACCCGTGAGCCCAAGGCCCTCAGACACTCTTCAAAGCTGGAACTAAACCAACTCACAGAGATCACCTTTCAAACAGTGTTGCTGTTATGTGCTGTTGAGTTAATTCTGACTCATAGTGATCCTGTGTACAACACAATGAAATACTGCCTGGTCCTCTGCCACTGCCACCCTCACAATCGTTGCTATGTTTGAGCCCATTGTTGCAGCCACGGTGTCAGTTCGACAAAGTGAGGGTCTTCCTCTCTTTCACTGACCTCTACCAAGTGTGATGTCCTTCTCCAGGGACTGATCCCTCCTGAAAAAATGTCCAAAGTACTTGAGACGAAGCCTCGCCATCCTTCTAAGAGCATTCTGGCTGTACAGGTTTGTACATTCTTCTGGCAGTCCATCGTATATTCAGTATCTTTGTCAACACCGTAATTCAGAGGCATCAATTTTTCTTTTGTCTTCTTATTCATTGTCCAGCTTTCTCATGCGTAAGAGGCAATTGAAAATTGCCTGAGGTCAGGCACACCTTAGTCCTTAAAATGATATCTTCGCTTTTAAACACTTTAAAGAGGTCTTTTGCAGCATATGTGCCCAGTGTAATATGTTTGATTCTTGATTGCTGCTTCCATGGGTGTTGATTGTGGATCCAAGTAAAATGAAATCCTTAACAACTTCACTATTTTCTCAGCTTATCATTGTGTTCCTTATCGGTTCATTTGTGCGGATTTTGTTTTCTTTATGTTAGGGTGTAATCCATACCGAGGGCTGTAATCTTTGATCTTCATCAGTGCTTCAAGTCCTCTTGGCTTTCAGCAAACAGGGTTGTGTCATTTGCATATCATAGGTTGTTTGAGTCTTCCTCCAATCTTGATGCCATGTTCTTCTTCATATAGTGCAGCTTCTCAGATTATTTGCTCAGCATACAGATTGAATAAGTAGAGTGAAAGGATACAACCCTGAAGCGCATCTTCCCTGGTTTTAAACCATGCACAATCCCCTTGTTCTGTTCTAAAGACTGCCTCTTTGTCAGGTTCCCGCGAGTGCAGTTAAGTGTTCTGGAATTCTCATTCTTTGCAGTGTTACCCATACCTTATTTGAATCCACACAGTTGAATGCCTTTGTATAGTCTTTAAAACACAGGTAAACATCTTGTGTTCTCTGCTTTCAGCCAAGATCCATCTGACATCAACATTGATATCCGTCTTTCCACATCCTCCTCTTAATCCAGCTTGAATTTTGGAAGTTCCCTGTTGATGAACTGCTGCAACCATTTTTTAAATTATCTTAAAGCAAAATTTTCTTGTATGTGATATTAATGATACTATTCAATAATTTCCACATTTTGTTGGATCACTTTTCTTTGGAATGGGCACAAACATGGACCGCTTCCGTTTGGTTGGGCAGTTAGCTGTCTTCCAAATTTCTTGGCATAGACAAGCGAATGCATCCAGCATTTTGCATCTGTTTGTTAAAACATCTCGGTTGGTATTCCATCAATTCCTGGAACCTTATTTTTTGTCAGTGCCTTCAGTGCAGCTTGGACTTCTTTCAGTACTGTCGATTCTTAGTCATATGCTACCTCCTGAAATGATTGAACGTAGACCAGTTCTTTTTGGTACAGTGTGTATTCCTTCCATCTTTTTTTTTTTTTTTTTTTACTTTTTTACATTATTGTACTTTAGATGAAGGTTTACAGGACAAACCAGCTTCTCATTAAACAATTAGTACAAATATTGTTTTGTCACTTTGGTTACCAACCCAGTGACATGCCAGTACTCTCCCTTCTTGACCTTGGGTTCCCTATTACCAGCTTTCCTGTCACCTCCTGCCTTCTAGTCCTTGCCCCTGGGCTGATGTATTCCGTTAGTCTCATTTTTTATGGGCCTGTCTATTCTTTGGCTGGAGAGTGACCCTCAGGAGTGACTTCATTACTGAGCTAAAAGAGTGTCCAGGGGCCATACTCTCGAGGTTTCTCCAGTGTCTGTCAGGCTGGTATAAGTGTGGTTTTTTTTTGTGGGTTAGAGTTTTGTTCTGCATTTTTCTCCAGCTCTGTCTGGGACCCTATATTGTGATCCCTCCCAGAGCAGTCAGTGGTGGTAGCCAGGTACCGTCTAGTTGTACTGGGCTCAGTCTGGTGAAGGTGGTGATAGTTGTGGTCCATTAGTCCTTTGGAATAATCTTTCCCTTGTGTCTTTAGTTTTATTTTTTTATTCTCCCTTGCTCCCAACAGGGTGAAACTGCTGGAGTATCTTAGATGGCCACGCACAAGCTTTTAAGACCCTAGACGCTACTCACCAAAGAAGGATGTAGAACATTTTCTTTATAAACTATGTTATGCCAATTGAGCTGGATGTTCCCCAAGACCATGATTCATCTTTTTTTGATGCTTCCTGCATCGTTCAGTATTTTGCCCATAGAATCCTTTGATAATGCAATTGGAGAATTGAGTTTTCTCTTGAGTTCTTTCAGCATAAGAAACACCGAGTCTGTTCTTTACTTTTGGTTCTCTAATTGGTCTTTGGACATTTCGTTATAATTCTTTACTTTGTCTTTTCCAGCTGTCTTTTGAAACCTTCTGTTCAGCTCTTTTACTTCATTATTTCTTCCTTTTACCTTAGCTACTCCACATTCAAGACCAAGTTTCAGTCTCCTCTGACATCCATTTTGGTCTTTTCTTTCTTTCCTGTCTTTTTAAAGACCTTTTGCTTTCTTCCTGTATAATGTCTTCGATGTCACCTCACTACTTGTCCGATCTGTGATCATTAGTGTTTGATGTGTCAAATCTGTTCTCTAGATGATCTTTAAATTTCAGTGGGATGTATTCACGGTCATACTTTGGTGCTCATAGACTTATTTTAAATTTTCTTCTGCTTCAGCTTGAACTTGCATATGAGCAATCGATGATATGTTCTGCAGTTGGCCTTTGGCCTTGTTCTGACCAGCTGTATTGAGCTTCTCTGTCATGTATTTATACAGTTGTTGTCAATTTGATTCCTGTGTATTGCATCCGGCAAGGTCCACGTGTATAGTTCCTGTTTATGTTGTTGAAAAAAAGGTCATTGCTCTTGCAAAATTCTGCCATGCAATCCCCAGCATCATTTCTATCACCAAGGCCATATTTTCCAACTACTGATCCTTCTTTGTTTCCAACTTATGTATTCCAATCACCAGTAATTATCAGTGCATCTTGATTGCATGTTTGATCAATTTCAGACTAAAGTTGGTAAAAATCTTCAGATTCTTAATCTTTGGCGTTAGTGGTTGGTGTGTAAATTTAGGCATATGGATATTATCCTATCACTGACAGCCTTGTACTTTGGGATGGATCCTGAAATGTTCTTTTTGACAGTGAATATGACAACATTCCTCTTCAATTTGTCATTCCCAGCATAGTAGACCATGAAAAAAAAACCAGTAGACCATGGGATTGTTCAATTCAAAATGGCCAATATCAATCCACTTCAGTTCACTAATGCCTAAGATATTTTTAATGCCTAAGATATTGACCTTTTATGTGTTCTGTTTCATTTTTGACAACTTCCAATTTTCATAGATTCACACCTTGTACATTCCATGTTCTGATTATTATTGGATGTTTGCAGCTGTGTCTTCTTATTTTGAGTTGTGTCACATCAGCAAATGAAGGTCTCAAAAGCTTGACTCCATCCACGTCATTCAAGTCAACCCTACTTTGAGGAGGCAACCCTTCCCCAGTTGTATTTTGAGTGCCTTCCAACCTGAGGGGCTTATCTTCTGGCACTGTATCAGACAGTATTCTGCTGCTATTTTTAAGGTTTTCACTGGACTTTTTTTTTTTTTTTTTAAAGAAGTAGATTGCCAGATCCTTTTTTCTATTCTGTCTTAATCTGGAAGCTCTGCCAAAACCTATCCACCATGGGTGATCCTGCTGGTATTTTAAATACTGGTGGCATAGCTTCCAGCATCAGGGTAACATGCATGTCGCCACAGTAGGACAAACTGACAGACAAGTGGTGGCCAAAAAATGGACCTATAAAGTGAACAGTAACACCCATAAGGACTGTGCTCCTCAGAACGATCAACTGCATGAGACCAAAAGGGCAATAAAACCAAACCAAAACTAAACCCATTGCCATCAAGTCCATTCTGACTCAGCAACCCTGTAGGATAGAGCAGAACTGCCCCATAGGGTTTCCAAGGAGTGCCTGGTGGATTTGAATTGCCAGCCTTTTGGTTGGCAGCTAAATTCTTAACCACTGTACCACCAGGGCAATATTTGCCCAAAAACAAAGTTCAGAAGGCGGGAAGGGACTGGAAAGATGGGCGAATGGAAAAGGGGAACTCAGGGAGGAAGTGCTGTCAGATTGAGGGGATTGCAGCTGATGTCATGAAACGTAATATGTATAAATTGTTGAGTCAGAAACTAATTTGCTGTGTAATCTTTCACCAAAAGCACAATAAAATATTCAGAATTTTTTTTTCTTTTTATCAACAAGTGTTGTAAATTTGCATTTGTCTTTTACTATGATATTCAGCTATCAAACAGATGTTTTTTTGGATAAAAACACTTAATCTGTTCCTTCATGGCAAAAGTAAAGTGTTGTATTGATAGTAATTAGAAACATAGTAGCTTTTCAAAAGAAACTAAAAGGGAAATTTTGAAAGTTAGATGTTTGGCAATGTTTCTATGATTATGTGATTTTGTTGCTGAAAATTGATCCATATGCTCTTAGATTAAAAAAAAAAAAAAGGTTGCAGTTGAGTCATTTTCGACTCATGGCCACCCCATGTGTGTCAGAGTAGAACTGTGCTCCGTAGGGTTTTCAGTGGCTGATTTTTTGGAACTAGACCACCAGGCCTTCGTTAGTGCCTCTGGACTCAAACATCCAACCTTTTGGTTAGCAGCCAAGCACATTAACTATTCCTGCCACCCAGGGATTCCATGTTTTTAGATAGACGTGTAAAAAAATTAGGAACAGATTTTTTTTTTTTTTATTTTGGTAAAAAATATATTTAAAAAATTGCCGTTTTAACTATTTTTAATTTTATTGAGCTTTAGGTGAAAGTTTACAGCACAAATTAGTTTCTTCTGAAAAAATTTTTACACAAATTATTTTGTGACATTAGTTGCAATCCCCACATTGTGCCAGCACACTCCCCCTTTACATTTCCATCCCAGGTTCCCCTTGTTTGTTTCTCCAATTTTCCTGTGCCTTCCTGCCTCTCTTTGCTTTTGGGCAGGTGTCGCCCATTTGGTCTTGTATACTTGATTGAACTAAGAAGCCCGTTCTGCACATGTGTTATTGTTTGTTTAATAGGCCTATATAACCTCTGGCTGAAAGGTGGACTTGGGAGTGGCTTCATTTCTGAGTTAGTACGGTGTCTGGGGTCTGTAGTCTTGGGAGTTCTTCAGTCTTTGTCAGACCAGTAAGTCTGGTCGTTTTTTTTTTTTTTTTTTTACTTGAATTTGAATTTTCTGCATTTTTCTCCCGCTCTGTCTGAGACCCTCTCTCATGATCCTGTCAGAGCAGTCAGTGGTGGTAACTGGGCACCATCTAGGCTTAGGCTGGTGAAGGCTGTGGTTCGTGTGGTCCAAATTGGTCTTTTGGGCTAATTATTTCCTTGTGTCTATGGATTTCTTTATTCTCCTTTGCTCTGTACAGAAAGGGAACAAAAGCTGTATCTAAAATGACCCCTCTCAAGCTTTTAAGACCCCAGACGCTATTCAACAAAGTAGAATGTAGAGCATTTTCTTTGTGAACTATGTCAGCTGACCTAGATGTTCCTTGAGACCGTGGTCCCCAGCCCTCAGCCCCAGTAACTGGGTCCCTCAAGATGTTTGGATATGTCTTATAAGCTTCTGTGACTTTGCCTTGGTCAGGTTGTGTTGACTTTCCCTAAACTGTGTGCTGTCTTTTCCTTCACCAGAGTTAACTCTTGTCTACTATGCAGTTAGTGATTTCTCCTTTCTAGCCCTCCCCTCCTGCATAACTATCAAAGATTGTTTTTTCCTGTTCGTAAACCTTTTTAGTTTTTTATAATAGTGGTCTCATACAATATTTGTTCTTTTGCGATTGACTCATTTTAATCAGCATAATGCTCTCCAGATTCATCCATGTTGTGCCATGTTTCCTGGATTCATCATTGTTCTTTATTGTTGAGTAGTATTCCATTGTGTGTATATACCATAGTTTATCCATTCATCTGTTGATGGTCACTTAAGTTGTTTACATCTTTTTGCTGTTGTGAATAATGCTGCAGTGAACGTGGGTGTGCATATTGTCTATTCATGTGACAGCTCTTATTTCTCTAGGGTATATTCCAAGGAATGGGATTGCGGGATGGTATGGTATTTCTGTTACTAGTTTTTAAGGAGGTATCATATTGTTTTGCATAGGGGTATTACCATTTTACACTACTACCAGCACTACCAGCAGTATATAAGAGTTTCAATCTCCCCTCAACCTCTCCAGCATTTTTATTTTCTGTTTTTTGGATTAGTACCAGTAATGTTGGGGTGAGGTGGTGTCTCATCATTGTTTCAATTTGCATTTCTCTAATGGCTAATGATCATGAGCATTTCTTCATGTATCATTTAATTGAATGTTTTATCGTTTTTTTTTTTCTTCTTTGGTGAAGTGTCTGTTCATATCCTTTGCCCATTTTTTTAAATTGAATTATTTGTCTTTTTGTTGTAGAGGTACTTGAAGTATTTTATAGATTTTAGAGATTAGACCCTTGTCAGATACATGGTAGCCTGTCTGTAGGTTCTCTTTTAGTGAAGTCTTTTGATGAGCATAAGTGTTTAATTCTTAGGAGCTCCCAGTTGTCTAGTTTATCTTCTGATGTTTGTGCATTGTTAATTATGGTTTGTATTGTATTTCTGTCATGTATTAGTGTCCCTGGTGTTGTCCCTATTTTTTCTTCCATGATCTTTATCATTTTAGGTTTTATATTTAGGTCTTTGTTCTGTTTTGAGTTAGTTCTGAAGGATGGTATGAGGTATGGGTCCTGTATCATTTTTTTTTACAGATGGGCATCCAGTTTTGCCAGCACCATTTGTTATAAAGACTGTCATTTCTCCATTTAATGGGCTTTGGTCCTTTTTCAAGGATCATCCATCCATAGGTGGATGGATTTACGTCTGGGTTCTTGATTCTGTTTCATTGCCCTATGTGTCTGTCTTTCCAGCACCAGTCTGTTTTGACTACTGTGGCTGTGTAGTGGATCCTGAGATCAGGTAGCCTGAGGCCTCCTACACTGTTTTGTTTTTTTTTTTTCCAGCGATACTTGGCTTATCTGGGACTGCTTTCCTTTCCGTATAAAGTTGTTTAGTTTTTCCATCTCGTTAAAGAAAGCTGTTGATATTTGGATCAGGATTGCAATATATCAGTAGATTGCTTTGTGTAGAGTTGACGTTTTCACCATGTTGTCTTCCTAACCATGAGCTTGGTATGCTTTTCCATACATGTAGGCCTCTCATGGTTTATCAGAGTAGTCTTTTGAGTTTACTTTATATAGGTCTTTTACGTCCCTGGTTAGATTTATTTGTAAGTATTTTATCTTTTTAGAGTATTGTTTTTCCCCTTTATTTTTCAAAGTTCTCCGTGTTGATATATAGGAATCCACGTAATTTTTGTCTGTTGATCTTGTATGCTGCTACTTCTCTCCATGTATTGGTTTCAGTAGTTTTTTTTGTGGGATTTTTGGGTTTCTCTATGTATAGGATCATATCATATGTGAACAGGAATAGTTTTACTTCTTCTTTTCCAGTTTGGATGCTTTTTATTTCTTTTTCTTGCCTTACTGCTCTAGCTAGGACTTTCGGCACAGTGTTAAATAGGAATGGTAATAAAGGGCGTTGTTGGCTTGTTCCTGTTCTCGGGGAATGCTTTCAGTGTCTCTTCATTGAGAATTATGTGGGCGGTTGGTTTTGTATGACCCATTGCCAACAAGTCGATTCCAACTCATAGTGACTGTGTAGGACAGAGTGGAACTGCCCCATATGGTTTCCAAGGAGCAGCTGGTAGATTCAAACTGATGACCTTTTGGTTAGCTGCCAAGCTCTTAAGCACTGTGCCTCCAGGGCTTCTGGTTTTGTATTAAAATAAACCAAACAAATCACCATCAAGTCAATTACAACTCATAGCTACCCTATAGGACAGAGTACAACTGGCCCCACAGGGTTTCCAAGGAGCCAGCTGGTGGATTCAAACTGCCCTCTGTTTGGTTAGCAGCTGTGTTCTTAACCACTATGCCACCAGGTTTCTGGTTTTGTGTAGATGCCCTTTATTATATTGAGGTGTTTTCTTCCTGTTCTACTTTATTGAGAGTTTTTTTTTTTTTTTTTAGGAATGGGTGTTGAACTTTATCAGATGCCTTTTCTGCATCAATTGAGATGATCATATGATTTTTTTTTCTTTTGTTCTGTTTATGTGGTAGATTATATTGATTGATTTACTAATGTTGAACCATTCTTGCATACCTGGTATGAATCCCACTTGGTCGTGGTACATTATTTTTTGATATGATGCTGAATTCTATTGGCTAGAATTTTGTTGAGAACTTTTGCATCTATATTCATGAGAGGTATTGGTCCATAATTTTCTTTTTTTGTGGTGCCTTTGCCTGGTTTTGGCATCAGGGTTATGCTGGCTTCATAGAATGAATTTGGAAGTATCTCTTCCTGTTCTGTGTTATGAAATAGTTCGAGTAGTACTGGCGTGAGCTCTTCTCTGAATGTTCCGTAGAATTCTCCAGTGAAGACATGTGGGCCAGGACTTTTTTTTTTAACGTTTTCAATCTCTTGTAATGGGTCTGTTCAGATTCTGGAGAATGTTCCATGTGTATTGGAAAAGAATGTGTACTTTTCTGCTCTTGGGTGGAGTGTTCTATGTATGTTTATGAAATCAAGTTGGTTGATTGTGGGCTTTAGATCTTCTGTATGTTCGTTGAGTTTCTTTCTAGATTTTCTGTCTGTTACTGATAGTGGTTTGTTGAATTCTCCGACTATTATTGTGGAGCTGTCTATTAACTAGTTCTAAGTGTACAGTTAAGTAACATGAATTACATTCATCATGTTGTACAGGCATCACCACTAACCAAAACCAAAAACCAAACCCAGTGCTGTCAAGTCAATTCCGACTCATAGTGACCCTATATAGGAGAAGATTAAAGAAGTTTAAATGTCTTCAAATTGAGTAGTAGGGATAAATTTTTAACTCTTTTGTTAAAATTATATATAAAGCAACATCTTCTGGAGGCTTGCAAGAACAACTGATATAAGGAAAGATGGAAATTTTTAGCTGAATTTCTGCAGAAATGGTTTCTTAATTTCAAATAGTGGTTTCATAATTTGTGAATGAAATTGAAAGATGGGCATCATGGTAACTTCAGCCTTGATGTGCTTCCTCCGTTTGGTAGCTACATGACTTTGTAAAATACCTTTTCTGGCTCTGACGGTCATTAAAACCAAATATCAAAATACAGTGGACTTAGAATCAGGCCTTTGAATTGTTGTATAATGAAATATTAAACCAAGATTTAAAAAAAAGGCAGTCATAGTGAATCACGTGGCTCACTATACATAGAACACTCCACCCAACAGCAGAAAAATATACATTCTTTTCCAGTACACATGGAACATTCTCCAGAATCTGAACAGACCCATTACAAGAGGTTGAAAAGGTAAAAAAAAAATATTTTTATGTTTATTGTAGAGCCAAATAAAAATAGTAAATTTAAAATAGAATTTAAATTTTTAAAAGTTAACTGCCATCTTTAAGATGTTACATTTTAAATTTCTGTCCATATATTTTACAGTGTACATAATTATTAGTTCACTATGAATATAAATAAAAGTACATAGATTGGTTTACATGTGTAAAACACTGGTACGAAGCATGCAATCCAGAGTTTGGACACCACTAGTGTAGACAGTAAAACTCATTAATTTGTTGAGACCTCAGCTATGCAATCCTCCAGACCGGGAAGATGCTAGAAAGTCCTGGAAAGTGATATTTGTTATGTTAAAAGCACTCTTGGTTTGCTTCCTGTGCATAGTGAGCCTGTTTTGCAAACTGCACATTGGTATGGTAATAGGAAGTTAATTTAGATTTAAATCCTGGCCACCATAAGCATATGATTGTCTGGAACTGGTATCAGTAAATTGATAGCATTGTACAACTTCAACAAAGATGCCAGGATCAAAGAAGCATGAGGGTATTGCCTAAAGGGACCTCACAAATCACCCATTCTACCTCCATTTTAGTATTGAAGAAACGCACTTGTTTAGGGTAGTGACATGGACTTGCCAGGAATCAGTGACAGAACTAAGATGTGCTCTCTGGGCTGAGCCCTCCTCTTTACACAGTGGTACTTGTTTTTCCATACACGCTTCACGATAGTCCTAAATTAGGCAGAATTGTGGAGTGGGAGCATTGTATTCTGTAGCCACAGCTTCTCTTCTCTTTGCCTTCTCATTTCATGAATTCCTTGTTTCTAGAAACACTGGCTATCTTCTGTTAAACCACTCCCCATTTCCCCACCAGCTTCTTGCTATCTAAAAGGAAATTATCCTTTTCTTACTTACCTTTTCCCTCTGTTTCAGGATTCCTCAAAACATTTTATTCACATTCACATATTTGAAATGATTTTGGTTAGAATGGTAGGACATTGTACTGTAAACTCTTAACAGCTTGAATTCTTAGTACCTCATTCAGTACCTGATGCATAATAATAACAAAAAAACCCGAACCCACCACTGTCAGTCAATTCTGACTCATAGTGACCCTGCTGCATAGGGTTTCTGAGGCTGTAAATCTTTACGGAAGCTGACTGCCACATCTTTCTCCTGTGATGCATGGTAAATACCAATATATGGTTGCGGAACGAATGATTGAAAGAAGGGATAAATGAATGAATGAGTTTATGTTCTGTAGTGTACCTCTGTTTTTTCTCTGTTATGTTACTAGTGATAAAAAAAAATTTTTTTTTGATAAGGTCTCTGATAAAAAGTACAAGGCAACGTATGCTTATTAGAAACGTTTTACTGCGCGTTGATTAGTACGCTGGATCAGCACTGCTTGTTTTTCACAGAAGTCCCCACTTGGAGATTCTAAGAATCAGTGCTCGCGTTATTTGTTACATATTTAGAGGTTCGCTTTGGTTTAAGAGTTGATCTTCTGCGAAGGCTTACACGCATATTTTAGTAATCCATTGTTTTAAAGATTCGGGCTTTTGTCCACTGTGGTATAGAGTTACGTATGCCTAGCAGTTTCACTTTGTGGAAATGTTTGTAAAAACAGATTTTTATAACACGAATCATTTCTACTGATAACCCTAATTTGGCTCTTCCTTAGGAAACCCTGGTGGCGTAGTGGTTAAGTGCTATGGCTGCTAACCAAAAGGTCAGCAGTTCAAATCCACCAGGCGCTCCTTGGAAACTCTATGGGGTAGTTGTACTCTGTCCTGTAGGGTCACTATGGGTCGGAATTGACTTGATGGCACTGGGTTTGGTTTTTTTTTTGGTAGGAAACCCTGGTGGTGTAGTGGTTAAGTGCTACGGCTGCTAACCAAAAAGTCGGCAGTTCAAATCCACCAGGCGCTCCTTGGAAACTCTATGGGGCAGTTCTGCTCTGTCCTATAGGGTCGCTATGAGTCGGAATCGACTCGACGGCAGTGGGTTTGGTTTTCTTTGGTTTTGCTTTGCACTGATTACAACCCAAGGAGTAAGGGAAAGCAAAGCACCGGCTTTTGGAATGTCCGTCTTTAAGCTCCAAGCAGAAAGAATGAAAGCGTGGTGCTGTATTAGATTCCTCCTTGAGCAGGACTGAATTCCAGATAACAGCCAGCCTGGAGCTGGGGGAGTTAAGACCAGTGATTTTACATTACACTGGAGTTTCTAGGCTGGCATGGAAAGAGATGCCAGTATTAGCTATTTGCATCTGACTGTAGCCACAGGGATATGTGAACAGCTGGAGAATTAATTTGATATATATTCCCAGAAGCCTGTCCTCTGCCAGCAGAATTCCATTACTGTGAGCTTCTGAGTGTGTGCTATGAATTCGTTTCTTGCTTTTTAATATCTGCAATAACATATTTTGAGTAAGTGGATTGCCATATAACAGGGTGCAGCCATATCGTGGTTTGGAGTAAACTCCATTAACCTAAGGAGATATGCAGCAGGGAAGGTAAGGCCCTGAGTATACAAATGCCTTCCGCCTTTAGGAAGGCAGTGATTTCAGATTAACACACAGTACTTTGTGCAGTAAATACACCATACCTGAAACGCTTTATTCCATGTTAATGGAATTTCAGACACCAGCAAGAAAATGGAAAGATGTGTTGAACGGCAAAGAGGTTGAATCCAGGACCATTCATGCTAGAGTTGCCATGGCTGGTTCCTAGAGCTCCTGGGAGTGGGGGATATGTGCCCTGTAATGCTGCTGTTCAGATCTGGGTGGGAGGTATACCCTTCATACCCTTAACCTCAACCCCTCTTCCCGCCCCCCCTTTCTGCTGTCAGGATTGAAATTCCTTCCTAACCAGCTCTTGCATTTAAATTTGTTACATCATACTGTAGAAGGGAGGTGTTTCAGGCATCACCAAGAATAATGGGAAATGCTTTGTGGAGCAGAAAGGCAAAGTCCTGGATAAGACTGAAGGTGGCTACTGGAAGTACAGGTGTTTCAGCTTTGGCATTGCATATATGTTCTTAAAAGAAAGTAACTCACCTTCTGCAAAATCATTCACTACACTAAGAGAGCTTTTAGGAAAATTAGAGTTAGCGGCAGGTTACTCAAAATTTCTCCAACTGTGTACACAGAGGATAAATAATAATAAAAACCAAATAAAAATACACAGTGTAAGTCGTCCCTGGCATTTGCATCTGGAGCCACCAGCAGCCCATCCTTACCCTCCAGAGCTTATGCCAGCTCCTCCATGCCTGGAAGACATTCACTTTTAATGGAGACTGGTTTCATCAAAATTAAAAATAAGATCTAGGGGTAGTTTCTTCGTCATATTTTTTTAAATACAGGGGAAAATGTCTCTGTAGCTTTTTCATTTGTCCCCACAGCCTCTCCAGATAGCTTAACATAGTGGGAAATTCAATCACGAAAGCAGCCGTTGCTTGCACTGTAGGAAGGACTTTAAACAAGAGTACAGGCGGTCTACCTTATGGACAACTTGTTCATAAGGACAAACTGCCATAATGCCTATTATGTTAAAAATTTGAGTTAAATACAATGACTCGTAATAATGAACTCACGCACTATTTCCTATGCTCATGAAAACATTGCATGATTTGGAGGTATTTCTTAAGTGTTTTATATGCCTCAAAAAACCCAAACCCATTGCTGTCAAGTTGATTCTGACTCATAGCGACCCTGTAGGACAGAGTAGAACTACCCCATAGAGTTTCCAAGGAGCGCCTGGTGGATTTGAACTGCCAACCTTTTGTTAGCAGCCATAGCTTTTAACCACTGCACCACTAGGGTTTCCAAAAAACCCGTTGCTGTTGAGTCAATTCTGACTCCAAGCAACCCTATAGGACAGAGTAGAACTGCCCCATAGGGTTTCTAAGGAATCCCTGGTGGGTTTGAACTGCCAGCCTTCTGGTTAACAGCCTTAGCTCTTAACTAGTATGCCACCAGGGTTTCCGACTTTATATGCATAAAGAAAAAAAAAAAACCCCAAAACCCAGTGCCGTCGAGCACAGAAAGGTAAAATACTAGGTCAAACATTTGACTAACAGACGCTAATTAAAAACTCTATGTACCTGTTTCAACTTAACTACAAATTCAACTTAAAGACAGAATTAGGGAACGGATCTCATTCATAACTGAGAGCTTCATGTATCAGCTTTTTCTTAAGATCTTCATATATTGCTGAGACCTTTCCTTTAATTGTGAGTAGTCTCTCTCCTGATCTTTTCATAACACCAGTGTGTTGGGAAAAATCACATATGAATCAACATCTGCATTATACTGACATCCTTTTCTTATTTACTGATTCCGTGTTAGCTGATCACATTAAAGAAACATGTGTTTTAATAGTTGAGCAGTCACTGCCTGGGGATGAAGTTTCCAGTGTCCTTTGTCGTTTCTTAATCCCGGGTCCTGTGTGGCCTTGGCCCAGGTATACCACTGGGACAGTCTCTTTAGAACAGTAGGTCTAAAAGTGTGGACTGTGGACCCCTGGGGGACCTCAAGAAATTTTCAGGTGGTACACAAGGTCAAAACTATTTTATAGTAATATTAAAATGTTACTTGCCTTTTTCTGTGTATCAGCCTTTGCCCTGATGGTGCAAAAGCTATGGTGGGTAGAACAGCTGGCATCTTAGTATGAATTGAGGCTGTGGCAGGAAACTGTACTAGTGTGTATTTTTCACTGCTACACATTTGCAGTAAAATAATAGAAAAACAAAAAACAGTTTTCCCTAAGCATGTCCTCAGTTGAAAGTACAAATTTTTAATTTTATCAAATTTCAACCCTTGATTACATATCATTAATGTTCTATGGAATGAAATGGGAAATACATACAAAGCAATTGTGCTGCATACTGGAGCACAGAGGTTGTCTCGAGGAAAAGCATTCTATTTCGAGATGTCTTCTAGACATTCGAACTGGTCAGAAGTCGAGTCAGGAGTTCTATATACCTGCCTCTCTTCACTGTAGTGCTCACTTGGATACATTTGACTTTATTTCTGGTATAAATTTTTACAGTCACTTTTCAGGGCATATTAGATCTCTCTCATTTTGTATTTAAATAAAGTATTTAGCATCCTGATTTGGAATCTTGCAGAAGTTACAAGCTTAAAAATACATGTGTAGAGGTATCTCAATTGTCTTGACCTTTCAGGCTAGGAGACTACATACACCTTGTCACATAGAGATTTAAAAACAATATTTTTTTTCTTTAAATCCCTGTTGGTTTTCTGTTAAATTATTTTAAAGTATAGTAATCTATAACAGAAAAAATGAAAGCATTTGTTTCAGGAGCATGTTGGTGCTTCATCCAAGGTTGCTAATAGAACTGTTATTTGGCAAGAAGGAAAACAAAGTATTGATTAGGATAGAGATAGAGAATTGAGATGGTTTCCGCTCAGAAAAGAAGATAAGAGCATATAAGAGATTTCTGGATTAGGAGTCAGAGCAGTGTCCTGACCGGACATGGTGGCTGTGACATTTCACGAGTGGTCAGGCTCACCTGTGTACCTGCAGGTGCAGCCTATTGCTGCTACCAAGAAGCTTTTGTTGGAAAAGAAGCAAAAAACCAGTACAGAGCCAGGGAGATCATCAAGGGCAGTTAGCCTTTAAATCTGATTCCACATTGAGGGAAAAGGAGTTTCCTGTGGGGAGATAAAGAAAAGCATCTGGCAGTTGAAAACAAATTGGCTCTGAGATGGGCTTTTTGGAAGGACTGCTGATGCCAGCCAGGTGATAAGAGGTTGAAGTCTTAGAATTGACTGGGAAAGAGACTGATAACAAATGATGCTGAGTGAGAAACGTGCCAAAATATATCTAAGCATTTCTTTAGATCATATGCCTTATATAATACTTAGTTTTTTCCTTTTTTTAAAATTTATTTTCTTTGTTGAGAGTATACACAGCAGAATGTACACCAATTCAACAATTTCTACATGTATAGTTCAGTTACATTGATTACATTCTTTGAGTTGTGCAACCATTCTCAGCCTGCTTTTCTGAGTTGTTCCTCCCCTATTAACATAAACTACCTGCCACCCTAAGTTTCCTACTTCATCTTTCAGGTTGCTGTTGTCAATTTGATTATTATAAAATGTTACGTGCCATCGAGTTGATTCCGACTCATAGTGATCCTATAAGACAGAGTAGAACTCTCCCATGTGGTTTCCTAGGCTTTAATCCTTATGGGAGCATGTTGCCAGGTCTTTTCTCCCACGGAGCCTCTGGTGATTTGAATTGCTGACCCTTCAGTTAGCTTCTGAGTGCTTAGCCACAGCACCACCCGGGGCTCTGTAACTATCCCATACGGATAGATCTTAAAAGAGCACAATGTTTAAGGCAAATATTCTTTAATAAGTTAAACTATTGTTTGGTTTTAAGAAGACTTCAGGGGATATTTTTCATTTAAGGTTTCAATATTATCTCAGGGCAGTAGTTTCAGGAATTCATCCAGTCTCCATGGCTCTAGAAAGTGTGGATTCCATGAGAATTTGAACTTTTCTTGATGTAGGTATATACATGTGTATGTGTATCACTTAAAATAAATTTTTGATTGATTAAAAATACTATGTTATCTCAAAATCTAATATTCTCTAATGTTACATATACACGCACACACCACACCAGTTAGCACATCTTGACCAAGGCAAAGTCATAGAAGCTTCCTAGACACATCCAAACATTTTGAGGGACCGCATTACCGGGACTGAGGGCTGGGGACCATGGTCTTGGGCGACATCTAAGTCAATTGGCGTAACATAGTTCATAACAGAAATGTTCTACATCCTACTTTGATGAGTAGCGTCTGGGGGCTTAAAAGCTTGCAAGTGGCCATCTAAGATAACTGTCTGGAGCAAAGGAGAATGAAGAAAACCAAAGACACAAGGAAATTATTAGTCCAGAGGACTAATGAACCACACGAACCGTAGCCGCTACCAGTCTGAACCCAGAAAAACTAGATGGTACCTGGCTACCACCACAGACTGCTCTGACAGGGATCACAATAGAGGGTTCCAGACAGAGCAGGAGAAGAATGTAGAACAGAATTCAAATTCACACACATACATAAAAAGACCGGACTTAACTGGACTGACAAGAGACAGAAGAACCCCTGAGATTATGGCCCCTGGACATCCGGCTAACTCAGAACTGAGACCACTCCCGAAGTCCACCGTTTGGCCAAAGATTAGACAGCTCTGTAAAACAAACAGTAACACACTTGAGGAACGTGTTCTTAGTTCAGTCAAGCATACGAGGCCAAATGGGCAACAACTGCCCAAAAGCAAAGATGAGAAGGTAGGAGGACAGGAAACTGGAGGAATGGACACAGGAACGTGGGGTAGAAAGGGAAAGGGGAAGTGTGTTGACACGATGTGGGGACTGCAACCAATGTCACAAAACAATTTGTGTATAAATTTTTGAATGAGAAACTAATTTGCCCTGTAAACTTCCACATAAAGCACAATAAAATTAAAATAAAAAAAGATAATCCAAAAAAGAAAACCAAACTTGCTGTCATCTAGTCAATCCTGACTTGTGACCCCATTTGTTAAAGAGTAGAACTTCTCCATAAGGTTTTCTTGGCTGTAATCTTTACACTTCCTGTGTGGTGCAAATGGTTAAGCACTGAACTGTTAACTGGAAGACTGGCGACTCAAACCCACCCATAAGCACGTCAGAAGTAGGGCCTGGTGATCTGCTTCCAGAAGGTCACAGCCTTGAAAACCCTACGGAGCAGTTATACTCTGCACACACTGGGTCTCCATGAGCTGGAGTCAACTCAGTGACAACTAACAACAACAACCTTTACGGAAGTAGAGTGCTAGGCCTTTCTTCTGTGGCACCCACTGGGTGGGTTTGAACTGCCAACCTTTAGGGTAATACAAAAAAAAAAAACAAACCCACTGCTGTCAAGTGAATTCCAAATCATAGTGACCCTATAGGACGTAGTAGAAGTGCCCCATAGGGTTTCCAAGGCTGTAAACGTTTACAGTAGCAGACTCGCACATCTTTCTCCCACCAAGTGACTGGTGGTTTTAAACTACCGACCTTTCGGTTAGTAGACAAGCAGTTTAACCACTGTGCCACCAGGGCTCCTTTTTAGGTTAATAGTTGAGTGCAAACAGTTTGCACCATCCAGGAACCTGTATATGCATATATATATTATTATGGGTATTATGTATTAAAAAAAAGTATTACATATAATACATGTACCTATTTATATATACACATATACTGTTTTTTAATTTAAAAAAATGTAAAAAGTGCATGGACCATACCAGTGACGTGAAAATCAACATATATAGTTTTGGGCACTATATCAGGTGCTGGGGGAAAGTGGATTCAAAGATGGGTAAGACCTGGCTCCTGCTCACAAGGACTTTTGTCTACTAGGTAAGTTTGATTTATGTGAAACAATTGCAGGACTTGAAGCACTTACTGATGAAGGTCAAAGACTGCAGCCTTCAGTATGAATTATGTCTTAACATAAAGAAAACAAAAATCCTTAAAACTGGACCAATAAGGACCATCATGATGAACAGAGAAAATATTGAAGTTGTCAAGGATTTCATTTTCCTTGGATCCACAGTCAATGCCCACTGAAACAGCAATAAAGAAATCAAATGACATATTATATTGGGCAAGTCTGCTACAAAAAGACCTCTTTAAGGTGTTGGAAAGCAAAGATGTTACCCTGAGGACTAAGGTGTGCCTGTCCCAAGCCGTGGTATTTTCAATTGCCTCATATGCCGGGGAAAGCTGGACAATGAATAAGGAAGACCAAAGAAGAATTGATGCCTTTGAGTTGTGGTGTTCACAAAAAATATTGAATATACCGTGGACTGCCAGAAGAATGAACAAATCTGTCTTGGAAAAAGTATAGCCACGATGCTGCTTAGAAGCAAGGATGCATCTCACATACTTTGGACATGTTATCAGGAGGGACCAGTCCCTGGAGAAGGACATTATGCATGGTTAAGTAGAGGATCAGTGAAAAAGAGGAAGAGACTGTCAACGAGATGGGTTGACATAGTGGCTGCAACAATGCAGCAGTGATCATGAGGATGGCGCAGGACTGATGAGTGTTTTGTTCTATTGTGCGTAGGGTCATTATGAGTTGGAACCTACTTGATAACACCTAACAACACCACCGCCACAATTACTATAAAAAAAAAAAAGAAATCTGTACAGATTGTTGTGGGAGCATAGAGGATAGAGGAACCCATTCTCCTGGGGTAGTTGGAGAAGACTTTTCAAAAGAGGCAATATTTAAACTAGGTCATGAAGGCAGAATAGGAGTTATCAGAGGAAGAGGAGGAGGAAGTGTTCCATACAGATGGTACTCAGTAAGCAAAGGCACGGAAGCAATGATAAAGGTCTGTAAGGAGAGCTTTGTGTGCTTAGAGCGTTAGGCTGTATGAGGGATTGGTGGAAGATGAATCTGTAGAAGTAGGCACAAGCCACGTCATGAAGAGCCTTATATTTCACAATAAAGGATTTGGACTTTTTCTTGTTGGCAAGAGAAAATCAGTCAGTGAGCCGATTTGCTTGTATGTATAACAGTTTAGGTTACAGTGTGGGTCATGGGATGGAGACATAAGAGTGGCAGGGAGACAGGTTGGAGGACATTGAGTTGTAGTAGTTCAAGGAGTTCTGAAGATAAGACAGTGGAAGGAGGGAGTGTTTATTGTGGAGAAAATTTTGAGGTACAGTCAACTGAGTTTGGTGATACAGTAATTGCACGTATTCACAAAAGCAGTAATAAAGATTTCCAATGCTCAGGAATATGATGAGAAATTGCAGAAATAGAGCTTTTCAGTGGTTCAAACGTTACTTGAATTTCTTACAAGTTTTTAAGTTCCTAAGGTTGAGCTATCTTTGAGTTACAGATGTACATCTGCTGTCACAAAAATTTGTGGCAAATTTCACTGAACTAGATTAGGCTCGTGTTACTAATAGCATGTCAACTGTCAACAGCTAAACATAGAAGAGATCACTTAGATGCACCATTTTAATAAATATTATAACTGAAAATGAAATACCGTCTCCTTTTCCACGTGTTGAATTCTCTCAACATACTCTTTTCTGGTTTTCCTTTCAGAGTAATTTAGTAATTTCACTGTTGCCTTGAAGACAGGAATGTACCTTTGTGTGTATATATACGTGCCATTTCTAAGGACCAGATATAGGCTAAAAAGGAAAATAAATTTTAAAAGATAAATTGTATTTCTGTTTAAATGTCTAATCCAAAAGATAATCATTTTATTCCAAGCTGAAGCTTTGATCAAATAAGTGAGTCTGATCTCTCCTATAATCAAAACATAGGAGGCTTTCTATTCTCCCTTTTCAAAGAATTGCCCTGAATCTCTTTATATTGTAAGTGATATTATTTTAAAGACCCCTTGATGAGAAAGTTATTATTTCAGTGAGGGAGAGCTGTCATTTGCCTAATTAATGCAGTAAGTGAGTGATAACCCCAGAGGTAAAAGTCCTCCAAAAATCATAGCCATTTGTTTACACTGCCTTCTATAAAAACAAATTCTTAAGATGGCATTCATACCTGCTTTAGTTTGAACAACATGTATTAGCTATCTTAAATTGAAGCACTTTTAAAAATTCTCTCCAAATATGGTTATCAGAAACATGTTTACTAGTTAACAGTCAGTACCAGTTAAAGTGAGATAAAGTGTCTATTAAAGATAATGTTGAGAGGGGGGAAAAACCCACATAATGTCCCAGGGATTCATAGAGCAGTAGTCTGCTTTCCTCTGCGAGGTGCTTTGGCCGTGAGGAATATTATTAAGAACCAGACTTGTCTAAAGTTCCATCATGTTGGTTTCATTTGTCTGACTTTTGGTTTTAAAATCTACTTTATATCGTACAGTCCGCTTCAGCCCGTGATCAGGACATTGTGATTTGGTATCAGCTTTGGAGCTCGATCATGTCAGCCCCTCACGGGGCTGTGGCATTCAGTTGTATTGTTTTTGGCTGTGGTTGTGGTCCCTGATGGACATTTGCATCTGTACCAAAATGTGTTCTAGAAGATCTCTTCCATTGCATCTCATTCTTGACTCTTTTAGTGGTGTCTGATTTTTTCATGTTTATTAGCTGCCTTGGTGTACTAAGTGGAAGAACTGAAACCTGAAGCAGGTCTCTACCAGAGGGAGTAAAAAAATAGTTTTAAAGATTATTTCGTAGACCAACAAGTGTAACTTCTGTAATTTTATTGAACATGAGAAAATCCAGAAATATCTGTTTAAAACTTAAAATATTAAAGGCATCTCAGTTGTTGCTGTAGTAACACATAAGAGAATCAGTGGTTTTCGATCACAGACATTTGTATCTATAGCTATTTAATATCTACATGTATGGCTATATATTTCTGTCTTCTCAGTTATTAAGAGGAGGCTGGGTTTCGTTCATTTGTAAAATTTCAGCCAGACTACCTTTCATAAATTGATGGTGTCAGAATTGGATGTTAATCTTTATATCATTGTGCATTTTGCTCTCAAACAGGCCTTTGAATGAAGTTACAAACAAACATTATCTGGTTGTTAATTGTTTTACAGATGAAAACTGGGACGACGACCAACTGCTTGGTTTTGAACCATGCAATGAAAACCTCATCTCTGGCTGCAATATAATCAACGGGAAATGTGAATGTGACACCATTCGAACCTGCAGCAATCCCTTTGAGTTTCCGAGGAAGGATATGTGCCTTTCAGCTCTAAAGAGGATTGAAGGTAAGCACTAATTTTAGCTAACCCTCTAATTGTGAAGTTTAGCATGTGTACCTCTGAGCAGTTACAGTTTTGAGCTTAAAAAGGCAAACACAAACTGATGGAGATTGGTGACTTTTACAACTCCAAACAAACTTCATAACATTTACCAGGTGCATACGTGGTGGTGTCTGTGTGTGAGTGCGTATTTCCTGGAAGCCGCGGGATGGTGATGCTGTAGTAGTGTGGGCAGGGTGGGGTGTGCCAGCTTGCCAAGGTCACCTCTGCATAATGGATGATTTCATGAGTGGTGTTCTTGACATCAGCATCTGTTGTCACCAGGTCCATTCCACTTGATTTGCCAGAGGATGGTGCTCCGTGAAGAGAGCCTGCTAATTAGAAATGTTTATCTGGCAAGAAAGAGTATGTCTTTAGAAGAGACGGGAGAATTGTATAGTGAAGATTGAAGTCTTAGTTAGGTTGATTCTGGCAGGGGGCAAAAATGACACCAGTGTAGATGGATCATTGGGCACTTCACCTGTGAAGTGAAGTCAGAAATTCTATTAAAGCAACAAAAAATTATACTAAGATGGCTCATAACTTTTGTACATTATGCATAAATCCTAGAAGAAAGATGAAGGACTTGAAAATAATGATTCATAGCTACAGTAATCACAAGTGGAGTGCCCTGAGCTTGGGTCTCAGCCCTGCCCTGAGTAGACCCGGGTTCTTCTTAGGAATAAAAGGGCTTAATAAGACATTCTTGAAGGTAACTTTTGTCTCTGAAATCATGTCATTCCAAGTTAGAGAGGTTGGTAATACAGTTTGAATACCAAGGATATGTTATGTCCAGAATCAAGTGCCTAAGTGTAGTAGGGCAGGACTGATGTTTCTGAATTGTATTGTTTCCAAGATATGGTAAATGGGAATAAAAAATAAGAAATTTGTAATAGCCTCTAGAACAGCATTTCTCTTTGTATTTTCCAATGCTGCTGAATCCTCAAAAGAGAATACAGTAGGAAGCAATAGAAACAAATTTTAGAGCCAGAAAGGATTTAGTTCTAAATGAGAAACTGAGATCCCCAGAACTGATTAGTAACAGACCTGTGCCTAACCCTGTCAATTATTCCTTCACTCACATCATGACTTCAGACAGTAATCAGGTGCCTAACTCATTTTTATCATCTCATGGACCTTTGTTTACCCCTCGCCCCACCCACATCACCTGCCAAAAAAGGGTGTTTTGCTGACTTTCTTGTATCAACATTTAGAGATAATGATGAAGTGGTTACATGCCTATTTAAATACTTAATTTATTGATTTAGTTATCCATATGTATTTAAAATGACATAAAATACTGCAGCAATTTAGAAGTGCTACTTTTTGCTATTCTTGTACGTCACGAAGCTGTTTCATTCAAGTGTTTCAAAGCATGTTTAGCATCACTAGTTCCGTCATTGTCTTCACTTAGGCCACCTTTCAGGTCATTTAACACCGTGTACTTCTTTGCCATCTAACTTGTTCGAGATGCAGCAGATTCCGAATCCATATGTGACGCGCTCATGGGAAATTTTGTTCTAAAAGACATTATCTAGTCACCTAAAATTAGGACAGTTGCATTTTTAATTTGTTAGGTATGTATTTATGATCTTCACAACGTGGAGATTAACTGCATTGATTTTTGAAGTGATTCTTAAAAGGCCGTTTTTGAGATCCAGCGCTTCCAATTTTGACATCATTCCCACAGGAATAATTACTGTATATGATTAAATTTCTTTAACTCTTTTTTTTTTTCTTCCTACTGATTCTTTCAGACAGCCTCTATATAACCTCAAAGTATAATTGGTTGAGGTCATAAAGTTAATGTATCTTCTACAAGTAGTACTTTTCTTTTTCATAATAAAGGACCTCACAATATGAAAATGCTTGTAAAAAGTTAATATAAAGAGATTTCTTCTTTTTCAAGGAATATTTTTAGAGGAAAAACCCCTACTTATATTCAGATACATATTGTATGTGAAAGAATTAGTGATGATATAGTATTATTCGTAATTAAGTCATAAATAGTGATGCAGAGTTGGAATGCTGTAGGAACTCAGGGCTGGGAAAGTGTGACCTGGAATTGTGTGATAAGATCTCGTGGAGGAGGTAGATTCTGAACAATTTAGAATTTTGGACAGTGGGGGCTAAGGCCAAGGAAGTGGATTCCAAGGATATGAACAACATTGACAAAAGAATAAAATGTAGAAATAAGAATTCGTGTGGCTTACATATAAGATACTTGGGAAACTAGATGAAAAAGGCAAAGTTTTGTATTGCTAGGTAATAGGAAATAAAGATAGGGAAGCAGGATGGGACCAGCTTGTGAAATGTCTTAAACATCATGCAAAGAGCTAAAACCTGGTAATTTGAGCTGTCAGAAATTATGGTAGGTTTATGAACAGAGAGAAGCGGAGCATGGTGAAATCATCGTTAGGAAGACTGGTGTTGTAGGGAATTCAGAATGAGTTAGCAAGGGAGGATACTGCAGTCAAGAGCCTCCTTAGATAGCTGCTTTGGTTATTTATACTGAACTTCAGTGGTCTCGGGAGTCAGTGAGGAAGAGATGGATACACACCATTTTGAAGGAAGAGCCTACAGTATCTGCTAACATATAAGGGAGGGATGAAAAAGTCCAAAGTTCATCCTATGGTTTCTAACTAATCTGAAATAGTAGAAGAATGATAATGCAAGTAACAGAAATGGGAAAACTCTTGTAAGGTGTTTCGTATAAAATGGAACTGAAAGATGATGGGGTGGTTGTTAGTAGTGGGGGATGTAGGGTCAAGTGAGGCTTTTAAAAACTATGGGAGCTATTGCAGCAGGTTTGGATGATAACAGTAACGATGGAGAAGCCAATAATATAACAAAGGGGAAAATTATAGTAGCAAAGTCTTTGAGGAATGAGAGAGGCAAAATTGTTTACTTCTCAGCAAAGTGTAAAAAGAGGTCATCTTCTGACATTGAGGTGTAGAAGAAGGGGCGTGGAGATTTGAAGAGGAAGGAAAATGTGAAGTAGACATCTCAGAGAGGGAGAGTAAATTAACTAGGAAAATGGGCACCAACTAGTGCTGACAACTCAGTTGAGGTTAGTGGTTTTAATTTGAAGAGAAACCAGTCGCACAGTTGTGTGTTTTTCTCCAGCTCTGCTGCAGGTGCAGCATAGGTGGGGATGTGGATTTAACCAGGGTTGGGATTTTCCCTGGCAAATGGGAGAGAAAGAGATACAAAAGGGGATTGAGGGTTATGTAAGAGAGTATTTCTTATGGATTGAATTGTGTCCCCCCAAAAATGTGAGTCAGCTTGGCTAGGCTACCGTTCCCAGTGTTGTGTGGTTGTCTGTTTTGTGATCTGTTTTGATTATCATATGTGTAGTAAATCTTAAAAAAAAAAAAAAAAAAAAAAAATTTTTAATAATGTTAATGAGTCAGAAGTAGAAGCAGTTATGTTAATGAAGCAGAACTGCATAGGATTAGGTTGTATCTTGAGTCAGTCTCTTTTGAGATATGAGAGAGAGGCTAACAGAGAGGAGATGGACCTCATTACCACCAAGCAAGAAGAGCCAGGAGCAGAGCATGTCCTTTGGACCCAGGGTCCCTGCTCTAAGAAGCTCCTAGACCAGGGGAAGATTGATAACAAGGACTTTCCCCTGGAGCTACTACCCTGAATTTGGACTTCTAGCCTCCTGGACTGTGAGAGAATAAACTTCTGTTTCTTAAAGCCATCCACTTATGGTGTTTCTGTTATAGCAGCACTAGATAACTAAGACAGTATTTATGGTGATAGACCATGTAATCAATCTATGCTGGGAAGGAGACAGGTGGTACAGTGATTAAGCAGTAGGGTCAGCTGAGGAGAGGCCTTGGTAGACCTAAAGAATTGCTGGAGCAGGATAGCTGAAGAAGTAAGTAGGAATTCTGAGAATGGATACTTGAAGTCAGGATTTCAAAGGTGGAACTGTCATTGGTCATGATAAGGGCTAGAATATAATCTTGGGTGTAGTTGGCTGAAGAGGCATGAAGGCCAAGACCATGAAGTTGGGGAGGTCAGGCACTGAGCCAAGGTGGATTGTGTACGTGGGTGACGAATTTGTGAAGAATGATGGTAGGATAGTAGTAGGGAAGAGATACTGAGCCAGAAGTTCTGTAGATACATGTAACAACTACATGTAGTTGGTGATATAATCTGAATGTATGCGTTTCAAGTGATCAAAGATGTGGCTTTTTCAACAGGGAAAGGGAGAATAATCTGAAAGTAGCAGTGAGAACAAAGAGGACACCTGCCCCACCCCCAGGATTTATGCAGTGCAGAAGATAAGGCATCCCTACTTGAGAGGATTTTAAGAGAAAAAGAATAGTCAGGGAGTACCCAGATTTCAGTTAGAGCACAAAGGTGAAAGGAAACCCCAGAGGGTAGAATGAGGGTAGGAGGGAGTTTGCTGATGAGAGATCATGAGTTCTAGAAGGTATCGTAGAAGGATTTGGGAGGGAGGGTTATGGAGAGCTTGGGTGACTTTGAAGAGCCAAGTGGGGATAAGAGTCCAGTGAGATGGATGACCTGGTAAATTTAGACTTGGTTAGGGTGGTCTCTTGTGAGGCGGGTCTAATTATAGCCTTCTTTTGGGGACTGTTGTCTTGGGCAGTTTATCATGTTAAGGTGGACAGTGTTGGTGATGGGGTGGGTGGAGTGGTATTCTAGCCAGAGCATGTTAGGAAAACATGGGTTTCCTTTCATAATACTCTTGGGAGTAATGCCACGGATGAATTCTAAACACAACTACAAAAACCTAAATATATATATATATATATATATTGTAGAAGTCACTACAGGGCATTCACTACCATATTTATAGATTTATGGAGAATATTGGCAATATCTGGGCATTATAAAGGTCCTGTGTATTACTTATATTTGCTTAAAGAGAATGATTTGGTCCTAGGTTTTACCCACTGTTTCTTTCCTATAATATGTGAGCACATTATTATAAAGTCAGATGTCTGTGGCTTGTCAGAGTAATTTTTATTTTTCCAGGGAAGAAGAGTAAAGCTGATAGAGAGAAAGACTTGCCAATCATCCAACTTTGATCTTCACAAAGCTTGTAATTAAATGCAAAAAAAAAAAAACCCAGATCAATTGCTGTTGAGTTGATTCTGACTCATAGCGACCCTATAGGACAGAGTAGAACTGCCCCATAGAGTTTCCAAGGAGCACCTGGTGAATTTGAACTGCTGACCCTTTGGTTAGCAGCCATAGTAGTTAACCACTACGCCACCAGGGTTTCCAGTGTGCCACTGGGGCTCCTTAATTCTATGCCACCCTACCTATATATCCTGGGCTGGATGAGTCTACCTATATATCAGCAATTTTGTACCATCAAGTCGATTCCGACTTATAGCGACCCTATAGGACAGAGTATAACTGCCACATAGAATTTCCAAGGAGCATCTGGTGGATTTGAACCACTGACCTTTTGGTTAGCAGTGGTAGCACTTGACCACTACACCACCAGGGTTTCCTATTTGGGGTAAGTGCCTCAATATATATTTTCTTAATTTCGTAGTTCAGAGATGAGCAAGGAAATAATCAAAAATATGAAACAATGCCAGGTAAAGAAAAACAGGGATGTAAAACACACTGGAAAAGACTCATTTATTCATTCATCCAGCAAATTTTTATTTAATGGTGAATGTGAAGTAGGTATTATTTTAAGGGCTGAGAATATATTCTACTTGGAGCCTACATTCTAAATTGTGTGTGTGTGTGTAACAATAAACACATAAATGAACAAGCAATGTCATATAATATGATAAGAGCTGTGAAAACCAGCAGTCAGAATGATATGATAATTACTTGGGAAACTGCTTTAGATAGGGATGTCAGGGAAGTTCTCTCTGAAGGGATGACATTTGAACTGAAATTTGAATGCAAAAAAGGAGTCAGCCTTTTGGTGATCTGGGTGGGGAGATAATTTCATGCAGAAGGCCCAAGTGCAGAAGTTCTAAGGTGAGCTCACATTTGGCTTGCCCAAGGGATGGCAAGAAAAACCAAGAAGGTAGGTGGGACTGAAATGCAGGGAGAGAGAGGTAAACGAAGTAGTTGTAGAGAGGTGAGAGCCAGCACACACAAGGCCTTGTAGACTACCGTGAGGTGTTTGGATTTTGTGAGTACGTAGGGAAATCATTAATGGATTTTGAGAAAGGGAGTGACATAATTTGATTTGTGTTTTAAAAGATTAATCTGGTGAAGAAGATACTGGCAGGGAGGAGGATGCAAGAATGGGAAGAGAGTCTGCAGGTAGGGGTTCTTATCAGCAGTTCAGATAAGAGGTGATGGTGACTTGGACCTGAGAATTGGAAATGGAGAGAAGTGGTGGATCTGAGATATGACTTGGAAATACAGTTAACAGGACTTTTTGATAGATTGTATGGGGAAGGTGAGGAAAAGAGGAATTGAAGGATTAAGCAAATTTAAAGCCCTGTATTTTTTTTTTATTAGTGCAGGGAGCAGGTTTGGAAAGATACAAGAGGTTTGTTTTGGATAAATTAGACTTGATACCCAGTTGAAACTATTTGTCACTTAGATAATTGTTGATGTAATTAAATAATTTATTAAGTAGGGTTTGTGCCTGCATGGCTCCATGAGAAGTACACTGAGGACTACAAAGATACATATCCCTGAGGAAAAGTCAGCCTTTTTCATAAAGAGATATCACATAGTTGGGAAATTACAGAAAATAAATAAATAAAAATAACCCAATCCACACTGATTTATTACCAGGCAGAGACTAGCCAAGGTGGCGAAAGTGGTTAAGTGCTCAACTACTAGCTAAGAGGTTGTTGGTTTGAACCTACCCAAAGACACCTCAGAGAAGAGGCCTGGAGATCTGCGTCTGAAAGGTCACTATAAAAACCCTAAGGAGCAGTTCTATTCCGCACACACGGGTGGGTCATCACTGTGGGTTGGAATCAACGCACCAACAACTAACAACATCTGAATGGGATTCATAAAATGTATTCTTAAATATACTTTTTGTGACTGATGCATGATACATCACATGGGTTCTTGGAATGGTATAGATTTGTGGAAGTTACACCTCATTTGGAGCTACACAACGAACATTTTGCAAAGGGTAGAAGACACTTGGAGCTTTAGAAATACCTCCTTTGTTTTAGCTAGAAGCACCTAGAGGTAACGTTAAATGGTTTATAATTTTTTGCTGATTTAATTTTTTTTTCCACAACATATTTTAGAGAAAAGATAGTTAATAAAAAAATTGCTTGTGGCACTTCATATCATTGTCTTATATTGAGTGGACAAATAAGAACTGCTCTACAATCATAAGATGGATAAATCAAGGAAGGCTTTGTGGAGGAGCTGAGAATTGAAGCCAACTCTGAGAAGTGTGCTGGGTGCTGAACAGAAGGGAAAGGAGAATTAAAGAGCAGCCTTGGAAACAGAGAGAATGAGCAGAGGGGACAGACAGGAGCAAACCTAGGTAGTCAAATCAGTGGGCTTTAGTGACTGATTGACATTGGGGGTGAGGAAGGTAAGACTTCTAGATCTCTAGCTTGGGCACGGGGACAGGGTGAAAATCATATGGGTGGGGTGTGGAGGGTGATGGTCAGGTTATATGGTGGTGGTATTTACTAGAATGTGGAATACAAGTAGAGCAGCTTTCTGGGAGGTAGGGACGGATGGGTGGATACGCAGTTTGTTAGGTTTGAGGTACCTGTGGAGGATCAAAGGAGCCCTGGTGGTACAGTGGTTAAGCACTCAGCTGCCAGCTGAAAGGTTGGCCTGTTAATCCACCAGACGCTCTGCAGGAGAAAGATGTGGCAGTCTGCTTGCCTAAAGATTGACAGCCTTGGAAACCCTATGGGGCAGTTCTGTTCTGTCCTGTAGGGTGGCTATGAGGCGGAATCCACTCAACGGCAGTGAGGTTGTGGAACATCAGGGGAAGATGAGAGTTAAGGGTCTGGAGGGAGCCTGGGCTGGAGATGAGGGTTTATGAGTCATCCTCCCCAGGAGAATGTGCTGCCTGTAATGACTTCTGAGTACATAAGAATGTGGAATGTGAGGCATATGAGCATTTTTAGGAGGATAAATGTGGCAGTAATGTGCATAATGGAGGGGAAAAGTGACTTGCAATGTTAACAGCAAAGTGGGGTAAAAGGGCCTGTGCAGTGATGGTGGTGCAGGAGATGCCCAGTGCTCTGTTAGCACAGGAGGAGGAAGTGTAAAAATGGCTACCTGAGACTTAGCCAAAATTTTTGGCACTTGTGATCTTAGGATGCATAAAATGGAACATGCACTATAATATTAACTGTTTAGTTTGTATTACCTTGTTCTAAAAAGAAACCCTGGTGGCATAGTGGTTAAGTGCTATGGCTGCTAACCAAAAGGCTGGCAGTTCACATCTAAGCGTTCCTCAGAAACTCTATGGGGCAGTTCTACTCTGTCCCGTAGAGTTCTCCTCTGTCCTATGAGTCGACTAGACAGCAACAGGTTTGGGTTTTGGCTTTTTGTTCTAAAAGCTTTGTAAAGTGTTTGCATATACCTACCTGAGCTAGTCAGACCTGTACCTGGTATTAGAGCTAATTCGTAATTGGAGCACCTAAGATGATTAAATAATTGGATAGGAGGTTAAAGAAGTAGGATTTTGACTGAATCCTTTCCTGGGCGTTCTCTATATGTACCTTCTGAGGCTGCTCCTTTCATTCTAGAGGTGCTCTTATTGTTAGTCCATCAGTTCATTTATTTTTTCAAAAAAAAAGGTATGCGTTGAGCACACGCGTGTGCCACTGAATCTCAGATTCTGCCAGTTTGGCATGAGTTTGCCCTTTGAACTGGAGGACTATTTTCTAAATGGCCTTTAAAGTGCTAATCATTGTTGTATTTTAGATGCACTGTGGAAGCTCGCTTTTGATTTTTTTTTAAAGTATATATGTCTTAATGATATTTTTAAGGATTCACCTATTCTGGAAACTTATATTACTTGAAATAAATAACCTCAGGCCGACCACAAAAACCCGTTGCTGTTAAGTTGATTCCAACTTATAGCGACCCAAAGGACAGAGTAGAACTGCCCCATAGGGTGTCCAAGGCTATAATCTTGATGGAAACAGACTGCTACATCTTTCTCCTGCAGAGCAGCTGGTGAGCTTGAACTGCCAGCCTTTTTGTTAGCAACTGAGTACGTTAACCACTGTGCCACCAGGGCTCCCTATACCTTTAGGCAGATATTAAAAATAGAAATAAAATGATAAAAATTTTGTATGAGTTTTATAGTTGTACTTTTTCCCCCTCTGTTTAAAACAAAAAGAAACTTGATTTTATGTTGTATACCCATGGAGCCCTGGTGGCACAGTGGTTAAAAGCTTGGCTGCTAACCAAGAGGTCAGCAGTTCAAATCTACCAGCTGCTCTTTGGAAATCCTACGGGGGAAGTTCTACACTGTCCTATAGGGTCACTATGAGTCAGAATTGACTTGGTGGCAATGAGTTTTTTTTTTTTTTTGAATATGCCCATGTCTTCTGAAACTATGGCGTCTTTTTATTTCGTTTTTTGAAAACTTAAATAACAGTTGCTTCAGAGCCCTGGCTTTTAATTATTCTGATCTCTACTATTTCAGTCCTACCTAAGGAAATGTTAATATCATGTGAGTTTCTTATTCCATTTTTAGTTTTTTACATTTCACTTGTTTCAAGTTTTTTCACACGAGTAAACTGTGAGTGCTAAAATGTATTCTTGGTTGTTATCTTTTTCTTGGTTTCTCGCCTGCAGTACAACCTGTGCTATGCGTAGGCTAATCAAATATTCTGAGTCTTGTTGCCATCTGTAATATTTGTCAATAGATAAAAATTTAATTGGCGTTTAGAAAGAAATTTATACTGTATGTTGCTGTTCATAGAATGCTTTTCCTGAGAAGTTTGTTTTTTTTGTGGTGAATGCTGACAGAAAACACCTCAAAAAAGCGTGATCAAATGCAGTTGGGAATATTATTATTCTTTCTGTCTTTGCTATCATGCACCAGAATTCCCTCTTGATGTCCTTGCCGCTGGAGTTGTGCTGGGTGGAGACTCTTTCAGCTGCCATCCCATAATCTACCAGCACGGGGAAGGCAGACACAGCCAGCCGTGCTTTCTGTCATGTGGCGATACCTGGGAATCATATGTGGAGGGTGTCTCCTATGTTTCTCTAATGGTCACATAGATACTTTGATTCGCTAGGACTGGACTAGAGCTGGAAGTCTACGTTTTCCACAAGCCCCCAGCAGAAGCTGCTATTGTTGCTTTTTGACCACACTTTGAATAGCAGGGTCATAGAGGGTTTATGTGAATCTGCTTCCCTGCTCAGAGGAGTGGATTTGTTGTGCTGGTGTGAGAGAGTATCTTGCCCTTAGGTAATCATTGGATCTACTTTTGATTTCCACTACTTTCATTATTCTTAAAAACAAAGCATATGTTATAAATTGCTTTGTTTCAGATATTAATACACACTAATGGTTTCATTATGCAAGTTTTAGAACTTTTTTGTCATCAAGTAAACATTAAAAGAAATTAAAGCCCAATTAAGGTGTTGCATATTGCATGTATAGGACCATGTGGTAAGAGCCAACATAAATCCCAATACGTGGACGCTGGGGAAATCATTTGTTTTTAATAGGGATTATCTTTTACACATGTTTATCCATTTTATCTTTGCCAAACTTTAGAAATACATCTAATAACCTGGTATCTGTAGTGTCTATAGTTTTTTTTTTAATATAATTATATTGATCTTTCTGTGGTTTTAAATGGCATTATCTCACAGTCTTTCCTAATACAGGGTTGATTTTAGTAGAAATGGTCCAGTACAGCATTAATTCACAGGATCAGTTGTACTGAGAGTCAGATTATATGTTCCCTCAAAATGTAAATGCTCTATGCTGTAAGCTTATGATACAGCAAGGTTAAATCAAAAGGCTGATCTTACAGTTTGTTGCTGTTGGCTACCATCTAATTGATTCCAAGTCGTGGGGACCTCATGTGACAGAGTAGAACTGCCCCCACCCCATCCCCCCAGGGTTTTCTTGGCTGTAATCTTTACAGAAGGAGATTGCCAGATCTTTCTCCTGAAGAGCCTGTCTTTCCAACTGACACCATTCAGTTAGCAAACAAGTGCTTAACCATTGCTATACCAGGGCTCCTTTTCTTAGCTTATCAGTTCTGTAATTAAAGGGAGGATGAAAATGGGGTGGACATTGTGCATTTTATGAAGCTTATGATGTTTAAGGAAAAAGCATCTTTGGAACGCTCTTAGCCTTTTTCAACTGCTGTTACAGAATCCTTGGCAATAGAATATATATACTTAACTACCACCAAAAAAAAAAAAAAAGGAGATAACCTCTCAAACTCTGATTCTTATGTATTGTGAATCCAGGCAATCTGTGCTGCAGGGAGCATGCCTTCCCTGCTTCAGGACTTTTCATGGATACAAATTCATGATTTTTAAGACAGTTTTGTGCTGCATTAAAATTAATCATCGTAGATTCCTGTTTCTCTTAGGCTAGTTACGTCTGAAAGCAGTTTTTAAACATGTGAATGTATTGCTTTAGCGCACACAATTTTTTTTTTTTAAGAGGAACAGTGCTTATAAAGATTAGAAACACCCTTCCCTTGAGCAAATAAAAAATACATTTACCCTCACCTTGCAGGTAGATATGGAACCTCATTACCATGGAGTCCCAGCTGATTTTTCCTTTTACTGCAAAAGTGCCAATTGAATGAAGATACTGTTTAATGAAGGTGCTGAGAATGTTATGCAATGTTAAACCTTTCCATATACACCATACTATCAATTATAAATTTGTGGTTGTATATATGACTTTAAGATCTAAATAAATGTTTTCATTTTAAATTCCAGTAATCTAGGTAAAGTGTAGACATTTATTTTCATAAGTAGTGTTTTTTTACTTAGGTTGATCATGGGGTCAGTATTTTAGAATTTTATATTATAGGTACAAACTTTTGGGACAAATGCCCTTAAAAACATTTTTTTTTAATCATTGTTGTTTTGATGTCTTGATAACTGGTACAGGAAAAAAAGGGCTACCAAAAGGCGGAAACCAGTTTCAAATGTCTGGGAAATAAAAACAGGAAACTCAACTTGGCATAAGACCAGTTGGGGAGGAGCATTGTCAAATAATTATACCCAGGTTTTACTTCGGGAAGTCGTACAGTTGCCTCTGGCCACTGTGATTTTTTGCGACCATCTTCCCACCCAACAAGTCATAAATATTTTATATGCTAGTGCCAAGTGGTGTGCGTGTGTGTAGGGGAGCATTTTATTCAACCTCATTGTGGTTACAGAAAAGGAATGGTGTAAAAAGCAAGCTTTTGGTTTGGCCCTTAGGATGATGCTTTCTTTATCATGAGATAAATGTAGTGTAATAATGCCCTATTCCATTTACTGATTCCCCCCTCCTTCTTTGCTTTAACTTTTAACTCTGCCTTTTCAAGCCATCTCTTCTGTCCCGAGATGCTGCTAGCTCCAACACCTGTGATCTTCTGATGTCTATGCCCAGGTTAGGTGAAGGAATACCAGAATTCATAGATGAGCAGCTTTTGCTACAAGTATGTGCTTTGTTTCAAGATCAAATAGCATGTACTTCATATATACTTGGAAACCCTGGTGGCATAGTGGTTAAGAGCTATGTCTGCTCACCGGAAGGTCCGCAGTTCAAATCTACCAGGTGCTCCTTGGAAACTCTGGGGCAGTTCTACTCTGTCCTATAGGGTTGCTATGAGTCAGAATCAACTCGATGGCAACAGGTTTTTTTTGACATGTACTTAAGAAAAGACATTTGTTATACTGTTAAAAGGAAAAAAAAACAGAAAACAACCTGATGTTTTCAGCCAGAGAAAGGGTGTTCGTTGGGAGCATGTATAAAATTTACTATTTCTATTTCTGTCTAATGGGGATGCTTAAAAAAAAAGTGTAATGTCTGACTTTAGCAAGTTAATGTTTTAGCCCTGAACAGTCCCTCAGTGTTTGTGGTTTCTGACTTGTCTGTAGGTGACCTCTCAGCTATTCCTGGGCTTGCTGGTATGTGCTCTGTCACAGAGAGCTGCTGCGCTGCGGCTTTGCCCAGCTGTGTCCGGCTAAGCCCTGGCCTCCACAAAGGTTTTCCTGACACGAGCGCAGGATCTGGAGGCCGTCAGAGCAGCTGGCAAAGGGAGCTGTGAGTGAAGAACACTCCCCATAGCAGGGCTCCCTTCCCGAGATGGGAGTTGGGGTGATCCCTTCTATGTCCATGGGGATTCTCTGCCTCCTGCAGCACAGAACTCTTGCTGTAGGCCAGCTTGATTCCATCACCCAGAAGGCGGGGGCGAAGGACAGGAGGTGTCATGCCTGAGCTCTTCTTACATTGGTGTCTCTGGCCATTAAAACCTCTTTAATTAGTGTTCCAAAGCCATGATCTGGGACATGGGACAACTCAGGCAAGCTAGACAGTTTATACTTGTTCTGATTAGTGGGGCGTGGAGGGGAAGGGAGGCAGAGGGAGGGATGGCAAAGTCTGCTAAAAGGGCAGTACAAGACACAGTTTAGAAGCGTATAGAAAATCACTTTAATGGAAATTTACATTCAGTCAGAAAGTGGTCATTTAAAATGTTCTCATAATTGCATCAGTAGAGGTAAAGATCCTTTGATAGATACTGTCCTTTTTTCCCTAGCCTTGCCAGAGTTGTATATTATATTCAGTAGTACCTTGATTGAGAGATCTTCTGAGGAAAAGAAGAGCCTTTGAATAAAGAGGGTGCTCTCTGTAATCAATCCTGCCATTTCCAGCTGTGCCCTGCTCACGTTGGGAAGATGGGCCTGAGGCTAGCCCAGCTTTATGGGGCACTGGAAGATGAATATAGGAAGGTCCTTGCTCTAAAGAAGTCTAGTGGGAGAGACAAGACAGGCCCACGAGCAGCTGTACTAAGGGCGGAGTCACGAAGGTGGAGTAGCCATGCCTAGTCTAAATGTGTTGCACGGGGTAGAGGTACTAGAAGACATGGATAAGCAAAAAATAAACCAATCAAGCTAATTTTAACCAGTGTCAAAAGCTACTTTATGATTCATAGGCATCTTATATTTATGTTATCTTTGTGGAAGGTGTAACTTTTCTTAAGTATTTGAAAACAATATTTTTTTTTTCCTTTTGTTTTAGAAATGTTGTAATAATAAAATTGGACTCAGTCTTAGCTCAGCTGACCTTCACTAAGCATGCTGTTCTGGGGCATTTGAATAATTTATTTTGAAACCTATGAGACTATTCTTTTAATGGTGCTTACTCTTATCAGATAAAAATAATGGATTCATATCGCTTGTTGATACATCTAAAGCTTGGCATATACCCTTTTATAGGGTGCCTTCCTGCTTTTGATTTGTGGTCTCCATTGCTGAGTGTTTTTTTGCATCAGGAGAAAGTGACGGCACTAAGTGGTGCCGTGAAGTTGGAAGGGGGAAGGAATTAACTAGAGATGTATTAATATTTGTGTGAGCTTTTAAGGGACTGAAATGTCCCTCTAAATCAAGGATGTATTATTTTGTTTCTGGCTGACAGCTACCTAGTTTTCCTACACCTCATTATTCTTTTCTCTGTCACTGGGATTTTTTTTTAATTTCCCGAAAAGGAAGTAAAGTGCTTTTTCCTTATCAGTAGGTTTTCTTTTCCTGTTCCAATAACAAAAGAACAATACAGGAATTTAATAATGTTGAAAAATTGGTACTTCTTATATTTAGTATACCCATATATTTGTTTGCAGATAAAATACAAGTTTTGTAGACATAGAAGAGAGTTGTGTATCAGTAAAATGAGGCAATATTGTATCATGTACTTGTTTGCTTGCTTGTTTTTCCTTTCACCCAGTTTGGGAAAGGAAGATAATTTTTTTTTCCTTCAAAATCTGTTCCCATGTTCTATTGTTAAGAATAAAAGTCCTGAAAATTGGAAAGATAGGTAGAGCACTGATTGTCCCCTAGCCTCAGGACATCTTGCAGATGTCTGGAATACATTCTGATCATGTTTATATTATATAAAAGATTTACTGCTCTTGCTGCTTTGGCAAAAAAAGTTGGATCTGCCTCACAGAGCTGTAATAAATATGGGAGGTGTGTTTTTGCAACAGTGGGCATGAAAGGACTCTTGTTTTAGTATTTTGATGCAGTTTGCGTTCATGGCAGAGTGTGTGTATCCTTGGAATGATATTGAGCAAGGGAACTGGTGACTTGTCCTGTGGTGGTCCTGCTGTGACCCCAGAGGACCTTGATTGCTCAGTTTTCTAAGGCATGAACCAAAATCTCATATTCTCAGTTCCGTCTGACCCGGATCTGGGCAACTGGTAAGGTTTTAAAATTTCCTAAATACCTTGCCTATAACATTTAAGGTGATACTTACTTCTGTAGTAGTAAAAAATATATCATTCCATTTATATGTTCTTGGTACCCTTTGGAATTCTGATTGCTAATCACAATGGAACCTTCTGAATGCTTGCTGATTGAGAGCCAGCTTGTTTCTGGTCAGTCAGGAATTTTTCAAATTAAATATGCGATGGTGTCACACCTCAGTGAAACATGGAACTCCCAAAAATGTTATGTATGTGTTCTTTCATGCCTCTTCGCATGGCTTCATGTCTGCCTAAGTTCAAGCTTTATTATAATGTTGTCCTTGGGGGTCCTTTGAGTACGTCAAGAGTTGAACAAACCTCTTTAGTCAGAGAGTAGATCAATGTGAAATCCCAGTACATTGTGAAGTCCTTTCTGTCTGCACCCACAAAGGGAACAAGAGTGGAATAGGCATGCATTTATAATAGTGTGTGTTCATGTGCATAGGAACCCTGCATGATATAAACAGTTCATGCTTGGCTATTAACCAGAAGGTTGGTGGTTTGAATCCACCCAGCAGTGCTGTGGAAGAAAGGCCTAATCATCTACTTCCGTAATATTATAGCCATTGAAAACCCTACAGAGTGCAGCTGTACTGTGAAATGTGGAGTTGCCATGAGTTGGAATTGACTTCAATACGAATGGGATTCATGTGCATAGGAAATGTGTTTCGTATAAAAAGTAACACGCATATCCCATGGCCATTTGTGTACTTTCTGTGCCAAAGAGTTCATCATATACACGTATATCTTGTGTGCATGTGAATATATAGGTAGATGTACGTATGCACATATACATATGTAGTGGCATAATAAATACATAGAAATAAATGCAACTATGTGATTATTTTTATCTTACTCAATATGTATGTGACTACATTTATCTGTATTTCATTAAATATGACAGTACTGATAGTGGTATTACCTTTTCTGATTAAGAGTTTTGGAAAATTTGATTCTTCCTTGGTGTGGAAATTAGTCATAGAATCTGACTCCTGGCCGTACATTCCAGCTGTTCTTTTTAAGAATAATATTGGTACAGTATTGTGCACCTTGTGAATAGCTTATGAAGGACAGGCTATGACTTTCAAGTAAATATTATTCAACCTCCTTCCGCTTTCATTTCCCTTATCACGATAATGACCACACCCAACCTTGCTATTAAACTGTGTTGTCTATCTGCTTCCCACATGCTAGTGGAACTGGCCCTATTAAGTAGCAAAGGAAATATGAGAGATAAAGTTGAAAACTGTCTTCCTTTTGTTGACGTTTCTAGAGCAACAAGTCAGAAAGCTTGTCTTTCTCTGGGTAGGCAAGAGCTGCTACAGGTTATGATCAGGTGGTATGTCCATTAGTAACCATGATAACTCCCAACAGGATTTTTTAAAACATTCCAGTAAATAACCGAAAATTATGGTGAACAAAGGGCAGTGGTTGCAAACTAATTTCTATATGTGGTGGGGGCTGGTGGACATAGGGGAAGAAGGTAAGGATCACTGTAGGCCAAAGGATTCTTTTAAGTTTTTCGAGTTTTAGCCATTTTGCCACAGCCTAAGTAGAATACTGTTTTGGAGAAGCCTCCATGTTTAACCGTCCACAATTCTGTAATGGGAGTTCTCTGCCGTATTTTACTGCTCTCCCTTACTGTTGTGAGATCTTTCTTACATCTCATAGTTGTATCACCGTTCATATCAGAGGAATTTTTAATGAAATCACTTGCTGAATTTTATACTTCATGGTTTTGTATTATTTGCCTATTCCTTAATCATATTAACCTTTCCATGAAAATTTTTCCTGTCTTTTAAAAAATTCTTTCGTTTCAAATATATTTTGAAAGCTTTGACTGATATGAGTCATATCACCAAATGGTGACTTGATACACATTTGATACACATTTTCTTAACATAATGTAGCATGGTTGATTTTGTTACATTTCCCATGGACTGAGATGCTGTTTTCTAATACCAGAAAACACATTTCAAGTCTTTATAAATCTTGTGTCAGATACCTCCTAAGGAGAAAAATAAAATGATGGTATCTCACATTATTTACTATTATCTGTAGCATCAAAAATAAATGAGCATCCCTAGAAAGAAAGGTTATAAAATTACAACACGTAGACACGTTGAGGAATCAAGGGACAGTCACTGTGAAATAGGCTTAAGAATGACTTTATTCACTTACTGGCATTTTGGAAGGGCTTAGGCTGTCAGGGAAATGAACCAATCTATAAATATAAAGCACTAGAAATTTAAATAAATTGTGTTTGAAAGCGACACCAGGATTTTCTTTGAATGCTACTGAATAAATTCTTGTTAAATGTCATTTAAATGTATGTCGCTGGCATGCGTAAACTGAGACAGCCACAAAAATATCTACTTAGAACTTTAAAATATTTAAGCCCTTTAATGTTCTTTTGACCTTCAGTTAAAGGACATCGTCACATAGCAGAGGAAATGCCTCAAATTCTAGCATCTGGGCTTGTTTCTTAATACTTCGTTGGCACAGTTACAACAGTAGGGCTTTTCTTTCCTTTAATTTTTTTCACAGTGCAGTCAACACAGACTTTTCACACAAGTGGGAAAGGACAGTCGTGAGGCCAAAAGCAATATGTTTCTGCTCTTTGCTCCATGGCAAGGCCTAATTGAATGGCTTGTTGTTTCAGAGGGAGGCTAGAACCAAAAAGCAAACACACAAAATCCCACACAAATACAAATCTCACATAAAATTAGATACCTACGCATATGCATATATTTATATATACTCAAAACTTAATTCAGTCAATGCCATATTATTTCAAAATTGTTGAATCTTTGTCACTATGTTCAAGTTATTTAATGTGTATATAGTGTTAGAATCTTCATCTGCTTTTTCAGCTGCTTGAAGACAGTTTTTTCTCTAGCTGAAAGAGTACTTTATTCAATTAAAGTACTTGTAAAAAGTGTAAGTTTTTTTAGAAAGGGAAAAACATAGAACAGAACTTCAGATTTCCAAAGAATCCGGACTTACTGGATCCATTGAGGCTGGAGGAACCCTTGAGACTGTTGCCTTGGGATAGTCTTCAAACCTTGAAATGAAACTATCCCTGAAGTCACCTTTAAGCAAACAAAAAAACCCAGTTTACCTCAAAAAGTGAAGAATGTCATCCTTAAGTATTGCACTTAAAAAAAAAAAATCTACATGAGACCAAAATGAAAACAGTAACTCAAAAACAGATGAGATGTTTAGGGGACCAGAAGTCTGAATTAATGGGAGTGAAACAACTAGAGCAGAAATAACAAGAATGTTAACACAATAAAAAATGTAACCAATGTCACTGAATAATATGTGTTGAAGTAGTTAAATAGGAGCATGTTTTGATGTATATATTTTCACCAAAAAATAATAATAAAAATTTTTAAGTGTATGTATTTTGGCATAGGAGCTTTACTTCAACTCTTAGTATTTCAGCCATATTTGTCATTTATTACTGGTGAAAGGTCACTAAAACTTAGAGAATGAAGCAGTGACATCTGATTTCTATTAATTAAAATACTCACATCAAAATAGTAACCTGGAAACCTCTTCATATTTCCATGTTTTCCCAGTTTTATAAGAAATAAGTTTGTGTGTATGAGCTTTTCCTGAGATGTTGAATAATATGAAATGGGATCTCTAGATTTCAGAAGTATGAAAGTACTTTTTTCATAGCACTTCAGTTTGGTAGTGTACACTTCCATTTACAGTTATCATCTTAGCCCCTCATTGCTGAAGACTTCGTGCTATGGCCTCATTGCCGTGCTTTGTCAGGGCAGTGGTCTTTTTGTATGGTTCTGACATGAAAAAGTAATACTACTATGTACAGATGCTTGCAGGCTTAAGATTAAAAGTAATTTTCAAAAGCCATTTACCTCACAAAAACGTGTTTTGTCTAAAGTTCATATATTTAATACTTGTATCCTGTAGAGTTGTGTTGAAAGAGATAATAACCTGTCCTTAGAAAATGCCAGTGTAGTTTCCCCTAATTTATTCATTTCTTCATTCAGCAAATATTTATTGAGCACCTGCTGTGTACCAGATACAGGCTGAACAATACAGACAAGGTCCTAGTTCCCTGAAGCTTCCAGTCTTGTGGGGAAAAGAAAAAGGCATAAATAATGAGTTGGAATCTACACGGCAGTGAGTTTTTTTGGGTAGGGCAATAGGGTGCTGAGACCAAGATAGGATGGCTTGAGAAAGACTCTCTGAAGAGATGATGTTTAAGGTAGGTTGGAAGGTGAGAAGGACAACATTCTAGGCAGAGTGAAGCGTATGTTGAGAGCCCCCAGTGTGGGGAAGAACTTTGTATGCCAAAAGATTAAAAGGTATAGTGAATGAGGGATGGTGTGACAGGAGAAGAAGTTGGAGAGGTAGGAAGGGGCTAAATTAGATAGACTATCAGGTAAGGAGTTTGGATTTTATTCTAAGTGTAAGGAGAAGCCATAGAAGGGTTTTAAGCTTCAGTTAGAGATGCATCTTTTAAGAAGATCAACTTTAGCTGCTCTGTGGAAAGTGAATTGTAGGAGGAACTAGAGAGAAATTGGGGGTTGGTCAGGACCCTGAATGGGGAGCCAGGAGGATGATGGTGTGGCCAGAAGAGGGTGCTGGCAGAGGAGTTGAGAGCACAGGGTGGAGTCCGTGTGTCATTTGGAGGTACAGTAAGAGGGCTCAGATAGATTGGAACTGGACCCCAGAACGACTCCCAGTTCTGACTTGAGCCCTTGATGCCATTTCCTGAGATGCAGAAGACTGGGCAAAAACCGAATGGAGTCCAGATTACTCTTCGAAATGCTTCAAAGTGTACCAAGATAGAGGAGATTTTGAGTCCTTTTTTAAATACTGTGATTTCTTCTGAAAGTTAAGTCATTACACTGTTTCACTGCCTGAATCACTTGGGCAACATTCTGAAGCTTCCAGTTTGGTGGCTCTTGGCACCTAGAGTATCATTAATAAATGCATGGTGATTGAAAAAATGATGGATTGAAACTAGATTGTACAGATCACCTGTAATATACTTCAAAAAAAAAAAAAAAGGAATTGTAGCCATTGTGGATCTTTTGTAGGCTTGTAAGCAGAGAGGTAGCATATGGAGTCAAGGGTAGAATGTTCTAGTTCCTAGGCTGAAAACAAAGAGCTGCTATATACATGATACTTTGGACATGTTATCAGGAGGGACCAGTCCCTGGAGAAGGACATTATGCTTGGTAAAGTAGAGAGTCAGTGAAAGAGAGGGAGACCCTTAATGAGATGGACCGACACAGTGGTTGCAACAGTGGGCTCAAACGTAACTACGATTGTGAGGATGGTGCAGGGCCAGGCAGTGTTTCATTCTGTTGTACATAGGGTCACTATGAGTCAGAAGTGACTTGACGGCACCTAACAATAATAATAGACAGATCGATTTATTATAAAGTATTTTTAAGTATAAACATTTAGGACTTGGAAGTACTTCAGGGCCATGATTATGAATGTTAATTACCATTGACCTGATAAGAGAGAAGTAAGTAGTTATCAGAGATTTCCAGCTGATAGAAAACAGGACACTAACTCATACCCTGAAAGGAAGAGACATAATAGGTTTAGTATTTTTTTGACCTGTCATTTGATTTTAGTTATGCCTAATTTCATTTAAGCTTCTCTTTTGGCCCTGGCCATATTTTTTTTTCAGTATTATTGCTGCCAATTTTTCAGATACAAAGGGAAAAATCATACTTGCTGTATGCAGTTGGAATAAACCTGGCACAGATCCTCCAGAAACCAAAGAGAGAAATTACTAGCCATATCCAGACCAGTAGCTGACTGGCTCAGATTCGTCCTCCCATGAGCATCCTGATTAATGGGAGAATCTGTTCTGTAGTCTAAAAAAGTCTGTTTCCTGAGCCCAGTCTGTCCTGGCTTCAGAGTATGACCAGATGCGCAGCTAAAGCCATTGCCAGGGTTCTGTTTCTGATTCTACTCCTCAGCGTGTTGGAGGTGGTGGACAGGGAAACAAGGAGGTGGGAAGAGCATCCAAATCAATTTATGTTTCAACCGATCACAAGCACACAATGTGCTCTAATCAGAATTGCTTTGCTCAGGTTGGATACTGTGTCCTCTTGGAAGTATGTCATTGTCCACAATGTAGAGGTTGCAGTTCTTCCTTTATTCTCGACTTTTATCCAGGCCACTTAGCTCCTGTGTCTGTAGTGATTAATTTCTTCCGTAACTTTTCCTGACATCGTTTTCTTCGTTCTTTCCTTATCCTCTTTTCCATTGTACCTTTTCTAATTTCCATTTGCTTTCCATCCCTCTCTGCCATCAGTTTTCCCCCTTTACACTGAACTAACCTTATATATTGGCCAATCTCCAACAATATATATTCACCTCAATTTTTCACTAACCTAAAATATTTACCAATTTAACAAAGTGCAGTTTATGGCTGAATTGGTAGCCTGAAATAGTGAAATACTTATCATAACAAATTGCCCATTTGATTTCTAGCTTTCTTGTCTTCTTATTCTAAATTCAGTCTACTTTATTTCGAGAGCCTGTTATCTGAATGCTTGGAGTTTGGGATCCTTGTAGAGTCTTGAAAGCTAAAGAATTATCTCCACTGCACCTGTGATATTTTAAAAATAAAATGAAAATTGGTAATACTTAAATTCTAACCAAAGAAGATTTTAATGCAATAATCATTCAAGTATACAGCAATAAATAAGATACAGCCCTAGCGCAAGTTGCTTCCATTTTTCTTGGGGAGACAAGTATGAAAACAGCTTACTAAAATGGAAAATAGAAGGAAATTAGTACTTTAGTAGTGTGGAGGTACAAGCAAAAGGCCACAGGAGTGCTGAAAAAGGAGTGATGTTCTGGTTGGGAAAATCAGGGATGATTTTTCTTCTCAGAGAAGGTGGCATTTTATTTGAACCTTGAGGGATGGACAGGATTCGCTAGCCGAAGAAGGGGCCTAGTGTGTGCCGAGGGAGGGCCGGCCTTGCAGTGTGGCTCTGGGCAATGGGTGTGTTACACGTACGTGAATATTGCCTGCCTTCAAAAAGGTTGTGATGAAAGTACCGTGTTAGAATCGTAGCCTGAATGTAAAGTAAGATTTAACAAGTGTTTTTTTTTTTTTTTTCTTTTTAAATTTTGAAAATTTGAGCATGTCTACAGTTGAGAGGAAAGAGCCAGCAAAAAAGGAAGAATTCAAGGCACAAAGCAAGAGCGCAGGGCTTCAGATGTCACAACAGAGTTTCCTTTGAGTCCTGGATTCTCACTTTTTATATTTCGCTCCTGTTTTGCCATGTTGAGGCTCCCCTACTATACAGTGCAAAGGTGGTGAAGCTGCTAAACCAATGAATGAAGTAAAGTTGCTGCCACTCAATAGGAAATCACATTTCTACGAATCAGGCGGGTGGCACTTGTGTGGGCAGGGTTCAGAGAATGGAGGCGGGATTGCCTCAATAGAAAAGTCACTTGTAGTGGGCCTCAGTCCTGAGGTGTCCATGGGTTCGTGATCATGGGCACGTCATTTGACCTCTCGGGGTCTTCCTTATCAGGTAAAATGAGGCGATGACCTGGGCCTGCGTCACAGGTGACCGTGTCATCACTGTTCAGAGTTAGATTCAAGGCCGCCCTCTATCCCTTCTACCTGGTCTCCTATCCTTTTTCTTCCTCTTCCTTCACCACTTTCCTTCCTGTCTTCTGTTTTAATTATTAGCTTGATTTATCCTGACACTATCCTTGTGATAAATATAATTGGATGTTGCTAATAAAATACTAGCATATGTAAAAAAATTTTCTAATTTTTCAGTGAAGAAGCCGAGTGATTTATAGGCTTCATGCCCAAGGTAAAGAGTGTTCTAAAGTTTTAAACTAAAGTTCTGGTCATAAGTGTATGTAATATTAGGGCAACATGGTCATTTTGTTGAGAAAGGACATATTGACTCTCTGCAACTCTTTTGAAGTGTACATATAATTCAGTCAGTTTCATTAATAGCTTTGTCCTCTTTAGAGAGTTGAATTGTCTAGATGAGCACATAGTTCAACGAAGATAACAGCTTCTTGAAGTACCTATGTTTAGAGTCTCCTAATTTGTAAGTATTTGCATTATTAGTGAGAGTTTATTTTGTGGCCACTTGAAATAGATCCACTGACATTCCAGAATAGTTTTGATATTGGTAGCTTGTTAAGGCCACACCCAGGCCATGCACATTTTACGCACGTTACTGGTAATATACCAAGTTCCTGTCAAACTAATTTTTATTTATTATGTTAAAGAGACTGATTACACTCATCTTAAGGACATCTCATGCAAAGGGAACTAGCTCCTTAAATGTTACTTGTCTTGTTTCTGAAGCTTAAGTTAAAATCTGAGCAGAAAGTTTCTTTTCTTTTCTGGAGCCCATTTTTACTTTAAACATGAGAAATGCACGAGTAAATAAATCCTAGAAGGACTTTTAGAAATATTCTGACACCAGTGATCTGTGCAGTATGTCTGAAGTATCTGGGTTGTGGTCATAGTCAGTGGTAAGATTAAGAAATGATGGTGATTCATAATTAATTTTAATTTCTACCAAATTGGTGGCATGAAAGCCCAAGGACATGATTACTTCGTTTTGCTGACTCCTGTAATTTTGAAATCGCTTTCAGTTCTCTGCTTATTTTAAACATTTCTCACTTACTTCTGACTCTTGTTTCCGCTTACTCTTATTGTTTCCTGTCTTTGTATTTGTTTGAGCCCTGAACTCACACATACATATTTATTATCTCTCCAACTTCCTGCCCTCTTTCTTCTTCCTGTATCTTGTCTCTCAGGTCTTTAATGGTTAAAATGTTATCTTGCCCCACCAACAAACTGTATTACTTTGATTGATTGATTTAAAAACACATCTTTTATTTTTGAGAATGAGAATAAAATATACTAATAACCAAGATTCTTATTACTATGTACCAGGCATTGCCAGGCACTCATATATGGATTATTTTATTTAATATTCACAAGAACCACAGGAAGTTGATTAAAGGGGTGAAATAACTTGCCAAGGTCACCTAGCCAGGTGGAGGTAGAGCTGAGTGTGGAATCCAGGTGACCTGACGCCCAATCCCATGTTTTTACCAGTTGTTACTTCATTGTCTCCACTATTCAGTCCCTCAAGATATAATGATCACCTGTGATGTCACGTAGACACTGGAACTGTAACAAAGATCCTTCCTCTTGCAGTACAGGGTCCTCAGGGTCATTGGAGCAGTGTGTACAGGTAGGTTCATAACACCTGTGGTTGCCAGTGCCTATCGCTTCTCAAAAGTCAGGGAAATCTGCCATCTGTGAAGCCGGGGTTTGAGGGATTAGTAAGAGCTTGCCAGCTAGGGAGGGAGAGAAGATGTTTATAAAGACCTGTGAGATGAGGGAACGCAGTACAGTTGAGGAAGCAGCTGCTCTCATTGTGCTGGAGCATGGCGGCTGCAGTGGCTGGGTGGGTGTTAGGGACAAGTTGGCCAAGGGCTTTTTGAGTGCCATGGTAAGGAATTTGGACTTTATTCTGTAGTCTTTAGGAAGCCAGTGAGACCATACTGTGTTTCCCTTGTCGAGTTCCTCTTGCCCTCATGGCATCACTTCATGGAGACCACTGGATGTCCTAGGTGCTCCATGACATTTAACCTCAGTAGCTGACAGCACCACGCCATCAGCTTGGGGAAAATTTTATGGCCATAGTGGTTGTAAAAAAGTAGTGTTTTCATATGATCTTTTGTTCCTTGATTGTATGTAACTACTATTAAATTAAATCCAGAGTCATAAACAGAAACTTAATTTCAGTGCTTACAATCTTAACTCATTGCCCGAGTTGGAATCAACTCGATGGCAATGGGTTTGGTTTGGTTTTATTCTGAACTTGTAAGATTTACTACAGAGATATTTTCCAAAGACATTTTTACATAAGCTTAAATACAGTGGAACCTGTGAGAGCTGGAACCTGATGGGACTGCCTTGTTTTACCAAGTCTCTCGAGTTTTCTGTCTTTGAGGAGGTCTAGTCTTACCACTTCCCTATTGCTCTTTATTAATGGAAAATACTGAGTTTTCCTTCTCTGACAGGTTTCTCCTTTATACAGGTTCCTGCTTTCACAGGTTTTACTGTACATGGCTTTTATGCAGTTGCTGTTTGTTTTTCCTAATTAAGTTCCCCTTTTTTTAAGAAATTGAGTGCAAGAGTAATGCTATGAGGAGGCACTTGGACATTGTTGAGAAGATGTAACCAGTGTTTAAAAATGCTGTTTACTTCTCTTCATGGCTGTTAAAATTAACCTTCCTAAAGTAAATAATATCTTTCTTGTTGGGATTTCTTTTTTCACAAAACATTTTTCAAGTCATTTTTATTATCTTAACAAGATGACTATATATGGTCAAGCTGATATTTCTATTATTTTTTCTTTTTAAACTCATCCTTTCTTTCCTACTTGTAGTCTGAAAAGTAATGAGAAACTGCAGATGCATTGCCCGAGCTTACTCAGGGGAGGAGAGTTACCAGCTGGCAATGCGTACATAAATAAATAAAAGTAGAGTAAAATGCAATGAGGTATACCTCACATGGAGATTTCTTGGGTGGTGACTATTTGAAACAAATTCCAAACAAATTTTAAAATCCTTTAAGAGTTGTTCTCCTCTTGGAAGCCCATGTCCTTATCCTAGTAAGACTGCCCTTGTGAGAAGGATGAATGTTGTTCACACTCCTTCCTTCCTTCCTCTTTTTGTTTTTATTTGCTTTCAATGTGTGTAGCACTTTTCTTTTGAATGTTTTTGGTAGTGGCAAGCTTTCGTCCTTTGAAGTTGGATTTTACTTTGGGAAATAGCCAAAAGGCATAGGGAGTCATGTCTGATTAATAAAATAGGTGAGTACATTGGGGAATTCTATTTTTGCTAAAACATAAGCTAGAACTATTAAACACAGGCCAATTTTATTATATAACTCATGAACTGCCTTAAAGAAAATGTCAAGAGGAACATTACAGAAAAGTGTTGAGAAATGGCAGAATTGGAGTAACTATATAGTTTCCTAAGGTGACTTTGAAGAACAACATGGTTTGAATGAAAAGTTCTATTATTTTGTTTCTTGATGCCTTTGTCCCTTTATTTTGCTGTTACATCTTTTACATTAAATATGGTTAATATTTCTTTAATTCAAAAAGACCTTTGCGGTACTCTAATAGCTCTCAGTCTTTAATTTGAACATTAGTATACATACGTATGTGGGGAAATACCTGAACCCATTAATAGAAAAACCAAAACCAAACCCGTTGCCGTCAAGTCGATTCCGACTCATAGCGACCCTGTATGACAGAGTAGAACTGCCCCATAGGCCTTCCAAGGAGCAGCTAGTGGATTCAAACTGCTGGCATTTTGGTTACCAGCCAAATGCTTAACCACTGCACCACCAGGGCCCCCCATTAATAGGAGGCTTCAGTTAATAGAAGGTAACAAGGTAAAGCTTTTTTCCCTTATGTAATTGGATAGTTATAAGTGCCATTTGAAATTCTGAGTATCCAGAACCTTGTTGGATTCTGATTCCTGTACAGTCTGAGAGGCAGATACTTGCTCTCAATAACTGCCAGGTTTTATTTTATAAGAGTTATTTCAGTATTTATCCCTCCTCAGATTTACTGTTAATTTACATATTTATTTTCATTACTAATTTCATTTATCCATACATAGAGGGGTAGGCTGTGCTCCAGAATTAGTAGTAGGGTGTCTTGGTCATCTAGTGCTGCTATAACAAAAATATCACAGGCGGATGGCTTTAACAAAGAGAAATTTGTTTCCTCACAGTAAAGCAGGCTAAAAGTCCACATTCAGGGTGTCAGCTCCAGCGAAAGGCTTTCTCTCACTGTCGGCTCCACAGGAAGGTCCTTGTCCTCAATCTCCCCTGGTCGAGGAGCTTCTCAGGTGCAGGGACCCTGGGTCCAAAGGATGCGCTCTGCTCCTGGTGCTGCTTTCTTGGTGTTATGAGGTCCCTAACTTTCTGCTCGCTTCTCTTTCCTTTTATCTCTTGAGAGATAAAAGGCTGTACCCTCCAGGGAAACTCCTTTACACTGGATCAAGGAGGTGACCTGAGTAAGGGGGGTGTTACAAACCCACCCTAATCCTCTTAATATAAAATTACAATCACAAAATGGAGGACAACTGCACAATACTGGGAACCATGGCCTAACCAAGTTGATACAAACATTTTTGGGAGGACATAATTCAATCCATGACATAGGGTATTATGGTATAAGAGTTCGTCACTGTCATTACCTATGATGTGATTGATACCTGAGGTAAAAATTCTAAAATATGTGGCGTAAGTCACCATCATGAGTTAAATGTTCCACTGACCCTCCCCTACCTCTTTCCTCCAAATTTAATGATGCCAGTTTTATTCTTGTGATACTCTCACTGCAGCTCCCTAAATGCTCCATTTAATGCTTTGGAAAAGCTTGTTCTCACCAGGATCTGTTCTGTAACTGCAGTGCCAGTGATGTGTCTGGGGCTAAAATTCCTTCTCATGATTCTTGTCTGTTGTCTTTCCTTGTCATGGTTCCTCAGCTTCGTTAAATATGTCAGACCAAAGGACTGGTTACAGTGCATTTACCAGTTGAAGCCTGTTTTACTTTTAGTCAAATGAGCTTTTAAAGCATTTAAATTGTATATATAATGGAAACAAAGGAGCCCTGGTGGTACAGTGGTGAAAGTGCTGGCTGCTATTGGAACCCACCAGCTGCCCCTCGAGAAAGATGTGGCAGTCTGCTTCCGTAAAGATTTACACCTTGGAAACCCTATGGGAAAGTTCTACTCTGTCCTGTAGGGTCACTATGAGGTGAAAATGACTTGATGGCAGTGGTTTGTTTTTTTTTTTTGGTATAATGAAAACAATGTTTAGACCACTTGAGTAAGAAAGGAACTACTATATTTTACAGTTTTGAGTGTTGGACTCTCTTAGTTGTCTAAATCAGAGATTCTTAGGTATTTTAAAATTCATTTCAGTACACCATGAATTGAAAAAAACTGTTGCCCTTGAGTTGGTTCCAACTCATGGCAAGACTATGTGTTACAGAGTAGAACTACTCCACAGGGTTTTCTTGGCTGTCACTATGAGTCAGAATCAACTCGACAGCAGTGGGAATCTCTGAGGGAGCAGGTGGCCATGCCTTTCTTCTGCGGTGCTGCTGGGGAGGTTCCAGCAGCCAAGCTTTAGCTTAGTAGTTGAGCACAAACTGTTTGTACCACCTAGGGACCTTCAACGCACTGTGGCCCTCTAAAAATTACGGATAGATTTAGATGGTTTGTTTTCAGTCCCGATTTGAGTATTTCATTGTACTTCTTAAGGAATTAGTGCATCTTAGGGCCCTAAGCCAGGTTCAGCCAGGACTCACTGAATGCAAGCCCATGTAAAGCTTTCAGCAGAGCATGTTTTTAACTATTTAAAGTAATTACCGTGCAGGAGCTGAAGACCTTTGAAAAGTCCATAAAGTTAATTACACTTTGAGACACACCCTCTGCACAGATGCTTAGGTACTATATCAGTTTTACAGTGTTCCTTTGTTAAAAAAAAAAAAGTGTGGCTGAAGTACAGTATTAGTAATATGCAGTTCATTGTGCACAGACATTTCTAAAGTAAGATAATAATAATTACACAGTTATTAAAGAGTCCAGGCCTTTTGTGGTTGTTGTATAGCTAAGATAGGAAGGCTTTGTGAACCTGGTACATTTTTCTGTTCTTTGGGTTGGTGCTACCCAACTGTTGTGATAAATTATCGAGTGTTTGCCCTTGTATGTTTTGATTCGTAGACTTTTTCATTGTTGATTTGGTTCCGTGACTTATAAAAAGATCCCCAAATCTTTTGAAACTATTTAAAGTCAGGGTAGTGATAGTCAAAACTAACAGTCACTGCTTACTTATGTTCCAGGTATTAGTCTAAACTCTTTACATGTGTTATTTGACCTGCTGAACAAGCCAATGAAGTAGAGACATTATCTCTGTTTTACAGTTGAGGAAACTGAGGCTAGGAAAAGGCTACCCAGAGTCATACACTAGTAAGTGGTAGAAATGATAGATCGATGGATAGATAAAGAGATAGGTAGGTAGATAGATAAGGGAAGGGGAAGGGAAGGAATGGAGAGATTAAGAGTACTAGGGAATATTAGTAAGGGATATAATAGCTGATTGATCATCTGCTATGGTCAAGGCATTACGCTGGGCTGCGGGGAACCAAAGGCATACGAGACACAGGTCCAACCCTCATGGAAATCACATTTGTTAATGGATTGTCAAAATATAAGTATAAATAATTAATGATGCAATGTGAACCTTATATAAAATAGACATGTGCAATGTTCTATGAAAATAGACTAGAGGAAGGAATCAAACCTGTGGGGGAGACAGAGGTGGAGGGATATTTCACAGAGGAGATGACATTTGCTTGAAGATGACCAGAATGTTCCTTGAGGGCAGGAACCGTGTGTTGTTCAACCCTGCAGTGTGCCCAGGGTAGTGGATGCACACTACATGTTTGACTGGTGCATGCTGGCAGTTGGCCAGCTGGATGAGTATGGGGGAAGGGCATTGTAGGAGATGGACAAGCCTGGATGAACACATTGGCAGGTAAGAGCATGGTGTGCCCTTCAGCAGTTCAGGACCCTGTGTGGGATACATGAGAGAGAGACAAGGTGCTGTGTCACACATCACTCTGCTTTCACTTAGGCCGCACCCACTATTAAGAATAGCCTCCACTCCAACTTCTTAACTGTACCTCCTTTAAATCCTGTACATATTTCAAGTCCTTGATAAGAATTTTATTTCCACTATTAAGTTTTTCAACAACTGCAGTCTCTTTCTCTAAACTCACAGTCCTTTTTGTCTTTACTACTCATTTGCCATTTAATGACATATTGCCTGGGTCACCTTCTTGATGGCCAGTTTGTGTCATTACATTCCTATATTTATCTCTGATTCCTTGGTCAGAAAGAACCTTAGGAGTTATTGCTAACCTTCTGATTGTTAAAGGAGGAAATGGAAGCCCATAGAGATGAAAGACTTGTATAAGATCACGTAAGCAGTTAATGCAAGTCCCAGGACTGAGTCTGTGGCCAGCCCATTCCATGCTAGCTGGTGCTCTCCCTTTTCTTCCTCACTCAGTAGTGAGTTTGTGGAAGTGAGGAACCACGTAGCACACTTACTGTGCACCAAGTGGTACTCAGAAACATTTGTAAGTGAAAGAATGGATACCCTTTTTGTGCTCTGACTAATGTAAAGGTGATGTGGTTTCCAGTGTAAAAAAACATAGCATCCAGGGGATTAAACATACAGAAAGTAAGACCTCAACTGTTAGGTACGTTTGCTCAAAAATAATGTAAAAAATGCAATTGCTGGCCAGAGTTTTCCTCTTATTGCACCAGGAATACTGTTAAATCTGGGTGGTTCATTTAGTACTTAAAACTCACTTGAACGACTCAGTCAGTTTTACATATTTCTGGCAGTTTAAACTTACCTTGCTTGTTTTTATGTTTTGATTAGAAGTTAGTCTAGGTTATTTTCCAATATAAAGAATCATTTTGTTAATTTAATAGTTCATACTTCATAGTGACAAAATTGAGGATAGAAATTAGACCCCACGGTGCCCTTGGAATCACTAATTGAGAAATTCCTCTGTGACTCCAAAGGAGGCTTACCGATGACAAACTCTGTTGTCACCAACATTCTCATCAGAGGCTTCAATCATGTGGAGCCTTCTGAACACATTCTAAAGAGGGTAGTGGGTGGAAGAGTTACGTAGGTATGAGGTTGTTGCTAAATACAAACCGTGACTTACATAAGATTTATTATGCAGAAACCAGCACCGTAGACCCTTGTGATTCACTGATTTAACGTTCACAAATTCACTTATTCATGAAACAGTGACCCAGAAGTCCATGCATGGCATGTAGTAGTTTGTAATTCGAATCAGGTGTGCCATGAAGTGCCTATGCAGGAGCAAATCACTTAGCTGGTGGCAAGCCAACCATCCAGTTGTTTTCACCTCATTATCACATCTGTAGGAGCTCATGAACTGGCCTAAACTTTGTCTTTGTAAAAGAAAGCTAGCTGCCAGGGCTGGTGAGGGAGCAAAGAGAGGAGTAAAGAGGCCTTAGAAAGTCATGGTTCTTTACCAGAAAACAGAAATCTGGGACAAATTAAAAAGCTGGTAAGCTTATTTGGCAGTAGAGTACATCTCTGAAATGGTACAGAAACAGGAGAAGCAGTCCCTGGAAATGTCTCCATGAGTGCACCGGCAACGCAGAATTGCACTTTCTGTCATCTATGGCACAAGGCACCAGCACAGTGTTTGCAAAGATCTCAGGACTTACCCAATCCCTACTGTATTCCCATCCTTTTTTAAAGGAGGAAATCCTGAATCTACTGTATTTCCATTTTTTATAGAAGGCCTAGTTTTGGGCTCAAGCATAACAACAATTGTAAGGATGGCACAGGACCAGGCAGTGTTTCATTCTGTTGTGCATAGTGTCGCTAGGAGTCGGAACCGACTTGACAGTACCTAACAACAGTGATGATATGTTGAATAAATATCCTTTTTGAATCTATACCATTAATCTTGAAGGCCAGCTCAGTTGCCTCAAAATTTGTTTAAGGCTTTAAGAGCAGATGAAATCCCTAGCGTGTATCAATAGTCATGTATCTCAAACATCATATTTTCGAAAATAACGACTGGCTGCTTGGATTCTGTTAGTCTCCTAGGAAGAAATCATCCTGAGTGGGGAGGACAGTGAAAAAATGGTGTGTTCATGTAGATCTAGTAATTGGGATCCCCTGGGTTGCCTAGAAGACTGGACAGTGGTTCAGGGAGAAAAGGTGCATTCTTAAACTGTCACTAAAAAATAACTTAGAAATTCACATACAGCCAGCCTGTTAAACTCCCAGTATCACTAAGAAAAGCCATGGCGTGGAGGCCTCGAGTGTTCCTCATGGAAGCTGTCTCATCCTGGGGCCCCAGCCCCAAGACCTTTGGTGTGAAGACAGGTTGCCTGCCCTCATGGTCCATCTCGGCAGGCCTTCCAGTCTCTGCCACCCCAGCGTATTTGTCCTCAGTCTCAGACAGTGCAGCTGTGTGCCCTGTGTGGGTGGTGGGCAGCCTATCAGCACCGGCTGGTGGACAGCACCGCAGCCGCAGTAGGACCAGAGGTTGCTTTTCTGACCTTTCTTTTTAGCCATTCCACTTACAAAGGATTATTTTTGTTTTGGTTTGGCTTATATATTTTACTGATTTCGTGATAAAGGAGCTTTGTTACCAAATAATTCTTAAGCTAAATTCTAAACAATTTTGAGTGTTACGTAGCTGTAATTATCAGGAGAAGGTGCAGACTACAGACCTAACTAAGGACAAGAAGGCATGTCTTGATGGAGCCAGTGGAGAATTTCCAAGGAGACCTGGCTTCTGGCCCTGCTTTCACATTCATTAGGTGGGTGACCCTTGGCCAAAATCATTTGGTTTCTCTGGTCCACCATTTTCGTCATTCATATCTAAGAATTCCTGACTAAGAAAACTTCTCTTCTGACAAGTAAATCCTATAAACAATCATTCCCACATTTTTGTGCAAGAACAAGCATATCAATTCATCTACTCTTTTGTATTTAAATCTTCAAATCTCCCATCCATTTTTTTTTTCATGCCCGAATTGATTGATTTGTTGAAAACTCTGAGTCATATATAGAACATTTCAAAAGAAGCCAGGGCTTTTGCTTAAAGTTCTTACATACGGAAAATCTAGGCTCACTGGTGACTAAGAGTTTCTGTATAGCCGTGCTTTTATTAAAGTACGCAACTTATTATAGTGTCTTTTACATAGTGGAGTCCCTGGGTGGTGCAAGCTGAAAGGTTGACAGTTCAAGCCCACCTAGAGGTGCCTGGAAAGAAAGGTCTGGCAGCCTGTTTCTGGAAAATCAGCTGCTGAAAATCCTATGGAGCACAGTTCTACTCTGACACACATGGGGTCGCCATGGGTTGGAGTTGACTTAACAGCAACTGTCTTTTGGGTGTTTACATAGTAGTTGATTATTAAATATTTATGGAGTAAATGAATACGTAAGAATTTTCCAGGTGCTCTTAACAAATAGACGTAGACATTTGGTAAGAAGAACATCTGTTGCTTATCTTAGTGTCTCTCAAGTGATTCTTCACAATACTTTATCTACTTTCATTCTTAAATGGGCAAAATACTTCCCTCATTTATGCAATTCATTTTCTTAGGAAACTTGTTGCACAGGTTTCTAGTTGTCCCTTTGTTCATGTGTCCATTCTTTTCTTCTTTCATAGATAATAACAGTTTTAGAAGAATATGGCTTCATACAATAAAGAGTACCTTTCTCAGACTCCATTGCAGGTCGGTGTGGCAATGTGACTGAGTTCTGGCCAATATGAACTGAGCACAAGAATTAGTGCAACTTTTCACATTGCGCCATTGAGGGCTGTGCCCTCCTCTTCCACGTTTTCCCTGGCCACTGGGTGGAACGCTGTATAGACAAGGGCTACACAGGAAGGATTGAGGAGCAAAAAAAATAAAAGAGAACTTAGATCCCTAGCAACTTCATGGGGTTCAGCCCTCATAACATATATAAAGTTAAATTTCGTAACAGTCTTTTTCCAGACTACCACAAATTCCAAATTAATGGAGTATGAATTTGTGAATGTTGGTCATCATAAATTACTGTGTCTCCTTTAATTCTTTCTGTTCAGACTTATTTATGGAATCATTATGTCCTTTAACATATTCGAAAATGGAATAGAACCTGAAATATGGGAGCAGCACTGATATCATGCATAGTGTTCAGTTTGGTGACAGTTGCAACCTATCCTTGCCATATAAGCCTCCAAAGTATGCCTGCTTTCTCTCTTGTGCTCCTCTGGATTTCATCTCAGGCCCAAGATGGCAGCTCCACATGGGTTGCTAATTTAGTATGGAGCAGGAAGAGATCGACTAGAACCTCTGTCAGATACATCCAGTCTGTCAAACATATCACCCTCCTCTTATACCTAGAGCTATCTCTGAATACGTATCTGTATCTACACAGAGAGAGAGAGAGAGGAGGAGGAGAGAAGCAGCTTCACTTAGAGAGAAGGGAGGGTGGGGGTTCACAAGAGACTGCTGGTAGTCTGGAACTGCTGACATTTTGCTGATCAGCCGAACGCTTTAACCACTGCACTGCCAGGGCTCCTTGGCCCCACCACAGACCTGGTAAATCAGCAACTCTGGAGGTGGCACCCAGCAATCTGATTCAGAAAGCATTCCAGGTGATTCTGATGCACCGACATTTGAGAACCAGTGGTCAAAGAGTGCTGGAAAGCCTTGTAATAGCAGTTACATTGGCAGTATCCTGGTGGGAGTACTGGGTCCAGAGAAACCTTGGCTAGATGATAAGAGCTCAGTGAGGAAGCATTTTCTTCTGAGAGAGGAGTTGAGCTGAGAAGAGTCTTAGGTAGGTCCCTCCTGTGTTCGGTAGTGGGGACCTGTCTGTCCCCTTGCTTCTGGTTCAGACACCAGCCAGATGTGCAGAAGGTCTTTTGTATAACTCCAGGTACACACTGATCCTTAAATCACTGGTATTTTTGAAGTGGAAAAGGTGCTATAAACACATACTGACTGTGATGAATAAGGACCCTTTAGCCACCTACCTCAGTTGAGCAGGCTGAGCCCTACCTCGGCCTGGGAGAGGGCCCTGAGCCAGGAACCAAGCCCTTTAATGGCTATGAAGGGATAAAAAAAAGTATAATTTCCATGTAAGGGCTACCAAGGATATAAGTGCCTATTTAATAAATTATTTTTTTGAAATGCCTTTTCCATTTTGGTAGTTGAAGTTTGAAAAATGTTTGGAGTACTATAATTACCATTTCTGGGAAAAAATACATATTGCAGTGTTTTTGTTTTTGCTGCAGGTCAAGTTGTAGTTCAGGATGGAAAGTAAACACATCCCTTTGCTCAGCTGCAGCTCACATATTTGTAGTCTCCCAGTGCCCTCTTGGCGGTTGCGGTGGACGAGGGTTTACGCAGTGGGTACACAAAGGACACAAAGACAGCATAGAAATGCGGGGCCCCTTTAGGGGCTTGCCCTAGTGCAAGTCTGATTAGGAAGTCTGGTTTGTGCTGGAGCGGGGGGAATGCTCAGAGGAGTGGAGAGGCCTTCAGAGAGAAAGGCATGTGAAGGGAATGAGTCTGTGAGAGCACCCAAGACCAGTGAAGGCTACTCTCAGAGGTGGGCCCTCTGGGGAGGTGTTCTGCAGCCAGGGAAGCCCTTTATCACCAGGGAGGGACTCACGGTGTAGGTGTACATGTTGGAAGGCCTGTGTTTGTTATTGGAGGCGCTCATTACCGTTGTGTGCCATCTGGTAAGCTTTCTAACTTTGTAAGCAGGGTCCATCAACACGTCTTGAATGTGGAAACAGCTGGGGAAGAACCTCCCAGGAAAACTACCTGGGAGTTATATAAGGCCGCTTCCTTCCTTCCCCAGAGTGGAGACTGTTCTCTCAAAAAGTAACTTGTAAAAAAATAAAAAAGACTTAATAAAGTAATGGAAGCGGACAGAGAAACAGCAGCTGCGTGAAAGTTTTGCATGCTAAGGTGTATGTGTGGGGGAGGCATATATCGTGTGTATGTTTCATAATTAGCTCTACCTTAGGGTTGCTATGAGTTGGAATCGACTCGACGACACAGGGTTTGGTTCTGGGTTTTATCGATAATAGAAAACATTTATCCATCATGTCTGTGCTGGGGGCATTATGTTAGGCAGTAGATTAAAAACAAAATGGGATGAAACTGAAGTGAACTGACATAAGGGCCTAAGAATGCCATAACACATGTGTAAACTGAGGCTCCATGAAGTTAGGTGACTCGCCTAAGGTCACACAGGGATAGTAAGTCTCAGGGACACTGAGTTCTGACTTAAAGCCTAGTCTTTGGTAATTGATGACGAGAAGAGTTACAGTCTGTTGAATACTTCAGTGTGCCAGGCCTGGGACAATTTGCAACATATATTATCTCACTTAACCCTTTTAATAACTCTGAAGAACCTGTGGCTCAGAGAGGCCAAGAAACTTGCCTAAGGTGACACAGCCAGTATAGAAAAAAAGAGCCAGGATTTGAACATAGTTCTTTCTGGCACTAAAACCATTGTAGTAAATTACTAGGCTATCTGACTTCCATATAAAAAAAGATAAAAAGTAACCTCTGTTAAATGACACGGCATACAAACAAGTAGGTTATCGTCAATGCAAAAACCAGGAAGGAAGGTAGAAGAAAAAGGAAAGGTCCAAAATATTTTTTGGGAAATCTATTTCTGTCTTTTTAGCCACGTGGGTTTTTTTCAGAACGTGCAAACCTTCATGAGATCTACCAGTAGAATGTAGCCTGCTCTGATAGTCTTTGTTTGCTGTTGCTACAGCTGTCTTCAGCGAAGACAGAATAGCAGCAGTGTGTTCTGCTTGCCATGCTTTCTACCTGTCCTTTAGTCATGCTGCCCAGCACCTCGTCTTTATTCCCGATACGTTATTTTAATCACAAATATTGTTACTTTCTGGAATCTCTGAAGACCTCAAATCAGCACATAATATTCTTGGTATTTTTCTTCGGACCTTTAAATCCACATACCACTCCTGGGACTCATGAATTTATTGACAACATTATCGATAATACCCTTGGTTTATTGTGCCTTGTCTTTTAAAATCATACAAGATCACATTTTCTACTACAGTAATAAAACTCTAGAGTATTGACAAATACTGGAGCTTTAAAAGGAAATGAGTGGTTCCTCCTTTAATCCAGCAAGCACTTGTTGGCCACCTGTGAGGAGCAGAGGCTGTGGGCCTCTGGAATCTGACTGCTTAGGAAGACGGGCTGATAGAGCTTCTGGCTGCAGTACCTTCTTTGACAACATCCACATTTGGGGGCCCCTCATTTAACAGACCAGGAGCCACCCAGGCCTTCATTCTCTCTTCTTCGTAATCTATTATTTAAATCAATAGCGTTACACAAAGGAAGAGCCAAGTCGCAGCATCCCTTCCTCAGTGGAGGGAAAACTGAAGCATGGAATGCAACCCACCCGAAGTCACAGAGCCCAGTCGGCAAGATAGAGGCTTTGTTTGTGTTCTAGGAAGAAGGATACTGTCGTCTGTTAAACACCGCCCTGAGGAATTCTGTATTTCTGGTGTTTATGCCTGCCTCTACTTCGTTTCTGAGCGGTTATGAAAATTCTTCTTAAGATATTGCTGAGCTGACTGTGTTCATTAAGTTTTCCCTCATTAGTCATCTGTCCCATTCTTTAATAATTCTGATTCCTTTTTTGTGGGCTTGTTTTTATGGCAAATAGGGACAAGGTATTAGAGAAAATGGTAGTTTATTAGGTAAAGTTAATCTTTTTGAACAATCCTCAGCTCTTTGCACATTTATCTAAAAACCAGCCTTTTGCCTTATATTACTGCCAGATTTTCTTTTTATAAACTCATACTTAAGTTTTGAAAACTGGTTATTGTGTGTAATTATATAAATGTATTTATTTGGATAGCAGAGCCCTCTGTGAGCAACTTGAATGTTTTTTTTTCCTGGTGTGAATTAACAGATGATGAAATGAAAATGTCTCTGGACTTAAAATTCTAGTAAACATTCATCAAATATGCTTTAAAATTCAATAGGGTTCATATAAGTCCCGTTTGGGATCTGGCTCCCCTACTCCTTACTGCCTCCGCCCCAGCACCCACCACCGGGGGCGGATCGTGGAAAGCTCTCTCAGCTTCCTTCCGTCTTCCCAAGAAGCTTTGGCCTCTTCAAGGAAGATTCCAGGGAGGCCTATCTGGCTCAGATTTCCTAAGAATGAAAGCAGCCTTGAATCCCCAGGGAGTGTGGAAGAGGTGGAAGGAGAAGCAGGTAGAGCAGTGGATCAAGCTTGATTGCACATTGGGTCACCTGAGAAATTTTAAATACTAATGCCTAGGTTTCACTTCCAGCAACTCTGATTTAATTCCTGGTCAGGAGCATGCCCTGGCTCTGGGTTTTTCACACTCCTTGAGGGATTCTCATGTACGGCCAGGGTTGAGAGTCATTATTGTAGCACTGTGGTTCTCAAAATGCAGCATGGATCAGAATCACCTGGAGCGCTAAGTAAAGCCAGGTCTGCTGGGCCTCACCCCTGGGGTTTCTCAGGTCTAGGGTGGGGCCTGAGAATTGGAATTTCTAACAGGTTCTCAGGGGATGCTGTTGCTGGGACCACTGTTTGAGACTCCTGTAGAGTGATTTTCAAACTTGAATGTGTATCCGAGAATCTTGCTAAAATGCTGATTCTGACTCAGTAGGTGCAGCAGAGGATCTACATCTAAGCTTGCAATTCTGTCAAGCTCCCGGGTGACGCTGATGATGCTGGCCCGGGGGCCACGTTTTGAGCAGCAGAGCTCTGACCTACAGCATCTGTATCAATCTGATTCGGTCCCATCCTGTGTAGAAAAGGTGCATGGCCCACAGATGACTAGAGGTACCACAGGGCTCAGCATAGAGCCGGGACCACTTGGTGGCAGGCAGACAGCCGAAGGGCTCCTTGCCTCATTGGCACTTGGCCAGCTGCTGTTCACCGGGTTGTTTGAACATGCCTTTGGCGAAGCTCCACTGTCAATAGGGAACTTCATTAGAAAGATTCTCCGTTTGCTTGGAGGAGTAAGGCAGTGATTCTTAGCCCTAATTGCACAATAGAATCTCCCAGGGAGCTTTCAAAGGAAATACTAATTCCCAGGCTCTTTCCCCCGAAATTCCGATCATAATTGGTTTGAGGTAGGACCCAGACAGTGGTATTTTTAAAAACTTTTTAAGTGATTCTAAAATGTAGCCAGGGTTGAAAGCCACTGAGTTAAGGTAGCTCATATCTCAGCCTTGCAGATCATCTAATTTTTTGTTCTTTGTAGTTGGCTAATTTATATTTCACTGTGTTACAAATTAAAAACAATTTAAGTATGGCATCTTTCACAAGTCACTAAAAAAAAGGCTCTCCATAAATTCCTATGCTGTTAAATCCTAAATTCACAGTCAGAGAAAGTGCTGGGAAAGTACAGCTGGTATTTCTGAACGAGCTGAAATATGAAGTATTTCTGGGACTGTATCAACAAGCCTAATTTTTTCCCCTCGGGGTTATAATTGTGCGGAACAAGTCCTCACTGTGAAGCTTGCCAAAAAAGGTTATGATAAAATCATGGAATGTGAATGAAAAGAATCCACAGTGTAACTTTAAAGGAGTCAGCCTCTAAATTTAAAACTGTAGAGATGACATACATATTGCATTTGTAATAGAAATTTTCAGAACAAAATAATGCAGAATACAAGAAGCTCCTTCATTTTTCACGTGATGTCTCTGGGCCAGTGAGCAAATAAAATAAAGAGGATGGCCAACCAGGGAGTGACGAGGACACATCAAAGATCTTGGACCTCTTCGTCTTTGCAAATTAATTTTGTACTCTGTATTTGAGCAAAAATGGAGCCATTGACTAAACATACAAATACCAGGAAAACTGATGAGAAAAGTTGAAGTTGCTTTGGCTTTCAGCATTGAGTACTGATGAAAAGATTATGGATTTGGGAGGCTCTGCCACTTGCTTTGTATCCTTGGTCAAGTTTTTTAGCCTCTCCATGTTTGTCTACTCATCTGTCAAGCAGAAATGAAAATGGTACTCCCTTTGCACAGGAGTACGGAGGTGTGTGAGGGTGTGTGGAGGCGTAGTCCTCACCCAGAGAAGGTGCTCTGTTAGACGTTTCTTTCAGTTCTCTGGCATGACCTTGATAATTGAATCCTTAACAAGAAACGTTATTATATGTCAAAATATTTGTTATTATAAGTCCTTGCTGATATTTAACTGTTAACTATTTCAGTTTATATTTCTTTTCAATAACTGTCAGTTATATTTTTCATTGTGGCAAGTAGGCTCATTCTTGCTTTAGATCCTTTATTCTTGCTGTTCCTTGTGCCTGGAGCACACATGCCCTGTTATTTGCATGGCTCCCTCCTTTATTTCATTCAGATCTCTGTTCAGATGCCATGTCCTCAGAGGGCCTTCCTGTGCCCTCCCGGTAATGCGCTGCATCTGTATTCCTGATTCTGCGTCAAAGCATTTATCACCCCCATCTTAAGCTGTGTAGCTCTCTGTTCATGGTGTATCTCCCCCAGAATTGTAAATCCAGGAAGACAGGACTTTGTTTTCTTCCCTGTCGTAAACCTTGCATCTAGCACACCTAGCACATGGAGTCATTTGCTCAATATTTGTTCAATGACCGAATGAAAGATGGATTGGAGAGGACTTCATAAAGTACACCTCAGCTGGTCCCATAAGGACGGAGGTCTGTCGCCCAGTAACACCAACTGAGGGTCCCTGTGGTTTCCTAGGCTGACGCCATCACTATCCTGGGACTTCGGAGTTTAGGGTATAGCAGAGTGAGGTGTGAGGAAGGACGGTGATCCCAGGCTCTTCCTCTCTTTACTTTATGTTTTACCTGCTAAATTCTGTGATACTAATATTAAATCTGACCCAAATTGGAGACATATTGAATTATTTTTTAAGTATGTGGAACTCCCAGGGATTATCTCAGAATGGCCATGTGCCACATGCAGAGGCAAGATCTGGCAATCTGCTTCCAGAAACTCAGCCATCGGAAACCCTGTGGGGCATAGTTCTCCTCTGGCACCCAAGGGTGCCATAAGTCAGGATCAATTGGACGGCAGCATTCTTTATTATTATTATTATCTAAATTTTACTAGTCCGTTTTATGCTGCTTGTTTCTCATTAATAAGCATGCAGCGTATCTGCTGTTAAGTGACCATTTTAAGTGATTTTGAGATAGAAGGCTCCTGTGTCAGATGTGTATGACTCTACAAAAATTAAATAATAATATAATCTTTATCATCGTTTCTACTATTCCCATCTAGTAGTTTTTTCTTTGCCTTTGTGTTTAAGTCTGTGTTTAAGCAGAAAACTCTTGATTGCATTTGCTACCCGTGACTCATGATTGCACTTGCCCTGTTGTATGTGGACCTGGAAAAGGTCTGTATTAAGAGCCGAGGGACTAGGTCGTCACACAGGTTTCAGTAGCTAGAATTCGTGTAAACTCTCTACCAGTTATTGTACAATCACTTCATACTGGGTAACCCTGTCAGTATTTTAAGGGCTAATCTTTTAAAGGAAGATTATTAAATATGTTGAAAACAGCTTATTTTCCCTTAATTACCTTTTTCTTTTTGTTACAAGTGATAATGTCACTTCAGTCTTTCTCTATGTGGGGCAGTATTTTTTTTTTTTTTATGATGCCAGTTGCAAAGCGTTACCAGAGCAACCAGTCTAGAAAGCTTGTTAATTAACTTAAGTATTATATATATATATAGATTTGTTAGACACCACAGAGTTAGTAGAGACTTCCTTTCAGATGGGTAAAATTAGAAATTCAGAGGTAATGTCAGAAAAACCTTCTGATAGATGAGAAATACATGGTGCAGCTATAGATTTCTCCTTATTTCACCTTGGAAGAAGGAAACCATGGAGTCATAGATGAATAAATGAAAATTACTGGAAGAAACAGGCTGAGGGAAGAAGGGATCAGAGAACAATTCTGGGTGCTGTGGTAACCATAGTGGCACACTGAGGTCTGGTTGGTAAAGGAAGGGTGCTGGGTCAGGAGGGGTTCCAGATAATCTATGGAAAGATGAACAGACGTTTGAAAGAAGAGAAAAAATAAAGCTAAGAATGTTAACAATTTCAGGTTAAGAAGAAAGATATATATCTTAGGAATCTAAATTCTTTGAAAGCATCATTCTGCAATCTACCAAGTCATTATAATAGGTGCGAGACTTAGGCCTGCCAGTCATGAAATTAACAGCATAGCCTTCAAAAATTAAAATAAGAACTGTTAGAATTATGAGAAATTATTGGTTTATAATGGGAGATTTTTATAAATGCCTTTTGGAAATCAGATTAAAAAAATATGAAGTATTGGTGATCTGACTATTGTAATTAAGAAGCTGACTTTATATATGAAAGTTTGTGTCAATCAGCAGAGGATACATATTCTTTTCAAATGTCCATGTATTTAAAAGTTGGCCATAAGGGGACACACACATGCATGCATATGCATGTGCCAAAAAAAAATCAGAGACAAAATTCAAGAAATTAACCAAGGAGAAAGTTGTACAGCCTACACTCTCTGCCTTTGAACTAGAAAACAAACACATAAAGAACAAAGAAGAAAGCTTGGTCAACAAAGCCTGAAATAAATTTGAAAGTCTAGATGAATTAGGTACTTTTCACTAAAATATAGGTTAGTAAGGGTAATACTGGAGCCCTGGTGGCACAGTGGTTAAGAGCTCAGGCTACTACCCAAAACGTCAGCAGTTCAAGTCCACCAGCCACTTCTTGGAAACCCTATGGGAGCAGTCCTACTCGGTCATATAGGGTTGTTATGAGTTGGAATCGACTTGGTGGCAAAGGGCTTTTTTTTTTCTTTTTTTTGGTTAAGGGTGATTCTAAAAGTAGTAGAACCCCTGGATAATCTAATAACCATAAAAGAAATCTGTTCCTTTCCCCTTTAAAAAAATGCATTGAGTTAAATAGTTTCACAGATGGGTTGTATGAAAACATCAAAGAACAGATAATTCTTGTGTTATTTAAACTGAGGTAGAATTAGAATGCTAAACAGCTCACTGAAAAAGTTAGTGTAGCTCTAGAACTAAGACTGGATGAAGCTATCACCAAAAAAAAAAAAAAGAGAGAGAGAGCTACAGGCTAATATTACTCAATCTTAGAAACTAAAAAAATTTTAAATGCTAACAAGTTAAATCCAGCAGAATTTGGAAAAACAGGGTTTATTCTAAGAATGGGTGCAGGGTGGCGCAAACAATTAAGTGCTCGAGTACTAGCTGGAAGGTTAGTGGTTCAAACCCACCACAAGACACCTTGGAAGACAGGCCTGGCAATCTGCTTCTGAAAGGTCTAGCTTTGAAAATCTTGGAGCACGTATACTGTCTACATGGGGTTCCCATGAGTTGGTGTCTTAGTCATCTAGTGCTGCTATAACAGAAATACCACAAGTAGATGGCTTTAAGAAAGAGAATTTTATTCTCTCACAGTCCAGTAGGCTAGAAGTCTGAATTCAGGGCGCCAGCTCCAGGGGAAGGCTTTTTCTCTCTCTTGGCTCTGGAGGAAGGTTGTTATCATCAGTCTTCCCTTGGCTTGGGAGCATCTCAGCGCAGGAACCTTAGGTCCAAAGAACACATTCTGCTCCTGGTGCTGCTTTCTTAGTGTATGAGGTTCCCATGTCTCTCTGCTCACTTCTCTCTTTTATATCTCAAAAGGGATTGGCTTAAGACACTACCTAATCTGGTAGACGTCATCAGTGTAATTGCCACTAATCCATCTTATTACATCATGGTGATAGGATTTACAACATATAGGAAAATCACATAAAATCATGGATGATTATAAAATGGTGGACAGTTACACAATACTGAGAATCATGGCCCAGCTAAGTTGACAGGTATATTTGGGGGGACACAATTCAATCCATGACAGTCGGAATCCACTTAGAGGGCAACTAACAATGACAGCATTCTAAGAACACAAGGATGGTTTAAAATCTACTAATTTTATTACAGAAGCCCTGTAGCACAGTGGTTAAGAGCTTGGCTCCTAACCAAAAGATCAGCAGTTGAATCCAGTCGCTCTTTGGAAACCCTGTGGGGCAGTTCTGCCCTGTCCTGTAGGGTTGCTATGAGTCATTAACAGGTTAAAGAGAAAGCACATATGACAGTCTTAGATCCCTTAAGCTCTAAAACTGATTCTCTTAGCCATGGTTCAGACTGTGTCTGCAGTAGCCTGTCTTGTCCCACCTGTATACCAAAAGCAGCCCTTTCATAAATAAATCTCTTGAGGCTTGGACTGCAAAACACACATCAAGGGGTGACAATGTTGCAACTGTTAAAAGGAAACAGAAGGAGCAGAATAACATTTTGCATTTTAATGGAAACATGTTTTGTTGAAGCATGTTTGGAAAGTCTCATTATACATACCAAATATTTCGCAGAGTAAGAATGTAATAGAATGTGATAAAGAATAATTAATTACACCAAATTAACAAGAGTAGGAATTAAGTGCTCTTTGCAATTAATGTCATTGAGCTATTGTTAATTATGAAACAATGTGTTCGTGTTCGCCAGATAAGCAGTCTACTGAATGTACTTTACAAACTGCAGTTTAATCAGGCCCCATACAGTCAGGATTTGCTCTTCTCCACAGTCTTGGATTCATTCTCTTCCACACTGATGGAGACATGAGAGTGGAATTCCTCCCTACTTAAAGTTGTTCTCTTCTCAAGGCAGGTCATTGGGGATCATGGGATCCCCCTTAGAGGTAGCTTCTATTTATTTGGTTCAAACGTGTGTAGGGTATATATGCTGTAGAGGTCCCGTGAGTTATGCAGGGGCACAACAAGACAGGACAGATTTAACAGTAACCACAGTTCTGGTAGGAGAAGAAGCAGAGCCCAGAGAATTCAACTAAGGTGGAAAGAAGGGTAAACCAGAAAACTAAGTTGCCACTGAGTCAATTCCAACTCATGGTGACTCTATGTGTGTCAGAGTAGAACTGTGCTCTATAGGGTTTTCCATGGCTGTGATCTTCTGGAAGTAGATTGCCAGGCTTTTCTTCCGAGGTGCCTCTGGATGATTTGAACTGTCGTCCTTTTGGTTAGTAGCCAAACACTTAACCGTCTGCACCATTCACGGTCTCTGGAAAGAAGGGCAAGGACAAAGTTAAAACATAGACTGGTGATTCTGAAGACAGGAGACATGTTATTAGAGAAGTATAGCTGGAACCAGATGGACCAAGCATCACATCATCACCTCACTGTTTATGAGCTGTATAACCTCGGGCACCTTGACCTGTCTGAACCTCAGTTCATCAACAGTATAATGGCGCAAATAGTAACGTACCTCATGGCATTATTGTGACATTAACACACAGCCTGCCTGTTAATGAAGTATGCTCCTAGAGCAGCGGCTGTCCACTGCGCCTTAAGCTTCTTGTTGGATGGTAGCCCAAAGCCAGTGCAGAGTCCTGCAGTAGAATGTTGCCCCAGTTGAGGCGCAGGTGCAGTAAAGTGACATCAGATTCAAATTAGAGTATTAGAGGCGGTCATAAGAAGGAAGGTGACATGTATATGAGAATCTGACCTGCTCATCTCATGGCCAACTCCAACACACCGACTACCGAGCTGTGGTAGTATGTGTCTGTCAGCCTCCATATTCTTTCTTTGCAACTTCCTCCCATGTCTCCCCTCTCCTCAGATGCCCTGCACCTTCCTGTTGTTGCCCAGGTTCCCAAAGCCCACTCTTCCAAGAAGAGACCCGTTTTTCTGAATCATTCGCCTTCTTCCTATGCAGTCAAAGCTCATACTTCCTTCATAGTCAAAGCTATAGTCTCTAAAATGGCCTCGGGGCCCTAAATGATGAAGCCTCCTGGTGCCCTTCTAGCCTGTTCTGTTCTTCCTCTCGCTCATTTCACTCCATCCACACTGGCCTCCTTGCTCCCCCTGGGACACACAGGCACACAGTAGCTGGTCCTCCTTTTGGGATGCTCTTCCCCCAGGTATCTCCATGGCTTACCCCTTCATCCAGTTTTAGTTCAAACATCATCTTCTCAGTGATGTCTAATCTCATTAGATTTTAACTGTACCCTTCCTACCCTCCTTCTCCTAAGTACTCCTTTTCCCCCGTTACGCTCTTCTGTTGTTTTTTTTTCCGTAGTACTTACCATCCTTTAAAAAAAAAAAAACACTGTATGTAATTTACTTACTTAGAATATCTATTTCTGTCACTGTATTATTGTAAACGCCACTGCATCGTAAACTCTGTTTTCTTTACTGATGATCACAACCTGCTGGAACAGCAGATGCTCAAAAAATTCTTTTGAATGAATTTACTAAAGTTATGAGTATGAAGGATTTCTTACACTATGTTTTAATTAGACAAGAAGTAGTTAGGCAAGGAATACGCCCCGTGAAATGAAAGATACTGTACTCAAGGCAGAAAATGACCTGAGGAGCAGGCTTGGCTTTGGAAATCAAGCTACTTTTGTAACATCGAGAGCAAAATGAACTGGGAATGAGGAGGCCTGGATTCTTGCTTTTGTTTTTTACCAATGACCTTATGCAAGTCACTTGAAATCTTGAGCCTCAGGTTCTTCATTTACAAAGTGAGACTTACCAGGTGACCTCCTGGGTCTAATCCTGCTATTCAATTCTGTGATTGGGTTTTATTTTTGGAAGGACAGATTGAGCTTACGTAAATGTACCCCAATACTACACAGCATCATTTATACCCAGCATTTCCCAGACTCTCCCCCAAAGTTCATGGGCTGTAGTTACATAATTTTGGTTTATTCTGGTCTTTTCCTCAAGGACCTTATGTTGATGTAGGCTTCTTTTTTTTTTTAGTGCATTAAGTTAAAGTTTACAGAGCAGATTGGTTTCTCATTTGATAGTTTGTACATAAAGTGTTTCATAAAATTGCTTTTAAGGTGTTGGCTTCTTTAAAAGCTTAAACCACGAAGCTGAGCTATGGACTGTTGCTGCAGAACCTAGAGTTTTACTCTCCAGCCGTAAAACTTTTGGGTGTCACCTGTCTTGAGTAGATGACACTAGAGAAAGGGGATGGAAGTACATTTGATGGATCTCTGTTATATGATAGGAAACATCAGATGTCCTTTAGAGAAATTACACGGGAATTTGCCTTTTGTCTACCTTACTGAGTTGCCACATTTATAGAAATGTATACTCTTAATAAAAGTTCTTCTAACCTAAACACAGCCCATGAAGGCAGAGCTCTTCCACATTATTTATCAGGCACCTTGTCTCCTGTCCCTGAGGCAACCGTAATTTTTTTTGTGAGCCTCCTTTTTGGTGTTTAAATGCACAGTGCTTTCAAAAAACAGCCTTTAAAACCCTTCCAGTCGGAAGATCTTTCAGGTCTACAGTGACTAAGTTCAGTTTTCAGATTCTCCATTGCGTGTATGTACCTCCCTTTTGCCTTTCTTTATTTTGAGCGTTGCATTGGAAGTTGGTTTTCCAACTGGAGTGAGTAGGACAGTGGAGGAGAAGGGAGCTGCAGACTCACCATTCTGGTGTCGTGGGCAGACCTGGGAGAGATTTTCATGGTTGGCTAAACTAAACTTGAGGGTTCTCTCTGAATTTCTTTCTCGGTCCTCCTCTTTGGTTAGTAAATAGACCATCAGGACTGTCTGTGCTTCTGACCAGAGTGCCCCACACTGCCCCTGGGCATGTGCTAAATTCTTTCTCTCCCATTTAGAAGAGAAGCCAGATTGCTCCAAGGCCCGCTGTGAAGTCCAGTTCTCTCCACGTTGTCCTGAAGATTCCGTTCTGATCGAGGGTTACGCTCCTCCCGGGGAGTGCTGCCCCTTACCCAGCCGCTGCGTGTGCGACCCTGCGGGCTGTCTGCGCAAAGTCTGCCAGCAGGGATACCTGAACATACTAGTGTCCAAAGCGTCAGGGAAGCCGGGAGAGTGTTGTGACCTCTATGAGTGCAAACCAGGTATGCGCGAGCTTTGTCTCAGCAGCCTAGCTCCTTTGCATCCCAGGGGGTAGCAGACCCCTGCTTGGCTGCCCCTGCCTCTCCATCACATGAAAATAAGCATTCTTGTCAGTACATTGCAAGTCTGCCATTTTGGGCTAATGGCAGCCTGACTTCGCAAAGCGATGATCCGCTGGTACATAAGCACCTTCAGCGAGGAACTGTGTCTTTTTCTCTTTTCTTCTTCTTTATTTTCCCCTCTTCAAATTATGCTTGATGGGGGTGGGAAGGGTGGTTTGAAATTTATGGTACTATGGCTACCTGCTTCATTCCCCAGAGAAGGTCACAGCCCTCATTTGCAGATGTATCTATCACTTTAAAGTATTACATTTAAAAACAATCACCATACATGAAACAGCTATTTTCATGTATGTAAATATATGCATCAAAATGCTAGAAATTTTATAATAAAACACTCAGCCCCATCATCCATCCCCTTTACTTTATAGCTTGTGCTTAGTCATCTTTGACTATTTACTCACCTTCTTTGCCAGCATTTGATTTGTTGTTGTGTCCCAGCTGTTTCTTGCTTTATAGTATTTCTAACGTCCTTGCTCTTGTGGCAGCATTTCTGATATGGTCTGTGAACACATCTGGACTGTAGTGATTTCCTTTTTGCAAGTTTCCTGCTAGGTCAGTGCTTCAAGCAAAACAATTCCTTGTCCATCTGTGGAACTGCTCTATCAGAAACACCTCTGGCCGAATATCACCGTCCATTTAACCACCATTGGCTTAACTCTCTGTGTCTTCATCGTCACTTTTAAATGTCTCATCTTTCGTCCGCATTTCCTTGCACAGAAAACTTGGGGCATGCTGCAGTTCTGTAGTGTTGACTATAATAAAAATGTCAGCACAAGGATACAAGGACAGGGTTTCTGGGAAGCAGGGGAGCTTTGGAAGTTTATCCGGGGCAACTGTTTGATTTCAGGGCTCAGAATGCTTTGAGTAAATGTAATAGTAAATGGTGCCTCTCTGTTTGCCCCATTCTAGTTTTCAGCGTGGACTGCAGCACTGTGGAATGCCCCTCCGTTCAGCAGGCCGTGTGCCCCCTGGATAGCTACGAAACTCAAGTTAGACTCACAGCTGATGGGTGCTGTACTCTGCCAACAAGGTTGGTTGCTCATTAGTTTATCAAGTTCTCTCCTCTGTCTTGTATGTTGGCATCATCATTAAGGTACAGTTTCAAGCATGCAATTTGACTTCCCATGGGAAACCTAATACCTTCCTGTTTCTGTGGCAAAATCACTGAGCTGTTACCGTTACTTGGAATTTACATGTATCTTTCCTGGGATCAAAGCCAGATGTCTTCAGGGTAAGCCATTAACCCTTATAGATTCTTCATGTAGGGGTGTCTGTGCACTGTTGAAGGCTGGGAAATAGGCAGGCAAACATGTCGCTGTGTATATAGGGAGGCAGTGAGGTATATGTCAGTAGTAGACCTGCCATTTGAGCCTCTGTAGTGAATGCTAATAGCTGCTTAAACAGTGTGTCCAGTGTGATGAAAGGTCGCATGCTTAATAGAAGTGTTACCCAGGGATCCTTGATGTTTGGAATCACATACCTACCAGACCCATTACTTTCTGAAGCAAAGAGGAGTCTGAATTGTTTAATGTTTTCTGGAGTAACAAAGATATCTTTCTTTGGCTTTATGGGGAAAAAAGCTGCTGTCATTTTAGTTGTAGTAGTAGGACATCCACTTAGCCCTGTAGGACTTTCTCCAGAACAAGAGGGTCTCTGGGTCCTGTCCTTGACAGCCTGTATAGCACCATCATGTCGCTGGAGCTTTGTACTTTGCTTTGGGGAAGACTGCACTTGGGTCATGGGGTTTACATCGTGTTTTCCCTCTCTGTGGGCTCCCCTCTTCTCTGCCATGAACTCCCCTCTGTCTTCCTCATGCCTTGCCCCACAGAGTCAGTGTCTTCTCCTGTGCCCTCGACTAGAGCCTCTTACTGTATTTACCTCATTTCTCTCAGCTTTTGTTCTACATTTAACATCAGAAGTTAAAACCGTCCCTTATTTAGCTCCATTTCTAACTTCTTCTCCTTCTCCCTGAGCCCCGGTACCAATGCCAGGCACTTACCATCTGTGTTTGTTAAGTGAGTATCTGTGATTATACAAATGATTTGGTGAGATAGCAATGTATGTGGTCCATAGTTAAGTCTCAGTTATTTGTCCATAATTAGAGTAGACATCCAGAATCTGTTCTGGTGGTTACTTTTTTGGCACCGGATACACATGATGGTTGTACAACATGATTAATGTAATCAATGTCACTGAATTGTGCATATAAAAAATGTTGAAATGGCAAATGTTGTATGTATTTTTAAGATGCTCTGATTGTGCAGTGGTTAAGTGCTCGACTGCTAACTGAAACGTCAGCAGTTCAAACCCACCACAGCTCTGCAGAAGAAAGGTCTGGTGACCCGCTTCTGTAAAGATTACAGCCTTGAAAACCTTCTGGGGCCGTTCTGCTTGCCCTATAGGGTTGCTGTGAATCAGAATCGACTGAATAGCTTACAACAATAGCTTGTATATTTTTACCAAAAAAATAAATAAATATATATATATGTATGAAACATTAAGAAAAAAATCAAAGCATTAGGTCTTTGTCATCCATAGATTTTGTCCTGTCAGAAACCTGATTCTCTCAGATTCATTTTACATTTTCTTCCCTATACTTTACACTGTATCATAAAAACAGACACAAGATTTCTTGTAAAGATACTAACAGTGGCAGCAGCCTTCTTATGACATTACAATGAGATAATTTATGTGGAGGTGCTTTGAAAGGGGTGAAGTATTATACAAAGTATTAGGTCCTAATCTGTTAAGGAGGAGAATGGAGCATTGCTAACTGTAACAGATGCCTCTTCAAGGTCTTCATGAAAAGGGAGCTGGCACATTATATTGGAGAAGCTAATTGATCAAAACAACCTTCAGTATGGATTACACCTCAACATAAAACAAAAATCCCTACAACTGGACCAATAAGCAAAATCATGATAAACGGAGAAAAAATTGAAGTTGTCAAGGATTTCGTTTTACTTGAATCCACAATCAGCACCCATGGAAGCAATAGTCAAGAAATCAAGAGACGCATTGCGCAAATCTGCTGTGAAAGACCTCTTTAAAGTGTTGAAAAGTGAAGATGTCACCTTGACGACTAAGGTGCACCTGACGCAAGCCGTGGTATTTTCAGTCCTGTCATATGCATGCGAAAGCTGACAATAAATAAAGAAGACCAAAGAAGAATCGATGCTTTTGAATTGTGGTGTTGGCAAAAAATATTGAGTACACTATGGACTGTCAAAAGAGCTTACAAATCTGTCTTGGAAGAAGTACAACCAGAATGCTCCTTAGAAGCAAGGATGTTGAGACTACGTCTTACATACCTCGGACATGTTATCAGGAGGGATCAGTCCCTGGAGAAGGACATCACGCTTGGTAAAGTACAGGGTGAGCGAAAAAGAGGAAGACCCTCAACAAGATGGACTGACACAGTGGCTGCAGCAGTGAGCTCAAGCATAACAATGATTGTGAGCATGGCAGAAGATGGGGCAGTGTTTCATTCTGTAGTACATAGGGTCCCTATGAGTCGGAACTGACTTAACGGCACCTAACGACAACAACAAGCCAGTTGTTAATGAATGTGCTCTTCAATGAAAAAAAGGAACAATTCTCATTTCACTGTTTCAAATGTACTGTAGCACCATGTGCATGTAGGAGACACAGTAGTCTATTTTTTTAGTCACTCTAGGGGATAGAAATGGGTAGAAGCTACAGGGAGATATATTTAATCTCAGTTTAAGAAAGATCTTCCTCACAACTAATGACGTCAGTAATGAATTGGGCTGCTTCCTGAGGTAGACCGAGCTCCCCAGAACTGAGTAGAGCTCTCTCCACCTGGATGGCCACCTGCCAGGAATGCTCAGAAGAAATGTTACATTGGACAGGAAGTTCAACTAGACACCTTCCATTTTATGTCCAAGCTTCTGTGAGTCTAGTAAATAGAAGCATTAGGATGGTTACTCTTGTATTGACATAATTTTTTACTTTGGCACCAAAACTGAAGAACAGTCAGTTAAATGTGCCTCTCATGACAAAATTGAAAACATGAAGAAGGAAGTCATTCAAGTTCCACTGTAAATTATTTGCAGAGAAGGGGTACATTCTCACAGCTCTTTAGTTTCCTGTATTGGCGACAGTCAGTGACCCATACTCTCCCCCTGCCACTTCTCCACACGCAGCCTTTGTTCCCTCGGGATGAGGCCCGCTCTCCCTCCGGGCCTGCTCATGCACGGTGCCTTTGCATTTACAGTGGGCTCTGGCTGATGGCCTTCCCTTTCCATATCCACCTTAGCAGCTTCTACCTCTCTTTCAAGCGCTACATTTCCTTCTCATTCAAGTGTCCACAGTCTTTGGCCCCTAAGGATAACCTAGCTGTCCTTCCTCTGCAGCTCTGCCATCCCGTTTATTACAGCACTTTTCATAATATGTTGAAATGATTTATCTCTTTATCACAGCATTTTTCCTAATACATTGAAATCATTTATTTCTTTATCATAGTACTCTTCATAATCAAATCATGTGAATTTTTATTTTTTGGTCAGTCTTTCCTATTCTGTTTAATTCTTGAGGACAGGGAGTATTTTGGAGTCCCTAGGTGATGCAGACAGTTAATGCACTTGGCTGCTAACTAAAAGGTTGGTGGTTTGAGTCCACCCAGAACTTCCTCAGAATAAAGGCCTGCTGATCTCCTGAAAAATCAGTCATTGAAAACCCTAAGAAGCACAGTTTTACTCTGACGCACATGGGGTTGCCATGAGTCAAAGTCAACTCAACAGCCCCTGGTTTTTTATACCTAAACGGGACTTGATATAAAATGTCAATCTACATTTATCGATGAGTGAATTAATGGGCGAATGAACAGGCACACTCTTAGCTATGATTATTTTTGTGATGATTTATATGTTTAAGACAAGAAAAATAACATGAATACTTTTAGTTTCTTGCTACCTTACTGCCACTGGGAGGTAATATTATTCCTTGTCTGACTTTAAAACCCTTACAGTTTTCCTCCAGCCCCCATCATTATGGTCCAGGACCCCTCAGTCCTGTATAAACTCTCCACCCAAGCACAGCACTCACCTCACATAGCATGCCTTGCCTTTATCTCTCCCTTCTACCTTTTTTATAGTGTTCATCCTGCAGGGTTCCAGTTAAATTCCATGAGGTGTTTGTGCTTCATACAACACCTAGCCCATCCTCTAGGAACTCCCAGCGTATCCTTTTCCATGTTGCCAGTTAACCATCTACTTCCTTGCATTGTTATTTAGCTCTTACATAAAAGTCTCATCTCACCAACTACAGGGCATTTGTAGAGGTCAGGAGTTGTGACTTCTTTTCTTTCATTCTGTGTGTGTATTAATACTGAATGAATTGGCGAATGGAGAATATGCGCAGACTATGGCTTAGTCCTCTTTAGCCAAGCTTAGCATATTAAGTGGGTTCCCATCCGTTAGTGGGATGATAGATAGATATGTCATACTTTGACAAGAGAATGAAAACCCAAACAATCATGTAAAAATGGAAATTAAAAGGAGAAAGCGTAGTCTGTAGTGATAGTGATAGTATTTTAAAAGAAAGAGCTACACAACTTTAGTCCTGTGTGTGAGCTGTGTCAAAGCTTCCCTCTTTAAGAGTATTATTTTAGGAATAAAGAACAGCATTTTAGAAGATATAAAAGCCTATAATGCTCATTTGACCTTTGCTAGGTATGAGCTGGAATCGACTCTACGGCAACAGGCAATGGGTAGCATATTTTTAAAGACCGTTGTTAAGAATTTAGAGCCATTTGAGAGCAAAGCTGGTTATGTGGTGAATTTAGAGGGAAAAGTCCTTTAAGTTAGGACAAAATAAGGTAATGTTTCTCTATGTTATCAGCAGTAGAGATACATCTTAGGTAAAAGCGACAGCCCCCGCCCCTTTTTTGAAATAGGATTTAGTATACTTTCATAGGCTTGAAAGGGAGTTTGTGGACTCCCCCCCCCCCGCCCCCAGCCCATCGTAACAAATAAATTCCACCCTTCTCCATGGCCATCTGAATAGATGCCATTCCTGGTGAGACTGCTTTCCCTATTTAGATCCCTGGCCATAGGTTGTATGCATTCAGCTCATTCATTCATTATTTATTCATCAAACACGAGTTGAGCTCTTGCAAGTGACAGACACTACTCTCTAGCTGTTTTTACCGTGCATCGATGCCTTTTTCCACCTCTAGCCACTGAAGAGTACAGGTTTTCCCACCTGCCTCTGGCCCTTCTAAGTATAGGTTTTTTCTTCTTTCCTTGTCACATCTCGTTTTTTTCTTAATGACCTCTCCTTCCTCTTCCCCCTCTTTTGTGTCTTTTCTCCTGAATTTCATCCTATTTGGATGTCATTCCTAAATGTGATATTATTCTCCTAACCATTATCAGCTTTCTTTCCTCAACTTGGTTTATGTTTCCAGGTACCCTGCCATTTCTTTTCATCCTTGTCTCTTCTGTTGGCCCTAGGACAGAATCTGAGCTGTATGCCAGCTCATCACACATTTCAGAGGAGGATTATGAGGGGTGAGAATTGGTGGCTCCGGGTCTTACCAAAGCCCTAAACACTGCACAGTGATAGGATCATGAACACCTTTTGGTCTCTAGAAGTCCCTTGTGTGTATATACGTGTGTGCACACAAATGCCTCCTCCAGGCATAGCAAATTTACGATAGAGAAATGTATAGGGCAGTTTCATTGATCCAAATGATGTCTTTGTAGGGAAGGAAATATAAGAAAGTCTTTAAACAACATGTAGATAACAATAAAAATGACGCCTTAAATGTGCAAGGTGCCTTGCTGTTTACAAAGCATTTTTACTTTAGTTCTCATTTTATCATAACTCTAACTCCATGGGGAATAGATATGAAAACTGAGGTTGAGAGATTAAGTGACTTGCACAAACTCACAGACCTTCCAGGGTATGAGAGAGAGCAGGTCAGAGTCTTCAACTCTGGTTCTCTGCTTCAAAGCCCTGTTCTCTTTCTTTTTTGGTAACAGTGTTTTGTTGTTGTTTTTAAGTCCAAGAAATATATATTCATGAATATGAGTATTTTTCCAACATATTTATTTACATCAGCATAATACAGATTAACAAAATACATGTATGTTTAGGTTATTTGTTGCTGTGTGGCAAGCCACCCCCAAAAGTAGTAGCTTAAAACAACGACGTTTGATTATTTCTCATGATTCTATCAGTTGACTGGGTGGTTCTTCTGTAGTTAGCTGGCACTTGGCTAGGGCTGGGTGGTCTAAGGTGGCCTCACTCACATGTATGGCAGCCCAGTGGGCATGGCTGCTAGGGTCTCTCTCCCCATCTGGTCTTTCATCCTGGGTTTCTTCATAGGATGACAGAAGTGAGAGAGGAAGTAGCAAAGCCTTTAGAGACTATGTTAGGCTGGATTCTCCAGAGAGAGATTTATATCAAGGAAATGGCTCACACAGCTGGAGAGGTGATCACATATCAAATCTCAACATGGAAGTGATCACAACATTTTGTGACTGCCAAAACATTAAGAATCATGGCCCAGCCAAGTTGACACAATCTTGAACATCACAGAGACCAAGGCCTGCAAGTACACAACATCGCTTCTGCCACAATCTTTCGGTCAAAGCAAGTCACAGGGTCAGCCCTGATTACAAGGGCGAGGGAGAGACTCTTGATGGGAGGAGCTACAAAGAATTTGTGACCATTTTTATATACATTTAACCAAACATTTGTGCCCTTTAGATTTCATTTTTTGACTGCAGAAAGTTGGTGGAGTACTGCCGCTGCATGACCCTCTTCTAAAGACTCAATGTCCTTCTGGCCCTGGGGCTCTGGGTACTCAGGTGTAATTTAGGCAGCCTTGTAGTTAAGCTCCCTCTTCCCTCAGCAGCTGCCTTTCTGCCTCGCTCTTCACTTGACAGTGGGCACTTCACTTGGGAGTAGACACATGATTTAGTGGCCTCAGAGCACCATCTCAGCTTTAAGCATCATTTAGCCGACCCTTATTTTTAGCTCCTCTCTTTAAGGAATGTTGTGACTCGGTTTTCTCTCGTCACACAACAGAGAGTGCTATTTTGGATGTCATAAGATCTGCCTGATGAAAGCAGGTCAGTTTTCAAAACAAAACTTTGAAACTTGTTGCATAGAAATTCTCCTTTGTGATGTTGAATATCAGCCAAGAGGAATAGATCCACTGATGTGGTTGGAGGGTAGATCGAGCCTGAGCTGTTATGTCTCTGGGCCCCATGTTCTATGTCAGCCAGCCCAGACCTCAGAGAGCCCAACAGCGCTCGCTCTCAAGAAGAGTGTTCCTAGACCACAATCTTTTCTCTAAACTCTTTGCCCTCTTCAATACATGTGCCTCGTTTTACAGAGTCTTTACTTAGCCTTTGTAATTTTTCACCAGTCTTTCAGATACAAGCTTACAGAGTAGACATTAATTAGTTAAAAATGTAGGCAGTAATACCCCTACCTTATTAACTTTTCACTTTAAGTCAGATGAGTTTTTTAGTACTCTTAGGCCTTTTGATTTTTTAAGCAACTGGTTTCATATTTTTATTAAGGTAAATGAACTTAATATGTTACTGACAGTCACGCATTTGAAATTCATTTTAATGAGATTTGTCCCAAACATATTGTTATAAAATGTCTCATTTTCAGTTTCTCTGTATAAATGTGCATTTCTTAAAAGTTGTTGAGAAAATTCCAAACCATTTATTTTGAGGCAGAAATAAATTAAGTCATTGTTTACTAGTGCTTAAAACCTTAAAATAGGTTTTATCCTCTGTTGTGTACATTGCAGCTCACTAGGTTCCCAAGCTTTGTCCTGGCTCCAGCCTCTCTCTGACTGAAGGGCCTGATTTTCTTCCAGAACCTGTACCTGAAACATTCGTATCTCTTGTTTTGTGTGACACTATACCAAAAACCCTGTTTTCTTTTTCCTTTTTCTAATAGGCTTTATTTTCTAGAGCAGTTTTTAGTTTAGAGAGAAATTGTGGAGAAAGTGTAGAGTAACAATGTGCCCCCATACACATTGTTTCTCCTGTTATTAACATCTTCCATTTCTGTAGTACAGTTGTTAAAATTGATGAGCCAATATTAATAACATTATTATTAACTAAAGGCCAAGAGAGCCAAAGTATGACCTTGAGTATATCCCACTTGAATTTAGAGACCATGTCAAGAATAGATTTGACACATTGAACACTAATGACCAAAGAGCAGACGAGTTGCGGATTACATCAAGAACATCATACATGAAGAAAGCAAAAGGTCATTAAAAAGACAGGAAGGAAAGAAAAGATCAAAATGGATATCAGGAGAGACTCTGAAACTTGCTCTTAAATGTAGAGTACCTAAAGCAAAAGGAGAATGAAGAAGTAAAGGAGCTGAACAGAATATTTCAAAGAATGCCTTCAGAAGACAAAATATTCTAATGAAATGTGCAAAGACCTGGAGTTAGAAAACCAAAAGGTGAAGAACACGCTTAGCATTTCTCAAGCTGAAAGAACTGAAGAAAAAAATGCAAGCCTCAAGTTACAACACTGCAGGATTCTATGGGAAAAATATTGAACAATTCAGGAAGCATCCAAAGATGGAAGAAATACACAGAGTCACTGTACCAAAAAGAATTGGTCGACATTCAGCCAATTCAGGAGTTAGCATATGATCAGGAACCGATGGTATTGAAAAAAGTCCAAGCTGCACTGAAGGCAGTGGCAAAAAAACTAGCTTCAGGAATTGATGGAATCTAAATTGAGATGTTTCAGTAAATGGATGCAGTGCTGGAATCACTCACTCATCTATGCCAAGAAATTTGGATGACAGCTGCCTGGCCAATCAGGTAGAACAGATCGATATTTGAGACCATTCCAAAGAAAGGCGATCCAACAGATGCAGAAATTGGCGAACAATATCATTAATAACACACACAAGTAAAATTTTGCTGAAAACAATTCAAAAACAACTGCAGCAGTACATCACAGGGAACTGCCAGAAATTCAAGCTGGATTCAGAAGAGAATGTGGAATAAGGGATATCATTGCTGATGTCAGATGGATCAAGGCTGAAAGCAGAAAATACCAGAAAGATGTTTACCTGTGTTTTATTGACTATGCAAGGGCATTCGACTGTGTGGATCATAACAAATTATGGATAACGTTGTGAAAAATGGGAATTCCAGAGCACCTAATTGTGCTCATATGGAACCTATACATAGACTAAGAGGCAGTCATTGGAACAGAACGAGGGTATACTGCGTGGTTGAAAATCAGGAAAGATGTGCCTCAGGGTTGTATCCTTTCACCATACTTATTCAGTCTGTATGCTGAGCAGATAAGCCAAGAAGTTGGACTATATGAAGAAGAATGGGGCATCAGGATTGGAGGAAGACTTACTAACAACCTTTGATATACAGATGACACAACCATGCTTGCTGAAAGCAAAGAGGACTTGAAGCACCTACTGATGAAGATCAAAGACTATAGCCTTCAGTATGGATTACACTTCAATGGAAAGAAAGCAAAAATCTCACAACTGGACCAATAAGCAACATCATGATAAATGGAGAAAATATTGAAGTTGTCACAGATTTTATCGTACTTAGATCTACAATCAGTGTCCGTTTAAGGCAGTCAAGAAATCAAATGATGCATTGCCTCGGGCAGGTTTGCTGCAAACGACCTCTTTAAAGTATTAAAAAGCAAAAATATCACTTTGAGGACTAAGGTGTGCCTGATGCAAGTCATGGGTATTTTTAATTGCCTCACATGTCTTTGAAAGCTGGGCAATGAATAAGGAAGACCAAAGAAGAATTTGATGCCTTTTAGTTGTGGCGAAGAATATTGAATGTACCATGGACTGCCAAAAGAACAAACCTGTCTTGGAAGAAGTATGGCCAGAATGCTGCTTAGAAGCAAAAATGACGAGACTTGTTCTCACATACTTTGAACATGTTATCAGAAGGGACCAATCCCTGGAGAAGGACATCATGCTTGATAAAGTAGAGGGTCAGCGAAAAAGAGGAAGACCTCAACAAGATGGATTGACACAGTGGCTGCAACAGTGGGCTGAAACATAGCAATGATTGTGAGTATGACACAGGACTGAGCAGTGTTTTGTTCTGTTGTACCTATGGTCACTGAGTCGGAACCTACTTGATGGCACTTGGCAACAGCAAAAACAAAGTCCCTAGTTTACATTAGGGTTCTCTCTTCGCGTTGTACAGTCCCATGGGTTTTGACAAATGTGTAATGTTGTATCCACCATTGTAGTTTCATACAGAATAATTTTCTTGCTCTAAATTTGTCCTATACTCCACCTACTCATCCCTTCTCCCCCTTCTCTCAAACCTTTGTGCTGTTTTATTTTTTAATTAAGATTTAAAAACATTCTCTAATTTTTTTTTTTCTTAGCTTCAAGGTAATTAAAAAATCTAGACTATCTTTTGGCTAAAATATTGACAATATTGTGTGATTTCTGTTTTTACAAAAATACTTAATAGCCTCTATTAAGCACATTAGATTCTAAGTACAGTTCCACTGGAAATATTGGTAAATTTGAATCATTGAGTTCAATCCATGAAGTCCATGTGTTACAAACGCCCAGCTTATAGACAGCTCCTACTTAAGAACGTATTGCTATAAAGCCTGTTATATTAAAAATTTGAGTTAAATACACTGGTTTGTAATAACGAACACACGCACTACTTTGTGACACTCAAGAAAAATTGTGCAAATTGGGAGTGTTTCTTAAGTGTTTTATATGCATAGAAAGGTAAAATATGTACTATATACTAAGACAAACATTTGACTAACTGCCACTAAATAAGAACCGCATGTACCTGTTCCATCTTACCTACAAATTTGACTTAAAGCCAGATTTAAGAACAGATCTTGTCCGTAAGGTTCTTTTACTTTCCCGTTTCATAGATGAAACACATAGAACTGGAGGTCCTGCCTGCTGAGTGGCAGAGCAGGCCTTGCAAGCACAAATCACTCGGCTGCACTATCCTGCTGTGGCCTTGAGTTTGCTCACCACCAGCCCTTTCCTGGCCCACCATCTGAGAGACCTCACCTTCTCCTGCTATGTCCAGCACTTCCCCTTGTTACCTTTTCTGTAGGCAAATGTGTACATGTGAGTAAATCGTTTGGCAGCTAAAGAACAGTCATGTGTGCATTGCCTGGTGCTATGTGCGGAGAGAGCACAAGCCCAGATGCTGGGAGTGCTGGAATCCAGGCCCACTTCTGGTGAACTTGGCAAACCTCTCATCTCACCTGGGTCTGTTTTCTTCTCTAAGAAAGGAGAAGGAGGGACTCAAATGTAGCTTCTACCTCTTAAGTTCTCTGAATTTCTCAATCCCTGAAGAGGGGAAGGAACCTAAGCGGCTGGTGACAGGAGGCTCCTGGGAAAGAAAGTAGAAGAAAAATTTTAGAATACTCCAGAACTCAGAATATAATGGGAAAGATATATGGTTTGCATAGTGATAGGAAGTAAAAAAAACTCCAAGGGAAGTCAGCAAAGAGTTATGGTTATTTTTGTTAGCTTTCTTAAAAAAAAAAAAAAATTAGGAAAGGCAAAATAAAATAAACCAGTAGACTAATAACTTAACCCACAGTAATTAGTATAGACTGATTGTAAAAACTGGGTGACGATTCAGTAAAATAGATTGCCTATTTGGTCCGTGGCTAGCTGACTATTGCTAGTTATCTATTTTTATATCTATAAATAGCTAGCCCCTTATAGCAGGAGCGCGAAATATCTGGTCAAAGACTGAATCCTCAAGATTAGGATTTACTCTGTTAACCTGCTTTCTAACAGAATGGGAATTGCTCTGCCTGTCAGACCTGCCTTAGCGTGTATGCTGAGGCGAAGTGGTTTGTGCATGTGTCTTTGCCCCGCGTGCTCACCTGCATGAGCTGCGTAACCTGAGCATGGCTGCTCGCAGGCTCCTGGCGCCATATATGTACTTGTTTCTCCCCATCTCTTGACATGTCACTCTCCCTGAGGCCCGACTCTGTCTGCCTTCCCTGTCACACTCTTTTTCCAGCTCCTACATATTCATACTGCCTTGTTTCTGTATTTCACACTTAATTGAACATACACATATCATTATATTCATAGAAGAGTTTTAGGTCCTCTGTTCCTAACTTTGTGATTGGACCATTTTTTGTCTCTTATAAAACAAACTACTAAATTAAATTCCTTTTTCCTTGTTTGAGCCTCAGTTTTATTTTTCTCCTATAAGACATTAACCATAGATATAAGCGAATTTCGCACTCATGACCTGTAGTATTATAACAGCTCCAAATGCTATCACTCCAGGAAGGGAAATAAGATGAAAGGAAGGATACCAACCTTATTGTATCTGGAAGATACATCACATATACAGACCATGAACAGAATAAAGGACGTGAGTTTCCTTTACTTTCAGGATACCGTCTAGATATTTACAAAGAGCTACTTCAAGTTGAAAATCTAGTATACTTAGATCCCAGTCCTTAATTTTGGTTTCTTTGTGGTGTCGAGAAAATTCATTTTGTTGGTGCTGTATAGCATTATGATAACAGAATCTTGGTAGATTGCTAGGACGCTGTTTCTCGTGGAGAAGTGTAAATTTTCAGAAAAGGAGGTTTCCGTGGTTCCAAAATTCACAGCCTGAAATTAACACATACTGGCAGGGTATCCTTTTGCTTCAGAAGCTCAGGAGTTAAATAAAAATTAATACAGCCACATGGCTAAAGCAAGTAAAAAGAAGGTTCAGGTTTGAAAATGCTTGGTTGAATAGCAAGTACTCATTGAGAATCTTAGGGAAGATAGAGAGCACCAGGCTCGTTGTGGGGTATGGACGAACAAGACGTAGCCTCGGCTTGAAGTTCAACACTTCACAAGTATCACCATTGCTGATTTCAAAAAGCCTCTGCACCTTTGGAGGGTAGTAAGAGGGAAACACACACATGGTAATCTGACTTAGAAGAATCAAATAGTAGACTGGCTTTCTACCAAATAATAAAAAAGTGAATTTAAGAAAAGCTGTAATGTAATATGTTAGCTTCAAATTCAAACCAAGAGATCAAGGACCTAAATAAGCACACATATAACTGGTGATAACTTTTCTTTTCCCTCCCTGATTATCTGTAAGAAGCCCTCGTGGTGCCGTGGTAGCCTCAAAGCATACAGTTCTCTTCTTACCAAGAACTCAGTATATTTTTTATTCCTCTTTTCCAGAACATCTGTCCACTTCTGCACAGTCATCTCAGAATAACAGTCTTAACATTTCTTAGCATTCCGTTTGCTGAAGTACTTACGTTTGGGTGATTGAACTTTCTATAGCTCCTCATTCAACTCTCACCTCAGAGCCCCAGCCTATAATTTTGCTGGTCAAAGCCTTTAGGAGAATATTGAGGGGTGGGAGTGGTAGGTAGGAGGGTTATACAAGGATTATACAACAGAGGGGGTGGGACTATCAACATGGGATGTTTCAATCCAACTAGATAAATCCATCAAAGCCAGGAATGTCCTGATGATGTCTGGAAACTGTCATGTTCGTACTCAAGGGCCAGGGGACACTTCCTTTTTTCTTCTTCGAGACAGTGTTAAGTTCTTTAGATCATCAAATAATATTTACTATAGACCTGTGTGCTTTTAACATTGTGCTACATAATTAAGTTGCTTGTATCGTGCCTACTCAAGTTACCCAGTAGAAATTGTCCCTGAATATGCATTTTCAAAAAGGACTTTGACAAATGAATGAAGAACCTTGTAATCATCATGACCATCTGTTTCCAAGATATTGTCTCCAAGAAAATAGCACTTAAGTTTTCTTGTTTGTTTGTTTGTTTTTTAAGATTAGTCTCTTAGCAGAAAGATTATTCTAATTCAGTTCATTTTTTTGGTTGTTCCCTTTAATTTGGATAATTTATCCAGCTGCTTTGTGGGGATAAATAAAATTAAATTATATAATACCTAAAATATGCATTAGCAGAGCAGCAATTTAAAACATTCCTGACTATTGACATGCTATCATGGTAGCATTTGCTCTGTTTTTAAACACATGCAGGAAAAAAACTTGGAACTATATTTGAAGCTTTTCTTTCTCAACTAAGAAAAGAACATCTCTTCTGTTACCCTCTGTCACAGTAATTTTTGGCCCAAAAGAGCAAAAAAGCCAGAATCTATATTAAACTCTGATGTTGTTTAAAACAAAATAATTGTAGGAATCCCATGTTATTATTGGACCTATCCCCAGATTGAAGAAAATATTCTTTCCTAGAAGTAAAGCCCATGCCCATTGGAGATGGACTATCTCCCATAGTAGAGTGTTTAATTTGTCAGTAATTCACTTCAGATGTGTAAGCTCTGCACTTCCTGTACAAGTCCCTTATGCGGTTTGTGTTTCACCATGAGTTTGACCCCGTATTATGTCTTACTTTATATTGCTTTCAGTCCTGAATCAAGCGAGGCTCTCACTCAGTGGCTTACAATTTGCTGTGAGTGGTCATGGACACTGCCAGACACTAAATACATGGCCTTCTGACTCAGACTGGCAAATAGAAACTTAATTGACGTCTTATAAGACTTTTAATAAAGTTTGAAATTAGAATCCACAGCATGGACACTGAACCTCAAGGGCTGTCCCCACCCACCATCATTTGATGTATCATCATCATGACACAGGCAAATGGAGTGTAACAGCTCATGACAGTCCTGCAAAAATGCTTTGTGATGTTGTTTACATAGCTAATAAGCAAATCTAAAATGTTAAGATTGTACCTCTTCTGAAAATACCAAAAGCCAACCAAAATTTCATAAGATAGATTTTACTTTTATTTGCACATTTACTTTGGATGTAAGTGATAAGGTGCCTGCCTCATTCTTGAAGTTGACACAGTTTTCAGAAGGGTCAGGGTTATATTTGCCTTGTGGACACTTAACTACTTAATTGCAGCCCTGGAGGTGGAGACAGTTGGTTTCTCTTGGACTTGCTTAATCTGTTGTTGAATGTATCACATAGAGATGTGTGTTTTCATTTCTTCTTCCCTGGCTTTGCTTTTGTTTGAAAAGAAAAGAAGTTGCACATCATATGTCATGGGATAATATGATCAAGTGCTTTGATTTCCATGGCTGAATCATGGTTTCTTAAAGTCTCATGACACTTGCCAGGGCATTAGAGTACATTAGATTGTGTACTCTTTGAGGACAAGGGCCCACCTCATGTTTTCTTGCTCATCAGTGCCTAGTACAGGTAAATATTCAATGAGTACTTTTAACTGAATTATATATACAGCCAGACTGTGGCAAATTCTAGTGTCAAACTGCATGGTGTACTTGGTCTGTTCAAGGAACTAGTATTTTGAGTGTTTATCATGTTGCCAGGCATCGCACTAACTGGAGGGAATAAGATGTAGTTGTACTAATGTCAAGGTACAGTCTAAAGGGGGGACAACCATGTACAAACCACCATAGTTTAAACCATTATGTGCTTTAAAAGTAGAAACGTGTGAAAAACCCTAAGTTCACAGAGCTTTTCGATTTGGAAAACTGTAGAATTTGACTTTTGAGCTGAGTCTTTTAAGAATGAGTCAGAGTTCACCAGATGGAGAAAGAGGAAAGGGCATTCTAGGCTCTCATGGTCATTCATTTTTAAACTTTTAGTTTGTCTTGCAGCTCAAAACATTAGCACAAATCCCACCTATTTTTATGATTCAAGAAAAATGGGATTAATGACAGTTTTGGGTTTTTCCTCAGATAACCATAACCTTGCAAGACTACAGCACTTATTTAAAAAGTTTATTCCTTCCATGCTTCTTCATATGGCATGGGAGGCCCTTTATTACCCAGCCCTGGCCTAATTTCTAGCCATGTCTCCTGCCAGTCCTTGACAATATCCCCTAGTCTCCATCTCAACGTAATATACTACTGGTGGGCTGAACCATTTGCTCCAACTTAAACTCCCTATATTCTTTCATGCCTGTATACATTTGAGTATGTTCTTTCCTCTGCCCGAAGTGTCCTTCCTTCTGTCCCTACTCCTCCAGGCTTGATGGACACTCTACAGTCCGTACCTCGCCCACCACACACACATCAGCTGTTTATCTTTGTGCCTCTAGTCAGACGAAGTGTCATGAAAGACGTGATTCTTGGGGATGATTGGAGGTCTGAAGGCAGGATGAGGGTACGTCAGTGTTGAAGTTGTAGAATAACTATGGTGAGGAGTATGCTTTTATCCAGCAGCCCTCAACAATTTGGGTATCAGGACAGAGGAGGTAAATGGTTTGAATCACAGTTTTCAACTGACAGCCATGGGACTGAAGTTGACCATGAGATGTGTTTTTAATTTTTTTATATTTGTCTTTTTTTTGAGGAGAGAGCATCTTTTAATTAACAATATTTAAAAAGTGGTATGCTGACTACTATCATAAGAACTTAAGAACTATCATAAGAACTTTGATGGTTACCAGGGCAGGGAGGGAGAAAGGGAGAGGGGTATTCACTAATAAGATAGTAGACAAGAACTATTTTAGGTGAAGGGAAAGACAACATAATACAGGAAAGGGCAGCACAACTGGACTAAACCAAAAGCAGTTTCCTGAATAAACCAAATGCTTTGAAGGCTGGAGTAGCAGGGGCAGGGATCTGGGGACCATGGTTTCAGGGGACATCTGGGCCAAGTGGCATAATAAAATCTATTAAGAAAACATTCTGCATTCCACTTCGGTGAGTGGTGTCTGGCGTCTTAAATGCTAGCAAGTGGCCATCAACCCACCTGGAGCAAAGGACAATGAAGAACACCAAAGACACGAGATCATTATGAGCCCAAGAGACAGAAAGGGCCACATAAATCAGAGACTGTATCAGCCTGAGAACAGAAGAACCAGATGGTGCCCAGCTACAACCAATGACGGCTCTGGCAGCAAACACAACAGAGAATCCCTGATGGAGCAGGAGAGCAGTGGGATGCAGACCCCAAATTCTTGTAAAAAGACCAGACTTAATGGTCTGAGTGAGACTAGAAGGACCCCGGAGGTCATGGTCCCCAGACCTTCTGTTGGCCCAAAACTGGAACCATTCCCATAGCCAACTGTTCAGACAGGCATTGGACTGGACTATGGGATAGAAAATGATCCCGGTGAAGAGTGGGCTTCCTGGCTTAAGTGGACACTTGAGACTATGTGGGCATCTCCTGTCTGGAGGGGAGATGAGAAGCTGGCTGAATGGACATGGGGAATACAAGGTGGAGAGAAGGAGTGTGCTGTCTCATTAGAGGAGAGCTACTAGGAGTACATAGCAAGGTGTATACAAATTTTTGCATGAGAGACTGACTTGATTTGTAAACTTTCACTTAAAGCAATAAAAATAAAAAGTGGGTTGCTTCACATAAAAAAACTGGCTTCTCTTGAGCAATTGGAAGGTATACATTTCTGCATGGAATGAGTAGTGACAGCCCCCACCAAACGAAACCAAACCAAACCAAACTCGCCATCGAGTCAATTCCGACTCCTAACGACCCTATAGGACAAATTAGAACTGCCCCATAAGGTTTCCAAGGAGCAGCTGGTGGATTCGAACTGCCGACCTTTTGGTTAGCAGCCATAGCTCTTAACCTCTGCACTGCCAGGGTTCCGCCAGCCTCCTACTCCCATGCTCCCAACACTAACTCTTCCACCTCCCTGAAGTCTCTGCTTCACAGAGGTTTATTTTATCACAGGTTTAGCCTCATCCTGATTGCAGTTCCTTAACAACACAGCACAAAACTCAGTGTGTTTTCATCTTTGCTGCCATCTTCCAAATCCGTTTAAATTGCCTGCCCTGCCTTATCTCGTCCCTCAACCTCAACTCCAAGTTAGTTAAACCCTAAAATGGCAAACCTGAACATCTGTGGTGGTTAGGCAAGTATCTGAAAAGAGTGGAGGTAGTTGGGTGGGGATTGTATACAACTCGAGGATTTGGTAGGGGGGACAGCCCCCACAGAGGGCAGAATCCTCTACTCAGTGGGAACGGGAGTCATCCCCATTTCACATATGGTGCAGTTGAGGCTTAGAGGAATTATCTAACTTACATAAGCTCCCAGGACTCAAACCTATGACCATCTGATGTCAGAGTGCATTCTGCTAAAGGGGATTCTCCCTTAGAAATTGAATAGGAAAAAGGGCCACGGAAAGGGAGGGCTTACGTGGGGAGGAAAGTAAAATCTTGGGAGCAGCCAGTGGTCAAGTTGGAGAATGCTGAATAAATGAGTGTGGGGAATTTGCAGTCTCATTGGGGAGGGCTACAAGGAAGTACACTTACCCCTCACTTACCGACTGTCTCATTATCTGACATTTCACAACAATAGTAAAAAATCTGACTATTTTGCACATCAGTGATGTACATCTGGCAGTAACAACATGTAGGTGCAAGACGAGAGTAACACCAGATGTGATGGTTAAGATTTTGTGTCAACTTGGCTGGGCCATGTTTCTCAGTGGTTTGGCAGTTATGTAATGATGTAATTTGGCAGTTACGTAATGATGTAGTCATCTTCCATTTTGCGATCTGATGTCATCCTCCATTTTTCCATAATGCCAATTTTCACATAACAACTTGGTCTTTGAAACTGAACCATGTCAATAAGTGAGGAGTGGGCGTAGTATCCTCAGGGGTCAGCTGGGTAAGTGTTAGAAACAGATTTCAATGGTGCATCTTCTAATGATAGCTGATAAAGGAATTTGTCTTCAGAGAAAGGGTTGGGGGAGGGACGGGGTAAACAACTGGGAGAGATTAGCATAAAAGGATGAGACCCTGGGAGGTAGAGCAGTGCAGCACAGGAAAGCACATTTCCTGGAGAATGGGAGATCGGATGATCTTATACTTTGCCCTTATGACAAGGATGAGAGCCCTAGGAATTGGGCTCTCGCATGGATCCAAGTGGATGTTTGATATAAAGTCAGCCATTTCACTGCCACCCCAACTTGAGGCCGCAGATGGATCTGGAGGCCTAAAGGAGCCTTAGCAGCTCAAACAGCAGAAGTTTGCTCAGGTTTCCAGTGGAAGGTTAGTCCAAGCGTTATTGGTGTGTGCTGGGGCAGGGAGTTAAATAGTCACATCCATTGGATCTTCGTCTGTAATTACCCATCTGACACTTTCCCTAAGCTGAGGGCCAGAACTAGAGCAGTGTGGACTACGTGTAGACACTCAGTAAGTAGTTGTGAAATAGTCGTATGTGGATAAACAAGCTGATTCCAAGGTCAGAGGTACCATTCCTATTAAGTTGGCAGTTGCAGGCTCTGAAATGAGTGACTTAACATCAGTATATTAAGACTCCTATCCACATCCCAGACCCATTCCTTTCCAGAATGCCATGTGCCCATTTTCCTTTTTCTTTCTTTTCCTAGCTGATCTTCCATGCCTCTCTCACTCCCATCTCATCTTTACTCTCTAGGCCATCCAGCCAGCCACGAAAGCAAATGCCAGTGTCTTTCCTCCAGACCTAAGAAGTGAGGGTGGAGAGTCTTCTGCTCCTAGGATGTGGTCAGCCCTCCTTATCAGTTTGCTGGGCTGAGCTAACAGTAGTGCAGGATACCCAAGCGCTAGTGTTTTTAATGGTCACAGGCCTTGGGGATGGTTTTCAGTTGTTTCTGTGCCTTTGGTTCCCCGGCTGGTGGAGTCCCTTTTGAGCTTCCCCAACTGTGTTCTTTAGCCAGTCATATCAAGGGGGTAATTTATTGATGTAAAGGGCCATTGCTTTCTGTCCCCCCAATCACCCCATTTAGTTCCTATGCGCTGTGAAATAACTCTAGAAAATAATTTTATAATTCTTATAGAAACCATGTGGCCTCACAGCTTCTGTTTTCCTACACTTGGTACCACTTTTCTTTCAACTTAGCACCTTTAAGATAAGCTTCCTGGGCCCAGTGCCAGACCAGCCTTGAAGAGGAAGCCATAATCATCTGTACCTTGAGAAAGCTAGAAAAAGAAGAGTTATAATGACTACTTTATTAAGGGCTTACAATGGGCTTTATTATTAGTACTAATATTAGGAAATGCAAAGCGATATTTTACCTAATTTTCCTCAGTTTATACCTTCCCTGTTCGGAGTCGCCGGGTTAACATGCTCAGCTGGCTAACTGAAAGGTTGGAGGTTCTATTCTACCCAGAAGTGCCTCAAAAGAAAGGCCTGGCAGTTTACTTCCAAAAACTCAGCAGTTGAAAACCCTGTGGACCACAGTTCTACTCTGACACACATGGGGTTGCCATGAGTCGGAATCAGCTGGACGGCAGCCGGTTAGCTGGTTAATGTGGAGCATACCCTTGATTCCTCCGGCCTGGGGAAAACAAAGCACAAACGTAACGTGCCGTTTCTGGTTATGCAGGTAACAGATCACTCTACAGAGGGGTGGCATGGTGATCAGAAGGAAGCGCGCGATCCTGAGGGCTGGGCCATGTGCTTTCTGTGGCTAAGACACACGTTTCACTGCTTGGCTGGTGAAAATGGAAGGGATTGTGTAGGGACTAGCTGCGAAATGGTGCAGGAGGGTTAGTTCTTTAAAGAGTGCTTAGGACATGTGAAAAATTGTCAGCCTAAAGAACTTTGGTAGGGAGGAGTGCAGTTTTCAGTAAGCGTCGTCAGACCCTCAGGTGGGAACCCTGTTTCTTTATGGATTTATATTTAGCCTTTTTTTTTTTTTTCAACTTACACATTCTTGGAAAGAGGCAAGATACTTAATCAGTAGAAAGATAGTACATCAGATTTAATTAAAATTGAAGCTGCTTTTTATAGAATAGAAATGTGTTTTACATGTAATTACAGTTTTCATTTCTGACAGTTATTTCACTAATAAGCCATGTGGAATTCTTGTAGAACTAGTGCTTTGCCCTTTTAATTTCTCATTTATCCTTGTTTTGTGAGTAAAGGGAGACTTCCCTCCCATGTGTAAGTAGTAGTTTTTGATTTATAGGCAGCAATGTCTCCCTTTTGAAGAGCTCAAGCACACAACTCAGGTGTGGAATAAATCCAGTATTGGGAGAAGTATTTCCCAGATGGCCTTACTGAGTTGTTGATGTTTCCCCCCAGGATGTAGGTAGGGATAGAGGTCTGCTTGGGAAGATGAGGTGTCTGATGGTTTGCTGCTTCCAAAATTCCTCCTCTGCATAAAGAGCTTATTGAATGGGAATATTAGAACAACATTTGCCCTTTACTTTTTGTAGTGCCCACCATGGGGCATGTTCCTGGGTTTTTTGCCAAATGGGTGGTGGGGATGTCAAAGAGACCCTTTTCCCCATGGCTGTTTCTGGCAACTTTTCAGAGCTTAGTGGTCTTTGAGGTTCCCCCAGTCATTCTGGTGAAACAAAAAATAGACTCTTAACAACTTAGTTGTGATAATGTGGTGATGGGAATACCACATCTAGCGTATCCTTCCTTCTCCTGTGTTGCTTACACTCTTCTTTAGTAGATAAAGAAACCCTTGTAGATGTGTAATTATACCGAAAAATTACTGAAAAAACTTCAGAGAGAAGGCCCAACTTGAGCTGGGCCTGAAGGTGGAGGTGCTTGGAAAGGAGGAGGAGTTAGGAATGGGGGTACAGGATATGTGTTCCATTCCAAGGACAGGGGACAGGTGAGAACCGAGAGAAAAGGACAAGCTGGGATCAGACTTTGGCCGTGATGGGAATGGGAATGGCAGTGAGAGCATCGTGAGATTTCATGATTAGAAGAGAGTTCATTGGGATCCAGCCATCCCATTTTATGGATGAGAAAACCAAGCCTCCGAGAGTTTCAGTGGCTTGCTAGTGGTCCACACTTTCTGGTGGATGATGGTATTGGATGGTAAATAAAGGTGTTCTTTTCTTCCCTCATGGTGTCAGATGTATTCAGGGAGGAAGAAGTTTTTGTAAATGATCAAGCAGGTACTAATAATTATCTTTCTCATTAAAATGTTAAAACTAGTTGTACTTGGCTTCTTCCAGTGGAATGTGCAAATTAAACTGTGACTGCTCTGCCCTGTAAGTGTGAATTTCTCAGAGAGTCCCTAACTTTCAGTGAAATCTCCTGGAGTGGTCATTATATGGGCAGATGGCAGAGCTGGGCCCTAGACTTTCAGAAAAACAGCCCTGGACTGTGGTGACCTGTAATCTGCATTATAAATAAATTCCATAAGTGTTTCTTCTCACACACTAAATTTGTAAAACACCGCACATATCAACTCATAGTCTAAAATTTACAATAATAAAAAATAAAAAAACAATACATGATCTAACCCCTGACTTAGTAGCAAGGAAAAAAAAATTCCAGACTAATATTTGGATGTTTGTATCATTCATTCTTTTACTTATAAGACAAGTAAAACCTGCACGCTGCACTGGAGGAACTCACAGAGGGGCAGAAGAAATCTTGTGATGAGCAAGCACACTCCTTACGTTAGGTACCTCGTGTGCTATTGAAGCTATTGAAGCTCAGACGAGGGAAAATCGATTCCAGTTGCTTCTTTTGAGCAGAGAAGGCCACGAGGGGTGGGTGGTCTTAGTGACTGTGTGGAATTCACCATGGGCCAAGGAGAGACAGGAATTCAAGGTGGGGTAGACATATGAGCTGTGGCTGGCGTGATAAGGGGTGGGGGTGTTGTATTCAGTGAATGGCTGGTAGCCTTTGTTGCCAGAAAGTGGGATGCGTGATGGAACCAGTAGAGTACTGAAGCTAAAGGATAGGTAGAGGCCAGACTTGGAAGCCTGTTATAAGCTGTGCCCAGGAGCTAGGTAGGACACTGGCTTTCTGGCCTGCCTGGGACTGTCTGTGTAGTGCAGGAAGCAGAGAACAGGAAGGGAAAGAATAGGTGTGCGATGCCTTCTAGGCAGCAGAAACAGCCAGCGTGGGTCTTCTAAGGAGGTGAGTGCCCTCTAGGGGCTAGATGGTTTCTGAGTGCTGTTCACGAGACACTCAGATGCCCGCTGAGCTGAATCCATTACCTACGTGGGAAAAACCAGCTTACCCAAATCTCACCTGGCTGCACCTGTGATTGCGTGATGCAAAAGAATTCATTAATGTGGCGCATTGATTGATCATTCTCTTAATAGTGAGGTTAACGTTAGAGACTTGATTTTTTTCTGGCAAATTGCGAAACAGGTTGCTTCTTGTTTGAAGTTAAAAGCCCTTAGTCCACATATCATATGATTCCATGTAGATGCAATGCCCAGAATAGGCAAATCCATAAAGACAGAAAGTGGATTAGTGGTAGCCAGGGGCTGGGGGGAGGGAAGAATGGGGAGTGACTGCTAATAGGTACAGGGTTTCTTTTTGGAGTGGTGAAAATGTTCTAAATTAGATAGTGGTGGTGGTCGTACAGCCTTGTGAATATGCTTTGCTGCTGTTGTTGTTAGGTGCCGTCAAGTCAGTTCGAAATACTGCCCAGTCCTGGGCCCTCCTCACAATCATCGTTACGCTGGAGCCTGTTGTTACAGCCACTGTCAATCCATCTCATTGAGGGTTTTACTCTTTTTTACTGACCATATAGTGAATATACTAAAACTACTGAATTGTACAGTTTGAAAGGGTGAGTTTTATGGTTTGAGAAGTATATCTGAATAAAGCCATCTGTGAGGGCAGTGCAGGACCAGGCAGTGTTTCATTCTGTTGTATGTAGGGTGGCTGTACAACTGACTCGATAGCACCTAACAGCAACAACAACAAAAGCTGTTACCAAAAACAAGCCCTTAGCATTTCTGCTCAGGCTGTCCTGCAAATATCAGCTCTGCCTGGAATGGCCTTTTTGAGTTCACAGCATAGAAATCTTATCTCGGTTCTTTGCTTCCCACTTGCTTTAGCAGTTTTGTTAATGGTGTTCCTCTTTCTTCATTTCTAGTTCTGTACACAACAGATACAAAAAGTGCATGTGGTAAGATGGGTACTCAAGTCACCACAGAACAGAGTAAGAGAGGCGCTTTCCAAAAAGCACAATGTTCACGTGTTCAGAGAAGGAGCTGTTATTTGGGATTGGCCTATAAAGACAGCTGGAAAGGAGGGCTGGGGGAGGATTGTTCAGGAGGCAGACAGGTGGGCAGCGCGAAGCGAAGGCTTGAGCGGAGAATGGCAGTGTGACTGTTGCATAAGGAAAATGAAAGGGCATACTGGGAGATGGAATTGGAAGAAGAGTATGTGGATTTGAGCGTGTGGAATGGGAGACTGAGGGATTGATAATGTAAATGAAGAGTAATTGAAGGTTTCTGACTAAGGAAGTACAGGAATTGAGCCTTAGGGAGAGTATCTGGGCACAAGGCTGTGGGTCTGGGTTGGAAGAGGGAGAGACTTGGGTGGGGAAACCAGGTTAGAGCTGGAGAGGGTGGGCTTTCAGAAGTGAGAGGTAAGTGGTGGCATCAATTTAACTAAGCTTCTGTTTCTCGTATGTTAACCTGTTTCCTCTGCCCCTAGTACGCATGCTTTCTTCTTTCCCTTGCTTACTCTTTATCCAGGGATTGGGATAAAGGTAGGGGGAAGATTAGAGGAGGGAAAAAAAAAGAATAAAAATGAAGAGAAAGAACTGGTGAGGACAATACAGCGTGCGTGGTTCGCAGTGTGCATGGTTCAGTTGTTCTGTAATTCAACATTTCCTCTTTATGACTCAGTAGAAGAGAATCTAGTCCCTTCTAGCGGAAAACACAGGGAACAGGAAGCCCTATTTAAGGAATTTCTGGACAGTTGATTAAGCTGTCCATCTCACAGTTCTCATGAGTAAACCAGAGAATCTAGAATAATCTTATGTAAGAATTTTTTTAAAACTACACTGTATTCATATAAGGGGACATAACAAATTCTTGGCAAATATGGGTCATGAAGGGGTCTGCCTTTTGTTACCTGAGAGAGTGAATGTAGAAATATCTATCAAAAGATAACTCATGTGAGTTGTATTATGTTGAACTATATGAAGTTGCTATTTGTCCGTTTTTGACCTGCCAAAATGGCAATTTCATAAGGTTTCAACCTAATAGATTGCTGCCTGATAGATACCTGTCCTGAGCCCAGATTTTGACTTTGAGTTTCTTAACAAGTTCCTTTTCATTAAGGAGTTAATGGCATTTAACACTTGGTAATCTCCAGGTTCTGAGGAAGCTATAAGAAGTCAAAGCTTGGCCACAGGTGGGGAGGGCAATGGCAAAGGAGAGAAGGGGCAAGGAGCAGGCAGCATGCCTTTGGCAAACGCCAGGGACCCCAAATCCTGGGATCTTCAATGCACAGTCACTCTGGGCTTAGAAATGAAAATTCAACACGAAGGGCTTTTCTTTCTTAAATAGGTTAATAGACAGGTGTATGCGATTTTAGAACTCCTGCAGTATGTGGGCAACAACCTGCATAGGTCTCTAGGAAAACAATAAACAACCAAAACCAATTTCTATGGAGCTGATTCCGACTCATGGTGACCCCATATGTGCAGAGTAGAACTGTGCTCCATAGGGTTTTCAGTGGCTGATTTTTTAGAAGTAGATCTTCAGGCCTTTCTTCCAAGATGCCTCTGGATGGACTCAAACAGCCAATCTTTCAGTTGGCAGTCGAGTGCTTCACCTTTTGCACCACCCAGAACTCCAGGAAAACAATAGAGAATATTTAAATGTTGGGAAACAGGTCAAAAATAAAAGAAGACTGAGGGCAGACTTAGTTGTGGTTCTCAGCTTGGCATGATTTCTAGCAGCCTTACAGAATACCTAGCACTCCTTAAGTGCACGTAGTCTGCAGTAAAGATTGCTGAAATGTGGAAGGACAGCATATGAAGAGGTTTTTTCGGTTGAATGCTTGGTGTTTAAAACAGAATGATTCCCTGAGACACATCAGTAGGTGAGCATGTGAATTCTAGGAGATGTATGAGAGAAAGTTAGTCAGGCGTTCTTGTAGGATGCTTCCATTCTAATCACATTTAGACACTGGGATCAAGGTGTGGTGTAACTCCATTATTCTGTAAACTCAAAGGAGTTTAAGTTGTACAGAATGTCAAGTATAATAAATATAAACAGTATACTGTTACTGTAATATCACAGTGATATGTTTACATGTGTAAAATTGCAGTGGCTAGCACATAAAAGTGAAAGACTATGGGATAACCTTAGCAGGGACTAAAAGCCCAGTTCATATTTACTCAGCCCTTAGAGGGTGATCATCCTGTAGGAATATCAAAAAACCAAAACCAAAACCAGTGCCGTCAAGTCGATTCCTACTCATAGCAACCCTACAGGACAGGGTAGAACTGCCCCATAGAGTTTCCAAGGAGCGTCTGGCCGATTTGAACTGCCGACCCTTTGGTTAGCCACTGTAGCACTTAACCACTGTGCCACCAGGGTTTCCTGTGGGAATACAGACTGTGAAATGAGAGCCCCCAGCACAGCTAACACAAAACAGGCAGACACCTATTTTAAACCGTAGGCAGGAATATCAGTTGCAGCAAAACCTTAATTATCTAACATCCTCTTCTCTCAGGATCCCAATATAAGCATCACTGCACACGGAAGAAGCCAAAAAGGACCTGCCTTATGGAGGGTAATTTATGTCTCCCAGTGGCTTTAGCATAGTCTTTGGTGCAGATTTTAACTTAAATTCATTTCCTTTTTAGTTCTGCAGTTAGCTGTAAGTGTAAGTAAGCCTCTAGGCTTGGTTACTGAGGTACTGTGGACTATAAGCATACTTTGACTTATTAAAGATCTGAAGACCAGTTGGAGAACAAATCAATTACCTAAATAAGAAAGAAAAAAATACAGAATTAATACAGAATGTGTTAGTAGTTCTTCCCTGCTGGGAATGACTCTCCCTTAATCTTGACCCCTGCTTTGCATACATACTCACATTTTTCCTTCCTTCGAGATTGTCTTTTTTTAGGATGCCTTCCTTTTACACCTGTGGGGCAGTTCTACTCTGTCCTATAGGGTCGCTATCAGTCAGAATCCACTCGACGGCAGTGGGTTTGTTTTGTTTTGTTTTACCTGAGATCTCCCTTCCTCATTATCTTCACCCTTCTAATCCATGCTTCCATCCCCAGGGGAGTCCCAGAACAGTAGGCCAGCTCCTCCGTCCTGGAATTACATTTACATGCTAACATCTTGTTGCCCTGGGCTTCTCATTTCCTACCTCCAGTTTGATTGTCGGGGATGTCGTATGTAGTTCAGTGGCAGAGTTCTTGCCTTCCATGCGTGAGACCCAGGTTCAATTTCCAGCCAGTGTTCCTCATGTGCAGCTACCACCTGTCTATCAGTGGAGCAGCCTGCTGCTAAAAGGTTCTAGTGGAGCTTCCAGACTGAGACAGGCTGCGAAGAAAGGCCTGGCAATCTACTTAAGACAAATCTGCTAATGAAGTGCTATGGAGAACAACAATTGATCTCATTATACATGGGGTCGCCGTGAGTTACGCTGACTTGATAACAGCTAACACCATCTTTTCTAATGGCAGCTAACAACTATAGCAACATTTCATTGTAGCCCATCAGTGTCAGGCAGTTGCCTGCATTTTTCTCCTCTTATTTTACCTGCCCACACTTGTTGTGTTTCTCTGTTCAGGCGAGTCTTGCAGCAGAGTTGAAGGTAAGGGTGAGAAGCAACAGAGCTAGCTTGCAGTTCACTGAGCACCTACTTCATTCATGCATGTGGAGAGAAATATGCGCATGATAGCTTAGATGTTCCAAAAATTAAGACTCCCAGCTTTCAAGAGAGGTGTCACAGTTCTTTTAATAAATCTCATGCCCTTTGTTTATAAAGAGCTCCTCAGCCTTTGATCAGAGTCTTTCTTCTGATATTATATACAATTATAAAATGAATGTGGCTCAAGATGGGGGTACTACTAGAGACAAAGCTTTTCTATGAAAAGCCGGTAACTTGACAGTCGAAAGAAGAATCAAAAACTCTGAAAAACACCTAAACATCAACAGCAACATGAGGCTGTTTAAAAATGCAGGAGCAAACATTCTGTATTGGCTCATGCAGGCGTCACTGGTGTCCTGAGTAATACAATACTGTAGGCATGTAAAGGTGGCCCTGAGTCATCAAGAAAATGTTCTCATGCTCAGTATCGGTCTGGTTAAGTAAGAGATGAAGTAATGCATTTTAGAAATACCTCTGTCGAAATGGTTAAAAAAAAAAATTTTTTTAAGTGTTTATTAAGGAGATGCGCCTTAGTTGTTTAGAAAACAAATCACGTTAGAACCCCTCACGCCCCGGTGACGCCAGATAAACAAGGCAGTGTGATATGTATGTAGGCCAGTTACTTTGCCACAACCACTGCCACTTTGTTTGTGGTCTCCTGACTTCTGTGTTGTTGTTTATTCATGGGGTTTTCCTTCCCTTTTCTTTGGTTTCAGATGCGAGTGTCTCTCTGGCTTATGTGGTTTCCCCGTGTGTGAGGTGGGATCCACTCCCCGCATAGTCTCTCGTGGAGATGGGACACCCGGAAAGTGCTGTGATGTCTTTGAATGTGTTAATGGTACGTGGGGTTCTCTTGTTCTCAGAGAGTGCACATTTGTGCAGGAGGAGGAGGAGTGGGGAGGGCTAAACCTAGCTGCTTCTGCCTATTTAAGGCAGGGAATGTGCTCGGAGACTTGCAGAAACTCACTCAGAAAGGTTTGCTCAAGAGCCCACAGCATAGTAATGGATGTTAGGACAGGGGTCACCATCCCATCCGTCAGAAAAAGAATTTTGGAAATGTAATAGCATATTGCATGAAGCCATCATGCTCTGCTGTGTTTCAGTATTTTAGAACTGTTCAGAATTTCAGGAGAGGATGGTGGAACCTGTAATTACATTCTTTCTGCCGTCATTCAGCTCCCATCGCATTGCTGTCAGGAAGTAATCTATGTAACTAAAAACACACTGGCGTTAGCACAATTTGAAACAGAAAAGATGTTGTTCATCTAGTTCAGCACTTTCCCACTTTGAACATCTTTGGCCAGTGTTTGGTCATTACTGCTGGCCTGCCTTAAGCTTGACCCTTGTGGCCCAGAAAAGAATTCTTCAGTCACAGGATTCCTTCCTTTCACAAGACAGTTTGGTAACTGTAGCTTGAGGAAGTGACATGGCCTTCATTGAATTTGGGCGGCTAGAAGGGGAGAGAACCTACAGTGTGGCCCCTCCCTTAGCATTTTCAGAAGGAGAAGAATAAAACGTAAGCAAGTGAGATACCAGTAATTGGCAGTATTATTTAGATAGTCAATACTTGTACACACAAGGAAAATGGAGATGGATTTGGACAAACATAACAAAATGACAGAGAAACATTCATATTAACTACTACTGCCTACAAGAATGCAGGGTTCAGAGGGTTTCCTGCACATAATCCTAAATTCTTTCTTCCCCCACAAGAAAGGGTTATGTTAAAGTTGAGTCTTGTTAATTATGTCCTGTGGTTTTGGGGCCAGTGGCCATGTGTTTTTTTCGTTTTGTTTTGAAGAAGCACTTGCAGTTTGGCCTCATGGTTAAGGGAGAGCACAGACTGGAACCAAACAACCTCAGTTTGAGTATTGGGTTTCTCTAGTTACTAGCTATGTAACTTGGTTTTCCTGGCCCTCAGTTTCTGCATCTGTAAAACAGAGTTAACGGTAAATTAAATGAGGTATTATATTATTATATGGGAAACACTTGGAATTGTACCTAATGTGCAAGTAGTCCTTATTATGTGAACCTCCTGTGTGGATAGTGAACTGGCATTTCAGGGCGATGGAGAAGGTGAGGTGAACGTCCTGACTTTATACGTACAAGGGCTTTATAAAAACCTAATAAATACAGGCACACCTGGGGGAAGGCTGCAGAGAAACTTCTGTGTGCACAGAATCTCATCTCAATGCTTCGCCCCACCCATGTTATTATCCAGCCATTAGTAATGTCTGCTGAACACCAGCAAATGGCCACGCTGACCTTTTCTCTCTGGCACTGCTGCAGTTTAAATTATTATAGGTGATATTCTGTGAATACTTTCCCACACCATTTGAGACCAGAAGAGTCTCCTTACCCTCAGCTCCCCTGACATCTCAGATACACTCATCACTCTGTGCTGTAAGCACTTACTTTCATGCCTGTGTCCCATTCCAGAATATGACCTGACAGGACAAGGAAGCATGTCACATTCACCCTTAGGTCTGTGGATGTTAGCACATTATCTGGCTCTCATAGGACACCCAGATTTTGTTGACTGAATGATTGAACTTGTGAGTGATGTGGTTTGTATCATCCTGCTTTCTTCTAGAAGTAGCTGTTAAATACTAGCCCAGAGAGAGGTTACTTTGTGGGAGTTCTCCATCTTTGATTGCTCTACACTTTAATCTCAAGCCATCTATCCCCTGGAAATACTACCCCTAGTAATAAAGTTTGCTGCTGTCTCCTCTGGGTGAGGAAGAGGGGTGCATTTTTTCTGCTTGCGTCTTGCTGATAGAAACCCGAGTCATACCTTTTTTATCAGGACGTTAGCTGAGGTGCCTCCAACCTGAGGTGCCCCAGACAGCTAATAACTGTTCCCCACCCCAGCGGCCTTGCATTAATGTTCAGGGCCTGCCCCCATTGGTAGTCTCACCTGTTAAAGGAATCCAACCTCAGGATCAGAACTTCCATCTGCCATGTGAAAATGTTCAGACAACAGAGCACAGTCACAGTGTTGCTGGTGGTTGCTTCTTTCTTCTCACTGTAAACTTATTGGGTGATTTTTGTTTCTTGTCCTGCTGAAGCATCTGTGTTACTATATTAGTGATTTAGTTATAAATGAGACTGGAAACTATAACATTATCAAGACTCATAATTTTACAGAATCAAGTTTAGAGACATTCTGCCTCCAAGTCTTTTGACTGTATTTTACTTCTTTTAACGTATGTATATATACATACCTTTCTCTGTTTCTCCCTCCCCCTCCCTTCTCCCTCTATATGTGTATATGTATAACTTCATATGTATGTATGTGTGTGTGCGTCTGTGTATACACAAACACATACACACACACACAGAGGCATACCTCATTTTATTGCAGTTTGCTTTATTGCACATTGCAGATAACCACATTTTTTTACAAATTGAAGGTTTGTGGCAATCCAGTGTTGCAAGTCCGTCAGCACCATTTTTCCAACAGCATGTGTTCACTTTGTGTCTCCATGTCACCTTTTGGTGATTCTTGAAATATTTCCAACTTTCATTATTATTATATCTCTTATGGTGATCTGTGATCAGTGATTTTTGATGTTACTATTGTGATTGTTTGGAGACACCACAAATCGTGCCCAACCCATATAAGACAGTGAACTTAATAAATGTTGTGTGTATTCTGACTGTCCTACTGACCAGCCTTTCCCCACCCCTCCATCTCTCTCCCTCTGTGTGGGCCTCCCTATTCCCTGAGACAATATTGAAATTAGGCCAATTAATAACCCTCCAATGGCCTCTAAGTGTTCAAATGAAAGGAAGAGTCACACATCTCTCACTTTAAATCAAAAGCTAGAAATGATTAAGATTAGTGAGGAAGGCGTGTTGAAAGCTCAGAGAGGCCAAAAGCTAGCCCTCTTGCACCAGTTAACCAAGTTGTGAATGCAAAGGAAAAGTTCTTGAAGGAAATTAAAAGTGCTGCTCCAGAGAACCCACAAATGATAAGAAAGTGAAGCAGCCTTATGGCTGATATGGAGAAAGTTTTAGTGGTCTGGATAGAAGATCTAACCAGCCACAGTATTCCTTTAACTTAAGTCACAGCCTAATCCAGAGCAAGGCCCTAACTCTCTTCAATTCTTTGAAGGCTGAGAGAGGTGAGGAAGCTGCAGAAGAAAAGTTTGAAGGTAGCAGAGGTTGGTTCATCAGGTTTAAGGAAAGAAGCCCTCTCCATAACATGAAAGTGCAAGATGAAGCAGCCAGTTACCCAGAAGCTCTAGCTCTGATGGAGGGAGACGTACATGCCTGCTAACACAACATCCACTCTGCAGCCCATGGATCCAGGGGTAATTTTGGTGTTCAAGTCTTATTATTTAAGAAATACATTTCATATAAGGCTGTAGCTGCCATAGATAGTGATTCCTCTGATGGATCTGGGAAAAGTAAATTGAAAACCATGTGGAAAGGATTCACCACACTAGATGCCACTAAGAACGTTCGTGATTCATGGCAGGACATCAAAATATCAACATTAACTGGAGTTTGGAAGAAGTTGATTCCAGCCTTCATGGATGCCTTTGAGGAGTTTAAGACTTCGGTAGAGGAAGTAACTACAGATGTGGTAGAAATAGTAAGAGAACTAGAATTAGAAGTGGAGCCTGAAGATGTGACTGAATTGTTGCAATCTCATGATAAATCTTTATCAGATGAAGAGCTACTTCTTAATGGATGAGTAAAGAAAGTGGTTTATTGAGATGGAATCTTCTCCTGGTGACGATGCTGTGAACATTGTTGAAGTGACAACAAAGGATTTAGAATATTACATAGAGTAGTTGATAAAGCAGCGGCAGGATTTGAGAGGATTAACTCCAATTTTGTAAGAAGCTCTACTGTGGGTAAAAATGCCATCAAACAGCATCGCATGCTGCAGAGAAATCTTTTGTGAAAGGAAGAGTTCATCGACGTAGCAAACTTTGTTGTCTTATTTTAAGAAATTGCCGTGGCCACAACAGCCGTTGGCAACCACTGCCCTGATCAGTCAGCAGCCATCAACATCAAGGCAAGACCCTCCACCAGCAAAAAGTTTATCTCACTGAAGGCTCAGATAATGGTTAGCATTTTTTGGCAATAAAGTATTTTTTAATTAAGGTATGTGCATTGTTTTTTAAGACATGATGCTTTTGCACACTTAATAGACTACAGTATTGTGTAAACAGAACTTTTCTGTGCACTGGGAAGCCAGAAGATTTGTGTGACTCGCTTTATTGCGATACTCGCTTTATTGCAGTGGTCTGGAACCAAACTCGCAGTATCTCCGAGATATGCTGTATATCCATATATGAGCCCATGTGTATATATGTGTATAAATAGATAGACAGATAGACATGTATTTACCCTCCAGTACCCTTGGAGAATCGTGCTGTTTTTGGAAGGTCACCATTAGGGAATATTGTATATCAAAGATTCATTATCATCACCTAGAAAAGCAGAAGTCTGTTATTTCACCTATGTATTTTTTGTGTGCCTTGCTTATCCACAAAGGATTTGAGGCAACTTTACAGTGAGAACAGATACAATAACATACTGGTAAAATATTAATGAGAAAAGAGAATCAGAACCAAAGAGTTGTAAGTGAAAGTGAAAACCAAAAGGAGGAGCCCACATATACGCAGGCATACATGTCTATAGAGCTGCTGGAGTTAAACGTTAAGTGTAAAATTAGTCTTCCAGCCTCCTGGCCGTCAGAGAGAAAAAGAAGACAGGGTCACATACACAATTCTTACTTTCAGAGGAAGAGAAACCTACTAGACAGGACGACGCTCCCTGATGGAAATTTCTCACGTGGAAATGAAAAAAGGGAGCACTGAATGATGAAGTGGGTCATGTCCTCAACTGTGTGAATAACACAGATACAGAAACGAGTTTCCTGTGGGTGTTCCTCCCAAAAAACAAAATACTGAAATGCAACTCAGTGAAAGCGGTTCTAAAAGATCAGTTAGATACACGGAACATAGGTGCCGGGAGCGCTGTCTCTCAGTTTTGAGAGCTCTGCACCACGCAGGAGTAGGTCCAGCTCAGGAGGCAGGGCGCTGAATGTTAGCATAACTAACCCCAAATGCAGACACTGGGACTGCACGGTGACTTCGGTTCCTGAGCTGCCACCCGTGATCCGTATGCTTACATTATTTTTTCAATAAGGTAAGCGTTGAAGTGACAACACAAGTTTAAAAAATGTTCACAGAGAATTCAAGTGTTCTGAGTTTTGAAACACTAGCCTAGATGAAATGATGGAACATTCCCCGTAAATATTACTTCTCTTTGCCTGTTTTTTCCGTTCGTTGTTTTGTGTTGCTTTGCAAACTAGATTGTGACAGTTTGTGACTTTGTTCTCTGGCAAGAGCCTAAAGGAGGGCTTGTGAGTTGTCGATTGAGTGAGAACCCTGTTGTTCTGATTGAGCTCCTTTTAGATGAAATGAGAAGTCCTCCGAATCATCGGCTAGAAGTAGCCCTCCAAAGCAGTGATGGGACAGTCTCAAATCTCCTTCAAGAAACAGTTGTCTATCTGCTCCAGCCTGCAAACAGATGTTTTTCCCGGAATCAGCTGGAGCTGAGTAATGACCTCCACCCTTATGTGGGCATGTATGTTCCTTGTCATAATGCCTCCATTGTCTTACAGCTGCCCAATGCTCTCTCTCCTGGAGGCATTTGGGTTTGAAATCCCAGGTACAGAATGTGGAAATAATCATTTGCTTACTTAGATGTCACCAGTTGTCCAGTGTCTATACAGAAAAATCTAAATAAAACAGAGCATCTTGCTTTGAGTGTCACAGCCAATAACTGACTCTTCCAGCATGCCCAGTTATAAAGTGTTCTTCAAGTAAGGAAACGAATTAGTCTGTGGCATTGTATTATTGAATATAAACCGGGTAAAACTACCAAAAATACATGGAGCTTTATAATATTTAAAACGGAGCCTTTTCTTTATGACAGGCCATTTAGCAGGGCCAGATACTCAGTGAGGCTAGTCCACATTCACATCAGTGAGAACATGTCATCAGTATAAGATGAACGTGATCCCCCTGTTCCCAGTGGCACCAGGACTAGTGGGTGTAGGGAGCTCGTGTGGGGAGCGCAGGGACAGCGGTGTCCCTTGCATACAGCATCCAAAAACAATTTCTTGTGGTTAAGACGCAAGTTCAGGGGAAGGGGGACCAGTATACAACTCAGCCTGTTTTTGTGCCATTCAAAATTGTTGTCCAAAAACACTGTCCCTGCCATGCTCTGATCCTTGCAACAGTGTTAAAATGCAGATTCTATGTGAACATAATAACTGGGAGGCCTTATTAAGGCCATGTTGTCCAATGAATAATCAGTTCCTGTTTTATTCAAACATATATAAAAGGTTAATAAAAATTAGAAATAATCTTATGTTGACCCTGCCAGAATTTTCTAAGATGCAAACATGTAAAATTGACCAATCACAGGAAAGCCATCATTATGCAGTCTATTTAGAAGAAAACTGGTACAAAAATATTTATTAAGAGCCCATTGTCTGTATAGTAATAAAGCTTGGTAATGTTACTAGGGACATAACTGTTACTGCTACAGTAACGGAGAGAACCTGGCACTTTGAAAGAACTATGGCTTTCATTACGTATTTGTTGGACACCCATTGTGTTCCCGGGGCCATCTGAGGATAACTTTGCTCAAGAGTGATAAAATCCTTTACAAGTGTTGTTCATTTTCCCTTATCCTGAAATAGAATCTGCTTGGTGTATTCTAGCGCAAACCCTCCCTGCTCCCTACTGCATAGATAAAGTTGTTTTGTTATTGTCCCCCCCCCCACTTTGGGTCTTTGGTGTTGTTAGGTGCCATCGAGTCGGTTCTGATTCATGGCGACCCTGTGTGCAACAGAACGAGCCCTGCCCAGGTCTGTGCCATCTTCACAGTTGTTGATATGGGTAAGCCCATTGTTGCAGCCACTGTGTTAGTCCTTCTCATTGATGGTCTTCCTTTCTTTTTATGACTTTAGCAAGCATGTTGTCCTTCTCCAGGGACTTGTCCCTCCTGATAAGATGTCCAAAATGTGTGAGATGAATTCTAACCATCCTTGCATCTAAGGAGCATTCCAGCTGTACTTCTTCTAAGACAGATTTGTTTGTTCTTCTGGTGCTCCATGGTATATTCAGTATTCTTCACCAGCACCATAATTCAAGTACATCAGTTCTTCGTCGGTCTTCCTTATTCATTGTGCAGCTTTCACATGCATGTGAGGTGATTGAAAACACTATGGCTTAGGTCAGGCGCACCTTAGTCCTTAAAGTGATATCTTTGCTTTTTAACACTTTAAAGAGGTTTTTTGCGGCATATTTGCCCAATGCAGTATGTCTTTTGATCCTTGCCTGCTGCTTCCATGGGCATTGATTATGGATCCAAGTAAAATGAAATCCTTGACAGTGTCGATATTTTCTCTGTTTGTCATGATGTTGCTTATTGGCCTTTGGAAGCCAATATACCCTGCCTTTGTGAACCATCAGTTTGCCTGTGACTTATGGAGAGATTCTTAGACATTTCCCATCTACCTCTCTTGGCTTGTGATATCTACCCTCTTGCTTCCTGTACAGCTCAACCACCAGTGAAATGAGAACAGAGGCAAGATATTAGCCATATCCTACTGAGAGGTTGAAAATAAAAAGCAATGGAAGTCTTTTTGGTTTTTGTTTGTTTGTGTTTCCTTCACTTTCATATTTGATACAGAGTTCTACGTTTTAGTCTTTTCCTTAGCTAAAATTACATACCTGTCACCATCTGCCAATCAGCATAATTTGGCAGGCAGTAGAGTTTATTAGCAGTCTATATTGTAAGGCTTATTTTCAGAAGTTCTGGAATATATTAAAGAGTAAAGGGAAGATTCCAGAACTTGAAACATAAAATTTAATTGAGCAGACACAAGACATACAAAAATCACTAAAAAGACACTTTTATGCACCTCTTCATTGAGAAGTACAAATTACATAGTAAATTGTTTCTTCATGATATTTTTCTTTTCCACGTCCACTTAAATCTTCATTTTATAGTAGCAGTCTCTACAGGGTTCGGAGATTTACATCTATACCCCAGCATGTGAAGTAATTGGTCATTGCTCCTCAAAGATCACTACCAGGCTTTTTATCATATACTTTCACGAAGAGTCTGTATAAATTTCTCTCAGTATCAGAGATTTCATTATGTTGTGTGATTTTTTTTGTTGTTTTTTTGTTTTACCCCCAAAGGATTGATTGTGTTTTCTAGGGTGTGTTTTTTTGAGCCTTCTCATCTTTCTTAATTCCACTCCCTTGCCCCCTGTCTTTAGCTACTGACACCTAACTGGCCCAGTCCTCCCGACAGTCTCCTCCCTCCCCACTAAGCTTCTAGACCACCTCCCTTCCCAGGCAAGACCAAGTTGCCCTGGAGCAGCTTCATTCATAACCAGAATCTCCTCTCAAATCCTGAACCAAGACTTGTGGCTTTACCCAAATGGTGGGTGTGGTCAATTGACTCAACTAAGTAATTAATATGGATTGGTTATAAATTTTATTTTATTTTTCAGTTTGAATGGATGTTTACTTCGAATGGATGTTTACAGTAGCACTTTGCTGTGCTCCACAACATGCAGTTTTGATTTATAAAAACACTCTATTTTCTACACTTTAGAATTTGTGGTCTAACTATTTTCTTTCCATCACAGCCCAGATTAATATGTTGACTATAAGTGTGTAGAAGAATTCTGAACTATTATACAATGGTTCTTTTTAACCTAACATTCCTGGAAAAAGGATTGATAGACCCAAGTAGATCGGTTATTACGAAAGAAGATCACATACACAGGTACTGCATGTGTGAGCATACACAGCTCTTACTCGTCATGTGACTTTAAGCAAGTCACCTAATCTCTTTAAATTGCACTATTAGGAGATTAATAACTTGCCCTGTCTTCCCAGCAGGGTTGTTGTAAAGTCAAGTGAGAAAGTAATTGGCTTTAACTACAATACAAATGTAAAGTATTTTTCAAATTCAAAATGCAGTGGAAATCTCTGAAATTACATCAAACAGGGAAGGCGAAATATTAAGCGGTGATGTGACAGACATAAGAACCCATGAAAGATGTGCATAATCCATATTTACCATCTTAGTGAACAGGGTGCAGTGGCTCAGAACTTTCTTCAGCTCAGGAATACTTTTTTTTTTTTTTTAATTTAAATTTTATTTATGCTTGAGCCCGTGGTTGCAGCTACTATGTCAATCCATCTCATTTTTCATCCTCTTTTTTGCTGACCCTTTACTTACAAACATAGTGTCCTTCTCTGGGGACTGGTCCCTCTCTTGATAATATGTCCAAAGTATATGAGACGAAGTTTTGCCATCCTTGCTTCTCATAAGCATTGGGGCTGTACTGCTTCCAAGTCAGATTTGTTGGTTCTTCTGGCAGCCTGTGGTATATTCAATGTTCTTTGCCAACACAGTTCTTCTTTGGTCTTCCTTATTCATTGTCCAGCTTTCACATGCATATGAGGTGATTGAAAACACCCTGTGGCTTGGGTCAGGTGCACCTTAGTTCTTAAAGTGACATCTTTGCTTTTGGATACTTTAAAGAGATCTTTTTGTGACAGATTTGTCCCATGCAATGTGTTGTTTGATTTCTTGACTGTTGCTTCCATGGGCTTTGATTGTGGTTCCAAGTAAAATGAAATCCTTTACAACTACAATCTTTTCTCTATTTATCATGATGTTAATTACAAAAAAAATTTTTTTTTTTTAATTTGTTGGGTCAGTTTTGAGGATTTTTGTTTTCTTTATGTTGAGGCATAATCCATATTGCAGGCTGTGGTCTTTGATCTTCATCAGTAGGTGCTTCAAGTCCTATTCCCTTTCAGCAGGCAAGGTTGTGTCATCTGCATATTGCAGGTTGTTAAAGAGTCTTACTCTAATCCTGATACTGTGTTCTTCATATAGTACAGCTTCTTGGATTATTTGCTCAGCATACAGATTGAATAAGTATGGTAAAAGGATACAACCTTGACACACACCGTTCTTAACTTCAAACCACACAGCATCCCCTTGTTCTGTTCAAACAAATGCCTCTTGGTCTAAGTACAGGTTCTACATGAGCACAGTTAAGTGTTCTGGAATTCCCATTGTTCACAATGTTACCCACCATTTGTTATGATCCACACAGGCGAATGCCTTTGCGTAGTCAACAAAACACACATAAGCATCTGTCTGGTATTTTCTGCTTTCATCCATGGTCCATCTGATATCAGCAGTGATATCCCTTGTTCTGCACCCTCTTCTGAATCCAGCTTGAATTTCTGGCAGTTCCCTGTCGATGTATTGCTGCAGCCACTTTTGAATGATCTTCAGCAAAATTTTACTTGTGTGCGGTATTAATGTTACTGTTCAAAAATTCCCACATTCTGTTGGATCACCTTTTTGGAATGGGTACAAATGTGAATCTCCTCCAGTTGGTTGGCCAGGAAGCTGTCTTCCAAATTTTTTGGCATAAATGAGTGGGTGCTTCCAGAACTGCACCTGTTTGTTGAAACATCTCAATTGGTATTCCCTCAATTCCTGTAGCCTGGTTTATCGCCAATGCCTTCAGTGCAGCTTGGACCTCTTCCTTCAGTACCATTGGTTCTTGATCAAATGCTACCTCAGTGCAAATGGTTGAGGGTTGACCAGTTCATTTTGGTACACTCTGTGTATTCATTCCATCTTATTTTGATGCTTCCTGCATTATTTAGTATTTTGCCCATAGAATCCTTTGTTGTCGCAAATCGAGGCTTGAAATTTTTCTTCACTTCTTTCAGCTTGAGAAGTGCCGAGTATATTCTTCTTGAGTCGTGCCAGATCAGCAAATGAAAGTCCTCAAAGCTTGACTCTAGCCACGTCAACTTTGAGAAGGGAGCTCCTTCCCAGCCATCTTTTTTGAGTGCCTTCCAACCTGAGGGGCTCACCACTACATCCACTGCTGTTCATAAGATTGGTTTTCTAATTTCAGCTCTTTGCATATTTCATTATAATACTTTACTTTTTCTTCTTGAGCTGCCCTTTGGCATTTTCTGTTCTGCAGTTTTACTTCGTTTCTTCCCTAAGTTTTAGCAACTCTACTGCATTCAAGAGCAACTTTCAGAGTCTTTCAGAGATTTCGAAATCTTCGATTTCTTCATCTTTGTCCTTAGTAGTTGTTGTGTAAGTTTGAATAATAGTCATAATAACTGGTCTTCCTTGTAGGCATATGGATATTATCCCATCACTGACGGCACTGTACTTTGGGATAGGTCTCGAAAGGTTCTTTTCGATGATGAATGCTGTGCCAGTCCTCTTCAATTTATCATTCCCGTCATAGTAAAAAAAAAAAAAAAATTTTTTTTTTTCCCCCGTCATAGTAGACCATATTAATGTCCAATTCAAAATGGCCAATACCAGTCCATTTCATCTCACTAAGGGCCAGGATATCGATCTTTATGCATTCCATTTGATTTTTGAAGATTTCCAGTCTTCTTAGATTCATACTTCATACATTCCATGTTCTGATTATTAATGGATGTTTGCAGTTGTTTCTTCTCATTTTGAGTTGTGCCACGTTAGGTCCTGAAAGCTTGACTCCATCCACATCATTAAGGTCGGCTGTACTTTGAGGAGGCAGCTTTTCTCCAGTTGTCTTTTGAGTGCCTTCTGTTCAGATCACAGCTCTATGATCCATTTCGAGTTAGTTTTTATACATGCTAGAAGGTGTATTAATCCATTTTCATTCATTTGCATGGGGATATCCAATTGTTCCAGCACCATTTCTTAAAAAACTGTTCCCTCACTGAATTGTCTTGGCAATCTATCAAAAATCAATCAATATGAGAGTTTACTTGTAGACTCTAAATTCTCTTCCATTTACTTACATGTCTATCCTTAGGCCAATCTCATGCCACGGTGACTACTATATCTTTGTAGTAAACTTTGAAATCAGAAAGCGTAAGTCTTCCAAATTCTTTTTCAAGATTATTTTAACTATTCTGGTGGCCTTGCATTTTTTTTATGCATTTTCTGCAAAAAAAAAAAGCCACCTGGGATTTTGGTAGAGATATGTTGAATCTTAGATGGATTTCGGAAGTATTCCCCCCTTCATATATTAAGCCTTTCAGTCCATGAACAACAGCTGTCTTTCCATTTATTTAGATATTCTTTAACTTCTTCTAGCAGTGTTTTGTATTTTTCAGTCTGCAGGTCATAAACTTCTTTTGTTAAATTTATTAAAAAAATGCAACAAAAAGCAGCCCGAGTCACTGGCAGTCACAGTTGGATGTTAAACCAGCCTTGCATTCCTAGAATAAATCCTGCCTGGTGTGGTATATAATCTTTTCACATGTTTCTGAATTCAGTCTGCTAGTTTTTGTTCTGTTTTTTGTTTTTAGGATTTTTGCATCTTTATTCATAAGAGATACTGATCTGTTGTTCTCTTGTGATGCCTTTGTCTAGTGGGAATACTTTTAAATCAGACGAAGTTAGAGATGAGGAATGGATTTAGGGAAAGTGTTTCAGGGCAGAGAAAAATGTAAAAGCTGTTGGTATCATGATAAAAATTCTAAATGTGGGGCTGTCAGTCCTTAGCAAAACATAATGTTGAAACACAGTGGAAAGAGCACATGATTTTAATTACATGAGCTAGTGTGTTTGCTTCTATCATTTGTTATATGTGTGACTTTGGGCAAATTACCTACCATTCCTCACGTCTACACTTAGTATAATAATTTCCTCCCCCCCCCCTTTTTTTTTTAATTGTACTTTAGATGAAAATTTACAGAGCAAACTAGCTTCTTATTAAACAGTTAATACACATATTGTTTTGTGACAGTGGTTGCCAACCATACAACATGTCAGCATTCTCCCCTTCTCAACTTCGGATTCCGCGTTACCAGCTTTCCGGTCCCCTCCTGCCTCCTCGTCCTTGACCCTGTGCTGATGTGCATATTTAGTGTGGTTTTCTTTTATGGGCTGGTCTGATCTTTGGCTGAAGGGTGAACCTCAGGAGTGACCTGATTACTGAGCTAAAAGGGTGTCTGGGGGCCTAAACTTAGTATAATAATTTCTACGTCAACTATCCCTGTTATAATTCCTGTTATAAGGTGATGCATGTAGAGAGCATTTTGTTAAAGGGAAAGCACTATTGAAATTGTAGATTATTAAATCAGATAATGAAAGAAAAGAGTTGAGTAGGTAGCACTAGAAGAATAGAAGAATATCACTTCCAAAAAGGCCTAAACGATTTTTAAAGCAGAAAAAATCTGAAGTGGATCTAGAATCATCTGTGTTTGAGGTCGGTATTTAACAAAATGAGTGTAATTTCTTCAGGGCATGTATCACATATGTAAGTTTCATTTACCTTCATTTGGGGTAAGAAGTTGGTGCAGATTTTGCTGTGGAGAGTTTTGAGTTATAGGTGGAAGAATGTTACGGTGTATTTTGTTTATTTTACTTTGCTTTATTGTATTTGTTCAGTAGAATTATTGAGTTTAGTAAATTTACATGAAATTATGACCTACTATCAGACAATTTTCTAGAGGTTGTTTGAGAAACATAAAAGGACACAACTCAAAAATTACTTTAATTTAACTCCCTTCAGAAACAAAGCCAGCCTGTGTGTTCAACAATGTGGAATATTATGATGGGGATATGTTCCGAATGGACAACTGTCGATTCTGTCGATGCCAAGGGGGTGTTTCCATCTGCTTCACTGCCCAGTGCGGCGAGCTGACCTGCGAGAGGTACTACGTGCCTGAAGGGGAGTGCTGCCCAGTTTGTGAAGGTAAGAAGAGGCACGGATTAAAGGTGGATTAGTAGAGGAAATATTGAAGAAATTATCTTTTTATGACACCATGCTATACCTTCTGAACTTACGTTTCTTTTAGGACGTGTATAAGAATGCGTCCCAGAGGGAAGTTGTGCCTTGGTATAGACAACCAACCAGTTGCCATCGAGTTGATTCCAACTCGATGGCAATGCCATGTGTGTCAGAGTAGAACTGTGCTCCACAGGGTTTTCAATGGCTCATTTTTTCAGAAGCACATCGCCAGGTCGCTTCTAGGTGGACTCAAACTTCCAGTCTTTGTGTTAGCAGTTTAGCATGTTAACCATTTACGTGACTGCATCTGCAGGTGAACGTAAGACTTCCAGGAAATGCTTTTTGTTTATCCCCTGCCATTCTAGCAGTTCCTTAGCAAGTCCCAGGGCTTACTCTTCACGCTGACATTAGAATTCGCCAGCTGCCGTCTGATTATTCAGCCATGACAGCCCTAGTCACTGACAGTCATAGCCAGTCAGCTCGGAGAGGAGCTACCTTGTTCCCTTACATATACCCATGCCCCTCCAGTTGGGATCAGGACCCTTCTGCCCCTCCTTCTTTGAAAATGTGTGGAGGTGACAGTGGAGTCATCCCACCAGCTCAGGGCCCAGCTGGGCATCAGGCGTAGCCCTGGACATCAGTGGTGCTCAGGGGGACCTTTTTTCTCTATATCCCCCCTCCCCTCCAAGAAGTAATGTTTTCATACTCTTCTGACAGTCTCTGCCCTCCCATCTCTGGTGTTCACAAACAGTAAACGTTTCAGAGTGGTGCCTCTGAATATCACCTACCACGACCCACACATTTTAAAGAATAGGAAACTGAAGTTGAGAAAAGTCGAGTGACTTGCCCGCATTTTCAGTGGAGTCAGGAGGAATGCCCTGCACCCGGTACACCACACTGTGGGTCCAGAAGGGGAGGCCACGTGAGCCTTCTTGTCCTGACTGAATTGCAGCGCTTCTGCCTGAGGCCCACTGTGCCAGCGCCCACCCTGCTGACCTCCTCACGTGGGAGGACGGCGTCGTGCCACAGTCTGCACCTTTTTTTTCCATTGCCGTGAAATCCTTTGGTTTTCCAGTATTTGAGCTTTATTTATCACATAAATGTAATATCTGAACATCTTTAGAGCATTGCTTTTTCTTCCAAAAATTACCTTCCTAACATTCAATAACCGTTCGTAACAATAGCATTTTTCCTCCATTTAGAAGTTATTTTAGCTAATGTAGGAAAAAGGTGGTTTGCTTTTTATGTATCATTGGGGATAAAAAAAAAATCACATCAAACTTTTAACCTTCCCAATTGATTTGTCCCCTGGCTGCCCCAGGTTTATAATAATCTTTGAAACTGTGTGGCCGCTGGTGGTGTAAAAACATAGATATGAACTTCTAATAATCATAATGAGTCGTCTGGGCAAGGATCCGGTTATGTCTCACTTCCTGGAATTCATACCCAGGCTCAAAGTAGAAATGTGAAGTATGTTGTGTAAGACTTTTTATAAAAGAATTTAGAAAGTCTTTATCTAGCTCAGGTCTCTTGGCCTCTGCCGTCCCTAAGTCTGACTTTCCTCCCAGCACAGCACTGGCTGTTTGAGGCCACTCGTTATGTATTTTTGAAAAAGATAATTGATTTGTCTAGTTGCTTTCATTATACAGATACTGGGCTTTTGCATCCAGTGTTTATGTCCTTGTCAGTAACCTCAGAAAGCTTTTTTTTCTTCCGAACAGTAGCCTTGGCTACTTCTGTCTCCCAGCTTTGGCTGCTGCTTGGCTGCCCAGCTCATGGGGAGAACAATGGCCTAGACATACAGCTTTCCCTCTAGGACACAAGCACTGGCCCATGGTGTGGACCAGACTTGTCATGAGCAAGGCCACAGCCAGGGCCTCCTGAACCTCCAGGCACCACAGAGATACAGTTCAGTTAGTCCTAGAAGTAACATGTCACTCTTCAGTGAGATGGGGGTAGTAGTCTCACCATTTTACAGGGGATGAAATGGAGGTACAAGAAACACCTAAATGAATAAGCCTGAAAACACTGCCAGAGCCCAAAACAGATCTGCGCTTTCTAACTACCAACTCGCAGCTCTGTCCAGCTCTATCCATTTTGTACCACAGATCCTCTGCCTCACTGCAGTGTCAGGACAGGTGGATGGAGATCCGTGTGATAACTGCTTTTACATGGACACCTAGAGACACCTCATGCAACCCTGGGCTTCTGCTGATCACAGTTGGAAAAGAACTGCAGATGACTAGAACCTGGGAAAAAAATGTCTCTAGGTACAGGTGGAGGTAAGATTTAGAATACCCTCAGTCTTACTCTGAATTCATCTTTTAATTTAGATCCAGTGTATCCTTTTAATAAGCCTGCCGGGTGCTATGCCAATGGCCAGATCCGTGCCCACGGAGACCGGTGGAGGGAAGATGACTGCACGTTCTGCCAGTGCATCAACGGAGAGCCCCATTGTGTTGCAACAGCCTGTGGGCAGAGCTGCATGAACCCCGTAAAAGTTCCTGGGGAGTGTTGCCCTGTGTGCGAAGGTAAACCTTGGCTGTTCTGACCAGTCTCTGGCGAATGCGTCATGTTGGATAAACTACCAGTATGTTCTTGTTTGTTTTTTTAATTTCCTCAGGCATAATGTCTGCTTCATGCTGTTACCGGTTGCAGAGGAATTTATTATACAGCCAAAACTCATCATTTGGGGAATGTGTTGCAGATTTAAAATGAGAATAGTGTGGTATTTATATTACCATTGCAGATATGCTTATCTGAATACGGTATAAGAATGTATACATTTTAATTCAGTTCACTTTAAGCCTAATTAATATCCAGAGGTCAAAGCAATGACATAAAATTGGAAATAAGACCCATGACTCAAGCATAGCATTTTTAGCTTGTAATGCTTCCAGAAGCCCAAGAGTCCTGGGAGCTATAAGAAAAAGCTGGAACCATCAAAGGCAACTTGCACTGCCAGATGTCCGAACTCTGAGCATCCTTTCTGCTTCTGATATCTTGATGGGTGAGGCTTTACAATTCCTTTAATGCTTTTACTTCCGTCATGGTTCCCAACATTTGCTACCTCTCTTCCTCTTTAATAGAGGGAAGCTTGGGCTTGTCTTTCTGTCCCAACTTGTTTCAGTCCACGTCTCCCAGCCTAGGAGGATTCTTTGCACACACCCAGATCAATCTTAATCATCTGTCTGTACCTGGTAGTACAGACATGAGTTTGAATGTTTATACCAACAGATGCAATAGAGAGCGTCTGTCATGAAGAAGCACGTTTTCCTGGGAAAATTAACTTAAAATGGGTCAAAAATTAATCCATGTTAAAGGTGCATTCTTCTAGAATTTTTTAAAACAGATACTAAGGAACTGACAGGTCTTTTAAGAAATTCAGTTAGGTAGACTACATCAAGTCCCATATCAAGAAGTCTTTGCTTTTAACTAAATTTTAATAGGCTCAGATTTCAGTTTGCCTGGCTAGCTTCATTCACCTCTGAGGAATTAGACTTATTAAAGACCTTAGAAGTAATATAAAAATTTAAGCTGGAGAATTCTGCTTCTGTTGATATCAGGGGTGGATTATCCAATAAGCAAGGTAAGGTAAGCATGGGCTTACTTGTGCTTACTTACTAATCTGTAGTGAACAATTTCACATGAGCCTCTAAACATAAGTACGCCCGTGCTTACCTTGCTTACTGGGTCAGCCACCCCTGTCAAGCGTTGTACATTTGAAAAGAGGCTTTGGTTCTGTAGGAAGGTGCTGCAGGGGTGGGAGAGAGATGCCAGCCATATCTAGAAGCAGACTCTTTGATATGAAAACTGTGAAATTGTTCATTACAGATTAGTAAGTAAGCACAAGTAAGCCTGTGCTTACCTTATTGGATAACTCGCCCCTGATTGACATCACCCATTCCCTCACCATTACTCCACTCAGAGTGCGGCTGCTACACTCCAAAACTTTATAGCTTCCAGATGACCAGTTTTGTGGAAATCACACACACACACACGTGCGCGTGCACACGTGCCTGGCTCCCATCCCCTAAAGGCAGGGTTTCAGTGCTGGAATAAGGAATATACAGAGATATGTATAGTGGTTGTACAGTCTGCTTTACCAGAAAGGCTGCCTTGCTGAAGCCGAGGAGGGTGGAATATGTAATCCTAAGAATTAAGGACAGTCAACAGATTGAAATATTTCAGTCAACTTGAAATATTTAAATAGGCCTATGTGTGTGACATCGTAAGAAAAATTAAAAGGATCAATACATAACCCAGCAAATACCTAGCCCTTTAACCTCATGGAACTGCATCATAAATTTAAAATAAGAATAAAGACTTGTAAAAAATAGAGCTTTTCTTCCAAAAGCAAATGAAAGGAGAGCATATCGTTTTCTGCTCAGCTTTTGCATTCATGAACACTGTCCATTAGGGTGAGTGGAGAAGTAGTGAAAGGGAAAGAGTTGGTGAATAGAAATACGTTTATGTGTGTGTGTCTGTATATGTGGAAACCCTGGTGGCATAGTGGTTAAGAAAGAGTTCATCTGCCAAACAAAAGGTCAGCAGTTCAAATCCACCAGGCGCTCCTTGGAAACCGTATTCGGCAGTTCTACCGTATCCTGTAGGGTCACAATCTACTCCACGGCAACGGGTTTAGTTTAGTTTTTCATACACACACGTACTTGACTGATTTATTCTTACCTCGGGTAGATGTTTGAATAGAGTGAATGTTAGTTTCATCTCCAACATCCTCAGAGTTTTAATCTAATCTCCCACTGTTTAAAAAAAGAGTTACAGTTTTGGTCAGCCATTGATTAAAAAAAAAAATTATTAACCTTCTGTAGTCCAGATACAGTATTAGACACAACCATAAATAAGAGACAGTTCCTACTTAACTTCAAAGAAAATACTTAACATAAGTTGTAAATTAAACCAGGGGAAAAGGAATGTCCATGTTGAAGTACTTTGAGGTAAGCGTTTTACGCTTATACCTGATTTCATTTAATCTTCACAACCACACTATGCTAAAGGCCTTCTTATCGCAATTTAGAGATGAAGAAATTAAGGCCTAGAGAGATCTAGGTAATTTCCCCCACGATCAGTTACCATTATGTGGCCAAGTTGGGATAAACTGAAGTCTCTTGGAGTCAGCTGCATTTTCGGTTGTTTCCCCCACTCCCATGTGTCATCTGAGTTTACTCATGCCCCCTATTTCTAGTTCCCTTATTCTTCTCTGCTTGGCCCTGTAATGGGGAGAGACAGGAGTGAAGGGAAAACCAAAAAACCCAAACCCACTGCCTCTGAGTCGATTCAAACTCATAGCGACCGTATACTACAGAGTATAACTCCCTCATAAATATAGGGTGTAAATATTTATGGGAGCAGACCGCCACGTCTTTATCCCACAGTGTGGCTGGTGGGCTCAAACGACTGGCCTTTTGGTTAACAGATGTGAGCTTAACCACTGCACCATCCAGGCTCCTGAAGTGAAGGGACTAGGGAGGAAATCATTTGCAATTTGAAAACTGCCCCAGGTATTTTCCATGTGACCTCCCATCCCCCACCTCTCTTTGAGAACCACAAGGGAAGGGGGCCTTTGAAATGCATCGCTGGGTTTACTGCTTAAGCCCCCACTTCCACAGAGCTCAACATTTTTGTTATCTCAAGCTATAAGGTTCTCCTGGTCTCAGTTCTTCTCTCTCTCTTATGTCCTAGGACTTATTTCTCTTCAGTGAACCTTTTAGTAGATTCCATTTATTAGTTCTCAGAGATAGAAAATAGAGGAACTAATTAATCTTGCATTTCTTGTTTTTGTTTTTCATTTAATTGAGTAATGAGTAGTTTCACATGAGATAACATTTGCTCTCCAGCAACCCTCTTATTTTAAGAGAGAAGGACCCTTTTGGTATAGGATCAAAATACATTGCACAGCTTAAGATAATGATTATTTATTATTAATCATGAGGGCTATTTGTTATTAATAATAACAAACTTACAAAATAATGCAAATCTAGTCAACATTATTGCCTAATTAATAGGGTCCAAGAAAGTGTATGGAGCTATTTGAAAATATTTTTTCTCAATAATCTTTCAAAACCAGCCCAAACCAAACTCGCCATGGAGCAATTCTGACGCATACAGACCCTATAGAACTGCCCTATAGAATTTCCAAGAAGTGTTGATGGGTTTGAACTGCAGACCTTTTGATTAGCAGCCTGAGTTCTTTAAGCACCGCACCACCAGGGCTAATCTTTCAAAATCAGACTTAAATATAATTTCAAGTGATTTCAGAATAGCAAAAGGATTATATGAAATGAGAAAAAAAACAAGGTGTAAATAATGAGCAAATGGCTAGAATTATTTCGAGAAGCAGAAACACTGATGTTTATGTAGTTTATACACACAATGAAGTTCTCTGTGCACAATTGCATAATAAGCGTTGGCCCTTACCCTATTACTGCAGTCCCAAGGTGCATAATCAGGGCTTCAGATTAGATGAAAGGACCCCACACAAGGATTGTGGTTCCAGAATCTTTCTAAATAAATTATTTTATCACCAAATACGATGTGTTCGGATCTATGGGCGGGGGGGAAGAGCCTTGCTGTGGCTGTTAGTATTAAAGACTCATGCTTTCCAAGTGACAGCATCACACACTTGTTTACCCCTGAGACGGGGCCATGAACTGGGGGCCCTTACAGACTAGGCTGTCACTTAACAGCTAATTCAGCTCACAAGTACCTAAGTGCTTTTTAAATTGGTACTTAAGTACTCTTACCGTTAAGTCTTAGCAAGTAATTGTCAACACCCAGTTCAGGTATACTGATAAGCTCTTCTAGTCTGTAAGTGGTTGTATCCTTATGGTTTGCTTTTCTGGCTTCTCTTTACATCTCTTGTTATCAGTCTCATTATTTTTATTTCCTGACCCTTGTAATAGGGTGGAAGTGCTTGAAATAATGCATAAAGTTTGTAATTTAAATGTACATATGGAAGACTTAGCCTTAACTCCTTAAAAACTTATAAACATCAAAAGGCAGCAGAATTAGGCATTCTCCCCTATCCAGCGCCACTTGCATCATCTCATTTATAACACTTAATAATTAACAGCCGGCATTTCTTGTACACATCGTATGTGCCAGGCCTACATGCTTTATGAGCATCAGTTCATTTGATCCTCACAACATTCCTTTTGTGCAGGTACTGTCATCCCAGTTTATGATCAGAACCAGGAGTTCAGAGTTCAAGTAACTTGCCGAAGGTTATATAACTCGTAAGTGGCAGAACAGTGTGTCCCCAGAGATCAGGATCTGGCCCCTAGTATGCATACTGCCTGTGGGACAAACAACACACTGTGCCTTCCCCTACTGTTGGCCAGTAGCCTGAAAGAGGCTGTGTCCTCCTTGCGAACAAGGAATTTACCATGTTCTTTTGAATCCTTTAAAGCAGTATGTGACATGTAACTCAAAAATCCTTGATGAATGAATGATGAGAGAAGGAGAGAAAGAATGGAATGAGAAATCACAACCAAACTCCTCTTACTAATCTTAGCTGAGCAAGGCAGCAGACCCTGATAAAAAGGGTACTTTAACCAGAACCCAAAAAGTGATGACCTCTTGAACCCCTGATCAATCGAAGAAAAAGACATTGTTAGAATTGGAATGCTTGGTTTTGAAAACACATTTTGAGAACAGAAAGAATGTTATATGAGTATGTCTGACGTGGTGGCCTGTATGTCTACAAGTGAGCGGGACCAATTAGTTTCAGATTGACTGATCGCACTCTGATGAGCACTTAGCTCTCAACTCCATTCCAGTGGCAGCCACACTGGCCTCCCAAGACTTTTTTCTAATCTGATTTGCTCTCTCCCAGGCCAGCTCCTGAAGTAAGTCTAGCATCACAGAGCTTAAGTGGGCTTCCTCAAACGCTCCAAGGTGAATGCTTACTGTCAGATTTTTAATGTACTGCTTTTAAGACATGCCTTGAGCACGTGTAAGTACCAATGCATTGCTCTTTCAGTTGCTTATAAAGGCAACAAAAAAACAAACCTGTTGCCGTCCAGTTGATTCCAACTCATAGCGACCCTATAGGACAAAGTAGGGCTGCCCCATGGGGTTTCCAAGGAGTGCCTGGTGGATTTGAACTTCCTAACTTTTGGTTAGAAACCATAGCTCTTAACCACTACACCATCAGGGTTTCCACAAAGCCAAAAGTACTTCTTTTTTTTTTTTTAAATCACAACTGGGCATTGAGAATTATTTTCCTGTTCTTCCTTTCAATAATAAAATGCTACCTAAGCCCATTCTTCACGTCAAAGGTACCATAAGGGCAGGGTGCCATTTCCCTTAAAAATCTGTTTTATAATTAAGGGGGAGCTAAGGTGTTGAGGAGGGTCTTCAGGGAAATTTTGGCTACGAGATGCCAATGATATGCCAATGATATGCCTGTGATTACTCGATAGGAAAAATACAAGAGATATGGACAGGTGCGAGGCCAACTTGGCTGCAACACCTGACGCAAGAGGTAAGAATTTCATTGTCACTTAGAAGTCTTGGTGTCAGGCCTCATGTGGGGTGTCATCCTGGGCAGTGGCTGGCCCTCCCCAAGTGACCACTATGACTGTAGTATTCTTCAGGCGTAGGTCGTTTGCAGTCTCTGCAGGGAGGAGCTAATGATTTTGGTTACTTTCGGGATTTCAGAGCCAAAAACAGTTTAAACACTCTTCAAGAAGTAGAAACAACATAGAGAATATGTTAAAGGTAACATTCAGTATTATAGCTGGGGTTGCTGGTAAATAAATGCCATCCTGGTGACTGGACCAGTAGGTAGTTTCCCATCTGCTATTTCTGTTTCTCTGAAACCAAAGCAAAATTCACTTTTCTTTACAAAGAGCCATTTGTAGGTTGTTAAAGCTAGGTGATGAATATATGAGAATTCATCATTCTTTTCTACTTTAGTAATAGTTTTATTTCATTTTTTTTAATTTACCATAATAAAAGGTTGAAAATGTTATCTGTAGAGCTATTAACAGATACTGAGCTAAGTTTCAGGAAGGCCTTATTCTGCTAACCTGGACTGAACAACTGTTGAAGTGGAGAAATAATAATAAATTGACAGTGCATGGACTCGTTCTAACTCTCTGGACTTAGGGTGGAGTGTGATTGAACCAGACAGTCAACCTTCTTTCTTCCTGCCTCCTGGCTTTCCTGGATGCCCGTAATTAGGAAATCTAGTCCTCGCTGGGACAGTGTTGAAGAGAGGATGTTAGGAACATCTTAGCCTATGTGGATTTGGTAGGCCAGCTCAGTGCTTTAACACCAGCTCACCTAGGAGATTGCATGTCGTGATCTTCTAGAAGGGTGGAGTTCTGAGAGCTGTTGAATGGACTGTCCTCCTCATGTCCATCCTAATTTTATAGGAGCACAGTATCTTCTCCATAAATGTTGGTGATATTGTTTAAATCAAGCAGTCTTTCAAATGAGATTGCCACTGGACTGCCAGAAAAGGCTGTACCAGGCACATATCTGGGTGGGAATTCCTTGAAACAAGAAAAAATATGTTTCCAGCCCTGCCCATAATGTTTCCTCACTGAGCAGTATCCCAAATGATTAAGCTACTGCTTCTGTGGCAAGGAGTCAAGCATAGTTTGGCTGACCCCAGAGAGGCAGTGAAGTCAAAGATGCCACAGGGTCACATGTTATTAACATTCTGGTGCATAACAGGGATCAAAACTCAGTTTATGGGTGGTATTGCTTCAGTGCCATATACTATGCTATTATTAGTAGGCCAAGAATAATAAAATACCCGTAATACCTCAAAGACTGTTAGGCATGTTGTTTCATCCTTTAACTCTCAGTGTCCTGGAAACCAGTTCCATAAATGGAAATTGAATTATACCAGTCTGTTTTTTGCTCGTCCAAATAAGGTCATATGGTGGATAACAAATGCATAGCAAATGACCATGTGTTAACCAAGGTTTTTACCTTAGTAAGTATTGAGAATTTTTCCTGGACAAATTTTGCAGTATTTTCATTTTTCACTTGTAATTTTTTAATATATCTTTAGATATTTAAAATAACATTAGAATGTGTATGAAGCAGTTGTAAAAGATAGTCCTGTCTGAGCTTAAAACACTACTTTCAAAATTTATACTTTTTATGGTGTACAGAATGATCTGTGTACCTCATACGATTAGCCTTCTTTACTTTGTAGATCTATAACTTAAATTAATAGTTGCATAATAGTTATAGATACATGGTAGTTTTGTTAGTTATATAGCTCATCATTATAATAGTTACAAGTTCTGCTGCTGGTTATCCAAGCCTGCTTGTGTCTTCCCTTGCTTCAGAGCCATAGCCTTGCCGTCTGTGCTGGTTGTTTGGTAAAGCTGCCGTTCCGACCAGAATCTTATGAATTAAGATGAAGTTTAGCCCTGAACTCTAATTTACTGCTGATGGCACTAACCGTTGCTGTAGACACTCAGAATCGACCAGAGCCGACTCTGAAACAGGATCCCCCTGCCTCTGATTCTCCAGAGCTCAGCAGTCTTGGCTGTCAAGTGTTTCTGTGTTGAAGTGGCACGGAAGGGTTGTTGTTGTTGTGAAGTGCTGCTGAGTTGGCACAGTGATCCTGCGTACAACAGAACGAAACACTGTCCAGTCCTCCATCCTCACAATCTTTGTTATGCTTGAGCCCATTGTTGGCAGCCACTGTGTCAGTCCATCTTATTGAGGGTCTTCCTCTTTTTCGCTGACCCTCTTCTTTCCCAAGCCTGATGTCCCGCTCCAGAGACCAGACCCTCCTGATAAAATGTCCAGAGTACGTGAGACGAAGCCTCGCCATCCTCCATTCTAAGGAGCACTCTGGCTGTACTTCTTCCAAGACAGATTTGTTTGTTCTTCTGGCAGTCCATGGCATATTCAGTAGTCTTCACCAACACCATAATTCAGAGGGGTCGATGCTTTTTCAGTCTTCCTTATTCATTGTTCAGGGATAGGTTACTTTTTTATTTCAAGCTAGGAGTCTCATAATTTTCCTACAAAGATAATAATTGCATCTCATAGTTCAGACTTGGGCCTGCTAATTTTCATCTAATCAAACAGAGGCAGGAAAACATAGTCTGGAATGCTAACTATGTGAATGAAAAATATTTAGTCATTCTTGAAATGATAGGAATGTTTTTCCAGCAAGCTTAAATAAACACAATCTCTATTGGGACTGTGTTAAACTTTTTTTGGATAGGAGACAACTCTTAGGCAACCAAACAGAAGTTAATGAAGGTTATTAAGAGACATGCCCTTCAGAAAAGTCTGGTGAACTTAAAAAGAAGAATTTTGTCTCCTCTCTTGTACAACCATTGATCAGAAGTAGCAGAATTGATGTCGTTTTAGATTTTGTCAACCTAATAGAATTTAACATTTTAGCTAGTAATCGCATCTAGCTTTCAAGACATGTCCTGCTTTCCTGACCACAGTGGTATCAGACCCTCTTGTTTCAAAGTCCTCATCTTTACCTCCTTCCCATGTTTGCTTCAGTTCTAAGGAATGGATTAACCTCAACACACCTGTATGTAAAGTACTCGATGGCATTTTTCATAGGAAGTGTGTGTGTTTGTTCCCCCCAGTACAAGGTCTGACTATACAGTAATGAGATTATTTTTAAGCATGCCAGGATTTACATATCCAAGTGAAGTGTTTTTCCTTTGAGAATGGTTATGTGGGGGAAACTGTACACCTATTCCACCAATAGTCACTCAAAATATTTTTGGTACTTGTCTGTTGCAACTGACTTCAGGGTTTGCAGCACATCTTTTTGAATATCTTTAGCTTTGTAAACCCTTAGCTTTGAAGGCTTATTAGACTCTAGGAAATAACCAAAGTCATTCGTTCAAGTATAAGTCTGGTAAAAAAGATGAATGATCTAGCTGGGTAAAACTGTCCAAAAGAAATAAAAAGTGACAGTAAGATGAAGGCATTTTGCCTTCTATGACATAGTAATTTGCTCTGAAAGCAACTCTGAAGAAAAGTTTCAAGTAGAATTTTAACATGAACAGTATTTTGGCACAAGCATATGGCATCCAAAAGTGAATGCTTTTAGTAATAATACTTCTTTGTAAGTATAACTCCTGGTGTGTTTATAACAACTGTCAATTCGCTTACTACATAGGATTTTTATGACTTCCGGGGGCTAGAGGCATATATTGAATAGGTCATGCATTGCGATACTTTTGTGAAGTTGCAGGTGCACATTTCAAACATATTTTCAAATAAATTAGACTGAAATAATATCCCTATAGGAGTAACTTTCTAAAAAGGAGGTGATTCCACTCTAATTTATTTTTAATATTTTAGTTTTCTAATTCCACTTCTGATTTTACTCTTTCAAACTGTGTTCTATTGTATAGTCTTAAATTTATCTTGAACAAAGTGATACCACATTGTTTAATACATGAGGGTTAGCTATTAGAGGTAATGAATACCCAATGAATTGTTTTTGAAGGCTCCATTAAAAGTATTTTCTGTTCTGTGTCTTTCTGGATATTGAAAGTAAAATGTCACATAAAAGTATAAAATGCATGCTGCAGTGTTATTGTAAAATAATGGAACAGACCGAAGGACTGAAAGTATGCATTAAGGAACACCTCTTGGCCATGTAATGATGCCCCGTTCACAGGTGGCTGCTGAGGTGAAAGGGAGCAGGCTCATACCCACACATCCACCTGTCCCAGTGAGATTCTCGGGCAGGAGCTGCACCAGCACCCAGCGTACACAGTGGGGAATCTGACCCGGGGACTCAGCAGTGCCAGCTCTCCCTTCAAGGACCATACCATCATTTTGATCTAAATTTGATAGGGAATGGGGAATTTAGCACTTTTTGAAATTTGTCAAAAACACTAGGGGATGTAGATGCATTTCATTTTATACTTTTTTGGGTTTGAGTTGAATATTAGCAGTTTCAACAAATTTGTGTTTAAAGTATGTCTCTATAGGATATCTCTCTACCCGTCAAGCTCATTTTACCTTCATATCTGAGAGTTTATCTGGGTTTATCATGTTTGTTTGAAACAGAACGCACTTCAGATATCCAGACCATTTGCAACCACGGAATTGATTGTTAGGTGCTAAGCAAACATAAGATTCAGTTTAAGCCTCCAGCTCTTATTTTGGAGCAGCATAGTGAACAAGCAGTACTAAGAATCCCTAAGAAAATACTAAAGCAGCAAGGACCTGGTCCTTGTGGAGCCTGAGAGTCACATAGCAGTTGTGTTTCATGTTTCACATTGGCTGCTGTGATCTGTATGTAAGCCATGTCCCTGCCTCAACCAGTGCAGGACCTTACAGCATGTGCTCTGTGTGCTGAGCCCATGCCTGGTTGCGTCTGATTCTTCTCTACTAAAAATTTACCTTTGTCTCCATTTTCTCTAAAGTATTTGTGTGTGATATTATTTTAGGCTGCCATGAATCTATTTTGGAATTAAGTGAAATACATTTATGTGTTTATTTATGTGCTTTCCCTTGTGGTCATGCCACACTTAGTTTGACCAACAATAGGAAGACACAAGATGGTATTCTTTTTCACCTTAATTGGAAAGCCTCTCTCTTGTTAGAGAGGCTAAAAAATGTTTAGAGATAATAAGCTGATGGTTTGGGATGGCCTTGTGCCTTGGATACTGAGAAGAATCAACGAGCTTAGATCTGTTCAAGTCCATGAATCTTATACTTTCTGGAGACCAAGTTTCGAAAAGATTCCAGAGAAGTTTTAGGCACCCAGAGCCAGATGAGCTTAATGGGGATGTTACACAGTCCCGTGACACAGACCCTAAGAAAGTAAGTGTTTGAAACACTCCCAAAGTGATTGTTAAGAAAACTGTACTGGTTGAACTTTCTCTTACTGTTGACATAAGTTTTGACATCACTGACCTACTGAAACAAAGATTTGTGGATCAAAAACAGCTTTTAGAGATGTTGTCCTTTTTTTTTTTTTTTTTTTAACTCTAATTTCGACTTCAGAATGGCAGAGCTGTTGGCAAAGCTACCAAAACAGCATAAATGATACTGTGATGTATTTGCGCTGGTCCCCAAAAGCACAGCAAGGCCCCCATCATGAGAGAGGGTTTGCCAGGCACACAAAATCATTGTTTCAGTTCACGTTCGGTAAGCTGATTACTAAGAGATTAGAGATTTCTGTTCTCTTAGAGACACCATGGATGTAGTCAAAACGTAAAACAATGATATCAGACTGCCACTCAGCAAATGTGAAAGGCTCCGGTGACTGGTCACTAACATTCTCCAAAGCTTACCAGACCATGAAAGAAAGTCTCGGACTCACCCACATCCTGCATGCTTTTCTTGTTATCAGTGGAGATAGAAAAAGATGCTTAAGTTACAATGGTCAGGGTTCAGAATGCCAAGCTGAGTGTCATACCGTTTATCAGCTGAACATTTCAAGCTGGTGGAAGAGCTCATAATTAGTTTATTTAGCCATTGTCTGAGACCAGTTCTAGCTCCAAGCAGACAGGATGGTCATTTCAACAATAATTATAACAACAGCTGATATTCATGTAGCCCTTACGGTTTACAGAGTACTCTCCTCTTTGCAATCTCATTGACACTTAATATTGTAAGTAGGAATACTCCCATTTTATAGAAACCCAGAGAGGTTTAGTTTCACAGTTTAGGTAATGAAAGAGCAGGGACTCATACTAAGTTTCCTGACTCTAAATCCATGTCACTGGCGTTGCTTCTCTTTAGAACTTCTTCCTGAGAAGGGATACGTAGACGAAAATAACACTGTAAATATTAAAACCCTGGGTCATCTGCAATGTACAGAAGAGATGCGGCTCAGATTCAAAAGCCATTCTTGGTCCTGGTACACTCATCACTGCAACCCAACCAGAAAAAAAAAAAAACCAAACCCACTGCTGTGGGATTGATTCCGACTCATAGCGACCCTATAGGACAGAGAAGAACTGCCCCATAGAGTTTCCAAGGAGCGCCTGGTGGATTCAAACTGCTGACCTTTTGGTTAGCAGCTATAGCACTTAACCACTACACCACCACTGCAACTCACTTACTGTTAATTCTGACATTCTGTGGCCTCGCCTTTGAGCCAGGTTTTTGCCCTGGGCCTCTCTCTCTCTGGACTTTGGACCTTGCTGCTTGGCCTCCAGAAAAGCTGGATCTATGGCCTTCTTCCACTTACACATCCCTGCCTCCCCCAGCTGGGAACACCCTTTACCCTGAGTCCACTAAACTTTTCTCCCCAGTTCTCTCTGCCCTCTCAGTCTTGCCTTCTGCCCAGCCTCATCCATCCCTGGGCCCTAATACTCAGGTCCCCACTGAGTAAGTTTAATTTCCCACTCAGCCCCTTTCAGCTTGCCAGGCACTGAGTACCATCACCAACTCTTGTGCATTCTGGTCCAGACTCTTCCCTTTTCTCCTGTAATTCTTACCAGTCTTTGCTTAATCGTCTGGTAAATTTGCCAAGCAGTCAGCAAGTGTCCATACTTCATCCGGTCCTAGATGAGTTCCTGAGTTGAATGAGTTCCCAGCTATTTTCAGGACTATTTTAGTAACACTTTTCATTTGACACCGTCAAGGAATGATGTAGTCACTGAAGTGAAATCTCCAGCTAATTGAAATTTTGGGTGTCAATTTTTTTTTTAATTTTGAAGGGAGACTTCGTACAAGGCTTTGTGTACTTCCGTGTCTAAGTCAGAGACAGAGATCATAATGCAAGCCATTTCTGGCAGTTGAGTTGCACCACCGAGCTTCTTATTTTGGACTCCTTGGGTTTGGGGGTTTTTCAGCCAGTTTTCACTGTTATTATGTGTCAAGTTCACAACAACTTGATCTAGCTTGCTGTTTCAGTGAGCTGATTTATTGAGTACCTACTAACTCTGTACAAGGGACTGCCGTGGTGATGAGGACCCCAAAGAATTTAATGTCAGATCCCCTAACAGCTAGGAAATTAGACTTTGAGCACCATGCTGAGTTAGGGGCCCTGCTTCATCTAATTTGTTCTTCTTAGGTGCTGTCCAGTCAGCTCTGACTCATAGCGACCTTATGTATAACAGAACAAAACATTACCCCGTCTTGCGCTGTTCTCACAATCGCTGCTGTGTTTGAGCCCATTGTTGCAGCCGGTAGTTACAGCTTCACCTAATAATGTGCCCTTACTTTTTTTTTTTTTTTTTTACTTTAGGTGTTGGATGTTTTTTCCTCCATTGTTTGTTTATTACGCACTGCTGTGGGCTGTGTACTGTACTAGGTACTAAGGTTATAAACAATGAATAAAGCATTGTCGGTAACATCAGGACACTTCCTCCCTGGTCCTCGGCCATTTCCCAGAGGGTTGGTTTGAAATTACCAGAACTCTGATGCTCTGACCTTGCCCCCCAATTAAGTAAAGCTATTAAAATGTATCTACAAATACACGCACACGCACACACACACGTACATATGGAGCCATTATTTTGTAAACCAATTAAGTGATACCAAGATATATTCCCAATGAAAATGAGCAATAAAAAGAATACAGGAATAAAATATAAAGCAAGTATAACAGGTCTTCGTTATTCTTGGAATCCAGTGATAATTTTGTGACCTGTCTGAAACTGAATTCCTGGAAAAAGATATCCCACTATATATAAAAATTTCTAATTTGTCTTTGTGGTCTTTTAATAATAATCTCATAATAATACTACTGTCTTTTCCTATTAAAAATGAGATTGGTAAAGGAAGAAAAATAATCCAACAGCCAAGATTCCCTGGAAAAAGTATACAACATTAATAAATAGGTCTAAAATAAATATATGGTTGTTTCTCTGTCTGACCACAAAGTAATACAAATCTTAGGAACATTTTCACACCATTTATTTTAAAATAAAACGAAGAAGCTGCCCTGAGATCAATTCTGCAGAAATCACAAGATGTAAGTGTTGTTATGAGAAATATATACAAAGGAAAAAAGGATAACTAAATGTGTAGTGGCTGAAAGAATTTGAAAACTCCAACTCTAGGAGATTTTTTTCCATGACTATAATAAGACTTTCTGAAGTACACATTCATACCCATGGAAATTCCTATTTCCAGATTAGGGAGTTTTTATATCATTTTTTTCCTTGTCTACATTAATAAATACAAGTTTCCCTCTGGCTTCATTTGGGCAAAATCGCATCTTCACTATACTTCGCTTCATAGTCTGCAATTACGTTGACAATGTGGTGACTTATTTGAATGGTTTTCTGACTAGTTATGGGTCACATTTGAAAAGGAATTGTGGTAACAGAATGACATATGAAGATACAGTAAAACAGATAAGATATCTCCTCTGGTTCTGTCTTGGCCAGCCTTATCTCCAGTTTTATGGCCCTGGACAGGCAACCATTAACTGGCAGGACACAGGGAGGCCTGATATATTTAGCCCTGGGCTGCCATATAAAGTGAGTGAAGCTTTGGAATTTTCCCATCCATTGAATATTCATGGCTTAACCAAGTCTAGTAAAAAATCTTAAGAAAGACAGTTGCCAGAATTAGGTCTGAAAAGAGAATGTAGTTGTTCTTCCTTCTTTCTCACAGTCAAGCAAGCAGACTTGGGAGTTTACGGAGAAGAGCTACTTTAAATATACAAACCATTATTAAAGCCCCAAAGGAGAGAGATTAAGAGAAATAAGAGCTAGGAAATGGGTTAATTTATCTTATTACCTGTACTTGAATTTTTTTTTTTTTTTACCTCATAAAAGAAATGTAAGGATGTATCTGCCTTAAAAAAAGTGCTTTTTCGGTCATGGTCCCCAAACCTTCTGTTGGCCCAGGACAGGAACCATTCCCGAAGACAACTCATCAGACATGGAAGGGACTGAACAATGGGTTGGAGAGAGATGCTGATGAAGAGTGAGCTACTTGTATCAGGTGGACACTTGAGACTGTGTTGGCATCTCCTGTCTGGAGGGGAGATGGGAGGGTAGAGAGGGTTAGAAACTGGCAAAATTGTCACGAAAGGAGAGACTGGAAGGGCTGGCTCATTAGGGGGAGAGTAAATGGGAGTGTGGAGTAAGGTGTATATAAGCTTATATGTGACGGACTGACTTGATTTGTAAACGTTCACTTAAAGCTCAATAAAGAAAAAAAAATAAAAAAAAAAATAAAAGTGCTTTTTGTAGAAATTTACCTAGAGTGATGTTTTCCAGACTTTTCTAAGAGGGTGTGTATGTAGTGGTAGCTAAGAGCGGATGTGTGGGTGTGAACAGGCAGATTAACCAGTAAGCAAGGTATGCACGGGCTTAATTGTGTTTACTTATTAACCTGTAGTAGTGCACAGTTTCATCTTCAATGTGGTGAGAAACAGGTAAAATTGTGCACTACCGTTCCTGGATTTGAGTGAGTCAAGGACAGTAGCAGAGAGCTAGCTGCTACCCACAGCCAGGCATGCTCCAAGCTCCCACTCACCCCAGAGCACAGCATTCTCAGAAATGATTCACAATCTAGCACCGGAGTTAATTACCCTCCTGATAGAAGGCAGTGCTGCAGACCGAGGGATGGCTTCATAAGCCTTCTACAAGTGTACTTCTCCAGAATCACCCGCCTATACTCAGAAACTACTAATTTGCTGTCAGCCATCCCGTGTTGCTGATCAGAAAGAGTGCTTCCCACATTTCTGAATGGAGGTAATTAGCGTTATTTACGAGTGATAACCAACATGTAGTAATCAGTGTAATGAAAAGAACCTTGCATATATTAATTCAAAAAAGAACCTTGCATAGATTAATTCAAAGCCAGAAGTTCAATGAACTAATACAGATTAGACACCGGATTCAAAACATGTATTAACATTTTCATTTAAGTTATGTATGGTCAAATTGTGAAAATCAGTGATTATATACTTTGTTTCAGAAGCAAATTGACATAAATTTACAAATTTTTAAATAACAGAAGGTCAAAATTTATTCCTTCTGTTGTGTTGTCCTAAAGTCATTAAACTATCCAGTACCATTCTAGGACTGATGTAAAATTTTTAATTAGCATTTTAAGATGCTGTATTTGAGTTTCAACTTCTCCCTCCAATGCTTCCTTTTGGAGAATTCCCCATATAAAATTACAAAAAGCAAGAAAACAGAGAGCTTAGATTTGCTTAACATGTTTGTAAGTCCTGAGTAATCCAGTATAAGTTACTGTATGGTCTAGTGCTCTGGCCTTAGAGTTAGAACAATGATTTTTATTTTAACTTTATACTCTTGATCAAATTAGTATGGTCACAGTGCCTTAAATTTCCCGTTATTGAGTAGGTAAAATCGCTCCTAGGAAACATTTGAACACCAGTGTAAAGTACTTGTGTCGTTCTTCAGAAACTTAGTGTCTGGGGCTCTCTAATTCCTACGAATGTTTTCCTGGAAATATTTTTACTGATAAGGCATTCTCTGGGCTTCCTAGGATAGGAAAGAAATATTTGTCCCTAAATTTTAAATAGAAATAAAATGAGGAGCCCATGTATGTTTACGTTAATGTTTATGTTACCACATGTTATGACAGATTTTTTTTTTTCAGAATTTTGTTCTCTAAGTCTTGTGTTAAGAATTGGAAGTTGGACATCTGTACTCCTGACAGAATACCAAGGGTCCTTGTAAAAATAGCTCCTCTGAACAGTGTAAGGTGCTCAGAGAATCTTTAAAAATCATTCAAGAAAACCCCAGAGGTTGAGGAGAGCAGTGGTTCCCACTCCAATGCAAAGTAGGAAACAGCAGATGGGATATAGACATAACAAACACCCATTTTTGTTCTTTATTGCTTCTAGGCTCAGAAAATATTTCTAGAATTCTTCTCCACAAAGAAGCTGTTCCAGGGTTCCCTTTAGAAATAGTTGTAGCCAAAGACAATGAATTCCTTCCTGCTGTTTCAAGCCTTCTTCCTTTGGAGGACATTAAGGTATTTCTTTAATTCCTCAGCTGATTCAATGAGATGAAATTTCAGGGTGGTCCTGTAAGCAGTGCTTCATTGAGTATTTCCTTCCCAAGTTCCCACCTTTGTGCAAGCATTTTCTTAGTCTCCTAAATGAGGAGACCCAAGACTTTCTTTCCTTTGAAAAGAGCCTACTGACACATCTCCACCCAACCATTAGGAGATAATTCTTTTGGCTCCAAGCAACAGGCTTCAATGTACAGTCATGCGTAAATGCCTCCAAAAGTCTTAGCAGGACCTCTGTTGAACTGGTAGTCTCCAAACTCGCCAAAGACAGGGAGGGCCATCATCCCTCTAGAAAGGCATGTGTTCCCTGTTGAGATATATACAATTTGAATGCCATACCCCATGCAATATAAAACAAAAACCCATTGCCATCAAGTCAAATTCTGACCCATAGCAACCTGATAGGACAGCGTAGAACTGCCCCATAGGGTTTCCAAGGCTATAAACCTTTAGAGAAGCAGATCTTTCTCTCGGCGTCAGCCCCTCTACTAATAGTGTCACCAGATTTGGTCCACACCACCTGTGCCCCCCTAGTTATGCCATTAACCAGGGCTCCTCCTCATGTAATATAGGAGCACAGAAATGTAGGATTTAAATTAGAATCTTCTGGTCTCTGGGCCAAGACCAATGAGGGTACTTTGCATGTTCAGAGCACTGCTGCACAGCCTAGGGAAAGGTGTTATTATCAAGTACTGATAAACAATTTCAGGATGCTTCTTTAACCAATCCCTGGTGGCATAGTGGTTAAGCATTCAGCTGCTAACCAAAAGGTCTGCAGTTCAAATCTTCCAGCCGCTCCTTGAAAACCCTGTGGAGCCGTTCTGCCCTGTCCGGAATTGACTCTACAGCAAGGGGTTTTTGGTGTTAGACAAGCAGAATGAACACTTCACATACTTGACAAACACTTCCTAAAGATTCATAATTGGATTAAAAGCAATGCAGCCATCGTACATCATACTCTGATACCATGATTTTAAATTTTCTTAAAGCACCCCTTTCCCCACCAAAAGTTTCTGGAATAGAAACTACTCTAAAAATCTAATGAGTTCTTGGTCATTCCTTAGCTGTTCTTTAAGGACTAAAAATTACATACTGATTTAAAATAGTTTAACTCAGGATGGTGTTAAATATCTCACGTTGGAGTTCATTAGAATTTCAAATTGAATATCAGTATTATCACAGTATTCTCTTTCTCAAAAAATTTCCCTGATGTCAGTAATAGAACCAGTGCTGAGATTACATCCTAAAATATTGGACTGAAAGCCAACTGTCAGATCTGTTTAATGATAATACCAGATTTTCTTCTAGATAATATATAGTTGCGTATTTCTGTTGTAAAAATATTCTCACAGAAATCTAATATATATATATGGCCTGACACAGTAGGAAGTCAAACAGTAAATGTTGAGTGAATGATGAAAGGGTAATAGAATACATGACTCCAGATGAAGTATTAGGAGACAGCTAATTGCCTGCAAATATGTTTGTTACAAATCAACAGTTACTCCAGTGACATAGGATAACAGCAGTAAGTACCCTAAAAACATGCTTTACCACCCCCGGAAGACTTTTAAAATTTGTTCTGGCTTGTATTTGAATAGAAAAACAATACTCATTTTGTTAAATGCCAGAAAGCTAGATGACAAATATTCAAATGCCTTTGAGAGAAATTTAAACTTTTATCTATATTTAATATATTATGGTGGATGTTGTTGTGTTCAGCCTAATCTATCGGGAAAATTGAGTAGTTCTAGAATAAACTGACAGTTTTCATGAATAACGACTTTGTTGAGTTTTTCTGTGTTTTAATGAATGTTGAGGGTATCAGAATTTGAAATGCATACTTCCCAATTTCTTCCCTCTAATGTGGGTAATCAATGAATGGGAAAATATTGATTTTAGAGACAAAACATAATCTTTTGTTTCTTGTATTCTGCCACATAGTCTGAGGCCCGAAGGTATCTGCTAGGACTTGTTTACCTAATATGTTTAACATACAGCATTGTGGGACTCCACCACTCATCTGTCAGTTTGTCATACTGTGGTGGCTTACATGTTGCTATAATGCTGTAAGCCATGCCACCAGTATTTCACATACCAGCAGGGTCACACATGGTGGACAGATTTCATCAGAGCTTTCCAGAGTAAGACAGAGTGGGAAGAAGTGCCTGGCAATCTACTTCTGAAAAAAAATGCCCAGCGAAAACCTTATGGATAGCAGCACAACATTATTTGACAAAGTGTTGGAAGATGAGTCCCTCAGAATAGAAGGCACTCAAAATATGACCGGAGAAGAGCTGCCTCCTCAAGGTAGAGTTGACCTTAATGACCTGGATGGAGTCAAGCTTTTGGGACCTTTGTTTGCTGATATGGCATGACTCAAAATCAGAAGAAACAGCTGCAAACATCCATTAATAAGCAGAATGTATGAAGTATGGATCAAGGAAAATTGGCAGTCATCAAAAATGAAATGGAACACTTGAAGATGGATATCCAGGAATTAATGAACCAAAATGGACTTGTATTGGTGATTTTGAATTGGACAATCATATGCTCTACTATGCTGGGAATGACAAACTGAAGAGGAACCACATCGCATTCACTGTCAAAAAGAACATTTCAAGATCTATCCTGAAATACAGCACTGTCAGTGGTATAGTATCCATACGCCTACAAGGAAGACGAGTTAATATGACTATTATTCAAATTTACACACCAACCAATAATGCCAAAGGTGAAGAAACTGAAGATTTTTATCAACTTCTACAGTCTGAAATTGGTCAAACATACAATCAAAATAACATTGATAATTACTGGTGATTGGAACATAAAAGTTGGAAACAAAGAAGGATTCATAGATGGAAAATATGGTGTTGGTAATAGGATCTGGAGATCACATGATAGAATTTTGCAAGACCAATGACATGTTCATTGAAAATACTTTTTTTGCAGCAACGTAAATGGTGACTATACATGTGGACCTCGCCAGATGGAATACACAGGAATCAAATCAACTACGTCTGTGGAAAGAGACGATGGAGAACCTCAATATCATCAGTCAGAACAAGGCCAGGGGCCGACTACTAAACAGATTATCAATTGCTCATATGCCAGTTCAAGTTGAAGCTGAACATAATTAAAACAAGTTCAAGAGAGCCAAACTACAACCTTGGTATATACCACCTGAATTCAGAGACCAACTCAAAAATAGATTTGACGTGTTGAACACTAATGGCCAAAGACCAGACGAGTTGGAGGATGACATCAAGAACATCATACATGAAGAAAGCAAAAGATCATTAAAAAGACAGGAAAGAAGGAAACGACCAAAATGGATGTCAGAAGTGACTCTGAAACTTGCTTCTGAACACAGAGTATAACTAAAGCAAAAGTAAGAGATGATGGAGTAAAACAGATGAACAGAGATTTCAAAGGGCAGCTTGAGAAGATAAAGGAAAGTACTATAATGAAATGTGCAAACACCAAGAGTTTACAAGCCAAAGGAGGAAGAACACTTTTTGCATTTCTCAAGCTGAAAGAGCTGAAGATAAAATTCAAGCCTAGCGTTGCAATATTGAAGGATTCTATGGGTAAAATATTGAACAACTCAGGCAGCATCAAAAGAAAATGGAAGGAATACACAGAGTCACTGTACCAAAAAGAATTGGTCAACGTTCAGCCATTTCAGAAGGTAGCATGGGATCAAGAACTGATGGTCTTTAAGGAAGAAGTCTAAGCTGCACTGAAGACCTTGGCAAAAAACCCAGGCTCCAAGAATTGACAGAATACCAATTGAGATGTTTAACAAATGGATGCAATGCTGGAAGCACTCACTCATCTATGCCAAGAAGTTTGAAAGACAGATACCTGGCCAACCAACAGGAAGAGATCCATATTTTTGCCTATTCCAAATAAAGGTGATCCAATGGAATGCAGAAATTATCAAACAGTATCATTAATATCACATACAAGTAAAATGCTGGAAATAATTCAAAAACAGGTGCAGCAGTATATTGACAGGTAACTAAATTCTATGGACTATGCAAAGGCACTCAGCTATGTGGGTCATAAGAAATTATGGATAACATTGCAAAGAACAGGAATTTTAGAACACTTAATTGTGCTTATGCAGAACCTGTACATAGACCAAGAGACAGTTGTTTGAATAGAGCAAGAGGACACTGCGTGGTTTAAAATCAGGAAAGGTGTGCATCAGGGTTGTATCCCTTCACCATATTTAGTCTGTATGCTGAGCAAATAATCTGAGGAGCCAGACTATATGAAGAAAAATGCATCATCAGGATTAGAGTAAGACTCATTAACAACCTATTATACGCATATGACACAACCTTGCTTGCTGTAAGTGAAGAAGACTTGAAGCACTTACTGATGAAGATCAGAGACTAAAGCCTTCAGTATAGATTACACCTCGACATAAAGAAAACAAAAATCCTCACAGCTGGACCAATAAACAGCATCATGATAAACGGAGAAAAGATTGAAGTTGTCAAGGATTTCATTTTACTTGGATCCACAATCAACGCCCATGGAAGCAGAAATCAAGAAATCAAAGGATGCATTGCATTGGGTAAATCTGCTGCAAAGACCTCTTTAAAGTGTAAAAAAGCAAAGATGTCACTTTGAGGACTATGGTGCACTTGATCCAAGCCATAGTATTTTCCATTCCCTCATATGCATGTGAAAGCTGAACAATGAGTAAAGAAGACCCAAGAAGAATCAATACCTTTGAATTATGGTGTTGTCAAAGAACATTTACTATACCATGATCTGTCAGAAGAATAAACAAGTCTGTCTTGAAAGAAGTACAGCCAGAATGCTCCTTAGAAGCAAGGATGGCGAGATTGTGTGTCATGGACTTTGGACATGTTATCAGAAGGGACCAGTCCCTGCAGAAGGACATCATGTTAAGAGGAGGGTCACCGAGAAAGAGGAAGGCCTTCAAGGAGGTGGATTGACAGAATAGGTGGCTACAATAAGTGGCTCAAACATCTCAATGATTGTGAAGATGGTGCAGGGCCCCATGCGGTGTTTTTTTCTGTTGTACATAGGATCGCTTTAAGTCAGAATCAACTCAATGATGCCTAACAACAACATCATAGAACTGGAACATAATGAACAACGCTTCTGTGCATTTTTTTCCTTGTTCAGCTGAGCAAAAGATATTATACTGAATGTTAACAGAGAAACATGTTGAAGTGATAAAACCATTTGGATACTGTGTGGCTGATCGAGTCATTGTCATGGTTCTGATCCTCTAACAACACAGTCAGTTTATTTCTTTCACTTTCCAGCCATAGATCACAACCTCCCTAATCCTGTCCATTAGTCATAATATGTATCAAAATAAGACATACATTAAAAACTGTTGCAAAAAAATCATTAAGAAATGAAAGATAATCTTTGAAAAGGATGGGCAATGCATTCTCTTAACAAATCCCTAGAATTCACTCAAAGCAAAATTCTGTGCCAACCTGTGTCTGTTTAATCTGCCTTAGAATATTTTTCCCATACCATATTTTCTGAAGGCAAAAGTTTCTCATCCAGGTGGAGCCAACATGGCCCTATAGACAGAAGCACCACGCTATCTCTCCACAGCAAAGACCAAAAAAACTAAGTAAAACAGAGACAAACATCAACCCTGGAACCCCGAGCATCAAACAAAGAGATAAAGAACTCAGCCAAGCACTGCCTGGAATAAGAAACTGACAGAGAGCAGAGAGCAAGGAGCAGTATGAGCAGAGGCCCCCTATCAGCTAACGCAGCATGGATTCGCCATCTTGGATGCCTGTCGGAGATCAGTGGACAGGGAGTATGGGGAAGCAGCTTCACGGAGCTCCCAGCAGGAGACAAAGCACCCGCTGAACCTGCCCTGCTGCACCATAGCTGTGCAACTGGCAGTGCCGATTGGACAAGGAGGCGAAAAGTATCGTGCCCACAGACGAGCAAACAACAAAGAACGCACAGCCCGCCTGCTCAGATGTAACCAAATAAAAAAGCAGAACGAGACAAATCTACAGTCAGTAAAGGAAGACAATAACTACTGAACATCCCGAAAACAGCAGACAATATCAAAACATTAAAAAAAAAAAAAAAAAGGATGGTTCCAGTAGGCATCCAAAATAAAACACCAGATGATTTTCCACTAGAAGATACTGGAACTACCTGATAGGGAATTCAAATCTCTGATATTTAGAGCTATCCAAGAGCTGAAGCAAAAAGCGACAAAAATGAGGAAAAAAATAGTTGCATTGGAAAGGCAGACAAATCCATGGAAAATACAGGCAAAAATGGAAGAATTCAGGAAAATAATACAGGAAGAAAATGTTTAACTAAATTCACAACTAGAAATCATACAAAGACAACAATTAGAAATGCAAAAGATAAACAAGATTTCAGAAATGGGCAGTGTCATAGACTGTCTGAGGAGCAGATATGAAGCAATGGAAAACAGGATCAGTGAAATGAAAAACAAATACCTGGCTACCACTTTGTTTGAGGAGAAATCAGAAAAAAGAATGAAGAAATGCTGAGAATGATGTTGGATACAATCAAAAGCAAAAATTTGCTAGTGATTGAAGTTCCAGAATGGGGAGAAAGCAGAAAGCACACAGAGGATCTTTGAAGAATTGCCAACAGAAGACTTCCCTAATGTCATGAAAGATGAAAAGCTGACCATCCAAGAAGCTCAATGAACCCCACATAGGATAGAGCCCAAAAGAAAATTGGCAACGCATATTATAATCACACTCTCTAAAACCAGACAAAGAAGGAATTCTGAGAGCAGCTTGAGAAAAACCAATCACAGACGGGAAACAATAAGACTAAGCTCTGATTACTCAGCAGAAACCATGCAAGCAGGAAGGCAATGGGGTGACATATATAAAACCTTGAAAGAAAAAAATTGCAAACCAAGAATAATATATCCTGCAAAACTCTTCAGTTCAAATATGATGGCGAAATTAGGACATTTCCAGATAGAGAGAAATTAAGGGACTATGTAAAAAAAAATACAAGATTTATTAATGGGAGTCCTTCAGTTTGAGAACAAGCATCATCAGACTACAGCCTGAATCTAGAATGCAAGATTGCAGCACCCAAATACCAACCTAGGAAGTGAACTCTCGAGGACTATTCAAAACCAAAAGATTTACAATAGGGAACCAGAGAGGTTAATCTGTAAAGGACAACAACGTCAGAACAATAAAAGAGGGTATCAGTAACATGGGTATAGAACTTTGTAATGGAGAGAAAGGCAAGGTGATACCAAGTAATAATAGACTGGTTCAAACCTAGGGAAATAAGGGTAAAGTTCAAGGTAACCACAAAGAAAGTTAACAAACCTACACTTCAAAATAAAGAAAAACATAGAGTTTGAACAAAAACAAAATCTGCAAAACCCAAAGAAATAGGAAAAAAATCCACAAACAATAGGAATTCAGCACAGGAGAGTAAGAGGAACAAAGAAAACATCAGCACTACAAAATGACAGCAATAAACTCAAACCTATCAATAATTACATTGAACGTAAATGGCCTAAATGCATCCATAAAGAGAGAGTGACAGAATGGATTAAAAAAACAAACTCTATCAATATGCTGCCTACAAGAGATACACCTTCAAAAAACACAGTGCCGTAGAGTCGATTCCAACTCATAGCGACCCTGTAGGACAGAGTAGAACTGCCCCATAGAGATTCCAAGGAGCGCCTGGCAGATTCAAACTGCCGACCCTTTGGTTAACAGCCGTAGTACTTAATCACTATGTCACCAGGGTTTCCACACCTTAGAAACTCAGATATAAATTTTATTTAAAATCAAAGGATGGAAAAGAATATACCAAGCAAACAGCTACCAAAAAAGAGCAGGAGTAGCAATACTAATCTCAGATAAAATAGACTTTAAAACAAAATTGACCATAAAAGACAAAGAAGGGCACTATATAATGATTAAATGGACAATCTGTCATGAAGACATAACCATTATAAATATCTGTGCACCCAGTGACAGGACTTCACAATACATAAAACAAACTCTAACAGGATTGAAAAGAGAAATTGACAGTTCCACAATAGCAGTAGGAGACTTCAACACACCACTCTCAGTAAAGGACAGAACATCTAGAAAGAAACTCGCAAAGATACAGAAGATCCAAAGGCCACAGTCAGCCAACTTGAACTCATAGACATATATAAAACACCCCACCCAACAGCTGCAAAGTACACATTCTTTTTCAAAGCACATGGAACTTCTCCAGAATAAACCACATCTTAAACCACAGAGCAACCCTCTACAATGTATCTTCTCTGATCACAATGCCATCAGAGTAGAAATTAACAACAGGAAGAGCAAGGGGAAAAAATCAATTACATGGAAACTGAATAGCACCCTGCTTAAAAACCACTGGGTTATAGAAGAAATCAAAGATGGAATCAAAAAATTCCTAGAATCAAATGAAAATGAAAACACATCACACCAAAACCTTTGGGACACAGCAAAGGCAAACCTCAGAGGAGAAATTTATAGCAATAGATGCACACATCAAAAAAGAAGAAAGGGACAGAAATCAAAACAGTAGGTACACAACTCAAACAGAGAACAGCAAAAGAAGCCCAGAGCCACCAGAAACAAAGGAATAATGAAGAACAGAGCAGAAAATACGTGAAATAGAGAATAGAGAAACAATAGAAAGAATCAACAAATCCAAAAGTTGGTTCTTTGAAAGGATCAACAAAGTCAACAAACCACTGGCCAAATTGACAAAAGAAAAACAGGAAAGGGGGCAAATAGCCCAAATAAGAAATGAAATGGCCTAACTGAAATAAAAAGGATCATGAAACAGTATTATGAAAAACTATGCTCCAATAAATTTGAAAACCTAGAGGAAATGGACAAATTTCTAGAAACACTGCTACTCAAACTAATACAAAATGATGCTGAAAATCTGAACAGACCCATAACAAGAAAAGAGATTGAAAAGATAATAAAAAAAAAAAAAAAACCCTGGCCCAGATGGCTTTCCTGGAGAATTCTACCAAACATTCAGAGAAGAGCTTACACCAGTACTACTCAAACTATTTCAGACATAGAAAAGGAAGGGATACTTCTGAACTCATTCTATGAAGCCAGCATAACCTGATACAAAAACCAGGCAAGGACACCACAAAAAAAAAGAGAAAGAAAGAAATTTACAGACCAATTTCTGTCATGAATATAGATGCAGAAATTCTCAACAAAAACCAAAATTCTACCCAGTAGAATTTAGCAGCATATCAAAAAAATAATACACCACAACCAAGTAAGATTCATACCAGGTATGCAAGGATGGTTCAACATTAGAAAATCAATCAATGTAATCCACCACATAAATAAGAGTCACATGATCATCTCAATCTACACGGAAAAGTCATTCGACAAAGTCCAACACCCATTTCTGATTAAAAACTCTCAGTAAAGTAGTTATAGAAGGGAAATTCCTCACTGTACCAAAGCGCATCCGTACAAAAGCAATAGCCAACATCATTCTCAACAGAGAGAGGCTGAAAACATTCCCCTTGAGAACAGGAACAAGACAAGTGTGCCCTTTATCACCATTCCTGTTTAACATTGTGCTTGAAGTCCTAGCTAGAGCATTAAGACAAGAAAAAGGAATAAAGAGCATCCAAATTGGTACTGAAGAAGTAAAACTGTCCCTACTTGCAGAGGATATGATACTATATGTAGAAAACCTAAAAGCTCTGTGAGAAAAAAACTACTGAAACTAATAGAAAGATTCAGCAGAGCGGCAGAATACAAGATAAGCATACAAAGATCAGTTGGATTCCTCTACACCAATAAAGATGAACAGGAAATCAAGAAAACATTACCATTTATATTAGCCCCTAAAAAAATACTCAAGAATAAATCTAACAAGGGATGTAAAAGACCTATGCAAAGAAAGCTACAAAACAGTACTGCAGTAAACCAGAAGAGATCTATGTAAATGGAAAAACATACCATGCTCATGGATAGGTAGACTCAACATTGTGAAAATGACAGTTCTACCCAAAGCAATCTACAAATACAATGCAATCCTGATCCAAATACCAACAACATTCTTTAAGGAGATGGAAAAACTAATCATTAACTTTATATGGAAAGGGAAGAGGCCTCGGATAAGTAAAACACTATTGAAGAAGAATAAAGTGGGAGGACTCACACTACCTGACCTCAGAACCTACTATACAGCTACAGTAGTCAAAACAGCCTGGTATTGGCACAATGACAGACACACTGACCAGTGGAACAGAATTGAAAACCTGCCAGTAAACCCATCTACCTGTGGTGACCTGATCTTCAACAAGAGCTCAAAGTCCATCATCAGATGGGGAAAAGACAGTCTTTTTAACAAATGTTGCTTCCAAAACTGTATGTCCACCTGCAAAAAGATGAAACATGACACATACCTCACACCACACACAAAACCTAGTTTAAAATGGATCAAAGACCTAAATATAAAACCAAGAACTATAAAGATCATAGAAGAAAAAATAGGATCAATGCTAGATGCCCTAATATATGGCGTTAACAGAATACGTACCATCACTAGCAACATACAGACTCCAGAAGATAAGCTAGATAATTGGGATCTTCTAAAATTAAACACTTGTGCTCATCAAAAGACTTTACTGAAGAGTAAAAAGAGAATCTATAGACTGGGAAAAAAAATTGGGCTTTTGCAAATTCAACAAAGATCTTACTAAAATATACAGGAAGATCCGACATCTCCACGACAAAAAGACAATCCAATTAAAAAATGGTCGGAGGAAATGAACAGGCACTTCACCAAAGAAGACATTCATGCGGCTAACAGACACTTGAGGAAATGGTTGCAATCACTAGCCATTAGAGAAATGTAAACCAAAACCACGTGAGATACCGTCTCACCCCAGGCATTACTGGCACAAATCAAAAAAGCAAAAAAAAGCAAATGTTGGAGAGGCTGTAGGGAGATTGAAACTCTTATACACTGCTGGTGGGAATGTAAAATGGTACAACCATTTTGGAAAACAATCTGGCTTTTCCTTAGAAAGCTAGAAATAGAAATACCACATGATCCAGCAATCCCACTCCTAGGAATATATCCTAGAGAAATAAGTGCCATCGCACAAATGAACATACGCACACCCATGTTCACTGCAGCATTGTTCACAATAGCAAAAAGATGGAAACAACCTAGATGCCCATCAGCAGATAAATGGATAAACAACCTTTGGTACATACACATAATAGAGTACTACGCAACAGTAAAGAACAATGATGAATCTGTGAAGCATCTCAAAACATGGATGAATCTGGAGGGTATCATGCTGAGTGAAATAAGTCAATCACAAAAGGACAAATATGGTATGAGACCACTACTATAAAAATCCACAAAAATTCACAAAAAGGTTTATACACAAAAAGAATCTTTGATGGTTACAAGGGAGAGGATGGAAAAACATTAAATAGGCAATAGAGTAGTGGTAACTTTTATGAAGACTGAGATAGTACACAATACTGGAAAAGCCAGCACAACCTGTACTAGACAAAGTTATGGAAGCTCCACAGACACATCCAAACTCCTTAAGGGATCAAATTATTGGGCTGAGGGCTGTGGGGACCGTGGTCACGGGGAACTTCTAGCTCAATTGGCATAATATAGTTCATAAAGAAAATTTCTAAATTTTGCTTTAGTGAGTAGTGTCAGGGGTCTGAAAAACCTGTGAGTGGCCATCTAAGATACTCCACTGGTCTCACCCCTTCAGGAGCAAGGAAGAATGAAGAAAACTAAAGACACAAAAGATTAGTCCAAGGGACTAATGAACCACAACTACCATGGCCTCCACCAGACTGAGTCCAATACAACTAGATGGTGCCCAGCTACCACCACGGACTGCTGTCACAAAGATCACAGTAGAGGGTCCCAGACAGAACTGGAGAAAAATGTGGAACAAAATTCTCTCTCATAAAAAAAGACCAGATTTACTGGTCTAACAGAGACTGGAGAAACCTTGAGAGTATGGCCCCTGGACACCCTTTTAGCTCAGTAATGAAGTCACTCCTGAGGTTCACCCTTTAGTCAAAGATTAGACAAGCCCATAAAACAGAATGAGAGTAAAGGGTTACAACAGCCCAGGGGCAAGAGCTAGAAGGCAAGAAGGGACAGGAAAGGTGTTGATAGGGAACCCAAGGTCAAGAAAGGAGAGTGTTGACATGTTATGGGGTTGTTAACCAGTGTCATAAAAACTGTGTGTGTGCTGTTTAATGACAAGCTAGTTCTGTAAACCTTCATCTAAAGTACAATAAATACATATATATATATATTGTTTTAAAAAAAAAACAGTTTTCTCACCCACTTTATATCTTAAATGTCAGTGATGAACACCAGGTTTCAGTCCAAGTTCAAGTACTGAAGATGTTTCTTCACCCATAAGCTGTCTCTGAAAGCACTGAAATACCCTTCAGAGTTCCTCCTTGGTCCTTGGTTTACTAACTCTGTAGAACATAGAACTCTCTTCTTCCTCTGATACGAGAAGTATGCTTAGAGTTGATCCTGGTCCCCTGCTCTCTCTGTCTTGTATTTGTGGCTACAGTAATTTTGACAAAACAATGTGCAGTTTTGTGGCTGAAGGCTGAAATAGAATTATTATTTTGGAGGACTAATAGTAGTGATAAAAGAGAAAAAGTATATATAAGTTTGGCAACTGAATTATTTACGGTGAATTTTAAGAGAATGTAGGAAAATAGAAATTCTGTATTTAATTCAGTATGTCTTAAAACTTGCTTAAACTAAAACTACTTCTTGAAGAAATATAAGTCAATGTCTTAAAACTTGCTTAAGCTACTTTTTTATGTTTACAATTATCTATCAGAAAGGGTACTTTGGCCATTGGAGGAAATTAGAAATTTTATAGCCGTGCAAAGTTTATATAAAAGTTTTAGGGAGATGTTCTTCAAACTGTGTATATTGTAATAAAAATAGAGGAGGAGTATTTTACCGGGAGAATACTGATCAAAGCATTTCTGTAAGAAGTCGTAGTTGCCTGCTACCTGTAAGGGGTTGAGTCATTATCCCCTTTTAGCAAGTGGATAAAAACTTAGAACTCTTGATCTGAGCAGTGGCAACTAAAATACTTATTTTGGTCTCTCTTCCGTGGTAACAGGAGATGAAACTTGAGAATTCAGTGTGAACTAATGGATAGAGTGTTGGACAGGAGGTCGGGAACCTCTGTTCTGTTCTATTCCCAGCCTGCAACTGGGTTGCTCTGTAAACTGAGATAAATCAGTTACCCTCTCTGCACCTCATATTTTCCATCTATAAAATCGTACCTGGCTCCCTCACAAAGATGTTGTGAGAAACAGCTTACTCTGAGGAAGTTTGTAGTACCTTTCGGTTGAAAAGATGCTATATAAACATGTTAGTATAGCTGCTTTCTTTGACAGCACTCTTCCCAAACCAAACATTATGTACACTGTCACTTACATTGCAGTACAGAACAGGTGCCATTACAGCAGACGTTATGTTGCCCAGAAGCTAAGAGTGTGACTCTGGAGCCAGACTGCCTGGGTTTGAATCCTTGGTCTACTTACTGTGTGCTCTTGGGCAAGATTTTCTCATCTCTAAAATGGGCGTAGTGATAGCACCCACCTCACTGGATTATGATAAGGCTTGAAGGCATTTATGAAAAACACCACAAACAGTAAATAAACACATAATACAAATTATATAAGTGTGTGCAATTACTGTTATTATCCAGAACAGTTCTTAATAGCATGGTGGAGAAGGTAGAACCTCATTTAGGCCTTGGTTTTGCTGTGCGTCTGTTTCCAAAATGACTGGTTGCTCTTTCTCCCAGATGTTTAGATCTCACTCTGCCACCGCCATAAGCCTGTGGGCCCTGAATGTAAGCTTCTGTTCACTGGCATCCATCATAGCGTCTGTAATAGTTGGATGAGCATCACATGTAAGATAAAAGGAACTTGTTTCAAAAATGTCTCTGATTTATTAATTTGAAAAAAAAAGGTAACAGATTTCAGAAGTGTTGTGAAGTGAGGAGTGGGTCGATTGACAGTTGGCAGCTTTGTCTTGGTTATTTTTAAAAATAAGTAAACTCATAAAACATTAGGAAGAAATAGAAGAATAGTTAACAAATTCAGTGGAATTACGGCAGTCCAAGACCCCCGTGGATGCCTGGAACCTTGGACAGTACCGAACTATGTTTTGTCCTACACCTACATACCTATGATAAAGTTTAACTTACAAATCAGGCACGGTAAGAGATTAGCAACAATAATTAATGAAAGAATAGAACAATGATAACAATATGCATAATAAAGTTACATGAATGTGGTCCCCAAGCAGGATGGTGTGAGATCTCATCACTTATTTAACATTTTCAGACCTGGGTTGATCACAGATAACTGAAACCACAAAAAGTGAAACCATGGATAAGGGGAGACTACTGTAATTTTAACCTCTTTTATCTGCTCTCTATGGTGATGACCAACAGAAAAGTATTTTGCGAGGGTCCCAAAAAAATACGTAAATTAGTTGAACATAAAAAATTAGATCGTTCAGATTTTCAGAAATCTGGTTTAAAAGTAGTTCTTTTTCAGGGGTTAAAGACATGATGAGAGAATAAAAGTTTGAGATTTGATGAGAATTATTGATTAAATTTTTGTAACTTACTATAGTGTGGAATTTCGAAGATTGAATAGCATTGAAGAGGTAATGATATGTTTCATTGATTTATTTATTTTCTCTTTTTATTGTTAGAACCAACCTACATCACAATTGATCCACCTGCATGTGGGGAGCTATCAAACTGCACCCTTACGGAGAAGGACTGCATTTATGGTTTCAAACTTGATCATAATGGTTGTCGAACTTGTCAGTGCAAAAACAGTGAGTATACAGAAGATTATATATTTTTTGAGGCATTTTTTTTTTTTTTAATATGATACTGTCAAAGCATATTATGTGATTGAATATCTTTTTCACTCCTATTCATGACATTCCCTTGGCAACCTGAAAGAAGAAAAAAAAATTATTCTTATACAAACAAATACATAGTCATTTAGGAAAAAAGAGCTGCTCTTTTATTCTGGTTTTCATATTTGTTTCATTGTATCCAGAAGCTCCTTGGTGTCCAACAACATCATGGTGCAGCTTCAGAGTCCTTGAAGTACATCACCCAGCCACCCAGTCATCTCTGTCTGCAGCACCCTTGCTGGGGTCATCCAGTGACAAGAAGGTCACTAGCTCAGTGTCATGTTCCACCTACGACAGCCATAATCCTTAGAGTCGGATTCATTTTTTTAACCACAACTCTGCCTCCATGTGGATTCCAATCATATTGCCAAGCTGTGCACTCTGAAACTGGATAGTGTGTATTGCATTTCTTCCATAGAGGGGGAAAAGTACTCTTTATATTTAAAACAATTTTGAATTCCCCTAGTTTTTCAATCAGAATACACGTCCTGGGCCATTCCTCAGGTGACATAGTTTCTAGAATTCTTTTGATCCTTCCCAACTTCTTACTGACACACAACATGCCATTGTTCTTACATAAATGTGTGGCCCAGAAATAGTAGAAATTCAATAGTCCCCCATTATCTGCAGGGGGATACATTCCAAGACCCCTTGTAGGTGCCTGAAACCATGGATAGACCAAACAAACCTTATATACGCTATATTTTGTCCTATACGTACATACCTATTATCTTAGTTATCTGGTGCTGCTATAATAGAAGTACCACGAGTGGATGGCTTTTACAAAGAGAAATTTATTGTCTCACAGTCTAGGAGGCTAGAATTCCAAATTCAGGGTGCCAGCTCTCTAGGGGAAGGCTTTCTCTGACAGTTCTGAGGGGAGGTCCTTGTCATCAATTTTCCCGTGGTCTAGGAGCTTCTCAGCATAGGAACCTCGGGTCCAAAGGACATGCTCTGCTCCTGCCTTCGCTTTCTTGGTAGTATGAGATCCCTCATGTCTTTCTGCTCACTTCCCTTTTACATCTCAAGAGATTGACTTAAGACCCGATTCGGTCCTGTCTAGTTAATATAACTGCTGCTAATCCCACCTCATTAACATCGTAGTGGTAGGATTTACAACACATAGGAAAATCAAACCAGATGACAAAATGATAGTCAAACAATACTGGGAATCACGGACTTGCCAAGTTGATACACATTTTTGGGGGGCACAGTTCAATACACAACACCTACAATAAAGTTTACTTTATAAATTAGGCACAGTAAGAGATTAACAACAATAACTAATAATAAAATAGGACAATTATAACAATATACTATAATAAAAGTTAGGTGAATGTGGTCCCCAGGCTGAATGGAATAGGACAACATGAGATTCATCACACTATTCATTTAACATTTTCAGACTGTGATTGACTGTAGGTAACTGAAACTGCAGATAAGGGGGACTGCCGTACTCTAGAAATTGGTCTGATCAGTGCATTGCTATTATGTAGCCTACGTTTGCATTAGTTCTTTGAAGAGTACAATATTGGCTCATATCGAGTTTATAAGGAGCTAGAACCACTAGGTGCTTTTCCCATTAGCTGCTATTAAGTCATTCTCGTTCATTCCATATTTGAAGACCTTTTTTTTTTTTTTAAATAATGTAAATGCATGGCTGAATTCAACAGGAAATTGTTTTGATAGTTTTAAACCATTTTCCAACTAGTTGGGATATTTTTTAATCTTAATAAGTGATCTTATACTTTATGCCTCCCACTTTATATTAAAATAAGCACCCCTTATATGTCCTCTTCTGAATCATTGAATTAAAAAAAAAAGAAATCATACAAAACCAAGGACAGAGCCCTGTGGCCCTAAAGGCCTTCCTGCAAAATGGCGTAAAACTGATAATCCTCACTCCTTGAGTGGAGTTACTTAGCTAACAACATGTCAGCTCCATCTCTGTAAGGAAGTCTTGAAACACTTGGCCGGTATCTTAACTGAAATCAGAATGCGTTATATTTATACCATAACTTTGCTGGAGACCTTATTTTAAAAATAAAATGAAGTTAGTAGGGCACATGGCTTGTTCTTCCTGAACCCATGCTGGCTCCTGGTGGTCAATACTTTCTTTTCTGAATGTTACAAATCATTGAGATCATTTGTTGAACGCGATCGTATTCAATAATTCTTTTTGAAAATTTTTAAGTTGTGAAGGTCAAGCTTAGTTTGCTGTGGTTTTTAGAATCCTTTGTCCCTCTTAAATTGACATTTGATCTTCTTTAGTTTTCTGAAATCTTTTCCGTTCTCTCTGAACTCTCAGAAGCAAACAGTGGTTCTATAAGCAGGTTCTCTGCGGGCCTCTGGATATCATTATCTCAGCACAGAGACTTGGAATGACCTAATATAGATGGGTGCTCACTTTTCGATTTATCAGTTATCTTGAACTTTATATTCCTCCACCCTTAATTGTTTATCACTTTTTTATGTAAGAATATGTTTGATGAAGATGACTAATACACAATTGGAGTTGAGTAATTTCCATTTTCTCAGTTACACGTTACCATCAGACTCTTTGCTCCATGGAGTTAGTGCTAAAATAGAGCTTATAAAACTGGTGCTGTGGTGGTTGTTGCTGCCGTCTTTAAATTTCCCGTAAGACTCCACCCATCTGGGCCTGTCCTGCCTTCCTGACACTTGCGGCTATTCAGAGGAAGGCCAGTCCCTTTTATGCGCTGTTCTGCCTTTTGTAAGCAAAGACGAGGAAAACCCTCAATGAGATGGATTGACACGATAGCCTGTACAGCGGACTCAAACATATCAACGATAATGAAAATATCACAGGACTGGACAATATCTCGTTCCCTTATACATAAGGTCAGAAACCCTGGTGGCGTAGTGGTTAAGTGCTACAGCCTACTAAACAAAAGGTCAGCCGTTCAAATCCACCAGGTGCTCCTTGGAAACTCAGTGGGGCGATTGTACTCTGTCCTATGGGGTTGCTGTAAATCAGAATCGAATCGACTCGACGGCATCAGTTTTTTTATACATAAGGTCACCATGAGTCAGAGCAGACTCCATGGCGACTAACAACAGCCTTTTGTACCTCCCTTTGGAGAGCTCGCGTCGTACCTAAATCTTTATCTGAACTTTCGCGTCGTACCTAAATCTTTATCTGAACTTTTGAAGTCTAAAAATACAGACTCTCTAATGCCCAGTCACCTCACCCGCCACGTTCACCTGGGCTTTGCTCTTATAAACTTTTTGGCAATATGGTTACGGTTATATAAGACTCCTGTCGCTGCACCTGAAACCTTCGCAGTTCAGTCCAGAGAAGCAATGTCCCCAAGTTATCATTAAAGCAAGTTAAAAATGTCTCACTGGCCTTTTGCAAATTGAGACGATTCGGAAGCCCTTGCTCTCCCGTCTTCATGTTAGTGTTGTGTGCACCCTGGTCCGCTGGCCTGCGGGGCCTCTCCATTAATACTTAGGGAGAAAGACGGACAAGTGGCGGTTGCATTTTGTTTCAATAAGTTTTTTACATATAGGTCTTTTGTAACTATTCATTATTTGTAAATTTTACGTATTTGTAAGTCTATTTAGTCTTTCTTTGTTCTCCTTTCTTGCTTCATCTAATATAAATAGAACGCCTGCCAAGTTGTAGGTGCTAAGGCACAAAGATGAGTATAATGCAAGACCTCCCCTGAGGAAAAAAATCTCTTGTACCTGAAACACTAAGGAAATATCATCGTTTCTGGCCAAATTCTATAACTTAAAGAAATGAATCCTGTTAAGAGGAGCCTTGGTCCTGCAGGACCAGGCACTTGCTCATGCCAGAGGAGGAAAGGAACTGTCCCATCTCCTGGGGCTGTGCTCAGAGCTTGGGGCCCAGTGGGTCTTTGCTGAGCAGATGAGTCGGGAGCCATCGGGATCAGGGATGTCTTTGGACATGGTTCTTGTCTGAGATTCGTCTTTGAGGTCTCGCAGTTCTGACCATGTGTCCATCTCATCACACGGAGATCTCACTCTCTGCCACCCTAGACCTAAAAACATAACTAAGCACCAACTGGTATTTTCCATTTGTCTATGTCGTACAGAAGCCTGGTCATAGAGCATTCTGCTCTCAGTGCCCCTCCTATTAGCAATCCTGATTATCTGACACCTTTGGAAGCCACAGGGAGGTGAGTCAGTAAACCAAACTACCAGATCCTGGGTTGTCATGTTTTCGTGAACTGAAGCAGCCATCCTCTCAGGCTCTGGCATCAACAGCCTGGCCTGGACCTGGGTGATCAGGGCAACTTACTTTCCCTATCAGAGCTTCTGGGTCCTCATCTGTAAAGTGCAGAACATAGAACCTAACTTAGGGGCTGTTTGATTAAATAAATAATTGAATGCAAAACTAACTCCGTTGCCTGACATATGGTAATTATTTACTATACGATAGACCTTTTAAAACAAATCTGCTTCTGAGCCAGCCCAAGCTAGCCAGCATGGAAAGCCCCCAACTTCCCTCCCTTTATTCCGGTACCAGCCTGCTTGCAGTTCTTCCTGCCCTCCAAGGACAGTCTTCTACCTTTCATTCTAACCCTTGACTGTTCTCGTTCTCCTTCCACTGGCATTAGAAAAAAGAATGTTCCTTATAGCCAAAGAAAACGTAAATATGTTCTTTTTCCCATTGCAGCTGCTTGCTAAGTACTGATTCTGTCTAAAATTCTCCCTTACATTATTTTTTGCATCCCACCCAGGCCTGATTTACTTGCATTGCCTGAGTCATTTGTACCAATATTTTCTCTTAGAGATTAAACCTAGTTTTCACTGGCATCAAATTTCTTAAAGTAAGACCAGCCCAAATAAATATTTTACCTCTGTTCATTGGTTTGTTGTTTGTTCATTCACTTGTCCCCTCTTTCATCTAGTATTTGTTCAGTGCCCACTATATGCCAGTCACTAGGGATACAAATATAATAAAAATGATCCTTACCCTTGACTAATGTCAGTAATATATCTATAATGTGCTAATATGTTATAATGATACTGCAACAATCTTGCATATTACATTCACTTTAAGACTGAAATCAAAACCCTGCAGAAACATGTCCTTCAAAAATATGTGGAAAGTATATGACAAAGAATTCTTTTGTTTGAACATATTGTAGCTTTGCTCATTTAACCTGTAACCTATTACATTCTTGTAGCACACTTAAACAAAGTAATATATCAAGGGCGCACAGAGAATTTAAATCATCCCTGACTCACTTTCTCAAAGATATATTTAAAATAAAGAAAAGACATATGGCAAAAGATGTTTAAGACAGTACTATATTAAGAAGAATTAAAAGAAATTCATTTATATAAACTACTAATAACCTAACACTTTATTGGCACAGAGTGTTCCTAAAAACATTACTCTTTAACCAGAAATGTTTGGTGCTTTTAAACAGACATAATATTTTTTAACTTATTATATGAATTATATGTATTAAATGACATGTATATAAATTAAGTAACATCTAGTCTTTTGGAAATCCTGGTAGCGTAGTGGTTAAGTGTTACAGCAGCTAACCAAAAGGTTGGCAATTCGAATCCACCAGGCGCTCCTTGGAAACTATGGGGCAGTTCTACTCTTGTCCTGTAGGGTCGTTGTGAGTTGAAATCGACTCTACAAGTTTTTGTTTTTTTTTTTTAAACTTTTGTCATCTTATTTTCTACATCTTTAAATTGAATTTAACTAGATTGTTTATAGCTTCTCTTCCAATTTTAACGTTATGTAATTCTAGAAATTAATAATGTTTTTATTATTGATAATAAAACCTATTGCCGTGGAGTAGATTCCAACTCAATAGAGACCCTGTAGGACAGAGTAGAACTGCCCCCATAGAGTTTCCAAGGAGCAGTTGGTGGATTCGAACTGCCAAACTTTTGGTTAACAGCCAAGCTCTTAACTACTGCGTCACCAGGGCTCCTTATAGAAACTGATACAGACATGTAAAATTAACGGGAGTAACAGGGTAACATGAAATATATATCTAGATAAGCATCCAAAAAAGGTCACAGCGTCAGTTGTAGGGAGAGGGCTTCCTTGCTTCATTTCATTGTAACTCTGAACTGATACCTGTCAGAGTCAAGATTGGGCCACCATTTGTCGTGTTGCATGTCTTTATTTAATAGTCTCTGCAACTTCATGGCCATTCTTAACTGGTAGCAGGTTGGTGGGAATGGCCACTGTCGAAGAGTGAGAAGTGCTGCAGCAGAGAGTTATACAGCACGGCTCTAGGAGGCACTATCCCCATTGTGTTCTATACGGAAGTGGCGTTGTGTTCACCCATCATAGAGCGAATGGTGCTACGTACAGTTGTGCTGCATTTTCCCTCTGGAAACAAACATCTCGTTTTCTCCAGACTGAACAGAGTTTGCTATGTAGTTGCCATGGACCCACCATTATATACAGGCCCTGTACTTGACCATTATTTATCAGTTTCTCTTCGATAGTAATTTTCCCCCATGGATTAGAATACCTTTTTAGATCACATATAAGGTCATAATGCTGAAAACTTACAAACATAAAGCCACCTTTCTTTCCATGGTTGCTTCTTAGAGTGATATACTAAAAGCCTTCCAAACGAATTTATAAACCCTCATTTCTGTGAGTAAGGTATCTCTCATCCATCTGTTCTGCTCTTTATTTAAATGTTTGTCTTGATGATACATTTCTCTTAAGAAAAATCCATAATTGACACGTGGACCTAGGGCTACCTTCTAGTATTTAATATTCTCTATTTCTGAACTGGAGTCCTGGTGGTGCAGTGGTTTAGAGCTATGGCTGCTAACCAAAAGGTTGGCATTTTGAATCCACCAGCCACTCCTTGGAAACCCTATAGGGGGACTTCTCTCCTATAGGGTAGCTATGTGTCAGAACCGACTTGATGGCAACGAGTTTGGCTTTGGTTATTCCTGAACTGGAAGATTATCTTTACCTGTTGCTGTTAATTCTGATTCATGGTGACTCCATGTGACAGAGTGGAACTGCTCCATGGGGTCTTTGTGTTTTTATTTTTGGCTGTAATCTTTATAGAAGCAGATGATCAGGTCTTTCTTCTGTGGTGCCACTGGGTGGGTTAACTGCCACCCTTTAGGTCAGTGTCAAGTTCAGGCCATTGGCACCACCCTGGGCCTTTGAACTAAAAGACAATATAATGTTTTGAATTGTTTAGCAAGTGCCAGTATTTTGGAAAATATGGCAGCCTTGCTGAGAGTGTAAAGTAGCAAGAACGTTGACTGATTTCATTCGTTCAGCAGATTTTATTGAGGACGCACTCCATATTTAAACATCGCAATAGCCAGTGGGCTACAGAAATAAAATAGGGCCCCACGCAAGAGCTCCCTCCGGCTGGGGAGCAGAATCCAGATACACCCAGACTGTAGACGAGGCATCGAGGTGTGCACGTGAGCCATCCTGAGGCAGGGGAATGCCCAGGCTACACACTCCGTGTGGCATAGCTGTCTGGTTTCTAATGAGCGCCCTTTATTCTTTGCAATGAAAGAGAATCCTTTGTTTGAAATTCTCTTTCATTGCAAAGCAAACGTGATTAAAGACAAATTTAGTTTTTATCAAATTTTTTACACTTTCCTTGAGGGTGAAGACCATTCTAGATTAAGTTCTGTGGAGCACCTCTTTCTTTTTTTACAGGACCATAACAATAAAAGCACATAAGTGGCTCAGTCTTCAGAGTTTTAAAGAATTTAATCCCCATGGATGCTGACTCTGGGAAGTTCTCAGAGAGTTTTTAATTCATCAATTCCCCAACATAATCCGCTTGGCATCGTGACTTAAAAATTTGTATAAGAGAAAAATGGGTTCACAAGTTAGACACGGGTTTGCTCTCTGTCTCGGGAAGCAATGTGGCTGTGCAAGTCTTCTCCCTCCTTCATCATTCCCTTAATAATAGGAAAGAGATAAAAAATGATGACCTTTCAAGTCATATAATTACAAATTTTTAAATGAGCCATTTAAAATTTTATTTTTAAGGATGCAAATTAGTAATCACAGTGTGATACAGACCCACGAGGTTATATTAAATATGTGTAATGAAAGGTTTATGGTAACAACAAAGTAGAAAATTATAGCATAAATCACATTTTCCTTTTTAAAAAAGCCAATTGAATGTTCGAGTATTGCCAGCCTACATTCATAAAAGATGCTGTCTGAAAATATTTATGTAAAACAGGAACCCACTTCACCTATTAATTGTAGTTAAGGTTTAATTTTAGATTGTAAGATTTGTGTGGGGCGGGGGCAAATGTGTTCTGTTTTTCCTGATAACTTATGCATTATTTATAGTATCTATGCTTAAAGAATGTCCAAATAAAATAAACACTCATTTATTATTCTAGCAATAATAGTCTCTGCATCCCATCTTACCAGTCCATGCAGAACAGCCATCAAACATTGCCATACTTTTGCCATCACCAGATCAACTTCCCTTCTTTAAACTTGGTTGTCTTTCAGATTCTGTGTTTGATTCATACATATCTCAATTTGCTTTAGTTATACCACCAAGCATGGTTTTCTCACCTTAACATGTTTATCCCCTTATCCCCTATAATGTTCTGTTAAGTCCCATATCACAACACAAAAGTCACTTTAGAAGACTTTTAGTAAGCTAACATCTCTGGTAGCTCCTTTGGCCAGCCCATCGCATCTTCTCTTTTGTTCCTTCTAAAATAATAAATTAATGGTTGACTAACTGAGGACAGTTACATATCACTCGCTCCAGATTCTGCTAATAGGGGACATTTTGAACATTCCAAATAGTAGAAGTTTAAACAATCTGGATATTTCTCTGACAGGCACATTTTTTTTTAGTTAGCTAAGTATATCCAAATGCTCAAATATTTGTTGGAATGTAAGAAGAAAACATCAAAATGGAACACTTCCTATCACGTTATCAGAGATGTACTTTTTAAAGGCTCCTTTTAAAGCAAGGGTAAAAAGACCTTTATGCTGTGTATAAAAAAAAAAAAAAAATGCTGTCGAGTCGATTCCGACTCATAGCAACCCTGTAGAACTGCCCCATAGAGTTTCCAAGGAGTGCCTGGTGCATTCAAACTGCTGACCTCTCGGTCAGCAGCCATAACACTTAACCATGCGGTGTATAATATGCAGTGTTATATGGAGCCCTGGTGACACAGTGGTTAAGCTATTGGCTAGTAACCAAAAGGTCGGCCGTTTGAATCCACCAGCTGCTCCTTCGAAACTCGATGAGGCAGTTCTGTTCTGTCCTATAGGGTCACTATGAGTTGCAATCGACTCAGCGGTAACCGGTTTGGTTTTCAGCTTTTTATGATAACATCTAACACCCATGAAAATAAACGATGTATGGAAATTTAAGGATGAGTGTTATCATAGGCATGCAATAAAAACAACACATATAATGAAGTTCGGGGTTTAAGTTTCTAATTCGCACGTTTAAACAATATGTCAGTCAGTAGTTAGGGGTAACTAATAAACAAATTTTATGAAAAAATGCTTTAAATTTCATTAGCACCTCAAATGGTAGTCACCAGCCTACTCTTCACTACTAGGCTGAGTATACTTAAGAGTTCTGTATTTCAAAGCTGGACTTTATTTTGATTATTCGTATCAAAACATCGAGCCACGTTGTGCTAGCCACGAATTAGCACGTCTGTAATTTAAACCATTATAATGCTATGGTAGGGCTCAGAACTTTAAATTTATGGATGGTTAGGAGAAGGTATTTAGGAATTGAAGTGTCATGATCTAGTCATCTTTAGGAGGAACATGCTGTCCTGTTTTTTCCCAGGGGAGGAGCTGTGCACCAGCCTCAAACGAGGATGCACGTTGGATTGTCTCTTCGGTTTCCAAACTGATACCCATGGCTGTGAGATCTGCCAGTGCCGCCCACGGCCAAAGAAGTGCAAGCCTGTAATCTGTGACAAGCATTGTCCATTGGGATACCTGTAAGTATTACCTATACTTAATTGCCTGTAACTTGATGAAACATCTGTTTTTGTTAGCTGTATTATGTATGTTTGTGAGTGAATTAATGATATGCTGAGTCCTGAATGTCTGTGCTTGTTTTGTTGGGTTATTGAGAATGCAGAGAAAGGATTGTGTCTTCACAGGTAAGAGTCCAGATTTACTCTTACGCTTTTATGAAGATGGGCAGGGCCATGTATGACCCTACCTTTGGGCCTGTTCTGGGGAACTTCCCCATAGCAAGGTCCTTAGAACACAGCCAGCAGGAAGACAGAATCGTGATGAGGCCCCAGTGTTGTAAGTGCTGTAGCTTTTCACAGCTATCCCAGTGACTACTTTGTGATCATTTACTTAATCCCAGCTGTAAGATCAGTTGATGGCCACTTCTTGGCAGTACAGAGCATCCTTACCTGCCGTACCTAGTTGTCCTACCTTGGTACCAGGCTACGGGTCACCATATATTTTCTTCATGTAGCAGTAAGACTTCATAAACTTCCTTGGAAGTATGGACCATGACTTGTATTTGTTATTGAGTCAAACTCCATGACAATCTAGATTATTCCAGGGGCAAAATAGATACTTCATATTTGTTTCTTTAGTGTCTATATTAGCATTGATCTCTGCCTGTATATCAAGTTGGTGCCTTGAGAAAACCACTTTTGAGAATCATGCTTTATCATTCTTTCTTTATCAGTCTCTTATTTTAGTATTTCGACCTTTCTAATTTGATATTTCTGTAGTGCTAGTAATTATACAGGTCCTAGATTTGTCTTCTCTTGCCTGTTTTCTTTCAGTCATCTTTTTTATTCTTTCTCTTGGAAATTCTAGTTAAGGGAGAAGGGGAATCTTAACGCTAATTTTAATTGGATAATAACATTGAGAACAGTATTCTTAAAAATTTCCCACTGTTCTTGATCCTAAAATATAAATATGATGCCAATAAAAGTATAATTATTTCTTAGCTTTACTGCTAATATCTTTATATCATTATTATAGTAGTAGTTAAAAAAAAAAGTTAGAGCCACTTGCTGCAGTATTATGATAGTTCAAAATCAAAATTGCCTTCAAGTCCAACCTTTGTCTTAGAAACTTCTTAGAGGATTGTAGATTTCACTTTGTGTTCCTATTGGTAAGCACATTCAGGGAGGGCCCAGGTGACTGCAGTGGACAACTGAGGACAGTACTGGCTAGAGCACAGGTTTCAAAGACAGCCTCTGAAGGAAAAATCTTGGCCAGACACCATATGAAAGTGTTAGGATAAAGGCAACCATTGGTGCCCCTTGTATACACCTGTTGAATGGACCACTACTTTATGCATGTAGCAAATGCTTATTGAATGAATGATGAATGAATGAATGAATAAATTAGTCAGAGTCTTGATGGAACTTGAAAATGACACCATGTGAAATTAGTATGACTAATTCATTTTAATTCATTGTTTTTGGCATGTTGAAATAAATAAGTAGACCCTAATATTCAGTTCTCATTTCACTTACCAAAATGTAGCATAGTTGTCATTTGGGCAGTGGTATACCAACTGTTGTCCTCTTTTAAAGCCCCTTAATTTTTCCAAGATAAGAAAGAAGCCAGACCTTTTCTTTATTTGGACAACACCGTTGCCACCTTGTGCTCTTGGGATGAAGCATGATGGTAAACAGAGAAACACCTCCTTGTCTGAGGCCCAGGAGGCCAATGGGGCAACACCTGTAGAGCTGATGCTGCATCTGAGAGATCCCTCAGTCCTGCCGCTAGTGGACAGAAAAAGGTCCCACTGTTGACCACCTGTTGTCAAGCTGGCAGTGTCAGTTTCCTTTTAAAGAAAATCTGGAATTGTCCGTAAGAATTTTTGTCCAGAAAACCTCCACTTAGACTCCTCCGATGTTGTTATGTAAACTCTTCTATTTAATATAATCTTCCTGATCAGCACAAAAGTTAGACATAGAACAAATTCATCCAGCCTTTTTTCTTCACCCGATATGCTTAGGTTACACCCCATGGATGGAGCATTTCTGAACTGATACTCTTTTCTAGCTAGATCTTACGAAGTAATTACTGGACCTTGACTTTAGGACTTCTCAAGGCTTTTTTTTTTTATGAGCATTTATGTAGCATTTCCAGATCTATGGGTCCTTAAGTTCTCCTGTCTTCCATAAGTTTTGGGAGCTTTCTCATTATTAAAATGTTCACAATTGTCTGAAATCTCAGAGAACGTGGTCCCATAAGAACGCACTGTAGCCTTTTGCCCTTATACTGATCTCCACATTGACCAGTGATGTGTCCTTCACCATCCTATTCGTGGAGTCTCACGTTCATCTTTTTATATTCTGATGCCACTTTTCCTAATCAACAGACATATCATTGGGATTCTAAAATTCAGTCTCAACCTTGGTGATGGCCACGGGTGGTCATGGCCATAGGGAGCTATTTACACATTACTCCAGGAGTCATTGAGAGCAAGAGTCAAGTCATTCTGCTTAATAGCAATGTCACCTCAGTGACCCTTGTTCTGAGCACCTGGACGTCATTTGAGACTTTTTGATTTTCTGACCTCTGACAAAATTTTAATTACCCAGGAAGAATAAGCACGGCTGTGACATCTGTCGCTGTAAGAAATGTCCAGAACTCCCATGCAGTAAAATCTGCCCCTTGGGTTTCCAGCAGGACAGTCATGGCTGTCTTATCTGCAGGTGCAGAGGTAAGTGCCAGCGTCCAGCCCTCCCCCCTCAAAGCAGCCAGAGGCACACAAAGGAAGAGCAGAAGGCCATTATATAAATGAAATGGCTGAAGCGGTTGCTTCCTGCCCGGACACAGACGTCACTTTCTGTAGGGCCACCCCACAAGACTACCTGTTGCCTTCATCTGAATTGAACAAAAACTCAGAATAGAATTTAGGAAGGAAGCATATAATGCTCAGTGCATTGACCAAAGTAATCACCTTCTTAGCTCTTCAGTTTTATTTGTCCCAGGAACCTTTACCTTGACCTTTGTAGAGTCTGCCTCTGCTCAGGATTTGAGTAATACAATTGATACAGCAAAGATTCCCTTTTCAAAGCTCTTGGAGGATGAATATGGCTAAAAAGTCCGCTCATTGAGAATTGAGGCTTTTGCTGAGTGAGCACACGTCAGCCTTCAGCTGTAAGCATACTTCCCGGGTGGCCCTATTGCCTGAGACTTCCTGCTCCAGGATGCTCCTGAAGCCACGTGAGCGTGTACCTGGCCCTATTCTGCATGTCCCCCGCCTCCATCCCTGCTGCCCGTCCCAGTTCCTTTTTGTTGCCACATGGTCTACAGATAAAGCAATAGAAGACCCCTGAAGCTTGCTCTGTGTTCAAAGTTAGACAGTTAACATTTTAAAGGTGTTTTTTAAGGGGACAGAGTAAACAAAAATCTAATCACTACTTCAATTGTTCCACTGAGCAAAGATCACTACTTCAATTGTTCCACTGAGCAAAGATCTGTTAGATTCAAAGGGCCTAGGATTTCCCTGTCAGGTAAAACTTCCAGAATGTTGTTCTGCATATATTAAACATGAGTATAATGTTCCTTGCTTTTTTGTTACAAAATCAGTGCTTGCTTATTGTATAAAATGTGAAAAAATTGAATGAAAGAAGTAAAAATCAACTATAATCCCACCAATGGGAGAGAAACATGTTTATAGTTTTTTCTACACATTTCTTATTTTTACAAAATCGAGACCTTATATACGTAAATGCTTCTTGTGAGCTTATCCTGTGTCACTAACTGTCCCTGACAGATGTGACTTTGGTGGCTGTGTACCCCTCCATGTAAGGACACTACAGGCTGTTTCTCCTGTGCAGTAGCTGCTTCTTTACCAGGCTGCCTTCTGTCTGTCCAGAGGTCCCTGCTTCAGCCGGGCCACCTGTCCTGTCAGGCACATGTCTGTCCATGGATGGCCATCATCATAAAAATGAGGAAAGCTGGCACGATGGGTGCCGGGAGTGCTACTGTCACAATGGACGGGAAATGTGTGCCCTGATCACCTGCCCGGTGCCTGCCTGTGGCAACCCCACCATTCATCCTGGACAGTGCTGCCCGTCATGTTCAGGTAAAAGCTGGCTGACATCTGTGTGCTCCGTAGCAAATGACTCCTGCCTTGCAGGCCTGTGTACACTTCTGTGACTCTGGGTGATACTCTGGGGACCACCCTGGAGCACTTCACAGCTGTCGATGGTTTGTATCAACCACAGCCACAAAAGTCAGCTGGGCATTGCAAAATGCTAGTCAAGGACCAGGGAAAGACTCTGGAAACTATTCACCTTATTTTTGAATGGTTTACTTCATTATTTTGGCCTTTGAATTCCATTTTTATAATGGTCTGTGGGCTTGTATACTTAAACTCTAGCTTTCCATTTTACTGACAGTGTTATGAAGGCTGAATGTCTTAGTTAATTTGAGGGAGAGGGTGCTAATTTTATTCCATAAGAGCTTATTATTTGTGAAGTATTATTTCAGTGGAATAGAATTATGGAAATGTGTGGCTTGTGCTGTTTTTTAAATTAATGGATACTCTTGCCAAATGGAGAAATTTAGAGTAACCAAGTATCTCAAACATTTAAAATCAAAATAATGGTAATCAAGATAAGTTACTAGAAGAAAAGAACAAATTTATAATTCATGGAGTCCGAATTATGGTTCTCAATAACAGTAATATTACCATAATACCTCATCTAGTGCCTTTTTCCCAAAGTACTCACCTCAATGTTAGATATATTATTTCTTCCTCTGTGCAGGCCACGTTGGCAGTTTTTCATTTGGAAAACACAGAAAGATTAACTGTCTTGTTGTTAGCTGCCGTCGAGCGGATCCCAACTCATGGATATCCTGTTTGTTCAGAGCAGAACTGCTCCATGAGGTTTTCAAGGCTGACACCTTTGGGAAACAGATCGCCAGGCCTGTCTTCTTAGCCACCTCTGGGTGGGTTCGAACCGCCATCTTTTCAGTTAGTAGTCGAGTGCTTAACTGTTTGCGCCACCCAGGCACTCCTTTGACTGTCTTACAGAAGTAAGATACTGTGCCAACTGGAAGGCCAGGGGAGAAGTGAAGTCTTCTGATTCTTGCATTAGATCTCTTTTAAAGTGCGAGTGCACCATCAGATGTTGGCATCGTGATGACTTCTCCATGGGAAACTCTGGCCCTGTATCTCCCTGTGCATTAGCCCACCCGGGCAGAGGTTGCCATCAGGACCCTGATGCTGTTTGCAGCAGAGCAGGGCTACCCTGGGAGAGAAGGGGGCTCACGCTGGCCAGACTGCAGCTGCCTGGCCTGCCATGGTGGTGGGGGAGGGGCACTTGAACTCCCAGCCCCCTTCAGCTTTGAGATGCCACACACCTCAATAACTAGGGTCTCAAAGTGCTAGCTGGCCTTCGTATCCCACGCCGCCTTTTCTTCTTCTCCATGGTTCAGTTGGATGTGCTTTGTCCCCACACCCTTCCGTTTTCACTGATTTTACCAGTAAAGTGTGTAAAACCACTAATGTCCTCTGCAACAGAAGATAAATGAGAAGTTTAATGAGACAGAACTCTGTGTTGGCTCTTCAGGGAAGGAAAAATCATTTGTTCTCCTACAGACCCCATGCTTTAATTATAGGTGTGAGTGTGTGAAGGGTGAACTGCACCTGGGTCTCTGCCAAGCATGGGAGCCATGAAGGAGTCTGAGAGCCAAACAGACTGGTGTGAATGCAGGAGCGCCACTGAGAATAGATCATTAATTTAAGAACTGAGAGTCAGTGGAACTGCTTTGCTCTGTTACAGATATGGAATGTTCTCATACAGACACACCAGCATTATCAATGCATTATTGTGGGTGTGTGAATATCTAAATATACATGTGCACAAACACATGGATATATACGTGTATAGACCTCAGAGCTGTGTCATCTGTGGACTCTCGCTTTAGAGTGTGCTCTCTCTTCTTCTTTTCAAGGGCCAGTTAATGGGCTACTTTTTCTACTGGGATAAATGAGCAGCTCCTGAACTTCTATGGTAGACAAAAACCCATTGCCATCAAGTCCATTCTGACTCATAGTGACCCTGTAGAAGTGCCCCATAGGTTTTCTAAGACTGCGGTCCTTATGGAAGCAGGTCACCAAGTCTTTTCTCCTAAGGAGCAGCTGGTAGGTTCAAACTGCCAACCTTTGGGTTAGCAATTGAGTGTTTTACCACTGTACCACCAGGGCTCCTTTTCTGGTAGACAAAATGTTCTCCAAATCATATTTTCTCACACTTTTCTCTTTCCTACCCCCATCTTTGTTTTGTTTTTAATCTCCCTCTCTCCTGCACCTCTTGTGTTTTGTCTTGAGACATGTAGTATAACGAAGGGGTTATTAAGATAAGACACCTGGAAACACAGTCTTTATTCTGACCAATTCCCTGCCTGTCAGCATATAGGAGCAGTGTCTAAAGGAAAAGCAGCTTTCTGAGAAGGGCAGTGATTGGTAATCCTCTATAACGCTTTTGGAAAGCAATAAGGGGACCTGTTTCCAACATTAATTTATTGATACCTGTCTTAGTCATCTAGTGCTGCTGTAATAGCAATACCACAAGTGGATGGCTTTAACAAAGAGAAATTTATTTCCTCATAGTAATGTAGGCTAAAAGTACAAATTCAGGGCGTTGGCTACAGGGGAAGCCTTTCTGTCTGTGTTGGCTCTGGAGGAAGGTCCTTGTCCTCAATCTTTCCCTGGTTGAGGAGCTTCTCAGGCATGGAGACCCTGGGTCCAAAGGACACGCCCTGCTCCAGGTGTTGCTTTCTTGGTAATATGGGATCCCCAACTCTGATTGCTTCCCTTTCCTTTTATGTCTTGTAAGATAAAAGGTGGTGCAGGCCACACCCCAGGGAAACTCCCTTTACATTGGATGAGAGCTGTGACCTTAGTAAGGGTGTTACAATCCCATCCTAATCCTCTTTAATATAAAATTATAATCGCAAAATGGAGGATGACCACACAATACTGGAAATCATGGCTCAGCCAAATTGATACACATATTTTGGGGGGGACACAATTCAATCCATGACAGTACCCTTTGGCACATTTTTGCTTTCTGTGTAAACCACAGCAAATACTCTTTTGTCATCTTATTCCAGCTCAATTTTTATTCTAATTATTTTCCTCTCTGCTGTCCATATACTGGAAGGTTGGGTCCTATTGCTCGTGAATAGAAGCATTAGCTAATGTCATTTTCTCTGATATGTGCACTTGGTCAAAGTCCCAATCTTTCCTAGTTCCCTTGAGATAAAACTATACTAAAAGTTACTTCCTTCGCTGGAAATCGGCCCAAACCACTTTATCTCATTGGTATCATTGACTCTCATGCCGATCACTGCTTTGAAAGAAACAGCCCAAATGAGCTCTTGGGCGATTTTGCTCTGAGCATCTCTGCACAGACATGGGAGTTCTCCTGGGGCCCAGCCTCCACTGAGCTCCAAGCATGATCTAGCCATGCTGTCTCCAGATACTTCTTGGCAGTGGTCAACACTGTCAACACCTCTTGTTGTATTTGGATTACAAGAATACGGTTAATGTCTTCATTCTTCTCATTTCCCCAGCGCAACTTCAGGGCAAGTCCCAGTACCTCTCAAGGCATTTTCAACAGTAAATTCCCTCTCTCTTATCATCTTTCCAAGAGACCAAATCATCTCTCCTCTGGGGAGAGTTGCCATCATCCTCTCAGCATTCACTGCTCTTGATGACGATATATCCAAACAAATGCTTCATTTCAGGTGTGGGCTTTCAGACCGTTGGTTCTGCAGAAGTGTTCCTGCTCAGCTTGCTGGCAGCTGGTCTAGGTTGGGGTGTGGCTATTAAACCCTAGGACATATTTCCAAGCATAAGAATCTCAGAATCCCAGAGATAATGAAGCGGATCGGGCAGGCATAGATCAGTTCAAAGTTTTGCTTGACCTGGAGGCATATCCGTGATCCAAACAACCGTAGATTTCAGTTCAGATCCCTTCTCTGCCCCTGATTCCCAGAGCTCAGTTTCTTCGTATGGAAAGTAGGGGTAATAGTACCTACCTCACAAGGTTGATATAAGGAAGAAATGAAATAACACGTGTAAAGCACTCGGCACAGAAACTGAACCATAGCAAGCCTTCCGTAAATGAGAGCTCTTTATTCTAGACAGATCCTGTATCTTCACAGGGACCTCTAAGATGCCCCGTCCTCTTCCCTGGAGTAGAATTCCCTCCCTATAATTTAATTATCTTCTTTAATTTCTATGCATGGAATGTTTTCTTTTCTATTCCCTTGGTCAGAATAAAGTGAAGCCCTCTTCAGCCACTCCATCCTTTCTGCCCCTAAACAAGCTGCACCAGGTGTTTGAAGAGTCACTGAGACTGCAGATGAGTAATCTCTTGGGTTTTGATTTTGTGTCATTCCCCAGATGACTTTGTGGCGCAGAAGCCGGAGCTCAGCACCCCCTCCATTTGCCATGCACCTGGAGGAGAGTACTTTGTGGAAGGAGAAACGTGGAACATCGACTCCTGTACTCAGTGCACCTGCCACAGTGGCCGGGTGCTGTGTGAGACGGAAGTCTGCCCGCCACTGCTCTGCCAGAACCCTTCACGCACACAAGACTCCTGCTGCCCACAGTGTACAGGTGACTGGTCGCGCTTGGGGTGCACTTGCAGGGAAGGGTGCTGGCAGGCCACGCTGGGCCCCACATGGGACCCTGCCAACCCCAGTAGCCAGTAACCCAGGCAGGAACATCTGGCAGCCTGCTGCCTAGATCTACTCCCTTCTGTGAACCAGACTTTTATGCAGTCAAAATACACCCTGCACCTGAGATAACTGAAAGAACGATGACATTGGTTCTTTCTGCCATCTTTTTCTTAGGCTACGTTTAGACTCAGAGAATCTATGCAGATGATGTTGCAAATGATTTTAGCAGATCCGAAGAACAGTTACTGATAAACAGTGTAAATGAAATTCTTTATAGAATATAAGGGCGGTGAAGATACTTTGAGCATGTTTAACAGAGAAATACTAAAATAAAGCCAAACTCCTTGAATTTGTGATAACTGAAAACTGATATCCAAAAGTATTACGTGGCTAGCGCTGCACATATCCGAAGGGTATTACTGTTATTGTTCTTTCATTTTTATTTCTCAGATAATCTGGCTTAACAGATAAATTTATAGTCACGAACCAAACATAATAAAATTGTGTCTGGATTTTAAACATATGTTACTGGTTTTGTTAACACTCCTAATTAACACTAGAATATATGGCTGTCTTCCAAAAGATCTTTAATTTGTACATAGAGAATTAGGAGTTAACAGAATAACTACTTTTATTTTGTTGTCGCTTAATCTTCCATCTTTTCAACCTAAATCAATAATCATTTCTAAATATATATTCTTAGAGCATTTCTGCTCAGTTGCACATAAATTCCCACATTTTATTACTTTTTTAAAACATTAGATTATCTCATTTGCTGCCCTTAATCTATTGTTCTGTTGTTATGTCCAGCATAGCCAGTTTCCCAATCCTTCATGGATTCATGCTGGTCATGTTCTTTGAGTTCCATCAGAGAAGCTCATCGTGGGAGCCATGGTACTGTATTTGCTGTTGTCACTCTGCACTGCAGCTCCGGTGTAGTGGATCATCTTATTAGAAAATCTCTGGTGTAATTAGCAGCCGTGTGAATCTGAGAAACTTAATTGCAAGATAAGAAATAGGTCAAATGCATTATTTTTTAGGATATGCAGTACCTATCCCCCTCTGTATTTTTATTATTACTGTTTTACTCAGTTCCAAACCCTGCAGATGTTATCTATAACCTTGACTCTATTCACATTCTTCTGGCAGAAACCACTTTGAGTGACCTCTTCACTGAGGGTAATGAATTTATCTCCATTAGACATTCACTTTACAGATATTTATGGAATGCCTATGTTGAGCCGTGGGGATCCCAAGGTTAGTGAAAACAGACATAACTCCTACCTTATGGACCAGTAATGCAAAAGAAAAAATTCAAGCCCCGAGGTGCAATAGTGAAGGATTCCATGGGGAAAATATTAAACAACATAGGAAGCATCAAAAGAAGATGGAAGGAATACACAGAGTCATTATACCAAAAAGAATTAGTCGATATTCAACCATTTCAAGAGGTGGCATATGATCAGGAACCGATGGTACTGAAGGAAGAAGTCCAAGCTGCTCTGAAGGCATTGGCAAAAAACAAGGCTCCAGGAATTGATGGAATATCAATTGAGATGTTTCAACAAACAGGTGCAGCACTGGAGGTGCCCACTCATCTATGCCAAGAAATATGGAAGACAGCTTCCTGGCCAACTGACTGGAAGAGATCCATATTTATGCCTATTCCCAAGAAAGATGATCCAACCGAATGTGGAAATTATAAAATAATATGATTAATATCACACGCAAGCAAAATTTTGCTGAAGATCGTTCAAAAACAGCTGCAGCAGTATATCGAGAGGGAACTGCCAGACATTCAGGCTGGTTTCAAAAGAGGAAATGGAACCAGGCATATCATTCCTGACGTCAGATGGATCCTGGCTGAAAGCAGAGAATACCAGAAGGATGTTTACCTGTGTTTCATTGACCATGCAAAGGCATTCAACTGTGTGGATCATAACAAACTATGGATAACACTGTGAAGAATGGGAATTCCAGAACACTTAAGTGTGCTCATGAGGAACCTTTACATAGATCAAGAGGCAGTTGTTTGGACAGAACAAGGGCATACTGATTGGTTTAAAGTCAGGAAAGGTGTGCATCAGGGTTGTATTCTTTCACCGTACCTATTTAATCTGTATGTTGAACAAATAAGACGAGAAGCTGGACTATATGAAGAAGAACGGGGCAGCAGGTTTGGAGGAAGACTCATTAACAACCTGCGTTATGCAGATGACACAACCCTGCTTGCTGAAAGTGAAGAGGACTTGAAGCACTTACTAATGAAGATCAAAGACCACAGCCTTCAGTATGGATTGCACCTCAACATAAAGGAAACAAAAATCCTCACAACTGGACCAATGAGCAACATCATGATAAACTGAGAAAAGATTGAAGTTGTCAAGGATTTCATTTTACTTGGATCCACAATCAACAGCCATGGAAGCAGCAGTCAAGAAATCAGAAGGCACATTGCATTGGGCAAATCTGCTGCAAAGGACCTCTTCAAAGTGTTGAAGAGCAAAGATGTCACCCTGAAGACTAAGGTGCGCCTGACCACCAAGCCATGGTATTTTCAATCTCATCATATGCATATGAAAGCTGGATAATGAATAAGGAAGACCGAAGAAGAGCTGACGCCTTTGAATTGTGATGTTGGCGAAGAATATTGAATATACCGTGGACTGCCAAAAGAACGAACAAATCTGTCTTGGAAGAAGTGCAGCCAGAATGTTCCTTAGAGGCAAGGATGGCAAGACTGTGTCTTACATACTTTGCCCATGTTGTCAGGAGGGATCAGTCTCTGGAGAAGGACACCATGCTTGGCAGAGTACAGGGTCAGCGGAAAAGAGGAAGACCCTCAACGAGGTGGATTGACACAGTGGCTGCAACAATGAGCTCAAGCATAACAACAATTGCAAGGATGGCACAGGACTGGGCAGTGTTTCGTTCTGTTGTGCATAGGGTCGCTATGAGTTGGAACCGACTCGACGGCACCTAACAACAACAACAACAATCCAAAAGAAGAGCCAAACAATCTGATATTCCCCATTAGATAAATAATGTTAACATGGGAGGAGTGCCTTGAAAGGGAGAATTTATGAGAATGTCTAACACAGAAAGCCTTGAATGAACTGGAAGGTGTCTGAGGGATGAATACACAGGAGTTGATTAGCGGAGGGGCGATGAGGAAGGGACTTCTCCACAACCATTGGCCCAAGTGTATTGAGAGCTCACTTGACTGGACTCAGAGACCCAGTGCAGATGGAATCAGAGGTACATGGAGATGGGACTCATGAGAATGCCCTCAAGGTGCAGTTTTTTAGAGCCAGGAGTCTCTTGTGGGCATGTGCAGTGGCCCCGCAGGTTCTAGCAGAGGAGGGCACGGGCATTCCTCCCTCGTCCTTCAGAACAAGAGCAAGCAACCCCTCATGGGCCTGGCTTTGATTTCTCACTTATAAGCTTAAGCCTGGATGATACTTTTTTTACATATAATTTGAGATGTTTCAATGATATGCCTCATCTTAAGCATTAGGATTTCTTTGTTTTAAATATCAGTATTTTGAAGGTTACCTTTACATCTGTGAATGAACACATATCTAGAATGTATATTATAAAATCAATTAGCTACCCCATGACCGATCTTTTTGAACTTTGCGTTTATAGTTGTATTTCAGCTATAAAAAGATAAAAAGTCTTAAAACATAAGCATCTTCACATCACAGTGAATTTCAACAGTAGCATTGGTAATTGTTATATTACACATTAAGAAAAATAGCATTTATAATCTTAGGATACTTGCATTCTAAAGTAGGCCAAAACTGCTATATATGTACAACAGAATAGCAACTTCTAAAGAGAGTCATGTCCCTCCAAGTGCTTATATCCCCTAGGATACCTTGTCACTCTTTCTGTCCTTCAGTATTCCCTCTCCCTAGCCTGGTTTAGAGCAAGGTATTAAAGCCTCAAACTGGTAAGGAAACTGGGTTCATGAAGAAAGATTGAGAATCCCTGCAAGCAAAACTATTTCTTTGTTTATTTCCTGGTATTAGGAAAAAAGTAGAAGAAAAGGGAGAGAGGGACGTAGAAAAGAAAAAAGAATGAATGAACAAGAGAACTAGTGAAGATAAACAAATATTTGAAAACAAAGAAATAAATATAAAAAAGGGGTCTCTGAAGCAGGAAAAGTAGAAAGAGGCCCAAAGAAAGAAGATACTATGGGCAAGATTCCCAAATGGCATTTTTAGCCAGGAGCCTCCTGCTGATGGAATAAGACCCGTGATTCTGGATCTCAGCTTGAACTCTCCTCACTCCCTCACTGCCAGCACATCCCATCAACCTCTGGGGTCATTTCCAGGCACCCGGAAGAGACCTCCAGATTCTAGGACATTTGTTTTAACTGTAATGTCATAACTTCATCACTGCTATCCCTATCTCATCTTCTAAATTTTTAGGCACAAGGTTGGGCATCACGTTTAAGACCAAGGATATCGAAACCCACAGAAACCTCACAGTGATTTGCAGAGCTTTGTGTTGACAAGGTCTCTGGGTGTTGCAAATGCTTAACATGCTCAGCTGCTGTGATGGTTAAGGTTGTGTGTTAACTTAGCTGGGCCAAGATTCTCAGTGGTTTGGCAGTTATGTAATTGTGTAGTTTGGCAGTTAGGTAATGGTATAGTCATCCTCCATGATGCGATAAGCAAGTCATTTGTAAGGGGAGTTTCCTTAGGGGTGTGACCTGCACCCAGTATATATTTGGACGTTCTGGCAAAGTTTGGTTGCTTGCTCTGGATCCTGTATTCAGCTCCTGATCATCTGACCTCCAGTTCTTGGGACTTGAGCCAGTGGCCTGCAGTATTGCCTACCAATATAGGGATCTGTCTGCCTCCTCAACCTTTAAGCCAGCAGCGTGCCATCTTACCTGTTGATCTTGGATTCATCAGCCTGCATCATCTGTGAGGCAGCAGCCTGCCATCTGACCTGCCAGTCTTGGATTTGTCAGCCCCTGCAGCTACATGAGTCGGGAGAAGCCTCCAGCCTGACCCCTGACCCATGGACTTGGGACTTGGCAACCTCTCTAACCGTATGAGCAATTTCCTTGAGGTAAACATCTGTGTGTATGTGTATATGTATACATACACACACGTACACCATTTGCCAGTTTTGCTTCTCTAGAGAACCCAGCTTAAGACAGCTGCTAACCAAATGGTTGGAGGTTAAATTCTACCTAGAGGCACCTTGGAAGAAAGGCCTGGTGATCTACTTTCAAAAAAATCAGCCACTGAAAACTGTGGAGCACGGTTCTGCTCTGACACTTATGGGGTTGCCATGTGTCAGAGTCAACGGCACCTGCTGCTGCTGCTGGTGGTGGCGGTGGAGTGTTGACAATAGTGAGCTGTCCTTATTTCCAGCCAAAGCAAAACTTAGCATTGGTTAGTTTCTTAAAGAAGTTACCCCTAGACATGAATGACTCCAAAAGGGTCATTGAGAAAGTAGTTCCTGACTCCAAAAAGATCATCAAAACTCAGTTAAAAAATGGGCAAAAGATATGAACAGGTACTTCACAATCATTAGCCATTAGAGAAATGCAAATCAAAACTACAATAAGATTTCATCTCACTCCAACCCAAAAAACACAAAACAATAAATGTCGGAGAGGCTGTGGAGAGATTGGAGCACTTCTACACAGCTGGTGGGAATGTAAAATGATACAACCACTTTGGAAATTGATTTGGCGCTTCCTTAAAAAGCTAGAAATAGAACTACCATACGATCCAGCAATCCCACTCCTTGGAATATATCCTAGAGAAATAAGAACCTTTACATGGACATATATGCACACCCATGTTCATTGCAGCAGTGTTCACAACAGCAAAAAGATGGAAGCAACCAAGATGCCCATCAACGGATGAATGGATCAATGAATTATGGTATATTCACACCATGGAATACTACGCATCGATAAGGAACAGTGATGGATCTGTGAAACATTTCATAACATGGAGGAATCTGGAAGGCATTACGCTGAGTGAAATTAGTTATAAAGGACAAATATTGTATAAGAGCACTATTATAAGAACTCGAGAAATAGTTTAAACAGAGAAGAAAATATTCTTTGATGGTTACGAGATGGGGGAGGGTGGGAGATAGTAGATAAGAACTACTTTAGGTGACGGGGAAGACCACACCCAATCCAGGTGAGGTCAGCACAACTGGACTAAACCAAAACCAAAGCAGTTTCCTGGAAAAACTGAATGCTTGGAAGGCCAGCGTGGGGGCGGGGGGGGGCTTGGGGAACGTGGTTTCAGGGGACATCGAAGTCAATTGGCATAATGAAATCTATTAAGGAACACATTCTGCATCCCACTTTGGAGAGTGGCATCTGGGGTCTTAAACGGTAGCAAGCAGCCATCTAAGATGCATCAATGGGTCTCAACCCACCTGGATCAAAGGAGAATGAAAAACACCAAGGACACAAGGTAATTATGAGCCCAAGAGACAGAAAGGGCCACATAAACCAGAGACTACTTCAGCCTGAGACCAGAAGAGCTAGATGGTGCCCGGCTACAACCAATGACTGCCCTGACAGGGAACACAACAGAGAACCCCTGAGGGAACAGGAGAGCAGTAGGACACAGACCCCAAATTCTTGTAAAAAGACCAGACTTAATGGTCTGACTGAGACTAGAAGGACCCCGCTGGCCATGGCCCCCAGACCTTCCGTTGGCCCAGGACAGGAACCATTCCCAAAGCCAATTCTTCAGACAGGGATTGGACTGGACAGCTGGTTGGAGAGGGATGCTGGTGAGGAGTGAGCTTCTTGGATCAGGTGGACACTTGAGACTATCTTTTCATCCCCTGCCTGGAGGGGAGATGAGAGGGTAGGGGGGTTAGAAGCTGACAAAATGGACACAAAAAGAGAGAGTGGAGGGAGGAAGTGGGCTGTCTCATTGGGAGAGCAATTGAGAGTATGTAGCAAGGTGTGTATAAGTTTTTGTGTGAAAGACTGACTTGATTTTCACTTAAAAAAAAAAAAATTTTTTTTTTTTTTTCACTTAAAGCACAATAAAAATTAAAAAAAAGATCATTGAGAAAGTAGTTCCATCATACTAGCTTTAACCCATGTGAATGTGATCTGTGGAGCCACACCCGAAATAGAACCTAGAGCACATTTGGAGCATTGGAACCAGTGGCCGTTCTTTCACTTGTCTCTGCTGCCTTGGAGACCGGTAGAGGAAATCTGGTTACACAGCTTAAAGGAGAGGGCATAGGCAGGCTCCATTATGCTCACTTCCCTCTTTTCCTCAGAGTCAGCCCAGAATGAAGTAACTCTCTTGGCCTCAAAGGGATTCTTCATGTCAAATCGAACTTGCTGGCTGTATGGTGTATTCATGAGGTTTATGGAGGGAGAATGTGACATTTAGAGCTTGGGTATCTCTGTGTTAACTCCATGTCAGTCTTAGTTATCTCTGAATCGTGGCCTAAAATAAAAGATTTCATGAAGTTGATTCTGAGAGGAGCATATGATAACTGTCTGGGTCATGTATCCATTTCCTCAGATAAGAAAAAGTGGTTCTCTTAGAAGTTTTCTGGGGTCAGACCATTATGGCTATTTGTAGACTCGTAGGTCATGAAGGTGGTTGGAAGCACTTTCGTAATGTCAGGGAGATTGTAACATTTCTAAACTAGGAACCTCACTAACTTACATTTTTCTTGGTTGTGCCCCAGTCAGATTTCTACCTGGGGCTAAAATTTTCATGTAATTTCAGTTAATACCAAACCCAAAGAAATATTTTGGGTTTTCTGGTGATGTTCTTTTCTTTTTCAAGTTGTAACTCAATGAGGACCCTCTGGATAGCAAAGACACAGAGGACTTGGAGATGATTCCTGTGTGTGTGCATCCTTATGAGTGATTTCGAATTCCCGGCATCTTTCAACCATTAATGTGAATGCCTGAACATTAGAATCTTAAATACCATTTTTTTGTTTTGTTTTGTTTTTTGTTTTCTTTTTTTCAATCGTGCTTTAGGTGAAAGTTTACAGTTCACGTTAATTTCTCATCCAAAAATTTATACATATGTTTTTTGTGACATTGGTTGCAATCCCCACAATGTGATAGCACTTCCCTGCTTTCCACCCTGGGTTCCCTGTGTCTATTTGTCCAGTTCCTGCCCCTTCCTGCTTTTAACAGGAGCTGCCCATTTATTTGGTCTTGTATATTCGATTGAACTAAGAAGCACGTTCCTCACGTGTGTTAACTTTTTGTTTTATAGGCATGTCTAATCTTTATCTGAAAAGTGGGCTTCGGGAATGGTTTCAGTTCTAGGTTAGCAGAGTGTCCAGGAGCCGGAGTTTCAGGGGCTCCTCCAGACCCTGTCAGACCATTATGTCTGATCTTTTTATGTGAATTTGAATTCTGTTCTACATTTTTCTCCTGTTCTAAATGTAGGTGTTTTTTGATAGTCTGGTACAATGAAAATCTTTTTGAGTATTGATTAGTTGGATTGAATGTAGCTACAAGTAACAAAATCCAGCTAGAGTTTTTAAACAAATAGAAGTTTATTTTACATAAATTACAAGAAGCTTGGAGCAGATGTTTATGACCATTGATTCAGTGGCTCAGTGATAATCAAGTTCAGCTTGGCCTTTCTCTTACAAGTATAAAAAGGATATTCCATATACAAGCAACACACTCACATCTAAGGCAGGAAGAATATGGAAGGATGGTAGCAATACCCACCAAAAAACCAAACCCGCTGCCATCGAGTCGATTCTGAATCACAGCAACCGCATAGGGTTTCCAAAGCTGTAAACCTCTATGGAGGCAGACTGCCACATCTCTCTCCCGCAGAGCCACTGGTGGTGGTGAACCACCAGCCTTTCGGTTAGCAGTCAATTACGTTAACCACGGCACCACCAGGGCTCCTCCACCCTTTTCCTTACTAGCTGTTAGGTACAATTGTCCATAACTGGGTGATGTGTGCCCTGACCCCACTTCCAAAGGAGACTGGGAAAGCAGGAGCAGGATTGTTTGGATTGGCTTGCAGCCGTTATGATTGAAGTCCTGGGACCACCACAATGAAGATGAAGGTTTTATTAAGCTAAGGAAGGAGGACAGAGTAGATGTTGGCTAAGCAACTAGCAGAGTTGTGATGGGTCTCTTTTGGTCTTCTTTTTTAAAATTCAGGAGTCTGAATTAGACTTCCTGTTTTATTACTGAAGTCATTTTTTTAACGAGGCACCCAAAGCCGTAGTAACTGGGTGCTCTTTTTATAAGACAGAATGAAACTCATTGTGTTGCACAGTTGGTGGCCTACGCATCTTCTTTTCCCTGCTGACCTGTATGTTCATTTTTCCAGATGCACCTCTTCAGCCTTCCTCGTCCCGTAATGAGAGCGTGCCTAGTTACTGCAAAAATGATGAAGGGGATATATTCCTGGCAGCTGAGTCCTGGAAGCCTGACGTTTGTACCAGCTGCGTGTGCATGGATAGCGTAATTAGCTGTTACTCTGAGTCTTGCCCTTCAGTATCCTGTGAAAGACCCGTTTTGAGAAAAGGCCAGTGTTGTCCCTACTGCATAGGTAAGATCAAGAAAAAAAACCATTCATCTTTACTAGTGGCCACTAAATCCACACTGACAGCCGTTTACCTAGATCAGTTAATATTTTTGAAATTGGTTTTTCTGGTTGGCATCCAAACAAACTCAAAATAGTAGCATCAGGCAGAGAAGAATGTGGAAGTGTGCCCCCAAGATAAAACATAAGAATTTAAGAAATGCTTTCTGAGAATGACATGATGTTGTGGAGCTTGTCATGTTCTATTGGGCTTCTTTGCCATTTCAGGGTTTTCAATATCAAATCCTCTTTCTCCGTTGTGTATTTACAATATTTTTCCCCCAGAAGGAAACACCGTGGTTCATATTAGAGTACGCTTAGTATATAAAGCTTGCTGCTTCCTTGTGAAATACTAATTTAATCTCTCAGTTCTCCCTCATCTGCTGACACTTAATTGATCCTTTTTAACCAAAAAAAAAAGAAAAAAAAATTTTTTTTTTTTTTATCTGTGTAGTTGTCCATGTTGAGGGCCTAGGGACACAAAGTAAGGCTTGAATAACTGACAGCCCTCTCCTTTTTGTGACCCTTGGTGATACATCTTGTGAGCAGAGGACAAATGCATATCAGCCTCTGATGTCCGTACAAAAGCAGTCCTGTGGACATAAGTCAGATGTTCTGGAGTCCAGAAGGCAAGGCTCAGACAGCTGGCAACTCTTAATAAAGACTCAATCCCTGTTCCCCGGGCTCTCACTCTCTTTTATTGCTTTTGTATCCAGTAAAACTCATAAAGTCAAGTGAAAGACAATGGCAGATCTCAGTCCAGCAGTGAACCTGTGATCAGAGTAAAAAAAACTAAAAAAAAATTTTTTTTTTTTTTTTAGTGATCAGAGTAGCAGGTGAAAAATTAGGCAAATTAGGTGTTGCGCATTTTTGTTAGGGACTTTTGTATACTTGCCAGATACAAATCATTACATATATTTGGGATGATATCTGGGAAAGAGGAGAGATCTTCTGACCATAGCTTTGGCAGTTTCAGTAGATGAGATATGAGCAGTGCCCAGGACCATCTTGGCCTCAACTCAAGCTTATCAGCACAGCTCCTCCTCCTTTTTTGTCTTGTGACCCCTGGCCATCTGGCTAGGCCACTTCCTCTGAGCCTTGTTATGCATGTTCATGTATAAGAGATGGAAAGTTATTTTAAAAACAATTTTTGCCCTCAGGAATTATACAGAGCTAGACTTCCTCAATGTAATGGTCAAGGGAGCATTAAAAGTTAAGTTTTGAAAGCTAAATTCTCTTCTCTTAATACCAGTGACCATATATATATGTGTGTGTATGTGTGTGTGTGTGTGTATTTATATATATATATATGGTTTATTCATCAAAGCATGATTTTTTTTTTTTTGATAGCGAAATGAGGGCTATCAATAATTAGGATGAAACAACAGCTGTAGACCAGGAGTGCCCCAAGCAAACCAAGACATATGGTCACCCTACCTTTTAGTGACAGGAAGCCCTTGTGGCGTAGTGGTTAAGTGCTACGGCTGCTAACCAAAAGGTTGGCAGTTCGAACCCACCAGGTGCTCCTTGGAACTGTATGGGGGAGTTCTACTCTGTCCTGTAGGGTCGCTATGAGTTGGAATCAACTCAGTGTGGCAACAGTTTTGTTTTTTGGTTTTTTGGTACCTTTTACTGACCAAAAAACCAAACGCACTGCGATCGAGTCAATTCCAACTCATAGCAACCTTATAGGACAGAGTAGATCTGCCCCATAGGGTTTCCAAGGAGCGCCCGGGGGATTCAAACTACCAAGCTTTTGGTTAGCAGCCGTAGGTCTTAACCACTGTGCCACCCACCAGGGTTTCTGGTGCCTTTTACCCACCCAAAAAACCCCAGTGCCGTGACTGGGAAATTGGGTTCTGCTGTAATGCCTGTAAGCTTTGTAGCTCCAAAGGGAATCCAAAAATGTATCAGGGCCCAGTTCACCCAGTTCACTGTCACTTCCCATTTCAAAGAGCTGATCCAAATCTGTATGAAAATGGTGATACATTTAGTGAGATGAAAATGAGAGAGGTGATCAGAACAAGGTTACCATTTCAGGCCAATGGAGAAAGAAAGCACAGCCAGTATTTTTTTTTTTAGCTGTTTACATATGAAAACATTGATACTAAAACAAACAGTTCATGAATCAACTAGGGATGCTTCACAGCAGCCCTGGATCGTACTTGGGAAACCAGGGCCCAGGAGGCCTGAGAATTGGTTCCCTTCAGAGCAGAAATCTAGCAGCAGATCTGTCGTGTGTTGAAAATTCGCAGATTGTTTTGCTTAGGTAGGTTCCTCTTCTGTTTTCCAGCTTAGTTAGTACATTCATAATTAGTAAGTTACTTAATTAGTAAATTTGTTTCCATATGATAGATAATACTAAATCACACCTTTTTCGCAAAACCAATTTAACAAATTCAGAGTTACAGAAAGAGACCTGCAGACCATCGTGTTCCGGGTCCTTTCCTTTATTTATTTAGCCTTTGTATCTCCTCTTCCGGTTTCTGTAGCATTTAGACTGCACATCCTACTTTAGTGAATGGGGGCGTGAGGGGGATATGGATTTGGTCCAAATTTGTGGTTTTGATTTTAAATTAGATTGCAAGCACTTTCTCTAAATTGTGGTTCATATAAGCTGAAAATGGTATAATGGAAATGTTGTGGATGTTTACATCTCTTTCCGCAACTCTCCACGACATGCATCATTATACATGATGCGTGTATAATTGTATCATATAAACCCGTGAGTTACCTTCAGGGGACACACTGGGGAGACTTAACATTTGGGAGCAATGACTGTGCTGCTGCCCACTCACTGGTTCACCTTCATACTTCCTACATGTTGTTGTATTGTTGATACAGCTGTTAAACCCTTCTGTCTGCATCAGTCTTATTTTGCAGGCAGCCTTGTTAGATTGGCCTTTATCTTTTCTTATATAGGACCCCTTATGTCCAGGCATATAAAGTCAAGCTCAGTTACAAGACTGATATCTGACTCTCCAGTTTACTCCCTTAGGCTCGCTCTTCAGGCGTGTTCTCTTCTCAGTAAATAGGTCCTGGCTCCAGTCAGCCTGGTCTCTCTCTAAGGGCACCAACCCAGGGTAACGGGAGCAGGTTGTATCTCAGCAGCAGAGCCTTCGTTACCCTCCAAAGTTTACTTTAGAAAAGGAAAAGCATGGAAACACGCCATCCTTTTGTATGTCTTAAAGCACCCACTTCTTTTTTCATTGGGACCAATTGCTGTTTTAGGCTGTCTGTGTTTGAATGCTGCTCCTTGTTAGCCTAGATTACCTATTCCCAGGATCATATGTGCTGACTGTTAGAGTGCACTGCCCACCTCACCCCAGTCTACTGGAGCTGACCTTACCATGCTGCACGTCTCCTGGGTGAACAGTTGCCCTACTTAGTCAAAGGTGGATCTCTATAAACCTCAGACCCATCTCTAATCTAACCTCTTTTTTTAGTGATAAAGCCCCAAGGAGAAGCTTTCTTGCTTTAACCTATCCGTTTTTCTTACAAGAGAAATGAAAAGTGACTATCCTACTGAAAGAAGTCTTCTACTTATAAATAATTGTGTTCTTTTCAGCTAATTGTCAAGTCACTAATGTGCAATGATAATGCCTCTCTTTTGATGTATGAAGGCCTCATATTATGTGTGCTAATTTAATAGAATGTGTAATGCAGACATAATTAATGGGATTGATGAACAGCTTTGTCTAATTAATTATAATACCTATCATTAGGGAATTCATCCTTGTACTAGAAGGAAACTAAGTTGTAATTACCCAATCATCTTAATGGACCATCCTCTGGTTCCCTAATTTTCTGTGTTCTAGCTTCCTACACAAATACGCATACATTTAGATTTTATTTTCATAGGCTTTCGGACTGTAACTATGGCTTGTAGAATGAAGAACAAGAATCAGAAGATGACTTGAGTATAAATCAGGTGGAGATAAGAGGTCTGGTGGAAATTCTAATGTGTGGTAACAGATTTGATATGTGGTTCCCTGTAAACAGCAGATACCTCAGTCATGACAAATATCACTATACAAGATAGGAGTGGCTTCTCCTGGCCTTATCACTGACTACCTGTCTTTCTAGAACTTTCCAAAGCAAAAATTGTTTTAGTGCTTCAGTGAGATCTCTTTGCTCTGACTCCCAGGAGACGGGAGATAAGTACGCCAACAGCCTTTCACCACGTGCACTCATTGTGTCCCTGTGGGTGCTAGCCCTAATCCCATCATGTTTGTTGGGGAGGGGTGGAGGGAGCATTTACTGGTGCCCTGGGCTAGACTAGCAGATTCCAGAAGGGGTGTTTCAGCAGAATCTCACCCTGTCCAGGTGTTCAGTTATTTAGGGTGAAATATTATTAAGAACGAGTACTACTTTGATCATAAAGATCTTCCATGGTGTAATTTATGGGATCTTAACACCCATATAGCTGCTGTGTCATACCTGTCAACTTTGGAACTCAGGGTACTGGGTGTTCTATTAAATAGGACTATCTTAAGTAAGCAAATATTGTGTTGGCCAAGTAGTATCACTCAGTACATAAAATATTTTTTTGAAAATTGTGATTTGGCAATTTATTTATTTATTTGTTTGTTGTTGTTAGATACTGTCGATTCTGACTAGTAGCGACTCCGTGCAACAGAGTAGAACTGTCCCATAGGGTTTCCTAGGCTGTAGTTTTTACAGAAGCAGATTGCCAGGTCTTTATCCCACAGAGCCACTAGGTGGGTTCAAACCTCCAACCCTTCAGTTAGCAGCCAAGCACTTAACCATTGTGCCACCAGGACTCCTTTTATTTTTCTGTAACCATGTGTTATTTTAGAAAATATTTGAGGTCAGATATTTACAGATATGTTTGTTGCTGGAAGTCCCTGAGTCAGTGCATCTTTCTCAGTTAAACAGTTTTTGTCAAATCTTTCTTTTTTTTTTAATTTTTATTCCGCTTTAAGTGAAAGTTTACAAATCAAGTCAGTCTCTCAAACAAAAATTTATATATACCCTGCTATATACTCCTAATTGCTCTCCCCCTAATGAGACAGCACACTCCTTCCCTCCACTCTGTTTTTTCATGTCCATTCGGCCAGCTTCTGAGCCCCTCTGCTCTCTCATCTCCCCTCCAGACAGGAGGTGCCAACATGGTCTCGTGTGTCTACTTGATCCAAAAAGCTCACTCCTCACCAGTATTATTTTCTATCCCATTGTCCAGTCCAATCGCTGTCTGAAGAGTTGGCTTTGGGAATGGCTCCTGTCTTGGGCTGACAGAAGGCCTGGGGACCATGACCTCCAGAGCCCTTCTAGTTTCAGTTAGACCATTAAGTGTGGTCTCTATGAAAATTTGGGGTCTGCATCCCACTGCTCTCCTGCTCCCTCAGGGGCTCTCTGTTGGGCTCCCTGTCAGGGCAGTCATTGGTTGTAGCTGGGCACCATCTAGATCTTCTGGTCTCAGGCTGACTCAGTCTCTGGTTTATGTGGTCCTTTCTGTCTCTTGGGCTCATAATTACCTTGTGTCTTTGGCATTCTTCATTCTCCTTAGCTGCAGGTGGGTTGAGACCCCTTGATGCATCTTAGATGGCCGCTTGCTAGCATTTAAGACCCCAGATGCCACTCTCCAAAGTGGGATGCAGAATGTTTTCTTAAAAGATTTTATTATGCCAATTGACTTAGATGGCCCCTGAGACCATGGCCCACAAACGCCTGCCCCTGCTATGCTGGCCTTCGAAGCATTCAGTTTATTCAGGAAACTTCTTTGCTTTTAGTTTAGTCCAGTTGTGCTGACCTCACCTGTATTGTGTGTTGTCTTTCCCTTCACCTAAAATAATTCTTATCTACTATCTAATTAGTGAAAACCCCTCTCCTTCCTCCCCTCCCCCCCATAACTATCAAAGAATATTTTCTTCTCTGTTTAACCATTTCTCCAGTTATTATAATAGTGGTGTTATACAGTATTTTATCCTTTTGTAACTGACTAATTTCACTCAGCGTAATGCCTTCCAGATTCCTCCATGTTATGAAATGTTTCATGGATTCATCATTGTTCTTTATCGATGCACAGTGTTCCATTGTGTGAATATATCATAATTTATTGATCCATTCATCTGTTCATGGGCACCTTGGTTGCTTCCATCTTTTTGCTGTTGTAAACAGTGCTGCAGTGAACATGGGTGTGCATATATCTGTTTGTGTAAAGGCTCTTAATTCTCTAGGGCATATTCCAAGGAGTGGGACTGCTGGATCATATGGTAGTTCTATTTCTAGTTTTCTAAGGAAGCACCAAATGAATTTCCAAAGTGGTTGTACCATTTTACATTCCCACTGGCAGTGTATAAGTGTTCCAGTCTCTCCGCAACCTCTCCAACATTTATTATTTTCTTTTTTGTGGGTTAATGCCTTGTTGGAGTGAGGTGGAATCTCAGTGTAGTTTTGATTTGCATTTCTCTAATGGCTAATGATCGTGAGCATTTCCTCCTGTATCTGTCAGCTACCTGAATGTCTTCTTTAGTTAAGTGTCTGTTCATATCCTTTGCCCATTTTTTAATTGGGATATTTGTCTTTTTGTAGTTGAGTTTTTGCAGTTTCGTGTAGGTTTTAGAGATCAGGTGCTGATCGGAAATGCCATAGCAAAAAACTTCCCAGTCTGTAGGTAATCTTTTTACTCTTTTGATGAAGTCTTTGGTTGAGCATAAGTGTTTGATGTTTTAGGAGCTCCCACTTACCTAGTTTCTCTTCTGCATTGTTAGTAATGTTTTGTATACTGTTTATGCCATGTATTAGGGCTCCTAACGTTGTCCCTATTTTTCCTTCCATGATCTTTATCGTTTTAGATTTTATATTTAGGTCTTTGATCCATTTGGGGTTGGTTTTTGTGCATGGTATGAGGTATGGGTCTTGTTTCATTTTTTTGTAGATGGATATCCAGTTATGCCAGTACCATTTGTTAAAGAGACTGTCTTTTCCCCATTTAACTGACTTTGGGCCTTTGTTAAATATCAGCTGCTCACATGTGGATGGATTTATGTCTAGATTCTCAATTCTATTCCATTGGTCTATGTACCAGTACCAGTACCAGGCTGTTTTGACTACTATGGCTGTATAATAGGTTCTAAAATCAGGTAGAGTGAGGCCTTCTACTTTCTTCTTTTTTTCAGTAATGCTTTACTTATCTAGGGCCTCTTTCCCTTCCAAATGAAGTTGGTGATTTGTTTCTCCATCTGATTAAAAAATGTTGTTGGGATTTGGATCGGAATTGCGTTGTATCTATAGATGGCTTTTGGTAGAATAGACATTTTTACAATGTTAAGGCTTCCTATCCCTGCGCAAGGTATGTTTTTCCATTTATGTAAGTCTCTTTTGGGTTCTTGCAATAGTGTCTTGTAGTTTTCTTTGTATAGGTCTTTTACGTCTCTGGTAAGATGTATTCTTAAGTATTTGATCTTCTTAGGGGCTACTGTAAATGGTATTGATTTGGTGATTTCCTACTCAATGTTCTTTTTGTTGGTGTAGAGGAATCCAACTGATTTGTATATGAAATCTTAGTTATTTTTGATGGTAGTTATTTGCAGGATAGTTAAATATGGAACAAAGATATTCTGATTACATGTCTGCAGATCATCTAGAGTATCTTTAAAGTATTGTTAAGTATCTTGTGTCTTTAAGGATCTATGAAAATGAGTTCTAGTATAGACGGAACATGGAAAATTATTTTCTTGTAGGTTGAACATCTGTCTGGTTAATATTTGGTGTTAGGTGTGTGGATCTTTCACACAGAGTCAAGCTGGCTCAGCATTCATCTGGCTGTGATGTTATAACTGCATTTCTTCTAAATGGTGATCTTCAACTAGCAAATGATTAATAATATTTCTCTTAATAGGGGCATTGTCCATTCCTTATATTAAGTCAGTCCATTATAGTATAAAGTGTTACTTTTTGCTTAGATTTCTGTTTACCACCAACTTCATCAAAATGGTCTTTTCCTAGCGGTACATATAAATAGTATCCTTTTGGAACATCCGTTGATCATTGTGTGTTTAACACCACCCAGGGACCAAACAGTAAATACTCAGTTCAACATCCTTAAACATAAAGCACGTGGAATTTAAGGCTGTGCATTTTTAAACCATAATGTTATCATACTGGCATCTTCATTGAAACATTGCTGTTACTCCAATCTCTTTTCTTAAAATTAAAAACTTCTGCATGCTGGAAAGAGGCCCTGCCATCGTGCCAAAGGGTTACAATCCCTGCTCTGTTACCTTCTAGCTGTGTGTCTGGTGATATGATGTAACCCTAGCTCAGTTTCCTCATCTATAAGATGGGAAAAAGAGTTATCATCCCATGCTTCACAATAGTGCGGTGAAAATTAAGTGACGAAATATGCAAATGTGAAAGTACTTTATAAACTGTAAAACGCGATGCAAATGTGTATCAGTTCAGCAGAGTTACAGCTCTTTTAACACAGATGGCAGCTGATCTAAGAAGTAGCATGCATCAAATCGATTCTGATATCTCACTTTTAAATATAACCCCTGCTTTTCTGCAGAAGAAAGGTCTGGATGTAGCATCTCAGTGATGAGCTTTTGAAGGGCAAAATATTTTTGGAGAATGCTTTGGTTTGAGGTATTACTTCATTCTGCCTACTCTCATCTTAAAGTAGTCCGTGCCGCTTCAGTCGCCTTATTGTGATCCAAATGGAAACAGCACGTTCTCGGAGGGTTTGTATGCACCGTGTCGTGTCAGTGCCGCACCCTCAAACCTCAGAGCTTCTCTCCTTTCTCATCTCTGGACGCTGGTTTCTGTTTACATTTAGAGGCTAATCCCATTTGAGGAGTCCATGAGTTTATTGTGCCTGATCTTCTGATTCCTAGAAACAGTACGTGGCGTTTATAATCAGGGCATACAGGAAAGAGGTCTCCTATGCCTCCTGAGCACTCTTTACATCTGTCACTGACTGTGGCCCCTGTGCTGCAGCCCAGCTGGTCACCCATACTGCAAAAATGATCTAAAGGAAAAGCAAGAAAAGTGATCTAAAGGCACAGGAGGGTAAGTAGGATGCTTTTCTGCTTATTACTTAGAGGCTATTAAAAAAAAAAACCTTTCTGGTTGTTGTGCACTGTACTAACTTTGGAACTAGTCTGAAGTTATCGTAACAAAAATAAACAGTGTCTGATTTCAGTTCGTTTAGGCCTTACCCCACACACTAGGAATTATCTCATCTTGCTTCTCCCATAAGCAGCCTCTCTTCTCACTTCAGTATCCTTTTCAGGTTCCCTGCTGTGTACACAGAAATTCAGGTTGTTCCGGTTATCTTGGGGAAAACTGAGTGCCATCACATTTATTAATGTTTCCAGAAGAATCCATTAGCATGTGTCTTTTGCCTCTCATTTCTATCCAGGGGACCAGACCTCGCTAGGAGTTGGAACCAACTCAGTGGCAGTGGGCTTGGTTTTGGTGTTGATAATTACCAAGGAGTGAGGGCTTAGTAGGTGAGTGGTAGAATCCTCACCTTCCACGCGGGAGACCCAGGTTTGATTCCCGGCCAGTACACCTCATGTGCAGCCACCATGCACCTGTTTAGCGGAGTCTTGTGTGTTGCTATGATGCTGAGTAGGTTTCAGGGGAGCTTCCAGACCAAGACAAACTAGGAAGAAAGGCCTGGTGATCTACTTCCAAAAATCAGCCATTGAAAACTGTATGCATCGCAACGGTTCAGTCCACAACCCATCATGAGGATGGTACAGGACTAGGCACTGTTTCATTCTGTTGTGCAGGAGATCAGCATGGGTTGGGGGCTGACTCACCGGCAGCTAACCAAAACCACAGTGACCAGGGAAAAGACCCATCTACAGAAGGGCCTGTAGGAGAGGAGACGTAAGCAGACTGCCGTCAGTCCACAGACCCCCAGAGGCTGCTGGCAGAGTATTCCCAACAGCATCCCCTGGAGGTGCAGAAATGGTCAATCTGGGAAGTCCAGTGGCTTATAATTGCATTTCTTCTCCGTGGGGATCTTCAACTAGCAAATAATTAATAATATCTCTCCTTAATAGGGGTGCTGTCCTTTCCTTATAGTAATTCCTTTTATGAAAACCTCAAAATTTTCTCACTTTTACATCAACAGCCTCCTCTGAGTCCTAAAGGAAAATATATGTTTTCCTTCTAACTTGGGCCACCATGACCTTTCTTTGTTCCTCTCTGCCTTTTAGACTCAACATCTTCAAAAGTATTTCTTTATACATTCTCCATGTGCCTTGTAGATGTGCCTTGGATTGTGAGCCTTGACGTGAAATGGGAACTCACTTAAAGTTGAACCTGGGATGTTTTCTTGAATTTCGGTCCATGAAGTGATTAGTCAGTCTAAGATGGATACTTAATACAACTAGGAAGTGATGTTGCTGACAGTCTCCTCTTTGTGTGCAGTGAGAATCAGCCAGACGTCATTGTGTTTGTCAGTTTGGTGAGACTTCTGTCAGTGGAACTCAGGAGCGTTTCCAGCTCCTCAGCGCCCTGCACAATCACCTATTTCTTTCTAGTATGTTAAAAGAACTTGAAAGCCTCTTTTGGCCTTCGTAAGTAGGTTTAGCTTTCTAGTCCAAGAAATAGAATAGGATAAAGCACAAATGGACTTCCAAGAAAGGTCATAAAACTGTAGTCCAATCTGCTGTGACGGCTGTTAAGGTAAGTATGTAGAGGTAGGAGCCGGCCTACATGGCAACGTTTGTCTCAGCTTTTTTTTTTTTTTTAATATAGATGGATTAAGAACAGATGTTTTATTTGTTAGAAGCTAAAAGTCATATTCAAGTTTCAAATCAAATCAATAAATATTTCTTGAATTTTTAGCTAAAAAGCCTTTAATCATTTACTGAAAGATTTACCACATAATAGATCTCTGCTTCGTTGAAATCGTCAAGGCCACATACATCAGTTTTAGCAAGATTTCAGTGGAGCTCAGCTTTGAAGGCCTGGTGAGTCAGCGTATTCAAAATCATTTGTCATCTTCTTATGCCTGTGGTCTCTTCAGACCTCTAAGTACCCTGTAGACTGTTTGCTCAGATTCTTTCTTAATTGTAATTTTAGTTGGTTTAAGTCTCCTTTTTACCTTAAAAAAGTGAAGGTGGTTTCTAAAACAGGAGGCTCTCACATGCCATTTATTCTCCCAGCGTGGTGTTCCCATGCAGCACGGGCCCGACTCAGGATACAGAAATGAAGATGATGTCCTACCTGCTCTGAAGGGGCTCATAGGTCCTTCATTTAAGAGAAAATGAGATATAAGCTGATGGCGTCGTATTCCTCTGTGGCGGGCAGAGACAGAGTGCCGTAACACATTATTACACTTGTAAACTAAAACTTTGAAAAGTGCTTCTCCTCGGCTTTAATCAAGTGAGCAGTGTCACCGGGAATACTTGGCCACCTTTTCCACCCCCTTGTCTAAATCTTATGTTACCCATGGTGTACATGGTACCCTTTTACACCTGCCAAAATCAGTTTACTAAAGCTTTCTTTAAAACCCTCAGACCGGAAACTTAGATCAAATTGAAGTATAATGTTAGCAGGGCCTGCTGTTTTGCGTATCTTTTCAAAAACATTTGGCACGTCTGTTTGGATGCGGAATCACCCAAAGGTGATGAGACCCTGAGCATCTAGGAGCATGTCCCCGAGGTCAGGGGCTTTCTCTGCCTCGTTCACTGCTGCACCCCAGTGCTTCCGGCAGGCCATCCATGGGCCTTCGATGGTGTGAGCCCCGAGCTGCAGCACCATGTTGAGTTATTTTGCAGTGGGACTTACTCCGAGTTTAAGAGCTGCATTTGGTTTCTTGGCCACCAGGACCCCAGAGCACATTATTTTTCAGGACTCTAAATAGTACTCAGGAGATTTGAAGAGCCGATGCCATTTCTAAAGCTGCCTAACTTCTCCCCAGGAAGTTGTTTTCACACCAACATAGACTTCATGACTACCAGAACCGGTTTTAGAATCAGATTTAGTGTCCATACAGGAAAGATGTTCCCTAGGCAGAAGCTGAAAAATCCAACCAGAACGCAGGTTAGAATGGACTTTAATTTTTTTATCCTTCCCTAATAAAAGAGGGGGGCAAGTTTGGAGGTGCTTTATTTTCAGCGGCTAATGCATGCCCCTCGTCATGATCAGCTTCAGAGCAAGGGCTGTGACTCCTGAAATCCTAAATTGGACCTTTATGAGGCAAAAAACAACACAATTTTCTGTATCCCAAACTTCCCCCAGCAGTTACTTAGCTTTGTAATGTAATTAGTAAAATAGCTCCAGGGTACAAAGTCCACCCTTTACAGCCTGTTAAGCCTTCTTTTCTTATCTCAAAAAGAAGAAAAAGTGTGAGGTTTAAACAGTTGGAGAAGTCAGCTCAAAATAAGCTAACATTTCAAGGCTTTGCCACTTCTTTCTTCCTTTTCATATCAACCAGAATCGAGAAAAAGTGACAAAAACCCCATGCTGAATTCTCTGAACTCTTACACTAAAAGACATCACATGTTTTTATTGTAGTCATACATGATGCAGGGTGGTGTTGCTTATATTTGAATCCAAAGATCAGACCTATGTCCGAGTATTTCACAAGTTAAACCGCCCAGTGGGAGGAGCCACCTTGGCACAAGGCCTCCAGGATGTTGACGCTTACCTCGTCCTTTAGCAGGGACTTGGTTTCCGACGAAGGCCAAAAGCCATTTCAAGCTGAATCTGCTGGATAAGATAGATAGAGGCCAGAGCTGAGGAAACTAAATAGCACTGCCGAGCAGAGCGAAGGTGTGACCATGAAATAGTAACTGTCCTCATTAACGTGTTTCAAAAATTGGCTCTGGGTGCCATCACAAAAGGGACATTCCAAAGCTGTATGCAGTCACAGCAGTGTTGTTGGAATCAGTTTATAGACTTCTCCAATGACTACTTAGAAAGGGGATCACATTTGTTTGGATATGTAACTCCTGATATGTTTATTTTAAAAATAAACCTTATTATATTAGTGTCATACCTCATGTTTTCCTTGGCACATTCTCCGTTAATCCTCTCCCTCTGTAGGCCTGAGAGGGAGGGAGAGAGAGTGTTAAACAGAGATTTCCCAAAGGGGGATGATGAGTTCCCGACAGCCACTTTGTGGTCTCCGTTCCTTGCTGGGCCTGGGCTAGACATGTGGTGCAGAGAGTTGAAGGGTGATTTACCTGTGAGACAAAGACCTTCATCCCCAACAAATCTAAGAGGTGGGGAAACGGAGTGCCCTTTTTCCACAGTCAGTCAGCAGTAACTACTTTTGTTTGTGTGGCACTGATACCTGCCCCGGAAGCGGGGCCTCTCCAAGATGACCCCGCTCAGCATGTGACAGACGAGGGGGGGCTCTGGTGCCAGACCCACTTTGGTTCCATCCTCCCCTGCCCCTTGCTATCCATGCATCTCCCTATGCCTTGGTTTTCTGTGAAATAGAAACAATAATAATAATATTCTGTCACTGGGCTTCAGAGATCAAATACAATTGACTCGTAAAATGCTCAGCACGGTACTAGGCATCTGGTAACTAGAAGTTACGGTTATTATTCAGTACTGAAGAATAAAACTAATGTCATTGCCGGTGTAAGTAAACCAGTTGGGGTGATAAATATACTGGTCAAAATTAAATGACATAAGCCACTCCATGGCCAACTATAAACAGGTTAGGTTATTTTTAGTTTGATAGTCCCTTGTCTCTGTTTCTACCTTCCTCTTCAGCCTGAGTGCTTAATAGGCTTTTTATATCTACTGTCAATTTAGACTGTGCAGCTTCCCCTAAAGGTTACACTGACTTTCTGAACTTACTCTTTAGAACCTCACATTGCATAAAAGAGCCACCAGATCTCCCATGGAAAAATCAAACACTACACTGTATATTCAGAAGTAGTATCTGCAGGTTTTCAGTTTGGCCGATCAGCCTAATCAAGCCTGACAATCAAGCCACTGTTCAAAGTATGTCCCTATAAAACAAATGGTTCCTAAAACTTTCTGACACAGCTTTATCAGGTTGACCCAAATGTTCCAATTGATGGAGGTAATATTTCCAGGGAAAGAGCGGAGCAGGTAAAAAATAGGGAACACCAAGATCCATCAGTCCCCTGAAAATCAGTCTGTACTTTCAGGCCTCTGTGTAGCTCATTATCCTTTAAAGTGAAATTTATTCAAAAGCAAAAATATTTCTGTAAAGCCCCACGAACTATAATCTGACCTCATAGTGAATTAGCAGCCACCCTGGAAAAGATTAGTCAGGGCTTGTATAAAAATAACAAGAGTCTTTCATTTACTTCACATGAGAATTCAGTGCAGCCCTGGTGGGGCAGTGGTTAAATGTTTAGCTGCTAACCAGAAGTCAGCAGTTTGCATCCACCAGCCGCTCCTTAGAAGCCCTTTGGGGACAGTTCTACTCTCTTCTGTAGGGTTGCTATGAGTCGGAATCGACTCCACAGCAATGAGTTTGGTTTTTCGGTTTGGAAAATTCAGTAGAGGGTTGTTTTAAAGCAGGTTTGAAAAAACAAAATTTGCCATAATGAAAATATACTGATATTGTGATTCAGCTGATTAAATGTGGAGATACAATAGAAAACTACCACCTGCAAGCAACAGCAGGAAGTGCTGCCCTGTTGCTGTCTCTAAAACGGGTCTCCTCAGATTGGTGACTTGGGTGCAGCTTGACCTCTACCCTCAGGCCTGCAGCCTGGATATGGTTTTCTACTGCTCACCAGGACTCACGCCAAGTTGGGGCTGGAGTCATCTCGGCCTTCACCACATCCTGAAAATGTTGGATAGCCAGAAATTCATCTAGTTTTCCAGATACCCCCAGACCTTTTTGAGACAGCATGAAGTGGGTTCTTTGTGTTCCTGGCAGGGTAAGAAAGGAGCCATTAGGTAGCTGACGTGGGGCAGCTGCCTGGTGTGGGGCAAACCTGGCTGGGCTTTGTGGCCAGAGGGAGTCAGAGTGATATGGAGGCTCTGACTTCCCTTTCCTGAACCGAAGTTTCCCCAGGGGTAAGATGGACAACCTACCTTACAGGATGGTTGTGAGGGTGAACTGAGATAGTCCACATGGAGCTCTCGAGCACAATACCTGGACATCATCCGTGCTAGCTCTTCTTCAGTAGCTGGCTCTCAGGTCCTTCCTTCAAAACCATTTGGTGTCGCTCTTGTCTCTCCCAGCTGCTCTACTGAACTCCGCACGCGGAACCTAAACACTGGTGTAGCTTCTGCCGAGACTCTCTCACTCCTACCCACAGGCCCTTTTATAAGGTCTTTTCTTTGGACTACTTGTCCGTTTATCAAGTAACTCATTCTCTCAGCCAGTGCTTTCAACCAAGTGATTGATTTGTCTCCATCTCTATGCTCCTTCCCCAGTGTTTTTTTAAACCTAATAAGATTTTTTTTTTAATAAGATAGCTTCCTGCTCTCAGGTCTGAATTAACTCAATTGAAAATGAACTGAAATCATAGGCAGGGTGCTTCTGAGGTAATCAGTGCTGAGCATAGCTTGAATGGAGCAGAGAGAAAGTGGTAGAATACCTGGAAAGGAGGTCCATGGCTGCCTCAGCCACTCAATGAAGGAAAATAGTGTGACTGCCAGAGTCTCTAGACGCTCCATGAATCTGTCTCCACTTCTGATCACTGTAGAGGACGTCTCTACGGCCACCACTTCAGGGGGTTTTACTGTGTTTCTTCATCATTTTGCTACTTTGAGTTTTGAAGCCTCATTAGATTTAGCAAAGGATTTTTTTTGTAACAAAATAAAATGAGAAACTTCATTTCACCTAATACGTAGTCGAAAGCTATTGATTCAACCCATCACCTCCAAGGCATTCAAAATAATTGTTCATCCTCTTATATCATTTTATGTGTTCGTTTAGGCAATGATCTCATACAATTACTAAGTTAGTAGTTATATAAACATTATGTTATGCTGTAGCTCAGTAATTGGCCTTTGGTGTTTTTCCCAGTTTCTTATAGTCTGTTGAGATTCTTCTAAGTGGGTTGGCATCATTCAGGAAGCACCATACTGCATGGCCTGGGTCTTTGGAACCAGCCTCAGACTAAGCTCTTCTATTCAGCATCCTCTGTGGGGGTGTGGGGGAGTGTGGGTGTGTGTGTGTGTGTGATATTTTTGTGCTTCATTATCAAGAGTAACTTGTGTTAATTATTAAAAAAATACATAGAAGAATATAAAGCATGAAAATTCACCCTTGATCCTAATGATTGCCGTTAACATTTTCGTTTCTTTCTAACCAGCTTTTTGAAAAAATTTTCCTCTTTAGATGGTTGAGTTCATGCTACGCATAAAAATGTATATTCTACTCTTTCATATGTTTTAACAGCCACACGGTATTCTCTCATCTGATTGTGTCATATGAGTTTTTTAAATATTCCCTTATTGTCGGACACAGGTTTTCTCCTAAATTCTTGCTGTTACAAATAATAATGTTAGAAACATGTGCGATACAAATCACTCTAGGGCTTTCCTAATTATTCCCTCGGCATTGATTTCTAGAAATAGAATTACTGGATCGAAGGACTGTGAAATTTTTAAAGATATATAATGGGTACTGTCAGTTTTGTCTGTTACCCCACATCATCACCGCTGGTGTTTTCCTACCTGTTGCTTCCAAGGACTGAAATTCCCAGCCCAGTCTCAGACACTCTTTCCTCGATGTGCCCTGAATCACTTCTACCCTAGTAATGACTTCATGAGCATGTTCACAAAGGGAGGCCAAGAGTCTGAGAGTTGCTGCTGCAGCCCTAGTTTTGTCCCACTGGAATAGTTGTGCTGAACAGTTCAATAAGGCCTAACCAAGTCCCTGACAAGCCTCTGCCCAGTCTCCCACGCAAGAAACAGGGTTGTTCTCCATGCCTTGCTCTTCCTTACTACCCATATCCTGGCAACTCTCAGAAACATTTCTAAAATCTAGCCTTTCTTTTCCATCTCCATTCCCACTACCTTAGGCTAAGCCCACCTCACATCCCCTTGGATAGCACCAGGGCTTCAAACCAATTCTTGCAGGTTCAGTCATGGCCAAGAAGGCAAAACCAGAACAGACCCAATTTTTAAAAATTTGGGTGAACTGGAACAGGAAAAATTATAGGTCATAGCCTTGCTGGAAACTCTTAGAAAACCAGGGCAGTGGACAGGTTGCATAGCAACCAAATCTCTTGCCTGTTGGATTTTGAGAAGAGTCAGAAATAGTGATGCCTACCGTGCAGCTTTGAATGTGTGTCGGTCTCCACAGTATTGCCAGTAATTCAGTCTCATGCATAGGCTCCTGAAACAGCTCACTGCACCTCTTCTGAGCCTCCCATTCCAGGGTTGCAACCCATAATTTTTCCCATTCTGGTTATTTTGAATCACCCAAATTGTAACAATTCAGGTCTGTTCCTGTTTCACTTTGTCCACCATGACTGAACTGGTTAGTACTGGTTCGAAGCCCTAGATAGCACCTCCACCTTGCTTACCCATTTAGTCTTCCATATTGTCGTGTTCTAATCTTTTTTAAAAACAAAGTCAATAAGACCCCCATCTTACAGACTCGGGCTTACAGAAAAGACTCTATAAATTTCTCAGTTGTCATCCAAGACCTTTCACAGTTCAATCCCAGCCTCATCTCCAGTCATCCCCCCGCCCCTTGCACACATACTCTGTACAGCTCTGACACTTCTCACTGCCCTTCCAATATGACAAGCCATTGGACACACCACCTTCTACTTAGAATGTCCTGCTTCCAGCTTCTTCACCTTCTCCCACTCATCCCTCAAGGCAGAGCTCAGACATCACATCCTGGGTGAAGCCTTCCCTAATTCTCCATCACAGTTGGTTGTTTTGCCCTTCATATTGTCCAGCTCCGTGTTTAAGTCACGTAAGCAGTAGTTACTACATTGTTCCTTCATGATGACTTCTGACTCCCAGGCCTGTCTCCACCACTTTTGCGCGGTCCTCTAGTTCAGGGTCATACCTTTAGCATTGATGATAAGTATTTGTTGAATGGATGGGTGATTGCTCTTACAAAGTTTAACCTGTAATTATTTTTTAAACATCTTAACCTAATTTTAATAATTTTAATGTCATAAACTAAAAAAAAAAAAAAAGTTGCCATTGAGTTGATTCTGACTCATAGCATCCCTGTAGGACAGAGTAGAACTGCCCTGTAGAATTTCCAAGGAGTGGCTAATGGATTTGGACTGCCAGCCTTTTGGTTAGCAGCCATGCTCTTAACCATTGTACCATCAGGCCTCCACATAACATAAAACCCACTGCTTTCGAGTCGATTCCGACTCATAACGACCCTATAGGACAGAGTAGAACTGCCCCATAGAGTTTCCAAGGAGTGCCTGGTGGATTTGAACTGCCGAACTCTTGTTTAGCAGCTGTAGCACTGAACCACTACACCACCAGGGTTTCCCCACATAAGTAGTGTTAATTAAATAAATATGTTACTGTGTAATGAGTATCCTTGTCTAGATCTTAAGAAAATACAGATCAGGGTTCGGTATTGACTCTAACCCGTGTTTACAACCCCCTCGACTTTTCTGTGCTAACACTTTCACTCCCATCCTCCTCTCCTCCAAGGAGAGGACTGGCAAAGGTGCTTCTAAAAGGAGCAGCACACTAGAGAGTAATGGACTAAACGGGGAGAGTTTAACCTTTTTGTTCTAATTTCCTTGAGCATAACATTTTATTAAATTTTATACAGTGATATTGGTCCATTGCCTGAGCCATTGCAGGTTTATATATGAAAAAAGGCTTCCATCCACGAAGAATTCTCTAGTATAATAGACTCGAGATTTGACCGCTAAATCTGATGTCCTTCACGAAATGTTGGCCAAAACACTTGATGATTCCATTTAGCCATTTGACATGTATATTTTAGATTTCTTAATGAAGTCTTCTTTAAGTAGTCAATATTAGCAAAAACATCTGCCATGGGTTCGGTTTGACAGCCTCTAAAGGAGTTTTTAGTCTAACAGCCAGTGTACCAGAAAACCTTCTGTGTGAAAATTTACAAATACACTAAAGTATTTTTTTTTTTTTTAATATATATTGAAAAAGGATTTTAGTTTACAACTAGAGCTTCCCATGATTACTCATTGGTCCCTTGTTGAGCCATAGGCAGCAGTACTAAGAAAAACAATGGAAAATATCTTGAAAAACGGAGTATGTATTTTAACACTTGACATAGATTCCTTCCTGTGCTTGCTTACTAATACTCTGCAGTGAACCAAGACTTATCTCTATGGAAGTACAAAGTGTTATAGGACTACTGTGTTGTCTGTGCCATTTAATACTGTGCATATGCTTGACTAGTTGGTAAGAAGAGAATGTGGAGACCAAAGACAGAGCTGTGAGCATTTCCATCTGTGACCCTCCCCTGCAAAAGGTCAACCAGAAGGTTTATTCCAGGGTCTTCACAGGGAGCTGCTTCCAGCCACCTTGGAGCACTCAGCTGCAGAGTTTGGGGCCACTGGGAGAAAAGGGCTTCACATGCCGTGTGCTCACACAGTTCTCACTGTGCCTGCAGGCATTCTGCATTCTCTTCTTTTGTCTGCGCGATGACCATTGTCCCTGCAAGAGCTTTCCAGATGCCATCCAGGAAGAACCCTGGAAGTACCACTGGGTACCACTCCTTTGTTAAGGAACTTTCTTTCCAGATTCCGTTACAGTTTTTCATTTGCTAGTGACCAGTGGCAAGTGGAGCTGCCTTTAGAATCTGAGCGTGTAGTTTCTCCACATGAGTAGGAGCCTTCCGGTTACTGGCCTGTTCAGTGTTGGGGGGTCCCCACCGTACCTCCTACCCAGGGCTGCCCCATCTCTGCTACTGAAACTCCTGGTCAGTTGGACTCCACTCAAAACACCACTACTTGAGCTCCAGAGGGGAAAAGACTGGCTGTGAATTGTGAACACTAGTTAGTTCGGGCAAGCCAGGAAAAGTCGTTAAGTCAAAGAGAAAGGAACATTAGAGGAGAAAGAGGCAGAGGGAAGGAAAAAATAAGTAGGGCCAGGAAGAATGGGGAAAAAAGAGCAGAATGTTTTAAGCTGTAAATTCCTGTAAATAAGAATTGCTCTTTATAAATATTTTGTTCTCAAAAACTATAGTTTACCCCCAAAAATGGATTAAAATGAAATGAGGCGTTTTTTTAAGTAGAGATAACTTTGTTGATGCAAGAGAAATCCATTCAGCGTCAGTGAAAAATGAAGGAAATGGTTATCACAATGTGAACTCCCCCGCTAGGGTAGCAGAGGAGCCTACTGTTTCCCTATGACATTGCCATTATCATTCCTTACTCTTCCCCTGTATCATTTGCAAAACGAATAACTAAAAGTAGGAATTTCTTGGAATCCATCTTTATAAATACACTCAGCTGTATCTCTTTGCACATAGAACATAATGTCCTACCTGTTTGTGTTGCAGTTTTAGTTTTTTCACCTAGTTTGTTAACCAGCCATAATGACTAAATTTGTGTATTTCACAATGAAAGTCTTAACACCCCTTATCCAGTGGGTGGTAACTGTTGCGACCCTGCCTCAGTGGTCCTGTATCAGGTTCTGGCCACCAGGGGAGAGTTCTGAAGGCCCATATGAGCAGAGCAAAGTGGCAACAGGGAAACAGAAGCTTTGTCAAGTTCTAAAATCCAGATATATATTTTGATTGTACAAAGCCATTTCCCTTTACTTCTCAAGTATAGTTGTTACTGTAGCCACCTCAAGCAACTCTTCGTGTGCTTTTCTTGTCACTAGAAGACACAATCCCGAAGAAGGTCGTGTGCCACTTCAGCGGGAAGGCCTATGCCGACGAGGAGCGGTGGGACATCGACAGCTGCACACACTGCTACTGCCTGCAGGGCCAGACCCTCTGCTCAACGGTCAGCTGCCCCCCGCTGCCCTGTGTCGAGCCCATCAACGTGGAGGGAAGTTGCTGCCCTATGTGTCCAGGTATTTAAGCCTTCATCCTGCCATGTTGCAAGCTGTAATACTGATTTAAGATGCAACTAGACATAGTGACTTGGGTCTTAAAAGTTTGCAGGTGACCATCCAAGGCATAACAATTGGTCTCCATTCACCTGGAGCAGCAAAGGAAGAAGGAGAGTCAGGAATAGGAGGAAGAAATGCAATGTGTGGTTAATTGCCTCTATAAACAACTGCCTCTTTTGCCATGAGACCAGAAGAACTGGATGTTGCCCAGCTGCCATTACTGACCATTTTGATCAAAGATTCTATAGAAGAATCCTGATTGCAAGTGAGGAAATGTAGAACAGAATTTTAAATTCTCATGGACTCCAGATGTTCTGGAGCCATGGAGGTTGGATGAACCCCTGAAACTATTGCCCTGAGATAATCTTTAAACCTTAGACTAAAAAATATCCCCTGAAGTCTTCTTGAAACCAAACAGTAGTTTAGCTTAACTAGTAAAGAATAGTCTGCCTTGAACATATGTTTAAGATCTATCTATATGGGGCCAAATTAACAACAGCAACTTGAAGGATTAGATAGGAGTCTTAGGGAGCAGTGAGGTTATGTTAATGGAGGAGGAACAACTGAGAAAAGGAGGGTGAGGATGGTTGCACAACATAGAGAACGAAATCAACATCACTGAGTTGTACACGTAGAAACTGTTGGATTGACGTATATGTTCTGCTGTGTATATTCTCTGCAACGACAACGACAAAAAAATGAAACTAGAGCCAACTCAGGCTGTTCCACCCATCCGTTAGCTCAGATTGCCCAGGCTGTGTGGTGGACGCAGCTAAGGCCTTCCCATGCAAACACTTGGGAGTAACTTAGAAAACTGACCACCAGGTGAGTGCCAGACCTTGGTTCCATGCAGCGATTGCTGTGGTTCGTCTGATTTGCATTCTCCATACTGTAGCAGCAGTATTACCTCAGAGTGTGACAGTCCTGTGCATTTGTAAAAGGAGGTGGTTATCTAAACTCAAAGAATGTCATGGAATTCTTCGCTCATCAGCATTTGTTTAGTTGTTATGAAGACTAGCCTTAATTGAGCATTTCTGAAAATGTGCATTTATCTCCTAAAATAGGTTGGGTTATTCTGCCAGGTCAGAAAGCCAAACCCCTTTCAAGCACCTTCAGTTGGGTACTCTTCATTGTTTATTCTAACTGGCTTTTTTAAAGTGTAGAGGGAACGTCAAAGGTTCGGCTCTTTGAAATTTTATCACCTGGTATTTACGTGGGGAAAAATGAAATTCTTAACTGTTTTGAGTGAGAGGAAGAAGGAGAAATATGTGGCTTCCCATTAATTGTTTTACCTAGTACCTATCCCCTGCGTTTCAGAAGTTTCATACCAATTTTCTTACTAATATTCTTTTAATTAGGTAAATTGTGAAACTTGACATTTGTTCCACATAGATTCATTTAGAGCCTGCTTCCCTGGTGGTGTAGTGGTTAAATGCTCAGCTGCTAACCAAAAGGTCAGTGGTTTGAACCCGTCAGCCACCTCTGCAGGGGAAAGGTGTGGCAGTCTGCTTCTGTAAAGATTACAGTCTTGGAAGCCCTATGGGGCGGTTCTCCTGTGTCTTAGAGGGTCAGTATGAGTCCACGTCAGCTTGTTGGCACACAACAACAGCAACATCTGTCAGGCACCGTTCCGGGCACTAGGGATATAGCAGTAAATAAAATACAGTCCCTGCCCACATAGAGTTTCTATTTTAGTAGAGAGAGAGGCAGCAAACAGACAGTGAATAAACAGTACCCAAGACAGTGATAAAAGCTATGGAGAAACGCATAGCATGGCCAGGGGACTAGAGAGAAGTAGGACAGATTGTTTTATAGAAGATGGTCAAGAAAAGTCTCGCTGATAAGATGGCATTCATAAAGAGACACAGAAGAATTGCAGCCAACATCCTGGGACTGAGTGTGCCAGGCAGAGCATGTAGCCAGGGCAAAAGCCCAGAGGTGGGGACAAGGTCTGCATACACAGGAAAAGCAGCAGGTGGTGGGATAGAGCACAGTCAGGGTGGGAGGCAGTAAGAGATAAGGTTCAGAGGTAGCTGTGGGCCAAAACACGCAGGGTCTTGTAGGTGGTTGTCAGGATTTTATTGCATTGAAAAGAAAACCTTGGAGGGTTTTGAGCAGAGGAGTGATATGATCTGACTTATGTTCTAATTGGATCACTTTCAGAGCTGGAAGTGGATGCAGGGAGACCAATTCAGAGGCTTTTATAATAATTCAGGCAAGAGATCGTGGTGGCAGCTGTAGAGGTGGTGAGAAGCAGCCGGATTCTGGTTATATTATAAGGGTAGAAGAATCAAGAGGATTTGGCTTTTAATATGGGGAGTCAGAGGAACAGAGGAGCCGAGGATGACTGTAAAGTTTTTGGACTAAACCATAGAGCTGCAGCTCTGGAAGTAAAAAAGTTTGGTTTGAGGCATCTTTAGTTTGAAATACCATGAGACATCTGAATGGAGATAATGAATAGACCATGGATATGGAAAATACGAAGTTCAGGAGAGGGATTGGAAATAGATACCTAAATTTGATAGTTGATAGGCAGTGTTTAAACCTTGAAACCAGGAGAGATCTTCCAAGGAGTGTGTATAGGTAGAGGAAAAAAAGAGTGCCCAGGACAGAGCCCTAAGGCCCTCCAACTTTTGGAGGTGAGGTGGGGGACTAGCAAAGGAAGCTGAGAAGGGAGGACCAGCCACACAGGTGCCCTGGAAGCCAGGTGGAGAAAGGGTTTCAAGTAGGAAGATGCCAGAAGCTGAATCAAGTGCGTTAGGTCAGATAAGATGAGAAATGAGAAGGCACCATTTCATTTAGTGTTGTCTTAATCATCCTGGCAAGAGCAGTTTCAGTTCAGTGGTGGAGGCAAAGTCTAATTAGAGTGGCTTCCAGAGAGGATGGGAGAGGATGAAATGGAGACAGTGGTACGACAACTCTCATACAGACCATGAGCACATAGTTCAAAACCAAAATCTTACTGGGAAGTAGAGTGGCGTTGGAGGGCATTGCAGAGGGGGATCTGGGCTAGACCTTCGAAAGGCAGGCTTTCTTCATTGGAGTGAAGGGTAATCTGATCAAAGGCCCTGAGGCGGCCAAGGCCAAATGCCCTTGGAGCAGAGCATTCTAGTAACAAGTGGTAAGGGTAAAAAAGGTAGTTTGGCCAAGATTTTTAGGGCCTTAATTATCAAGCCAAGAATGTGGACTTGGTCCTTGGCAGGCAATGGGGAGGATCATTTTTGAGCAGATGATGGCACAATCATAAAGGTGTTTTGGGAAGGCAAATGGGGTGGTGTGCAGGAGGGACTAAATCATGGAGAGAGGAGGGGCCAGGACCCGTGCAATGCATATTGTAGATGTCCCTGGTGGGTGACAGTAAAAACCCAAACTTCGGGGTGGGGGTGGAAATAGAGGTAAAGATTCACCCAGACATATACTCCCCTGGGTTTTGTGAGTTTAATAAAGAGAGTGCAGATATTGCTAACGTCACTGTCCATCACTAGGGATTTCTCTGAATTCACTGTTGGGTTGAAATTTCATTTCTGTTTGTTAACTGTCCCTTCCGTATCTGATGTATTATTGATGAATCACTTCTCCATCTTATCTCTAAGCACATTTTGTAAGTCAGGTGAGCTTTTGGCACCTTCCATTTGATCAGATGCAGCCTGCCAGGAAGGCCAAATTCCTGGCCCTTCTCTCAGCGGCATACAAGGTGACCACAGTCAGGGTTCTTCACTGAAGTTTTGGGACCCCATGTCACCTCACAGAAATACTGTGAGGGCCAATAAAATGATGCTTGCAGAATGTTTCCTGGTGATCCAACAAACAGGATCCTTACCCTCTAGCAGTATCAGCTAACATTCTGAATAAAAAAAGGAAAGAGTTGCTGTCAAGTCATTTTCAACTCATGGAGACCAAATGTGTGCAGAATAGAACTGCACTCTATCAGGTTTTCAATGGCTAGCTTTTTGGAAGCAGATCACTAGGCCTGCATTTCTTCCGAAGCACCACAGGGTGGGTTCAAACTGCCAGCCTTTCAGCTAGTAGTCGAGCGCTAAACCATTTGCATCACCCAAGGACTCCAACATTCTGAAAGCCTCACCCTTTGCAAAGCACTTTCCCTTCTGCCATCTTTGGATATGAGTACAGACCTTTGAGATAGGTAGGTGGTTAGTACTTGATCCATTTTACAGAAGAACAAACTGAGGCTCAGAAAAGTTCAGTAAATTGTCCAGAGTCACACCTCTCGTAAGCAGAAGACATGAGGCTCCTAGGCATAGGTTGACTTCAAGTTCTATCTGCAAAAAAAGTGGGGCCCTGAGCTTCTGAGCCCCAAGGACCCTCTGCTATCTTCCAGAGAAAGGACATTTTAAGGAAGTAAAATACATTCCCAGTAAGTTGATCTGGGTTCCTCTGAAGTACACTGCTGCTCAGAGCAAATACGACCACAGGCCACACCTCTGTGATCTACCTGGGGTGACTGGGTTTCATGGCCCTCTCCTGGCTTTGTCCATCTGCAGTGCCAGCAGCCCTGAAGGGCTCTTTAGTAAATGCCAGAGGGGTTCTAGTTTAGTCTGGAGTTGAATACGGTCTTTGGCCAGGGGGCCTTGGGTCTAGACATGGAAATCTAATAGCACTCTCACTTGTTTTTGTTGCTCAAAGCAGTTTTTTCCTAGAAGTCTTATCCTATATGGCAAAACTGCTCAGGGAAATGAGAGGGAAGTTACTCACCCCCACCCTCTGCCTTGAGAGCTCTGTACTGGAGTTGCGAGTATTTTGTGATATAGAAGGGAGAGGGTGAATTTTTATTAGAGTGGAGCTGAGTTTAGTGATGTGGATACAAAGGGCTGTGAGCTGCTGGATGGTGAGAGGTGACTGTGTGGCATTGTTGTCTTCATGAGAGGTCAGAGGGCGAGGACTGGTCCTACACAGAGCTGGATCCCCAAAATTTAGACTTGGTCTGCCACATAGGAAATGCCCAGGAAATATTTGTTGAACGAATAAGCCTCCTTCCTCCTGGGCAGATCTTCTGACTTCCTGCTGTTGCCAAATAGACCCTTTGTAAGCGCCTGTGGGGAGAAAAATCATGCTGTGCAGCATCTGTTGTTTGGCGGGGCATCACTTGAAATCTGCCCATGTGCAGGTGTAAGGTACAAGAATTTCAGGCTGCTTCTCAACTTCAGGAAAAAACCTGAGGAGGACCTAAATTGACTTTGGCTCTGGGCCTCTGTGGAGGTTTTTGATACAGAGCTGTTGATATTCACAGCATTGGTGGACTAGAGCTCATGTTAGCCTTTATACTGAGGCCCCAGAGGCCAGCAGCAGGTTGGCAACTGTTGTAACAGGAAGACTCAAAGCTGTGGGCTGGACTACGCAGGGGAAGGGCAGGGGTGAGTTACTGGCACTGAAGGATCCCACATAAAGTGGTTTTTCTTCCCAAGTTCCTCCAGGAAATTCATGCTGCATATCCGGGTTTCTCTATGGGTGGGCTAAATACCACCCGCCTCCACTCCTATCCACAACCCTCCACACACAACATGAATCACCTACCTATGGGAATCCGCACATTTTCTAAGCTCTTCAGGTACTTTCGATATCACAGAAAAGTTTGAGAATCATTAAACCAATGATCCTCTGGCCTCTGCTCCTGTATATGATACTATTTAATTAAATTCTATTTTTAGTTCTAGAGTTTGCAGGGACCCATTGAACCTTTGGAAATTCTAATGGTTTCTAGTTCTTGCCTTGTCTAAAGGCCTAATACAAGTAGGAAAGCAGAGACTGGGAGACTAAGGCCAAAGTGACTGTTCTCGGGGGCAGCAGGAAAACAGGCTTTGGAATCACAGAACCAGATCTGAATGCCAGCTCTGCCAGTTACTAGATACTTAACCTCTCCAAGTTTATTTCCCTCGCTAGGTACTCAGTTAAGTCACACTGGAAGCTCAGCAAATGGATTCCAGCCTCTCTATCACTTTTGTTGTTAGTTGTTGTTAGGTGCCATCAAGTCGGTTCTGACTCATAGCGACCCTGTGTACAGCAGAACAAAACACTGCCCGGTCCTGCATCATCCCCACAGTCATTGCTGTGTTTGACCTCATTGTTGCAGCCACTGTGTCAGTCCCTCTCCTTGAGGGTCGTCTTCTTTATTGCTGACCCTCTGCATTACCAAGCATGATGTCCTTCTCCACGGACTGGTCCTTCGTGATCACATGTCCAAAGTACGTGAGATGCAATCTCACCATCTTAACTTTTCAGGAACATTTTGGCTGTACTTTTTCCAAGACAGATTTGTTTCTTCTTCTGGCAGTCCATGGTATATTCAGTATTACTTTTGCCCTCTCTCGAATTCTTGAAAGGCTGGTAACTTTGGGATAGACAGTGATCACCCTGAGCAGAGGAGATTATTAATCCTTTTTTTTATATAACTTGTATTTTACGTATTGTAGTCTAATTTAGGCTTATGTTTATGAGATTATAACTGCTGAGTAACCTTCTTATAAAAATTAGTTAATAACATGGCCAAGAGGAGACATGTGCTGACTTTTATTGCCACGTTTTTGAAAATAGGGGTACTTAAGAATTATTTCTTTAAAAAGTGGGTTACTTCTTGTTAGCCAGATGAAGTTTAGATATAAAAATGTTTGTATGAACTTAGGAAAGCCCTGTGCTTTTGCCCCGGAACCTTAGAAATTGGCTTTCCATAAGACCTGCTCTTTGGGATGAAGAATATAATTTTTCCAGACAGTTCTGTTTCATGATGTAGTATCTTGTTGATCAAAGTGCCTGTATGATCCAGTTAGGTAATGTAAATACATTTTACTAAAGATCTGTGTCTAATCTAAATGCTTCTAGTGGTAACAGAAGACACTTAAGTTAGGCAGCACCTCACGAGGCCTACAGAACCGTCCCCATTTAGGGGAAGAGTGTGCAGGGGGATGGCCAGGAAATGCATAAAGAGTGCTGCTGACATATTTTATACAAATGATTCAACATGGACTATAGGAAAAGAGTAATTAAAGTACAATATTTAGCTGATGGAAAGTAGAAGAAATCTTTCCATTTCAGCCAGTCCCCATTAAAGAAAAAAAAAAATCCCCATTAGCTTACACAGAACTGTGGAGCCAATACCAGTTACCATAAAGCAGCGGAGCTTCTGACCCTCATGGAAAAGACAAACTTTTTTTTTTTTTTAATGTTGTAAGACATTTCCCACCACTGCAGTGCTAGTGACTGTCTCTTTAACATTAATGATATAAATGCAGAAACTAGGTTTTTCGTGTCCCAGGCAATATCGTATTGAATTGAATGCATTTGGATTGAGGATACAAAGCCAACAATAAGGTAAGGTGAGGTAGCTTAGTCATCACTTATGACGAATATTCTCTTCTTTTAGAAATGTATGTTCCAGAACCAACCAACATACCCATTGAGAAGACAAACCATCGTGGAGAGGTTGACATAGAGGTTCCCATGCGGCCCACACCTAGTGAAAATGACATCATCCATCTCCCTAGAGGTAAGTGCAGAGGTCACTTGAGAGCTAGTCTTATGTGTGATTTGGTTTTTTGTTTTTCTTAAACTTCCTGTGAGTAACTTTTAAAGGGCATGCCCAAGTAAGTTCAAGTAACTACTCCAGGAGACCTATAACATTTAACAGCCTGTATAACATTTAACAGCCTGTATTATTATTAAAATAAGTCTGTAGGTAACTGGGTAAAGTGTTTTCTTCCTGGCCGCACAGGCTCAGAGAGAGACTTAGTGATAATGGAAAGAAATAGGTTCCTAGTCACGGTAGCTTGGTAGCTGGAATTTCTAAGCCATCTCTCAAATATGTGTGAATGAACTTTGTAAGCAGACTAGTAATAAATTACTGTGTCCCTGTGGATTCTGTAGGCATTTATGCAATAGGTTACTCTCTCTGTTTGGGTAGTTTTCATTTCATGACAATTCCACTTATTGCATGTGCTGACTTTTTCCAGCCATTAGATTTATTCCATGTCGTTTTTTTTTTCCTTCTTCTGCCCTCCAGTTGTTTGTAATACAGTGTCATTCTTTCTCTCGATCACTAACTGGTAAAGCAAGGCAGAGTTCCTATTAATATTACTTACTCTATAAAAATAGATCTCAGCCAAAGTAATATAAACTTGCCCTTTGCCACAGTTCAGTACTGCCTCCTGTGTACTCCCGAGTGCATTTTCAAAATCGCTATTATACAGTTTTTATAAAATTTCTTTTGGAAAAAGCAATATTCATTGCCTGAAAGGTTAATGGTCTATGATTCTAAATATTCTAACATTATGTTTGGATCAGGGCAGACGACCAGAGTGCGAAATTCCTGGACCCAGTGTGTAGCTCCTTGTATAATTGCTCTGACTGAATAATACTTTCATAAAAAAAATTTTTTTTTTTTTATTATGCTTACATTCATTCGATTATTAAGTCTGTGTGCCAGGCCGTGTCCTAGATGGCACACTTGAATCATAAGGAGTAGCCTCACTTATTGCTGTATGTTGAGGAACCTATGCATTACATAGTATCCCTGCTCTCCAGTCCCCAGAGGAGACATTTCCTCATGTGTCAGTAGCAAGAGAATGCGTGCTTCTTGGCAGTTGGTCTGTTTTAATCTTAAAGACAATGTGAATATTACTGATGATACTTTTTCCCATTTTTGCTTTGGCTGCTATGAAGCTCAGTGCTAAACTTGTGGAGTGCTTTTAGCAACAGAACAGAATTTAAGACCTGGATTTTATAAACAGACCTCAGTCTCAGCTTCATTTTTCTTTCACTGGGATTTCCTTAATTTACTTCTTTATGTTGTATGGCATATATTCCTAAAATCACTTCCAATAACATTTGGAATGAGGAAAAAAAAAAACAAAACCTGAATTCATCATTTTTCTTGAAGCTGATAAATATTTCCTTTTTTTTGGCCCTCCTGTAGGGCCACTATGAGTCATAATCAACTCGATGATAAAGGGTTTTTATTATAAAGTATTAAAAAGATCCCTGGTGGCACAATGGTTAAAGCGCTCAGCTGCTAACTGGAAGGTCAGTAGTTCAAAGCCACCAGCTGCTCCGCGGGAGGAAGATGTAAGACTTACAGCCCTGGAAACCCTGTGGGGCAGTTCTACCCTGTCCTATAGGGTCTCTATGAGTTGGAATAGACTCAACGGCAGTGGGTTTTTGGTTTGGTTGTATAAAGAATTGCCATCTACACTGGCTAAAATGAGAAGGAATGTTCTCTTCTTCCCATCTCCTCCTTCCCTCAAAAGCACATCAATAAAAATCTGAGTTTTTAACGAGGGCAGTCTTAATATCACAAAGCTGTGCTACCTCATGAGCAGAGTTTCCCGAAAAATCTAAGAGCAAATCCTTTTCACCGCAAGTGCAAGAAAAGCTAATTTTTCTGCATCTTTGGCTGAACTGGTCTTTGGTGCATTTAGAAATTGACTACAAGGGCTTATTTGAAAGAAAATAAAAGAAAAAATAACTTCAAGGGGGAGTACATTCTGATCAGTATGTATTTGACCTTGTTGTCTGTGTCTGCAGCTTCATTGTAAGGATGATGATTTAAAGGAACACAAAGATCTTCATTCATAAGATCAAAAGCAAACAACGTCCCCTGTGTAGTAGGTTCAGTAAGGTGGGAAATGATCTAATAGGTCTAGTGAGTTTTTAACAAGTTTTTGAGAAGTAAAGCATTTTGGCAGAAAGCTCAGTGAATATACCAACCAAAAGACCAAGCTCCTGATTCTGGTTTTAGTTTTTGATCTAATTAGTCTTAGCGGTTACACCAGTAAGTAGCATATACTTAGTCCTAATCTGTTTGCCAGTAAGCAGGGAGCTAAGCTAACGTTTCTGCCTCAAAATCTTTTGAGGCCACATATGTTAATATTAATCAAAATATTTTAATAGTCTAATCTTAGTCACTTTTTAAAGTCTACCTAAGCATTTTCTTATTTTATTAATTAGCAAGAACCTGCATCATCCTCCCCAGTTACTGTCTCGCTCTGATACATTTTTTCACATCCATCCCTAAGTGCCCTGCCTTCTGATAGAGCTCTGAATCAGCATTAGACTTTAATCATGGTTTTAGCTTTAAACCACTGGGAATCGATAAAATCAAGTTGCTGATCTCTATTTGCAATATAATTAAAATAATCCTTAAAAGTTCTGATGTAGGTAATAAATGCTTTTGTAACTGTTTTTTCTCCTAGACGTGGGTCACCTCCAGGTAGATTACAGAGATAACAACAGGCTGCCCCCAAGTGAAGACTCTTCGCTGGACTCCATCACCTCTGTCGTGGTTCCCATCATCATCTGCCTCTCTATTATCATAGCATTCCTATTGATCAATAAGAAGAAACAGTGGATCCCACTGCTTTGCTGGTATCGGACACCAACCAAGGTACTGTCCTGAAAAATGTTCAGTCTCTTAAATAATAAAATTAGGAAAGCTTGCATTCTCGTATTCCTTTTTATGTTAGTCAGTGAAATGTTTACCTTGTTCTTTGTGACCTCAAATGTATAAAAAAAAAACTGGATCAATCACTGGGTGAACTATCCATCATCCATTGGTTAATGAATCTTGACCTTTCATGGATCCAATTTTCAGGATTTAAAAGTTTTTAAATGAATTGGGCACAATCTCTGTGCTGGGCACATGCTGGGTCCCCAAGGTCCAGAGCTGGGAGGAGACCCACTTGTAATTGCGGCCTGGAAGCTAATAATAGTCTGAGTGATTAGAAATCACCCCTTTATTTTAAAGTCTGCCTGTCTGGTTAATCCCACTCATTCTTCAAGGATTTGAAAATTCATGTCACTTCACCAATCTTTTTTTCAGTTCCTTCATCTGCCGTTTGACATGGTTTACTGACATTTCACCTTTAAATGCAATTTGTCAGTATCCCTCATAAAAGCAGAGCTGGTACTAGATTGTGATACTCCAGACAGGCTGACCATCAGTGTATTGTGAAGCTGTTACCTCACTTGAATTAGGCATGAAACTTCTGTTCTTTCAGGATCTATAAAGCAGCTAATTCCTTGTGGTCTTTCCTCCTTTCATTAAATAGCCTTCTTCCCTAAATAATCAGCTGGTATCTGTGGACTGCAAGAAAGGAACCCGAGTCCAGGTGGACAGTTCCCAGAGAATGCTAAGAATTGCCGAACCAGATGCAAGATTCAGTGGCTTCTACAGCATGCAAAAACAGAACCATCTACAGGCAGATAATTTCTACCAGACCGTGTGAAGAAGGGCCACTTAGATGAGATTTCAAAAGGCAGAAACGACTACATCTGCTCTTAAAAGTCAAGTAGGATTTGTGCACTTGCTTAGTGGATTGTATTGGATTGTGACTTGATGTACAGCGCTAAGACCCTCCTGGGATGGGCCCCATCGGCAGCAGTGTGCAGAACAAGCATTCCCACTTTTCCTCAAGATAACTGACCAAGTGTTTCCTTAGAACCAAAGTTTTTAAAGTTGCTGAAATACATTTGCATATGATATAGCTGTAGAGATATTTGGGTTTGGGGACAGTGAGTTCGGTTGGGGAAATGGGGGGGAGGGTGGTGTTGGGAAGACAAATTGGTCAGCTTGGCTGGGGGCAAAATCCAGTAAAATAAAAGCAGTTCCATGGCCCAGCATCCAGAGGGTGTATTTTCCTGCTGCTCTGAAGACTGTAGTGGTTGCTGCAAAGCTCAGGCCTGGACAAGCAGGAAACACAGGCCTTGCAATCTAGCTGCAGTAACCACCTTAGAACTACCAGATGAGCGCATCAGAACCTCTTAATAGCCATCCCAGGTCTAAAGCCACAAGTTTCTTTTCTATACGTCACAACTGCAGTAGGCAGTGAGGAAGCAAGGGAAATGCAAGAGCAGAATTCCTCTAAAGCGGGTTCTTAGGAATATACACAGTTATACTTTTTGCTGCTTTTTTGTTTTTTTTCTTCCAAGCCGATCAGCCAGTTACTAGCAGAGTCAGCAGATGCACAAGACCTAAGTCACTTGTGGATACATGAGCACTGGAGCTTTTCTGACGACAGCGTGGCAGGAAGGAGCGGGAGGGGAGGACACCAGGCGTTCCCAGGGGCTGTCCTTCATTGTTTGTCCTATCTTTCTTCTGTCCTCGTGTTGGTTGTTCATAGTTTTTGTTGAAGCTGTAGCTTAAGAAGAAATTTTTTTTAAAAGAGACTGTTTGGGGATTTTTTTTCCTTATTATATACTGATTCTACAAAATAGAAACTACTTCATTTTAATTGTATATTATTCAAGCACCTTTGTTGACGCTCAAAAAATTTATGCCTCTTTAAACTTTAGCAATTATAGGAATATTTATGTAACTATCTTATGCTTCCAGAAACAAAAGTGTGTGTATGTATGTGTGTGTGTATATATATACATACATATATATTTATACACATACGATTTATGTTTTCCTGTTGAATGTATTTTTATGAGATTTTAACCAAAACAAAGATAAAACAGGCATTCCATATCAATGCTTTTGATCACTTACAAATTTTTGAATAACACAAAATCTCATTGTACCGGCAGTTTAATTAGAAAGAAAGATGTGTGTGAGTGGTTGTGTAAATATACATAAGCACATTGACCCACAACCTGGTGTGTGTGTGTGTGTATGTGTGTGTGGGCACGCACACGCCTTAAACAGTCAGCATGGCACCCGCTCTGGAGAAGGTGTTCCTTTATTAAAATCTCCTCATTTGGATTTGCTTTCACTGGTTTTCAGTCCACCTACCCGCCAGAGACATCCGTGGTAGTTCATACGCATCATTATAATCAGCTCCTGGATTTTTTTTTTTTTTTTTTCAAACAACTGTTTGAAACAACTACTGGAACATTGTCCACAATAAGCTGGAATTTTATTGTAGTTTGCCTCAAATATAACTCTGACTGTATATTATAGTGTTAACTTTTCAAACAGCTCTTAGCACTTTTATACTAATTACCCATTTGTGCGTTGATTTTTCTTTTAAAAATGCTTGTTGTGAAAGACACAGATACCCAGTATGCTTAATGTGAAAAGAAATGTGTTCTGTTTTGTAAAGGAACTTTCAAGTATTGTTGTAAATACTTGGACAGAGGTTGCTGAACTTTAAAAAAAATTAATTTATTATTATAATGACCTAATTTATTAATCTGAAGATTAACCATTTCTTTTGTCTTAGAATATCAAAAAAAGAAAAGAAAAAGGTGTTCTAGCTGTTTGCATCAAAGGAAAAAAAAGATTTATTATCAAGGGGCAATATTTTTATCTATTTCCAAAATTTGTTAATGTAACAACAGATTTACATCAGATTAGTATAAAATTTTGTTGACAGTTAATCCATTCCTGGCATAAAAAGTCTATCCAAAAAGTTGTAAATGCTTGCTTTTGTTTTTCAAAAATCATGGCCATATTATGAAAATACTAACAGGATATAGGACAAGGTGTAAATTTTTTTATTATTTTAAAGATATGATTTATCCTGAGTGCTGTATCTATTACTCTTTTACTTTGGTTCCTGTTGTGCTCTTGTAAAAGAAAAACAAATATAATTTCCTGAAAAATAAAGTAGATATATGGCACTTGGAGTGCAATGTAGTTCTACAGTTTGCTTTGCCTTTCTTTAAAAAAAAAATACAAAGCTGTAAAGGGATTATTTGCAGTTTGGTTCTTGGCAGCCAATAAACATTTTGAATCTAAAAGAAGTCACACAGTGTAGCTCTGGAAAAGATTCCGTATCTGGGATTAGAAAGACAAATAGCCCATCTGTGTAAGGTTGCTGATCCAATGAACCTCCAGTGCCACGGGCAGTCCTGACGCCTTCCTCAGTGTAGGCCTTCCCCAAGGAATCCTTGCCCAAAAGGTGCCCAATGGAGTATAACGACACAGGGATGCTGTGCTTGGGGGCAAAAACCTGCCTGCATCAGTCACAGGTCAGAAACATGCCCATCACTAAATCAGTGTATTAAACAAATTCATCATCACGCACAGGGGTTGTGGTGGGAAGCCCTACTAGTTAACTGCTGAGGAATAAAAAGTTTATCAAGCAAGATGAGAAGAAACCTAATTACAAGGAGACTTTGAGTTGACAGGGAAAAACAGGTCTACTGCCATACATTTCAGAAGCATTAATTTAAGAATGAGCTATAAAACAGACCGTTGTTGAACCTCTTCAAAAACACATCCCCAGGACTTTTTTACAGTGTGTCTTTTAAAGCTACATGGCTTTAGATATAAAGCAAAATTTTTATAAATGCAGATCAGATTTGTTTAATATTACTGTATAAGTATGCATCTTCATCAATTTGAGGGGAAGGGGCAAATAAGTCCCGTATTTCTACTATCGTAACGGCTGAGATGCCGAGTTGTTGGCATCAAACTTCAAACCGAGCTACTACCAGCCTTTGCAGTTACAGTGTCTTAATGACTGAGTGGAGTGAGGAATGTGGATTATCTCTGTACGCTCACGGACATTTAAGTGGAATTTAAACACCCCCTTGATAGCAAGTCCCATGTGCACTCATGTCATATAAGGGAGGGGGCTGCCATAGCGGCTTGGCATGTCTCAAAGCCCCAGAAAGCAAGCAGGACTTCAATCATTCCATTCCAAAGCGGCTCTGCACAACCTGGCAAGGTCCCTCTCCCCTGCCCGCAGCTCTCTGGGGCTGATCAGAGTTTCACCAGCTCAGTCATGAAGGGACAGACTCTCCACAGGACAGTAACAGAAGCGTTGCAAAGGATGGAAAACAAAACAAAAAAACTCAAAATAAGGCTCTCAAGCATATCTTACTTTTTTTTCCATTTATTAAATGACACTGACTTGATTGGAACCAGCAAAATGTTGCATGACTAGTGATGTATCTCCATGAGTAGCTGTTTCTAGAATTAGTACTGCAGAGAAACAGGCATCATAAAATAAAACACAGTAATGGGAAAGGGGCAACGCTGCGGCAGTTTCCTAAGCACCTTAAAGGATGCAAGCTCCGTTTACAGTACACTTCTTCAGACACATGAAACAAAACATTTAAACATCAAAAAGTTTTAATAAGATTCTAAAAGTGAATGGCAACTTAATGGTTAAAATTGGAACAATGGTGACAAGCAGAAGCTATACAAATCCACGTCTCCAACAGTGTCAACATTCACTAAGTTTTAAGCCAAGGTAACGCCTATTCTGGCATCACTCCAAGAACTGCCCCAGTTTGTTCCGTTTCAGGCTGTCTGGGCAATACTGGTCGGTAATATGTATATTGACAGTTCTCTTATAAAAATCAGTGTTGGTTCTTGCCATCACTGAAGAATAGCTATAGTATGAATCTCTTAATGCTTTAATCTAGCTCTTCAGTGCAATTTAGATCTAGAAAGCCGTAAAAACTCAAATGAGCATACTGCCAGTTCATGAAAAATATAACTGCACATGCAGAGTTAATACTACTCCCTCTTCCTCTACAGAGTTAGAGAACAATTCATGATTGTTAACAGATTTAACAAAAACCATCTCTAGATTTCAAAACAGTGCCCTATTTATTTGGTAATATAAAGAATCAGTGGAGTCATGATCTATTAATACTGAAATCACAAACCCAAGTTCATGTGTGCTCCATTTCCAGCAGCAGTGCAGGAAAGTAGCGGCAGCCAGCTTTCAGGAGAACGCTACAGAGACCCAGGCTCGCTGTCCACGGAGGGAAGGGTGCCCCTGACGTGATGCCGCTCTATGTAGGACACAGAACTAGAGGAAGGAAACGAAAACTTTTAGGTAGATAACATACATTTCATATACATTTATATAAAATGCATACACAGTTTATATACATTTTCATATGCATATTGAAAAACATTAAGAAATAACTAAAATATTAATGCAAGGATCTACAGTAGCAATTAAAAAAAAAAAAAGTTTTAAAAGGCTACACCCAACAATGAGAAGTTTTCTCAAAATACATTAGAATTTTCCAGAAATGAGATACCAAAAAGCTATGCTCTTCAGGATACCACATAGAAATACAAGGCTACAGCATTAGCCCTATACTACAAGGCTTGTAACACAGCCAACAGGCTCCCCGGTGAAGCCAAAGAAGGGCGCATGTTCCTGCGCACATTTTTATTCCTATGGAAGACCAGCACAGCGGCAGCCATAGCTCCATCTCTAGCCTTTGGTACCGCTGAGGCGAGGGTGGCAGCAGGCTGCGGTGGGATGATTAAGCAGGTGGGAGAAGAGAAGTTTAATTAGACCATACAGTGTACATCCTGTCCTTCTCAGGCCAAAAGAAACCACTTCTCTGTCACTTTTCACCTTTGCATTAAAATTAAGATGATGTATTTAGGCCACACTCATCAGTGTCAAAACAACAACAAAGACAAAGCCAAGAAAGGGAAAAGAGAGTTCACCCCTTAAAGCGACCCTGCCTTCTAAGCAAAGTGTTCAATTACTGGTCCCCAAAAAGAGTTGAAGGGCTATGAATTTCCAGGATGGGTGGAAAACAGCATTTTCAATTATCCCACATCACCACCTTCCCACACTGAAATAGCTCCATGCCTGATTAAAAAAGCAGCTGCCATGGAGCCAGCTCCAACTCATGGTGACCTCCTCTGTGGCACAGTAGAACTGTGCTCCACAGGGTTTTCAATGGCTGACTTTTCAGAAGCAGAGGGCCAAGCCTTAATTCCACGGGGCCTCTGGGTGGATTCGAATCTCCAACCTTTCAGGTAGCAGCCAAGTGTGTTAACCACTATTTTCTGAGACTCTAGAGACACTGCTGTAGTCTGAATCCTTTTCCACCCAGTCCTCGCAATACAAAGCCAAGACAAACCGCGGCACATGTACATCAACAGCTCATCAGAAGCGAGTACAGTGGAGAGAGAACTGGGCTTGCAGATGGGAGCCAGGGCCTGAGCATGAGGGGCAGGAGAGACGGGTGCTGCTTCCCCAAGGCATGCGGGATAGGTTCACGTGACAGTCGTGGGTTTGCAGAGGAAAAGAATGAAAAACTATATCCCCCAGAGTACTCTGTTCTCTGGGTCATAAAATTCTTCCATGCAGTCGAAGATAAAAATAGCTGGAGAATGCCTCAGAAGTTCCTTCTATCTCTGGCCCTCATGACAGTGCCCTAGGGAACCACTGTAATTACAAATTAATACATGTTCTTTATGTTCGTCTCATTCCTGTTTCACACGTAGAAAAACAAACCTCAGAACAATCCAGCTTTCACACTAATATGAGCACAACACAAAAGCAAAGATGTCAGGTATAAAAAAATTCAGAACGTAATAGGGAAAAAAAAAAACCATCAGAAAAAATTACAGCTTATAAAAAAACGTCAAGAGCTGGTTCCACGGGCGGCGTGGGACGCAGCCGGTAGGAGAAGTCCCCGGGAGGCAGTGACTGATCTTGGAGCAGAAAGAGCAGCATCCGAGCCGGGGAACCGTCCCGCAGGGATTAGGACTGCACGCAGGTACGCCATAAACACGGAGAGTTGCTCCACCCCCTGAACTAACCCCGGGAAGGGGACCAGCCGGGTCACGCGGGCGGCGTGGGACGCAGCCGGTAGGAGAAGTCCCCGGGAGGCAGCGACTGGTATTGGAGTGGGGAGAACAGCGTTCCAGCCAGGACACTCGGTCGCGGCACAAGCACAGGGAGCTACTCCACCCATCTGAACTAACCCCGGGAGGGGGCCCACCTAGTTCACGGGGGCGGCACGGCCACGCGGCTGGAGAGACGAGAAGTCCCCGGGAGGCAGTGACTGATTTTGGAGTTGAGAGTGCACCGTCCCAGTAGGGGAGCCTTGACGCTGGGCGTGGGGCTGGAAGCGGAGGATCTGACCGTGACTCCAGCGGGCCAGACCCCCCGGGGGCAATCTCCACACAGCCAGCACACATAGGCGACGCGCCCGCGGGAATCTCAGATATAACAGTCATTCCAAGCAAGACAAGCAACTCTGGCTATATTCTGAGGTGCTACTCTCCTATCTCTCTGTTCCCTCCCCCACCCTTCCCAGGCGGCTTCATTAACATCTGAATAGCCTGAGCCAAAGGGAGAACTCTGATAGGGATCTGACTGCAGTTTTTTTTTTAGCGGATTTTCTGGAAAAACTAGTTTCCCAGTGATGGCTCGGAGACAACAATCCATATCAAACCACTTAAAGAAGCAGACCGGGACAGCTTCTCCAACCCCCCAAACAAAAGAATCAAAATCTTTCCCAAATGAAGATACAATTTTGGAATTATCAGATACAGAATATAAAAAACTAATTTACAGAATGCTTAATGATATCACAAATGAAATTAGGATATCTGCAGAAAAAGCCAAGGAACACACTGATAAAACTGTTGAAGAACTCAAAAAGATTATTCAAGAACATACTGGAAAAATTAATAAGTTGCAAGAATCCATAGAGAGACAACATGTAGAAATCCAAAAGATTAACAATAAAATAACAGAATTAGACAACACACTAGGAAGTCAGAGGAGCAGACTCGAGCAATTAGAATGCAGACTGGGACATCTGGAGGACCAGGGAATTAACACCAACATAGCTGAAAAAAAATCAGATAAAAGAATTAAAAAAAATGAAGAAACCCTAAGAATTATGTGGGACTCTATCAAGAAGGATAACCTGCGGGTGATTGGAGTCCCAGAACAGGGAGGAGGGACAGAAAACACAGAGAAAATAGTTGAAGAACTTCTGACAGAAAACTTCCCTGACATCATGAAAGACGAAAGGATATCTATCCAAGATGCTCATCGAACCCCATTTAAGATTGATCCAAAAAGAAAAACACCAAGACATATTATCATCAAACTCACCAAAACCAAAGATAAACAGAAAATTTTAAAAGCAGCCAGGGAGAAAAGAAAGGTTTCCTTCAAGGGAGAATCAATAAGAATATGTTCTGACTACTCAGCAGAAACCATGCAGGCAAGAAGGGAATGGGACGACATATACAGAACACTGAAGGAGAAAAACTGCCAGCCAAGGATCATATATCCAGCAAAACTCTCTCTGAAATATGAAGGCGAAATTAACATATTTACAGACAAACACAAGTTTAGAGAATTTGCAAAAACCAAACCAAAGCTACAAGAAATACTAAAGGATATTGTTTGGTCAGAGAACCAATAATATCAGATATCAGCACAACACAAGGTCACAAAACAGAACGTCCTGATATCAACTCAAATAGGGAAATCACAAAAACAAACAAATTAAGATTAATTAAAAAAAAAAAATACACATAACAGGGAATCATGGAAGTCAATAGGTAAAAGATCACAATAATCAAAAAGAGGGACTAAATACAGGAGGCATTGAACTGCCATATGGAGAGTGATACAAGGCGATATAGAACAATACAAGTTAGGTTTTTACTTAGAAAAATAGGGGTATATAATGAGGTAACCACAAAAAGGTATAACAACTCTATAACTCAAGACAAAAACCAAGAAAAACGTAACGACTCAACTAACATAAAGTCAAACACTATGAAAATGAGGATCTCACAATTTACTAAGAAAAACGCCTCAGCACAAAAAAGTATGTGGAAAAATGAAATTGTCAACAACACACATAAAAAGGCATCAAAATGACAGCACTAAAAACTTATTTATCTATAATTACCCTGAATGTAAATGGACTAAATGCACCAATAAAGAGACAGAGAGTCACAGACTGGATAAAGAAACACGATCCATCTATATGCTGCCTACAAGAGACACACCTTAGACTTAGAGACTCAAATAAACTAAAACTCAAAGGATGGAAAAAAGTATATCAAGCAAACAATAAGCAAAAAAGAAGAGGAGTAGCAATATTAATTTCTGACAAAATAGACTTTAGACTTAAATCCACCACAAAGGATAAAGAAGGACACTATATAATGATAAAAGGGACAATTGATCAGGAAGACATAACCATATTAAATATTTACGCACCCAATGACAGGGCTGCAAGATACATAAATCAAATTTTAACAGAACTGAAAAGCGAGATAGATACCTCCACAATTATAGTAGGAGACTTCAACACACCCCTTTCGGAGAAGGACAGGACATCCAGCAAGAAGCTCAACAGAGACACGGAAGATCTAATTACAACAATCAACCAACTTGACCTCATTGACTTATACAGAACTCTCCACCCAACTGCTGCAAAATATACTTTTTTTTCCAGCGCACATGGAACATTCTCTAGAATAGACCACATATTAGGACATAAAACAAACCTTTGCAGAGTCCAAAACATCGAAATATTACAAAGCATCTTCTCAGAACACAAGGCAATAAAACTAGAGATCAATAACAGAAAAACGAGGGAAAAGAAATCAAATACTTGGAAAATGAACAATACCCTCCTGAAAAAAGACTGGGTTATAGAAGACATCAAGGAGGGAATAAGGAAATTCATAGAAAGCAACGAGAATGAAAATACTTCCTATCAAAACCTCTGGGACACAGCAAAAGCAGTGCTCAGAGGCCAATTTATATCAATAAATGCACACATACAAAAAGAAGAAAGAGCCAAAATCAGAGAACTGTCCCTACAACTTGAACAAATAGAAAGTGAGCAACAAAAGAATCCATCAGGCACCAGAAGAAAACAAATAATAAAAATTAGAGCTGAACTAAATGAATTAGAGAACAGAAAAACAATTGAAAGAATTAACAAAGCCAAAAGCTGGTTCTTTGAAAAAATTAACAAAATTGATAAACCATTGGCTAGACTGACTAAAGAAATACAGGAAAGGAAACAAATAACCCGAATAAGAAATGAGAAGGACCACATCACAACAGAACCAAATGAAATTAAAAGAATCATTTCAGATTATTATGAAAAATTGTACTCTAACAAATTTGAAAACCTAGAAGAAATGGATGAATTCCTGGAAAAACACTACCTACCTAAACTAACACATTCAGAAGTAGAACAACTAAATAGACCCATAACAAAAAAAGAGATTGAAACGGTAATCAAAAAACTCCCAACAAAAAAAAGTCCCGGCCCGGACGGCTTCACTGCAGAGTTCTACCAAATTTTCAGAGAAGAGTTAACACCACTACTACTAAAGGTATTCCAAAGCATAGAAAATGACGGAATACTACCCAACTCATTCTATGAAGCCACCATCTCCCTGATACCAAAACCAGGTAAAGACATTACAAAAAAAGAAAATTATAGACCTATATCCCCCATGAACATTGATGCAAAAATCCTCAACAAAATTCTAGCCAATAGAATCCAACAACACATCAAAAAAATAATTCACCCTGATCAAGTGGGATTTATACCAGGTATGCAAGGCTGGTTTAATATCAGAAAAACCATTAATGTAATCCATCACATAAATAAAACAAAAGACAAAAACCACATGATCTTATCAATTGATGCAGAAAAGGCATTTGACAAAGTCCAACACCCATTCATGATAAAAACTCTTACCAAAATAGGAATTGAAGGAAAATTCCTCAACATAATAAAGGGCATCTATGCAAAGCCAACAGCCAATGTCACTCTAAATGGAGAGAACCTGAAAGCATTTCCCTTGAGAACGGGAACCAGACAAGGATGCCCTTTATCACCGCTCTTATTCAACATCGTGTTGGAAGTCTTAGCCAGGGCAATCAGGCTAGACAAAGAAATAAAAGGTATCCGGATTGGCAAGGAAGAAGTAAAGTTATCACTATTTGCAGATGACATGATTATATACACAGAAAACCCTAAGGAATCCTCCAGAAAACTACTGAAACTAATAGAAGAGTTTGGCAGAGTCTCAGGTTATAAAATAAACATACAAAAATCACTTGGATTCCTCTACATCAACAAAAAGAACACCGAAGAGGAAATAACCAAATCAATACCATTCACAATAGCCCCCAAGAAGATAAGATACTTAGGAATAAATCTTACCAAGGATGTAAAAGACCTATACAAAGAAAACTACAAAGCTCTACTACAAGAAATTCAAAAGGACATACTTAAGTGGAAAAACATACCTTGCTCATGGATAGGAAGACTTAACATAGTAAAAATGTCTATTCTACCAAAAGCCATCTATACATTTAACGCACTTCCGATCCAAATTCCAATGTCATATTTTAAGGGGATAGAGAAACAAATCACCAATTTCATATGGAACGGAAAGAAGCCCCGGATAAGCAAAGCACTACTGAAAAAGAAGAAGAAAGTGGGAGGCCTCACCTTACCTGACTTCAGAAACTATTATACAGCCACAGTAGTCAAAACAGCCTGGTATTGGTACAACAACAGACACATAGACCAATGGAACAGAATTGAGAACCCAGACATAGATCCATCCACGTATGAGCAGCTGATATTTGACAAAGGACCAGTGTCAATTAACTGGGGAAAAGATAGCCTTTTTAACAAATGGTGCTGGCATAACTGGATATCCATTTGCAAAAAAATGAAACAGGACCCATACCTCACACCATGCACAAAAACTAACTCCAAGTGGATCAAAGACCTAAACATAAAGACTAAAACGATAAAGATCATGGAAGAAAAAATTGGGACAACCCTAGGAGCCCTAATACAAGGTATAAACAGAATACAAAACATTACCAAAAATGATGAAGAGAAACCCGATAACTGGGAGCTCCTAAAAATCAAACACCTATGCTCATCTAAAGACTTCACCAAAAGAGTAAAAAGACCACCTACAGATTGGGAAAGAATTTTCAGCTATGACATCTCCGACCAGCGCCTGATCTCTAAAATCTACATGATTCTGTCAAAACTCAACCACAAAAAGACAAACAACCCAATCAAGAAGTGGGCAAAGGATATGAACACACATTTCACTAAAGAAGATATTCAGGCAGCCAACAGATACATGAGAAAATGCTCTCGATCATTAGCCATTAGAGAAAGGCAAATTAAAACTACGATGAGATTCCATCTCACACCAGCAAGGCTGGCATTAATCCAAAAAACACAAAATAATAAATGTTGGAGAGGCTGCGGAGAGATTGGAACTCTCATACACTGCTGGTGGGAATGTAAAATGGTACAACCACTTTGGAAATCTATCTGGCGTTATCTTAAACAGTTAGAAATAGAACTACCATACAACCCAGAAATCCCACTCCTAGGAATATACCCTAGAGATACAAGAGCCTTCATACAAACAGATATATGCACACCCATGTTTATTGCAGCTCTGTTTACAATAGCAAAAAGTTGGAAGCAACCAAGGTGTCCATCAACGGATGAATGGGTAAATAAATTGTGGTATATTCACACAATGGAATACTACGCATCGATAAAGAACAGTGACGAATCTCTGAAACATTTCATAACATGGAGGAACCTGGAAGGCATTATGCTGAGCAAAATTAGTCAGAGGCAAAAGGACAAATATTGTATAAGACCACTATTATAAGATCTTGAGAAATAGTAAACCTGAGAAGAACACATACTTTTGTGGTTACGAGGGGGGGAGGGAGGGAGGGTGGGAGAGGGTTTTTTATTGATTAATCAGTAGATAAGAACTGCTTTAGGTGAAGGGAAAGACAACACTCAATACATGGAAGGTCAGCTCAATTGGACTGGACCAAAAGCAAAGAAGTTTCCGGGATAAAATGAATGCTTCAAAGGTCAGCGGAGCAAGCGCGGGGGTCTGGGGAACATGGTTTGCGGGGACTTCTAAGTCAATTGGCAAAATAATTCTATTATGAAATCATTCTGCATCCCACTTCGAAATGTGGCGTCTGGGGTCTTAAATGCTAACAAGCAGCCATCTAAGATGCAGCAATTGGTCTCAACCCACCTGGAGCAAAGGAAAATGAAGAACACCAAGCCCACATGACAACTAAGAGCCCAAGAGACAGAAAGGGCCACATGAACCAGAGACCTACATCATCCTGAGACCAGAAGAACTAGTTGGTGCCCGGCCACAATCGATGACTGCCCTGACAGGGAGCTCAGCAGAGGACCCCTGAGGGAGCAGGAGATCAGTGGGATGCAGACCCCAAATTCTCATAACAAGACCAAACTTAATGGTCTGACTGAGACTGGAGGAATCCCGGCGGCCATGCTCCCCAGACCTTCAGCTGACACAGGACAGGAACCATCCCCGAAGACAACTCATCAGAAATGAAAGGGACTGGTCAGCGGGTGGGAGAGAGATGCTGATGAAGAGTGAGCTAATTATATCAGGTGGACACTTGAGATTGTGTTGGCAACTCTTGCCTGGAGGGGGGATGGGAGGATAGAGAGAGAGGGAAGCCGGCAAAATTGTCAAGAAAGGAGAGACTGAAAGGGCTGACTCAAGACGGGGAGAGTAAGTGGGAGTAGGGAGTGAGATGTATGTAAACTTATATGTGACAGACTGATTGGATTTGTAAACGTTCACTTGAAGCTTAATAAAAGTTATTATAAAAAAAAAAAAAAAAAAAAAAAAAAAAAAACGTCAATTCTGTCTTTCCTAGCCCTGTGTTAACCTATTAGTAGCCAGCTGGTGTTTTTATAGCCACATAAGTCTCTTACAGGTGGTACTTCTGTATCATCCACTTTGAGCCCCCATGTGTGTGCTGAGCTTCCCTCTTTATGAAGCTGTGGGGGAAGGAAAGTCCGATGTGAGATATCTAATCTAAGAAATCCCAACATTCCTTACGCTTGGCTGGCTTGGCTTGGGAAAGGAGAGGACCCAAAGCAGAAACATGTTACTAGAAGAGGAGCGCTCTCAAAATTGGATCAAACACAAGATGCATTTTGTGACGCACTGCGCATCTGTTGCCTGAGTGACCACTATTAAAAAAAAATTCATGGGGAAGTATTAGTTTTATCTATAGTTAAGTTCTTCAGACCCCTCTCTACCAACCAACTTTTGCCCTTTCCTCAGTAAAGTAACTGAGCTCATTAGTTTCTCAAACAATCTTCTTTTCCTCATCCTATTCCCATCCTGTCACCTTGTTTCCAAGATTTTATGGCTCCTTTCTCAATGCCCTAGGTTTATGAAAGTCAGTTCTCCTCTCTTCCCAATTCCTGTCCCTTACACTAACACCTTTGGTATTCCTTTTGGGACTGTAACACGACCGTCCCCTCCTTCACACGCCCTCACTCCTTTTCTATGGAAACAACCCTTAGCCAGCCCTCCCAGGGTCTACGTGCTGGCACCTGATACATAGTTATGACTACATCTCACTAATTTTCCTCCCCTGCCTTTCTCAATGTTTATAATTTGGCTGTGGAAATTATTCCCATCCAAGGACTCAAAAAGAAGTTAAATTTTAATAACCATAACTTATGATGTTGGTAACATAACTATGTCCTTGATCTATCATCACCGTTCACACCAATAATGAAAAGACTAATAAACGTTGTGTACTTAGAAGTTATTTCTTAATCTATTTGCAACATGATACATTTATTGACTAATCAGAACTTCCTACCCATTGCATATATGCCATTAGAAAACTCACCTTTCAATATATAATCAGTTAATAAGCTTGGCACTTTCTCACTGTCCTCCTTCATGGCACGAAGAACTGCAAAATACAGGAGAAAAGGAAAAGGCAACAATTTAAAACTCAGATTAAAAATATTATTCTAATCACTGTAGCCTTAATCTTAATTATATGACATAACCAGTTCATACACATCATAGACTCATACACATTATTTTTGGAAAAAGGGAATACAGAGTAAAGGCACAAGAATTTATTGTGGCTGAGAATATTCCTGGTACTTGGGAGTTATTGCCCTGACTTAAAATTTCTGAATAGTGGCGGCAGGAAAGAGGAACAGGACTTTTGACCCAGAACCTCAGCTTTGTACTGACAGACACTGGGACGTGTGCGATCCCAATGTGTCCTCTCTGTGCTCTGGGGAAGAGAAGGACCCTGCTGCTGCAGAGCTCCCGAACTGGGCAAACCCTGAGATACACAGATCGTTAGTGACACTCTTCAAAGAACGTATCTGTCAGCCTTCTTTGCAATTCTTTTTTAAACACCAAAATAAAAAAAACAGAATTCCACAAAACAACACCCACCTGCCACGTCATTTACTCCTTCTGTGCTATCGGTCAGTCACTATGAGTTGGAATCAACCCGACGGCAGTGGGCTTTTTTTTTTTTTTTTAATGCTACGGGAGCCCTGGTAGCGCAACAGAAGCACTTGGCTGCTAACCAAGATTGGCAGTTTGAACCTACCCAGCACAGGAGAAGAGACCTGGCGATCTCCTCCTGTAAAGATTACAGCCTAGAAAACCCTATGGGGTAGTTCTACTCTTTCACATGGGGTCAACGAGAGTCAAGTATCAACCAGATGGCACCCAACAACAATAATGCTATGGAAGAACCTGGGTGAATTAGCCATATCCTAAAGCAAATCTTTGAAGGTCAGTTCTCCTGACTACGTAAAGACTGAAAGAGAAAAAACAGCCAATTATTCTAGTGGTTTAAAAATAAAATCTAGACCATTCAGGTAGGATAAACCCACATATGCTGCACTGACGATGACTGCCAATTCAAACTTTCCCCAGAGCATTCTGGGGAGAACACCTTACTATTTCCCCAGACAGGTGACCAGACCACATATACAGTCAGCCCTCTGTATCTGCAGGTTCTGCATGCACAAATTCAACCAACCCCTGATTGAAAATATTCTGGAGAGGGAAGAAAAAAAAAAAGACTTTACTTGTCATTATTCTCTACATAGTATAACAACAATTTACATACAGGAGGATTTGTGTAGGTTATATGCAAATACTATGCCGTTTTATATAAGGGACTTGAACATCCTCGGATTTGGATATCCGCAGGGGGTCCTGGACCCAATCCCTTGCAGATGACTGTATAGCGTAACTGCCAAGCCAGCCCTCCTGGTTTACACCCTGGCTCTGCCACTCCCTGACCCTGTGACTCTGAGCAAGTTACTTAACCAGTCTGTATAACAAGATCCTCATCTGCAAAATGAGAACAATGATTAGTCCTACCTCAACAGCTTGTTGTGAGGAATAAGTTACTAATTTAGATTACCACTTAGAATGGTGCCTGGCTCACAGTATATAGTTATATAATTATAACATTATACTAATATTATTATTGTTCAGTGTCATCAAGTCAGTTCCAACTCATAGCGACCCTATGTACAACAGAATGACACACTGCCAGGTCCTGTACCATCCTCACAATCATTGTCATGCTTGAGCCCATTGTTGCAGCCACTGTGTCAACCCATTTTATTGAAGGTCTTCCTATTTTTTGCTGACCCTCTACTCTACCAAGCATGATATCCTTCTCCAGGGACTGGTCCCTCTTGATAACATGCTCAAAGTATGCAAGACAAAGTCGCCATCCTCACTTCCTAGGGGCTCTATGGCTGTACTTCTTCCAAGACAGACTTTGTCATTCTTCTGGCAGTCCATGGTATATTCAATATTCTTGACCAACATCACAATTCAAAGGCATTGATTCTTCTTCGGTCTTCCTTATTCATTTTCCAGCTTTCACATGCATACGAGGCTTTCACATGCATACCGTGGCCTGGGTCAGGTGCACCTTAGTCCTTAAAGTGACATCTTTACTTTTAAACACTTCAGAGAGATCTTTTGCAGCAGATTTCCCAACGCAATGTGTTGTTTGATTTCTTGACTTTTGCTTCCATGGGCATTGATTGTGGATCCAAGTAAAATGAAATCCTTGACAACTTCAATCTTTTCTCCATTTATCACGATGCTGCTTATTGGTTCAGTTGTATGGGTTTTTGTGTTCTTTTTGTTGGGGTGTAATCCATATTGAAGGCTGTGGTCTTTGATCTTCATCAGTAAGTGCTTCAAGTCCTCTTCATTTTCAGCAAGCAAGGTTGTGTCATCTGCGTATTGCAGGTTGTTAATGAGTCTTCCTCCAATCCTGATGCTGTGCTGTTGTTCTTACAGTCCAGCTTCTCAGATTATTCACTCAGCACACAGACTGAGGAAGTATGGTGAAAGGATACAACCCTGACGCACACCTTTCATGACTTTAAACCAAACAGTATTCCTTTGTTCTGTCCGAACAACTGCCTCTTAGACTAAGTACAGGTTCCTCCTGAGCACAATTAAATGTTCTGAAATTCCCATTCTTTGAAATGCTATCAATAATTTGTTATGATCCACACAGCCGAATACCTTTGCAAAGTCAATAAAACACAGGTAAACATCTTTCTGGTGTTCTCTGCTTTCAGCCATCTGACATCAGCAGTGATATCCCTTGTTTCAAGTCCTCTTCTGAATCCAGCTCGAAACCCTGCAGTTTCCTGTCGAATGTGCTGCTGCAAGCATTTTTGAATGATCCTCAGGAAAATTTTACTTGCATGTGATATTAATGATATTGTTCAATAATTTCCACATTTTGTTGGATCACCTTTCTTTGGAATGGGTACAAACATGGATCTCTTCAGTTGTTTGGCCAGGTAGCTGTCTTCCAAATTTCTTAGCGTAGATAACTGAGCACTTACAGAGCTGCGTCCGTTTTTTGAAACATCTCAACTGGTATTCTGTCAATTCCTAGAGCCTTGTTTTTCGCCAATGTCTTCAGTGCGGCTTGAACCTCTTCCTTCAGTACAATATGGTTCTTGGTCATATGCTACCTGAAATGGCTGAACGTCGCCCAATTCTTTTTGGTACAGCAACTCTGTGTATTCCTTCCATCTTCTTTTGATGCTTCCTGTGTTTAGTATTTTTTCTGTAGAATCCTTTAATATTGCAACTCGAGGCTTCAATTTCGTCTTCAATTCTTTCAGCTTGAGAAATTCCAAGCATGTTCTTTTCTTTTGGTTTTCTATCTCCAGGTCTTTGCACATTTCATTATAATACTTTGTCTTCTCAAGCCACCATTTGAAATCTTCTATTCAGCTCTTTTACTTCACCATTCTTCCTTTCACTTTAGCTACTCTACATTCAAGAGCAATTTTCAAAGTCTCTTCTGACATCCATTTTGGTCTTTCTTTCCTGTCTTTTTAATGATCTCTTGCTTTGCAGGCATGATGTCCTTAATGTCATCCACAACTTGTCTGGTCTTCGGTATTTAGTGTAAAATGTGTCAAATCTATTCTTGAGATGGTCTCTAAATTCAGGTGGGATATGCTCAAGGTCGTATTTTGGCTCTCGTGAACTTGTTCTAATTTTCAACTTCAACTTGAACCTGCATATGAGCAACCGATGGTCTGTTCCACAGTCGGCCCCTAGCCTTCTTCTGATTGATGATATGAAGCTTTTCCATTTTGTCTCCTTCCACAGATGTAGTTGACTTGATTTCTGTATATTCCATCTGGTGAAGTCCAAGTGTATAGTCACTGTTTATATTGTTGAAAAAAGGTATTTACGATAAAGAAGTCATTGGTCCTGCAAAATTCTATTACGTGATCTCCATCATTTCAATCACCAAAGCTATATTTTCCAACTACAGATCCTTCTCCTTTGTTTCTGACTTTTGCATTCCAATCACCAGTAATTTTCAACGCATCTTGATTGCATGTTTGATCAATTTCGGGCTGAAGAAGTTGGTAAAAACCTTCAATTTCTTCATCTTTGGCCTTAGTGGTCATTGTGTAAATTTGAATAATAGTCATATTAACTGGTCTTTCTTGTAGGTATATGGATATTATCCTATCACTGACAGCGCTATACTTCAGGACAGATATTGAAAAAAATTTTTTTTTTTCACGAGGAATGCAACACCATTCCTCTTCAATTTGTCATTCCCAGCACAGTAAACTATATGATTGTCCAATTCAAAATGACCAATACCAGTCCATTTCGGCTCACTGATGCCTAGGATATCAATGTTTATGCGTTCCATTTCATTTTTGACGATTTCCAATTTTCCTAGATTCATACTTTGTACATTCCATGTTGCAATTATTAATGAATGCCTGCAGCTGTTTTTTCTCATTTTGAGTCGTGCCACATCAGCAAATGAAGGTCCCGAAAGCTTGACTCCATCCATGTCATTAAGGTCGGCTCTACTTTGAGGAGGCAGCTCTTCCTCAATCATATATTGTGTTCCTTCCGACCTAAGGGACTCATCTTCCAGGACCATATCAGATAATGTTCCGCTGTTATTCATAAGGTTTTCACTGGCTAATTTTTTTCAGAAGTAGACTGCCAGATCCTTCTTCCTAATCTGTCTTTGTCTGGAAGCTCAGCTGAAACCTGTCCACCATGGATGACCTTGCTGGTATTTAAATACTGGTGGCACAGCTTGCAGCATCATCGCAACACACAAGCCCCACAGTACAACAAACCGACTGAAGGCTGCATATCCATCAACACAGTGGTGGTCTCCACGGTGCTCTGCCTTTGGCTCACATTTGTAGGTGGCAGCAGCAGAGGTTCAGGTTCTCCCCAAGTTTTCATGAGATAACCAGTATTTGCCTCCAAAGTGAAGGTCGTCCTTCCATCTACTGTCTTCACAATGCTGTTGTCATAACTACATTAACTTGGGTGTTCATTCACACACCCTACATACACTCACTCACCCGAAAATGCCCAAACTATGTCAATCTATGAAGACATCATCTAAGAATCAGCCTAGTGACGTCTTAACGTTGGAAGTATGATGACCTTGGTTTGACCAAGTAAGCGTTTGGTCTTCTGAAAAGTGTCTGGCCTTCATCTGAGAAGCTAAGGCCCTCAGTGATCCCTGGCTTCTTAGCAATATTTATGCTCCCTTCTTAGAGGTCTTCCAGTCATGTTTTAGAATTTTTTTTAAGTTCTGTATAAAGTCACATATAAAAACCCAGCATCACTGACTGTCCAGTGGGCTGGAAATTAAGAGATCCAGCCCTGTAACTAACCATTTCACTGTGTGATCTTGAACACTTACCACCTTCATGAGTTCCTCCTTATAACCAGAGACTGGTCATGCAGTTAATCTCTTGATTCTTTATTTTAGACTGCCCCGTGTCACATTATGTGCCCATATTTAAATAAAAAATGTTTTTAAAGTATTTTTCATCAAAGGAAAGAATAGAAGCTTCAGGTTAGCAGGTGGGAATCTAGCAAAGAACATATGAGCTTCTTCCCTTGTGCTCCTCAGCCCATGCCTCCACATTTTTAATTTCTGATATGCTGTATCATCATCAATATCCATCCGATACTCTCTGATTTGTCTCCCTGTAATTAGCAGTTATCACAAATATTTGCAATTAAAAAGAACCTAATAGATCAGTGTCATGGACTGAATTGTGTCCTCCAAAAACATGTGTTAGAATCCACACACGTGGATGTAATACTATTTGAAAACAGGGCTTTGTTATACTAATTAGGTCAAACCTGAGTAGGGTGGGTTCTAAATCTAATCACTTCTGTGTTATAAAAGGAGATTATACACACACACACAGGGGTGGGAGAGGGGGTACAGGTGAGGATCATCTACATGAAAGAAGCAAAAAACACTCAGGGCTACCAACAAGGAAGAAATGATACGGCTGAGACCCTGATTTGGACGTTTAGGCTCCAGAACTTTGAGAAAATGAATTTCTATTCTTTAAAGCCATCTACTTGTAGTATTTCTGTTACTGCAGCACTAACTAACTAAGACAATCTGTAAATTCAATCCCTTCATTTCAAGGGCAAGGAAAACAAGGCTGATTATGTGACTAATCCAAACTCACATATACATTAATCTATTTACTATGAGGTAAACAGAGCAATTATGTTTATCCTCACTGCGATCAAGAGAGGATAAGTGACTGCCAAGGGCATCCCTGTAAATAACAGGGACAGACACAGAATTCAGGGCTCGTTTATGGTTATCACATAAGAAATGCCTAATATAATATGCATTTAAGTCTAACAAGTTACAGGCAGTCCCCACCAGGTTATAAACAAGATCTGTTTCTGTCTTTACGACAAATTTGTAGGTTAAATCAGAACCAAACCAAAAAAAAAACCAAACCTACTGCCGTCAAGTTGATTCCAACTCATAACGACCCCATAGGATTTCCAAGGCTATAAATCTCTACAGAAGGAGACTGCCACATCTCTTTCCAGTGTGGCAGCTGGTAGTTTCAAATCACAGGCATTTCAGTTAGCAGTTAGGTATATACAAACACAAAGTTACAGTGTTAACCACAACGTGGTCAGGCTGATGAAACACTGAAGCTATGCAAATGTTTTCATGAGAGTCACAGCAGCCCATTCTTAAGTATGGGTTATCCGTAAATCAGACGTTCTTAACCCAGGGACTTACTATATTTAAAATTGCAAGCTCCTCAAGAACACTGTATCTTTCTCTACTTCGTTCACTGAAGTATCTCACCTGCCCAAAACAGCACCTGGCACAGAGGAGGCCTTCAATAATTTTTGCTGAATAAATGAATGTTCATAAAACATTACTGTCAATCTACATTCTACCTGTAACTACTACCTGGGGTTCTATATCCATAAGAAATGACACTTCGTAGGCCAATGTCTTAAGTTTTCTAGTGCTGCTGTAACAGAAATTATACAAGTGGGTAGTTTTAATGAACAGAAATTTATTTTCTCACAGTTCAGGAGGCTAGAAGTCCGAATTCAGGGTGCCAACTCTAGGGAAAGGCTGTCTCTCTCTCTCTGTCAGCTCTAGGGAAAGATCCTTTTCTTTTTTTCAGCTTCTATTCCTCAGTTCTTTGGTGATCTTCACATGGCGTGGCATCTATCCTCCCCTATCTGTGCTTGCTTGCGTCTATGCCTAACCTGCTTTTTATATCTCAAAAGTAATTGGCTTAAAACATACGCTACACTGACATGGCCTTATTAACATAAAGTAAACCCTATTTCAAAAAGGGATTACACATCCACAGGTATAGGCATTAGGATTTACAACACATATTTTAGGGAAACACAACTCAATCCAATACAGCCACTCTTACCCTACATTTTTCTTATTTGGTTACTAACAGTCATATTTCTATAATATCCATAAAACATCTTATTTATTGCTAAATGGATAAATTCTTAAACTAATACAAGAGATGATGGAGAATCAAGTTACATGTTTTTTTTCCCAAAAATTTAGTTCATAAATATTTCAAAAGGTAAGAAAACCAGAAAAAATACAAGTTAACTGTAGAGTTAGTGCAGTGTTTGCTGTCCTAGCCATGTATGGTTTCATTCTCCCAAGAATAAACACTGACATCCATCATTGACTTTCCTAAATTGTCCAACAATAACAACAACAAAATCAGTTAACTAAAATCAGATATTTAAGAATCAGCAAAGAAAATGAGGTAACAGTTTAATTTTGTCTTTGCTCACTTTTTGTTAATACTTGAAGATCTTCAACAGACGGTGGTCCGTTTTTTTTCTCATAAGGAATGACTGTTGTCAAGTACTGCCGAGCAAAGAAAAAACAGCAATGCATCACTTAAATTTGAATTACTTTATCTGAAAAAACTTGCTATAGCTACTAGGTCTACTTTATAACCTGATACATGAGCCACTTCCATAATGAAAACACAAGTATGTATAAGAATAAAGGTATCTTACTATCTCAGCTGGAGCTCATTTTTCTTTTTTAACCACATCTATCTGTTCACACAAACCCATCGTCAACACAAATAGCCACTTGCTCCTTTATGCTTCACTGTTGGAAATTCCACAGGACTAGGGCTGAGGATGATCTGCTCAATCTGTTCATTCTTAAAGTGAAGCCATATCTAACAGTCTACTTATGTATTTTTCAATCCCTTTTTAGCAGCTATTAAAACTAAAAACATAGTTGAAACAGCTCTGCAAGACAAAATAATTTTCCAAAGCCAAATAACTATCTTTCAGACCACTTTTACTCCGGTTGAACAAAATGGTCACATAAGTAACTGATCATTTTAAAAACACCTACCATCTTCTTCCAACAGCCAACAAAGACATGCTTTGTCTGTACATATATTTTAGAGGTGTATTATTATTTTAAATTATTACGTAAGTAGTTATAAATGCTTAAAGGTATTAAAGGAAAAGAGGAAAGGATGGCCTAAAGGAAAATGAACAGTGAAAATTCATGTTTGAAATTGAGACAAAGTACCTAGTTCATTACTTGTGAAGGCTCACATGTGTCAGAGTTATAGCCTATATTTCATAAAAGCATAATCTAAAAATTATTATCCAGATTCGCCTATATACTCACCATCCCACCAAAAAATACACATAGTTTAGTGTCGTTTGCATAGGTTCACATGGAAATCTACTGGTTTTTATTTATAATCTTTCCAATCTCACACATTACTTAGTCCCACGCCCTAAATTTCACTCTATCTCTAACCCTCAGTGATTGATTTCACCCACCCATAATCAAAAAACTAGATCAAGAATGTCGCTTAACAATAACTGGATCCCTAGATCCAGAAAAGCAGTCAAATAGTTTTCAACCATCTTCTCAGTGTCGACTTCTATGAGCTGATGTTTAATTATATAACCAAATGTGTTTCTCTGTAAAGACAGACATACACCCCTTAAGGGCTTCATAACAGCACGTGTGCCAGGCAGCTCCGAGACGCACCTAGACGCCGCCTCATGGCCCACGTGCTATCTGGCTGTGCTTGCGGGCCTTCCTGCCCTGCTCCGAGATGCTGGATCAGTTTGGAAGTTATTTGCCGTACTGTGGGTTTGAGAGAGGTGAGAGGCACCAGAATCAAAACAAAGTTCAACCTTCTTTTCATGGAGGCCCTTTCTGAGCTGCACACATCAGTGTGAACTCTTTTCTTAACGGCGATTCTTTCCCTTCTTGAGTAATACAGAACTATCTTCAGTAAAACTCCACGTTCAAATGCCTTGTGCTGGTAAACTGCCTATGAGCTATACTCTACATAAAAAAAAAAAAAAAAAACTCTACATACCTTCTAATTTTCCACTTAAGAGCTAGCTTAAACAATGTTCCTTCTGGACTGAAAATTTCTAACTGTGAAAGGTAATTTTAAGCATGGTCATTAATGTAGATGTATCTCCCATGTTCATGATATTCCTTAAATTATAATGCAAAGATGTTAATAAAAAGCAAAGTGAAACACATTTCAGTGTAATTATATCCACTCACAATTTTGTATAAATAATGCCCTTGCTTTTCACTAGGTAGCTGACTATATAATGTAAAACACAAGAATTTCATTTAAAAGGAGGTAAGATACACATTTTTTTGACATCTCAACATTTTTTAAATGTACAATTCAGTGACATTAATTATATTCATCGTGTTGTTCAACCATCATTACTAAGGATATACATATTTTTGACCTAGAACTTTGGTCTAAAAGATACCAACATCTGGCTTTCTTTCTCCACACGTGAGATTTTGTTCCTTTGGCCTTCAGAATTCGAGTACCATATTCTCATTTAATTACTGTCATAATCAGATTTTCTATGCATCCAATTCATTACGTCAATGTGTTAATATCTATTTGTTTAAGCGTAAGAGTGAGAAGTAGAGCTCTCGAAAGTATATTAAGAATGCATTTAGTCTATCGTCCATTTTGAAAAATGCTTTTTCCCCGAGGGAAATTCTGTTCATTATCAAGACTATAAATACAATTAGCTTTCATTTCTTTCTTTTAAGCAATAGTCTTAGTAAATTAGTACTACTGGCAGCTTTCTGGCTCTTCACTTACACAGAGAATCAATAAACAGAGCATGAGGAAAATAAGGATAACCGAGCACCTGTTTCTCTCCACCTGAATTTCCAAAGGTGTGGCGGAGGCCATTCTGAATGACATTTGAGATCCCTTCCATGCTGAAGCGCTACAGGCAGCAGTATACGGCCAGGAGGAAAAGGACAGAGAAAGAAGTTCAGAGACTATTAGTAAGAATGTACCATGATGACTTGTGTGGCCAAGAGGCAAACAGTTAGAAAATGCCACTACTCATTCAGATAAAGCAGACAAAATCATGCATTTTTTTTTTTTTTAACGTTTTTGCTTTCATTTATTTGGAAATCAAATGCAAAAGCCACTGCTTTTATACTATTACGTTCACGAAGATTTGTCCTGACATCGCTGATAAATAAATGTGTTCCAATACCATCACTGTAAGTTGTACTTATCGACTACCTCATTATCTGACATTTGGTATTCATGACAATAATAAAAAATCTACTAAAGAACTACCTTGTGCATTAATGGTGTATGTCTGGCAGTAATGAACGTCAAGGTGTGAGGTGAGAGTAATGCTGGCTGTGATGGTTAAGGTTATGTGTTAACTTGGCTAGGCCATGATTCTCAGTGGTTTGCCAGTTATGTAATGATATAATTTGGCAGTTATGTAATGATATAGTCATCCTTCATTTTTGTGATCTGATGTGGTCATCCTCCATTTTCACATAACACCAATTTTCGCATAACAACATGGTCTTTTGAATCTAACCATGTAGATAAGTAAGGAGTGGGTGTATTGGTTTCAGGCAAAATTTATCACAGAATTTGCAAGATTACGTTGTGATACTGTTTACCTACATTTTATCAAAAGTCTGAAAATTGGATACTAACAGAATGCACATTTTCGGTCAAAGTTTGCATATTTTTATTGTAAGTTTGGAGAAAATTAACATCACATTTGGCAAACAAAAATGCTATAACTTGGGGAGCTGGTAATCTTTTCCCACTCACTCTTCAGGCCACCTGCCACTGCCCCAGTATGAAAAACACCAGCCAGAGCAGCGTATGTGCTTCCTGGAGGGCAGAGGGCAGCACATTCGCCAGAGAGGCCCCCTGAAACTTCTGCAAAGACTTCTCCACTCAGTTTCTAGGAAACAATTCTAGCTTCTTCCTCCTAACAACCTTCAACACTTCCTGCAGTCCACTGTACTGAACGGGGAATACTTCTTCTAACTACTTCTCTTGATCTGTAACCAGTCTACAGTGTCCTCAGACACAAAGAAGAGACCAGTGGCACCTCCCTGGCTGCTGAGTCAGAGGAACTAGATGGCTTCTGACAGCATGACTAATTAAGGGGAACGACATCCTGGGAAGGAACTTCATTCCTGACACACCGAATGGCTCCTTCCCCTGGAATTTTATTGGGTTTCATTGGGAGAAATTTAACTGGCAAACACACTTCAGAATCAACATAAAGAATATTTTACTAGGCCCTAAAAAAAAAAAAATTTTTTTTTTTTTTAAGGGGTAGAAGGAAACCTTGGTGGCTTAGTGGTTAAGAACTGCGGCTGCTAACCAAAAGTCTGAATTCACCAAGCGCTCCTTGGAAACCCTATGGGGCAGTTCTACTCTGTCCTTAGGGTAGCTAGGAGTCGGAATTGACTCAATGGCAATGGGTTTTTCAGTGGTGGAAAAAAAGAAACCAAGGCTATGGTCCTTGCCCTCAAGAAACATAAAGTTTAGTGCAGTGATTCTCAAAGTTAGGTCCAGGGACCCCTACAACCCTTTCAGAATATCCATGAGCTCAAAATTATTTTCTTAACAATACTGGGCCATTCTTTGCCTTTTTCACTCCAATTTTCTCAAGACTCACAGGGAAAGGCTGCAAAGGCGAACTTATGTCTGAATGCAGAAGCAGATCTGAAACTCTAGCTGCTTTTGATGAAGCCGGATACTATATTTTCATAGAAAATATGCTATTTATGTAAGCATTAGTGAGTTTATTATTGCTGTTTTTAAGTGAACCAATAAATACTCTAATTGTATCAGAAACAGAAACTGGTAATTTATCAGATTTGATTTCTAATACAGTAAATATCAACTGATATAACCCACATAAACAAAAGCACTCAGGGTTCTCGATATTTTAAGACTGTAAAGGAGTCGTGATAGCAGAGAGCTGAGAAACACCAAAAGGTTTAATCCTTGGAGGAGCTAACCATGTACCTCTGTATCAGGCACGTAACTCAACAGTTTTATTGAAAAGTTGAGTGTTAAATTTCAACAGCACGTGAGAGCTCCTACAACTACGCCTTTTTCCCTGAATCTTCGTTCTTCCCAACACAGTCCTTCCCAGATCTACATGCCAATTCTGGTTCAGTGAGAATCAAAAGCCTGCTCAAGATACCTCAACTGAATGCTCTCTGCTGTGCTGACAACACAGTTATGACCTTTGACATAGGAGGATAGTTTTAAAGGAAAAACCTATAGGTAACTATTTTTGTAGGGTTTCTCACATTATCATTATAGAATTTGTTCACAATGTATAAAGAGATGATCAAAAAAAATAACACCTTGGGCTCCAAAGTCTGCAATTAAAATTATGAGAAACTATGTTCAAATAAATAAGTCAACTCACTTTTTAAAAATTATTTCTATTAAATATGTTATGTTCCAAATGCAACAAAGAAAAATAGCTGTTTTCAGTTTCTATTACCTAAAGGCTCCATTATCTATGAGCATGTTAAAGCTAGGTATAAATTCAGAAACTCTCAAACAAAGTAAAAAGTTTTACAATCTATATACCAGAAAACTAAAGTATACTTTATATTTTAACAGTGCATGCTAACAATACTATCTTTATTCCTGCAATTGAAACCTAACTCCTATTGCTGAAAAAAAATTGATCCAAAATTTTAAATTCCTAAGATATTTATGTGATTTAGGTTTCCCTCATTAAATTTGCAGTTGTGAACATTACAAAAGCTGAGCCATTTCAATGACTGCTAAACCGACCGCTGTTGTTTCTAGGCTCCGTCAAGTTGATTTCAACACACAAAAACTCCATTTGAAAGAGCAGAACTGCCCCAGGGGGTATTATTGGTTGTAATCTTCACAGAGGCAGATTGCCAAGTCTTTCTCCCACGAAACCGTTAAGTGGGTTCACATCCCCAACCTTTTGGTTAGCAGCCTAGCGCTTAACTGTGTGCACCACCAGGGCTCCTTTGGTAACCTGACTACTTGTGAAAGATAAGTTTTCATGCAAGCAGAACTCTAGGCTCAGTGGAAATTACTGAAAATGCCATCATGTGAAGCCATGGTAACTAGCGATGCTAGTGAAAGAAGTTAAAGGAAAGGAACTTAGACTAGAACCTCCGCACTTGCACCTGGTAGTAGATGAGCCAGCAGATGTGGCCAGTAAGGCCCCCCATATCCCGACCAACAGGGAAGAACAGGTTCAGCATTTCTCAAGTTGAAAGAACTGAAGAAAAAATTCAAGCCTTGAGTTGAAATACTGAAGGATTCTATAGGCAAAATAATGAATGACACAGAATGCATAAAAAGAAGATGGAAAAAATACACCGCTACTGTACCAAGAAGAACTGGTTGACGGTCAATCATTTCAGGAAGTAGCATATGATCGAGAGTTGATGGTATTGAAGGAAGGAGTCCAGGCTGCACTGAAGATATTGGTGAAATACAAAGCCCCAGAAATTTACAGAATACCAATTAAGATGTTTCAACAAACGGATGCAGCACTGGAAGTGTTCACTCGTCTACGTCAACAAATTTGGAAGACAGCTACCTGGCCAATCGACCAGAAGAGATCCATATTTACTTTATTTAAAGAAAGGTGATCCAACAGAATGTGGAAATTATCAAACAATATCATTAATATCATATGCAAGTAAAATTTTGCTGAATATAATTCAAAAATGGTTGCAGTAGTACATCGATAGGGAACTGCCAGAAATTCAAGCCGGATTCAGAGGAGGACATGGAAAGAAGAATATCATTGCTGATGTCAGATGGATCTTGGCTGAAAGCAGAGAACACCAGAAAGATGTTTACCTGTGTTGTACTGACTATCCAAAAGCATTTGACTAGGTGGGTCATGACAAATTACGGATAACACTACGAAGAATGGGAATGCCAGAGCACTTAATTGTGCTCACGCAGAACCTGTACATAGACTAAGAGGCAGCCATTCGAACAGAACAAGGGATACTGCATGGTTTAACGTCAGGAAAGGTGTGCGTCAGGGCTATATCCTTTCACCTTACTTATTCTGTCTGTATGCTGAGCAAATAACCCAAGAAGTTGGACTACAGGAAGAAGAACATGGCATCAGGATTGCAGGAAGGCTCATTAACAACTCATGATATGCAGATGACACAACCTTGCTTGCTGAAAGCGAAGGGGACTTGAAGCACTTACTGATGAAGATCAAAGACTACAGCCTTCGATATGGATTGCACCTCAACATAAAGAAAACAAAAAATTTTCACAACTGGACCAAAGAGCAACATCATGATAAACGGAGAAAAGGTTAACTTGTCCAAGATTTCGTTTACTTGGATGCACAATCAACACCTATGGAAGCAGCTGTCTAGAAATCAAATGATGTATTGCATTGGGCAAATCTGCTGCAAAAGAACTCTTTAAGGTATTAAAAAGCAAAGATGTCACTTTGAGAACTAAGATGCACCTGGCCCAAGCCACAGTATTTTCAATCACTTCATATGCATGTGAAAGCTGGACTATGAATAAGGAAGACCAAAGAAGAACTGATGCCTTTGAATTACGGTACTGGGCCTCCAGAAGAACACACAAATATGTCTTGGAAGAAGTACAACCAGAGTGCTCCCTGGAAGCAAGGGTGGTAAGAATTCATGCCAGGTACTTTGGACATGTTATCAGGAGGGAGCAGTCCCCAGAGAAAGTGAAGTGGAAGTTCAGCCAAAGAGAGGAAGATCCTCGATAAGATGGACTGATACAGTGACTGAAACAATGGGCTTAAACATAGCAAACATTGTGAGGACAGCACAGGACCAGGCAGTGTTTTGTTCTGTTGCTAGTCAGAACCGATTCCAAGGCACTTAACAACAACAATCTTTAGGAAAACCCAGGGTCAGGCCTTTCTTCCATGCTGCCACTGGGTGGGTTCGAATCACCAACCTTAGGTTAGCAGTTGAGCGCAAATGGTTTGTGCCATCCAGGTGCAAACTACTTTAAGTCTACCACTCTCTTTTAATAAATAAGATCAGCAAAATGCTTAGAGCAGAGCCTGAAACATAATAAGGGCTCAGCAAATGTTAGCTGTCTTTATTGTGATTTCTCTCCTGAGCTTCAGACTCCTATGTTTAATGGCCTATTAGACATCTGTACCTAGATATTCTTAAAATTCATCTCATCCAAAGCAGAATTCCTCTTCCTATGCCCCCACCAAAAAACCTCCCCCCCCAAAAAATGTAATATCCTGTTCCTCCTCCTTCATTCTATACCCCTCTCATTCATTTATTCATTCTTTCAAAAAATATGTTAAGCCAGATATTGTTCCAGGTTGAGGAATTCAAAGTGAACACATCACCCAAGGCTCCCTATCCCCACGACTTTACATTCCAACGTGGGGGCGGGGGGGCAGGTTAGCAGAAAAAGTAAAGTCAGTGAAGTAGAAAATTGCAGATACTGTATGTCAGTCAATAATTGCAACAGGGCTATTCAAAACGGGATGCCTGCTTTATTCTGGAGGTAGAGAAACGTTCTCTGAGGAAGTGACATCTGAGCTGAAACATGAATTATGCACCCGTCCCAGACGGGCCACAAGGGACAATGGACAAAGGAGATCCTCTCCAAGAATAAAACCAAGAGCAGCCAAACTGGCAAGCAGTGTGCAGGGGAGTTTGTTATTCTTATCCAGCAGGATGTGAAACAGTAGCTACCAACTCTGTCCCCATTCTTCCCTCCTTCCAATAAAAAGTATTTTATTAATCACGGCGACCCTGCTCTCTTTACACCTTAGTACACTGGATTGGTTGGAATGGCTGGTTTAGCTTTTGAACCCTAAGGGGCTACACCCAGGACCAGTGGAATGGACAAACAGCCCCAAAGATACTGGGCTGGAAGCTAGAGGCAGTTAATGCGGACAAGACTTGCGCATCTCCCTTTGGGGAAAGGGTGTGTGTGTCTTGGCTGCGCTTGCCCAAGTGAGAAATCAAGCACCTGACCCTAACTCCTCGCTCCCTGGTCCCCCAACCAATCCATTCATCCTCCTTACTAGCTCTTAACTACTTCCTGTCCCTCCCTTGACTGTTTGGCTCATTTTTTGCTGACTGCAACTGCCTCCTAATCAACTCCTTATCTCTAGCTGCCTTCTTCCAATTAGTTCTCCTTGAAACCACTGAAGTTATCACCCTTCCAAAAGACAACTCTGAACATGTAACTACCTACTTAAAACCTTTTTTTTTTTCTTTTTCGTTTCCTACACCCTAAATGCCTCAGCCTGGCGTACAAGCCCATCCATTCTCTGGCCTCCACTCAGCTGCCCCTTTCTGAGTTACTTCCTCGCCTTCTGGCTTTAATCACAATGAATGGCTTGCAGTTCCCCAGATGTCACTAACTGTCACCTCCAGGTATACACACATCTACTCTCTCTGCCTCATATGCCTGTCCCCTCCTTCTTCAAATTGTCCTCAGGATTCGGCTCAGTCTTCCCACATCCCTAAACTGAACAAGGGGCAAGGGTAACATGTGCACACTCCTACCATGGAACAGGGCAGGCACAGAAAACACTCAAAATGTGACTGCTGTTTTAAAAACAGCAATTGTCACACCGTACCACGGTACCTCGACCCTGACACTGGTGACATTTTCAGCAGGATAGCCCTTTGCTGTGGGCTGTCCTGGGTGTTATAAGATGATCAGGAGCACCCCTGGCCTCAACCCACTAGGATGCCAAGCTCCATCACCCCTAGTTGTCTGACAACCAAATTCCCAGACGTTACCAAGGGCCCCCGGCAGGGAAAGGCAAAATTGGCCCATTTGAGAACACTATACTAAAGAGCACTGGACTGTTTTGTCTTCCCAATCCTCACCCCACAGGCAAGCAGCACACCCCTGGAGGCCAGAATTTACTCTGCATCCTCAACACCCTTGCCTGGCACATATCTGGGGGTCAATAAACATCTAATAGTAGTAAAAGAAAAGATAATCAAAATATTTTAAATGGGAAAGAAAAAGAAATGTTTGGTGAGATTAATTTTTTATATTCAACTTAGTCCTCAAAACCTTTAAGGACAGAAATATGTCAGATACTTGTTGTGTATGTCTCACAAAGCATAAACGGTCCTCAGTATATAGAAGGCATTTGGCTGATAGTTATTGACTTAAATCACAAAACTCTACAGCAATTTCTACCCATATTGGTGCTTTTTGCATGGAACTACCCTTACTTCCATATTTTTGCATGAAACAAAGAAACCCATTGCCTTTGAGTTGAAGTTGATTCCAACTCAAAGCAGTACTATAAGACAGAGGAGAACTGCCCCACAGGGTTTCCAAGGAGGCTGTAAATCTTTATGGAAGCAGACGGCCACATCTTTCTCCCATGGAGTGGCTGGCGGGTTCAAACTGCCAACTTTTCGGTTCACAGCCAAGCGCTTTAACCACTGTCCTACCACGACTCCTATGAAACTAAGAATCACACTTTAATCAGAAGTATTTGGAATCAGAAAAATGTATAAGCAGTCCACTTGGATAGAAAAACGCTGTTCTAGAACTCAGAGATCTGGGTTCTCTCCCAGCTTTGCCACTCACAGTGTGATAAAAGTCATACAACCTTGTCTAGGCCTGTGTCCTCACCTGTGAAGCAGACGATTAAATCATACTGTTTTTTAACAGTCTTCTCAGTTGTAACTCTATGAAATCTGTGAGCTCAACTCGACCAAGAAGATACATTATTTTTTTAAAGGCAAATCACAATCACAGAAACACACATGAATAATGCAAGACTAAAAGTTCACATAAGGCCACAATGTAAGTGCTCTAGAACGACAGACACGCACAGCCAGTGGTATATTCAGAGTTGCTTAATCCAACTGCCTCATTTTCTTTTAAGGACGCTCTTAACAGCGTGAGTACATTTTGAGGAGAGAGACCACATCTCTCCACCCCCAGCGACTTGTGTAGTGCCTGGATCATAGCATGCATTCATAAATGTCTGCCAAACCAAAGCTGTGACACTCCCAAGACCAGAGCCCAAGAATCTTAAAAGTGTGATCTTTTCACCGTATCATAGTGAGCTCTGCAAGAGAGAAAGAAAAGGAAAAAAAAAAAAAAAGAGCAAAAGGGCAAATATGAGGGTGAATAGACAAAACATGATAGCATTTAAACTGCCAGAAGAGTGAAAAACGAAGTTCTAGAAAAGTCCACTGAAGAACCAAGTTTAGGAAAAAAACATGAGATTAATAAAAGTAAAATAAAATAATCTTGTTGCCATGGTTAGCAAAAAAAAAAAAAAAAATGGAGTAACTTAAGAAATATATAAACCCTAGGATAACAAAGAGTAGCAAAGAGAAAAAGATCAATAAACTAGACAGAGAAAGGAATAGAAAGACTAAGGCAGTGAGACAAGGAGGAAATAGAAAACGAACTCTGCAGAACATATGACAGATTCTGTTTTATAACTGCCCTATAAATTCCTAAATAAATAATAATAATAATATACCCTTTTGGAAGGCAAAATGCATTTTAAAAAGAAAAACCTCAGAGACAGAATAAATTTACCTTTGTAGCAAACCACCTCACTTAGAAACACTACATTTACAACCTTGAGAGCAGATGCGGTGTTATTAGGTACTCACAGGGCTTAACTGGGCCAGCGGGAAGATTTTCTCTATGCTTAAATTTTATAAGAAGAGAGAGAATGAGGAAGGGGGGGAGGAAGGAAGAGAAGTATTTCTTTGGTAAATAGTCTTCAAGGCAAAAGCACCACAAGGCGCTGACAAAACTAAGTCTCAGGGTTATGGATACTGGATGAACTGAAGGACATTAGATAAAGATTGGTTACAGTTTAATTAAAAAACGACTGCAACACTAGCTATGTCAGAAGGCCAGGTCCTGCTCCCATGGGATCTTTGAGCTTTCATCTACCATTTCCACATTTGCAGGAAAGAATTCAAGTGCTCAAATTCAAAGTAAAGAGCTGATGAAGATTCTGCGAGTTGAAAATTATTTTCTAATCTAACCATCAGTTTACCACTGCCTTCTTAGGAAGGGAGTTAATAGTTTCGTAAAATGCCCTTCACAGAATGGAATTTTTGATATGAGCCCATTTGTAAACTGAAAAGTGATCAAGCATTTACAGTATTCACTTTATTTTTCTCCTCGCTACTGACAAATCGCCAAGGTAATGTGGCAAGGAAGGGGAAACGGGGTTTACTCAGCATTACTTAGACGGCAAATATTCACAACTGCCTCATAACCATTTCCTTCCCTAGTGTATTAAGCCTTGAAATCCGTCATTCTCTGGAAGTTTTTATCAGACAAAACCAGGAGCAACAAAGTATAAACAAGATACAGGAGATAAAAAATACATAAAAATCTGAAAGAGGACAATGAAATGAGCCAAGATCCCGAAGCCCATACACAACATGCCGCCAACAGTTTCCTCAGAAGAGGAAAACTCAGGGTCCAGGGCCCCTTGCACGCACCCTCACGCCGATGCTCGCTGCTCTGTGAACAAAGGCCTCTGTTGAGCTTCAGTACACCCATTTAGGAAATGGCAGTAATAATAACCTAAAGGTGTTGTGAGAGTAAACAAAATAATCTACCAGAAGCACTTGATAAAATGTCTGGCACAACATAAATATTCAAAATGTTCTGGCTACATTCCTTAAAAAAAAAAGGCTAGAATAACTTTTTAAATATAGCTCCCAAAGTAACCACACCTTTCTATGTTCTCCAGAAGAGCAAAAACAGTATGTCAATATCTCCTGGTATAAAAAAATATTGGAACTGAGACATAATAAATCTCTGGTTATAACCCCTAGTTTAAAGGACTGAAGAAAGCATGAAAAAGACATTACTATCTATGTATCCACATAGAAATCAGCCAAAAAGCTTTAACAGAAAGCAAGTAACACCTTCAGGTAATTCAAAGTCTTTCTGAATAATAAAAAGAGCTAGGGGGAAAAAAAAAAAACACTAAGCAAAGTGAAAAGCAACAAGAATCAGATACAGTGTCGTAGTTTGTCAGTTCTTTCCCAGGTCCTAACACATTCTATGCCCACAGCGTATTCACCAGCACCAATGACTTCACTGGAGGCAGGTGAGGGGAGGGGGGCCGAAAACTGACTATTCCTGCCACCAAACCTTTCTCTCACTCTCATCTGGTACCAACTGGCATGAATTTCTAACTAACCAGAAAATCTTTCAAAAATCTCAGTGTCAAAGCTCCATATCACAAAAAAAAACTTTAGGAAAAGAAACTAAAAAAATGTTTTTCATCTATTTCTGATTCTTATTCTAATCTACGCTTTTACCCTGTTAATATTCTTTACACCCAAGAGTTCAAAAGAAAGTGAAATTGAAACATAACTATTGGTCTTTATAAATCACATAATTTTTCAATAGTCTGAATATGATTTTCCAATATTAATTTATAGAACAGTAATTTTAATGTTTAATAGATGAAAATCTTTTCAAAATAGTCAAAACATAAAAAACAGAATGAAACGCAATAGTCAAATTTTAAAAAAAGTAAAAAATATTCAAATAAAAATAATTGAGATAACAGATACTATTAGTTTTTTAAGTTTCAGCACTCCTCAAATCAAATAATTTCAATTGAATTATAAAGCAATTATATTGTAAAACAGATCCAAGCAAATTAGAAAATACGAATTAGAGCAAACAGGTAAATATTTGAAAACGTCCTAAACACTAAACCCCTACTGTATAAGCACACTCTCAGAGCAGAAAGGAGTAATTTGAAGATTTTCAAAGTGGATCGTATCAAATAATTTTATTTTTGTTTCTGAAGATCTTTCTAAATTTTAATGTAATTTAGTATTATTGTTGCTGTGTGCCATCAAGTCCATTCCAATCATAGCAACTCTATAGGACAGAACAGAACTTCACCACAGGGTTTCCTAGGCTTTACCTTTATGAGCAGATCACCAAGTCTTTTCTCCCAAGGAAATGCTGGGTGGGTTTGAACCGCTGAATTTCTGTTTAGCAGGCAAGGGGGCATTTAACCATTGTGCCACCAATTTAATATTAACATGGAAACTAAGTATTGTCAAACATTTTCAAAGCCACTAAAAGTAAAGTAAAATAATCAATCTTGGCAATTTTATAAATTCCTTCCTGATACTTCTGAATATTCTAAACTAAGCCTATACGAATACAATTCCCTGGCATGCTACAGCCTTTCCGTGGACTTGTGTTATATTAACAATGGCCTCTCCAAGACAAAAATGGAGTCAAGAATGGACTCCTGGTAGTACATTAACTGTTGGGCCATGAAAATTCACTATTATCACCCTAAGAACAAGTAGCCACTGTGGAAAACAAACAGATAATGGTAAAACATCAAGAATTGGTAATGACATATACTTCTCTAGGCAATAGTAACTTTCATAAAATAAATTTGTTCTGCTTTGAAGTAACCCATGAACTAACTTTTTAAAAACAAATAATAAAAGACTAATAATGAAGAGTTTAAACCTATAAATCATTAAGTGATACATGTCTAAAATACAATGGACAAAATTTTATCAAAGATCGTCAATGTAAAAAAGTCATTAAAATGGTTTAAATCTCAGAAACAAATAATAACACAGATTTTAGTTTAATAAAAAACTTCTACTTTTCCGTTCTCAATAAGACACAGCTGAGAAAATCTGAAGACCAACAGCTCCGTAACGTTACCTCCCTGAGACCACCACCCTGGACGCTGCTGATGGAGCAATCGTCTCTCATGCCTGCCTAACATGGCCGGCGTAAAGCCACTGCCCTTCCCTAAAGTACAGGCATACGCCAATATCTGCACATTTATGCATAGCAGATTCTTCAAAATTAGGTCTGTCCCAAGTCACAGAGGAAATACGTGAGAAATTTTATCATTTTAAAACAGTGATAGGTGTCTTTTTAAACTACCAAAATCATAGGTCTGAATTTGTTTTGAAATAATAAACATTACATGTCCAAGCTTCTCTCCACCTTCCAATGACCTTCCATTTTACAGCTCTAACACTAATTTCTAGGAAATGCTCTTTGCAATAAATAAAGAAAGCAGAGCAATGTTATCAAATATCACCAACAAACTACACTGGAAAGGTGTTATTATTTACATTTGAATATGTGTATAGGGCAGAATTTATCGTCTCAAGCAGCACGGTTTAGAAAGGGGAGGGAATCACCTTTCCCAGTTCTCCTCTACCTTCTTTTAAAGTACCTTTTATCACTATGTATTTTTTTATACATATAGTGTGCCCAAGTGACTGCCAACACTTTCATTCTTTTGGTTTTTTCCAAACTCAAGACCACTGGCTTACGCGCTGGCTTTTGTCCCCTACCTACTGGGACTCTGACACACACAGGAAAAGGTCTGCTGCTAGGCAGGGTGCCTGCTCCAACTGCCTCGGAGATGGACTGGCCGAGGCGTCACCATCTGCTGGTAAAACTCAGATGGCTGGATTGGGGCTTGAGGAAAGGAACAACTCAACACTGTTTGGATAAACAAAGTGACACAATAAATCTTAGATACAATATAGTATTTTTTTCCATACAAACTCACTTACATGGACTTCACATTTTTTTTTCCTAATTTTCAATTTTACTAAAGTTTTAGCCTAAATCAGGCATTGGCAAACTTCTTCTGTAAAGGGACAGACAGTAACTAGTTTAGGGTTTGCAGGCCATACAGTCTCTGCTACCTGATCCTACCATTGTAGCACAGAAGCAGCCGCAGACAATATGTAAACAAATGGGCATCGCTGTGTTCCAATAAAACTTTATAAAGCAGGCAGAGGGTCGAACCCTGGTCTAAATTATCTTAGCAAGTGTACAATTAAAAAATTCCAAATTGAAAGGAAAAAGAAAAAAGCTAGGCCATGTTTTTTAAACAGAAGCCCCAAATTCAAACAGAACCAGGGCTTCAAACCAGTTCTGAATGGTTCAGTAATTTCCGAGGTCAATGAGGGCAGCGTAGGGTATTGCGTAGCAACCAAATCTGTAGGATTGAGACCTGAGTAGGAAAGGACTGCGCTGCTTTGAATGTGTGTTGCTCTTCATAGCCCCGCTAATAATCCAATCTCCCGCATCATGCTCCTCAAACTTCTGGGATTCATGGGGAGACCGGATTATTGGGAGGGCTGTGGAGAAAGACACACATTCCAAGCAGCGTGGCTGGCCATCAGTTTTGAGCAGGGCACCACTATTTGTTTCCTACTCAGGTCAAAGTCCAACAGGCAACAGATTTGGTTGCTATGCAACGTGTACGTTGCCCTCCATTACATCGGCAGATACTGAATCGTTCTGAACTGGTTCTAAACTCTGGTCAGAACAGATCTTTTAGGCTTAGATCTAGGATAAACTAAGATAACTGCAGAATGATCTAATAGTACCTGTCTAAATAAAAATAAATTTCTATTTCCTTAATGTCAGCTTTGGTTAAGATTACCGTATTTTTTGCAAATAACACACCCACGTAAACAACACACACACGTAACACTCATACCATGTTTGGGAAAACAACGTGTGAACGGGTTGTGCAGTTGGCAAAAATGTGTAACACATATGTTATTTGGGTAAAAAATATGGTAAATGAAAAAATATCGCTGGGCATTTTTGCACGTAAAAAGATAACAGAACAGATGGGTTCTTAGTCATAATATAAGCTAAGTGAATCATAAAGACAGATGGAACACATCTGTGAAAGAAATATATACACAGAAAGAGTATCTATCATCTAATAAGCCCCAGAGCTTCCCCATCTTTACAGTTATCCCACAATCCCCAAAAGAAATAAATTAGGGTAATAAGATTTCTTTTACAACACAGTTTCCTGTTTCCCCATTACGGACTAGTGACTGATTGCTAATCTCCCAAAATTGTCAGGATTAATTTTTTCAGATTAGAGTGACGTAGTTACACATTCCTGCTGGTGGTGAGTACAACATATTTAAACTCTCTTTGAAAGTTCAATGTGATTATGGCAAACAAAAAAAGATATTACATATTCCTATCTTCTCAGTGACAGATCTGATTAAGTAACATTTAATTCAAAAACACTACTGGATTCTCAAAGAGCTGTTGCGGTTCGCTGCCGTCGAGTTGGCCCCCAACTCATGGCCACTCATGCACAACAGAATCTGACCGTTGTGGTCTATAGGGTTTTCACTGGTTGATTACCAGAAGTCAATTGCCAGGCTTTTTTTCCTAATCCATCTTAGTCTGCAAGCTCCACTCAGACCTGTTCTGCATCACAGCAATTCCCAAGCCTCCACTGACAGGCAGGTGGTGGCTATGTAGAGGTACGTTGGCCAGGCATAGAACCCAGATCTCCCACATGACAGGTGAGAATTCTACCACGGAACCAGCACTGTCCCCCCCTCTCAAAGAGTAGGTATGTCTTTCTTCATCCATGTAAGTTTACTAAGGTACAATGCTAATCAGACAAGCAATAATGTCTTTGCAACTTCAGATAACTAGATAAACAGCTACTGAATTAAACATAACCTAGTGGACTTCAACTTGCTCATTTACTCATGTGAGTTCCCACTGAAATTCAATGACTTGGGAATCTGTTTGATATAGACAAAGACTGGAAAGAAAAAAAAAACCCCAAAAGAAAAATAATAATTCAAATACCATAAATCCACCTCCTCTGGGATTCAATCTCCTTTATACTAGAGTTTGAATTCAACAAACATGTATTAGATGACATGCAAAGTCTCAGAAACTAGATGAGGCTCTGAGGAGGCAATGGGAATGAGTCTTCAAGAAGCTTGCACTTTGTTTCAGAGACATTTAAGTCAACGCCAAAACAACTGGTACTATAATATTTAAATATGTGCACTCTCACAAATAAACAAATATCTCAAATATGACATAACAGGCAACTCACAAAAGAAAAAATATAAATGGTCAAGAAATCAGAACATTGTTTGCCTATCGGATCAGTACATATTAAAAACGCTGGTTAATACCCAATGTCGGTGAGAGGTGTGGGGGCATGATCACTCTCTTGCATTGTTATTGAGTTACTTTTTTAGAGAGCAATTTGAAAAGCTGGGCATTTAAAACCTTTTAAAACTACATATTTTTTGACCTAGCAATTCTCCTGGCTTCACAGAGGACCTAACCACAAGAAGAAACATAAGAGAAAATTCAATTTCAGGGAAATGATCATTTTGGTTTAACAGAATAAATTTCAGATTCCTACAACATATTCAAGGAGAAATGTCTGGCAGGCAGTTGGACATATACCAATTAGCAGTTACTCAGTTATACGCTAGTCTTGCATATATTATTTCATTTAATCCCTCCAAATCTCAAAGTAGTATGGCTCAGTGGCAGGACCAGGATTCAAATACAACTCTTAATCCAAAGTTCTTAATCAATATGTACTTGGCCTCCATAGTTTGGCACTTCGCAGAAAGGTTCAAGGTCAGGTAGAAACACATTTATTCAACAAAAATCTATTAGATACCTAATGCTGGACCTAAAGATACCAAGAAAATAAAGTCAAATCTCCCTTCTTTAGAGAACCACCATAGAGACAAACATTTGCAATACAGTATGAGAGTGCTAACAGAAACAGCAACCCCAAAAGAGGGAGAGAGGGGGGATGAGTCATTAAGAAAGGTTCTAAAAAGGAGAAAACAATGCTTCATCATGATTTTGAAGAATGGTGCAGTCAATTCAAAGAAATCCATGTAGGTCACCATATTGATCAGTAGACAGTGCCCTTCCGCCATCGCAGTCTCTACCCCTACCCCTCTGTTCCTCCAGATGCTAAAAAACAAGACACAGGGGATAAAGTTTTCTGCTCTCTTGAGTCTCATTTCCCAGTGAAAGGATCTAATTCCCCCAAACGCCCCTACAACCTGAGGGTTGAAAGGAGAGGTGTCTGCATCACCGAGCACAAGCAGCAGCAAGACAGTGACCACCCTATCTCAAACAGCATCACTCTTGACCATCCCACCCAGCCTTTTGTTTTCTGATAACATTTATTACTGCCTGAAATTACAATATCTACCCATTCTTTTACTTGTTCATAACCTGTCTTCCTCCTTAGAATGTAAGTTCTGTGAGGGTATGGGCCTCGTCTGTTCTATTTGCTATTGTATCTTGAACATCACCTCACACAAGGAAGACAATAAATATTTGCTAAATCAATGAATTTTGTTTTATCTTATCCAACATATAACGGATTATCTTCAAAATCAGGACTCAAATCAAGATAACGTTTCATTTGTATAAGACATTCAATATTTTCTTTAATATTTAATAACGTTTTCAAACTCTAAGGGCATTTTCTAATGCTCTAAATAGCATCCCTAAGGCCACGTTTTTTTTTCATTGTGGCAAAAGTTTAAAACAAACTATGTCCCCCAAACTAAATCCAAAATAGAATTTAATTCCATTCCAACCCAGACATTTCATTAGTGTATCTTTTGACCAGAGAACAAGCTAGTCACTATGGGTAATGTGTTACTCTAACTACATATTGCTGTTTTTGTTTCTATGAATCAATTCATTCCATGATTAAGGAAAAATGTTCAAGACCTGCTAATAAGACAAAATGTCTAAGGGAGGCCAAAAAAAAAAAAAAAGTGACTAATGTCATTAGAAAAACAAACAGCATATGACATGAGGATGAAAACAGAAGCTATTCTGACAGAGGCCACCATTTTTTAAATTAGTATCACTGATGATACTCATAGATATCAGGCCTTGGCAAAACTGCACCTACATGAAATATCTGGAAAGGCAATATCTTTCTGGAAGAAGCCCTGGTGGTACAGTGGTTAGAGCACACAGTGGGCTGCTAACCAAAAGATCAGCAGTTGGAAGCCACCATCCACTCCATGGGAGAAAGATGTGGCAGTCCACTTCCGTGAAGATGACAACCTTGAAAACCCTACGGGGCAGTTCTACAATGTTCTATAGGGTCGCTATAAATCGGAACCGACTCAACTGCAGTGAGTTTGGGTTTTTTTGTTTAATATCTTTTCAGATCCATTTATTAAACCTGTCATTTCACTTCAGAGCTCTTCTGAGTCACCTACCACTATTTCTGTCCCTGGGTAGCACAAACGGTGAAGCACTCAACTACTAACTGAAAAGCTGGTGATTTGAACCCACCCAGAGGTGTCTTGGAAGAAAAGGCTGGCAACCTGCTTCCAAAAGGTCACAGCCATGAAAACCCTAGGGATCACAGTTCCACTGTGAAACATATAAGGTCACCACGAGTCGGAATCAACTCGACAAAAACTGGTTTGGTTTTGGTACCACTATTTCTAGAATCCCAGATTTCAAGCTGCTGCGTTACAGATGAGATGGTCTATCTTCAACATTTTATGAAAGATACAGGGAACCAGTACCACAAACTTAGTATTGCCATCACTGACCTGATTAAAGGTCTGGGCATAAATGGTAGACCAAGAAGCAATTTCACAAGTCCAAACATTCTGAAAAAATTCACTGTTACATTCAATCTCTTTTAAGACAAAATAATGAGAATTCAATTAAGACCTAATGTTTCTTTGCCAATTTCTTTTTTCAATACAAATAGCATGAAAAAATTACACAATGGATCCAATCTACTCTAACTTTTTTTCCTTTTTTTAAATATGGGAGTTACAAAAAGAAGCCTTTAAACCCCTGTAAGGATAAACTTATGTTCCTCAGCCAAGTTTTAACACCAACAAATGAAGGACTTGCATATAATCCCTAAAAGTGGATATCCTGAAATTACCAACTGTGCTGCAACTTTTTAAATAAGCATTTTAGTTAATCGCACTCGTATAACAGGGCAATTTACTTAAATATGAAATGTAAACAAAAAATTATTTAATCAATACTGCCATTTCTCAAAAACATTTTGGTACCTCACATCTGACAATTTTTTTAAAGTTGGTTTATAAGCTGTGGTCTTTCCAACTGTACGAATGGACATTAATCTAAGAAAACCTCCATTTACTCCTAGGCAATAATAGTAAGATGAATGTGCTAACTGGCAAGATTCTTTTTGTTTGTATTAAGCATTCATTGATGGCCCAACAACCTAAAAACTGCATTCTCTTTCTAGGATTCCACCCAAATCTGGTTAACCCACTGCCCTCGAGTCGATTCCGACTCACAGCGACACTACAGAACAGTGTAGAACTGCCCCACAGGGTTTCCAAGGAGCGCCTGGAGAATTCGAGCTGCTGACCTTTTAGTTAGCAGCCGCAGCACTTAGCTACTATGCCACCAGGGTTTCCAAACCTGGTTAAGAAGGTCTATTTCACTGGTAAAGTCTATTTCCTTAGAAAAAATAAATTAAGATTTAATCAGAGACAGAGTTTATATCACTGCAAACCTTAATAACCAGTTTGTGGTCATTGGTATCACCCGGCTTTCAATACTATGAATTACAAAAGCACATTCTCTTTAGAAAAATGGGAACCATCTAATCTAAAAATAAAACTAGCATTTCTTCACATACAAACAAAATCAACGTGGCAACACACCAGGCCTCAACCAACCAAAGAAAAGTGCGACGGCCATGAGAGCAATAAGGAAATTCATCTCATATAACCAACAGTTAATGGTCATGATGAAGTCTGATCAAGTGAAATTCACAGGATCACTAGTGAAAAAATGAAAAAGTAGAAAACAAAGCTCTTTACACAAAGGGTCAAAGATTCCAGACTTGTTTTCAACAGCCAGTAATATTCTAGTCTGCCCAACACTGGGCCAAACAGCTCATGTCACGTCACCCCCGCTAACATCCTCATATTCTAACCTCGCTCACAGGCCAGGAGGAACTGGTTACAAACCAATCTGTGCTTTGTGGATCAGCACAGTTCTGCTACCTCTAAATGAGCCCCCTTTTAATTTCTTATTACACAAGAAAAAGAAAAGCATTCATAAGCCCACCAGTCAAACATAAATAATCACATTATTAACATTCTGACGTTCTAAAAACGTGTACTTGCTCTCGCTTCTTCTCTATAATACATCCTCTGTCTTCCCGTCTTCTGTCTACTTACTTGCCGCCTAAGCATCCCAGTACTGAATTATCCTGACATCCGTGATACCCCTCAGCAAGAAAACACCTTCCAAGGTGGCTGAGCACGGCGGTGGTCCTGCAGAGAACCTGTCTGGTGCTGTGGTTACAAGCACAGTGCTCGGCACACGTGCAGCCTGCCATGCCCTTGCTGGCCAGTGGACCAGCAACCCCGTGGACTGCGTTCCAGCAGGTGGTGCCTCCAGCAAAACATAACTTACTGTGCCGGGCATATGACTCTTCTCATGCTTGCCATTCTGAGAGCTGCTGTTTTTGAGTTTCTTCTTCTTTTTGGCCATTTCTTTGTGCTCTTTCTGTTTGTTTTGCACTTCAATAAGAACAGAAATGAAGCTGTTTTTCACTTCCTTTTCAAACTCTAGTTCATCTCGTAGGGCCAACTGCTGCACCAGCTCTTCAGAGTAATCCTTAATGGCGGTCTCAATTTCTTCCAGGAGCTCATTTAGTTCAGACACTGAGAGCCTTTTCACTCCTGTGACCAAAAACAATGCACAGTAGACATTAAGACAAAAATGCTTCAGGGGAGCACAACAGGGTGTTTTATACCAAAGAGCAAAACTCATTCTTAGCAATTAAACTGACTGGTCGTGGTCTTCTTAGGATCCAAATAGCTCTGGGGGCAGGTGGGCCAAGTCTCTTCTCAAATGACTGAGAAGAAAAGTCTAACAAAATTGTTCACTTGCTTAAAGCAATCATTTCATGAATAGCACCTCAGCAAGACTGAGAACGCTTATACAAGAAAAAGAAAAAACACAAAAGCAGGGGAAGCGTACAGAAGCTACCTGCTGATTAGAAACTGCGTGCAATTCAGCAGGGTTCTGGCACACTTCTGAAGACAGGAGGAGTCAGATTGAAAGAATTAAACAGAATACATATTTAATCACACATCCCAATGTGTGAATTTTTATTTGAGATTAGGGAAATGAAAGGGAAAAATATCCCCTGGAGGCTCCATTTCAGCTTTTTCTCAGCACTTCCCCTCGCATGATGAGTCCCTGGTTGGCACAAATGGTTAAGTGCTCAAGTACTATCCAAAAGGTTGGGGCTTCACGTCCACCCAGAGATGCCGTGGAAGAAAGGCCTGGTAATCTACTTCTGAAAGGTCACAGCCACTGGAAACCCTATGGAGCTATGGACCACAGTTCTACTCTGACACTTGTGAGGTTGCCATGAGTCACAATCAACTCATCTGCAACTGTTTTCTTCCCCCCCCCCCGCCCCATCAATGCAAAAGATAGAGACTCATCAACGTTACGCCCACATCTACAGCAGCATGGACAAATCAGACCACCCAGAAGAATTCAGCCTGTTGATCATCTACGGGTTGAAAGGAAGCCACGCAAATCAAAGTAGCACTGGAGCAACCCAAAGGGACTGCAGCAACCAAACTCCAGACCTCTGGTCATATCACAGAGACGAAACTAGGCAACAGCATGAGTTGAGCAGATAAGGACCCCATCACTTCAAGGGAAGACCAGCCACATGGCAAAGGCTATATGCATACTCAGTAACCAGCCTCATGATTACCGTGGGCTGGTTACAGTTACTCAGAAACCTTTCATGATAACCAGCTGCACTTTTTATGGCTCATTATTCTGATGTGTATCAAACAGATCCACAGTTCCTAAAATTCTCCACAGTTGCAGAGTAGTCAACCATGTGTACAAATAGGGGCTATGACAGACTAGATTCACCCACTCAAGATTTTCAACAAATAATTAACTAGTTGCTGTTGAGTCAATTCCAACGCATGGCAAACCCAAGTGTGTCAGAGTGGAACTGCGCTCCAGAGGGCTTTCAGTGGCTGATTTTTTGGAAGTAGATCACTAAACCTTTCTTCTGAGGCACCTCTGGGTGGAGTCGAACCTCCAACCTTTCGGTCAGCAGCCAGGAGCGTTAACTATTTGCACTGCCCGGGGACTCCAACACATAATGACTGAGTATCTATTCTACACTATGCATAGGGATAGGCAGCAGGGTTAAAGGTGAATAAGACACAGTCCCTGAGCAATGACAAAATTATGCCTGGAGTATTATTCAAGGGCCAGAGAAGGGTACAGCCTGTGAGAATCAAAGCTTTCTGGAGACAGTGTGACTATCTGTTCCATATACACAGTAAACACAAAGAGCATTGTTTTAAGTAGGGTTTCTTACTCTCTTCATAACTGCTTGTACTATATCTCTTAAGGGTCTGAATTTCCTGGGAAAGCATCGAAAGTCGATCGGACTGCGTGGGGGTTTCATCATCTTCTGGGTCCGGGGATTCCTGCATCATTTCTTCGATTTCTTCAATAACCTTCAAAAATATACACACCATTGTTAATCAGCTATGCATAAGAAAAACCATCTATCGGTAACGTGGCATTCACCTAAGGGAACTGGAATTGAAATGTACGAAATCCTCCATTAATCTACAGTGTGCAGGAGCAGGTGTTCTGAATAATCAAAATTTTCATCATCAGAGTGAACATGGCTCATCAGATTTCAAAAAACCTTACAAAGTACTAAACACAAAATTAAACAGAATATGATTTCACATGCCCACAATGATTCCGCCCCTACCAGATCTTACAGTGTCTGCGAAATAAATGGTGCTATAAACATACACAGAACTTACTCCATACATTCCAGAACCAGATCATAAAGTTACAGTTAAAAGAAAGCAAATAACAGAAAGTTTACCACAAACCACATGCAAGTGCTTAATCGAAAGTTATTTAATTAAACTGACATAAAATTCAGAAAATACAAGTGTAAACAACTTAACACATAAAGCAAGAAATCACCTTTATGACAGCAAAACTCTCCTTTAACAGTAGAAAAATAATTTCATATATTAATTCAGTGACAGTTAAAGGGATATTTAAAGATGACTTAAAATGTAGTAGCTTAAAGAGAAAAATAACTGCACAAAAGCAGGAAGTTTTCATAAATACGCCTGCTGTTCAAGCAGTAAGGAAATCTGCTATGATGTGCCCTGTTGCTCAACTCCTAAACAGCATCTTGCCCTGTTTCAGAGTCCAAAAGTGGAGCAGAATATAGAACTCAGTAAGAATTTAAAGGAAGGCCAGAAAACCATTTGATAAATAGAAAATAAGACCTAAGAGTTTAAAAAAAAAAAAAAAACTACTAAAGAAAATACAATTAAATAAATGAGCAAAATAATGCAAGCATATTTAACATGCTTTATCGATCAGCAAGCTGAACAGGTCCACAGTGAGGGAAAAAAGTAAACCTGAAGCAGGTTTATTGTTAATTAGTGAGAAACCAGAAACCAAGCCCCTTGCTATCAAGTTGATTCCGACTCACAGCAACCCTACAAGCAGAAGAGAACTGCTCCCACTGCAGGGCTTCCAAGGCCGTAATGTTTACAGGAGCAGAATGCCACACCTTTCTCCCGCGGAGTGACTGATGGGTTTGAACCACCGACAGACAGAGGCACAGCAAGGGTAACAAGTGCAAACGCCTTCCCCGCTCTTGTCCGAGCTGCCTCAGTCAGGCTGCCTTTCACATTTATGTCACCTCAGGATGGTCATTCCACGCCTTATCTCACGCCCCCTTGGACTTGCACCTGGGGGCAAATGCCTCCCTCTGCATCACCCCCCTCAGTACACCCGTGATCCCCGACCTTCTGGTTAGCAGCCGAGTGCTTAACCATTGTGCCACCAGGGCTCCTTAATGTGGGAAGATTTTCCAAAATAGGCCTAACATTGTACAAAGTACGATGACACCCAGCAGAGGCTGCAGAATCCGTTTCTCTAAGTCTTTAACACAGGGATGGCTTACAGTGCTATAACAGATTGCTGAAGGGACAACGAACTCTCAGGGTCACTTTGCCTGGAATACCATGCTACGCCTCAAGACACCGCCCTGATATATTATTACCTTGCTTTTTGCACCACACTCTTTGTAGCCTAGAACAATCCAACCACAAATATGACTAAAAAGCACTCCAATGACACGACAACAAAGGGGCATGCAGCGTTCTTCTTCCTGGTTTCTCTTTGATGTACTCTTCCCAACCTTGCCATAGTAAACATCCCCACTGACCTTGCCGCTGCAGCCTAAAAATGCCGTTTGGTGGAATTCACAATTCGAGTGGCCGTGGAACATTTTATTTCAGAAAGAAGTTGCATCACATCGGGACAACCCAACAGAGGTGGGAAGAGTATTCAGAAAACGGGAAAGCTGACTCAACTAGTTTAAAATGAACACAAGGCTGGCATTATCAGCGCATTCCACAAGAATAATGTTCGCTTCTTTCTAGGGTACACAAACATGTACTTCTAATAAATGCTAATGCCTTTTACCCAGGGTTTTATAGAAACAACATAATTTTTACAGGGATATATCGTCATTGGCCCGTGTCTGGCTAAATCCAAAGAAAGTAGGAAATCACAATATATTTTAGTTTAAGCAATAAGCCTCCCTTTGTAACTGGCCGCACTGTTTAACAATGCCTATTTTAGAAAATTTTCTCAACTAACATAATCCCATCTGCTTCAGATAACATATACTGGTTTGTTTGTTTTTTTTTTAATGGAAGAGATAGATACCTGTTAAGCCTACAAAACCATAAAACATAGAAAAATAAGTAAATTCTCACAGCCCACAATCTACTGTCACACTAAGAGATCTTTTTCCAGCTCGGACTCCCTTTTCCTTCTGTTGAGGGGTCTCTCCCTCCTACCTGATCTGCAGTGAAGAGGGGCTCCTCGCTGACACAGGAGACAATGATGGAGTGCATATCCAGCTGTTCTCGAAGTTCCTCATCATCTGATGTATCAAAGAACAAACTGTCACTGATCTAAAAGCCAAAATACACACTGTTAAAAACAGGGCATTCAGATCACAACGAAGTCAGTCTCCAGGAAAATGAGCCCGTGGAGGAAAGCATCTGACAAGAGCATTTCCTTGAAAGAGGAGAACTATTACAGTCACTGCCTTACTTAACTACAGACCAGGCCATGTGTGAAGTGCTGTACAAGTCCATCACCAGCAGAAACAAGAGGAACATAGATTCAACATAAAGCCACTGAGGCGCTGCATACTTCCCCTACTGCCCAATACACATACCTTCTTAGCTGTTTTCTCCCATGGCAGAAAGAGTGCTGTAAAAGCTGACTGAGAAGTAGGAAAAAATATGGTGTCCATTAGCACGTTGTAGTGACAGGAGTTACAGCAGACGGGGGGGCAAGGAGCCCTGGTGGCGTGGTGGTTAAGCGCTACGGCTGCTAACCAAACGGCTGGCAGTTCATAATCTACCAGCGGCTCCTTGGAAACCCGGTGGAGGCAGTTCTACTCTGTCCTATAGGGTTGTTATAGTCAGAATTAACTCCACAGCAAGAGGTTTAGTTTCTTTTTTTTTTTGGTGTTATAGGGGGCAAAGGCAAGTTTAGCAAAAAGAAAACCACACCTAAACACATCAGAGTGCAACTATAGAACAGCGGAGACTAAGATCTTAAAAGCAGCAAGATAGAAAAGTGATTCCCCTGTAAAGAAATAAATTTAATGAAATAAAGATATTATAATAATATAAAAAAGGCATGTTCAACAAAAAATGTCAGCCTTCAGTACAGATTACACCTCAACATAAAGGAAACAAAAATCCTCAAAACTAAGACCAATAAGTGATATCATGATAAGTGAAGAAAATACTGACGTTGTAAAGGATTTCATTTTACTTGGATCCACAATCAACACCCATGGAAGCAGCAGTAAAGAAATCAAACTATGCACTGCACTGGGAAAACTGCTGCAAAATACCTCTTTAAAGTGTTAAAAAGCAAAGACATCACTTTGAAGACTAAGGTGCACCTGACCCAAAACATGTTTTCAATTGTCTCAAATGCATGTGAAAGCTGAGCAATGAATAAGGAAAGCGGAAGAAGAACTGATGCCTTTGAATTACTATGGTGCTGGCAAAGAATACTGAAGATACCATGGAATGCCAAAAGAACAAAGAAACCTGTCTTAGAAGAAGTACAGCCAGAAGGGTCCTGACAAGTGAGGATGGCGAGACTTTGTCTTGTATACTTTGGACACGTTATCAGGAGGGAGCAATCCCTGGAGAAGGACGTCATGTTTGGTAAAGTAGTGGGTCAGCAAGAAAGAGGAAGACCCTCAAGGAGATGGACTGACACAGTGGCTGCAACAATGGGCTCAAGCATAGCAATGATTGTGAGGATGGTGCAGGACCATGCGGTGTTCCGGTCTATGGTACATACATTCGCTATGAGTCAGAACCAACTCAATGGCACCTAACAGCAAAGCAGTTAACAATCTCATAGACTGGTCTATGTTAAAATTCCACAGAAAACATTAAGATGGTTACTTGTAAACTAACTTCTAACATTCAGAGTAAAAGACAAGTAATCAACTCCTGGCAAGCACAATCTGTCCATGAGGGTCTCACTTAACCCTTCAGGTTGAACCTCTCTGCTTCTAAATAAGAATATATTCCAAACTTGAGGTCCTGGTGGTTCAGTGGTAGAATTCTCATCCTCCACGTGGGAGACCCAGGTTCGATTCCCAGCCAATGCACCTCATATGCAGCCAACACCCATCTGTCAGTGGAGGCATCCATGTTGCTATAATGCTGAACAGGTTTCAGCAGAGCTTCCGCACTAAAACAAACTAGGAAGTAAGGTCTGTAATCTACTTCAGAAAATTAGCCAGTATAAACCCTGTGGATCATAACTCTTCAATCCATAACCCATCTGCAGGACTGCCAGCATTTCATTCCATTGAACATGAGTCAACTTGAGTCAGGGGCTGACTTGACAGTAGCTAAGAACAGTTTCAAACATCTTGAAGCTGAACTGTGTTGGGGATTTTCTGTTTGTCCCACTACCACTATCTGCTCTGTTCTGTGCCTCAAGACACTGACCTTTACAGACTGCATCAAAAGATTCCCTTGACTTCTGGGTTCTAGTTAGGTCACACAATATTGGAAGGTACCAAAGGGAGGATGAGGGCTGCCCTTTATTCCACTGGCCCCCTCCCTGCCAAACTGCCACTGGTCAGCAGTGGCTCTTTACCAAAGACCACAGCTTGGCAATCTGCTCCCGTAAAGATTACAGCCAAGAAAACGCTACAGGGCAGTTTCACTCAGTCACATGGGGTCACTATGAGTCAAAAATGATTCAACAGCACCAAACAACAACAAAAAGCAGGAATTTCAGAACTACAGAGTCATACATTTAGGACTGGTAGAGAGAAATAAAAAGAAAAAAGCAGGCAAAGGACTGAAGAGGATCTCAAAAAAAAATACTCTTTACTCGAAGGGACAGGAATCTCTAAAGATGTGTTACTAAATCTGAAAGCACTTAAGTACAGGTTCTACTTTCAAGTCCTTAATTAAGTAAGATCCAGTCATGCGTTGCTTAACGTCCACAATATGTTCTGTGAAACCCACCATATACCATATGTATTACTGGTTCCAGGCAGTCCATGAGTGATGACTGTCCACTCTTGCACAGCTATAGTTACAAACCAACCCCCATAAAGTCTATTACATTAAAAATTCAAGGTACATACAATGGTTTGTAATAACAAACGGGCATGACCTTGCAACAGGCACCAAAACATTATTTTTATTCCTGTATTATTATGTTACAGATGCTTTAGTGTATCTGGAAGTGTTTAATTTTTTTTAAGCACAGAAAGGTACACTATATACTATACACTAAGAGCTTAGTCCTTAAAGTGACGTCTTTGCTTTTTAACACTTTGAGGAGGTCTTTTGCAGCAGATTTGTCCAATGCAATGCATTGTTTGATTTCTTGACTGCTGTTTCCATGGGTGTTGATTGCGGATCCAGGTAATATGAAATCCTGGACAACTTCAATCTTTTCTCCGTTTATCATTCTTATCAGGAGGCATCAGTCCCTGGAGAAGGACATTATGCTTGGTAAAGTAGAGGGTCAGCGAAAAAGAGGAAGACCCTCAATGAGATGGATTGACACAGTGGCTGCAACAATGGGCTCAAGCAAAACAGCAATCGTGAGGATGGCACAGGACTGGGCAATGTTTCGTTCTGTCGTACAGGGTCACTATGAGGCAGAGCTGACCTGACGGCACCTAACCAACTCGACAACAAACATTGGTACTGAAGGAAGAAGTCCAAGATATACTGAAGACACTGGCAAAAAACAAGGCTCTAGGAACTGACAGAATGCCAGCTGAAATGTTTCAACAGGTGCACTGCTATAAGTGCTCACTTGCCTATGCTGAGAAATTTGGAAGACAGCTACCCGACCAACTGACCAGAAGCGATCCGTATCTGTGCCCATACCAAAGACAGGTGATCCAACTGAATGTGGAAATTATTGGGCAATATTATTAATATCACACACAAGTAAAACTTTCCTGAATATCATTCAAAAGCAGTTACAGCAGTACAGAGACAGTGACTACCTGAAATTCAAGCTGGATTCAGGAGAGGATGTGGTATATCACTGCTGATGTCAGATGGGTCTTGGCTGAAGGCAGACAATGCCAGAAAGGTGTTTACCTGTGTTTTATTGACTATGCAAAGGCATTTGACTGTGTGGGTCATCACAAATTATGGACAACATTATGAAGAATGGAAATTCCAGGGCACTTAATTGTGCTCACGCAGAACCTCTATATAGACCAAGAGGCGGTCGTTCGAACACAGCAAGGGGAAACTGCTTGGTTTAAAGTCAGGCAAGGTGTGCACCAGGGTTGTATTCTTTCACCACACTTACTCAATCTGTATGTTGTGCAAATAACCCGAGAAGCTGGACTATAGGAAGTAGAACTGGCCATCAAGGTTGGAGGAAGATTCATTAACAATTTGTGATATGCAGATGAAACAACCTTGCTGGCTGAAAGTGAAGAGGACTTGAAGCACTTATTGACGAAGAGCAAAGACCACAGCCTTCACTATGGATTAAACCTCAACATAAAGAAAACAAATGTTCTCACAACTGCACCAATAAGCAACACCATGACAAAAAGAATGAAGTTGTCAAGAATTTCATTTTACTTGGATCCACAATCAACACCCATGGAAGCAGCAGTCAAGATATCAGATGACGCATTGCATCAGGAGAAAATCTGCTGCAAAATACCTCTTCAAAGTGTTAAAAAGCAAAGATGTCACTTTGAGGACTAAGGTGTGCCTGACTCAAGCCATGGTATTTTCAATCACCTCATATGCATGCGAAAGCTGGACAATGAATGAGGACTGAAGAAGAACTGATGCCTTTGAATTACAGTGTTGGCAAAGAATATTGAATAGACCATGGATTGCCAAAAGAACAAACAAATCTGTTTCAGAAGAACTACAGCCAGAATGCTCCTTAGAAGCCAGGATGGCCAGACTTCATCTCATATACTTTGGACACGTTATCAGGAGGTATCAGTCCCTGGAGAAGGACATCATGCTTGGTAAAGTAGAAAGAGCAAAAAAGAGGGAAGACCCTCAATGAGATGGATTGACACAGTGGCTACAACACTGGGCTCAAGTATAACAACAATCGTGAGGATGGCGCAGGACCAGGTAGTGTTTCCTTCTGTTGTACACAGGGTCACCATGAGTCAGCAGTGATATATCATATATTTTTTACAAAAAAAAAAAAAAAAAAGGGAGAAAGAGACAGTAGCTGCTGATACTGCTTATACACAACCAAACACCTCACAGGATTTATTTTCTTTGTTCAGAACTTTAGGGCATGATTTTGTAAGACATTCTAGTCAACTGGCCTTAAATTGTTTTCAGTGCTTCTATCCTACCTCCTAGTTTGTTGTGTAGTGCCTGAGGCCTTAAAAGCTTGCTAGTAGCCATCCAAGGTACAACAATTGAACCAGTATTCACCTGGAGAAGCAGAGGAAGGAGAGTTGAGAATAGCAGGAAAAAGTGAAATGAATGTCTAATTGCCTCCATGAACAACTGCATCCTTTGCCAAGAGACCAAAAGCTCTGGATGGTGCCTGGCTACCATTACTGAACAATTTGATCAAAGATTCCATAGAAGAATCCTGATCAAAGAGAGGAAAATGTGGAACAAAAATTTCAAATTCTCATGGAATCCAGACTTTTTGGTGCCATTGAGGCTGGAGGACCCCCCTCCCCAAACTACTGCCCTGAAGAAATCTTTAAGCCTTAAACCTAAACTATCCCCTTAAGTCATCTTTAAACCAAACAGTAGTTTAGCTTAATTAGTAAAGAATGTTTGCCTTGAGTACTGCACTCTTTTAAAAAACTATCTATACGGGATCAAACTGACAACAGCAATTTGAAAGGTTATATGAGAAGTTTAGGGGGTAGCGACTTTATGTTAATTTGGTAAAATAATTTGGAAAAGGATATGGAAAAAGATGGCACAACTCGAAATATATAACCAATGTCACTGAATTGTACCTGTAGAAATCGATGAATTGGTATATTTTTGTTCTGTATATTTCTACCAAAAATAAATATGTATAATTCATAGTTTAAGTACACCAAAACTGTTAACAGTGCTTATTATCTTCACTGAGGGGATAAAGGGCTCTTTTTGGTTCTTTGTTATACTGTTGGCTTGGTCTACATTAATACATATGCCTTTATAACCATATGGAGTCCCCTGGTGTCACAGACTGCTAAGCGCTCAGCTAACCAAAAGGTTGGAGGCTTGAATCCACCCAGAGGACCCTTGCTCTACATCCAAAAGGTCACAGCCATTGAAACCCCCATGGAGCACACTTCTACTCTGACACACATGGGACACCATGAGTCGGAACTGGCTCAACAGCAGCTGGTTTGGTTTGGTTTTGGTAATCATATAAGATTTTTATTTTAAAACTAAATTTTGCATTTCTATCAAGTTCCCAGGTGATGCTAATGCTTCTGGTTAGGTACCAATTCTGAGACCACAAGTGCAGCAGTGGTTCTCAAAATTCATGATACATAAGAATCACCTAGGGATCTTGTTATAATGTAGATTCTGATTCAGTATATCTGGGGTGGAAATGCAAATTCTCAGCAGGGGTTGGACTCGGAAAGAACTAACTCAAAGCCCTAGAATAAAGACATCTTCAGACATGCAAGTTCTCAAAATCTACCTCTCCTGTACCTTTTTCAAAAACCTACTGCAGAGTGTATCCACCAAAACCAGGAGAAAAGCCAAAGAGAAAGAAAACACAGGATCCACTATAAGAGAAAGATGAAAAGAATTCTTGCATTGGTGGTGATGGGAAGGTCCCAGAATCGTCGCTATAAAGCTAGAGTAGAAAGTAGTCAGTTCAGATTAGAATTGCTATGGCATAAGGCCTCAAGAAAGGCTAAGAAAGAGCCCAGAAGAACTAGATGGTGCCCTGCTACCACCATTGACCACTTTGACAGGGATTACAATAGAGGGTCCCAGACGGAAAAGGAGAAAAATGTAGAATAAAATTCAAATTCACGAAAAAAAAGACCCGACATAATGATCTGACAGAACCTAGAGGAACCTCCAAGACTACAGTCCCCAGACATCCTGCTAACTCAGGGCTAGGGCCACTCTCAAAGTCCACCTCTCAGCCAAAGATCACGCAGGCCTGTAGAACAAACACTGGCACACTTAATGAACGTGCTTCTTAGTTCAATCAAGTATCTGAGACCAAATGAGCAACACCTGCCCAGAAGCAGCAACAAGAAGGCAAGAAGGGCCAGGAAAGCTAGACGAATAGACACGGAGAAAATGGGGTAGGAAGGGGGAGGGTAGGCACATTGTGAGGATTGCAACCAATGTCACAAAACAATATGTGTATAAATTTTTGAATGAGAAACTAATTTTCACTGTAAAAGAAAAAAAAAGAAAGGCTTAGAGGAGATTGGCTGATAGATTACCTAGCTGTGCCCAAAAATGAATTTTAAGGCTCTGTTGAGGAGGACTGGGTGAACTAACTATCAACTAAGTAAACCACAAAAAAAGGGCAATTATTACCCTATCAAGAACAAAAAACGTACAAGAGAGGAAATTTAACCATAATACACCGAAGTAGGTCAACTGTGAATACCTGAATAGTCAAAATAATGTGAATGATGACTAATCAAATATTGTGATATAATTATACTGGGAAAATGGGAAAGGGGAAGTTTTTTGAGGATTATAATGTTGGCGACTGGGGTGCTAAATCCTCACCCTCTTTGGTAGAAAGTAAAAGGACAGGACTAAGATAAAAAAAAATAAATGGTATGAGCATATAATCTACTAGAAGAAACAGCTGAAGTAGTTGATAGTGGTTGTCTCTGGTAAGCAGCAATCAAAATCCATTGCTGTTGAATCAATTCCGACTCACAGAGACCCTATAAGGGGCAGAGGACTGCTTTTTCATTTTAAATCCTATAGTTCCAGTTTACTTTTCAAGTTCTGACAGTTATTCCTTTAATAATTTACTTTTACTGAGAAAAGAGGCGGGTCAAGGTGCTAGGATCTTGATGGGAGCGCATATTTTACTTTGAGATTGTGAAGTGGAAAAAAGTGCCACAATATGGTGACAAGCGCATGCGGATGATGTGAAGCAGACCTAATAGTCATCCTCATTATCTCTAAACTTTTATGCTGTAGCTTGAGAACCACAGCTTTATTTTTCCTCTTCTGACCTATAAACAATTAAAAGTTCTAAAATTATCCTTAAGAAAGATGCTACTGTCTTCTTCTTGTTTCTATTCTTGAAGAGATAAAGATGAATAAGGCGAGGACCCTGTCCTTGAAGCAATGCCTGATAGAAGGGAAGATGATGACACAGAAGATGCTCCTGAACCAAAGTGGTCTAGAAGACTTCACTCACATGGGCACATTCAAGAATTGCAATGGATTCGGAATAGGTTTCCGGTGACTGCCAAAACACACAGGTGATACCAATAAGCCATCAGAATAAATTTCCATGACAACAGAAACAATGGTCCCAGATCATCTTTCCAGAGAGGGAGCCAAGCCCATTCCCCACAGACATGGCATATGCTAAGGGCTGGAATCCCTTTCAGGCTTTGAAAACTAACCTTGCCTGTCTGGGTGTCATTATTCACTCTCCCATTCGGCATAAAGGTGCCTTAGTAATTGCCAAGCATGCCCACCACCCCTTCCTGAGCTGGTGGTGCTGCTTCCCTATAGGAAACTGAAGATGCGTCCAATGGAAAAAATGCGCCCACATAAGATTTTGGAATGTACCAGTTGCCATGCTTTAGAACAGACCCACCAAGTTTTGAAGTGTGCCACCCTAAACTTCAATGAAAGAAAAGTAGAAAACTGAAATCTAGCAAGCTGAAGTTTCCTGAATGTTCTTCTCATCTTAATGCAAAATAAAAATTTAAAAAAAAAAAAGCTCCCTCCGTCAAGGAAAAAACTTCCTATACACCCTGTTTTATAACTAGAATAATCCAAACAATTCTTCCAAAGGTATATTTTCATACTTCAGTCATGGAAAGACTAGAGGTCCCCAGTGGGCCAAAGGTAAAACAAATTTCCCAGGAAAATAGACTATCTAGGACAATGATATAGCTGCTTCTTACACAGTCCTTACTGTCCATTTGTTCTTCAGGAACTTAAGTGTGCCACTTCTTCCAGAGGAAGAGAGTTCTAATTTCAGTTCCATTCATTCATCATCTGATAGTTATGTCACAATATAAAATCACTTCAATGTGCTGCGTTTTTCCAGATAAGGCTTTTACAATAGTACTAGTACAAATAAGTCATTACAAATTACTGCCCTTGGAGCCCCGGTGGCGCAACAATTAAGTGCTCAGCTGCTAACCCACCCAGCAGGAGAAAGGTCTGATCATCTGCTCCCGTAAAGATTACAGCTAAGAAAACACTATGGGTAAGTTTTGCTCTGCACATGGCGTCACTATGAGTCAGAATCAACTCCACCCTTGGCTATACCATCACTCTGGCATTGAAAATAACATTCAAAAGGCAAAAAAAAAAAGAACGCATTTCTAAGATACAGTCTAAAAACAATACAAGATGATGTACATTTTACTCAAAGAAACTAGATTATCCTATTCATCCTGCTAATTTACTTCTCTTGGAAACTGTGTCATGGATTGAATTATGTCCCCCAAAAATATCTGTCAACCTGGCCAGGTCATGATTCCCTTATACGACTGTATGACTGTCTACCATTTTATCATCTGAAGTGATTTCCCTATGTGTTGTAAATCACTATGATGAATTGAGATGGATTAGTGGCAGTTATATTGATGAGATACACAAGATTAGGTACTGTCTTAAGCCAATCTCTTTGAGATATAAAAGAGAGAAGCAAGCAGAGAGATGTAGGGACCTCATAGCACCATGAAAGCAGTGCTAAGAGCAGAGTGTGTCCTTTGGACCTGAGGTTCCTTCTCTGAGATGCTACCAGGCCAAGGGAAGACTGAAGACAAGGACCTTCCTTCAGAGCTGACAGAGAGAGAAAGCCTTCCCCTGGAGCGGGCTCCCTGCATTCGGACTTGCAGCCTACTGGACTGTGAGAGAATAAACTTCGCTTTGTTAAAGCCATCCACTTGTAGTATTTGTTACATCTAGCAGCACTAGATGACTAAGACACTATGAAAGTATCCCTTGGGTATTTTTTAGTATGTCAAACAAAAAAAGACTCACTGACTGGCTAGTGTGGATTCGGCACTATGTTAAATAATGTAGAGAGTGGTTTTTAAAAACTCTGAGCTTACAGTCTCACTAATGAGGCCATTCGTTGGGTCATTAAACGAACACTTCCAATATGTGCCAAGCACAGTAGTAGTTACTACAATGACAAATATGAAGATACCTAGGGGAAGTCACAATCTACTGACAGACCCAGTTAGTAAGAGAAGACAGTAACGACTGCAGACATGACAAAGCACTGTGGGAGCCCCAGGACCAGCATGCAGGTGACAACTGGGTTAAATTCTGTGGGACACATAACAAGGCCTTGAAGACTTCACCCATCAGAAGCATAACTGATTCCCACAAAGAGGAACACATTTTCCTCCCCTGCAGGGGCTAAGGCCATGGCTAAATGGCCATCTGTCAGATGCTAGGGATGGGGATCCCCCGAGTGAGAGGTTGGATTAAGTGTCCTTTAAAGTCCCTTCCAACTCTAAAATTGTATAATTCCATGAGATCAACAGAGGCTAAAACAGTAACAGGAATTTTCAGAGAAGAAGGGAAACTTGAACTAAGCCCAAAAACGTTAGCAAGGATCTAAATAAGCAGAGAGTGTAAAATACTTCATTTTGTTCCTTGTCACTAAATGTATGCCAGGTCAGTCTGCAAAACAGCTTTACAGGGTGAACAATTCAAAGAAGCAGCAAGAATTCTAGAGCCACCAGAATACTGGAAAATATATTAAGAATTCTAGCTTTCACAAGAAAATAATAGGTAGGAGGCTTTCCTGAGTCATATATTTAAGAAAATCATTTTCATGACCTATACTACTTAAAATACTGACAGCCCTACTGCACTGTACTCCCAACAATCACACCATTACACTTAACAAAATAGAGAGCGTGCCAGAAGAAAGAGCTGGCATAGTTTACATTGTTATTTGATAAGGAACTTAAATAGGGCCTAAAATTGTAATCTAGCTATGTTTCTTATGAGCTTTAAATAAACCTAACACTTCGATTTTCCATTTAAAGTAATTCTCTTCCCTTTTCCCACCCCCACCCCAACTGTCCCAACACCTGTGCTCACACTTCTGATTCAAGGCATCTTCACTTTACAATTCCACAACATAAACATTAGCCTGAGAGAGGACAAGTTGGCAGCCCTTAAGAACTGACATGTCTTTTAAAGGTTCCCCAATATTCACAGGAACACATTGCTTTCTGACAACATGTCAGGTCCAACAAGCCATTAAATTCAAGGCTAACTCTGTACTAATATTCCAGCACCCTCAATACATTAAAGCACAGGCTAGCAAGAGACAGAAAGGGCCACATGAACCAGCAACTACATCATCCTGAGACAAGAAGAACTAGATGGTGCCCGGCTACAACTGATGACTGCCCTCACAGGGAACTCAACAGAGAACCCCTGAGGGAGCAGGAGAGCAGTGGCATGCAGACCCCAAATTCTCATAGGACCAGACTTAATGGTCTGACTGAGACTAGAAGGACCCCGGTGGTCATGGCCCCTAGACCTTCTGTTGGCCTAGGACAGGAACCATTCCCGAAGCCAACTCTTCAGACATGGATTGGACTGGACAAAGGGTTGGAGAGGGATGCTGGTGAGGAGTGAGCTTCTTGGATCAGGTGGACACTTGGGACTATGTTGGCATCTCCTGCCTGGAGTAGAGATGAGAGGGCAGAGGGGGTTAGAAGCTGGTGAAATGGACACAAAAAGAGAGAGTGGAGGGAGAGAGCAGGCTGTCTCATTAGGGGGGGAGTAATTGGGAGTGTATAGCAAGGTGTATATGGGTTTTTGTGTGAGAGACTGACTTGATTTGTAAACTTTCACTTAAAGCACAATAAAAATTATTTAAAAAAAAAACACAGGCTAGGATTCTCACTAAGTGTTCTCAGCACATCAAAATAGTGTTATTCAAAGACACAATCTTTGATGGTTACAAGGGAGGGGACAGGCAGAGATGGAAAAACACTAAACAGACAATAGATAAGTGGTAACTTTTGTGAAGGGTAAGACAGTACACAATACTGGGGAAGCCAGCACAACTTGTACAAGGCAAGGTCATGGAAGCTCCATAGACATACCCAAACTCCCTGAGGGACTGAATTACTGGGCTGAGGGCTGTGGGGTCCATGGTCTCAGGGAATATCTAACCCACCTGACATAACATAGTTCATAAAGAAAATGTTCTACATTCTACTTTGGTGAGTAGTCTGGGGTCTTAAAAGCCTGTAAGCAGCCATCTAAGATACTTCACTGCTCTCATCCCTTTGAGAGCAAGAGAGAATGAAGAAAACCAAAGATACAAGGGGAAGATTAGTCCAAAGGTCTAGTGGAACACAACTACCACGGCCTCCACCAGACGGAGTCCAGTACAACTAGATGGTGCCTGGCTACCACCACTGAGTCCCCTGACAGGGATCACAATAGAAGGTCCCGGGCAGAGCTGGAGAAAAACGTAGAACAAAACTCTAACTCACAAAAAAAACACCAGACTTACTGGCCAGAGACTGGAGAAACCCTGAGAGTATGGCCCCCGGACACCCTTCTAGCTCAGTAATGAAATTACTCCTGAGGTTCACCCTTCAGCCAAAGATTAGACAGAAGGCAGAAGGGGACACGAAAGCTGGTAATAAGGAACTCAAGGTCAAGAAGGGAGAGTGTTGATATGTCGTGGGGTTGTTAACCAATGTCATAAAACAATATGTGTACTAACTGCTTAATAAGAAACTAATCTGCTTTGTAAACCTTCATTTAAAGTACAATAAAAAAAATGTTATTCAAGCTGGAAAAAAATGCTGATAGGTGCCAGTCATATACAAGTGATAGAAATTTAGCTAAATATTCACAAGTGAGCATGCTGGGCAAGAACTGGAGGAAAGTGCTAGCAAGTTGATAGCAGGGGAGACAAAACTGCAATACAGGACCACTCCAATTTCATACACTTGGAAATAAGAGGCAACACAATGAATGTGTCTTAGTTCCATTCTCAGAATCAGTTGTTCAGAAACTACTGGTCTAACTTACCCCTTTTTCTGAGAGGTTCAGAGTAAGCAAGTGCAAGGTCCTGGTGTGGGATGACTTCCAGTCCACAGGCATTACGTTTCCATAATTATCTGTCAGAGCATTCCAAATCCTCAAAAAGAAGAAAACCACAATCAACAAACATTAACATTCCACATGTCTTTTATTAAACAAACATTTATCATAACAGTGGAAGAGGAGTCCCTGGGTCGCACAAACAGTTAACACGTTCGGTGGCTAACCAAAAGGCTGGAGATAGGGATCCAGTCAGAGGCTCCTCGGAAGAAAGGCCTGGGAATCTACTTTGGAAAAAATCAGCCACTGAAAGCCCTGTGGGGTACAGGTCTACTGACACACATGAGGACGTCATGAGTCGGAGCTGAAGCAACAGCAACTAGTTTTACCGTGGAAGAAGAACGCCGAGTATTAAAGAAGAAAAACAGAAGACACATCGTTTCTCAGAAAAACATCACCAAAGTAGAGCATGATAAACAAGACTAAATGGAAATCATATAACTGGGCTGACAAGTCCTCAGGAAAGGTAGCGTAGGAAACTCCCAAAGTCAGTATGTGCCCAGCTCCTAGATGTTTACAAACTATTACTACTGATGATAATGGCGAACACTTCAACTGTACTGTGTGCCAGCACTGTCATAAGCAATTTACATATATCAACTCACTTAATCTTTAAAAACAATATTATGTGGTAGGATGCATTATTACCTGTTTTATGGATGAGGAAACCAAGGCACAGAGAGTTCAAGTAATGTTTCCAGGCCACACAGGTAGCAGCCACACCATACTTTACACTTTTCTTTCTGTAACTTTCAAACATATTAAAAAAAAAACTTTGCCATCGAGTCTATTCGGACTTGTAGTGACCCTACAGGACACGGCAGAACTGCCATAGGGTTTCCAAGGCTGTACTCTTTACAGAAGCAGGCTGCCACATCTTTCTCCCACAGAGGGGCTGGTGGGTTCAAACCACTGAGCTTTTGGCTAGCAGCCAAGCATTTAACTACTGCACCACCAGGGCTCCTTCCAAACATATAGACTGTTTCATAAAAGTCAATAATCTCTCTCTAACCAAAGATGTGTTATACTTTCTGAAGAAAAGTACCCCTATTCAGGCTCAATGCGAGTAGAGACAGGGATTTTAAATCTAATTTGAAATATAATAAACTAACAACTAAGACAGAAATGAATGAAAGGAGAAAGAGACAGACTTCGCAATGAAATATCTACTGCAATTACCCTACCTTATTATCAAATGGCAGTTTGGGGCAGCAGTAGGGTAAAACGAAAATGGCACTTGACTGAGATTCAGGAAACACAGACTCCTGTCTCCATTCTTCCGTAAACAAAGAGTCTTTGGACAAGCCCCTTAACCTGTCTAAGTATCAGCCACCCTTCTATAAAATGAGAGGCTTGGACAAGAATAGCAGACATTCCCTCTAGCTCTATTAGTCTAAGTATTGATTCAAATGAGTTGCATTGAGGAAAGTCTCAAACACACCAGATATGGACAACAAGCTCCAGTTTCGTGACTGAAATTCAGGTTTCAGTACTAAAGTAACAATCAGCGTAATAAAACATGAAGTTGTATGACAAAAACAGAGTTCGGAGATACAAATGAGATGTATCTCATTAACTGGGCAAGTAAAGTTAAACACTACACATAAAAGCTATTTCATGGCTGTGTTGTCGTTAGGCGCCGTAGAGTCATTTCCCTATGTACAACAGAACGAAACACTGCCCAGTCCTGCACCATCCTCGTGATTGTTGTTATGCTTGAGCTCATTACTGCAGCCACTGTGTCAATTCATCTCGAGGGTCTTCCTCTTTTTCACTGACCCTCTACACTACCAAACATGATGTTCTTCTCCAGGGACTGGTACCTCCTGATAACATGTCCAAAGTATGTGAGATAAAGTCTCGCCATCCTCACTTCTAAGGAGCATTCTGGCTGTACTTCTCCCAAGACGGATTTGTTCACTCTTTTGGCAGTCCATGACATTCAATATTCTTCGCCAACACCATAATTTAAAGGCTAGAGGTATACAAATGGATGTCATAAGAAAAAAAAAAATCTGAAAATTATAATGGGTATCTAATTGTGAATAGTCCCTGGGCAGCACAAGTGGTTACGCGCTGGACTACTAAGCGAAAGGCTGGGAGTTCAAACCCACCCAGAGGTGCCTCAGAAGACAGGCCTGGCAATCTGCTTCTAAAAGGTCTCAGCCACAAAAGCCCTATGGAGCACAGTTCTACTCTGCATATACAGGGTTGCTATGAGTCGGAATCAACTTGACAGCAACTAATGTCAACAATTGTGAATAAGCAATTCAATAACTGGTTGGAATTTTTCCAAGTGTAAGCCACTGGAAAACAAATACGATACAATGGGCACATAAAAATAAGAATACAAGATTTTAAAATAGTGAGGCAGCATACTTGATTTAATGAATAGGGATTTAGTGCTAAAAAGCAGCAGCCATGGGACCACAACTGCCAAATCATAAAGTCCCAAAAGACGTTTGCCTTTGGAACGCACATTCAGCCTCGCTAAAAACGTGAACTCAAGAAGCTCTTGAAAACCATCTCGTTTACCCAGCAAATCCCCATTCGCACAGCTCATTTCTATTCTCCTCTCTGTTGGAATCAGGTCTCCTCTAATGCCAACGTGCCAGGAAAAGATGTTAAGGCCTCTGGGTTGCTAACCTTGCCGGGTTTCTGGTCCACACCTTCCTGGCTGAAATTTTCAAATACTGAAGCAGTGACTGCATATCTAAACCCTGGTCATGAAAGTCAGTAGGATAGTCTAGCAGGTGAAAATAGTCCATAGTTTCTGGGTTTTGTTTTGTCTGCTTGCCTGCTCCTTCTTAAATGAGACTATCAAAAAAAGGACAAGCGCAATGGAATACTTTACCTAGAAGAAGGGATTGTGGGTGAATTTGATCTTCTAAGAAAATAAAGAACAATTAACAGTCCTCTAATCTACCAGGTGCTCCTTGGAAACCCTATGAGGCAGTTCTACTCTGTCCTATCCTATAGGGTCGCTATGAGTCAGAATAGACTCCACGACAATGAGTTTTGGTTTTCATCTCCACCAAGACCAAAACAATTGCAACTGGAAGGACACAGGGCCAACTTACCTGAAAGATTTTTGGAATTCTCCAGTCAAGACATGAACTGTCTTCATGCTTATCATGTACATATTACAACCAATCACAAACAACAGCTCTAGGGAGGTCAAAGTCTGACAACACTGAATCCTGAAGACACCCTTCTAAAGTAAAGCCTTGGTAGATAAGTACACTCTGTATCTAACCAAAACTAAAGCTGGACTCAGAACAGTTAAATAAAGTGCCCTGTTGTTGTTGTCCTTAGGTGCCATGGAGCGGATTTTGACTCATAGTGAGCCCATAGGGCTTTCTTGGCTGTAATCTCTATGGAAGCACATAGCCAAGTATTCCTCCCACAGAGCCACTAGGTGAGTTTGAACAGTGGACCTTTCAGTCAGCAGCCCAGTGCTTAACCACTGACTCGGCAGGGTTCCTTAAAATGCCCTAAAGCAAGGGAATATCTGAGAAAAAGAATTCTAAATCTCTAGTGAAAGGAGCATGATGGGCTCTATCAAACAGATTCAGGCACTGGAAAGGGGACAATGACCATGGTGACCAGCCCCAGGCCCTGAACAGAGAAAAAGAAATTTCTTATGTACCAAATCGAGGGATGTGTACTACCAGGAATATATCTACTAAAAACTGTTTTCGAACGTAACAAAATATTTTAAGTTTCACATCAACCTGTGATCTAAACAAAGGCTTAAAACAGACTGCTTCCAGACAGTACTTGTGAGGCAAAAACAGGAACCTCTAATTGTCTATATACAAACCACTGATGTGTTTTGAGTATGTTAACTCTTGATACGTAGTAAATTTTAAAATCCAGAATACGTTGTGAGTTCTAGCGATTCAGGGCAGGTACATCTACACATATATAGCTATTTTTTCTTTCGGAATAGATTCCAAAACTGTCATCTTTGTTGTTGACAGCATGCATATTTGTGTGCATAAAATCCATCATAAATTTTTTTCTCCTCTGCCTGGGCAGAACACTGTGAAGATGTATCAGTAAAAACATACAGTTTTGCCAAAACAGAAAGACAATGAAAAGATCAGGGGTGGCCAAGGGCTCAGGGGGAAGGGTGGAAAGATGAATAAGCAGAGCACAGGGCATTTTTAGGGCAGTGAAACTATTCTGCATGATATTGTAATGGTGACACATGACATTACGTATTTGTCAAAGCCCATAGGGCTGGACAATGCAATCAGTGAACCCTAATGTAAACTAAATGAAATGTTGCCTGGTCCTACTCCATCTCTATGATGGGTTAAAGATTAGACTGCTGTGATCCGTAGGGCTTCCAGTGACTGTCTGGGAATCGACCACCAGGCCTTTTCTTTCTAATTTGGGTTAGTCTGGAAGCTCCACTGAAACCCGCTCAGCATCACAGCAACAAGCAAGCCGCCACTGGCAGATGGGTGGTAGCT